>NW_026606091.1:14235000-16735000 GCF_029834395.1 Sorex fumeus | reverse complement strand
GAAAACAATGGCCAGGAGGATTGGTCCATTGTTGGAAGTCTGCCTCAAGTGCTTGGTGAGAAGGCAGCTGGGAGAGAGTTGGGACCACTATGACACAGATAGTAGGGAATTATTACTCTGGATAATAACTGTGTGCTTAAAGTAGGTAAAGGAACAAACATGATAACTGTTTTGTTATCAGTATGTGTATTGCCAAGTGCAAAGCAAGTAATAATGCTCAAAAGGAGTGGAAGGGGGAGAAGTCCCTGCAATAAAGACAGGCTGGGGAATGGCGGTGGTGGTGGGGGAGGTGGGAGGAAATCTGGGAACATTGATGTTTGGAAATATACACTGGTGAAAGGGATGAGTGTTGGATCATTGTAGGACTGAGAGATGATCATGAACAGCTTCGTAACTGCGTATCTCATGTTCATTAAAAAAAATGCAGACTCAGGTCTAGTCTCAATCCCTTTGACTGTTATTTAGCAGCCTATTTGCGGTTGTCTGCTCCCTTTCCCAACTTGCTCTCAGGAAAAGACATTATAACAAGTGCACACACAAAGGACTTATGACATTGGAGTTTTCAGTTATTTTTCTATGGGGTACTCAGTTAAAAAATAATTACTAAGAGCTATATTCTTGGATCTGGTATTTGGAGGGCACATGAATATGTGTGTGTGTGTGTGTGTGTGTGTGTGTGTGTGTGCGCGCGCGAGCACGCGCATGTATGTGTGTGAGCTTACTACTGGTTTTGTCTGCTTACTGCTGGCTTTGTAGCACTCAGGGATAACTCGGGGGGGGGAGGGGGCATTTCAACACTATTTTTTTCCTCTTCTCTTGTTTAAGTCAAAAAAGAGTTGATCTCTATTCACTAGAGGAAATTTTGTCTTGACTAATTTTATGTTTTCAGAATACAAATACCAGTTTTTAATTTTTAATTAACCTTTATTGAATATACACTATCTCTAGGTACTATTTCTTGGGACCAAAGGCAATGAGCAAAGCTTAGCTACGTCTTATACAGATGTCATTTCTCTCTCTGAGGCGAGAAAAAGAGGAATCAGCTATGAAATACATATTCAGGAGTTCATGGGTAAATATGTGCTGTCTTGTTCTTCTCATTTGCTTTTGCTCAAAAATAAGTACTTCTCTAGGAGGGCTAAAATATTGTCTGTAAAATGTAAATAGCATACTTTTCTTCCTTCATTGTTATTTTCTGGATATGCATCTGAATTCAGATTTCCTAAAAGGAAATGAGTTGGTATCAATCTATTATTCCTTAGTTTTTGCCATAACCATTGAATGTGGACTGAAAAATATGAAAGTTAGTGTTTTGGGAATCTCAAGATTCAAATGCAATATACAAATATTCCATATACAAAAGAAAACAGACCACATTCAGGATATGTTAAAAACCCGCAGCCCACAGTCTTTGTTACTGCAATATTTTGGTTCTGATTCAAAAAATTTCTTCCATCAAGTATAATCATGGCAGTGAATAAATGTTCAACATTAAAACAGTTACTGCTTTTCAGCTCCAGGATGGCTGTATTTCAGAACCGAGGGAAGCATATGCCTCCTGGATGAAAGGTGTAGTATAAATGCAACTTATTACCATTTTAGGCAGAATTCCCAGGCTTGCATTTAGCAATTAAAAAAGCAAAGCTAAACAAGCCCAGGAGAGCAGCATTCCATTTTCTTCCAAAGCAAGATGCTCAGCTATTGTGGACAAAGAACTAGAAGGCTCTACTGTTCTTTGTTGATTCTCTTTGGAGTGCTAAAAGAGTGCAGGCAGGAAGTGGGAAAATTATTTTTTTTTCTTTTCCATTAGTCAGTGGAGAGTCTAAATGAAGAGGTACAAATGGCTCTTTCAAGAATTTGTCAAAGCAAAATTCACATTAAAAAAGATTTACTGATTTTCCCTTCTCAATTGAATAATCTCTCTTGATATTTGAGCCTTTATCTTCTCTTCAAAGATTACTCTATCTAGGGCTTAGTAATGCAAGGTGCATGGATGAGTGAGAGATTACCCTGAGAGGAAAATGTAGATTTGGAAAGATATACTTCTGGGAGAGCATGGTTTAGAAAATAATTACTTGCTTAACTCAAAGGAAAGAAAATCAGCATTTTCAAAACTTTATATAATAGTGATTCCAGAGTGGTAAATGAGTAATTCTCTCCTCAGAGATATTCAAGGCTTGGGGTTTTCTTTGTTTGTTTGTTTGTTTTCTTTTTTGTTCTTCTCTTTTTCTTTTTTAAATTCAGGACTTTGCTAAGAGACTAAGATTTTTCTCCCAAATGTTGTTAACTTTAAATATTCACTATTGATTTTTGTCTGTTCTCTCTCCCAAGTTTAAGGTTATGCACTCTTTGATGGGCATGTAAGGTATCTGTACTTACAAGGAAATGTGAGGTCTCCTTTCCAGGGACTGATGTAATCTTCTTTGTAATTTTGTCAATATAATGCATCTGGAAACTCTAACCTTCAGGCTAAGTAATTTATCATCTCTGGTCTGTATTTGATAAAAAAAAACACCAATAAGAACAATACGATAATTTCTGTCATAGAACAAGTGCATTGATTAGAAGTATATAAACTGAAATTTTATTTTAACATATTCTTAAATCTTGTATCTATAAATTTCTCATGAGAAAATAACTGTAGCACTGTAGCACTGTCCTCCATTGTTCATTGATTTGCTCTACCGGGTACCAGTAACATATCACAACAAATTGTGAGACTTGTTGTTACTGTTTTTGGCATATCAAATAAGTCATGGGTAGCTTGCCAAGCTTTGCCGTGCAGATGAGATACTCATGGTAGCTTGCCGGGCTCTCCGAGAGGGACGGAGGAATTGAACCTGGGTTGGCACGTGCAAGGCAAATGCCCTACCCACTGTGCTATTGCTCCAGCCCAAGAAAATAACACAGAATGAAAATTTTAAAACTAAATGAAGAAGTAGAGCTTTAAAATGAAAGCTTTGTTATTATTTAAACATTTTTCATTTTTGTTATTTTTTAATTAGTTACTCTATGTGCAAACTCATTAATCCTTCCTCAAGTCCTAAATTTAGGTGTTTCATTCATTGATTTTTTTTTCTGGATGTCAACAACCTATTGCTCCATGTAGTAATGGACATAATTGAGTTCTATAAAACAAGAAAACAACACAGAATGAATATTAAATTACAACTGTTACTTCACAGTTTATGCTTGTTGTTGGTCTATTGAATCTAAGGCATAATGCCAATCACATTGAAAAAAGCTGACTTTAAGATTTTACATTCACCAAGGCAAGAGTACAAAAATCTAAATTGAACTAGAATTGTTCTATATGAGTCTGTAATGGTGGTATATGTTACAACTACACATTTGTCAAAAACTCATAGAACTTCACAAGACAAAGAAGAAGCCCTATTGTTTGCCAGTTTAAAAAATCATTTAGAAATCTTAGGATTGGGGATAAAATGAAATATGAAGTCTAGAACAAAAAGATACAGTCACATATAGTCACGTTGGGACATTGATGGAGCGATGCTTATTCTGTTGTATACTTGGAGTTGGAAAACTGCCTGAAAGTCTACTAGCAACAGCTTGTAAATCACAGGACCTAAATAAAAAACAGACATTCTCGTTCCCTCTTCATCCCAGTCCTGTTCCCCACACATGCAGAGGATTAAACAATATCACTAATGGGGCAAGAGGTAGATGTTGCCTTAGTAATTTTGGAAATAATTGAAGTCTATAAGCATAAAAACAAACACAAATATAATCACTATTTCAGGAGCTTCCTATTTCTTCTGCCATCTAGTGGAAACCTAAAATCACACCCTCCATAATTTGTCCACATGCCACGTCCCCATTCCTACATTATTTCCCTCTCACTAAAGAGACTTTACCAGTGTTTTGGTAATACCAACATTGTAACTTCAGGTTTTGGCTTTCCTTTGTTTCAGACACCTTTATTTTCATCCACCTTTCCCCCAAATTCTACTTCTTTTCAGTAGTGTGTGCATAAACTAACTTATGAAAAAAATTTCTGATATTTAGCATTTGCCCGGCAAGCTACCGAGAGTATTCGATATGCCAAACACAGTAACAACAAAGTCTCCAATGGAGACGTTACTGGGCCCGCTCGAGCAAATCGACGATCAATGGGAGAGCCTTTACATTTACCTTTACCTAGTATTTGCCCATTACTGCAATGCAAATATTCCATTATGCCTGGTCTCATGAATAATTACTTAATCCTCTATAACCGCTTATTAAGATATAAACATATACTACATTCTTTCAGACAGATCACAACTTTCTTTAAATTCATTCCCCCTATTCCAAGTGTTTTTGAAAAGTACTAACTAGAAGTGATGAAATAGTACCATTATCAAGAGAAAACAGGTTTTAATACTCACTGTTTTGTAGAGAAAAATGTGTTTGAGACAGTAATTTACATTTCAGTGACTCAAGTTTTCCTTCCTTCCTTCCTTCCTTCCTTCCTTCCTTCCTTCCTTCCTTCCTTCCTTCCTTCCTCCTCTCTCCCTCCTCCTCCTCCTCCTCCCCTTCCTTCCTTCCTTCCTTCCTTCCTTCCTTCCTTCCTTCCTTCCTTCCTTCCTTCCTTCCTTCCTTCCTTCCTCCCTCCCTCCCTCTCTCCTTCTTCCTTCCTTCCTTCCTTCCTTCCTTCCTTCCTTCCTTCCTTCCTTCCTTCCTTCCTTCCTTCCTCCTCCCTCCCTCCTCCTCCTCCTCCTCCTCCTTCCTTCCTTCCTTCCTCCTCCCTCCCTCCTCCTCCTCCTCCTCCTTCCTTCCTTCCTTCCTTCCTCCTCCCTCCCTCCTCCTCCTCCTCCTCCTTCCTTCCTTCCTTCCTTCCTTCCTTCCTTCCTTCCTTCTCATCCTCCCCCTCCCTTCATCCCTCCCTCCCTCCTTCCTTCCTTCCTTCCTTCCTTCCTTCCTTCCTTCTTCCTCCTCCTCCCTCCCTCCCTCCCTCCCTCCCTACCCTCCTCCTCCTCCTCCTCCTCCTCCCTCCCTCCCTCCCTCCCTCCCTTCCTTCCTTCCTTCCTTCCTTCCTTCCTTCCTTCCTTCCTTCTTCCTCCTCCTCCCTCCCTCCCTCCCTCCCTCCCTCCCCTCCTCCTCCTCCTCCTCCCTCCCTCCCTCCCTCCCTCCCTCCCTCCCTTCCTTCCTTCCTTCCTTCCTTCCTTCCTTCCTCCTCCCTCCCTCCTCCTCCTCCCCTTCCTTCCTTCCTTCCTTCCTTCCTTCCTTCCTTCCTTCCTTCCTTCCTTCCTTCCTCCTCCCTCCCTCCCTCTCTCCTTCTTCCTTCCTTCCTTCCTTCCTTCCTTCCTTCCTTCCTTCCTTCCTTCCTCCTCCCTCCCTCCTCCTCCTCCTCCTCTTCCTTCCTTCCTTCCTTCCTTCCTTCCTTCCTTCCTTCCTTCCTTCCTTCCTCCTCCCTCCCTCCCTCTCTCCTTCTTCCTTCCTTCCTTCCTTCCTTCCTTCCTTCCTTCCTTCCTTCCTTCCTCCTCCCTCCCTCCTCCTCCTCCTCCTCTTCCTTCCTTCCTTCCTTCCTTCCTTCCTTCCTTCCTTCCTTCCTTCCTTCCTTCCTTCCTTCCTTCCTTCTCATCCTCCCCCTCCCTTCATCCCTCCCTCCTTCCTTCCTTCCTTCCTTCCTTCCTTCCTTCCTTCCTTCCTTCCTTCCTTCTTCCTCCTCCTCCCTCCCTCCCTCCCTCCCCTCCTCCTCCTCCTCCTCCTCCCTCCCTCCCTCCCTCCCTCCCTCCCTTCCTTCCTCCCTTCCTTCCTTCCTTCCTTCCTTCCTTCCTTCCTTCCTTCCTTCCTTCCTTCCTTCCTTCCTCTCTTCTTCTCAGGGACTGTGTTTTCTTATCTATGTAATGAGAATACCAATACTCCATTTTCATCTTCGACCTCATTATAAGCATGAAATGACATAACTTTCCATAATATTTTTCCTAAGTGTGAGATGTTTCTCCACTTGTATAGCAAATGTATACTTTACTTCCATATCTTGGACACTGCTCTGGATATCATTGTCGTCTGAATTAAACTGAACTTTTGAAGGGATATTAAATTAAGAGTTGTAGTAAAGATGAATGAATAGGTAAAGTTTGTTGAAGAAGCTGCCAAACAATTGTGAAGTTTGTATTTTATGGAAAATGAGATACAATAAGGAAGAAAGGGCAGAGGCCCATTATTTAGAGAAATTGAGTCATTTTAGCATAACTGAGTATCTCCTGAACCAAGTACCAGTCAGAGAAACAAACTTGAATTCATGTTGATGAAGTTTTTATAGTAGAAGTTAAACATGTGGTCACAGGGATGGGTTAAATAAGTTTTGTAAGTTTTCAGCTGTGTGGCCTTTATTCAGTTACTTATTCTTTTCGAACTTTGGTTTTGTTATATAATTAATATAGTAATTACTTTCTGTGATTATTTTTGTAAGGATAAAATGTGATAATGCAAGTTTGACAGTTTAGAGAATTGTTGGTAGCAAAATAAATGCTCAATAGTATTCCTAAAAGTTCTGCATAAAATTGTGTATGCTTGAAGCTCTACATGCTGAGGTCAAAACTCACTTTGAATCTCCCAGATTAATTCTAATTGTTCAAAAATACATTAGGTTAAAGGGTTATTTCTTTCTACTGATAATCTTCTCTTTTTGGACATAGATGCCTAATAAATACAGTCTCCTAATTAGAGCCAAGATTTTAGGAAAATAAGTTTAAATATCAAAATTGACAGTTTCTCCTAAGTTAAAGGTGGAATGGACCTAACGAGCAGGTGAAATGTCAAAGTCACTCTAGCAAGAGGACAATACCAAAGCACGTGACTCACCCATGAGAAGACTCCATATACTATAGAAATATACTCTATCTTTTGAGTGAGGACCTGAATCAAAATCATCTGTTTAATTTTGAAATTTTGTTTTTAAATAAACAAAAAGATTTCTTCATTTTCAAATATTCTGAATTAGTATATAGGTTATATGTTAATGAGAACAATGAATGTTAATAAAATAGGAGCCTAATATGGATCACCCAGAATTTTATTATTCATATAGAATTGAAATATATTATGGCAAAATCTCTTTCTCTATTTCTTCTCCCTTTTCATCTAGGTTTCAACTAGAAATCTATGTGTTACACATTCCCCAAGGCTCAATTGATTTGTTTATATAATTGCCCTTTTTCTTCTCCAAGTTAAACATTTTTATGATGGAAAATTCTTCTTACTCTGTATTTTTACCTCTACCAATCCAAATAGAGGGAAATGCATTAGAATAAATGGAAGAATTGAAGAGCAAAATAAAATTTCAAATTTAGTAATAATGGTATATAAATGATTAATTAAAAATTTATGTGCTCTCTTTACAAGCAATATATAAGAAATTAAAATATTTGAACACACTAGGTATTTAGATTGGTTAGAACTGTAAAATATGCAGAATTCTATTTAATTATTTTACAGTAGTAAATAACTATAAAAAATATAGGTTCCTAAAATGCTATTTAACAATCTAAACCACACTTAAGAAGTGCATGGGCTTAGCTTCCTTTTTCAATGGAATTTAGGTTATTTAAATTATAAAGATGGGGAGGAATTGGGAAGTGACAGTCAAAAAACATTGCACTGGTAGGAAGTACCTTTTCATTAGATCTTTCTAAATTTTTGTTTTGACCTATTAATCTTGAGATTGGACTCCAGGTAAGCATTATGGAATCAATTAATTTTCCAAAATGTCATATGTCTGAGTAGCCTTTCATCATTCCTATGGTTTGGAGCCATAGCACAGTGGGTAGGGCGTTTGCCTTGCATGCGGCCAACCCGAGTTCAATTCCTCCATCCGTCTCAGAGAGCCTGGAAATCTGCCGAGAGTATCCTGCCCGCACAGCAGAGCCCGGTAAGCTCCCTGTGGCATATTCGATATGCCAAAAACAGTAACAAGTCTCACAATGGAGACATTACTGGTGCCCGCTCGGGCAAATCGATGAACAAAGGGAGGACAGTGCTACAGTGCTATGGTTTATAATAGTTCTGAGAGACCAAAGAATACCATAATTCATTCATCTATAATTAGTCTCTTATCAACTGAGGAAAGATTGAAGTAGAAGTTTGAAAATCTTTTAATAACATTTTACTTTTAGACAACATTTTATGTTAATGTGAAACCACATCTATTTGTTGGTATCTATATCTAGAATGTTGGAGAGTTGTGTTTTGGGAAATGACTATATATTTTCTAAGTGGACATTAGTGAATACACACAGATTGATAAAGATTATGTAATATTTCATACTGTTTTGAGTTATAAATGTGAATGGCTTGAAAAACCAAACTGATGTTACAATTATCATCATTATTATTATTATTATTGAGTTTTGAGCAATGCCCAATAGTGCTTAGAACTAATATTGGCTCTGTGCTTTGGGATGACTCCTAGCAGTTTTTGGGGACGCTTTGTGGTGCTAGGGATCAAACCAGGATCAGCAACATGCAAGGCATATATTGCCGCTCCAGTCCTTATTTTATTATTAGGAAACTCTAGAAAGGAGCCTAGAATAGAATATTTCTGTTATAATATTAGAAACATGATGGCAATTCTTCTTTTGCGGGTGGGGAGGCACACCCACCAGTTCTGAGGGCTTACTCTTGACTCTATGCTCAGGGTCACTGTATCTCTCATAGCTTACTATGATTAATTAATAATTAATGCATAATGTGCAGTGCCAGGAATAAATTCTAGGTTGGTTGCATACTAGGCTATCTCTCTCTCACCCTGATTTTGTTATTAGCAGACTGCAGAATGGAACACCACGTCAATTCTTATTCCTATTAGAATATGAGAAGGTAAAGCTTTAACCCCTAGCACAAAATCCTTTCTACCATTAAGTAATATATATGCAATTACATGGATATATGCATACATATGTATGTATATAAGATATATGTATGTATGCTCGAGTAAGTAAAGTAAAGGCTCTCCCGTTGATCGTCGATTTGCTCGAGCAGGCCCAGTAACGTCTCCATTGGAGACTTTGTTGTTACTGTGTCTGGCATATCCAATACTCTCAGTAGCTTGCCGGGCTCTCCGAGAGGGGCAGAGGAATCGAACTCGGGTCGGCCATGTTGGCTGCGTGCAAGGCAGACGCCCTACCCGCTGTGCTATGTATATATAAGTATAAATATATATAACAAAATTGGGAACAAATAATTTCCAATCAATCTGCTGTAAAACTGAACCACTATTTTTAGCTCATCTAAGTAACTTTTTATCTGTCCTTTTATGCTCAACACAAATATCACATAAAAAAACAATTACAAAAAAAGGAAATAAATAAATAAAATAAAGGCCCTCCCGTTGATCGTCGATTTGCTCGAGTGGGCCCAGTAACGTCTCCATTGGAGACTTTGTTGTTACTGTGTTTGGCATATCGAATACTCTCGGTAGCTTGCCGGGCTCTCCGAGAGGGGCGGAGGAATCGAACTCGGGTCGCCATGTTGGCTGCGTGCAAGGCAGACGCCCTACCCGCTGTGCTATCGCTCCAGCCCTGCAAAAAAAGGAAAAACAATTATAAACTCAAATAATCTTAATTATTAATGTCATAACTGATAAAAAGGGATTCAACAAGTGCCCTAATTTCATACATTTTGTGTCATAAGATGTTGTAGCCTATGGTGTCTATTACAGAGTTTTGACTATAAGCAGTGCTTGAAAAAACATAGCAATGCATTTAAGAGATGAAATATAGAGACTTATTATTTTATTGTTAATGAGTTAAATGAATTTGCTATGTGTGTAATTTCTGTTTATGATTGATGTTAATGTGTTTATCAAAAAAAAAGCACACTGGGGCTGGAGAGATAGCACAGCAGGTAGGGCATTTGCCTTGCACACAGCCGACCTGGGTTCGATCCCCAGCATTTCATATGGTTCCCTGAGCACTGCCAGGAGTAACTCCTGAGTGCAGAGCCCTGTGCATTGCCAGGTGTGACCCAAAAAGCAAAAAAAAGCACACTAAGTGCCAGTACCTATATAAGCATTATTTTATTTAATCTTTAGTACATTATTATTATTATTATTATTATTATTATTATTATTTTGCTTCTTGGGTGACAACCAGTGATGCTTAGGGGTTACTCCTGGCTTTGCATTCAGGAATTACTCCTGTGATTGGGGGATCATATGGGATGTCGGGGATCGAACCTGGGTTGGCTGCATGCAAGGCAAACACCTTACCCACTGTGCTATCTCTCCAGCCCACTTTAGTACATTCTTATAAGAATGTGATTCTTATTTATAGGTAAGAAAACTGAATCTTAGCTCAAACATTAAGGGATGTAATGAAGGCAAGAACTAAATTCTGTCTGACCATAAAATCAATCAGTTTTTCATTCTGACATCAAATGTGTGGTATAGCACAGAGGTTTCTTAATATATATTCCAATAACTATTTTACAATATCTAAATGTCTGTTGGGTAAGAAGAAAAAGAAATCAGAATGGAAATCCTTGTAGACAAGATTTTCAATCCAAATGCTACAAAATCAAATGCTGTTCCTTCTTTGTATGACTTCACAGTGCTGTGCAATTCTATTCATTTTTAAACATATGGAAAGAGTTTTATGTTTCAAACAATTAGACATGACAGAACTATTTTTTTCTTTTAAATTTAATATCCCCCAGTCCTGGAGTCCCGCCAGAATCTGTATTCTTTTTCCAAATTTAATTCTCACTCTTCCTACACATCATTTACTTGTCAAGAAAGAGCAACTTAATGGCTTTTGTTCCAGTGGCATCTGGGTTATGTCACATTTTATTTGACCTGCTTAGCTCAGAGGGAATAAAGTTCTTTGTCTAAGGACCTTTCAGGAGCCCATATCAATGGTGATTTTGCTTTCCAAATCTTATATTGGTGTGTAAATGTCAAGAGATGACAAGATTTCTGTGTATCAACCTGTGTCTACTCAAAGGATGAAGACAGTAATAAATATGGAAGAAACAGGGAACAAAGATACCATGGAAGAGAAACTAGCAAAGTCATAGTTGTTGCTGCGTAAACTGTTGGTGTGGCTAGCCTAAAGAAAATAGAATGAAGGCTGTGAGGTGAAAAAATTATGTATCATTTGTGTCATTTCAATTAAATTCAACTAATTCAGAACAAGTCCAGTTCAACAACAATCCAACTAGTATTTTTTGAACCCTTGGTTAAGAGCATAAACTATGCTAGAAATGAAAAGAAATTACATCTCTTTTTCTGTTCTCTTTTTTGCACCACCCCATGTGCTTTATTTACTAACCGAAAAAATTAGGATGACCCAACTTATAGCAACATGGAAGCTAGAAGCAGAACCTAGATACTCTGATGCTTGTCAATAGCTTCTTCTACAAAGATGCAGGGTGAAACTACATCTCTTGAGGGCTTTGTGTGTTCATTTAAAATGGTTCTAATATTGTGGCTAGCTTTTAAGAAATTCACTTCATCCCTGGATGTTTTAATTTTCTCACTGTTGATCTGTTCTAATTTTTTTCTTTTTTTGATAAAGTTTTATTTAATTTATTTTTTTAATTTTTAATTTTTATTTTCATAACATTGTTAACTTGAATTGATTACACTCAACATTTCAACACTAATTCCACCACTATTGCACCTCCCCACCACCATTACACCTTCCCACCATCATTACTTTGAATTTTCCCACCACCGTTCAAGCCTGTCTGCCACAGACAGATTCTAGATAATTTTTTTTCTATTGCTTATTATGAATATCATGAGAGGTTGCATGACTGCTTTTGCGGCTGCACTTTCCTGGAATTCTAAATATGTAAATGTTTGGGGTCCAGAGACATCTCTGTAGGGAGCTAATCTATTTGGACTTCATTTGTGGGCTGGAGCGATAGTACAGCGGGTAGGGCGTTCGCCTTACAAGCGGCCAACATGGCCGACCCGAGTTCGATTCCTCCGCCCCTCTCGGAGAGCCCGGCAAGCTACCGAGAGTATTCGATATGCCAGACACAGTAACAACAAAGTCTCCAATGGAGACGTTACTGGGCCCGCTCGAATAAATCGACGATCAACGGGAGGGCCTTTACTTACTTACTTACTTGTGAGTCTTTGAATGAAGGCAAGTGGCACATTTAAATATGGACCAGAGGCAGTTCATGGGCATGACAACTGGGACCCTGAAGGATAAGGAAATGGGAAGGGACTAACTGTCTCAGCCACCCTCTGGCTTGGTATCTTCAGAGCCTGATCCACATACCTGGGTTTTTCTTTTGAAAATTTGTGGTCACCAACACACCTATGTGTAATACTCTGTATTACTATGGGTAATACTCCAAGAGTACCATGCCACATTTGATGGAGTTCAAAGTATGAGGCAACCCATCTTAGAAGGAAATTATATATATATATACATATATATATATACATATACATATACATATACATATACATATACATATACATATATTTATATAAATAAAAGCACACAAAGCTCAACCTTTAAGAACATGTTGGTAATCTCTTATAGAAGGGCTTAATGACACCTGGGTGAAATACAACACTCCTCATACTCTTTCTTCTAAGGATATTTTTGTAGCATTTTCAGCTTTTTTTTCTTATAACTGTCACTGTCACTGTCCTCCCATTGTTCATCGATTTGCTCGAGTGGGCCAAGTAACATTGTGAGACTTGTTACTGTGTTTGGCATATCAAATATGTCACGTGTAGCTTGCCAGGCTTTGCCGTGCGGGCAAGATACTCTCAATAGCTTTCCAGGCTCTCCGAGAGGGGCAGAGGAATCGACCTCTGGTTGACCATATTGGCTGCATGCAAGGCAAACACCCTACCCACTGTGCTATTGCTCTAGCCCCTTTATTATTTCGGTTCAGCTTTGGAGCAGGGATTAACATTCAGGATGGAAATATCCGAAATATGGTGGTGGGAAGGTGTAATGATGGTGGGAAGGTGTAATGGTGGCGGGATTGGTGTTTGAATATTAAATGTGATCAAATATTGTGAACTACTTTATAAAATAAAAACATTTTAAAAAAAGTTTGTGGCCACTAATCAGATTTTGATGTTTCCCTTTGGTCCATACTTTCCTATAAAACTAGATAATCTCATTTCTCCATATTAACACCTTACCTATGGTAGACAATAAAATATTGAGGATTTTTGGGTTATTTTTCAGCATAATTGTTGTAACTAATTATGCTAAAATAGTATACAGGCCTTTTTTTTTAAATCATTATCTCCTAGATACCACTGGAATTCCACACCAGGCTATTTTCACTCGACACACCCCAGAGGGGACCACATGAGAGCCCTCCCCACCCCAAGGTCAGCCCCTGCAGCTGACCTCCACTACCCAACCGCTGCCACACTCCAGGCCACTTTCCGAACGCTTGGGCCGAACGCTTGACATATGAGTGAACGTATTCCTGGACACATCATAAGACACTATCTACGGCCATACCACCCTGAACGCGCCCGATCTCGTCTGATCTCGGAAGCTAAGCAGGGTCGGGCCTGGTTAGTACTTGGATATATATATATATATATATATATATATATATATGTATATATATATATATATCAGAGAGCCTGGCAAGCTACCGAGAATATCCCACCCACATGGGCAGAGCCTGGCAAGCTCCCCATGGAGTATTCAATATGCCAAAACCAGTAACATTCCCCTGCCCTGAAAGAGCCTCCAATCGTTGGGAAAGATGAGTAAGGAGAAGTTGCTAAAATCTCAGAACTGGGACAAATAAAGATATTACTAGTGCCCGCTGGAGTAAGTCAATGAACAATGGATGACAGTGATACAGGTAACACTGTGGGAAAATGTGGCTCAAAGTAATTTTTAAAATAAGATTTTTCAAAACAAAGTATTTTGAATAGCATAGAAAGTTCTGGCAAGATTTTAGTGCAAAAAGATTTATGTTTGTCAGTATGGACGATTCTCAAAAAATTAGAAATTGAGCTCCCATTTGACCCAGCAATACCACTCCTGGGAATATATCCCAGAGAGGCAAAAATGTATAGTCGAAGTGACATCTGCACTTGTTTGTTCATTGCAGCACTCTTTACAATAGCCAGAAACTGGAAGAAACCTGAATGCCCAAGAACAGATGACTGGTTAAAGAAACTTTGGTACATCTACACAATGGAGTACTATGTAGCTCTTAGAAAAGATGAAGTCATGAAATTTACATACAAGTGGTACAACATGGAAAGTATCATGCTAAGCGAAATGAGTCAGAAAGAGAGGGATAGACATAGAAAGATTGCATTCATCTGGGGGATATAAAGTAACAAAATATGAGATTAATACCCAAGAATAGCTGAGATCAGCACCAGGAGGATTACTCCATAGTTTAGAGGCCAGCTGGGCATTCTAGGGGAAAGGGCAGCTCAGATAGAGAAAGGACCACCAAATAAAGGGTGTTTGGAGGATCCTTCCAGGAGGGGAGATGCATGTTGAAAGTAGACTATGGACTGAACATGTTTGCCACTCAATGCCTCTTTTGCAGACCACAACACCCAAAAGGAGAGAGAGAACAAAAGGGATTGCCCTGCCACAGAGACAGGGTGGGATGGGGGGATGGGGGTGGGAGGGATATTATCCATGGTGGTGGAAAATGGGCACTGGTGGAGGGATGGGTATTTGATCATTGTATAATCGAAACCCAAGCACAAAAAAATTGTAAATCTACAACTGTACCTCATGGTGTTTCACTAATAAAAAAAAAGATTTATGTTTGTTAATTTGTGTTAAAGATTTCATTAAAAATATTTTTAATGAAAATGATCCTTTTCTGAGGACTTCCCAAGCATTTCTCAGGAAGCCAGGGCCCACTCCAATAATTCTCAGTCAAGCAGGTTGGCAGTTCAATGCTAGGGTCTGAGCATATGGAACTGCTCAGGTCTTAAGGTGTCAGGGACTACCAAGGCTATTGAAGCTGTACCTGGGGAGAATTATTTTATTCTAATAGCATTTATTGAGCTTTATTTTGGAGTATGTATCAGTTTATCATTTCCCTTCCTATGATTACCTTTTGTATATGAATTTTCCACCTACTTGACATCAGTTAGTGCCATGTGACTTGCCTTGGCTAGTAAAATATGGGGAGGAATTAGATTTGCTATGTTTGAATGGAAATGTGGAGAGATAGAGTGAACAACACATACAATTTCCTTGACCTCTGTTGTAATATCACCAAGGTTTCTAGGTATGTGGCCTCATTTCTATCCTAAAAATCCTTAAAATGCCATAGAACTATCCTGCAGTGTTATTTTCATTGATATTATTTGCACCGTAATTTCTTCCACCATATATATATATATATATATATATGCAAAACAAATCTACTCTTGGATATTTCAATCAAGGAAGGTGTTTAGAATAAGGAAACTTTATTATAAAAGAGGTCATATTGAATGTATCATATTTGGAGTAGACCTGTGTAAAGAAAAGGCATTTTAATAATATTCATTTAAGCTCACAATTTGAAAAAAAATAAGGGTTTATGGTAACCAATGTTCAGGAAAAGGAAGGATGTTTCAATAATAATAAAACACAGTCAAAACATAAAGTCTAGAAAGGCTATGGGAGAGCTGAGGTACTTATTGTTGAGGATGGCTACAAAATTTAATAAGTGGCTGAACTGAGAATTACCATGGCTGGTGAGATTATAGCAGTACTAATAATAATACTGATCATTTATTAGTTCTGAACTAAGTCTTGTGTGCACATGTTTTTCTCAATTATTATCACTGTTTTAAGAAAAGGAAATTGAACCAGAGAGAAGTTTAATAACTTGCTACAGTCACACAGCAGGAATGTGATTTTATCGGAAGGGAAAGGAAATCACTGAATGGTGTTACACAGAAAGCCTCATTCATGATCAGACTCACATTTTGGGAAAAGATATATGGCTACAGTTAAGTACCCAACTCAAAATCTGCTCTTCAGTTCTAGTTGTGTGTGTGTCCCAATTTCTGCTATTTTTATCAGTCTGACTTCTTCGGGCAAAGAGATAATAGATGGGAAAAAGATAGCTCAAGTACTGCAGAAAAGATCATATTTGAAGAGGATAGAGTTGATGATTTAAGAAACAATGTATTGTGTGTCTCAAAAACATCTGACAATACTGTTTTGTCAGATTTGGGAAGTTAATATTTGGATATTAGTTTTCAAAAATTATGAAAATAATAAACGTATACAAAAATGACTCTTATAGCTGATTTAAATAATGAACACTTTGTTATATTGATATTTTGAGCATTCCAATTTACTTCTGACTGTAAAATAGATAAAATAGTGGCTAAAAATATCTATAAAGCACATTTAGTTAGTTGTCCATGTGTTCATCCTTCCTTGTTTACAGAGGTTGAATAATAGGGATCATAATTTGCATTTCTCTTTGTCATAAGTAGAGAGACATATAGACCAAGAGGGGAAAGAATCCTTCAAAAATGACAGTTACATCTCTGACTGTGGTTTTCTGTGAATTGTTTGTTATCCATCAAAAGTCTCTGTAGATTTGGATCTGACTGAAGAGGTCCCCAAATCAAGATGCTAGGGGACTATAATTAATATGAATGGGATTCAAGTCAGTGTAGAAGTCTTCTGTTTCAACAGAATTCAAAGGAGAAGTTGTAGGTAATTTTGACATTTACAATTTGCTCCTATGACCTTCCTTTTACACAATCCCTGGAACTCAGCTTTTTTCTTTTTTCTATTCTCTTTGTCATGTTTTCCTATTTCCTCTTCTTTTCCTTCCTCACTCACTCTAGTTAATCATTTGAAACAGTCTGAGTTTGTAGAAAATAACATGCTAGAGATGATTACCAATATGCATATTTATTGCAATGGAGAGAGGATGTGAAGAGACATCACACATATTAATCTCTCAGTTTTGGTCTATAAAGATTGGATTTGGCTCCTTTCTTTTATATGCTTTTAAGAAAATGCTGTTAGGTCAGAGCAGGAGATTTAAGGCAGAGATTTACGATGCAAAGATTCAGAAATACAGGTCTGCTCTGCAGTTGTGGCTTCTCGCTAAGAGCCATGGGCACTGACTCCTATGAGGTCCCATTTCCAGGGGCTGGCTTAGTGGAGGTTTTTAGTGTTGCTCTTCCTGAACAAACTACCTGGTCCAGGAAGTTGTCAGGAAAGATCAGTGCAGGTTTAGAGTTGGGGGGTTTTTTTGAAGTTTTTTTTCTGAAATCGCCAATAATGAGTTGCCAGCTTTGATAGCTCTTTTTATAGATCTTGTAGCAGCTGGATCAAAATCTAATGAAGATGTTTGCATCTGACAATGGCAGGCCTGCACATTTCTATCCTATTTCTTGAGTGCTCGAATGCATTTCATTTGGGAACATGAAAGGCATATTTAGTGACAACTGATGGTTCTTTGTTTTTTAATTTCCAATAATGTCTTCAGTAAGTGCTTTTGTTAACATTTTTGCATTATACAATAGGTGACACAGGAAGATAATCGGTGTGCTGAAAGCAATTAAAGAGTTTATATCCAACTTGTTCTGCCTATTAAATGGATCCATTTGGCATAGAAGCACATTAGCATCTTTACAGTGGAATGATTGTGGAAATAGGTTATTCACGGGGCCTGTGCATTTTCCTCCTGCTGCAGTAAGAAATACCTTCAAGATTGAGAAAAAGAACGAGCTATTTTTCTCCCTTTGGAACTGTAAACAGAAGTAAAACTATTAATAGATGTTGTAGCTAATCCCAAGAAGCTGCAACTGAGAGATTAAATAATGTCCTGAAGAGAGAAAGCTGGAAAGAAGGGAGGGGAGGGGAGGGAGAGAGGCAAGTTCCCTGATTACTGAACCGCCTTAGACAAGGACAAACTGAAGGACTCCAACTGATCATAGAATTGGCAGTTGTTGTAAGAAGGAATTCTTTTTCTGCAAAGTAAATATCACTTCATCAATTTCCTGAGAACTGTTCTAATGGGAGGATTTATATTTTTGTGTTTTAAGTAGTGATAAAGATGATATTAAATGGGGTTTCCATGTCATAGAGATGCAGCAGAGCCTGAAGGAAACAAATAAACTTTGCATGCAATATATATTGTACTTTGTGATTTATAAAACATAGCAAGAGAGAATGGGGGAGATCTTTGGGTAAGTTCACAAGTTGAGAATACAACCTCCTTTAATCTTTGAATGAAAGGATTAGAACAAGAGGGATTGAAATGTAACTAAAATTTCTCCATGGCATATTAGAAATGATTAAATGACACCCCAGTTTTATGCTTACTAATAACTAGACTCTTGTTCATTTTCTCATTGGTAACTAACTACATGCTGATTGAGAAGTATGAAAAGTCAGCAGCTGGAAATAGAGTGATAGATAGTACAGTGGATAGGTTGTTTGCTTTGTATACTACTGAAATGGATTTGATCACAGGCACCCCCAGATGGTTCCCTCGCACTTCCAAGAGTGATCCCTGAGTTCAGAGCCAGGAGTAACCTCTAAGCACCACCAAAAATAAAAAAGAGTCAGAGATTCTGCTAAGGATTGTCACATTCCTTGACCACTTCACAAACTGTAAATTGTCGTTATTGGCATGATGTAACTTAGTTCTACTCTAGGTGTGGTTCATAAATATCATCATAACTGGGAATTCTGAAACTCAATATATTTGGAGGGTATGTTAAGTTCATGTAACTTCAAAAAAACAAAGTTGGATTATCATTTAAGATTTCCTTGTATCTTCCAATCTGGATTATTTTTAGAGAATCCTTGTAGTACCATGTACTTAATCTCCAAATTTAATCTTTCATTAAGGACTGTGAATAAGGATGCTTGAAATATATGATTATTAATTCTTGATCAGAATATAGATTTTGTTGTCTGCCAATGGGCCTACTTTATCTATACTTAAAGATGATTAGGAAGTGGGTCAAAGGATGAGAATATGTGCTACTCAGATATTTAATTTTATGAAACACTCAGTAGAGGATTGAATGATGAGCATCTTGGAACATTTTTATTCCTCTTAAACTCTGCGTAAAGAATATTTATTCACATATTATAGGAGTTAATTAAGTTCATTTTGAATACAGATCACTAGAAATTAGCAGTGAATTGAAATGGTTGAGGGAATTTGTTGGATACATGAGAACGTAAACCAGAACATAGGGGAAGAGGCTTATTGAGGTCTAGACTATTGACTGTCATTTTCTATGCTTGAATGAGCATAGCTTAGAACTTTGATATTCAGGCTGCATTGGATACTCAGAAATAACCAGAATCTCATTAGGATATGACTGTTTTTACTGGCATCATTTTGCTTTCATTCCATTCACTTATTTTGCCCTTGTTCTAGATAGCATTTGGAAGTCATGACTAAGAGCTCAAAATATGTTATTCATTCAATAAAAGCAGACTTTCAAAACAAGATTTATTCTGTTATTTGGTAGTTAATATAATGATGAAAGGGCTTCTGGGAGGAAGCATGTCAGCGAAAAGAACTATTGGGTCTGTCACTTGTTAGCTTGCATGTCCTTGAGTTTATTACTGTTAGCCTCTGTGACTCATAGTTTCCTTCTATAAATAGAGATTGTTTTATAGTTCATGAGATTATGAGAATTAAACATGGGATGCCCATACATTGAGTTGAGACCATCCTGATCATTTATAATATTTCTGATGTGATTTATTTATATTTACTTTAACTCTCCATGTCCTGATATAGGTGATAAATCACACTAATTCAACAAAAAATAATGGATATGAAGAATATCTCATATCCCAGTGGCATTCAATGAGAACTATTTGAAACATTGCATTTGAAGGTAGTTGGTCCTCTTCACTAAACCAGAATGAATTTTCTTTTGTGGAAAATAAATACTAAACACTTTAGGGCTGGAAGTACAAAATCTGTGAAAGAGGCTCTGACACACTTGTGCCTCCCTCTACCATTCCTTTAATATGTGCTACCCCTTATGTCAATAACGAGAGCCGAGGGCAAAACTCATAGGTATCTTTTACAGAATCAAGTGTTTTTATCACTAGAAATGATTGATATAGTGTTTTGGATTTTAGGAAGGAAAACATGATGCAGTATAGAAATACACTACATTTATGAGTGGCTACTCAATTCCAGGTGCATTAAATCTCTGAACTTCAGGTGGATATTATTAATCCTATTTTATAAAGGAGTAGTTTCAGAAATGAGAAGTCAAGAAGCAATTTTAGACCATCATTTGATAAGGGAAGGAGGTAGAAGTTAAACACTATTTTCCTATATCCTAGGCTCTTTCACAGCAATACTTGAGTACATTTAATGAGTAACAAATCTAATACCACATGAAAGAATGGGAAACACCAATCAGGTTAATATTATTCTTGGCTTCATATCTTTGACAGGTGGAGCAGAAGTACTCTCTCTCATAGTGGGAGGATATTTCTAAAATCAACCTGCCACTTCTTTGATCTTAATGTTTCTCCCCCATATGCCCATCATGGATACAACTTTTCGAAGATCGCTTAGAATCTCTGATATTAATTGCTACTATCATGCTGCCAAAAACTCCAAAATTAGGATTATTAGAAAGCAGAAGGTTTGATTTGGATTTGATGTGTAAGACACTAAGTGGAGAAAATGAGAGGAAAAGGAAAGAGAGGAAAGGCAGGGGTGACTCTCAGGACAGACCCATTTCTGCACAAACAGATGGAGATTATTTTTCAGAAATTCATTCCTTCTCACTTCCCTAACAATTTTAGGTTAATTCTGACCTGCATTAGGTAGATAAAGATAAATGTGAATTTTAAATTATATTTAATCTTCATTAAAGTAATTATCTCTCTTAATGAAGAATTTGCTGGGTTGTGGTTGTGCAATGGAGTATAAAATTCTAAGTGAATAAAATCAATTTCATTTTCAGACTAGCTTTCTATCCATTAATAAACAAGGCACAGAAAAGAGTCACACTGCCAACTCTTAGCTCACACTTTAAGCCAATATCACTTAGAAAAGCAGGAACACAGGCTCTCCATTTCTCATCCTGTGTTTCTCAAACTAAAAAAATGAACTTTTGCCCTAAGAAAGTTCCATGAGTGCCCATACTGGAGTTGATTACTGGGCCCAGGAGTAAGGTAACTGTGGATGATATCTCATGTCTAAATGACTGCTCTAATGGAATGGTGTTTGTGTGGTGCAGTGTATTTCATCTAAGTGCTCTGGCTTATTAATCACATAAGTATGAATTAGACTCTGGCATGCTTATGTTTCCTAATGTATGAAAATTGCTTATTTTTCCCCATGCTGTTACAATGGAAAGAACAGACTGGTTCCAAATAGCAGTGTACTGTAGTGTGAAACAATTAAGTGAGTTATGCATGATGCCCTTCAGGAAGAGGATATAATGGGAAATTGGTGCCAGCTCATAGTCCTCATTGCTGTTAGTAAGAACGAAAAGGACATGTCACGGAGGAACAGAGCTTTGTCCTTATTTCAATTTAAGACTTAAGTCTATTATTGCAGCTAAAGCTTAAGTTTTTAGCTCCTTTGAAATTGCCAATGAGCTTATTTGAAACTTGGGGGAAAATTGCAAAAAGGCTGAAGAATTAATGATGTTGGTCACAAACTTTTCCTTTACTTCTGTTTATTTTTGGTATCATTCTCCCCCTAACTGTTAATAACTCATGCAAATCATACCCAATCCCCATAGTATCCACAAGCAACCAAATCTACTGGTTCAGACTTCATAGTGCATCGTTAAAAGCATCTTTACACTTTCCATGATTGGGTATAGATTTCCATATATTGGATTAGTTACTTTTTTGTTACATATTAACTAAATTACCTGGTACTATTATGTACAGATTCTGTTAAAAGTCTTTTCTAGAAGAGACAGAAAAGGCTCAAATTGAGCACATTATTTGCATACTGACACTTTGGGTCAGACCCCTATATCTTAATGGTTTCACCATTCCACCACATAGCTCACTGGGAATAATTTCTAAATATCAAGTATGGACTAGCCTCTAGCACTAACTGGTGTAACTTTGAAAAGTATTTATTCATATAATCTTCATAACAAGCCTATGAAATGGTTGTTTTTATTGCTTTCTTTTAGTGTGTGTGGGAACTAAGACATAGAGAGATTTAAATAATGTGACTTAATGTAAACAGCTGATAACTAGGAACTGATCTCTGAACCCAGAATCCTTACTATACAGTTTATTTTTAACTGCCATCCCTTCTTTATCCTCATTTTTGTGTGACTAGAGTCACATTATTGAATCCCTTAGAATGTTAGTATTTTGGTCCATAAAATAGAACTTAACATTTGCGGAGAGTCTCTCAATTTACACGTTAGAATCTATAGATATTATCTCCTCTGCCCTATTTGATTATGGATAAGGTAAGTGAATTATCTTCTTTTCACACATGAGAAAAGTATCTCAGAGATATTTTAAGTTTGGAGGTCTTTAGGAGTGTAAAGAATAAAGCAGATTTTCAGATTCATGTTTACATATTCCAAAGTTTGCATTTCTTCTACTACTGCTGTAGAGTTTTGAGGGAACTATGTGAAATGTGAATTGGAATTATGTTAACACTAATTGAAACGTTAAACACTATTAAACACCTTTGAACTATCTCTCTTGCCCTATCATTTGCAATTTTGAAGAGGAATTTTCATATTATTTTACATAAAGTTTGCACCAATTCACATTCCACCAAATAGTACGAGCTTTCCTTTATTCTTATGTCACCAACATATGTTGTTCCAATCTCACCCTGTGATGAAATTCACAATCACAATCACAAATCATCCTGTTAATCGTCGATTGCCTCGAGCAGGCCCCAGTAACGTCTCCTTCATCCTAGCCCTGAGATTATATTCAAGGCTCTTTAGGAGAATGAGATCCATCATTGATACTGGTATTTGGCATATTGGGTATGCCACGGGGAGTTTGCCAGACTCCGCCGTGTGGGCAGGCTACATTCGGTAGCCTGCCAGTTTGTCCGAAGTAGGAATGAGATAATAAGATGTCATAATAAGATTAGCTTCCAGGAGCTGGATTTTATAGTCTCTGAGTCTTGGCCGTTGATGGGATTACACGGCGCCAGGGGGCCAGTTGGTGGGTGTGACCCCTGCCTACTGGAATTTGGAGGATCTGGATGGAGGATGGTTGGCCCAAATCCGAGTAGGCTTGGAGATCTCGGCCCTGGAACCCGCGTGACTTTGTCCCTCTGCCAGTACCTTCATGCGTGTGGAGAGTGGTCTCAGCATGGTGGTGGCTGGTCCTGGAGGTCTTTGGCTGCCGAAGCCCTGGTCGGGGCGGGGAGGAAAGCTCAACCCGCTCCCCTCCAAGGGGCCCCGGCAGCGAGGACAGTCAGGCACGGGGGCTGGAGACTGCACTGTTCTCTTCCGGGAGCTGGAAATGAAATTAAAATGCAAAAATATATTGCACTTCTATATGCAAATAACTGATGTATAAATATACTTTAAACACATAGTACTATTAGGCAATGATGGTTGGTATTTTTATTTTCTTAAGTTATATTTTAAATTTAAAATGGAATTAGACTAGAAAAATATGCAGAGGGATTTTATTCTCTTTGTGCCCTGTAGAGTCAGAAACCTGCCCAATAGACTGAAAAACAAATTCAAATCTAGAGGTGTTCAGATCCTTTGTCTAGAATTAGCATTTTACATTTTATGATTCTCATTGCCAATCTCTGCTTTCCTCTACCAATACTGGCTTTCACAATTATGGAAAATTTTCTTTATAACATAGAAGAAGCAGTTCATTGTCTGCTCTTATCATGTGTTGTGCCATAATGGGTCTTTTTCATTTCCTCAGAGAAGCTGAAGATGGGGTGAAGAAAATCCTCATTTTTGTGAAAGAAAAACCTCATTTTTGTTATTCTCTTTCCCGGCAAACTCTCACATCCTCATTAGAGCTGCACAAACATGACAACACCTGCATCAGGCCACCTGCTTCTGTTTGTATGACACAAATAAATCCCTCTCAGAGGTGACATTGGAATTACTATAATACCTCTGAAGTTACCACGAATTCTTGATCTGGTTTCTGTTATAAAGGACTTTGCTTGCCTCAGTAGAATCTAAGAAATCTAATAATATAAGAAAAATGCTTACTTGAACAGCCAAAATTAAACCTTCTTTAAAATACTGAACTCTTGGATTTTAGAAAACATCACATGTGTGCTTTGCATGTAGGGGTCTACATGCAAAGTAGAGTAAAGTCCCTGGCACTGCACAGTCCCCCGAGCACCATCCAGGAGTAGCCCTTGAGCATCACCAGATGTGGTCCCCACACTGAAACCAACTTAACCCATGAGCTGTTTAGCATAGTTAAAGAATTAGTTTCAAAAACTATCTCACCTTTGAGACATTTTGTTGTTATTGTTGAATCACTGTGAGTACACAGTTACGGAGTTCTTCATGATTGGGTTTCAATGATGTCCCAAGTCCAGTCCCTTCATCAGTTTACATTTCCCACCACCACCCAGTCTGCCTCTATGACAAATACATCTCTGTCTTTCTGTGTCTGTCTGTCTGTCTGTCTGTCTGTCTCTGTGTCTCTATCTCTGTCTCTGTGTCTCTCTGTCTCTGTGTCTCTCTCTGTCTCTCTGTATCTGTCTCTGTTTCTCTCTCTCTCCCTCTCTCTCTCTCTCTCTACTCTTGGGAATTATGGTTTGCAACATAGATAATGAAAGGTTATCATGTATATCCCTTTCCCTCCTTTCAGCACTCAGGTCTTGTCCAGAGTGACCATTTTCAACTCTCATTGTCATAGTAGTATCTTTTCTCCTTTCCCACTCCTCATTGTAGTAAGCTTCCAGGCATTTGAGCCATTTTCTGTTTTCAAAAAACCCCAGGACCCTGGGTTTTAGAACCTAACTACTTGATTAAATGGTTCTACAGTTTATTACCTGTGTGGCTTTGCAATTTATTTAAACAATTGTGTCTTGTTTTTCCTCATCTGTAAAATGAGGTTTGAGAGTGTAGTTACCTTATTTGTTGTACTCTGCATTTAATGAATGAATGCATAAAAATTACTATGCTTTAGGTAAAGTTAATCAACAACATTTTTTCACAGATTTTTAAAAACAGTTTATGAGGTGTCTAGCTTTAATATTGACATCTGGAATTCATTGGTAAGCATGGTACAAGACATATTTGCTTTCAAAGAGCTTCAACTCCAATGAGGAAAACAATAGTAAATAAGTACTATATAAAATAAAAGGAGGTCGGGAAATAACAGAGCTAAGGGACATGGACCTTTGGCTCATCTGTAGTATAAAAGTGAGGGATCTCTATATATCTAAACCACTACATCAAAGACTACTGAAAACATTGGATCTGAATCATAATAATTAAATTGAAAAATATATCTCTCGAATATTTAGGTTCAAGGGCTGGAGCCATAGCACAGTGGATAGGGCATTTGTCTTGCACATGGCCGACAAGGGTTCAGTTCCTCTGCCCCTCTCGGAGAGCCCAACAAGCTACCGAGAGGATCCCGCCCTCATCAAAGCCTGGCAAGCTACCCGTGGCTTATTTGATATTCCAAAAAGAGTAACAACAAGTCTCACAATGGAGACATTACTGGCCCGCTCGAGCAAATCAATGAACAGCGGGAGGGCAGTACTACAGTGCTGGTCAGGTTAAAGGCAGGTCATTGGCGTCAAGGGATGGTAAGTTTGAAGATGGTAAGATTGATAGTAACATGCCTGAAACCATATTATAAACAAATATGTAAATAATGGTATCTAAATAAAGAAATAGTTTTAAAAACAAAACAGACCTATATTTAATGTGTTCAATACCATTCATGTATTATAAAAGAGTTCAGCTCGAATCCTTTTCTGTTATATTCACCCTGCTTAAAGATGAGTTAAATCTAAATTTTTCAACAGTTCCACAGTTGTCTTTATATTTAGAATAGAAACAATGACTTCACAGTTCCTAGCAAGGGTATTGTATGGAATATAAGTGTAATTATGCTCTTAGGAATAGGGGTAATAGATATACAGGATGGTTGATTTTAGCTGATTTGTTTTAAGATCTTCAAGCAGAGTATTAAGAGAGTTAGAGAGACTTAAAAAAGAAAGCAGTGATCTTGAGATATTTGAAGGTTAGAACAAAATTGCATCATAGGAAAAGTTCCTTGGTTTATAATTAATGCAAAATCTTCTGAAATTCAAATTTTCAGGTCACTTGACAGAGGATTTTGTAATCTTTTAATGTATAAGATGAAGGAGTATAATATAGTAAAAAAGAACATACTTTTGTTTATTTGTTTAATCATTATTCTTTTTTTTTCCTGAAATTCTTTTTTTTCCCTTTATTTTATTTTATTTTTTTTAAAGTTGTAGATTTACAATTTTTTATGCTTTAGTTTCAATCATACAATGATCAGATACCCATCCCTCCACCAGTGCCCATCTTCCACCACCATGGATAATATCCCTCCCACCCCCATCCCCCCAACCCCCCTGTCTCTGTGGCAGGGCAATCCCCTGTGTTCTCTCTCTCCTTTTGAGTGTTGTGGTCTGCAAAAGAGGAATTGAGTGGCAAACATGTTCAGTCCATAGTCTACTTTCGACATGCATCTCCCCTCCTGGGAGGATCCTCCAAACATCCTTTATTTGGTGCTCCCTTCTCTATCTGAACTGCCCTTTCCTCTAGGTTACCCGGCTGGCCTCTAAGTTATGGAGTAATCCTCCTGGTGCTGATCTCAGATATTCTTGGGTATTAATCTCATACTTTGTTACTTTATATCCCCCAGATGAATGCAATCTTTCTATGTCTATCCCTCTCTTTCTGACTCATTTCGCTTAGCATGATACTTTCCATATTGTACCACTTGTATGTAAATTTCATGACTTCATCTTTTCTAAGAGCTACATAGTACTCCATTGTGTAGATGTACCAAAGTTTCTTTAACCAGTCATCTGTTCTTGGGCATTCAGGTTTCTTCCAGTTTCTGGCTATTGTAAAGAGTGCTGCAATGAACAAACAAGTGCAGATGTCACTTCGACTATACATTTTTGCCTCTCTGGGATATATTCCCAGGAGTGGTATTGCTGGGTCAAATGGGAGCTCAATTTCTAATTTTTTGAGAATCGTCCATACTGTTTTCCAGAAGGGCTGAACCAGTGGACATTCCCACCAACAGTGAAGGAGTGTCCCTTTCTCGCCACATCCACGCCAGCATCGGTTGCTTTTGTTCTTTTGAATGTGGGCCAGTCTCTGAGGTGTGAGATGGTATCTCATTGTGGTTTTGATCTGCATCTCCCTGATGATTATTCTTATGAATCAACTAGTGATAACTTGGAAGGATATCTAGAGACATGACACTTTAGACACATGGCACTAGAAAAGCCACTTAAGACACTTTACTCTAGCTCCTCAGCGAAGATGTAGAGATATAATACGTAAGATTAGGTAAAAACAAAAATAAAAAAACTCGCTTAATTGGTACCCCACCCTTTATTTCACAGTAAGTTCCATTTATCAAGTAGTAATAAAATGTTAGACACTCAGTTCTAGTTTTGGGGTCACACTCAGTGTTACTCAAGGCATACTCCTGGCTTTGAATTTGGGCATCATTCCTAGCAGGCTCAGGGGACCATAGGGGTGCTTGGGATCAAACCCAGGTCAGCCTTGTGCAAGGCATACTGTACTGTCTCTCTGATCCAAGGTGTCAGACACTCAGTTAGGCTTTTGTAAATGTCAATTCACAATAAACTTACATCTGGATGAGGAAGGTATAATTACTTCATCTGCATTTAGATGTGCTCACCAAGGCTTAAAGAGCCTCTACAGCTACTGAAACAAAAGTTGCATTAATTTTCCTTCCTCTTTTTGCTTCATACACTCGCACTGTTAAACGTGTAGTTAAAATCTCATTCCAAGGATTTTATTCCCTTCCCTAAATCTTTTGATAACTTTCCATGGCTTACTTAAATTCTTTCACTCAACTTTTTCATTTTTTATCCTGCCTAAACTGCACACTAGTCTCTTCAGAACATTTGTGCTGCACAAACTTGTCATAGATGTTTCAGTTTCCTTTCAAATTAAACTATTGTCATCGTGTTCATCTTCTAAATCCCAGGTCAAGTGCCGTCTTCTCCAGGGTGACAGAGAGGACAAGAGAACTATATAATGAGTGTAGAAATTGTTATGTTTTTGATATATGAATTATTCATGTGCTTTGAACTATTTTACTTACTGGCTTTTCAGTTCAGCCACCCACTGAGTTTCAACTCTTCTTTCTCTTAAGAGAAATTGGGCTCACATATGCTGGTGTATTATTCAAAACTGGATAAAACACGATTAAAAACTATTTTAGGCTGTTGCAAAAAGGATCATACCCTGCTGTGTTCAGGACTTACTGCTGACTCTACATTCAGGGGTCACTTGTGGTGGGGTTTAGGAAACCACATGGCATGCAGTGAGAGAACCCAGGTTAGCTGCATGTGAACCAAGTGTTCAACCTACTTTGTTATCTCTCCAGTCCCATGAAATGATTTTTCTTATCTTATTGCAACACCCACCAGTGATAGTCTATATTTAAATAGACAGGCTTACAGATTGCTGTAAGCTACCCTGGAAATCATCTTAAACAGAGGATGTAGGATGTCTAACTTCAGTCTACATAGTTGCCTATTGTGAACTCACTAAAGAGATAATGAAATCCTCATTGTCTTGGTGCAGCAGTCTCATGCCTGACACAGAAGTATGTCTTGTGACCTCTCAGTAAATATTCCTTTCAGAATTCCCTTGGAGTAGACCAGAGTCATCACTTTCAGAGAAAACCAAGGTTTTAACATTATACCAGGGTTAGATGTGACCTCTCAGGGATCATTTTTGTCCTACTAAATGTTGCTTAATTTTGTTATCAGGTAATGAATGTAAGGTACACATCTTTATTCCTATATTTATCAAGAAGGATAGTAAAGCCCATCATACAAGGAAATTGTGTTAATCCTTTAAGGAAACTTAGGCAAATTCGTGAATTTTTCCAACTGCTAGATTAATCTGGATTGATAACTAGAAAGTTTGAAGCTTTATGATATAAGACAGGATGGAGAATGAAGAGTTTATGATCAACTAAATAGCATTGGATCACTCAAATGATATTTTGATGACTAGGGTTGTCTCAATTTTTCAGACAATGTAAAAGTTCTAAAATTTCAAGGGGCCTTTCAAAGATGGATATTATATTTACCCTAACAGGTTTGGTAAGAACTGAGTAGGAGCGACATAAATTTAGATATGATATTTCAATGAATCCTCAAAATGATTAGAAGTAGACTTCTTAATTTTTTAAATGAGAGAATAGTCACCAAAAAGGTCAAATCATTTTTTAATTAAATATGGGAAAATCCACACATGCTATTAATAAAATGATTTGGAAACTTATTAGTAATATGCATACTCTCGCAAGCTGAAATGTCTCACTTTTATCATAAATAATGCTCAATAATTTTACCTAGCCTTATCATTTACAAATGCCCATACACCCTTATCATATATTAAAATGATTTATAATAATTTACTAAATAATTCCCTGCTCTAATATATCTGTGTATTACTATATTTTATATTTTCTTGCATATAAAATAATTTTCTGCTCTTTTTTTTAGTTTCTTTTCATATATACAGAGACTGTTCATTTCCTATACATCAGATAAACAATAGCATGTTATATTCTGCTAAATTTAATATGTTCTTTTTTTATTTTTCAACGTTTTATAAAAATTATTTTTGGTTTTTGTTATAGAAATAAGGGGATCCAATTTATTCTTTCTCGTATTGTTCACTGATAAATTATTTCATATTTAAAATAATTTTTCTACTTGTTTTTAATTGTAAAAAGGGAAAGTTCTTATATGTGTTTGGGATAATTCCTGATATCTCTTAATTGTCTGAATGCTATATCTTTATGGACATAGGTACGTGGAATTTTAACTATTATTTCTGTATAATACTATTATATATTAAGGTTTTATTTATTTACACCTATTTACTGTTGGTATTATTTTATAGCTTAATACTTGATATTTTTTTATTAATTTTCCAAAATAAATTTCAGAAACATTTGGCTTTCAGGTTAAGATATTCTAATCGATTTTAATTTGATCCCATTAACTCTAGAAATTAACTTTACTAGATAATCATTGCAACTTCTAATTTTACTTTTTACTGTGATAGAGTATATTTATCTACATGCTTGCTTTTCTTTCTCACTTTTGTTCTTTTTCTTAATATTTCTTTATTTTATTACATCTTTATATCAAGCTGAATTATGCATATTTCTTTGTTTTAATTAATTTTTCTGCTCTGAATAAAATGTTCTCTTTTGCCAGCTTGTTTAATTTCTCACAGTATCCATCTAAAGTTATGGGTTTTTACAGCATGATTAACTTTTATGAATTTCTTATCATTTAAAAATTTTAGCAGCATTAAATATTTTTAGTAGATGTTTAATAATTATCTAAATTATTTTATTTTTATTTTTACTTATTTACTGTAAGGGGCTCACAAATTGTGTGCAGGTTGCCCGAGGTCCCTTCTGGCAATTCCTGGCATTGTGGTTCAATGCTCAGGCTTGAGAATGTAGTGCTATGAAGTTTCTGTGGTGCTGGAGGATTATTTAGATACTACAGTAGTGCTCCAGAGCCTCCAGAGCTGTGCCCACTCATGCCAGGATGGAACCAGAGTGGGTCCTATGTGGCTTTGTACTTTATCTTTGTACAGTTTCTCTATCCACTAGAAGATAGATATATATGTATATATGTGTGTATATGTGCGTGTGTTTATGTTTTATTTATTATTTTTTACAAAGTTGTTCATGATGATTTTTTTGCAGACATTTAATATTCTAACACCAATCCCAACACCACTGCAACTTCCCACCACCATTTTTTCCAATTTTTCCAAAAACCCCTTAAGCCTGCCCCCATAGCAGACCCTCAATTTTATTTTTTATTGCTTGTTATAAATAATTTGCTAAAAGAATGATCAAAAAAGATTTCCTTAGAAAAAAGTTAGTGAAGATTGTTGTATCTCACCGTAGAACCATAAAGCCCTGTATGTTGTTACAGATTAAGTCTTCTATTTATATTTTGTTAATTGAAATTGGTTGCCTTCTATATTATATCCCATCCAATCTGGTGTGCTACTTCAGGTTTGTCAGCATTGTAGAGTTTGAGATGTTCAGGAACTCTGAAAATGTCAAATGAGGTGATAAAGCTGGAGTTAAATTTTTAGCTGGGTGGTAGCTTTGGGGAATGTGCATGACTGCCTGGATTCCCGGAAGAAAAGGGGGACAGGAGGAGGTAGCCCCTCCCCAACTCCGTAAAAGCCAGGAGGTTTCAGTCACAAAACCCACATAACTGAGTTTTTCAACAGATTAATTTCTGGATGAGGTTCATCCTGAGTAGTGTAGTTCAGCTGGCAGCATGGCAATGATTATTGAGTGTGGAGGGTTTCAGCTGGCAGGGCTCTGTTTGGGTTGGGTGGGTGAGCAGTGCTGGGCTCACCCACCCCCTCCCAGGGTGCCTCAAACTACTCATGAATAAATCTTGAAAGACATCAACCAATGCAGAGATTCTTCCAGACCCCATGTAAGGCTGAGTTAAGAACTATATCTTAAATTATTATTTTGATGATTTGTTTCAATTGGTGACTGAATTTCTCCCAAATCCTCAGGTAGTACTATATATTAACTACACCATTATTCTTCACTTGAAACTATTTACTTATAAAGTTTATGATGAGATATGCTTAGTGTGTTCAATAAAATAAAATTTTTTCAAGTGGAGGAAATGATATTTTGTCATTGAGTTGGTTTGTAAAAAAAGGTAATCAAAAAGCGAAGCTTAGACAATATTAAAAGATGAGAAAACCTTGTTTTTGGATTGTAAAACTCAAATTACTGCTCAACTGGGGAAATGAGGAGGAGATGGGGAGGAAAGAAGACTGGAATAGAGGAGACCATGGGTTCAGAGGTGGAGGGTCCTGGGTACTTTGATGATGTAATTTTGTATATCAGTACCAAAAATATTAGCACTATTGCATTTGTGTTTTCTAAACCATGACAAAATTATTTAAAAGACGAATATTTTCTATTTCATTTCCATATTATCATCTTTGTTAATTTATTATCATCATTATTATTTTCTTATATTTTGACACAAACCTGGTGGTGCTCTGGGATTGCTCCTGTAGTGCTTGGAAGACCATGTGGTGCCAGGGATCAAACCTTCCACATGCAAAGTATGTGCTCCATCCTTATGAACTTGGCCTATGACTTCTCCTACATTTATTAAACAAATGTGGTTATATTACAATTATAGATTTTATAATTCAAAACATAAGACTCCTCTGTTTCATACTGAGTCAATATTTCTGAGCTAATATTCCTTGTTATAGGTTTAAGAATCATATTTTAATAATTGTGTTTTAATAACAATATAAATTAACAGGGGGATGTCCATGTTGGTATAAGCTTTGGAAATAATATCATGTAAGAAGTGAAATATTTACAAAAAGAGAAAACTTTAATTACTCTTGAAAGGTAAAAATTTTATTTTATTTTCAAATTGAAAATATTTTAACTGAAAAGATTATTTTGGTTCAAAGATTTTCTAAGATAAAAAACTTAAGTGGGGAGTTATTGAAATAAGTTCTTTAAAGCATATTTTATATTAGTTCCAGAGAGTTAAATTTTAAATAAATAAAATTTGTAAATGTGAGCCATCATCAATATAAATATTGAAGTAAAAACTTTTTAATAATTGATCTATTGAAAATCTCCTGCATTGGATGGGGATAGAAATTGATATGGTTGAACTTTAAGGTGTTTTCCAACTGCGAAACTATAAATCTATGATAGTATGGTTAAAGGGCACATTATGCTAGATTAACTCTAGTCTAAAATGATTTTTTAAAACTCGATGTGCTCAGCAGAATTCTAATACTTCTTTCTTTCCAAATTCCTGGCTCTTGATGTATTTGCTTTCACATAAGAGTATAGCAAAATCAAACTGTCAGAGTCCTCCCGCCATTAAGACTGTTTCTAAACAGAGCAAACAATTTAAACTGAGAGGAAAGAAATGAAAGAAATGAGGAAATGAGGACAAAAGTAGTCTTAGTGAGACTTCTAGGGTCAGTGGTTCTAAGATATTAAAAGTAACGATGACCATATTTTATTTTAACTAGTAGTAAAAGAATGTCCTTCTTTTCTTTTTTTGACTCTGTGATGTCTGGGCGCGGGTGGGAATTACACACTTCTTTGTGGTGTATCAGAGATCACACAGGGCTTGTGGGCCTGGGGATCACAAAGACAGTGACAGCAGACCACACTTAACTATGTGAAGTGTTACAAGTGATGGAACTCTTGGTCACATGCCTACAAGGCAGGTGCTATACAACTGAGCTCCATCTCTGGGGCCAAGAAGTCAAAGTTAAATAAAAGAAAGGATAGGTATTATATTCAGCTTAGGGTATAGGACCAGAAATTATAATGTTGAATATCTACCAAATGGGAAGAAGGGGATGATAAATGTGCAAAATAGTCTGGGATTCTTTAGTTCATGAAGATCTTCATTGTACTTCAGGAATAATTGTTTTGCCCAATTTATTGGGATTATTTTATTTATTGGGACTTTTAAGCAGTAAAGAAACCAGTTAATATGTGTCATTTTTTATAAATATTTATTTATATTTCATTGTAATACAATGTAAAAAGATTATTTAGTAGTGTGAGACTGGATACATAACACAGGGGGAAATGGACATGCCTTGCATACAGCTGATGTTAGTTCGTGTCCTGCAACACAGAACCCTGAAGAATCGCAGAGTGCGGCTCTGAAGGGTCCACAAACCCCATCAGGTGTCGCCCAGGAGGCCCTCTTCCAGCGATCCTTGTATAGCCCTGGTAATCTGGGCACTGAGAGCTTTTCATTAAACCATTGTCCCACTTCACTGAGAAACATCAGGAAGCGTTGCTGGGTCCCCTGAGCTCTGATTGGGAGGCCCAACCTTCCACACCCAGACAGTTTTATATGCTGCTGAAATAATAACCACAGTCACTTGAAATAAGGAATCCAAATTATCTAATAAAGGCTATATTAGAAAATTGGGTCCCTTGATGGTAACTGGGAAAATATTTCTATTGTTTGCTATAAAATCCCAAGGATGTTTTCAGAAATAGAACCATTATGATGTTTTACAACAGCTAATTATAATGCAACAGATATAGTGGATATCAGGACAGGAGGAAAATAGGAAGGTGAAATCAGAAGGAGAATGACCTTAGAGTACAATTCTTGAGAATGGATCCAGAATGGGCCCAGGAAATAGAGAAGATGTGTACCCAAGAAATAGAGAAGAATCCTTTCAAATATCCTGCTTTGCCCCAATCCCTTTATCTTGCCATCCTGAGTGTCTTTGATCCAATGTAGGAGCTTTCCTGTTCCCCTTTTAGAAGTAATATACTGTGTTTGGCATATCAAATACTCTCGGTAGCTTGCCGGGCTCTTCGAGAGGGGCGGAGGAATGGAACTCGGGTCGGCCATGTTGGCCGCTTGTAAGGCTATTGCCCTACCGCTGTGCTATTGGTCCAGCCCATAATTTATATATATGTAATATATATATAATAACTCCACCTTTTCTGGGCTTCCTACTTCAGCATAATTCATGTCCCAGCTTCCCTTGACTACCCTATGCAGCCCTTTTCCGCTTTTCCTTCCCCTCCTGCCCTTCTCTTTCTTTGCCTAAATAAACTCAGGTCCTCTGCTTTCAGTCTTCACTGCCTGAGGACAAAAAGCTAAATGCACAATGATACTACCATTAATGGAATCCTGTGCTGAAGTGGTTTCTTTTCTCCTGTCCTCGATGATATTTCCTGAGTGTAAGACTCACTACTCCTCTGTTATATGAATATCAAATTTTCCTGGTAAGGGAGTGATGAATCCCACACTCAGGAAATGTGGCTGACTAGTGGTAGTAGAGTGGGCAGAAGTGGCAATATCTGAGGTGGTAACTAATTTCTCATAATTTTCCTGCACTTTTGGTGAGAGGAGAGTGTATCCAAGGTAGGTTTGATTGTTCATCCTAAAAGCCAGTTAGAAGATAATGGAATAGATATAAACACAATTTTACTGGGCACATCAACACACATCCAGCAGAGCCAAACAATATAAAGATTTCTGAAAAAGAAGCAAATTGAGTATTGTAAATCACTGATATTTTGGAAAAATTTCTCTATTCAAGCAAAGTCTGACTATAGAAATGTCAGGGTTAATAAGGAAATGATTGCAGAGATTTTTCTAGGTTTTGAACTAAGAGGTTTATTTTAATAATTTTTATGGAGTTGGGGGAGGAACCATACATGGAGGCTCTTGGGGTTTACTCCTGGCTCTATGTTCAGGAATCATTCCTGACAGGCTTGGGGGACCCTATGAGGTGCTGGTAATTGAACCTGAGTTGACTTAGTACAAGGCAAGCACCCTATCTGCTATACTAATTATCCAGCCCGTCTTTTTGCTATTTTAAGTTTACAAAACATTACAGTCAATCTTTTAACAATATTTTAAGTAATAACATAAAGTCATGTTAAAACATCACTGTTATAAGTGAAGAGATAGATCAAAGAGATCTATACCCTGTGTATAATTAATAGTTTAACTAAAATTGACATCAAAATTATGTCTTACCACATCTACTATATATTAAGGAATGGGGTTGTAATTGCTGTTCCTCATGCACACTAAAAAGCATTTCTACTGGGCCAGAGCAATAGTACAGCAGGTAGAGCATTTGCCTTGCTTGCAGCCATCCTGGTTTCTATTGTTGGTATCCCATATGTTCCCCTGAGAGCACCACCAGAAGTAACTTCTGAGTGCAGAGACAGGAGTAAGCCCTGAGCATTGCTGGGTGTGGCCCCAAACCAATAATAATAATAATAAGTAAGTAAGTAAAGGCCCTCCCGTTGATCATCGATTTGCCCGAGCAGGCCCAGTAACGTCTCCATTGGAGACTTTGTTGTTACTGTGTTTGGCATATCGAATACGTCATGGGGAGCTTGCCAGGCTCTGCCGTGTGGGCGAGATACTCTCGGTAGCTTGCTGGGCTTTCCGAGAGGGGCGGAGGAATCGAACTCGGTTGGTCATGTTGGCTGCGTGCAAGGCAAACGCCCTACTGCTGTGCTATCGCTCCATAATAATAATAATAATTATAACAATAATGTAGCACTGTCATCCTGTTGGTCATCTATTTGCTTGAGCAGGCACCAGTAATATCTCCATTGTGAGACTTGTTGTTACTGTTTTTGGCATAACGAATATGCCATAGGGAGCTTGTCAGGCTCTGCTGTGCGGGCAGGATACTCTCGGTAGCTTGCTGAGATCTCCGAAAGGGACAGAAGAATCAAACCTGGGTCTGCCGCATGTAAGGCAAATATGCCCTTACCTGCTGTGCTATCATTCCAGCGCTTTTGGCATGGGGACCAGATGTTTTTCTGTATATAGAGAATTTAGTCTTTTAAATCAAGTAATACCTTTTGTTGGGGCTGGAGTGATAGCATAGTGGGTAGGGTGTTTGCCTTGCAAGCCGCTGATCTGGGTTCTATTCCCAGCATGTCATATGTTCCCCTGAGCACCGCCAGGAGTTAATTCCTGAGTGAAGAGCCAGGAGTAACCCCTGTGCATCGCCGGGTGTGACCCAAAAAGCAAGTAATACCTTTTGAATATGGCTATATGTGTATATTTAAATGATAAATTTTGAATCTTGAACAGTTATAAAATATATGCACTTTAAATTTTCTCTAAAAAGGCAATCCATGTTAGACAATAGTACGTGGCAACCATGTGCAATAAGTGGAGATGAGATGTGAACATCATTCTGTTACAGTTACATTAACTGTAATCACATTTTTGTAGCTGATGCTCTTATGAGAGCTGCCAACTAACATTTTAAGTAAATGAAGAGTTAGAATATATAGCCTTCAGAAAGCAGGCACCTCTGCTGTCAAATAGGTAATTACAGAGGCTATGACTCCATTAAGAAAATGGTCGCCAATCAATGTAAATCCTAAGTGCTCAGATCTTTTGTAATTGATTGAGAGATTCAGTGACTTCAGTGCAATTGAGTTTCAATGAAAGAAGCCAATATTTAGCCATATGGCTGCCATGAATTCCAGAGGGAGTATATGAATTTTAATGAGGAAAATGGCTATGTAATTTTAGTCACATGTATTAAAACTAAATGAAATACGCAGATCAGTATTGAGACTTAAATATGGCATATCCAAACTTTTGTTATATTCTAATATTCATTTATTTCTGTATGCATTAAGTTGCTTATTATTCAAGGTCAGGGGGAATTTGATAATGTAAATTGTAACTGAATTTGGATTTATAGTCTACTTCTTACTTATGACGAGAAAAAACATTTTTTGGTTTGGAATGATTTAGTCATTCGATTTCAAAAGTGTCCAGTTTGTGTAAACAGGAGAAATGTAAGCTCATAATTCATTGAAGATTTCTTACAAGTTTAATGTTCATAAGATATAACAAGTAGGGTTAATCCATAGGTGAACCAGACATTGTTATGAATTGTGTCATAGAAAAGATTAAATATCTGAAAAAAGGAGGAGAGAGGAATATTTAAGAAAATAGTTAGATTGGAAGTATTTAGTGTCACAGGAGATTCACAGTAAGAGAATGATTCTATTCAGTCTCTAGGTTAATTTTTGCTATTTTTTTTCCAGTGTTAGAGACTGGATTTAACGCTTCACACATATAAGGTGTGAGCTGTACCACTGGGTCACAAACCTATTATTTTTAAAATAATTTAAAAATAAAAAATTATTACTTATTTTTAATTGAAGCAGTTTGTATTGTAGCACCATATAATTTTCAGGCATGCATCATTGACGATCAACATGTTTATGTATTACATTTATTTCAACTGTTCCAGTTTCAATATTGTACAGTAACAACAAAGTCTCCAATGGAGACGTTACTGGGCCCGCTCGAGCAAATCTACGATCAACGGGAGGGCCTTTACCTTTACCTTTTATTATACAATGAAACACTTTCACACAAACAACTCACCCCTTTCACCTCTATCTTATGGTGGTCAATAATTGGTCTTATTGGGCTGGAGTGATAGTACAGTGGGTAGTGTGTTTGCCTTATACTCAGCCAACCTGGGTTCAATCCCTACTATCCCATATGATTCACCAAGCACTGCCAAAAGTAATTCCTGAGTGCAGAGCCAGGATTAATCCCTGAACATCACCAGGTGTGACCCCCCAAAAGAAAAACAAAAAAAACCCACATACAAACAAACATAAAACCTTCTTTCCCATAAATAAATCTCAAAAGAGATAAAACAAACATAAAAGCTGTAGTAAATCTAGGAACCACGCATGGCTGAATAACTGAGGGCACAGAGAGAGGGGCAGAATAATCTAGTGACTACCTGAACAGAACCCAATGCAACAATTTTCTCTCACAATCTAAAATACTCCCACAATCCCACAAATGCCACCATATCCCAGGCCAGACTTCATGGGCTATGATGGACCACCCTAAGGAATTAATTTGCTGAAAACTTGGGTTTTGTGACTGAAATATCCAGAGTTCCTAGGAATCAGGATGGCCTACTTCCCCCCACCTCCCTGTACTTCTGGAAGACCCAACAGTCATGTTCACACCCCAAAGCTGCCACACGGTTTAAAAAGCAACTCTAGCTGCATCAAAAAAAATACTGAACAAACATGAAGACTTTGTAGTACCTTAATGAAAACCATAATGCACAGAAGGAAAAAGAGAGAGAAAGAAAAAAAGTGCCTGTTGTAGAGACGGCTGCAGGTGGAAGGGGCTGGGGGGTATTGAGAGGAAAACTGGGGACATTGTGGTGAGAAATGTACACTGGTGGAGGTGTGGGTATTGGAACATTGTATGACTGAAACCCAACCATGAACAGCTTTGTACTGTTCTATTTTGTGGTGATTCAATTAAAAAAAATTAGTCTTATAGCCTAAAAGTTACTGTTGCTTTACTTATTTCATCTGTGTTTTTTTAACACCACATGTGAGTGAAATCATATGGAGTTCATTTTTCTTTATGCAATTTATTTTATTTATCATATCTCATAGGTCTGTTCATACTGTTACAAATGTAGGAACTTAATCTTTTATAGTTGAATAGTTTTCATTGTGTATATGTAGCACATATTTACCCAATAATTTATTTATTAATATTTACATCGGCCATATTGGCTGCGTGCAAGGCAAACGCCCTACCGCTGTGCTGGCACAGCGGTAGGGCTTTGCCTTACAAGCGGCCAACATGGCTGACCCGAGTTTGATTTCTCCACCCCTCTCGGAGAACCCGGCAAGCTACCTAGAGTATCTCGCCCACGTGGCAGAGCCTGGCAAGCTACCAGTGATGTATTCAATATGCCAAACACAGTAACAACAAAGTCTTCAATGGAGACGTTACTGGGCTCGCTCGAGCAAATAGATGAACAATGGGAGGACTGTGATATTTACATCATTTCCAGCCATGGGTCTTATGAATAGTGCTGCAAGTAGCATGTTGGATACATTTATCTCTGTAAATTAGTATTTAAAATTTTCAGATAAATAATCAGAAGTGGAATAAGTTAGGTGAAATAAATACTGACCAGAGAAGACAATTTTACTTTTGATATTATCATTGTAAAGTTTTCCAACCAACATTCTTAATAAAGATAACATGAACACGGATGAGAGCAAAGAAAGCCTCTTCAACAAATAGTGTTGGGAAAAACTGGATCACGATATGCCAAATAAAAGGGAACTGGATCTATACCACACATAATATACAAAAGTTAACTCAAGGGGCTAGAGCGATAGTACAGAGATTAGGGTGTTTGCCGTGCATGTGGCCAACCCGGGTTCAATCCCCAGCATTCTATGTGGTCCCCCAAGCACCGCCAGGAGTAATTCCTGAGCACAGAACCAGAAGTAATCCCTGAGCATCACTGAGTATGACCCAAAAGGAAAAAAAATTACTCAAAAGCCTAGAGAGATAGTAGAGAAGGTAGATACTTACCTTGTACACAACAAACCTAGTATCAATCTCTGGCACACCATATTATCCTCTTAGCCCTCCAGGATGATCCCTGAGTACAGAACCAGGAGTGAATCCTGAGAACCACTGGGTGTAGTCCAAGAATGAAAGTAAGAAAAAATCAAGGGGATTAGAAACTTTAAATTAGACTAAAATACACAAAATACATCTAGGAAAACATAAGCATATCTCTTCAAGATATGAACCTGAGAGTTGTTTTCAGCGATTTGACACTATTAATAAAGCTGATAAAAATAAAAAATAAGACTATATAAAATTCATGTTTTTGCATGGTGAAAGAAGCTTGGAATACAATTTAGACACACCTTATTAATTGGGAGAAAGTATTTACACAATTATATCTCAGATAAAAGGCTAGTATCCAAGGTGCACAAAAGTTTACATAGCTCAACAAGAGAAAATACAATGTTTCCATCAAAATATGGGGAGAAGGAATAAATAGACACTTTCATAAGTAGGACATTTAAATGGCCACTAGGCTTGTTAAAACAGTGTTCATTATCATTTATTATCAGGGAATGTAAATCAAACCAGTGATAATAGTGTCTATCAAAAACATTGAAACAACCAGTGTTATGGGGATGAAATGAAAAAAGAACCAATCTTCACTATTGGTGGGTTTCATCTGGTTCAGCCTTAATGGGGAACATCACCAGATGAGCTCATGGGCTGACCTGGGATCTCACTTCGAGAACTACTGTTCTAAAAATTTGACACTTTTCTTGGTCACATTTTCATTTTTAGGACTTTTTTTTTTGTAATGCTTCATTTAGTCACCTGAAAGAGATTCCACCAGGGAAAAAAGTGATAATACTAAGCAGATGAGAAATTCTAATTGAAGTGCTTAAATTTAAACCAATAGTAATGAATTAAATTGCTTTGATTGACTGCTCCATCACGAACAGGTCCTGTGCTAAGAGCTCTTTCTCACAATGTTCCTTCCAAGGCTATGTGTGCTGCTCTCAGGAGAAAGTTACAGGTCACATAGGTCAGGGACACATCTATAGAGATTTCTCAGAAAAATAAGAGCTTCTATATTACACAGTGATCCCATTGTTTGGCATATAACCCCAAACACAAAACATTAATTCAAAAATATGTATGTTCATTACAGTGCTTAGTACACTATCTAGAATATGCAAAATGAATAATGACAGATAAATAGGTATATCAGTTATGGAATATATACACAGTAGTATACTATTTAGTCATAAGGAAATTTGAAATCTTGCTTGATGTTTGCTGTAATTTGTTTAGACTGAAGTGTATCATGTTATGTGCAACAGGTCACTTTTTTTTGAAACCCTAAAACAAAGATAGCAAAAGCATCTAGTCAACATTAAAATGTCTAGTTAAAGTTAGTGAGTGATTCTAGTTAAAGTCAGTGGAATGATAGCACAAGGGCTGGAGTGATAGCACAGTGGGTAAGGCATTTGCCTTGCATGCGGCCAACCCGGGTTTGATTCCTTCACCCCTCTCGGAGAGCCTCACAAGCTACCAAGAGTATCTCGGCTGCATGGCAAAGTCTGGCAAGCTACCTGTGACGTATTTGATATGCCCCAAACAGTAACAAGTCTCACAATTTGTTGAGAGATATTACTGGTGCCCACTTGAGCAAATCGATAAACAACGGGAGGACAGTGCTACAGTGCTACAGTTAAAGTCAGAAATAGATAGAAAATTATAGAACTAATGCTTGGATGGAGACAGCTATTATCAAGAGATTACATCTGCATTCAGATCATTATGGCTTAAAAAATATTTCTTACATCTTTAATTATATCAGGTTATTAAAGATGGTCAAAATGCAGAGCAGTACTTTGATAGCAGTTTGCAGTCAAGGGAACAAGAGTTGAAGTATAGTATCTTTTGAAAATAGGGCATATGGTAAAATCTCTGTTTTGTGTTTTAGGTTTGGGTCCTGAAGGAACACATATCCTAGGAGAATGAACTACAATGCCAACCAGACCCAACACTGAGTCAAGTGGGAGGCCTACAAATGTTTAATCCTTACAAATAGATAAAGATAATTTCAGGTACCACAAAGTGCTTGACTTAAACAACCAAGAATCTTTTCTATAGAAAAGTAGTATTGTGGACACATAAAAATTATTTTTTGGAGCCAGAGAAATAGTCTAGTCAGTAGAGCACTTGCTGTGAACCTAGAGCCCTCACCAGGAGTGATCCCTGAGCACAGATTCAGAAGTAAGCCCTAAGCACCGTTGGGTGTGGCCCCACAAAAGAAACAAAGTTTTGAGAAACCTTGTGTTGGTCACATGATAAAAACTGGTGTTGCACACTAAGAGAGTAGTTGATACTAATAGAACTATCATACACACTGTCATACTGTCCTCCCGTTATTCATTGATTTGCTCTAGCGGGCCCAGTAACGTCTCCATTTTGAGACTTATTGTTACTGTGTTTGGCATATTGAATATGTCATGGGTAGCTTGCCAGGCTTTACCATGCAGGCAAGATACTCTTGGTAGCTTGCATGCTCTCCGAGAGGGGTGAAGGAATCAAACCCAGCTTGGCCAGGCTGGCTGTGCGCAAGGCAAACGCCCTACCTCTGTGCTATTGTTCCAGCCCAATAAAACTATATATAACTAATAAAGATTTTATTAACTATGCTTAATATATTAAAGGAAATAAAAGGAAACCTATGATACTTTAAAAGTTTTCAATGATTAAAAATACTAAAATTTGAAAAAATAAAATAACTAAAAGTAAAAGATTTCTTAAAAATCAAAGCTGCTTTGGGACTGGAGCGATAGCACAGCGGGTAGGGCGTTTGCCTTGCATGCGGCCAACCCGGGTTCGATTCCCAGCATCCCATATATTCCCCTGAGCAACACCAGGAATAATGCCTGAGTGCAGAGCCAGGAGTGATCCCTGAGCATCGCCTGGTGTAACCAAGCACTGTCCATACTGTCCTCCCGTTGTTCATTGATTTGCTCGAGCAGGCCCAGTAACGTCTCCATTAAGCAAAAAGAAAAAAAAACCAAGAGCTGCTTTAATATTCATTAGCTTTGCATTTATATTGCATGTATACTTCACAAGAAATGTACAGTAAGTGTTTTAAAATTATCTAACATTGTATTTATATTTTTATGTACATTTCTCTTTGCAAGAACCCCACCCTCTTTCATATTACTTCAGAACTCCAATGTATTTTACCTCTGGCACTTGATTGCTTCTCAACAATTTGATGGAAAGTGGTGTTTGTCCTTTTTCTCCCAGAAAGCAGAAAATCTCCATTCTCAATATTTTCAAAATTGTTCTTTCTCTGCTACCCATCAGAACTTGGAAATCCAAAGGGTGTCGGGAGATACAGACTTGGTAAAGCTATACAAAATTTTTTTTAAAAAAGAGTCTTATTTTTTGCTCCAGGGTGATGGACACCTATTTTTCTTACAGTTTTGTAACAAATACCAGTCAAATGATTCTACTCAGAAATAAAAGACTTATTCAGAGGTCAACTGTTGGTTGTTTTCCTAGATAGAATGAGTGGTATGCTTAGTTCTTACCTCTTCTATTTAAAAAAGAAAAAAAGTTTCCCACACTAGGCATTCTGCCACATATCATAAACAATGAGGCTCTTTCTCCAATCCAAATAAGTTCCATTGACAGCTGTTTGTGTCTTTTTGTGACTTAGTATTCGGTAAAATAAAATGAAACCACACTGCCCAGGACATGCGTAATCAGTGTCTTACTGTGCTAACCAATACACTCGGTTTTCTCCGGCTGTACACATCACATTACACAAATGACATAAAAAATGAAATGGAGCATATTTGGGGCAGGGGAACTGGAAACCACATTAGGAGAAATGCTTTAAGGAATTGGATGTGTTTACAGTGGAAGATTCAGGGCCAAAGGAGCCGGATGGTTCCCCGGTCCGTTATATGGGGACCTGCCTGGTTGACGGCTGTTTCAGCATGAATAGATTTTAGTCAATGGACAAAAGGGGATGTGTAGCTAAGCGAATGGGCTGCCTTTAAGGTGTAAGCTCTGTCTGGTCAGTAATGGAGTTTGAACTCTGGGTAGTAGCTATCCGTTAAAGACTTTTGATATAGGCTTCTTGCAGCAAGGTTTTAAGTATGATCTAGTGATGAAAATTAGCCACTTTTTCTTGAGGAATACCTCCTAAGTTTTGATATGTTAATGTACAAGTTTTGACCATTATCAAACTTGCAATTCAGAATTGCTTATATGGTCTTTTCTACTTATTAGGCACACGGGGAGGATCTCTTGGATTAATTGTTTTTGATGCTATACCACTGACCTAGGAAAGAAATTTAGAGCTAAACTTTTTTTCCCAGACAACTTGAGGCTTAGGGAAGAAAACTGTGGGGGTTCTCTCTTTAATTCTTTGTCTTTGTTAAAAGAAATGATCTTATTATTTGTTGCTGTTGTTGTTAATTCTCTTACTAAACTGTATAGTTGCTGCCTTAGGATGTGAGGTCTTTAAGAAGTCACTTTGCTGCCATTGAGTCAATAAGTGACATGACATTGATCAGTTTCACCCAGAATTTGATTTAGAATTTGCATTTTGATTGTTGTATGTGGGGAAAGAAAGAAAGGATGCTCAGAGGCATTGCTTTCTGAAAACTGGTATTGAGTAGTAAAAAAGCTTTTACTTACCAAAGTAATTCTTTTAATAATATGAGAGCAGAAAAGCTTCAAGCTCTTTGATTTTTTACTATTTTTTGACCTATTTGGTGTTGGAAGTTAGAGAGGCTTGGCTTTTCTAATCAGTTTTATCTCAATAATCTCTGACTTCAGAGACAGCAGTAACAGAACTAACTGGGCAGAAAAAAATTCCCCTGAGACCCATTTCAATTTGTAAACCTTTTGTAAGCAGTTTAGCACAAGGATCTTCAACCCTGGCGGGATCATAACAGGGTTTAATAAACCTAAGCTACAAAAGGGACTTTTGGATCTGCAAGATTTTATTTGAAGGCAAAAGTGAAGACAGTGGGGAGGGGGAGGTGGAGCAGACCTCTGGTTTCAGTTGCAGAACAAAAGTCTTAGAAGGTTTTACTTTTAAACTTAATCACAGCTTAAAAGAGTGATAATTCAACTTGGTTTTAAGATTTCTTTCTTCCCTTCCATATATATATATATATATATATATATATATATATATTTCTCCTTTCTTGAAGACGTGAACTTCTTGTGATCTTAATCATATGCCTCTGAGTGGGTGGATTTACACAATGGAATAGTAATTCTCTTTTACCAGGACAGGAAAAAAATTAGAAAAGTTAGATATTAAAATGTGAGTTTCTTTGACAGTATTGCCCATTTGCTGTTCTCCTGATTGAAAGATCCATTTGTTACGACTGTAATGTGAAGAATATAAAGGTTTCAGATAAAAGTTTCTGGTGCTTTAAAATATTTCTTTAAAATATTTCCTGAGTCTGATCACTAGTGTGTATTTTTCCCCCTGACTTCTGATATTTCTACCTTTTACAATCTAACTCCAAATACTACAAGTTCTGGAATGACTACTTTTATACTCAAATTTTGTATATGCCTTTTTCCACTTGTATATGTATTAAACAATTTAAGCAATTCAGAATCTTGGCAAAGGCTCCCTCTTGAAATTATTCCTTCAAAGTAAGGTATAAATGAGAGTGAAGAGGAGGATGAAAGCATGAATAAGCAGGAGGCTAGATAAGTCTGAGGGGAAAAATTTAAGTCTTAAAAGTAAATTGTAACTTGTTGCTTTCTGGGAATTAATTCACTATTGCTAAACCACTTTTTGTTGTTACACTTATTTACCAAATCTGTGACTGTAACATTGTTTAAATGTTCAGTATGCCTGTTGGTATCTTAAATTTGACAAAATATTAAGGTAAAGGTAAAGGTAAAGGCCCTCCCGTTGATCATCGATTTGCTCGAGCGGGCCCGGTAACGTCTCCATTGGAGACTTTGTTGTTACTGTGTTTGGCATATCGAATACTCTCGGTAGCTTGTGAAAATAATTTCTTTTGAGATGATTTTTTTAGGCACCAGAAGTGATTATGTTTAGGATTCTATTTTGATGAATCTTTTATATAGGCAAGGCAAGTCAAAGTGACAATAAAAGATGTGAAAAACAATTTGAGTACAGTCAAAGTGACATCTGCACTTGTTTGTTCATTGCAGCACTCTTCACAATAGCCAGAATCTGGAAAAAACCTGAGTGCCCAAGAATAGATGACTGGTTAAAGAAACTCTGGTACATTTACACAATGGAGTACTATGTAGCTATTAGGAAAGATGAAGTCATGACATTTACATACAAGTGGTACTACATGGAAAGCGAAATGAGTCAGAAAGAACGGGATAGACACAGAAAGATTGCATTCATCTGGGGAACATAAAGTAACAAAATGGGAGACTAACACCCAGGAGTGGCCGAGATTAGTACCAGGAATTTTGCTCCATGACTTGGAGGCCATCCGCACGTGCTAGGGGAAAAGGAAGCTCAGATAGAGAGGGGTGCACCAAATAAAGGGTGTTGGAGGATCCTCCCAGGATGGGAGAAGCATGCTGAAAGTAGACTATAGACCAAACATGATTGTCACTCAATGCCTCTCTTTCAAACCACAGGACCCAAAAGGAGAGAGAGAGAACAAAAGGGAATTCCCTACCAAGAGTCAGGGTGGGATGGGGGGACTGAGGATGGGAGGGATGCTGGGACTTGCAGCGTGGAGGATGGGTGCTGGTGGAGGGATGGGTACTTGATCATTGTATAACTGAAACCCAATCACAAAACTTTGTAAGTCTATAACTGTACCTCATGGTGTTTCACTAATAAAAAAAACAATTTGAAAAATGATCCTCTGTTTTAAATGCTGCATGGCCTTTTACAAAATAATTTTCTCATTTTATTGGATTTTTAACTGACCTTAATAAAACCATTTACCTTCTTCTAATCACCTCATTGCTTTTAAGAAGAGTCTTCATTTCTACATTTTGGAATAATTTGTGGTATATATTTAGTAGGCATGAGACAATTTAGTTCATAAGACCGGTCAGAGAAAATATTAATAAATTATATAATTTAAGGTTTGTTGGATAACATTGGGTTGCCCTTGATCTTCCTGCTGAGAGCTTAGGTTTGTTGAGTTACTCCCACAACAGTGACCCTGAGGAACACACAATTCCATCAAGCACTAATAATCCTATACTGCTTTTCTCTTTCCTTTATGTCACTTGCATGGTTTAGCAATGTCCATTTTGTATAGGCACAGGAAGACAGTTCATGCTATACTTTGTATCATGGGACTTACTTGACTCCAAAATAATATTTACTCCTGGGCATCCATATTTACTTGATTTATGCTTCAGTTGCATTTAATTCGTAGATCTTCAAAAGCAGGGTCCCAACGATGGGAATGGATGGGCCCAAGGCAAGCTGTAAGCTACTCTAGCATTGAAAGGGGACAAACTGAGCACCATAAGACATATAATAAGTTAAGACCATGGTCATGGATAAACTCTGTCATGACCCCAAAAGGAATAACTGAATAAGGACCCTGCTGGCGTTAGGAAACACTAATAGGGCCTGAGGACTGTGGTCTGGAATATATAGCGAGATGTCCCAGGAAGAGCCAAACTTTGAGCTTAATATATCTCTTACTGTGTTCATATAAAATGACTAGAAGAAATATTATAAGAAGCAAATTTACTGTAATTTTTAAAATGGATTATTAGCTGAGGGAAAGAATAAAGCAATACACTCTGGAGAGAATCCCACCCTGAGTGGATCTCAGAGTAATCTGGAGTGCTGAGCCCTCAAATGAGATTTCGTCCTTGAATTAATCCCCTAGAACTTCCCCTGAAGGAGTGGCTTTACCTCTATTTGTTGACAATGTTTAACCCACCTATGTGTCCCCCCCCCTTCATGATTGCTATATAGCTATGCTATAGGGGGTAAGAAAGTAATGATTTGAGAAGAACTAAAAGACTAAAAGACTTTGAGGTCTATGAGGAGACTAAGGTGATGAAACTATGATGACTGGGACTATGATCAAAACTATGACTATGATTGGGCAGTAAATGGAGAGGTCTAAAGAAAGATCAGGCTCTTGGGCAGGAAAGAGAAATAAACTATCTACCGACCAATTCCCCTGGTCCTTCCCCTGGTCTGTCACCTGGACTAGTCTGGGGAGTGGCTCTCGGCCACTGCATGTGTCCACATTTTTTCTTTTAAAACTCATACATGTTCAAAAAAGTATCATCCTTTAATAAATGTGGTAAGTGCTGTTATAATTTTGATTTTATAAAGTCCATAAAGCTTGGAAATGCTCAATTACTTATGATCTAGGGGAAGTGCTCATATAACTGATAAATCAAAAAACTCAAGCTTTATTTTTTTTTCATCTATAGAGCTTTAATCACATCTCTAAAGACTTTTTCTTTAAGAAGGAAACATTCTCCCAGTCTGACAATAAGAAGGTAATATAATGTGAGGCTATAGTTCAGCCCACTATACTCATTTTCTGGGATCTACTGGTTCATGCCCCTTAACAATTTTTTTCTTTTTTTAACTTTTATTAATGAAACACCATGAGGTACAGTTGTAGACTTAAAAATTTTTGTGCTTGGATTTCAGTTATGCAATGATTGAGTACCCATCCCTCCACCAGTGCCCATTCTCCACCACCACTGATCCCAGTATCCCTCCCACCCTCCATCCCCCCATCCCATCATGCCTCTTTGGCAGGGCATTCCCTTTTGTTCTCTCTCTTATTTTGGGTGCTGTGGTTTGCAAAAGAGGCATTGAGTGACAATCATGTTCGAGACCCATTTCTTACAAATTTTTGTGCTTGGGTTTTAGTTATACAATGATCAAGTACTCTTCCCTCCACTGGTGTCCATTCTCCACCACCACTAATCCCAGTATCCCTCCCACCCCCCATCCCCCATCCCACCCTGCCTGTGTGGCAGGACATTACCTTTTGTTCTCTCTCTTGTTTTAGGTGCTGTGGTTTGCAAAAGAGGAATTGAGTGGCAATCATGTTCGGTCTATAGTCTACTTTCAGAATGCATCTCCCATCCTGGGCGGATCTTCCCAATAACCTTTATTTGGTACTCCCTTCTCTCTCTGAGCTGGCTTTTCCCCCAGGATGTGAGGCTGGCCTCCAAGTCATGGAGTGAACCTCCTGGTACTTATCTCAGCTATTCTTGGTTGTTAGTATCCTATTTTGTTACTTTATGTTTCCCAGATGAATGCAATCTTTCTATGTCTGTCCCTCTCTTTCTGACTCATTTTGCTTAGAATGATTATACCACTGGTATGTAAATTTCATGACTTCATCCTTTCTAACAGTTAAATAGTACTCTATTGTGTAGATGTACCAAAGTTTCTTTAACCAGTCATCTGTTCTGGGGTACTCAGGTTTTTTTTCCAGATTCTGGCTATTGTAAACAATGTTGCAATGAACAAAAAAGTGCACATGTCACTTCCACTATACTTTTTTTCCTCTCTGGGATATATTCCCAGGAGTGGTAATGCTGGGTCAAATTGGAGCTCAATTTCTAATTGTTTAAGAATAGTCCATACTGTTTTGCAAAGGGGTCAAACCAGTCAGCATTCCCACCAGCAGTGAAGGAGGTTCCGTTTCTCGCCATATCCATGCCAACACCGGTTTCTTTTGTTCTTTTGGATGTGGGCCAGTCTCTGTGGTGTGAGATAATATCTCATTGTTCTTTTGATCTGCATCTCCCTGATGATTAATGATGTAGAGCATTTTCTTATGTGCCTTTTAGCCATTCGAATTTCTTCTTTGAGAAAGTTTCTGTTCATTTCGTCGCCCCATTTTTTGATGGGATTGGATGTTTTCTTCTTGTGGAGTTCAACCAGTACTTTGTATATCCTTGATATCAACCCCTTGTCGGATGTGTATTTGGCGAATAATCTTTCCCATTCTGTAGACTGTCTTTGTATTTTGGTCACTGTTTCTTTGGAGTTGCAGAAGCTTCTTAGTTTAAGATGGTCCCATTTGTCTATCTCTGTTTTCACTTGCTTGGCCAGTGGCGTGACATCTTTAAAGATACAATTAGCTTCAGTGTCATGCAGGGTTTTGCCAACTTTGTCTTCAATGTACCTTATGGATTCTGGACTGACGTTGAGGTCTTTAATCTATTCTGATCTTACTTTTGTACATGGTGTTAGTCAGAGATCTGAGCCCACTTTTTTGCATGGAGCCGTCCAGTTTTGCCAGCACAATTTGTTAAAGAGGTTTTGCTTGCTCCACTTCATATCTTTTGCTCTCTTATCAAAGATTAGATGATCATATGCTTGGGGGAGATATCAGTATATTCAACCCTGTTCCATTGGTCTGCAGCTCTGCCTTTGTTCCAGTATCATGCTGTTTTAATTATTACTGCTTTGTAGTAGAGTTTGAAGTTAGGGAGGTTGATTCCTCCCATTTTCTTTTTCCCAAGAATTGCTTTAGCTATTTGTTGGGGCTTATTGTTCCATATAAATTTCAGGAGTGTTTGCTTCATTCTTTGGAGAAAGTCATGGTTATTGTAATAGGGATCACAATGAATTTGTACAGTGCTTTGGGAAGTATTGCCATTTGACTGCTAATTCTACCAAACTATGAACAGGGGAATTTTTTCATTTTCATGTGTCCTCTTTTATTTCCTGAAGTAGCGTTTTGTAGTTTTCTTTGTACAGGTCCTTTACTTCCTTGGTTAAGAGGATTCCTAGGTATTTGATTTTCTGGGGCACAATTGTGAACGGAATTATTTTCTTCATGTGACTTTCTACTCTCTCACTATTTGCATATAGGAAAGCCATTGTCTTTTGGGTATTGATTTTATAGCCTGCAATTTTATAGTCTGCAACTTATAGAAGTCTATTGTTTCTAGGAGTTTCTTGGTAGAGGTTTTAGGGTTCTCTAAGTATAGTATCATATCATCAGTGAACAGTGAGAGCTTGATTTCTTCCTTTCCTACCTGGATGCCCTTAATATATTTTTCTTGACTAATCGCTATTGCAAGTACTTCCAGTACTATATTGAACAGTAGTGGAGAGAATGAGCATCCTTGTCTCGTCCCTGATCGTAGGGGGGAAGGCTCTCAGTTTTTCCCCATTAAGGATGATGCTTGCTGTAGGCTTGTGGTAAGATGGCTTTAAGTATATTGAGGAAAGTGCCCTCTATCCCCATTTTGGCAAGGGTTTTCATCATAAACTGGTACTGGATCTTGTCAAATGCTATCTCTGCATCTATTGATATGATCATATGGTTTTTTATCTTTTCTTTTGTTGATATGATGGATTATGTTGTTTGATTTCCGAATGTTAAACCATCCTTGTATCCCTGGGATGAATCCCACTTGATCATGGTGTATGATCTAAAAGACTCAATCTTTACCCCTAGTCTAACTTTAGAGTGTATGTACTTATTGTGGAAGATTGTCTATTCACCAGTTGTTTTGTGACCCATGAATACATTATAGGAGGGTAATATAATGTTATAAATGCATCTAGCACATATAAGCAAAATAATGTGTTTTTTAAATTACATTTCCTGTCAAAGTTTGAATTCCTTTATGACATTCATTTCCTCCTTTAGTATTAGATTGTGTCTGTGTTTTTAAGAGGGAATTATTTTAGTTTTAGTGCCAGGGATTAAATCTAGGCCCCACACATGCCAGGCAAATGCTCTGTCACTGTGTTCAATTCCCAGCATTTGTGTATAGTTTTGCTCCCTGACTTTTAAAAAAGCATTGTGATTTGCAGTATGGTTAACTGATTGTTTCATTCAGACAATATCCTAGAAAAACGAATGTTGTCTAGTAGGACCTCTAAAACTTTTGCCAATTGCTGCCCACTTTCGCCTGAAAAAAAATGCAACCTGGGCAAGTGCTGCAAGAAACACCTCTGATTTATTACTCAGTTAATTTTAATGTCTTCTTGTATATTCAGAAACCTTTTATTGTTGCCACATTTTTCACAGCACCCACATTATGTGACCCCTTTGAGGGTCATGACCACACTTTAATAAGCTAGAGTCTAGATAGCCATTTTGGCAAGTGCATTTTATTAGCTTACTTCAGTACCCGCCCCCACAGAGAAGATATTATATTTACTCTTTATGCCCCTCCTATTTTCCCAAGAGTGGTTATATCACTTATCCCTATCACTGACAAAGGTCTGAAGAAATACTGGATACAAAACAACTTTTACTATTCAGATAACTTATGAATTTGATATAAGCCTTAATATTTGCGTATATAAATACAATTGTATTTTTTGTAGAGCAAATATTTTGAGTGTTTCCTTGGTTCCAGGCACAGTATTCAAGCTGTACTATGCTGTAAGATTTTCCTCAGGAAGCTCATTTATAACTATGAATATAAATCTTTTCATTACAGGTATTTTGTTTTTGGAAAGTTAGTTTTGTGCCACTCTTTTTTTTGTTTTTTGTCTTTTTTTTTTTTTTTTGCTTTTTGGGTGATACTCGGTGATGCACCAGGGTTACTTCTGGCTCTCCATCTGGGAATTACTCCTGGCGGTGCTCGGGGGACCATATGGGATGCTGGAAATCAAACCCAGGTCGGCCGCATGCAAGGCAAACTCCCTACACGCCATTCGATAGCTCCAGCCCCAGCACTTGACTCTTTTTTTTTGTAGGAGTACTGCTATTTATTCAGCCATTGATTAGCTGATTGAATTGGGCATGAACTCCACCTTAATTTTTTTATTTACTTATTTTTATTTTTATATTTATTTATTGAATAACTGTGGGAAAAGTTACTAAGCGTTCAGGTTTAATTCTCGGTCAGACAACGATCAAACACCTTTCCCTTCACCAGTACTCATTCTTCACCACCAAGAACCCCAGTATACCTCCCCTCCTACCCCTCCAAATGCCTGTGAGGCAGATGATTTCTACTTAACTCTTCTCTACATTGATTACATTCATTATTTTGATAAAAGATGCACCATTATTGTTTAGAATTTCCCCCCAAACAATCAGAATTGCTGAAAAGGCATTGTGAAATATTTTGTTTTCTATAGCTGGTTATGAGAATCATATAATGTCACACGGCCACGATTTTGAATTTCTGCAAAGAGCCAGATAATTATGAGATTGGTTTCTGTGTGTCTGGTGTTATGGCCGTGCTGGAGAGCCACTTGTGAGGGGCGACTCGTGACCTCGGTAGAGTGTGAAGGACGTGCCGGTACCACCTCCCTTCACATGAGACAGCAGTTGCCCCATCACCGCCGGCTCGTACCGCAACTTGCTGCCAGGGGGGAAAAAGGCAGAAGGGAGCAACACCCTTTCCCTCCTGGGGAGGCATGGCGTGGTAGTTTAATGCATGGTCCATTCACTTTTCTGCTGCAAGCTGCCGGGTTCTGGATTAAGTCCTTTTGCCTCGGGAGCCATGGCTGGTGCCAGAGAGCCACTTGTGGGGGGCAACTCGTGACCTCGGTAGGGCGTGAAGAACGAGCCAGTACTGCCCTCCTTCCCATGAGACTGCAGTTGCCCCGTCACTGCTGGCTCATACCTGGCTTTCCACTAAGCTCTGAGGTGGCGACCACCTTGCTGCCAGGGGCCGGCACTTGACTCTTATAAAAAAAAAAACTACATAAGAACTTGTTTTTATTGATCATAAATCAGAAAACGATTTTTTTCTTCTACCACAGAACTGAGAAAGGAAGAATAGCCTTTTCAGTTGAGTTTTCTGTAGTTATAAAAGCAGCCAATATACCCACACTTGGCATTAAGAGTTGTACTGCCAAGCTTCTTCTTAGGTAGGACTTTATGCAATCATCTATTTATCATATAGTTTAGGCTTTTAAGATATGCTCCTAATATTTTATACTTCACATATCATTTTTTATGACTTGTCATGTTACTTTTTGATCTGGGACCATTCAAAATATATTCCATGCATCTAAGTGATAATTGCTTGTTATAGATGTCATTGACACTTAAGAAAAATTTCATAAGAATTTTATATCATTAGATAGAGAGGAAAACCTGTATTTGAAATTCTGTGGAATCTTATGTACTAAAAAAATTATTTTACCTTCCAGCCTTATATCTATCCATTTTCTTTCTAGAGGACTTGGTGTTCTTAAAATGATCCCAATTTTCACGTCTTCTATATCCTAAAGGTTTTGTTTGCTTTCAATTCATTTTTTTGTTTTTCACTAATTTCTCTTTTTCTTTTATTTTCTCTCTTTCATTGTACTTTTTCACTCTTTCTTTTTTCCCTTGATAATATGTACTCATTTGTCATAGACAGTATTATATGATAAAGCTTTGACCCTCAATTATAGAACTGAAAATATCTATTTGATATTAGGGGGAGTTAGTGGTAGTGGTGGGGAAGTGGGCTGGAAGTAACAAAAGGACATGGATGGAGGATCTTTGTCACTATGGTGGTGATGAGATGAGCTTGCTGTGTACATCAATATCATAAATATTATTGTAACTATCTTGCCTAAACTTTTAATGATGAAAAAGGACTCAGACTCACAGTCTCTCTTCTAGAGAATCTTCCAGTTTGCTTCTACTTGCCCAGCCTAGGTTGTATTGAAGCTCCACTAGGGGTCCCACTGTATCCTGGACACATTTCTGTCCTAACTGTTTGTATGCCATTTTTTTTTCTGTCCACAGGTCTGATTCCCCTCTTCACGGTAGATTTTTTCGCATATCATTCTGTTTTTCTAATCTCCACAGACTCTGAGTGCATCAGAGTGACACACAGTGGGTGTTAGGGAATGTTTATTGAATTTGTAAATGTTTAAACACACAGTTTTTGTGCTCCCTCAGTCTCTTCAGAAGTCCTTCTCTTCTCTTCCTGACCTCCTATGGCAGGTAATATAAACTTTACCATTTATTTGAGAATTAATTATATGTTGCCCCATAGTAGTTTTGATCTGATTGTGCTATTTAATATTTTCTCCATGTTCTTAACTAGGTTTTGATATCCTTGGAGGTAAAACATAGATTTTATAATTTTGGATGTCCTCAGAGTAACTCAAGCACTACTTCGTGTATTTTATGTTCTGGATAATATTGGTCCATGAATTGTTAAAACACTTCAAAGAGCAGTGAATAAGAGTTTCCTTCAAAGCACAGATTTTACTGCCATTGCCTTTTCACTCTCCATTTCCTCAAATATTGGGTACACTGTGTAATAACGGTGACTTCAGAGAAGCTCTTTTATTTCTCAGAGGATCACAGGAAAACTCATACTGAGAAAGGATTGAAGTTTCTTTTTCCTTATAGAAAGATAAAACAGTGACTGTGGCAATCTTTATTTTCAGCTTCATTTTCCTTATCTGCAAACTTGATACCTTGATATAATAGGTAATGATAGAATTTCATTGAAAAACAAATTTGATATCATAGAGTTGTATATGAAAACTGCAGTAATGTACCAAATATGGTAAGTCATCAGAAATAGATACACGAAGCCTATACCATTGGCTCATTTGTTCATTTCCAAAAACAAACATATATTCCTTTTTCATTCAAGTAAATCTTTAGTGCCTTGCACTTGTCAACTTATTGAAACAGTTGAATAATTTTGATAAATACTTCAGATTATTATTCCCTAATCAGAAGTGAAAGCATTAAAGGAAAGAACATTTTCAAACAGCAGAGATGGAATTTGAACCATATTTTTCTGGGTATAGAGCCTATGCACTTGATCATTACAAAATAGAGGATCTCTTGTGCTAAAAAAGTATATTCAGTATCTAATCTGTTCCTAGTACTGTGGATAGAAAAACAAGGTAAGTACATTCCTTGCTTTAATGATTTTCATGGGCTAGTATGGGAGATAGACAAGGAAATACACAATTACTGAATTCATATAATAGCAAAAAATATTAGGTTCCAGTTTGTCTAAGATGGTCGTAGTTGAATTCTGCTACCCAGTATTAATAGTATTTTTGTTGTTTTTTTTTGGGGGGATAAACCCATCTGTGTTCAAGACTTATGACTGACTCTTGGCTCTGTGTTGAGGAATCATTCCTGGGAAGGCTTGGGAGAACAAATGGGGTACTGAGGATTGAACTACATGCAAGAAAAGCACCCTACCTGATGTACTCTTTTTAGCCACTAATAGTATTTTATTTTACACTGAACAGTGCATTGATAGACATGTAAAGTAAAGTAAAGTAAAGGCCTTCCCGTTGATCGTCGATTTGCTCGAGCGGGCCCAGTAACGTCTCCATTGGAGACTTTGTTGTTACTGTGTCTGGCATATCGAATACTCTCGGTAGCTTGCCGGGCTCTCCGAGAGGGGCGGAGGAATCGAACTCGGGTCGGCCATGTTGGCCACTTATAAGGCGAACGCCCTACCCGCTGTGCTATCGCTCCAGCCCCATTGATAAATTAGATATCCCTGTCAGTTTTGTTAGAGAGCTAGGTAAAATACTCTGGGATCTTAAAATGGTGAGACTGGACTGGGCCAGATCTTCTTCTAAGCGAGTGTTAAAGTTTATAAGGTCATTTGAAGAGAGTCATTTGAAGCAAAAGGAAAGGAATATAAGGAGAAGGATGCTGAGGATGCTCAAGGGTTTATAAATGGGGCTCTTGTGGTGCAGTACTGGATTCTCAAACGCTGTTGCACATTAGAGTCATTTGGGGAGCTTTAAGCTCCCGATGCATCAGTGAAAAGAAAATCTCTGGAGGTGCCTTTTAAAACTCTCCAGCTGATCACAGTGTGGTTCGAGAACCTTGTGAGTAGAAAGTCCTTGGGGCATAGGAAGGAGGAGATGGGTTGGGGAAGAGAGGACTTAGGCAAAGTCTCAATTTGATTAGGGAAGATGTGGTGGGACTATTTCACTAGTGGCTTTTTTCTCTTAGGAGAGAAATGCCCATTATTAATGTGCTAAGGGGAATATTATTATCATCCCTTTCTAATTGAGTATTGAGATTTCAAATTTTTCCTGTGGCCCAGAAAACCTTTCTACGTTTCAAAGGATACCAAGGATCACCATACTTGTATTGATCACTGTCACTGTCCTCCCATTATTATTGATTTACTCTAGTGGGCACCAGTAACACCTCACAACAAATTGTGAGACTTGTTGTTTCTGTGATTGGCATATTGAATATGTCACGGGTAGCTTACTAGGCTTTGCCATGTGGACGAGATACTCTCAGTAGCTTGCCAGGCTCTCAGAGAGGGGCGGAGGAATTGAACCTGTCTAGGTAGGGCTGGACGCATGCAAGGAAAAAGCCTTATCTGCTGTGCTATTGCTCCCTCCCAAGACTGATCATACTTTTAAATAATAAAATAGGCATGAAAACAACTTAAAACAATTCTTGCTGTGACCTCCCGTCAAACAATATGACATGCAGCATATATAAAACAATTGTCTGCTGTATATTTTTCTGAAGGAAATTCAAGGTTAATTAGCTTTTCCTATCTCTTGACTGCATATTTACCAGTCTAATTGTTTAGAGGCTTGAACCAACTTTATTATTAAGACAGATTTATTGCAAAAGAAACTTAGAAAAATTAATAACAATGTTCACACTTTCCATTAGAGAAGGACCATCTGCCCTGAAGGCACTTTATGGGTAGTTTTGAACTCCCCTACAGTGAATATCTAATAAACTTGCTCTTTAGGATGGCAGCAATATGAGGAGGAAATTCATTACCTCCACTGAACAGTAGGTTTTAAGACTTGATCTGGGTCACATAATTGATAGATACATAGAAAAACTTGAGTAACCTGAAAGGTGCATGAAAGGTATAATACCAAATTGAACAGATAGTTCAACTATTGCCTTAGCATTGAATATGGCAGTGAAAAATATGTCAACACCCAGCTCCTCCAGTCCTCTCTCCTCTTCCTCCCACCCGCCCTACTTCTGTCCTTCTCTCTCTCATACTCTCTCATTCTCTCTCTCCCTGCCCCCCCCAGAGTGTTGTGGTTTGCAATACAGACACTAAAAAAAAGATTACCATGCATATTAATTTACCTATTTTCAATACTCAGTTATTATCCAGTGTGATCATTTTAAACTATTATTATCATACTGGTCCCTTCTCTGTAAGTGGTACTGGAAAATGTACACTGGTGGAGGGATGGGTATTGAAATAGTGTATGACTGAAACCCAATCATGAACAGCTTTGTAATGAGCTAACCTATAACGATTCAATAAAATAATTAAAAATAAATAAAACTATGTTTTAATACTTAGTCTGCCCTGCACTTGCCCTCCCGTTGTTCATTGATTTGCTCGAGAGGGCCCAGTAACATCTCCATTGTGAGACTTCTTGTTACTGTGTTTGGTATATTGAATACTCTCGGTAGCTTGCCAGGCTATCCGAGAGGGCTGGAGGAATTGAACCCGGCTTGGCCAGGCTAGCTACACGCAAGGCAAATGCCCTACCACTGTGCTATAGCTTAGTCTATATAATAAAATTACAGTGGCTCTTCTATAAAAAATATCATGCCAAGATGTGTGACTTGGTCATATGGGTTTGCAGAACCATGAACAAAAGCCTATACTTGCATCTCAGCATTTCCTGGTAAATTTACAAAAACAATCAATAAAAGTTTAGTATGTCCCAAGTGTCTGGCAGTATATTAACCACTTTGCTCTTGTGATCTATATTATTCCTTTCAAACCAGTAATTATTACCTCCATTTTAAAGACATAGAGACCTTCACTGGGGAGATTTAATAATAACCTAGCATCCCGAAAAAGATAATAAAATTTGTTGGTCCCTAACCAACATTCAACTTCTAGAGGTCATGCTTTCTTCTAACCCTGATTCCCTTGCATCAGAATGGAAGCTACTTTCAAGGAAAAATTATAAGATAGTGAATTTGGCTTCTAAATATTACTTTTAATTTCTCCTTCTTCTCCTTCCTTATGGGTAAACCACCCTAATTATTAACTTTGTCAAAGAAGCTCTAAATAAGCTATTTAAGATTATTCCTATTAGATGGGACAACAGATTAGAAATCCAGTGCCACCTGGGGTGGGAACGTGTTAGATTTCCATCCTAATGCCTCATGTATGTTTTATGCCTTAGATTAGTGGCTAATGTGGTCATTGATCATCTTGTGTCATATGAGCTACAAACCTTCTGCTTTGAGCTAATTTTTTTAAAAACTTATTTTCAAATCAGTATTCAAAGTCCAGGCTGTGATTTCTGGTTTGGAAACAAGGTCATATTTGCTTTTGGTAGGGGTCAGAAACATTTTTCTAAGTATTTGTGCTCTTTGTAGATAGTAAATATGATATAATCTATGAATGGGGTAGGTTAGACTTGAGAAACACGCAAAGAAAAAATATTTCCTAAATTATAGGCCTGAAAATCCTTTTTGTACCTTAATATAGTTTATTTCAATACAATTTACAAGTCAACACTATGTTAAAAGTTATCATTTGAAAGCCTTTTCTATTTGTATTTGGGTTTGCATTGAAATTTGTATTCTTTTAGTAGGAAATTGAAAGTTGTTTTACTTGTTATATAGTAATGCCATTAGCATGGTCAAGTTCAAATTCTAGTTTGTCCAGGAACTTAAATCTTCATCTTCTGAGATAAGATTAGATTTCATCATCATATATCAGTTACTCTATCAGAAATATCAAACTCATGATAGGATGGTTATAAATATTGACAGAGATAATGAACGGGAAATCATTAAGTGACAAATCTGGCATTTCATGAGTAATCACATAGACATCTCTGATTATTTGATTCCTCTTCTGTGTAGAAAGTAATCTTGGCTAAAATGTTTTGAAAGAAAGTATCATCTCTTCTTTCCTGGGCAACAATTAAAAACTGGCTATTGTTTCGTCTTATATAGAGAAAAACTGGGGTAAGTAGGAATTTTGTTGCACTTCAAGAAGATCCCTTTCAGTATCTTCAAAATTTGAGGAGAGATCTCAAGCTACATAAGGAATAAAGAAAGCATGGTCATAAAATAAAACTAAACCTCAGTGAAGCCATCTTTTTTAATAATTTTATTTATTTATTATTTTACTTCTTATATTTATTTATTGAATCACTGTGGGAAAAGTTACAAAGCTTTCAGGTTTAAGTCTCGATCATACAATGATCAAACACCTTTCCCTTTACCAGTACTCATTTTTCACCACCAAGAACCCCAATATACTCCCCTCCCACCCTTCCCAATGCCTGTGAGGCAGATGATTTCTACTTAACTCTTCTCTACATTGATTACATTCATTATTTATAAAAAAGATGCACCATTATTGTTTAGACTTTTCCCCCCAACAATCAGAATTGGTGAAAAGGCATTGTGAAATACTTTGTTTCTATAGCGGGAATGAGAATCATATAATGTCATATAATTATTTTGGATTTCTGCAAAGAGCCAGATAATTACGAGATTGGCTTCTGTGTGTCTTGTTATGGCTGTGCCAAAGAGTGACTCGTGGGGGGGCAACTGGTGACCTCGATAGGGTGTGAAGGACAAGCCGATTCTGCCCCCTTTCCATGAGATTGCAGTTGCCCTGTCACTGCTGGCTCATACCTGGCTTTCCTATAAGCTCTGAGGCGGTGGCCACCTTGATGCCGGGGCGGGTGGGGTGGAAGTCGGAAGGGAACAACATTCTTTCCCTCCTGGGGAGGCATGGCGCCATAGTTTAACACATGGACCATTAACTTTTCTGCCTCAACCTGCCGGGCTCTAGATTAAGTCCTTTTACCTCTGGAGCCATGGCCATGCCAGAGAGCTGCCTGTGGGGGGCAACATGTGACTTCGGTAGGGAGTGAAGGACAAGTCGGTACCGCCCCCAGTGAAGCCATCTTGATGTAAGCAAGTAAGAAAAAAGGCAAGATAAATCACAATAAACTCATGATTTATACAGTTCCTCACAAGAGAAAGGTATGGTCCATTGCTCTTCTTTTAATAAAAGGATAAAGTTGAAAATCAGCTGGTCCTAACATCCTTCCTTGCCTTTTGACCCCTTCCTCTCTCTATGCATACATTTCTCTCTCCATGCAAACCTTAAAATTAGAGTATTGCTAAGGAAAATGGACAGAAAGCTAGATTATAAATAAATATGTATATATATATATATATCACTTCACTTGATCACTTGACATCCCATTACTCATCAATTTGCTTGAGTGGGCACCAGTAATGTCTCCATTCATCCCTGTTGCATGCTAGTGTAGCCCAGTGGCATCTGCTAGCTCCAGGAACACTAAGAGCCTTAAACTGATCGTTCAGGGTCTTGACAAAAAAGTCTGAGCATCTTGTAGGTGGGCGGCCACGTGATCTTTTGATATCTTGTGGAATCCAGTCAGTAATAGCTCTAATCTAGCGGTCATCTCCAAATCGCATTATGTGTCCAGCCAACCTTATTTTCAACGCCTTGGCAAATGAGACAGCATCCCTTATTTTCGATTATCGACAGAGGTTGGAACTCCGGATTTTCTCTCACTCTAGTCAAGCATGATACTCCAAGCATAGCTCTTTTGAGTACTCTTTGGGAAACCCGAATAGCATTCTTATCTTTTTCATCTTGTTTTCATAGGGCCCAGGTCTCCGAGGCATATGTTAATTCAGGAAGAACAGTGGAATTGAAGAGATGTGCCTGGAGCCAGGGCTGGAGAGATAGCACAGCAGTAGGGCGTTTGCCTTGCACGCAGCCAACATGGCCGACCCGAGTTTGATTCCTCCGCCCCTCTCGGAGAGCCCGGCAATCTACCGAGAGTATCTCGCCCGCACGGCAGAGCCTGGCAAGCTCCCAGTGACGTATTCGATATGCCAAACACAGTAACAACAAAGTCTCCAATGGAGACGTTACTGGGCCCGCTCTAGCAAATCGATGATCAACGGGAGGGCCTTTACTTTACTTTACTATATATATATATATATATATATATGAATTTCTCCAGAAAAACCATGTAAGGTCATACCTGTTCTAATATTAGCATAGTGCAAGAAAGGCATGCCTACCTCTGAATTTGGCTTGCTGTTATTTCTTTCTTGCAACTATATTCCAAGAGCCTGGAAGCATTAGATGGTCATGAGAGGTTGTGGATGATTCTCTGGATTCCAATAATCTCAAGAATTTGAGTCTGGGGGCTGGAGTGATAGCACAGTGGGTATTTGCCTTGCACAGGGCTAACCCGGGTTAGATTCCTAACATCCCATATGGTCCCCTGAGACTGCCAGGAGTAATTCTTGAGTGCAGAGCCAGGAGCAATCCCTATGCATCACCAGGTGTGACTCATAAAGCAAAAAATAAATAAAATAAAATAAAAAATAATTTGAATCTGAAGAACAGCATTTTTTGTGATTATGGAATATTTAATTTAGTAATAAAGTACTGAAGTATAATTGAAATAGCCATGACTAGTGACAGGGGTGGGTGACCTGAGATGCCCATTGGAATTGCCTGAAATTGCCTGTTGAAAAATTTTTCCCGTACAAGTTGTTTGTTTGCTGTTTTTAGGGGATTTGAATAAAGCAGTATCATTAAATATCAAAACCTGTTGCAGAATTTACTTTGACTTGTACTTGCCCTTCTTGAACCTTTGCAAACAAACCTTAAATTATAACAGAATGTTTCAAAGAGGTAAGAGGGTCGTTTTTAATAGTGAATCTGAAGTTTTTCTGATAAATTTTATTTCTGTAGACAAAGAAGACGTTAAAAGGGCTGGAGAGATAGCACAACGGGTAGGGCGTTTGCCTTGCACGCAGCTGACCCGGGTTCGATTCCCAGCATCTCATATGGTCCCCTGAGCACCGCCAGGAGTAACTCCTGAGTTCAGAGCCAGAAGTAACCCCTGTGCATCACCGGGTGTGACCCACAAAGCAAAAAAAAAAGAAGACGTTAAACATTTTTCAAATATGTATATATGGTATGTTAGACTCCCATCTTTTAAGCAGAGAACAAATACATAATTTCACAATTACTTGGGAACAACTTTGTTTACATATGTTGTTCCACTGTTAAAATTAGGTTTTTTAATAAATCAAAACACCTTTCCCATTTAGAAACATCTTAGCAGAATATTGAGAACACCGTGCATGCTCAGCACATTGACAAATGGACAGTTGAAGTTCAATAAAGAAAAATGGGAGGTCTTAAGCCTAAGAAAGAAGAAATATTTAGCAATTCAAATTATCTGTGAGTTTTCAGATCACAGAGTTGAAGAAAATACTTTAGAAATAACATACTTCAAAATGAACTAATGATTGCATTATTAATAGGAAAAACATGAAGGTTGAAAATTCCTTACGTATTAGGATGATTAGAAAGATTTTGAGAAGGAATGTACTAGAGTACAGGCTCTGGAGGCAGACTTCTGTGTATAGATACTGAGATTGCTTTTTCAGTCTATGAGATCTTGTACAAGTAGCTTGGTTTCTCTAAATAACCATAATAACAAAGAGAGTCGTTTGTAGGATTGAAACCAGAACTCACACTGAAGAGCCTTAATCAATGACTGTTTGTTGCCATCATTCAGGAGTATATTAAATTTCTCACTAAAAGCATCTGAGCAAGACTTTCATGTTCTTCTAGGTTACTAAATTTTGAAGTATTATTTCTTTTATGGTTGTGAAAAACAGGATATAAGGCTGAGTTTACGTTATAATATATGGCTTGGTAGTTATCACATGGTCTGGTATGCTCTTTCTCATTTCCTTACTGTAATATTATTTCTTGCCCAAGTTGCTTCACAGGTCCCAGTTGCCATAACTGTAATACTGATATGGCTTTCTCTTTTCTATCAGGTCTTTAAAATTGTAAAGACAATATACTGACCAAATCCAACAATAAGACTAGTATGAGAAACAGATCAAATGTTATAGGATAATCACAGAAGTAATCAGGGGTTACAACTAAACTATAAAATTTGATGACAAAAAAAACAGTGAAAATTTTACATTTTATATATATATATCATCTATATATGTCTACATATATATTCAAGTATAAGCTATAAGCTTGGGAAGAGTGACAATAATTCTCAAAAATCTAGAAAAATCTCTTTCAACATCAAGATAAGGCATTAATATTATGTGAACCTATCTGTTCAGCACTCAGTTGACTTGTCATTCATATACAATTTGGCATGACCTTGATTTCCTAGAGAGTTTTCAAACTTTCCTCAAACATGGCAACCTTCTGATCTATTTCCTTCCTGTGGTTCCTTGTTCTAATGGCTGCCCCCAATCTCATGCCATCATCTCTTCTTAGTGCAGTTGTCTCCTGTGACTCCCTTGTAATATCCTGGACAATTTACCAGATGTATACCTGCCCCTTTGAGAAACACTGCTTACCAGATATAATGATTATCACCAACAAAGTAAAACTAAGAAACAAGCTAGAGTCAGATATAAGGGAAATAGCTTGCTGACAAACACTGGTATTGAAGTACTTGTGCTGCAATTTGAACCACACATACATTTTATCTTAAGTATCTCATATAAGGACCCAGGAGCAGAGTCCTCTGCCTGCTTTCCCTAGTCTCCAGTCACCCAGGGATCACACATATAAGCCACCTCCTGCCAGAATCAGATAATATTCTCATCGGCCACCCTCCAGAACTCATGGCTGCTTCTCCCCGAAAGAAGCATAAAATGAGGTCCCCATAACCATTCCACTGGACTGTGTGCCAGGCTATTTTCACTTGGGGTGTCCCAGAGGGGGGTGGGTAAGAGCCCTCCCCACCCTAAGGGACCCAGCCCCGGCAGCCAACCTTCACTACCCAACCAACACCATGCTCCAGGCCACTTTTCAGATGCTTGGGCCGAGCCTCACATATGAGTGAACATATTCCTGGACATCATAAGACACTCCCTACCCATTTTCCATAATTACCACACCATATTTGATGGGGCTCGAACAGTAGGCAGCAGATCATAGAGGGAAATATATATATATATATATATATATATATATATATATATATATATCTTGGAGAGCCCAGCAAGCTACCGAGAATATCCCACCTGCACTGCAGAGCCTGACAAGCTACCCATGGCATATTTGATATGTCCAAAACAGTAACAATAACAGGTCTCATTCTGCTGACCCAGAAAGAGCCTCCAATATGTTGGGAAAGACGAGTAAGGAGAGGCTGCTAAAATCTCAGGGCTGGGACAAATGGAGATGCTACTGGTGCCTGCTTGAGTAAATTGATGGGATGACAGTGATACAGTGATCTCATTTAATCCAAATATCTGGAGGGGCTGGAGAGATAGTAAAATAGACAATGTGCTTGCCTTATACATGACCAAACTGGTTTTAATCCTTGTTGCACCATATGGTCTTCTGAACCCCTCAAGGATTGATTACTGTGTATACATCCAGGAATAAGACCTTAGCACCAATGATAGTTCACCCTGTCCCTCCTCCCCACTGCAACACAAAAGTCTATAAAATACATAGTCATATCTTCATTATAGTATGTCTGTTATAAATCTGCTATGGCACAGCAGTAAAGCGGTTGCCTTGCACGCAGCCAGCTCCTCAGAGCCTGGTTCAATTCCTCTGCCCCTCTCGGAGAGTCCAGCAAGCTACCGAGAGTATCTTGCCTGCATGGCAAAACCTGGCAAGCTACGCGTGACGTATTCAATATGCCAAAACACAGTAACAACAGGTCTCACAATGGAGATGTTACTGGGCCTGCACGAGCAAAGCAAATCAATGAACAATGGGGGGGACAGTGACAGTGACAGTGATGTGCTTTTCAAAACTCATAAGTTAAGTTATTCTATCATCTCAGATAAGATGGTAGAACAGAGAGGCTGGAGTCCCAAAACTCTCTCTTAACAGTTTAATCTCTGAAATATTTTTTATTTTTGATGCCACAACTTTGAATATTTGCTGACAAACATTATAACAAAAATGAGGTACAGCTGGTCTTAAAAGAGTAAATATTGGAGGAATGTTGGAGGAATGCATTATTTGAAAAATGAAGAGGTTTGGGGGAAGTGCAATTGTTCTTTTCTAGGAAAAGAGGTACTTTGTTGTATGTTATGATAAAGAAGAAGAGAAAGTATTTACTTGAGTCAAGGAATTCTAATTTATCATGAAGAGTAAAGTTGATTCTAAGTTATTTTTTGTTACTGCAAGGAATTGAATTAGGGCCATGTGGTATATGTGACAGAATATAGATTTTTTTTAATGGTGAAGCAAAATAGTTTCTTATTAAAACTTTTAATAAATAAGAGAGAGTACAAGTTCAAGAACTTGAACTTTCAAGAAAGTACAAGTCCATATGCTTCTCCAGAGTGGAAAGTAAACAAGCAACCAGACACAAGAGACAAGCAAGTGAGATGCATGTTTAAGGGAGAACACAGGTTTGATGAGCAAGGCAGTTATTTGAAATGATGAAAGACTTCTCAAACTTGACATGTCAAAAACATGATAGCTGATCAAAAAGAAAATGAGGTTCTTTTTTCCATAGTAGCTTATGCAGAAATTTCCTTGCCACAGACACTGAAAGGCAGTCAAGTGTTAATAAGCTCAGGGAAACCACCCTACTGTCTAGATGCTCAGAATTCCCCCACTGTCTCTATGGCTTCTTATTGGCTGGGAGATCATGAATGAGAATTTATAACTCTGTCTCAGCACCTAACTTTTAAGTCCTAATGGATGTTTATAGATGCAAGTTAATGTACAGTAATAACTTAGAGAATCATAGCATTTTTTATGATTAATACCTGAAAATACTGTAGAAAGGATTACTGTTAGAAGTGGAAAGTTTGTCAGTTCTCCTCCCCATTCTAATTCTATTACTATTGCTTGTAATTGTACCCTTGGGTGAATCAGGATCCTCTAAAACACTTTATATCCTCAGTCAGGAACAAAATGATTTATTCCACTTGAATACTGTAAATACAACCCAAGTATAAATGGAGAAATATTAATTTACAAAAGAGATGGGCATGCATATATTGTTTAAGACTAACACATGAATATTATAAAAGGACTGGTTTAAATGTAATTTTGGAAATTTCATTACCCATTAAATATATGAGTTATAGTATGGACACAGCATAAGTTGTTTTGTGTTAATTATTGAGAATGTTTTCTTTTAAATTTCATGTGAGTAAACTATTGTTAACAGTATAATTTGGGTAAAATTGAGCTCCTCATAAATTGTGAATGGTTAAATTTATAGGCACAGTAATGTATTTACCTTTCTAATGTAAAACTGAAGCTTTTCATTATATGTTAATAGCATAACAGTCAAATTTAAATGTTATTAGTAACATGTATAACTAGATCATCTTATTTATAGTATTCAGAGGCTTTCTTAAAAATTTTATTAATAAAGTTAAAAACTGAGATGTCACTGAAAATACAAAACAAAAGCAATTTCTGGCACCCCATATGGTTCCCTGAGGGCCTCTAGGAGTGATTTCTGAATCCAAAGCAAGGAGTAACCCTTATTATCGTGAGATATGGATCCCAAACAAACAAAAATAATATCCTCTCTTCATTTCCTGCAAATCTGTAAATATTTTCAAAAGTTGGATATTTTCTATTTTTCCACTTTACTTTTTCATTAAAGAAGGAGATGGTGGAGCTGGAGCAATAGAGTAGAGGGTAGGGCATTTGCTTTGCACGAGACCGACATGGGTTGAATTTCCAGCATCCCATATGGTCCCCTGAGCACCACCAGGAGTAATTCCTTAGTGCATGAGCCTGGAGTAACCCCTGTGCATCACTGGGTGTGACCCAAAAAGCAAAAAGAAAAAAAAAGAGAGAGAGAGATGGTGTTATTGCAATGTGTAATAGAGAAGGAATGTGAGAATGTGAAAGATTTCAAATTTTTCCTACCACAAGATGAATGTTCTTAAGCAATGAGTTATCCTTATTGCAAAAACAAAAGTGGAATAAGTTTAGAGTTTTGTGCTTAGTTCTCAAAACAATATTTTATTGAAAGGAGATATGACTTTATGAATGTAAGTAAACAATACTAGGACAATTTCCCAACTTATCCAATGCCAGTCAAGTATGTAGTGCAGATATCTAGAACAAGAGTATTTCCTGATTATTCTAAAAGCGGCTGGAGTGATAGCACAGTGGGTAGGGCCTTGCACAAGACCAACCCGGCTTGAATTCCTCTGCCCCTTTCGGAGAGCTCAGCAAGCTACAGAGTATATCCTGCCCTCATGGAAGTGCCTGGCAAGTTCCCCACGGCATATTCGATATGCCAAAAATGGTAACAAGTCTCACAATGGAGACATTACTGGTGTCTGCTGGAGCAAATCGATGAACAATGGGAGGACAGTTCTACAATGCTAGTCTGATGCTAAGATAACCCTGAGTCCTACTTTAGGCAACACAAGTCATAGCAGATAGCAGTATTTGGTCATATTGTGTAAAATGTACTTTATGAAATAAGAAGAATTTGGAGGTGATTTATCAGAACAAAAATGAAACCATTAAAAAAAAAGGTACTGTTGTTAAAAACCTTGGAAGAGAAACCACTAAGAGATAATAACAACTAAATTAAAGCATTCCAAGTATTATCATGAAGAACATAGAATGAATTTATTTTGTATTATTTCTCCAAAAATGGGCTGGAGCAATAGCACAGCAGGAGGGCGTTTGCCTTTGCGCAGCCAGCCTGGTCACGCCGGGTTTGCTTCCTCCACTCCTCTTGGAGAGCCCAGCAAGCCCAGTAAGAGTATCTCACCCGCATGGCAAAGCCTGGCAAGCTACCCGTGATGTATTCGATATGTCAAACACAGTAACAACAAGTCTCACAATGGAGGCATTACTGGGCCTGCTCGAACAAATTGATAAACAATGGGAAGACAGTGCAGTGCTCCAAAGATACCCAACAGTAAAGTCTTTTGAAAAAACTATAAAAATGATTATGTTAGGAAAAATGGACTCAATAATGTGAGCTAATTTTATAGTAATAAGTTGTACTTTAATATTATTTCATAAAACATTTTCAGCAATTGAAAAAAATTCTATGGAAAGCATAAATTTTATACTGAAGAGTTAAGAAATAGGATTGTCTTGTGATTTTGTGAGGCTATAAGTTAAATTGCAAATTTTTTTGTCTTGCTAAGGCAAGAATTTTATACCAGAAAATTTTTCTGGTATAAAAAGTGTTAAATAGTTTGAATATATTAAATGAAAAATTATATAAACAGAAAATATTTTGAAAGTAGTTTACAGAAAGATAAATAGAGCTATCCCTAGCATTTCTTTTTTTCCAGCACAGTAAATTATAAAATAATCAACTATTTTCAAACAGTAATTGGTTTTAACTAGAGAATATGAAGATAATATATTAATTAAAATGTCTGCTGAATAAAACTCTAAGCAGTCATTTCAAATAGATTTTCTTATTCTTTAAAAATTTTGGAGGGTTAGGGTTGGAGCGATAGCACAGTGGGTAGGGCGTTTGCCTTGCACGTGGCTGACCCGGGTTCGATTCCCAGCATCCCATATGGTCCCCTGAGCACTGCAAGGAGTAATTCCTTAGTGCATGAGCCAGGAGTAACATATCTCATATGGTCCCCTGAGCACAGCCAGGAGTAATTCCTGAGTACATGAGCCAGGAGTAACCCCTGTGCATTGCCGGGTGTGACCCAAAAAGCAAAATAAATAAATAAATAAATAAAAATAAAAAATAAAAAACAAAAATTTTGGAGGGTAGTGGAAGAATTACCACTACCCAGCCGCCACCAAGCTCCAGGTTGCTTTTTGGACCCCTTAGGTCAAGCCACAAAAACGAGTAAAACCCCACAGAACCATGTAAAGCAGAACTTTGTGACCTTTGAGTCCAAATTCAATGGGACCTGGCAAGAAGGAAAACATCCATGACGTCGGCAGTTATTGCCTGATCTGCCTGTTGCCTATCGTCTACAAGTTGTTCACTTGAGTCATCCTGAATAGAATAGGCAGAACACTAGACAAAGCCATGCGAGCAAGCTAGGTTCTGAAAAGGATTCAGCATAATTGACCATATCCACATGGTGACCAAGCTCATTGAGGTTTCTTGGGAGTTCAAGATGCCTCTCTGTCTTGATCACTTGATCACTTGACTTCCCATTAATCATTGATTTGCTCGAGCGGGTGCCAGTAACGTCTCCATCTGTCCCTATCATGTGCTAGTGTAGCCCAATGGCGTCTGTTCATACTAGGAACACGAAGAACCTCAAACCAATCATTCAGGGTCTTGACAAAGAAGTATGACCATCTTGTAGGTGGGCAGTCACACAGTCTTTTGACGTCCCATGGAATCCAGTCGGTAACGGCTCTAGTCCAGTGGTTGTCTCCAAATCTCATTAGTGTCCAGCCCATCTGATTTTCGATGTCTTGACAAACGAGAGAGTGTCCCTGATAAAAATCAGGGACCTGCTGGACCCTTCTCTTGACTGTTGATGGGGGTTGGAACTCCGGATTCCTTCTCTCATTTGAGTGAAATGTGATACTTCAAACATAGCTCCTTTGATTCCTCTTTGGGAGACCTGAATAGTGTTCTCATCCTGTTTTCGTAGGGCCCAGGTCACTGAGGAGTATGTTAATGCAGGAAGAACAGTGGAATTGAAGAGGTGTGCCCAGAGTTCTTCAGCCTCTTAGCTATTTCTTCAATGCTCTTGATGGCGTTCCAAGCCACTCTCTTCCTCCTGCACAAGTCAGGTGCCAGGTCATTCATCATATTGACTTCTTGATCTAGGTACACCTAACTGTTGCATTCAGAAATGTTTGTCCCATTGAGAGAGAATGGAACGTCAGGAATGAGACTGTTTCTCATAAACATTGTCTTTGTGAGATCCAGCTGAAGTCCGACCTTTCCACACTCATGGTCGAAGTCGGCCAGCATTTGTGCCACTTGCCTAATATTTGGTGTTATTAGAAGGATGTCATCAGCAAAGTGGAGGTGGTGCAGTTGCCGACCGTCTATCTTCACTCCCATTCCTTCCTATTCCAGTTATCGCATGACGTTTTGGAGAGTGGCAATGAAGAATTTTGGTGAAATGGTATTACCCTGCCGAACCCCTCTCTCGATGATCACTTCTTTGTAGAATGGTGAAATCCTGGTAGTGAATCTGTAATACAGCTCATGGAGGATCCTGATGTTTTGAGTTTGAATGCCCTGATTGGCTAAGGCTTTGATGATCGCTTCCATCTCAACAGAATCAAAGACCTTCTTTAAATCTATGAACATTAGACAGAGCAGCATCTTGAACTCCCTAAAAAAATCAATGAGCTTGGTTATCATGTTGATGTGGTCAATCGTGCTGAATCCTTTTTGAAAACTGGCTAGCTCACATGGTAGTCCTTCATCTAGTGTTCTGCCAATCCTATTCAGGATGACTTGAGTGAACAGCTTGTAGATGACAGATAATAGGCAGATTGGACGATAGTTGCCAATGTCATGGAAGTATCCCTTCTTGTATAGTAGTACAGTCCTGCTGGTTTTCCACTGGGATGGAACCTTGCATTTAGACAGCTAGCATGTGAAGAGCTGAGCCAATTTATTGATGAGTACTGACAGCAGGTTCTTCAGGTGTTCAGGTCTGACCTTGTCTGGGCCAGGTGCAATTAGTTTCTTTACCAACAAAATGGTGTGTCAGATTTTGGAAGGGAGAATGTTGAGAACGACATATCCATCCTGCGGAATTTGGTATGTGGACCGGTGGACAAAGGTATCTGAGTAGAAGTCATGGATATTCTTCTCCATTGCCCTTCTAGAAGATGTGATAGATCCATCAGGACGTTGGAGGGCAGTCATCTTGGTCTTGTAGTTGGCAAAGGACAGACAGGTGTTACAAATGCTTTTCCTGGCTTCTGCCTCATCAACCAGAACTTCTGCTCTTTTCTTTTTGAGGTTTTCATTTATCACATCTCTGCACTGCTTTGTGAGCTCAGACATTCGTCTGTGGTTTCCTGAAACATGTGCTAAACCATGTTGGCGAATAAGCTCAAGAGTTTTCGAAGACAGGCATTTTCTTGTGGCTATCTCTCTCTTGATATTCCTTGCACAATCATGGAGGTGCTGAACCAGTTGATCATATTCCTTGTCTATGTTGTCAATGACAGCATCGTCCCATGTTGCAGCAATAGTGCCAAAGAGCTTCCAGTTGGTGGTCGTTCTGGGAGTTCGCTTCTTAAACTTTGCACCCCTTACTCCCTGCTCTGTGAAGTAGAATTTTGCACAAAGGAGATGGTGGTTTGATCCCTTTTGGAATTTTGGAACAACAGTGACATTGGTCAGGCAAAACCGTCGATTGAATACGATGTGGTCAATTTTGTTGTGGAACCGTCCACCAGGAGACTCCCATGTCCAACTTTTAGATTCGGCCTTCTGGAACTGTGAGTTCCCATGGATGGTCTTGGTTGACATGATGAACTCAGACAGTCTCTCCCCCTGTTCGTTTCATTCTAGGTCATGGGACCCAATGTGGAGTTCTTCAGCTGATCTCGGTCCTATCTTGGCATTAAAATCATTAACAATGATCTTGTAGAAAGTGTGGTCTTCTTTATAGAACTTCTCCAGCTCCATGTAGAACTTCTCAATTTCTCCTTCATCATAATTGAATGTTGGTGCATAGACAACGAATATAGAAACTGCCAGCAGTGAGCCACATCTATTCAAGTGTAATCAGTCGATTCAAGTTGTTAGTTGTTCGAATGAATCAATGCTCACGGCCAAGTTCATGTTGACTGCCGCATCCGGCGCTGCGGAGCTGAGCCAGGGAAGGGCCGTCAGGGTGAAATCAGCACTCGAGTCACACAGGGTTCCGTCATTCAGGAGATGGCATGAATGCGTGCGTTTATTCAGAGCACAGGTACAGACTTAAGTATGTTTCCACAACCCACCCAAAAGAAAGGAAAGGGGATGGGACATGGGAAAGTGGATGGGACGATGAACCCATGTACCGTTGGTCAGTCACAGTGGGCAGAGCCATGCACAGTTGGTCAGTCACCTGGTGACCCTTTCGACCTAACGCTACTGGTTGGAGCGGCCTGCTTTGTTACAGTTTTGACATATCCATAGAGACTGTGCTGTTCCTCGTACATCATTTACAAATCATTTACGAGGGTGCATTTTCCCCAAACTGAAACGTCCTGTACTGGGAAGCTGCCCAGCTTTGTCCCCCAAACTGAAACCTCCTGTACTGGGAAGTTGCCCAGCTTTGAGCAGGACAAAGGGGGAATGAAAAATCAAGCATTCTTTTACTTGGTCAGTAGGCAACAGTTGACAAGGACACCGATGCCTCCAACACCTCTTTTATGGCATGTTTCGAAGAACAGTTCTTCTCCAGTGTCGAAAACGGCATGATGTGATTGATGCCTTCTTGTCTCGGTCAGAACAATGATGTGTACTTGATCTTTGGCACTTGTACCACTCTGTCTAATGTTCATTGATTTAAAGAAGACCTTTGATTCTGTTGAGACTGAAGTGGTCATTGAAGCCCTAGCCAAACAGGGTGTTCAAACTCAGTATATCAGGATCGTCTGTGAGCTGTATTACAGATTCACTACCTGGATCTCACCATTCTACAAGAACATCAACGTAAAGAGAAGGGTTTGGCAGGTGATAGCATTTCACTAAAACTCTTCAGTGTCACTCTTGAGAACGTCATGCGATGACTGGAATGGGAAGAAATGAGAGTGAAGACAGATGGTCGGCAACTACACCACCTCTGCTTCACTGATGACATCCTTCTAATATCACCAAACATTAGCTAAGTGCCACATATGCTGGCAGACTTCGACTACGAGTGTGAAAAGGTCAGACTGCAGTTGAATCTTACCTAGACAATGTTCATGAAAAATAAACTAGTCCCAGATTTTCCATTTGTTCTCAACTAATGAACATCTCCAAATGCAGCAATGTGTGCCTGGGTCGAGAACTCAACATGAGGAACGACTTGGCTCAAGAGCTGTGCAGGAGGAAGAGAGCAGTGTGGAATGCCTTCAAAAGCGTCGAAGAAGTTGTTAAGAGGATGAAGAGCTTCTGGTTCCAGGCATATGTTTTGGACTCCACCATTCTTCTTGCACCAACATATGCCTCAGAGACCTGGGTCCTATGAAAACAGGATGAGAACACTATTTGCGTATCCCAAAGAGGAGTCAAAAGAGCTATGCTTGGAATATCCCATATACTCAAGTGAGTGAAGGAATCTGAAGTTCCGTCCTCTGTCGACGATCAAGAATCAGGAATGCTGTCTCGTTTGCCAAAGCATTGAAAATCAGATGGGCCAGACACATAATGCAATTTATTTTTATTTATTTATTTATTTTTAATTATTATTAGTGAAACACAATGAGGTACAGTTGTAGACTTACAATTTTTTGTGCTTGGGTTTCAGTTATACAATGATTGAGTACCCATCCCTCCACCAGTGTCCATTCTCCACCTCCATTGCTCCCAGTATCCCTCCCATCCCCATTCTCCCCATCCCACCCTACCCTTGTGGCAAGGCATTCCCTTTTGTTTTCTTTCTCCTTTTGGGTATTATGGTTTGCAAAAGAGGAATTGAGAGGCAATCCTGTTCGGTCTATAATCTACTTTCAGCATGCATCTCTCATCCTGGGAGGATCCTCTCAACACCTTTTATTTGGTGCTCCCTTCTCTATCTGAGCTGCATTTTCCCCCAACATGTGCGGCTGGCCTCCAAGCCATGGAGTGAACCACCTGGTACTTATCTTGGCTATCCTTGGGTGTTGGTCTCCTATTTCGTTATTTCATATTCCCCAGATGAATGCAATCTTTCTATGTCTGTACCTCTCTTTCTGACTCATTTCACTTAGCATGATACTTTCCATGTAGCACAACTTGTATGTAAATTTTATGACTTCATCTTCTCTAACAGCTGCATAGTACTCCATTGTGTAGACGTACCAAAGTTTCTTTAACCAGTCATCTGTTCTCGGGCACTCGGGTTTTTTCCAGATTTTGGCTATTGTAAATAGTCAAGCAATGAACATAGAAGTGCAGATGTCATTTTGACTGTACTTTTTTGCCTCTCCGGGATATATTCCCAGGAGTGGTATTGCTGGGTCAAATGGGAGCTCAATTTCTAATTTTTTGAGAATCGTCCACACTGTTTTCCTAAAGGGCTGATCCAGTTGGCATTCCCACCAGCAGCAAAGGAGAGTCCCTTTCTCGCCACATCCGTGCCAGCACCGGTTGCTTTTGTTCTTTTGGATGTGGGCCAGTCTCTGTGGTGTGACATGATATCTCATTGTTGTTTTGATCTGCATCTCCCTGATAATTAGTGATGTAGAGCATTTTCTCTTGTGCCTTTTAGCTATTCGGATTTCTTCTTTGGGAAATTTCTGTTCATTTCATCATCCCATTTTTTGATGGGGTTAGATGTTTTCTTCTTATAGAGTTCAGTGCTTTGTATATCCTTGATATCAACCCCTTGTCAGAGGAGTATTGGGTAAATATCCTTTCCCATTCTGTAGATTGTCTTTGTATTCTGATCACTGTATCTTTTGAGCAGAGGTCTGGCAGCTGAAGACCTCCAGAACCAGCCACAACCATGCTGAGACCACACTCCACACTCATGAAGGTACCAGCAGAGGAACAAAGGCATACAGGTCCTGAGGCTGAGATCTCCAAGCCTGCTCGGATCGGAATGGAGCATCCTCCACCCAGATCCTCCATCTTCCAGTAGGCAGGGGTCACACCCACCAACTGCCCCCGCCCCCCATGCTGTGTAATCCCATCAACGGCCAAGACCCAGAAACTATAAAACCCAGCTCCCAGAAGAGAACAGCACAGAGTCTTCTGCCCCCGTGCCTGGGTGTCCTTGCCGGGGCTCCTTAGAAGGAGCAGGTGAGTTTCCCTCCCCTTCCCGAGCAGAGCTCCGGCAGCTGAAGACCTCCCGAACCAGCCACAACCATGCTGAAGCCACTCTCCAAACGCGTGAAGGTACCAGCAGAGGAACAAAGGCATGCGGGTCTGGGGCTGAGATCTCCAAGCCTGCTGGAATATCTTATTATCTCATTTTTACTTTGGACAAACTGGCCAACTACCAAATGTAACTTGCACACACAGCAGAGTCTGGCAAACTCCCTGTGGCATACCCAATATGCTAAATACCAGTAACAATGATGGGTCTCATTCTCCTAACCCTGAAAGAGCCTTGAATATGGCACTTTATAAAATCTTAGGGTTAGGACGAAGGAGACGTTACTGGTGCCTGCTCAAGGCAATCGACAAACAACAGGATGATCGTATCTTTTGAGGTGCAGAAGCTTCTTAATTTAAGATAGTCCCATTTGTTTATCTCTGTTTCCACTTGGTTGGTCAGTGGAGTGTCATCTTTGAAGATACTTACAATATTCCAACACTTCACCCTTCACCATCTTGTTCCCACTTTTCTGTCCTCTGTTATGGTAAGCTCAGTTCTATAGAACAATTCTCAGGCTCTATTACCTTTGGACACTTGTTATTCCTTTACTGTTTCTTTATAATCCTCACATGAGAATGGTCATTCTGTTTCTGTCTTGCTCCTTTTGATTTCACTCAGAATGATACTCTCCAGATCCATTTATAGAGCAGATCATTGCATGATTTCACATTTTCTTATAGTGAGGAGTCATACATTCTGTACATGTACCAAAGTTTCTTTATTAAGTCATATCTTCAAGGATACTTGGGTTGTTTCTATATTTCGGCCATTTTGGATAGTGCTGCAATGAACCTACCAGTGCAAATGTGTTTTCTGTGTAGAGTTTTGAGCACTTAGAGTAGATGCCAAGAAATAGACTTGCTGGATCACATAGAAGCTCAATTCTAAAGTTTTTTTAAATATGTTTGTTTGATTTTTAAGAAATTTTCACTTGGTGATCAAAAGTTTTGCTCGAGCGGGCCCAGTAACGTCTCCATTGGAGACTTTGTTGTTACTGTGTCTCGCATATTGAATACGTCACGGGGAGCTTGCCAGGCTCTGCCGTGCGGGCGAGATACTCTCGGTGGCTTGCCAGGCTCTCCGAGAGGGGCGGAGAAATCGAACTCGGGTTGGCCATGTTGGCTGCGTGCAAGGCAAACGCCCTACCGCTGTGCTATCGCTCCAGCCCCCACCGACTGTTGATTATTCCTTTTCTCCCACATCCACACCAACACTGTTTGTGTTATTTTTGATGTGTTTCTGTCTCACTGATTTGAAGTGATACTGCATTATTGTTTTGCTTGCATTTACCTGATGATAATGGATGGATGGATAGCATTTTTTCCATATGCCAGTTGGCCATCTCTATCTTCTTTGAGGATCGTGTGGATCTTCTGCTTGTACCCAAGTTAAGTTACACCTTTGATTAAAAACCTGACTTATTCCTGCTTATTTTTTTATTAATGACAACTAATATTTATTGTTTATGGCAGGTCAAGCACTTTTTTGCATACAAGTTTAATTGTTTCCCTCACCACATGAATCAGGAGCAATAGCACAGCGGGTAGGGCATTTGCCTTGCATGCAGCCAACATGGGTGACCCGAGTTCGATTCCTCCACTCCTCTCAGAGAGCCCGGCAAGCTACCGAGAGTAGCTCAACCGCACGGCAGAGCCTGGCAAACTACCGGTGATGTATTCAATATGCCAAATACAGTAACAACAAGCTTCACGAAGGAGACGTTACTGGGCCCGCTCAAGCAAATCGATGAACAACAGGAGGACCGTGACTGTGACTGTGACCACATGAATCAGATATAGGTATTTCATCTGTAAGACCTGGAGAATAACATTTCCTAAACCACACTAATAAGTCCAAGAATAGCTCAGGTTGTTGGGTCAGATAGCATCCTCTCTTTCTCACTGACTTTTACAAGAAGAAACAAATTGAAGTAAAGCTTTTTGAAAATTAATAGCAAAAGTAATTAATACTTATTAAGTACTTATCAAATGTCTGGTATTGTGATAAGCACTTTAAAAAAATTACAGGTAATGACAATTACTAAAGGTATTGGAGCCATAGCACAACGGGTAGGGCGTTTGCCTTGCACACAGCCAACATGGCCAACCCCAGTTCGACTCCTTGCCCCTCTTGGAGAGCCCAGCAAGCTACCGAGAGTATCTGGCCTGCACGTAAAAGCCTGGCAAGCTCCCTGTGACATATTAGATATGCCAAACACAGTAACAAGTCTCACAATGTTACTGGGCCCACTCGTGCAAATCAATGAACAATGGGAGGACAGTGATTGTTAGTCCCATTTTGTAAGTAAAATAATCAAGGCTTAGAGTGGGGCTTAGGATATGGCTTAGCAATAGAGCACATCCCATGCATGTGTGAAGTCCTGGGTTCAACCCCTGGCACCACATAATATAGTTAATTTTTTAATAGACATATGTTTTTTATTTTTTTATTTCTTATTTTTTTAAATGTAGGAGTACTGCTCTTTATTTAGCCATTGATTAGCTGATTGAATTGTGCATGAACCCCACCTTACTTTTTTAAAAGTTTTATAATTTTATTTATTGAATCACTGTGAGAGCAGTTACAAAGCTTTCGGGTCTAAGTCTCCGTCATACAATGAAATACCCGTACCTTCACCAGTACCCATTGTCCACCCCCAACAACCCCAGTATGCCCCCCTCCCACACCTTCCCCCTACCTGTGGGGCAGATGATTTCCACATTACTCTCTCTCTACTTTGATCACATTCAATATTTTGACACCAGACCCACCATTATTATTTGGGATTTTACCGCAACACTCAGATATGCTGAAAAGGCAACAGTAGACAATTTGTTTTCTATTGCTGGTTATGAATAACATATGATGTTGCATGACTGCAGTACTGGCCACGAGATTTTGAAATTCTGAAATTTTAACACTTAAATCTGGAGGGATTTCTGCCAAAACCTGTTGGGTTTCGAGATTTGCTCCTGAGTCTCCAGGATCATGACCGTTAAGAAGCTTGAAGCCAGAAAGGCCGTTCGTGGGTGATGACTTGGGGTCTTGTTGGGACGGGGAGGACAGGACCGGCTCCACCCCCATCCTGTGAGGCCCTGTGTGTCTCATCACTGTGGGCGCAAGCCTGACTGTTCAATGGCCTCTGGAGTATGATAGCCACCAAGCTGCCAAGGGGGAGCAGGTGGAGTGACAATACTCTTTCCCCCCTGGGGTGGCCCGGTGACAGTAACTTTCTGTGGGGTCCGGACGCATTTCTGCCAAAAGCCATTAGGTTTTGAGATTTGTTTCTGAGTCTCTGGGATCATGACCGTTAAGCAGCTTGATCAGGAGCCAGAGAGGCTATTTGTGGACAATGACTTGGGGTCTCGTTGGGGAGGACAGGACCAGGTCCACCCCCATCCTGTGTAGTCCTGCCTGTCTCGTCACTGCGGGCCCAAACCTGACTGTCCAGTGGCCTCTGGAGGATGGTGGCCACTGGGCCCCCAGGGGGAACAGGCCAAGGCACGAAACCTATTCCCACCTGGGTTGGCCCAGCACCGGTAACCTACTGCAGGGACCGGATGCATTTCTGCCAAAAGCCGCTTGGTTTCAAGATTTGTTTCTGAGTCTCTGGGATCATGGCCCTGTTTCTTTTTTCCTCTTCATTTGCTACTGCTGGGTCAAAATCTGATTCATTTCTTTCATTATTTGAGGAGGGTGGAATGGGGAAACACCTACCACTGCTCAGGGGCTAAACCTTTTCTGTACTCAGTAGCTACTGCTAGCTCTATTTTCAGGACCACACTTGGTGATGCTTGGGAAAGCATATATGGTACTGAGGTTCAAACCACCACAGAAGCTGAAGCTGTATGCAAGACAAGTGTCTTAACCTCTGTTCTATCTCTGTACCTCTAGTACATGTCCAGAATTGACAAGCACTTTCAGGTAAAACTTTTAGATATTCAGCTCAGCTCACCAGGTTTGATTTGTTAGATTTACTTCTCTTTTTTTGTTTTTGAGTCACACCCGGTGATGCTCAGGGATCACTCCTGGCTCTGCACTTCAGGAATCACTCCTGGTGGCGCTCAGGGAACTATATGAGATGCTGGGAACTGAACCCAGGTCAGCCACATACAAGGCAAATGCCCTACCCGCTGTGCTATCGCTCCAGCCCCAGATTTACTTCTCTTATCTGAAATTTTTTCCTCCTTATTGTTGTTATGTAGTTTGTAGCTTAATGCTGTGATTTTTAAATTTTACCTGATTTTTCTAGTTATCGTCATTAGGGAATTTATCTGTGGTGAGTTACTTCTCTATAATTAAAAAAAATTAAATTTTTAGCTCTTTCAGTATTGGAAATATAGAAGCGTAATTATTTCTCTACCTCAAACATGCAATCTTATATAATTTAACCAGAATTTTTCACTTACATGAGGCTGAACCTGAACAGCATTATATCCTTTAGTGTGCTACTTTTGACATTTTTAACATTTTTATTTTATATTTCTCTTCTGGCTATCTGATAAATATAAATTCTGGACATTATTAATTTTTTGACCACAGATAGATACCTGTTTTATTTAATTTTAGAAATATTAAATTCGTCTTCTTGTATCTCATCATATTAAGACTAAAGTTTAAACCTTATTTATATTTTTAGGATCCTCATAAGGAACTGGTTAGAAGGGGGAAGTTGGGCAAACTCATTACTGGCAAGGAGGAGAACGGGTGAATTTCAGTTATGCACCCAAAGATCTGGAACTTAAAACATTCTATATCAAAATAATATATCAATTTTTATGGGATTTATTTTTAGGAAAGTGTGCAAAATGCTCACATTAGAGCAGAGATAATGGGTGAGATTTGTGGGGGAGTGAGTATATTCCTTCCAAGCATTCATAAAATCCAAATACTGTACAGTTTACATCTTTCATTTCTTAATCTACTCAATCAAAGAACAGTTATTAAACCCTACTATTTACAATTCATTTAAAAACCTCAGTTATTTTCTTCTGAGAATATAATTGCCTTGGAAAAGAGAGAAAATAAATGCAGAACTAATATAGCACAAAGAATAATGGGAAAGGATCATGAAAATAGAAAAAAATCGTGCAGGGTGGTCATCAAAAGATAAAGGATCATTTTTCAGTGATGGAGATCAGAGATTGATGTGTGAATAAACTCCTATGTCACTTGGGTTTTAAAATATGTTTGGGATTTTTAAATGACTTGGAGGTTTAAGAGGATATTTCAAGTAGAGTGAATGTGAACATTAGGAACAAATGTAAGGAATATAAGAGTTACAGGGAGACGTTGTCTCACAGGATATTCTTGCTTAACGGAAAGAGGGGAAGATCAGTGACCTTTAAGTGGCCTCTCCTGGAGTATTGAAGATTGAATTCGTGGTTATCTGTGGTGATTACTTTCACCTGGACCACTGTTGAATATCAACAGACACTGTGCTATGAACTGAGGATATATCAGTACTTGACATTTTGGAGCTCACTGTGTAGTGAGATTCTATTAAGGCATTTTATTTTATTTATTACAAAAAAGAAAAGAGAAAGTGCTAACAGAAGTGTGGACAAAGTGTTATTCCACTGAGGGGACCCTCTTACCTATTGGACTTTCTTTTCCTCAAAGCATAGAAATCATCACAAGAAGTTTTTGAATATTTCTTATAGTGCATGTCTCAGACCAAATTTATAATTTAGATTAATATAATTAGTTATTATATTATCTATTATTTATTTTTCCCTTACCCCACTTTTTTTGTTCCTTTTTGGTCACATAGGGCAGTGTTCAGGGGTTATTCCTGGCTCTACACTCAGTAATCAAACCTGGAAGGGCTCAGAGGATTCTATGGGATGCTGGGGATTGAATCTGGGTTGGCTGTGTGCAAGACCAGGACTCTACCCACTAAATATTATTCTAGTCCCACCCTCCCTTTCTTCTTAACTTTTCACTCATTCCTATAGTTTTCACTTCCTTCCACTAATTCGTCGATTTTTATTCGTCGATTGCCTTTAGCAGGCCCCAGTAACGTCTCTTCGTCCTAGCCCTGAGATTTTTTTTTTTTAAAGTGCCATATTCAAGGCCCTTTCAGAGTTAGGAGAATGAGACCCTTCATTGTTACTGGTATTTGGCATATTGGGTACGCCAGGGGGAGTTTGCCAGACTCTGCCAGGGGGTTAAATAAAAACATACAAATCAGCATAAGAAGGAGCCCCCACCCCTCAAGAGCAGCCCACACGCCTCTCGGAGTTTCAGTCTGACAGAAAGACAGTGAGCGAGGCAGACTCCCCGAGGTAGCTCTTGGCCCACCAGCAACTCTGTGAGAGCCCCTGATAAGGCGCTGCTTGCATGACCAGGCCCTGCAGGGGGCTCAGGGTCTTCAAGGCCACAGCCTGCAGGGGGACCGAGGGACCACAATTCCACTAATTACTGAACTTCAATTTGAGAATTCTGTCATGCACAGTAACTGGTTTCTGGTAACATCAGCCTAGACAAAGCTGATGAATATCTTATACTGAAGTAGAGGTAACTACTCATGGGTCAAAAATTCATTCTCCTCAAGGAACAAGATTGATTTTAGCCCTATGTAGCTGAACTTTTCCTTTTTCTTTTTTTTTTTTTTTTCAGAACGTGAACTGTCTTGGAGAAGTTTCCATATTATCTTTTATTTTACTTCTGTCTTTAGATTATCTTATCCCTGTATCTGCTAACAACAAGCAGAATATTATAAAGCAAAATCCTCAAACCTATTATATGGAATGAGCATAAGTAAGGCTATTACACAGTGTGTTAACTTAATATTCCTTGGAGTTAGAATTCAAGTTCACCATTTTTCTTTTTTTTCCTTTTTTCTTTTAAAAATATTTGTTTATTGAATCACTGTGGGAAAAGTTACAAAGCTTTCAGGTTTAAGTCTAGATCATGCAATGATCAAACACATTTCCCCTCAACAGTACTTATTTTTCACCACCAAGAACCACAATATACCTCCCACCCCTCCCAATGCCTGTGAGGCAGATGAATTCTACTTAACACTCTATCTACTTTGATTATATTCATTATTTCGACAAAAGATGCACCATTATTGTTTAGAGTTTACACCGAACAATCAGAATTGCTGAAATGCATTGTGAAATAATTTGTTTTCTATTGCTGGTTATGAAAACCATATGATTTTGGATTTCTGATATTTTACTTATTAAGTCTGGAGGTATTTCTGCCAAGAGCCAGATATTTATGAAATTGGTTTCTGTGGCTCTGGAGAGAGATTGGTTTCTGTGGCTCTGGAGCCATGGCTGTGCTGGAGAGCCACTCGTGGGGGGCAACTTGTGACCTTGGTAGGGCATGAAGGATGAGCCAGGAACGCCCCCCTCCCCATGAGATTTCAGTTGCCCTGTCACCGCAGGCTCATACCTGGCTTTCCAAAAAGCTCCCGGGAGGCTGCCATCTTGCTGCCCAGGGGGAAAAAGGCGGATGGGAGTGACACTCCTTCCCTCCTGGGCAGGCATGGTACCATGGATTAACGCATATTTCATTCACTTTTCTGCAGCAAACTGCTGGGCCTTGTGCTTCTGGAGCCATGGTCGTGTCAGAGAGTCGCTCTTGGGAGGACAACTCGTGACCTTGGTAGGGCGTGAAGGACGAGCCGGGAACAACCCCCCTCCCATGAGGTTTCAGTTGCCCCATCACCACTGGTTCATACCTGGCTTTCCAAAAAGCTCCGAGGAGGCTGCCATCTTACTGCTTTTCTCCATTTTTCTTGACTGAAGCTTTGTTATATACCTAAATGGAAACAGCCTTAATATTCATTGCAGGTCATTAAAAAAATGAATTGTGCCCTTTTATACAATGAAACACTAACAATAAAAAGAACACCATATATAGAAGCAATGTGGATAAATCTGAAAATCATTATTCCAGATGTAAGAAACTATATGAATGGAAATATGTACTATTCTAGAAAAATATAATCAAATGTGAAAAAGGTCAAATGAATGATTACCATGGAGAAGATTACCATGGAGAAGAGGCATATGGAAACAAGGGGGAAGGATTTCAAAGTGGTATGGGAAAACCTTTTGGATAGTGGGTAGTTTTACTCTCTTTACTACCATGATATTCTCATCAGTATATATAGGTGTCAAAAGCTATAAAATTGTATATTTTAAATATGTGCAGTTTTTAAATTTTAATTTTACCCAATAATGCAGCTATTATGTTAAAACATTGACTCCTATTACAATTCTTTAATATCTTATTTTCCTTGTAGACTAAATGATATGATAAAGTGATAAGCCATCTCAGTGGCACACCTACCAGTCATTGGTCAAAACTAGTTTTTTTAGCAAATACATGTTAATTGGGCTGGAGCCATAGTACAGCAGGTAGGATGTTTGCCTTGCATGCGGTTGACCAGAACGATCTGAGTTCAATTCCTCCGCCCCTCTCGGAGAGCCCAACAAGCGACCTAGAGTATCTCGCCTGCATGGCAAACCCTAGTAAGGTACCTGTGATATATTCGATATGCCGAACACAGTAACAAGTCTACAGGGCCCGCTCAAGCAAATCGCTGAATAATGGGAGGACAGTGCAGTGCATGTTAATTGAATAAGTAAGTGGCTACTATATACAACAGTTGAACCATGCAATGTTTTGGCCTTGCTTTGAGCCACATGTTGGTGCTAATCAGGTTATCATGTTAGTCACTACGTTTTTTCCCTCTCTTGTAACACCAATTATTAAATGTCCTCAAAGTGTGTTTTTATTTCTAAAGGTAACATCATGCCCTACCTAAATAAAGTAAGCTCACATATAAACTACCCATTTTAAAATGAATTTGCGTTGTCAAACTACTAAAAGTTGGTAAACATGAAGAAACAGCTAGAGATCCAGCATGTGATGTTTAGAGGTATTAGCTTCTAAAGGAATCACACTGTGTGTCAATCCATCTGTACAGGTGAATTAATGTCCTAATGAAATGAATAACTTCTGCTTTGCCAAATGTTTGACTACAAATGATGTCTATTACAAGACTGAGGAGATCGATGTAACTTTCCTAGGTCTGTGATTAGTGACTGAATAGTGATGAGAAGCAAATCTCAGCAAAGTCTTTGTGCATCCCTTTCAATTGCTCCCAATGTCATCATTTAAAAACCTTGATTTCTTTTTAAAAGGTTTGTGGTTGTTACTCATTCAGATATCCTCTCCACAAGAACTTCAATTCTGAACCCTCTGAAGAATTATGAGGGAGTTAAACATGATATCTGTCTTGGAAACGGGTCTATCACCCACCCTCCATCCCCACACCCTGAAAGGGAGCACTTTTTGCATTAAGATGGTTAAAACAGACATTATAAAAATCCCATAAACAGCTTTCTATATAAATGTAAACACAGAGACTGAATTGGCCCCAAAGTCCCTGCTCTTACTCGCTATTTAGCAGCGCTTTATATTCTTCATCCTTACTCATTTCACTGACTCCCTATTGCAATGCTCACCCTGCCAGCTTCCCTCACCTTAAAATAGTTGTTCAAGCAGCAGCAAATGTTCTCAATGACAATTGCTTTTGTGATTTACTCAAAATCTTGACAATTTTTAGGTCTGGGAGAATAAAAAGCCTAAGATCTCTGGGGATATCACTGTTCAAGATCATATTTAATCTTCTGGTACTACCTTTTCTCAGTGCTTTGCTGTTTCAGTACACTGCTATCTGTGTTGTGGAAGACACCCTCTGCCTTTCCCTGTTCCTGACAGGTATTATCTGAAACTCTGTTCTTTCCTTTCATTTGGTGCCCAGTAATGGCTCAGCGTTTCCGTTTGCTGCATTCATCAGCAATATAAAATACTCCCTCAGATTTTAGGGTATGATTTGTCTTTCTACCTTTATGTACTAAGTTAATATTAACATCTGTTGTATATTTGTGGATTGAAATAATAGAGGTCACTAATTCTTTCCCATCTTTGGGTGACACAGGAAAATGCCTCCTCCATGCATCAAACTAAATGTGCATCTCAGGATACTTCACACAAAAAGAAATGGTCAGTTCTCTCTCCATTTTGGATATTTTCCAAGAAACAAGCTATGAAATGTTAGAATTAGTTTAGTAGGGAGTTCAAGTATGAAATTGCAGAGGGAGAAGTATGGTTGAATTATTAAAGTGAGTTTAAACATAAATGAAAATGACAACATCGTTGGAAAAAATACTCAAATTTATTGTATTTGAAAATAAAATTCACTAGGGTCTTATTGTGCAGAGAGTAAGGGATACTGAGACATGCAAAATTTAATAGGGATTAAATAGATACTTCTCCCATAAGGTATATAGATGGTTAATAGTTATGTGACTGTCACATACTAACAGCAATAAATAACTATCTCACACGGATGAGGATGTCATATGTTAAAATTCTGGAAACAATTGAGATTTACAGGGTGCGGTGATAAAAGATCACTTACTTGCTGTTGGTGGGAATGTTGTCTGATTCATCCACTTTGGAAAGCAATAGGAAGACTTCTCAAAATAGTAATAAAAGAATTTACTTACAAAACAGCAAAACCACATCTTGGTATCTACTCTTAAAACACAAAAACATTAATTTAAAATATCTATGATTATTTCCATGCTAGAACAATTGCCAGGTTATGGAAACAACCCAAATATCTAACTGCAGTTGAATGGATCAAATGTTGTTGTTTATATACATACTGGAATACTCTGCAGCTGTATGAGATGAAATCATTCAATTTGCTAAAATGTGGAATTATTTTTGGTTTGTTTTAGGGTTATACCTGAAGGTATTTAAGACACACCTAGCCTGCTTAGTTATCACTTACTTGGTCTGTGCTTAGTTATCACTTCTGTAGGGCTCAGAGGACTATATGGGGTTCTAGGATTAAACTCGGATCAACCGCATTCAAGGCAAGTTTCTCACTCACTGTACTGTCTCTCTGGCCCCTGTACCATAAACTTTAGTACTAATATAAGTATCTAAACTAAACTACAATAATAAAAATAATATAAAATAAACAGTTTTAATGAAAATATTTAAATTACCCTCAAGAAATTCTCAGGTTCATTTAGATTGGGAGATATCGATTTTTGATGTGATTTTACTAATGTATCTTGAAGGGTTCTAAGCATTGGGCAAGCTAGATCTCCAACTCCACTCAAATCACTGAGTCAGAAAAGTATGACAGCAGAACTTTGGATTAGATATTTTCATATATGAAAGAAATACAAGGCAGGGCTAGAGTGCTAGTAGAGCAGGTAGTGTTGGTCTTATGAGCACCACCAGGAGTAATTCCTAAGTGCAGGCAGGAGTCCCTGAGTCCCCTGAGTATCATCAGGAATGACCAAAAAAGCCAAAAACCAAAAAAAATCACAAGGTAAAGTTCTTATTTTGTGAAACCCATAAGGTGAGTGCAAGAGGTGAAGAGAAATACAGAAATAACCCTACAGCTCAAGAAAAATGGAAATGAATGAAAGGAAGGATTCTAGTTATTAGAGCTCTGGGGAAGAGGGTGAAGGTATTTAGAACATTCCACATACAGGAAGTAGGGTTGGAAACAGCATGGGTTTGCAGAGAAGAATGCTAGAAGAAAACTGAAAATTGATATATTCATAATATGGAACCTTACCTCTAAAACTCAGTCTCAAAAACAATTACCTTATTGTATAGCCCTTTCTCTTATTAAGATGCAAATGTTGGGAGGTTCATGCTCTGAATCTGTTCAATTATGTATAATAATTTGGAGAGCAAATATGATATCTGATGACAACACTTGTTAAAGTCAGAAGGCTTTCCTTTCAGCTGCACAAAAAGGCCTTATTTTGTTCATCCATTTATAGCTCATACTTTTCACTCAGCATGAAGAATAGTTACATTTTAAATAAAACTTTTATGTGAAATCAACATATTAAAATTTACTGTCACAGACATTCATTCAACAGCATTTGCTCTGACAGAATGTATGATCCAATAGAACAAGCAGACCAATCAAATAATCTAGAAATTTTTGGCATCTAATAAATTTTATGAGCAAGTATTGGATGTATATGAAAGACTGCTTGCTTGTTGGTTTCCAATCTATGTTCTTCTTAACTTACACAGTGATATAATTTATAGGTGATTATATATATATTCTTTTTATATTATTTTATTATATAAAGCAAATATTTGTCAACATTTTAAAAGTTATTTTTATTATAGTTTAGATACCATAATGACCATTAGTAACATGGCAGTTTCTACACTTCACCATTACCAAGGTGTTCAGGATTGCCTATCAATGACCTAAAGTAATATCTAGTTCATTTTTTCATTCTCCACTGTGCAACCCTTCAACCCAGATTGGTGATCTCAGTTTTGTAATCCAAGATCCCTGGATTTTGTAATGCAAGTATTTGTCATTGATATTGTCCATTCACAGGTTTTATTTCTCCACATGCCACAGATGAATGAGTTTCTCTAGTATTTTTTCTTTCTTCCTCGTATTTCTCTTAACAAGATACCTACCCTCCTCCAGTTTCAGCAAATTGCAATGAACAACATGATTCCATTTTTTTCCATAACTCTACACACTTTTGGCAATGTTCTAGTATTTTTATTTTAGAAATCTCCTATGGTTTTCCATAGATGCTGAGCCAGAGAACCTTATGACCAACAAAGAATTAAAAGTTTACTTTTGTACTACAAACTTATCAATACAAGTTGTTGGTCATCTGTTAGATAAGTGCTATTCTCACTGAAGTGAGATATCTTTTTGTTAACTTTATTTTGATTTCAGTATGATAAATAATAGTGAACACTCTATACCTCCCGTGCCAAAATTTTTTGTTTGTTTATTTTTTGAATGAGGCCGTGTCTCTGAATTCTCATCAATAAGATATATATGAAAATATCATGTGGAGGCTTTCAGTAGCCTTTCCTGGAAGAACATATGGGTGTCCTTTGCTCCCCTCCACAACTTTTTTTTCTTATTCTCTGTCCTGTGGATGAAATGTGAATATTGGTCTGAGATTCATCGTTAATCTTCAGAATGAGGGAGATTCCATAGCCATAGTGGAATACATTAAAAAACAAGAAGTATCTTGCATCTGCTAAATGTAGGAACAGAGCTACATGTCATCTTTGGATGCCCTTCCTTTAGGAATTTGTAGAGTATTCTTAGAATAAATGATTGGGAAGTTGAAGTGTGATTTAATGGTGTGGTGCTCAAGAAAAAAATTCTTCAGAGGTAACATTTTAGTATGTGTTTGAAAATTTAGTGAATCATGTGTTGAAGAAAGAGCAAGGATGAATCAATAATGGAGGATTTCAATCCAGAGAAACAAGGTAATTGTGAAGAAATAATGTAAGCTTAGGTGATTTAGAAAGTAACAGTTCTCTAAACATTCCCCCCTTTTTTTTTTGGCATGAAAGTGATCACTTTGGATGAGTCACAAAAGAGTTTGCAAACATTCCTATTATCTCCAAATATCAAGCAATTTTTTTTTAAAAAAAGGAGGCAAAAGAAACACTACAGAGTAATGAGTTGACAGGTGGAAGACAGATAGCCCCAAGTGGTCCTAAGGTATTGGTTTTCATATTTTTCTACAATGAAGGGGCAGATTAATTGAAGTGAGGGATGAGTTTGTAGTGGTATGTTTTGGGAAAACTCAATCCCTCTATCTATAATTAAGTTTTCACTTTTTTAAAACATATTTTTGTGGCCAACTGATAATGGTCATGGTGATCTTCAAAGTTTTGCAAATTAAGTGAGGAGTTCAGCATGAAGATAAAAGGGTTAAATTTTTCATCTTCATTATGGATTGATAACTCTAAATGGTTAAGGGAGTTGAACTTACCAAGTTTACAGATCAGAGTACTCAGATCCTTTATGTCCTCAACCTTTCTGTGGGTTGATATTTCTTCAAAGATAGTAGAAAGGCTTCAGTCTTTCCATGTCTAGATGTTTGCTACTTTTTCTTGTGGGTCAAGATTTTTTGCCTGGAATTAATTTCTGTTCTGATCATAATTTTGAAACTTGTGCCTTTGAGCATTGGCTTAAAGCCCTACCTAAAACATTGTATGAAGTGTTTGCCTATGTCTCACTACTCTTATTTCTCATTGCTCTTTGCCATGAATATCAGACTAGGCTTATCAATTTACAGTTTTCTTCTCGCATTCATCTCTGCAAACCCATGCTTTGTTTAAACTTGCTTCCTTTATGGAGAAACTTCTAAAAACCTTGGCCCTCTTCCCTGAAACTCCAAGAACTAGGATCTATCCCTCCATACATTTGTATTGAGCTGTATGGCTATTTATTTATGGCTTTTATTTCTCTTTACTTATTGCACTCCCAATATGGGTTTCACAAGAATAAGAACTATGCCCTGTGTTTCATTTAAATCTGAAAATATTGAGCCCCAAATTCTCTTCTCCTACTTTTTTAACTGAATGGCTTGAGTCCAGTTGGAGATCTATCTTGGTCATATATGTAGCTCGTTTTTAGTGAGATGCTTTGGGGACCTATTAATATAATAATTTCTCATCTTTAAATCTCCATGATTTAGAATGTTCCTAAAAAATTCATCAGGGGAATAAAATTTGCTTGTCATTTCTGATTCCCTGTAGATCTTTGAGTAAACAATAACGGTTGGATTGGGGCTATAACAGCCAAATGTAATATTAAATCTACTTTCTGTCTCTCTCTGGTCTTCCTGGTAGATTTTGATCTACTTAATTTTACATTAAGAAACCAATGTCCTTTTGACAAATTCATGCTCCAGACTACACAGCATTGGCCATTGCATAATGGGTATTCTGAAAAATGAAGATAGATATGTGAAGGCATGAAGATAGAATGTGGTATGGATGGTATGGATAACTTGTTTTTCATTGCTTAATGCTAGAGAATTTTTGACTTTTCTTGCTCTTAGTTGTCAGAAAATATACAGGATGATTGCCATCTTGAGAACTTTCTCTTTTACTTTCATTGAATCATTGTATTTGACTCCTTCCACAAATATTCACTCTCAACTCCAAGAAGAAAAAACTCAGCTATACAGAAGCAAGGGGGTGAAAGAGCCAGATGGGTCACAGACTTCCATGCTACTATTAGATAACTGTCCTGTCCTGTCCTCCCGTTTTTCATCGATTTGCTAGAGGGGGCCCAGTAACCCAGTAACGTCTCCATTGGAGACTTTGTTGTTACTGTGTTTGGCATATCGAATACGCCATGGGTAGCTTTGCCAGGCTTTGCTGTGCAGGTGAGATACTCTCAGTAGCTTGCCGGGCTCTTTGAGAGGGGCGGAGGAATTGAATTCGGGTGGGCCATGTTGGCTGCATGCAAGGCAAACGCCCTACCCGCTGTGCTATCGCTCCAGCCCAATAGATAACTAATAAGAAATATCTATATTTTTCAATTTAAATGTTTTAAAGAGTATTCTACTAATTTTGTCTTTTTGCCTTGTTACCTAAAATAATATGCAGCGTGGTTCCATTCCCATGGGACCCCCTGCCTCACCTACATATTTATTTACCTAACTCGCTCAATGTTATTAAAACTATGCAAAGGAAACACATCATATGAAACCTTTCCTGACCACAACAAGTTGTGAAAAGTAACCTCTCATAACCTATAGTCATGAACTGTAGCATGAACTTCTCTGCAATGTTTACTAACTTGATTGAATTAGAGCCTAAGGGAAATGGTATAAACTTGGGTGGTACAAGTAAATAGAAAGTGCTGGGAGGGGTCTCAGTAGGTGGATTTGGTGATGGCTGGCTCATTTGCATTTGATTCAATGTAGTATAAGGGCTCATCTAATAGTGCAGAGTAGCAATATAGCACTGTCCTCCTGTTGTTCATCGAATTGCTCAAGCAGGCACCAGTAACATCTCACAACAAATTGTGAGACTTGTTGTTACTGTATTTGGCATATCGAATACATCACGAGGAGCTTGTCAGGCTTTGCCATGTGGGCAAGGTACTCTTGGTAGCTTCCAGGCTCTCTGAGAGGGGCAGAGGAATTGAATCTGGGCCGGCTGTGTGCAAGGCAAATGCCTTACCCACTATGCTGTCGCTCCAGCCCAATAGTGTAGAGTATAATACTCTATTCTGTGTAGTGTAAGGTCTACTCTAGGGTTTTCTGAAGGGTAGTGGAAATCAGATTAATGCTCTAAAGATAAATCCATAAGTCTTATGAAGTAGGCTTAGGTTAAAATCAAGTAAGCAAGATGAATATATATGCTACTTTATTTGAATGATAGTGAAGAAAACCAGAAACCATAGAATTTGTGGTTGCCAGAATTATAAGAACATAATTACACTATAGAGCCATGGTTTTAGAGGAACCTGGTGGATCTTTATAAATCTAGACTCTGTAGCACTGTAGCACTGTCCTCCCGTTGCTCTTCAATTTGCTCGAGCGGGCACCAGTAACATCTCACAACAAATTGTGAGACTTGTTACTGTTTTTGGCATATCGAATATGCTATGGGTAGCTTGCCAGGCTCTGTCGTGCGGGAAGTATACTTTCAGTAGCTTGACGGGCTCTCTGAGAGGGATGGAGGAATCTATCAAGAGTTGGCCATGTGCAGGCAAACGCCCTACCCTCTGTGCTAATGCTCCAGTCCAAATCTAGACTCGTATTCTTAAATATCTGGCTCTGGAAATGCCATTTACTGTCTTGTAAAGATTATACTCCTCACTATAGGGTTTATATTCAGCATGAGAAAAATAGCTTAAATAATTTTTAACTATTTTTTATCACATGTCTGCAAAGTCATTGTTTAACCCCCAGTCATGGCTTTTCTTATGAGAATTAGTGTCTATTCTGCTGACTCCTTTCATTTATTTTGGACAACCTCATTGTAATCCTAATATTTTAAGGGGCACAGTTTAGTGCTTTGAGACTTGAAGCTACTTTAGAATATCTTTTTTCTTCCACCCTCGCTTCCCACTGATTATCTCTTTGAAATGGTTTATGACTATACCTGCCCTCCCTCACATTTCTTTTCTATAAATTCTATATCCTGCTCTGCATCATTAAGTGTCCTAATTTCTGTGGATCTTATTCTGGCATGAATTTATATTTCCATGCTTAATTTTTCTTCCCTCCCACATGATAATAAAATGTGATCCCAGCCCTCAACCTAGTACTTTTGGCTTATATCACATAATCTATAGTAATTAATATGTACGTTTGTATTCCAATGAGCCTGTATCTGTGACTTGTTAATCATGTATCTCCAGAGAACAGCACAGTGCTTGGTACAAACATACATGTTTGAACCTAATCAGTCCACGAAACCAGAGAAAGTTTCCAATTTCGTCAAAGTCCCTCTTTTCCTTGAGTATTTTCCCATGTTCCTTCTGAACCTATTCCCTAGCAACTTGCGTGCTGACCTTGTGTCCTGTCCTGCATGATGATTTTACTGAGTTCTGAACACAATGTCCATTCTCACAGAGTTTCTTGTAATATATTTTTGTATTTCTGTTTTTACATTTATCTCATTTTAAGCTTTTATTTTAGTTGTAATTTTAGGGTGTCTTTCCTTTATAAGATCACTGTATTACTGTATCAGTGTCATCTCATTGTCGATTTACTTCAGCGGGTGCCATTAACATCTCTATTTGTCCCAGCCAAGATTTTAGCAGCCTCTCCTTACTCATCTTTCCCAACAATTGGAGGCTTTTTCAGGGTCAGGAGAATGAGACCCGTTATAGGTACTGGTTTTGGCATATCGAATATGCCACAGGGAGCTTGCCAGGCTCTGCCTGTGCAGGCAGAATACTCTTGGCAGCTTGCCAGGCTCTCCGAGAGGCATATATATGTATATATATATATTATAGATACATACATATATACATATTTCTCTCTATGATTTGTTGCTACTGTCTAAACCCCATCAAACATGGTGTGGTAATTATGGAAAATGGGTAAGAAGTGTTTTAATGATGTGTCGCTTTCTGGCCTTTTGGTTCAAAAAGCGGCCTGGAGTGTGGCAGCAGTTGTGTAGTGAAGGTCAGCTGCTGGGGCTGGGTCCCTTGTAGGCGGAGGGCTCTTACCTGCCCCTCTCTGGGGCACCCCAAGTGAAATCAGCCTGGTGCTTTCCTTTATAAGATAGGTATATTTAAAATATAAAGACGTTTGGTTTTTTTTCTTTTTCTGAAACACCAGCTGCAATGTGTATAATAGATAGGCACTCAATTAAAATAGATCAGTAAAAAATAAATAAAATATGCAAGTGCAGAATAAGCAACCAAGTTTCCTGCAAGGCTCTATATGAACATTCAACTATTTGTTCTGTGCCAAGCAAATGTGCTTTTTGCAGAAATCAACATTAGCTGCCTCCTTCCATTGTGATCTGGTTCTGATAACCTGGGAGCAACTGAAAACAGAGTTTTGAAAGAAAGAAAAAAGAGTCCACAATCTTGACATTCTAAGTGTTGGATGGGATTTACCTGTGGGGTCTACAAGCAGTAATTTGCATCTTGGTTTATGTGAAGGATAGACAGCTCAAGCCTCTGAGTGGGTCTGCTGACACAGCGGGGATACAAGAAGCAGCAAAGGGAGCAGGAGCAGGAGCTCAGGGCCAGAATGAAGAAATTAATAATCCACTTATTATTCAGAACAGCAAATGGCTGCAGGCTATTGGCAAGAGGTTCAGCAATTATCTGATTAACTGCTAATGTTACACCAAGAAACCTCTTCAAGGCTGCACTTTTTTTTCTTCTTCTTCTTCTTTTTTTTTTTTTTTTTTTTGTTAAGTGACACAGAATGGTAACAAGCTGCTATTTTGTGCAAAAATCTGAGAGTCGCTGGTAGGCGGGCCATACAGAGACCCTGGTGGGCCGTCACTCTTTCCAACTCGGAAGCAAATGGCCCTTTTTGCTGCTGTTATAACTCTTCCTGGAAATATCAGATTCTCTGTAGCACCATAACTCAAGTTTAATATGAGAGCTGAAGTTGTTTTCCTTTTCCTTTTGAGCTCTTGCTTAGAACAGGAGGACCAGGTATCTCTTTTGCAGCAGTACTGAGAAAGCACCCAGGTGACACCCAAGCCAAGGCTAGGAAGTACCTCTCCTTACTAGGTGATATCAGTTCAAAGTTCACAAGCCTCTGCAGTTTATTCTAGCTACTCTCCCTAATTGCTCTCATTTAGAAGTCAAATGTCACCATTGTGATGTATAAATCTAAGACCTTTACTTGCTGTCCCTTTGCTTGTCTTTGCTGTCTTCATTACTAGCAGCTATGAACAGTCACCAAAAGACTTGAAAAGCCCACACTGTCTTGAGAAAAGAACTTGATTAAGATTCATCAAGACTCCACTGTGTGGGTTGAGGGTAAGTCACCTTTTTCAACGCTTAAGAATAAACCCAGTTCTCAGTTGTATAAAGATAATGTGAAAATACTTTTTTCTAACTGCCAGTGATAACTAAAATCATAATCACAAGAAACCCCCTTTGTTTGCATTCCTGATGATTCAGGAAACCATAGGATGCCTCTGTAATAATGTTGAAAAGCAATTTCCTATATCTACTGATAATATCCTGAGTATTCTCAGTGAATACTTTTCGGCCCTCAAGTTTCTAGCTGTAAAATTCCTCCCACTCTTCTTTAGAATCTGTGGGGGGAAAGAGACTTCTGAAATGCAAACATTTGTTGTAATTTTTCAGCTGGATAATCATTGAAGCCAGCAAAAGTTATCCAAAAGAACGTTCACATAAAAATCTTTCACTTTGTCACAGTCCTTGAAAGAGAGGTGCTTTGAAATCAAAAGCATATTTGCAGCTGAAAAGGCCTTTAAGTGAGAAAATCAGATCCTATATAGATGTATTACAGTATCTTTATTTTTAAAATTGGTTAATGGAAAGTCTTTTATGTGGATATCAATTATACCATGGCTAAAAAGTCAATTATGTAGTAATTGGAGGATAAAATAATGAATTTACCTTAGGTTGTGTTTGAAGTCGTATTTGAAATGTAGCTCTTCATTATTGCATCCTCGGTGTATAAAATTAATTTTATCTATAAAATGGTATTTATTAAATGTAAAGGTTTAGTGATAAATATCTCATACAAATTTGATAACAAATAATTTGAAAACAAAGAGGGGACTGAAATTTGAAACTAGTTCTGCTTTTTCTTGCAATTACTAACCTTGTCTGCTAATGCATACTTTCTCATTAAATGCATTAAATTAATATGATTATCATTTTAAGCTTACTTTTTTTTCACACATACTTTAAGGGCAATCAATTGATTTCATTTGTCATTAATCAAGTTTTGTATTGGCCCTAGTGAGTCTTTAGTAAGAACAATAGTAAGAGCAAGATTTTGCTGAAAATTCACGTTGTTCAATGTACATCATTTTCTAAGTCTTGCCCTGACACTTCATTCACTTTTCTGCAAGCACAATGTCTTATCACAGAGGCAGCAATGATCTTTTCAAATAGAGGACTCAGCATGGGCTGTGCCTGCACACTTCAGAGAGAGGAGGTCACCTACTGATCTCCCAAATAAAAAATATTTCCAAGAAATCAGAAACTGATACCAAGAAATCTCTCCAGTTTGCATTGCCTGTACTGACAGAAAAAGTACATTTCTGTTTCCTCTAAGTGGTGACCAACTATGTTCCACTCTTAGTACTTCCTTCCCCTTAATACCCCAAAACTAGAACCTAAAATTTATTAGAGCTCTCGATTCATTAATGATCCTTAAGTTTACAGCCAGCTTCTAGGCTTGGTGTTATTCCAAATGCTTTTTCATTTTAAATATTCATTATACATTTTTTCAGAGTCTACCTAGTGTGTGTAGATACTGTGTTACCTTTGGAAAAATACTGATGATAATTTCTGTAAGTGGAGGATTAAAATGTGACTAGTTGGAATGTTTCTAATAATTAGTATCTGATAGCATTTACACATTTTATAGAGATTTAAAGATAAGGAAAAGCCCAGACATTTCAATTGTTATCCTAATAATCAATCCCTGCCATCTGAACTATCATTTTAAGTATAATACAGAATGCAGCCAGTGTCAGAGCTCTTTTTTCTTTTCTTTTTCTTTTTTTGGTCTTTTTTCTGTTTCAGGTTGTAAATATCCTTATGTTAGGAAACTTGCTAATTTTTATCATAAGCTTTGCAGTACCTCAGGAAGTGTTTCACAGCTCATAGGAAGAATATAATTCTTACTGAACTGAATGTTAAAGATTCTACAAATATGCCAGTTTGGTTTTAATTCACTTGAAGGTGTCATTTTGTGAGTCAATGTGCCAAGCTGTGCTCAGTGTAATTGTTAACAAAAAAGAGGGTTAGTAAGAATATCAATATGAATGGGAAACATGGGCTAGGATCTGTGGGACAGGAATCATGGCATAGAATGATTAAAGACACTTCCTAGACAAAGTTGTGAGTGAGTAGAGAGGATGGAGTGATAGCCCATAGATTTACCTAGCTTTGCAATGTGCATCCTAAGAAGTGTGCTTCAATAGCTTTATATCTGAAAATTACTATGATGCTGAACTATTTTACAGGCTCTGAAAATAAGGCTTTTATTTATTAAGACTAATTTTCATAATGGGATTATTAATGCCTTTGCAGTTTCTCCACCTATCAAATGAATGTTTCACATCAGTGGCAAGTCAGTGTTTTAAATGGGAGATTCTTCTCAATTGTTTTTTTGGAATTGATGATTAATTATAGCAAACTGAGACTAATATGGAAATCACTAATATATTTTCTAGATTAAAATTTTATCTTTATTCTAACTTTATAATTAATAAAGGCAAATATGACATTACCCATAGGAATACTAAGGTATCTATACTGACAGATGTATAAACTTTTATATCTATGGTAATTATTTCTACTTCTTTCTCTTTTCTTTTTTTTCTTTTTTTTTCTTTCTGGGTCACACCCAGCAATGTTCCGCGGTTACTCCTGGCTTTGCACTCAGGAATCACTCCTGGTGGTGCTCGGGGGACCATATGGGATGCTGGGAATCGAACCTGGGTCAGCACGTGCAAGGCAAAAACCCTACCTGCTGTGCTATTGCTCCAGCCCCTCTCTTTTCTTGTCTACTATGTACAATCAGTACCATGTTTTTATATCTTTATATCTCTCTGTTTATATACTACATTCTTAGCAAAAGAAGGGGGGTGAGGAAAACTTAATTGACAAATGCTATAGGAATAAAATGCGATAGATTCACCATGTAAGTTGCCTCTAGTTGTGTTTGGTAGACCTGAAAAAAAAATAGTTGCTTTGTAACTGTTTTTGAAACTAACAGAATATCCTATCTTATTTGTCAGGAAATCTCTCCAGTTTTTCAAAACAATTGGCATTTGGCTAAAACATTGTTGATAGAAAACCTGGCCCTTGTAATTATTAATTCTGAAAAACAATATTTCAGTAATTAATGATTCATTATGTAATTGTCTCATTCAATTAACATTGACTGTCTACTTGCAATTTATAAAATTGGAATACGTAATTAAAGATAAAGTACTTAAACTAAAAATAATCACCAAAATAATAATAATAATTTACTTGAACAAAACAAATGCCAGCCACTATACAAAATAGAAAAGTTGTTACACATTAGATCTTGGTTATTTGCTGAGAGATTTGAATATCTCAAAGTACATTATTTATATTATTAATTTATTACTTTGGTTTTTGGGGTCACAGTCGATAATGCTCAAGGACTTACTCCTGGCTTTGCACTCAGGGATCATTCCTGGTTGTAGTTTGGGTATCATATGTAGTGCTAGGAATTGAACCTGTGTTGCTCTATGCTTGTTGTACTATCTATTCAGCCCTTCAAAGTATCTTTGACATTCATTTATACATTCAGCAAACAATGTTAAGGCACTTTTCTTGGTGTTAAAGACGGACTAGTGAATGATAAAAACAAACTAAAGCCAGTTACATTCACAGAGTTTACAGAGATTAAGAATGCAGGAAATATAAAACATAAATATAAAGTCAGTCATCGGTACTACAGTTCAAAATAAATCAACGAAACAGTAGTTTTTGTGTAGGGCAATTTGGGATGATCTAATGGATGTGGTGACATTAAAGACATGAAAGAAGCTTTGGGATAAACTTAGCAAATGCTCAGCATCTATTAGGACCACAGGAAAGTCTCTTCTGATTATAGTTATGAAATGTATAATAGCATTTAATTCACTAAGTTATATCAACTATATAATAGAGTGGAGCAACAGACTATAACATATTCTTAGGTATGTAGTAATACAATCTAAGTCTGTGTAATTTTACTATGTGACATTTGTACAATGAGGAAATCACCTACTGACATATTTCTCAGACTGTGTATCCCATCATTAAGTGAGGCATGGTTACATGGTTTCTGAGTGAAAATGGAATAAAAGTCACCAGAACATATCTGGCGGAGGAAATTTTGATACCTGAAAAGAGTAGAGAATTGATGAAGTATTCTGAAATCTTGGGATAAATAATGAAACATAGAACTTTTTTTTTATTGTTTTGGGGCCACACCTGACAATGCTCAGAGTTACTCTCAACAATGCACTCAGGAATTACTCCTGGCAGGCAGGCTCAAGGAACACTATGGGATACTGTGGATCAAACTCAGGTTGTCTGTGTGCAAGACAAGTGCCCTACCTGCTGTACTATCTCTCTGACCTCCAAACATGGAACATTAGTATCATTTCTGTACCCCATGATAGACCTGCTTGAGACATATGGTCATAAACTTTGAAACAATCAATAGTCAAGCACATTTCTACAATATGATCTATGTTATGTGTGGGACAAAAGTAGAACAGGTTAAATAGAATTTATCTAGGATGTGGGATTTGTCAGGCAAATAAATTAGAAAGATAGAAGAGAGCTGAAGGAATAAGAGGGGAGTAAAAGGAAGTTGGAACAAAACATTTTGCCTTAGATTGACTAGTCATTTAAAATGTAATAGTTGATTACTATTCTCTCTCTACCACTCAATCTCCATCTGTGAAGTGCTCAAGTCACAAATCCATGAGTAATGGATGAACTGTTTTGGGATAGGTTCCATTAAAAAATATCCTACCCCAAGTTACGATTACTTGCCAACCGTTTTGTTAAATTCTCTCTCAATAAGGAGAATGAAATGCTTGCAGAAGCAGGAAATATAGGAGAGGATACAAACAAAAATAAGGCCTTGGTCAAAGTTATCACTAATTTCCTGAAGAAAACTCAGGACTGTAGTATGTCTCAGGGTTTGCTTGATCCTAAGAACGGAATTGAAATTTTTATACTTCTAGATGTATTAATCTTTAATTAAAGACTTTTCTAGGTTCATGTGCATTCTCCCACTCTGAGCTTTGTATGCCTATGAGCCAAGTAGTTTCACAGCAATACTCAAAAAAACACTAACTCTCATGTGCTAGCTATAAGAAGCAAAAGCACACTAATGAGAAGTCTGGTTTGTTTCAAATGGCCCAGTTGGATCTGAGTAGAGCTACTGTTTAACTCCTCTTTTATTTTCACACATAGTATTCCACTTTTACTACCTGTTACTATGTCTAATTTCTAAAGATCTATTAGTACAATATTTCTATTTGTCTTATATGCTATCTTCCATCCACTTTGTTTTCTTTGGTTCTATCTAAGGTCGTACTCTGCACAGTCTTTGTGCAATTTTCTGTTTTTTCCTTCTGCTGTCATTGTGGTATTCTAGGGCTTAGAATAGAAATCCAGATTTCTTATAAAGCTCTTCAAGTTTTGCTCTTATCTCCTCAATTTCTCCTACTTATTCCTTCATTTTAGTTTTTTTTGAATATGCAAAACTACTTTTCTGTTCTGTTAATTTTCTAATCAATTTTCTAATTTAATAGTCACAGTCATGGTCCTCCCGTTGTTCATCGATTTGCTGGAGCGGGCCCAGTAAAGTCTCCATTTTGAGACTTGTTGTTACTGTGTTTGGCATATCAAACACATCACGGGTAGCTTGCCAGGCTCTGCCGTGCGGGCAAGATACTCTCGGTAGCTTGCTGGGCTCTCCGAGAGGGGTGGAGGAATCGAACTCAGGTCGGTCATGTTGTGCTATCGCTCCAACCCCAGATATTAGATTTTCTAATATCTTCCACTATTATCTTCCACTTCTAATAGTGGAATATAATACTCTTCCCCTTATCTTCCACTATTCCAATTGTGGCCCCATTTGTACTATGTGAAGTAAGGTCCTATAACAATTAGTAATACCATCCTCATTGTCAATATATAGCTAACGCCCTCTAAAGTATTCCCACTTGTGGTTTTTGTCACTTTAGCACTATGTTTCCTCAACAGCAGTGCAAACCTCCCAAGGACTGTGATTTATCACAACTTAGTCCAATACTGGGCACAGAATAGACAATTCAGCAAGTGAATTAATATCTGGATGGGCTATTAGATGTTATATTTCTATCTTTAGTTTAAGCATAAACAATTTATTTCCTGTTAGACATTCCTGATATAGATTTCTCTTCTCAAAAGAATTGATTGAACCTGAGTTTGGATCCTGGTTCTTTCTGGAACTGCATAATATTAAAACAAACACCTAGTGGGATCTTTGTATATGGCTATGATTGGAAAGGACTATGGGTATATGAAGATTTTGATACATTTAATAAACTGTATTAAGTATATAATTATTACTCAATGAAAAGTGCTTTTGAATTTCTCTAATCAATCATTATTTGCACATGTACTTTTGAATATTAATAATTTTAGCTTTGTTTATTGATCCACAATAAATATAAAATTCAATAAGCAAGTATTGAAACACTAAGAATGTTGAAGTATAAACCCCTACCCTTGTAATCAGAGCTCATAAATACATGCTTCAAAAAATGTCTATGGAGACCAAATCACAGTTCATTTAAATTTAGTTTAATGGATTCCTATAGATTATTATCTAACAATAGAAATAGTCAAAGTGTTTTAAAATGAAAATTAAAATAATAAGTTAAACTAAGATCTTTAAGCCTTGGAACTTGCAAATCTCATCCTCAATGATGAATATATTGTATCTATTCTCTTACATAAAAAGCATTATTTTTGTAAGAGTAGTTAAAGTATAGATCATTCGTAAGCCATGGTTTTTCTTTAAGTGTCTAGAGGGAAATATTGATCCTGCATTTCTCACTTAAACTCATGAAACTGGTTGATTCATAAATTACTTTGCTACAGTGATCCAATTTAGGATTGAAAATTCCACAAAGACAAGGTTTTCAGATTATGAGGAAATTGTAATGCTTAGTGATCAAGTCACTTTTTTATTATTAAGCTAGACACTTTGGGAGACCATCAGCTCTTTTCACTGCCAAAAAACCATTGGTGCATTACAACTCCACTCAATCTAACTGTGTTCTGACCGCGCATGAAATTTCAAGAATCCCGGCATTTGATATGGGAGCAATATGTTTGTTTATGACTCTGTGAGCAAGGCATAGGCCCAGAGGGCCTGTTCTCTCCTATTTTGAACCGTTCAAGGCTTTAGCAGCATTAGCACCTAAGAGAAGCTGACATTAAAGGGAAAAAATTCTCAAATTTCACCGAATAAGCTTTTTCTTAACCTTTTTTGAAGTATAATTTGCATATCCTATACTTCACTCATTTTAAGTGTACAATTTAATGAATTTACTGAGCTGCAAGACCTTTTTTTTATCATTTCTATAAAAGCCTTCATAATATCTACATTTGTTTTCTAGTGTTCCCCAGATGTTAAGTGTACAATTTAATGAATTTACTGAGCTGCAAGACCTTTTTTTTTTATCATTTCTATAAAAGCCTTCATAATATCTACATTTGTTTTCTAGTGCTACCCCCAATCTAGGGTAGCCATTGTTCTCTTTTTTAAGGCAATGGATTTAGCTTTTCTGAATGCTCAGTATAAATGGAATACTATAATAGGCTACTTTTTGGTCTTCTTTCACTTAGCACAATATTTATAAGGTTTGTCTCTGACATAGCATATATAAAAGTACTTTATTCCTTTTTATTGTTCAATGTCATTCCTTTGATGGCTGTATTTTGTTTATCCATTTACAACTTAATGAACATTTTGGTTTGTTTTCAATTTGGAGGCTATATGAAAAACATTGCCAAGAACATCTACATGTATCTCTGTGTGACCACAAGTTTTTTCCTTTGGAGTAGAGTTGCTGGGCACTATTGAAGGTTTTATTACAGGCTGAATATTTTTAGAAACTAAAAAAAATTTTTTTTGAGTACATGGCTTGATGATCTGTAGGGTTTTACAAAGATAAATGTGAAGAAACAATTCTTCTTCAAGAAGCTTGCAATTCTTGGAGAGACAAACCAATTTTACAAATCACTAGACTCATAAAAATCACTAGACTATAAATAAGTGCATGAATACAATAGAAAGGGTATAAGAGTTTCTCAAAAGGAGCTCATCTCAATTTGCTAGTGCAGAGAAGAGAAAATATTCAGAAAAATATCCTTTGAGATATTTGAGATCCTACCCTATGCCTGACTGTCTCCACCAGGGCCTAACAGCTGAAGACCACCGAGGCCCAGCCAAGGCCATGCTGAGAGCACTCTCCACACACTTAGATGAGCCTCACGCATAAAAGAACTGACAGAGGAACCCAGGTGTGTGGGACCCGGGGCTGAGATCTCCAAGCCTGTACAGTTTGGGACTGGACCTGCCAGTAACTAGACAGTTACACCCACCAACTGCCGTGTAACTCCAACAATGGCCAGGATCCAGAGATCATCACACTCAGCTCCTGGAAGAGAACAAGACAGAGCCTCCTACCCTATGCCTGACTGTCTCCACCAGGGCCCAACAGCTGAAGACCACCGAGGCCCAGCCAAGGCCATGCTGAGAGCACTCTCCACACACTTGGATGAGCCTCACGCATAAAAGAACTGACAGAGGAACCCAGGTGTGTGGGACCCGGGGCTGAGATCTCCAAGCCTGTACAGTTTGGGACTGGACCTGCCAGTAACTAGACAGTTACACCCACCAACTGCCGTGTAACTCCAACAACGGCCAGGATCCAGAGATCATCACACTCAGCTCCTGGAAGCGCGCGGCCGCTTATCATCTCATTCCTAATTCGGTCAAACTGGCAGGCTACCAAATGTAACATGCCCACACGGCAGAGTCTGGCAAACTCCCCGTGGTATACCCAATATGCCAAATACCAGTAACAATGATGGGTCTCATTCTCCTAACCCTGAAAAAGCCTTGAATATGGCACTTTAAAAAAAAAAAAAGAAAATCTCAGGGCTAGGACGAAGAAGACGTTACTGGCACCTGCTCGAGGCAATCGACGAACAACAGGGTGGTCGTGATCGTGATCGAGATATATATTTGGGGAAGGTTTAAAAACTTAAGGAATAGGACAAAGTATCAAAGTAAGAATCAAGGAAAATAAAAAAAAAAAAGCTTGCTGAGCCAACTGCGAGAGACCTACTACCGTAGAATATTTAAATAAGATGTTTTGGTTTAGACCCAAAAGCTGCAGCATTACAATATGGGCGATGTCACCAGCATCTTAAATTGAGTTGATGTGGACCTAATGCAGATTGGCTAAAAAATTATAAAAGCCAGTCTGTCAGCATTCAGAGTAGGATTTGAGACTTCTGAGAGGAATGGAATAGTTGAATAAGGAAAAGTTTCTTCCCTATAGTTGTCTTTGAGCTTTGATTTCTCACTTCCTCTCTAACAGAGAAAAAAATTATAGAAAACTATCTTTCTCCTATTTAGTTAAATTGGAGTTATGTTCTTTGGAGGGGAGGTGTGCAGTGGTGGCGATGCCCAGCTGTTCTCATGCCTTATTCCTTGCTATGAACTTAGTGATTTCTCCTGGCCATCTGGGGGAACATTTGGGATGCCAGCTATCAAAGCCAGAGTTTGTAAGTTCAAGACAAGCACCCTACTCTCTGTACTATTATTATTTTGGCCCCAAGTTAGAGGTATTTTAAAGAGATCATGTGATTGTCATGTGTGACTTGAGGTTTTAGGCTAAGGGAACACGAGAGGGCCATCTTGTGTAGAAACTGGACTTATTTCACCCTTTAGAAAGTGAATAATATCTGGACTAAGTGGGTAGGGGAATTAACAAAGGGTTATTTTTAAAAAGAACTTGCCCACTTTCCCAAAAGACTACTTTGGGGTGAAGTACCATCATAGTCTGAATGGAATGAACTGCTTGTATACTTGAGACAGAAGGTTAGGGTCCAGTGAGAAATCTTTGTTTATATAGAGTTCTGTTTATCTCCCATCAAGACTCTAGGATCTCTGCAAGAGAAAGAACCAATCCTTGTCCCTCTATTGCCATTAAAGGTATTTTCTGGAGCACCACCATGCCACAAGGAGTTAAGTTCACTTTAATAAACAACCTCACCCACTCTGTCCAAACTCAAAGGTAGTCAGAGGTTCTTGCTGTTATTGGTGGAAGAAGGCAAAGAAAAATGAGCAAACAAAAATTGTTCACACTGCCCTTCCTTCACAGGTTTCTCAGTCTGTAGTCCACATGGCTCCATCAAGAAGAGATGTTTTAGGCTGAGTGAAGTGACTGGATGAAAGTTTTGTTTGTGTCTGTGAATGATAATTTTAATTATTGAAGTAAAATTGTTCTTGGAATTGTAGGTGATCAGAGGAATGTTTGTTATAACAAATGGCTGTGAATTTGGAGAGTCACCTGAGATTTACATGAATAGATAGAACAAATGACATAATATTTAAGGGTGAAATGAATGGTGGGGAGAAATTGTCTGTTTGTACCTAAATCCTTACCACTTCTAGTCATTCGGTATAGTGTTTTAGGACTTGCATAGTGTGTTGGTAGGAGTTGAGCTCATGAAGATAAATTGGGCTAGAGAGATGGTACAGTGATTAAGGCATCTGTCTTGCTTGCGACCAACTCAGGCTTGATCTTCTGCATCCCATATGGTCCCCTGAGCCCTGCCAGGGATGATCTCTGAGTTTAGAATCAGGTAAATCCCAAACAAAAAAAAACAAACAGGCAGTCAATCAAACAAAAACAACAACAAAAATGATGAATTGAGACCTAACATAAAAGATTTATAGCTGACCTGAAGGAATTTACATGGGAAGAGAATAGATACATAACAATAGTTACATCTTTAGAAGATTAATAGGGATGTTGTGTGTAGGGTATTAGTAAGATAGAATTCACAATCCAAAACAGCTTTGAAGATTGTATACTAGTCAAAAAATCATAAAAAATTTGTAGTAATGATTATAATTAAGTTTATGAGTAAAACAGATAAAAGCTTTGTCTTTTAAGTAAGCAAAAAGCTATATAATTGGTTCTCATTTTTCACTTAATATTTAGATTTGTGATTCCCCAAGATAATTTATTAAAGAGTTCAAAGAGTTAGTGTTCTATCCTCCACACCTCAGCATATGGAATATCTTAAAATGGGGAGCCAGGAAGAAAAATTTAAACTATTTTAAAGTATCAAGTTATCATAAGAATGTAAGTAAATCCATTCTCCTCCCCCTCCAAAAAAAAAAACCCAAGAAGGGCAAAGATGTCTGTGCATATCATCTAACTGCCAAATTATAAAACTAAGCATCATATATTACAAATCCCTATTTCCCCCAAAGAACAAGAGGAAATGAGAATTTTTAGACTGTCAATGAACTGATAGATTATAAACTTACGAGCAAAATGAATTTGCAACTCCTCATAAAGTTAAGCAGAGCTTCATGGAGAATCTTGGATCTTCTAATAAAAGTTTTGATTTGCAGTCAGTGTGCATAGGCTATTATTAGAAGGATAGGCTTGATGTAGCAAAGCGATGAGGGAGGGATGATCCTGGTTCCTATGTAAGTAAAAGTTTAGCATTTTAAGAAACGCTTAGTACTTACTCAATCCGTAGTTCACTTTTTAGTGAACAACTAGCTATTCAGATTTACAAGGCTTACATGATATGTATTCCAGTGTCTTCAAGAACCCATATATTTCCCATAGCAACACACCTGGAACACAGCCATTTCTCTTCAAAATTTTTTTCATTTGAAAAATTAAGTCCTTGGGACTGAATAAATAGTACAGTGTGTGAGGTGCTAAGGAGGTTTGATCTCGCATATCCCTGAGCATTACCAGAACTGATTTCCAAGCACAGAGTCAGTAGTAAGCCATTAACACCATAGATGTGATGCAAATTCCCACCCTATGCCCCCCAAAAAAGTGGGGGAAGCAGTTTCAACAATAGGCTGTTAATAGTACTCCCTTCTGTTTATAAAACACGGGCTAAAACACATGTTTACATTATCCTGTTTAACCCAGAAGAAAAGTACTGTGCACTAGGGAAACATTCTGAGCACGATCTTCAGAATTGCATAAAAGTACACAAATTAAATAAATGTTGATCAGGATTATACAGCTCTGTCTTACATCAACCTTTGCTGATATAAGAATGTTGAATTCAAGAATGCAAAAGTAGAGCCTCCCCCCCCACCCCCCACGCTGGGAGGAAAAGGGGATCTTTGTCTCTCTACCTGTCCCTTTGGTCCGCTGCCCATCAGAGCTGCTTCCTTGTCCCCCATCCCCCAGATTGATATTTGTGCCTCCCCTCTGACCTGGGACTGGAACCCCACCCCGCAAGTGTCTGCAGGCGCCCCCCTACCCCCACCCAAGGCTGGGAGGAAAAGGGGATCTTTGTCTCTCTGCCTGTCCCTTTGGTCCGGCCGCCCATCAGAGCTGCTCCCTTGTCCCCCACCCAGCCTTTACTTCCTGGACAAAAACCAGGTATCCGTGAGGCGTGGCCACTTCAGAGGTGGGCGTGGCTTTAAAAAGTGGGCGTGGCCTAATTTTTAGGTGAGGAAACAACGCAAATCCCCACCACAGGAAGACCATGAGGAAATACGCCTAGAAGCCTCAGTAGGTGCTAGTCACCTTAGGGACCTCTCTGACAAGAAATTCAGATATGAAGTCATCAAGATGTTCAATCAACTCGATGAAACAGTCACACACATATCCGCTAAACTGAAAGAGGACATGAAAGAAACAATCGATCGCACAATTGACAAAATACAGCAAGAAATGAGAGCCGAAATTGGAAAGCTCCGCACAGAAATGGCACGCATCACAGATTCCATAGATGAAGTCAAAACCTCACTCACTGCCCTCAAAAATAAAACGACCACAGCTGAGGAAAGAATCAGTGACTTGGAAGATCAGCTGCACCAAGCCAACAGACAACAGCAAACAATGGCAAGAGACCTCAAAATAGCTCAAGAGCAAATCAGAGTCCTACGAGATGATTCCAGAAGAAACATTAGAATCATTGGACTACCAGAAGCTCAAGGAAACAATCCCAATGAAAAAACCATGCTGAAACAAATTATTGCCGAAAAATTCCCAGAGCTCCATAATACAGCCATCCAGATTCAAGAAGCCCGAAGGGTGCCAGCTACAAGAGACCCCAACAGAAACACCCCAAGACATATTATAGTTAGAATGATCGATGCTGCCGATAGAGACACGATATTGCAAGCAGCAAGGGCAAAAAAGGAAATCACATACAAAGGAGCACCCCTGAGATTCACAGCAGACCTCTCAGAGGAAACCCTACAAGCCCGAAGACAGTGGCGAGATATAGTCAAAAAACTCACTGAAATGAATGCTTCACCAAGAATACTCTATCCGGCTAAACTCTCACTCCAAATAGATGGAAAGCTACACTATTTTCTAGATAAACAGCAGCTCAGGAACTTCATAGACTCAAAACCAAACCTAAAACAAGGACTAAAGGGGCTACTATAAGACAAGACAAACCTTACAACCACAACACACCCGCACAGAAACATGACACAAAACCCCATAACTATACTTTCTCTCAATGTCAACGGTCTCAATTCACCATTGAAGAGACACAGAGTGGCAAAATGGATACAGAGACAGAACCCAACATTCTGCTGCCTACAAGAAACTCATCTCAACACTCAGAGCAAGCACAGACTCAAAGTCAAAGGATGGAAAACAATCCTGCAAGCAAACAGCTCCTGTAAAAAAGCTGGGGTGGCCATACTAGTATGTGACAACATTAATTTCACCCTGAAAAAGGCTAGAAGGGACAGTGAAGGCCATTTTCTATTCATCAAGGGATACGTACAACAGGAAGAAATCATACTCTTAAATGTATACGCACCTAATGAGGGAACAGCCAAATATTTAAAACAACTGCTAACAGACTTTAAGGAGGACATTGCAAGCAGCACAATAGTACTTGAAGACTTCAACATTGCCCTATCACCTCTGGACAGATCAACAAGAACAAAACCCAGCAAGGAATCATTGGCTTTGAAAGAAGAAATAGAAGAGAGAGGGCTTATAGACTTATACAGGGCTTTACACCCCAAAAAGAAAGAATACACATTCTCCTCCAGTGCACATGGAACATTTTCCAAAATAGACCATATGCTAGGACACAAAACATACCTCAACAAAATAAGGAAGATAGAAATAGTATCAGCCATCTTTTCAGACCATGATGAACTGAGGATAGAAGTGAATCACACACAGACACGGAGATCCAAATCAAACACCTGGAAATTAAACAACTTGATGCTGAACAATGAATGGGTCAGGAACGAAGTCAAGGACGAAATCAAAAGATACCTGGAGACAAATGAGAATGAAGACACGAGCTACCAGAACCTATGGGATGTAGCAAAAGCTGTATTAAGGGGAAAATTTATAGCTCTGCAAGCATATCTTAGGTCTGTGGAAATGGTACACATAAACAACTTGACCTCACAGCTCAAGTCCTTAGAGAAGGATCAACAGAAAGAACCTAAATCAGGCAGAAGGAAAGAGATCATAAAACTTAGAGCAGAAATCAATGACATGGAAACCAGAGAAACAATCTGAAAGATCAATGAAACCCAGAGCTGGTTCTTCGAGAGAATAAACAAGATAGATAAACCACTCGCAACACTCACAAAGAAACACAGAGAGAGAACCCTAATAAACCGAACAGAAATGAGAAGGGGGATATCACAACAGAAACCAAAGAAATCCAAAAGATCATCAGAGACTACTTTGAAAGTCTGAATGCCATGAAACAAGAGAACCTAGAAGAAATGGACAAATTCCTAGACTCCTATAATCTCCCAAAGCTGAATCAAGAAGACCTGGAGTATCTGAATACACCTATTAACATCAACGAAATAGAAACTGCAATCAAAAGCCTTCCCAAAAACAAAAGCCCGGGCCCAGATGGATTCACTAGGGAATTTTTCCAAACATTTAAAGAGGACCTGCTGCCAGTCCTTCTCAAGCTCTTTCAGGAAATTAAAAAAACGGAAACTGTCCCAAACAGTTTCTATGAAGCCCATATCTCTCTAATACCAAAAGGAAACAAAGATACCACGAGAAAAGAAAACTACAGGTCGATATCCCTGATGAACACGGATGTGAAGATTCTCAACAAAATACTAGCAAATAGAATTCAACTACTCATCAAAAAGATCATACACCATGACCAAGTTGGATTCATCCCCGGGATGCAAGGCTGGTTTAACACTAGGAAATCAATCAACATAATCCACCACATCAACAAAAGAAAAGATAAAAATCATATGATCATATCAATAGATGCAGAGAAAGCATTTGACAAGATCCAGCACTCATTTATGATGAAAACCCTAGCCAAAATGGGGATAGAGGGGACTTTTCTCAATATAGTTAAAGCCATCTACCACAGCCTACAGCAAGCATCGTCCTCAATGGCGAAAAACTGAGAGCCTTCCCCCTAAGATCAGGGATGAGACAAGGATGCCCACTCTCTCCACTGCTGTTCAATATAGTACTGGAAGTACTTGCAATAGCGATTAGGCAAGAAAAGGATATTAGGGGCATCCAGGTAGGAAAGGAAGAAATCAAGCTCTCACTATTCGCAGATGATCACTTAATCACTTAATCACTTAATCCCCGTTATTCATCGATTTATTCGAGCGGGTGCCAGTAACGTCTCCATTCATCCCGGTTGCGTGCTAGCGTAGCCCAATGGTATCTGTTCGTTTTAGGAACATGTAGAGCCTCAAACCGATCATTTAGGGTCTTGACGAAGAAGTCTGACCATCTTATAGGTGGGCGTCCACGTGATCGTTTGATGTCTCGTGGAATCCAATCAGTAATGGCTCTAGTCCAGCGGTTGTCTGTAAACCTCATTACGTGTCCAGCCCATCTGATTTTTGATGTCTTGGCAAATGAGACAGCGTCCCTGATTCTTGAGCGTTGACGAAGATCAGAACTCCGGATTCTATCTCTCATTTGAATGAATCGTGATATTCCAAGCATAGTTCTTTCGATTCCTCTTTGAGAGACCCGAATAGTGTTCTCATCCTGTTTTCGTAGGGTCCAGGTCTCTGAGGCATATGTTAATGCAAGAAGAATAGTGGAATCAAAGAGATGTGCTCGTAGTTGGAGGTTCTTTGTCCTTTTAGTTATTTCTTCAATGCTCTTGAAGGCATTCCAAGCCGCTCTCTTCCTCCTGCGTAACTCAGGTGCCAGGTCATTCATCATGTTGATTTCTCGACCTAAGTATATATAACTGTTGCATTCGGAGATGGTGGTTCCGTTGAGAGCGAATGGAGCGTCAGGAACAAGGCTGTTTCTCATAAACATTGTCTTCGTAAGATTCAGCTGTAGTCCGACCTTTCCACACTCACGGTCAAAGTCCGCAAGCATTTGTGCCGCTTGGCTGATGTTTGGTGTTATTAGAACGATGTCATCAGCAAAGCGGAGGTGGTGTAGTTGCCGACCATCTATCTTCACTCCCATGTTTTCCCATTCTAGTCGTCGCATGATGTTCTCGAGGGTGGCACTGAAGAGTTTTGGTGAAATGGTATCACCCTGCCGAACCCCTCTCTTGCTATGGATGATTACTTCTTTGTAGAATGGTGAGATCTTGGTAGTGAATCTGCAATAGAGCTCACGAAGGATCCTGATGTATTGAGTTTGTACGCCCTGATTGGCTAGGGCTTCCATGACCGCTTCCGTCTCAACAGAATCAAAGGCCTTCTTTAAATCAATGAACGTTAGACAGAGCGGCATCTTGAACTCCCGAGATACCTCAATGAGCTTGGTTATTGTGTGGATATGGTCAATGGTACTGAATCCTTTTCGGAATCCAGCTTGTTCACATGGTTGTCCTTCATCTAGTGTTCTGCTAATCCTATTCAGGATGACTCGAGTGAACAGTTTGTAGATGACAGACAATAGGCAGATTGGGCGATAGTTGCCAATGTCGTGGATGTCTCCTTTCTTGTATAGTAGTACAGTCTTGCTGGTTTTCCATTGGGATGGAACCTTGCATTCAGACAGGTAGCGTGTGAAGAGTCGAGCTAATGTATTGATGAGTACTGATGGTAAGTTCTTCAGGTGTTCAGGTCTGATCTTGTCTGGGCCAGGTGCTTTTTGTTTCTTTACCGACGAGATGGCATGTTGGATTTCGGAAGGGAGAACATTGGGAACGACATATCCATCATGTGGTATGTGGTATGTGGGCAAGTGGATGTGGCTATTAAAGAGATCTGAGTAGAAGTCATGAATAATCTTCTCCATTGCCCTTCTGGAAGATGTGATAGATCCATTATGATGTCGGAGGGCAGTCATCTTGGTTTTGTAGTTGGTGAAGGACAGGCGGGCATTACGAATGTTTTTTCCAGCTTCTGCTGCATCTACCAATACTGCTGCTCTCCTGTTTTTGAGGTCATCCTTGATGGCTTTTCTGCACTGTTTTGCCAGTTCGGACGTTTGCTTGTGGTTGCCTGAGGCACGTGCCACGCCACGTTGGCGAATAAGTTCAAGAGTGTTCGAAGAAAGACGGTTTTTTGTGGTTATCTCTCTCTTGGCATTCCTTGCACAATCATGGAGGTGCTGAATCATTCGATCGTATTCCTCATCAATGTTGTCAATGACGGCATCTTCCCATGTTGCTGCAACAGAGTCAAAGAGTTCCCAGTTGGTGGTTGTTCTGGGAGTCTTCTTCTTAAACCTTGCATTCTTTTCTCCTCGTTCTGTGAGGTAGAATTTTGCACGAAGAAGACGGTGGTCTGATCCCGTTTGGAATTTTGGGACAACAGCAACATCGGTTAGGCAAAACCGCCGATTGAATATGATGTGGTCTATTTCATTGTGGAACCGTCCATCGGGAGACTCCCATGTCCAACGTTTAGATTCAGCCTTTTGGAATTGTGAGTTACCATGGAAGGTTTTGGTTGACATGATGAACTCAGACAGTCTGTCACCTTGTTCGTTCCATTCCAGGCCATGGGTTCCGATGTGGAGTTCATCGACTGATCTTCTTGGTCCTATCTTGGCATTAAAATCACCGACAATGATCTTGTAGAAAGTGTGATCTTCTTTATAGAATTTCTCTAGCTCCATGTAGAATTTCTCAGTTTCTTTTTCACCATAACTGGATGTTGGTGCGTAGACAACAAAGATAGAAACTGCCGGTAGTGAGCCACATTTATTCAAGTGTAATCGTCCGATTCGGGTTGTTAGGCATTCAAATGAATCAATGCTTGTGACTAAGATGATAGGATCATTCGCAGATGATAGGATACTATATTTAGAAAACCCTAAAACCTCTATCAAGAAACTTCTAGAAACAATAGGCTTGTATAATAAAGTGGCAGGTTATAAAATCAATGCCCAAAAGTCCATGGCTTTCCTATATGCAAATAGCGAAAGAGAAGAAAAAGACATGAAGAAAACAATCCCATTCACAATTGTGCCCCAGAAAATCAAGTACCTAGGAATCACCTTAACTATGGAAGTAAAGGACCTGTACAAAGAAAACTACAAATCTCTACTTCAGGAAATAAAAGAGGATACGAGGAAATGGAAGAATATCCCCTGTTCATGGATCAGGAGAATTAACATTGTCAAAATGGCAATACTTCCCAAAGCACTGTATAAATTCAACACAATCCCTATTAGGATACCCATGACATTCTTCAAAGACTTAGAGCAAACACTCCTGAAATTCATATGGAACAAAAAGCCCCCACGAACAGCTGAAGCAATTCTTGGGAAAAAGAAAATGGGATGAATCAACCTCCCTAACTTCAAACTCTACTACAAGGCAGTAATAATTAAAACAGCATGGTACTGGAACAAAGGCAGAGCTGTAGACCAATGGAACAGGGTTGAATATACTGACGTCCCACCCCAAGCATACGAGTATCTAATCTTCGATAAGGGGGCAAGAAAAGTGAAGTGGAGCAGGGAAAGCCTCTTTAACAAATTATGCTGGCAAAACTGGACGGCTATATGCAAAAAAATGGGCTCAGATCTCTGCCTAACTCCATGTACAAAAGTAAGATCTAAGTGGATTAAAGACCTCAACGTCAGACCGGAATCTATAAGATACATTGAGGAAAATGCTGGCAAAACCCTTCATGACATAGAAGCTAATAGTGTCTTCAAAGATGTCACACCGCTGGCCAAGCAAGTGAAAACAGAGATAGATAAATGGGACTATCTTAAACTAAGAAGCTTCTGCACCTCATAAGAAACAGTGACCAAAATACAAAGACAGTCAACTGAATGGGAAAGAATATTCGCCAACTACACATCTGATAAGGGGTTAATTTCAAGGATATACAAAATACTGGTTCAACTCCACAAAAAGAAAACATTCAACCCCATCAAAAAATGGGGAGATGAAATGAATAGAAGCTTTGACAAAGAAGAAATCCGAATGGCTAAAAGACACATGAGAAAATGTTCCACATCATTAATCATCAGGGAGATGCAGATCAAAACCACAATGAGGTATCACCTCACACCACAGAGACTGGCCCATATCCACAAGAACAAAAGCAACCGGTGCTGGTGCGGATGTGGTGAGAAAGGGACACTCCTTCACTGTTGGTGGGAATGCCGACTGGTTCAGCCTTTCTGGAAAACAGTATGGATGATTCTCAAAAAACTAGAAATTGAGCTCCCATTTGACCCAGCAATACCACTCCTGGGAATATATCCCAGAGAGGCAAAAAAGTATAGCTGAAGTGACATCTGCAATTGTCTGTTTATTGCAGCACTCTTTACAATAGCCAGAATCTGGAAAAAACCTGAGTGCCCGAGAACAGATGACTGGTTGAAGAAACTCTGGCACATTTACACAATAGAGTACTATGTAGCTGTTAGAAAAGACGACGTCATGAAGTTTACATACAAGTGGTACTACATGGAAAGTATCATGTTAAGCGAAATGACTCAGAAAGAAAGGGATAGACATAGAAATATTGCATTCATCTGGGGAACATAAAGTAACAAAATAGGAAACTAACACCAAAGTATGACAGAGATTAGTACCAGGAATTTTACTCAATGACCCGGAGGACAACCACACATGTTAGGGGAAGGCGGAGTTCAGAAAGAGAAGGGAACACCAAATAAAGGGTGTCGGGAGGATCCGCCCAGAATGGGAGAGCATGCTGAGGGTAGACTGTCGACCAGCATGATTGCCACTGAATGCCTTTTTTGCAGACCATGGCACTCAAAAGGAGAGAGAGGGAAATGCCCTGCCACAGAGGCATGGTGGGATGAGGGCTGGGGAGGGGAGGGGATGCTGGGATCCGTGGTGGTGGGAAATGCGCATTGGTGGAGGGATGGGTGTTTGATCATTGTATAATTGAAACCCAAGCATAAAAATGTGTAAGTCTACAACTGTACCTCATGGTGCCTCACTATTAAAAAATAAATAAATATAATAAAAAATTTTAAAAAAAGAATGCAAAAGTTACACTGCTGTAGTTAGTCATCTGGATGCTAGTTTGACATTCAAAGACCTGACTTGTTGGAGAATGAACCCATGGACTTGAATAAGCACATTTATTTTATAGGCATTTTCTTATTTTCTCCTTTTTTCAGAACATTGACGCTCTAATTCTGGTGCTCCCAAATTGACTGGAGCGATAGCACAGCGGTAGGGCGTTTGCCTTGCATGCAGCCAACATGGCCGACCCGAGTTTGATTCCTCCGCCCCTCTTGGAGAGCCCAGCAAGCTACCGAGAGTATCTCGCCTGCACGGCAGAGCCTGGCAAGCTCCCCACGACGTATTCGATATGCCAAACACAGTAACAACAAAGTCTCCAATGGAGACGTTACTGGGCCCGCTCGATCAAATCAATGATCAACGGGAGGGCCTTTACCTTTACCTTAAATAATTTCTACATTTAAAATGTTGGACATAAATTAACGATTTGAAATTTTCATTAAAAGTCAAAATGAGATGCTCTGCATAGATAAAAGATATGCTTGAGCAACGATGCCATCTGTATGAATCCACTGAATATCATAGATATTAGTAACAAATGATAAATCTTGTGTACAGGAGTGGATTTTTGAAAATTTTTATTAGTGAAACACCATGAGGTGCAGTTGTAGACTTACAAATTTTTGTGTTTGGCTTTCAATTATACACTGATCTGGTGGATTTTGATTTGGTATTCTACAAGCCAAATACTGTATATATATATTACTCTTAACATGCAAAAGTCCTAATGACAGATATCTTTGTGCGGGAACTCTTATAATTCTGGTTGTCATTTATGATTTAAAAACTTTTTATTAGTGATCATAACTTACAAGTTATACATAGCTAGGTTTTAGACGTACTATGTTCCAGCACCAATCCTGCCACTAGTGTCTTCTTCCTTTCCCCCTATTCTCTCGCTATCTCTTGCCACCTTGACAAGCATTTTTATAAGTGTGGTTGTTGAAGTTTGTATCTCTTATTTTCAGAACTATGTACTTTGGATATTTAGCTATATCTCTTCTTCACACTACCCATGTATTCAGATCTCCTGGACCACTGTTCCCCGTTGGTTTCTATCTCCACTTACCCCCTTGATTTATTTCCTCCTCTGTCCTCCTCCTTAATCTGTGGGGTCAAGGGTAATCTCAGCAGCCCCTCTTTCAAATGTTGTATCCTTTCTTTCAAACATTGCCTTCACTCATCCAGTTGTTCTTCCATATCTTCTTTTCTTTCCTGTTTTTAAAAACTTACTCTCTTATAATTTAACTTCTTCCTGAAAATTCTTTTATTTCTCCAATGATAACTGGCCCAATCTTGGTCTAAGAAATGTTCTGTATAACTAAACTTGTTGTGTATTGTTACTCTTTTTATAGTTGTATTTCTTGATTTTTAAAATATCCATTAGGACTAGGGATATTATAGAGGACTAAAAACAGAAGGACATACTTATTCTTTGATAATTGCATTCTACTCATGTACTGCAGAGAGATGGAGGATTTGGAAAGGGTAGAAAGCTATAAAATAGAACTTAAGAACTGATGAATCTCTAATGATACTGAGAGTATGCTATTTTTTGAAGTTAACATGAAAACTTCATGCTATATATTACACGGTGCTTTCCCTGTGATTCTCCATTTGACTATCCTTGAGTTATATCTACATACTATAACCAGAACAAGAAAGAGAAAAAATACAGATGAAGAACTTACACCCTCATAAAATTAACTGAATATGATCTTCTAAGTGTAATACACTAAACAATAACATTTCTAGATGATGAATTATAAAGTATTATGGATAATTTGGTTTATTCGTGACTTTTATTTTATTATATATACATGTGTGCATACAAATATATATATATATATATATATATATATATATATATATATGTTTGGGGCCATGCTTGGCAGTGTTCAGAGATTACTTCTTGCTCTGCACTCAGGGAGCACTTCTGTTTGGGTTGGTGAACCATATGGGGTGCTGTGAAAATTAAACCTGACTCTCATATGTGTAGGTAGACAAGTGCTCTACTCACTATATGATTTCTATGGCCTCTATCCTGGAAGAAATAAATTATATTTTTCTATTAGCATGAAAATTTTATTTTGAGAAGATATAAAATTAGTTCTAATAAGAAAAGAATTGTCAAATCATTCAAAACTATGGAGGAAACATAATTGCATGTGTTTTCATAAAAGATGTCAATTTGTCAAGACTATCCATCCTTTCATTCCAGCTATGAGACATTCTTGAAAAGAAGAAAACTATGGAGACTATAAAAATAAAGGTGATTTCTAGGGGCTTGGGAAGAGAAAGAGATAAATAAGTGCAGGACAAATAGTTTTCAGGACATTGATACTATTCTGTGTGATACAACAGTGGTGGGTATTTGTTGTGCCAGTATGCGTTTGTCAAAGTTCATAGTATGAACAACACTAAGAATGAACCTTAATGTAAATGATAGACTTTGGTTGATAATTATGTATTAGTATATGGTTTATTGATTATAGCAAATGTTCCACTCCAATGTAGGATGGTAGTAGTTGGGGAGATTATGTTGGGAGTAAAGAGTCAAGGGATATTTAATAAATAATCTGTATTTTACTAAATTGTGCTGTGAGTCTATAGTGGTTACAAAGATAAAGTTCTTAAAGCGAGAAAAAAGCAGAATGTATGTTTTCTACATCTGTGTTGTTTATGTCCTAATCTCACCATTTTTGGATTCACAGATATGCCTGGCAATGGAGTGTCCACTTCTTACTACATGTCATTGCCAATAACATCAGTAATCTGATATTTTCCTTCTCAGCAAAAAAACTGCTGTCTCAATTTAGTGAGAGAATTTATAAAATAAATTTAGGTTTCACAATAACTCTATAAAGCATGTAGAACATCTCATACTTTCTCTGATAAAATAGGAAACTACTTTGCAAAGAAGTTAAGTAACTTGTATCAGGTCACACAGATTGTTAGGGAGAGAATTGAATGAGACTTTTTGAAAGTTAAAATTTCTTTCAGTGCAAGACTTTTTCTTTAATATTATGCACTAACAAGAAATAGAAAATTAATTTACTCCCTACATTTCTACTATACAATGTGATATAAATTGAATAGTGATCTTATGCACATGAGATTTTTAGAATATTTGAGAACTGCACTTCGAGGGACTCACTAATAGTGCTACCAGAGGGTATTACCCTCAGTGTGAATTTTATGTAAAAGACATATTAGATCAATTTACACACACACGTACATACACATACACACACAATGGCTGAATTTTGAGCAACCAATGATAAATAAGACTTTTATAGAGCCAACAAATGAAGAAATATGAAAAATTGGCATTTTGGTACACAGCTTTAAAAAATGACACAACAGAATATCAGTCAAACCAAACAATAAGCAACTGCCTTAGCAATGCCTACAAAGGCTTTTCATCTTATTTTTTCCCTATTTGTTGCAGAATTGAAATTTGCAGAATATACATTCTTCCTTAATTATAGGATCTTGGCTGGATATCTAGATACCTGATGAAAGAAAACATTTTTGAGACTTCTTTGAAGGACTAGGTGACTAAATTCTGATGAGTTGGTTGTATTTGGAAATGGTATGCATAGTTTTCTGCATGCTTGAAAAGGAAACAGTTTGACTTTTCCCAGACTAGAATGAAGACGTGATAAAGAAGTTGGAGCAGCCATGCTGGGCCATAAGGTGGAGTTAGGTTGTGAGAATGGCAGTTAAAAGATTGAAATCCATGTACCTGCGTTTTATATGAAAGAAAAATAAATGTTTTTTCCTCTCAAAGCCACTATCAATTTTTATCTCTATTCAAACAGTGTATGCAGAAGGTAATGTCAAAACTATTTGCAATTTATAGCTTGTTGTAGTTATTGTTCTAACACCAATAAAGTTATCCATGCATATTATTTTCTCTCCAGAGTTCTATTTCATGTACTCTCATCCTTTATTTCTTTATGAATATTAGAGTTAATAGAATATTCATATAATACCATAGATCATAATTTAGATTGAATGTACCTCAGAAAGGAGACAAAGATATCATGTTCAAATGATAATCATGGTAAGAAACTGGTGTCTCAAGTGTGCACACACAACTCTGTACTTAAGATAGCACACGATGTTACTAGGGCCTATTTAGTCTAAGTGGTACAAATGTAGCACTTTTGTGAATTTTCTCATGTAATTAAATTCTTGCTGTGTTATTCATATCACTTCAATTTAAGTAACATTTCTAAAAGTTTATTTCCTCATCTTTAAAATGAGGATAATACTTTTCAGAGTTCCCTCAAGTATTGAGTAGCTCATATTTGTTTCTCCAATAATGTTAGTGTCTTCTCTGGAGAGCAGACAAAATTAGCACTTAATGGCAGTAAAAAGACATATAATAGGGTAGAAACTTTTGTTGTGTGTTAAACACAGAATCATTTTATAGAAAAACAGTGGCAGCAAGAAATGCTGCAGACCAAATGAAGTCACTGTTAGTACACTTTGGGTCTAGAACCATGCACCATAGTAGACTTTGATTTAGGTAGCCTATGCCATAAAGAAATAAGGTACATGTGGAAAAAAAAAGTTTTTGTTTAACCTGCATCTATTCTGAATGTTAGAGTTGAAAGGAATAAGTACTTAAGCTGCAAATCTATTGATTTAAGCAGTACCATGCACATGTATTCTATCCCTTCCTACTGCTTTCTCATTATTCTTGCCTTTTTTATTTGCTCTTCAGACCTCTGTTACTTAATGAGTTCACATCTTCATTGAATTCTCCACCAAGATGCTTATTTTATGATGCAAGAAATTTCATTAAAATGTACAAATAATAGAGAATCGAGGTAGAACTGTCCAAAGCAATGGATTTGTTCCTTGTAACAATTTTAGACTTTCTTGTCTCTTGACCTATCCATTTCAATTTGTCTTCAGAAAAAGTTTAAGGACCAGTATCATCTGTGAAATAAAAGTCCTCTGATATGCGTTAATATGCTACTTAAGTACTTGTAAATATTTAGAATTTTTGCCAGAGACTAATGAAACATCTATACTAACATCATCAGAAAGGGAAACATAGTTAAGATTACTGATACAAACCACTTCTTCTATTAGTGATATTTATATCTGACTGTTTAATTGAAAAGTTTCCCCCCCAGTTGCCCAGATATGAACTCTTTCTGAAGACTCATGCTTCTCTTCCTTTGGGCCAGTCAACACTTGCTGGTATATTTGGCCTTTTCTCACTTCTCAGGTTCCTTCCTTCCTTGTCCTTGCGATGTTATTAATGACATTGAACACCATCACAACATAGTTCAAGTGATCCATCAATTTAACCTTACATCTCCCAAGAATCTTTCCTGAGATACAGCCCCACTGAGCTAAGGTTTAAAGTCAGTTTTTACAAATCGCTATGATCAGTTACTTGCTAAGGTACGAGAACCTTGACAGCTATGACAGAATGCTTCTGTGGATAAAATGCAGTAGGGGAAATGGCTGAAGCCATCTTTTAAAATAGAATCAATGTTTGTCAGCTGCCTCACCACCTTGTACCAACATTACATTGCTAACTTCAATTTAGGTGGCTTATGATAAGTACTTCTACCAGCACCCCTTTTATCCATCAAGCCCTCCCGTTGATCGTCGATTTGCTCAAGCGGGCCCAGTAACGTCTCCATTGGAGACTTTGTTGTTACTGTGTCTGGCATATCGAATACTCTCGGTAGCTTGCCAGGCTCTCCAACAAATAACTTAAAAAAGCCTAAGAATAGAAATTTCAATGAACAAGGTTAATCATCAACAGAAGTATTATTTTGAAACTGTCTTTATGTTAATCTCTCTTTCAGTTAAATGAAATTCCTTGTTGAAGAACCCTAACAAGTAAATTATAAGACTGCATATTTGTTTGCATTCTGCTGATCAGCAAAATAAGGTAATAGGCTTATGATATTACATAATTTGTATACATTTTATTTATGATTTTGAAAATCATAAATAAATGTATAAACAAATGGCATTGCACCATCTTTGTTCTCCTTGGTATAAGCTATTGGAACCAAGCTATTTATGGGTTTTGCTAATCTACACTGAGAGTTCTAATAATTAAAACAGAAAATTTGTGATCATAGCAGAAACATGAACACAGAAGACAATTCTCAAAAATGAATTCCAGAAACACTAGGGGACAGTTGTACTGTCATATCAGGAAAATATTCAGAGGAAGATTAGTTTAGAAATTGATCTTTGTTTCTCATGAATTTGTTTTTTGTTTTGTTTTGTTTTAGATTGCTTTCTGGCTCCATACCCATTGTTCTCAGACTTTATTCCTGGCTCTGTGCTTAGATTCACTCCTGGAACTCTTGAGGACCTTATGCGGTGCTGTGGATTAAATCCTGGTTGGTCATATGCAAGGCAGGTTTTTGCCCACTCACAGTATTTTACTGTTATTCCCTAATCATCTCTTTTAAAATATAAAAGTGCTGAGACTAATGATTGTTAATCCCTCTCAAAATTTCCCTTGTGTTACCGATTTGGAATTACTCATGCCCTTGCTTGCAGTTTCATACCTAATAACAAGGAAATAATAGTTATGCTTTCAAAACCAATAATTCAAATATTCATTATTTCTTCACTGTTGTCCTGTGTAATTGAAGTTACAGTGGCAACAAAAGTATTATTTAAGCAAGTTGCAATAAAAATTAGAAGGTTTTATTTTAGTTTAGTTATTTGGGAAAAGATATCAAAGATAAAGAGTGAGTGGAATAGGGCAGAGAGAACGGAATAGGTTCGCTACTCCTAAATGCAGCCAGTATGACATGCAGTTAAAAAATAAACATAGATATTTAGACTCATATACTGATGACTTAAATTGCATCTCTAAAGCCAAAGGGTAGAACATGGACAATGTATGATTTGGGGGAAGGGGAGGAAGTATGGTCATAGAGACCAGTAGTTCTCAACTTAACTTGTCAAAGTCTGAAGCCCATTTTGTTCTTGTCACAGTGGCCTGGGTATCGGTGTTGGAAAGAAGACAGATGGGGACTGCAGAAGTGGTGGGCTGGCATGAGAGAGATACTGGAATACAGTGAGCGGAAATCCTGGAAAATAACTGCAAAATAACCCATAGGGCTGAGAATATTCACTCTAATACAAATAGGGTCATCAGGCACAGTGTATCAATGATGCTGTTTTTCAGACACCTCCAGGCTCCACAATCGAAATGTCTCTAAGTGACCTGGGAATTTAAAGTGCAAAAAAGAATGGAAATGGACTACAGTCTGAATAAGCAGCACTTTGACAGTGGGTGTGGTAGGAAAATATAAAAAGTGAGAGATTAATGACAAGTAGAACAGGTTTTCAAAGGAACTCTCAACTAAGATGACATTCATTGTGGATAGAGGTGGTGAGAAAAATATTGACATGAGTTAAGAAGGGTGACAGTTTTTAACACAAAATAAATCTGGTTTAGGAAGGCAGACAATATAAAAGAGCAAAGAGTGGAAATACCAGAGTTACAAAATCTGTTTCATTTTTAATGTTGTTCTGTAATCCTAAACATATTACCTGTCCTTTGGGGGCCTTTGTGTTTACTGTAAAAAAATTCTTCAAAATGCTTATATGTAGATTAAAAAAATGAAATCACGTATGTAAAGTTTTGATCAGCCATATGTTATTTATAAAGCCATATGTTATTTATAATTCAATTGAATTTGAATAAAAGCTCTGTTTTCACTGCTATAACAATGCTACATTTTTTAATTTATTTTTTATTTGTGAAACACCATGAGGTACAGTTGTAGATTTACAAATTTTTGTGCTTGGGTTTCAATTATACAATGATCAATCACCCATCCCTCCACCAGTGCCCATCCTCCACCACCATGGGTCCCAGTATCCCTCCCATCCCCCATCCCCCCACTCCTCCCTGCCTCTGTGGCAGGGCATTCCCTTTTGTTCTCTCTCTCATTTTGGGTCTTGCCATTTGCAAAAGAGGCATTAAGTGTCAATCATGTTTGGTCTATAGTCTACTTTCAACAATGCTACATTTTTTACTTCAAATTTTATCTAGGAGTTCAGTAAAAATATAGTGCTTATGTGGAATTGGGATGGTATTTTACAGAAGTACTGCTATAATAATACACATTTCTTTTTTAATTTTTATTGAATCATTGACCCTGAGAGGTCATCATGTTTGGTTCTTTATCTACTTTTTGCACACATCTCCCATCCTGATCGATTCCTCCAGCTATCTTTTTCTTCGTTATCCCTTCTCTATTCCAGCTGCCTTCTCAACCCCTTTGCTCATGAGGCAGGCTTCCAGCTATGGAACAGTGTATCTATCTGTCCAGTGTATCTACTATCCTTAGGTGTCAGCCTCATGTTATGTTGTTTTATACTCCACAAATGAGTGCAGTCCTTTTATGTCTGTCCTTCTCTTTCTGACTCATTTCACTTAGCATGATACTCTCCATGTCAATCCATTTATAAGCAAAGTTCATGACTTAAACTCTCCTGACAGCAGCATAGTATTCCACTGTAATATACATTTATTACTATGTATCACTGTTCTAAATAGGTATTCACGTATACATTATGTAAACATAATGTAGAAAAGTTTCCCTAAATTAACAGAGGAACACACACACATACACACAAACACACAGAGAGAGAGAGAGAGAGAGAGAGAGAGAGAGAGAGAGAGAGAGAGAGAGAAGAATAGTGCCTGCCATAGAAGCAGGCTGGTGGCAGGGGTTGCGGGGGGTGATGGGAGGGAAACTGGGGACACTGGTGCTAGGAAATATACACTGGTGGAGGGATAAGTGTTGGAACACTTGGAACACTGTATGACTGAAACCTAATTATGAACGGTTTTGTAAAGATTTATCTCACAATGATTCAACAATAAAATCTTAAAAAATAACAGATAGAGGTGATTTTTTGACCTTCATTTTGCAGATGAGGAACTAAGGTGATATAGTTATCCCAAAGTCAAGAAATCAGTGAAAGACACAAATAAGGTTTAAGAACAGGCCATCGCTCAAACCCTACAAGCACAACAGACCATTACAGAAAGATGACACAAAATCCCATAAGAATAATCTCAACGTCAATGGTCTAAATTCACCAACTAAGAGACATAGAGTGGCAAATGGATTCAGAGACAGAACCCAACATTCTGCTGCCTACAAGAAACTCATCTCAACAGTCAGAGCAAGCACAGACTTAAAGTCAAAGGATGGAAAACAATCCTGCAAGCAAACAGCTCCCTCAAAAAAGCTGGGGTGGACATACTAATATCCGACAAAATAAATTTCAGCTTGAAAAAGATTAGAAGGGACAGCAAAGGCAATTTTCAATCATGGGATATGTACAATCATGGGATATGTACAACATGTACAATCATGGGATATGTACAACAGGAAGAAATCAAATTCTTAAATGTATACTCACCTAATGAGGTAACAGCTAAAAATTTAAAACAACTGCTAACAGATTTTAAGGAGGACATTGCTAGCAACACAATAGTAGCCGGAGACATTGCCCTACCATCTCTGGATAGTTCAACAAGAACAAAACTCAGCAAGGAAACATTGGCTTTGAAGGAAGAAAAAGAAGAGAGAAGGCTTATAGACCTATTCAGAGCTTTATACCCCCGAAAGAAAGAATACACATTTTCCAGTGGACACAGAACATTTTTCAAAATAGACCATGTGCAGGGAAACAAAACATATCTCAATAGACTCAGGAAGATAGACATAGTATCAACAATCCTTTAGACAACTATGCACTGAGAAGGGGGGTATCACAAAAGAAACCAAAGAAACTCAAAAGATCATCAGAGACTACTTTGAATGTCTGTATGCCACAAAACAAGAGAACCTGGAAGAAATGGATAAATTCCTGGATTCCTGTAATCTTCCAAGGCTGAATAAAGAAGATCTAGAGTACCTGAATAGACCTATTAACATCAAGAAAATTTAAACTGTAATAAAAAATCTTCCCAAAAACAAAAGACAAGGTCCAGATGGATTCACTACCGATTTTTTTCAATACATTTAAAGAGGACCTACTGCCAGTCGTTCTCAAGCTTTTCCAGGAAATTGAAGAAACAGAAACTCTCCCAAACAGTTTCTATGAAGCCCATATCTCTCTAATACCAAAAGGAAACCAGACAACACAGAAAAGAAAACTAAAGGTCGATATTTCTGATGAACATGGATGCGAAAATTCTCAACAAAATACTGTCACTGTCCTGTCACTGTCCTCCTGTTCATCGATTTGCTCGAGCAGGCCCAGTGACATCTCCATTGGAGACTTTGTTGTTACTGTGTATATCGAATACGTCACGGGTAGCTTGCCAGGCTCTGCCGTGTGGGCGAGACACTCTCGGTAGCTTGCCGGGCTCTCCGAGAGGGGCGGAGGAATCGAACTCGGGTTGGCCAAGCGGCTGCATGCAAGGCAAATGCCCTAACACTGAGCTATCGCTCTGCCCAACAATACTAGCAAGTAGAATTCAACAACTCATATAAAAGAACCTACACCATAACCAAGTGGGATTCATCCTGGGGATACAAGGATGGTTTAACATTCAGAAATCAATGAACATGATCAATCATATCAACAAAAGAAAAGATAAAAACCATAGGATCATATCAATATATGCAGAGAAAGCCTTGGAAAAGATCCAGCACCCATTTATGATGAAAACTCTGGCCAAAATGAGGATAGCCTACAGCAAGCATCATCCTCAATGGGAAAATACCGAGAGCCTTCCCTTTAAGAACAGGGATGAGAGAAGGATGCCCACTATCTCCACTGATGTTCAATATAGTACTGGAAGTACTTGCAATAGCAGTTAGGCAAGAAAAAGATGTTAAATGCATTCAGGTAGGAAAGAAAGAAATCAAGCATCACTATTCGCAGATGATATGATACTACTTTTAGAGAACCCTAAAAATCTACCAAGAAACTCCAAGAAACAATAGACTTGTATAATAAATTTTCAGGCTATAAAATCAATATCCAAAATTCCATGACTTTCATATACAAAAATAGAAAAAAGTGACATGAAAAAAACAATCCCGTTCACAATTGTGCCCCAGAAAATCAAGTACCTAGGAATCAACTTAACTAAGGAAGTAAAAGACCTGTACAAATATAACTACAAAATGCTACTTCAGGAAATAAAAGAGGACACAAGAAAATGGAAAGATGTCCCCTGCTCATGGATTGGGAGAATTAACATTGTCAAAATGGCAATACTTCCCAAAGCATTGTACAAATTCAATGTGATCCCCAAAACGGTACCCATGACATTCTTCAAAAAAATGGAGCAAACACTCCTGAAATTTATATGGAACAATAAGCCCCCACGAATAGCTAATGTAATTCTTGGGAAAAAATTAGAGGAATCAACCTCCCTAACTTCAAACTCTACTACAAAGCAGTAATAATTAAAACAGCATGGTACTGGAACAAAGGCAGAACTGCAGACCAATGGAACAGGGTTGAATATACTGACATCTCCCCTCAAACATATGATCATCTAATCTTTGATAAGGGGGAAAGAAAATTGAAGTGGAGCAAGGAAAGGCTCTTTAACAAATTGTGCTGGCAAAACTGGATGGCTACATGCAAAAAAAGTGGGCTCAGATCTCTGCATAACACCATGTACAAAAGTAAAATCAAAATGGATTAAAGACCTCAACTTTGGACTGGAATCCATAGGTACATTGAAGACAAAGTTGGAAAAACCCTCCATGACACTGAAGCTAATGGTATCTTCAAAGATGTAACGCCACTGGCCAAGCAAGTGAAAACAGAGATAGACAAATGGAACTATCTTAAACTAAGAAGCTTTTGCACCTCAAAAGAAACAGTGACCCAAATACAAAGACAGTCTACAGAATGGGAAAGGATTTTCGCCCAATAACCATCTGACAAGGGGTTGATATCAAGTATATACAAAGTACTGGTAGGAGTCCACAAGAAGAAAATATCCAACCCCATCAAAAAATGGGGCAATGAAATGAACAGAAACTTTATCAAAGAAATTTGAATGGCAATAAGGCACATGAAAAAATGCTCTACATCATTAATCATCAAGGAGATGCAGATCAAAAGAACAAAGAGATATTATCTCACACCACATAGACTGGCCCACATCCAAAAGAACAAAGGAAATAGGTATTGGCATGGATATAGCGAGAAAGGGAAACTCCTTCACTGCTGGTGGGAATGCCGACTGGTTCAGCCCCTTTGGAAAACAGTATGAACTATTCTCAAACAATTAGAAATTGAGCTCCTATTTGACCCAGCAATACCATTCCTGGAAATATATCCCAGAGAGGCAAAAAAGTATAGTCAAAGTGACATCTTCCCTTCTTTTTTTCATTGCAACACTGTTTAAAATAGCCAGAATCTGGAAAAAACCTGAGTGCCCGAGAACAGAAGACTGGTTAAAGAAACTTTGGTACATCTACGCAATGTAGTACTGTATAGCTGTTAGAAAAGATAAAGTTATAAAATTTACATACAAGTGGTATTACAATGCAAAGTATCATGTTAAGTGAAATGAGTCAGAAAGAGAGGGACAGGCATAGAAAGATTGCATTCATCTGGGGATCATAAAGTTACAAAATAGGAGACTAACACCCAAGAATAGCCGAGATAAGTACCAGGAGGTTCACCCCATGGCTTGGAGGCCAGCCGCACATGCTGGGGGAAAAGGCAGCTTAAATAGGGAAGGGAGCACCAAATAAAGGGTGTTGGGAGGATCCTCCCAGGACGGAAGATGCATGCTGAAAATAGACTATACACCGAACATGGTTGCCAGTCAATTTCTCTTCTGCAAACCACAGCACCCCAAAGGAGCGAGAGAACAAAAGAGAATGCCCTCCACAGAGGCAGGGTGTGATGGGGGAGATGGGGAGTGGGAGGAGTACTGGGATCAGTTGTGGTGAAAAAATGGGTGCTGTTGGAGGGATGGGTACTTGATTATTTTATCATTGATACCCAAGCACAAAAATTTGTAAGTCTACAATTGTACCTCAAGGTGTTTCACTAATAAAAGTTAAAAAAAAAGAATAGGTAATCTGGTTCAATAACATACTTTTACCAAAATAATGCTGGGGTTTTCTAAAACATGCAAAGTCTACACTTCTAGCTTTTGTTTCCTACTGGAATTTTGCTGTGTGAATTAATTTTCTCAAAAACTTTTTTAATTATTATATTTTTCAGGATATCAGAGGGAATTTAGCAAAGGGATTTTTTTAAATTTATTTTTTATTAGTGAAACACCATGAGGTACAGTTGTAGATTTACAAATTTTTGTGCTTGGATTTAGGTCATACCATGATCAAATACCCATCCCTCCACCAGTGGCAAAGGGATTTTTTAAAAAAGTGATTAAGTCTTTGCATCTTTCTATATATTGCAGCAGGGACATCGATACAACCAGGTCTGATTTCTCTTGACCTTGAATTTTCAAGATCCTAAAATTCCAGTGAAGTTCTAATATAACCAATCCTTAACGTTTCATAATTCCTATGCTATCTATTTTCCTGATGAAAGTCATTAACTTTTCAAAAACATTAAAGTGGCATGATTTTGAATGGAATCTAAGTTCAAGGAAACAACTCATAACCCACGATTCTTGCAAAATATTAATCATCATCACCACCACCACCACCATCACTATCATCGCCCACAACTTTCCTCAGAAAACTTGGGAATCTTTAATATAGACCATCCCAGTCAGATATAACTAGGTAAGCCAATTTATACATTTGTTTTGCTTTATAAAAATACATACTTTCATTAAACAGAATCTCTATTTCCTACATCTTAGCAGCACTTTTTAAAATTTTCCTGAGATAATCACCTTGGTTTCCAGTCTCTTTAAACTCAGATCATTTCTATGTATATGACACACTCTCTTTTTCTGAAAAGTGCATAGTTTTCTTGTCAGGTATAAGTTTGTGCTTGAGTGACAATGCGGAGTTTCCATTATTTTATATTCTATGAGGGATATGTGGTGGGACAAGAACATATCAGGATTATTTTTTTAATAAACATGTCATAAATTCTATTGTGACAGATTTTTAAAAAGTTTCCGTAACTGGGCAAAATGAAATGGCAACACTGGGAGATTGGACAGAAACACATCAGCTGTGAAAATTTCTTTATTTCTGTTGCCTTTATCTGTCTTGCTGAGTTGAAATGTTCCCACAGAGCCTGTGATGTTTGCTGAGTGGAAGGTCTCTGGCACTGCAAAGCAAATATCCTTCAACAGCCTCCTGTCTCTAAATGAGAGGCAATTACAACCCCTTTTCCTGGGAGGTGTCAGTCTAAAGGCAAAGAACCCTTTCGAGATGGGTTGGAGTGTGTCAGTCATTCAAAGAGCAAATTCTGGCATTGAACAAATGGTATGTTCCTAGATGCAGCACCAGCAGGTAGCTTCTGGCTACAGACTTTTTTCCAGGGATAAAAGCCTTCCTAGTGGAGTTCTAGCAATTCTAAATATTTCATGACTGTGTTCGAACAAAAAGTTGCCATGGGAAGACTGGCTTAAAGATGTTTTATCAGCTTACTCTTTCCCAAGTTCAAGTTAGCTTGTCCTTGTTTGCCCCATTCCCACCCATGTCAGAAAATTCAATTGCAAAAATTATTTAGAAATCACAGTTCAGTCTTACATATCTTATGTGCTGAAATCTGTCAGCTCTGACTTGTAAGTCCTACACACCAACAGAAGGGAAAGTAGAAGCTGCTATTATCATTGTGTTTAGAAACTTGATTTGTGAAAATCAAGTTGTATTAGTGATTATTGTATAATCACTTCAAAATGACATAGCTTACAAGTAGTAAATATTAATCTTCTCAAATTTCCAGTGGATTGGGGTTTCAAGAAAGAATCAGTGATATCTTTGTTCTACAGTCTGAGCCAGAGATGAATATTTGAAGACTTGGGGCTGGAATTATCTCGAGCTTCATTTACTTCCAAGTCTGGCAAATGATAGTGACTTTTGACTGTGAATTTAGCCAGGCTGAGTATGTCACCTCAGTTTCTTTACAATAAGGTTACTGATTTCAATAATGTCCCCAGAGAAATATTGATTTTTATGATTCAAATAATTCGACATGTTGATTTTATAACAATCTATTTGTTAATTACGTACAAATGCCTGCTTTATCCTCTATGAAGACATGTTGAACTCAAAGTGTAAGAAAATATTATGAGGAAAGCTATGCAGCTTTATAGATTATACACACACATATTGCTTGCTGTGGTCAGTTAATGAAAAATATAATTCGTTATATACTTTACTCAAGCAACCTCAAGCAAACGTCGAGCTCGGGAAAGCAGTGCAGAGAAGTGATAGAGGAAGACCTCAAAAAGAGAAGAGCAGTAGTGCTGGTAGATGTGACAGAAGCTGGAAAAAGCATTCGTAACACCCTCCTGTCCTTCACCAACTACAAGAACAAGATGACTGCCCTCCGATGTCTTGATGAAACTATCACATGTTTTAGAAGGGTAATGGAGAAGATTATCCACAACTTCTACTTGGATCTCTTCAATAGCCACATCCACCTCCCCACATACCAAATTACGCAGGATAAATATGTCGTTCCCAACGTTCTCCCTTCCAAACTCTGGCACGCCATTTCATTGGTAAAGAAGTGAACAGCACCTGGCCCAGACAAGGTCAGACCCAAACATCTGAGGAACCTACTGTCAGTACTCACCAATACACTGGCTCGGCTCTTCACACGCTGTCTGAATGCAAGGTTCCGTCCCAGAGAAAAATCAGCAGGACTGTACTATGTAGAAGAAGGGTGACATCCATGACATTGGTGACTATTGCACGATCTGCCTGTTGTCTGTTGTCTACAAGCTGTTCACTCGAGTAATCCTGAATAGGATTGGCACAACACTAGATGAAAGAAAACCATATGAAAAAGCCGGGTTCCACAAAGAATTCAGCATGATCGACCATATCCACACAATAACCGATCTCATTGAGGTTTCTCAGAAGTTCAAGATGCCGCTTTGTCTAATGTTCATTGATTTAAAGAAGGTCTTTGATTCTGTTGAGATTGAAGTGGTCATCGAAGTCCTAGCCAAACGAGGCATTCGAGCTCAGTACATGAGAATCCTACATGAGCTGTATTATGGATTCATTACCAGGATCTCACGATTCTATAAGGACATGATCATACATGTCAAGACAGGGGTTTGATAGGGTGATACCATTTCACTGAAATTCTTCAGTGCCACCCTCAAGAATGTCATATAGTGACTGGAATGAGAAGGAATGGGAGTGAAGATAGGTGGTCAGCAACTACACCACCTCAGTTTCGCTGATAACATTGTTCTTATAACACTAAACATCAGCCGAGTGACACAAATACTGGCCGACTCCGACCATGAGTGTGGAAAGGTTGACTACAGCTGAATCTCACGAAGATAATGTTTATGAAAAATGGTCTCATTCCTGACATTCCTTTCGCTCTCAATGGAATGAACATCTCCAAATGCAACAGTTATGTGTACCTAGGTCGAGAAGTTAACATGATGAATGACTTGGCACCTGAGTTGTGCTGGAGGAAGAAAGCGGCTTGGAAAGCCTTCAAAAGCATTGAAGAAATAGCTAAGAGGATGAAGAACCACCAGCTCCGGGCATGTCTCTTCAATTACTCTGTTCTTCCCTCAGAGGGAACATACGCTTCAGAGACCTGGGCCCTACGAAAAAAGGATGAGAACGCTATTTAGGTCTCCCAAAGAGGAACCAAAACAGCTATGCTTGGAGTATCACGCTTCACTCCAGTGAAAGAATCTGGAGTTCCGAGCTCTGTCAATGATCAACAATCAGGGATACTGTCTCATTTGCCAAGGCATAGAAAATCAGATGGGCTGGACACATAAGGAGATTTAAAGACGACCGCTAGACTAGAGCATTGCAGACTGGATTCCATGGGATGTCAAAAGATTGTGTGGCCGTCCACACACAAGATGGTCAGACTTCTTCATCAAGGCCCTGAATGATCAGTTTGAGGCTCTTCATGTTCCTAGAGCTAGCAGATGCCATTGGGCTACACTAGCACGCGACAGGGACAAATGGAGACATTACTGGTGCCCACTCAAACAAATCCATGAGTAATGGGATGTCAAGTGATTAAGCGATCATATACTTTCCATTAAAGTATAATCTACTCAAATGCAGTTCGAAAAACTAGTACTTTGAGAGTATTGACAATGTTTTGTAGTTATTTGGCTGTGTAACTTACAAACTCCTCAAAACTGTTGGTTTTTATTATTTTTTAAATTTTATTTGATTATGCTTATGTGGTCACACCTGGTGGTGCTAAGTGGTACTTCAGCTCTGGTAGGGGGTCACTGTTGGCTGTTCTGAGGAGGTCATGTGATGCCAAGGATCAAATCAGGGCTAAGCATGAGCTTAGCCTTTTGAAATCAGTATTCCTGGCCCTTTCCCCAGCCCTCTCTCAAATCTATCATATCTATGTAATGCTTTGCAATATTGAATAATTGCTTTAAATGGCACTTGAAGTGAGTAATTCAAGAATTCTTCTCACTTCCAGTGTTATTAATGAAGACAGGAGAACAGACATTTTAAGATCAGGATCCTTAATGAACTACAGCACAGTTTCTCTAAATCCTAAACCATTGTTTCTACCACCAAAATTTTAACATCTATAATTGGTAGCACCATAAATAATGAGCATTTATTGAGTACTTTTTGTACTGGAAACACAGTGTACACAAAGATAAGTGTGACAGTTTCTCCCTTGATATAACTCATGGTTCACTGGAGAAAATAAACACATAATTTTATATATTCAAAGGAGTGGGAGGAGTGTAGAGATGAAAATAGTCAGAGGTGATATTTGAGAACAGGCAGAACCACTTAACTCATTTTGGCCTAAAGATGACTTTCAAGAGAGCAGATCTGAGTTAAAATTTTTATTGCTCAGTTCACTAGATAACCGTATAAAAGTTTATTTGAAATTCTAATATGTGTTAAAATAATATATGTCGTACTTATATTTAGTAATGCAATTCCTTTTTTCTTTTGTTTTAATTTATATACATATTTGTAAAAATAATTATGAGCATGTTTTACATTTTCTTGCTTATTTGAATAGTAGTTTTCATTATTACAATAGTTGTTCTTTCTAGTTACCTACACAAAGATAACATTTTTCTTCTATGAATTTTATAATGCCATATTGCTGAGCTTTCTTTCTCTGCCCCTCTTCTCTCTCTCTTCTCTCTCTCTCTCTCTCTCTCACTCCCTCTCAGTTTTTGGGCCACATCTGGTTGTACTCAGGGTTTATTCTTGGCTCTGTACCCAGAGATCATTACTACCAGGGTTCCGGATCATTTGGAATGCCAGGAATCAAACTGGGGTTGGCTCAATTCAAGGAAAGCACCGTACCCACTATACTGTCACTCTATACCCATTTTAACTTCCTGAGTAGAAGAAAGCCTAACTTATTGATTTTTAGCTTTGATTCTTAATGTATCCATTTATTGTCATATATTTCTCTTTTATTACCACTTTTGCTATATCCTCACTTTATTTTGCACATCAAAATTTCCATTAACTTTCTTAAACGCCATGTCTTTCAAAGCAGAAACAGTGAATGTTTGTGAGTATGTGCATTTATTAGATGTTTTGGGGTAATATATTGATGATGTATTATTTTTAATAATGCTGAAACCAATTTCTTAGTATTTTGGAACACGTTCAAAAAGTTTGAATGGTGTTAATTTTATTTAGGTTTTTGATGCTGCTCTCATAAAATGATTTGTGAAATGTTTCCTCTTTCTGTATTTATTAAAAATATTTTTGTAAGATTAAAATATTTTATACCACTCGCACGGCAGAGCCTGGCAAGCTATCCGTGGTCTATGCCAAATAGACCAAATTGATATGCCAAATCTAGTAATAAATGGATCTCATTTCCCTAACCCTGAATATGGCAGAGTCGAGAAGGATATGGAAGGAAAGTCTGATAAAATACCAAGACAGAAATAGGCTGCCAAAACGAAGAAAAACAAAAATGATTGTCTGTACTTTTAATGCTCGTACGCTGACATCTACTGCATCCATTGAAGACCTTATGGTACAAGCGCAAAAGATCAAGTACGACATCATTGGTCTGACCGAAACAAGAAGACATCAATCACATCATGCCATTTTCGACACTGGAGAAGAACTGTTCCTTGGAACATGTGATAAAAGAGGCGTCGGTGGTGTCAGTATCCTTGTCAAAAAAAACTTAGCCACGAGCATTGATTCATTCGAATGCCTAACAACCCGAATCGGACGATTACACTTGAATAGATGTGGCTCACTACCAGCAGTTTCCATCTTTGTTGTCTATGCACCAACATCCAGTTATGGTGAAAGAGAAACTGAGAAGTTCTACATGGAGCTGGAGAAGTTCTATAAAGAAGATCACACCTTCTACAAGATCATTGTCGGTGATTTTAATGCCAAGATAGGACCAAGAAGATCAGTCGATGAACTCCACATCGGGACCCATGGCCTAGAATGGAACGAACAGGGTGACAGACTGTCTGAGTTCATCATGTCAACCAAAACCTTCCATGGTAACTCACAGTTCCAAAAGGCTGAATCTAAACGTTGGACATGGGAGTCTCCCGATGGACGGTTCCACAATGAAATAGACCACATCATATTCAATCGGCGTTTTTGCCTAACCGATGTTGCTGTTGTCCCAAAATTCCAAACGGGATCAGACCACCGTCTTCTTCGTGCAAAATTCTACCTCACAGAACGAGGAGAAAAGAATACAAGGTTTAAGAAGAGGACTCCCAGAACGACCACCAACTGGGAACTCTTTGGCTCTGTTGTGACAACATGGGAAGATGCCGTCATTGACAACATTGATGAGGAATACGATCGAATGATTCAACACCTCCATGATTGTGCGAGGAATGCCAAGAGAGAGATAACCACAAAAAACCGCCTTTCTTCGAACACTTTTGAACTTATTCGCCAACGTGGCTTGACACATGCCTCAGACAACCACAAGCGAACATCCGAACTGGCAAAACAGTGCAGAGAAGCCATCAAGGATGACCCCAAAAACAGGAGAGCAGCAGTACTGGTAGATGTGGCAGAAGCTGGGAAAAGCATTCGTAAAGCCCGCCTGACCTTCACAAACTACAAAACCAAGATGACTGCCCTCCGACAGCATGATGGATCTATCACATCTTCCAGAAGGGCAATGGAGAAGATTATTCATGACTTCTACTCAGATCTCTTTAATAACCACGTCCACTTGCCCACATACCACATACCACATGATGGATATGTCGTTCCCAATGTTCTCCCTTCTGAAATTCAACATGCCACCTCGTCGGTAAAGAAACAAAGAGCACCTGGCCCAGACAAGATCAGACCTGAACACCTGAAGAACTTACCATCAGTACTCATCAATACATTGGCTTGGCTCTTCACACGCTACCTGTCTGAATGCAAGGTTCCATCCCAATGGAAAACCAGCAGGACTATACTACTATACAAGAAGGGAGACATCCACGACATTGGCAACTATCGCCCAATCTGCCTATTGTCTGTCTCCTACAAACTGTTCACTCGAGTCATCCTAAATAGGATTAGCAGAACACTAGATGAAGGACAACCATGTGAACAAGCCGGATTCCGAAAAGGATTCAGTACCATCGACCATATCCACATGATTACTAAGCTCATTGAGGTTTCTCGGGAGTTCAAGATGCCGCTCTGTCTAACGTTCATTGATTTAAAGAAGGCCTTTGATTCTGTTGAGACAGAAGCGGTCATGGAAGCCCTAGCCAATCAGGGCGTACAAACTCAGTACATCAGGATCCTTCGTGATCTCTATTGCGGATTCACTACCAAGATCTCACCATTCTACAAAGAAGTAATCATCCATATCAAGAGAGGGGTTCGGCAGGGTGATAGCATTTCACCGAAACTCTTCAGTGCCACCCTCGAGAACATCATGCGACGACTGGAATGGGAAAGCATGGGAGTGAAGATAGATGGTCGGCAACTACACCACCTCCGCTTTGCTGATGACATTGTTCTAATAACACCAAACATCAGCCAAGCGGCACAAAGGCTGAACGACTTTGACCGTGAATGTGGAAAGGTTGGACTACAGTTGAATCTTACGAAGCCAATGTTTATGAGAAACAGCCTTGTTCCTGACGCTCCATTCGCTCTCAATGGAACGACCATCTCCAAATGCAACAGTTATATATACCTAGGTCGAGAAATCAACATGATGATTGACCTGGCACCTGAGTTGCGCAGGAGGAAGAGAGCGGCTTGGAATGCCTTCAAGAACGTTGAAGAAATAACTAAAAGGACAAAGAACCTCCAGCTACGAGCACATCTCTTTGATTCCACTTTTCTTCCTGCATTAACATATGCCTCAGAGACCTGGACCCTACGAAAACAGGATGAGAACGCTATTCGGGTCTCTCAAAGAGGAATCGAAAGAGCTATGCTTGGAATATCACGATTCACTCAAAGGAGAGATAGAATCCGGAGTTCTGATCTTCGTCAATGCTCAAGAATCAGGGATGCTGTCTCATTTGCCAAGACATCTAAAATCAGATGGGCTGGACACGTAATGAGGTTTACAGACAACCGCTGGACTAGAGCCATAACTGATTGGATTCCATGGGACATCAAAAGATCACGTGGACGCCCACCTACAAGATGGTCAGACCTCTTCGTCAAGACCCTGAATGATCGGTTTGAGGCTCTGCAAGTTCCTAGAACGAACAGATACTATTGGGCTACGCTAGCACGCAACCAGGATGAATGGAGATGTTACTGGCACCCGCTCGAGTAAATCTATGAATAACGGGGATTAAGTGATTAAGTGAGTAAGTGAAGTACTTACCAGTAAAACCTTGCACGTGAAGATTCTTTACGGGCAGTTCTTAATACCAGTCACTTTTTTAAGAAATAAAATTCCAATTTTTTATCTTTTTGTGGAAACTTTGGTAAGTTAAACTTTCCTATGAAATATTTTCAGAGTAACTAAGTGTATCCTCTTAAATGTATTAATGTAGTTTGTTTACGAGAACAAACTACAAATGAAATTAAATATGCTTCAACAAGTATTTTTTCTTTGTTTTTACCTTATAATTACTTTCATTTAGGGCCATAACGTAGCTCATACAATCTCCTTATTTTTCCTTCTAAACTCTAATGGATTTATTCTTATCATGCCTCATTCAACCTTTATATTTATTATTTATAATTTTCCTGTCGTTTATATGCCTTAAGGCTTATCAGTTTTATTAACATTTTATTATTTAAATTAAATGTTAAAAATGATCATTATTGATATTTTGGGCAACACCTTGGGGCTTTCTCTTTGCACTGTGCTCAGGGATAACTCCTTTGGGGCTGAGTTCATATAGGGTACCAGGGACCAAAACTGTGTCAGCTACATGCAAGGCAAGCGCCCTGCCCACTGTACTCTTTTCTCTTGTCCCCATTTTATTATTTTTTTGAAAAGAGATCTAATTGTTATTTAATTATTGACTTTTAATATTTATTCTATTTTTGTGACAAAGTTAATTTTTCTTTGAGATATAAATTAATAGAGTTAAACTTACACTTTTCTCTCTTTTTTTAATATGAACAACTGAAACCTTAAATTTCCTCTTAAGGATTTAACTAGAGGCCCCAAATCTTGAAAACTTACCTTTTCACTTTTTTTGTTGAAGTATGTTTAATTTAATTTGTAGCTTTTTCTCTGGTAAACATTTAAGAGGGTTATCCTTAATTTCTAAATGTTCAGAAATTTTCTAGATTTTTTCTTTGTTTTTACCTTATAATTAATGATTAGAGAATACAGTTGGATGACTAGCATTGCTTGCAGAGTTTTAAGGTTCTATTCCTATGATTCCAAATGTGGCTATCACTGTCACTGTCCTCCTATTGTTCATCAATTTGCTTGAGCTGACCCAGTAACATTGGGAGACTTGTTACTGTGTTTGGCATATGGAATATGTAACGGGGAGCTTGCCAGGCTTTGCCTTGGGGGCAAGATACTCTCGATAGCTTGCCGGGCTCTCAGAGAGGGGCGGAGGAATCAAACTTGGGTTGGCCATATCGGCCGCGTGCAAGGCAAACGCCCTACCCGCTGTGCTATTGCTCCAACCCAAATGTGACTATATGAAACTTTTTTTTTTTGTGCAGTTATTTGGATCCATATTCTGCAGTTCCTGGGACAACTACTATATCTGTGCTCTTTATCCTGTGGTTCTACAGGAGCATGGAATGAAAGGAAGGGAAATAGAGAAATGTGCATTTACATGCAAAGCTTGCACTCAAGTTGCTGAGTTAGCTCTCTTACCCCAAATCGACATTTTGGTTTTTTGAAAATAATATACATTGTCCAGGAGCTGGAGAGCTATTACAGAAGGTAGAGTACTTACCTTGCATATGTCTGACCCAGGTTGCATCTCTGGAACTACATATGTTTCCATAAGTCCCTTTGGAAGTGGTTTATAAGACCAGAGTCAGGAGTAAACCTGAGGACCTTCGTGTGTAGCCCCTAAACATTTGGATTTGAGAGGTAAATGTTTCAGAAATATTAATTATATCTCAATGGTTAAAAAAATTAGTATATTATTCTTTGGGGGCCAGGTCACACTTGGCTATGCTCAATGCTTACTCCTGGCTCTGTGCTCAGTGGACCACTCCTGGTGTTGCTTGTGGTGCCAGGGATTGAGTCCAGCTCAGCTGTGTGTAAGGTAAGCATGGACCCTTACCTGCTGTACTATTGCTCCAGTCCCAAAATAATTTAGTATATTATTCCCCTTTTTGTTTTTTTCTTAACTCAGGAAGGTTAAAATCACCATTAATGTTTGTTTTTCTGTTTCTCACTTGGTCTTATCAGCTTTCCTGACATTTTACTTATTAGTTTTTTCTACCATTTAATAGAGCTATTATGTTTCTTACCATTGAATAAATTTCTTTCCTATAATTATCCCATTGCTAACCAATATCACATAATAGTTATAATGGAATTATTGCATCTCACAGTGCCAATTTCTCTGTTAACTCCATCTGACTTTAATGATTTCAAAATCGTAATTATTTAAGCTTTATTTCACTCTAATGTCAAAGTCCAATGTGTATTTCGAAGAAAAGGGCCTGGTCCATGATATCATATCCTTCTAGGGTAGTTCCCATGCAGTCTTATAATCCCGGAGTCACCATGGATTATTTGAATCTGTAACAAAAACAAAGAAAAATGAGTTTAATTGCATATAAGGTTTGAGGGAATGAATCTGAAAGGGTCTGCTACCTTTTTTGCTGTATTCTACTTACTGGGGACTCACCCAGCCATTCCTGTGAAAGAGAAACTGAGAAATGTAGTTGGGTTGTGTCACCAGGAGAACATGCATTTTTGGTGCCATGTCAAATGATTACTACAAAATACTCTAGTTCTACCAAGATCAGCTCAACACTATCTTTCAGCAGTGTTATATAACAATTAATTTCATTCTAAATATTGAGGCATGAGGTAAAATTTATTGTAATGAAGGAGTCACAGTAGGTAGTGTGTCAGTCTCATAATGTAGTGAAGGTTACTACATAATATATGGAATTTCTATTCATATGATCATTATGTATTTGTTAACACTGAATGAATCTTTCTCCCATTTTCCATTTTATGGCTTTTGCTCTGAGACTTTGTTAAAATATATATTATTGTCCTCCTTAAAAGAAAAAAATAAATTTTTGGATTCAATGGTCTCATTTCCTCCAGATAGTAAGCCCCTTCAGATAAAGGAATTGTGTGTTATTGATCTTTATATTTTCACAAGTGTTTAGAATAGTTTCATAATTGACTCATAGCCAATTAATGGATTTGGTGGTACTGAGCTGAGAAAAGACTACAATCAAAGCAACTATCAAGAAGTATGCATATTTACATTTTTTATCATTTATCGCTCCATCTTATTTTTCCCGAAAATAAGTCTCATAGAAATTGTATGTTAAACCCATACTTAAGTACTTATTAAAATGTCTAATTAAAAGTTAAACCCGTGTGTTCTGATTGACAAAAAAATTATTTTTGCTTTTCAATTGAACTATATCAATAATTTATTTAAAATATTAAATTAGGGTCATATATATGCATATATATATATATAATGTCAGGTCTATGCCAAGAAATGAAACTTTAATGTCATCTTGGAAACAAAGAAGTATAAAGTGTGAATCTGATGTAAACTGATATTTAATTTTTACACTTGAGAAAAACATCACTTAATCACTTAATCACTTAACTTCCAGTTAGTCGTTGATTTGCTCGAGCCAGTAACATCTCCATTTGTCCCTGTCGCGTGCTAGTGTAGCCCAATGGCATCTGTTCGCTCCGGGAACATGAAGGGCCTCAAACCGATCGTTCATGATCTTCACGAAGAAGTCTGACCATCTGGTAGGTGGGCGGCCACGCAGTCTTTTGACATCCCGTGGAATCCAGTTGGTAACAGCTCTAGTCCAGCGATCGTCTTTAAATCTCATTACGTGACCAGCCCATCCGATTTTCGACACCTTGGCAAATGAGACAGTGTGCCTGATTCTTGATCGTCGACGGATGTCAGAACTCCGGATTGTTTCTCTCATTTGAGTGAAACGTGATATTCCAAGCATAGCTCTTTCTATTCTTTGGGAGACCTGAATAGTGTTCTCATCTTGTTTGCGTAGGGCCCAGGTCTCTGAGACATATGTTAATGCAGGAAGAACAGTGAAATCAAAGAGATGTGCCCGGAGCCGGAGGTTCTTCGTCCTCTTAGCTATTTCTTCGATGTTCTTGAAGGCGTTCCAAGCCGCTCTCTTCCTCCTGCGCAGCTCGGGTGCCAGGTCATTTATCATGTTGACCTCTCAACCTAGGTACACATAGCTGTTGCATTCGGAGATGATCGTTCCGTCGAGAGGGAATGGGGCGTCAGGAAGGAGGCTGTTTCTCATAAACATTGTCTTCGTAAGATTCAGCTGTAGTCCTACCTTTCCACACTCATGGTCAAATTCGGCCAGCATTTGTGCCGCTTGGCTAAGGTTTGGTGTTATTAAAACAATGTCATCAGCAAAGCGAAGGTGGTGTAGTTGCCGACCATCTATCTTCACTCCCATTCCTTCCCATTCCAGTCGTCGCATGATGTTCTCGAGGGTGGCACTGAAGAGTTTCGGTGAAATGGTATCACCCTGCTGCACCCCTCTCTTGACATCAACGATCACTTCTTTGTAGAATGGTGAGATCCTGGTAGTGAATCCGCAATAGAGCTCACGGAGGATCCTGATGTATTGGGCTTGAATGCCCTGATTGGCTAGGGCTTCAATGACCGCTTCCGTCTCAACAGAATCAAAGGCCTTCTTTAAATCAATGAACGTTAAACAGAGCAGCATCTTGAACTCCCGAGAAACCTCAATGAGCTTGGTTATCGTGTGGATATGGTCGATGGTGCTGAATCCTTTGTGGAACCCGGCTTGCTCGCATGGTTGTCCTTCATCTAGTGTTCTGCCAATCCTATTTAGGATGGCTCGAGTGAACAACTTGTAGATGACAGACAATAGGTAGATGGGGCGATAGTTGCCAATGTCATGGATGTCTCCCTTCTTGAACAGTAGTACGGTCCTGCTGGTTTTCAATTGGGATGGAACCTTGCATTCAGACAGGTAGCGAGTGAAGAGTCGAGCCAGTGTATTGATGAGTACTGACGGCAGGTTCTTCAGGTGTTCAGGTCTGACCTTGTCTGGGCCAGGTGCTGTTTGTTTCTTTAGCGACGAAATGACGTGTCGGATTTCGGAAGGGAGAATGTTGGGAACGACATATCCATCCTGTGGAATTTGGTATGTTGGCAAGTGGACATGGCTATCGAAGAGATTTGAGTAGAAGTCATGGATAATCTTCTCCATTGCCATTCTGGAGGATGTGATGGATCCATCAGGACGTCAGAGGGCAGTCATCTTGGTCTTATAGTTGGCGAAGGACAGGCGGGCGTTACGAATACTTTTCCCAGCTTCTGCCGCATCTACCAGTACTTCTGCTCTTCTCTCTTTGAGGTCTTCCTTGATCGCATCTCTGCACTGCTTTGTGAGCTTGGATGTCAGCTTGCGGTTGCCTGAGGCATGCACCAAACCACGCTGGCGAATTAGCTCAAGAGTTTTCGAAGATAGGCGATTTTTTGTGGCTGTCTCTCTCTTGGCGTTCCTCGCACATTCATGGTGGTGCTGAACCAGTCGATCGTATTCCTCATCAATGTTGTCAACAATGGCATCTTCCCATGTTGCCGCAATAGTACCAAAGAGTTCCCAGTTGGTGGTCATTCTGGGAGTTCTCTTTTTGAACTTTGCAGCCCATTCTCCCCGCTCTGTGATGTAGAATTTTGCACGAAGGAGTCGGTGGTCCGATCCCGTTAGAAATTTTGGGACAACAGCGACATCAGTCAGGCAAAATCGTCGATTGAATATGGTGTGGTCTATTTCGTTGTCGAATTGTCCACCGGGACACTCCCATGTCCATCGTTTAGATTCTGCCTTCTGGAACTGTGAGTTACCATGAATGGTCTTGGTCGACATGGTGAACTCAGACAGTCCGTCACCCTGTTCGTTCCATTCTAGGCCATGGGTCCCGATGTGAAGTTCTTCAGCAGATCTTCTCGGTCCTATCTTGGCATTAAAATCACCCACAATGATCTTGTAGAAGGTGTGGTCTTCTTTATAGAACTTCTCTTGCTCCATGTAGAACTTCTCGTTTTCTCTTTCATCGTAATGAGATGTTGGTGCGTAGACAACGAAGATAGAAACTGCAGGCAGTGAGCCACATCTATTCAATTGTAAACATCCGATTCGGGTTGTTAGGCATTCGAATGAATCAATGCTCTTGGCCAAGTTTGTGTTGACAAGGACACCAACGCCTCCAACACCTCTTTTATCACATGATCCGAGGAACAATTCTTCTCCAGTGTCGAAAATGGCATAGTGAGATTCGTGTCTTCTTGTCTCGGTCAGACCAATGATGTCGTACTTGATCATTTGCACTTGTACCATCAGGTCCTCGATGGATGCATCTGATGCTAGCTTACGTGCATTGAAAGTACAGACGATCATTTTTGTCTTCCTTCGTTGTGGCAGCCTAGGTCGGCCTTGAGATTTTGTCGGCCTCTCCTTTCTCATCCTTCTCAGTGCTGCCATGTCGGTGAAGCCTTCAGGGTCAGGTGAATGAGACCAGTTGTAGTTACTGGTTTTGGCATATCGAATACACAACGGATAGCTTGCCAGGCTCTTCCATGTGGGCGGAATACTCTTGCTAGCTTGCCAGTCTTTCCGAGAGGGATAGAGGCTTTTTGGGCGACCTCTAATCACCCTTGTAGGTGTTACCATATTTGAACCCTATCAAATATGGTATGACAATTCCGGAAGATGGGTATTTAGTGTCTTATGATGTGTCGTGTGGCCGCTTCGCACGGCCACGTGGGTCCGGAAAGCGTCCTGGAGTGTGGCGACGGCTGCGTAGTGGAAGTAGTGTCGAGAGTGGAAGTCTGCCAGTGGGGTATTTATCTGGGTAGGGTGGGTCTCCTGTGCGCAATTCGGTGGATCCAGGGACAGAGCTTCTCTGCTTGCTCCCACAACCACAGGTGACAAAGGGATTCTAATCAGGAGCCCCACCCTACCCTGCCCTGTCTGCTTCCATCAACCACCCAGAGATCGAGAAAAACATATTATCATTAATTATTAAAGTGATATCCTTATCTTATTAGAGTTAAAACAGAATTTCATATTGTCTTTTTCATTAATAAAAACAAATTTCTGAGATAACTGGCTACTAAACTTTCATTTGATCTAATTATTTATTTTGTGTGAAACATTTGATCAGAAATAAACTAGGTATATCTGTAATGATGTTTCTGACTCAATATTTGAATCAGAAGAATAGACAGACTAGACAGAATAAAGCAGAGTGCTCTTCTTCCATCTTGAACAGGGATGGGTAAAGTTTGAAAGACTGAAAAGAATAAAATACTGTTGACTCTTCCATAAGTAAAAGGAAATTTTTGCTATTTGTTTTCCAGCTGAGGTATTTACTTCCAGTGTTTTAGACTTAAACTGAAACTTTGCCTCTTTCTCGTTCTTCACCTATTGATCTTTGGACTGAATCTGCATCCTTGATCTTCCTGATTCTCAGATTTAGGAATTTGGGACAGGAGTTACACCGTTAGCTATCCTCAGCACTCAGTTTGCAAACTGCATTTGTCAGCGTCCTTAATTCCATGAGCTCTCTTTCTCTCTCTCTCTCTCTCTCTCTCTCTCTTTCTCTCTCAGAGAGAGACAGATAGCATTGGGCCAGAGTGTATAATCCTAGTATATTTCATGATTATAGCTTTGAACATTGTGGTCTAAAACATTGCTACCTATTAAATATGCTGCAAAAATGGTCACAAATCTAGGTTTGCCCAATGACAAAGTTCAATTAAAACCTCTTTAGAGAAATATATGTGGAGAAATTATGACTGGTTGTTTCCAAAATTGGAAATACTCTCATTTAACGTTCTAAATGAAACATAATTGTTCAGTAATTTTGTTTTTGATTAGCACCTCTGTTGTCATGATAGCCAGGATTCTGTGATAATGTCAGAAGAATGACACAGTGCAAAGTTCAAGTGATATGCCATAAGTATAAGCAATACAATTCATATATCTTAAATTATGTATATTTAATAGTAGGTGGGGGTTATTTTTTCCATACTAAGTTGGATGAAGATATTTTCTATTGATAAAACTGTTTTTGGATCTGAAGCAAAAACTTTTTCTTAAAAAAAAAGCAATGTTGAGTGCATTCTTCATTATAGTTTGTTGAGTACATTATTGATAAATTATTCATCCTTAATAAGAATAATAAAATGTTCTTGTGTAGCAGGGAAAATAGTTATACTTGAGTGAGTCACAATTATATTTCTTTCACTGGAGTACATGACTGTTGGTTTAAATCTGCATAATTGAATCTGTTTGTGTGTGTTTCTGCGCAACTCCAAGTGATGGCGATTTGGTTTAACACTGACATTATTCCAGCATAGATAGTTCTGGCTTTCGTGGAGAATCTGTTGATTAGTATCCTAAAAGTATCTCTGAAATTTTCTTCAAAGGTTTAACCAATTGTAGGCTTATGACATGTAACACTTGTGTCAGGAAAGTGAGGAGACTCAGATTACTGTTTTGAATGCCAGGGCTTATCTGAGTCCTATACTTGTCACAAATAATAGTATCTTAGTAGAAGAGATCTCTTTTTCTTTTTGTTTAGAATATGCGTTTGTTGTAAAATATATATATCCCAAGTAACTAAGTGCTTTATGAGACCCACATTATCTCTTCTTTTTATCGTGATATTTTGAGACTCAGTCAGAGTCTTATATCTCTTGTCATTTCCTTTGAAAATATTACTTATGTAAAAGAAGCTGTAAGGAGTGAAATGAGTCAGAAGGAGATGGACAGACATAGAATGATCACATTCTTTAGGGAATTTAAAGAAAAAAAACTTAAAAAAAATCAGACTAATACCCAAGGACAGTAGAAATAAGGCCAGGAGGATTGGTTCCTAGTTGGAAGACTGCCTAGTTCTGGGAAGAGGACAGGTGGGATAGAGAAGGGACCACTGTGACAATGATGGTTGGAAGTGATAGCTCTGCATAAGAGATGCTTGCTGAAAGTGCACAAAGGACCCAACATGATGCTCTCTCAGTATCTGTAGTGCAAACCATAATGCCAAAAAGAAGAGAGAGAGAGAGAGAGAGAGAGAGAGACCGAGAGAGAGAGAGACAGAGAGGAGAGAGACGGACAGAGACAGACAGAGACAGACACAGATGGGGTGGGGGAGGGGGAAGAAAAATGCCTGCCTGGACTAGGGATGGGTGTTGTTGGTAGTGATACTAGGGACATTGGTGGTGGGAAATATAGACTGTGGAGGGTTGGGTGTTGTAACATTCTATGACTGAAATGCAATCAAGAACAGCTTTGTAACTGTATATCTCACAGTGATTCAATTTTATAAAAAGAAAGCATGGGTACTTACTGCTGACATTTTGAACAAATAATTGCAAACTTAAAATTAAGATGAAATATTCACAAATTTAATGTTTTTTAACTTATTTGTGTTTATTCCCCTCCCCAGTCCTGCATTGTTGTTGAAATTGATACAATGACCAGGATTCTCACACACACCTGGCTGTGGTGCTCACACAGCTTGTAATTCTGGCACACTTGGCATCAGAACTCAGCAGAATTTGCACTACATTCATTGTAATGTATACGTAGATAGGTGCTTGTTGGGAGGAGCCTTAAATGCTTTCTGGAGATTGCTGTTGTGCACACATAAGCACACCAGGCTTTGACTCCCTGTTGGGGTGCTCATGCATCTTTTGGTTGCAATAATCTCTGGGATCTGCACTCCTTTGGGGATGAATCCCACAAACAGCTTGTCTACCAAGATTGTTTAGCAGAGATGAATATGGGAAATTTGAACTCATGCAAAGCAAGTGTGCTGACTCTGTCCGATATACACCCCAACTCCATCCCTTATCCCCCAAAAGAAAACATTTCTTGATTGGCTTATATTTGGCAGGAAATATATTTGTTCCTAGGAATAGAATAAGTGAAATAAGTTACATATCTTGATTTCAAAAGCTATTAAAATGTATTGGTGGTCTACTTTGTGGTTACTGCTCTTAATGAGAGAGTAATATATTTGGTTAGAATAAAATCTTATTTATAAGAATTACAAATTCTAGAAATAAGGTATTTATGCCTTTCTATGTGTCCTATTAATATATCTGTATCATATCTATTGAAAACCTTGAAGTCCATGAACCATCACCAAAAGTAGGCAAAAATTTCAGGGTAGGCTACCCTTGAAAGATGAAGTATAATAGGTGAGACAGTATTTTCGAATGTTTTGCTTGAGGATATACCAAAGCCTTCCCTTAGCTTGAAGTTCCAAAAAAACCCTCACTTTACTTGCTTGAAGTGTCAGGCAGAGTTTTGGACTAGAAACTATTTAAATTGACTTGCATGCTTGAGGGGAAATCTTATGGAGCCTAGCAAAAAACCAGCATCTGCAAGTTGGAAGAACCATGCAGACATAACAGATGATAGTCTTTTCAAGGGGTTAGAACTTGGAGTTTGAATTCAGTCTGGTTTTTTTGGTTTTGCAAGAAAAACATAAGTCATTGCAATGGCAATAATATCTGCTGTCTTGAATATCCATAGTAATCAATACATGAAAAAATAGTCACGAGGAACCTAAATCAGGACGTTTACTGAAAGAAAAAATCCAGTACAATTTGATATTGCAATAACCCATTTTGCATTAGCAAAAAAGGCTAGAAAGAAACTATTATAAATATTTTTAAAGACAGAAGAGAAGATATATGTGTATTGGCTAAATTATGAAGAATTTCTGTAGGGAAAGAGAAAGTAAATAAAAAGGCTATTCTAAAGCTTAAATAAGCTGATAACTAATGAAAAAATGATCATATTGCAACTGACTAGAAAAAATAAGACTAAATATGATTAGAGATGGAATACAGTGTACCAATGTAAGGACTAGAGAAAAGGAATTAAATACAAAATAAAACCAGAATTCTGATCCTAAGTCTGAGCACCATTTATGGATCCCTAAGCACAACCTGGAGTCAGTCAGTCCTGAGCACAGAGCCTCAAGTAGCCCCCTGAATGCTATTGGGTGTGGCACCTATTACCTGCTCCTCAGCCCTGCAAAAAAAAAAAGAGTTAGTGTCAAGTTAAATGAGCAGAGACTTCTAAATATGCCAGAAATGGTAAGTAGTTTAACATACATAAAACTGGGGTCCCAAAAGGGAATGAAAAAATACAGAAGGCAGGAAAAATTATGTCTACATTTCACAACCTAGAACCTGAACCAGTCTTGTTAATAGTTGTATGCACAACTCTTAATTACTGCAAATATTGTATAAGGATCTATTTGGTGATTATTAATATTTTGAGAAGAAATATTTATCTCCTGGGACTAAGAAAGTATGTTGTCTAAGACTTTACAAAATTATGGTGAATATTTGTGAGAAGACTAAATTGATATGGCTAATATATCTAGTAATGTTTTATTTAGACTAAAACGTAGAAATACTGGGTACTTGAAAAAGGAACCAAAATCTTTTGGTTTATTTTAAAATTCCAAATATGTATTTTATTATTTTTATTATTTTATTACTTTTTCCTCATTTTGAATGACTATCTTGATTAAGTATATTACTTATGTGTCTTAGAAACTATGATACATCTATGCAATAGAATATTCTGTAGCTGTTAGGAAATAATAAAGTTATAAATAAATGGATGGGCATGAAAAGTATAAAACTGAGTGAAATGAATCAGAAGAGAGAGACAGACATAGAATGACTGCACTCATTTGTAGGACAGTAAAAACAAGAGCCAGGAGGATTGGTCCGTGATTGGAAGCCTTCTTCAAATGCTAGGGAAGAAGAGAGATGGGATAGAGAAGAAACCACTATGACAAAGATAATTGGTAATCATCAATCTGGATAAGAACTGTGCTGAAAATAGGTAAAAGAACAAACATGATAACCTCTCAATATCTTCCTGGTAAACCCAAAAAGGAGAAAGGGGGAGAGAGAGAGAGAGAGAGAGAGAGAGAGAGAGAGAGAGAGAGAGAGAGAGAGAGAGAGAGAGAGAGAGAGAGAGATCCTGCCATAGAGATATAGAGATAGGCTGGGGAGGGGAGAGGGAAAATGGAGACATTGGTGATGGGAAATGTGCACTGGTAGAGGGATAGGTGTTGGGATATTGTATGACCAAAACCTGACAATGAACAAATTTGTATCTGTGTATCTTTCAGTGGTTCAATAAAAAAACAAACAACAAAAGAATTTTTAAGTAACATTAGCTATTTGGTCAAGAAAGGAACTTTGAATTCACATACTTGCCACTCAGGTCAACAATTTAGAAGACAAAAGAAGTTAAAAGTTCTGTTGTATGATAATTATTATTTAATTATTGGATGTTATGGATAATGTGTCATAGATTAGGGACCATGTAAAGACAGAGACTTTTAGTAAAAGGGATCAAAGACATCGAATAACTGCCCTCACAGTGAAGAATGGGAATTCTTATGATGATTGATCTAGAAAGTCATTGTATATTTTCTGAATAGTTCAAAGCACAAAGAGTCTGAGTCTTGTTTCTTCCAACTCTGAGCAAAATCATAGGTGAGGATAGTGGCAGGTCATATGAATAATAGTCTTTACTCGTGCCTATATGAAAACAAAGTAGCTGAAAGTTATAAAGAGGACTCATCCATTTGCAAAAAGCAACAAAGTCAATAGAACTTTTCCAAAAAAATTTTTGGAGTTTTTAAATAAGGTTTTATAGATTCATGTGTGTTTCTCTTCAGAAGTGAGCCTCAAAGATCCATTTTAATGATACGCTAAAATAAACATGTTTTGTGGTACATTTGGTGTGCAAGAGAGGAAGAGGGGCAAAGTTTTAGCCATGTAGAGAGAAAATTGTACTTGATACAGAGCCAAGTCACCGAGGACTTGTATCTATTTTCTTCTAGTAAATTGTATGAGTTTGGGTAATTATTGCTTATCTCTAAACTTAAATTCCTCTTGTATACTATATGAATTTCTTTAGTCCCCTTCAATATTGTGAAAGAGACAAAAGATTCTTGTGCAAAATAATTCTTTGCAATGTTTTCCAGATTTAGAATCATGTAATTACTCCAAAAACTTTTCTGCTATTATATGCATACCAATACCCCTTTAAATTATATTTAGGCCAAGCCATTCATGATTATGGCCTAAACTTGTTTGAGTGATCTTGTTATTATCTAGAAAACAGAATAGTTAAGGGAAGAAGTACATATACTTTAGTAATAGGAAGGTCTAGTGAATTAGAGAAAACGCTGGTGAATTTCTTCCCTGCTTGGTTCATAGTTTCATTGTTTCTTTGGAGGCGTGACAGCTTTTTCATTTAGCAAATATTAATTGGCCACCTACTATGTGCAAAGATCTTTTGTCTGAACTGTAAATAAAACAGAAGCCCTTGGCATTGTTGGTTTGAGAATTATTCCCTTTAATAAAGTTCCTCTGCTTACATCACTGATTTGTTCTCATTTATTATTTTTAATTTTTAGGGCCTCTAAAGCAGTGTTCAGGAGGCCCACTTTTAGCTGTAGTTAGTCAACCAAGACAGACTGTTCAATGGAATACCCTATAATACAGAGCTGCAGAGATGTTGCACCCAGCAGTGCTAGTGGCATCAAGGACTACTTCTAGAGGGACCAGGCGGAGGATGGGGTAGAGGGTGTGAAACGGGAATTGAGCTTGGGTGCTTTTGCATTTAAGGTATATGCTCTTGACTCTTGAGATATTTCCCAGTTTGATCCTAATTCTTTTAAAAGAGAAATAATCACCAATGTAAGAATAAATGGAATAATGTTCAGGCTGGGTAAAGAGATGATCTTCCTGGGAAAAAAAATTGCAGCAGATAAATTTGCCTGCAAGGAATATGAGAGGACAGAATTCTACAAACCCCAAATCACATTTTCTGCCTGTAGGTGAAAAGCGCCAACAATATCCAAAGCCACTTCTATCCAAAGTCACCCTTTTTTTAAATATAAAGCCATCTTGCATAGACACAACTGTCATATGGTACAATTTTGCCTGCCAAAAAATTAATTGGCTCTGGCTGACTTTGAATTCATCCCAGATTTATAGAAAACTGAAAGGTTTGTCTACCTAAAAAAAAACTTGATAAACCCAGTACCAGGTTTTTTATAAAAACCTGAAACCAAGAAAATTTCTTCTTTAGTGTAGAGATAATCACAAACTCTAATTATGAGGCCTTTAGGGAACACAGGAAAAGACAGGCACAGAAAGAAAAATACCAGAAGCGAGTAGTTAAGGAGAAACAATCAGGAAAACAAGTAGGAATCAGTAACTGCTAAAATTTATAATTATTTTTGCATTAACAGTGTTTATGAGATATATAGCACTTAACATAAATCTCTGGATAAGCACTGTAGCACTGTCCTCCCGTTATTTATCAATTTGATCAAGCAGGCACCAGTAACATCTTTATTGTGAGACTTGTTGTTACTGTGTTTGGCATATCAAATACGTCTAGGCTTTGTCGTGCAGGTGCCATACTCTCGGTAGCTTACCAGACTCTCCGAGAGGGTGCCAGGCTCTCCGAGAGGGACCAGCAATATTGTTAAAAGTAATGATTTTCAGAACAAATGCCAAATCTATTCAAAGGTTGGTCAATAAATTAAAAATACAAATAAGAGAAAACTATAGTCTTAACTCTGTTTAGCTTCTTATCTTTTGTCATCTGATTTGCTTACTGATATTCAAAGAGTTAGTACTAAATAGGAAAATAATTTAACTGGTAATGGTGTTTTAGGCATTGATTGGGAATACCACATAGTTGATAATAAAATAATAAAATTAATTGGGTGACTTAATAAAAAATCATTCCCAATATTTTATTTCAGGGTTTTGTTATTAAAATGTGCCAGTCTACCAAATTGTGGCATACATTTTGCCCTTTCATCCTTAGACTTAGTTCAAGATAATCAATAGGATCTATTCTGATTGCCTTTGTACTTTATTCTGTGAGATTTTTTTCTTCTTATATTTATTTATTGAATCATTGTGGGGAAAGTCACAAATCTTTCAAGTTTAAGTCTCGGTCATACAATGATCAAACACCTTTCCCTTCACCAGTACTCATTTTTCACCACCAAGTACCCCAATATGCCCCCCCACCCCTCCCAATTCCTGTAAGGCAGATAATTTCTACTTAATTATTTTCTACATTAATTACATTCATTATTTTGACAAAATGCACCATTATTGTTTAGAATTCCCCCCTCCCCCACAATCAGAATTGCTGAAAAGGCATTGTGAAATACTTTGTTTTCTCTAGCTGGTTATGAGAATCATATAATGTTGCATGGCCACAATAGTGGCCACGCGATTTTGGATTTCTGCAAAGAGCCAGATAATTACAAGATTGGTTTCTGTGCGTCTGGTGTTATGGCTGTCCTGGAGAGCCTCTTGTGGGGAGAAACTGGTAACCTTGGTAGGGTGTGAAGAACGAGCCAGTACTGCCCCCCCTTACCATGAGATTGCAGTTGCCCCATCACCGCAGGCTCATACCTGGCTTTCCAATAAGCTCTGAGGTGGCGGCCACCCTGCTGCTGGGGGTGGGGGTAGGCAGAAGGGAGCAACACCCTTTCTCTCCCAGGGAGGCTTGGTGCCGTAGTTTTACGCATGGTCCACTCTCTTTTCTGCCGCAAGCTGCCGGGTTCTAGATTAAGTCCTTTTGCCCCTGGAACCATGGCTGTGCTGGAAAGCCACTCATGGGGGGGGGCAACTGTTGACATCGGTAGGGTGTGAAGGACGAGCCGGTATCGCCCCCCTTCCCATGAGACTGCAGTTGCCCCATCACTGCCTTCTCATACCTGGCTTTTTAATAAGCTCTGAGCTGGTGGCCATCTTGTATGCAGTCCAGATGCATTTCTGCCAAAAGCTGCTGGGTTTCGAGATTTTTTTTTTCTGAGTCTCTGGGATCATGGCTGTTAATCAGCTTGATCAGGAGCCAGAGAGGCTGTTTGTAGGCGGCGACTCAGGGTCTCATTGGGATGGGGAGGAAAGGGCCGGTTCCACCCACATCTGGTTAGGCCCCACGTGTCTCGTCACTGCAGACCCAAACCTGACTGTCCAGTGACCTCCAGAGAATGGCTGTCACTGGGCCGCCAGAAGGAACAGGCCAAGGCATGAAACCTATTCCCACCTGGAGTGGCCCAGAGCCAGTAACCTACTGCAGGAACAGGACGATTTCTCTGCCAAAAGCCTTTGAGTTCCGAGATTCATTTCTGAGTCTCTGGGATCATGACTGTTAAGCAGTTCAATCAGGAACGAGAGAGTCCATGCTTCCAAGTATATAGCTGAGCTGGAGGTGGTTTGTGGGTGTGTCCCCCACATACCTAACTTTTGGCCATTTACTTTCTTGGTAAACTTTGCCCCAAGTTTTTGGTGTCTGGCCAAAGGCACAGCAGCAATTTTGGGGTATCTGAAAGTCTGATGGTGCCAGCAGGCTGCTGATGCACTCACCTCACAGGTATAGATTGACTTGCTGGAGGCACCATACCCCAGAGATTTTTTGTTTTTTTTTTAGGTGGAGACAATTGAACCACTTGCTTTTTCTCCAGGAAATCTTATTTCCTCCATGTGCTGTTTGGATATTGAAACTCCTTCAAGTTTCTTATTGAAAAGGAAACATTTGAAAATGTGACTATTTCATTAATACAGTAGATTTTGAGCCCTATATAGCCAATCTTGAAAACATGCAAACTCCAGCATTTATTCATTTAATGCAATATTAGAACAGTGCTAGAGCATAAAACCAGGTGGCAAATTATGTTAAGCCTATACCTGATAAACAAAAATCAGAGGACTGATGATACTGTATATTTGAGGATGGTTGCATTTAACTGGATTAAATATAGTTGGTCTTAGAAAGACGTGACTATGGTGTCAAGAGTCTAGTCTGAGGAAATGATAAACATTAAGGAAGATTACAAATCTACTGATTAGGAAATATTATCAAAGGGCTGGAGTGATAGCACAGCGGGTAGGGCGTTCACCTTATAAGCGGCCAACATGGCCGACCCGAGTTCGATTCCTCCGCCCCTCTCAGAGAGCCCGGCAAGCTACCGAGAGTATTCGATATGCCAGACACAGTAACAACAAAGTCTCCAATGGAGATGTTACTGGGCCCGCTCGAGCAAATCGACGATCAATGGGAGGGCCTTTACTTTACTTTACTTTACTTTACTTTACTTTACTTTACTTTACTTTACTTTTTACTATCAAAGGCAACCTCCCCATCCCTGCCATGCTGGCCTCCCTTCAGAAGTATCTGAAATGACTAACAGGAAGGGTTTGGTGAGCTATGTAGAGTCATTATAAATTAGGAAGCAGAACATAAAAATTACTATTAAGTTGGTCTCTTTTGCATATTTTAAAAAATATTTATGGATTTTATATGGTATATGATAATGACAGAGAGAAGCAATAAGTAATGAAGAAACCTGAATAGAAGAGGCATGTAAGAGACAGTAAAGGACCCTGGCTCTGAAGTCCTTTACCTGTACAATTTACCTGTAAGATGCTGTTAGTTATTAAAAGCTGTGTGACCTTAAGCAACTTACTTTATAATTCATGTAAAAACGCAGGCATAATAATAGCACAAACCTTATGCATCTTTCAATAAGAAATTATCTGTTGATAGATATAAAGTACCAAATTCTGTATATAATATTTACCTCTATTAGGTCTCATATTTTGATTATCATGGTTTTATCTTGAGTCAGATCATCTTATTATAGCTACCTGTCCTTGAGTATGTCAGAACCTTCGAACCTCTTTTTTCTTTAAAGTAAAATAGAAATAATAGTAGTGCTACCCTACCTGAAAAACTATTGCACTTATAAATTATAAATTATTTTGCCAATATATCTTATTCACTGACATTGACTTACTGACTTTGGCATCTACATCCTCTCATAGTGTGAGAAAGTTGAGATTAAATTATTAATGTTAAGACAAATGGAAACAAGAGCTGGGGAAAATGAGCCCTATATAAACTGTTTTGGAAATCTAAACGGATAGAGTCGCAATAGCTAATAGTACTGAGATTCCTCTAAAAATAAAAATATGACTGTCATCTAATTCAGTAATTTCACTTCTGGGTATATATCCAAGGAAAAATGTGAGCAGAATTTCAAAGAGATATTTGTGCTCCTATTTGCATTGCAGCATTATTTACAATAACCACTATGTGGAAATAATATATGTGTAAATACATATATATATGTGTACATCATATTTACATTTTATAAATAATAGAATATTATTGAGCTATACGGCATCATGAAAAATGAAATGAGTCAAAAACAAATACTCCATGTAATCACACATATATGAAAGTTAAGTTTAAAAACAAAAAATCAAACTCATAAAACTGAGTAAGTATAAAGTAGTTTCCAAGGAATATAGTGTGAGAAATAGGGTGAGGAAGATACAGGGGTACAGAATTGTAGTTATAAGACAAGGTTCAAGGATTTAATGTAAATAATGCCATCTCTAGTCAGTAACAGTATTATACCATTGAAACTTTCTAAGAGAACTGAACTGAAACATAAACACATAAAAGATAAGTATGTGTGTCAGGCAATAGCTGTGTTAATAATGGTGGGGAAAATCCTTTCACAGTCTATATAAATATCAAATCACTATGATTTGTACTTACAAATCATCTTACAATTTTATATGTGATCATACCTCAGTAGAATTGAAAAAAAACCTATGATAAATGCAATAAGAATATATCTTAAAACATGTCTAAGTTTAGTAGAGTTGGAATAAAATCACAACATAGTTACAAACATGATGAGTCACAACCAATATCAATATCAGTTATTTACAATGTTACCCTTCCTTTTGACCATGAAATTCAAAAGAGCAGAGGTCACTGAAGGTATGGTGTCACCAGTAGGTCAACATTTACCTGCGGAGCAAGTGTATCGGTAGCCTGATGGTGACTTTAGACTTCCTGATACCCCAAAACTGCCATTGTGCCTTTGGCCAGACAACAAAAACTTGGGGCCAAGTTTACCAAGAAATTAAGGGGCCAAAAGTAAGGTATGTGGGAGCCACACTCACAACCTACATCCAGCTCAGCTATACAAGCTGATTTATTGGTCTTATTTCAGAGACTCATAAATCTTGAAGATCAAAAGCTGCAATTAGGGTCTGCTGTGCAGTGCTCTGCAGGTGAGCGGGCATATCCTGCAGGGCATAAGCCAATAGTTTATTTCTCTGGAAAAGATGGAAGCAAGGGCTATGATCCAGAGACACACAAAAAATCTTTGAGCCGAACAGCTCGCTGCAGAGATTTCTCCAGACCCTAATTATCTAAAAGTTTAGAATTCCAGGAGCATGCGGCTGCTCTGCGACATCTTATGCTACTCATAACAAGCAATACAAAAGAGAGTATGGGGGAAGATTGTCTGTCATAGAGGAAGGGGAAGGAGTGGGATGGGGGAGTATGGGAACCTTGGTGGTAGAAGATGTTCTCTGGTGGAGGGTTGGGTGATCGATCATTGTATGACTGAAACTCAAACAGGAAAGTTTTGTAGCTATCTCTTGGTGATTAATAATAATGATAACAATAATAAAATAAAATTGATACTCTTAATAAAAATGTAATGTAGAATTCATGCCCAGTTCAATCAGCTTAATCAATAGCTGAATAAATAGCAGTACTCTTAAGTTAAAAAAAAAAAAAGGGAGCCGGGCGTCAGAGCAATCGCACAGTGGAGAGGGCTTTTGACTTGCATGGAGCCAACCTGGGTTCATTCCCTGGCATCCCATATGGTCCCCTGAGCACCCCCAAGAGTCATTCCTGAGTACAGAGCCAGGAGTAATCCCCATGTATCTCCAGGTGTGACCCAAAAAGCCTCCCCCAAAAAATCATACATAAAAGAGCAAAGGGCACTTTTCTTGAATTTTGTTTCATAAAGTTTAACTAAATGTCTAGAGCAACCTATAGTTAAAAACTTTATGCTTATTTAATTGAAAAAATGGAAAAAACAAAGGCATTAAATAATTTACATTAATTGTGCATGCTAATAAATACTATGGTGGCAGTAAGTTTATATAATTATATTGTCCTTGTTTTTTAAGCAAAAATTATAAAATAACAAATTCAGTGCATTAGTATCTAAGGAATGTTTTAGAAAATCTAGCACCTCCCTCCTGTTTTAATTTTCTTTTTTTTTAAATTTAGTCACCATGAAATTACATGATTCATGATTGGATTTCAGGCATACAGTGTTTCAGCATCAATCCCTTCATCATTGTCCACTTTCCTCCACTACTGCACCCAAATTTTTATTTGTCTCCCACTCACCAGTCTGCTCCTACAAGAGATACTTTATATAATAATGTTTTGCACTGTGATTTAAAGTAGTATTAATGGTAGGGTTTCATATATAATACTTGAACACTTTTCAATACCACCTCCTACTCCAGGTTCAACACTCCTCTCAACCAAAGATTTTGCCCCCTCATTGTTCTATCCCCTAGCCCCCTCAAGTAGCATGTTGCCTATTGAATACCAGTTCTCAGATACTTTGTTTCCAGTGTCTTCTGGTATTCCAGTGTCTTTTGGAATAATAATGGTATTATTATTCCACCATTATGTTTCTTTATGCCCCATATGTTGAGGGACATCATTCTGTTTTGGCTTCTCCTCCTAACTTCACTCACATGATACTCTCTAGGTCCCTTTATGTGGCAGCAAATTTCATGTTTATCTTTTCTTTTGGTAGAGTAATATTCCAGTGTCTATATTTACCAGTTTCATTATCCAGACATTTGGTCTTGTAGACTTGGGTTGTTTTCAGGTTTGGGTTGCTGTGAATACTGCTGCAAGGAATACTAGGATGCAAATGTCTTTTCTGTGGAGCCCTTTGATACATCTTAATCAATAGAGATATTACTATATCCTGGGGTTTTGTGTGTTTTTTTTAATTCGTTGCAGACTGCCTAGTTTTAGGTGATAGATTCTTATGTGAAAACTTGGGCCTTGTAAGTATTGAGTCAGACAAGTAATAATTTGGGGGGATCTACTTATGTTTAGGGCTATCCCAGCTTAGTGTTTGGAGCGGCTGGAGCGATAGCACAGCGGGTAGGGCGTTTGCCCTGCACGCAGCCAACATGGCCGACCCGAGTTCGATTCCTCCGCCCCTCTCGGAGAGACTGGCAAGCTACCGAGAGCATTCGATATGCCAGACACAGTAACAACAAAGTCTCCTGGAGACGTTACTGGGCCCGCTCGAGCAAATCGATGATCAACAGGAGGGCCAGTGTTTGGTTGGCATGCCTTAGAATAGTGTTGCTTAGAAAGCTTGTAGTGTTGGGAATCTAACCCTCTAACCCAGGGTCTCAGACATGTAAGTCAATGCTTTACTGATGTCATATTCTGACCTCCAAAATATTAATAGTCTTTGACTGCATCTTTTTTTCCTTCAGAAGATGATTCTGAGAGCATTTTATGATAGAAAGAAATCAGTATTTATTTTTATTAATTCTAGATACTTCCTTTTATACTTTGAAAACATTGTCATTTTCACCTCTCCCAAAACCATTAATATTTTAATCAAAATGAAAGTTCTTAGTCAAAGAAACTAAAATGAAATTAATGTTTTATTAAACATTTTTGCTTATTAATAACTTTATGTTTTCTTGAATAATTTGAATATTTAAAGAACTTCTCAAGGCAAATCCTATCTGGAAAGTAAGCCTCACATGTTTATCGGCATCAGTATTCTAAATAGTTGCTACTACTTTGTTACTATTATTGTTACCTTGCTTTTCTTTGGCTTTTATTTTTCATGTACAATAACCATAATGATATAAAATGATCACAGAGTTCTTGCCACATGTTTGTCACTGTTTTAATCTTTCAATTTACTCATTTATACATTATAACCATTTTGTTATGAAGGCACTTTTAACATACTCTGTTTTACCCAAGCAAACTAGACAAAAAAGGATAACAATTTGCCTAAGATCACAAATTTGGGGTTGGAAATCACAACATACTAATCTACTGTGGGATTTCATTTCTTCTTCATTATGGGAATCTGAGTTGTCAGGATTTCAAATCGAGACTTACATATCAACAGGTATTAATTTACTTAGAGGTACAATATTGAAGCCCATTTATAATCTGGACTGTTCTTCCCAATTAAAAATTCAGATAACTCTAAGAAATACCTCCTCTCTCAACATCAAATGTTAATTCTAAGGCTAGTTATTTAGTAGATTCCCTGATTCAGCAGAAAAAGATTATAAAGATAACCACCTATTAGATTTAGAAAAAAGAATGTTTCTGCATTTTATCATATTAGATAAACACTGATTTTGAAAGGTTAAATGTTTATTTCAAGTAAAAGAGATCAAATAAAAAATTTAAAATGCAGCAAGGAGCACAGGTACTATTGCTGTGTGAGAATGATGGTTTTTCCATCTTAGGTACTCTCAGTTGGGGATTAAATAATTCAAAGGACTTTCCTTTCAGGTGTTTTACATGTTTCTGTTTACTAAAGAGATATAAGGAAATATTTATATTTATGTATGGATTTGGGATGTAGAATTTCAACTAAAGTTAGTTATTTAACTTTGAAATTTCTATTCCAGATGAAACTCTAAAATCATTATCAAATTACCTACAAGAAAACCTCAGTGAATTGAAAGAATATCTACTATTCATATTTTTTAGTATATTAGTTTTCCTCTTCCCCCTTTAGCCAAGAATAGCTGCACTTAGTTTTCTCAATGAAAAGAAAGTTATAACTTTTTAAGTATCTGAGAATTAGGGTATGAAAACTTGAAATAGAGTAAATAGCATGGAAATAGACTGAGTTCAATAAATTGAATATACATTTATGAATGGGCTGGAGTGATAGTACAGTGGTAGGGCATTTGCCTTGCATGCAGCCAGCCTGGCCGAGCCAGGTTCGATTCCTTCGCCCCTCTCAGAGAGCCTGGCAAGCTACCAAGAGTATCTCGCCCGCATGGCAAAGCCTGGCAAGCTACCTGTGACGTATTTAATATGCCAAACACAGTAACAACAAGGCTCACGATGGAGACGTTACTGGGCCCGCTCTAGCAAATCTATGAATAACGGGAGGACCGTGACCGTGTTATTTATGAATAGCCAAGGGGCCAGTGAGAAAACACAGGGGCTAATGTGCTTCTCTTCTATGCAGCCATCTCTGGTTAGATCTTTGGCACATCATATACTCCTCAAGCACTGCCAGGAGTGGCCACTAACCATTAAGCTAGGACTAAACCCTCATCACTGCTAGGTGTATCCTCAGTCCCTCACCACCTACCCCCAACAAAATAAATAGCACATTGGAAGTAAAACTTGTTCTCCAAACTAAACTGTCTTTTTGTGTGGTAGTGGTCTTCTGGTTTCAGTGTGTCTGGGAGCTTAGTAAGAGTCTCTCAAATTCATTCTTTTTCCTGGTATTGCTATTTATATAATCACATGAAGCCTGAACATTTCAACTTGACAAAATTCAATCCTAAAAAACTGTAGTCCTAGTTATTTCCTAGGGCTTCTTTTTTTTCTCCTAGATTTAATAGCACAGTTTACTGCCCTTTAAAGGTTTGTTGAAAGCATTCTATAGAAAAAAGTTAGCAGATGTTGTATTTATATTTGTTACTGAGAAAGTTTTCAGAAACTTGAGCAAAGGTTTAAAATTATTTTTTGTAAGTAAAACTCCTTCAACAGTCTCAAGATACCATTATAATTTTTTTCCAGTTTTCAGATGCATCTCTTTTCCATTATTTATACTGTATCACTGTCATCCCTGTCACCAAATTACTCAAGTGGGCACCAGTAACGTCTCTATTCCTCCCAGCCCTGAGATTTTAGCAGACTCTTCTTACTCATCTTTTCCCAATGGTTGGAGGCTCTTTCAGGGTCAGGGGAATGAGACTTACTGTCATTACTGTATCTGGCATATCGAGTACACCACGGGGAGCTTGCCAGGCTGTTCCTGTGCAGGTGGAATACTCTAAGTAGTTTGCCAGGCTCTTCGAGAGGCATAAATGGGTAGGAAGTGTCTTATAAGTGTCTGGAAAGTGGCCTGGAGCATGGCGGTGGTTGGGCAGTGAAGGTCGGCTGTTGGGCTGGGTCCCTTGGGGTGGGGAGGGCTCTCACGCACCCCACAGCCTGGTGCAGAGTCTGGTGGCATGGTTCTGGGAGCCTCCTTTTATACTACCATCTGGGAGGAGCATCCATTAGTTCTGGAGGATGGCGGATGAGGAGATTATCTGGTGCTGGCAGGGTGTGGCTTATTGGTGTGATCCCTGAGTCACTGGAGACTGGGGAATCAGGCAGAGGATCTCTGTTCTTAGTCCTGTTGAGTCCAGAGTCCAAGGTCACAAAGTTCCAAATTATCTGGGTTCTGTAGGACTTCATTCATGCGTGAGGTTCTGCCTGAGCGTCCGGAAAGCAGCTTGGAGTGTGGCGGTGATTGGGCGGTGGAGGTCAGCTGCTGGGGCTGGGTCCCTTGGGGTGGGGAAGGCTCTCACCCACCCCATAGCCTGACACAGAGTCCCATTGATTTCTACATAATATGTAAAATAAGCATCTTGACTTTCTTCCTTACGATGGTCAAATATTCTTCTCTAGAATTACTTGACTAGTTTCTTATATCTTCACATTCAATGTCTTCCACTGGTCAAATTTTACACCTTTCAAAACACAAGGTACAAAGAAGTGAACATGGAGACTTCTAAATGCAAATTTCAAGGTATGGAATTAAAGAAAATTAGGGACACTCTCAGATGTAGCCCTGGAGCCTAGAGACAAGATCACATGACACTATTGCTAGTCCCCAAGCAGCACATCATTGCAGGTTCCAAATATAGAATTATCAGGCCTGTACAGCCAGGTAGAGTATCACCTCAAATGACCCTCACTACTCCTGTATACTTCTAGGAAGGCTTACCATCCAAACTTGAAAAGACCTATTACTCTGGGGTGTATGTGTGTTTGTATGTATGGTGGAGATGGCGTGGTACACATAGCTTCTAGATACATAAGAATATTGAATTTAGTGTTAGGTGTTCCCCTCCTATCCTCACCCGTCCCCTGCTCCCTCCCGCTCCCCCATGAAACCACTCAGGCTACATCCTCTCCTTCTCCCTCTTCCAGAGGAAGAAAAAAATGATCATCAATGTTAAAAGGCAGTTGCTAAACCAACACCTAGAACTGGCTTGATGCTCCAGAAAATATGCTCTGGCTCTTCCTCATGGGTTTCGGTGCTATACACAAATGGAGAAACTTCTCTAGTAATGAACTCAGAAATGATACAGGAAAGTATGGTCTTCTAGTATTAGGTTTTTTAAGCTGAATGTTTTTATGCAAAACCAATGAAGTCCGAGTTGTAGTTTCTGTAAAATATGAATAGCAAGGTGTAGGATGACATTGCTTTGTCCTTTCTTCCTTGCCACAAGGAGCTTAGATTTATCAAGTCACACCCATCAGAATGATCCCAAGTCAGTCCCATTCTTTTGTTTATCTGTAACCATTTCTCTATGCTCTCTTCTCCAACAAGTTATTCAGCTTATTCCCTTAGTCATTTAATCACTTAACTTCCCGTTAGTCGTCGATTTGCTTGGATGGGCGCCAGTAACGTCTCCATTAATCCCTGTCATGTGCCAGTGTAGCCCAATGGCATCTGTTCGCTCTGGGAACATGAAGAGCCTCAAACCGATCGTTCATGATCTTGATGAAGAAGTCTGACCATCTGGTAGATGGGCGGCCATGCGGTCTTTTGACATCCTGTGGGATCCAGTCAGCAACAGCTCTAGTCCAGCAGTCATATTTAAATCTCATTACATGACCAGACCATCTGATTTTTGACACTTTGGTGAACGAGACAGCGTCCCTGATTCTTGAACGTCGACAGGTGTCGGAACTCCGGATTCTTTCTCTCATTTGAGTGAAACGTGATATTCCAAGCATAGCTCTTTCAATTCCTCTTTGGAAGACCCGAATAGCATTCTCATCCTGTTTACGTAGGGCCCAGGTCTCTGAGGCTATGTTAATGCAGGAAGAACAGTGGAATCAAATTATGTGCCCGGAGCCGGAGGTTCTTCGTCCTCTTAGGTATTTCTTCGAAGTTCATGAAGGCGTTCCAAGCCGCTCTCTTCCTCCTGGGCAGCTCGGGTGCCAGGTCCTTTGTCATGTTGACTTCTCGACCTAGGTACACATAGCTGTTGCATTCGGAGATGGTCGTTCCGTTGAGAGCGAATGGGGCCTCAGGGACGAGGCTGTTTCTCATAAACATTGTCTTCATAAGATTCAGCTGTAGTCCCACCTTTCCACACTCATGGTCAAAGTCGGCCAGCATTTGTGCCTCTTGGCTGATGTTTGGTGTTATTAAAACAATGTCATCAGCAAAAAGGAGGTGGTGTAGTTGCCGACCATCTATCTTCACTCCCATTCCTTCCCATTCCAGTCGTCGCATGATGTTCTTGAGGGTGAACTGAAGCGTTTCGGTGAAATGGTATCTCCCCTGCCGAACCCCTCTCTTGACATCGATGATTACTTCTTTGTAGAATGGTGAGATCCTGGTAGTGAATCCGCAATACAGCTCATGGAGGATCTTGCTGCATTGGGCTTGAATGCCCTGATTGGCTAGGGCTTCAATGACCGCTTCCATCTCAACAGAATCAAAGGCCTTCTTTATATCAATGAACGTTAAACAGAGGGTCATCTTGAACTCCCGAGAAACCTTAATGAGCTTGGTTATCGTGTGGATATGGTCGATGGTGCTGAATCCTTTGTGGAACCTGGCTTGTTCGCATGGTTGTCTTTCATCTAGTGTTCTGCCAATCCTATTCAGGATGACTCGAGTGAACAACTTGTCGATGACAGACAATAGGCAGATCGGGTGATAGTTGCCAATGTCATGGATGTCTCCCTTCTTGAACAGTAGTATGGTACTGCCGGTTTTCCACTGGAACGGAACCTTGCATTCAGACAGGTAGCGTGTGAAGAGCCAAGCCAGTGTATTGATGAGTACTGACGGCAGGTTCTTCAGGTGTTCAGGTGTGGCCTTGTCTGGCCCGGGTGCTGTTCGTTTCTTTACTGATGGAATGGCGTCGGATTTCGGAAGGGAGAACGTTGGGAACGACATATCCATCCTGTGGAATTCGGTATGTCGGCAAGTGGACATGGCTATCGAAGAGATTTGAGTAGAAGTCATGGATAATCTTCTCCACTGCCATTCTGAAGGATGTGATGGATTCATCAGGACGTCGGAGGGCAGTCATCTTGGTCTTGTAGTTGGCGAAGGACAGGTGGGTGTTACGAATACTTTTCCCGGCTTCTGCCACATCTACCAGCGCTTCTGCTCTTCTCTCTTTGAGGTCTTCCTTGATCGCATCTCTGCACTGCTTTGCGAGCTCGGACGTTAGCTTGTGGTTGCCTGAGGCATGCGCCAATCCACGTTGGCGAATAAGCTCAAGAGTTTTCGAAGACAGGCGTTTTTTTGTGGCTATCTCTCTCTTGGCGTTCCTCGAACAATCATGGAGGTGCTGAACCAGTCTATCGTACTCCTCGTCAATGTTGTCAACAATGGCATCTTCCCATGTTGCCGCAATAGTGCCAAAGAGCTCCCAGTTGGTGGTCGTTCTGGGAGTTCTCTTTTTGAACTTTGCAGCCCTTTCTCCCCGTTCTGTGAAGTAGAATTTTGCACGAAGGAGACGGTGGTCTGATCCCGTTCGGAATTTTGGGACAACAGCGACATCGGTCAGGCAAAACCATTAATTGAATATGATGTGGTCTATTTCGTTGTGGAATCTTCCACCAGGAGACTCCCATTCCCTTAGTCAGTTTCTGTTAATTTGTAAGGGCAGATCTTTCTAGTACACTGAACTTGTATTGTAAGTTAATACTGCTTTTCTCCTCTCCTTATGTCTTTTGAATAATTTAAGACAATGTCCTTTTGTATAGACACAAGAAGACAATTAATATTATGCTTTTCTAAGATGAGATTTAATTGGCTTCAAATATTATTTATTATATTATTATTCAAATATTATTTATTATTTATTTCTCAACTTAAGTCTCAGCTGCCCTTACTTCCTTGTACCCCCCAAAGCAGGGTCCTGGAGAGGGACTGGATGGAACCAGGGCAAACGGTAAGCTATGTGCTACCCTGACATCAAGATGGGCCTGGCCAAAGTGTCACAGTTCCTAACGACAAGTTAAGAGTTTGATCATGGACAAATGCTGTCATGATCCAAAAGTAATGATGAGACTAGGACCCTGCTAGGGATAGTAAAGACTAATCTGGCCTGAGCACTGTAGTCTGAGATTGGGATGACTCCAGGAGAGCAATTCTATAAGCTTAATACATCTCTTACTGTGTCCATACAAAATGATTAATATTTATATGTTTATATGTTTGTTGGACAAGGAGAGGAGAAACACACCCATGGGATTCTGCCCTTGGGTGGGTCATCTTGCTGAAAGAGAATCTGTCCTAGAAGCAGCATCCCCTGAGGGAAAGAACTTTAACCCTAATGATTGTGACCACACCTAAGTGTAAGCCCAACCCCTCATGGTTTTGGGATTTAACTAGACTGTAAGAGTGGGCTGGGGGATCAAGTTCCAGAGCCAGAGCCAGAAAGAGAAGGGGTTCCAGATCAGGGCCCGGGAGAGAACGAGAGAGAAAGACAAGAATGAATGGGGATGAGACTGGAATAAACAGCATCTGATCAATCAACCAGCTTGGCCCTCGTTTTGTCCACCATCTGCCCCATGGCCCCGGCTGCCCTGGCTGGGGAAGCGGCCCAGGCTCCCCAGAACCTGAGTGGCCAGGGGAAGAGCCATTGGGGCCACCCCCTGGCCACCCTCAGAGATTTTATACAGGTCTATTTTATAAAGTTGCTGTTAAATGAGAACATTCAATGTAATGCTTTCATTATCACTGTCATTATTTGCCATTAAAATGTATCCAAAGAAACAGTGATGAAGAGAGATTCTCTATATTCTTGAGTAATTCTAAAACAGATAATTGATTTCCCGGTATTTATTTTGATTAGGGATATTTTTACCTCCAAGTAATCGGAATCACTGTTGTCTTGACTTATTCAAACAAGGGTTGATAGTTTAATTTAACTTGCTATCACAAAATACTCTAGAGATAGGTGTTTGTTGGATTTGGTTTAGAAACTTAATAATATCAGAGTTAATATGTGAAAAATTCTTAAATCCTTCACCTTATGCTTGCAAAAAAAAGTTATTGAAGCTACATGTAGCACATAGATATAATTTTTTTTTTGCCTTAGCTTTTGGGATTACACCTGGTGATGTTCAAGGCTACTTTGATGGGTGCTAAATAGTTGTCCCTGAAAGTATTCAAGGGACATACTGTGCCAGATATTGAAGTTTCTCTCGTGACAAACATGTGCTCCATCACTTTTAGCAGTTTCCAAAAATTTTTTTAAAAGTATTGCAAAATGAATCTCATAATACATAAGAAAAATGACAGATTATTTATTTTTTCCCAGCAGTTTTCATATAATATAAAGGTACATTGATCATCAACAGAAATAATCATATTAAAAACATTAAACCATTGGTGGGTTTATCTGAGTAGATGTAGTAAAAGTATTTGACAAGTCAGGCAATAAAAGGGAATTTAATCAAATAGACAAAATCTTTAGAAACCTATAACTGACATCTATGTTACTGGTAAAACAGTGGATATTTTCCTTTTAAGCTAACATTGGAAATAAGATAAGTATGTTCATTCTTACAATATCTATTAAACATCGCATGGGAGATTCTTGCCAGTGCAATGATGAAAGTGGAAGAAAAGCTATATAGATTTTAAAGGAAGAAACAAATTATTCATCTTTACAGATGATTTAATTCTGCTGTGGAAAATCTTAGGAAATCAAAAACTGGTTAAGAGAGTTTATCAAAATCATAGAAATAATACCACATAAAACTCAACTGAATTTAAGGATATTAGCAACAAATAACTGGAAAAAAATATCACTTACAACAGCATCAAACATACTCAGATAAATTTAATATGTATTAACACAATAAAAATATATGCCATATAAAAGTTAGAATATTAGGATAATAGTAGTCTCAAAATAGAAAAAAATTATGTCAACTTACAGATGAATTAGCTCTACCTATTTATATAGCATCTATGTATATATTCAACAATCTCATAGGTGCTATGTTAAAAATTATAACAGTAAAAAAAAGAAGTTAAGCAACTGGATACATATTATATCAAACTTTATTTCAAAGAGAAGATCAGCATTGTTTGAGAGGAGGGGTCTGAGCATTAATGATCTGGGTTGTACAAAAACCTCTTTTTTGGTGGGAAGAATAACGGAAATTGCATATGGTTTGATTATAATTGTATTTGCCAATATTTATCTAAGATTTAACAGTAAAATTCCTACTTCTCTATCTATATTATCTCTCATTAGAATTCACTGATGAAATAGAAACACAAACCTTTCTGGTAACAGTTCTTCGCATAAAATGGTTTCAATGGAAAGCGGGGGCACGATGGTGCTTCACAGCCTGAAAATGATAATACTGCTCTAAGAAGAAGGGAGTCAATGCTGGTGTCTCCATGCTAATCAGAACCTGCTGAGTTTCTAAGGGAAAAAATATGCTAAGCAGCAAAATTCGAAAGTGAATGAAAATATATCCAATTTACAATCAAATAAAAATGCTGTGGGCATAAAGCCAGAGAATATTCTTAGATTGGACTTTGTTTAGCACTCTAAATTTAACTAGCTACAATTATTTTAGTACATTTCTATTCAACATTTGAAATGACATCTTTGTTTTCTAATGGAAAAAACTTCTTCCTCTTGAAGTTAGAAGAAAGTACGTTTTTCTGTAATGTATTGAATGTTTTATTTCTGATTTTGTACATAAATTGTAAATACTTTCCCCCTTTATGTTAAAGAAAATTTGAGCTAATGCTGCTAAAATGTAGAAAATATATACTGATATATTTTTATGGAGGTGATATTGACAGCCTCTACCCTGTGACTAGAACAAGTGAAAACTCATTTATGTTATATGATACAATATACTCTGACTATCTTCAAGCATATATGATATGAGAAATCTCCCAACAAAGACTATACTCTATAGTTTATTTTAGTAGACTGAAAAACTTAAGAATAAAAATTAAGATTTAAAATGGCAAAACAACTATTTTTTTCAATTTTCAAAAATTATTTTTCCAAATAATGAAATGAATATTTATGTAACACAGTTTCTCTATTTGTCTCAGTACTTATTGTGCTGTGTTTATTAGTTCATTAATTATCTTGTAACAATGAAAACTCTTTTCAGAGTATCACTTGACATAACAATTGAAGCAAGAATATTGAACTAATTTTTAAGCAAATCTGTAGAAGCAGCTTATTGACTTTATTAAAAGTTGTTGTTTCCTTTTGGGAACTGAAAATTATATCCAAGGTACTAAATTCCTCATAAAAAGATTTGGAGGAATTCTTTTTCCCATAGAGCTAATATTCCAATTAATTCATCCAAAGCCTTCTCCTATTGAGCCTGTATGAGAGCAGCTAAGTATATCAGGAATTTTTAAAAGGAAGCAACTCTGCCAGATACTTGAAACTCCAGTGCATACACTCAGTGACTCACAGTGCTGACTGACTATATGATTTATCAAATAGTCTGTCTTCCAAAAATCATTGACCATTGAAATCTCACTGATTTTCCTTTTTTCCCCTTCCCTTTATTGTTTCTGTGATAGCAATGATAGAGTTGACAAAACAGAAGTTCTCACACACACATTTTGTACTCCTGTCAGTAAAGCCAGGACTGCACTCAGATTGCATAGGGGGTGCTGAGGATTCAACTATTAGGCTTATTTTTATAAGATAGATGTTTTTCCTCTGAACTGAAGCTCTTCTGTTTTTCTTTACTTAAAATTCTTTTGAGCAACATTAATTGAAATTCTTCTTCTTTAAAACTTCCAGTCTTTCTCCTTTAATACCTTTTGCCTCAAAGGGGTACTGAGGGCTATGTTACATGAAAGCTAGAAAATACAAAGACTTGCTGATTGCTTATATGCCTTGTCCTAAAATGCATTTGATATTTAGTTTTGTGGTTGATATTAATTTAAAAAGATAATTATTAGTCTGGGGACAGCTCTGTTGTACAGGAACCTGTGTGTGGAAGTCTGTGAAGACCAGACTGTCATCTATTAGTGGCTGGTGAGGAGTGAGCATATGAATCAGAAGAATAGCAATTGATAAAAAATGAGGGCAATGATATTTCCACTGGATACGCTGAATATTTTTGTACTTGTTTTCCAGATAGAAGTTAAAATGTGAAGCTATCTGACTCAAAATTTGACACCAAGAATACTGAGTAACAGTGTCTATGAGAACTCTGCATACAACACAAGTTAATATTAAGCATGAAGTAAGGAAACTTTTTCTTCTACTTTCTTTCCTTTCTATCTTTCTTTTTTTTCACTGCCACCATGAATCACACAGTTATTTATTACTGGGCTTTAGGATTAAAATGTTTCAGTACCAATATTTTCCTAGAGTCTATTTCTACTAATGGCCCTGTTTTTCCTCTCACCCATCTGATGGCCTCTTTGAGAGGCATTTTGTAAAAAAACAAAATAAAACAAAAATCCTTGAACTCTAGTTTATAGCAGTGTTGTGAATAGGGTTTCATGAATAGCAATTCACTACCTTTCAGCCCCATCTCTTCCCCTGGTTGAACACTTCCCTCCACCATTGTTGTGGTGAAGATGACTTTTTCCTAGATGAAGAATGAATAGCATTAAGTTTATGAGTTTTAGATATATGTTTTCTCATGCTGTTTTTTATGTCACAGGCAAAAAAAAACATGTCCATAAATGAATACTCGGAATTATTAGATGTTCTGTACTTGAATGCACTGAAGGAAAAAATTCATATTGCTTTTAGTGATGGTTCTCAAAAGATGTTACATGGGAAAATTGTAAAGCGGCCAATAAAAAGAACTTTCAGCCTAATGGGAGGATGTGGTGGCTTTGCGAAGTATATAAATATTTCTATTTTTATGATATATGCTGTACATTTACTATTCAATTTTAATTTGATGATAAATATACAATCAGCATGGCAGAAGGTGTTTGTGCAATGTATTTGAATTTTAAGGTCATAGTACATGCTAACTTTTTAAGAAATTAAGAAGAAAAGAATTGCTTTTAGGAATTTATATATGTGCACTTACCGAATTTGATTTTACTGAAAAGGTTGAGGAACTAATTGATATTTAATGAGATTTGCACTTAAGGTATAAAAATCATTCAACTTTCAGAAAATCTTAAGGTTCTTAAAAATGAAACCTTTCTTTAAGATTATAATTGGAGGGGCTAGAGTTATAGCACAGAGGGTAGGGCGTTTGCCTTGCATGCGGCCAAACAGGGTTCAATTCCCAGCTTTCCATATGGTTCCCTGAGCACCGCCAGGATTGATTCCTGAGTGAAGAGCCAGGAGTGACCCTGAGCATCGCCAGGTGTGACCCAAAAAGAAAAACAAAAAAAGAATATTACTGGAAAGATTTCTTTTCTTAGGTTTTTAGCATTTTTCACTTTTTGCTTATCAGTGTCATTTAAATGTGATGATAATTTAACTCGTGGACATTTAGTTTGGAGAGAAAAAATAAAACTATTACACTGATAGCTTTTTTTTCTTGCAAAGATTTTGTATCATTTGAGTGGTAATTCAATGTAATGAAAAACTAGTAACAAATTTCAGGAATACTGATAGAATTCTAAAATGTATTATCCAAAACTGTGAACAATTTCATGAGTGAAATAATTAATACATACCTAGTTTTCAATGTCTGTATAGGTGGCATGACTTAATAGCATCAAGGAGAGAATACATTTGGCTATATTGACCTCCAATGGAAGCTAAGGATGGAGGCCACTTTTAGTACCAGACTTCACCAAGAAAACTTATCTTTTTCAACTAGAGCCAGAATTAGAGTGGCATAAAACCTCCAATAAGAGTGAAATACAGCACAGAAAATTCAGAATAGAAAAATCAACATAAATTAGATATATTACAAGAATAAATGCCCTGAGTAATAGTGCTTGCAAATTTTATTAGAACATATTGGGTGTTCCTAAATGATTGATAATTAAACTATAGAATAAGTTATGTGAAGTGCACTGGAGATTTTTCTTTTTGATGTTTACATGCAAATTAATGTCACATGGAGAGAATGAAAGGTCTATTTAAAACAGTGAATATACATTTACTTTTGTTCACAAGTATACAGATCGGCCTCCATTTTGGCTTTGATGATCTCAATTGAGATTATTCTTAAACTATAATGAAAGAGTGATTTATTTTTTTTTTTAATTTTTATTAGTGAAACACCATGAGGTACAGTTGTAGATTTACAAATTTTTGTGCTTGGGTTTTGATTATACAATGATCAAATACCCATCTCTCCACCAGTGCCCATTTTCTACCACCATGGATAATATCCCTCCCACCCCCATCCCCCCCATCCCACCCTGTCTCTGTGGCAGAGCATTCCATTTTGTTCTCTCCCTCCTTTTGGGTGTTGTGGTCTGCAAAAGAGGCATTGAGTGGCAAACATGTTCAGTCCATAGTCTACTTTCAACATGCCTCTCCCCTCCTGGGAGGATCCTCCAAACACCCTTTATTTGGTGCTCCCTTCCTCTATATGAACTGCCCTTTCCCCTAGAATACCCGGCTGGCCTCTAAGCTATGGAGTAATCCACCTGGTGCTGATCTCAGCTATTCTTGGGTATTAATCTCATATTTTGTTACTTTATATCCCCCAGATGAATGCAATCTTTCTATGTCTATCCCTCTCTTTTTGACTCATTTCACTTAGCATGGTACTTTCCATGTTGTACCACTTGTATATAAATTTCATGACTTCATCTTTTCTGACAGCTACATAGTACTCCACTGTGTAGATGTGCCAAAATTTCTTTAACCAGTTCTCTGTTCTCGGGCACTCAGGTTTCTTCCAGTTTTTGGCTATTGTAAAGAGTACTGCAATGAACAAACAAGTGCAGATGTCACTTTGACTATACATTTTTGCCTCTCTGGGATATATTCCCAGGAGTTGTATTGCTGGGTCAAATGGGAGCTCAATTTATAATTTTTTGAGAATCGTCCATACTGTTTTCCAGAAGGGCTGAACCAGTCGGCATTCCCACCAACAGTGAAGGAGTGTCCCTTTCTCACCACATCCGCGCCAGCATCGGTTCCTTTTGTTCTTTTGAATGTGGGCCAGTCTCTGAGGTGTGAGATGGTATCTCATTGTGGTTTTGATCTGCATCTCCCTGATGATTAATGATGTAGAGCTTTTTCTCATGTGCTTTTTTGCCTTTCGGATTTCTTCTTTGAGAAAGTTTCTGTTCATTTCATTGCCCCATTTTTTGATGGGGTTGGATGTTTTCCTCTTGTGGAGTTAAACCAGTACTTTGTATATCCTTGATATCAACCCCTTGTCAGACGTGTATTTGGCAAATATCCTTTCCTATTCTGTAGACTGTCCTTGTACTTTGGTCACTGTTTCTTTGGAGGTGCAGAAGCTTCTTAGTTTAAGATAGTCCCATTTATCTATCTCTATTTTCACTTGCTCGGCCAGTGGCGTGGCATCTTTGAAAATACCATTAGCTTCAATGTCATGGAGGGTTTTGCCAACTTTGTCTTCAATGTACCTTATGGTTTCTGGTCTTTAATCCATTTGGATCTTACTTTTGTACATGGTGTGCTAGGCAGAGTTCTGAGCCCATTTTTTTGCATGTAGCCATCCAGTGATGCCAACACAATTTGTTAAAGAGGCTTTCCTTGCTCCACTTCACATTTCTTGCACCTTTATCAAAGATTATATGATCATATGATTGAGGGGAGATGTCAGTGTATTCAACCCTGTTACATTGGTCTGCAACTCTGCCTTTGTTCCAGTACCATGCTGTTTTAATTATTACTGTTTGTGGTAGAGTTTGAAGTTAAGGAGGTTGATTCCTCCCATTTTGAAAGAGTGATTTCTATCTGATGACATTGTTCTTACTTTGTAGGGCAGAAATGCAAAGAAAGAAAGAAAGAAAGAAAGAAAGAAAGAAAGAAAGAAAGAAAGAAAGAAAGAAAGGTAGCTTATTTAAAGCTTTAATTACAATATAATATTCATTCTCTCTGCCTATACTATGCTGTTTTCCTGAAACTGAGGCAGGGAAGTCTTCCCCACAATTCGAAAATGTGCAACTCACATGGCAACACCATATGTATTCCACACTCATAGTTAAACACAGAATTTCAATATACTCTATCACAGATACCTTGGCTATATGTATGTCAAATTGCTAGGAAAGTAGAGATTTTTTTTCATTCCAACATGGATTTTAATTATTTGAAATAATTGATGTTTTTCTTGTGACTTATGAAATAAGTCTTAGATATTTAGCCAGCTGCACTAGGTTTCTGGTGAATATAACTTTTCTTTTTTATGCTATGTAAAGTGGATGTTTTTGGAAAGATTGCTTTAGTAATATCTTGGTATGACAGACTGCACATTAAAATTTAAGAGAGAATAAAAATAGTTTAATCAACTATTAAAGGCTGGAGCGATAGCATAGCGGTAGGGCGTTTGCCTTGCACGCAGCCAACATGGCCGACCCGAGTTCGATTCCTCTGCCCCTCTCGGAGAGCCCGGCAAGCTACCGAGAGTATCTCGCCCGCACGGCAGAGCCTGGCAAGCTCCCCGTGATGTATTTGATATGCCAGACACAGTAACAACAAAGTCTCCAATGGAGACATTACTGGGCCCGCTCGAGCAATCAACTATGATACCAATTTGAAATTTTAGAATATTATTAAAAATTGTCTTAATAAAAATAATTGAAGATTGTTATAGAATTCATCAATCTAAACTGTAAATATTTTACACAAATACATTTCCATAGATGTGTTTTTAATTTCACTAACTTTTTAGATCTAGAAAAAAGCAAGATTTTAAAGTCAATCCGAAAAATAAGATAACATGAACTGAAATTTTTATTGTTGGTTGAAACCAGAACATAGCAATTCAAGTAAAGTTTATTAGGGTTTCTATATTGAGAAAGGCCATTTTATTTCCTTTTTTTTAAGGAGTGTTTCCTTTTGTGGTAAAATTAATCCCTTTCCAACTTGTATATAGTATATTTCTACCTTTAGCTGTAAACTTTTCTGTTTATCATTGACTTTTAGTATATTATCTAATATATATACAATCAAGTTATTTTAATTTTGCCTTATTTATCTTGCTTTGTGTACATAATAGTTTTAGTCCATAGCTTGATTGGAAAGATGCAATTCTGGAAATTTCTTAGCCATTATCTTTTCCAAGTTTTCTTCTGTTTGGCTTCCCTTCTCTTCTTTGAGAAATATCACTGCATCATTGTTTAACCTCTAGATGCTTCATTTACTCTTATATATATTTTCTTCCATTCTTTACTACTTTTATTTTAAAATTTCTATTGAAATGGCAACATTCTCTCATAATTTCCTCTAGGATATCTAGTCTTTGACATTTACTGAGTGAATCATAAATCCTGTACTTTTTTTAAAAAAAATTACAGCATTTCTACTTGATTTTATTCTTAGAATCTTTGTTTTTTCTTAATATAAAATTAGGCCAATTAGATGATTGTTTTAAACTTTATTGACTCTGAATTTAAGCTCAATATTTATTCTAGGAATTTTTGTGGGGGTGGCAGGCAGCGGTGGGAAACAGTATGTCCAGATCTAACTAATCCTCTGAAAGTCTATTTTGGACAATTTTTCATAGGTTGGGTAAGTAAGAAAAGATTCTATGGGTAAAGTGATACAGAGGATAGGTTTAGAATTTAAGCCACTTGTTTTGCAACTATTGAATTCAAATTGAAGACAAAATTGGTTTGTGAAGTAAAGAAGGAAATGCAGGAGAATTTAAAATAGCATGCAATAAAAATTTACTTGGGGATACTTGTGAAATAAATATTTAAACAATAGATTTGGGGAAGTGTATTATAAGTAGACAATTTCTAAAGAAGAAACTCATATGAAGTTTCAAAACTTAACACACTGACAATGTAAATCAAAGTTAATGATGTGTCCTAGGTTAGTAAAACCATGAGAAGAACCCAATCTGATATATATATGTATATATATATATATATATATATATATATACTCTTTTAGTGAATTTTTTGCTTTTTAATAAACTGTCTAAAGTTAGGAATAATTTTCATGGTAAGTAGCCTCTCAGATGACCCTCATGATCTACTTGGTATTCATTTTCTTTGGCAATCTATCGTGAGTATGAAATAGATTTGATAGCTTGCTTCTAACAAACAATATATAGCAAAAGTAATGGGAGCATATCGCTTCTAAAATTAACTTATAAAAGATTGCTACTTTTCCCCATGGGTCTTTCCTTTCTTTCTCTTAGTTACATTACTTTGGGAAAGCCAATTGCAATGTAAAAAAGCAGACTTATAAAGATGACTATTTTAATGAACATGAAAATAAGTCTTCCAAGGACAGTAGATAGAATATAAATGAGCACTGAAGAGACTTTCTTGCCAATACCCACATGAATGATCTTGGAAGCAGATCTTTTCAGGCTGAGCTAAAGGTGATCCCTGTTGACTTTGATCAAATCTTTTGGGGAGTACAGGTAAGCCACTCCCAGATTTCTGACCCTTTGAGAATGGCCCTTTGAAAATGAGCAAGAATAAGCATATGTTGTTTCCAGCTGCTAAATATTGGGATGATTTGTTATACATAAGAGGTAATTATGATTCTCTATAATAACTGTCTTTTTACAGTTTGCACATACCTTACCTCAGGTGATTTTTACAATGATCTTACATTATTGTCAAACTTTGTAGTAAAAGAGGTTTTGAATATGATTTAAAATTTCAAACCGAGAATTGAATCAATATGTGGATTTATTTACATAGTCCTACTCTAAATATACTTATTTTCCAATCTGATCCTGGTTTTTACTTTATGTATTAGCAAAAAGGAGAACAGCAATGGATTTAATTAAAATGTTGATGAGTGTATTTTTATGGATCATAGTTTTTAATGTTTGATAAATATCCAGTAGTTTTTATAAGAACAAACAATGTCATACATGTATATGTATCTAACTCTTCAATATAGCTGGGGAAGAAGTTAGATTATTGCCAGGTTAAATGGTTATTATCTTATAGTGAAATCTACAGTTGAATTTTTACAGATTCCTTTGATTTTGTTTTTAGTTCTTTAATCTCCATTTCCGCAAGTAATGTGGCCCCACTTTATAGAAATATAACTTGCCTTTTAAGTATTAAAGCAATGATCTGAACTAAGGTGCATTTTGTGCTGTCTCTGTGGATTCTTCTGGTTATTGAGTTTCATTGTAATGTCCCTAGTGCTTTTCATCTCCTCATACTAATTGCTATCCTTTTGGATACTGGTCCTGATTGGGATAGGCAGCTGAAATGGCATGCTCTGGGTGATTGACACAGACTGTATAAATATCTATTCTCTTAAGCCCACACCATGTCACAGACTGTCAGAGCTAGTCTATTGCAAGAATCTTTTCAAAGTCATAATTAAAGGATGGTGCCTACTGGTCAATTATAAGTTCACAAATTAGGCTCTATATTTTTTTAAATAAAAACACTACTATGAGTTGAACAGGTTTTTTTTGTACCTTTTTTTCTATTTTAAATAGAGTTGGTATTTAAATTCATGGTTTTAAAATAAGATTGTTATTCAAATTAATCATGTTTGAGTGGTCTTAAAACCCATTAGTGTCAAGTATTCTGTTCTGTACCCAGTAAAGATTGTTGATGGATGGATAACTGTTTTATATAGAAAGGAAGAGGATTGTGTGGTTTATGAGAGAATTTCTTTTTAGGTAGAAATGTTGAGCAGGGATCACATATGACAGATAAATTTGTGAGCAGTTCTAAAATAATCCTCAACTTGTCATAATTATTGGATTCTAAGAACTCAGTAGAGAAAGAATAAGATACATTTATAAATACAAGGCAATCACACACAAATTAAATTGATTGCAAGATGGGATTAGTCATAAGATTCTCTCATTGAAGAGAAATTTCTAGGAAGTCTTGGGGTTAGGTTTTTTTTTCTCTATTGGTTCTGAACTTTTTCACCCTTAGCATTTGGCTTCACATTGACTAAAATTCAGTTTTATTCTTTATAACATTACTAGTCTTATTACTCCAGGGCTGTGATAATTAAAAGAGTTATAGGAGTAAAAGAGTACCAAAGAGTCACAGAAAAGTTTTTGTGATTAGCATAAGACTTAGCATGATAAATTTTTAAGAACATCAATTTTTTTCAAACCTTCGTATAAACTATATTTTTTAATCCTACATCTATGGCAAGCTGTAATAGAATTCTGTGTGTTATTAAAAATTTCAAGTGTGACAATCATCTGACCTAAACATCTCAAAATTGTATATCCAAAATAATTAAAGTTAAGATTTTCAAGAGAGGGCCTAGAGAGAGAGTATAGGGAATAAGGCTGGTCTCTTGTGCTCTACCAGCAGTGATCTCTGAAAGCAGAACAGAGCCAGAAATAGCCATGAGCACCACTAGCTGCGGTCAAAAAACAAAACAATTCAAAACAACAAAAAAGAACTTCATAGGACATACTCAAAACTATGCTCACTGCAGCAGTATTCACATAGACAAGATATGGAGAAAACCAATCAAATCAATACTTATTGAATGGATAAAAATATGGGTATATAACTATAATGGAGTATATTCAGTCTTAAAGAAGGAAATCTTATTAAATGTGATGACATGTGTAAACATCATGGACATGTACATTAAGTAAAATGTCAGTCACAGAAAAACAAATAGTGTATGATTCTTTTTATATCAGGTATCTAAAATAGTCAAACTCATAGAAACAGAGTAGAATGGTAGTTGTAAAAAGAGAAGTAAGCAATTGCTATTACGCCATTATTGGGTAGTTAATTAAGGGGAATGAGTTCAAGAAATCCTCTGTGATTGGCAGTGGAGAAGACCTAATATTTGTATGTTGGGAAGTGAGAGATTTTCTGGAATGCAGATTTTTTTCATGCTACAGCTGAGACAATCCCAAGAACTCAGTATGATTATTCTGTATGTGGTAATACAGTAAGATTTATGGGAAGCTATCAAGCAAAGGGAAGATTCATTAGCTGCCAATACTGATTGAATTTGGAAGATAAGTTTGAAACCTAGTAAAGGGGATTTGGCCTGGTTACCAACAGCAACCACTGTAGTTATATTTTTTTTAATTTATCGATGAAGAAATTAATCAGGCAGGGATACTGAATTAAACTGTTTTAGCTTAGACTTATGAGCTTTGGGAGACTGCCCCATTAAGGTTAGAGCCCAAGAGTTTATTTCAACAGATTTCTGATATTAAAGAAACCAGATACCAATATTTTAGTCATAAAATGAATGTTTTCATGTAGATATTTTTCCCCTCTGGTCAAAGTCATAGTTTTTTGCTAATGTCAGACCAAGAAGAATTTTCTTTGCTTCTTCCTTTAGCAAACTTCCCACTTATTTCTTAAAGCATGCCATAAAACCAAGGAAGATAACTCTTTTCAATTGGTGACAAGAAAAAAGTAAGAAGAATAAGCCTTATAGCTAATTAATATTCATATTATAAAAACATTAGTTGTTTCCATTAATATAAATCATCAGCATCCTTGCTTACAGTTTTTTATTGTGATTGTATTTACAAAATAAGCCTCTGTGTAGAAGAAATCTAAAATAGGATTGAATGCAGTTGGTATTATATAATGTTCATAATCATCATAAAAATTGCCTTCATTAGAGTGTTTCAATATAGAATAAGAAATCCAAAGCAATATTTATTAAAATGGTGAAAGCAATGATTTCTAACTGTTGAACTAGCACAGAAATATTGTTTCCATTAATTATAGTCCAAAATGTGTAAGTATCAGTCTTGGAAACTAAGAAACTTCTATTAAAAATTATAAAAAGTATATTTAGATTGAAAACATGTTTTTTCTGGCATACTGTTACCATAATAGTGAAACAGAAGGCTTAAATTGAAGATTAAATTGTGAGTCCAGAAAACATCTGCATTCACAGAAGTTAGGCTCCTTTATGCACTACTCTATCTATTAGTAATGAGTTTCTTTCCATGGAATCTTTCTGAGGGCACAATCTCAGGGCAGGTTCTACCACACATCTCCCATCCTTCCCTGAGTTCCTCCTTCAGGATTGCTGCTATTACTTTCTGGAGGACACATGTGTAGAGATGATTATCTAGTAACTGGAGAGCCTATTTTCAGAGGTTTGTCCAGTTTTCCCCAAGGGAGCTCTGATTTTGTTACGAGAGACCTATCCTTTCAAGTATGTTCAGCAGGTATAGAGTAAGGACAGATGTGATGTGTCACTTTTTTGGCCCACTGAGGATTTTTTTTCTATTTGATTCACATCTGCAGTAGTAAAAACCTATAAGAAATTCATTTGGAAACAGCATTTACTAAAGTTTGTTCTGTAAGCAACTCATCTCAGAGGTTGCAGGTAAAATATATGAGTATCACTACTTGATGCTCCAAAGACATTGTAATGTATAGATGGATATTAAATTTTTATGCAATACAGTGTCTTCCTAATATATTTTTCAATGAAGTCCTTTTTTCCTTGAAATTATCATTTTCTTTTGACGGGGTATGTGCATATATATACATACAAGACATATATATATATCTACAAAAATGTTTTCATAAATGTCGGTCAATAAATCAGGAAATTATTAAAAAATGAATAGTTAGGATCTTGTTTCTGATACCATGTGACTTTCTTGTATCACTTGTCCATGCATCTTGATCCCTTCCATCCCCATCCTTATAAATAAATACAATAATGCAAGCAAAATTATGTCCTTTACTGAAATACACAGTAGTACTATTATGAGATGCAAAATAAGAGAACATCTATTTTCCCTTTATCTGAGACTATATCTGTATATCTTCCTTTGCTTTTCATAAGTGAAAAATCTCCTATACCAATGGGGATAGAGGGAGAAAAAGAAAAGTCATAGTTAGCATATTTTGTTTCCTGTGGCACCTAAGTATTTAAATTATATACATATACATGTAAAACCAAACAACTCTAGCAGAGATGAAGTAGTATATTTAAACATTTGAACATCAAAAATCTATTAAGTGAAGGCTGCGATAGAGAAATACCCAAAACATTCAATAAAGCTTTCAACCTGAATATAGGGTTACCATGACAACGAAACTCAAAATCCCTCTTCTTCATAAAAAGTTGCTGAAAAAATGCCCATGGTGGGAGCAGCATGGAGTCCTCAAATTTATAACTACTGAACAGAAGTACAAAGACTCTCCAAAACATTTGATAAAGCTTCAGGGCGAGCATTTTAATATCCTCTTTTAAATAATAATAATAATAAGAAGAAGAAGACCCAAGTTATTGCCACATTACTTCTAGTTTCTTTCACCAAGTCATTTTGAGGACTTTCATCCTTTTTGAAATCATTTTTATGAAAGAAAACAGTATCAATTACAAATGGCTTAATGAGGGATATTAATAGCGTTGATCTTAAAATAGGTTAAAAAAATATCAAGCATAGCAAGGGAGGAGTTGCCTGCACAAATCCAGCAGCAGTTGTCAGATTGGTGCTGACTCAGCACTGCCAGTGTGACCGCGTAATTTCTGCATGTTCCTGAGGAAGCCTTGAAATATGCAAAGACACACTCTGCTAGAGCAAACAGGAGAACAGAGCTTCATTATCTTTTTTTAACCCTTGATAGTTTCTTAGAAGGAAAATATGTAGGCAAGCCTGTGGATTTTCATGTGCAGATTCATATAAAAATTTATGTATGTGTATGAATTATGTGCATATGTATTTGTGAATTTGGTATTTTAGGGGCCAATTTTTTCTATTTTAGAGGACAGCACAAAGGTACAATTTCACAAAGGAATGGTGGACTTATGCTCAAGCTTTCCTTTTATGATGTCTGCTATGAAGGAAATTAAGTTAATTTAATAATTTTAGTAACAGTTTGTCCTATTTATTCCATCTACATAAAAAGGTAAGATTAATTAAGGAAAATTTTCAGCATAATGGTCTCACTAGGAAAGCTTTAGGTAAACAATGTTTAAATAGTTGCATTATACACATCAAGGAAGAATGTGTCAGATCTTGGAAATTTGTCTTTATTTTCTGGGGGTAATTTATGGCTAAATAATGTGAGAAAGTGTTCACTATTAAAGTTTAACCTACAGTGCCATTGGATTGACTTTGCTTGCATCACTTGATCACTTGACATCTCGTTACTCATCGATTTGCTTGAGCGGGCGCCAGTAACGTCTCCATTTGTCCCTGTCACATGCTAGTGTAGCCCAATGGTGTCTGCTTCTAAGAACATGAAGAGCCTCAAACAGATCATTCAGGGTCTTGACGAAGAAGTCTGACCATCTCATAGGTGGGCAACCACACGATCTTTTGACATCCCGTGGAATCCAGTCGGTAATGGCTCTAGTCCAGCCAAATCGCATTATGTGTCCAGCCGATCTGATTTTTGACGTCTTGGCAAGCAAGACAGTGTCCCTGATTCTTGACTGTCAATGGAGGTTGGAACTCTGGATTCTTTCTCTCATTTGAGTGAGGCGTGATACTCCAAGCATAGCTCTTTCGATTCCTCTTCGGGAGACCCAAATAGAGTTCTCATCCTGTTTTCGTAGGGTCAGGTCTCTGAGGTGTATGTTAATGCAGGAAGAACAGTGGAATCGGAGAGATGTGCCCATAGCCAGAGGTTCTTCATCATCTTAGGTATTTTTTGATGTTCTTGAAGACATTCTAAGCCACTCTCTTCCTCCTGTGCAATTCAGGTGCCAAATCATTCGTCATGTTGAGTTCTAGACCTAGGTACACATAACTGTTACATAACTGAACACATAATTTGCTTGCATATATTTTTTGTCCTTATGCACAAGCCTATTTTGCAATGAGTTAGTACATTAAATTGAGGGAACTGTTGCTTTACCGTGTTCTAAAATGCAGTAGGGTGGCACTCCCATTGACTTTTTTTTAATAAATGGTACCCAGTCACATGAAATTAAAAAAACAGCAACCAACAATATTTTTGTTTTCTCAAAGTACATCAACATGCAAGAAATTTCAATACTTTCTAAGTCACTAAAGAGATAAATCATGGAACTAAGCAATCATCCTTTGCAGGCAGGGGATTCTATGTTTGATACCAAATACTTCCCTAAGCTTTGCTAGGAATGACCTCTTAGCATAAGAGTTAGGTGTAACCCCTACACGCAGGTGGGTGATACCTCAATTCCAAAAGCAATGTAAATATGTCTTAGGAAATATACTTTTGGAGTTAAGTATTCATTACTTATCCACATAGTTTATGTTGATATGTCCACTACATAGAGTTCTATTAATGTTTGTGACTGCTTTAAGTAGTAGTTTTCAAAGTCATGTTCATCAATACATGAGAACATGAGAACTGTTAGAAATGTAAATTCTTAAGCTCTATGCCAAACTTACTGTACCATAAACTCATGGAATGGAACTCAGAATCTGTATTTTACTAAGTGACTAAATTTTAAAAAATATTCTAAGTATATCTGCACTGAAAACCTTTACTTAAATACATTCAAGTATTTGAAAGGGTGATGGTCTTGAGGACATAATCAAAGACAGTAGGAATTAAGAGAAAGGGTAAAGGGGAAAGAAGGAAATAAATTTCAAACTTGAGAATTTAATGGGAAGGTGATGGGTCATTTGATGGTGCCTGTAAAGAGGCTTGCCAAAGGTCAGAACAGCCAGAGGACTCTATGATGAGCAAAGCTGAAAGAACGAACTTCTCATATTCATAACTTCTCTGACACTGCCATTATAGGTAGTATGAGGTTAGCTTCCAATAAATACCCTTTGACTCACTCCAAATTAACTTCAAAGAAGTCACTTCAGAGCCCCTTTAAGAGTGATACAGATTTCTTTTATCTGGAGGATTCAAAAGCTACCAATATGGAAAAACAAACAAATAAACGTGTGCGTCTTAAGGCTGATGTCTACTGTTACACAGTACCTTAAATTTATATCAGAACCACCCACAATTCAGATGCTCTCTATATAAATATAGAATCAGACTTTTAAAATAAAAAACTTCTATAGCAGTGAGTCTCAAACTCGAGGATTAAAAAAAATCTCAATACCCAACTTAGAATTTTTAATTTGCAATTTCTAGCTTTGCTATTCATCTATCAGTGGAGTAAAACTTTTCTCAGATGACATTTAGGTACAGCCGCATGGGAGATCTACAGTTTTAAAGTTTTGACCAAATTCTTCATGCTTGGGTTTACATTAGCACTGGAAGCAGGTCAAAGATTAGTGTTAGTTAAGACAGCTTTCCTTGCCCCAAGGCCTACCGAGAAGGAGAGACTATTTTAAGTTTACCAGTATTCCAAATATCTAAACCATTTCTTTGTTTGCTGATAAGTTAGTGTGCTTCAGGAAACCAGGCAAAGGGGTAAGGGGGGTGTTATTGTTCATTCTGGTACCTACTGGTCTGAAACCCAAATGTTCTTCCCTGTATTATTCCCATACAGACTCCTCCTTGTGATGGTGCTGACAATACAGTTGCTTTAAGACGTAAGAGTGCCACCTTCTAACTTTCCAGAGTGTTTTTAACAAAGTTCTTTCTTGAACCAGCACCAGACTCAAGAAACAGTGGAAAACACTTTTTCTTTGGGTCATTATTAGGAGCTTTTTAGAAGTGTAGAATCTGAGGTCCTAACCTTCAGTAGTAAGCCAGATTTTGCATTTTGACAAGAATCCCAAGTTATAAATACTAAATATTGAGAAGTACCACTTCTCAATGAATAGTGAAGTCACAACTTCACTATTTAAAACAAAAAAGAATTGTTTGATAATACACATATTTTCCCCTAAATACTGAAAATAAACAAAGTACATCAGAGTCATCTGCAATCTCACCAGTGTTATTTTTTGCTCCTCTATAATTATCCTATTATGTCATATATGTACTTAGTATTTTATTCAGGCTATACCCAGATAATTTCATGTTATGTCTTTAAGGTGTTACATCACAGAACATTTATTTTTCTATGATTTATTAAAACACTACTGGTCATTATTAGTTTCATCATAAAATTTTAATTGATTAAAATATTGTTGATCAAAAGTCCAAATGTATGTTCATGTTCGTTACATATAAAATAATTATATATAAATTTAGTTTCAATTTAAAAATATCTGAAATCACAGTATACACATACACATATGTATATACACAAACATAAACACAAACTGACACAGCTCTGGGGACCATGTGGTGTCAGGTATGAAACCCAAGCCATATGCATGCAAAGCTCAGCTCCAAACCTTTGAAATGACTCTTTGGACCTAAATTATATTTTTAGAGAATCTGATTCTAGAGGGGTCACCGTAATTTCTCTTGTTTAAGTCAAGCTTAAAAATTCCTCACTACTACTCCAGGCACCATCTCAGCTGCCATGATCCAGGGACACAGAAGTGAATCCAGGAAGACAGCAGCTTGCCAGAGGTCTCTCCAGATCCTGTACCAAGCCAATTCCACCAGGGCACATCAGATGGAGTGGATGTATCCTCTTTACCTACTCCAGATGAAACCCCAGTAGTCACGAGCTTCCAGAAGCAAAACCCAGGTATACGGGTTCCAGGACTAAGACTCCAGGCCTCATGGTGGCAGCAGAGATAGGCCACCCCTCCCCATCTTCCCACCTGCTTGGGGTCCTGGCTGTCATGCCCATGATCTGCGTCCAGACACCATCTCTGCACATCAACAGCCTTGTTTCAGAAAATCCCAAATGAATCTCAAAATGGATTAGCTCCCCACAGAGATGTCTGTGGACCCCAACCATTAACAGTTTTAGAATTCTAGAAGTTTTGCGGCCGTGCGACCTCTCATGATATTCATAATAAGCAATAAAAAATAAATTATCTAACATCTTCCATGGCAGGCAGGCTTGAATGGTGGTGGGAAAATTTGAGCAAACCATAATGCCCAGAAGTAGAGAGAGAGTGTGTGGGAAATTGTCTGCCACACAGGCAGGGGGAGAGTTTGGATGGGGGTATGTATGTGATACTGGGGACAGTTCAGTCATTGTATGACTGAAACTCAAACATGAAAGCTTTGTTACTGTATCTCACGGTGATTCAATTAAAAATAAATACATAAGGGGCTGGCGCAATAGCACAGTGGGTAGGGCATTTGCCTTGCATGCAGCCGACCTGGGTTCGATTCCCAGCATCCTTTATGGTCCCCTGAGCACCGCCAGGAGTAATTCCTGAGTGAATGAGCCAGGAGTAGCCCCTGTGCATCGCCGGGTGTGACCCAAAAAACAATAATAATAATACTAATAAAATAAATACATAAATAAATAAAAAAATGCACTGGAGATTTAAAAAATTCCTTGCTACTTAGTGAGGAAAATATTTTATATTTATTAAGATAAAATAATAGCCATTAAAAAGTAATTTCCAGGGGGTATGGTGCCGCCAGCAGGTCAATCTGTACCTATGAGATGAGTGCATCAGCAGCCTGATGGCGCCTTTAAACTTCCAGATACTCCCAAATTGCTGCTGTGTCTTTGGTCAGACCCCAAAAACTTGGGGCAAAATTTACCAAGAAAGTAAACAGCCAAAAGTTAGGGATGTGGGAGACACACCAATAAACCACGTCCGCCTAAGATATATAATTGGAGGCATGACCTCTCTGAATTCTGATTAGACTGCTTAACGGCCATGATCCAAGAGACTCCGAAACATCTCAAAACCCAATGGCTTTGGCAGAAATATGTCCGGTCCCTGCAGTAGGTTACCGGTGCCGGGTCACCCCAGGTGGGAATAGGTCTTGTGCCTTGGCCTGTTCCCCCTGGCAGCCCAGTGGCCGTCATCCTCCAGAGGCCACTGGACAGTCAGATTTGGGCCTGCAGTGAAGAGACATGCAGGGCCTCACAGGATAGGGGTGGAGCTGGCCCTTTCTTCCCTGTCCCAACAAGACCCTGAGTTGCCGCCCAAAAACGGCCTCTCTGGCTCCTGATCAAGCTGCTTAATGGCCATGATCCCAGAGACTCAGAAACAAATCTCGGAACCCAACGGCTTTTGGCAGAAACGCATCCGGATTCTGCAGTAGGTTACTGTCACTAGGCCACCCCAGGAGGAAAAGGGTGCTGTCCCTCTGCCTGCTCCCCCTTGGCAGCTCGGTGACCATCATCCACCAGGGGCCATTGGACAGACAAGTTTGGGCCTCCAGTGATGAGACATGTGGGACCTCATGGGATGGGGGTGGAGCTGGCCCTTTCCTCCCCATCCCAACGTGACCCCAAGTCACCACCCATGAACGGCCACTCTGGCTCCTGATCAAGCTGCTTAATGGCCATGATCCCAGAGACTGAGAAACAAATCTTGGAACCAACGGCTTTTGGCAGAAATGCATCCGGACCCTGCAGTAGGTTACTGTCACCGGGGCACCCCAGTGGGGGGGGAAGGATGCTGTCACTCCACCTGCTACCCCTAGGCGGCTTGGTGGCTGCCATCCTCCAGAGACTGTTGGTCAGTCAGATTTTGGCCCTCAGTGACAAGACACGCAGGGTCTCAAGGGATGGGGGTGAAGCTGGCCCTCCTTCCCGTCCCAACAAGACCCTGAGTCACTGCTCACGAATGGCCTCTCTGGCTCCTGATCAAGCTGCTTAACGGCATGCTCCCAGACACTCAGGAACAAATCTTGGAACCCAGCAAGTTTTGGCAGAAATTCCTCTATATTTAAGTGTTAAAATTTCAGAATTTCAAAATCACACAGCCACTACTACAGCCACAAGACATCATATGTTGTTCATCATATGTTTCTAACCAGTATTAGAAAACAAATTGTCTACTCTTGCCTTTTCGGCAGATCTGAGTGTTGGGGTAAAATCCCAAAAAATAATGGTGGGTCTCGTGTCAAAATACTGAATGTGATCAAAGTAGAGAGAAAGTAATGTGGAGGTCATCTGCCCCACAAGTAGGGGGAGGGTGTGGGATGGGGGTATACTGGGGTTTTTGGTGGTGGAGAATGGGCACTGGTGAAGATACAGGTGTTTCATTGTATGACTGATACTTAGACCCAAAAGCTTTGTAACTGTTCTCACGGTGATTCAATAAATAAAATTATAAAAAATGAAAAAAGAAAAAGTAAGTTGGAATTCATGCCCAATTCAATCAGCCTAATCAGTGGCTGAATAAATAGCAGTACTTCTACATAAAAAAAGTAGTTTCCATGGGTAATTTTTTCCCTTGGGTAACTTTCTGTTCCCCCAAATCTTTTAAATATATGTATGCATTAAATTTGTTTTAAAAATATTCATATATTTTTGTGGTATCAAAGTAAATGGGGTTACTATTTAGTTGTTGTCATAAGAATGATTCTGAAAAAATTAAGCAGTTTTTATATACTATTGAATTTGATGAGCTCATAATATGCACCTGAATGATTAGAAAAGAAAATTTTCTGAATCACACTTCACATTGGTCCTTGTTACTTCATTGTGCTGAGTAGAATGTGAATTCTTGGGTCCTGATTGTGTATTCACACACAAAAAGTGGTCTCTTGACACGTGCATTCAGTGGTCAGGCCACTTTCCTACCCTGGATGGCCGACAGCAATGGACAAAAGAAGGAGAAAACTGGGGCCAAGCTTCTTGGTGATCAATTGCTGTTTATTTTGAGATAGTCTTTCTCTTCCTCCAACCAGTCTCACTCATTGCCCATATCCCTTCTCATCCAGCCCAATCTCACAACCTTAGTTATAGAGAACAATTACCAAGGGTTGGGGCATAGCAATTACACAAAGGGGAGGTAGCACAATAAACAAATGAAAGCATTCCCTTCAGGGGAAAGTCTTCTAAGACAAAGATCTCATCCTACTAGGAGATACATCAAGGGAGGAATTTCATCTAAGGGCATATTTCTCCTTTCCTTACTTCATAACCATTTAAGCAGTGACCTTAAAGTTACTTCTTAGTATTCATTCTAGTCATTTTGTATGGACACAGTAAAAGATAAGCTTAAATGAAGGGATCTCCTGGGAACATCTTACTATATAGATCCCAGACTACAGTCAGGACAGATTAGTCCTTCCTAATCCTAGCAGGTTTCCTGTCCAAGCATTTCTCTTTGGGTCATGACAGAATTTGTCCACAACTGTGCTCTTAACTTAAAAGTTTTATGGCACTTAGCCTGTCCCATTTTGATGCCAGGGTAGCTTACAGCTTGCCCTGGGTCCATCCAGTACCTTCATCAGGAACTTGCTTTTTGGAGGTGCCAGGAAGTAAAGGCAACTGAGTAAAGATGACAGATGACCAGGAGCAAGTATTATTCAAAGTCCATTAACTCCCAAGTTATAAAAGCATGGCATTAATTGTCTTCCTGTGCCTATACAACAGGTCATTCCTCTAAAGTAAACTATGCAAAAGATATAAGGGAAAGAGAAAAGCAATATTTCACTTACAAATACAAAATCCAGAATCTTTAGAAGGATCCGACTTTAAAGTCACAGGTTCTAATTAGGGGAAATGAGTGATTAATAGATAGAGGAAGCAGAGCACAAAGGAGAAGTTAAAGATGAAGACTGAGGAAATGGGAGTGCTTTGGAAGCATTGTGATGGGCATTACTCAGTAAACCAAAAGGCAGAGGAGAAAGGACAAACTAATGTTAAACCTGAAATGTTTAGAACAATAATCCAACAGTAACAACAATGGTCAAAAGAAAAGGAGTCAAAGGATATATTGTTGGACTTGGCAATTTGTAAGAATCACTAAATCCAGGTTTAATAAAGACAGTTCAAGTTTCTGCCTGTGGTCACATAATACTTTTAACAGTGTTTCTATCTATTCTGGTTCTTAGGCCCTTTATGTAGCCTGGACCTTGGGAATCCTGTTGTGGGTTTGTAGATTCTGTGCTCTCTTTAGTACTTGTGAAACAGCCACGAACTTCCTGGGAGTCTCTGGATCCAGTAGTGGATGCAGGCAAAGGAGTAAAGTGGCTGTGGTGGAGGAATCTAATTTTTACTTGAGCCTCAGCATTTGCTTGTCCCCATGTGCTGGTTCAGGATGTCCTCATGTCCGGCCACTTTGTCTGGTAATAGTGGTCTCTGTTTATCAGTTCCAGCTCTGCTGTTCTGCTCTTAGGGGACTGGGGTGGTAGCAATCTCTGTTATCCCTGGATTCTCTGGGCTCATCTTTGAGGCCAGGGGCAGCTCCTAGCAATGACTGCACCCCTTCACTCACTTTCCTCACTAGCTTGCTCACTCAGGAAAATTCCTCCTCTCTCTAGGTTGCTATTCTCCCTCTAGTCTTCAGAAATCTTTTTGTAGGGAGACAGGACAAACCTCGCTCTGTGTCAAAGCCTTTCCCCTTGCAAACATCCAAACAGGCCCATATTCAAGTGCTCAAGGGAGGTACTGTCTTGCAGAGTTCCATTTCCTAGGTCCTTTCCTGTCTACAGTATCCCACTGTATTAACCCAGACAAGGACTCATTCCCATCCTGACCTTCTGTATGAGCCTCCAGGAACCAAACTGCTTTCTGGCCAAAAATCTAACTGTGCTTGATGTAGACAAAAAGCTTAACACTTCTATAAAAGACTTTCAGTTGTCTTTTATCTTTTTTCTGTCTTTCATTTTAATTCCTTTTTGGAGGGGACATACCCAGAGGTACACAGAGATTATTCTTAATACTGTGTTAGACTTGTTCTTTTTTCTCTACTTCTCTAAATTCCATAAGCATGATTTTTTTTCCTAAAGAGATTCTACAGTTTTTCTCCTCTTCATTCTGCCTTTCTAGAGGAGGGACAATGTGTACTTAATCTGGAAAGGGGGGAAAAAGATTTTGCATAAAACCAGAACAAACCAAGCTGTCTATACCTAAATGAATAAAACTCTAGTTCTACAGTTCACAGGTAGAAAAACTATTGGACATTTATGTTAAACTATGTTTTCTAACTTTTTTATATCAATAATACAGCTATTTCACTCTCTCCCCCACCTCATCATCATTTCTGTTCTATTTTCTAGTTTGTTTCAGAACTCAAACAAGAATGGTCTGTGCTGTTTATTGGGCACTCTGAAAAAATTCGAGCTGGTGCACTGACTGGAACAAAAGCTAAAATAAAAAAGGGGAATTTAGGGAGCAAAATATACTTGAGAAACGCCTTTGGTGAATAGGCTGTTGTGACCTTGGCAGTTTGGAGAGGTCTGTATTAGGCCAAAGGGAGTTTATAGCGGTGCTGCTTGTTCTTAACTGCTATGGCCTGGGCAAGAGGTTTTAAGGTAGTCGCAAGGTCTTCTGACCTTGGTGATGGACAATAAGTAAGTGGCTCTTACAAAACTTCTCAGCTGAAGTAAAGGTGCAGCGGGAGCCCATGAGAGTACTGTGTGAGCGCATGGGAGTTTCCTGGCAAGGCAGAGGCCAGATAGTAGTCAGAATGAAGTCTTATGCATAGGCACAGTTGAGACAAGGATCCACATATAGTGTAAATTACTGATCTCATACAGTCAAACAAAGGCACATCTCAAATATCCAATAGGAAACAATTTCAGGATGGGGTACGGCTATGGTTAAGGCAGCAATATTATTATAAGAAAATTGAACCTTCCAGTCTTTAAGCCATGAGTGATTAGAAAGGCATTTGCTGCTTGAAAAGTGTAAACACCTGGGTTCTATAGGGACTTCTGAGCATGCGTGAAGGGATTTTCTTGGAGATGCATGGCAGTCACTGATGAACCGCCTCAAATTAGAACTAAGAATAAAATTGGAGATACTATATTTTAGTTTACTTGGCTTTAGGTATGAAGGAGACTATAGCATCAATTTGGGTCTGGTTTGGTTAATTGTTTGTGTAAGGAAAACCTTCCTGGGATGGCCAACATTCTGAGATAAAGCAAGTGATAGTGGAAATAGAATCTGGAAAGACCTGCTCATGGTCAGAGCAAAAACACTATTGTTTTTGTGACAATAGTGGAAATCTAAGTTCAAGTTGGAGAACAGAAATAAAGAAGATTAGATTAACTCCATGGAATGGGGGTGTGAAACAAAATAAGACACTGTAAATAAGACTAGCACAATTGTAGATTTTTAATTTTTGAGGAAAAATGTCTGTCTCTGAGAGGTAACATATGCATAGATGACCACCCTCCCACAATGTTATAAAAAACATAGTGCCAAAATTAATTCCTAAAAGAAAATTTCTGGGGTTATGATCAAAGAGTAAAAATTCTGAAAAAAAAATAACATTGACTTACTGACACTAAGTTGAGGCAAAATTCAAGACTTCCTCAATTTGTTCTCATTCCTCCAGATGAAGTTCAAGTTTTTTGTTGTGTCATGGGTAATTGTACTGAATTCTGGGAACATAATTTTGAGATGGGTCAAGTTTATGAGATGATTTATCAGATATTTTATGTAAATGGAGTCCCAATTCTAGTTGTGAACTAAGATTTTCGAGTGGATTTATTTTGTTTGGAATTGTTAAAAGCTACTATAACTCAGCAGCTACAAATGAATCATATTATTGAAGGTTGTTCTCTAATTTGGAAGTCTGGCTTGCTCTTCCTAGAGTCAAAACAAGTGAGCAAACTGGGAAGACATCCACATTACCATTACATATACAGTATAATAAAAAGCCTGCTGTGAGTATTTTAAAATTGAGTCTATGACTGCAGTCAGATTGCTCACAAAAGATTTTAGCATAGCTGAAAATCTATTCTCTAGAGAGATTTCTTAGTTTTTCCCTTGAAGATTCCACATCTGCTACTTCTTAGTGTCTGAATAATATCTATGTAATGTTTACCTTTTCTTGCTTTACCAGATGCCTTAACTCATTAATCTATACATCATTATTGCTTTGTTATTAGTCTTTTTCAACTTAATTGCATTTATACATGTGATTTCACTTGCTTTTTTGTGTTGATAAGAATGGGGTTGGAATTAATTTTGAGTCTATTAAGTTTTGCTTAGAAATTAACTACTTACTATGATTTTTAAGTTGTAATATATAAGGTACACAAGGAAAAAATTAGATAACATTATCCCATATATAAAACTTACTATTTACAATCTAATCAGACATTTTAGTCCTTAAAGTCCAGAACTGAGCAAGGATATTTTTTCTTGTTTCTTCAAGTAGGATTTGCTCCTTTCAGTCTTAGAGGAATAAGAGATGGGGGAGATTCTCAACTACTTTAGACAACCACAAAGAGAACGAAAACTACAAATAAAAAAATTTTAAGTCTTTTTCCCTTACATGTAAACATTCTTTGTTTATTTTTAAAACAAAACTGCACAGGGATTGTATCTAAATCGATTTTGTAGTCTTGTATTTTGTATTAGATTCTTCTTGTTTTGCACTTTTTCTTTTGGTTTTTCTAGAAGGATGGGTCTTTGTAAGTGTTAGACAGGAAGCTTATTGTTTTCTACCAGTTTTATTTAACAAAGTGCTGCAGTTAATCCTTACAGTTTTGTTGGCGTAGAGGAAGTGTTTTACTTTTCCAACAGAGGGCAGTGTGTATTTACTAAACAACAGAATTTCTTGCTGCGTTCTAGGGTTTGGAAAACTATCCTCTGCAAAGAGCAGAAAGGACACCAAAAATCATTTCTTTTAATTCTGCTTCTGTAACTTCAACTATAGATGCCATTTTTTTTGTGGGGTGAAGGGGTGGTGAAAATTATAAAACATCTTCTCCTTCCTTGTCTCTTAGCACTAAGGAATAAATAGAAAACAGAATTCTAGGCACTTTGATCTAGGTGTCATTTGACCATTGCTGCTAGCCCATCCTAATTTGGTGATTTTAGTATGATTTTAGTCTCTGAATTAGAAAAGAATGCATGCTTTGAAATACTGTATTAGTGCTAAAAAGCCCCCTTTTCAAATTACCCTGATAATTTTTAATTTAAAGAAAGATTAAAGTTACTAAGATTTCTTTTATATATTTTTGCGCATTTGGATATTGTCAGAAAAGCAGCTTGGTATAAATTGTGGTTATAGAATTTGATTTATGCAGTTTTCAGTGTCATTTAAAAGATAATCAATGTGTTTACCTAATGTGACTTCTCAGATTACCCACATTTTTGATCAGGAGTCTCATCGAACTTATAGTTGATTGATAATAGGAAACAATATTCATCAAAGTTCATACAGATTTTAAAAAATGTTTATTTATTTATTTAATTTTAAAACATCTTTAAGAGGTGAACATTATTATTGATTTATAGGATAAAAATGGAGTCAAAGAGACGAAGTGAGCTCCCTAAATCAGTTTGTGGCAGAGCTGTGATTGAATTTAGGGCTCTCTGATGTCAGGTCTGGGTTCATTTTGAAATCTTCCAGATCATCAAGCCCCATTTGCTTAAAGATCAGTTCTGGAAATCCTTGGATATTTATGTTATTCAAAGGGGGCAGGAGGGAGCCCTAGAAAACCTTGATTTAATACATTGAAAATAGACATACACATGTAGCATGGTTCATCATTCTCTTCTTTATAATACTACTTTGTGTTTTTTGTTATTGAAAAATTGATTCTTATGGTCAGAATGAGAGAGACAGAGAGAGAGAGAAGAGGAAGAAAGAAAGAAAGAAAGAAAGAAAGAAAGAAAGAAAGAAAGAAAGAAAGAAAGAACAGGACCACAGGGGCTCAGTGTTGGATCGTCAGAGCTTAGCACTGCAGGGCCAGTGCACTAACTCATCCATGAGCCCTAGCTTTGTTCCTCCTGATCACTGCTGGTTGGCTCCAAAATCAAAACACTCCAACTTTCCTGCTTTGGTGAGAAGAGCACATAAGCAATAAAATGGCAGGGTGGGGGTGGACACTTTAATGTGAGGAATTTAGGATTTGAGAATGGGCAAATGGATATACTGCTCATCTCTCTTGTAGTTTGTATTTGACAGAATTAAGATTTGAATTCAGGAATGTCTGATTTCCATCTTAATTCAGTTGGATAGAGAAGCAACTAAATGCTAGAACAGAGGGAAGAGATTTGCTGAAGATTGCCTGCCTGTAGGTCACCTGCAAGAAAACAGTTATCCAGAAAGGAGGGCAATACTAAAACGAGGGCAAAAGTGGAAATTCTTTACAGGGAAAGACAGTGAGTAATAGAAATACAAACTAGGGAGACTCAAGCTTCACCTAGAAATGGACCATCTCAGACATCCTCATCTGTCACTCGATCACTGAATGGAGTGGCTGCACATTTCATAAGCCTCTTCATTATTTGGATTTCTTTCCCCTAGTATGACTACCCGCCCTTTGAAGGGTAGTCCTGTTGTGAAAGAGAGTCTCTTTTCTTTTTATTTCCTTCCCTGCCCATTCCCATAATGAATGAGTAAGCAAACACAGAGGTCCAAGAAGCCAGAGGTAGAAGCCAAATACGAGTTTTTAAAAAAAGCCTCTGAAATAAACACTGAAGTGTTGTATTTCATAACCCTACACAAAACTGACAGTAGCCAGCTGTTGTCTGAACTAAACACCATCCTAAAGAGCCAAGAGCCAGGAGGCAAAAAGAGAGAAAGTGAAAATAACTCCTCTCCTACTGAACCATAGATGACAGATCAGCCAAAAAAGGACCCTGGAGGAAGCAAAAGTCAATGAGGCGAAAGTCCTTGCAAATGACCCTGACTTGCTCCCCTTTACCACTCCAGAATTCATCCACCCAAATGGCTTCTTATTGCGCAGTAACTGAATGCAGACTTCCCCACTCCTGTTCTCTGTGTTTATTCTGAACCTGGCAATAATTATCTCGCTGAACACCAAGTTATCAGATTTGGGGCTTTTTTCTTACTCTTTGCCATATTTCCACCTTCTCTATGTTGCTCCCTCAGGTATTGAAAGTAAAAAAATAATCTTAAAAAGCTCTTCTTTTCACAGCTTTCATATATTCTATCACCAGAAAAATTTTCTCAAGTCCTAAGAGGCTTTCTAAATTGACCCTGAGAGTTACTCTTCTCAGAAATAGACATTACTATTGTTGAAAGAGTTCTGGTTAGTGGTAGAGTAGTATGTGAGTAAGACTTAAATTTGATGAGCTTCTGAGCACTGACAGGTGGAGCCCCAATGACTCCCTTCAAATAAAATATCAAATTTGGTTAAAGGTGCAGAAAAACTTATTTCAAGACTGTTTAATCAAACTGCACTAAGAGGAGAGATGTGTCTTTGTAATTTATTTAGCAAAATTACAGTCCAGGAAAAAAAAATTGTAAGTATATAACTGTACCTCATGGTATTTCTCTAATAAAAAAATGACAACCCTTTTGCATATAGAGTATAGGAAACCTCTGCAAGCTAATCTGGAAGAAGATTTAAAGCTAAATTCCAATGAGTAATAAAGAAATATTATTGAACCATTCCTGTGAAGAGAAGACAGAGACTCTCTAGGCCTTCAAATGTGGAGATAACAGAAAATTCTGAGCTATTTACTTTTCATGTGGGTGACCCACGTTCCATCCCCTGCATTGATGGTCCCATGGACACCACTGGGTATGGCTCCCATGTGAAGAGGAGACAATATTCAAAATGGGGATTAGTGAAAAATGTAACTCTGAAGTCAAAATCTTATGGTGATGTTAGTCCATGAATATTCAGATTGTATTATATGATGTTGACTTTCACATTGTAAATACTATATGTTAGAGTTAAGCTCCCCCCTTAGGATGTTATCAACATTTAATACAAACTTGCTGTGTGTTTTGTCCTTGTGGGTTTGCTGTTTAAATGAATGAAGAGAAGGGACAGTCATTAAGAGTATGATATACCATTGTGCCTGACAAAGAAAAACAGACACAAGAGTAGGGTCAATGGGAAAGTACTGGGCAATTTGTACTGAATGTTTTTATTTATAAAAGAAGAATAATGAGCTCTGTCCCCACCCTAATCTACATATGCTTTGAGAGTGCAGACCATACTACCATACATGGAATGGCAATTATTTCATTTAATTTCATTTTTTAGAATGAAAAGAGATCTCTGAAGGCAATGGGTCTCCTATAATTTGTTTTCTCACCTTTATTTTGTAGAATCCAACTTAGTTTTGTATGATGACATATTTTTAGTTTGATGTGGAGTTATTTATCAACAATGTGTATTTGCTCTGTTGAATGTTGATCTTAATTAAATTTGAGTATAACCATTCTTTTGATTTTTAGTGTGTCTATCATCTTTTAGGCATCTGGGAAATGCCTAAATTCCTAAATGAATTATGAAATATTAAAAATTTTTGGCTAGGAATTCAGAGTCAAACTTTCATGTACTAAATAAAAATAAATTTCTTATTATCATAGATAGATGATATATGCACTTCACTCTTGCCCACTTATCATCTCTCTTCTAAAAGTGCATGTTTCATTCAGCCAAAGAGAAGGACAACATGGAGGGCGGGACCCGCAGATCCCGAAGGAAAAAAAAAAAACAGGTTCCAAAAAGAGCCGAGATCATCAGGAAGCCCCAGATGGGGTAGGTTTCGCATCCCGCCTCCCCCAGATGGAACCCCGGTGACCAGAAGCCTCTACAACCACAGCTCGAGTATGCAGGAACTAGGACTTTTCCTCAAAACCGCGCGGCTGCTTGCGCGGCCGCGCGACATCTCTCTACATACAAAGTGATCCATATATACAAAGTGAACCACCCAACGTTTCTCTCTGAAAATCATAGTTAAGTTTTGAGCACGGCCACAGCCCCAGAAACACAAGGACTTAATGCATAACCCAGCAGCTTGGAGCAGAAAAGTGAATGGGCTATGCGTTAATCCAGGCCATCATGACTGTCCAGAGGGGAAAGGGTGTTGCCCCATTTGCCCTCTCCTCTCTGGAAAGAAAGATGGCGGCCACATGGGAGCCTTGTGGACAGCAGGCATGAGCCGGGGGAGTGGGGGCGACTAAAACCTCATGGGAAAGGGGGCGTTCCGGTCCGTCCTTCACACCCTACCGAGGTCACCAGTTGCCCCCCACGAGCGGCTCTCCAGCACGGCCACAGCCCCAGAAGCAGAAGCACAAGGACTTAATGCAGAACCCAGCAGCTTGGAGCAGAAAAGTGAAAGGACTATGCGTTAATCCAGGCCATCAAGTCTGCCAGAGGGGAAAGGGGGTTGCCCCATTCGCCCTCTCTTCTCTGGAAAGAAGGATGGCAGCCGCATGGGAGCCTTGTGGACAGCAGGTATGAACCGGGGGTGTGGGGGCGACTAAAACCTCATGGAAAGGGGGGCGTTCCGGTCCGTCCTTCACGCCCTACCGAGGTCACCAGTTGCCCCCCGCGAGCGGTTCTCCAGCACGGCCACGGCCCCAGAAGCACAAGGACTTAATGCAGAACCCAGCAGCTTGGAGCAGAAAAGTGAATGGACTATGCGTTAATCCAGGCCATCATGGCTGCCCGGAGGGGAAAGGGTTTTGGTCCCTTCCACCCTCCTCCCTCTGGAAAGAAAGATGGCGGCCACATGGGAGCCTTGTGGACAGCAGGTATGAGCCGGGGGTGTGGGGGCGACTAAAACCTCATGGGAAGGGGGGCGTTCTGGTCCGTCCTTCACGCCCTACCGAGGTCACCAGTTGCCCCCCACGAGCGGTTCTCCAGCACGGCCACAGCCCCAGAAGCACAAGGACTTAATGCAGAACCCGGCAGCTTGGAGCAGAAAAGTGAACGGACTATGCGTTAATCCAGGCCATCAAGTCTGTCGGAGGGGAAAGGGTGTCGCCCCATTCGCCCTCTCTTCTCTGGAAAGAAAGATGGCGGCCGCATGGGAGCCTTGTGGACAGCAGGTATGAGCCGGGGGTGTGGGGGCGACTAAAACCTCATGGGAAGGGGGGCGTTCCGGTCCGTCCTTCACGCCCTACCGAGGTCACCAGTTGCCCCACGCGAGCGGCTCTCCAGCACGGCCACAGCCCCAGAAGCACAAGGACTTAATGCAGAACCCGGCAGTTTGGAGCAGAAAAGTGAATGGACTATGCGTTAATCCAGGCCATCAGGTCTGTCCAGAGGGGAAAGGGTGTTGCCCCAGTCGCCTTCTCCTCTCTGGAAAGAAAGATGGTTGGCCGCATGGGAGCCTTGTGGACAGCAGGTATGAGCCGGGGTAGTGGGGGCGACTAAAACCTCATGGGAAGGGGGGCGTTTCGGTCCTCCCTTCACGCCCTACCGAGGCCACCAGTTGCCCCCCGCTAGCGGCTCTCCAGCACAGCCACGTCTCCAGTGCACAGAAACCAATTTCTTAACTATCTGACTTTCAGTAGAAATACTTCCAGGTTCAATAAGTAAAATAGCAGAAATCCAAAACCAACATTTAATTCTTGAACCCAGCTGTAGAAAGCAAATCACTTCACAATACTTTTTCAGCATGTCTGATTTGGGGGGGAGGGTAAACTCTAAATAATAGTGGTGAATCTTTTATTGAAACAGTGAATCTAATCAAAATAGGTAGAGTGTTAACTAGAATTCATCTGCCTCACAGGGACTGGGGAGGGGTGGGGGGTGGGGTTATATTGCGGTTCTTCATGGTAAAAAATAAGTATTGGTAAAGGGAAATGTGTTTGATATTTGCATGACTGAGACCTAAACCTGAAAGCTTTGTAACCTTTCCCACGGTGATTCAATAAAGAAATAAAAAAAAAATAAAATAAAAAAAATATATAAAAATAAATAAATAAATAAATAAATGGGACTATCTTAAAAAAAATAAAAGTGCATGTTTCCCATATTGCCAAATATATATTTTTTCATTTGCTATAAGCGTGAAAAACAATAGAAAGTCTTGTTATTTCTCATCACTAGTGTAGAAACACAGTAAATATGGTAAATAGCATTGAGTCTCAAATTCCCAGGTTTTTCTCTGATGCTTAAAGAATTTCTGTCAAGGCTCATTCTTAGCTTTATGGTTAGGAATTTTTCTGGTAGTGCTTGCAGGACCATTTGTGTTGCTAGAGATTGGAGGCCATCCAAGGCCAGTGCTTGACCATGTACTATCTCTGTGACTCAGGGAACGAATACACATACATTCATATAATTTTTAAGGAAAAATCTTTCGTTGTGATAATTTTTAAATTTTGTACTATCAACTTTTTCTCAGCTTCACACTACACACATACTCTTTTCTGTTTCCCAAATATAGCTATGAGATCAGTCATAGAATAGTAGTCCTTTGGTGACTTCCACTTAAAAATTTTCCACTGGCAGGGAAAGATGGTCATTCCAACTTATATTTGTTTCTCTTATATGGAAATATTTACTTGCTTTAATAATTTTAATTTTAAGTATTTCTATTCTGGTATTGACACTTCTTGCTTTATCCAGGTCTTCTCTTCTGCTCTGCATTAGCTGAGCAATCAGAAGATGGTAACTGCTCACTTTCTATTTTGTATGACTTATCTGGGTATCCTTTTATCAGAATTTCAACTTGAACAATTCCCATGTGTTCTTTCTTTTGGAAGATGTTCCTCTTTGGTTGGCTTAAGTCCATATTGTTGGTTTTTTTTTCTTTTTGGGTCACACCTGGCATTGCACATTGGTTACTACTGGCTCATGCGTTTAGGAATTTCTCCTGGCAGTCCTTGGGGGACCATATAGGATGCTGGGAATTGAACACAGGTCAGCCACGTGCAAGGCAAACGCCCTACCCGCTGTGCTATTGCTCCAGCCCCTGAAGTCCATCTTGTTTCTTGCTCACTGGCATTTCTCACTGGTGCATCAACTCACTTCGGATACTGGTACTATGCCTGTTTGACACTCACCAGTATAGTTACTGGGAGGTTGTGACATCTGCACCTGCCACTAGTCTCTTGTCCAGAACATCAAGCTTGACTGTGCAATGTTGGCCACGATCTTGCCTCTCAATTTGCACAGTAGCCAGTTGCAGAGGGTCAAGTCTGACTTTTAGTTCTTTCCTTGCAGTATATTTTGTTGTTCTTTTAGAGTAAGAAAAATCAGAATTCCCCTGGTGCATTGTATATCTTTCTAGTTCCAGAGATTATACTGTGAGTTGTAAAGTGTTGTGTTGGCATTATATATAAGAAGCAGGGATAAATTAAGCAGATTTAAAATTAATCTTTAGCCCTTTGCTTTCTGTAGTACTTGTTTTACTTTTACTAATAAGTATAATATGATGTCTAGGAGCTCAATTGCTAGAATTCTTCTACATGATCAGTAGCACTGTAGCACAGTCCTCCCGTTGTTCATTGATTTGCTCGAGTGGACACCAGTAACGTCTCCATTGTGAAACTTGTTACTGTTTTTTGGCATATTGCATACATCATGGGTAGCTTGCCAGGTTTTGCCCTGCGAGCGAGATACTCTTGGTAGCTTGCAGGGCTCTCCAAGAGGGGTGGAGGAATCGAATCCAGGTCTGCTGCATACAAAGCAAAAGCCCGACGCGCTGTGCTATCTTTCCAGCCCACATAATCAGTAAGGTTGATTTTATATTTTGGTTTGCTCGGGCTTTCAGCTCTTTGTGTTTTGGTCATATGTCGTACATTTTATACTTTAATACAATTTGCATTATTAATTGCTGTATTAAATCATAAAACTATATACAATTCCAAAATTACATATGTGAAGAGCAGGGAAATGTGACAACACTAAATGGAATCAGGATATATCGAATCTTCTCTGAAGGATATAGTCCAAGCTCTGTAGCATGTCATGTATCTGTATACTCATAATTAAAGTGTGAAATTCAAAATAACAGGTTGGGAGCTTTCTACAAATTCATTGTTTTAATTTAATAAAACATTTTCATGTGTTGGAAAATCCAGTACTTCTGCAAGATCCAGAAATCCCTACAGTCCCTAGCATAACCCCCCACATTTGTTTTCAGACCCATTTTTTAGTTATTTAAAAATAATGTCAGAAAGTAGGTAAAGCACCAAACATTATAACCTCTCAGGGTCTGTATTGCAAACCATAATTCCCCAAAGTAGAGAGAGATTATGGGGAATCATGTCTGCCATGGAGGCAGGGGGAGGGTCGGAAAGGGGGGGCATACCAGGGATATTGGTGGTGTGGAATGTGCACTGGTGGAGGGATGGGTGTTTGATCATTGTGCGATTGTAACCCAAATATGAAAGCTTGTAACTATCTCACGGTGATTCAATAAAATTTAAAAAAATGATAATGTCTGCTAGTTGCCTTCCCTTTTTCTCACTGATATTTTGTTCCTTGATTTTTAAACAATAGATACTATTCCAAGTTAAGCCATTGGGAAAGTTAATTATTGTAAAACATGGTTAATAATTCATTGTGTATGGAAAGAGCAAATATATTTTAATTTTGTGTTTACTTCTAAAGTGATGTAATTAGGTCAAAGATATAAAATAATTATTATCAGTCAAAGTTATTTGATCATATATTTTGAAGGTGTCACTCTTGTCAGTACTAGGGGGAGGTACAAGAGGTATCGGGGATTTAACTCAGGGTTTTGCATATACTGTGAATTATACCACTTGAGACATATCCCTAGAACCTGAGTAATCATTGGCATATTGTAGACTTCACTTTCTTGCTTAGAGACAAAATATAGAGATTCTTCTTCTATACTCAGCTTTTATTCTAGTTACTTGATATTGCAATTAACTAAGGCAGCTACAATTTTGTTATTACATGTTCTATTGGGTCAGCTTCTTGATAATAGGAATTATCAATGCATCATAATTTTAACTTCAGGGGGCTTTGAGAACTTAATGGCTTTTCAATCCCAAGTCTTTCATATGAAATCACTTTAGTTTATTGTTGACTAATACAGTATAGAATTTTAAGAAGCAGATTCACATTTTAGTTTTGTTCTTTAGTGAGTTAATAATTTTAAGGAAAGTAGTTACACTAAGATGAAGTTTCTTTAGTGGATAAAAGAATACAAATATTTGTTTGTATTTAGTTCAATGAATACATATTAGTGTATATGTTTATTTGTATTGTTTTGGGAAAGCATGTCTGAATTAAACAGGCTAATGTAATTATGCATTATACATACTATACACATATATACTGGAAATTGCTAGAATGGCAAAAATACTAGTTATTCTTAATTTTTCCCCCATAAACCATAACATTTAAGTGTTGAGAAATTTCTCTGTTAAGAGTTTCAAATATGATTGAGGATTGGAGGATTTCTTTTTGAAGGAATGAATGTCTATCTCTTGAGGATACAGTGGCAGACAAGAGGCTATGTTTTGATATAATTCCTAAATGTATTGGCAGAACTGTCATTACAGAAATATTCATAGGTGGCCTAGTAAGCACCAAAGAGCTGACGTTTCCTGGAAGAAATAGGTGGAATATATTGAGGGCATACTTTGTATATGCTTAATATTATGAGTGAAAGTAGTGGATTTCATCCATTCATAATCCATATTCACTGTTAAAACTGTAGGGCAGGATTTATCTAAGAAGATTAGTAATAAAGTTGAATGTGAAAATAGGAGCTTTGTAACCCATTGTTAAGGAAACTTGTTTTCTGTGTGATTTGATAGCCTTCTCAGTTCAGACTGAAGCAGTGTTTTTACAATAGAAAATTGTTTTCTCAAAATTCCTTAATTTATAAGAATAGCAGAGTAAAATTATAGACAAATTTCAAATGCCATAATGTTTAATAAAATATTGTGAACTTAATTTTGTTAAAATTTATTTATTTAGACCCAATACCTAGTGTACCATACTCACAGATGGGTATGGGTTTGGAGGTAGTAAGGTCATGAGAGTGAAGCCTCTGACAGGATTTGTGCCCTTAAGCAATTCCACAGAGGCCCTCCTCCCTTCTCTTACTGAATTAGAAAGTTTTCACACCCAATGATAGACTTACTGGTAACCTTTTCTTGGATTCCAGAGCTTTGAACACATATCTTTACTTAATAACGGACTCCATTGATGATATTTTGTTATTAGCAGACTTAAAGGACTAAGACAAGGTAAACAAATAACAAAAACCTCTATTCTTAGTTTACTTGCCCCTTTCCTATTGCAATAACCAAAGTGAATATTTTTATTTCAAGTGTTTCTATATATTAATATACACACTGCACTGCACTGCACTGTCCTTCCGTTTTTCATTGATTTGATCGATCAGGTCCAGTAACATCTCCATTTTGATATTTGTTACTATGTTTGGCATATTGAATACGTCATGGGTAGCTTGCCAGACTTTGCCGTGCAGTCGAGTTACTCTCAGTAGCTTGGCAGGCTCTCTGAGAGAGGCTGAGGAATTGAACCTGGGCCGACTGGGTCAGCTGCGTGCAAGCGAACATCCTACCCGCTGTGATATCGCTCCAGCCCAGTATACACAGATGTCGTATATTTATAGAGACTGGCATTTCCAAGTAAAGGCAAAACTGTTCTAAGTTACCACTGCTGTATTTTTTGTCTATTTTTAAAAGAACTGTGATTTACAAAGTAACTGATAGTTAAGTGTTAGGCATATCTTATTTTCACACCAGTCCCACCATGAGTATCAAGTTTCCTGTACCAGTTGTTTCCATATTTTTTCCCTTTCGACCCCCATTCCATTCCCATCTATTATCTTGCCAAGCACATTATAGTTTCAGATCCTGCAGTTTAGATCTCTTTTGCAGTTTAGCTGGGTCTGATTTTTGGATAGTGGGCTATGCCACTCCCCTATATCATCAGTATAACTGAAACCCTGATGCCTTTTCACCTATTTTTCCTGTTCTTTTCTTACACCCTTGATTTCTTTCCTTCTCTGTCATTTTCCTCTCTAAACTAGGACATCAAGGGTGTTCTAGGCAGCCCCACCTTCTTTTATGACATTGCTTCATCCAGTATTCTAATATACCACAGATATGTGAGCTCATTCTATGTTTTCCTTTCTTCTGACTTAGATCACTCAATACGATATCTTTCAATTCCAAACCTGTTGCAGCAAACGGCATGGTATCATCGTTCCTTGCAGGTGCAAAATATTTCATTTAATGTCTATATACCAAAACTTCATAATCCATTCAACTGTTGTTGGTCATATAGGTTGATTTCATATCTTAGCTACTGTACTGAGTGCAGAAATGAATAATGATGTGCAAATGTCCTTTGAAGATAGTGTTTTTATTGTCCTGCAGGTAGATGCCCAAAAGTGGTATTGCTGGGTCACGTGGCAGTTCAATTCTAAATTTACTGACAACACTGCATACTGTTTTTCACAGAGGCTTAAGGAACCACAATTTATTTAAATGTAGAATCAATTCAGGTTGTTAAGTCACAGCATTCTTAAATTCAAAATGCTCTTTTAAAGTGCTATGTGACCTTTAGCATTTTCCTTAGATTTTCTAATCTTATAGTTTACTCACTTGTGAAATCAAAGTAAGAACACTGTGCAAAGTGGTTGTAAAGAGTAAATGAGTGGGATTTAAATTGTTAGAAAGGAATAGATTAAATGAAGTACTGTAACCCCTAACTACTACAATAAGGGTAGAAAAGCACCTGTTAGTATTCTTCTGCCTACTCATCAGTTTCTTTTTCCTCTGCTTACTGTGCTTATATTACAAATGGATCACTGTCTCCTAAAGGAAGATAGTGGGTCCATAAGTATTAAATATTTCTGCTAAAGAAAAGCACAAAATGTGTAGAATCAAGTGTTCTAATCCCAAGTAATTAGAACTGGGAACATGTAAGTAGTAGATTATTTAGTCTAATATTTTCTCACCTTCCTTTTCCTTTCTACCTTTTCACTAGAGGAATTAGTATTTAAATGAAATTCCACTGGAGCTACTCAAAAGTGTAAGATCTGTGGACATGATGGAATAAGCATCTTCCACTCATTTTTTTTTTTTTTGGAGAATCAAAGGTCTCATCCCAAATCTAATATAATCTCCAAACAGGAGCATCTCTACAAAGACTTGAATTCAGATGAAAATATACTTAAATTTATTCATTTCAAAGTCAGAAGACTATCCAAATTTAAGGTCTTATGGTCTAATTGAATTTTGACTTGAACTTACTGCACCCTGGAAAAAATATCAGTAACTGCTGATGTGCAGGTGTTTGTGGTCTCTGGGACACAGTTTACACCAAGACAGAAGAGTAACCAGCGACCTCTTCAGTGGTTTATCAAAGACATCTCAATTTTATCTGAGCATTTAATCTGCCACAGGAACTGTTTATTGCTTCATCTTCCTGAGCAATGTGGACACTGTCAATTAATTAACTCACCATTTGACTACATGTTTAAAACTGTCAGGTTAAAAGTAAATTTAGTGCTGTCTTATGATTAATAAAATGCTAAAGTCTCATTTTGTGAGAACCATCCAGGGTTGCTGAATTTTATTTGGCTGATAATTATATGGGCTGGCAGGAAAAAATATTTATTTTTTTCTTTTACTATTTGTTTTTATTTTAAAAGCAAGTATATTGAAATTATTAGAGTAGTGGGTTCAATTTAAAGAAGTGGATCAGATAATTTAAAATGACATAAATTGTTTAACCCTAAACTATGCATGCTTTGTAGAATGAAAATATTTCAGGGTCCTTGAATTGATAATTGAATATCTATTGAGTGATTACTCATGCTAGATACAACCTAGGTACATTTACATATGCTGTCCCTATTAATTTCCACAGTAAGCAGACAGAATTAGGCATTGTTCTTTCTATATTACAGAATAGGAAATCAAGCTCTGAGATGTTTATTTGTACAAGATCACATACCTTGTAATTGAAAGAGGTGAGATTGAAAATAGGAATGTTCTATTAAGTTTCAGTGCTTCTGAATATTCCAGTGAAAGGAATACTTTGATTATAGCTAGTGAAATTGCTGAACTTCTGTAGAAATATTATTTAAAAAGTTGGTCATTTCCCCCCCCTCTTGATTCACACCCTTCCTCATTTTTTGAATAACCAGAAAACCATGTATTCATACCAAAGAGGATAGGATACATGTCGGAAAGAAGCCAGAAATTGTTCTTGTGGATTTTTTTTATTTTCAAAATTTTATTGAGTCACTGTAAAATTGCAAAGTTATTCGTGATTTTCAGGCATAAAATGCTTAAACACCAACACCCCACCCCCTCCATTTGCCTCCCATCCACCAGTCTATATAGAAGCCAGCATTTTAGTTGAGGTTTTTATTCATTCCTCTTTTTTATTTTATTTTTTTTTGTTTTTGTTTTTGTTTTTTCCCCTTTATTTTATTTTATTTTTTTTTACAGTTGTAGATTTACAATTTTTTGTGCTTTGGTTTCAATTATACAATGATCAGATACCCATCCCTCCACCAGTGCCCATTTTCCACCACCATGGATAATATCCCTCCCACCCCCATCCCCCCATCCCCCCTGTCTCTGTGGCAGGGCAATCCCCTGTGTTCTCTCTCTCCTTTTGGGTGTTGTGGTCTGCAAAAGAGGCATTGAGTGGCAAGCATGTTCAGTCCATAGTCTACTTTCGACATGCATCTCCCCTCCTGGGAGGATCCTCCAAACATCCTTTATTTGGTGCTCCCTTCACTATCTGAACTGCCCTTTCCTCTAGGATACCCGGCTGGCCTCTAAATTATGGAGTAATCCTCCTGGTGCTGATCTCAGCTATTCTTGGGTATTAATCTCATACTTTGTTACTTTATATCCCCTAGATGAATGCAATCTTTCTATGTCTATCCCTCTCTTTCTGACTCATTTCGCTTAGCATGATACTTTCCATATTGTACCACTTGTATGTAAATGTCATGACTTCATCTTTTCTAACAGCTACATAGTACTCCATTGTGTAGATGTACCAAAGTTTCTTTAACCAGTCATCTGTTCTTGGGCATTCAGGTTTCTTGCAGTTTCTGGCTATTGTAAAGAGTGCTGCAATGAACAAACAAGTGCAGATGTCACTTCGACTATACATTTTTGCCTCTCTGGGATATATTCCCAGGAGTGGTATTGCTGGGTCAAATGGGAGCTCAATTTCTAATTTTTTGAGAATCGTCCATACTGTTTTCCAGAAGGGCTGAACCAGTGGACATTCCCACCAACAGTGAAGGAGTGTCCCTTTCTCGCCACATCCACGCCAGCATCGGTTGCTTTTGTTCTTTTGAATGTGGGCCAGTCTCTGAGGTGTGAGATGGTATCTCATTGTGGTTTTGATCTGCATCTCCCTGATGATTAATGATGTAGAGCATTTTCTCATGTGCTTTATTGCCATTCGGATTTCTTATTTGAGAAAGTTTCTGTTCATTTCATTGCCCCATTTTTGGATGGGGTTGGATGTTTTCTTCTTGTGGAGTTTAACCAGTATTTTGTATATCCTGGATATCAACCCCTTGTCCAATGTGTATTCGGTGAATATACTTTCCCATTCTGTAGACTGTCTTTGTATTTTGGTCACTGTTTCTTTGGAGGTGCAGAAGCTTCTTAGTTTAAGATAGTCCCATTTATCTATCTCTGTTTTCACTTGCTCGGCCAGTGGTGTGGCATCTTTGAAGATACCATTAGCTTCAATGTCATGGAGGGTTTTGCCAACTTTATCTTCAATGTACCTTATGGTTTCTGGTCTGATGTTGAGGTCTTTAATCCATTTTGATCTTACTTTTGTACATGGTGTTAGGCAGAGTTCTGAGCCTATTTTTTTGCATGTAGCCGTCCAGTGATGCCAACACAATTTATTAAAGAGGCTTTCCTTACTCCACTTCACATTACTTGCACCTTTATCAAAGATTAGATGAGCATATGATTGAGGGGAGATGTCAGTGTATTCAACCCTGTTCCATTGGACTGCAGTTCTGCCTTTGTTCCAGTAACATGCTGTTTTAATTATTACTGCTTTGTAGTACAGTTTGAAGTTCGGGAGGTTGATTCCTCCCATTTTCTTTTTTCCCAAGAATTGCTTTAGCTATTCGTGGGGGCTTATTGTTCCATATAAATTTCAGGAGTGTTTGCTCCATTTCTTTGAAGAATGTCATGGGTATCCTTATAGGGATTGCATTGAATTTATACAATGCTTTCGGTAGTATTGCCATTTTGACAATGTTAAGTCTCCCGACCCATGAGCAGGGGATATCTTTCCATTTCCTCATGTCCTCTTTTATTTCCTGAAGTAGGGTTTTGTAGTTTTCTTTGTACAGGTCCTTTACTTCCTTAGTTAAGCTGATTCCTAGGTACTTGATTTTCTGGGGCACAATTGTGAACGGGATTGATTTTTATGTTGCTTTCTTCTCTCTCACTGTTTGCATATAGGAAAGCCATGGCCTTTTGGGTATTGATTTTATAACCTGCAACTTTACTATACGAGTCTATTGTTTCTAGGAGTTTTTTGGTGGAAGTTATAGGGTTCTCTAAGTAGAGTATCATATCATCTGCGAATAGTGAGAGCTTGATTTCTTCCTTTCCTACCTGAATGCCCTTAATATCTTTTTCCTGCCTAATCGCTATTGCAAGTACTTCCAGTACTATATTGAACAGCAGTGGAGAGAGTGGGCATCCCTGTCTCGTCCCTGATCTTAGAGGGAAGGCTCTCAGTTTTTCCCCATTGAGGATGATGCTTGCTGTTGGCTTGTGGTAGATGGCTTTAATTATGTTGAGGAAGGTCCCCTCTATACTCATTTTGGCTAGGGATTTCATCATAAAGGGGTGCTGGATCTTATCAAATGCTTTCTCTGCATCTATTGATATGATCATATGCTTTTTATCTTTTCTTTTGTTGATATGGTGGATTATGTTGATTGATTTCCGAATGTTAAACCATTCTTGCATCCCTGGGATGAATCCTACTTGATCATGGTGTATGATCTTTTTGATGAGTAGTTGGATTCTATTTGCTAGTAGTTTGTTGAGGATCTTTGCATCTGTGTTCATCAGGGATATCGGCCTGTAATTCTCTTTCTTTGTGGTATCTCTGTCTGCTTTTGGTATCAGTGTGATATTTGTTTCGTAGAAACTGTTCGGAAGTGTTTTTCATATTTCAATTTCGTGGAAAAGCTTAAAGAGCATTGGGAGTAAGTCCTCTTTAAAGATTTGGAAGAATTCACTAGTGAATCCATCCGGGCCAGGACTTTTGTGCTTGGGGAGACTTTTTATTACCATTTCAATTTCCTTGATGGTGATAGGTCTGTTCAGGTATTCCAGGTCTTCTTGTTTCAGCCTTGGGAGTCTGTAGGAGTCTAGGAATTTATCCATTTCCTCGAGGTTTTGATGTTCCGTGGCATAAAGCTTCTCAAAGTACTCCCTGAGGATCCTCTGAATTTCTGTGGTTTCTGTTGTAATGACCCCCTTTTCATTTCTGATTCGGTTTATTAGGGTTTTCTCTCTCCCCTTCTTTGTGAGTTTTGCTAGAGGCTTATCGATCTTGTTAATTTTCTCAAAGAACCAGCTTTTGGTTTCATTGATCTTTCGGATTGTTTTTTGGGTTTCCATCTCGTTAATCTCTGATCTGAGTTTTATTATTTCCTTTCTCCTGTTCGGGTTGTGCTCCTTTTTTTGGTCCTTCTCCAAGCTCTTAAGCTGTGAGGTTAGGTTACTTATGTGTGCTCGCTCCTCCTTCCTGAGGAATGCTTGTAGAGCTATAAACTTTCCTCTTAACACAGCCTTTGCTGTGTCCCATAAGTTTTGGTAACTCGTGTTCTCATTTTCATTCGTTTCTAGGAATCTTTTGTTTTCCTCTTTGATTTCCTGTCTAATCCACTCGTTGTTCAATAATGCACTGTTTAATTTCCAGGTGTTTGATTTAGTTTTCTGTTTTTGTGTGTGATTTACTTCTAATTTCAGCGCATTATGGTCTGAGAAGATTGTTGATACAATCTTACCTTCTTAATTTTATGGAGGCATGTTTTGTGGCTCGGCATGTGGTCTATCTTGGAGAATGTTCCATGTACGCTTGAGAAGAATGTGTATTCAGCTTTTTGTGGATGAAGTGTCCTGTATATATCTACTAAGTCCCTTTCTTCCATTGTTTCCCTCAAATGAAGCATGTCCTTGCTAAGCTTGAGTCTGGTTGATCTATCAAGAGGTGAAAAAGCAGCGTTGAAGTCTCCCACTAGTATTGTGTTGCTATTGATGTCTTTTTCCAAATCTATGAGTAGTTGTTTTAAGTACTTTGCTGGTCTCTCATTAGGTGCATATACATTTATTATTGTAAGTTCTTCCTGTTGTCAGATCCTTTGATCAATAAGAAATGGCCTTCACTGTCTCTTATGACCTTCCTCACTCTGAAATCGATGTGGTCTGATATAAGGATGGCTACCCCAGCTTTTTTATGGGAGCTGTTTGCCTGTAGGATTGTTTTCCAGCCTTTGACTCTAAGTCTGTGTTTGCTTTGACTATTGAGATGCGTTTCTTGCAGGCAGCAGAATGTTGGGTTCAATTTTCTAATCCATCCTGCCACTCTATGTCTTTTAATTGGTGCGTTTAGCCCATTGACATTGAGAGAGATTATTGTTATGGGATTTTGTCCCATTGTTCTGTTGAAATTTGGTGTATTTGAGGGGCCTTTCTTGCCTTAAAGTAGCCCATTTAGTTGTTCTTGTAACCATGGTTTTGAGTCTATGAAGTTCCTGAGCTGTTGTTTGTCTGTGAAACTGTGTGTTGTTCCTTCTATTATGAATGAGAGTCTCGCTGGGAAAAGTATTTTTGGGGAGGCATTTATTTCATTGAGTTTTTTTACTATGTCCCACCACGGTTTTCGGGCCATGAGGGTTTCATCAGAAAAATCAGCTGTGAATTTTAAGGATGCTCCTTTGTAAGAGATTTCTTTCTTCGATCTTGCTGCTTTCAGAATTTTGTCTCTGTCTAAGGTTTTGGTCATTTTGATCAGAATGTGTCTTGGGGTATTTTTATTCGGATTTCTTCTAGCTGGAACGCTTCGGGCCTCCTGAATGTGGTCACAAGTTTTCTTCAGCTCTGGAAATGTTGTAGCAATGATGTCTTTGACAGTTTCTTCTTCATCGAGGTTTTCTTCCTGTACCTCTGGGACTCCAATAATTCTTATGTTACCCCTCTTGGCTTCATCACGATCTTCTCTTGCCATCTGTTCCCGAATTGTGAGTCTCTTTTCCATTTTCTGCTCTTTTCTGGAGAGTCTCTGAACTTCATCTTCGAGCTCACTGATTCTGTTCTCAGCCGCTCTTACTCTGCTGCTGAGGCCTTCCACTGAACTTTTCAATTCGCCTACGAGATTTTTCAGGTCTGACATTTCTGATTGCATTTTCCTCATTTCTGCCTTCAGATCCTCTTGTCTTCTATTGGCATTGCTTTCCATTGTTTCTTTTAATTCCCTAAGCATCCTAAGTAGCTCCCTTCTGAATTCCTTGTCAGAGAGGTTGTCTAACACTACAGTACTGTTGGTGTCATCTGGGCTAGACTCTTCAATATGAAAGTTTGGTGGGCTTCTGCGTTGCTTTACCATTGTGAGAGGTGTGGTTTAGTCCTTCACGTTCACTGTTACTATTCTGCTTGATATGCAGTGTGAGTTAAGATAGGCTTATGAGTTATTGGCTACTGTGTTTCTAGTGGCTGAGCTAAAATAAAGAAGTTTCCATCTAAGAAGGTAGCTTATGGTTCCTATGGCATACGTAGTGGGAAAATATTTCGCGGCCCTAACGCTGCCGCGGGTCCGGAAAGAGTCCCTGGCACTGGGCGAGGAGTTGGGAACGCCTCCTGTTTGGAAATGGAGCCGTTCAGCTTTGTTGCCCAGAGCTGGGCCTCTGTGCCCATCCCACGCAGATCAGGGGTTGAAAACCGGCTTTCTAGGGGCTGGTTCTAGCTGCGCATGCCCAGAGAGGGACCCAGGCCCTTGGGGGCGGGCTGTACCTGTTGGAAATGGAGCCGTTCAGCTTTGTTGCCCAGAGCTGGGCCTCTGTGCCCATCCCACGCAGATCAGGGGTTGAAACCCGGCTTTCTAGGGGCTGGTTCTAGCTGCGCATGCCCAGAGAGGGACCCAGGCCCTTGGGTGTAGGCTGTACCTGTTGGAATTGGAGCCGTTCAGCTTTGTTGCCCTCATTCCTCTTTTTATGGCAGTCCTTTGAATGACATATTATTCAATGTTTTTTCGTTGTATATTGTTGATGAAGAAAGAATATTCTGACCAAAGTTAGAGCAAATGATGTTATTCAAGAATAAGATTTTGGGAGCTGGAGAATCATGTGCTGGTAGGGTTTTTGCCTTGTATGTAGCCAGTCTGATTTTGGTTGCGAACACCACATATGGTCCCATGAACCCTGCCAAGAGTGATCCTTGAGCACAGAGTCAGGAGTAAGCCCTGAACATTGTTGTTGTGCTCCTCCCCACCATAAAATATGGTGTTGTTATAATTTGCTTGGTGTCATTAGAATGACATCATGTTATTAAAATAATACCAAACATTAGCCAAGCAGCACAAATGCTGGCAGACTTCGACCGTGAGTGTGAAAAGGTCGGAGTATAGCTGAATCTCACGAAGGCAACATTCATGATAAACAGTCTCGTTCCTGACATTCCATTCACTCTCAACAGAATGACCATCTCCGAATGCAACAGTTATGTGTACCTAGGTTGAGAAGTCAACATGACAAATGACCTGGCACCTGAGTTGCGCAGGAGGAAGAGAACGCCTTGGAATGCCTTCAAGTTCGTTGAAGAAATAGCTAAGAGGCAAAGAACCTCTGGCTTCAGTCACATCTCTTCGATTCCACTGTTCTTCCTGCATTAACATACGCCTCAGAGACCTAAGCCCTACGAAAGTAGGATGAGAACACTATTTGGGTTTCCCAAAGAAGAATCGAAAGAGCTATGCTTGGAGTATCACATTTCACTCAAATGAGAGAAAGAATCCAAAGTTCCAACCTGTGTTAACAGTCAAGAATCAGGGATGCTGTCTCATTTGCCCAGGTGCTGAAAATCAGATGGGCTGGACATGTAATGAGATTTGGAGATGACTGCTGGACAAGAGCCGTTACTGACTGGATTCCACGGGATGTCAAAAGACCACGTAGCTGCCCACCTATGAGATGGTCAGACTTCTTCATCAAGACCTTGAACGATCGGTTTGAGGTTCTTCGTGCTTCTAGAATGAGCAGACGCCATTGGGCTACACTGGCATGTAGCAGGGATGATTGGAGACATTACTGGCACCCTCTTGAGCAAATCGATGAGTAACGGGAGGTCAAGTGATCAAGTGATGGTTTGCTTAATGTTTTAATTTCCAACAACCTATCAGTACTGAGAGAGGGATTACTGTATATCTCAAAGTATCCACTAAAACCCTGATACATGATAGGAAATGGCCAAAATAATTCTGATACCCAAAGTGATTAGGACTATGGGTTCAGAGTCCAGATGTCTAGGTTTAAGTCTCATTCAGTCATTCATGAAGCCTTAGTTGAGTGTCTCAACTCTTTTGTGGTTAGGTTTTCACATTTGTAAGATGGTAAGTATATTCTCTTCCCATATTGTACATGATTGGGAAGATAAATTAATAGGCAGTTTGGTATATCATAAGTGCATAATAAATGTTAACTCATACTGTTAGTTTCCACAGATGGTGCTGGCTCTGAGGATATAATGATGAATTAAGCACGTCAGGTTCTTACAATTATAGGACTTCTAGCCTAGTGGATGTTTCAGGCAAATAAGCATGAAATTTGATTAGGTGGTAATAACTGCTTTAGTAGACACAATTTGGGGTTCTGTGAATGAGTATAGGAGAAACTGAGTCCACTTGGAGGAAGATATGTAAAGCTTAGTCACAGGGAGATGTTGGATGTCGAAGGAGAACATATCAGGCCAAAGAAACATCTATCATAGGCAAAAGGCACAACAGTGGGGTTAGGGAGAATAGGACAGGACAGTGGTAGGACTGGGACAACGTGAAGGGAAGCAGACACTCTGGTAGAGGGAGCATTGCTAGGAAGATTTATGCATGAAGCCATACCATTAGCAGTATTGTAAATAACAGTGCCTGAAATTAAAATTTAAAAGCCATTGAAATTAACATAGGAGGTGAAGAAAGGGAATTGGGCATTTGAATAAAAAATAAATTGTTTATATCTTGAAGAGTGAAGGACTTGTAGAGAGAAGCAGAAACCATTCCCTTTCTTGTTGGGAGAATTTTAATTTGACTTCAGGACTAAGAGGAAGTGAACTTTAGTATGGCCCCTTTTGGGAACACAAATAAGCATGATGCTGATTCAACTTTCTTTTCCATATGTGGCAACTTCTCTGAAACTTGTGGCCTTGCCAAGGACTGTGAGGGCTTTTCTCTTTACACTTCCTCTCTAGCTAAAGAGCAGGGACATTATGGGACAGAGCTGAGACAATTCTATGGGTTTCAAAAACTAGTTGAGACCAGTTTCAATTTATTTTATACAATCAGAAATCTGGATATCAGAATAATAAAAATGCAGAATGGGAACATTTGTTTCCACATACGTCTCACAAAACTGTCAAAGGAAACAACTGATGTGAATTAATGTGTCAGAGCTCACCTTCTTCAACATTGTTCAGTTCTTGACTACAACCTCGTGAACAACTAACACAGTCTCTATAGGGTGTTTTAAATCTGTCCTTCTTTGACCTTCTATTTTTTAAAGATATAGCTTATTAATTTTTCTATATGATTATTTTTGTTAGTATCTCTTTGAATTTTGTTTGCTCAAAATCAGTCACATCCAAACATGCACCAGGAAATGACTTAGATTAAGAGCACCAGTCATAATAATAAATGTGTCATTATTTGTGGGGCAGAGAGAAGTGAAAAATAGTAGCTATCTTCTGCTTTTGCTGCTCTTTTACTTTGCTAATATTGCTATTTGTCAGTAAGATACAGTTTTCTATTTAGCTCCAAGAGACAAAAATGTCCTCTTAAAGACTTATTTTATACACCACATAACTACTAAATCAGAATTTCTAATTGCCTTTTACATGAGGCCATTGTAATTATTCTTAGATGAATGGATTTCCACACCCAAGGCCTCTCATTTAATTAATTTATTTATAATTTTTGAAACAAGCGAAAGAATTGACCACACCCAGAGGTCTCCAGAACTTACTCCTGACTGTGCTCAGGGATCATTCCTGGTGTTCTGGTGGTGCACCTGGGGCTATATGCAGTGAAGGGAATAAAACTGGTATCTAGTCAGTGCAAGCACTTTAACCTATGTAATCTCTTTCAGGACCCAAGGCCTTCCATTTTATTTATTTTTTAAATTTATTTATTTATTGAATCACTGTGGGAACAGTTACAAAGCTTTCAGGTTTAAGTCTCGGTTATGCAAATATCAAACACATTTCCCTTTACCAATACTTATTTTTCACCATGAAAACCCCCCCAAGCCCCCCGCCACCCTCCCAATGCCTGTGAGGCAGATGAATTCTAGTTAACACTCTATCTACTTTGACTAGATTCATTGTTTTGATAAAAGATGCACCATTATTATTTAGACTTTACACCCCCAAATCAGACATGCTGAAAAGGCATTGTGAAATAATTTGTTTTCTACAGCTGGTCACGAGAATCAACCAATGTTTTTCATTTCAACCAATGATTTTGGATTTCTGATTTAAGTCCTTGTGCTTCTGGAGCCATGGCCGTGCCAGAGAGCCGCTCGTGGGGGGCAAACCGTGACCTCGGTAGGGGTGAAGGACGAGCTGGGAACTCCCCCCTTCCCATGAGGTTTCAGTCGCCCCATAACCACCGGCTCATACTTGGCTTTCCACAAAGTTCCCAAGCAGCTGCCTTCTTTCTTTCCAGAGGGAAAAGAGCGGAAGGGACCAATACCCTTTCGCCCCCGGGCAGGCATGGTGGCATGGATTAATGCATAGTCCATTCACATTTCTGCTTCAAGCTGCTGGGCTCTGCATTAAGTCCTTGTGCTTCTGGAGCCATGGTTGTGCAGGACAGTCGCTCGTGGGGGGCAGCCTGTGACCTCGGTAGGGCGTGAAGCAAGACCTTCCATTTTAGAAGAATTCTTTCGCTTGTTTCATCTTTAATTTTCCTTTGGTCTAACCCTCTGTCTGATTCTGACTATTCCTTCACCTCTCAACATGTGTGTGTGCATACACACAGAAATATGCTTGCACTCACTAGCACATACACACCTGCATTCATTGTGGGATACACAGGTACTTCTGTCAGCTGTCAACCCAGCACTCAGCTGGTAAAGAAAACTGTACAGTCTCAAATCTTCAAGCTCATCATTGGCACAGGCTAAACCATATAATGATTTTACATCTCATTTTCTCTTTGTCCTTGAAATAAATGGTCACTGAATCTAAACATAGCTAATGCAGCCTGCAGGTTGGATGCTGACAGAGTGAGAGGATTTCAACAATAGAAACCATTTCATAGATTAAAAGACAATTAAGATTGTGTCAGCATATCCTCTGTTAGCATGAACATTAAAGACCTTGCACAACGAAATAACCTCAGAAATAGTAAATGACACTTTTATTCTTAAAATGCTTTTCATTAGAGGACCTTCAGAATTAACACAATATTGTAACTGAAGAATATTATCAGAGATCTAAGTCTTGACTGTCTTCAATTAAAGCTACTAGCCATGCATTGAAATTAATTATAATTAAAACAAGATTCAAGTTTAGTTTCTTAATTGCCCTGATCATATTGCAAGTACCTAGTCACACACATGGCTACTGGCTTGAGTACTGGTGATAAAGATATGGAGCATTGCTATTATTAAAAGAAGTACAGTTATAAAATGCATTTTATAGGTGTCATTTGCGCATTATTACAGTTCTTTAGCAATGCTGCATCCTGACAACTATATGAACATTGAAAATTATAAATGTGAGTAGTGACAAATTATTTAATTTCCATTTATGTATGCACACATGTCAGCCTTTACTTTTATTTTTTTTCTTGAGTTCCACAAATAATAGCTGAGATATCTGAGGCACATATCCTTCAGTAATGTAACAAATGTTAATAAGATTAATTTTTGTAGGTTTTATTCTTAACAATTTACTCTAAAATCCTTGACTGTGTATAAAACAGATCCATGATAATGATGAATGGAAACATTTGATGATTAATTAAAAATACATAGCACAATGTTTTTTATAGTTCACCTTATATACACTTTCAATGACAGGGACACTTTTTAAAATGTGTCTTAGAATTAAGCATGCTAAGACATAAGGGCATGGCATTGTAAGGTAGATTTTATAGCAATACTCTGTCTGCTAGTCTAATTCTATACACTGCCTTTAAACATAGGAAAATGTCTACTTATCTTTAATTCGGAAGTGTTTATAACATAAATGAATAAATGGGTAATGTTTTATTAGATGATTTGTGTTTTATTACACGATTTGATTCACTTCCTCTCCAACACCACACACATATCATTCCTTCACCACAAATTACCTGTTTTCTGTAAGAAAGAAATGTGTTACCATGTGTTCCTCACCTCATTTTTTGCTTTCTTTCAATGATGCCTATGATTTTTATACTAACCGAATTTCTCAGTATGCAAACTTGTAAGGGTGTTATTTAATAAAAAATTTAGTAAAGCAGCCAGGACGATATCTTTTATTAAGTGATGAACATTTTCTTTTCCAATGAGACCATGAGGGTCTACAAAATTGGAAACCCTTTTTGGTTGTTGCTACACATAGAACTCTGTAATGTTCTCAATATATTTAAGGTAACAGGTAGAGTATGAACCTTTGAAAAAATGTTTTTAATCTACTTCAGAAAGCCTACTCTTGAGCTGAGTTTTCCAATATGAAAAAGAAGAAATAACAGACTTCTGTGCTTCTGGTGAATTGATATTCAGCTCTTACAAGAGAACTAAAGCTTACTAAGACTAAAAGTTGACAAAGGTGATCAATATTTTAGGGAAATTACATTATATTGTTTAAATTTATAACACAGACTTTTGGTCTTGTTTACTGTTCATTTCTACATAAGGCTCATTGATTCTCAGATTGCTGAATCACTAGGCAGCTGTTTATATTAAAAACATAGTTATTTAGCTTACTACTGATTAACTCATAAGTATATAATTCCTCAATTATAATATCTGGATAGGATTCTTGCTTCTGAAGTTATCTTTAGCAGACAGAAACATTTATTTTCATATTTTCCCACTCATGTGGCAATATTTGATTTTATTTTACTGTTTTTCATCTCTGTCAAGCCTGGCAAGCTACCCGTGACGTATTTGATATGCCAAAAACAGTAATAAGTCTCACAATTTGTTGTGAGATGTTACTGATGCCCGCTCGAGCAAATCAATGAACAATGGGATGACAGTGCTACAGTGCACTTTTTAAAAAATGAAAGTGCCATTTAGTATACATTCACTTTCAAATCATCATCAGATTAATATTCTCCTAATAACTTAAGATGGGAGCATACACAATCAGAATTGCTAAGGAACTGTTTGAGGGTGCAGTTGAAATGAGATGGAAAAAATATGAACACAGTACAGCATAAGCATTTAATAATAACTATTAAAAATTGCAACAGTACTGTAGTAACTTATTAATTAGACTGAGCAACACTTTTGGCAATGCTATCATTTACCTTATTTTGAAGTGACTATACAATGACAGTGATTCTGAGTTAATTGTTCATTATGATACAAATTTTGAGTCTATGACTTTATTGTTTGTAAACCTCTGCTAATATAAAATAGCCTGGCACTGTACTTACTTGCATGAATTAAAGTAACACATTCTAAAGTTCTGCTTATATTTTTCTAATGTGACATATACAGTCATTTAGTATTGCAATGGGTAGGATAAATCTAAATGGCTGTGCATTGGCAGCATATCTTAGAGTAGCGGAGGCACTGTTTGGGGAGACTAGAAACTTTTAAGTAATTAAGATAGATACTAATGGTAAGGGATTGAAGATGTTTGAGCTTACCCAAGTCTAGAAGAAATTAAAAGTATGAAAAATGTCAACTTTAGAATAAGAGTATTCTAGGTATTCAATCTGCTTTCCACCCCAAGCTCATAAATGTGTAGAGTACATACCATACATAAGGCATCGAATATGTTTTAGGTAGTTTTTATTATTAAATAGATTTAGCATTTAAATTTGTCACTGACCTCTTCATAATATGGCAAGTCACCTTGTGACTTAATCTTTTAAGCCTTTTCCTTCTTTGCTAGACAGATAATAACATCCACATGATAGAATCAAATTAAATGATAATTGCTATTTGAAATAGATGACAGTGACTGGATGGTTTCACTCAATTGAATGATATTGTTCCATTTATTATCAGTTTTTGACTGTAGTCTGTATAAATCAGAATTTTATCCCTTAAACTCCTTGATATAAATATCCATGTTATATGGGCACAACTTGTAGAAACACTGTGCAAAGAACATTTGAAATGTGAGAACTGAAAGAATCTCTTGAATGATTCTGAAAAGAGTTTTACTCTTTTTTAGCATTCCTTTGGGGTCTTGTAAAAAGAAGTTGGAATGGGAAATGTGAAAAAGAGATTTTACTGGTAGATTTTACTCTAGTCTCAGAGTCTAGAGTAAAGATACTAGTAGCCAAAATGTCGCTTTTTCACCTTCCTGTCTTTGAGAGTAGATATTGGATGTCTACTAGTTTTGACAGAGGCAAGGTAAACAAATAGTAGATATAGGGTACCCAGTACCTTGGATAGAGGTCAGGGTTAAAACTTAACCCTTCAAAACCCAGAGATGAAAAATATTACACAAAGGGTAAGTGTTACATTGTAATCAATTATTCATTGATTCTTAAAAGTAATAATAATAAACTTCCTGAGACTGCTGTGCAGTATGAACTCAGGGCTAGGGAAGTCGTAAAATAAAGATGTAATAAATATAATTGATATTCACTGATTTTGTGTTACTAATGAAACAACCTACATAACTGAGCAGAAAAATGCTTCTTAAAAGGGACTAAAATTATCTCCTTGGATTCTAAAAAGTGTATTTCTCCCCATGGAAATTTGCTCTGTACCAAAATAGCACATACTAATAGTTATCATTTACAGAGGGCCTAATATGTAATGATGCTTCTTATTTTTAATCCCTATGGCAAACTCAATGGTAGATTTTATTATTCCTGTGTTCCTGATGAGGAAATTGAGCTTTGGAAGGGTCAAATAAATGAATAAATGTTGTTTTGAATGTTCTTATATGCCACTCATTCTTACCAGATATCTTGTTATTCTGTCTAGAATGACACATTAAGATTTCCTTTCAATAACCAAGATAGTCTGATCTATTATACTGAAATAGTCAATGTTTTCTTTCAGAAAACTAGAAAATAATGTGCATAGATTTCTGTGACGAATTACAGATTAAGATGGGCTTTGCTTGTTTTATTTCACTTCATTTATTTATTTTTGGTGTTTTTTGGAGGCCACATCCAGCAATGCTCAGCGGTAATTTCTGGTTCTGTGCTCAGGAATCACTCCTGTGTTTGGGGAACCATATACGGATCCTGGGGGTTGAACCAGAATTGGCTGCATGCGAGGTAAATGCCCTACCTGCTGTATTATCTTCCTGGTCCCAAGGATTAGCTCCTCTGGGTGTCAGTATTTTCACTTTTAATTTAATGTAAATTTTTATTTTTGGTTTGGGGACCACACTCAATGCTTATTCTTGACTCTGTGCTTAGTAATCACTCCTAGCAGTGCTCAGGGGACCATATGTGGTACCAGGATGGAAACCATATTGGTTACATACAAGGCAAGTCCCTTGCACACTGAATTCTCCTTGGCTCTGGCGTTTGTATTTTAAATGAACTTTTTTTGGCCAGCTTAGTGCAGACATTGAGAATAAAAATATAAAGCACTTTTTTCTTTAGTTCCCAGGACTCAGAGTCTAGAGTAAAGATACTAGTAGCCAAAATGTCGCTTTTTCACCTTCCTGTCTTTGAGAGTAGATATTGGATGTCTACTAGTTTTGACAGAGGCAAAGTAAACAAATAGTAGATATGGGGTACCCAGTTTCTTGGATAGAGGTCAGGCAAGAAAACTTATCAACAATTCTTTCTCAATAGGAGTCAAGGGAATCTCTAAATATTAGTACACAATAGTTAATAGTAAATAGTTAAAGGTAGTACACAACAAAAATCAATCTCTTGAGCTTGAGTATGACTCAGTGGCAGAAGTTTTGAGCTTGCAAGTGTGAAGCTCTGAGCTGTTCCTCAGTACTGCATGCAGTTATTGTAACCTTGCACTCTGAGACCAAGGCCAGGTGAGCATAGTGTCCATACCACAATGAAAATGTATGGCATGTTAGGACTAGAATGATAGTACAGCAGGCATGGCACTTGGTTTTCACACTGCTGACCTGGGTTTGATCCATAGCATCGCATATGGACCCCTTAGCATAGCCAGGAATGATTCCTGAGTGTCAAGCCAGGAGTAACCTTTGAGCATCACCAGGTATGGTCAAAACCATAAAAACAAAGACAAAAACTTTAAAAAGTGTGTGACACCCAGCAATGCCCACGGCCAAATCTGCTTGTGGGACACCTGGTTATTTCCGTGACAACAAAGAGAGGGAGAGATTGGAAACACCTCATTTACTACTTCTGTTTTAGAGAATACCTTTAGTCACTCATTTGCAGTACACGGCGATGTTCTTGATGAAGAACTGTAAATCATTGTTTATATTACCACGTATTATTTTTTTTGAGAGGAGGGAAGGAGAGTATGACCACATTTAATTCTAGAGAATGGAAGAGAGCAGGCAAAGAAAACCCCCTACAGATTCTTAAGAGATGTGCAAAAGTATGACAAAAGGAGTGATATAATGTAATAGGACTAGTGATTCTTTTACATTTAAGCATGCTTTGTATTAAATATCATATACAAAAATTCACAAATTGTCTAGCTCAGTGGTAGTAGAACAATAAATTAAGGTTTAATCAGCACCTATTTACTTACCTTCATTGTCCCCACTAGGGTACTACAACTCTAATTTCTAGCACCTTTCATTTACTTAGTTTGTTTAAAATGTGGAAAAATGGAATCCTATTTTATATACTCTTGTGTATGTCTTATTTATCCACTCAAAATAATATTTATGAGATTTCTAGATGAGAAAAAATTATTCTTTTTATCATTGATCTTTGAATAGTAAAAGGTTCTCATATTAAAAATGGTGTTATAACATTCTTAAATATGTGTTTTGGAGGCTATAGTGCTGATGCAAACAGGACACCAAAGGAATAGTATCTGTTTCTCCATGGGGGTTACAAACAGTGGTGCTCAGGGTTTATAACTGACTATGCTCAGGGGTCATTCCTGGAGGGGATCGGGAGACTACATATGGTGCTAGGGATCTAACCCGGTTGAGCACATCCTACAGAAGTACCTTACCATTGTACTATCACTCAGGCTTCAGTATCACATTTCTATTGGCAATTAGACTAGTGATTTAGTATGGAAGATTTCCAAAGAGTTTGGAATTTGCCCTGTAGGAAATGGGTTCTAAGGTTCTGTAGAATTTAACGAAAGCAATAATTCATTCAGGAAAACATTTTAGAAACAGTAGCAGTTGAATACTGAGTCTCTCTTGGAGATACTGTGAACTTGACCAAGAGTGACAATGAGAGTAATAAATATACAAAAATAAGTCTATAAAGTTATTATAAAGCTAGTGAATATTAGTGATTTAACATAGTGAAGGACAGAGTGAATGAGAAATAACTTTCTTATTTCTGGATTGAATTATAAACTAAGGATACATGTATTGTAGGAGTGAGTCTTAATGAATTAAATGAGGACTAAGTACAAGAGTACTAGTTATGTTGTATACATGAATATTTAGAAAATTGACTGTGAGGCCAAATATTTATTTACAATACATATTTAAAAGCATTTCATAGAATATGTATAATTAGGTTTTATAATGTTAAGTAAATTTTTCATATTATTTGTTTTTAGATTTTTAGAGAGTGACTGATTTCAAACTAGTCCTCTTCAGTAATATTTTCCCCCTTAAAATATTCATTTATACTTTATCTGCTAGGCAGTTTGCAAAAACTCTTTTATTAAACATTTCCATTTGAGGTACTGGAGCAATATCACAGTGGATAGGGTGTTTGCCTTGCGTGTGCCTGACCTGGGTTCGATTCCCAGCATCCCATATGGTTCCCTGAACAACGCCAGGGGAAATTCCTGAGTGCAGAGCCAGGAGTAACCCGTGTGCATCGCCAGGTGTGACCCCCCAAAAAAGTAATAAAAAACATTTCCTGGGGCTGGAGTGATAGCACAGCAGGTAGGGTGTTTGCCTTGCATGCAGCCGACCCGGGTTTGATTCCCAGCATCCCATATGGTCCCCTGAGCACCACCAGTAGTAATTCCTGAGTGTATGAGCCAGGAATAACCCTTGTGCATCTCCAGGTGTGACCCAAAAAGCAAAAAATAAAAAAATAAAAAAAACATTTCCTGTTGAAAAATACAATATAAACGACAGACTATAATAAAATATTGATCAATTGATCACTTGACTTCCCGTTAATCATCGATTTGCTCGAGCTGGACCAGTAATGTCTCCATTCATCCCTGTTATGTACTAGTATAGCCCAATAGCTTCTTCTCGTTGTAGGAACACAAACAGCCTCAAACAGATTGTTCAGGGTCTTGACGAAGTCTGACCATCTTGTAGGTGGGCGGCCATGCGATCTTTTGATGGCCGTGGAATCCAGTCAGTATTGGCTCTAGTCCAGCGGTCATCTCCAAATCTCATTACATGTCCAGCCCATCTGATTTTTGACGCCTTAGCAAACGAGACAGCATCCCTGATTCTTGCCCGTCAATGGAAGTGATGGAAGTCAGAACTCCGGACTCTTTCTCTCATTTGAGTGAACCGTGAAACTCAAAGCATAGCTCTTTCAATTCCTCTTTGGGAGACCCGAATAGAGTTCTCATCCTGTTTTCTTAGGGCTCAGGTCTCTGAGTTGTATGTTAATGCAGGAAGAACAGTGAAATTGAAGAGATGTGCCCAGATCTGGAGGTTCTTCATCCTCCTAGCTATTTCTTCGATGGTCTTGAAGGCATTCCAAGCCACTCTCTTCCTCCTGTGCAACTCAGGTGCCAGGTCATTTGTCATGTTGACTTCTCGACCTAGGTATACATAACTGTTGCATTTGGAGATGGTCATTCCATTGAAAGCAAATGGAACATCAGGAACAAGACTGTTTCTCATGAACACTGTCTTTGTGAGATTCAGCTATATTCTGACCTTTCCACACTCACAGTCAAAGTTGGCCAGCATTTGTGCCGCTTGGCTAATGTTTGGTGTTATTAGAATGATGTCATCAGCAAAGCGGAGGTGGTGTAGTTGCCGACTATCTATCTTCACCCCCATTCCTTCCATTCCAGTAGTCACATGATGTTTTTGAGGGTGTCACTGAAGAGTTTAGTGAAGAATGGAACGAACATGGTGAGAGACTGAGTTCATTATGTCGACCAAGACCATTGATGGTAACTCACAGTTCCAGAAGGCCGAATCAAAATGTTGGACATGGGAGTTTCCCGATGGACGGTTCCACAACAAAATTGACCACATCATATTCAATTGACTATTTTGCCTGACTGATGTCGCTGTTGCCCCAAAATTCCAAATGGGATCAGACCACCGTCTCCTTCATGCAAAATTCTAGTTCACAGAGAGGGGAGAAAAGAATGCAAAGTTTAAGAAGAGAAATCCCAGAACGACACCAACTGGGAGCTCTTTGGCACTATTGCTGCAACATGGGAGGATGCCATCATTGACAACATTGATGATGAATATGATCGACTGGTTCAGCACCTCCATGATTGTGTGAGTTATGCCAAGAGTGAGATAGTCACAAAAAAAAAGTCTGTCTTCGAAAACTCTTGAGCTTATTCACCAATGTGGTTTGGTGCATGCCTCAAACCACAAGTGAATATCTGAGCTGCAAAGCAGTGCAGAGATGCAATAAAGGGAGACCTCAAAGAGAGAAGAGCAGCAGTACTGGTAGATGCAGCAGAAGCTGTGAAAAGCATTCATAACGCCCGCCTGTCCTTCGTCAACTATAAGACCAAGACGACTGCCCTGCGGCGTCCTGATGGATCTAGCACATCTTTCAGAAGGGCATTGGAGAATATTATCCATGACTTCTACTCAGATCTCTTTGATAGCCACATCCACCTGCCCACATATCAAATTCTGCAGGATGGATATGTCATTCACAATGTTCTCCCTTCTGAAATCTGACATGCCATTTCTTCGGTAAAGAAATGAACAGCACTTGGCCCAGACAAGGTCACACCTGAACACCTGAAGAACCTGCCTTCGGGACTCATCAATACACTGGCTCAGCTCTTCACATACTACCTGTCTGAATGCAAGGTTCCTTCCCAATGGAAAAACCAGCAGGACTGTACTACTGTACAAGAAGGGATACATCCATGACATTGGCAACTATCGCCCGATCTGCCTATTGTCTGTCATCTACATATTGTTCACTTGAGTCATCCTGAATAGGATTGGCAGAACACTAGATGAAGGTGAACTATGCGAGCAAGCCAGGTTCCACAAAGTATTCAGCATGATCGACCATATCCACAGGATAACCAAGCTCATTGAGGTTTCTCAGGAGTTCAAGATGCCACTCTGTCTAATGTTCATTGATTTAAAGATGGCCATTGATTCTGTTAAGACAGAAGTGGTCATCAAAGTCCTAGCCAATCATGGTTTTCAAATTCATACACCAGGACCCTCTGTGAGCTGTATTATGGGTTCACTAACAGGATCACACCATTCTACAAAGAAGTGATCATCGATGTCAAGAGAGGAGTTCGGTAGGGTGATACCATTTCACTGAAATTCTTCAATAAAATGTTATGAAATATTTATGAGTGCCTTGGGCTGGAGCATTAGCAGAGTGGGTAGGGCATTTGTCTTGCACACAGCAAACATGGCCGATCTGAGTTTGATTCCTTTGCCCCTCTCAGAGAGCCTGGCAAGCTATCGAGAGTATCTTGCTGGCACAGCAAAACCTGGCAAGCTCCTCATGATGTATTCAATATGCCAAACACAGTAACAACAAGTCTCACAATTTGTTGTGAGATGTTACTGGTGCCCACTAGATCAAATCGATGAATAATGGGAGGACAGTGACAGTGACAGTGCTTATGAGTGTCATGGATATACCTGTGTTTATATGACACATGCTGCTTTTTGTTTGTTTGTTTGTTTTTGCTTTTGTTTTTTTTTTGAGGAGGGAGGGCTGAACACAGCTGGCAATGCTCAGTGCTTTGGAGTGAAACTTGCTTATTTTAGGGGGTATATGTGGTACCTGGGATTTGAAAAAGGGTCAGCTGTCTGCAAGGCAAGCACCTTTTATCCAGTATTAAGTTTCTGGCCCATGCTCTTCTATTTGAGATTTATCATATTCCCATTATTTATTTATGTTCTAGTTACTTTCCAAAAAATTCTATCATGTGGAATATGTGGAATACCTATTATATGGGGGCTTCTATAAACTAGAATACTTTTTTGAGTCCTATAGAATATTTAAGTACATGGTAGTAAGTAGTATTAACTTTTTTTGTAGTTAAATATTTAAATTAATTTGAGATATATCATTACTTATGTTTGTAGAAGAGTATGTGTCAGAAATTTTTAGAGGACTTCCGTGTACTCATAGTGATGAAGAGCCACTAAAAATTGTCCAAGGATAGAAACCATCTCTACTATCTATGGAGTTAAAAATGACACTTGATTTCAGTGAGAGTGTTGAAACACTATATTACTGAAACTTAATCGCGAACAGTTTTGTAAGTATCTGTCTAATAGTTATTCAACAAAAAAGTCTACTTAAAAGAATTATTTAAATAGTGAAATCACAGACCAGAAGTACATACAACATGCTTTCATTTAAGTGAAATTCTAGATCATAGATAGTGACAAAATACATGAGTTATTGATTACTTAATGAATTACCTAAGATGAGGCAAGAGATTAACTGCAAATAAGCAATAGGAAAAACTTTTGGGGTGAGGAGGTCATACCTATGGTGCTCAGGGGCTTCTTTTGGAGATGGTTGGGTGTTGTAGTGCTAAGCAAACCATACACTGCTAGGGATCAAACTTAAATCTCTGCATGAATAGCAAGTACACTTGCCCTTTGAGTTGTCATCCAGCAACAGGAGACTTGTTAAATACTATATATTCAACTAAGTTGGAGTCTTGAAAGTCCATACATTTGTCAAAATTCATCAACTCAGACACCAGAGATAGTATAAATGAGAAGTCTCTGGCCTTGCAAGTGGCTAATGCTGATTGCAATCTTCAGCATCACATAGGGTCCCTTGAGTGTCACCCACAATGATACCTGAGCACAGAGCCAGGAGTAAGCACTGAGTATGGCTGTAAAAAGAAAGATAAACACTGTCAATTCAACATGTTTCCTAAGTGTAAAATGGGAAAAGAACTGTAGCTCAAGAAAACTGATTCTTAGCTCCAGTTTCTATCATCGTTGTATATGCACCAACATCCAATTATGATGGAGAAATTCAGAAGTTCTACATGGAGCTGGAGAAGTTCTATAAAGAAGACCACACCTTCTATAAGATCATTGTCGGTGATTTTAATGCCAAGATAGGACCGAGAAGATCAGCTGAAGAACTCCACATCGGGACCTATGGCCTAGAATGGAATGAACAGGGTGAGAGACTGAGTTCATCATGTCTACCAAGACCATCCATGGTAACTCACAATTCCAGAAGGCTGAATCTAAACATTGGTATGGGAGTCTCCCGGTGGACAGTTCCACAACGAAATTGACCACATCATATTCAATCGACGGTCTTGCCTGACCGTTGTCTCAAAATTCCAAACGGGATTTGACCACCATCTCCTTCGTAAAAAATTCTACTCCGCAGAGCAGGAGAGAGGGCTGCTGAGTTTAAGAAGAGAACTCCCAGAATGACCACCACCTGGTAGCTCTTTGGTACTATTGCAGCAACATGGGAAGATGCTATCATTGACAACATTGACAAGGAATACGATCGACTGGTTCAGCACCTCCATGATTTTGCAAAGAATGCTGAGAAAGAGTTAGTCACAAAAAGATGCCTGTCTTCGAAAACTCTCGAGCTCATTTTCCAACGTGGCTTGGCACAAGCCTCAGTCAACCGCAAGCGAATGTCCAAACTCACAAAGCAGCGCAGAGAAGAGATAAAGGAAGACCTCAAAGAGAGAAGAGCAGCAGTGCTGACAGATGTGGCAGGAACTGAGAAAAGAATTGGCAACGCCCACCTGTCCTTCGCCAAGTGTAAGACCAAGATGACTGCCCTCCGATGGATCTCTCACATTTTCCAGAAGGGCAATGGAGAAGATTATCCATGACTTCTACTCAGATCTCTTCGGTAACCACATCCATCTGCCCACATACCAAATTCCACAGGATGGATATGTCGTTCCCAAAGTTCTCCATTCCGAAATACAACATGTCATTTCGTCGGTAAAGTAGTGAACAGCACCCGGCCCAGACAAGGTCAGAGCCAAACACCTGAAGAACCTGCTGTCAGGACTTATCAATACACTGGCTCAGCTCTTCACACCCTACCATATCTGAATGTAAGGTTCCTTCCCAAATGAAAACCAGCAGGACTATACTACTGTACAAGAAGGGAGACATCCACGACATTGGCAACTATTGCCCGCTCTGCCTGTTGTCTGTCTTCTACAAGTTGTTTACTCGAGTCATCCTGAATAGGATTGGCAGAACACTAGATGAATGTCAACGATGCAAGCAAGCTGGTTTCTGAAAAGGATTTAGCACAATTAACCATATGCATACAATAACCAAGCTCATTGAGGTTTCACGGTGGTTCAAGATGCAGCTGTGTCTAACGTTCATTGATTTAAAGAAGGCCTTTGATTCAGTTGAGACTGAAGCAGTAATCGAGGCTCTAGCCAAACAGGGCGTTCAATGTCAATACATCAGGATCTTCCGTGAGTTGTATCATTACACTTATACAAGTTCTATTGAACTGTATAAAAGAAAGTCATTATTGCTACTCTTTGTCCTTACTAGAATTATTTATGGATTAACTTCATCTTGAGTAATACTTACCTGCTTACTTAAGAGGTCTAAAGACTTTTTGCATTTTAACCTGAAGGAGCTTTAGATTCAGTAGTTAAATATTAAAGTAGTATAAAAACATTATGTTGGGTTCTCTTAACTTTTGAATCTGTGGAGATAGATTTTTTTATATTCTTTAAATAATTTTCCAACTCCGTAGATGTGAACTTTTTTTGTTTTAGTATATTTAGGAAGTTTTTCTTTTGATAAATCATCTTCAAGATGGTCACACTACACTAAATAACTTTGATCTATGTAATCTAAAAGATTTCTTCATTCTTAATAACCAGTCTTATTTAAAATCAGAAGTGTGTGTGCATGTGTGCATGTATGCATGTGTGCATGTGTGTGAGTGTGTGTGTGTAAGAATATTACACAGTGATATAACAGGGATTAAGGCACCTGCCTTAGAAGTAATGAACCCTGTTTCTGTCCCTGATACTACATATAACCCCCTTAGCATCACCAGAGAGTGATCCCTGATACAGAGCCAGGAGTAAGCACTGAGCACAAGGTGCCTATAGCCTCAAAACAAAGCAAAAATAAACAAAAATAAACTCACAAGTGTTATTTTGAAATAGAGGAAATCACTGTATTTGGATCTGCCAAGTCATTGATCACACAGGTGCTTTTGCTAGAAAATTGTGCCGGTTTATAGAACTCAGTGGTAGAATTCTCTCTTAGAGATCAAAATCTTACATTCTATTACTCTTATATGAAACTCTGAGTACAACGCATTTTGGTGTAGCACCCTTTAAGGTTGAGTAAGGTAATCTTCAGCTCTATAGCCACTCTTGCCAAGATTTGTCTTTAGAGGAAAAGTATCTAGGATCTATTGTACGAGATTGTTCAAGTTCTGGACTCTTTCAGAAGAGTAGAGGGAGAGAATTGTTGTCCTTGTTTAGAGTACAGAAATATATGTTTTTTTCCCAAAATTCCGTTATAGCAACTATGGCACATGCAGTGAAAAGAGATATTAACCAGATGAAAGAGCATGAGAATGGGAAGTGATAAACAAATACATATAAACATTATTTTATTTGGCCTGTGGCATATTTATCTTTGTCAGTTGACGATCCCCCTATTATTTGTAAGTACTTTAAATGATTTTCTTAAAAATTATTGCATGATAAATATAACCAATCTCATGCTCTATATTTGGAGCTATTGTAAAAATATCCTTAAATTATTCGTTGCCTTACTTACCTATGACCCATTTCTCTGTAGTGTGCTTTTAGCTGTGAATTTTTCCCCCTGTTATTATGACAGTTGGATGAGAGAAAATGCCGACCCTTAAGTGTAATTGTTTTAGAGGAAGCTTATACATACTTAATATGAATAAATTGTTTTATTTTCATTGAGTCATATTATCAGTTTTCAGAGTTTTTTTTCTTTGTGTTTAAAATGCCTTCATAATTCTGGCATGTATTTTCCACATGTGAAATATCAACTTACATATGTATAAAATATAGCTCAGATTTTAGACAGAGTTTTGTTTTTCTTTAGCTCAAAAATAAGAAAAGCATATTGCTTTTATTCTCTCGATCTATCATATTGTTGTAATTACTGGACAAGTTGGTGCTCCTATATCTTAAATAGAATAGAAATCTACATGGCTATGTAATTTTACACAGCCAATCCACTTTATGATGTCAAAACACTTTTATTCCTGCCTGAGAAGTTTTGTACCTTGGTCTCATTAATATTGCACCTGTTCTGTTAACTGTAGAAAGTCTGGTAGGATGCCAAATAAAATTCAAAGAGAATATTTTCCAGAAATATAATCAATCTGGGTGAAATTTTAGAAAGATTATGAATTATTTTAAATATTCAAACTTAGAGTCATGTATCTTCACCATGCTGACTAAAATATACTAAAAAAGAATTAAAAGATCATTAAAAGGCAAATATGTCTTTATTTTCACTTGTTTTATAATTTTAAGCTTTTTCTGAAATTGAAAGTAAATAGTTCATATATAATTTTAAAATATAGAAAAAGGCTGAATAAGCATAAAGATATGCCAAAGGAAAAGCATCACTCAAATATTTAATCACAAATTGTTAAAAAATGGGGACCCACTTAAATTATTTTAAAATTTGTAGTGCTATACTGTTAGAAAAAATTGTATATCACATTTTTATTTAAAATTTTTAAAACTCTGAAGGTATACAAATATGGCAGTTTGTTGAATTAACTATATTTGTTAGTTTCTAATTTAATATTATGAATATTGAAGGATTATTTAATTTGTTCATTTAGTTTTAGTTTTCTAACCACAACCATCAGTGTTAAGAACTTATTCCTGGTTCTGCACTCAGGGATCACTCCTGGAGGTGATTGGGATACTATAGGTGGTGTTAGGGATTAAACCCTGGTCTATGCTTTCAAGGCAAGAGCCCTACCTACTCTACAATCTCTCCAACCCCCTGAAATTTATGTTATTAGAAATAATTCTGACCCCACTAAAAGCCATGCACTACTGTTTGCTTAAAGTAGCTGAATTTTCTAATAGCTTCATGAGAAAGAAATGATTAAAACTTAAAGGTTTTCTATACCTTGACTAAAATAGCATTGCTAGTAAGTATGGATTTAAATGCTTAATGACCACTAAATCCAATGCAAATTTACTCTTCTCTCTTTAAAAATCACACAAGTGATTTTTCTAAGGATATTTTTCTTTTGTGAAAACTCCAGAATGAAATCCACGACCTCATACATGCATAGTGTGTGCTGTATCACTGAGCTATAGTCCCAATCTCTAAAGAGAAATATTTTAAAATGCATAGTTTTGGGCATTTAACACATGTCATATTTTATCCTCATGCATTTCTATAAAGTTTATATTGCTATCTCTTCCAGTTACAGATAGATCAAGTAAGATATGGAGGGATTATGTTTGTTCTGTAAAAGTATCAGTTGGAATTTGAACACAGGCCATTTCATTTCAAAATCTGAACTCTTAACTCAAGGGAAATAACGGTAATATCTGTATTTTAAAGCAACCTGATGCCTGGACAAGTATTCTGCAAAAGAAAGAATTTTCAGGTTAAAGTTGGTGGTCTGTTTTTTTATTTACCATCTGATTATGGGCATTTAAAAAAATTTTCTAAATAGAGTCTCTTATGCAGATCAACTTAATATGCCTACTTCTTAGTGATTTTTTGGTGAGACTATCTGACATGCTCTCTCCAGAAGTCAGAGGCTAGGAACAAGAATAGGTGCTCATGAATGTGATAATGAATGAAGATATATTTATACCTGGATCTGCATGTGCTAATTATCAGTTTCATTTCATTCCATTTTTAAATTTGTCTCTCTAAAATCTTTGCAGAGTATAATTTTTCCCTTAAATTATTTCAAGAAAATATTGAATAATGAAAAACTTATTTATAGTAAGGGTCTATGGAGGAAAAGAATCCAAAATTATTTTTGCTGATGCCTGATGTTTTTGAAAGTTATGGACAGAAAGATAAAAGTCAAGGGATGAAAGTGGAAAATACTGGTAATTGATCAGTAAAGAGCTAATGTCATATATTTCTAATTCTTGCAACTTAAAGTGTCTTCAAAAATCATGTCTATTAATATGTACTTTAAAGAGCAAAATAATAATGAATTACTATCATAAATATCTTAATTTTTACATATTTGGTGATAACTATTAAAGGTGGCATATAAATACATGACTCATTTCTTTATATTTTCAAGAACTCCATGGGTAATTATAATCCTTACAGTTATTCATGAGGAGGTAGAAAATCATCCCTTGTCTAGAAATGAGAATTATTTTCTTCCAAAAAAATTAGTGATTGATACAAAAATTTGGGATTCTAGTTCTGCCTTCAAAATACATTACAGTTACTTAGAAAAGTTATAGACTGTGGGTTGTTTACCACATGGTTGCTTGAAATTTGTTAAACTGTGTTTATGATTTTCATTAGTATATTCCAGTTATGCAATATATATTTTTAAGGATTTTTGATAAATGTAATATGTATTCTCTTTGCTATATTCTATTAAACCATAAATTACAAAGTTTTTAATTTTTCAATAATTTGCTTTATTCTAAAGGTAATTAATATGAGTTTTGTTATTTTTTGTTTGTATCTTTTAATAAAAGGCAGGGTCATATTAAACTATGGAGAGACCCCATAAAATTGGGGTATAAGTAAAATAACCCTCCATGTTATAAGAAAATAGAAAGATTTAGCATTCAAACCTTTATATACTTTCATAGGCAGTAATTCTTAATTTTCTGATATTCTTGACTCCTGAAATGATAAATTAATTTCTATTATACCAATATGAAAAAAATTTAAAAATCTTTTTTCTCTCTGACTTATGATTTTGAGTATAAGAATTTGAAAATCAGTTTGTTAAATAACTATAGGTATCCTGTATTTGATATTAGTATGAAATTCAAAGACATGTTACTTCAGAGCATTTGTATCATTAGTATTTCAGTTTTTCTTTTATTATAACTGTTCATGGAGACAGTTGTAAATTTTTTCACTATTGTTTTTGTGTAATTTTGAAATGTATCATAGAATGTCTTGGACATGGAGGAAGATATTTTAAGTCAATAAAGCAACTGCAGCATTTCAGAAGTTGGTATCAGTATGAACAACGGCACGTATTACTAAGAGGGTCTATGGTGTCAGATTAAAGTTCTGTACAATGACCTGAGTGTTAATTATTGTAGTCCTCAATATTTTCATCTTTGTGCTCTAATACCTCAAATAATTGTTAAACTATAACTGCCAAATTGCAGTTTAATTTTTGACAGAAGAAAATTTTGTTTTGCATATCACATGATAATAAAAATGTAGCAGTTATCTGATAACTTTTTGTTGGAGCTCATGATCACTGTCACCAGAAATATGACCTGCTTAAAAATATTATTATACATTTTCTTATCTAAGAGTATGTGTTCACTGAACAGAAATTTATTATGTATATCTATGCACTGGGCTGGAGCGATAGCACAGCTGGTAGGGCATTTGCCTTACACACAGCCAACATGGCCGACCCGAGTTGGATTCCTCCACCCCTCTCAGAGATCCCAGTAAGTTACCAAGAATATCTCACCCGCACGGCAAAGCCTGGCAAGCTACCCGTGACATATTCGATATGCCAAACACAGTAACAAGTCTCACAATGTTACTGGGCCCACTTGAGCAAATCAATGAACAACGGGAGGACAGTGATACAGTGATCTATGCACTAGAATCTATGACAAACACGGTGATTTTATTGAGGCTATGATTAAATGGGGCAGATGGACAACTAACCCACATTATAAAACCTAAGCCATTTTAGAGAGTGAAGCCTAAGCCAGATGATTAAAATGAGTGGCCTTAGGGCCTGAGCAATGGAACAGCAGGGAGGGCATTTAGCTTGTATATGGACAACTGTGTTTGACCCTGGCATCCTGGCACCCCATATGATCCTCTGCTCTCCACCAGAAGTGTTCCTTGAGCACATAGCCAGGAGTAAGCCCTGAGCATCGATGGGTGACCATGCACGTGCGTTCATGGGCGCACGCGCACACACACACACACACTCATACACAGAAAAAAAATCAAAAAACAGAAAAAATAAAAATAAACCACAATAAGTGTGGCCCTAGTATTTAAATTTGAATTTTAAAAGAAGGTAGGAATCTTTTCTAAAGAACGAGGTGATTCTTTTTCTTTTGGTGAAAGGGCTTGGACCACACTTGAAGTTGTTTGGGCATTTGGGGAATACACTAAGCTATGTACTTGGAGTTATTCCCAGCAGCATTCAGAGAACCACACAATGCTGGGGACTGAATCTGGGCCTCCTACTTACAATACCTGTGCTGAGCCCTTTGAGTTATCTGCCTGACACCAAGAATCTAATTTTATGAAGGTGCAGGTAAAGAACATTCCAGGTTGATACTATATAATTTTGATCCATTAGATTTTGTATCTAATTAGAAAGTATAAAAAATCCTTTGCCTCTTCCCCCTTATTTGATCTGCAAATTATAACAGTTTTAAATTCAAATTGCAGAAAATGTTTTGAGTAAGCAAATGAACAGGGCATATATGCCCTCTACTAGTTCTGTGGGTAAGAGATTGTTCTCTTAAAGAAGAGTCATTTATTCCTGAAATGATTTTAAAAAATCACTCAACTATAAGTTCTTACCTGGGGAAGAGGTAAGCTTTGGACTGAATTGGATTTTGTCTTAACTGAAATATTGCATTTGTTTCTGATTTCTTTATAACAGGAGAAGAAATCTGTGTTTATTAGATTATATAATAGATTAGCAATAAAACACAATCTTGCCTCCTAAACAAATGGTGTGAGAACTGATTTCCCATATGATGAGATACTGTTTACATTTACCAGCACTCTCCTTATTGAGGTTTTTCCCTTTTCTTTACAGTGTGATTCCTCCCGAGACATTTAAATCCCCTCTCTTCTTTTCTGGACCTACTGCGATGCAACCATTTTCTCCTGCCTCTATTCCTTTGGTTTTTCACAGTCCTTGTCTCTCCAGAGAGCATTTCTCCTGTGGGTTTTAACAGCCCAAGATGCTGTTATGGAAAGAATATGCTTCCACATCCCACAGAAACCCAGGGGAATACATATTCGCCCTAAGCATCTGTGTGGGTGGATATAGCCATGTTGCTGCTTTGTTTTGCTCTCATGATAAAGTTGTTTCAAACAACCACAACCATATAGAATGCAAATCTCAAGAGACACAACTTGACTTTATAAGTTGGAACTACAAAAGTGTGGTGAAAAAGGTGTTAGCAGGGGGGCTCTTTAATACCAAACATTCTCTGTGCTAGAGTTTATAGCAGGAGTAATGGGAATTTATTAAATCACTGAGGTTTTTGGCCCCGTGTTTATTGCTGGTTTTTTTCTCATAAACCATTTTCTTATTTACTTAATTTTGTTATTTAAAAAAGAGACTACCTGAGGCAGTAATTTTTTCTATTTTCCACTATAAAGGAAAAGGCAATTTAGAGTTCTAACAAAATATTCCAGACCCACTGAAGTGTGCACTCTCTGATAAGGCAGCATTTCCCTTCTTATCCAAATGCTCTTTGTTTTTCCACCTAATCTGTTATGGTGCTAAGCATGGGAAAGGGCAAAACTTTAGTGTCAGTTTACAGTGACTTCTCTCCATAGTCAATTTTTATACCTGCCCCCTATGGAGATGCTCACAGTAGGAGATGTAAGTGGAGCAGACAGCTGCTGTGACTGGGTGATGGAAATAATTGCCAGAGGGCTAAATACAGAAGAATGAGTTTCTCCGGTATTTAAAATACTATGGTCTGGTGCTCAAATGGTAGAATTAGACTACTTTAGGGTGCAAGGTACCTGAGTCACTCTAAGATTCTGACATTTACTTAATATAGAAACAAGTCAGATTTTGTTGCAGTATGTTCAGTCCTGGATAATTCCCAATGACGCGTTTGCAGGAGTTCCACTCTTGTGCAATGAGTCACTTTTTATGATCTGCTTTACTTTTATATATGGATAATATTTTACTCACCACTTTTGCATTTTTGTTTGAAAAGTGTGTATTTTAGATGATATATTGGGCAATTAAGGGTTTTGCACTCTCACCCAGCAGCTAATGCTGCTACTGTTTTATTGATTGTATAATGACTTGATTGAAGGACATCTATAAAGGAGGTCTCCTTGGGTATGTGTGGCCACTCAAATCTACTAATTCTTTTTGTTTAGCCTCTTAGATGGTGCTTCCTTCTTGGAGTAGCATAACTTAAATGTCTGCTAAGGATTTTTAAGAGGTTAGTTTGAGTCAATATTTTTCCAGTTGCTATTGAAGTGATCCTTATTTTGAACTGTATTCAGAACTCAAGAAACAGTATGACAGCAAGAAGAACACAAATGCTTGTTTGTTTATTTGTTTTGGGGACACACCCAGCAGTACTCAGAACTTACTCCTGACTTTGTGTTCAGGGTCAATTTGGTGAGACTTGGGAAACAAAATGGAATGCTGGGGATCAAACCTGGGTTGGTCATGATGTGCAAGACAAGAGCCTTACCTCTCTCCTGTCCCACACAATTTTTTTTGGCATGATAGATATCAGTTTGAAACAGGGTGAGACACTTGGATAGGGTTTTGTATGACTGTATTTTTCAGTTAGTAACTTCCCATCTTTCTAGATCTATAAAACAGAATAGTGAACTGACAAAGTACTTGACCCATGGTCTGTGCTCCAGAAGTTAAGCTATTGTACTTATACCAAAGATCTGCTATAGGTAAAAAAATTATAAGGCAGAGGTGTTTAAATATTCTGTAGGAAAAAGTAAAGCCTTCAGTGAGTATATGTTGGATATGCAATTGGTGGTACATTTATAGTGAGCAATTTCTGGCAAGAGAAACTATATCACCTGATGAGAAAATGATATAATAACTCATTATATATATTCTTTTTTCATTTAATTTAAAGTGTATGACGATTATAGTACTATGATTATATTGAACCTTGAGAAAAGCCTGGGGGTCATTCAATGAGACTCATTTGCTCATAATAAGTTGTATAAGGAATATCATATAAGTATCTATTTAATATTCCAGAACATCCTAATGTGGTCATGAAACAGGTGGTGGCACTTTGCTAAAAGTGGTGTCTTGGCTAATGTATTCAAGTAGCGAGAAGAAAATCTTCGCACATTAGGTGATGACATTTTGATATTTTGAAAAATGAGTGTAAATGTTCAGGATAATGACAATTAAATAAATAAGGGCCATGTAACATAGAGATAATAGTCTTATTTCAAATCAATGTAAAAAAAGATAAGTACATTTTCTTTTGGGTCTTTGTAAACTTAGGGATATCCCTTCAGCCTTGCTTTTCCTTCCTGGTGCAGGCTAATATGCTCCTGTCAAGTTTTTTCTCATCATGTTGTTCACTTGATCATTTGTTCCCCCGTTATTCATCGAATTACTCGAGCGGGTGCCAGTAACGTCTCCATTCATCCCTGTTGCCTGCTAGCGTAGCCCAATGGCATCTGTTCGTTCTAGGAACATGAAGAGTCTCAAACCGATCATTCAGGTTTTGAGGGGGTTCGGCAGGGTGATACCATTTCACCAAAACTCTTCAGTGCCACCCTTGAGAACATCATGCGACGACTAGAATGGGAAAGAGTGGGAGTGAAGATAGATGGTCGGCAACTACACCACCTCCGCTTTGCTGATGACATCATTCAAATAACACCAAATGCTGACCGACTTTGACCGTGAGTGTGGAAAAGTCAGACTACAGCTGAATCTTACTAAGACAATGTTTATGAGAAACAGCCTTGTTTCTGACTCTCCATTTGTTCTCAACGGAACCACCATCTCCGAATGCAACAGTTATATATACCTAGGTTGAGAAGTCAACATGATGAATGACCTGGCACCTGAGTTGCGCAGGAGGAAGAGAGAGGCTTGGAATGCCTTCAAGAACGTTGAAGAAATAACTGAGAGGACAAAGAACCTCCAGCTCTGAGCACATCTCTTCGATTCCACTGTTCTTCCTGCATTAACGTATGCCTCAGAGACCTGGGCCCTATGAAAACAGGATGAGATTGCTATTCGGGTCTCTCAAAGAGGAATCGAAAGAGCTGTGCTTGGAATATCACGATTCACTCAAATGAGAGATAGAATCCGGAGTTCTGATCTCCATCAACACTCAAGAATCAGGGACGCTGTCTCATTTGCCAAGTCATCAAAAATAAGATGGACTGGACATGTAATGAGGTTTACAGACAACCACTGGACTAGAGTCATTACTGACTGGATTCCATGGGACATCAAAAGATCGCGTGGACGCCCACCTACAAGATGGTCAGACTTCTTCGTCAAGACCCTGAGTGATCAGAATTATGTTGTTAGTTTTTTAAATGTTATCTTGCCCATGTTCTTTTTATTCTTAGCCTTTCTTCTACTTATCTTTTCCTCATATGTGCTCTTTCTGTTACAAAGAGCCCCCAAACACTTTTATGTTGGATATTGCTAGTAATTTTGGATTCAACTCTTTATGTTTTCTGTTGTTTTTCTCTGGCTTATGCCGCACATTTTCAGTAGGAAAGTTCAGACCAGATAACATTTGGAGCAAAACACTGTCATCCAAGTCATTCCTCCTCTTTAATATAGAACTCCTTTCTCCTTATACTTTAAGATGATTTCCCTTTCAGGAAATGTTTTCGGTTTTTTTATTTTTTAAACTGCAGGGCTTTGTGAAGTTTCTCTTCCTAAAAACCTGTTCCACAGGCATTTAAATTCTAAGATATCGGGCCCCTTTCATTAAGTGATATTTAATGCGTTGTTGAAAGAAAGGCCCTCCCGTTGATCGTCGTTTTACTCAAGCGGGCCCAGTAACATCTCCATGGGAGACTTTGTTGGTACTGTGTTTGGCATATCGAATACGTCACGGGGAGCTTGCCAGGCTCTGCTGTGCGGGCGAGATACTCTCGGTAGCTTGCCCGGCTCTCCGAGAGGGGCGGAGGAATCGAACTCGGTCGGCCATGTTGGCCGCTTGTAAGGCGAACGCCCTACCGCTGTGCTATCGCTCCAGCCCTGTTGAAAGAAATCTTTACCTAATAATGTACACCAACAGTAATTTTACAGCAAATAAAGATTTTGTATAAAACCCTTAAGTTAATGTTATTGAAATAAATAGTTATTTCTTGTTTTAACGAACATTTGCATATTGAAAAATATATCCCAGCTTCTCTAGTCATAGAATGTAGAGATGAAAATGTTTCTGAAGTTGCAAAATACAACTAGTAGATTATGTATTATAAACAATGGAATGATGGCATATTCATATACAAAAACAAATCTTTATTGGTGAGGTTAAATCTGAATTTTTATTTGCTTACCTTCAAGTAGCATTTTTTTTGTGGCTTTATTTTTCTTTTTTGGAAAGCTCTGGTTTATTGCTAGTCGCTTCATTAATAAATGCAATTCAATTGTCCTTTAAATGAAAAAGTGAGGCATTAGAATTCTGTTGTATGCAGAGAAATGAACAAAATGTCTGCAAGTTTTAATGGGAGCAATGACACTTTTTGCCTCTAGAATCATTAATTCCTTATCTAGAGGATGCAAGCCTGCTAAGCAGCTGTTTTTATTTATTTTAAACTCGTCAGTTAGATATGTTGCTGCATTTCATTCTTACCATTTTAAAAAAATGAACACTTCATTGAGAGAAACAACTTTTCAGTTTTAAGTCATGTCTTTAAATAAATTTTGCATAAATTTTTTATTTAGAGCTTTTGTGTCTGTAAGGTGAATGAGAAGTTCACTCAGAAACCATTGAGATGATTGGATCACCATGAACCCATAGAAAGCAGTGAATTTTTCTTGTTTGTTTTATAAACATTTAACTTTAGCATTTAAACTGGGCTTTTGTGGGTGGAATAGTTTTCACACTATCATAGATTTGTCTCCCAAATGGTTGGATCAGAAGGCTCAACTTAGCAGATTGCCTTACCACATTAAAAATATGCTAGATGCTAAAATTAGTGAAATAAGCACTCAATTTTGTTTGCCTTTCCATGACATATTTATCTAGGAGTATGCATGATAATTTTTGTGCTCAGTTCTTAAATGGTGTTCATTGAGACCTAAAACAAAAGTATGTTCCTCACTCCCTTCTTTTAGTGGTTATCTGCTCTTAAACATTTACAGAAAAATGAGAGAAACCATTCTCAGACTGGCATGATTATAAGGCAATGTCGTTTCACAAACCAGGTAGGACCTGATTTTCTGACTCCTAGTCAAAGCCCATTTTGTCCAACAGTTTGGGATAACTTTTTGAAATTGCTCTGTGGAGGGTTTAATATTTGTTAATAGAATTTATATACGGCTGGAGAGATAGCTCAATGGACTGAGTTCTTTCTATGTATATAGGAGTAAAGTAAAGTAAAGTAAAGGCCCTCCGTTGATCATCGATTTGCTCGAGCGGGCCCAGTAACGTCTCCATTGGAGACTTTATTGTTACTGTGTTTGGCATATCGAATACATCACAGGGAGCTTGCCAGGCTCTGCTGTGCGGGCGAGATACTCTCGGTAGCTTGCCGGGCTCTCCGAGAGGGGCGGAGGAATCAAACTCGGGTCGGCCATGTTGGCTGCGTACAGGGCAAACGCCCTACCGCTGTGCTATCACTCCAGCCCGTGTATATAGGAGGCCCAGATTTATTTCCTGGCCACATATGGTCCTCTGAGCACAGAGCTGGGAGTAGCCCCTGAGCAGCACCGGGTATGGCCCATAAAAAATCAAAATATTTACATGTATAAGATATAAAAAATATAAGAATATTTACTAATAATATGTACAAAGGCCAAAAATATAAATATGAGGCCATAGTCTATAAATGTATAAGATATTGGAATAAATTAACATGTTCCTGGGAAAAATATTTAGATTACCAGCATATATATATAAAATAGCAGTTTATGAAATTATGTATTGAAAATGAATGTTTATAGAAAACATTACTTTTAAACAAGTATAACATTATGCTTATAGAAAACATTGCTTTTAAACAAGTATAACATTTGATTCATCCAAATTTAGATTTTTATAGCAATGTTATAATGCCTAATAAATAATTTTCATGGCAATATTCTAATGTTGCCTTGTGAGAGATAACTTTTCTTGGGTTTATCTCTTAGTGATGCACTTTATGATTTTTTTTATTGTGATCCTAAATTTGATCTCTGGACTCAAATTTTCTTCTTTCTGAACATTTTACTTATTTGAAGAAGTAACATATGTTCCTTTTATCATTAGCTTTACCACTCTCATTTGTCTTCTGATAAGTCAACACAATAGAATTTTTAAAGAATAACTTTAGGTTCTTGGTCAATTCTATCCTATTGTTTTACTATAACATTTGAGCATTTTTTCACACAATGTTGCTTTCTCAGTTTTTCTTCATTGCACTCATGACATTGCTGTAGAATTCTATGTCTTAGCCACCTATGATCTCTTCTCTCATGACTTTGCAGGAAATAAGGATATGGCCTGAAAAACAGCCACAGATTTAGTTTTCTTTCCATTTTAACTGAGGACAAGATGTTCATACCAATATAATATCGTTTGAGAAGAGTGGGTAAGCATAAGGATCACTTGATCACTTGATCACTTGACATCTTGTTACTCATCAATTTGCTTGAGCAAGTGCCAGTAACATCGCCATTTGTCCCTGTCATGTGCTAGTGTAGCCCAGTGGCGTCTGCTCGCTCCAGGAGCACAAAGAGCCTCAAACCAATTGTTCAGGTTCTTGACGAAGAAGTCTGAACCTGACCATCTCATAGGTGGGCAGTCACGCAATCATTCGACGTCGGTAATGGCTCTAGTCCAGTGGTCGTCTCCAAATTGCATTTTGTGTCCAGCCCATCTGATTTTTGATGCCTTGGTAAATGAGACAGTGTCCCTGATGTTCGATCATCAACAGAGGTTGTAACTCCGGATTTTTTTCTCTCACTTGAGTGAAGTGTGATACTATAAGCATAACTCTTTCAATTCCTCTTTGGGAGATCTGGATAGTGTTCTCATTCTGTTTTTGTAGGGCCCAGGTCTCTGTGAGGCATATGTTAGTGCAGGAAGAACAGTGGAGTCAAAGAGATGTGCCTGGAGCCAGAGGTTCTTTGTCCTCTTAGCTATTTCTATACTCTTGAAGGCGTTCCAAGCCACTCTTCCTCCTGCACATCTCAGGTGCCAGGTCATTCATCATGTTGACTTCTCGACCTAGGTACACATAACTGTTGCATTTGGAGATTTTTGTTCCATTGAGAGTGAATGGAACATCAGGAACGAGTCCATTTCTCATAAACATTGTGTTCGTGAGATTCAGCTGTAGTCCGACCTTTCCACACTCATGGTCAAAGTCAGCCAGCATTTGTGCCGCTTGGCTAATGTTTGGTGTTTTTAGAACGATGTCATCAGCAAAGCGGAGGTGGTGTAGTTGCAGACTATATATCTACACTCCCATTCCTTCCCATTCCAGTTGTCACATGATGTTTTCGAGGGTGTCACAGAGGAGTTTTGGTGAAATGGTTTCACCCTGCTGAAGCCCTCTCTTGACATGGATGATCACTTCCTTGTAGAATTGTTAGATCCTGGTAGTGAATCCGTAATACAGCTCACAGAGGATCCTGATATATTGAGTTTGAACGCCCTGTTTGGGCTAGGGCTTCAATGACCCCTTCAGTCTCAACAGAATCAAAGGCCTTCTTTAAATCAATGAACGTTAGACAGAGTGGCATCTTGAACTCCTGAGAAACCTCAATGAGCTTGGTTACCATGTGGATATGGCCTGTAGGATAACAATTGATTTGTCCTTTCTCCCTTGCCACAAGGAGCTTAGGTTTATCATGTTATACTTATCACAATGATCCTGAGTCATTCCCATTACTTTGTTTATCTGTAACCACTTTTCTAAGCTCTCTTCCCCAACCAGTTCATCAGCTTTTCCCTTTATCAGAATCTGTTGATTTGTAAGGTCAGATCCTTCTAGGACACTGAACTTGTATTGTAAGTTAATATTGCTTTTTTCCTCTCCTTAAGTCTTTTGAATAGTTTACTTTAATGCAATGTCCTTCTTGTATAGATACAGGAAGACAATTAATATTATTCTTTGTAACTTAGGATTTAATTGGCTTTGAATATTATCACTCCCGGGCATCTGCTTTCTCAACGTAAACCTCAGTTACCCTTAGTTCCTAGCACCCCAAAAGCAGGGTCTCGATGAGGAACTGAATGGACCCAGGGCAAACTGTCAACTACCCTGGCTTCGAAATGGGCCAGGCCAAAGTGCCACGATTATTAACTATAAGTTGAGTTTAATCATAGACAAATGCTGTCATGATCCAAAAGTAATGACGAGACTTTTGGTAAGGACACTGCTAGAAATAGGAAAGACTATCTGGCCAGAGCACTGTAGTCTGAGATGGAGACGGCCCTAGGAGTGCAATTCTATAAGCTTAAGGTATTTCTTACTGTGTCCATACAAAATGATTTATATTATGTATGCTTATATGTTTGTTCGTGACAAGGAGAGGAGAAACACACCCAGGGGATTTCGTTCTAGGGTGGGTAGATCTGCTAAATGAGAATCTGTCCTATAAGTGACTTTTCCTGAGATAAAGACCTCTACCCCTATTGAGTGTGACCACATCTATGTGTAATTGTTACCAGAACCTGTTGGGGCTGGACTGAGCTGTCAGGGTGAGCCCATGTAGACTGCACTGCACAACGGGCAGGAACATAGGGATCCATGAAATTGGGTGAGATTTCTCGAATGTCCTGACTAGATTGGATGAGGCTGAACATTTTTCTCCTTCAAACTGCCTTCAGTAAATAATTTCAGTATATTGTAAGAGACAGTTTTCCTTTTCTCACAGAAACCTGGCTGGTCTTTGACATGTAGATCTCAGGTGCTAGCCAGGCCTGATCTTTGGGATGTAGATTCTAGGCTCTAGCCAGATTAGTTTTTGGGATGCAAATCCAAGTGCTTCTAGCCCAAGAAAGATTTAAATGTTGATTTTGCATCTTCTTTCCTGAGGCCAAAATTACTGGCCTGCAGATGCAAAGAAACAATTGATATTTTGCTGCCTTAATGTTCTTTCTGTAACTACTTTTGATGACATCACTGCACTGAGCCCTTTAGAGGTACCATGATCAACAAAAGGAGATTTCAGGCTCTCTACCAGGGTCACAGGTCTGAGAGAACCTGGGCCATCCATGACATAAATTTCTTTTGCATTCTTTGTCTCAGCGCCTCCAACTGAATGAAAGTTCACACAACACCAAAACCTCATGTGTGGGATATAATGAGACTGTAAGAGTAGACTGGGATATAATGAGACTGTAAGAGTAGACTGGGAGAGGCAGAGGAGAGATAGGAGTGACCTGAGAGAGGATTGGAATGAACTTCAACTAAGACCAAACAGCCTGGCCCTTGTTTCCTTCCTTCGCCTGTCCATAGTCATCGACCTCCCTGGGGGAAATGGCCTGAGACTACTGAGAGCAGGCAGTGGAAGAGGTAGACCACTTGCTGTCTTTTTGTGTTTACACAATGGTCGATCATGCTGAATCCTTTTTGGAACGCAGCTTGATTGCATAGTTGTCCTTCATCTAGTGTTCTGCCAGTCCTATTCAGCATGACTTGAGTGAAGAGCTTGTAGATGAGAGATGACAGGCAAATCGGGCAATAGTTACTAATGTTGTGGATGTCTCCCTTCTTGTACAGTAGTACAGTCCTGCTGGTTTTCCATTGAGACGGAACCTTGCATTCAGACAGGTAGCATGTGAAGAGCCAAGCCAGTGTATTGATGAGTCCTGACAGCGGGTTCTTCAGGTGTTCAGGTCTGACCTTCTCTGGGCCGGGTGCTGTTTGCTTCTTTACCGATGATATGGCATGTCAGATTTCGAAAGGGAGAACACTGGGAATGACATAGCCATCCTGCGAAATTTGGTATGTGGGCAGTTGGACATGGCTATCAAAGAAATCGGAGTAGAGTCATGGATAATCTTCTTCATTGCCCTTCTGGAAGATGTGAGAGATCCATTAGTATGTCGGAGGGCAGTCATCCTGGTCTTGTAGTTGGCGATGGACAGGCTGGTGTTGTGAATACTATTCCTGGGTTCTACCGCATCTGCCAGCACTGCTTCTCTTTTCTCTTTGAGGTATCCTTGATCTCTTTTCTGCACTGCTTTGCGAGCTTGGACATTCGCTTGCAGTTACCTGAGGCTTGCGCTAAGCCACATTGGCAAATGAGCTCGAGAGTTTTTGAAGACGGACGTCTTTTTGTGGCTATTTCTCTCTGAGTATTCTTTGCACAATCATGGAGGTGCTGAATCAGACAATTGTATTCTTCATCAATGATTTCAATGACAGCATCTTCACATGTTGCCGCAATAGTGCCAAAGAGCTCCCAGTTGGTAGTCATTCTGGGAGTTCTCTTTCTAAACTTTGCAACCCTTTCTCCTCACTTCATGAGGTAGAATTTTGGATGAAGGAGACGGTGGTCTGGTCCTTTTTGGAATTTTGGGACAACAGCAATATCGGTCAGGCCAAATCATTGATTATGATGTAGTCAATTTCATTGTGGAATCGTCCACCAGGGGACTCCCATGTACAACGTTTAGAGTAGGCCTTCTGGAACTGTGAGTTACCATGGATGGTCTTGGTCGACATGATGAACTCAGTCTCTCACCCTGTTCATTCCATTCTAGGCCATGGGTCCCAATGTGGAGTTCTTTGGTTGATCCTTTCGGTCCTATCTTGGCATTAAAATTACCGACAATGATCTTTTAGAAGGTGTGGTTTTCTTTATAGAACTTCTCTAGCTCCATGTAGAACTTCTCAATTTCTTCTTCATCATAATTGGATGTTGGTGCATAGCCAACAAAGATAGAAACTGCTGGCAATGAGCCACATCTATTCAAATGTAATTGTCTGATTTGGGTTGTTAGGCATTCGAATGATCAATGCTCATGGCCAAGTTCGTGTTGACAAGGACATCAACACCACCAATGCTCTTTTGTCGTGTATTCCAAGGACCAGTTCTTCTCCTGTGTTGAAAACGGCATGATGTGATTGATGTCTTGTCTCGGTCAGACCAATGATGTCATGCTTGATCTTTTGCGCTTACACCATCAGGTCCTTGATGGATGCATCCAATGCCAGCGTATTTGCATTGAAAGTACAGACAGTCATTTTTGTCCTTCTTTGTTTTGGCATCCTAGTTCTGCCTTGAGATTTTATCAGCCACTCCTTCCCCATCCTTCTTAATGCTGCCATATTGGTAGCTCTTTGAGGGTCAGGGGAATGAGACCTATAATAGTGAGAAATAAACTAATTCTCAAGTAATTTTTGTTTATTCCACTTTTCATTTATCCTATTTGATTTCTTTTTATTGATATTTTAAATCATTCACACTTTTAAATAATCTGCTTATTATTTAATTGAATTTGAAGGGAACCAAGTAACCCAGATTGCTATGCAATAAATATTTTTCATTCCAGGATATTCAATTCATGTTATTTATAAAGCTAAAGGTTAAAAAAATGAATTTTATGTTTCTAACTTTACTTCTAAATATGCAACTGATAATTTTTCTGAAAAATTAGGTACTATCATATAGTTCTACAGATGTTGTAAAATAGAGAATTGATACATAAGCAATGCTTATTAGGGTGCTAAGCACATAAGAAGTATTCAGTGAATAGTAACTATTATTAATAGTGGTGCTTTTAATAATGTTTCATTGAGTTGAAAAAGCATCAGAGTAATTAAGCTTAATGCCTCTCTTGACAAAGGATTTAACAAGGGTTGTAATAAAAATATTTTATGTACAATAGGAAATCGGGAACAAGAAATAGAATAGGGTAATAATATTCATCATGAATCAGTACTTTGTTTTTGCTCTGTTAATCTTCAGGTTAATTTTGGAACTTCATACAGTTAGAAAAAAAGGGTCATTTAACTCAGGTCTCACATTCATGAAAGAACTCAAATTTAGGTTTTTATCATGATACGCTAATGAAAAAGTACACAAATACAGAAATACTTTATTAAGCTAGTCATAGAACTTTATTTCTGTGTCTTTATGGTGAAGTCAATAGCCTTAAATGGTCTAATTAATTTTTATAAATTCTGTAGTTATCTTAGAATGGCAGGATTAAATTTTATTACATTTATGTTTGCCAAAGCCAAGCATTTATCCAATTCAATTTCTTTGTGTTGATTTTTTAAATTATTCTCACTTTTAAATAGTCTACTTATATTTTCCAAAATATAAGCACATTTTTTTTTCTTTAATATAAATGAAACTTCCAAAAAAATGGAAATGGGTCCAGCTTCTTTGGGAAGGCCTAACAAAGAATTAAACAACTGATTGTGTTTAAGAGAAAGATAGGCAGAGAAAAACCAAAAGAATTGTGGGCGGGCATAAAGGTCCTTTAACAATTGCTGCAGAAATGAATGTTGTTAATGCTACTCTGGATATAGTCAGAGTTAGGGAAGCCTTATAAATGGTAGCAGTAAATACTGCATCCTTTACTGAAAATTACTGAATACTGGTCTTTATAGTCTTTAAACTAGAAATTTAACCTATCACATGTGACTAGTTGAGATATACTGCTAAAACCCTAGTGCACAGAAGTGTAAAAGTATCCCAGTGATGGATATGCACTTGAAATGTGTGAATATCAAGTTATTTCAATTTGCAGTGTAAACAAATAGCCCATTACCTGCCTTGAGTATGGGTAGGTAGGATGCATAAATAGAACCAAATTTTATGTTAATTTTGCAATATGCATTTTTTTCTTCTTTTTTTTTTTGACTTTTGGGTCACACCCAGTGATGCACAGGGGTCACTCCTGGCTCATGCACTCAGAAACTACTCCTGGTGGTGCTTGTGGGACTATATGGGATGCTGGAATCAAACCCAGGTCAGCAGCGCACAAGGCAAATGTCCTACCCAATGTGCCATCACTCCTGCCCCTGCAATTTGTACGTTATCTTTATGAGTACAAAGCAGTGCTTGTAAAATATTTGGTCTGCCCCTATAGGTCTTAATAAAAGCAACAGAAAGTCCATTTTTAATATAATGAATATAAAAGTACAAATTAAAAATAAAACAGACAGAATAAACAAATTTCTAGATGTTGAAAATTAATATTTTATTCAAATATACTTAACCTTTAAAAAAAATTTAAAAAATCCCAGCTAGTCAAGTTTGGTTGTGAGCAGGAGACAATGTTAACCAGTTTAACAATAACTCACATCCTTCAGACCAACAATCATCACACTCAGCTCCTGGGAGAGAACAAGACAGAGTCTCCTACCCTATGCCTGACTGTCTCCACCAGGGCCCAACAGCTGAAGACCACCGAGGCCCAGCCAAGGCCATGCTGGGAGCACTCTCCACACACTTGGATGAGCCTCACGCATAAAAGAACTGACACCCAGGTGTGTGGGACCCGGGGCTGAGATCTCCAAGCCTGTACAGTTTGGGACTGGACCTGCCAGTAACTAGACAGTTACACCCACCAACTGCCGTGTAACTCCAACAACGGCCAGGATCCAGAGATTATCACACTCAGCTCCCGGCCGTGCGACATCTTATCATCTCATTCCTAATTCGGTCAAACTGGCAGGCTACCAAATGTAACATGCCCACATGGCAGAGTCTGGCAAACTCCCCGTGGTATACCCAATATGCCAAATACCAGTAACAATGATGGGTCTCATTCTCCTAACCCTGAAAAAGCCTTGAATATGGCACTTTAAAAAAAAAAAATCTCAGGGCTAGGACGAAGAAGACGTTTCTGGCACCTGCTCGAGGCAATCGACGAACAACAGGGTGGTCGTGATCGTGATCGTGATACTTAACCTTTAGCACTGACAAAATTTGTGTCTGCAACAAAGAACCAAATGTATCTTTACTTTGCTTTAGGTTAATGTAGTCATATGTAAGACTTGAACAAATAAATGAATTATGATAAATTATATTTCAATTTGATCCAGTTTATTGGTATAATTTTATAAAATAAGATAGTACTTAAAATTCAGATTTTGTACTGAAATTGCTTCCCTAATTTTATGTGAGGTAATTTTAGTAACCTAGTAGAAAATTCTAATTCATAAAGACTCAGAATTAGTCCTTGGGGTCACATTGATTGTACGGTAGGTAAGGAGCTCGCGTGCAGCTAACTTTGGTTTCATTGCTGGCACTGCTTATAGTTCTCAAAGTACTGCCAGGAGTGATCCATGAGCATAGAGTCAGGAGTAAACACTGAGCACAGCCATATTGGATACAAGTATAAAAACTCAAACCCAAACAAAAAGAAAATGCAAACAAGAGTAAACCTTATTTAAAGGTTTCAAAAACTGCACATTATATACTTATATGATATTACATATAATATATATCACTATTTTTGTATGGACCGCCTATACAGTGCTCCAGGAGTTCCGAAGCCATTCTAGTCTGTTTTACCAGTAAGTTGTAGACTAATTGACATTATATTTAACTAAAGATAACATCCCAGTGAAAAATTTTACTATACGTAGAAGAGATATATATTTCATAACAATTACTCAATAAATATTCCTTAAATTCATGCATGTATGAGAGGTTAGAGAAAATAGTATCATTTAGCATATGTATTGATAAATTGCTGTATATAAAAGTACTATTTGGGGTAAGAAAAAATAGAATTGCTTTTCCAGGTTATGAAGAATTGATGAATTCTGCTTATTACTACTATAAAAATAATGTCAATTATGCTCATGATCATGATCACGACCATCCTGTTATTCGTCGATTGCCTTGAGCAGACCCCAGTAACATCTCCTTCGTCCTAGCCCCGAGATTTTTAAAAAAGTGCCATATTCAAGGCTCCTTCAGAGTTAGGAGAATTAGACCCATCATTGTTACTGGTATTTGGCACATTGGGTACGCCACGGGGAGTTTGCCAGACTCTTCCGTGTGGACCAGGTTACATTCGGTAGTCTGCCAGTTTGTCCAAAGTAGGAATGAGATAATAAGATGTTGCTTCCGGGACCTGGGTTTTATAGTTTCTGAGTCTTGGCTGTTGATGGGATTACATAGCGCCAGGGGACCAGTTGGTGGGTGTGACCCCTGCCTACTGGAATATGGAGGATCTGGGTGGAGGATGCTCAGCCCTGATCCAAGCAGGCTTGGAGATCTCAGCCCCGGGACCCACATGCCTTTGTTCCTCTGCCAGTATTTTCATGCGTGTGGAGAGTGGTCTCAGCATGGTGGTGGCTGGTTCTGTAGGTGTTCGGCTGCCAAAGCCCTGGTCGGGGCGAGGAGGGAAACTCAACCTGCTCTCCTCCAAGGGGCCCTGGCGAGGACAGCCAGGAGTGGGGGCAGGAGACTCTGCGCTGTTCTCTTTCGAGAGCTGGGTTTTATAGTCTCTGAGTCTTGGCCGTTGATGGGATTACATAGCGCCAGGGGGCCAGTTGGTGGGTGTGATCCCCACCCACTGGAATTTGGCGGATCTGGGTGGAGGATGCTCAGCTCCGATCCGAGTAGGCTTGGAGATGTCAGCCCCAGGACCCGCATGCCTTGTTCCTCTGCCGGTACCTTCATGTGTTCAGAGAGTGGTCTCAACATGGTGGTGGCTGGTTCTGGAGGTCTTTGGCTGCTGGAGCCCTGGCCGGGGTGGGGAGGGAAACTCAACCCGCTCCCCTCCAAGGGGCCCCAGCGAGGATAGCCAGGCGCGGGGCAGGAGGCTCTGCCAAATTATGCTCAATAGTCATCAATTTTTTTTTTATAACTTTATTTCAGTAACAGTTCATTTAAATGTGTGCACTGTAGCCCTCAGCACCAACATCTAATTTATATTCATATACTACCGTTAAATTAAAGTTTATCCATCATGACACAATTGACTTCTTTCATTTTGTTTTCTCATAGCCCCTTAATTTTTCTATCAATATAGTGGGTCATTTTGGTTTTTCTGTAGGACAGTTGCATCTCTCAAAATGTAAAGCCAACAATGAAAATTTAAAATGAATTGAAGAACATATTTGAACCTTATACATTATTTAGAATGGTAAGAATTCTGATCTCATTTCCTCATTTTATATATCTATTCTTAATATTTTTTGTCAATTTTCACTGTCAATATACTCCTGTTGTTCATCTATTTGCTTGTGCGGATGCAGTAATGTCTCCAATGAGACACTTGTTACTGTGTTTGGCATATCAAATACATCACAGAGAGCTTGCCAGTCAATTGATTAAAAAATAATTTCATTTTCCTTCTACCACATTTCATATATATATACATATATATATATATATATATATATATATATATATGTACATATATGGGCTGGAGCTATAGCATAGCAGATAGGACGTTTGCCTTGCAAGCTGCCGACATGGCCGACTCGATTTTGTTTCCTCTGCCCCTCTCAGAGAACTCGGCAAGCTACCAAGAGTATCTCACCCGCATAGCAAAGCCTGGCAAGCTACCTGTGGTGTATTCGATATGCCAAACACAGTAACAAGTCTCACAATGTTATTGGGCTTGCTCGAGCAATTCAATGAACAACGGAGGACAGTAACAGTGATGTACACACAGTGACCACACACACTTGGTCACTTGACATCCCATTACTCATTGATTTGCTTGAGAGGGTGCCAGTAACATTTACATTTGTCCTTGTCGCGTGCTAGTGTAGCCCAGTGGTGTCTGCTTGCGCCAGGAACACAAAGAGTCTCAAACCAATTGTTCAGGGTCTTGACGAAGAAGTATAATCATCTTGTAGGTGGGCAGCCACGTGATCTTTTGATGTCCTGTTGAATCCAGTCAGTAATGGCTCTAGTCCAGCGGTTGTTCCAAATCTCATTACATGTCCAGCACATCTGATTTTTGATGTCTTGGCAAATAAGACAGTGTTCCTGATCTTCTATCGTCAACGGAGGTTGGAACTCCAGATTCTTTCTCTCACTTGAGTGAAGTGTGATAATGCAAGCATAGCTCTTTCCGTTCCTCTTTGGAGACCTGAATAGCATTCTCATTCTGTTTTCGTAGGGCCCAGGTCTCTGAGGCATATGTTAGTGCACGAAGAAAAGTGGAGTCAAAGAGATGTGCCTGGAGCCGGAGGTTCTTCATCCTCTTAGCTATTTCTTCTATGCTCCTGAAGGTGTTTCAAGCCACTCTCTTCTTCCTGCACAACTCAGGTGACAGGTCATTTGTCATGTTGACTTCTCAACCTAGGTATACATAACTGTTGCATTCAGAGATGTTCGTTCTGTTGAGAGTAAATGGAACATCAGGAACGAGTCCATTTCTCATAAACATTGTGTTCATGAGATTCAGCTGCAGTCCGACCTTTCTATCTTGAATATACATATGTAAAATACTGAAATTAATGTCAACCTTTATTTTTTTATAAGTCAGAGTAAGAAAACAAGTAAAGGGTAGAAACCTTGGAAAAAGAAAATGTGATAATAGTTTGAAATTCTGTCAAGGATATATTTAAATGTGAAATACAGATTTTAAGAGTCAGTAAAAGTGTGCAAAAGTCAGAATTATGGTATCTTGGCAAAAGTCACTAAAGTAATTGCTTCCCTTGTCCTTTTCACTCTTTTATCTTTATCTTGACTGATTATACCTATTCATTGCACACTTGTTGGGTTAGCCTAAAGCCAATTCTATCTCTATATTCATAAATCACTGTATTTCTTTATTACATTACAATTTTATGCTTTATTCTCCAAGTGGCTTATACTTAGACTTTATGAATCCTAATGATTGAGTTTTTTATAATCTTTTTTAACATGTCAAGTTATCAAACATCAATCCACTTGAACTCCTCCAGTTTCTGATACTGAGACACTCATGTGTTTTTGCCTTCTTGACCAGGGTTTCGTATTTGACCTCTGAAATTGACTTATGAATTGCACATCAGACTTCTTTACTTCTGTCTCCAGATTAATGAAACATTTTTGTGTGATTAGGGACTATTCAGTTGTAATCTTACATTACCATGTTAACAGAATCCAGTTATGACAGGAAGCTAGGACACCTAAGAGTTTAGACATAAATCCATTGGAGTTAGAAAGTTAGTAATGGGTTATATTACTTGCCTTGCATGAGGCTGGCTTCTGTTTGGTTCCTGGTACTATGTATTATTCTGAGCACAGAGCCAGTAGTATTTCCTGAATACTATCAGGTGTGGCACAACAACCCCAAGAATAAAAACAAAACGAAAGGAAAAACACCCAACAGCTCAAGTGTCAAGGTAACTTGTATTCCATATGTGTAGAAAAAGATATCCATAGTGTGTTTTAGATATTGATGATCTTACTTTCTTCCTTTGCTTTATATGAAGTAGGATTTGTTTTCTTTTGCCTTTCCCATATTATTTAAGGAGTGGTATTTTTTCCCCTATTCTTTAAGTTTTTTTTCTACAAGTACTTTCATTCCAACTTTCTTTCACCTGAGAATTTGGAAACAAAACAATTTTTTTTAGAATTAAAGTATTCAAATTTTATGGATCAGTGTACAAAAATTTATTATAGATACGCAAAATAACATCTTCAGAAGCTTCAATGTGATGTATGAATTGCATTCTTTGACATAAAAGTTATGCAGTTAGCTTTGCCATATTTTTGCCTGTTTTCAGTGAAGGTAATTGTTTAGTTTTATTTGTTTATTTTTTGTATTTTTGGCTACAGCCAATTTTTGTAGAATTTGTAACTGTCTCTGCATGCAGGAATTACCCCTGGTGGAACTCTGGGAATCATTCAAAATGCCAAAGATTGAATCCAATTTGGCCATGTGCAAGACCTTACCCACTGTACTCTCCAGCTCCTAATTTTATCTTATTAAAGGAAGAGGTAAGTGTGTTTTAGGCTTTAGTTTATTGAACCTTTATTGATTATGTTACTATACCAGTGTCAAGAACTATTACTTTTATTGTATGAATGGCTGACTTGTCCCTCATATAAAATACTGCTCTTGTTTATATGTTATTGGAGGGTGGAAAGGTAGTTGACTTATGAAAGAGCAAAATGTTCTCAAAATTAAGGGAAGGTACTAATTGAAAAGACTTTTAAAAAACAATAAAATTGCTGAAATTATCTCTAATATTTTAAAAAGGAAAGTACAAAAGAACTGAAAAATGCAGCTCTACATATTACTGTGAAATATTCTGTTTAATAGCAAGACTCATGATTCAAAAAACGGCTTACCCTGTGTAAACTTACACACCGTGATTTTCTTTTGAAATGATTCCAATACTTAACAGTACCACAATTATTATTAGAAAAAAAACTATTGGATAAGGTGGTTTTACAGAACTCAGAGGAAAGTCTACATATTTTAAACCTTTGGATTGGTTTATGATAGTCTTCTTAAGAGAAAACTGGTAACTGGTCTCTTTCAGAAGTCAAAAGGTGGTCTTCTTATTTCTTTCATAATTATCTATAAGGTGAGAGTAGGGTGATTTTTTTCATAGTTAGTCAAAAGGAAGAATCAATGAATGGGTGTGGTTCCTTAGTATGTGGATGCGAGTTGTGTCTCGCTACTGAATTAGCCTCCTCATTTCTCACTTACAATTCTCAGCATGGCAGTTTAGAGACTAGATGCTGCCTTTTTCATTCAAAGTAGCTCTTACAATATATAGATGAATAATCTTTGAAAGTTTTTCCACAAATGCAGTTTTTAAAAATATGTAGGAATTATAATTTAAATAAAATACCTAAAATAGCACATTATTTAAGATCATTGTCATTAGTTGTTGTTTGTAATTTATTGTACTGAGTCTGGGCAGAGAACATAGGAATTAATTAGTGTTTCTCACCAGAGCATGTGATTGTTGCTCTCAATTAGGACTGAAGTAAACTTCATTTTCTTTTTGAGATAACAGTAAGTAAAAGGTGTTTTTCCTCTTCAAGCATGGCTTTTATTTAAAGTTATTTTTAAAATCACTTTTGGACTCTAAAACAAATATTGAATACATCTGGTTGTCTAATAGATGACTCATTGTTGGCTCAGGATAATCTATATTTTTAATTCTACTTAGTCTGAATAAATGGTTTTTGTAATGAGTGCTTGTAGTCAGAAATGGATTAAGTGATCTTTAGGAAAATAACCACTAAATCTTTTGTGCTTTTTGCATGATTTAGATGTCACTGAAATATCCTTTGAGAAACAAATGATAGCATTTTCACATGGGTTATTATAATATATTTCTTATGGTTCTCTAGTAGAATATTTAAAGCATATTAAAGTAAAAAAATTATGATAGTCAAGAGAAAAATTGAAAAACTCCTCTTATTTTTGATACGATGATGGGAAATATGAACAAGGTGGGGAGCAAGATCCCAGGAATTATTTATGATACAAATATTACTGTTCCTTTTTATAGAATTACGCGATCTCATCACTAGGCACTTGTGTTTCCTATGATAGTCCTAATACAAGAAAAGCTTTAGGATCAGAGAGAGTTCAATGGACTGACTGATACAAGTTTTGCATATATGAGGCCTGGGTTTAATTCCAGCACTGTATTGTTGCTGGATAATCACAGAGTATGACCCCTGAGCACCACAGTGAGTGATTTTTAAGCAAAGACCCAGAAGTAGCCCCTAAGCACTGATGGCTGTAACCCTCAACCAAAGTAAATAAATAAAGTACCTATAAGATGCAAAAAAGAGTATTCCTAACTTTTAGTGATGGTTAAAAGCATAGAAGAGAGGCTGGAGAGAGTTTGAAGCAGCAGTATAGCTTCAGACGACGAAATGACAATTTAAACAATTTATATCCCATTTCTTCTCTCTGATGTAAGGGAACGTATGCTTGATGAATAGATATGAAGACCTAGGCCCTGGTTACTTAAAACTGTGATGAATGGATGACTGCTCAGACCAAATGAGTCTCAGTTTCCATGAAGAACCAGGAATAATAAAAATTGAAGAAATTCAGCTATATCAGTGGGTGGGGCAGAAGCCTAAGAAACTTCTCAACAACAATTGAACATTATAAACTAACCAAGGATGACTTCAAGGCACTGACTTTCTTAATGTTCACTGAACTGAGGAAATTATTGGAAGATAGAATCAATAATCTCAAAGAAAGATTGGTAGCAAAAATGAAAGAATGTATCCAAAGAGAATTAAAGGAACTAAAGACTACTGTTGCAGAACTCAGGGACAGAATGGAACAAGCTGCAAATTGAATCAGTGACCTTGAAGACAAGAGACAAAAAGGCATAACTAAAGAAGAAGTAATAGAGGTTGTTTTTATGAAAAAAAGATTAAGAAAAATATTTGACATTATCAAAAGGAACAGCTTCTGCACTATGGCAATTCCAGGAGAAGAAAGAGAAGGGGAAGAGTGCTAGTGAAATAATAGCACTATAACACTGTCCTCCCATTGCTCATCGATTTGCTCAAGTGGGCACCAGTAATGTCTCCATTGTGAGACTTGTTACTGTTTTTGGCATATCAAATATGCCATGGGAGCTTGCCAGGCTCTTCCATGCAGGCGGGATACTCTCAGTAGTTTGCTGGGCTCTCCAAGTGGGATGGAGGAATTGAACCTGGGTCAACTGTGTGCAGGGCAAACACCCTAGCTGCTGTGCTATTGCTCAAGCCCAGTGAAGTAATAATACCTCAAAAATTAGACAGTCTTAGCGGAACTTGTGTACTTAAAGATTCAAAGAGTGCCAAGCTAATAAATGTAACAAAAAACACCAAGATGCAATATAATAAAATGGCGAGAAAGGTAAAGGTAGATGAGAGGTAAATGTAAGGATTCAAATACAAAGAAATAGGGAGAGGATCAGGCTGAGCAAAGTTAGAGAGGAACAGATATGAAGTTATCTCTATCTTATCTAGTATGAAAAGAATAATAATTGAATAAAAATGGCTAATGGCAATGGAACCAGAGAGAATTGTTTATAAAAATAAATTTATCATGGTAAGAGAACAGGGGGTTGGGGTGGATGGGGACACTGTTTAAAGGCAATGTGTCAGGACATTGTATGAATGAATCTCTCATTAACACTGTTGTAAATCATACTGCCTAGGAAACACCTCAGAGTTCTACTAAATGTAGAGCTCAAACTCTGGGATAATTTAGTTAACTAACATATATCCAGAGAAGAGAAAAATATTGAGAGATATGCTCAAGAAGGGTTTGCTTTGGAGGCATGGATATTGTCCAATGAAATTCAGAAGATTCATGGATCACCTTTTTTTTTCTTTAGAAGACTCCAAAGTCAAGATTTTATGTCTCAGATGGTTAGGCAGCAACAAAATTCTTCAAACTATCTCTAGAGAATAACTTTAATGTTGTAGTTGTATTGAATGTATTTATATCTTTCTAAAAGGCTTAGAGGAAGCTTACCAAAAAAAGAAATATGATTCTCTTTATGTGGAACATTAAAATCATGTGTCTACATTCACTCTTTTTGGTGCTAAACTTGATATTAAGACTCACAAATCCTAATCTTTAAGTAGGTTAGATATTTTACCATTTTAATATTTATAGATGAAGCATCAAAATGGTCAGGTTATGGTCAGGTTGGAAATAAATAAGATCAAATGGAGATAAATGGGATGTTTGATGCACTGATACACTTGTCAAATAACTAGGTATATCCAGGTATAGTTTACAATAAACCAGGAGAAACATTTTCCGTTCTCTAAAAATTCTCTTTCATTCCTTCTCTATCTCTCTCACACACATACAAATAATTCTACCTTCATAAAATTCTAGCTCAATCTGAGTTCTTAATTAACATGTAACTGGAACCCTTATTCTGCCTTAAACTGAAGACAGTTCAAGTCAACTCAAGAAATACCTTACCCTATGCATATTCCATGAGTCCAGCATCTACCCCAATAACCAGTTTATTTCCTACCATGTCTCACAAAATTATTTAATATTTTCCTTCCTCAGTTCCCAGGTCTAAGTCTATGCATTTAAAGGAAGGTGTGATGTACATGTGGGAGCTATTGACAGTACCAGATTTCCCTATGTAACACATAACACAGACAGTTCTAATCTTCATCAAGAAAGAAGAATGAAATAAATGAATGAAGTAAAAAGTCTGAACAACAGAGGACAGGAAACTTGCTGCATTATCTATAAATGGCTGTTGATTCGTGTTTTTCTTGAGAATTTCTCCCAGACACCCTGTGTTCCTATAAATTTAAAGTCCACTTATGCTCTAGCTGGGGCTGGAGCAATAGCACAGCGGGTAGGGCATTTGCCTTGCATGACGCCGAACTGGGTTTGATTCCTCCATCCCTCTTGCAGAGCCCGGCAAGCCACCAAGAGTATACCACCCACACAGCCTGGCAAGCTCCCCGTGGCATTTCGATATGCCAAAAACAGTCACAACAAGTCTCACAGTGGAGAGGGTAGTGGTGTCCGCTGGAGCAAATCAATGAACAATGGGAGGACAGTGCTACAGACAGTGCTATATCCTAGCTGAAAGCACTTCCTTTACTCTCAGAAAAAGAATGGTAAGTCAGAGACTACCCTTTATCTATCGAATACAGAAATAAATACAAACCTGTTTGTGCTTCCTTTCACTGTTGTAGTAACCTTCGATAAGGTTACTAATAATAGGAATATTGAAATTTGAATATTTGAATATTTACTGACAAATATTTGAATATTTGTCAGTAATAAGGAATATTGAGATCTGAGTGTTCTGATCAGGGTACTCTACCCTAGGTACTCTCCTTTACAGATTTTGCCTTTTAAAAGGAATTAATCAATTCTCAGAAGTCCACTTGACATGAGTTCCCAGAATGATTCTTCCCGTTGTTTTTAAGAAACTCAAGCTCTGGTAGAGGAGTGATAGTACAGAGAGTAAGGCACTTGCTTACATGCAGCTTGCTGCTTGAGTTTAATACCCAGGATCCCCTATTTTCCCCTGAGCACTGCCAGGAGTAATTCCTGAGTGCAGAGATAAGAGTTACCTATGAGCATGAGCAGGTGTGCCCCCCTTCCACAAACAACAACAACAACAACAACAACAACAACAAAGAGAAATTCAAGTTCTGATACAAAGGATCCAGGTCCAGAATTTAATGAGAAAATGTAGGCCTCAGAGGTTCTTTCTTTCTTTCTTTCTTTCTTTCTTTCTTTCTTTCTTTCTTTCTTTCTTTCTTTCTTTCTTTCTTTCATGTATATCTTCTAATCTTCCTTGGGCTGGAGCGATAGCACAGCAGATAGGGTGTTTACCTTGCAAGCAGCCAACATGGCCGACCTGAGTTCGATTCCTCCACACCTCTTGGAGAGCCCGGCAAGCTACCGAGAGTATCTCGCCCTCACAGCAAAGCCTGGCAAGCTCCCCGTGACATATTCGATATGCCAAACACAGTAATGATTCTCATAATGGAGACGTTAACTGGGCCCCCTCTAGCAAATCGATGAACAACGGGAGGACAGTGACAGTGAATCTTCCTTGCTTGCTTTCTTCCTTGGAAAAAAGAAAATCTCAGGGAACAATGTTGTAACTCTTACTTCATTCAAGACGCTAAATATTCTCTAATTTTTTGAGGTTCTAATAGAAAACTACAACATGATTCAGTCTCAGTAATCCCTGCGAAATAAGTTCCCAGTATGGTTTAGTGGTTAAGAAAGAAATTTAGGGACCAAACTAGGGATCCTCCATTTGACTTTTTAAAAATGTTATGTTTTTGTTTCTTTGTTTTTATTTGGTTAGAGACCACACCTGGTGGTGTTCTGGGCTTCTCCGAAAGATGCTAAAACTTTCCCTGTACTATCTCTCTGATGCTTTAAATTACTTTTCTGTGTTTTTGAATCTCTGTGTTTTCCCCATGTCCATTGGAAATAATTTTGTCAACATTTAAGGCTGTTGTGAAATTCATGGTGATAAATCATGTAACACAGCACTGTAGCGTTGTCATGCTGTTGTTCATCAATTTGCTTGAGTGGACACCAGTAACATCTCCATTGTGAGACTTGTTGTTACTGTTTTTGGCATATTGAATACTCCACGGGGAGTTTGCCAGGCTCTGCTATGTGGGTGGGATATTCTTGGTATCTTGCCAGGCTCTTCAAAAGGGATGGAGCAATCAAACCCAGGTCGGCCTCATGCGAGGCAATCGCCCTACCTGCTGTGCTATATGTTGAGCTGATAACACAGCAAACAGTAGTAAATTAGCTACTGTTTCATCTTAGCACAATTTCATATAGCACCTGTCAATCCATATACACTTCTAGTTGGAGACCAAATGTCTTCATTTTCATTACAGTCAAAGGAAAAGAGGGACCTCTTCTGGTCTTTCAGTGGTTCTATTATTCATCTTTTGTACATGTAGATCACAGACTACAGTCGAAAGGGGCCCTTAGTACTATAATCTGTAATTGTAGCACTCTAATTTCTTATTTTCTGACTATTGTCCTTTGGACATATTTAACTAAAGATGTTGATTCCTGAACAAAATTTATTCAGGTATTTTGATATATTTAATATTCTGCTGTATTATAAAAATTATAAAGCTAAAGAAAGTTAAAGAAAAACCGAACTCAATTTTGATATAAGTGTGAATATGTTAGGTGAATATGTTATTGAAAAAAGCTGGAGAAGTAAGCAGTGCATTTCTATAATCAGAGAGAAAAGAAATAAATTTACTGGTGCTCACAGTTAATTGTTATGGTTTTCAATGCTTGATTAGGTAGAGCTAATATAGATATCAGAACACTTTTTTAACTGCACATCAACTACAAAGATGAAATGCTGACAATAAATAAGCCTCTAAGGTTTCTGGAATTCATAAACTCTTAACTTAATCTTCTGACAAGTCTCCAAATAGTTCCCCTGAGCTCCCTGAGTTAAGTGCTCCAATTTTTCCCCCATGCACATTTAACTTTATTTTTTATTGAATAAAAAATAAAAGTTAAAAAAGAATTAGGTTTATTGCTTCAAATGAAGTAAATGTCACCTGAATACACTAGGATATAATCAGATCATAATATTTCAATTGTTATCACTAATTCAAAAAATAAGCAACATACCAAAAAATCCTGCTATGCCAGCCATCTTGTCACTATGTCCCATTTATCTTTTTTTTCCTCTGCTGTTTCTACTTTTCCAGTATGTTAGCATATTTTTCTCCACTCCTTGGGATGCACTGTCCTGTCCTGTCTTCCCGTTGTTCATCGATTTGCTCGAGCAGGCACCACCAGTAACGTCTCACAATAAATTGTGAGACTTGTTGTTACTGTTTTTCGCATATAGAATATGTCATTGGTAGCTTGCCAGACTTTGTCGTGCGGGCGAGATACTCTCTGTAGCTTGTCGGGCTCTCTTAGAGGGGCCTTGGTATGCACCTAGTGATTTTTCATGCATCTTTCATTGCTGTCCTGTTGCCTTCCTTTTTTTACTTTTTTTTTGGCGGGGGGGCGGTCACATCCAGCAATGCTCAGAGGTTACTCCTGACTCTGCACTCGGGAATTACTCCTGGCGTTGCTCAGGGGACCATATGGGATGCTGGGAATCAAACTCAGGTTGGCTGCATGCAAGGCAAACGCTCTCTCCGTTGTGCTATTGCTCCAGCCCCTGCCTTCCTTTTTAATCTATTGTGGCCTATTTATGCATCCTTAGTTTCTGGACTCTCAATCTGTCACCTGACCACTCTGCTTGCCCCTTTCTAACCTTGCTCATTAAATCAGGTGCTAATGCATGAAAGTGGATGTTTCTCATATTGATGTTTCCTGAAAAATTGGTCTTTAAAGTCTTTGAACCTTGCAAAGTGACGTTTGTTCCTAATGATAATCTTTAATAGAAAAATAAAACCATAGCAGGTGTTTTTCAACTTTTTAAAAAAAGTTTGAAATTATAGAAAAAATGTAAAATTTCCTTATAAATATTTTTCAAGAAGAACCAATTTCACTTGGCACTTTAATTTGGAGGCAGAGTAAGATAGTAAAAATGTTCTATTTATAGTGAACAATTCATAATTATGTGGAGAAAGTTTACTTAAAAATATTTTTATATGTTAGATCATCAAAGTAGTAAAACCAATACTGTTTGGACTAATTATATAATAATTGATTTGAATTTATACAACTTTATTCAGTAAATACGTGAGCAATGTTATATAAATTTTATTACTAGCAAGATTATGTGATTAAACTAAAAAGTGATCACTGATGGTCATTACTACTGCTCAAGTGAGAAATCTTCTTTAATCTGATTCTATGTTATTTGATAAATAAATATTTAAGAGAAATACAATATTTTGTACTGAATTCTGAAATGATTTCTTTTCTTTTTTTTTCCTGCTTTAGCGGGGAACCATTTGACAACAGAGTTGAGTTATAGCCCTAGTTATTGACCCCTGGTAGCAAATGAATTACACCCTAGAATTTACTAAATCATCACGACTGTTTCTCTAGCCAGAAAGATTTAGGGCAAATATATATCTTTCCTTTATTTTAGCTTAAATATCACCCGGTTTCAATAATATCTCTAATATACCATATTTTCAAAATCTTGTTCTTGAAGCAGTTTATTTATAATCTTTTGTTCAAAAGGTGTGTGTGTCTTTTGTATTTGTGCCTTTGGTAAAAATAAAAAACAAACATCCTCGCCTCTACTGAGCAATAGCAAGCAGCCATGTTTACTAAGAGCTATGGCAATAACTTTATTTTATCAAATGTATTCTGTTCAATCTAATAAACCACTGAACTGATCCCAAACACAAACATTAGGATTGATTTGTAGTTTGACTGATTGGAGAAAATAGTCATGTTGGCATTATGGGTATAGAACCACTGCCAACATATTGAGTGCCCTTAGGAGAGATGGCTGTGTATTAGAAAGATAAATGAGCATCACATATGCAGAAGCCTGCGTAAACTGCACAGTGTTAACTGTTCATAAACAGCTCAACTCAAAAACTACTTTTTAGAGGTGTAAGAGGACTGAGGTTTGCCAAAGCTGGTTTACCCCTTTGTGTGTGTTTTGAAATATCATGAGCATGATTGATGCTTAGAGGCAGAAATATTAACTCTTTTGCATATTCTTATACTTGTGGCTTCCCTGAGCTTTCAGGTTTCCAAACTTCCCATTTTAGCCCCAGCTTCTCTGCTTACAATCATAATCCTCTTTGTTTAGGATTACATGGGCCTTTAGTGATTATATTATTGTAGTGATTATATTGTTTAGAGCAGACAATCCCTATAAAAGATAAGTTCATTGAATGTGGGTATAATTGACCTTTGACAAAGCAAAAAATTAAGCCAAATACAAACAAGTCAAAACAATAAACAAAAAAAGATTCCTAGATACAAGGAGAAGTAAAATTCTGTCAAATAGTACAAATAAAAGTGAATACAATTTCCAGCATAACTTGAGAAGGTGAAAATAGGAGTGAGGAAAGTGCTAGAGTTATTATTCTTATCTGGCTTTGAAAAATTGGTTGTTGTTAGGTGGTGAGGAAGAACCAATAATACATTGAACACTAGTGCGTAAATGCTGACTTTTTAAATCCTTGTTACATGTTATTGAATTGATAGTATTTTAATAAAATATCCAGTTATTGTTTCCCTGTTTATTTTCTCTACACGTCACCTTCAAAAGCTATATAAATTGAGGAATCATTGATCTATTTCATTTTTCAGTAGGAGTTATGCATAGCAATAGAGTTTCGTGCTTGGAGGTCACCAGCATTACTTGGCATCATTTGTGCTGAGAATCAAATTCAGGACCTCACCATCTTCCCAGACCCAAGGATTCTGAATATAATGCTATTGACTTTGCTCATTTTAGGAAATACAGAAATACATAACTTTCATTTGACATAGTCACAATATATTTGCTCGAGCGGGCCCAGTAACGTCTCCATTGGAGACTTTGTTGTTACTGTGTCTGGCATATTGAATACTCTCGGTAGCTTGCCGGGCTCTCCGAGAGGGGCGGAGGAATCGAACTCGGGTCAGCCATGTTGGCCGCTTGTAAGGCGAATGCCCTACCGCTGTGCTATTGCTCCAGCCCATCACAATATATAAATGTTTTAAAATAGATACAGATTAGGGCACTCTGAATATTGTGAAATTTATTTTTATTTGAAAATATTATCAATCACTCACATTCTAACTTATATATTAAATGTAACTTCAAGAGTTTAATTTTTTTCAAGACTATTTTTTTATCCTCCCAAGGGGTGTGCTTGAGTGCATGTGTAGAGGGACTATTTTCCTCTTTGGGGTCCTTAGTGTTTCAAAGGAATGCCTAGTGTCTAGTGATTCAAAAGCAAGGACAAGAATATATGGTGCTACTCAGTCACTATAGTGTCAGGGATAACCCTGCCCACTCTCATCAGTGCTTGAGGGGATTTCAGAGTTACACCCTAGTGAGTTTAATGATGCTTGAGGGTCCATTTGTTGCTGGGGATCAAACTGGGGTCAACCATGAATGAGGCATGTGCCTTAAACTTTGCACTATCATTCTTTCCACTCTCCAAGACTTATTTTTACTTTTTTTATTTTTGGGTGGGCTGGAGCAATATAAATTGAAGAATCATTGATCTATTTCATTTTATCATAGAGTATCTCGCCTGCACAGCAAAGCCTGGCAAGCTACCCGTAACATATTCAATATGCCAAACACAGTAACAAGTGTCACAATGGAGATGTTACTGGGCCCGTTCAGGCAAATCGAAGAACAACAGGAGGACAGTGGTACTGTGCTACAGTGGGTGACACCTGGAGATGTACAGGGGTTACTCCTTGCTCTGTACTCAGGATTACTCTGGAGGTGCTCAGTAGGGGGGGGGGGGCATATGTGATGCTGGGGATGAACCCAGGTCGGTAGCATGGAAGGCAAACACCCTACACCCTCTCCAAGACTTCTTTAAACAGAAAAATTTCAAACTTTGAAGGGATACATAATTTGATATTTGAATCACTATTCTTTATTAGTACCTGCTCAATAGTCTTACAGTTTTGTTGGATTTTCATAATATCAGTTATTTTTTTAGTAATCAATCTATGTCAGACACTGCACTCTGTGTGAAGTCTTATTAATGTTGAGAATAATCCTATAAATTAAAAACTTTCCTCCTCAGGTGATTAAATAACCACAAAGAACCTAAACAACATGGCCCAAATTTATGTACAGAGTGACAGAGCCAGATTTCAATGCCAAGTTTGTCAAGCTCAATAATTGCCATCTCTTCACCCCCTCGCCAATTTCATTTCTTTATTTTATTAAAGCACTTTTAGTTAAAAAGTTCTTCATAGTTGAATTTTTGACAATGTTCCATCACTGATCCTTCCTTCCACCAGAGTTCCCTGATTCCTCTCCTAATTGCATCAGTCACAGCCTGTCATCTTGAGAGACATCCTTTATGTTTGATTATTAAAGTTTGGGTCTTATGATTTCAGTTTGTTGACTCTGTGTTTTGGATACTTTTGGATAGCTCTTTTGTTTCATAACACCACTGATATACCTGAATCCCCTTGATGCCTTGCTGCATTATTTCTCATCCATCTCTTCTCTCTTTCCCCTTATTTCTTTCCTTCTCCTGGTACTCTGGGATAAAAGCAGTATAAAGGAATAATTTCATACCAATCATTCTATGATATGCTGCGATAATGTACACATACTGATTTGTATCTTAAGGGAAGATATTGGTAGCATGTGCGTAGTATCTATGGTAAGGTTTGATCTGGACACTGTTCAGGCAGAAAGGTTCCTGTTAGTTTCTCCCAGGGTTCCAAGGACATCCTAAACTGTTTGCATCTGATTTCTTTTAAGACTGGATGGTTTACTGCTTGAAAATTGTGACTGAGTATAACCAAGTCTGGTCAAATTAGTTCTAACCCTGAGTGCTCTAATCCTTGAATATTTCTATTCAAACCTACAGAGACAAGGTCTGAGGTCAGGAAACTTACATAAGATTCCTACTAGCTGGAAGACAGCATGCCAAGGCATCTGTTCAGTGCTTCACCTTTAAGTGTGTTCGTGCCAATGCGAAGTCAAGGCTCAGGAGAGGGACAGCCACTTTTGAAGCATTTTGAGACAAAAAGTACTGGTGAATTGGCATTCATCTCAGGTAACAGCTGTTCTCCAAACAGGCACTCTTCCAAATCAGAGACTTCAGAGGAGAAGCCATTCACTTTTTGCCTTTTTGTTTCCAGAGCTATTTCCGAAATAGCAGTGTCTCATTTTCCTAGATCACAGTTCACTCAATAGGAAGGAAAAATGTTCATTACAAGTATCATTATCAAAATTTGAAATTAATTGTTTGACTATTTATAATGTTTATATCATAAAGATATTTTTAGCATTAAGATCATACTTCTGTTTTTACTACCTTAATGTTTTGAGCAATCTCAATTCAATTATATTCTCCATGAATTAGGGACCATAATTCCTGGGGTTCAATTGCCTACCAATAGTAAGATTCATACTAAGTAGGGAGAGGCCACCTTTCTTCCTCATAGAACAATAATGAGTATGTGCTTTTTCACCTAAATGTCAGAATTTTAGTCTTGGCTAGTTGTTGAAGACTTGTCAACTTTCCTACTCATTTTCAGTCTCTATAATAGCTTAGCAATTACACAGCAGGTAGGTTGGTATTTTTCTTTCAAATGGTAGTCTCCTCAAAAGACAAGTTGTCATTGGTGAAGAGCTTCGTACAGAAGCTTCAAGATATAAGAACTTAAATAAACAAATATTTTCTTCTTGTGGATTTTCTCCTTTCTCCACTAAGTGAAGATTGGTCTGCAGAGAAATGGCAAGGCCAATGAATGAAGAAAAAATATTGATATATACATGTTCACATGTTACATATATTTCACATTGGACATTGATAACATTTCAGTTGAATTTAAAGAAAAACAAACTAAGAAAAATAAGTGTTCAATTTGGTAGAAAATTGAAAAAGAACACAGGGATATGAGAATTAGAGCAAAGACTAATGAGTATGGAAGAAAAGGGGAAAAATGATTCTCAGACACATTTCCCTATTTTTTTTTTGGTTTGGAATATCTTGAATATATCAAGTACTTGTTTCAAGTTATGTAATATATTAAGAGTTTATTTCAAGAGATTTTAAGCTTAATATGATTTTTGCTATCATTTGTTGTCACTACTTCTCTAGGAGAATAAATTGGCAAGAAGTTTTAAAAGGAAAAAAGATAATAAGAAGAAGGGGTTAAAGAAAAAAGAATAAGAATGAGAAAAATTTAATAAACTACTTTTTGGTAAGATTTTCTGAAACTTTATATTTTTTATTTTAAAATTCAATATATGAAATTAGAAGTCTTGGTAGAGAAAGGAAGTTTATATTCATTTTGTATAATTGTTAATCTGTTTTTCCCTGCCAGTATATAACATTTTTGTTTCCAGCTGTTTATTATCTAAATAATTTCCTGCACTAGATAAAGCACTACCAGCAGGACTCTAAGATGTTTTATGCTAATGGGGAAGAATCTTGGATAAGTTGCAAAGCATAGATTTTTGAGTGACATGACAAAATAATCAAAATATAAATGGAAAGGAAACTTGGGTAAATGCCATTATACTAAATATGCCAAAATAAATGATTGACATTTTAATTAGATGAGAAAATATAATTATATTTTTAACTCTGAAAGGACCCCATGCAAGAAAGATGGACATTAAATTTTAAAAATCTTGCAAAACATGAAGGAGCACAAAGAATATAAAGATGCACTCAATTTTCTGTATTCATGACATGAGTTATTAATTCCATGGATCATGAAGCAAAACTTTTTAAAAAGTTAACTTGCATTTACCCTTTTGACAACAGTTTGCATTATAGTGATTGAATTTTATTACGAGAATTGTTTGCTAGAGCTATTTGTCTTTGTTTTGGCAGCTCTGTCATAAATATTTAATTTATGTTCCAAATTAAAAAAATGTTTCATAGAAACTGAGTGGCTGAGCAGTACCTGCTTGCTATAAAAAAAAATAAAAAACAAAGTTTATGTATTTCTGAATTTAACATAAGAAACATATACTTAAAAAGAGATTTTGTGTGACTTGAAACCATTAACCATTTCCATACTCTGTGGAGAAGACAACTTGGGAAAATCAAATATAAGCAGAATTACTATTTATGGTACGAAGGATTACTTTTCCAGACTAAGCTTGATTTATTTATTTTTCCTCTTCTGTGGTATTTCTAGTTAATAGCATAGATAATATTCTGAAAATAGATACAGAAAACAATGTAAAAGAAAAACAAAAACAGTCTTTTCTTTTTCTAAGGGAAGAGTGGGTGGGTTTTTCTGGCCACACCTGGCTGTGATCAGGGATCACTCCTGGTGGGGCTTGGAGTTCATATATGGATGTCAGGAATAAAAGTGGAGTTGGGTGCAAGCAAGGCAAGTGTATAACCCCTGTACTATTGCTCTAGTTCCCATACTTGTTTTATTGACAATGAATTACTTTTATTTTAAACTTCATTTCGAATTTTGCCTGTTATTTGCCTTAGTTCACAGGTACTAGTTAAAGTATGAATGTAAATGTTCAAAATGGGAAAATACTTACATAAGTCTTGAAGACTTTAAATAATATTGTAAAAATAATATAGAGAATGTAAACAGTACTTTCTGCTGTGTGAAGGAGCCTTTGCAATCATATATTTTTTCTTCATTGTGAGGGAGATTTCAGGCAATGAGTAGTAAAAAATATAGATGATTGAAATGTAAGATGGTACAATAACATTGCCTTCAAGTACATATATCTGTATGTCATTGTATTCATTGATGCCTTCTGAAATATAAGGGCTCTGGCAGATTTTATTTTATAAATATGGCCAAAAGCACGTCTTCCTGCCATCTCACAAGCTCTTATGCAGTATGTGAGATTAGCCTAATTCTCACTTTGAATATATATTGGTCTTGACTCACTTATTCTGTGTATGCTATGAATTAAGAAATACTTACATGACTCAGAATTGAGACTAGAGGAAACCATGCAAGTTTCTCTTCATTCTTTTGAAAAATTTGTTCAATTAATCTCCTTTGTGATTCTCTCTCTGTGTCTCTGTCCTTGTCTCTGTCTCTGTTTCTCTGTCTCTGTCTCTGACTCTCTCTCTCACTCAGTATATCTCTAGATCTTTATCTCAAAGTCTAAACCCCACGGAGAACTTATATACGGATGCTCTCATCAAAAGTCTCAATTGAAGATGACCACTTAGTCATCCCATTCAAGATAGAATATTGAAAAAATTTTCCTATTAGGGTGACAAACTGAGTTCTGAGTCAAATCCTTGCCTGCATCCTGTTCTTGCGAGAACCAAAAATGTTTACATTTTAAAATATTCAAAAGGCACAATCTTACTCATAAAGCATATAATATTTTCTACATGACATTTAAAAGAAAAAAGTTTACAATCTAGATGATTGCGGCCATAAACTTCAATGACAGGGACATAAGCCCTGCTGTGTCAGGTCCAAATACCTGAATTTGAGTATCTCTGATAATAATAAAATAGTGCTTATTTTGGGAATTTCTGGGTGATTTGTTATTAATCTATTGGTAACCAGAAAAATAATTATAGACTACTTTTTACTGCAAAGTGAAGAACGGCAAGTATGGTCTCTGTAACAACAAAATCACCCAGGACAAATGATACTTCAGTTATTTGGATGACAATGATTTTGCTATTGTGGATCAGGATTATCCTTAAGTAATTGAACTTGTATTTTCAGGAGATCAGTTCAACATTAACCACTTAGTAAAGACTGAATTTTTTATTATGTGTCGAGTCTTAAGCCTTTAAATGGATAGTAATAATGAAGCTCTGGAAAGCTTACTTAATTAAAATAATTGGGAGTTACATGAAACAGCAAAATCTATCTTGTAAGGCATGTTCCTAATGGTACTATATAAGCTGAGATATTGTGGATTCACTATTAGCCCATTATTTTCTGAATTATCTTCATGTCCTGTAGCACTGTAGCACTGTCCTCCAGTTGTTCATCAATTTGCTCGAGCGGACCCAGTAACATCTCCATTGTGAGACTTGTTACTGTGTTTGGCATATAGAATACATCACGGGTAGCTTGCCAGGCTTTGCCGTGCAGGCGAAATACTCTCGGTATCTTGCTGGACTCTCCGAGAGGGGTGGAGAAATTGAACTCAGGCCAGCCAGGTTGGCCGCGTGCAAGGCAAATGCCCTATCTGCTGTGCTATCACTCCAGCCCTATTTTCATGTCCTGTCACTGTCACTGTCACTGTCCTCCAATTGTTCATCAATTTGCTTGAGCGGGCCTAGTAACATCTCCATTGTGAGACATGTTACTGTGTTTGGCATATCGAATACATTACGGGTAGTTTGCCAGGCCTTGCTGTGTGGGCGAGATACTCTTGGTAGCTTACCGGGCTCTCCGAGAGGGGTGGAGGAATCAAACTCGGGTTGGCCATGTTGACTGCGTGCACGGCAGATGCCCTACCTGCTGTGCTATCACTCCAGTCCATCTTAATGTCCAATATTATATAATTTTTGCTTTCTTGAATAATAGAAATCAAAGAACTATCATATAATTCATTGTCAATAGTATTGTTCTTAGATGGATCAATTTTTTAATAGACGAATTCTTTGGGAATTTAAATGAACCTCTTTGGCAGTTTTAGGCTTATGCATTTTTATAATTTATCATCTCTTATCCCATAAATTTAAAATCTTGTGGATTTTTTTTATCAATACCTCCGATTAGATGTATTTTAGACAATGGTAAGTAGAGTTTAATTGAGTAATCCATGTTCAGAAAATAATATTAACCATTTCTGCTTCATTTTTTAAAAAATGTTGTACATAAAATTATACATATGTGCAAAAGATTACATGACCTTCTTGTACATTTTTTGAATATAATATGTGACAATAACACATTCTGTAACATCTTTCCATATAACATATAGGTATATTTCAGTTTTTAGTGCTTATGTAACTGTATTATTTATATTTTTTACTTATTTTTATTTTGGATCACATCTGGTATCATTCAAGTAAGCAGAGCTTACTCCTGCTTTTGTGCTCAGAGATCGCTTCTGGTGAGTTTGGGCGACAATATGGTTTACAAGGGAATCAAACCTGAATCAGATGTGTGTAAAGTAAACACATTGCCTGCTCTACCATCCCTCTTGCCCCATAATTTAATTTGTCTAGCATTTGTTAAATTTACATTAAATAATTTCCGTAATTTTTTAAAAATAATCTCGCCTAAGCCATAATTAAATGTTCATTAGCTAAAGATATAAGAACATTTAGATTGAAATTCTAGATGTCATGTTAGGTCTTGAGAACTTCCACACGGGTGGGCAAACTTATTAAATCTAAGGTTACAGCTATAAAAGTAAAATATTAATTGATGACTGATTTTGAAGTGTAATCTCAGGTTGTTGACATTAACTTGGAGTAAGAGTTCAAAAGAATATTCTTTGTTTAATCAGAACTTTGCAACTTCAGAAAAATGATTTATATATGCATAATAGTAGCAGTTTCTCCCTCTCGGAGAGCCTGGCAAGTTACCAAGAGTATCCTGCCCTCACGGCAGAGGCTGGCAAACTACCCGTGACATGTTCGATATGCCAAAAACACTAACAATAGCGGGTCCCATTCCCCTCTGAAAGAGCCCCCAATATGACATTGGGCTACACTAGCACACAACAAGGACGGATTGAGATGTTACTGGAACCCGCTCGAGCAAGTCGGTGAACAAGGGGACAACAAGTGATACAAATAGTAGCAAAAAAGTTAATTTCTAATCATAGTGAATAAAAGGACACATGGCTTATTGTTTTTCAAATATCTATCCATAGACTATACCAATCACATTGGAAGCTGTATATTAGTTGAACTCAGTCTGGCGAAGAAACATACTGCATACCATTCAAGGTCATATGAGGTATCTGAAAGAATTGTTGAATATAGGTCACATAAGTAAAGGGAAGAGGGTGTCTGTAGGAGAATATTTTTTGGCTGGATATTTCTTGACTTTGTAGGGATGTGATACTTTAGATCTGGCTGATAGGTAACTAGAACAATGGGAGGGAGTCTTCTCTACTGGGGATTGTACAGATCTGCTGATGTAGAGAAACTCATGGTTAGAGATTTGCGGAACTGTGAGATTCAAATATGTCAGTTCAGTTCTTAAAATATAATTTATGATCTAGAAAAATAGCTTCAAGGATTGAGTATGTGCTTAGTGTGCAGGAGGGCCAGGTTAGATCTCTAATATCACATGGTCCCCCAAGTACTTCCAGGTGTGTCCTGAAAACAAAAACAAAATTAAAGCTCCAGTGTACAGTGTTACATGGTGGGAGAAATTGAAATGTCTTACAAATTGTGGATCTGTCTGAGTTGTGACATTCACACATTGCCTCAAGGCATTGAGTAGTCAAGGGACTTACCTACAGTCAAAAGAAGGAGCAGACAAACTGGACTGGCTTGGGGAGAGTAAATTGCTGAGCGGTAATGAGCAAAAGCCAAGACAAAATCTTCAAAGCCCTGGGCAGTGATGGAGTTTGTTCTAAATTAATGATTAAAGCTCCATGAAGATGTAAAAGTTTTGCTTGCTTTGTGCATAAGAAAATATACACACCATCAACTGTGACTTGAAGAGGTGACTAGCAGGGTGAGAAATCAATATATGGGGCTATAGATTTACACTGTTAATAACAGATTAGAAAGAATGAAATTTTTGCATTTGTAGCAGAAATATATCAGAAAATAGATTGTATGTACAATTAGTATTGACAGATGTCAGTTGGGTAAAAGAGATCATGACCTTTAGAGACAAGAACAGTGACTGAACTTCTCTAAGTCTTAGTTTTCCTATGAGCAAAACAGTGATTGATAATCACTATCTACCTTACAGGCTTATTATGATGAGTGCACAAAACAGATTTGCAAATATTCTGCAAGATTGATTAATAGTAGGCATTTAATAAAAAAGACATTGAGACCAATGATATCCAATGGCAAAGTCACTCTAATTCTTGGATTTTAAAGTTGCACACAATTTTCAGTTACATTTCTGTTATGAATATAGAGGTCACAGCTGAAGCCTTTTTTTGCAAATAACCCTCTAAGAAGAGTTTAATTCATGACAAGGAGCTCAAGGAGGCTTCAAATTTATATGTAAATACAAAAGTCATCAGATGCTCATTTCAAAGTGTCAAAAGCACATGAGATAATTTAAAACAAATATTAGGGTGTTTCAGATCATAAATTCCCTCAGCCTAGATCAGTGGCTCCACTTCAACATTGCTTATTTTCAGTTTAAATTGGGTTTGCTAATGAGAAGATTTTGGTTTTGGTTTTGGTTTAAATAAGATCAAAACATCTTGACTTATTCTGGAATGATCTAAATAAGAATCAAATTGTCAACAGGCATTTCGTTATGCCACTCTTTTTTTCCCAAAGATACCAGATATTTATGGCAACTTGACAGTCTCATGGGTATATATTTACAATTACACATATTTTTTGAGTCATAAATTTCTTCTAATTACTCCAGAAAGAATTTTGACTTATGGATTATATTCCATGTAATAAATTCAAATGACATTACAAATCACCTTAGTTCTTCTAACTTGAAATTGTTTATTTGTGTCAAAAATATAGAAATAAAACGTTTAATGAATGACATCAAATATATATATATATGTATATATATATATATACACACACACAATTTCACATTGTCATTGTAAAGTCAATTATTTTACCTAGAAGACACTCAGTCTTCTATACATAATTGCAATAGGGTCAAGCATATATATATACATAAGAATGCAAAAACAGAGAATGGACCTGACACTATGTGCCAGGCCCTCTATGAAATTAACTGAAGACTATTAGCATGATTAACTTGCTTCATAACCTAATAGCCTTCAAAATAGGTTCTCCTATTTATGGCAGATTGATAGGCTAATTGCCATTATACATAATCACAATACATTAGTGGTTCAAGACAGGAAACATTTCTTACTCATATCTAACTCAATAAGTGTTGGTAGACACTAAAGAGGAAAAGTTCAGACAAGCAATATCTGTTTATCAGACTAACTTACTTGCTGTTCCACTGTTCACTAAGACCTTGAAATTTTACACAGGAATACTGACTAAAGGGAAAAGGAAATGAGAAAGAAAAACAATGGCATGGGAGATTTTTAGCAATAGAAACAATTTAGTAAATTGCTCAACTATCTACCTTATTTTCACCAACATTTATTGGTTAACTAATTTATATGTCCCCAGCCTACAAAAGAGTTTGGGAAGTGTAAATCTGTCTTCCCAAGAAAAAAATTACTCTGGTTTTGGTGAAAGCATTGTATTATTTCTGCTGAAGCAGAACCAAGTTGTTTTTATATATTGAAGAGAAAACAAAGATCATAGTAGTTAAAAAATTTACTGTGAATAATATAGCTGGTATGTGATAAGATTTATCTGTCTATTTTGAAAGCTAATGCACAACATACATTAGAATTATTTTTAGAAAAAAATTTAGAATTAACTTTTTTAATTTAGTAATTTTAATGGAAGTATATAAACATGTAGACAAAAATAGAGGATTTTGAGCTTTACTAGGCAATAATAAATAAAACTGATATATATTTTGTGTTTAAAGACTAAAATATATGTGATTTATATTTAAATTATTTGTTATTATCTGTTTGTTAGTTTTTTTTTTCCCTTTATTTTATTTTATTTTTTTAAAGTTGTAGATTTACAATTTTTTGTGCTTTGGTTTCAATTATACAATGATCAGATACCCATCCCTCCACCAGTGCCCATTTTCCACCACCATGGATAATATCCCTCCCACCCCCATCCCCCCATCCCCCCGTCTCTGTGGCAGGGCAATCCCCTGTGTTCTCTCTCTCCTTTTGGGTGTTGTGGTCTGCAAAAGAGGCATTGAGTGGCAAACATGTTCAGTCCATAGTCTACTTTCGACATGCATCTCCCCTCCTGGGAGGATCCTCCAAACATCCTTTATTTGGTGCTCCCTTCTCTATCTGAATAGCCCTTTCCTCTAGGATACCCGGCTGGCCTCTAAGTTATGGAGTAATCCTCCTGGTGCTGATCTCAGCTATTCTTGGGTATTAATCTCATACTTTGTTACTTTATATCCCCCAGATGAATGCAATCTTTCTATGTCTATCCCTCTCTTTCTGACTCATTTCGCTTAGCATGATACTTTCCATATTGTACCACTTGTATGTAAATTTCATGACTTCATCTTTTCTAAGAGCTACATAGTACTCCATTGTGTAGATGTACCAAAGTTTCTTTAACCAGTCATCTGTTCTTGGGCATTCAGGTTTCTTCCAGTTTCTGGCTATTGTAAAGAGGGCTGCAATGAACAAACAAGTGCAGATGTCACTTCGACTATACATTTTTGCCTCTCTGGGATATATTCCCAGTAGTGGTATTGCTGGGTCAAATGGGAGCTCAATTTCTAATTTTTTGAGAATCGTCCATACGGTTTTCCAGAAGGGCTGAACCAGTGGACATTCCCACCAACAGTGAAGGAGTGTCCCTTTCTCGCCACATCCACGCCAGCATCGGTTGCTTTTGTTCTTTTGAATTTGGGCCAGTCTCTGAGGTGTGAGATGGTATCTCATTGTGGTTTTGATCTGCATCTCCCTGATGATTAATGATGTAGAGCATTTTCTCATGTGCTTTTTTGCCATTCGGATTTCTTCTTTGAGAAAGTTTCTGTTCATTTCATTGCCCCATTTTTGGATGGGGTTGGATGTTTTCTTCTTGTGGAGTTTAACCAGTATTTTGTATATCCTGGATATCAACCCCTTGTCAGATGTGTATTCGGCAACCTCCCGAACTTCAAACTGTACTACAAAGCAGTAATAATTAAAACAGCATGGTACTGGAACAAAGGCAGAACTGCAGACCAATGGAACAGGGTTGAATACACTGACATCTCTCCTCAATCATATGCTCATCTAATCTTTGATAAAGGTGCAAGTAATGTGAAGTGGAGTAAGGAAAGCCTCTTTAATAAATTGTGTTGGCATCACTGGACGGCTACATGCAAAAAAATAGGCTCAGAACTCTGCCTAACACCATGTACAAAAGTAAGATCAAAATGTTTGTTAGTTTTTTTGTAAATTCTCATTGCCTTTTTGGAGTCACTGGGAATTAGGTTATCAAATACACCTTTAATATTTCAGTTTATATAGCAATTGCTTGGGTATGCTATGAGCATGCTTTCTTGAGAACCTTGTCTGGAGAACCATATTCCCTTATATTTTCAAAACAATGACAATGTCATATTCATATACCTTTGATCTACTTTGAAAATGTGATAGAGTATAAGATAAAATCCTGTACTGTTAGCTTCAGAAATCTTGAGTTAGACTTCAGGTTCTATGATAATAGGCATTATAGTTTGGTTGATTGGTTGACTGATTCATTCATTCATGCACCCTTTGCATTCATTCATTCAGCATTTTTCTAGTGAGTGTTTACAGTAAATCAGGCAACAGGAAAAAATCATCCATTAAATAACTTATGATATACAACTGTATAATGGATGAGTAGAGTTACATACAGTTTTGTGTTTGTTTGGTTTGGGATGACACCTGACAGTGCTTTGACATTATTCCTGGCTCTGTACTCAGCCTTCACCCATGATGTGGCTCAGCGGGCCATATGGGTATCAAGCATGGAGCCCAGGTTGACCACATGCAAAGCAAGTGCAACACCTTCTGTCCTATCTCTCTAGTCCCCAAGTATGATTGTTTTAAAGAGATAAATACAGCCCCAAATACAATAATGAATAATAAAAATGAATTGTGTAAATAGAAGGTATGATATTATATGTAATTATTCTTACCTTTATATCATTATAATTTCCATGCTTTTATATAATTATTCTTATAATTCAGTATGGACTAAAAGAATATTAGGACTATAATTAGAAATTACACTAAAGGTGAAGGATATAAGAATGTATCATTAATACCAAAAGAACAAGAAGAGGTGAGAGTATCATGGACAGATCATCTGTACCAGCCTCTTTTGTCTTGACAGACATGGAGGGTATGTTTCGCCTGTTTAGAGCTGTGAGGAAAGCCATACTCCAACCTCTGATGATTGCTTCCTAATACTTTAGGTTAGCCAGTGTCTGTCAGATCATGCAACACTATCCCATTAGAAAAAGTGGTTGGATGGTCTGTGGTCCGTGGCTGTATTCTCAAGTGCAATTAGTGGGTACTCCCTGTTAGCTTAAAGAAGTAGAATTCTACCTTCTTCTGTCTTACTTCATTTAGCATGATATCACTCATTTCCTTCCATCTTGCAGCAAATTGCAAGATTTCATCATTCCTTGCAGCTTCATATATTCCATTTTGTACATATTCTACACCTTCATGATCTATTTATCTGTCCTTGAACATTTAGGTTTAATCTTATTGTTCTCAGTGCTACAATAAACAATGGTTTGCATATGTCTTTTTGAATGAATGTTTTTCTGTCCTGGGGTAGGCATACAAATGTGGTGAGTCATGAAAACCAAAAGTACATAAGAACGTAGAATTCCAGGAGGGTGCTGAGTAATGTTTAAAATCTTTCTCTGAAAGGGTGCAATAATCCAGTAAAGTCTGAGAACCTGTGGAGAAAAAAGTTGGATTTTGGGTATACTTTTAAGCCTTTACTAAATTAAATTATTTAAAAGTAAAGCATTTTGGTATTGATTACTATCAGTGGCATTGATATATTTGAGATTTATTCTTTTGGGAAACTTCCTTATATAACTGGAATTTTTCATGTATTGATCATTTAGTAATGATTTATCATAAGAGAAAATGAAGTGATAACTTATGTTTACTATTTATGATAGATTTTAGTGTGACTCAAGAGCTTGTTTTTGTTCTTAGCCATGTGAAATTTTCTGAATAAGTATATGGCATGTAGTGTATATAATATAAATGGATGACACCATAGTGAAACATTATAAAGACTGAAATTTCATAAATACTGCTAGTATTAGTTGATTCAGAGCTGTCATGCGTATTACTAATACCTAGTATTCCTTTTCATTTGTCCTTCCTTTTTTATATGTTTTCTCCAACTTGTTTCTTTTCTAACCCTTGTCCTTATATCCATATTTATCAATCCTGTATTGCCCCATTTGCACCCTAGTCTATGCTCATCTTCATTCTCTAGAGTCTTAAAACCTCTGCTTAATATACCTCTTTGAATACTGGACTTTAATCTTTACCTAATTTTTAATGATATCTGAAATATACTTAAAATGTCCTATGGTGCCAGGAAAGGTCAAGATATTCACCAAGTGATGACGCTGTTTGGATAATTTGGCATCTCATGGCCCATGAAGCATTCACTTTTCCTATCAGCTTATATTTTTTACATCCCAAGTCAGTGGAAACTGTTATTTCTTTCCTTTTCTCACTGTCTTATTAGGAGAAAGAAATGAGGATGGAAAATAAATGTGGTCTAAATAACTTTGTATGTTGAGTGTACTCAGTGATAGGCAGCATTAAACTCCAGATGTGAAAAATTTATTAGGGCAACTGGGTCACAAATTGCCATGCAGTGCATTTGAGAATATTGGTTTAGTTTTTGTAATGATTTTTTTTTTTGAGATTGAAAAACTGTGACCTTTAGGAGGAGTATTTCAGTGCTTTATTTTAAATCTCCCTCTTTTTCCCCACATTGATTTTCTCCATAATCAAATAAATGCAATATTCACTTGCTTGATAGTATGACTTATGCAATTTTGTCTTTTCTTCCTTCATACTGTAGAGGGATTGAGGGAGAAGAGATTTACAGAAAAGATAAAAAGATATCAACGAGGGACCTGAGCCATAGTACAGCAGTAGTGCCCTTGCACACAGCCAAACATGTGGGGTCTCACCAGGAGTGATCCCTGAACTTACAGCCAAGAGTAAGTAAGCCCTGAGCACTAGTGGGGTTTAGTTTCTTCTCATACCATAGAGGGTCATGTAACTTACTCGCACTTGCTCAAGGAGGGGATGATGATGAGTTGTTGATGGGCTCTCTGGACGGCTCTCTCTCACAGCTTGTGTTCGGTGCTCTCAGAGCCACTGTGTATGGACTGGATCAGGATGGCTCTGCCTTTATGGTCTCTTTCTGCGTGTGCTGCTGTGCTCTCTTATGTCTGTCTCTCTATTTCTGACTCTGACCTGTAGCCCAGGTCTCTTCCGATCTCTCTCTCTCTGGAGCCCTTCTGCTTCTCTCTCTGGAGCCTTTCTGCTTTTCTCTCTGGAGTGCTTCTGCTACTCTCTCTGGAGCCCTTCTCTCTGCATTCTGACTCTGCTCCCTTCTTCTTCCATTCTCTGTTTCTTCCCTGGATCCTGACCCTGATTTCTGGAAGCCAACTTGCTCTTCTCGCTTCTGACTCCACCCCCCTCTGCTCTTACAGTCTTAGTTTATATAGCAATCACGTAGGGTGGTGATACAAAAGTGCTCTGAACATTAACAAATCAACAAAGAAAGGTAAAGCCACTCCTCCAGGAGATTAACTCAAGGATAAAATCTCATCTAAAGATATTACTCCAGATTACTAGGCGATCCCCTTGAGGGTGGGATCCCATCCAGGGTGTGTCACTTTCTTCTTTCCTCAGCTAGTAATCCACTTAAATATTTGTACTAAATCTACTTCTAATATTTCTAGCAATATCATTCTGTATGAGCACAGGAAGAGATATATAAACTTAAAATTTTGTTCTTCCTGAGGACGTCTTACTTTCTATTCCAGACTACAGTCCTCAGGCCAGGTTAGTCTTTCTAACCCCAGCAGGGTCCTAGTCTCATCGTTACTTTTGAATCATGACATTTTTTTATGATCATGCTCTCAACTTATAGTTGAGTATTGTGTTGTTTTGACCTGGCCCATTTCAATACTAGGTTAGCTCATAGCTTGCTCTGGGTCTATTCAGTCCCTCTTTTTGGGTGCTAGGAAATAAGGGCAACTGAGTCAAGAAAGCAGATTCCCAGGAGTAAATATTATTGGAGTCGACTCCCAAGTTACAAAGCATAATATTAACTGTCTTCCTGTGTCTATACAGAAAGGGCATTGCTTTAAGGTAAACTAAACCCTGCTGCAAGGCTGAAAGGACAAACCCAATGTTATCCTACGGAACGATAGCACAGTGGTAGGGTGTTTGCCTTGCATGCGGCCAACATGGCCGACCCGAGTTCGATTCCTCCACCCCTCTCGGAGAGCCCGGCAAGCTACCTAGAGTATCTTGCCCGCACAGCAGAGCCTGGCAAGCTCCCCGTGACTTATTCGATATGCCAGACACAGTAACAACAAAGTCTCCAATGGAGATGTTACTGGGCCCGCTCAAGCAAATCCTACATTTAATTTTATTTTATCTTTATAGAGAGGTTTTAATTATCCCCTATCTCTTGCATTTTGATAAAAATTAGATAAGGAATTAAAGTACCCAGGAACCAGAAAGAGTACAGGGGTAAGGTTTATGCCTTGCATACAACCAACCACAGTTTGGTTGCAGGCAACATATGTTCTCCCAGGCATCACTAGGTACAGTCCTGCTGTACTACTCAGAGCACCACCAGATGTGGCCCTAAAGGCCCACCAACTCAGAATTAGCAGTGCAGGGTCAGAGCAGCATTGCATTCATAGGTCCTTGCATTGAACTGATATAGTCAGGTTGATAGGGAAGGCCCTTTCCCAAGGCAATGCCAATAAATCTCCCGGGAAGTAATAGCCCTGTCCTCTTGGATAACTGGCCCCTGTCTGTAACAGACCCTGAGGAGGCTGGACCAACCCCCTCCAACAGAAGCTCCAGCAGAAACAAAAGTCAGAAAAGGAATTTCAAAGAAGACCATCACCACTCCTGACCCCCTTGCTAACTCCCTAGCAATGGACTTTTACCTAGGTAGAAGGCCCACATAGGGGCAGTTTGAAGAAACCCTGTAAAGGCCACCTTGAACAAAGGAAAGCATGGGCATATGCTGCCTGAGCCCATGAGCTGCCTGTGCCCATGTGGCCGAGTACATGTGGTGTCTGAGTACATGTGTCACCCACATCTCTCTTCTTGAGGTGTATACTTTCAAGTTTTCATGTCTAGTGCTAGGATGTGTGTAGGGGCTCTATCAGCCCTTGGAGAAACCCGGGCTCTCTCTCTCTCTCTCTCTCTCTCTCTCTCTCTCTCTCTCTCTCTCTCTCTCTTTCTCTCTCTCTCTCTCTCGCTCTCGCTCTCTCTCTCTTTCTCTCTCTCTCTTGAGCAGGTTACTCCCCACTCTCTCCCACTTTCTCTCTTTTCTTCCCTTCAAAACCTCCAAATAAAAACTGTGCAATTTCACTGCTTGTCTACCCTGAAATTCCTTTCTGCGAGGTCAGACAAGAACCCAGTAATCTTAGGTCCCAGGTGGCAGAGGCAAATGCGGAGAATGTGACAGTCTTTCTCCTCCCCACTTCACATAAGTCACCTGTGGGCCCACTGACATCAGAACCACTGATCTGGTTAATTTAAAATCTCTGGGGAGGAGTTGGGGGGGTCTGCTGATTTACAAATTCTAAAGTAAACCATACAATATGTGATATTAAAATTGTAATATTAGATTCCATATATCTAAACATTTCATCTTGAAAGTGAAGTTGAAGACTGAGAATTTTAAAACAACAATGGATCACAGCTACTTTAGGGAAGAGCTGGGAGAGAATAAGTCTCCTGAATTATTCATGCTGACTTTCACCATACTGTGATAGTTACTAGAAGAATCTTGTGTGTCAAATAATTTTAGTCCTACTCCGTGAGTGCAAGGATCATTGTGTTTCTAGTACCTAACTGTTGGATAACACTGGGTTGTCCTTGCTACTCCTGCAGGGAGCTTAAGGTTTATTGAACCTCTCCCACAATAGTGCAACTGAGAGACACCCAATTTTATCAGGCACTAATAATCTTAATCTGCTTTTCTCTTTCCTTTATGTCATTTGCATGGTTTATTTAGCAATGTCCTTTTTGTATAGACACAGGAAGATAATTGATGCTCTGCTATGCAACATGAGAGTTAATTGACTCCAAAATAATATTTACTTCTGGGCATCCATATTTACTTAAGCCTCAGTTGCCCTTAGTTCCTATCACTCATGAGCAGGGTCCTGATAAAGGACTGTTTGGACCCCAGGACAAGCTGTAAGCTACCCTGGCATCTAAATGGGCCTGGCCAAGTGCCATAATACTGAACTATAAGTTAAGAGCATGGTCATGGACAAACTCTGCCATGACCCTAAAAGAGGTAACTGAATAAGGACCCTGCTGGGGTTAGAAAAGACTAACCTGGCCTGAGGACTGTAGTCTGGCTATATAGTGAGACGTTCCTAGGGAGAGCCAAACAACCTTATATATCTTACTGTGTTCATACAAAATGACATTGCTAGAAATATTAAAAGAAGTAAATTTACTATAACTGTTTAAATGGATTACCAGCTGAGGAAGGGAGAAAGCTATATACCCTGGATAGAATCCTGCCATTGAGTGGACTCTCCTGGTTATCTTGAGTAATCTTCTTAGATGAGATTTTGTCCTAGAGTTAATCTCCTGAAGGAGTGACCTTTACCTCTCTTTGTTTATATGATAATGTTAGACTCCACCTTTGTATTCCCACCCTACATGATCTCTATATAACTATGCTGTAAGGGGCTGGCAGAGACTTGTAGGAAGTAAACTAGACTCTGGGAGGGAGAGTTGCTGAAGATGCTCAGAACAGACCAGACCAGACCACCAGAACAGGACAGAACAGAACAGAACAGAACAGAACAGAACAGAAGAATAAAACTAGATTTTGGGGAAGGGAAACAGAACTACTCTGGAACAAGACTCTGGAACTGGATTCTGGGAAGATGCTGAGAAGGAGATCTTGAGAAATAAATGAAGACTAGACACGGAAGACTAGGCATTGAGGATGAGAACGTTGCTGATGAGACATTGAAGACAAGGAGAAGAACTGAGACTTTGGAGACTTTGCGGTCATCCTAGTGAGGAGACCAGGATGATGAAACTCTGATGACTCAGACTGCAGCCAAAATGACTACATCTGCACTGTAAAGGGAGATATTGGACGATGCCTGGGAGGAGAGAGAAATAAACTGACTACAGCCATCATGGAGCCTGGTTCTTGTTCCTCCATCCATCGCCCACCCTTCACCTGTCGTCAGGCCTCGGGAGGCAGCTCATAGTCCACCGAACAACATTGCAGTGTCCTGCCTGCACAGGCCCATTGCAATCACCAAACCCCTTTTCTTCTTTTATTGGAAACTTATACCTAATATTGTTAATTATACAGCTCAATACATTTACAATTTATAATTAATGAGGTAAAGCTGTTTTTTATGGGGAGGGGTTTCCTAAGTGATGTCACTAAGTGATGGCCAATCAGGCCTGTGGTTCAACACAAGGACTGTGGATGTGGTGCTGCACAGGCCCTGTGTTGCTGGGAATTACCCAGACCACATAAGTGTTGTTCAGGGATTTCATTACTTTTCTAGTGCTCAATATCATCTCTAGCTCTCATTCTCATAAACTACCCAAAGTTTTATGTTCCCTCAAGATCTATCTTAAACTGGGTTAAACTTAACCCATTGATTCCTTGGTTTAGAAAGCTCTGATGACCTCTCCTATAGTTCTGCCTTTTCCAGGTATATTTCCATCACTGCATTTTATCTCTTCATGGTCACGGTCCTCCCGTTGTTCATCGATTTGCTTGATCCGGCCCAGTAACATCTCCATTGTGAGACTTCTCGTTACTGTGTTTGGCATATCGAATACGTCACGGGAGCTTGCCAGGCTTTGCCGTGCGGACGAGATACTCTCGGTAGCTTGCCGGGCTCTCCGAGAGGGGCGGAGGAATCAAACTTGGGTCGGCCATGTTGGCTGCGTGTAAGGCAAACACCCTACCACTGTGCTATCTCTCCAGCCATTTTATCTCTTGGATCATGAAAATTAGTTTGTAGATCCCAATAGAAAATTTCATGCTTGCTTTGATTTATGCAAAAACACACAATCTTACTCCACAAATTATATAAACGATTAAGTTTTATTTAAGATTTGGAGGTGAAAAAATTAATATACTAATCAAACAAAACATTAGCAAACATTCTTTGCTGAGGTCTTTTAGTCAGATTCCACCATGAATTTAATTGGTCTTCTTCTTCAGTCTGCTAAAATATTAAGTAAGATGCTTTCTGGTAAATGAGTTTGTCACTGTTGGTTTCTCTAATGTTTATCTCTTTCATTTCTAAAGTCAAAAGAATTGACTCTTCTTCTCTGTATGAAGAGATTTGTCCTCTCATCTAACATTTTAAATAAGTAAAAACCCAATTTTGGGGGGTGTAAAAGGACTTAAAAGTACATGAGGGGAGGGACACATCTTATTTCCAACCAAATCTTAGGTTTTCTCAGTTCTACTATTTAAAAAAAAAGTATTTTTATTTAAAGAACTATTGGACCGCTCTTACTTCAAAGTGACTTTCAACAGATAGTTTTCAAACAATATTTCAGCACCTCTTCCACCACTAGTGTCAACTTCCCTCTACCCGTGTTCCTATATTCCAAGACAACAATATCATTTCACATCAGTGAGAATGGCACATATCAAAAATAGTGACAATAATCAGTGTTGTCAGAGATGTGATTAAAAAGGAACTTTCTTTCACTAGTGGTTGAAATGTTGCCTCATTCAGCCCCTGTGGAAAAAAGTTTAAAGAGTCCTCAGCAAACTTAAATTGAACTGCCAGGTGAACCAGTTTCACTTTGGGGCATCTACCCCTGGGACATAAGAACACTTATTCAAAAGGACATTTACACACCATTATTCTTTGCTGCTCTGAGCTCTACTCTTTGCATATTAAAGAAGTTTCCTGTGTTCTTTGTTACCCTCTCTTGAAGAAGGTGTGACTTATCTCACATCTAAAAAACTGAACTGAATGCAATTGACTCAGTTTCTTTCTACCATATCTCAGGACTGTTTACTGAGAAAGAAAAGAACTACTTCAATGTATTATTTTTGAAGTACATATTGCTTAATAGTATACTTTTGCACTTCCCTTTAGGTTGAAGACAATGTTTAAAGACTTTTCTTTTTTACTTGATTGTTTTAAAAAGCTCTGAAATATGGATAGTGAAGAAATGATAGTGTATCAAACATCACCATTCCTGCAGTAACTGATAAAAAATTATGTTAGATTCTTGTAAGATTTAACATGCTTTTTCTTATTTTATGTTGATTACAGAGTCATAGGAACATTAACTCATTTTCTCCCTTTGATAAGAGAAATGTATTTACTATACACTTCCATTTGTGGGATTTTTTTTTTTTGGTGGGGGGCAACTCTAGCTATTCACAAGAGCAACTCCTGTTTTTTTTAAGCTGATACAAACTGTTAGCACCTATATTTCAAGTTTGAGACGCATATTTGCAAGCAGCAATACATACAAGTAAGTATTCAAGAAGAATGCATAACTTTTAAAAATTATGGAAAAATGCCTGCTACAAATACACTTCTAAATACAAAATTGGCTATCATATTGTTACTTCTATGGTGAAAGAAGTTCATTTTTAAAACAGATAAAATTCAGTGTTAGGTGTGAATAATATGAATGACAGTCTTTTATTTTATTTTTTAAGTTAATAGTAGTTTGGAATCCTTAAGCATGCAAAACTTGAGACAAGAGGATCTACAAAGGAAGAAGAGTTGCCTTTATGGCAATCCAGCTAAGTCAGAGCTGGGCAATGACTCTGGATCATTTGCATCAGGAGCAGAAGCATTTCTCAGTTCTGCTGCCACTATTTGGACACCTACCACAACCACTGCCTCGTGTCCTCTACTGCCATCAAGTCCAGGGTGACCAAGGTCTCATCTCTAGCTGAGATGTTATATCATTTGCTGGCTTCTGGGAATTATGGTCCATAACAGAATCTTCAGCATGAGCCTCTTCACTCTTTGATTTATGAAGAAAAAATTTCTTCTTTCATTTCCCATCAGTTTCTTCATTTGGTTTTCGAATATTAAATTCTGTTTTCACATATTTTGAGTTGCCTTGCATTCATTCAAAGTCATCTCTCGTGGACTGCTCTTCCTTTACATCTTCAACTTTGTTGTTCTTATTTTCAGTGTCTGCCACTGGATGGTCTTCACCTTCAGGTGTTACTTCAGTCACATTTGATTGATTAAATTCATTTATTAATCTCTGACAGCTTCTCACCCTCCCCCATTCCTCAGTTGTGAGATTGCTGCCACTACCTTTGTCTTCATCTTTAGGCATCTGTAATGTGAGAAAGAAGATATCACTTCTACTATGCTGAAAGAATGCACACTTGCCATGAGGATGAAATCCATCTCCTTGTCCCATTCCACGTTCAAGACAACCATGGCCTAGGATAGGTCGACCAATAATTTATCAATAGAAAATTCTCCACCTTCACCCTTTTTTTCAAGTTTTTTTTTTCAAATAACTGTTCATGAGGTGGTGTCCTTTCTGGTCTCCTATCAATTATTTTCCCTTCATCCTTAAGTTGTTGAACATGTCTGCTTCCAACATATTTTATTCCTTCTCTCTTAAGCACCATGGGTGGCTATATCTCCTCTTTCTTGTCAACTATGCCAACATTGTGGGGGCAGCAGATTCTGGCATTCTTTCTGCGACAATTTACTCTGCTGCTTACCTGCCTCAGTGGAGCTGAGCTGAGGTCTGTGCTGTGTTATTTTACTATTTTTTTTTTTATTGAATCACTGTGAGAAGAGTCACAAAGCTTTTCAGTTCAAGTCTCGGTTGGTCATACAATGATCAAACACCTGTCCTTTCACCAGTGCACATTTTCCACCACCAAGAACCCCAGTATACCTCATCGCCCATCCACCCCCTGCCTGTGTGCCTGTGTGTCAGATTTCCACTTTACTCTCTCTCTCTCTCTCTCTCTCTCTCTCTCTCTCTCTCTCTCTCTCCGTTGATCACATTCAATGTTACGACAAAAGACCCAACATCGTTATTTGGAATTTTCCCCAACATTCAGACCTGCCACAAAGACATCATTAGATAATTTGTTTTCTATTGCTGATTATGAAGAGCATATGACGTCGTGTGGCCACAATAGTGGCCACGCAAATTTGGATTTCTGATATTTTAGTAATAAACCTAGAGGAATTACTGCCAGGAGCCCCTGGGTTCCGAGATTGGTATGTGTACCTCTGGGTTCATGGTTGGTCAGAAGCTGGAGGAGGCGTTTGAGGGTGGCAACCCGGAGCATTGTCATGGGGGGGAGGAGCAGGGCCAATTCCACCCCCCATCCCATAAAGCCCCACATGCCTAGTCAATGCAGTCTCATACCTGGCTGTTCATTAGACTGTAAAAGATGCAGGCCACCATGCCACTGCTGCAAAGGGAGACAGGCGGAGGGACAGACACCCTTTCTCTCTCAGGGTGGCATAGTTAAATACAGTCCAGATGCATTTCAGTTGGGCATTATATTTTGCTCAGATTTTTCCATCACCATTCAAGCCTGTTTTTCAGGGACAAATGCTAGATCATTTACTTTCCATTGATCACTTTGCATATCAGGAAATGTCGCACGGCCGCTTATGAGGCCACACAGTTCAGAATATAGTCCTGGTACCTGCATGCTGAAGCCATGCTTATAGAAGCTCATGGTCACTGGGATTCCATCTGGAGAAAGTGGGAGACAGCATCTACACCATCTGGGTCCTCCCGATGATATCGGCTCTGGATGGGGCCCGGAGAATTCTCCCTTAGTTGTGGAGCCCTCCAGCTGGGTTTTTTCTTTGCTGCTGTGTGCTGTAAGATGGCACTGGGGGCGGGTTGTGGGTGTGACTTCTGGAATCCGAGGTTGCCTGGGAGCTGGGGCGACCCTGTGGCCATTCGGAAAATAGTCCTGATACCTGCATGCCAGAGTCATGCTTGTAGAAGCTCATGGTCACCGGGATTCCATCTGGAGAAGGCATGTGCGGTGTTATTGAACCCAGGGTCCCCAACGCCAGCCCTGCCACCTCCTTTTTACTTGTTATCTGTTGCCTTCAACACTTTGATATTCTGATACATCATCAGATAACTTGTCAAATAGATTGGTAACCACTCTGCTGAAGTTTTCCTGGAAGTTCCAGGCGCCTGAACTTGAGGCGCCTCAGCCGTATGTTCCTCCACAGATTGCAGCGGATGGCATCCAGCCTGGAATGCCTGCTTCAGCTCTTCCCACAAGAAAGTTGGCCTGAGAGAGCAGGGACGATTTACTCCTCTTATTTTGTTTAAGTATCACTGTTGAGAATTCTTAGAGGATCAAACCCTGGTCTTCTGTATGCAAAGCATAAATTCAGCAAATCTAATTTTTTTGTCTTTTCTATTGTTATTTCTCTTTTGTTGCCTTCTTTCTCTGTTATATCTGTGAATGCATTCACACAAAGAATGAACAAAGGTAGACAGGTCTTTGCTTGGGTCAATGGCAAAGTACCCAACTTTGAAATTGTTGACATCAGAAGCCACTTTAATCAAGCTGCCAAGAGATAGAGTATTAAACAATATAGTGTACTAAACCTTAGATAGATTAGGCTCAAAGGTATATCTGTGGGCTCATGAGGAAATAAACTATGGGAGAGGTAGGAAACAAAATGTGCAAATGTCAAACTTGTGCAAATCAGGACCTGAGAATTTGCTGGATCATTGAGTTTGTTACAGTGGGAGGATATAACTTCAAATTATGCTGTGGGATGAAAGCCATGATGAGCTCAGACCTGATTTTGATCTGTCCCTTTGTCAAGAGTCCAGTAGGTTGGATCATTTAAGTCAGAAACATAAGAAGTCTTCAAGTTCTTTTAAGTTTAAGACTTCTCATTTGTTATGAATGAGAAATGTAGAATACAGGTACAGTTTCTAAGAATTGTGAGATGGAAGCTGTCAAGATGGATCCCCGAATTTCTTTTAGGAGAGCTAAGCTCCATTTAGCCAAAGCACAGAACAGAAATTGGAGTTAAACTTTAGGTAGCACATAAAGCACTTACTTTAAAGTATCTGCACAAGATAAGGGCTGATTTAAGGTTCATGACCTTGTCATATAATACCGAGGTTTCACAACAGGCATTTGACCTTCTGTAGAAGAATCTCCTGGAATTTTTTTTTCCCTTTACTCCAAATCTGTTATTTCTTCTTGCATCATTGCTCCTTAATTTTTCTTTGACAATTTCCCCTAGCTTAAATTTTGGAAATAAAATTGGATATGTGGGAGTAAACAGAAATCTTGGATATCTGATAGTTAAAAGCTCAAAGCAAAAATGGGTATCTCCAAAGAAAAGAACCCAATGTCCAAAGAACTGTTATATGGAAGTGAAATGAAATGATGTTATCATCGCATTAGGAGAAAGGAACCTAAAGTTAAGCAACTTTTGTGTTCCATAACCATAAACATCACGTAAGCTGTATTCAGGAGCTGGTTTTTGACTCAGTGGTAGAGAACTTGCTTTCTCTGTCTGTGTAAGATATTGGGTTTAATAACCAGTATATCCCCCCACAGTATATCCAGTAATAAATGGATCTCATTCCCCTAACCCTGAATATGGCAGAGTCGAGAAGGATATGGAAGGAAAGGCTGATAAAATACCAAGGCAGAAATAGGCTGCCAAAACGAAGAAAGACAAAAATGATTGTCTGTATTTTAATGCTCATACGCTGGCATCTGCTGCATCCATTGAAGACCTTATGGTACAAGCACGAAAGATCAAGTACGACATCATTGGTCTGACCGAAACGAGAAGACATCAAAAACATCATGCCATTTTCGACACTGGAGAAGAACTGTTCCTTGGAACATGTGATAAAAGAGGCGTCGGTGGTGTCGGTATCCTTGTCAACACAAACTTAGCCAAGAGCATTGATTCATTCGAATGCCTAACAACCCGAATCGGACGATTACACTTGAATAGATGTGGCTCACTACAGACAGTTTCTATCTTTGTTGTCTATGCACCAACATCCAGTTATGGTGAAAGAGAAACTGAGAAGTTGTACATGGAGCTGGAGAAGTTCTATAAAGAAGATCACACCTTCTACAAGATCATTGTCGGTGATTTTAATGCCAAGATAGGACCAAGAAGATCAGTCTATGAACTCCACATCGGGACCCATGACCTAGAATGGAACGAACAGGGTGACAGACTGTCTGAGTTCATCATGTCAACCAAAACCTTCCATGGTAACTCACAGTTCCAAAAGGCTGAATCTAAACGTTGGACATGGGAGTATCCCGATGGACGGTTCCACAATGAAATAGACCACATCATATTCAATCGGCGGTTTTGCCTAACCGATGTTGCTGTTGTCCCAAAATTCCAAAAGGGATCAGACCACCGTCTTCTTCATGCAAAATTCTACCTCACAGAACGAGGAGAAAAGAATGCAAGGTTTAAGAAGAGGACTCCCAGAACAACCACCAACTGGGAGCTCTTTGGCTCTGTTGCGGCAACATGGGAAGATGCCGTCATTGACAACATTGATGAGGAATACGATCGAATGATTCAGCACCTCCATGATTGTGCGAGGAATGCCAAGAGAGAGATAACCACAAAAAAATGCCTTTCTTCGTACACTCTTGAATTTATTCACCAATGTGACTTGGCACATGCCTCAGGCAACCACAAGCGAACATCCGAACTGGCAAAACAGTGCAGAGAAGCCTTCAAGGATGACCTCAAAAACAGGAGAGCAGCAGTACTGGTAGATGCGGCAGAAGCTGGGAAAAGCATTCGTAATGTCCGCCTGTCCTTCACCAACTACAAGACCAAGATGACTGCCCACCGACATCATGATGGATCTATCACATCTTCCAGAAGGGCAATGGAGAAGATTATTCATGACTTCTACTCAGATCTCTTTAATAGCCACATCCACTTGCCCACATACCACATACCACATGATGGATATGTCGTTCCCAATGTTCTCCCTTCCAAAATCCAACATGCCATCTCGTCGATAAAGAAACAAAGAGCACCTGGCCCAGACAAGATCAGACCTGAACACCTGAAGAACTTACCATCAGTACTCATCAATACATTGGCTTGGCTCTTCACACGCTACCTGTCTGAATGCAAGTTTCCATCCCAATGGAAAACCAGCAGGACTGTACTACTATACAAGAAGGGAGACATCCACGACATTGGCAACTATCGCCCAATCTGCCTATTTTCTGTCATCTACAAACTGTTCACTCGAGTCATCCTGAATAGGATTAAGCAGAACACTAGATGAAGGACAACCATGTGAACAAGCTGGATTCTGAAAAGGATTCAGTACCATCGACCGTATCCACACGATTACTAAGCTCATTGAGGTTTCTCGGGAGTTCAAGATGCTGCTCTGTCTAACGTTCATTGATTTAAAGAAGGCCTTTGATTCTGTTGAGACAGAAGTGGTCATGGAAGCCCTAGCCAATCAGGGTGTACAAACTCAATACATCAGGATCCTTCGTGAGCTCTATTGCGGATTCACTACTAAGATCTCACCATTCTACAAAGAAGTAATCATCCATATCAAGAGAGGGGTTCGGCAGGGTGATACCATTTCACCAAAAGTCTTCAGTGCCACCCTCGAGAACATCATGCAATGACTGGAATGGGAAAGCATGGGAGTGAAGATAGATGGTCGGCAACTACACCACCTCCGCTTTGCTGATGACATCGTTCTAATAACACCAAACATCAGCCAAGCGGCACAAATACTGAACGACTTTGACTGTGAATGTGGAAAGGTCGGACTACAGCTGAATCTTACGAAGACAATGTTTATGAGAAACAACCTTGTTCCTGACCCTCCATTCGCTCTCAACGGAACCACCATCTCCGAATGCAATAGTTATATATACCTAGGTCGAGAAATCAACATGATGAATGACCTGACACTTGAGTTGTGCAGGAGGAAGAGAGCGGCTTGGAACGCCTTCAAGAACGTTGAAGAAATAACTAAAAGGACAAAGAACCTCAAGCTATGAGCACATCTCTTTGATTCCACTGTTCTTCCTGCATTAACATATGCCTCAGAGACCTGGACCCTATGAAAACAGGATGAGAACGCTCTTCGGGTCTCTCAAAGAGGAATCGAAAGAGCTATGCTTGGAATGTTACGATTCGCTCAAAGGAGAGATAGAATCCAGAGTTCTGATCTTCGTCAACGCCCAAGAATCAGGGACGCTGTCTCATTTGCCAAGACATCAAAAATCATATGGGCTGGACACATAATGAGGTTTACAGACAACCGCTGGACTAGAACCATTACCGATTGGATTGCACGGGACATCAAAAGATCACGTGGACGCCCACCTACAAGATGGTCAGACTTCTTCGTCAAGACCCTGAATGATCGGTTTGAGGCTCTGCATATTCCTAGAACAAACAGATACCATTGGGCCACACTAGCACGCAACCGGGATGAATGGAGACGTTACTGGCACCCGCTCGAGTAAATCAATGAATAACGGGGATTAAGTGATTAAGTGATTAAGTGATATCCCCCCACTATCCTCCTTGCCCCCTACCATCCTCTTTGACCCCCACCAAAAGGAAAAGTCAGAACATTATTTGAAAAAGTATACACCTTAATTTGTTACTCATATGTGTAAACATTAATTAATTTTACTCATCTTTGAGGCGTATGTGACTTGGCCATTCTAACCATTATGTGACTTTTGATCAATGCTATTTGTTTCTTAAGGATTTTAGTAACTGATTCACTGCCTTTCTCACTAGTGTTTCTTCTGCAATAAACATTGAGAATTTTATTTTTTGAAATACTCAATATTATTGATGGCTCAAATAAGATGGTTCTAATGAAAGGATCTTCAGATATGTCTTATGAGCTTTTGAATTATCCCACATCAAATGATTTTTCTCTTCTACTCCACCCTGGGTATATATACATTGATGATGATATCAGCTTTTATTTTTTTAATAGTGAAAGCCTTATCTGTTTTGTTACTCCTAATTTATAAATGTAAACTTTCCTGACACAATATCCAACCACTAAAACCATCTTTCTTTAATATATTTACATACAAAATTTCTTCCATCCTACTGCTTCTTTCAGGGAAGTTGATTTTTGCCTTATTCTCTTCTTCAGACCACATTTTCCAGCCTATCTTGCTTGTATTATAAGAGCCTATCATTGTGATCACTTCATTATATGCACTCTTAATTCCACTGTCCTCTTGTCACTTTCTGTCCCCTTCACCTAGGAACACTTAAATTTCAGTTTATTCTCAGCTGTGCTGACACAGATACATATGAATAGAGAAAAAAATTACACAGTCTTGTTGTTTGGTCTCACTTTATCCTTATTTATCAATATTTATTGAAGTTTATTAACAGTGCATGATAATATCATAAGTTTCAGTTCTATATCATTACAAATCAACATCTGGATATATTACATTAAGTTCATCATTAAAAGTAAAATTTTTTACATGATCTACCCATCTACTTCAGGTACCTCCTCCCTTTTCTTCAGGTAATCAATAATTGTTCTGCTATTTCGGAACCATTTAACTTTATTTAGCTTATGCATTAGTCTTTTCTTTATATAATATGTGAGTGAAATCATATAGGATTTGCTTTTTTACTGTATGATTTATAGAATAAATAATATCCTCTATATCCATCTATGCCATTAAATGACATTCGTTCATCTTTGTTTCTAGATGAGAAGTATTTCATTGTTTATATATACTCCATCGTCTTCAATCTCTCAATAATCACTGGGTACTTCAACTATTTTCAGAACTTTATCATAAATAATGCTGCAATAAACATGAATAACAAACATCTTCAGTGTTTTTTATAAATATTATTGCAATAACTGGATTTTATGAAATTTCTGTTTTTAGTTTTTGAATAATGTATAAAATGCTTTGTTTTATGGAAGACATATCCATAAAGACTGCACCAATTATTATTTCCACCACTGATCATCAAGAATTCATTTACTGTATCTTCTCCAACACTTGTCTTTTGGATAGTAACCATTCCCACTAGTGTACACTAGTATCTCACTGTTTTCTTGACTTTAATTTCCTTAATCATAAGAGATGCTGAGCATCTGTTCAAGCACCTGCTGACCAACTAGCTATGTGTTCTTTGGGAACTGTCTATTTCTTGTCCTTCTGCCTCACATATGCAAAATGTCTACTCTACTACTGAGTTCCCTCTGCTAATCTTTACTTGGACTTTTTTTAATGCTTATATATTAGCTTTATTATAATTTGCAATAAAAATTGGAAATTTGGTTCTTTTTTAAAAAAATTTTATTAGTGAAACACAGTTGTAGACTTACAAATTGTTGTGCTTGGGTTTCAATTATACAATGATCAAGTACCCATCCTTCCAGGCTGGTTGTTTTTTTTTTGCCCTTGAGTAGTACATATTACTGTACTGGTTGGTTATTAACATCCTGTTGGATGCATCAAATACCTTCTGTTCAGCAGGGTGCTTTTATTTTAAAGATGCAAGTTCTTTTTTTTTACTGTGCGAAATTTTTTTCAGTTTGATACAGTTCCCTTTATACTTCATTCCCTTGCTTTTTTGAATTGAGCCTTATGTATAAGTCAAGGATTATAGCCCCTAATTTTTTCTATATTTTACAATTTTAGATCTTACAACTTTTAAAACAAACTTAAATTAATTCTTGTGTACAGCGGTAGGGCATTTACCTTGCGCACAGCCAACATGGCTGACCCGAGTTCGATTCCTCCACCCCTCTCGGAGAGTCCGACAAGCTACCGAGAGTATCTTGTCCGCATGGCAGAGCCTGGCAAGCTCCCCGTGATGTATTCGGTATGCCACACTCAGTAACAACAAAGTCTCCAATGGAGACGTTACTGGGCCCGCTCGAGCAAATCGAGGAACAACGGGAGGACAGTGATTCAGTGATTCAGTACAGTTCTAGACAGTTATTCTTTATTTTGTAATTGTTTAGCTGTCCAGTTTTTCCTAGTACCATTTATTTCAGAGATTTTCTTTGCTTTGTTTTATACATTTGACTCCTTAGTCAAATTTCAATGGTTGGATATGTGGGGTTTTTTTCTGTGCTTTCTATACTTTTGTTGTTTGTTTGTGTATTTATTTTAATTTTAACATCATGCTATGCCCGCTTGAGAAAATCAATGAACAGTGGGAGGATAGTGCTACAGTGCTATTTTCATGACTTTGTCATTTGTGTTGCAGGTGGGAATGTGATGTTTCCAGTTAAGTTGTTCTTTCTCAGGATTATTTTTGCCAACTGGGTCTTTTTAATTATTTATTAATTTCTTAAAATCTTTTTTGGTCATTCCCTGAGTCAAATTTTGTGAAGGGTGAATATATTTCATTTCTATGGATAAAACTTACCAGAACCTCTGATACTAAATTTAGTAATAGTGCTAAGGAGTAGACATTCTTATCCTATTTGTGATATTTAGTTTTTATTTAGCACTTTTCACAGATTATGTTAACTGTTGATTTGTCATATATGGCCTTTATAAAGTTGATGTCTTTTTTTGTATACCTAATTAATTTTATATTACTTTATAAAATACTATGATGGAGTGATAGCACAGTGGTAGGAGGTTTGCCTTTCGCGCAGCCAGCATGGTTGAGCTAGGTTCAATTCTTCCGCCCCTCTCAGAGAGCCTGGTAAGCTACCTAGAGTATCTCGTCCGCGTGACAAAGCCTGGCAAGCTACCCGTGACGTATTCAATATGCCAAACACAGTAACAACAAGTCTCAAAATGGAGATGTTACTGGGCCTGCTCAAGCAAATCGATGAGCAATGGGAGGACAGTATTTGTTTGTTTGTTTTTATGATTTTTATGCTAACTCAAACAGATCCTAATTCTTCTCAAATATTTTTTATGGATACATTGAAATAACAGGCAGAGTCTCCTGCCTCCACGCCTGGCTGTCCTTGCCGGGGCCCCTTGGAAGGGAGCAGGTTGAGTTTTCCTCCCCACCCCGACCAGGGCTCCAACAGCCGAAGACCTCCAGAACCAGCCACCACCATGCTGAGACCACTCTCCACAAGCATGAAGGTACCGGCAGAGGAACAAAGGCATGCGGGTCCCGGGGCTGAGATCTGCAAGCCTTCTTGGATCAGGGCTGAGTATCCTCCATCCAGATCCTCCATATTCTAGTAGGCAGAGGTCACACCCACCAACTTGCCCCCTGGTGCTGTGTAATCCCATCAATGGCCAAGACTCAGAGACTATAAAACCCAGCTCCCGGAAGCATGCGGCTGCGCGACATCTTATTATCTCATTCCGACTTTGGACAAACCAGCAGGCTACTGAATGTAACCTGCCCACACGGCAGAGTCTGGCAAACTCCCCATGGTGTACCCAATATGCCAAATACCAGTAACAATGATGGGTCTCATTCTCCTAACTCTGAAAGAGCCTTGAATATGGCACTTTTTAAAAAATCTCAGGGCTAGGACGAAGGAGACGTTACTGGGGCCTGCTCGAGGCAATCGACGAATAACAGGATGGTCATGATCATGATCGTGATATTGAAATAACTAAGAGATTTTGCTTTTTTATTTATCCACTATATTATGTTTTCAATGTGCATATATTGAATTACCGTTGTATCCTTCGGTATAATTCTTTTAAAATATTGTTGCATTTATTTTTTTTTGTATTTTTTGGGTTAGACTTTTGTTTCTATGTTCATGAGATACTTGTCTATAACCTGCCTTGTTTGGTGATGTCCTTAGAGTCAGGGTAATGGCTTCATATATATGTTTTGAAGTTTTTCCTCTTTTACAAGTCAGGAGAGTTTGGAAGGATAGGTATTAATTCTTTGGAAGAGAGGTAGAATTCACAGTGAAGGTATTCAATTTGTCCCCATAGAAATTCTTAAAAAAAATTCTCTGTAGAGACAAGAGAAAGGCAGGCTGGGGGGGGGGGATTTTTAGGGGTGGGAGGAAAACTGGGGACATTGGTGCTAGGAAATTACATTGGTGGAGAGATTGTTGTTGGAACATTGTATGACTGAAATTCAATCATGAACAGCTTTGTGAAGCTCTATCTCATGGTGATTCAATTAAAAAAATAATTTAAAAAACGCTCTCTCCTCATTCTCTTATGTTGCTATTTCCCATTTTACAATTTTTCTTGTGCATATTTCCTTTAAGGTAAACTGCCAAAATATCTCCCATTAAAATAATTAGCTGATTTATGTTGCATTTATACCATCGGTCCATTTCTCAGTTCTTTGATTCACTTGTATAGCAAAACTTCTTAGAAAAGCTGTGGGGACTTATTTATCCTTTCCTATTCTCTCTTTAGTTCTCATTTCTCAAAAATGTATTCTCATTTAGTCCTCCCCTGAAATAGTCTGTGTAGGGCATCAATGACATTATTTTTTTCCAAGTATGTTAAGGCTTTAGTGTTTATCTTATTCTTCCTGTCATCAGCACTAGGTAGAGCTGCTAAAAAGAAGAGTAAAATGAATATGGAGACCTAAAGACTTCTGAACTATGAATTAGAAAAATTACTTGTATCAGTGTCATTAACATGCTATAATATTTGATATATTTGTTCATAAACATTGATTCATTTGAATGAATGCCTAACAACCTGAATAGAATGATTACACTTGAATAGATGTGGCTCACTGCCAGCAGTTTCTATCTTCGTTGTCTATGCACCTACATCCAATTATGATGAAGGAGAAATTCAGAAGTTCTACATGTAGCTGGAGAAGTTCTATAAACAAGAACACAACTTGTACAGGATCATTGTCGGTGATTTTAATACCAAGATAGGACCGAGAAGATCATCAGAAAAACTCCACATTGGGACCCATGGCCTAGAATGGAGCTAACAGGGTGAGACCATATGAGTTCATCATGTCGACCAAGACCATCCATGGTAACTCACAATTCCAGAAGGCTGAATCTAAACATTGGACATGGAAGTCTCCCAGTGTACAGTTTCACAACGAAATTGACCACATCATATTCAATTGATGGTTTTGCCTGACCGATGTTGCTGTTGTCCCAAAATTCCAATGAGATTGGACCACCGTCTCCTTCATGCAAAATTCTACTTCACAGACTGGGGAGAAAGGGCTGCAAAGTTTAAGAAGAGAAACTCCCAGAACGACCACCAACTGAAAGCTCTTTGTCACTATTGTGGCAACATGGGAAGATGCCGTTGTTGACAACATTGACGAGGAATACGATCGACTGGTTCAGCACCTCCATGAATGTGCGGCAAATGCCAAGAGAGAGATAGCCACAAAAAGATGCCTGTCTTCAAAAACTCTCGAGCTCATTTGCCAAAGTGGCTTGGTGCAAGCCTCAGTCAACCGCAAGCAAATGTCCGAGCTCACAAAGCAGTGCAGAGAAGCGATAAAGGAAGACATCAAAGAGAGAAGAGAAGCAGCGCTGGCAGAAGTGGCAGAACTTGGGAAAAGCATTCACAAAGCCTGCCTGTCCTTTTCCAACTACAAGACCAAGATGACTGCCCTCCGACATCCTGATGGATCTATCACATCTTCCAGAAGGGCAATGGAGAAGATTATCCGTGACTTCTACTTGGATTTCTTCGATAGCCACATCCACTTTCCCACATACCAAATTTCACAGGATGGATATGTGATTCCCAGTGTTCTCCCTTCCAAAATCCGACACGCCATTTTGTCGGTAAAGAAGCAAACAGCACCCTGCTCAGACAAGGTCAGACCCTAACACCTGAAGAACCTGCCATCAGTACTCATCAATACACTGGCTCAGCTCTTCACACACTACCTGTCTCAATGCAAGGTTCCATCCCAGTGGAAAACCAGCAGGAATGCACTATTGTACAAGAAGAGAGATATTCACAACATTGCCAACTATCACCAATATGCCTATTGTCTGTAATCTACAAGCTGTTCACTCGAGTCATCCTGAATAGGATTGGCAGAACACTAGATGAAGGACAACCATATGAGCAAGCCAGTTTCCACAAAGGATTCAGCACAATTGACCATATCCACAGGATAACCAAGCACATTGAGGTTTCTTGGGAGTTCAAGATGCCGCTCTGTCTAACATTCATTGATTTAAAGAAGGCCTTTGATTCTGTTGAGATGAAAGCAGTCATCGAGGCCCTAGCCAAACAGGGAGTTCAAAGTTGATACATGAGGATCCTCTTTGAGCTGTATTGCGGATTGACTACCAGGATCTCATCATTCTACAAGGAGGTGATTTTTGGCGTCAAGAGAGGGGTTCGGCAGGGTGATACCATTTCACCAAAAGTCTTCAGAGCCACCCTCGAGAACGTCATGCGACGACAGGAATGGGAAGGAATGGGAGTGAAGATAGATGGTCGGCAACTACACCACCTTCACTTCACTAATGATATTGTTCTAATAACATCAAACATCAGCAAATTGGCATAAATGCTGGCTGACTTTGACTGTGAACCTTTCCACGAAAGGTTGGACTACAGGTGAATCTCATGAAGACAATGTTTATGAGAAACAGTCTCATTCCTAATGTTTCATTCGCTCTCAACTGGACTATCATCTCAGAATGCAATGGCTATATGTTCCTAGCTTGAGAAATCAACATGACGAATGACCTAGCACCCGAGTTGTGCAGGCTGAAGAGAGCGGCTTGGAACGCCTTCAAGAGCATCGAAGAAATAGCTACGAGGATGAAAAACCTTCGGCTGCAGGCATATCTCTTCATTTCCAACTTTTTGTCCTGCATTAACATATGCCTCAGAGACTTGGGCCCTATGAAAAAAAGAATGAGAATGCTATTCGGGTCTCCTAAAGAGGAATTGAAAGAGTTATACTTGGAGTATCATGCTTCACTCAAATGAGAGAAAGAATCCAAAGTTCTGACCTCCGTCAATGGTCAAGAATCAGGGACACTGTCTCGTTTGTCAAGGCATCGAAAATCAGATGGGCTGGACATGTAATATGATTTGCAGATGACTGTTGGGCTAGAGCCATTACTGACTTGATTCCACAGGACGTCAAAAGCTCATGTGGAAGCCCACCTATGAGATAGTCAGACTTCTTCATCAAGACCCTGAACGATCAGTTTGAGGCTATTTGTGTTCCTAGATTGAGCAGACGACATAGGGCTACACTAGCATGTGACAGGGATGAATGGAGACGTTACTGGTGCCTGCTCAAGCAAATTGATGAGTAAGGGAAGTCAAATGATCAAGTGATCAAGTGATATTTGTTCTACTCACTAAATAACTTTTGTAATTCATTACAACATATAAGTATACATGCATGTATCATTTTATACATATATACATAATATATACTTATTATATCACATGCTAATATATTTCCCGTGATGTATTTGATATGCCAAACATAGTAACAAGTCTCACAATGGAGACATTACTGTGCCTGCTCTAGCAAATTGATGAGCAAAGTGAGGACAGTGACAATGACAGTTACTAATACATTATATACATATGTATATTTATACTTTGCCTTTGTTTTTCAGTCACCAAATAAGAATGAAGTATGCTAATCTGTTTTCTCTGTAACTTTAGACTTCTTTAATAAAAAAAAAAGAAAATATTTTGAGAATCTGAAAAAAAATAGAAACGGTCAAGATAGTTTAAAATATTATACATCTATTGGGAGAAAAAGGCTTCATTTCTCACCCTTTAAACCCAGCTCTGCCTTTCTGTGATTGCACAAATTAGCACCACAATCTGCTGCCCCACAAGTAAACTTGTAAAGTACTTATTTATCCCATTCAAAAGCAGAGCAAAATGCAATCCTACCCTGTAAAAGTTATTTAAAAAAAGATATGTGTGGTAGAGTTTAAGGAGGAAGAGAACTATTTGAAGATTATTAATATCAAAGATTTAATTTTGTCATTTTGCAGAGTTGAGTTAATGGATTAAACTGGTGGCTGTTTTATGTAGTTTTGTCACAGAGTGATGTGTCAGAATTTTCTACATCTGAGATATGCTCTTTAAAGCTGACTGGAAGCATCAATCATAGTAAAATTTTCCTGCTGATCGTTCTTTTTTCTCTGGTTATCAAAAAAATTCATATGTAATTTTTTCAACAGAAATAGGAATAAAATAATTCAGTTCGTTTCAAAGACACTTTAAAGACACCTGAATTTTGATTTATCTTTGAAAGCAAACTTAAATTAGTACTTTGAATTCTATTAGTAATCACCACTGCACGATCCCCCTTTATTACCTTTTGTACCTTGACTTAGGTTTTCAAACTAGAAAACCTTTAAAGTATGATGCTACAGTTATTTTGGAGTTCAATTTCATAGCCTCTGAGAGAGAGAAAGGAAATTAATACTTTTGAGGACTTGCTATGTTCTCAGCTTTACTTTAATTTGTGTTCATTCATTCAGAATTTATCTTATTTATAACTATCACAAGTAGTTATTTGAGATAGGTGTTACATTTACCAATTAACAAGTTGATATTAGCTAGGCTCAAAGAAGAAATGACTCCCAATTTTACATAGCTAACAAGTAGTTGACTTATGGATCAAACTCAGATCTTCTTTCAAAGACTGAACTTCTGAGGCAGCATCTACTTTCAATTTGAATTTCTTTGGGAAAATATGTTTAAACATACCTCACATTTCAGTTATTACTTTTATATTGAAACACTCAAATTTAAAAGAAAAAATAGAGAAGGAGAAAGGAGGGAGCTAAGAGAGAGAAACTTATCCAGATTAGTATGATATAATATTACATTTTTTAAGATGAGATTCAGAAGATCAGAGACCTTTTAGGTCTCAACTCTCTCACTAACTAGATCTGTGACCTGGAGCACCACTTGTGACCTTAGATTTCTCAGCTGTAAAATGAGGATGTTGAACTCAATGATCTTTATATCTTTTCCAGCATAAATGATATTATGTGTTTCTGAATGGGGACTAGTTTAAGTAGACTTTCCTCTTTTCAAAGTCATATGGGCAAAGCAATCAAAGTTCAGAAAAGGGAAGGGAGCAAAGTCACATGTCATGCTTTCTTTTTAATTGAATACCATGAGATACACAGTTACAAAGCTATGCAGGCTGAGTTTCAGGTAAACAATGCTCCAACACCCATCCCTCCACCAGTGTACTCTTCCCACAACCAATGTCCCCAATATCCTTCCCCCAAGTCTGTCTCTGTGGCAGGCACTCTCTCTGTCTCTATTTGTCTCTCTCTCTGTCTCTCCCTCTCTCTCCCTTCCCACCCCTTTTGGGCATTATGGTTTGCAATACAGATACTGAGAAGTTATCATGTTTGTTGCTTTACCTATTTCCAGTACATAGGTCCTATCCAGAATGATCATCTCCAACTATCGTTTTCATAATGATCTTTCACAAGTGCTTTGACCCCTTGCATCTGATGCGGGATTCCAATGCTGAACCAATCCTTCTGGCCCTTGTTTATACTGTCCTTGAATATTAGCCTCATATTATGAGCCTCATATTATGTTTTTATATATCCCACAAATGAGTGCAATAATTTCTATGTCTGTCCCTCTCCTGACTCATTTCACTCAGCATGATACTCTCCATGTCCATCCATTTATAAGTGAATTTCATAGCTTCATTTGTTCCCAAGAGTTGCGTAGTACTCCGTTGCATAGACTTACCATAGTTTGTTTAACGAGTCATCTGTTCTTGGCACTCGGGTTGTTTCCAGATTCTCGCTTTGTGAATAGGATTGCAATGAATATAGAAGCCTTGCCATGTTTATATGGACATGATCTTATTAAATTTTCACAACTATGTAAGTGTCAGATGCCATTAACCTAAATTTATTAATGGAAAAATGATTCAAAATGGGGTGGTTTATACAAATTTACAAATAACAAATAATATCCAAGAAGAATTTGAAATAGTAGGGTTTTTGGGGGGTGGAGGGAATATGCTTATCATTTTATAAAACCAAGTGCTTTGAAAGTACTATAGAGCTTAGCACTTGTAGCACTGTCCTCCTGTTGTTCACTGATTTGCTCGAGTGAACCCAGTAATGTCTCCATAGTGAGACTTGTTACTGTGTTTGGCATATCAAATACGTCATGGGTAGCTTGCCAGGCTTTTCTGTGCGGGGGAGATACTCTAGATAGTTTGCTGGGTTCTCTGAGAGGGGCGGAGGAATTGAACTCTGGTCGGCTGCATGGGTCATGTGCAAGGCAAATGCCCTACCCACTGTGCTATCGCTCCAGTCCATCTAGAACTTCATTAATTTAATTATACAATGTTGGGTAAATATGTAATATAACACTTTTAGTACTGCTATATTTATAGGTTCTATGTAGATCATGGGATAATCATGCAATGAGGGAAAATATTTTTGACCTGCCATGTTTTCTGCACTTATGAGTGACCAGAATCATTAGTTTTCGAATTTGGCACACCATATTGTCTTGGAAAAGTTTTCAATAGCACAGCGGTACAGTGTTTGCCTTGCACGCAGCCAACATGGCCGACCCGAGTTCAATTCCTCCGCCCCTCTCAGAGAGCCCGGCAAGCTACCGAGAGTATCTCGCCTGCACGGCAGAGCCTGGCAAGCTCCCCGTGACGTATTCGATATGCCAAACACAGTAACAACAAAGTCTCCAATGGAGACGTTACTGGGCCCGCTCGAGCAAATCGATGGTCAATGGGGTGGGCCTTTATATTGTCTTGAATATATGTTCATAATTTATAGCTTTATTTGCACATTGCATGAAAATATGAAGGAGAAAGACCTTTTAATGTAATCATACATTCATATTGAAATTAGTGCAGAAATCCATAAGGTGTAAACTAGATCAAATTTGGAAGGAAAGATCCTGCAGACATTTTGGCCAAGAAGATTCTTCCCATTTTTTTCTTTAAGGTAAAAAAAAATATGCTTAAGGGATAATTCGAACTGCAGTAAGAATGGATTGTTATAGAGAATGGCAGATGGATAGTTATGATGATGTTACAGCAAACCAAGTAAGAGAAAAATGATTTACATTAATTTGTTATCTATGGAGAAGTGAGATGGATTGATTTAAAAAATATATAGGCAATAAAACTATGAACTTGGATATCAGTGGTGAGGCAAGAAAGTTATAAAGAGTCTTAGATTTCTCTCCCACACAACAGGATGATAAAGCTGGAAATAGACTATATTGGGAAATTAATAAGAAATAAAAATCATGCAATGAGGGAAAATATTTTTGACCTGCCATGTTTTCTGCACTTATGAGTGCCCAGAATCGTTAGTTTTCGAATTTGGCACACCATTTTGTCCTGGAAAGTTTTCAATAGCACAGCGGTAGGGTGCTACTGAGAGAGCATAACATGATGCTCTCCCTAGCCATGCCACCGGACCCCCCTCCAGGCTGTTTCACTCGGAGTTCCCCAGCGGGGGGCTGGTGGGAGTCATCCCTGTCCCAAGGGACCCAGTCTTGGCAGCCAAAAACCTCCAGAACACAACCTCTGCCATGCTCAAGGCTACTTCCCACATGCTCAGGCCAAGCTTCACTCATGAGTGAACCTATTAATAAGACACATGCTACCCATTCTACAAGAGTACCATGCCACATTTGATGGTGTTCAAATAGTAGACAACCAATCATAGAAGGAAATATATATATGTATATGTATGTGTATATATATATATATTTACAGATTACATATATGAGAAAGTTCACAAGGGTCAAACTAACAACATGTTAATGGTACCTTATAGAAATGACCCCGGCCAAAATAGAACAATCTTCACACTTTTTCCTCTATGGATACTTCTTTGTAGAATTTTCAGTGGTATTTCATAACAAGCAATACAAAATATATTATTTTGGGTCTGCTTTGGGGTTTGGGATGGAAACGTACCAAATATGGTGGTAGGAATGTGTAATGGTGGTGGGATTGGTGTTTGAATATTAAATATTCAAATATTGTGAACTGCCTTATAAAAAATTTTAGAAAAACAGAGAAACAGTTCAGAGTTAAGATGTTTGCCTGTCTTGAATTTTTAAAATATTCAAATATTGTTAACTACCTAATAAATTTTTTAAAAAAGAAACAAAACCAGAGAAATAGTAGATTTAAGACATTTGCCTTGCACGTGACTGAACCAAATTTGATCTCTGACATCACATATGGCTCCCCAAACATCACCAGACTTATTCCTGAACCAAGAGCCAGCAGCAAGACTATCCCTATAAGAAAATAAATTAGTAATGAGAAACGGATATTAAGAAAGTGTAATGCTTTGCAACTGGACATGCTGAACACTTTTTAATACTACTGTCCTTTTTAGAATATACAATAAACATATTTGAGAAATAATCCATGATAACATTAATAGACTTGTCAGAATAAATGAAACACAATTTCTTTTTTTTTTTTATAATTTATTTATTTATTGAATCACTGTGGGAAAAGTTACAGAGCTTTCAGGTTTAGGTCTCAGTCATGCAAATATCAAGCACATTTCCCTTTACCAATACTTATTTTTAACTGCGAACCCCAATAGAACCCCACCTCCCACCCCTCCCAATTTTATGACCCCGCCCCCCAAATCAGACATGCTGAAAAAGCGTTGTGAAATGATTTGCTTTCTACAGCTGGGTTTAAGAATTAAATGATGTCGTGTGGCCGCGATAGTGGCCGCTCGGTTTTGGATTTCTGCTATTTTACTTATTAACCCTGGAAGTATTTCTATTAAAAGTTAGATAGTTAAGAGATTGGTTTCTGTGTTCTGGAGTCGTGGCCATGCCGGAGAGCCGCTTGTGGGGGGCAACTGGTGACCTCGGTAGGGCGTGAAGGACGGACCGGCACACCCCCCTTCCCGTGAGGTCCTTGCCGCCCCCGACCCCCGGCTCAAACCTGCTGTCCACAAGGCTCCCTGGCAGCCGCCATCTTTCTTTCCAGAGAGGAGAGGGCGAATGGGGCAACACCCTTTCCCCTCCGGGCAGGCATGATGGCGCAGTTTAACACATAGTCCATTCACTTTTCTGCTCCAAGCGGCTGGTTTTCTGCGCTAAGTCCTTGTGCTTCTGGGGCCGTGGCCGTGCCAGAGACCCGCTCGTGGGGGGCAGCTGGTGACCTCGGTAGGGCATTAAGCGAAACACAATTTCTTATAGATAACTAACAGCTGGAATTTTTGAGGAATGAGAAAATATAAGAGCCTTTGGCTTGTTTAGAAACATTAAACCTACACGATTATTAATGACATAAAAATAGAGTAGTTACTGAAAGGAAGAAATTTAGGGATTTAGAGGTTTAATCTTTTTAAGTTTTAGTTCAAGATAATTTATTTTTTAGTACCCAAATAAGATGTGTCATCTTCAAAATGTCTATCTTCTTTAACCAATGGTGACTTTTGAATCAAAAACTCAGTTAACATTTATTGTAGTAGATTTTTGATGATATGAAAATCTAAGTGATATCTAAAATGAGAAAATTCTAGTGCATATATAAAATTGTTAACTGAAAGGTATTTATTTTTGATACAGTTCTCTTTATTGTCTCTCAAGAATTTTCATTTGAAATTGGGATTGCAAAGAATTGGTATAAACCTCTTAATATGATGAGGGTTTCTTTTGGCCACATCTGTGGTACTTAGCGTTTACTCCTGGCTGTGAGGTCTGTGATTAATCTTGGTATGCTTGAGCAGCCATGTTGGTGCTGGGGGTGGGGTAGGGATGGTGAAACCTGGGTCAGCCGAGTGTAAGGCAAGCACCCTAACTGCTGTGCTATCTTTCTGGATCCTACTAGGAGTTCTTATTAAAAAATATACTAATGTCATTGTTTATGCTCTATGTCATAACTATGGTGAATATTTACTAAATTCTATTATATCAGAATTTCCATTTGCCTTAAAAGTATCTATGATTCTCAAAACTGTTCTTGATATATGAGATATTCTAGTTGTATGACACAGGTAGAATGTTGAGTAACTTTGGACTATAACTTTGTACATTGTTACCATTAAAATGTCTAAGTAAGAGAAAAACTCATGGAGGAAAGAAAGGGAGAAGGAAGACATTTCCTCTACTGTTTCCTAATATGAGAGTATTACCTCTTATTGGGAAATACCTGCCAAAAATCATAGCTCTAGGCAGATTTGATCACTAGTCCTTCATAACAATGCATTAGTTTTCTTATGAGATGCTAATTTTCATAATATTTCTTTCTTTCCAATAGATTTTGGAGGAGTATACTACCTAAGTGCTCAGATAAAAGCGGAAAACTTAGAGAGCTCAGTCATTTATATTAAAAGATTAATTCAGCCAACTGAGCTAAGAGTACATGCTATGAAGGACATACAATCAGGGAAGCTAATAATTGTAATTTCGAAATAGTCACAATACATCTCTTTATTTTCTGCAAACATTTGATCATATTTTTCTTTCAGAATCAATGTTCTCCTTGAACTTTCTCTCCACCCCCTCTTTCTCTGTCTCTCTCTTCCTAACCCCCACCCCATTTCCTGACTCCATCTGGATGTGAACAGAGCTTTCTCAGGGCTTTATGCTGAGTGTCCACTCCTAACAGTACTCAGAGAATAATAGGTGATGCTGGTGATCAGAACTAGATCAGGTTAGCCGTATACAAATCAGTCACTTTATTCACTGTTCTCTCTACCCTTTTCCTCACTCTTAACAGTAGCCAACTAGCATTGGTGGACTTCTTATTTTAGTCTGGATCCTATACTGCAAGTGAAAGTTGTCAGACAAGGCACTTCCAAGATGAAATTTAAGGCAAAGAACCAAAGAACAAAACAACAACAACAACAACAAAAAGCATTCGATAGAAGTGGGCAAGAGTGGGGAGGTGGGGCAAACAGAAAGTTTTTATCCAGGTTTATCTTTTATCCAGACTTAGCTGTGTGCAATTTTGCCAATGACACATTGTTGTTTTGAATTACCAGACTAAAATATTTCATACTTCTTGCCCACTCCCTATTGTATTTGGGGGATTAGAAGTTTATATATATATATATATATATATGTATCTCAAAATATCACAGACGTTCTAATTTTAAAATAAGCACAGTATCCACTGATGTGAATCTTAGAATTTTCCAGGTAATTAGAGCCACTCAATAAAGTTTGGGAACCAAACTTACCTGAGGAAGTTACTTTGTGTGTGTGTGTGTGTGTGTGTGTGTGTGTGTGTGTGTGTGTGTGTGTGTTTGTGGGGTGGGGGAGATGGGAGATCTGGAATGCATCTTCCTTAAGGAATGACAACCAGTCATGTCTTAATATATAAGGGCCTTGAGTAGAAGAAAATATACTTGCCTAGATGAATAGTCATTGGGTTTATAAATCCACAGTGAGTTGCATTTGACAGCCGACATCTTCACATTTTAAGTTAGGATGAAACATTTCATAAAGAGAAAAAAAAGTCAGGCCCAATCTTTTTTCCGGCTCTCCCTGTTAACAACCTAAAGTATATTCTGGAATTCAAAATTTACAGGCAGATCAAAAATTCGGGGTGGGGAATAAGGTGTAAAATGAAAGCACATGCAGAAAGCAGCTCAAGATTTTAAGTGTTAGAAGGTCATTCACTTAGGTACAACGTTTTATTTTTATCTCCTCCCTGGAATATTTAGATTTGAATCGTGTTTCTGGCAGTTCTTCCCGAGTGTTGCTGTGGGTTGCCTTAAAAGGAAAATGCTTATGTAAAGAAGACAAGTGTGGGAAGGCATTCATCAGCTTAACAGACCAAGGAGCTCAGCAATTCCACCCACCGCTTCCTTCCCCAGAGCAAACTCCCAAGAGATGCTCTTCTAGTGAGATGTCTGGTGCTTTACAATGCTTCCCCAGCCCTTTCAAATGCGATGATTTCCTCCTGATAGCTTAATTTTATTAGATCATAGGAACACATTCTGTAAATGTGAAAATACTTAATGGGAAAGTGAAACTTTCAAAGCAGCTGTTTTAATGCATTTTTTTAAAAGAATCTGAAAAAGGGAAAAACCCTAAATCTAAAAACTTACAAAATAAAAGCTAATTAGGCAGACTAACTTTTCCTTTTCTAAGTAAAATATTCATGTATTCTGCTACTATGGTATTATGTGCTGGGTGTAATAAAAAAATTTTGTGCTGAGTAGAAATCATTGAAAGTGTGCTCTTACCTTACAGCGTGTCACAGAAAATCCATAAAATTGGCATTGCAAGACACTGTCTCTTACTATTGCAACTTTGCTCTACAAATTTCCAGGAGAGGTAACAGTGATCCTCGTGTCCTATAGTACTATTTACCACAAGATGGCTACGGAAAGTCACTGGCTCTGGACAGGCTAAAGATTTTGTGTAGCCCCGTTAAAAGGATAACGGGATACATGGAAAAGTGGGGCAAATCATCATATTCAGGCTTAGTCAGTATTGACCTTCTAAATTCAAACAAGGGAAGCATTTGGTGATCTGGAGAGCAGATGAAATTCCTTTGGAGGCAGGAAGACATAGGATATGCTACTTCAAAAGACAACTGACTACTCCACTGGTGATGAATCACAAATCTTTTTCAATACTAAGACAGGCTTTTCTTTCATGTTTCCATTCATCTACCAATTCATTTATCTCTGCTCCATTGATCTATCCATTCATAGAATTTCCAATATATTTGGAGAGGTTTTAAAAGTACCTACCATATCCTCTATGCCATATACTAGAAAGACAAGAATGTGTAAGTTTACCCCACTTCACAAAGCACCCTCACTTGCAAAGAGATTGAATTATTTCTGGCCAAATAAAACTAACTTGAAGACATATTTACCCTCATGTCAATTTTATTTTAGAAATCTGAGCAGAATACAAGAAGACTAGTAGTATAAAATTCAGAAAGACCCTAAAATAAAATTGAAAGCTGAGAGAGCTGGAAAACTTAACTTTTTTTTTTTACATAAGGGAATCTTTTGTGGTAGGATTCATGTGAGGTTAAATCATAAGTAATGATTAAAGTAATGATTAACCGTTTAAGAATCAGTTCTAATATCGATAGCCCTTTTTTTTTTACATTCCCCACCAGAGATATTCTTTCTCCCTGTTGATAAAATAAACAGAAGGTTTATTTCTTGGTGTTGGATACTAAAGGCTTCTTTACTATAAAACATAAACTGTAAAAAGCAGAGTTATTTCCTGAAAATAGCAAGTGTTAGAGTTAGCACTAAATGTAGTCCTGAAGGTTGAGACCTTCTTCCTGACCTCCCTTTACTTTACCCTCTTTCAGCTCTTTGAACACCAGTAGGTGGGTATATACACTCCTGTTGAATCCTGGTGAATTGTTTTGTTATGAGTCTGCCAATCTAAATGAACCAACATGAGAATGCACAACTCAAAATAAGCAAGTACTATTTAACTTACTTTAAAAATACTATAAAGACCATCATCAACAGAGTGGAATGTGTTTCAATGGACAAGAGCATGTGCCTAGTTTGAAACTTGAGTTTGCTCCTTAGTACCACAGACACACCTAGCACCTAAGCAGTGCCAGGTGTGTCTGTGGTACTATCCCTCCACCCACCAGTGCATGGTCACTCAATCTGAGCACCACATCATCACACTGAAGAGTGAGCAACCCTTCTGTAGCATCTATTTAAAAACACAGCCTAGTGGTGAGGAAATTGACTTACACTTCTACAGCAACACCACCATCATTCATCACACAACCCAGAACTGCTCATTATTGAAGATAAATAGAATGGAGTTTTTCCATTAGCAATATGTGTGTTTCCTTTATTTTGCAGAGCTATCTCTTTGCATTCTCTCTTAAACGTGTGTCTTTTTTCCTCTTTCCTATGTCATATATCATAAAGAACTATTTTACTTTTTAAAAGTTTGTGCATGAGAGAGAAATTGAGGCTCAAATACATAGTCATAAAAATATACTATAAAGCAAAATGTAAATGTATTAAAATTAGTCTTGGACTGTCATTTATTTCATCCAGTGTTCTAGAAATACCACATTTCTTCAGCAACTGTTCATGATCAAATACAAAGCTTCATTCTAGAAGCTTAAAAACAAAATATACTGTATGTGTCTCTCCTTAAAGTCTGCAGACAAAATAAATAAATAGAACATCCTTCCTTTGCCTGCCTCTAGAGGTATTTCACAGCTCTTTAACAAGATATCCTAAACTGAGCTTTCTTTGGTATAAAGTGAAATTATACAAAATAAGTTCCAGAGATCTTATATAAAATATAGTGTTTGTAGTTCACAATAAGCTAACATATTCTAAAAAATGTGGTTCAAGGGCCTGAGAGATGGGTCAAAGTGAATGTAGCATGTGCTTTTCATGTTCAGAGTTTTAGTGGCATCACAGGACACCCTATCCCATCAAGAAATGCCTAGGTTTGTTCTGGTAGACCCCAAACCACAGGGCCTGAGCAATGAGTTGTCTGGTCTATATCTCTGGACTGAGTATCACTGAGTGTGACCATTTGGCAGCCGTACCCCAAATATTGGTTGAGAACGTGGGTAATCATGCTAAATTTTATTACCAAACATGTAGCCTTGTAGCACAGTAGCGTTGCCCTCCCCTTGTTCATCTATTTCCTTGAGCAGGCACCAGTAATGTCTCCATTGTGAGACTTGTTGTTACTGTTTTTGGCATATCAAATATGCCACAGGTAGCTTGCCAGGCTCTGCCATGTGGGTGGAATACTCTCGGTAGCTTGCCAGGCTCTCTGAGAGGGATGGAAGAATCGAACCTGGGTCAGCTGCATGCAAGGCAAACGCCTACCCGCTGTGTTATTGCTCCAGTCCAATATGCATCATTTGTACCTAAATATAGTACTTCAAGTTACCTGATATGATTACCCATTTGGTCTATTCTATCTCTGTAGCATTTTCTAAAACTTTCAGTCTGTCATTGAGCTCTTCATATTCTGAATAAGCTATTTCTTGTTTACAGCATTAATTTCTACCCTCTTCTTGTAAATTCTACTTCTAAACTCACTAATTTTATTGTGGCTTTGCTGTAATTCTGATTATCTTTTCTGAGCTTTTGTTAATCACCTTGAACTACCCTTCTGAGATTTATTCTATATCTTTTTGAATTTACTGTATCAATCTTACCTCTATCATACCTGTATCTATAATTTCATGCCATTGTTTTCTCCTTGTGATGTTATAATATCCTTGAGGTCTCTGGTTGATATGTATATATTTCTTGTCAGTACATTTTAATACTCTAAATTGTCATTATTTATTTCATTAATCTTAACTTTTATTTAGGTTTTTAATTTTTTTTAACTTTTACAAAAGATGGTGATATCTTAAGTTTTATTTTACTTGGTTTGATTTTTTTCCTGGTCTTTCCCAGCTTCTGTAGAACTGTAATTTTGTAAATTTCATTTACAGTGTCAGTAAGGTGGAGGAATGGGCATAGGAGAGTCCAGCACTATCAAGCACTATCTACACACATGTAGACAAATAAAAGTGAAAACAACAAAAGAAAATATTATTCTCCTTATTGTGACAATAGTAGCTGAGTATGTCAGAATTCACTAGATTATATACACTGCTTATATGCAGATTTTTGTGGTGCAGACAATTACACCACAATATAACTCAGAAGAACAAAACCAGTATCTATTTTTTAAAAAATTTTTGGGTCTTACCCAGTAATGCTCAGGGGTTGCTCCTGGCTATGAACTCAGGAACTACTCCTGATGGTGCTTGGGGTTCTAATGGGATGCCAAGGATTGAACCCAGGTAGGCCACGTACAAAGCAAGTGCATTACTCACGGTACTATCTCTCCAGCCTATTCACCTGGTCTCTTGGTTCCAGCAGTCCCCAGAATTATACTTTTTATCCAGAATTATAGATACACTATTGCATAGGGTCAAAGGCCAGCACCTAGGTAACTCTATTTCTCTGAGGTAAATATATGAATTTATGTTTTTGATATATGTGTTATCTATTCTTCCTGTGCATTTTATTGTTTCTAAATATAAGTGTAGTCCCTCTGGTGGTAAGAGTTTTGGTTTTTTAAGCATACTTTTATTACCTCCATTCTGTCTTCTCCTTGTTTTGTTTTCTGAGTGCAACTTGTTTTCACTTGGAGACCTGCTGGTTCAACAAACTTTACTGAGTATCTGCTAAAGTATCCTCACCCCACAATTCAGTGGCTTTAGAGTCACACAAAAGTAAACTGGTGATTTATCTTGAACTATTCTTAGTATGTGGTGATCAAGAAAGATGTACATGGGTAGCTATAGAATATCTCAAGATAGCATATTGTCAGAAAATAATTGTGTTAAGTAATTAAAACATCTTTGTGAGTTTAGACTTAGCACAATTTGGGCAGAAGCTATTTTGAAACATACAATGAGACTGAATGAAAAGAAAGAGCTAAAATAGAAGAGACTACTATTCATGCATGGAAAGTCCCATAGATAGGTCTTACGAAAAGAATCAAACGTGTGAAAACAAAGAATGTGTAAGAGAGTCTGTGAATTAAGTCCAGTTAAGTAAGAGAGTCTGTGAATGCAGAGACAAAGTCAAGTGGTTGGCTAGTGGGACTCGTTATAGAGGGCATCAGCTCCCAAATGAACAATATACAGAAAGTCCTCATTTAAAATTTTCAAAAATAATGTGTTCTTGGAAACTGGGACTTTAGAAAGAAAAACATATAATGAAATCAAGTCCTCAGACAAAATGTAGTTTCATCCAGTGCCAACTGGATTGTTTTATTCTTATCAACATTATTAATAAAATGTTGTTGAGGGAATTATGTTATTTGAGAACTTACTATGTAGTTTTATCTTAACAAGAAGTTAGGTGTGCTAATCACTTTCAGCTATAGACTAATTCAGGAAAATAAGAATAAGAAAACATTTTAAAAATATTTCACAATGACAGCTTGGTCATTTACATGCCAAGCTCAAATAGCTGTAATATACTGTGGGTATTATTTTATTGATTTTTTTTACATATAAAACTAAAATGCTGCTCTGACCAACCTTCAACATAAGCCCTGTTCAGAATGATTCAGTCACTTTCCCCTGCCTGGAATAAATGAGTTGTTCAGTGTCCACTCCAATGCACCTACACATACACACGCACACGCTCATTGATTTCTGCTCAAACAGCTCATTCAATCTGTCTCTGTCTCCCTCAGAAGCTCACATCCAGTGGTGATGAAGACCCCTGTGGTGCCAGGGGAACCTGCAGCCCAAGCATGCACATCGTCCCCCAAACAGTTCCCTATTTATTGTGGAGCAGACTTTTTCTTCAGGTTTGAGGAGATAAAGAACTCCATCATAGACATGGAAATAGACATCAATCATTTATCATAGTTTGTTTTGAAAGTTATTATTTAGTGATTCTCTTTTATATCTCCTCCTGTGACTTTTGGAAGAAACTGACAAGAAATTAAAAATAAGCACAATATTATTATAACCCTTATTGCTTTATTTCATCTGATTTCTGGCACCCTTTAGAACCTTGGCTCTCGTTATAGTAGGAACTGAGAATGGGACAGGAGTGCTTTCATGAGTGTGTTTAGGTCTGTACAGGGAGAATTATCCTTGCCTTGATCCAGTGAACAATCCTATCAATTTGCAATATCTAGTAAATAAGATGAAAATAAATTATATATATATAGAGAGATAGATAGATAGATAGGCTGGAGCGATAGCACAGCGGTAGGGCATATATATCCTATAAACTAATGCTTAGAAAATTCTTTCCAAAGCCAGATTCACAAAAATTCAATGTATCTCATTCCTCGAATTTCAAAGGTCACCAGGTAAGAGAAAATTCTGTTTTTTTTTATTCCGTTTTCTTTACTATTTTCCTTTCTTTCTCTTTCTATTTCCTTCCCTTCATCCCTACCTCCCTCCCTACCCCATTTTCTCCTTCCTTCCTTCCTTCCTTCCTTCCTTCCTTCCTTCCTTCCTTCCTTCCTTCCTCTGAAATACCACTTTCATCTATTTCTGCTCACACAAACTCCTATTAATTTATAAGTAGGCATTTGCCCATGTTTTTAGTTTTGCATATCATATTGAAAACCTTTTGGGTATTTTGATGAAGTAGATAATTTAAACAGATGAATTTCATTTCAGAGTAAAAAATTCTGAAATATTACCCTTGAACAGACTATAGTGCATTTTTAAAATAATGATTATATTTGAAGAAAGACTTTTTTTCACTTCAAGAAAAATTCTTATGGACTCTTCAATCTGTTACACAATTGTCCTGCTGATACTCTCCCTCTCTGAAGTGTAGAACTCAAATCCTGAAAAAGACAGATGTTGACAGGAAGTTTGAGGAGAGTTCATAATATATACCTTGTGGTTCAGCTGAATCCCTCTGTAAAGAGTGAAATGAGAGAGGTTAAAGTTCTTTTCTCTTTCTGACTGTGGGGTGGGTCTTAATGTTCATTGCTGCTGATGCAGAACTCAGCTTAAATGATATAGGATGTGAGGGGGTGGCAGCGAGTACAAAACAGTGAAATAAATTACCATATTTATCATGTTCTGGTGGGTAAGATAGAAGTGATGTGTGTAATGAATCAAAGCTGGAAGTAGTTCTGGTGTGTGGTGATAGTGAGAGAGACCGAGCTCTTTGTGGCTCAGCCTCAGCCTCTGAGGACTCTGTGTGAGGAATATGTGAGTAAGCAGAAACCACTCACTATAATGTGACAAGGGAGGACATTTGTGAGGGCACAGGAGACCTTTCGTTATTATGGTGGGGATCTGTTATTTCGCCAGCCTAGCACTTGGATTTTCCTGTGGGAATCGTGTGTTCCCTTGCTGATGTAGTCTTGCATCCACTCAATTAAGGAGTCTTCCTCTGCCCTGCTGAGCAGCATGAGCATGTGACTCAGCCTGGGCCACAGTCTTCTGCTCTTCCTGTATCTAAATCTTGAGAAGAGCCGTACAATGATGAAAATAGTTTGCCGCTGATTCACCCTGGCAGTCGAGTTTTAACGACATGGCCCATTTGTTAACTCCCCAGAGTTAACCTAGTGTTCTCTTTCTTTGAGTCCCTTCTTCCTGGTGCCTTTTGATTATGGAAGCTATTACTTAAATGCCTAGACAAATTTGTGTTTTCATTAGCCAGGGTAAGGTTTTTGTTTGCAGTGAACTTTTCCTACTGTTCAAAGTTTGAGAATATTTTGACCCACACTAAGCCTCTTGGTGGTATGTCATGTTAGTTTGATGACTCTTCATCTATATTTGCTTGGATCTTTCCCATCAGACTGAGGAGAGATGTGGGAAAGCAGAGAGAGGAAAATTAGGGTTAAGGTTAGAAATATCTTACTGTTTTCTGGGCTGCCATTAAAAATAAAGGAGGATACATAACTTTCTATGAATGAGTCACAGGGGCTTTTCCAATGCTACCCTGGGACATATTTCCAAATTTTGAATCCCACATTCCTCTATGACAGAGTGCCAACTGTTCCTTTTCAGTTGTCATATTGACTTAGTTAATGTTAGGAAATGCCTAAAGCAGAACTTGAAACCTTGAAGGTATTTGATCAACATTCAATACTGTTATTTTTTTCTCTTTCTCACCTCTGCCTCAAATTCCCTTCAAAAAAGCTATCATGCTGGCAGAGTAAAGAATTAATTGAAATATCAGGTGTATTTGACTTTAAGATTTTTTTTAAAGTACAGTTAACAGAGTGGTTGTCTGTGAGAAAGGTCGAGATAAAGGTAGGTATGTGTCTTTGTAGGAGGGAGGTGTTTTTCATTAGTATTTTATTAAGCCTTCAGAAGCTCCATGGTTACCAGTAATGAAAACAAAGACCAAGAAGGAAGCACAAGTGTCAAAGTAAAGTAAAGTAAGTAAAGGCCCTCCCGTTGATCGTCGATTTGCTCGAGCGGGCCCAGTAACGTCTCCATTGGAGACTTTGTTGTTACTGTGTCTGGCATATCGAATACTCTCGGTAGCTTGCCGGGCTCTCCGAAAGTGTCAAAGTAAATGCTTCAAATGTGTAATGACCTAGGTTTGATCCCTGGTACTGCATACCTGCCACAAGCACCACAACGGTCCTGTTGAGCACCAGGGGTAGTCCTGATAACTCTAAGCTACTGTGTGTGCCCTTCATCACCTCCTAGTACCATTGGTCAATACTGGTATGAGCTTATCCAGGAATGGCTCCAATAAAAAACAAATTAAATGATGAAAGAAAGGCATGTTATATACATTTTATATCTGAGGCCTGATGGTGTAATGGGCACAAATTATCTTCCATTAACACAGTGATCTTGAGTAATTCTAAAATCCACTTCTAATTAATAATTAAAACACTTAATAGCATCTCTTAGAGGGCCCCAGTGAAACATCTTCCTTGAGTCTGACACTCTGCTGCCTCAAACAGACACTGTTGTTGTTATGTGGCTGCTTTGCAATTGTGATTGAATTTGCTACACTCTTTGCACCCCCAGCCCACGCCCATCCTATCCTGAATGCTGGCTTTACTGATTCCAAGACAAATTAGGTTGTCATCTGAGTCACTCTCTTAGTTTTGTAACTCTTATATTATTTTTTTCTTTTATTATTTTTAAGGGTCAAGTTTGGCCCATGAGACTGAATGGAAGACAACTATGTAGATGGACAGAGGCTCTGATATATATATATATATATATATATATATATATATATATATTGCTTTTTGGTTTTTACCCGACAATGCACAGGTGTTACTCCTGGCTCTGCACTCAGGAATTACTCCTGTCGGTGCTCAGGGGACCATATGGGATGCTGGGAATTGAACCCGGGTTCAATATAATTATCTAAGCAAGGAAGAGTGTTGATAATATTTCAGAAAATATTTTAGATACAAACAAACAAACAAACACTGTCCTCTCATTGTTCATCAATTTGCTTAAGTGGGCCCAGTAACGTCTCCTTTTTTGAGACTTGTTGTTATTGTGTTTGGCATATTGAATATGTCACAGGTGGCTTGTCAGACTTTGCTGTATGGGCGAGATACTCTTGGTAGCTTGCCGGTCTCTCCGAGAGGGGTAGAGGAATTGAACCTGGCTTGGCTGGGCTGGCCACGCACAAGGCAAATGCCCTACTGCTGTGCTATTGCTCCAGCCCATTTATTTTTATAATTAATAAGCATAATATGTCACGGTCACAGTCACGGTCCTCTCTTTGTTCATCGATTTGCTCGAGCGGGCCCAGTAACATCTCCATCATGAGACATGTTGTTACTGTGTTTGGCATATCAAATACGTCATGGGTAGCTTGCCAGGCTCTGCCATGCTGGCGAGATACTCTCGGTAGCTTGCCGGGCTCTCTGAGAGGGGCGGAGGAATTGAACCCGGGTAGACCATCTTGGCCTCTTGTAAGGAAAATGCCCTACCACTGTGCTATTGCTCCAGCCCAAGCATAATATGGGCCAGAGAAATAACACGGGAGATTAGGTGCCTACTTTGCATGAAGCTGACCCAAATTTGGTCTTCAGTACCACATATGGTCCCCAAGAACTTCCAGAAGTGAACCCTGAACAGAGAGTCAGTAGTAATCTCTGAGCACCACTGGGAAGGCCCCCAAAATGAAAAGATGATGAACATACCCTTTCAGGTAGTGAGAAAAGATCATTCTATAAGCAAAAGCATTCACAATCTTGATATTCCTTAGAGTAGAGAAAGAAAGTATAGTTGTCTGAATATCTTTTATCCAGCATAATTTATGCAATTTGAAATTATGAAATTTTATATAATTTAACTGACAGTTGCTTTTTTCACATAGGGCAGATTTAAATGAATCTATATAAATAATCATCATAACAATTGATAACCTGAATGCATGCACATCTTTCATGGATTGCTAATTATCATGATTCAAAACACAACTGACATGAAACTATTCAGAGAATATAAAATTTAAAGATGAAAATTGCATTGACAAAATCCCTTACTATCAAAAATGACCTAAAAATTAGACGATATATAGATATTACTCTATATATTTTCATTCTGTTCAATGTTGCAATACTCCTAAGCCACTATGTCATTGTTTTACCATATTATGAGAAACCCTGTGACCTCTATAATGCATATTAATATGAGCTGTCATATTTTAAATTTTTATTATTTGAAAAATATTTACAGGGACTGGAGAGATAGCAGAGTCAGAAGGACATTTCCATTTCATGTAGCCAATGCAGTTTTCATCCCTGGGATCCTATTTGCCCCCCAAGCCCTACCAGGAGTGATCACCAAAGAGGCAAAAATAAGCCCTGAACACAGGCAAATATGACACACAAAAAAATACAAAAAGATAAACAACAACAAACAAGTTTATAATATGTCAGGTACAAAACAAATTACTTTACATTTTTTATCACATTTTATTTTTAGTCCCTGGAAATAGTTATTTTTATGCCACTGTAAAAGTTGTTACTTTGGACAAATAAAACATTTTGAGTAATACACTGATGGTTCCAAAATTTCAAGTTATCCTTGTAAGTTTATAGACAGCCTATTCTTGTTTTAATGTTTTTATTTAGCTTAGTTTTGAGTCACACTACAGAGCCTGGTACACATCAAAAAGAACAAGAACAACCAGTTCTGGCACAGATGTGGGGAGAAAGGGAACTCATTGTTGGTGAGAATGCCAAGTGGTCCTTTTTGGAAAACAATATGGGCATTCTTCAAAAAACTAGAAATTGAGCTTTCATATGACCCCACAATACTACTTCGGGGAATATGTCCTGAGGGTGCAAAAAAAGCACAAGAGAAATGACATCTGCATCTATATGTTCATTGCAGCACTGTTCACAATAGCTAGAATCTGGAAATAATCCGAGTACCCAAGAACAGACAACTAGTTAAAGAAACTTTGGTACATCTACACAATGGAATACTATGCAGCTGTTAGTAAAGATGAAATCGTAAAATTTGTTTAAACATGGAAGGTCATGGAGAGTATCATGCCCAGTGAAATGAGTCAGAAAGAGAGGGGCAGATATAGAATGACTGCACTCATTTGTGTAATATAAAATAACATGCGGTTGACACCCAAGGATAGTTAGAGACAGGGCCAAGAATATTGCTCCATGGCTGGTTGCCAGACTCATGAGCTGTGGGAGAAGGCAGCTGGAATATAGAAGGGATGACTAAGTCAATGATGGTTGGAGGAATAGTTCGGGATGGGAGATGTGTGCTGAAAATAGATAAAGGATCAAATGTGATAGCCTCTTAGTGTCTGTATTGCAAAACATACTGCCCAAACTAGAGGGAGAATATGGAGGAAATTGTCTGCCATAGAGACAAGGGGAGGTGTGGGATTGGGGGAGGGATACTGGGGACATTGGTAGTGGAAAATGTGCACTGGCGGGAGTATGGGTGTTTGATCATTGTATGACTGAAACTCAAAAAAGATAGCTTTGTAACTATATATCATGGTGATTCATTAAAGAAAAAAAAAGAAGCAGTGGGCACAGACCACGTTCTTCATATGAAAAAAGACTATATTTGGAAAAATACATGGGGTTTGTACCTGAAATAGATAACTACTTTTCCAAGCAAGAGTGAAACATAGTCTGTGGTGTCACCACATGGTCAAAGGAAGAGAACAGGGCATTGAAATCCACATTTTGTGTTTAGATTTTGGATCTGACGAGTGAATAACATGGGATTTTTAAATACAAGATAAAAAAATGATGTCCTCAACTGGAAGAATTTTGTTTTTGAAACAACTAGAAAGAAGACTACGTTCACCATTATCTAGGAAAACATAAGAAAATGAAGTTTCGATACAGCCACAGAGAAGGTCCACATGGAGGGGTGGTTCCACAGCTCCCGGAGAAGGCACCAGGTTCCAAAAAGAGCCGAGATCACTGGGAAGTCCCAGATGGGATAGGTGGCGTAACCCACCTCCCACAGATGGAACCCCGGTGACCAGAAGCCTCTACAAGCATAGCTCGAGTAAGCAGGAACTAGGACTTTTCCTCCAAACTGCCGGGACCACCCCGGATCCCAGGTACACTCTGATTCCGGAAGTCACGCCCACGGCCCGCCCCCCAGCGCCATCTTTGCAGCACATAGCCGTACAGAGAGAAGAAGGACCACATGGAGGACTGGCTCCACAGCTCCCGGAGAAGAAACCAGGTTCCAAAAAGAGCCGAGATCACCGGGAAGTCCCAGATGGCCTAGGTGCCGCATCCCGAATCCCCCAGATGGAACCCCGGTGACCAGAAGCCTCTACAAGCATAGCTCGAGGATGCGGGAACTAGGACTTTTCCTCCAAATTCCCAGGACACCCCGGCTCCCAAGTACCCTCTGATTCCGGAAGTCATGCCCAAGCCCGCCCCCCAGTGCCATCTTTACAGCACACAGCCGTACAGAGAGAAGAAGGACCACATGGAGGGCTGGCTCCAGAGCTCCCTGAGAAGAAACCAGTTTCCAAAAAGAGCCGAAATCACAGGGAAGTACCAGATGGGGTAGGTGCCACATCCCGCTTCCCCCAGATCGAACCCCGGTGACCAGGAGCCTCTACAAGCATAGCTCGAGTATGCGGGAACTAGGACTTTTCCTCCAAACTGCCGGGAATATCCGGGCTGCCAGGTACCCTCTGATTTCGGAAGTCACGCCCACGGCCCGCCCCCCACCACCATCTTTACCACACACAGCCATACAGAGAGAAGAAGGACCACATGGAGGGTTGACTCCACAAGTACCGGAGAAGAAACCAGGTTCCAAAAAGAGCCGAGATCACTGGGAAGTCCCAGATGGCCTAGGTGCCGCATTCTGCCTCCGCCAGATGGAACCCCGGTGACCAGAAGACTCTAGAAGCATAGCTCGTGTATGCGGGAACTAGGACTTTTCCTCCAAATTGCTGGGAACACCCCGGCTCTCAGGTACCCTCTGATTCTCGAAGTCACGCCCACGGCCGGCCCTCCTAGCGCCATCTTTACAGCACACAGCCGTACAGAGAGAAGAACCACATGGAGGGATGGCTCCGCAGCTCCCGGAGAAGAATAAAGGTTCCAAAAAGAGCCGAGATCCCAGGGAAGTACCAGATGAGGTAGGTGCCTCATCACTCCTGCCCCAGATGCAATCCCGGTTTACAGAAGCCTCTACAAGCATAGCTCTAGTATACGGGAACCCGGACTTTTCCTCCAAACTGACGGGACCACCCTGGCACCCAGGTACCCTCTGATTCCGGTGGTCATGCCCACGGTCAGCCCCCCAGCGCCATCTTTACAGCACACAGGCATACAGCATGATGAAGAACCACATGGAGGGCTGGCTCCACAGCTCCCGGAGAAGAAACCAGGTTCCAAAAAGTGCGAGATCACCGGAGTGTCCCAGATGGGGTCGGTGCAGCATCCCGCCTCACCCAGATGGAACCCCGGTGACCAGAAGCCTCGACAAGCATAGCTCGAGTATGTGGGAACTAGGACTTTTCCTCCAAATTGCCGGAACACCCTGGCTCCCAGGTACCCTCTGATACCGTATGTCACGCCACGGACCGCCGCCCAGCGCAATCTTTACAGCACAAAGCCGTAAAGAGAGAAGGACCACATGGAGGGCTGGCTCCGCAGCTCCCGGAGAAGAAACCAGGTTCCAAAAAGAGCAGAGATCACCGGGAAGTCCGAAATGGGTTACGTGCCGCATCTTGCATCCCCCAGATGGAACCCTGATGACCAGAGCCTCTAGAAGCATAGCTCGAGTATGCGGGAACTAGGAAATTTCCTCCAAACTGCCGGGACCACAACGGATCCCTGATACCCACTGATTCAGGAGGTCACGCCCACGGCCCGCCCCCCAGCGCCATCTTTACAGCACACAGCCATACAGAGAGAAGAAGGACCACATGGAGGGCTGTCTCCACAGCTCCCGGAGAAGAAACCAGGTTCCAAAAAGAGCAGAGATCACCGGGAAGTCCCAGATGGTGTAGGTGACGCATCCATCCTGCCTTAGATGGAACCCCGGTGAACAGAAGCCTCTACAGGCATAGCTCGAGTTTGCGGGAACTAGGACATTTCCTCCAAATGGCCGGGAACACCCCGGCTCCCAGGTACCTTCCGATTCTGGAAGTTGTGCCCACGGCCCACTCCCCAGCGCCATTTTTACAGCACACTGCTGTACAAAGAGAAGAAGAACCACATGGAGCGCTGGCTCCACAGCTCCCAGAGAAGAAACCAGGTTCCAAAAAGAACCGAGATCACCTGGAAGTCCCAGATGGCGTAAGTGCTGCATCCCGCCTCTCCCAGAGGGAATCCCAGTGACCAGAAGCGACTAAAAGCATAGCTCGAGTATGCAGGAACTAGGACTTTTCCTCCAAACTGCTGGGACCACCTTGGCTCCGAGGAACCCTCTGATTCCGGAAGTCACGCCGATGGTCCGCACCGCAGCGCCATCTTCACAGCACACAGCCGTACAGTGAGAAGAAAGACCACATGGATGGCTGGCTCCACAGCTCCTGGAGAAGAAACCAGGTTCCAAAAAGAGCAGAGACCACCAGGAAGTCCCAGATGAGGTAGTTGCCGCATCCGGCCTCCACAGATGGAATCTCGGTGACCAGAAGCCTCTACAAGCATTACTCGAGTATGCGGGAACTAGGAATTTTCCTCCAAACTGCCGGGACCACCCCGGCTCCCAGTTACCCTCTGATTCCAGAAGTCACGCCCACGGCCCACCTTCCAGGTCCATCTTTACAGTACACAGCCATACAGAGAGAAGAAGGACCATATGGAGGGCTGGCTCCACAGCTCCCAGAGAAGAAACCAGGTTCCAAAAAAAGCTGAGATCACCGGAAAGTCGCAGATTGGGTAGGTGCAGCATCCCGCCTCTCCCAGATGGAACCCCAGTTACCAGAAGCCTCTACAAGGATAGCTCGAGTATATGGGAACTAGGACTTTTCCTCCAAACTGCCGGGACCACCCTGGCTCCCAGGTGCCCTCTGATTCCGGACGTCACACCCACGGCCTGCCCCCCAGCGCCATCTTTACAGCACACAGCCGTACAGAGAGTAGAAGGACAACATGGAGGGCTTGCTCCACAGCTCCCGGAGAAGAAACCAGGTTCCACAAAGAGCCGAGATCCCCGAGAAGTCCCAGATGGGGAAGGTGCCGCATCCCGCCTCCACCAGATGGAACCCCGGTAATCAGAAGCATCTACAAGCATAGCTCGAGTATGCAGGAACTAGGACTTTTTCTCCAAACTGCCAGGACCACCCCGGCTCCCAGGTACCCTCTGATTCCGGAAGTCTCGCCCACGACCCACGCCCCAGCGCCATCTTTACTTCACACAGCAGTACATAGTGAAGAAGGACCAGATGGAGGGCTGGCTCCATAGCTCCCGGAGAAGAAACCAGGTTCCAAAAAGGGCAGAGATCACCGGGAAGAGTCAGATGGGTTACGTGCCGCATCCCGCCTCCCCTAGATGGAAACCCTGTGACCAGAAGCCTCTCCAAGCATAGCTTGAGTATGCGAGAATTAGGACTTTTCCTCCAAACTGCCGGGAACACCCCTGCTCCCAGTTACTCTCTGATTCTGGAAGTTACAACCACGGCACCGCCCCCCCCCCCGCCCCCAGCGCCATCTTTACAGAAAACAGCCGTACAAAGAGAAGGACCACATGGAGGGCTGGCTCCACAGCTCCCGGAGAAGAAACCAAGTTCCAAAAAGAGCCAAAATCACCGGGAAGTTCCAGATGGGGTTGGTGCCGCATCCCGCCTCCCCCAGATGGAACCCCTGTGACCAGAAACCTCTACAAGCATAGCTCAAGTCTGCGGGAACTAAGACTTTTCCTCCAAACTGCAGGGAACACCCCGGCTCCCAGGTACCCTCTGAATCTGGAAGTCACGCCCCCGGTCTGCCCCCCAGTGCCATCTTAACAGCACAGAGCCATACAGAGAGAAGAAGGACCACATGGAGGCTGGCTCCACAGCTCCCGAAGAAACCAGGTTCAATAAACAGCCCAGATCACGGGGATGTTCCAGATTGGGTAGGTGCCGCATCCCGCCTCCCCGAGATGAAACCCCGGTGACCAGAAGCCTCTACCAGCATAGCTCGAGTATGAGGGACCTAGGATTTTTCCTCCAAAATGCCGGGACCACCTTGGCTCCCAGATACCCTCTGATTCCGGAGGTCACGCCCACGGCCTGCCCCCAGCGCCATCTTTACAGCACACAGCCGTTTACAGAGTTGAAGGACCACATGGAGGGCTGGCTCCACAGCTCCCAGAGAAGAAACCATGTTCCAAAAAGAACCGAGATCATCGGGATGTTCCAGATGGGGTAGGTGCGGCATCCCGCCTCCCCCAGATGGTACCCTGGTGACCAGAAGCCTCTATAAGCATAGCTCGTGTATGTTGGAACTAGGACTTGTCCTCCAAACTTCCGGGACCACCCCGGCTCCCAGGTAGCCTCAGATTCCAGAAGGCACACCCACGGCCCATCCCCCAGCTCCATCTTTACAGCACACAGCCACACAGAGAGAAGGACCACATGGAGGGTTGGCTCCACAACTCCCGAGAAGAAACCAGGTTCCAAAAAGAGCCGAGATTCCCAGGAAGTCCCAGATGGGGAAGGTGCCGCATCCTGCCTCCACCAGATGGAACCCCGGTAACCAGAAATATCTACAAGCATAGCTCGAGTATGCAGGAACTAGGACTTTTCCTCCAAACTGCCGGGACCACCCCGGCTCTCAGGTACCCTCTGATTCTAGATGTCACACCCATGGCCGGCCCCCCAGTGTCAACTTTACAGCACACAGCCGTACAGAGAGAAGAAGGACCACATGGAGGGCTGACTCCACAGCTCCCGTAGAAGAATCCAGGTTCCAAAAATAGCCGAGCTCACTGGAAAATCCCAGATGGGGTCGGTGCAGCATCCCGCCTCACCCAGATGGAACCCCGGTGACCAGAAGCCTCAACAGGCATAGCTCGAGTATGCGGGAACTAGGACTTTTCCTCCAAACTGCCGGGACCACCCCGGCTCCCTGGTACCCTCTGATACTGTACGTCACACCATGGACCGCCCCCCAGCGCAATCTTTAGAGCACACAGCCATATACAGAGAAGAAGGACCACATGGAGGGTTGGCTCCATAGCTCCCGGAGAAGAAACTAGGTTCCAAAACGAGGAGAGATAACCGGGAAGTCCCCGATGGGGTGGGTGCCGCTTCCCACCTTCCCCAGATGCCTCTACAAGTATAGCTCGAGTTTGCGGGAACTAGGACTTTTCCTCCAAACTGCCGGGAAAACCCCCGCTCCCAGGTACTCTCTGATTCTGGAAATTGCGCCCTCGGCCCGCCCCCCATCGCCATTTTTACAGCACACTGCCATACAAAGAGAAGAAGGACCACATGGAGGGCTGGCTCCACAGATCCCGGAGAAAAAACCAGGTTCCAAAAAGAGCCGAGATCCCCGGGAAGTCCCAGATGGGGAAGGTGCCGCATCCCGCCTCCCCCAGATGGAACCCCGGTGACCAGAAGCCTCTACATGCATAGATCATGTATGGTAGAACAAAGACTTTTCCGCCAAACTCCCGGGACCACCTCGGCTCTCAGGTACCCTCAGATTCCGGAAGTCAAGCCCACGGCCCGCCCCAGAACGCCATCTTTGCAGCACACAGCCATACAGAGAGAAAAAGGACCACATGGAGGGCTGGCTCCACAGCTCCCGGAGAAGAAATCAGGTTCCAAAAAGTGCTGAGATCTCCGGGAAGTCCCAGATGGGTTAGGTGCCAAAATCCGCCTCCCCTAGATGGAACCCCTGTGACCAGGAGCCTCTTCAAGCATAGCTAGAGTATGCGTGAACTAGGACTTTTCCTCCAAACTGCCGGAAACACCCCGGCTCCCAGTTACTCTCTGATTCTGGAAGTTACAACCACGGCCCGTCCCCCTGCTCCATCTTTACAGCACACAGCCGCACAGAGAGAAGAAGGACCACATGGAGGGCTGGCTCCACAACTCCCGAGAAGAAACCAGGTTTAAAAAAGAGCCGAGATCCCCGGGAAGTCCCAGATGGGGAAGGTGCCGCATCCCGCCTCCACCACATGGAACCCCGATAACCAGAAGCCTCTACAAGCATAGCTCGAGTATGCAGGAACTAGGACTTTTCCTCCAAACTGCCGGGACCACCCTGGCTCTCAGGTACCCTCTGATTCCGGAAGTCTTGCCCACGGCCCGCCCCCCAGTGCCATCTTTACAGCACACAGCAGTACAGAGTGAAGACGGACCAGATGGAGGGCTGGCTTCATAGCTCCCGGAGAAGAAACCAGTTTCCAAAAAGGGCAGAGATCACGGGAAGTCCCAGATGGGTTAGGTGCCACATCCCACCTCCCCCAGATGGAACCCCTGTGACCAGAAGCTTCTCCAAGCATAGCTAGAGTATGTGAGAACTAGGACTTTTCCTCCAAACTGCAGGGAACACCCGGGCTCCCAGGTACCCTCTGATTCCGGAAGTCACGCCCACGGCCCGCCCCCCAGCGCCATCTTTACAGCACACAGCCGTACAGAGAGAAAATGGACCACATGGAGGATTGGCTCCACAGCTCCCGGAGAAGAAACCAGGTTCAAAAAACAGCCGAGATCACGGGGATGTTCCAGATGGGGTAGGTACTGCATCCCACATCCCCCAGATGGAACCCCGGTGACCAGAAGCCTCTACAAGCATAACTCGAGTATGCGGGACCTAGGACTTTTCCTCCAAAATGCCGGGACCACCCTGGCTCCCAGGTACCCTCTGATTCCGGAAGTCACGCCCCCGGCCCGCCCCCCACCGCCATCTTTACAGCACACAGCTGTACAGAGAGAAAAAGGACCACATGGAGGACTGGCTCCACAGCTCCCGGAGAAGAAACCAGGTTCGAAAAAGAGCCGAGAACACCGCGAATTCCCAGGTGGGTTAGGTGCCCCATCCTGCCTCCCCCATATGGAACCCCGGTGACCAAAAGCCTCTAGAAGCATAGCTCAAGTATGCGAAAACTAGGACATTTCCTCGAAACTGCTGGGACCACACCGGCTCCCAGTTACCCGAAGATTCCGGAAGTCATGCCCACGGCCTGCCCCCCAGTGCCATCTTTGCAGCACACAGCCGTACACAGAGAAGGAGGACCACATGGATGGCTGGCTCCAGAGCTCCCGGAGAAGAAAACAGGTTCCAGAAAGAGCCGAGATCACCAAGAAGTCCCAGATGGGGTAGGTGCTGCATCCTGCCACCCTCAGATGGAACCCCGGTCACCAGAAGCCTGTAGAAGAATAGCTCGAGTATGCGGGAACTAGGACTTTTCCTCCAAACTGCCGGGACCACCCCGGCTCCCAGGTTCCCTCTGATTCCGGAAGTCACACCCACGGCCCACCCTCCCAGCACCATCTTTATAGCACACAGCCGTACAGAGAGGAGGAGGATCACATGGATGGCTGGCTCCACAGCTCCCGGAGAAGAAACCAGGTTCAGGAAAGAGCCGAGGACACCAGGAAGTCCCAGATAGGGAAGGTGCCGCATCCGGCCTCCCTCAGATGGAACCCTGGTGACCAGAAGCCTCTACAAGCATAGCTCGAGTATGCGGGAACTAGGACTTTTCCTACAAACTGCCGGGACCACTCCGGCGCCCAGGTTCCCTCTGATTCCGGAAGTCACGACCACGGCCCGCCCCCCCAGGGCCATCTTTACAGCACAGAGCCCTACAGAGAGAAGAAGGACCACGTGGAGGCTGGCTCCACAGCTCCCGGAGAAGAAACCAGGTTCTGGAGAGAACCGAGATCACCAGGAATTCCCAGATGGTGTTGGTGCGCATCCCACCTCCCCCAGATGGAACCCCGGTAACCAGAAACCTCTAGAAGCTTATCTCGAGTATGGGAGAACTAGGACTTTTCCTCCAAACTCCCGGGACCACCCTGGCTCCCAGGTTCCCTCTCATTCCGGAAGTCACGCCCACAGCCCGCCCCCCAGCGCCATCTTTACAGCACACAGCCGTACAGAGAGAACGAGGACCACATGGATGGCTGGCTCCACAGCTCCCGGAGAAGAAACCAGGTTCCGGAAAGAGCCGAGATCACCAGGAAGTCCCAGATGGGTTTGGTGCCGCATGCCGCCTCCCCCAGATGGAACACCGGTGACCAAAGCCTCTAGAAGCATAGCTCGAGTATGCGAGAACTAGAACTTTTCCTCCAAACTGCCGGGATATATATATATATATATATATATATATATACATATATATATATATATATGTATATATAGTGATAAATGGGAAGTAATCACCCAACGCTTCTCCCTGAAAATCAGAATTAAGTTTGGAGCGCGCCACAGTCCCAGAAGCACAAGGACTTAATGCAGAACCCAGCAGTTAGGAGCAGAAAAGTGAACAGACTATGCGTTAATCCAGGCCATCATGTATGCCTGGAGGGGAAAGGGTATTGCTCCCTTCCGTCCTTCTCCCTCTGGAAAGAAAGATGGCGGCCGCATGGGAGCCTTGTGTACAGCAGATATGAGCCGGGGGTGCGGGGGTGACATAAACCTCTTGGGAAGGGGGGCGTTCTGGTCCGTCCCTCATGCCCTACCGAGGTCACCAGTTGCCCCCCACGAGCGGCTCTCCAGCACGGCCTCGGCCCCAGAAGGACAAGGACTTAATGCAGAACCCAGCACCTTGGAGCAGAAAAGTGAATGGACTATGTGTTAATCCAGGCCATCATGTCTGCCCGGAGGGGAAAGGGTGTTGCCCCATTCGCCCTCTCTTCTCTGGAAAGAAGATGGGGGCCACATGGGTGCCTTGTGGAGAGCAGGTGTGAGCCGGGGGTGTGGGGGCAACTGAAACCTCATGGGAAGGGGGGTGTTCCAGTCCGTCCTTCACGCCCTACCGAGGCCACCAGTTGCCCCCCACAAGCGGCTCTCCAGCATGGCCTCGACTCCAGAGCACAGAAACCAATCTCTCAATCATCTGACTCTCTGTAGAAATACTTCCAGGGTTAATTAGCAAAATAAATAGCGGAAATCCAAAACCAACATTTAATTCTTGAACCGAGTTGTAGAAAGCGAATCACTTCACAATGCTTTCTCAGCATGTCTGATTGGGGGGGGGGGGGGTAAACTCTAAATAATAGTGGTGCATCTTTTATTGCAACAATGAATCTAATCAAAGCAGATAGAGTGTCAACTAGAATTCATCTGCCTCGCAGGCATTGGGAGGGGTGGGGGTAGTGTTTTATTGGGGTTCTTCGTGGTAAAAAATAAGTATTGGTAAAGGGAAAGGTGTTTTATATTTGCATGACTGACACCTAAACCTGAAAGCTTTGTAACTTTTCCCACAGTGATTCAATAAATAAATAAATTATAAAAAAAAAAAGAAAATGAAATTTCACCCTACTTTCATCTCGGAAATAGTTACTTTCTAAGAAAACCCAAGCACCATTTGGAAAATGATTTTTTTCTCTTTTTAGAAATCTATTTAAAATTCAAATCTGAAGCAATTGGTCCTTGTACATATGTAGCAGTTTAAATACTCAAGAGATGGGGCATATATTTCAGAAAAGTTGGCTATGAATGTTCTTAAGGAGCTATATTCCAATTGAATAGAGTTAAATTGGAATTTAACAATTAGGTGATCGTTATGTTCTAAGTATTACTTTTTCTAAGAATTTGATCTATTATTCAATGCATGCAGCTAGTTACTAAACATATTTGTTATGAGCATTTTAAAATATTTGCGTCACTAATTATGAGTTTTTGAGTGTTCTAGTGCTTATATATGTGTGTATACACACATATGTATGTATATATGTGAAGACATTGATTTTTTTCCTTTCGTGTCTACTGTCATATTTCATGTAATAAAAAATATAAGTATGAAAGTACTTCAAAGTTTTATTCTTTAAAATTTGCAAAGTCATATTTAAGGTGATTTAGATGTTGCTGTCTAATAATGAGAAATAGTTAGGCAAAAAGATTTTAAATATTATCTTTTAAAGGATAGTGCAGCTTTTTAGGTGCTTGCCTTGCATGAACTTACCTTGATTTGATCTCAGACTCTAGTTTATGGTCTTCTGAGCACCCTCAGGAGTGATCGCTGATCACAAATCCAGGAATAAGCCCTGAGCACAGCCAGATGTGGGCCTATAACAAACAACACAGTTGTATTTTATGGATAAAAATTTAAAAATATAAGGCTTACTTCTCATCATTGAAAATAAAAACTCACTTTCTCCTTATATAGAACATTTCCTTTAGAAAAATTGCAATTACGAGTGTTTTCTCATATTTAAAATGTACCAATATGGATATATGTATATATATATACATACATACATACATACATATATACATACACATAGACATAGTCCTTTTGAAAACTAGATAAAACTAGATTACATTAGCACTACCAGGAATATCTTTCTCAAATATCCAGGAGTCATCTTTTAAAGATGTAAGTGTAAGGGCGTTAGTGTTTCTGTCCTGCCAGTTTCTTTGCAAGGATAGGATGCAAAAGTACCTTCATCATAAATGTAAGTTTGCTTTTCTGCTGGATATAGACCATTAGCTAACACAAATAGCACCCCAATTAGCAGGCAGAATTAGGATAACCTGCATATGACAAATGGTGCTGTCAAGACATCTTTCTTGAGGACTAGTTATTATTAATCTTGAATGCATGTTTATCATGAGTTGCTTAGCTGTATAAAAGAGTGATATTTCTTTTGCTCTTTGAAAACCCTTAGCAAATTACTTGTATGCACATCACATTTTGCTTTAATGCTTATACAATATAAAACACTTTTTTCTCTTGTATGTAATCCTCCCACCCCAACACACACACACACACCCAAATTAAATGTAATGCTAACACAAAGTTACAGAGTAACCTGCATTTCTGGTATAGAGGTTTTTTCCTTTGAACTATGGCTTCAAACGTTCTATTTTAAGTCTTTTTAACAAAAATGTTTCCCAGTACTGAAACAGTATGGGACACATAGATGTGGATAAGTATATGTTGTCAGAACAAAATGACATCTCATCTTCAGTAATTTGTAAATGATCTATCTTTGTGGGGAAATTTTTTGTGATGAAGATTTTGTTTTAAGTCATATTTCCTCAGATATATTAAGATCTTAGTGATACACAAAATACAGATAAAATAGTGAGACCTATACAAAATTGCATAATAATGTTTTGCTCAATAAGTAGAAATATGTATTTAATTTATATAAAGGATTGGAAAGACATATTTTGAAAGGTGGAAATGGATGATTTCTATTTACTGCTTTGATTATCTCAATATTTTATACTTATATTTTTAAATCAGGCTGGAGCGATAGCACATTGGGTAGGGTGTTTGCCTTGTACACAGCCAACCCGGGTTCGATTCCTCCATCCCTCTCGGAGAGCCCAGCAAGCTACTGAGAGTATCTCACCCACACGACAAAGCCTGGCAAGCACCCCGTGATGTATTCAATATGCCAAAAACAGCAACAAGTCCCACAATTTGTTGTGAGATGTTACTGGTGCCTGCTCAAGCAAATTGATGAACAATGGGAGGACATTGCAGTGCATATTTTGAAATCTAGAAAAAAAAATTTAAACTGCTTTCTTGAATTTAATCACCAAATTAGTGAAAATAAATTTCAACCATTTATTTCCCAACATAGTGCATGAATAAAGTTAATATCCTTGTGTTGGAAAAGAAGACTTTGTCTTTTGAACTAAGCAAAAGAGTATGTCATGTAAAACTGAAGTAAGACAAGGACTAATGGTCTCATCTATCGGTTTAACATGTTTGACATCTTTAATACATTTTGGTAAAGAACAGAAGCCAACGGATAGAGAATTTGGCAGACAAATATTTCATCTATTAGACATTGTGTTACCTTAACTCTCTGTTTAGCCTCTCACTAGTAGTGACCACCTCCCAATTTAAAACGATGGACAGTTAAAAATGAAAGACTATTATGACTGTGGCAATGACAGCAATGAGTTAAAAGCAGCAAAGAGCATGGATTCTGGCACTAGAGAAAATCCAGTAGCAATTCTCCACAGGCAGCAAATAATTTGTTTGAGTGCATAATTAATAGATTTGTCAGAAAGTACTTAGATTGTGAAATATGCGCGTAGCCCTCTTTCCAGATGGATTAAGATGAATGGGTCCTCCAGCAGCGTATGAAACCTCGTTGCTCAGCGGCTAGAGAATTGCTGCATCTAGAGTTGTTTGAGCCTCTGCCTCTTTGCACTCTTCTTTCTCTCTCCTTGGCTGCAGGGGGGAAAATGAATGGAATGCTTCTAATTCTGATATTGAATGGTGTCCTTTACCTAAAGGGCATCCAAGCAGACAAAATTAAATCAGATGCTCAATGGGGAAACTTTCCACTAAGCAGGAATTTAAAATAGGGAAATGTATTAACATGTCAAAAAATGGTTAAATTAAGCTGATCTGTGGATCAGAAGGTGTGACTTTTCAGCAACAAACCACAGAGGTATTTCATGTGCAATTGCCTGCACATTGAAAGGTGACACATGCCTTCTTTACCCTTGGAAATATCCTTGTAATTCATACCTGGGGGATTCTAATAAAAATTGACTGGCTTAAAACAGTAGCATGAGAATTCAGATTCTATTTCCTCTTAGAATACAATTGATTTGAAGGAATTGTCTACCAGTGATCTCCACTTGCAAATTCTTTCTAGGTATAGACTTAAGGATCTTAAGACAGGGAAGGGGAGGATTGTGAGCTGTGGGTCTGGGAAGCACTAATTTTTATTGTAGGAGCTCAGTGTAGTTACAAATAAGAGAAAATGAGATGATTTCACTTCGTACATTTTTTGTTATGGTAGAAACTATGCAGTTTTAATGAAAGTGCTTCTAATTTCATTCCATTTATTTTTTCTGCTAAATGTAGATGAGGTGGAAACATGTCTTAGCCTCTCTCCTGGCATTGATGCCAAGCCCTCACATTACCCTTTAATTCTCTCTCCTCAGCAGATATTTAGCAGAGTCAAGAAGGTCAAAGAGCCTTCTGGTCTCTAGGGGAGGAGATTAGAAAACTGATAGTCATTAGTGGCTTGTACAAATTATTTTCCAGGGCAAGCAACTGTGAATAACACCTAATAAGCATTAAATAAATTGTTGCTATTATTATTTTATCTTCCTGATGAAAACATTGGCTTATCCCCCCCCCCAAAAAAAAAAAAAAAACAGCGAAGAATAACCAAGGTTAGGTAGTGGTGTCTTATCAAAGTTGGCACTAAAAGCTTAGAGTTTTGGTCATTGTATGAGGAGAATGCCTTTTCCCTTCAGCCATTGCTGGGCAATTACATATGATATTGAACAAGTTAGTCTTTGATAATAGTGAAGAACAGGAGCATTGTGAAATGGTTTTAAGATTTCAAGAGAACTTAAATACTTAAGAACTTAAAATACTCAGAATTTTACTGCTCTATTTTTTATCTTTTCATTCATTTGTTTTCTATTCTAACAAATGTTTTTTTGGTATTGCATGTTGAGTTCTATATATATATAAAATAAATATTATTACAGCATAATATCACGTTTATCCTTCACTTTGAAAAATATATTTATGTTAGACACAAAATCATACTTGGTTCTCTAGGTATTCTAGTCTTGGGACTCCTGATTCTTCCTACTACCTTCCTTCTTTTCTACTCTGCCTTCATTTTAGTTGCCATGAAGTCTCAGAGATTGAGGAGTTAAGAATTGAATGCAGGAGGAGGAAAAGTTACATTCCATTAACATATAACTTAGTAAATTCTCATGCCAGACAACTTATTTTAGATTAGAGATGTAAAAACTGAAAATGAGCACTGAGAGTTTTATTATTTTTGTGTTTTGTTTCGAGGCCACACCTGGCAATGCTCAGGGGTTAGGCCTGGATGTATACTGAGAAATTATTCTTGGTGGGCTCAAGGAACCATATGGGGTGCTGATGATTGAACCCAGGTTGGCTTCTCTCAAGGCAAATGCCCTATCTGCTGTACTATCTCTCTGGCCCCAGCATTGAGAGTTTGTATTTAAATTAAATTTGTGACCTCTTCAGATCCAATCATTATAGAGAAAATTTACTTTATTGAATACTACACTTATTAAATGCATCATATTTTATTTCCCTTTCTTTTTTGGGTAAAGTCAGATGGAACTATTTACTTTAACAAATATATCTATGATGTAAAATCCCCCAAATTCTAATAAAATCTTCTTGACACAAAAGTTTCTGATAGACAAAGTAAAAATATTCTTCAAATAGAGAAGTGTGAGCATCTGATGACCTTTTATAAGTTACTTTAGAAAAAAATTTAAATGGCAAATTATCCTCAGCTCTTATCTCCCTCAATATATCAGAGCAAACTATATGGAAATATATTCCTATGGTAAGCTAAAAGAAATAGCTTAATGATTTAAAACATCAGGTTTGCAATGATTAGAAACCATGCAACAATCTGTTTGAATATCAAAACACTTAGCTTAATCTTCTCTCCTTCCAAAACATGTCAATAGAATATCTAATTCAGGGCTCTGTGTATATGTCTATGTGTGTAAGTGTGTGTGTGTGTGTGTGTGTGTGTGTGTGTGCATGCGTGTGTATTTGTTAAATGAAGTGATACCTTGAAAGATCAAAACGAGGTTTTTCAGAAAAGCAAAAATTTCATAGCACCATTACTTTTAGAAACAATTGGCCTCACAGTTTTCATGTATGATTTCTATAATGCACTTGACACAACTGGGAAAATTCATTGTTTATTCCTTCTTCACCCTAAGAAATCAGGCTTAAAGTTCTCTGAATAATATAACTGTCACTGTCACTGTTCTCACGTTGTTCATCTTTTTGCTCGAGCAGGCCCAGTAATGTCTCCATTGTGACAATTGTTACTGTGTTTGGCATATCGAATATGTCACGGGTAGCTTGCCAGGCATTGCCATGTGGGCGAGATACTCTCAGTAGCTTGCCAGGTTCTCCGAGAGGGGCGGAGGAATTGAACTCGGGTCGGCCATGTTGTCCACTTGCAAGGCAAACACCCTACCTGCTGTGCTATTAGTGCCCAGTTTTAATCAACCCCAGAGAATCTTGAGAATATGCTATCAGACTAAAGGATTTGCCTGCGGTCTAAGCCCATTGCACATGATAAAATCATATTTTCTCAATTTAGTAAAAGAGATGCTGAGATGCTCTTTTAAGAGGAACGCCAAGGTTTTGAAAGACCTTGAGAAAAATTATTAATCATCCAGAAGTATAGCAAGTGCCTCTGAAGTAAAAGTAATTTTTAACATAACTCTTGCAAAAATTTCTAAAATATAACTAATTTAGGTGCATATTGTGTCAAATAAACATGATTGGTTACTATAGAAGGTATGGAAGAATAGCTGTGCTTTCTTCACCTCAGAAGTCTGTATTCTTCTTGACAGGTTGAGTCTCATTATTGCCTTAATTTAAAAATCCTACTATGCTTTAACAATAAGAACAACCATAGAAACTGTTTGGGAGAGTTTCTGTTTCTTCAATTTCCTAGAAAAGCTTGAGAAGAACTGGCAATAGGTCCTCTTTAAATATTTGGAAAATTTGCTAGTGAATTCATCTGGACCTGGGCTTTTGTTTTTGAGAAGAATTTTGATTGCAATTTCAATTTCCTTGATGTTAATAGGCACAGAGTTAGGGCATTTTCCTTGCACACAGCCAACATGGCCGACCCGAGTTCGATTCCTCTGCCCCACACGGCAGAGCCTGGCAAGCTACCCATGATGTATTCGATATGCCAAACACAGTAACAACAAAGTCTCCAATGGAGACGTTACTGGACCCGCTGGAGCAAATCGATGAACACCGGGAGGACAGTGACAGTGACAGGACAGTGACAGTGATGTTAATAGGACTATTCAGGTACTCTAGATCTTGATTCAGCCTTGGGAGATTATAGGAATCCAGGAATTAATCCATTTCTTCTAGGTTCTCTTGGTTCGTTGCATACAAAATTTCAAAGTAGTCTCTGATAATCTTTTGAATTTCTTTGGTTTATGTTGTGATATCCCCCTTCTCATTTCTGATTTGGTTTATTTTATTAGGGATTTCATGCTCTCTTTCTTCGTGAGTCTTGTTAATGGTTTATCTATCTTCTTTATTTTCTCAAAGAACCAGCTCTTGGTTTCATTGATCTTTTGAATTGTTTTTTAGGTTTCCATGTCATTGATTTCTGCTCTAAGTTTTATGATCTCTTTTGTTCTGCCTGATTTGGGCTCTTTTGTTGGTCCTTTTCTAAGATCTTGAGCTGTGAAGTCAAGTTGTTTATGTGGGCCCTTTCTTCCTTCCTGAGAAATGCTTGCAGAGCTATAAATTTTCACTTTAATAAGGCTTTAACTGCATTCCATAGGTTCTGGTAGCTAGTGTCTTCAAATTCATTTGTTTCCAGGTATCTTTTGATATCGTCCTTGACTTCCTTCCTGACCCACTCGTTGTTCAACATGAGTTTTGAATTTCCAGGTGTTTGATTTGGTTCTCCGTGTCTGTTTGGGATTCACTTCTATCTTCATTGCATTGTGGTCTGAAAAGATTATTGATACCATTTATATCTTCCTGATTCTATTGAAGTATGTTTTATGGCCTAGCACATGGTCTATTTTGGAAAATGTTCTTTGTGCACTAGAGAAGAATGTGTATTCTTTAGTTTGGGGTGTAAAGTTTTGTATAGGTCTATAATCCCCCTCTCTTCTATTTCTTTCTTCAAAGCCAACGTTTCCTTGCTGACTTTTGTTCTTGTTGATCTATCTATAAGTTATAAGACAATGGCCAATATCCCTAATGAACATGGATGCAAAGATTCTCAACATAATACTAGCAAATAGGATTCAACAACTCATTAAAAAGATAATACACCATGATCAACTGGGATGCATCCCGAGGATGCAAGGATGGTTTAACATTTGGAAATAAATCAACATAATCTATCATATCAACAAAGGAAAAGATAAAAATCATATGATCATATCAACAGATGCATAGAACGCATTTGACAAGATACAGCACCCATTTATGATGTAAACCCTCAACAAAATGGGTATAGAAGGGACTTTCTGAATATAGTTAAAGCCATCTACCATAAGCCTATGGCGAGCATCATCCTCAATGGCAAAAAGCTGAGAACCTTCCCTCTAAGATAGGGACGAGAAAAGGATGCTCTCCACTGCTGTTCAATAGAGTACTGGAGTACTTGCAATAGCAGTTAGGCAAGAAAAAGATATTAAGGGCATTCAGGTAGGAAAGGAAGAAATCAAGCTCTCACTATTCACAGATGACATGATACTATACTTAGAGAACGCTAAAACCTCTACCAAGAAACTCCTAGAAACAATAGACTTGTATAGTAAAATTGCAGGCTATAAGATCAATACCCAAAAGCCCATGACTTTCCTATATGCAAATAGTGAGAGAGAAGAAAGTGACATGAAAAAAACAATCCCTTTCACAATTCTGCCCCAGAAAATCAAGTACCTAGGAATCAGCTTAACTAAGGAAGTAAAGGACCTGTACAAAGAAAACTACAAAACGCTACTTCAGGAAATAAAAGAGGACACGAGGAAATGGAAAGATAACCGCTGCTCATGGATCGGGAGAATTAACATTATCAAAATGGAAATACTCCCCAAAGCATTATACACATTCATTGTGATCCCTATAATGATACCCATGACATTCTTTAAAGGAATGGAGCAAACACTCTTGAAATTCATATGGAACTATAAGCACACACAGATAGCTAAAGCAATTCTTGGGAGAAAGTAAATGGGAGGAATCAACCTGCCTAACTTCATACTCTACTACAAAGCAGTAATAATTAAAACAGCATGGTACTGAACAAAGGCAGGTCCGCAGACCAATGGAACAGTATTGAATATACTGATATCTCCCCCCATGTATCATCATTTAATCTTTGTTATGGGAGCAAGAAATGTGAAGTGGAGCAAGGAAAGCCTCTTTAACAAATTGTGCTCCCAGAACTGGATGGCAACATGCAAAAAATGGGCTCAGATCTCTACCTAATATCATGTACAAAAGTAAGATAAAAATGGATTAAAGACCTCAACGTCAGAATGGAATCTATAATGTACATTGAAGACAAGGTTGGCAAAACCCTCTATGACATTGAAGCTAATGGTATCTTCAAAGATGACATGCCACTGGCCAAGCAAGTGAAAACAGAAATAGACAAATGGGGCTGTCTTAAACTAAGAAGCCTCTGGACCTCAAAAGAAACAGTGACCAGAATACAAAGACAGTCTACAGAATGGGAAAGGATATTCGCCCAATACACATCCAACAAGGGGTGGATATCAAGAATATATAAAGTACTGGTTGAACTCCACAAGAAAAAACATCAAACCCCACCAAAATATGGGACGACAAAATGAACAGAAACTTTCTCAAATAAGAAATCATAATGGCAAAAAGGCACATGAGAAAATGCTCTGCATCACTAATCATTAGGAAGATGCAGATCAAAACAACAATGAGATACAATCTCACACCACAGAGACTGGCCCACATCCAAAAGAACAAAAGCAACCGGTGTTGGCTCAGATGTGGTGAGAAAGGGACCCTCCTTCACTGCTGGTGGGAATGCTGACCGTTTCAGTCCTTTTGGCAAACAGTATGGACAATTCTCAAAAAATTAGAAATTGAGCTCCCATTTGACCCAGCAGTACCACTCCTGGGAATATATCACAGAGAGGCAAAACATTATAGTAGAAACAACATCTACACTTCTATGTTCATTGCTGCATGGTCCACAATAGCCAAAATCTGGAAAAAAACCTGAGTGCCTGAGAACAGATTACTGGTTAAAGAAACTTTGGTACATTTACACAATGAAATTCTATGCAGCTGTTAGTAAAGATAAAGTTATGAAATTTACATATAAGTGGTACTACATGGAAAGTATCATGCTAAATGTAAAGAGTTAGAAAGAGAGGGACAGACATAGAAAGATTGCATTCATCTGGGGAATATCACTGTCACTGTCCCTGTCCTCCCGTTGTTCATCTTTTTGCTCGAGCGGGCCCAGTAACATCTCCATTGTGACAATTGTTACTGTGTTTGGCATATCGAATACATCACGGGTAGCTTGCCAGGCTTTGCCATGTGGGTGAGATATTCTCAGTAGCTTGCCAGGCTCTCCTAGAGGGGCGGAGGAATTGAACGCGGGTCGGCCATATTGGCCACTTGTGAGGCAAACACCCTACCCACTGTGCTATCGCTCCAGCCCCTGGAGAATATAAAGTAACAAAATAGGAGACTAATAATCGAGATAAGTACCTGGATATTCACTCCATGGTCTGAAGGCCAGCTGCACATGCTAGGGGAAAAGGCAGTTCAGATAGCGAAGGAAACACAGAGTAAAGGGTGTTGGGCGGATCCTCCCAGCATGGGAGATACATGCTGAAAGTAGACTATAGACAGAACATGATTGTCACTCAATATCTTTTTTGCAATCCTCAGCACCAAAAAGGAGAGAGAGCAAAAGGGAATGTTCTGCCACAGAGGCAGGATGGGATGGGGAGGGTATGGGGGGTAGAAGGGATACTGGGATCTTTGGTGGTGGAGAATGGGCTCTGGTGGAGGGATAGGTACTCGATAATTGTATCACTGAAACCCAAGCACAAAAACTTGTAAGTCCACAACTGTACCTCATGGTGTTTCACTTATAAAAATTTTTTAAAAAGTAAGAACAACCAGTCTAAGACTCTAGTGCGAAAGAAAACTTTAATTAAAATTTTCTAACAAGTATTAGTCAAATTTAGGCAGCATGATTTGATCTTATTTTACTAAATCAAGTTGCCTAAATTATGTAGTTCAACTAATTTTTAGAAATGTAGAGGAGAAAACCAGTATATTAAATTTGATTATTTGAATTTTTTTATGAATTTTGTTCCTTAGGAACCTAAGTCTCATTGCAATGAACTCATTCTGCTCCATTGATTTTGATAATACTGAATCACGGCGTCCATTTCAGCAGTGAACTAAGTAAAGGCAGTGCTCACAAAGGAGTAGAAAGGAATCCAAACTACACTTCAGTTAATTCTGGAAAAAAATGAAATCTTTCCTAGTGACAATGCCAACAGTGTGATATCTTAGTTCTAGAAAAAAAGATTTATAAATGAGTGTTCTATATGTTCCCTTCTGAAGAAAGTGAATTTTCTAATAAACTTTGAACATTTTTACTAAAGAAAATATCATAAAAAGAAGTCTCTATAAACATATGAACATTGAAATCATATCAAGCATTATTCCCATTCACAATGTTTGATACTAGACATTAAAAACGTAGGCAAAATGAATAAAACCTACAACAGGATACATTTTAATAACTAGATCACTAAAATAAATCAAAGACAAGTGTCACTGTCACTGTCCTCCCATTGTTCATTGATTTGCTAGAGTGGGCCCAGTAACATTGTGAGATTTGTTACTGTGTTTGGCATATCGAATACGTCAGGGGTAGATTGCCAGGCTTTGCTGTGTGGGCAAGACACTCTCAGTTGCTTGCCAGGCTTTCCTAGAGGGGCGGAGGACTCAAACTCGCGTCAGCCATGTTGGCTGCATGTAAGGCAAACGCCCTACCCGCTGTGCTATCGCTCCAGCCCTAAGTGAAAAATAATTGAAAAAAATAAGAGCAGAGACAAGTTATAAGACCCTATCAGACGCAGGAAAGTAAGCATTAAGAGGGAATTTCATTGAGATATAAGCCCACATCAATAAACAAGGAAAGTATCAGTAAACCACATAAGCTTGCATCTAAAGGAACTATAAAATAAGGAGCATAGAGAGATGCCTTCGGACCCCATGCCAGGCTGAGTCTCATCCGGGCCACCTTGAAGGGGGCCAGGTGAGTTCCTTCCCCTGCTCCAACAGAGTCCCGACAGCCAAACACCTTCAGAACCCAATCACCACCATATTTATGGCCGATCTCCACAGGCTTGAGACTAGCCTCATCCATGAGAAAGAATCTGCTCAAAATCTCAGGTATGTGGGTTTTGTGACTGAAATCACTGGGCTCTCACGGAGTTTGAAATAGACAACTTCCTCCCCATCTCCTTGTTCTTCTGTGAGTCTGGCAGTCATGTCCATGAACTACATCTAATGCCATATAAGCCATTAATGGCCATGATCCAGAGAGTCACAGATAAATCTTGGAAGAGAGCAACATGTTGCAGAGATGTCTCCAGACCCCAAAGTCACCATCCAGTTAAAAATTTAACTCCAGTTATATCATCTTATTTAAAATTTTAGAATTCCTGGAGCATACAGCCACGAGTTCAACATCCCATACTTTATGCCACTGTTGTACCAAGAGTAGCAAACCACATTTTATTGGATGTAAAGTAGAAGGCAACTAATTTATATACAAATGTGTGTGTGTGTGTGTGTGTGTGTATAACACGCAAGGCTCAACCTGTAACATGTTAGTAATCTCTTATATAAGAGCTTAATGGCTCCATGGTGAGATACAACCATACAACAATCTTCACACAGTTTCCTCTAAGTAAACATTTTTATATTTTTAATGGATTGTTCTAACAAGCAATACAAAATAAATTATTTAGAAACTCTTTTGGGTGGTGGTGGGAAATTTTGAAAAAATGGTGGTGGGATGGTGTAATGGCTGTGGGAATGGTATTGGAATATTGAATGTAATAAATCATCGTGAACAACTTCATAGAAATAAAATTTAAAAGAAATAAGAATAAAAGGAGCATAGAGAGTCAAAATTAAGCAGAACATAGGAAATAACAAAAATTAAAAAGGAAATAAGTGAAATAGAATTCAGGAAAATAATAGTAAAGATTAAGGTGACTGTAAGCTGGTTCTTTTTGGAAGAAATCACTAACATAAATTAACACCTTGCTAGATTCATCGAGTAAGAAATAAAATCATTAGAAGAATAAGAATAAGAAATAAAAAAGGTTATAAGTGATATTGTATTTATAGGTGATAACCAGTTACAACAGATACTGCAGAAATTCAAAAGATTGTATGAAAATATGCTTACCTGCATGGAAATAAACTGTACCAATAATAAGAAACAGACCGATTTTTAAAAGTGACCAGACTAATTAAAATTATGGAAATTAAAACCACAATCAATTTTTTTCCTTAAGAATATAAGCCTAAGTATAACTAGTTCTAAACTTCACTAAATTCTATAGAAGTTTTAATGGACTTATATTCATACTGCTCCTTAATCCTAACAAAAATGAATTAAGATAAAGTTCTCTAAAATATTTTGTGAAGCCTATATTACTACTGTCCCCAAACTTCAAAAGGACACCACACAAAGATATAGAAAACTACAGGCCAATATATTTGCTGACCATACAGAGACATGTTAAATTAAATCCAACAACACATCAATATCTCACATTCATAAGTCGGAAGAATGAACATTATTAAAATGAACATTCTACCTAAAGCAATTAACAGATTCAGTGCAATGTATATCAAAATTCCAATGGATTTTTTCAAGAAAAATAGAACAAATAATTAAAAACTTTGTAAGGAAACACAAAAGATATTATATAGTTACAAGTAATGTAAAAGAAAAGAACTTAGAGAGTAAGAAAGCATGAGGTATCACGTTTTGTAACTTGAAGCTATATTACAAAGCAATAGTATTGAAAGCATGGTATTGGAACAAAAAGTTACACAAACTAATGGAATATTACAGAGTCTAGAAATAAATATATACATGTATGGATATCTAATCTATGACAAAGGAACCAAGAACATCCAGCAAGGAATGAAAAATCTCTTCAACAAATGTTGCTAGAAAAAAACTGAACAACTGCCTGTGAAAAAATAAGAGAAGCAGGCCATTATTTAACAACACACACAAATATTGACTCAAAAGAGACTGAAGACTTAGATGTTAAGTAGGAAATCATAAAATACATAGAATAAAGCATGTGTGATGTACTAAAAATGTTGACACCAGAAACATAATTGGATACTTCACTTCACTGTCAAGGGAAACAAAAACAATAAAACAAATGGAACTGCCTAAAATTCAAAATTGGACTACATAAAAAGCTCTGCAGAGAAGACAAAACCACTGAAACAAAATACTACTGAGCATTAGGAAGAGGATATTTTTGCATCATATATCTCACAAGGAGTTACTACTTAAAAAATGTGTACAACTGAACTACACAAAGCTAGTCATGCAATAGAAAATCCGTCAAGAGAGCTAAATAAGTAATTCTACAAAAATGACATGTAGATGGGTCACAAACATATGAAAAGTGCTCAACATCACTTATTATTAGGAAAGTGTAAATCAAACCTACAATGAAAAGTAACCTCATCTATTTGAGATATATATCAAATATATATATATAGTTTTTGCTCTATATCTAGCTATGCTTAGGTCTTACTCTTGACTCTGTACTCAGGGATCACTCCTGACAGTGATCAGGGTATAATACAGGGTGTCATAGTTGAACCGAGGTCAGTTGGTTACAAGACAAGTGTTTTACCTGATGTATTAATCTCTCTAGACTAACATTAAAGTGTATAATCAATAAGGACCAGGAGTGAAACACAGCAGTAGAGTATTTGCCTTGCATACATGAAACTCTGGGTTTAATGTAAAAATAGGACTGCTCTTCAAACCTGTGTTCTCTTTTGAACATGTAGCTCACTTGTTTGTATCCATGTTTCTTTACTTGGCTATTGCCACACTTAAAAGCCTGTGTTTGTTCACTCTTGAATATGCATTCCTTTTTTTATTTTTGGCTTTTTGGGTCACACCCAGTGATCCACAGGGATTATTCCTGGTTCTGCACTCAGGATTTACTCCTGGCAGTGCTCAGTGGACCATATGGGATGCTGAGAATTGAACTGTGGTTGGCCACATGCAAGGCAAACGCCCTACCCACTGTGCTATTTCTTCAGCCCATGTATTCCTTTTTTCTCTCTCTCTCTCTCTACTCACATCTTTCTAAATAAATTTTGTTAAACACATTCTTGTCTCACTGTCACTGTCACTGTCCTCCCGTTGTTCATTGATTTGCTCGAGTGGGCCCAGTAACATCTCCATTGGAGACTTCATTTTTACTGTGTTTGGCATATCGAATACATCATGGGTAGCTTGACAGGCTCTGCCGTGCAGGTGAGATACTCTCGGTAGCTTGCCGGGTTCTCCAAGAGGGGTGGAGGAATCGAACTCGGGTGGGCCATGTTGGCTGCGTGCAAGGCAAATGCCCTACTGCTGTGCTATTGCTCTTGTCTCACAAAAAACAAATAAGTAGAAATAAACCAGTATAAGAATATTCATGCAAATTTTAATTTAGTTTCAAGAATGAATGGAATTTTTAATATCTTCTTTATTTTTTTTCTTTTTTAAAATTTAAAAAAAATTTTTTTTTATTAGTGAGACATATGAGGTACCTCTCGACCTAGGTACACATCTTGTTTGCGTAGGGCCCAGGTCTCTGAGGCATATGTTAATGCAGGAAGAACAGTGGAATCAAAGAGATGTGCCCGGAGCCGGAGGTTCTTCGTCCTCTTAGAAAGAATCCGGAGTTCTGACATCCGTCGACGATCAAGAATCAGGGACGCTGTCTCATTTGCCAAGGTGTCGAAAATCAGATGGGCTGGTCACGTAATGAGATTTAAAGACGACCGCTGGACTAGAGCTATTACCGACTGGATTCCACGGGATGTCAAAAGACCGCATGGCCGCCCACCTTCCAGATGGTCAGACTTCTTTGTCAAGATCATGAACGATCAGTTTGAGGCCCTTCATGTTCCTGAGGTGAACAGATGCCATTGGGCTACAGTAGCACGCCACAGGGACAAATGGAGATGTTACTGGCGCCCGCTCGAGCAAATCGACGACGAACGGGAAGTTAAGTGATTAAGTGATGAGGTACAGTTGTAGACTTACAAATTTTTGTGCTTGGGTTTCAATTATACAATGATTACATGGCCATCCCTCTACCAGTGCCCATTTCCCACCACCACTGAAGGATCCCAGTATCCCACCCACCCATCCCCCCCATCCCACACTGCCTCTGTGGCAGGGCATTCCCTTTTGTTCTCTCTTATTGGGTGTTGTGGTTTGCAAAAGAGGCAATGGGTGACAATAATGTTTGGTCTATAGTCTACTTTCAGCATGCTTCTCCCATTCTGGGAGGATCCTCCCAACATCTTTATTTGGTGTTCCCTTCTTTATCTGAGCTCCCTTTTCCCCTAGCATGTGTGGTTGGCCTCCAAGCCATAGAGTAAAATTCCTGGTACTAATCTCGGCCATTCTTGAGTGTTAGTCTCCTTTTTTGTTACTTTATGTTCCCCAGATGAATGCAATCTTTCTATGTCTATCCCTTTCTTTCTGAGTCATTTCGCTTAACATGATATTTTCCATATAGTACCACTTGTACGTAAATTTCATAAATTCGTATCTTCTAACAGCTACATAGTACTCCATTGTGTAGATGTACCAAAGTTTCTTTAACTAGTCATCTGTTTTCGGGCACTCAGGTTTTTCCAAATTCTGGCTATTGTAAAGAGTGCTGCAATGAACAAACAATTGCAGATGTCACTTTGACTATACTTTTTGCCTCTCTGGGATAAATTCCCAGGAGTGGTATTGCTGGGTCAAATGGGAGCTCAATTTCTAATTTTTTGAGAATCGTCCATACTGTTTTCCAAAAGGGCTGAACCAGTCGGCATTCCCACCAACAGTGATGAAGGGTCCCTTTCTCGCCACATCTGAGCCAACACCAGTTGCTTTTGTTCTTGTGGATATGGGCCAGTCTCTGTGGTATGAAATGATATTTCCTTATGGTTTTTATCTGCATCTCCCTGATGATTAATGATGTGGAGCGTTTTCTCATGTGTCTTTTAGCCATTCGGATTTCTTCTTTGTGAAACTTTCTATTCATTTCATCTCCCCATTTTTGATGGGGTTGGATGTTTTCTTTTTGTGTTCAACCAGTACTTTGTATATCCTTGATATCAACCCTTTGTCAGATGTGTATTTGGCGAATATCCTTTCCCATTCTGTAGACTGAATTTGTATTTTGGTCACTGTTTCTTTGGAGGTGCAGAAGCTTCTTAGTTTAAGATAGTCCCATTTGTCTATCTCTGTTTTCACTTGCTTGGCCAGTGGCGTGACTTCTTTGAAGATACCATTAGCTTCGATGTCGTGGAGGGTTTTGCCAACTTTTTCCTCAATATACCTTATGGATTCCGGTATGATGTTGAGGTCTTTAATCCACTTTGATCTTAATTTTGTAAACGGAGTTAAGCAAAGATCTGAGCCCACTTTTTTTTTGCACGTAGCAGTCCAGTTTTGCCAGCACAATTTGGTTAAAGAGGCTTTCCCTTCTCCATTTCACTTTTCTTGCCCCCTTATCAAGGATTAGATGCTCGTATGCTTGGGGGGTGATGTCAGTATATTCAACCCTGTTCCATTGGTCTACAGATCCGCCATTGTTCCAGTACGATGCTGTTTTAATTATTACTGCTTTGTAGTAGAGCTTGAAGTTAGGCAGGTTGATTATTCCCATTTTCTTTTTCCCAAGAATTGCTTTAGCTATTCTTTTGGGCTTATTGTTCCATATAAATTTCAGGAGTGTTTGCTCCATTTCTTTGAAGAATGTCATGAGTATCCTAATAGGGATCGCATTGAATTTATACAGTGCTTTGTGAACTATTGCCATTTTGACAATATTAATTCTCCCGATCATGAACAGGGGATATTTTTCCAATTCCTCGTATCCTCTTTTATTTCCTGAAGTAGCATTTTGTAGTTTTCTTTGTACAGGTCCTTTACTTCCTTAGAAAAGCTGATTCCTAGGTACTTGATTTTCTGGGGAACAATTGCAAACGGAATTTTTTTCTTCATGTCACTTTCTTCTCTTTCACTATTTGCATATAGGGAAGCCATGGACTTTTGGGTATTTATTTTATAGCCTGCAACATTACCATACAAACCTATTGTTTCTAGGAGTTTCATGGTAGAGGTTTTAGGGTTCTCTATAGTATCATATCGTCTGCGAATAGTGAGAGCTTGATTTCTTCCTTTCCTACCTGAATACCCTCAATATCTTTTTCTTGCCTAATCACTATTGCCAGTACTTCCAGTACTATATTGAACAGCAGTGGAGAGAGTGGACATCCTTGTCTCATCCCTGATCTTCGGGTGAAGGCTCTCAGTTTTTCCCCATTGAGGATGATGCTTGCTGTAGGCTTGTGATAGATGACTTTAACTATATTGAGGAAAGTCCCCTCTATTCCCATTTTGGCTAGGGTTTTCATCATGAACGGGTGGTGGATCTTGTCAAATGTTTTCTCTGCATTTATTGATATGATCATATGATTTTTATCTTTTCTTTTGTTGATATGATGGATTATGTTGATTGATTTCCGAGTGTTAAACCAGCCTTGCATCCCAGGGATGAATCCTACTTGGTCATGGTGTATGATCTTTTTGATGAGTAGTTGAATTCTATTTGCTAGTATTTTGTTGAGAATCTTCTCATCTGTGTTCATCAGGGATATTGGCCTGTAGTTTTCTTTTCTCGTGTTGTCTTTGTTTCTTTTTGGTATTAGAGAGATATGGGCTTCATAAAAACTGTTTGGAAGAGTTTCCGTTTTTTCAATTTCCTGTAAAAGCTTGAGAAGGACTGACAGTAGGTCCTCTTTAAATGTTTAGAAAAATTCGCTAGTGAATCCATCTGGACCTGGGCTTTTGTTTTTGGAAAGACTTTTGATTACAGTTTCAATTTCATTGATGTTAATAGGTCTATTCAGATTCTCTAGATCCTCTTGATTCAGCTTTGGGAGATTATAGGAATTTATCCATTTATTCTAGGTTCTCTTGTTTTGTGGCATACAGACTTTCAAAGTAGTCTCATGATCTTTTGGATTTCTTCGCTTTCTGTTGTGATATCCCCCTTCTCATTTCTGATTCAGTTATTAGGTTTCTCTCTCTCTGTTTCTTTGTGAGTGTTGCTAATGGATTATCTCTCTTGTTTATTTTCTTGAAGAACCAACTCTTGGTTTCATTGACCTTTCTGATTGTTTCTTTGGTTTCCATATCATTGATTTCTGCTCTAAGTTTTATGATCTCTTTCCTTCTGCCTGATTTAGGCTCTTTCTGTTGATCCTTTTCTAATATCTTGAGCTGTGAGGTCAAGTTGTTTTTGTGCATCCTTTCAACAGACCTAAGATATGCTTGCAGAGTTAAAAATTTTCCCCTTAATACGGCTTTCGCTGCATCTCATAGGTTCTGGTAGCTCATGTCTTCATTCTAATTTGTTTCCAGGTATTTTTTGATTTCGTCCTTGATTTCGTTCCTGACCCACTCATTTTTCAGCATTGAGTTGTTTAATTTCCAGGTGTTTGATGTGGTTCTCCGTGTCTGTGTGTGATTCACTTCTATCCTCAGTGCATCATGGTCTGAAAAGATGGTTGATACTATTTCTATCTTCCTGATTCTGTTGAGGTATGTTTTGTGGCCTTGCACATGGTCTACTTTGGAAAATGTTCCGTACACACTGGAGAAGAATGTGTATTTTTTCTGTTTGGGGTGTAAAGCCCTGTATAGGTCTATAAGCCCTTTCTCTTCTATTTCTTCTTTCATAGCCAATGATTCCTTGCTGTGTTTTGTTCTTGTTGATCTATCCAGAGGTGATATGACGATGTTGAAGTCTTCAAGTACTATTGTGTTGCTAGCAATGTCCTCCTTAAAATCTGTAAGCAGTTGTTTTAAAAATTTGCTGTTCCCTCATTAGGTGCATATACATTTAAGAGTGTGATTTCTTCTTGTTGTACGTATCCTTTGATGAAGAAAAAATAGCCTTCACTGTCCCTTCTAATCTTTTTCAAGGTGAAATTAATGTTGTCGGATACTATTATGGCCACCCCAGCTTTTTTGAAGGAGCTGTTTGCTTGCAGAATTGTTTTCCGTCCTTTGACTTTGAGTCTGAGTTTGCTCTGACTGTTGAGATGTGTTTCTTGTAGGCACCAGAATGTTGGGTTCTGTCTCTGTATCCATTTTGCCACTCTGTGTCTTTTAATTGGTGAATTTAGACCGTTGACATTGACAGAGATTATTGTTATGGTGTTTACATGTTTCTGTAAGGGTGTATTGTGATTGTAGGGTTTATCTTGTCTTATAGTAGCCCTTTTAGACCTTGTTTTAGGTTTGGTTTTGAGTCTATGAAGTTCCTAAGCTGCTGTTTATCTAGAAAATAGTGTACTGTTCCTTCAATTTTGAGTGAGAGTTTAGCCAGGTAGAGTATTCTTGGTGAAGCATTCATTACAGTGAGTTTTTTCACTATATCTCGCCACTGCCTTCGGGCTTGGAGGGTTTCCTCTGATAGGCCTGCTGTGAATCTAAGGGGTGCTCCTTTGTATGTGATTTCTTCTTTGCCCTTGCTGCTTGTAGTATTGTGTCTCTATTGGCAGCATCAATCATTCTAACTATAATACATCTTGGAGTGTTTTTGTTAGGATCTCTTTTAGCTGGCACTCTTTGGGCTTCTTTAATCTGAATGGTGGCATTGTGGAGCTCTGGGAATTTTTCAGCGATGATTTATTTAACCATGGTTTTTTCATTGGGATTGTTTCCCTGAGCTTCTTGTAGTCCAGTGATTCTAATGTGTTTCTTTTGGAATCGTCTCGTAGGACTCTGATTCTCTGTAGAGCTATTTTGAGGTCCTTTGCCACTGTTTGTTGTTGCCTTTTGGCTTGTTGCAGCTGATCTTCTAGCTCACTGATTCTTTCCTCTGCTGTGGTCACTCTATTTTTGAGGGCACAGACTGAGTTTTTTATTTTATCTATGGAATCGTTGATTTGTGCCATTTCTGTGTGTAGCTTTCCAATTTCTGCTCTCATTTCTTCCTGTATTTTGTTGATTGTGCGATCGATTGTTTCTTTCATGTCCTCTTTCAATTTAGTGGATATCTGTCTGACTGTTTCATTGAGTTGATTGAACATCTTGATGACTTCATATATGAATTGTTTGTCAGAGAGGTGGCTAGCACTTACTGAGGCTTCTGGACTTGTTTCATCATCCTCTCCCTGCGGCGGGGATTTGCGTTGTTTCTTTGTGTTGGTGTGTGGGTGTAGGGAGTAAATTTCTTGGTGTGAGTAAACTATCTGCGACTGCCTGAGCGTTGGCCTGCTGAAAATTAGGCCACGCCCACTTCTAAAAGCCATGCCCTTCTAAAAGCCACGCCCACTTCTAAAGTGGCCACACCCCCAGGGATACCTGATGTGTGTCTGGGGTGCAAAGACTGGATGGGGAGGAGACCCGTGGAGCAGCGTTGGGGGCGGGCGGCGGGAAGGGGCTCAGGTCCGCTTTTATTCCCGGATCTGAAAGAATGCCTGGGCCTTTGCAGGGTGGAAGCCAAGTCCCGGAACTGACTACTGGTGGGCAGACTGACCTGATGGAGAGGAGACTCACAGAGCAGCGTTGGGGGCGGGCCTATGTCTTCTTTAATAGGATGATCTCTGCCCCATTATAGAGATATCATACAATATTTTATTCTTATTTTTTTCTCTTTTTATTTATGTAACTATTTTACTCTAGGAATCTAAAGTTGTATTTTTCTTTCATACTAGCTATTTTATAGACAACATGAATATATTTTGAGTTTATTGTTTTATTTGGTATAAGGTAGACATCTATATTTTGGCATATACATACTGTAATATACAGTTAGCAAATATATAATTTACAAATATTTAAAAGACAAGTTCTCTACAAATACAGGCAGTTCTTAGACAAATAGTATTTATTGTTTAAAATAAATCATTTATTTCTTTTTTAACGTATTACCCTGTTAGAAAGTTTTTCCTACGCTATGTCCCATAGGTTCTGGTAGCTCGTATCTTCATTCTCATTTGTTTCCAGATATATTTTTATGTTCGTCTTTGACTTCCTTCCTGACCCACTCATTGTTCAACATTGAATTGTTTAATTTCCAGGTGTTTGATTTGTTTCCCGATATCTTTGTGTGATTCGCTTTCATTGTGAGTGCATCTTGGTCTGAAAAGATTGTTGATACTACTTCTATCTTTCTGATTCTATTGAGGTACATTTTGTGGCCTAGCATAGTATGTGGTCTATTTTGGAAAATTTTCCATGTGCACTAGAGAAGAATGTGTATTTTTTTTTGGCGTGTAAAGCCTTGTATAGATCTTATTAGCCCTCTCTCTTCTATTTCTTCCTTCAAAGCCAATGTTTCCTTGTTGAGTTTTGTTCTTGTTGATCTATCCAGAGGTGATAAGGCAATGTTAAAGTCTCCAACTAGTATTGTGTTGCTAACAATGTCCTCCTTAAAATCCATAAGCAGTTGTTTTAAGTATTTAGCTGTTCCCTCATTAGGTGCATATACATTTAAGACTATGATTACTTCCTGTTATACATATCCCTTGATAAATAGAAAATGGCCTTTGCTGTCCCTTCTAATCTTTTTCAACCTGAAATTTATGTTGTTGGATACTAGTATGGCCACCCCAGCTTTTTTGAGAGAGTTGTTTGCTTAAAGAATTGTTTTCCATCCTTTAACTCTGAGTCTGTGTTTGCTCTGATTGTACAGATGTGTTTCTTGTAGACAGCAGAATGTTGGCTTCAGTTTCTGAATCCATTTTGCCACTCTGTGTCTCTTGATTGGTGCCTTTAGACCATTGACATTGAGAGAGATTATTGTCATGGGGTTTTGTGCCATCTTTCTGTAGGGGTTGGTTGTGTTTATAAGTGTTTTCCTTCTTATCTTAGAGGAGCCCGTTTAATCCTTCTTTTAGATTTGTTTTTGAGTCTATAAAGTTCCTGAGCTGTTGTTTATCTACAAAATGCTGTACAGTTCCATCAAGTTTGAGTGAGAGTTTAGCTGAAAAAAGTATTCTTGGTAAGGTGTTCATTACATTGAGTTTTTTTCACTATATTCCACCATTGTCTTCGAGCTTGAAGGTTTTCCTCCTCTGATAGGACTGCTGTAAGACATCGGGAAACAAATCTGATAGGGGTGCTCCTAAGTATGTGATTTTCTTCTTTGACCTTGCTGCTTGCAATACTGTGTCTCTCTCCACAGCATCCATCATTCTGACTATAATATGCCTTGGAGTGTTTTATTTGGGTCTCTTTTAGCTGGCACCCTTCTATCTCCTTGAATCTGTATGTCTGCACTCTTTAACTCTGGGAACTTTTCAGCAATGATTTCTTTGACTGTGACTTTTTCATTGGGGTTGCCTCCCTGTCCTTCTAGCACTTCAGTGATTCTAGTATTCTTCTTGGTGTCATCCCCTAGGTCTCTGATTCTCCTTAGAGCTATTTTGAGGTCTTTTCTCATTGTTTGTTTTTCCCTATGCGATTTCTGTTGCTCATCTTCAAGCTCACTGATCCTGTCTTAAGCTGAATTCATACTACTGCTGAGGGCACCTACTGAGTTTTTAATTTCATCTACCAAATCCTTTATTTGTGACACTTCTTTTTGTAGCTTTTTTTATTTCTGCTCTCATTTCTTCCTGTATTTTCTCGACTATATGTTCTATTGTTTCTTTCATTTCTTCCTTTAGTTTTCTGGATATCTCTTCCATTGATTCATTAAGTAGTTCCTTGACCATCCTCTGAATTTAATCTCAGAATTCTTTATTGGAGAAAGCATATTTGTGGATAACCCCGTTTGAGGATTCAGGACTCTTTTCTTCGTCCTCTCCTATAGTGGAGATTTGCACTGTTTCTTCATATTGCTTTGGTTGTCTAGTGGTAAAACTATGGAATTCATTAGCACTGTTCCCTCTTATTGTTGGAAAGGATTCTAGATATTGTTGGTCGATGGTGGTCACCTTTCTCCCTTTCTAGAGTCTGACCTTCCTCTCAGGCATTATTCTTTGGCTTATAATGGGCACTTAGTGAAGATTTGAGGGAGGTACTCTTTTAATATTGGGCTTGTAAAGCTTCTTGCATACTGGTCTTTTGCTAAAGCCATGCTAATAGGAAAACTTGTAGTGTTTCAAGCATTCCCAAGGAAAGAAGACAGGGCCTATATAGATAACCAAACCACTCAGCTCAAGATCTTGGAAAAAGACAAACAAAAGGAACCCAAAATTGGCCAAAGGAAAGAAATAATAAAACTTAGAGCAGAAATTAATGACATGCAAACCAAAAAAAAATCCAAAAGGTCAATGAAACCAAAAGCTTGTTCTTTGAGAAAATAAATAATATCAATAAACCACTAGCAAGAATCACAAAGAAAGAGAGAGAGAACCCTAAAAACTGAATCAGAAATGAAAAAGGGCATATCACAACAGAAACCAATGAAATTCAGAAGATCATCAGAGATTACTTTGAGAGTCTGTATGGCACAAAACAAGAGAACCTAAAAGAAATGGATAAATTCCTGGATTCCTATAATCTCCCAAGATTGAACCAGAAAGACTTGGGATACTTGAATAGACCCATTTATATCAAGGAAATTGAAGTGGTAATGAAAAGTCTTCCCAGAACCAAAGCCCAGGCCCAGACGGGTTCATTAGAGAATTCTTCCAACCATTCAAAGACCTTTTGCCAGTTCTCCTCAATCTTTTCCAGGAAATTGAAAAACCAGGTACTCTCCCAAACAGCTTCTATGAGGCACATATCTCCCAAATACCAAAAGCAAACAAAGACATCACCAACAAAGAAAACTATAGGCCAATATCCCTGATGAACATGGATGCGAAGATCCTCAACAAAATATTAGCAAAAAGAATCCAACAACTCAACAAAAATATTATACAGCACGACCAAGTGGGATTCATCCTGGAGATGCAAGGAAGGTTGAACATTTGGAAATCAATCAACATAATCCATTATATCAACAGAAGTAAAGATAAAAACCATATGATCATATCAGTAGATTCAGAGAAAGCTTTTGACAAGAAACAGCACCTGTTTATGATGAAAACTCTCACCAAAATGGGTTTTGAAAGAACTTTTCTCAAGATGTCAAAGTCATCTATGACAAACCCATGTCAAGCATTATTCTCATAGGGGAAAAACTAAGGACCTTTCCTCTAAGATTAGTCAGGGACAAGACAAAGATGCCCACTATCACCACTTCGGTTTAACATAGTAGTGGAATTACTTGCAATAGCGATTAGAAAAAGACATTAAAGGCATCCAGATAAGAAAGCAAGAAATCAAGCTCTCACTATTCACAGATGATATGATACTATATCTCGAGAATCCTAAGTCTTCTACCAAGAAAGTCCTAGAAACAATAGACTTGTGCAGTAAAGTCGCAGGCTATAAAATCAATGCCCAAAAGTACATCGCCTTCCTATATGCAAATAATGGGAGAGAGGAAAGTGACATAAAAAAAATAATCCAGTTCACAATTGTGCCCCAGGAAATCAAATACCTCGGGATCAGCTTAACTCAGGAAGTAAAAGGCCTGTACAAAGAAAACTACAAAATGCAACTTCAGGAAGTAAAAGAGGACACGAGGAAATGGAAACATATACCCTGCTCATGGATAGGAAGAATTAACATTGTCAAAATGACAATGCACCCGAAAGCACTATACAGATTCAACACGATCCCTATAAGGATACCCATAAAATTCTTCAAAGAAATTGATCAAGCACTCCTGAAATTCATATGGAACAACAAATTCCCACAAATAGCTAAATCAATTCTTGGGAAAAAGTCGTAGGGAGGCATTACCCTCCCCAACCTCAAACTCTACTATAAATTGGTAATAATTAAACAGCACTGTACTGGGACAAAGCCAGGGCCGTAGACCAATGGAACAGGGTGGAATATCTGTACACACAACCCCAAACGTATGAACATCTAATCTTTGATAAGGGAGAAAGAAATGTGAAGTGGAGCAAGGAATGGTGCTAATTTAACAAATGGTGTTGGCATAACAGGACAACTACATGCAAAAAAATGGGCTTAGGCCTAGACTTAACACCATGCACAAAAGTCAGATCAAAATGGATTAAAGATCTCGACATCAGGCCAAAATCCAGACGGTACATTGAAGACAAGGTTGGCAAAACTGTCCACGATATTGAGGCTTATAGAATCTTCAAAGACGACACTCCACTGACCAACCAAGTGGAAACAGAGATAAACAAATGAGACTATGTTAAATTAAGAAGCTTCTGCACCTCAAAAGATATAGTGACCAGAATACAAAGACAATCTACAGAATGGGAAAGGATATTTACCCAACTTATCTGATAAGGGGTTGATAACAAGAATATACAAGCACTGGTTGGACTTTACAAGAAGAAAACATCTAACCCCATCAAAAAATGGGGTGACGAAATGAGCATATACTTTCCCAAAGAAGAAATCCGAATGGCTAAAAGGCACATGAGAAAATGCTCTACATCACTAATCATCATGGGGATGCAGATCAAAACAACAATGAGATATCATCTCACACCACAGAGACTGGCCCACATTCAAAAGAACAAAATCAATCTGTGTTGGCATGAATATGGTGAGAAAGGGACTGTCCTTCACTGCTGGTGGTAATACCAACTGGTTCAGCCTTTTTGGAAAACAGTATGGACGATTCTCAAAAAATTAGAAATTGAGCTCCCATTTGATCCAGCTATACCACTCCTGGGAATATATCCCAGAGAGGCAAAAAAGTATAGTCTAAGTGATACCTGCAATTGTCTGTTTATTGCAGCACTCTTTACAATAGCTAAAATCTGGAAAAAAAATCCTGAGTTCCCAAGAACAGATGACTGGTTAAAGAAGCTTGTTACCTACACAATGGAGTACTATGTAGCTGTTAGAAAAGATGATGGAGTCATTAAATTTACATACAAGTGGTACTACATGGAAAGTATCATGTTAAGTGAAATGACTCAGAAAGAAAGGGATAGACATAGAAAGATTGCATTCATCTGGGGAACATAAAGTAACAAAAAAGGAGACTAACACTCAAGAATGGCCGAGATAAGTACCAGGAGGTTCCCTCCATGGCCTGGAGGCCAGCCGTACATGCCAGGGGAAAAGGCAGCTCAGATAGAGAATGGAGCACCAAGTAAAGGGTGCTGGGAGGATTCTCCCAGGATGGGAGATGCATGCTAAAAGTAGACCATATACTGAACATGATCGTCCCTCAATGCCTCTTTTGCAAACCACAGCACCCAAAAGGAGAGAGAAAATAAAAAGGAATGCCCTGCCACAGGGGTGGTTTGGGATGGTGAGATAGGGGGGGCAGATACTGGGAGCACTGGAGGTGGAGAATGGGCACTGGTGGAGGGATGGGTATTCAATCGTTGTATAACTTAAACCCAAGCACAAAATATTGTAAGTCTACAACTGTACCACATCGTGTTTCACTAATAAAAATAATTTAAAAAAAAGAAAAAAGAAAGTTTTTCTTAAGCTTTTATTTAATTTCTTTACTTTTTTGTTAATTGTAATTCATAACATTACTATAAAAGAAAATTTTCTCTAGAACAGTCTTTCTTTAGAAATGTTAAGGCCTCCTGCTCTGTTGCATAGTTCATGCTCAACTTTTAGAAATAATTCTTGATGCTTGAAAAGAACGAAACTGCTTTTAATAGCGTATGAATTTCAGAAATGTGCTTTATATCAAGCTTAACATTTTACAAAAATTTACTCATTCAGCCAAATCCATACTCTTACTGAGATGTTATCTCTTAGCAACTAATAGAAGTAGCCCATAACAAAATTAACATGAATATAGAATTTTTAAACTGAAATGTAACTGGTCTTATCTTTATAATACATCTAAAATTCAGCTACTAACTTCTAGAATAGAATCATTAATATCAAGACACAAATGATATATAATGTATCCATAGAAGGACATAATTAAGATCTTTTATAGTATTTTAATAAAGTCAAACATTAAAAATACTTTTTAGAAGTGAAACAGAAAGTCTCTTATTACAATAGGAAATAGAATAATAAGACATAATTATTTAAAATGAGAAAGGTGTGCCCTTTGTTTCTGCCAGGCACAGTCTACTCAAATGGAAAACTGGGTGGCCACGTGCTACCAAGGTCCCTCAAAAATATAAATAAATAAACAAGTAAACATTAAGTACAGAGAGAGCTAATGACAGAACTGGGTAGTGAAGATTGACCTTTGTATTGATCATTGATATTTTATGAATATTCTCAAACCAGCTGAGAGTATAAAAAGTCTACAGAGAATATCCAGGGAGGATGAACCAAAAGAATACACCTCTGTGAATATCCTCCGAAGAGACAGCTATCGGTATACTGAAGCTAAAGTGGATACACTGTAGTAAAAGAAAGAACCTATCCTGATGCTCTTAATTTGATTCATAGTGAGATGTTCATTATCACTCTTCCTAGAACCTAATTTCCGATTGATGCATTCACTTTACTCTTTATGTACTCAATACAACATGTCAAAGAAATATTTTCTTCTTGAACTATAATAATGCTCCTTTTCAAATATATCCTCCTCTTGATATGCAATATATCTTTATATCTGTCGGTTTATATATGACCTGAAAATTAATTGAGAGAACCAAAAGAATAGTTTATTTTAATATTATTATTATTATTATTAGTCCAGCAATGTTATGTTGATATTTTTTGTTGTGTTATTTGTGATATTCTATATTCACATATTGACGCTATGTTATCAATTATTCGTAAGTTCTTCCAGTTATTAATTGTTCTGAAAATGCTTTTGTGTTATTCTCATTCTCCAACTGTAGCCAGCTCACATAGACTTTAATTTTATGTTTTTTTCATCTTATTTATTTGAAGATGTGCATTCATTCTCTCATGACCTCTGAATTTAATCTTAAATATATTCTGTTTCTAAAGGTTCTTTCATTGTAAGTAATTTTTCTTTTCTATTTGGTGGTATTTAAAACATTTATCTTCTGTGGTGTTCTCTATACAAAACCTCATATATGTGTCTCAGAATAAATTTGAATTTGTTCCTATTGATTAGGGCTGGAGCGATAGCACAGTGGGTAAGGCGTTCGCCTTACAAGCGGCCAACATGGCCGACCCGAGTTCGATTCCTCCGCCCCTCTCGGAGAGCCCGGCAAGCTACCGAGAGTATTCAATATGCCAGACACAGTAACAACAAAGTCTCCAATGGAGACGTTACTGGGCCCGCTCGAGCAAAATCGACGATCAACGGGAGGGCCTTTACCTTTACCTTTACCTATTGATTATTCTTATGAGTTCAATCCAGTGTTTCAAATGTCTTTTTTGTAGAATTAGCTTTCACTTTTCTTTAATATACTTTCAATATTTCTATTTCATATATATTTGGAGAATGTTGAGATTATTTTGTACCTTGTAAAAAGTACTTTGTATACTCCATACCTATTAACCTTCATTATTCAGTTTTTTATTTTGGGAACTCAGTTCTGGATGGCTTTCTTATATCAGTCCATTAATCCACTGATTATATGTAAATTTTATTTTAAAAATTTGATCTTATTTTATATTATATTTTTAGAGTTAATACTTTTACATATTTTATTTATTTATTTATTTATTTTTATTGAGTCACTGTGAGATACAGTTACAAAGCTTTCATGTTTGAGTTTCAGTCATATAATGATCAAACACCCACCCCTCCACCAGTGTATATTTTCCACCATCAATGTCCCCAGCGAATGAGACCAGTTGTAGTTACTGGTTTTGGCATATCGAATACACAGCGGATAACTTGCCAGGCTCTTCCGTGCGGGCGGAATACTCTCGGTAGCTTGCCAGTCTTTCCGAGAGGGATAGAGGCTTTTGGGGCGACCTCTAATCACCCTTGTAGATGTTACCATATTTGAACCCTATCAAATATGGTACGACAATTCCGGAAGATGGGTATTTAGTGTATTATGATGTGTCATGCGGCCGCTTCGTGCGGCCGCGCGGGTCTGGAAAGCGTCCTGGAGTGTGGCCACGGCTGGGTAGTGGAAGTAGTGTCGAGAGTGGAAGTCTGCCAGTGGGGTATTTATCTGGGTAGGGTGGGTCTCCTGTGCGCAATTCGATCCCTGGGTGGTTGATGGAAGCAGACAGGGCAGGGTAGGGTGGGACTCCTGATTAGAATCCCTTTGTCACCTGTGGTGGTGGGAGCAAGCAGAGAAGCTCTGTCTCTGGGTCCGCAGAGCCTGGAGTTCAAGGTCTCAGAGAGTTCAACTTATCTTGTTCTGTGGGTCTTCAGTCGTGCGTAGGTCTCGGCCGGAGCTGCCACGCGGGTCCGGAAAGCGTCCTGGAGTGTGGCGGCGGCTGGGTAGTGGAAGTAGTACTTCCACTACAGTAACAAGACAGTAACTACAACTGGTCTTATTCACCTGACCCTGAAGGCTTCACCGACATGGCAGCACTGAGAAGGATGAGAAAGGAGAGGCCGACAAAATCTCAAGGCCTACATAGGCTGCCACAACGAAGGAAGACAAAAATGATCATCTGTACTTTCAATGCACGTACGCTAGCATCAGATCCATCCATCGAGGACCTGACGGTACAAGCGCGAATGATCAAGTACGACATCATTGGTCTGACCGAGACAAGAAGGCACAAATCTCACCATGCCGTTTTCGACACTGGAGAAGAATTGTTCCTCGGAACATGCGATAAAAGAGGTGTTGGAGGCGTCGGTGTCCTTATCAACACAAACTTGGCCAAGAGCATTGATTCATTCGAGTGCCTAACAACCTGAATCGGAAGTTTACATTTGAATAGATGTGAATCACTGCCTGCAGTTTCTATCTTTGTTGTCTATGCACCAACATCTCATTATGATGAAAGAGAAATCGAGAAGTTCTACGTGGAGCTAGAGAAGTTCTATAAAGAAGACCACACCTTCTACAAGATCATTGTGGGTGATTTTAATGCCAAGATAGGACCGAGAAGATCAGCTGAAGAACTTCACATCGGGGCCCATGGCCTAGAATGGAACGAACAGGGTGAGAGACTGTCTGAGTTCATCATGTCGACCAAGACCATTCATGGTAACTCACAGTTCCAGAAGGCAGAATCTAAACAATGGACATGGGAGTCTCCCGGTGGACGATTCCACAACGAAATAGACCACACCATATTCAATCGACGGTTTTGCCTGACTGATGTCGCTGTTGTCCCAAAATTTCGAATGGGATCGGACCACCGTCTCCTTCGTGCAAAATTCTACTTCACAGAGCGGGGAGAAAGGGCTGCAAAGTTCAAAAAGAGAACTCCCAGAATGACCACCAACTGGGAACTCTTTGGTACTATTGCGGCAACATGGGAATATGCCATTGTTGAGAGAATTGATGAGGAATACGATCGACTGGTTCAGCACCTCCATGAATGTGCGAGGAATGCCAAGAGAGAGACAGCCACAAAAAATCGCCTATCTTCGAAAATTCTTGAGCTAATTCGCCAGCATGGTTTGCACATGCCTCAGGCAACCGCAAGCTAACGTCCGAGCTCGCAAAGCAGTGCAGAGATGTAATCAAGGAAGACCTCAAAGAGAGAAGAGCAGAAGTACTGGTAGATGCGGCAGAAGCCGGGAAAAGTATTCGTAATGCCCGCCTGTCCTTCGCCAACTATAAGACCAAGATGACTGCCCTCCGACGTCCTGATGGATCCATCACATCCTCCAGAACGGCAATGGAGAAGATTATCCATGACTTCTACTCAAATCTCTTCGATAGCCATGTCCACTTGCCGACATACCAAATTCCACAGGATGGATATGTCGTTCCCAATGTTCTCCCTTCCGAAATCCGACACGCCATTTTGTCGGTAAAGAAACAAACAGCACCCGGCACAGACAAGGTCAGACCTGAACACCTGAAGAACCTGTCGTCACTACTCATCAATACACTGGCTCGGCTCTTCCCTCGCTGCCTGTCTGAATGCAAGATTCCGTCCCAATGGAAAACCAGCAGGACCGTACTACTGTTCAAGAAGGGAGACATCCATGACATTGGCAACTATTGCCCGATCTGCCTATTGTCTGTCATCTACAAGTTGTTCACTCGAGTCATCCTAAATAGGATTGGCAGAACACTAGATGAAGGACAACCATGCGAGCAAGCCGGGTTCCGCAAAGGATTCAGCACCGTCGACCATATCCACACGATAACCAAGCTCATTGAGGTTTCTCGGGAGTTCAAGATGCCGCTCTGTTTAACGTTCATTGATTTAAAGAAGGCCTTTGATTCTGTTGAGACGGAAGCGGTCATTGAAGCACTAGCCAATCAGGGCATTCAAGCCTGGATCCTCCGTGAGCTCTATTGCGGATTCACTACCAGGATTTCACCATTCTACAAAGAAGTGATCGTTGATGTCAAGAGAGGGGTGCGGCAGGGTGGTACCATTTCACCAAAACTCTTCAGTGCCACCCTCGAGAATATCATGGGACGACTGGAATGGGAAGGAATGGGAGTGAAGATAGATGGTCGGCAACTACACCACCTCCGCTTTGCTGATGACATTGTTTTAATAACACCAAACATCAGCCAAGCGGCACAAATGCTGGCCGACTTTGACCGTGAGTGTGGAAAGGTAGGACTACAGCTGAATCTTACGAAGACAATGTTATGAGAACCAGCCTTGTTCCTGATGCCCCATTCGCTCTCAATGGAACGACCATCTCCGAATGCAACAGCTATGTGTACCTAGGTCGAGAGGTCAACATGACAAATGACCTGGCACCCGAGCTGTGCAGGAGGAAGAGAGCGGCTTGGAACGCCTTCAAGAACGTCGAAGAAATAGCTAGGAGGACGAAGAACCTCCAGCTCCGGGCACATCTCTTTGATTCCACTGTTCTTCCTGCATTAACATATGCCTCAGAGACCTGGGCCCTACGCTAACAAGATGAGAACGCTATTCAGGTCTCCCAAAGAAGAATAGAAAGAGCTATGCTTGGAATATCACGTTTCACTCAAATGAGAGAGAGAATCCGGAGTTCTGACATCCGTCGACGATCAAGAATTGAAGCTAATGGTATCTTCAAAGATGCCACGCCACTGGCCGAGCAAGTGAAAACAGAGATAGATAAATGGGACTATCTTAAACTAAGAAGCTTCTGCACCTCCAAAGAAACAGTGACCAAAATACAAAGACAGTCTACAGAATGGGAAAGGATGTTCACCGAATACACATCTGACAAGGGGTTGATATCCAGGATATACAAAATACTGGTTAAACTCCACAAGAAGAAAACATCCAACCCCATCCAAAAATGGGGCAATGAAATGAACAGAAACTTTCTCAAAGAAGAAATCCGAATGGCAATAAAGCACATGAGAAAATGCTCTACATCATTAATCATCAGGGAGATGCAGATCAAAACCACAATGAGATACCATCTCACACCTCAGAGACTGGCCCACATTCAAAAGAACAAAAGCAACCGATGCTGGCGTGGATGTGGCGAGAAAGGGACACTCCTTCACTGTTGGTGGGAATGTCCACTGGTTCAGCCCTTCTGGAAAACAGTATGGACGATTCTCAAAAAATTAGAAATTGAGCTCCCATTTGACCCAGCAATACCACTCCTGGGAATATATCCCAGAGAGGCAAAAATGTATAGTCGAAGTGACATCTGCACTTGTTTGTTCATTGCAGCACTCTTTACAATAGCCAGAAACTGGAAGAAACCTGAATGCCCAAGAACAGATGACTGGTTAAAGAAACTTTGGTACATCTACACAATGGAGTACTATGTAGCTGTTAGAAAAGATGAAGTCATGAAATTTACATACAAGTGGTACAATATGGAAAGTATCATGCTAAGCGAAATGAGTCAGAAAGAGAGGGATAGACATAGAAAGATTGCATTCATCTGGGGGATATAAAGTAACAAAGTATGAGATTAATACCCAAGAATAGCTGATATCAGCACCAGGAGGATTACTCCATAACTTAGAGGCCAGCCGGGTATCCTAGAGGAAAGGGCAGTTCAGATAGAGAAGGGAGCACCAAATAAAGGATGTTTGGAGGATCCTCCCAGGAGGGGAGATGCATGTCGAAAGTGGACTATGGACTGAACATGTTTGCCACTCAATGCCTCTTTTGCAGACCACAACACCCAAAAGGAGAGAGAGAACACAGGGGATTGCCCTGCCACAGAGACAGGGGGGATGGGGGGATGGGGGTGGGAGGGATATTATCCATGGTGGTGGAAAATGGGCACTGGTGGAGGGATGGGTATCTGATCATTGTATAATTGAAACCAAAGCACAAAAAATTGTAAATCTACAACTTTAAAAAAAATAAAATAAAATAAAGGGAAAAAAAATGTATTAGAAACTAAAATGTGGGTACCAGATATGCTTACTCTTACCTGATTTAAAATTCCTTCATTTAATAGAACAAAAACTACATGTATATTCATACATTAATTCTCATTTAATATATGTCTATGTCTGATTTTATGTATATCTATATCTTATTTAATGTATATATCATTTAATTCACTTATCTATAATTATTTCTGATATAATCATCTGTAGCTATACAGTTAAACATCCTTTCTAACTGATGTATTAAAAGTAATCCAGGTCAAAAAAAAAAAAAAGAATCTGGGACGCTGTCTCATATGCCAAGGTGTCGAAAATCAGATGGGCTGGTCACGTAATGAGATTTAAAGACGACTGCTGGACTAGAGCTGTTACGACTGGATTCCACGGGATGTCAAAAGACCGCGTGGCCGCCCACCTTCCAGATGGTCAGACTTCTTCATTAAGATCATGAACGATCGGTTTGAGGCCCTTCATGTTCCCGGAGCGAACAAATGCCATTGGGCTACACTAGCACGCGACAGGGACAAATGGAGACTTTACTGGCACCCGCTCGAGCAAATCGACGACTAATGGGAAGTTAAGTGAAGTGATTAAGTGATTAATGTCCCCAGCATCCTCCCCCCACCCCCATCCCAACCCTCCCCCTGCCTCTATGGCAGTTAATTTTCCTCTTACTTTCTATTTTGTACCATTATGGTTTGCAGTACAGATACTGAGAGGCCATCATGTTTGATCATTTATCTACTTTCAGCACACATCTACCCTCCTGAGTGATCCTTCCAACCATCATTGACTTCGTGATCCCTTCTCTATTCTAGTTGCTCTATGGTTGGAAGCCTGCATCATGAGCTGGGGGAGAAGGCAGTTGTACTAATTTTACATTTATCGTTTTTTGAGTAGTATTTTATTTTATTATGGCTTTAGCTGTTAATAGATTATTATTTTTAAAATACCACTTTTGTTAATTTATGGGGTTTGAGTGACACATATATTTGTAATTTTTTTTTGCAGAATTTTCCTTATAGTTTTTGTAATAGACTTCATTTTAGCTGTGGCTGGTTTTCCTCTATAATATGTACATGTACCTGTTTAGATTTTTGCTATTCTCCTTTTCTTACTCTGGCTTTAGGCTATAGTTCACATTCATTTTATATTATATATGCATACATGCATGATTTTGCTTATATGTAGCTTATATATACATCATATATATATATATATATATATATTCTAAAAGGACTAGCAGAGATTTGATAAAAATACAGTTCATCTCCTCACAAGAACTCAGAGAAGTTAACAATTTTTCTTTTTCAAGGAGTAACTTTTCCATTTTTATGATACACATTGAAATTTCATGTTTGCTGCTTTTATGTAGATTTTGAGTCATCCTGTACTGGGGATTGTAGATTATTAGTTTTATAAAGAATCTATAGATTCTTCTATCTGGATGGTCCAAATAGACCAAAACCTGTATACTTGTGTCCAATATAGTTTAGAACATTAAAGATTGAGTTCTTATTCCCAGAGCCTAGTATTTATTAGTATAGAACTTCAGTTCTTTCTTTATTTTAACATTTTAATTTTGATATCTAAGGAATTTTTCTCACTATCATTTAAACGTAATTTTTATTGAAATTTACAGTTTTTTTTTTGTGTATCAACACTTTATATATGTTTGTAGGAGAGGAATAGGTCTGTCCTAATATATTGCATTTTGATGATAATCTTTACCATTTTAATGCAGTTTTACCTATACTTGAAATCATAGTTTGTATGCAACTTAAGGCCTTTGTTTTCCACCAAGTATTACAATAATATAACTTTTATATTTTATTTCTAACTACATATATAATTTTACTGATGGCTAATATTCCTTTCCATTTATGTTCCTTATATTATTTAAACATTGTACTGTATTTTGCTTACATTATTTATGTTATATACTTCCAATAATAAAGTTATATTAATTACTTTTTCTCCTTTTTCAGATTATTTCCTGTGGATTGAATGGAGAACCAAAATTTCTATTTTAAAACAATTTTTAAAAGTATTACTGAATGAAAATTTCGGTCAAGTATTTATATTAATATTATAAAATTTTAAAACACTAAAGCTTCAACTAACCTGAAAAAGATAGTCTGTAAACACTCACATATGATGACCAAATAAAGAATTAGTTGTAAGTCTTCATTCTCTATTGCTTTCTACTTTCAATATGTCTAGTGATAGTTACTATATAACCTTTCTTGAAAGGTCATTTTGTCACTTACTTTTCTAATATTAATTTTATTAATATTTTCATAATATTTAATATGAATTCCCAAACTTTAATTTCTTCTATAAATATGTATCTGCTCCCTCTCACCCACACATTTAATAATTAACAGCTAATTCGTATCTGTGTTTAAAAAATATAGCTCATAGAAAAAAAACCCCACATGTTCAAGTATCTTCACATAAAGAAATGAAAGCTTCAAGAATGAAAAAGAAAATGTAGCCCAGAAATAGCATCAGAGAACCTCAAAGAGAAATAAATTATCTAACTGCCCAGCTACCGGCCAAAGCTGGCCAAAGATCAATAGTAGTTACAAAACATTAAGTCTTCTGCCTTCAGGGAAGCAACTAAAATCTCTACCAGCAATTAAATAGCCTAAAGCAAGAATGTGAACCAATTGATCAAAGTTATAGGGAGGCATATTTTGACTTAGAGTAAGAAGAACTTTCTAAAAGTTGAAGTTATCCAAGCATGTAATGAGGTGGTGAATTCCCTAACACTTAAGTTCCTCCCGTAGAAGTTGGATTATTTATTAGCATATTATATGGGCTAATCTCACATTAGTGGCTTTCAAACATTGCACACACACACACACACACACACACACACACACACACACGAATACATACAGAAACTCTAGAACTGACCTTTAATTGCAGCCTGAGTTGATGCACATAAGGATGGATATTTCTTTCTTTTCCAATCAAGGTAACATAGTTTATAGCAGCATTAATATTTATGCATCAGGAATGTAATGTTACTGCATAACATCCATTGCCAAAGTAGCAATATCTTCCATCACAGTCTCTATATCCATTTTAAAAAAAATAATTCTTGTACTGACAATAAGCAGTGGTTGAAAAAAAATTTTTTATTCAAATCAAATTATCACAAATGTTTATCTGTACACTGAGATTCTGTGAAAATTTTTCTCTTTCATGTGTACATATCTCTATAGTTGTCCATGACTTTGGGCAGGTGGATATATGTGAGTGAATGTTTTTAATCAGTGTAGACTGAGGGAACAGTGTGATAGACATCCCATTACACTTTAGAAGTCATACTCTGTACCCTGATTCAAATCTATTTCCTCTGGTGTTAGTGATTTTATGTTTTAACTCCAAAATACAATGGCATGAGCTATTTCTAATCAATTAATATTACATTATTCCACATTCATATTTATGTTACCCTATCCTGATAAGAGACATTTGAAGATAATTATGCTTGCAACTATTGACCTTTAGCAGATAACTTGTGTGCAAAGGAAATATATATATATATATATATATATATATATAAATTGGAAATGAAGTAAAATCCTTTATATATCCAACCCTGTATGATGTACTTTTTTTTCATGAAGTTAACCACTCTTACAACTTTCTGTTACAAATATTTAAATAGAGATTATATGTTTTGGCAAATACATACACAGTTTTTTCCATACAATTTTGTTACTGAGGAAATCATGATCTCAAGAAAATCTTCATATTTAGACCTTATACTGAAATACAAAAGTTTAAAATATTGAAAATAAGGAATGCTTAATCAATTTCAGAGAAAAATCCCATTTGTTACAGTATGAACATGTAGCATAAGAATAAATGTTTTTAGAAGCCACTGAAACTTAGAGATTATTTATTAGCATAGCATAGCCTAATGTCCCTTGACTGTATATAACTCTAAAGTTACCATTAAGCAAAGGGATGTTTAGGACTTTGAAATTACACTTTTCTAAAAGTTTCCTAAATTTTCAGTGAAACCATTTTAGTCAAACTGACAGAGAATCAGTAAGGAAAATTATTGATGGATGTTCTTGAGTTTCATCCTTAAAGGATGAAAGACAATAAATGGACTTAATAGATATCTATAGGGATTTTTATATTCTGAAAAGCTGAATGTGTATTCTTTTCTAGTGCTATTATATCATTCTCTAGCCTAGGCTGCATAATGGAACACAGAACAGGTCTACATAAAATTAAGAAAATAGAAATCATATTAAGTGCCCTCCCTTATTATAATCTCTAGGTTGGAAATAAAACACAAATAGGAAGCTAGGGAAATCTCAAACACTTTAAGATATTTAAGAACACACTGCCAAATAACCATTGGGCCAAAGAGGGAATAAAAAATAAGTTTTTAACTTTTAATTTTAAATATTTTTTAAAAACTTAGAAGACTTCCTTGATAAAATGAGAATTGAGACATGAGATACAAGAATTTATGAAACAGGGAAAAGTTCATGCTAAGAGGAAAGTTCAAAATACTACAGGTATTTATCAGAAATAAATGGGCACAAATAAACTATCTACCCTCATCCTTCAAGAAGCTAGAAAAGAACAACAAAGAGAGTTCAAAGTAAGTAAAAGGAAAATATTAAATTTCAGACATGAAATCAGTGTTATGAAAATTAAAAAAATAAAATTCAATAGATCAATGAAACCAACAGTTATTGTTTTGGAAAGAGCAATTATGATAGGCACCCACTGCACCCTCTAGATTCAGAAAGAAAAAACATGATCAATGAAATCAAAAGTTAAAGAATAGTAATTTCAGCTAACAACTCAGAAATATGAACGATAATATGAGATGATTGAGACCCTTTATGCCACTAAAAAAATAGGAGAAACAAATACATTTCTGAGTCCTATAACCTCCTGATATTAAGATAAAAGAAAGTAGAAAACTTGAATAGACCTATGACAATCAATGAAGTCAAGACAGTAATCAAAAGTATTTCCAAGAATAAAAGTCCCAGACCAGATAGATCCCAAACTTCAAAGTGGACCAGGAAATGGAAAAACAGGAACCACTGAATAATGCCCCAAACTTTAACACTATTATGAACATATTACACAAATGATAATTTTTTAAATATGAGTGTTTTCAAGGACCTAGACCATCAGATACCCAGAATAACCAAAGCAATAGTAGGAAAGATGACTATAGGCATTGAATTCTCAGACCTTAATCTTTACTACAAATCTATAGCAATTAAAACTGTATGGTACTGAAGAGCCCAGAGAGAGCGAGTCAGTAGATAAGGCACTTTCCATGCATACAGCTAACCCGGGTTCCATCCTAGAAATCCCATATGATTCCCCTGAGCATCTCCAGGAGTGATCCCTGAGTAGAACCAGGAGTAGGTTCTGGGCACACCTGTGTGTGGACCAAAAACAAAAAGAAAACCAAACCAAACCAAAACAACCTGCATGATATGGGAACAATAGATCTCACCCTCTTTTGTTTTAGAAATATAAGTTTTGAGATGTCGGTGTGCTCGCTCTCAGATCATGGAATAGAATTGACATCCCAGAGACAAACTATCAGATATATTGGCAGATAGTTTATAACAAAGGGACTAGAAGCATGAAGTGGAGTAAGGAGATTCTTTTCAACAAAATGCTGCTTATAAAACTAGATAATCCCAATCAATAAATATTTCTCCTGACCACAATCTCATACTATTTATAAATGTCAATTCAAAATGAGTTAAGTACTTGATTATTGTACCTTTTCTTTTTAAAATACATTGAAAAAAGCAATGCAAAAAAGTCTTCAATGATATGACAGCATTTGCAAAGAAAACAAAAGTGGAAAGAAACAAATGTGGCTACCTCAATCTAATAAACTTATTCATTGTGAAATAAATGAGGTCTAAAATGGAAATGTACCCCAATGATTGGGAGAAAATATTTGTATGCACATTAGACATAATGCTAATATACAAATCACTATTAAAGGTCATTATCAACAGAAAAGTAGCAAATAAGCAACAAAAAAATGGGGAGAGGCAATGAATAGAAAATTCCTCAAAGGTGACTTAAAGATGACCATCAGGCAAATGAAAAAAAAATATTCATCATTACGACTTATCAGGGAAATGCAAATAAAATTGACAATGATTTTTCACTGTTGCTGCAAAAGTGGATTTATTCTTGAGGTCAAGGGTTCTTTAGAAATGTATGAAAGATTCACATACAGAATTCAGTTGCTTAAGAAGTTTTACTGTACAGTTTAAGTAGATGGGTCTGGGTCTCTTTGCAATATCCAGGCTTCTCCTTTTACCTTAGTGTAAGGTAAAAGAGTTTATGGTCGCAACATCACTCATCCTGCCCCTCAATGAATATTTCAGATTACAATGTCCTTGTTCTCTGTCTACTTGCGTCCACTGTACAATTGTCTGGTCTTTGTATTGTATGTTTGTATTTTGGTAAAGGATACAAATGCTATATGTATATATTTTTAAATAATGTAAAAGTACTCTATTTGTTCAGCCATTGATTAAGCTGATCGAATTGACAGATGCCATTTTTTTTATCCATTGTATTTTCCCGGTCTGATGTCTGCAGCTGGTATCCGGTACCCTGTGTCAGTTTGTTGGGACTTGCTGTTCTGTATTCTATCACTGGAGCTCTCTAGAACTACACACAGGCAACTTCCTGTCTGCTTGGGTTTGCTTAATCCTCTGCCATGGCTACACATGCATAGGTGAGAACCTTTGCAGTCTTGTTGGCTTATGTGAGACAACAGGAGAGAACGTTGCTTGAATGGTGGCTTCCATTTATCTCCTATACTGTCTTTCCTCCCCGGCTATCCCATTACATTTTTAGACTGGATACCTTTATTGGTGGGTGAGATTTAAAATGACCAATTATTAATGAGTTCACCTGCTATTTCTCTCTCCCAGTCACACCATAACAGCACTACATACCAGCAATACTGGCTTATATAAAAAGTCTAGAAGCAGTACTTGTGAAATGTGGCAAAGAAAAGAAAGGGAACTCATTCACTGCTGGTGCACTGTTTCATGACTCAGCAATTTTGAAAACTGTTTGGAGATTTCACAAAAACCTTAAGATAAAACTTCCATTTGGGACATGTGTTGATCCGCGCCACCAAGCCTGCCCGGAGGGGGAAGGGCGTTGACCAGCCCGCCTGCTCCTCTCTGGAAAGAAAGATGGCGGCCGCACGGGAGCCTTGTGGAAAGCGGGTTTGAGCCGGGCTCGGGGGAGCGGCGGGGACCTCATGGGAAGGGGGGCTTTGTGGGCCGTCCCCCACGCCCCACCAAGGTCGCCAGCTGCCCCCCACGAGCGGCTCTCCGGCACGGCCACGGCCCCGGAGGCACAAGGACTTAGCACAGAGAACCAGCCGCTTGGAGCAGAAAAGCAAATGGACTTGTGTTGATCCGCGCCACCAAGCCTGCCCGGAGGGGGAAGGGCGTTGACCAGCCCGCCTGCTCCTCTCTGGAAAGAAAGATGGCGGCCGCACGGGAGCCTTGTGGAAAGCGGGTTTGAGCCGGGCTCGGGGGAGCGGCGGGGACCTCATGGGAAGGGGGGCTTTGTGGGCCGTCCCCCACGCCCCACCAAGGTCGCCAGCTGCCCCCCACGAGCGGCTCTCCGGCACGGCCACGACTCCAGGGCACAGAAACCAATCTCTTAACTAGCTAACTTTTAATAGAAATTCTTCCAGGGTCAATAAGTAAAATAGCAGAAATTCAAAACCGCGCGGCCGCGATAGCGGCCGCGCGACCTCATTTTATTCTTAAACCAAGTTGTAGAAAGCAAATCATTTCACAACGCTGTTTCAGCATGTGTGATTGGGGGGGGGGGGGGTGGGTCGTAAGCTCTAAACAATAGTTGTGCATCTTCTATCGAAATAATCTATCTAGTCAAAGTAGATAGAGTATTAACTAGAACTCATCTGCCTCACAATAATTGGGAGGGGTGGGAGGTGGGGGTCTATTGGGGTTCGGGGTTAAAAATGAGTATTGGTAAAGGGAAATGTGTTCGGTATCTACATGACTGAGACCTAAACCCGAAAGCTCTGTAACTTTTCCCACAGTGATTCAATAAATAAATAAATTATATAAATTAAAAAAAAAAAAAAAAAAAAAAAAAAACTTCCATTTGATCCTAAAATTCCACTTCTGGATATCTACCCCAATCTCAACACAAAAATGTAATTTCAAAAGGGCATATGCATACTATGTAAATCAGGGTATCATTTACAATAGCCAAGGTCTTGAAACAACCTTGAAACAACAGATGAATGGATAAAGAAATTTTGGTCTGTATATAGAAAATAAAAGATGGTGAGAAGAGATAAAAACCTTGCAGTTTCTTACAACTTAGATGAGATTGGAAGGGGTTATGCTAAGTGAGTCAGGAAAAAAAAGATAATCTCATTCATTTGTGGAATCAAAATGACAAAGCAAGGAATGCAATTACTCCTAATAGAAACCACCCTAAATTATAGTCAGTAGAACAGAGATCTAAGAGGCCAGGGTGGGGATAGGGACAGGAAGTGATTTTAGGATAAAAGTGGAGGGATCCAGCACTGGACTGGTGAGCATGGCATAGCAAACTCTCTGGTGGTGGGCATATTGTATCAGTACTGAGCATATATAGCAGTAATATCAGTTCTATGTTTAAAAATTAAATCATTTTAAAAGATGTATTTCTGTCTATTACAATTTGAGAGTTTTATAAAAGTTCTTATTATGACTGAATTAAAACTGCTTTTAAAAAGATATCCAAGTCAACTCTAAGGAAGAAAATATTTTGTCTCTGTTCATTTAAGTTAAGAGTTCCCAATTGTCTCTTTATGCAGGCCTCAGGACAGTTACACTTAGGAGTTTATAGGTTCTTTATAGAAAATTAAGAAAACAAAATGAGGATAATTCTGTGTCTCAATTCCTAAAGTTTTTTTTTCTTTAAAAATATCTCACTTGTTTTTCCAAGTGCTTTTCCCCTTTCATTATCTAACACTGTTCTGGATAGTTCTCATTATTTTTTGCCAAAATTCCTGAAATCTATACATTAAAATAACTGAGTCTGTATTCAATGATTTCTCTTCTAATTATACCAAACACTGATGGAAAGTGGCACTTTCTTTTTTTCTTTTATTTCCTTTTTTTATTGGATCACCATGACATAGATAATTACAAAGTTGTTCATGAATGGGTTTCAGTCATACAGTGTTCCAACACCAATCCCTTAATCAGCTTATATTTTCTACCACCAAGGTCCCCAGTATCCTGTCACCAACTTTCCCAGCCCACCCCCATGCTCAGTGGAGGCAGGTAACTTTCTTCTTTCTCTCTCTCTTTCCTTCTGGGCATTATGGTTTTCAATACAGGTACTGACAGGTTATCATGTATATTCCTTTACCTACTCTCAGCACTCAGATCTTGTACAGAGTGATCATTTGTATCATTATCGTAGTGCTGTCCTCTCTACCCTAACTACCCCAGTCTTGCCCTTCCAAATGTGGCCAGCTTTCATTAATGGACCAGTCCTCTCGGCCTTTATTTATACTCTCATGGGTATTAGTCTCATATATTTTTTTATATCCCAGTGATGAGTGCAATCATTCTAGATCTGTCTCTCTATTTGACTTATTTCACTCAGCATGATACACTTGATGTCCATCCACTTATAAGCACATTTCAATACTTCGTTTTTCCTGGTGGCTGCATAGAATACTGAGTATATATATATATATATATATATATATATATATATATATATACAGAAAATTAGCTTAGACCTCTTCCTAATGTCAGGAACAAAGTTAGATCAAAATTAATTCAAGACTTCAAAGTCAGACCTGAAACCATAAGGTACATGGTGGAAAATGGCATGGTATTGAAGATAAAAGGCATCTTCAAAAATGAAACACCACTGACCAGGAAAGTAGGAACAAAGATAAACAAATGGGGCTATATTAAACTAAGAAGCTTCTGCACCTCAAAAGTAATGGTAACCAAAATAGGATTAATAGCAAAGATATATAAGGCACAGACAGAACTGTACAAGAAAAGACATCCAACCCCATCAGAAAAATGAATAAATTAATAGAAAATTACTTAAAGAAGAAATATAAATGGCCAAAAGATACATGATAAATTTCTCTATAGCATTAATCATCAGGGATATGCAAATCAAAATAAGAATAAAGTATCATCTCAAACAACAGAGTTTATGACACACATAATGAAGAACAAGAGCAACCAGTACTGGCAAGGTTGTGAGGAGAAAGGGACTGTCATCCATTGTTTGTGGGAATGCTGACTTCTTTATCCAGCCTTCTTGAAAAACAATATGGGCATACCTCAAAAGACTAGTAATATATGTTCCATGTGACCCAGCAATAACACTTGTGGGGACCCAAAAGTGTACAGGAAAAACACCATCTGCATTTCCATATTCATTGCAACTTGATTCACAATAGCCAGAATCTAGAAACAAACTAAATGCCCAAGAATAGATGAGTGGATAAGAAACTATGGTACAACTACACAGTGCAAATTTGTGAGAGATAAAATTTCAGTCCAAGTTAAGGCCACTGTTGTTAGGATGAAGTATATTTTATTAGTGTATTTTTTAAAATTTTATTAGTGAAATACCATGAGGTACAGTTGTATATTTACATTTTTTTGTGCTTGGGTTTCAGTTATATAATGATTGAATACCCATCCCTCCACCAGTGCCCATTCTCCACCTCCAGTCCTCCCAGTATCCCTCCCATCCCCCATCCCACCCCACACCTATGGCAGGGCATTCCCTTTTGTTCTCTCTCTCCTTTTCGGTGCTGTGCTTTGCAAAAGAGACATTGAGTGGCTATCATGTTTGGTCTGTAATCTACATTAAGCATGCATCTCTCATCCTGGGAGGATCCTCCAAACACCCTATATTTGGTGTTCCCTTCTATATCTGAGCTGCTCTTTCCCCTAGCATGTGCGGCTGGTCTTCAAGCCATGGAGGGAACCTCCTGGTATTTATCTTGGCTATTCTTGGGTGTTAGTTTCCTATTTTGTTACTTTATATTCCCCAGATGAATGCAATCTTTCTATGTCTGTCCCTCTCTTTCTGACTCATTTCACTTAGCATGATACTTTCATGTAGTACCACTTGCGGCCCTTATCATCAAGCAGCAGAAAATTTAAAATAAATAAAGTGGTGCATAAGAGTGCTTGTGGCCCTTGACAGCCTTGGTAGATCTCACCCTCTTTTGTTTTAGAAATATAAGTTTTGAGATGTCGGTGTGCTGGCTCTATGATAGCCTGTCCTTGGAGGTTATAGGGGATGCCTGTTTTGTGCAAGATGTCCCAGGTTTTTCATAAAGAATCAAAGGCACGGCTCGCATAGGCCAGCTCATTGTCTATCTTAATATGTCTAGGGGTCCCCATGTATGAAAAGGCTGCTGTTAAATGGTCTATGACGTGTTTTGTCCTTTCTCCTGCGTGTAAGGAGGCAAAGATCATGCCTGAGTAAGTATCTATGGAAACATGAAGATGATGTCGATTGCCCAGCAAATTGGTGTGGGTCACATCTGTTTGCCAGATGTCATTGGCTCTCAGTCCCCTGGGATTAACTCCCAGGGATGGCACCTGTATGAAAGGGGCACACGTGGGCAGACAGTGGTTATAGAAAGCGCTTCAGCCTTGGAGCAACCTGTTTGAAATCAGAGGGATTGTGCATTACGATGAATTTTTTTATGCAATTGTATGGCTTTATCATATTCTAGGGATGCCATTACCATACGGGTGGCTTTGTCTGCTCGTTCATTCCCCTCTGCGAGGGGCCCTGGGAGGCCAGAATGCCCTCTAATATGGTTCATAAAAAGGGGGTCCCTCCTAGCCCAGATAAGCATTTGCAGGTGCTGTAGATGGGACAAAATTTTTGAGCCCTCCCCGATGTGGGGGGCTGTTTCCAACTGGGGGAAGATGTTGGCCACATAAACACTATCTGTATACATATTAAGGGGTTCCTCTGGAAAGGTTTGCAGGGCCAAAATCAGTGCAGAGACTTCAGCAAATTGTGCTGATGTCTCGGTGAGCTGTATAGTATAGACGTTTTGCCCATCCACAACTACTGCATGGCCATTTTTAGAGCCATCTGTAAAAAGTACTCGAGCAGACGCAATGGGGGCTGTTCTAACTATCCTAGGGAAGATTATAGGACAGAGCTTAAAGCTCTGTAAAATTTTGTGCTTGGGATAAGCTTGGGTCACTTGGCCCCTGAAGGAGCAAATGAATAAGCACCAAGAATCGTCATATTGTACCAGATTATCAATCATGTCTCTAGAATAGGGAAGGGCCAGGATGTCCATATCCTTGGCAAAGAGGGCTCGACCTATGGTCCTGGCCTTCCATAACAACTGAGAGATCAAGGTAGGGTAGGGAATTGTGGTCCTGGCAGGAGAAGCTGAGCATTTAAACTATAAATGATATGCTTCGGGTTCTCAGTGTTAGGGGATTCTGGGACTTCAGCATATTCGGGCTCAACGGGGTCACTATTGGGGTCTCCTTGTAGGGACCTCTCCATTTCCTTCTCCTGAATTTCCCCAAAGGCCTTCTGAAGGTCGTAGAGTTGCTCCTGGACCCTAACATGAGTAGTTGAGAGGGCATCCTTCATCAATCTCCAGAGGGAGAAGGTGGCGACGGGAATACTATTAGGTTCCTTGTCCGGAGGGCCTTTTGGAGGTTGATTTTAATCTGTTCCCAGTCGCAAATTCTGAACACGCCCCCTGTCAGGAACCAAGGACTAACGTCCCCTAGTTACTGTGATGAACTGTGATGAACTCGAGTGTGGTACTACACTTAATAGCAGTGATGAACTCGAGTGTGGTACTACACTTAATAGCAGTTCCTTGTTTTCTAAGGAGTTCAGTTAACTTGGTGGCCACTGTGATGAACTCGAGTGCGGTACTACACTTAATAGCAGTTCCTTGTTTTCTAAGAAGGTCAGTTAACTTGGTGGCCAGCCGAGTCTTTGAACTAGAGTTACTCATGGTGCACCAAAATTCCCTTAATTCTTATCAATCCTCCCACCGCCTATGGGCGGGTGAGCCCTGTCCGGTAATCCCTCGTACCTGATCTCGGTGGGACCTACACTTGCTGTGTCCGGCGCTGCGGGGCTGAGCCAGGAGAAGGCCGTCAGGGTGAAAGCAACACTCGAGACACACAGGGCTCCATCATGCAGGAGATGGTGAAGGATCTCTGTTTATTGTTTAACCCCACAGGTATATATCCCCCCTCCAAGTCAGGCAGGAAAGGGGAAGAGGCAAGCAAGGGGGTGGGATGAGTCACGTACTATCAGTTGGCTGATAGCCCCCAAGCCCTCATAACCTTTACATGTGTCTCAATGTAGTGGCTGCCACATCAGTTTTAAACATAACCATAGAGGATGGGCTAAACCGAGGGTATGTTCTAAATAAACATTTACAAGCTGGGATATTTCCCAAAACTGAGGCCGTGCTATTGATACCAGGAGGTTGCCCATAATGTGAGTGTGGGGAAGGCAGCAGATCAGGCATCCATTTTGTGCCAGGAGGCAACACCTTTGCTCATGAGGCAGGCTTCCAGGTATGGAGCAATCTATCTGTCCTGTGTATCCTTAGGTGTCCATCTCATTTATGCTGTTTTATACTCCAAAAATGAGTGCAGTGCTTCTGTCTGCCCCTCTCTTTCTGAGTCATTTCATTTAGCATGATACTCTCCATGTCTATCCATTTATAAGCAAAGTTCATGACTTCACCTATCCTGACAGCTGCAGAGTATTCCATTGTGTAGATGGACTAAAGTTTCTTTAACCAGTCATCTGTTCTAGGGCACTTGGCTTGTTTCCAGATTTTGGCTATTGTAAACAGTGCTGCAATGAACATACAGGTACAGATGTCATTTCTTTTTTAAAATTTTTATTAGTAAAACACCATGAGGTACAGTTGTAGATTTACAAATTTTTGTGCTTGGGTTTCAATTATACAATGATCAAATACCCATCCCTCCACCAGTGCCCATTTTCAACCACCATGGATCCCAGTATCCCTCCCACCCCCCATCCCCCCCATCCCACCCTGCCTCTGTGGCAGTGCATTCCCTTTTGTTCTCTCTCCTTTTGGGTGTTGTGGTCTGCAAAAGAGGCATTGAATGGCAATCATGTTCAGTCCATAGTCTACTTTCAACATGCATCTCCCCTCCTAGGAGGATCCTCCAAACACCCTTTATTTGGTGGCCCCTTCTCTATCTGAGCTGCCTTTTCCCCTAGAATGCCCAGCTGGCCGCTAAGCCATGGAGTAATCCTCCTGGTACTGATCTCAGCTATTCTTGGGTATTAATCTCCTATTTTGTTCCTTTATGTCCCCCAGATGAATGCAATCTTTTTATGTCTATCCCTCTCTTTCTGACTCATTTTGCTTAGCATGATACTTTCCATGTAGTACCACTTGTATGTAAATTTCATGACTTCATCTTTTCTAACAGCTACATAGTACTACATTGTGCAGATGTACCAAAGTTTCTTTAACCAGTCATCCATTCTCGGGCACTCGGAGTTTTTACAGATTTTGGCTATCATGAATAGTGCAGCAATGAACATAGAAGTGCAGATGTCACTTCAACTCTACTTTTTTTGCCTCTCTGGGATATATTCCCAGGAGTGGTATTGCTGGGTCAAATGGGAGCTCGATTGCTAACTTTTTGAGAATCATCCATACTATTTTCCAAAAGGGCTGAACCTGTCGGCATTCCCACCAACAGTGAAGGAGTGTCCCTTTCTTGCCACATCCACGCCAGTATCAGTTGCTTTTGTTCTTTTGGATGTGGGCCAGTCTCTGAGGTGTGAGATAGTATCTCATTGTGGTTTTGATCTGCATCTCCCTGATGATTAATGAAGTAGAGCATTTTCTCATGTGCTTTTTTGCTATTCAGATTTCTTCTTTGAGAAAGTTTCTGTTCATTTCATTTCCCCATTTTTTGATGGGGTTGGATGTTTTCTTCTTGTGGAGTTCAACCAGTACTTTATATATCCTTGATATCTTCTAAGGTGCTTTTTTGCATCCTAGGGATATATTCCCAGAAGAGGTATTGAGGGTTCACATGGAAGCTCAATTTCTAGTTTTTGAAGGACTGTGCATGTTGTTTTCCAGAAAGGCTGGACTAGCAGGCATTCCCACCAACAGTGAAAGAGAATCCCTTTTTCCCCATGTCCATGCCACTGGTTGCTTTTGTTCTTTTGAATGTGTGCCAGTTCTTTTGAATGGTATGAGATTATATCTCATTGTTTTTTTATTTGCATCTTCCTGATGGCTAGCAATGTGGAACATTTTTTCATGTGCCCTTTGGCTATTTGTATTTCTTTTTTGAGGAAACTTTTGTTCATTTCTTCTCCCCATTTTTTGATGAGGTTGGAGGTCTTTTTTTTGTACAATTCTACTAGTGTCTTATATATCCTGGATATTAATCCTTATCAGATGGGTATTGGGTAAATATTCTTTCCCATTCTCTGGACTCTCTGCATTTTGGTCACTGTTTCTTTTGAAGTGCAGAAGCTTCTTAGTTTGATGTAGTCCCATTTTTTTATGTTTGCTTCCACTTGCATGGTCAGTGCTGTTTCATCCTTAAAGATGTTTTTAGCTTCAATGTCGTGGGAAGTTCTGCCTAGATTTTCCTCGATGTACCTTATGGATTCATATCTGATATTGAGATCTTTTATCCACTTTGATCTGACTTTTGTGCTTGTCATTAGACAGAGGTCAGAATTCAGTTTTTATTGCAGGTAGCTATCCAGTTTTCCCAGCACAACTGTTGAAGAAGAAGCTTTCCTCATTCCACTTCACATTTCTTGCTCCTTTGCTAAGATTAAGTGGTCATATATTTGGTCATATATTCAACTCGGTTACATTGGTCTGCAGATCTGTTTCTAGCCTAGTACCATGCTGTCTTAATTACTACTGATTTGTAGTATAGTTTGAATTTGGGGAGGGTGATACCACACATCTTCTTTTACCCAAGGATTGTTTTAGCTATTTGTGGGGGGTTTATTTTTCCATATGAATTTCAGGAGTGTTTAGTCTTAATTTCTTTGAAAAATGTTATGGGTATCTTGATAGGGACCCCATTGAATTTGTATAGAGCTTGCGCAGTATAGGCATTTTTTTTATTTTTTTTGTAGGAGTACTGCTATTTATTCAGCCACTGATTAGCTGATTGAATTGTGCATGAACTCCACCTTACTTTTTTTTTCTTTTTCCATTTTCTATAATTTTATTTATTGAATCACCATGAGAGCAGTTACAAAGCTTTTAGGTCTAAGTCTCAGTCATACAATGAAACACCCGTACCTTCACCAGTGCCCATTCTCCACCACCAAAAATCCCAGTATACCCCCATCCCACACCTTCCCCCTGCCTGTGGGGCAGATGATTTCTACATTACTCTCTCTCTACTTTGATCACATTCACTATTTCGACACCAGACCCACCATTATTTAAGATTTTACTCCAACACTCAGATCTGCTGAAAAGGCAACAATAGACAATTTGTGTTCTATTGATGGTTATGAATAACATATGATGTCGTGTGGCTGCAGTAGGGCCATGTGGTTTTGAAGTTCTGAAATTTTAACACTTAAATCTGGAGGGATTTCTGCCAAAAGTCACTGGGTTTAGAGATCTGCTCCTGAGTCTCTGGGATCATGGCCGTTGAGCAGTTTGATGAGGAGCCAAAGAGGCCATTCGTGGGCAATGACTTGGGGTCTCATTGGGGTGGGGAAGACAGGCCTGGCTCCACCTTCCCCCCATCCCGTGAGACCCAACAAGTTTCGTCACTGCGGGCCCAAGCCTGACTGTCCAATGGCCTCTGGAGGATGACAAGCACCAACTCGCCAAGAGGGAGCAGGCGGAGGGACAGCACCCATTCCCCTCTGGGGTGGCCCGGTGACAGTAACCTACTGCGGGGTCCGGACACATTTCTGACAAAAGCCGCTGGGTTTCGAGATTTGTTTCTGAGTCTCTGGGATCAAGGCCGTTGAGCAGCTTGATGAGGAGCCAGAGAGGTCATTTGTGGGCGATGACTTGGGGTTTCATTGGGGTGGGGAAGACAGGCCCGGTTCCACCTCCCCCCCCATCCCGTGAGACCCAACAAGTTTCGTCACTGCGGGCCCAAGCCTGACTGTCCAATGGCCTCTGGAGGATGACAGCCACCAAGTCGCCAAGAGGGAGCAGGCGGAGGGACAGCACCCATTCCCCCCTGGGGTGGCCCGGTGACAGTAACCTACTGCGGGGTCCGGACACATTTCTGACAAAAGCCGCTGGGTTTCGAGATTTGTTTCTGAGTCTCTGGGATCAAGGCCGTTGAGCAGCTTGGTGAGGAGCCAGAGAGGCCGTTTGTGGGTGATAACTTGGGATCTCGTTAGGGTGGGAAGGACAGGCCCGGCTCCATCTCCCCCACCATCCCGTGAGACCCAACAAGTTTCGTCACTGCGGGCCCAAGCCTGACTGTCCAATGGCCTCTGGAGGATGACAGCCACCAAGTCGCCAAGAGGGAGCAGGCGGAGGGACAACACCCTTTCCTCCCTGGGGTGGCCCGGCGACAGTAACATACTGTGGAGTCCAGATGCATTTCTGCCAAACGCCACTGGGTTTTGAGATTTGTTTTTGAGTCTCTGGGATCATGGCCGTTAAGCAGCTTGATCAGGAGCCAGAGAGGCCATTCGTGGGCAATGACTTGGGGTCTCGTTGGGGTGGGGAGGACAAGCCCGGCTCCACCCTCATCCCGTGAGGCCCTGTGTGTCTCGTCACTGGGGGCCCAAATGTGACTATCCAGTGGCCTCAGACGGATGGCGGCCACTGGGCCGCCAGGGGGAGTAGGCCAAGGCACGAAACCTATTCTCACCTGGGTTGGCCCAGCACCGGTAGCCTACTGCAGAGACCAGACGCATTTCTACCTAAAGCCACTGGGTTCTGAGATTCGTTTCTGAGTCTCTGGGATCATGTCCATTAAGCAGTTCAATCAGGAACCAAAGAGGCCTTGCCTCCAATTATATAGCTGAGCCGGAGGTGGTTTGTGGGTGTGTTTCCCACATACCTAACTTTTGGCCGTTTACTTTCTTGGTAAACTTTGCCCCAAGTTTTTGGGGTCTGGCCAAAGGCACAGCAGCAATTTTTGGGGTATCTGGAAGTCTGAAGGCGCCATGAGGCTGCTGATGCACTCGCCTCACAGGTACAGATTGACCTGCTAGCGGCACCATACCCCCAGTATTGGCATTTTGATAATGTTAATACTCCTTATCCATGAGCAAGGGATGTGTCTCCATTTCCTACTGTCCTCTTTTATTTCTTGAAGTAGTGTTTTATTATTTTCCTTGTATAGGTCTTTGGTTATATAGGTTATATATATATATATATATATGTATATATATATATATATATATGTTATATAACCTCTTTGGTTAAGCTGATTCCAAAGTACTTGATTTTCTGAGGTACTATTGTGAACGGGATTGTTTTAAATGTCACATTCTTCTCTTTCGTTATTTGTATAGAAGAAAGCCATGAATTTTTAGGTGGTGATTTTGTAGCCTGCCACTTTGCTAAAATGACCTACTGTTTCTAGGAGCTTTTCTGTAGAATCTTTAGGGTTTTTTAAGTATAACATTATACATCTGAAAATAGTGACATTTTGACCTCTTCCTTTCCTTTCTGTTCTCACTGATGCTTTTCTCTTGCCTAACTGCAATGGGCAGGACTTACAGTACTATATTGGAGTGGCAAAAGTGGGCAACCTTGTCTTTTGCCCGATCTCAGAGGGAAAGCTTTTAGTTTTTCCCAAACTAAAAAAAGCAGTTTTTTAGTCCCTCTCTTTGTGACTCATTCACTTAGCATGATGCTTTCCGTGTAGTACCACTTGTATATAAATTTCATGACTTCATCTGTTCTAACAGCTTCATAGTACTCCATTGTGTAGATATACCAAGTTTCCTTAACCTGTCATCTGTTTTCAGGCACTCGGGTTTTTTTTTCCAGATTTTGACTATTGTGAATAGTGCAGCAATGAACATAGAAGTGCAGAAATCATTTCGACTATACTTTTTTTGCCTCTCCAGGATATATTCCCAGGAGTGGTATTGCTAGGTCAAATGGGAGCTCAACTTCTAACTTTTTGAGAATCGTCCATACTGTTTTCCAAAAGAGCTGAACCAGTCAGCATTCCCAGCAGCAGTGAAGGAGGGTCCCTTTCTCGCCACATCCACGCCAACACTGGTCGCTTTTGTTCTTTTGGATGTGGTGTAATTCTCTTTCTTTGTGGTATCTTTGTCTGCTTTTGGTATCAGGGTGATATTTGCTTCATAGAAACTGTTGGAAAGTGTGATACTTCAATTTCATGGAAAATCTTAAAGAGGATTGGGAGTAAGTCCTCTTTGAAGATTTGGAAGAATTCACTAAGGAATCCATCTGGGCCAGGACTTTTGTGCTTGGGGAGACTTTTTATTACCGTTTCAGTTTCCTTGATAGAGATAGGTCTGCTCAGATCTTCTAGGTCTTCTTGGTTTAGCCTTGGGAGGCTTAGGAATCTAGGACTTTATCCATTTCCTCAAGGTTTTCATGTTCTGTGGCATAAAACTTCCCAAAGTACTCCCTGAAGATCTTTTGAATTTCTGAAGTTTCTGTTGTAATGATCCCCTTTTCATTTCTGATTCAGTTTATTAGGGTTTTCACTGTCCCTTTCTTTGTGAATTTTGCTAGAGGCTTATCGATATTGTTTATTTTCTTGAAGAACCAGCTCTTGGTTTCATTGATCTTTCGGATTGTTTTTGGGTTTCTATCTTGTTAATCTCTGCTTGAGTTATATTATTTCCTTTCTCCTTTTCGGATTAGGCATCTTTTGTTTGTCGTTCTCCAAGCTCTTAAGCTGTGAGGTTAGGTTACTTACGTGGAATCGCTCCTCTGTCCTGAGGAATACTTGTAGAGCTATAAATTTTCCTCTTAACACAGATTTTGCTTGGTCCCATAAGTTTTGGTATCTCCTATCCCCATTTTCATTCCTTTCCAGGAATCTTTCAATTTCTTCTTTGATTTCCTTTTTAAGCCACTCATCAAATAGTGAGCTGTTTAATTTCCAAGTGTTTGATATAGTTTTCTGTTTGTATGTGTGATTTACTTCTAATTTCAGCGCGTTGTGGCCTGAGAAAATTTCCTATGAGATATGTAGGAGGAGAATAACTCATGTCCGTGACTCCAGGAAGGGGCCCTGCCGCTGGGCGGGTACCTGGATGAGTGATGAAGTAATTTTTTTAAACTTTTCCATGGCCAACTACCGTTATTATATTCTCAGTCTAAAGGAGCAGTCTAACGATTTAATGATCCGGGGGTGACAATAATATTAGCATCACCTGCCCTACAAGGTATCATTGACTCAGGTAGATTTACTTCCAAGGGTTTCTGAACAATGGTGTCAGCACTCCTTTGGAATAAAATTTAAATTTTAATGCTCTTTGAAGACCAGTGAAATAGACTCCATTAGGATGAAAACAAATATTCAACTGTGGATAAACAAAAATCTAAATTTATGAATGCAATGAAACAATATATTACATTTTTTCTTTATATTCTGTTCTCCCATAGTGTATTTAAAATATGATTTTTGGTTATTTCATTCTTATTTTTGTAATTATATTATGTTTAAAGTATCTCTAAAGCTGTGAGTACTTTCTTGAATATATGTGATGATTCTAGGGGGAGGAACAGGACACTAAGGATAAGAATTCATGGATTTCAGTTGGGTTATTCTCCAAATAGCTTTGCAATCATGGGTAAATCAGTGAATCTCACGAAGACAATTTTCATGAGAAACAGACTCATTCCTGATGTTCCATTCGCTCTCAATGGAACGAACATCTCCGAATGTAGCAGTTATGTGTACCTAGTTTGAAAACTCAACATGACGAATTATCTGGCACCTGAGCTGCATAGGAGGGAGAGAGCAGCTTGGCACAACTTTGAAAGCATCGAAGAAATAGCTAAGAGGACGAAGACCCTCTGGCTCTGGGCATGTCTCTTTGACTAGCACCGTTCTTCCTGCATTAACATACACCTCAGAGACCTGGGCCTTATGAAAACAGGATGAGAACGCTATTCGGGTCTCCCAAAGAGGAATTGAAAGAGCTATGCTTGCAGTATCACGCTTCGCTCAAGCAAGAGAAGGAATCTGGAGTTCCGACCTCCATCAACGATCGAGAATCAGGGACACTGTCTCATTTTACCAAGGCGTCAAAAATCAGTTGGGCTGGACACATAATGTGATTTGGACATGATGGTTGGACTAGAGCCATTACTGACTGGATTCCATGAGACATCAAAAGATCGTGTGACCGCCCATCTATGAGATGGTCAGACTTCTTCATCCAGACCCTGAACGAACAGTTTGAGGTTCTACATGTTCCTGGAGCAAGCAGATGCCACTGGGCTACACTAACATGTGACAGGGATGAATGCATACGTTACTGGTGCCCACTCATGCAAGTCGATGGGCAACGGGATGTCAAGTGATCGAGTGAGTTTAACCTCAATTCTTTTCTTCATAAAATAAACATGAGAAATACATTGTGGTAGAGATTTGAAGAAAACAGGAACCCTCACTTACTGTTGGTGAAAAGTAAACTTTTTCAGCTTTTATAGAAAACTGTGTGAAGTTTTCTTAAAAAATTATATATAGATCAACCAACCAATAATTTGCAAATTAAGTACCTATCCCAAGAACACAAAAGTTCTAATCAAAAATTATTTTAGGGGGGCTGGAGCGATAGCAGAGTGGGTAGGGCGTTTTCCTTGCATGCAGCCAACCCGGGTTCAATTCCCAGCATCCCATATGGTCCCCTGAGCACCGTCAGGAGTAACTCCTGAGTGCAGAACCAGGAATAACCCCTGTGCATTTCCGGGTGTGACCCAAAAAGAAAAAAATAAAATAAAAATTATTTTCGTTAAGATAACATATTTCAAATAGATTTACAAGTTTTGGTTTTGATGTATTTATTGTATTTCACCACCTCCAAAGAGGCCAAGAGGATCTTTTAATGTCTTATGTTACTTCTAGCTTAATTTAATTAAGCTTCTTTTAATTTCTTCCTCCCATAATACCAGTTTGGTGATTCCAAGTTTGTAGTTGAAGTCGAAAGAACCAATTTGAATAGATAAGTCTCATCTATATTTATTGTACTGCTATTTACAATAGCCAAGATATTGAAACACTTATCACTTGTATCACTTGTCATCCCATTGTTCATCAATTTGCTTGAGTGGGCACCAGTAACATCTCCATTTGTCCCAGCCCTGAGATTTCAGCATCCTCTTCTTACTTGTCCTTCCCAATGCTGCCGCATTGGGGGCTCTTTCAGGGTCAGGAAAATGAGACCTATTATTGTTACTGCTTTTGGCATATTGAATACATCATGTGTAGCTTGCCAGGCTCTGCTGTGTGGGTGGGACACTCTTGGTAGCTTGCTGGGCTGTCCGAGCAGTATGGGGGCAGGAGATTCTGCATTGCTCTCTTCCAGGAGCTTTGTATCTTGGCCATTGATGAAATTACATGGCGCAGGGTAGTTTGTGGGTGTGGCTGCCAAGCTACTGGAAAACGAGGGACCTGATTGGAGGAGGCCCAGTCCTGATCTGAGCAGGCTTGGAGATCTTAGCCACAGGTCCTGCATTCCTGGGTTCCTCTGTCGGTTCCTTTATGGGTGAGGCTCATCTGAGCATGTGGAGAGTATTCTTGAGCATGGCTGTGGCTGAGTTCTGGAGGTTTTCGGCTGCTGGGGCTCTGCTTGGGGTGGGAAAGGTAACTCAACCCACCCTGCTCCGGGCGCCCCTGTGAAGACAGCCTGGGGTGGGGCATGAGATTCTGTGTCACTCTCTTCCGGGAGCTTTATTTTATGGTCTGACACACTTATATTGGCATAAAAAGAAACAACAAAAAAAAACAACAAAAATGACAATCAAATGTCTGATGAATTTTAATTCTTATACTCTGACAGTTGAAAAGAAGGTACATAGAGAGGTGGGGTTAAGAGAAAATGGACAGAAAGGGGCCTTATAGAGAACAGCAGAGAGATTCTGGTACTTTGATGATGGATGTAGCATTATATTGAACCCTAAAGCATTGAACCCCTAAAACACATTATTATAAACAAATTACTTAAAATTTAGAACAATCAACACATGATTTTATTTTATTTTATTTTATTTTATGTTTTATTAGTGAAACACCATGAGGTACAGTTACAGACTTATAAATTTTTGTGCTTGGGTTCAGTTATACAATGATCAAGTACCCATTCCTCCACCAGTGCCCATCCTCCACCATCACAGGTCCCAGCATCCCTCCCACCCCTCATCACCCCGTTCCACCCTGCGTCTGTGGCAGGGCATTCCCCCTTCAACACATGATTTTAGGTTATAAAGAAATACACTTATTATAAACATAATTTATTTGCCATTAAACCGAACCCTCGCAGTAGTGCTGACTATACTAAGTAGAACAACAAGCAGCTCTCTCTGCATAGACATGATTCTCAGGCAGCTATTTTACAGCAACTTTGTGAGCAGTTTGATACCTTTGGTAACCCTAATGGATGAAAGTACCTCAAATATGTGAGCTTTTAGGAATTCAGTCTTTTTATTTCTCTCTGATCTGCCTTGGCTCACACACTCTTTTCCTCATCAGTCACAGTGGTGAGGCTGAATCAATTCACTAGTTGCCTAACCATTTACTGCCATAGCCAGTGTTTGGGTCAATTCCTCCTGAACTGTGATCCCTTTAGGGAATACAAGAGAAGAAAGATGCTGGATATTGAAAAACAACAGATTTTCACTTTGAAATTCTTTGTTGAAGTGACTATACCTGTACATATTATAATGGTACCCCTTTATAAATTTGTCACTACATGATCTCCATCGCCTAAATATTAATATTCTTTAACCACAGTCCACATTACCTTCATTGGAAATCTCAGTTCTCTGGTCTGAGCCCCAAGAGTTTATTTTCATTTAGATTTTTCTATGCCCTTCTTTTTTTTCAAAATATACCATACATATAAAAGGTCATTTAGAACAACACAAGAGTTCCATGAGAGATGTTTAGATAAATATGTGTTTTTTTGTACACAGTGGAATATCACATGGTGAAAAGAATAGATAAAAATCCTGCCTTTTATGACAATATAAATGGAACTGAAGGAGTGATTCTGAGTAAATCATAAATAGAAAGAAAAAATATTCAAATTTTATTATAAGTAGGGGCTGGAGCGATAGCACAGAGGGTAGGGCATTTGCCTTGCAAGTGGCCAACATGGCCAACCCGAGTTCGATTCCTCCGCCCCTCTTGGAGAGCCCGGCAAGCTACCTAAAGTATCTCACCCACATGGCAAAGCCTGGAAAGCTACCTGTGACATATTTGATATGCCAAACACAGTAACAATTGTCACAATGGATACATTACTGGGCCCGTTCAAGCAAATTGATGAACAACAGGAGGACAGTGACAGTGATTATAAGCAGACTGAAATTAATCAAGTTACCTTATGAAAATCATGTACATCAAACATTTGAGAGTTATTCTCCGTAAAGATGAAAAGAATCCTGGAGACTTTTCTAATGGGGGTTTTTTCTTCCTTTCCCATGATAATCTTGAAGGACTCTTTCAGGGCTTAGAGGAAAATTTGAAAGCAACAAACCAGAATATCTGTTCAGAGAGTTTTAAGTAAAATGTTCCTTAATTACATCTCTTCTGGACTAGACTCTAAATCCTTTCTGGGAAAGCACTCAGTTTTTTCTTTTAGTTATTTGCTTTGCCTTCTGATAGAAGTATATAGCCATCAATGTGTCAGTTATTACTATTGGAATTCATCCATTTTGTACAGTATTTCAACTAAGTACTTTTCCCAAACATTAGATTTTGCCCTTCTTTATCACACAGTGTGTTTATAAAAATACAAGGTAGTGTTGGTTCTCCTTTCCTTCGCCAGAAAATATTTGCTCTTTGTTGTGGAGGTAAGTGCAACTTATCAGAATGCTCTAAAGGAAATTTTTTTAAACGGTGAAAGACATAAATCTCTACCTATATGTTTTATCCCACTTTGCATAATATGGAATATAAATGAACATTGGTTAGATCTGGCCCTTGAGATAGTAATAAAACTCAGTTGCTTATTTAACCATTAAGCAGCCTCATGAAACTGAAAACTCCTCTAAAAGTAGACAATGATTTATTCTTCTCACCTAAAAAATTTCAATTTAATACCATAATTACTACTAATAATACCCATTGGTAATGTTACTAGTGGTCATGATCCCAATCTCAAACCTTTTGGAGCATTTAAAAATTAAAACTGAAATAAACTTTTGTTTTTCTTCAACATTCCCATACACGAAGCTTTATCTCTGTTCTGTATAAACTATAGGTTATACACATTTCACGATGAAATTCATTATGCTAAATGAAAGAGATCATCTACTTAGCTTCTATAGTGATATTAACATTGTTTTCCAGAATTCGAATATATGAAAACACACTGTTATATGTTATTATATGTTCCCATACAACATGAATATAAACTTCGTTATAATTCTTTTAACTTTAAGATGAAGTCCAAGTATAAAAAGAAGTACATTTTGAAAAGTTGTTATTAGGATCATACCTAAAGGTGCTGAGTCCTGCTGGTGCTGGAAACTTCACACATATTTTACCAAATAAGTCATATCCTCAGTCCCCAGATTTTCTTTCTTTTTAAAAAAAATTGTTTATTGCATCACCATGAGGACAGTCACAAAGCCTTTTAGTTTAAGTCTAGGTTGGTCATACAATGATCAAACACGCATCCCTTCACCAGTGCACATTTTCCACCACCAATAACCCCAGTATAGCCCCCTCCCACCCCTCCCCTTGCCTATGTGTCAGATTTCCACTTTACTCTCTCTCTACATTGATCACATTCAATATTACAACAAAAGACCCACCACTATTATTTGGAATTTTCTCCAACATCCAGACCTGTCAAAAAGATATCATTAGATATTTTGTTTTCTATTGCTGATTATGAAAAGCATATGATGTTGCGCAGCTGCTATTGCAGTCACATGATTTTGGATTTCTGATATTTTAGTTAGAGAATCTGGAATTTTAGTGAGAGAATCTGGAATTTTAGTGAGAGAATCTGGAATTTTAGTGAGAGAATTTTAGTGCCCAATCTGGATAGCACAGCGGTAGGGCGTTTGCCTTGCATGCAGCCAACATGGCCAACCCGAGTTCGATTCCTCCGCCCCTCTCGGAGAGCCCGGCAAGCTACCGAGAGTATCTCATCCGCACGGCAGAGCCTGGCAAGCTACCCGTGATGTATTTGATATGCCAAACACAGTAACAAGAAAGTCTCCAATGGAGATGTTACTGGGCCCGCTTGAGCGTTGAACAATGGGAGGACAGTGACAGTGACATTTTTAACATTACCAATAAGTAGCCTGACAGTGATATTTTAGTAGTAAGTCAGAGGAATTACTGCCAAAAGCCACTGGCTTCTGAGATTGGTTTGTGTGTCTCTGGCATCATGGTTGTTCAGGAGCTGGAGAAGGCATTTGTGGGTGGCAACTCGGGGCCTTGTCAAGGAGGGGTGCAGGGCCGTTTCCACCCTTCATCCCATGAGGCCCCACATGCCTCGTCACTGCAATCTCATACCTAGCTGTCCATTAGGCTCTAAAAGATGGCAGCCACCATGCAGCTGCCTCCAGGGGGGAAAGACAGTCTGACAAACACCCTTACCCTCCCGGGCCAGAATAGCAACATAGTTTAATGCACAGCCTAGATGCATTTCAATTGGGCATTATATTTTGCTTAAATATTCCCACCATCATTCAAGCCTCCCTTCCAGGGACAGACGCTAGATCATTTACTTTCTATTGCTCATTTTGCACATCAGGAAAGGTTGTGTGGCCGCAAAAGCGGCCACCACTGTTTGGAATAATAGTTCTGGTGTCCACATACCAGAGCCCGGATATGGATTAAGTCCTTTTGCCTCTGGAGCCATGGCCATGTAAGCGGTCCAGATGCATTTCTGCCAAAAGCCGCTGAGTTACGAGATGTGTTTTTGAGTCTCTGGGATCATGGCCATTAACCAGCTTGATCAGGAGCCAGACAGGCCATTTGTAGACAGCAACTCAAGATCTCTCTCGATGGGGAGGAAAGGGCCGGTTCCACCCCGATCTGGTGAGGCCCCGTGTGTCTCATCACTGCAGGTCCAAACCTGACTGTCCTGTGGCCTCTGGGGGATGGCGGTCACCAGGCCGCCAAGGGGAACAGGCCAAGGCACGAAACCTATTCCCACCTGGAGTGGCCCAGTCCCAGTAACCTACTGCATTTCTGCCAAAAGATTTTGGGTTCCGAGATTCGTTTCTGAGCCTCTGGGATCATGGCTCTTAAGCAGTTAGATTAGGAACCAGAGAGGCCATGCCTCCAATTATATAGCTGAGCCGGAGGTGGTTTGTGGGTGTGTCCCCCACATACCTAACTTTTGGCCGTTTACTTTCTTGGTAAACTTTGCCCCAAGTTTTTGGGGTCTGGCCAAAGGCACAGCAGCAATTTTGGGGTATCTGAAAGCCTGATGGTGCCATCAGGCTGCTGATGCACTCGTTTCACAGGTACAGATTGACCTGCTGGCAGCACCATACCCCCTACACTATGTAAATTCTTTCTCTTATTTATTTCTGACTAAATCTGGAGCGATTTCTGGAGTGATAGCACAGCAGGCCAGGCGTTTGCCTTGCACATGGCCAACATGGCCGACATAGGTTTGATTCCTCCATCCCTCTCAGAGAGCCCTGCAAGCTACCAAGAATATCTTGCCTGCACGGCAAAGCCTGGAAAGCTACCCGTGACCTATTTGATATGCCAAACAGAGTAACAAGTGTCACAATGGAGATGTTACTGGGTCCACTCAAGTAAATCGATGAACAATGGGAGGACAGTGACAGTGACAGTTTTATTTATTTATTTATTTATTTATTTATTTATTTAATGAAGAATCCAGCAGTGCTTAGGGGTTACTCCTAACTCTGAACTCAGGAACTACTCCTAGTGGTACATGTAAGGTAAACACCCTATTTGATTTACTATAGGTCTAGCTCTGGTGCAAATTCTTTCTATTTGAAAGGATTCACTGAATTGACATTTTAGAACTAGTTGAGGTTTTGAACTATGTGGCAAGAAGTTACCTTTGAAAATCCCTTTATACCTGTGGCAAGAAGTTACCTTTGAAAATCCCTTACAAATACAGCACTTTAAAAACAAAAATTCCAGTCCTCAATAGATACTCTCTCTATATATATGCATATATACACATATATGTTTTTATATACAATATATAAATATACAAGTATGCATTACATAAGTATATATTTATGTACTATATATGTATTATGTATATAGATCTTTGGGCCACCTGATTATGATTATGAGTTACTCTTTGCTCTGTGCTCAGGGTGCAACTACTGGACATTCTCAGGGCACAATATGTGATGCCAAGGATCAAACCCAGGTAACCCATGAACAAGGCAAGTATAATACCCTATTGCTATCTCTCTGATTCAACAAGAAGTATACTTTATTATTTTATGTTTAAATAATATGACATTCTTATTTTTTTAAGTTGCAAGTGTGCAACATTAAAAATCATTGTGTATATACTCCTATAAGTTTACCATTATAAGTTCAATTATATTCTCCAACATACTATCAATACTATTTACCCAACTTCCCCATCCCACTTCCCTTTTCTTTTGGTTATCACAATTTTGCTTCAGTGTTTAAATGTCTATTTCATCTTATTTAATACATTTGTTTTAGAATCACATATTGTATTTCTTTTTTCTCCATGTCTTATTTTCATTAGTTATACTATCTACTTGATCTTCTAGGTCCATCCATGTTGTTGCAAAGGGTGAAATCTAATTTCCTTTTTTAGATCTGACTGGTATTTCTAACACATTTTTAATTATCTGTCTATAAGCACTCAGTTTGTCTCCAATTCTTGACTATTGTAAATAATAGTACAGTGAATATGGAGTGTGTGTGTGTGTGTGTGTGTGTGTGTATCCCTTCAAATTCAGGTTTTTATATGTTGAGGGTAGTGATAAGTACCCAGTATTAGGAGAACTAGATCATATAAAACTGGGCATGGAAATTAGGTCCTTACAAATATAAATATCTCCAGCCCAAACATTATTATTTTTTGATAATTTTCTTGTTCATAAATTTGAGAAAATTTGTTTGGCTCCAGATGGTTGTTTATGCACTATGTCTTGTAATTTCTCCAGCCAAATCCCATATATATTTATTTTTGGTGCGGGTTATGGTGATTGGGCCACACCTGGCAGTGCTCAGGGATTATTCCTGGCTCTGAAATCAAGAGTCATATCTGACAGTGCTTAGGAAACCACATTTGGTGCCAGGAAACAAACGCAGGTTGGTCAATGTAAAGCAAGTGTCTTACCTGAGATACTATCTCTCTATCCAAAATTCAAGAACTTTTTAGTCAAACTTTATTTTCTTTTTATCACAGTATGCTAGATTGCTAATTTCTCGCAATTAAATTATAGTGGTCTTTCTTGAGAACTACATTATTTTCTTCATTTCCTTTAAGCCTCAGGAAGAAGTCTTTTCACTTCTGCCTTCTACCTGATTCAAAAGTCATGGCCTTGGTTAAGGTTTTTATTATGCAACCCATGTTTAGATAATATATTCTCTGTTACTTATTTTTGATCATTAGAAAAAAAACCCAAACTTACTTGCCTAAAAATAATTTTATTGGACTTACAAGTCATTTTCTACATGACATTACTTTTATCACTTCTCAGTATAGTTGTATGAAGACTGTATTGTTTTTTCAAAAAAATGTATTTTTCCCCATGAGGTTGCTCTTCACATGGTCCTTCTCTGAAAAAGAGGGATTATTTCCTACATATGATTTCATATTAGACCACCTGGTTTACTTTAAACATAAAATCTGAATGGGAAGGAGTTATATCACTTCATGGCAAAACTTTTAGACACTATAATGCAGTCTGTCATTAACTAGATGTGATCTGATGTGCCCCTATTGATGAAGAGAACACACAACCAGTAGGAATATGAAAAATGTTTACTGTCAATAACTATTTAGAAAAAATAGAAGTCATAATGAAAATTGCATTTAGTACAATAGTCAGGATACAGAAACAATCCAAATTCCCCAAATACACAGACATATAAAAAATGTTGTAGTAAATGCACACAATGGAATACTAAAAAACTATAAGAAACGATAAAACCATCAAGCTGGCTGTGATATGAATGGAACTCGAGAGTATCTTGTTATGTGAAATAAGCCAAAGGGATAAGGAAAAGTACTGATGATCTCACTTATCTGTGGTATAATATAATATTATGTATATGTGTATATGTATATAACAAGGAAATAGTATAAAAGGTTAAAATTCCTTGATCCTTAGTTATACTGAACTAAGAATACCAATCAAGGTGGTAAGTGGATGGGAAGAATGATGAAGTCTAGCAGTAATATAAGAAGATCAATAGACGGTCCTGAGCACTTTGATCTTGGTGTGTTGTGCTAATTCTATGTATCAAAGTCATAATCATGAGGCATGAACATTAGTACAGCAAGTAGAGAATTTGTCTTGCATGCTGTCAACCCAGGTTTGATCCCTGGCACCTTATATGTTCCCCTGAGCACTTCCAGGAGTGATCTCTGAGCACTGAATCAAGATTAGTCCCTGAGCATTGCTGGGTGTAGCCCCAAAACAAAAAAAAACCATAATCATTAGCAATATTGTAGATAGGTGACAAAACTATAATGTTTAAAATTTTTAAATAAAATGTTAAATATCTGGTTGTGGCTTGATATCACAGAATGACTCATACATTGTACATGAAACCAAAAACCTTTCATGGAAATTGTTTGTACCCCTTTGAAAATCATTTCAATAATGTCAAAAATATTCTGCTGGCTAGACAGAACTTGCTTTATGTTTACTTGGGTCTTTGATGTAGTAACATTTGATAAGTAAATTTTAGGGATCTGATATTGATATGTTGTATACTTTTTATCTATATGAAGTTGGAAAAATTGCTAAATTCCTTAAGTTCCTGTTGCCTCATTTAGAAAATGGTAGCAATACATATACTTCATGATATTCGTGAGAGAATTCAATTAGCTAAAGCTGTTTGTATTGGCAGAGGGTTCTACTGTCATCTAGAAGTTAAGTGCAGACTATTAGGAATACTGAAACACACCATACAGTATTCATGGCAGCCATGTACAACAAATCATTTTCTGGTTCCAAAAGTCAAGAACACAGCAATTAAGAAACCTAGAGATCTGTTCTTTTTTCACATAATTCATTTGTCCACAGCCAAAGAAAAAAACTAAGTACTTTCATGTGTCATATTATGACTGAAGTTAAACAGTAACCTGGAAATAACTTGCCAGTCCTTTGTTTATAAACCAACTCGATTGTGAAAGTTCACTATAAAGATTTATGATCAAATATGGATACATAATGAGAAAAAATATTGTCCTTTTGAAGGGTTTTACAGAGACATTTTATAAGCTTCATAGTAGTTATATAGTGTACAATGGAAGAGACTAATAATTCTCTAAAAGTTTCATGCATTTTTTATGATATGCTCAATTATGAGAATTATTGTCAGCATACAATGTAGATTAGACAGGGTTTATAAAACTATATGCATTTAAATGTTATATAAATATATAATGCATAAAAGTAAATTACCTGAATAATAAATATATGTATAAAGAAGTAAATAAAGTAGCTCAATAGGGCTATTTCAATTATTCAGGTAAATACTATCTTCTACACTTGTTTTTCTTTCATTGCTTTGAATCTCAAGAATATAACCTAGAAGATATTGTCTTGCAATAAAATTGGAAATAACATCATCTAAAGCATCCAAAAAAGCAATATGCCTTGTCACTGTATTCTTTTCTTATCTTGGTATTAAAGAGCCCCTCAAATTGCTTTTGAATTCTTAGTTGCTTAACAAGAAACTTTACTATAGCTGATAATATTTGCCAGTAATAAAAAGTATTGCTCTTAGAAATTAGTGTTAGATACTTGGCTTCTTTTCTTCACAGCTATCTGTTAACTGGAAAAATCCTTATTTTAGTTTTTAATTTAAGTTGAAATGCTTCACTCACTTTTAATTTTTTTCTACTTGTGTTTTAGAGTAACACTCAATGAGCCTGAGAACTTTTCCTGGATTGATGCTCAGGGGTTGATCTCTGGGGATATTTGGGAGTACCATGTGGTTCAAGCAATTAAACTATGGTCTCCAGCACACAAAACATGTGTGTCAACCCTTTCAACTATCTTCTTGACTCAGCCCATAGCTTTTTTAAATTTAACTTTATTTTTAAAGAGTTTTCCACAATAATTCATTACATTTACTATTCAAACACCAATCCCATCATCATTGCACCTTCCCACCACCATATTTCAAATGTTTCCAACCCAAATCCAAAAATGTGTCCCCCAAGCAGAACTGAAACCATTAATTTTGTATTGATTGTTATGAATAATGGTTCAATAAAGTTTCCTTAGAGGAAAGTGTGTGAAGATTGTTGTATTTTATCCTGGAGTCATTAGTCTTTATGTAAGAGATTAATAACATGTTTGTTAAAGCCAATCAAATGTTGTGTGCTACTCTTAGTATATCAGTGGTATAAAGTATGAGAGGTCTCCAGGAATTCTAAAATTTAGAAAACAACTATACAGCAGATTCACTCATGGGTGAGGCCTCTGGTGCTCTCTTCCAGAGCTTTATTTCTGAGTCTGGATCATTCAGGCCATAGTTTTAGATATAAAATGACATTTATCTTAAGTGAATATATTGTGTTGGATTTGCTCGAGCGGGCCCAGTAACGTCTCCATTGGAGACTTTGTTGTTACTGTGTCTGGCATATCGAATACTCTCGGTAGCTTGCCGGGCTCTCCGAGAGGGGCGGAGGAATCGAACTCGGGTCGGCCATGTTGGCCGCTTGTAAGGCGAATGCCCTCAAGCTACCGAGAGTATTCGATATGCCAGACACAGTAACAACAAAGTCTCCAATGGGGACGTTACTGGGCCCGCTCGAGCATTGTGTTTGATATACTCTAAACTTCTCTTTAGTTCCTATACTGAATAAACTCATGTTCTCTATTCCTTATTATTATTTTGTAATTTTAATGTGAGCAAAAATGCATAAAAATTCTTTATTGTTAAAAACTTCTTACTTCTATGGCAGAGATTTTTTTCTTTTAGATTAGAATAGGGTTTATTGGTTTTAATTTAGAAAGCCACCAGATGACTATTCTATAGCATAGGATAGTATATTATAACTCTCGTAGTTTTTTTTTTTTTATCAGTGAAACACCATGAGGTACAGTTGTAGACTTACAAATTTTTGTGCTTGGGTTTCAATTATACAATGATCAATTTCCCATCCCTCCACCCGTGCCCATTTTCCACCACCATGGATCCCAGTATCCCTCCACCCCATACCCCTCGTCACAAACTGCCTCTGTGGCAGGGCATTTCCTTTTGATCTCTCTCTCATTTTGGTTGCTGTAGTTTTCAAAAGAGGCATTGAGTGGCAAACATGTTCAGTGTATAGTCTGCTTCTCCCATCCTGAGAGGATCCTCCCAACACCCTTTATTTGGTGCTCCCTTCTCTCTCTGAGCTGCCTTTTCCCCTAGCATGTGTGACTGACCTCCAAGCCATGGATTAAACCTCATGGTTCTTATCTCAGCTATTCTTGGATGTTAGTCTCCTATTTTGTTTCTTTATGTTCCCAAGATGAATGCAATCTTTCTATGTCTGTCCCTCTCTTTCTGGCTCATTTCATTTAGCATGATGCTTTCCATGTAGTACCACTTGTATGTAAATTTCATGACTTCAATTTTTCTAACAGCTGCATAGTACTCCCTTATCTAGATGTGCCAAACTTTCTTTAACCAGTCATCTATTCTCAGACACACAGGTTTTTCCAGATTCTGGCTATTGTAAACAGTGCTGCAATGAACAAACAAGTGCAGGTGTCACTTTGACTATACTTTTTTGCCTCTCTGGATATATTCCCAGGAGTGGTATTGCTGGGTCAAATGGGAGCTCAGTTTCTAATTTTTGTAAAATTGTCCATACTGTTTTCCAAAAGGACTGAACCAGTAGGCATTCCCACCAGCAGTGAAGGAGGGTCCCTTTCTCACCACATCCACGCCATTACCGCTTGCTTTCTTCTTTCTCACTATTAACATAAAGGAAAGCCATGTACTTTTGGGTATTAATTTTATGGCCTGCAACTTTACTATACAAGTCTATTGTTTCTAGGAGTTTCTTGGTAGAGGTTATAGGGTTCACTATGTATAGTATTATATCATGTGCAAATAGTGAGAGCTTGATTTCTTCCTTTCCTCAATGCCCTAATCTCTTTTTCTTGCCTAACTGCTATTGCAAGTACTTCCAATACTCTATTGAACAGCAGTGGAGAGAGTGGGCATCCTTCTCGCATCCCTGTTTTTAGACTGAAGGCTCTCAGCTTTTCCTCATTGAGGATGATGTTTGCTGTAGGTTTGTGGTAGATGACTTTAAATATATTGAGGAAAGTCCCGTCTATCCCCATTTTGGCGAGGGTTTTCGTCATAAACAGTGCTGGATCTTGTCAAATGCTTTCTCTACATCTATTGATATGATTATATGGTTTTTATCTTTTCATTTGTTGATATGATGGATTATGTTGATTAATTTCTGAATGTTAAACCATCCTTGCATCCCTGGGATGAATCCTACTTGGTCATGGTATATGATCTTTCTGATGAGTCGTTGGATTCTTTTTGCTAATAGTTTGTTGAGGATCTTTGTGTCTGTGTTCATCAGGGATATCGGCCTGCAATTATTTCTTTGTGGTATCTCTGTCTGCTTTTGGTGTTAGGGTGATATTTGCTTCATAGAAACTGTTAGGAAGTGTTTTTGATATTTTAATTTTGTGAAAAATCTTGAAGAGGATTGGGAGTAAGTCCTCTATAAAGATTTGGAAGAATTCACTAGTGAATACATCTTGGCCAGGACTTTTGTGCTTGGGGAGAATTTTTATTACCATTTCAGTTTCCTTGATGGTGAAAGATCTGTTCAGGTATTCCAGGTCTTCTTGGTTCAGCCTTGGGAGGCTATAGGAATCTAGGAATTTATCCATTTCCTCAAGGCTTCCACATTCCGTGGCATAAAGCTTCTTAAAGTACTCCCTGAGGATCTTTTAAATTTCTGTAGTTTCTGTTGTAATGACCCCCTTTTCATTTCTGATTCGGTTTATTAGGGTTTTCTCTCTTCCTTTCTTTCTGAGTTTTGCTAGAGACTTATCGATCTTGTTTATTTTTTGAAGAACCAGCTCTTGGTTTCATTGATCTTTTGGATTGTTTTTTGGGTTTCCATCTCCTTAATCTCTGCTCTGAGTTTTATTATTTCCTTCCTCCTGTTTTGATTGCGCTCCTTTTGATAATCCTTCTCCAAGCTCTTAAACTGTGAGGTTAGGTTACTTATGTAGGCTCACTCCTCCTTCCTGAGGAATTCTAGTAGAGCTGTAAACTTTCCTCTTAACACAGCTGTTGCTGTGTCCCATAAGTTTTAGAAACTTGTGTCCTCATTTTCATTCCTTTCCAGGAATCTTTTGATTTCTTCTTTGATTTCCTTTGTAAGCCACTTGTTGTCCACTAGTGAATTGTTTAATTTCCAGGTGTTTGATTTAATTTTCTGTTTTTCTGTGTAATTTAATTTTAGCGCATTAGGTTCTGAGAAGATTGTTGATACAATCTCTATCTTCTTAATTTTATGGAGGTTTGTTTTGTGGCTCAGCATGTGGTCGACCTTGGAGAATGTTCCATGCACGCTTGAGAAGAATGTGTATTCAGCTTTTTGAGGATGAAGTATCCTGTATATATCTACTAAGTCCTTTTCTTCTATTTTTTCCCTCAGATGAAGTATGTCCTTGCTAAGCTTGAGTCTGGTTGATCTATGAAGAGGTGATTAAACGGTGTTGAATTCTCCCCCTAGAATTGTGTTGCTATTGATGTCTTTCTCCAAGACTATGTGTTGTTGTTTTAAGTATTTTGCTGGTCCCTCATTAGGTGTATATACATTTAGTATTGTAAGTTCTTCCTGTTGCACAGATCCCTTAATCAAGCAAGAAAAAATGGACTTTACTCTCTCATGTGAACTTCTTCAGTCTGAAATCAATGTGGCCTGATACTAGGATGGCTACCCCAGCTTTTATATGGGAGCTGTTTGTCTGTCGGATTGTTTTCCAGTCTTTGACTCTGAGTCTGTGTTTGCTTTGACTATTGAGATGTGTTTCTTGCAGGCAGCAGAATTTTGGTTTCAATTTTCTAATCCATCGTACCACTCTGTGTCTTTTAATTGGTACGTTTAGCCCATTGACATTGAGAGAGGTTATTGTTATGGGGTTTTGTCCCATTTTTCTGTTGAAATTTGGTGTATTTGAGGGGCCTGTCTTGCCTTAAAGTAGCCCATTTAGTTGTTCTTGTAACCATGGTTTTTATTCTATGAAGTTCCTGAGCTATTGTTTGTCTCTGAAACTGTGTGTTGTTCCTTCTGTTATGAATAGAGTTTTGTTGGGTAAAGTATTTTTGGTGAGGCATTTATTTCATTGAGTTTTTTCACTATATCCCACCACTGTTTTCAGGTCATTGGGGTTTCATCAGACAAATCAGCTGTGAATCTTAAGGATGCTCCTTTGTAGGAAATTTCTTTCCTTGATCTTGCTGCTTTCAGAATTTTGTCTCTATCTAAGGTTTTGGTCATTTTGATCAGGATGTGCCTTGTGGTATTTTTATTCGGATTTCTTCTAGCTGGTACCCTTCGGGCCTTCTGAATGTGGTCACATGTTTTCTTCAGCTCTGGAAATGTCATAGCAATGATGCCTTTAACAGTTTTTTTTTTTATCAAGGGTTTCTTCCTGTCCCTCTGGGACTCCAATAATTCTTATGCTACCCCTCTTGGCTTCATCAAGGTCTTCTCTTGTCATCTTTTCCAATTTCTGCTCTTTTCTGGAGAGTCTCTGGACTACATCTTCCAGCACACTGATTCTGTCCTCAGCAGCTGTTACTCTGCTGCTGAGCCCTTCCACTGTGTTTTTCAATTTGCCTACCAAGTTTTTTCAGGTCTGACATTTCAGTTTGCATTTTCCTCATTTCTACCTTCAAATCCTCTTGTCTTTTATTGGCATTGCTTTCCATTGTTTCTTTTAGCTCCTTAAGCATCCTCAGTAGCTCCCTTCTAAATTCCTTGTCAGAGAGGTTTTCTAGCAATGAATTACTGTTGGTGTCTTCTGAGCTAGCCTCTTCAACAAGTAAGCACTGTGGGCTTCTGCATTGCTTTGCCGTAGTGACCAGTGTGGTTTAGAACTTCACTTTCACTGTTACTATTCTGCTTGAGATACATAATGAATTGAGATGGGCTTTATAAATTATTGGCTAATGAGTTTCTGGTGGTTAAGCTAACCTAGTGAATGTTCCATGTAAGAGGGTAACTTACAGTTCTTATGGGATATGTAGGAGGAGAATAACTCACGGCCATGGCTCCGCAAAGGGTCCCTGCTGCTGGGCGGGTACCTGGATGAAGGAGGAAGAGGTGCCTGGAACTGTTCAGCTTTGTTTTCACTCGGTGTTCCTCAATTCCTGTTCCCCGCAGACCAAGGGAGAAAACCTGCAGTTCTCAGGGGATCTAGTTCACAGTGCAGGCCCAGGAAGAGGCCTTGCCACCAGGCAGGTACCTAGATGAATGAGGAGAGGGTGCCCGGAACTGCTCAGCTTTATTTTCATGCGGTGTGCCTCAATTCCCATCCCTCGCAGACCAAGGATAAAAACTGGCCGTTCTCCACAGGGGATTTCCCTGCCACAGAGACAGGGGGGATGGGGGGATGGGGGTGGGAGGGATATTATCCATGGTGGTGGAAAATGGGCACTGGTGGAGGGATGGGTATCTGATCATTGTATAATTGAAACCAAAGCACAAAAAATTGTAAATCTACAACTTTAAAAAAAAATAAAATACAATAAAGGGAAAAAAAATTATAATAAAAAAAAAAAAAAACTGGCCGTTCTCAGGGGATCTAGTTCGCTGCGCAGGCCTGGGAAGGGGCCCTGCCACAGGGCGGGTATCTGGATGAGTGAGCAGAAGGTGTCCAGAACTGTTCAACTTTGTTTTCACATGATATGACTCAATTCCTGTCCCCTGCAGACCAACAGTGAAAACCAGCTGTTTTCTGGGTTCTAGTTAGCGGCACAGGCCTGGGAAGGAGCCCTGCCACCAGGCTGGTACCTGGATGATTCTCTCTCTCAGATCTTTTAAATAATAAATCATAGTTTTTTTTTCCTTTTCCTATTTTTTTTTTACAGTTGTAGATTTACAATTTTTTGTGCTTGGGTTTCAATTATACAATGATCAGATACCCATCCCTCCACCAGTGCCCATTTTTCACCACCATGGATAATATCCCTGCCACCCCCATCTCCCCATCCCCCCCGCCTCTGTGGCAGGGCAATCCCCTGTGTTCTCTCTCTCCGTTTGGGTGTTGTAGTCTGCAAAAGAGGCATTGAGTGGCAAACATGTTCAGTCCATAGTCTACTTTCGACATGCATCTCCCCTCCTGGGAGGATCCTCCAAACACCCTTTATTTGGTGCTCCCTTCTCTATCTGAACTGCCCTTTCCTCTAGGATACCCGGCTGGCCTCTAAGTTATGGAGTAATCCTCCTGGTGCTGATCTCAGCTATTCTTGGGTATTAATCTCATACTTTGTTACTTTATATCCCCCAGATGAATGCAATCTTTCTATGTCTATCCCTCTCTTTCTGACTCATTTCGCTTAGCATGATACTTTCCATATTGTACCACTTGTATGTAAATTTCATGACTTCATCTTTTCTAACAGCTACATAGTACTCCATTGTGTAGATGTACCAAAGTTTCTTTAACCAGTCATCTGTTCTTGGGCATTCAGGTTTCTTCCAGTTTCTGGCTATTGTAAAGAGTGCTGCAATGAACAAACAAGTGCAGATGTCACTTCGACTATACATTTTTGCCTCTCTGGGATATATTCCCAGGAGTGGTATTGCTGGGTCAAATGGGAGCTCAATTTCTAATTTTTTGAGAATCGTCCATACTGTTTTCCAGAAGGGCTGAACCAGTGGACATTCCCACCAACAGTGAAGGAGTGTCCCTTTCTCGCCACATCCACGCCAGCATTGGTTACTTTTGTTCTTTTGAATGTGGGCCAGTCTCTGAGGTGTGAGATGGTATCTCATTGTGGTTTTGATCTGCATCTCTCTGATGATTAATGATGTAGAGGCTTTTCTCATGTGCTTTTTTGCCACTCGGATTTCTTCTTTGAGAAAGTTTCTGTTCATTTCATTGCCCCATTTTTGGATGGGGTTGGATGTTTTCTTCTTGTGGAGTTTAACCAGTATTTTGTATATCCTGGATATCAACCCCTTGTCAGATGTGTATTCGGCGAATATCCTTTCCCATTCTGTAGACTGTCTTTGTATTTTGGTCACTGTTTCTTTGGAGGTGCAGAAGCTTCTTAGTTTAAGATAGTCCCATTTATCTATCTCTGTTTTCACTTGCTCAGACAGTGGCGTGGCATCTTTGAAGATACCATTAGCTTCAATGTCATGGAGGGTTTTGCCAACTTTATCTTCAATGTACCTTATGATTTCTGGTCTGATGTTGAGGTCTTTAATCCATTTTGATCTTACTTTTGTACATGGTGTCAGGCAGAGTTCTGAGCCTATTTTTTTGCATGTAGCCGTCCAATGATGCCAACACAATTTATTAAAGAGGCTTTCCTTACTCCACTTCACATTACTTGCACCTTTATCAAAGATTAGATGATCATATGATTGAGGGGAGATGTCAGTGTATTCAACCCTGTTCCATTGGTCTGCAGTTCTGCCTTTGTTGCAGTACCATGCTGTTTTAATTATTACTGCTTTGTAGTACAGTTTGAAGTTCGGGAAGTTGATTCCTCCAATTTTCTTTTTCCCAAGAATTGCTTTAGCTCTTCGTGGGGGCTTATTGTTCCATATAAATTTCAGGAGTGTTTGCTCCATTTCTTTGAAGAATGTCATGGGTATCCTTATAGGGATTGCATTGAATTTATACAATGCTTTCGGTAGTATTGCCATTTTGACAATGTTAAGTCTCCCGACCCATGAGCAGGGGATATCTTTCCATTTCCTCATGTCCTCTTTTATTTCCTGAAGTAGCGTTTTGTAGTTTTCGTTGTACAGTTCCTTTACTTCCTTAGTTAAGCTGATTCCTAGCTACTTGATTTTCTGGGGCACAATTGTGAACGGGATTGTTTTTTTCATGTTGCTTTCTTCTCTCTCACTGTTTGCGTATAGGAAAGCCATGGACTTTTGGGTATTGATTTTATAGCCTGCAACTTTACTATACGAGTCTATTGTTTCTAGGAGTTTTTTGGTGGAGGTTATTGGGTTCTCTAAGTAGAGTATCATATCATCTGCGAATAGTGAGAGCTTGATTTCTTCCTTTCCTACCTGAATGCCCTTAATATCTTTTTCTTGCCTAATCGCTATTGCAAGTAATTTCAGTAATACATTGAACAGAAGTTGAGAGAGTGGGCATCCCTGTCTCATCCCTGATCTTAGAGGTAAGGCTCTCAATTTTTCCCCATTAAGGATGATGCTTGCTGTAGGTTTGTGGTAGATGGCTTTAATTATGTTGAGGAAGGTCCCCTCTATACCCATTTTGGCTAGGGTTTTCATCATAAAGGGGTGCTGGATCTTGTCAAATGCTTTCTCTGCATCTATTGATATAATCATATGCTTTTTATCTTTTCTTTTGTTGATATGATGGATTATGTTGATTGATTTTCGAATGTTAAACCATCCTTGCATCCCTGGGATGAATCCTACTTGGTCATGGTGTATGATCTTTTTGATGAGTAGTTGGATTCTATTTGCTAGTAGTTTGTTGAGGATCTTTGCATCTGTGTTCATCAGGGATATCGGCCTGTAATTCTCTTTCTTTGTGGTATCTCTGTCTGTTTTTGGTATCAGTGTGATATTTGTTTCGTAGAAACTGTTCGGAAGTGTTTTTGATATTTCAATTTCGTGGAAAAGCTTAAAGAGCATTGGGAGTAAGTCCTCTTTAAAGATTTGGAAGAATTCAGTAGTGAATCCATCCGGGCCAGGATATTTGTGCTTGGGGAGACTTTTTATTAGCATTTCAATTTCCTTGATGGTGATAGGTCTGTTCAGGTATTCCAGGTCTTCTTTGTTCAGCCTTAGGAGTCTGTAGGAGTCTAGGAATTTATCAATTTTCTCGAGGTTTTGATGTTCCGTGACATACAGCTTCTCAAAGTACTCCCTGAGGATCCTCTGAATTTCTGTGGTTTCTGTTGTAATGACCCCCTTTTCATTTCTGATTTGGTTTATTAGGGTTTTCTCTCTCCCTTTCTTTGTGAGTTTTGCTAGAGGCTTATCGATCTTGTTAATTTTTTCAAAGAAGCAGCTTTTGGTTTCATTGATCTTTCGGATTGTTTTTTGGGTTTCCATCTCGTTAATCTCTGCTCCGAGTTTTATTATTTCCTTTCTCCTGTTCGGGTTGTGCTCCTTTTTTTGGTCGTTCTCCAAGCTCTTAAGCTGTGAGGTTAGGTTTCTTATGTGTGCTCGCTCCTCCTTCCTGAGGAGTGCTTGTAGAGCTATAAACTTTCCTCTTAACACAGCCTTTCTGTGTCCCATAAGTTTTGGTAACTCGTGTTCTCATTTTCATTCGTTTCTAGGCATCTTTTGATTTCCTCTTTGATTTCCTGTCTAATCCAGTCGTTGTTCAATAGTGCACTGTTTAATTTCCAGGTGTTTGATTTAGTTTTCTGTTTTTGTGTGTGATTTACTTCTAATTTCAGCGCATCATGGTCTGAGAAGATTGTTGATACAATCTCTATCTTCTTAATTTTATGGAGGCATGTTTTGTGACTCAGCATGTGGTCTATCTTGGAGAATGTTCCATGTACGCTTGAGAAGAATGTGTATTCAGCTTTTTGTCGATGAAGTGTCCTATATATATCTACTAAATCCCTTTCTTCCATTGTTTCCCTCAAATGAAGTATGTCCTTGCTAAGCTTGAGTCTGGTTGATCTATCAAGAGGTGACAAAGCAGTGTTGAAGTCTCCCACTAGTATTGTGTTGCTATTGATGTCTTTTTCCAAATCTATGAGTAGTTGTTTTAAGTACTTTGCTGGTCTCTCATTAGGTGCATATACATTTATTATTGTAAGTTCTTCCTGTTGTACAGATCCTTTGATCAATAAGAAATGGCCTTCACTGTCTCTTATGACCTTCCTCACTCTGAAATCGATGTGGTCTGATATAAGGATGGCTACCCCAGCTTTTTTCTGGGAGCTGTTTGCCTGTAGGATTGTTTTCCAGCCTTTGACTCTGAGTCTGTGTTTGCTTTGACTATTGAGATGTGTTTCTTGCAGGCAGCAGAATGTTGGGTTCAATTTTCTAATCCATCCTGCCACTCTATGTCTTTTAATTGGTGCGTTTAGCCCATTAACATTGAGAGAGATTATTGTTATGGGATTTTCTCCCATTGTTCTGTTAAAATCTGGTGTACTTGAGGGGCCTTTCTTGCCTTAAAGTAGCCCATTTAGTTGTTCTTGTAACCAACGTTTTGAGTCTATGAAGTTCCTGAGCTGTTGTTTGTCTGTGAAACTGTGTGTTGTTCCTTCTATTATGAATGAGAGTCTGGGTGGGTAAAGTATTTTTGGAGAGGCATTTATTTCCTTGAGTTTTTTCACTATGTCCCATCACTGTTTTCGGGCCATGAGGGTTTCATCAGAAAAATCAGCTGTGAATTTTAAGGATGCTCCTTTGTAAGAGATTTCTTTCTTCGATCTTGCTGCTTTCAGAATTTTGTCTCTGTCTAAGGTTTTGATCATTTTGATCAGAATGTGTCTTGGGGTATTTTTATTCGGATTTCTTCTAGCTGGTACCCTTCGGTCCTCCTGAATGTGGTCACAAGTTTTCTTCAGCTCTGGAAACGTTGTAGCAATGATGTCTTTGACAGTTTCTTCTTCATCAAGGTTTTCTTCCTGTACCTCTGGGACTCCAATAATTCTTATGTTACCCCTCTTGGCTTCATCACGATCTTCTCTTGCCATCTGTTCCCGAATTGTGAGTCTCTTTTCCATTTTCTGCATTTTTCTGGAGAGTCTCTGAACTTCATCTTCGAGTTCACTGATTCTGTTCTCAGCAGCTCTTACTCTGCTGCTGAGGCCTTCCACTGAGCTTTTCAATTCGCCTACGAGATTTTTCAGGTCTGATATTTCTGATTGCATTTTCCTCATTTCTGCCTTCAGATCCTCTTGTCTTCTATTGGCATTGCTTTCCATTGTTTCTTTTAATTCCCTAAGCATCCTAAGTAGCTCCCTCCTGAATTCCTTGTCAGAGAGGTTGTCTAACACTACAGTACTGTTGGTGTCATCTGGGCTAGACTCTTCAATATGAAAGTTTGGTGGGCTTTTGCGTTGCTTTACCATTGTGAGAGGTGTGGTTTAGTCCTTCACGTTCACTGTTACTATTCTGCTTGATATGCAGTGTGAGTTAAGATAGGCTTATGAGTTATTGGCTACTGCGTTTCTAGTGGCTGAGCTAAAATAGAGAAGTTTCCATCTAAGAAGGTAGCTTATGGTTCCTATGGCATATGTAGTGGCAAAATATTTCGCGGCCGCGTTCGCGGCCGCGGCTCTGAAAAGAGTCCCTGGCACTGGGCGAGGAGTTGGGAACGTCTCCAGTTTGGAATTGGAGCCGTTCAGCTTTGGTGCCCATAGCTGGCTCTCCGTGCCAGTCCTGCGCAGCTCAGGGGTTGAAAACCAGCTTTCTAGGGGCTGGATCTAGGTGCGCATGCCCAGAAAGGGTCCCAGGCCCTTGGAGGCGGGCTGTACCTGTTTGGAATTGGAGCCGTTCAGCTTTGTTGCCCAGAGCTGGGCCTCCGTGCCTGTCCCGCGCAGCTCAGGGGTTGAAAACCGGCTTTCTAGGGGCTGGATCTAGGTGCGCCTGCCCAGAAAGGGTCCCAGGCCCTTGGAGGCGGGCTGTACCTGTTTTGAATTGGACTAAATCATAGTTTTGATATTAGCTTTGATATTTCAGTATGTTGCTGTGTGGCATACTTTGTGCTGAAATTTATATATATTATCTCAGTTAAACATAACAATAATTCTGATAAGAACACATTGTTAGCCACTTTTTGTGTGCATACGCGAACACTTAGGAAACATTCAGAGGCCAATACCATCTTTGTCCTTCTTCCACAAGAAGCTTAGGTTTATCTGGTTACACCCATCACAGTGCTCCTGAGGCACTTCCATTCCATTGTGTTTATCTGTAAACAGTCTTCCCTATGCTCTCCTCCCCACCCAGTTAATCAGCTTTCCCCCTAATCAGACTCTGTTAATTTGTAAGGTCAGTTTCCCAGAAATCTATGATTTTATATGTATGAGTGAAATATTGCCTTTCTCCTCTCCTTATGCCTTTTGAACAGTTTACTTTAAAGTAATATCCTTTCTGTATAGATACAGGAAGACCGTTAACATTATGCTTTGTAACTTAGGATTTGATTGGCTTTGAATATTACTCACTCCCAGGCATCTGCTTTCTCGAATTAAGCCTCAGTTGCCCTTAGTTCCTAACACCCCAAAAGCAGGGTCCCAACGAGGGACTGAATGGACCCAGAGCAAGCGGTGAGCTACCCTGGCATCAAAATGGGCCAGGCCAAAGTGCCACGATTCTTAACTATAAGTAGACAAATGCTGTCATGATCCAAAGGTAACGACAAGACTAGGATCCTGCTAGGGGTGGGAAAGACTATCTGACCTGAGCACTGTAGTCTGAGATCGAGATGGCCCTAGGAGAGCAATTCTATAATTTTAAGATATTTCTTACTGTATTCATACAAAATGATTTATATTATATATTCTTATATGCTTGTCGAACAAGGAGAGGAGAGACACACCCAGGAGAATCCGCTCTAGGGTGGGTCGTCCTGCTGAGAAAGGATCTGTCCTAGGAGCGGCTTTCCCTGAGGGTAAGAGTTGTACCCCTATTGATTGTGACCACACCTATGTGTAATTATTACCCCAACCCCTCATGCTTTGGGATTTAACTGGACTGTAAGAGTGGGCTGGGGGGGGGGGGGTCAGAAGGAAGGAGAAGGAATCAGAAGGGGATCATAGAGAAAGAGGGATCAGAATCCAGACTCCAGGGAAGGAGGATAAAGGGGGATGGAGAAGGAGAATGAAGTAGCATGGGGAAGAAAGAAGGGCAGCAGAGGCAGAGAAGAGAGACTGGTGTAGATGGAGAGAGGATTGGAATAAACTGCGACTAAGACCAACCAGTTTGGCCCTCGTTCCTTCCTTTGCCTGCCCATCGCCATCGACCTCCATGGGGAGGGGAAGAAGGGCGACGGAGGCAGCGGGAGAGATAGAGCTGCCACGCTGTGTGCTGTGCCTCCTTTGTGTGAGTTTACACACCATCTGTGATCAGACTAAATGTAAAGCCCATAAGTTATCTTAACCACCAGATTTTTGTTTTGTTTTGTTTTGTTTTAATTGAATCACCTTGAGATACACAGTTACAAGGCTGTTCATGATTGGGTTTAAGTCAAACAATGTTTCAATACCCATCCCTTCACCAGTGTGCTTATTTATTTTTTTTTGAAATATCATCATATATGCCAATATCAATTTTTATTATTCCTAGAAAGAAAGTATTTAACTTACATTTAACATTAAAAATATATAAAACCTTTTGAAGCAGAAAAATAATTGTAGGTTTTATTTTTGTGTGTCTTTGTAGAACACTATGTGCTACTTTTTTCATATATTATGTGATTTAATTAACATATTCACCCTCTGGGATAAGTATTACTGTTATCACTATTTTACAGATGGGAAGACAGGCTTAAAGTGTTTAATAACTTTCTCAGTAGGTCACAGCTCAGACATCATAAAGCAAAGACACAAATCCAAACATTAGGACTCAAACTGGTACTGGCCATATCCTTACACATCATACACTAAATGAACCTGAAAGAAATCAGACTAACGCCTGTACAAATTCTGTAAAGACTTGTTGAAAATATTTTTTTTCCTTTTTACTTAAACATATGCAGTTTTTTTTTTTTTTTAATTTCAGGACTGGAAAAAGTGCAACACTTAAGCAGCTTGCTTTACACAGCCAAACCCAGTTTGATCTCCAGCACTGCATAGAGTCCCCTAAGCACCACCAGAAGTGATCCCTGAGAACAGAAACAGGAATAAACCCTTACCACAGTTGGTTATGGCCTCCAAACCAAAGCAAAACAAAAAAGGCTTTAGGGTTCAGTGAGATAGTGCAAGCATTAAGGCACTTGCCTTGCATGAAGCTGAAAAACTTTGGTTTGGTTCCTGGCACCACATGTTTTTCTCTGAGTCATCAAGAGAGTGATCCTTGAGTGGAGAACAGGTAGTAACAACTGAGCACTTACGGGGGCGTGCCTCCAACAAAACCATTGAAGTTCAAATCTGTGTCACTCATAAAATTATTTGAAGGATTAATAGTTGTAAATCTATGTCTGTTGTAAAAATTGATTTTTACACAAAAGTGATTCGTGCTGTTTTATACAAAGATGGTGATAAAGTCCATGAGCTCCTTTTGCCGAAGCTAAATACATTATACTTATGTTGGCAGAATTTACACCCTGTTTATGAAAATCAAACTATGGTCTGACTTTTGTTCTCATGACTTGTAACATTTCTGAAAATATAACATAAAAAGTAGACTGCTCCTATTAGACTAATAAAAAATAAATCATAATTTTTATTTGAGGCAGGATAACTGTTATCCTGTCATAGTTCATTTTAGATATCATCAAAAATCTTGTTGATGTGTACATTACTCTTACATAGTTACTTAAATAAGTTTAAGGAAGAATTAGCAGCAGAGCTGTTAAAAAGAAGTAAAAATTAAAGGCAAAATAAGTCAGTAATTTTGCAGAAATCTCAAGGGGGCAAAATGAAATCTTTTTACCAACAGTAGTTTGACATATTAATTTTAAACTTTTAAAAAAATCTCTTTATACAACTAAATTTGTGAATGATTTCCTGGATATTTTTGTTTTATGATGTCTTAATTTTTTGTGGTATTAGGTGTTTTCTTTTGGCTTTTTAAATTTTAGATTGTTTTTCAAGATATAGTTTTACCACAGCATCGTACTGGAACAAAGGCAGGGCTGCAGACCAATGGAACAGGGTGGAATATCTGTACACACAACCCCAAATGTATGAACATCTAATCGTTGATAAGAAATGTGAAGTGGAGCAAGGAAAGCCTCTTTAATAAACTGGACATAATTGGACAACCACAAGCAAAAAAATTGGCTTAGACCTCCACTTAACACCATGCACAAAAATCAGATCAAAATGGATTAAAGATCTTAACATCAGGCCAAAATCCATAAGGTACACTGAAGACAAGGTCGGCAAAACCCTCCACGATATTGAAGCTAACAGTATCTTCAAAGACGACACTTCATTGACCAACCAAGTGGAAACAGAGATAAATGGGACTATCTTAAATTAAGAAGCTTCTGCACCTCAAAAGATAAAATAACCAGAATACGAAGACAATCTACAGAATGGAAAAGGATATTTACCCAATACCCATCTGATAAAGGGTTGATATCAAGGATATACAAAGTACTGGTTGAACTCTACAAGAAGAAAACACCTAACCCCATCAAAAAATGGGGTGATGAAATGAACAGAAACTTTCCCAGAGAAGAAGTTTGAATGGTTAAAAGGCACACGAGAAAATGCTCTACATCATTAATCATCAGGGAGATGCAGATCAAAATAACAAGGGGATATCATCTTACACCACAGAGACTGGCCTACATCCAAAAGAACAAAAAACAACCGGAATTGGCGTGGATGTGGCGAGAAAGGGACCCTCCTTCACTGCTGGTGGAAATGCCGGCTGGTTCAGCCCTTTTGGAAAACAGTATGGACGATTCTCAAAAAATTAGAAACTGAGCTCTCATTTGACCCAGCAATACCACTCCTGGGAATATATCCCAGAGAAGCAAAAAAGTACAGTTGAAATGACATCTGCACTTCTATGTTCATTGCTGCACTATTCATGATAGCCAAAATCTGGAAAAACTCCGAGTGCCTGAGAACAGATGACTGGATAAAGAAACTTTGGTACACCTACACAATGGAGTACTATGCAGCTGTTAGAAAAGATGAAGTCATGAAATTTACATACAAGTGGTACTACATGGAAAGTATCATGCTAAAGCGAAATGAGTCAGAAAGAGAGGGACAGAGGGATAGAAAGTTTGCATTCATCTGGAGAATATAAAGTAACAAAATGGGAGACCAACACCCAAGAATAATCGAGACAAGTACAGGAGGTTCACTCCGGCGCTCGGAGGCCAGCCACACATTCTGGGGGCGGGGGGGGGGGGGGGGAAGGCAGCTCGTATATAGAGGTGAACACCAAGTAAAAGGTGTTGGGAGGATCATCCTGGATGAGATATGCATGCTAAGAGAAGACTATTGACCGAACATGAATGCCACTCAATGCCTCTTTTGCAAACCACTCCACCCAAAAGGAGAGAGAGAACAAAAGGGAATGCCCTGCCACAGGGGTGGGGTGGGATGGGGGTGGGTGGGAGGTGTGCTGGGAGCACTGGAGGTGGGTAATAGGCACTGGTGGAGGGATGGGTACTCAATCATTGTATAACTGAAACGCAAGCACAAAAATTTGTAAGTCTACAACTGTACCTCACGGTGTTTCACTAATAAAAATTAAAAAAAGAAAAGCTATACTTTTACCATTTGTTTAATCATTTATTTATTTTTTTAATTTGGTGACACACCAGGTGGTGCTCAAGGCTTACTCCAAAATTTTCATTCAGGGATCATTCCTATCCACGCTGCAAGGGGGACCATATGTGGTGCTGGGGATTTAACTGGTTAGCAAAAAGCACATGTTTTACCTGCAATACTATATATCTTAGGCCCTTATTCTTCAAAAGCGGGAAAATTATTTCATTAATTCTGATTTCTATGAAAATAAAAGGATATTTATCAAAATATGGAATATGTGGTGCTGGGGATTTAACTGGGTTAGCAAAAAGCACATGCTTTACCTGCAATACTATATTTCTTAGGCCCTTATTCTTCAAAAGTGGGAAAATTATTTCATTAATTCAGATTTCTATGAAAATAAAAGGATATTTATAAAAATATGGATGCCATTTTTAAATCCAAAGAATCTAGATACCTTCCATTATTTCTTTGAACGTCTATTATCAGCGTTTCTGTTTCCTTTTAATCCAGTCATCCCTGGAATCAGAATTTTGCTAAATTTTCAAAGAAAAAGGTAAATGTAAAAATGCAGTGAGGTTTTTTTCCCAGATTTTTTCACCCTAAAATTATTTTAGGAATAAATCCAGAAGAATGTTGATTATGATAAAGACAATCAGTTGATTATGAAAAAGGCAATCTGAGTTTCCCAGCCTTTTGTCCTGTGTTCCATGTCCTCTTCTTTTCCATCCTTTTTCACACTATTATACCCATAGATATAATATCTCAGAATCTACTCAAAGTCTTATTCATGCTTCAGAGCACCTATTCATTAGGAAATTATATCACTCACATATTTCTTATTTAAGCCAGTTAGTGAAGAGACAGAATTTGGATCCAGATAGTGATGTAAATTCTGGAAGAGAATGGAATAATAATTCCAAAGTTTAAGATATTATGAAATAAAACATAGTGGATGGGATCGATTGTTATACTTCTTTGTGTATTGTGTGATACATCTGTGAAACTTCTCTGTACACATATAATATAGAAGTGCATGCAAGTTTTATATACACACTTTCATGTTTTCTATTTCTTAGGAATGTATAATTTATACTGGGCATTTTAACTGTAATGAATTTTAAATCAGTACTTAAAATTTTGGTGAGTAACTGAAATCTTAACATAAGTCAACTGTAACTAACCAAAACAAATTAAAATTATCCTAAAATCTTTTGCTAAACCATAACACCCAAAAGGAGAGAGAGAGAGAGAGAGAGAGAGAGAGAGAGAGAGAGAGAGAGAGAGAGAGAGAGAGAGAACAAAAGGGAATGCCCTGCCACAGAGGCAGGGTGGGATAGGGGTGATGGGAGGTAGGAGGGATATTGGGACCCCTGGTGGTGGAAAATGGGCACTGATGGAGGGATGGGTACTTGATCAATGTATAACTGAAACCCAAGCACAAAAATTTGTAAGTCTACAACTGTACTTCATGGTGTTTCACTAATAAAAATTAAAAAAAAAATCTTCTGCTAAACTTCCTGGTAGTGAGTCATGTTTATTAAAAAAATGAGGGCAGAATTGATCAGAGAACTGAACAAACCAAAAATAGTTCTCTTGTACCAAATATAGATACATGAATTTATTCATGTTGTTCTGAATAAATTAAATATGCAAACAATACAGGTAGCTCTTTGATTCCTATTCTCAAGCAACTATATTATTATAATTTGTCATCCAAAGCATACCTATTTAAGAGACACAAAGTATTTTGGTTATAAACTTCAGTATGATTTTTACAGTTTTCATTAATGAGATAATAGTTTTACGTATAATTCCCTATAAGGTTGGTCATTGTGGACTGCATTCTTCTCTTCAGATATGATCAATTAGGTTTCTAAGGCTAAGGAAAGTCTTGGACTGGAATGAATTCAAAAGAATAAATATCCTCTCAGATCCTCTTGGAAGCCACCCTGCCTGCTCCTCGGAAGGTTTGTCACTTTGCGCTGAAATTTCACATTTATAATAGGTAAAGGTAAAAGGTAAAGGCCCTCCCATTGATCATCAATTTGCTCGAGCGGGCCCAGTAACGTCTCCATTGGAGACTTTGTTGTTACTGTGTCTGGCATATCGAATACTCTCGGTAGCTTGCCGGGCACTCTGAGAGGGGCAGAGGAATCGAACTCGGGTCAGCCATGTTGGCCGCGTGCAAGGCAAACGCCCTACCCACTGTGCTATCGCTCCAGCAATTGAGCACATAAAAATGTGTTTTGTTATAGGACTTTTGTCTCCTTCCAACTAAATATACATAAATGAGATTTTTCTTTTCTTCCTCTCTTTTGTTGTTCTAACTTTCACATGGATCAGTCTTTAGAATTAACTGAGTATAAGGGATGTTTATTCTAATGTATTGAAAGCTCTCAGAAGAATCTGTAGGACTCAGTTCTCAGAGGAGAGAGTAGCAGGAAAAAAAAGATGAGTATTAGCATAATATTTCACATTTTATAAACTACTTTTTCTGTATAGTTAAAAGATATAAAATGTGTGTTCCTCTTTGTGCGCATGTTAAAGAGGGAAAAGACTAGTACTTGTTTAATTTGTATGTTTGATGCAAAGAACAAATGAACATAACTTCATGAATATATAATGTAGCTGATGGCAGCTGGAATTATTTCTAGGCATCATTATGACTTTTCTCCAAGGTTAACACTGCTTATATGCTGGTAAAATTTTTAAATGGTTTTCTTATCCTATTTAACTGTGTCAAAGCAGACTCTTAATTTCTGACTCACTTTTCCTAGATTCATTTCCTTCAACTCAAAAAATTTCAGGACTTAGAAAGACTGAGTAGAAAACAGCGTGTTCCTCTGTTTTTGAATAGAATCCCTTCTCCAATTTTAAACTGAGGTGGCTTGATTTCCCAATTGAAATAGACTCTTCACTGTGGTACTTTTCTAGGTCTCTTTTTCCTATGTATAGAGGCAAAGCATACTATAATGTACCATACACTACAATGAACATTGGAAATCTGTCTCATTCAGTGTTTCAGTATATTGAATATTCAGTATCATCGAAGTATTTTCCTATAGTTAATTGTATATAATTTGAATTAGAATTTAGAAAAATTATAAATGCAAACGTTAAATGTAAATATTCCCAATTTGAATTACAATTCTCTCCAGACTTTTGTGGAATGTTATGATTTACCAAATATTTTTTCATAGAATTAGCAGTGTCAGATTTGATATGTAAGTGAAAAAAATATGGTGGATTAGGTGTATAGTGGCCAAAATCAAAATCATATACCTAAGAGTTAATGTAGCGCCTTGCCTCTATATTATAGCAAGGGAGCAGAGGCCTCTTTATGTCTTTACATTTGGCTCATGTGCTCTCATCGTTGTACACTGACATACTAATGCAGAATTCAAACGGAAGTGGGAAATGCAGAGTCATTATTCTCTCCTGAAATGTTCTAACTTAGTTTATAATAGTAATTGACAGCACATGATGATGTGAATACACAAATAAACACTATTCAAAAGTCATATTACTTTTATTCATTGAGTCATTAAACAGATACTTAAATTAAATTTCAAGCTAAGATCCAAGATCTGAAGTTACATTCAGAAACAAAATAGAAGATCCTTCTTTTTTCATTAGAACTTGGTTTAGTGGGGAGGATAAACATCAATTATATGACTATATAAACTTTCCAGGACACAGCATGTCCTAACTCCATGCCAGGCTGTCGTCATTAGGGCAACTCAGAGGGGGGCGAATTGAGTCTCTCTCCTCTCCCCAGCAAAGCCTAGGCAGCTGAAAACAGACAGAAGTCAACAGCTGCCATGCTCATGGTCACTCTCTACAGGCTCAGGTGAGCCTCACCCACAAATGAATCTTCAGAAAAACCCAGGTATGTGGGACCCGTGACTGAAATCTCTAAGCTCACTCAGGGAGGTAATGGGCCTTCTCTCCCCATCTCCCAAGTTTTCCAGTAGCTTGGCAGTCACACACACAGCTGTCCCTATCCCCATATAATCTCATCAAAAGCCAACATCCAGAAACTCAGAAATAAAGCTCTGGGAAGAGATCAGCATAGGCCTCACCCATGAGTGAACCTGCTGTATAACCATATCCTAAATTTTAGAATTTCTGGACTTCTCATACTCTATCTCACTGTTTTACCAAGAGTAGTACACAATATTGGATTGGCTCCAGGATAAAATAAAACAACCTCTACACACTTTCCTCTAAGGAAACTTTACTGGACCATTTTTACTGAATTATTCATAACAAGCAATACAAAATTAAATGGTTTTGGTTCTGATTTGGGGGAACATTTCGGGATTTGGGGTGGGAACATTTGAAATATGGTGGTAGGAGTGTGCAATGGTGGTGGGATTGGTGTTTGAGTAGTAAATGCAATGAAATATTGTGGAGAATGTTATAAAAATAAAATTAAATTTAAGAAAACCTATAAACTGTCCAAGAATAAAATGAAAAGTATTAGTGAGGAACTATCACTTAATCACTTAATTTCCCGTTACTTGTCGATTTGCTCAAGCGGGCGCCAGTAACGTCTCCATTTGTCCCTGTCACGTGCTAGTGTAACCCAATGGCATCTGTTCGCTTTGGGAACATAAAGAGCCTCAAACCGATCATTAATGATCTTGATGAAGAAGTCTGACCATCTGGTAGGTGGGCAGCCATGCGGTCTTTTGACATCCTGTGGAATCCAGATGGTAACGGCTCTAGTCCAGCGGTCGTCTTTAAATCTCATTACGTGACCAGCCTATCTGATTTTTGACACCTTGACAAATGAGACAGCATCCCTGATTCTTGATCATGGACGGATGTTGGAACTCCGGATTCTTTCTCTCATTTGAGTGAAACGTGATGTTCCAAGAATAGCTCTTTCTATTCTTCTTTGGGAGACCTGAATAGCGTTCTCATCCTGTTTGCGTAGGGCCCAGGTCTCTGAGGCATATGTTAATGCAGGAAGAACAGTGGAATCAAAGAGATGTGCCCAGAGCCGGAGGTTCTTCGTCCTCTTAGCTATTTCTTCGACGTTCTTGAAGGTGTTCCAAGCCGCTCTCTTTCTCCTGCGCAGCTTGGGTGCCAGGTCATTTGTCATGTTGACTTCTCGACCTAGGTACACATAGCTGTTGCATTCGGAGATGGTCATTCAGTTGAGAGCGAATGGGGTGTAAGGAATGAGGCTGTTTCTCATAAACATTGTCTTCGTAAGATTCAGCTGTAGTCCTACCTTTCCACACTCACGGTCAAAGTCGGCCAGCATTTGTGCCGCTTGGCTGATGTTTGTTGTTATTAAAACAATGTCATCAGCAAAGCGAAGGTGGTGTAGTTGCCGACCATCTATCTTCACTCCCATTCCTTCCCATTCCAGTCGTCGCATGATGTTCTCGAGGGTGGCACTGAAGAGTTTCGGTGAAATGGTATCACCCTGCTGCACCCCTCTCTTGACATCAACAATCACTTCTTTGTAGAATGGTGAGATCCTGGTAGTGAATCCGCAATAGAGCTCACGGAGGATCCTGATGTATTGGGCTTGAATGCCCTGATTGGCTAGGGCTTCAATGACCGCTTCCGCCTCAACAGAATCAAAGGCCTTCTTTAAGTCAATGAACGTTAGACAGAGCGGCATCTTGAACACCTGAGAAACCTCAATGAGCTTGGTTATTGTGTGGATATGGTCAATGGTGCTGAATCCTTTGCGGAACCTGGCTTGCTCGCATGGTTGTCCTTCATCTAGTGTTCTGCCAGTCCTATTTAGGGTGACTCAAGTGAACAACTTGTAGATGACAGACAAAAGGCAGATCCGGCAATAGTTGCCAATGTCATGGATGTCTCCCTTCTTGAACAGTACTATGGTCCTGCTGGTTTTCCATTGGGACAGAACCTTGCATTCAGACAGGTAGCTGTGAAGAGCCGGGCCAGTGTATTGATGAGTACTGATGGCAGGTTCTTCAGGTGTTCAGGTCTGACCTTGTCTGGGCCGGGTGCTGTTCGTTTCTTTACCACGAAATGGCGGGTTGGATTTCGGAAGGGAGAACATTGGGAATGACATATCCATCCTGTGGAATTTGGTATGTCGGTAAGTGGACATGGCTATCGAAGAGATTTGAGTAGAAGTCATGGGTCAATTGCCATTCTGGAGGATATGATGCATCCATCAGGACGTCGGAGGGCAGTCATCTTGGTCTTGTAATTGGCAAAGGACAGGCGGGCATTACGAATACTTTTCCCAGATTCTGCTGCATCTACCAGCACTTCTGCTCTTCTCTCTTTGAGATCTTCCTTGATCACATCTCTGCACTGCTTTGCAAGCTCGGACGTTAGCTTGCGGTTGCCTGAGGCATGCGCCAAACCACGCCGGTGAAGAAGCTCAAGAGTTTTCGAAGACAGGCGTTTTTTTGTGGCTATCTCTCTCTTGGCGTTCCTCGCACATTCATGGAGGTGCTGTACCAGTCGATCGTATTCCTCGTCAATGTTGTCAACAATGGCATCTTCCTATGTTGCCACAATAGTGCCAAAGAGCTTCCAGTTGGTGGTAGTTCTGGGAGTTCTCTTTTTAAACTTTGCAGCCCTTTCTCCCCGCTCTGTGAAGTAGAATTTTGCACGAAGGAGATGGTGGTCCGATCCCGTTCAGAATTTTGGGACAACAGCGACATCGGCAGGCAAAACTGTCGATTGAATATGATGTGGTCTATTTCGTTGAGGAACTAAGGAGAACCTTATTTATTTATTTTTACACTACCATATGTGTTTAAAAGTACACATTCACAGTTTTTCAGATATATATTAGGACACGATCACCATCACCGAAGTACTAGTAGTTCTATGATGTAGATAAATGCATCTCCTTTTCCCTTTTACTCCAACCAATTTCCCTTCTAGAAACGTTAGTTCTGTTGTCTGAATTTAAGAGTCATTTTTGTTTTGTTTTGTCTCATTTTCTTTGTTTCTTTATATTCTATCTATGAGTGAAATCATCTGGTATTTGTCTTTCTCCTTGTTTATTTCACTTAGTATTATTCCCTTAAATTATATTTATGCTGTCAAACATAAAATAAAAAAGATTTTACATTTTATTTTTATAGTTAAATAACATATGTATGTTTATAAAATCTTCTTAATCATGTTGTTGGCCACTTGGATTATTTCCATACCTTGTATTTTATAAGTCGTTCTTCAATGAATATAGGGCTTAAGGAGAATATATATCATTTCAAAAGAGTGTTTTTAGTTTCTTTGGATTGATACCTAGAAATGATGTTGTTGGATCATAAGTACTTCTATTTTAATTTTTGTGTAATCTTCATACTATTTCCAAAGTAGATAAACTAATATTTTAAATGTTGTCTAAACTTTTATTAATTTTATTTATTAATTTCAAATTTTATTTATTTATTTAAATTTATTTATTTATTTAAAACAAAAAATTTTAACATTTTCCTATTCGCTAAATCTAGGCTAATTGTTTATTTGTAGGCTTTTTGATATAGTCTATTTTTGGAAAGGTAAGGTTAAAACATTTTGTGGTTTTGATTTGTATTTCCCTGATAATAAGTGATTATGAACATTATTTTCATGTGCTTGTTAGATATCTGTACATCTTATCTTGAGAACTTTTTTCAAATATTTTGCCCACACTTTGATTAGGTTGGTCTGTTTTTGCTATAATTGTTGAATTGTATGTGCTATTTCTATTTCTTGGATATTTTATTCTTTGTTCGATATATATGATGTACAAATGTTTCTCCCATTTAATAGGATGTCTTCTCATTTTAATAATAATTTATTTTGCTGCACAGATGTTCCTGTTGTTATTGCTGCTTGATATCTGCCATTTGTTTATTTTTTTCCTGTTGTGCAATACTACTGCACTTCTACCACTACCAAAGTGCCAAAGGCATTCTACTTCTGCAAACAAAATTTCTGAACATAGTTAATTGCACGTGCATTGAAAGTACAGCTGCATTGCATTCAGCTTAAGAACTTCACATCGGGACCCATGGCCTAGAATGGAACGAACAGGGTGAGAGACTGTCTGAGTTCATCATGTCGACCAAGACCATTCATGGTAACTCACAGTTCCAGAAGGCAGAATCTAAACGATGGACATGGGAGTCTCCCGGTAGACGATTCCACAACGAAATAGACCACATCATATTCAATCGACGGTTTTGCCTGACTGATGTCGCTGTTGTCCCAAAATTTCGAACGGGATCGGACCACCGTCTCCTTCGTGCAAAATTCTACTTCACAGAGCGGGGAGAAAGGGCTGCAAAGTTCAAAAAGAGAACTCCCAGAATGACCACCAACTGGGAACTCTTTGGTACTATTGCGGCAACATGGGAAGATGCCATTGTTGACAACATTGACGAGGAATACGATCGACTGGTTCAGCACCTCCATGAATGTGCGAGGAACGCCAAGAGAGAGATAGCCACAAAAAGTCGCCTATCTTCGAAAACTCTTGAGCTAATTCGCCAGCGTGGTTTGGCGCATGCCTCAGGCAACCGCAAGCTAACGTCCGAGCTCGCAAAGCAGTGCAGAGATGCGATCAAGGAAGACCTCAAAGAGAGAAGAGCAGAAGTACTGCTAGATGCGGCAGAAGCCGGGAAAAGTATTCGTAACGCCCGCCTGTCCTTCGCCAACTATAAGACCAAGATGACTGCCCTCCGACGTCCTGATGGATCCATCACATCCTCCAGAACGGCAATGGAGAAGATTATCCATGACTTCTACTCAAATCTCTTCGATAGCCATGTCCACTTGCTGACATACCAAATTCCACAGGATGGGTATGTCGTTCCTAACGTTCTCCCTTCCGAAATCCGACACGCCATTTCGTTGGTAAAGAAGCAAACAGCACCCGGCCCAGACAAGGTCAGACCTGAACACCTGAAGAACCTGCCGTCAGTACTCATCAATACACTGGCTCGGCTCTTCACTCGCTACCTGTCTGAATGCAAGGTTCCGTCCCAATGGAAAACCAGCAGGACCGTACTACTGTTCAAGAAGGGAGACATCCATGACATTGGCAACTATCGCCCGATCTGCCTATTGTCTGTCATCTACAAGCTGTTCACTCGAGTCATCCTGAATAGGATTGGCAGAACACTAGATGAAGGACAACCATGCGAGCAAGCAGGGTTCCGCAAAGGATTCAGCACCATCGACCATATCCACACGGTAACCAAGCTCATTGAGGTTTCTCGGGAGTTCAAGATGCCGCTCTGCTTAACGTTCATTGATTTAAAGAAGGCCTTTGATTCTGTTGAGGCGGAAGCGGTCATTGAAGCCCTAGCCAATCAGGGCATTCAAGCCCAATACATCAGGATCCTCCGTGAGCTGTATTGCGGATTCACTACCAGGATCTCACCATTCTACAAAGAATTGATCGTTGATGTCAAGAGAGGGGTGCGGCAGGGTGATACCATTTCACCGAAACTCTTCAGTGCCACCCTCGAGAACATCATGCGACGACTGGAATGGGAAGGAATGGGAGTGAAGATAGATGGTCGGCAACTACACCACCTCCGCTTTTATGATGACATTGTTTTAATAACACCAAACATCAGCCAAGCGGCACAAATGCTGGCCGACTTTGACCGTGAGTGTGGAAAGGTAGGACTACAGCTGAATCTTACGAAGACAATGTTTATGAGAAACAGCCTTGTTCCTGACGCCCCATTCGCTCTCAATGGAACAACCATCTCCGAATGCAACAGCTATGTGTACCTAGGTCGAGAGGTCAACATGACAAATGACCTGGTACCCGAGCTGCGCAGGATGAAGAGAGCGGCTTGGAACGCCTTCAAGAACGTCGAAGAAATAGCTAAGAGGATGAAGAACCTCCGGCTCTGGGCACATCTCTTTGATTCCACTGTTCTTCCTGCATTAACATATGCCTCAGAGACCTGGGCCCTACGCAAACAAGATGAGAACGCCATTCATGTCTCCCAAAGAAGAATAGAAAGAGCTATGCTTGGAATATCATGTTTCACTCAAATGAGAGAACGAATCAGGAGTTCTGACATCCGTCGACGATCAAGGATCAGGGACGCTGTCTCATATGCCAAGGTGTCGAAAATCAGATGGGCTGGTCACGTAATGAGATTTAAAGACGACCGTTGGACTAGAGCTGTTACTGATTGGATTCCACGGGATGTCAAGAGACCGCGTGGCCGCCCACCTACCAGATGGTCAGACTTCTTTGTCAAGATCATGAACGATCGGTTTGAGGCCCTCCATGTTCCCGGAGCGAAGAGATGCCATTGGGCTACACTAGCATGCGACAGGGACAAATGGAGACGTTACTGGCGCCTGCTCGAGCAAATCGAAGACTAACGACGACTAACGGGAAGTTAAGTGATTAAGTGAATTAAGTTAATTGCACACTGAATCACTTGTGGAGGAACTAAGAAAAGAAAATATGGGACTACAAATTTATGTTATTTTAAATGTATTATTATATTCCAATGATTATTATCCTTTGTCCATAACACCACAGTTTATAAGCATCTCTGCTTCCCTTTCTGCAAGATAAGTTACATCCTACTTTCTCTAAGAGAGAGTGTGATGGACAAGGAAGTGAGTGGGGAGGAGTGAGAGGAAGAAAAAGGAGTCAGGGGAAGAATAACAGGATACAAAATGTAATCTTAATTCTTCTAATATTTCTGACTTCTTGCATCATACCAATTTCAGGACTCAAAAAAGTGCTCTGTGTGTTTGATAAAATACACAGAGGAATCAGTAATATTTGTACAGAAATTAACAATACTATTATTGAAAAAACTACTTCTACTATTGAAAATGTATAAACCTTAATGATATTTCCCCCCTTAGGCCTCAGGTACCCCTAGTTCAGAGTTTATTCCATAACAATAACAAAACAACTATATTTATAGCTCAAATAAATTTACAAATTTTACTTTAATTTATTGATTCCACAAATTCAGCATAGTAATTTAGTCAACTTTTATCTGATTTTATTGCAGTTTGGTATTGTTAAGCCTTAGGAGAAACTATATCTGGTACCCTATTGATAAAATATATTTTGAGAGAGACCCATCAGTCTGAATGAATTGTTAGTATTTCACAAAGTAATAGATGTTAGGATTTGTAAGAACTATAAGGAATAATTTTATCCAAATACCCAAATATAGATGAAAGAAAATAGTATTCAACTAGAAGGAAGGCCCCCAAAGGGGTTATGAATGACTTCACCATAAATAATAATTTAAGGATTAGAACAGAGAGTTATTAAAGATATGATCATGTGGGGAAGTATGGTTAGGTTCAAACTTAGTAAGTCTAAACTGAAATTGAATATGAGTTTATATGTTTATATTTTATTATGATAGTCTTTATTTTGTTTTTCTGTTTTGTTTGAGTTTTTATTTTGTTTTTCTGGTTTTTTTTTAAACAGTTGTGGTCAGGACTTACTCCTGGCTCTGTGCTCAGGAATCAGAAGTGCCAGAGTGTGGGGGCCCAATTGGGGATTAAATTTAGTTGTGTTACATACAGTGTAAAAACCCTCCCACAGTACTATTTCGCTGTCCTTATATTTTAAATAATTAAAAAAGTTTTAGGCACTGCTATTTACGATATCATTAATGGTAGGGTTTCATTCGTAAAGAATTCAACACCATACCCTCCACCAGAGAGCTCCCTTTTCTCCACCATGTCACAGCACCTTCACCCGCTCCCCCATCCCACTACCCCTCACACCACCATCACATAATTGCCCCATGTGGTAAAATGATTTATCCACTTTCCTCCTAAAGATGAGTTGTCAGTTTCTTTGCCCATTTGTTATTCTGCTATGTTTCCTTATACCCCACAGATGGGGATACCATTCTATGTCTTTTCCTCTCCTTCTGACTAACTTTGCTTCATGTGATACTGTCCAGACACATCCAAATTGCAAAACTTCATTTTTTCTTAAAAGCAAGTAATATTTCTTATACTTGTATATAAGTACTATGTGGCAATTTACCATACTAAAGCAAATCAGATTGGTACCTTTGATTTCCATCTGCAGGGATTGATCATAGGGAATGAGACAAACACACCAGAACTGTCCGAGCTTTAGGGTGGAGTAGGCAGTCCAGGGGAGCCCAGAGACTTGACATTTATCCAGCTCAATATTGTTCTCCCACCTGCCTCCCAACCTATGAGTTATCATTTAAGTTCAAAGAGAAATTAAAACAGCAGCACATCAAAATTCAATGAGTGAATTACATACAGAAATTAATATATTTTTCTTTTTTTATTTATTTATTTTTCTTTTTACAGCATGCACAGAAGTTGCTTTGGTCCATATCCATGATTATTAGAGGCTATTTCTGGCTCTGTAATAACAAGTGATACTTGGCAGTGTTAAGGAGTGATAAATGCTAAGCATTTAACCAGGTTCAGAGGCATACAAAGCAAGTGCATTAGCCTCTGTCTAGTTTTTTTTTAATATTAAATCACAGTGAGATATACAGTTACAGAGTTGAATTTTAGTCATACAGTGTTCCAACACTCATTCCTTCACCAGTGTACATTTAGTACCACCAATGTCCCAATATCCCTTTCCCATTCCCCCACCCTACTCCCCCAGCAGAAATGGAGACACATGCTCTGCTCATGGATCAGAAGAATTAATATTGTCAAAATGGCAATACTACCAAAGCATTTTGCAGATTCAATGCAGTTCCTATAAGAATATTCGTAACATTTTTCAAATAAATAGGTCAAACTTGGGGCTGAGCAATAGTACAGCAGATATAACATTTACCTTGCATGAAGCTGACCCAGGTTCAATCCCCGGTAACCCATATGGTCCCCCAAGCACCGCCAGGAGTAATTCCTGAGTACAGAGGCAGGAGTAACCCCTGGATGTGACCCAAAAAGCGAAAGAGAAAGAAGAAAGAAAGAAAGAAAGAAAGAAAGAAAGAAAGAAAGAAAGAAAGAAAGAAAGAAAGAAAGAAGAGCCAAACTCTCCTGGAATTCATACAGAACAATAAACCACGATAAATAGCAACAGGAATCCTTAGGCAAAAGAAGATAGGAAGCATCACCTTCCCCAATTTCAAACTGTACTACAAATGGCTGTAGCGATAGCACAGCGGTAGGGTGTTTGCCTTGCATGCAGCCAACATGGCCGACCCGAGTTCGATTCCTCCGCCCCTCTCGGAGAGCCCAGGAAGCTACCGAGAGTATCTCACCCGCATGGCAGAGCCTGGCAGGCTCCCCGTGACGTATTCGATATGCCAGACACAGTAACAACAAAGTCTCCAATGGAGACGTTACTGGGCCCGCTCGAGCAACTCTATGATCAATGGGAGGGCCTTTACTTACTTTTACTTACTACAAAGGGCTGGAGCGATAGCACAGCGGTAGGGTGTTTGCCTTGCATGCAGCCAACATGGCCGACCCAAGTTCAATTCCTCCGCCCCTCTCGGAGAGCTCAGCAAGCTACCGAGATCATCTCGCCCACACGGCAGAGCCTGGCAAGCTGCCCGTGCCATATTCAATATGCCAAACACAGTAACAAGTGTCACAATGGAGACGTTACTGGGCCCGCTCGAGCAAATTGATGAACAACGGGAGGACCGTGGACCCTGGACTACAAAGTGTTAGTAATGAAAACAGCATTGTAGTGGAATAAAGACAGACCTGCACATCAACGGAATACATTTAAATATCCTGACACAGATAATCAAATATATGATCATTTAATATTTGACAAAAGAAGAAGAAAACATAAAATAAAACAAGGAAAGCCTCTTTAATAAGTGGTGCTGAGAAAACTGGGCAACAACATGTAAAATAATGAACTCATACCTCTACCTAATGCCTTGCACAAAAAGTAGATCAAAATGGATTAAAGACCTCAACAGCAGACCTGAATCCATAGAGCACATGGAAGACTAGTGTATTTCACACAATCAGTAGGAATCCCTAACGTACAAAAGTTGTGACAATTCTTATTCTATCTTTCCCTGTGCTCTTCCTTTATATCTAAAAACACTGACCTGTGTTATTCTATCATTTCCTGGGCATATTTTTGCCTGCCTGTGGGAGCATTTTTGTGGACCTGTTTATGAAGTTTAACACCTAAGCTTTTTTTTTTTTTTCAGGAGATTATCCCAGTCCTGGGTTTTTTTGTTAGAGGGAGGATTTCCTATACTATCAAATTTTTTTTATCTAGTCATCTGTCCTTAAACACTTGAATTTTTCATATTTTTGATTTTTGCTAATAGTGCTACTATGAACACAGAAGTGAAAATGGCTTTTCTGGATACTTTTTGTTACATTGGGGTACATGTTAAGAAGTGAAGTTTGCTAGGTCATATAGAGAAGCTTAATTCTTAGGTTTTTAAAAAGTGTCCCTCTATTTTTCCAAAAACACTGGACTAGTACACATTACCACCAATAGTGAAAGAGATTCCTTCTATCCCTATATCCACGCCAACACTGGTTGTTTTTCTGCTTTGTTTGTTGGTGTCTTGCTCCATCTCCTAGAGCTGAATGTATCTTGACTATCCACCCTTTTTAAGATAACTGGTGGGGAAAATTCTCTCCCTATCTGTATGGTGTCATTTTGACATGGTCATTATTTCCTTCATGGTCCAGAAGCGTCTTGTTTGATATATTTCATTATTGTGGGTTCCATTTGCTAGTCAATAGCATTGCATCATTGCTTCAAAGTCATGAAGTGTTCTTCTTTATTTCTCTCAATATAATATATGGATTCAGTTCTGATATCAAAGTTTTTAATCCATTCTGATTTGATTTTTGTGCATAGTGTTAGAAAGTGTCCTTAATTTTTATTTATTTATTTATTTATTGCTTTCGAGCAACTAGATTTTTCAAAACAATTTGTTAAAAAGGTTCGCCTTGCTCCACTTCATAACTTTTACTATTTATCAAAGATTAACTTTTGTAATTTGTCTCTGGACTCTAAGTTCTGTTCCAATGGCCTGAAAATCTATACTTATTCCAGTACCACACTTTTTTAAAAATGAGTTTTAAGATAAGAACCTATGAAATTTGGAGCTAGTGCATGACCATCTGACAATGCCGTCCAGAAACTTCAGATCTGTAGAACTGGAATAAGCTTGTGGACCCTACTTAGTGAAGATGTGAAGTTAGGTTACAGAAGCCAACTAAACTCAATGTACAAAAGCAGCAATAGAAGACTCAACTAGCAACAAACTTCTTAATAAATCTTCAGACAAAGAAAGAAAGAAGAAAAGAAAGAAAGAAAGAAAGAAAGAAAGAAGAGAGAAAGAGCAAGAAGAAAGAGAGAAAGAAAGAGAAAAAGAGAAAGAAGCAAAAGAGAGGGAGGAAGGAAAGAAAAAAGAAAATAAGCAAAAGAGAGGAACGAAGAAAGGAAAGAAAGAAAGAAAGAAATTAAAGAAAGAAAGAGATAAAGAAAGCAAAAGAAAGGAAAAGAACAAGAGAAAGAGAGGAAAGCAAAATGAAAAAGAATCTAGTTGTTCTTTCATTAACATACCTTATCTCATTTTTCTGTGATAATCACCTTTTCTACTTTTCCCCCAATTCTGTGTCTCTAGGGTAATGCCTCTGGAATAATTTCAATTTGGTAACGTCTAACCCATTGAAAGAGCAGTGTATTTATACTATGGACAGACTGCTAGAATAGAATACAATAAAATCACTTATATGAAATTGTTAACAGAATGGTAGTTTTTCCTGTATTAAGTTATTGAAGTAAAAACATATTAACTAGGGCCTCTGACAGATTGTATCTTCTGCATCTTCATTTTCAAAATAAGTCCGACAACAACCAACATTTCTAAACGTTAATTGCATTGGTTGAAGTACAATAGAGCTGTGATCTTCAAATATTGGTCCATGGATTTTTGCTGGTTTGTAAGTATAGAAAGGTTGGGGAAAAACTCTACCACTTTTATTATAACTGTTGATCCATGGACCAATATGCAGAATGGGTGCTGGTCTCTAGGTATAAAATGCACGTAGCATTGTAGCACTGTTCTTCCGTTGCTCATCGATTTGCTCAAGCGGGCACCAGTAAAGTCTCCATTTTGAGACTTTGTTGTGAGTGTTTTTGGAATATCGAATACGTCACAGGTTGCTTGTCAGGCTTTTCCATGCAGGCGGAATACTCTCGGTAGATTGTTGGGCTCTCAGAGAGGGGTGGAAGAATCGAACCTAGGTCGGCCATGTGCAAGGCAAATGCCCTACCTACTATGCTATTGCTCTGGCCCAGGTATAAAATAACTTATAATAATGTAGTAGAAGGTATGTTATAAATAATAACATCAATTTTTATTCTTGGTGTTTGCTCAGCCTCCCTACAGGCTTTCAACATGTATTATCTTATTATTATCTCACTTTAAATACTGTTAAACTTTTCTCCAGTTCACTTTCTTTTGTCCACACCACAATACTTGCTTCTCACTTAAAAGAAGATGCAGAATTTCAGTTGGTTTCTACTGATAAACTGAATAGCTCTAGGAAGAGATAACAACATAGAATATTAATTTTCTTCTTCTGAGGATAGTATATAGATGTCACAAATGTAATTTTTATAATTTTAAATGTTTTCTCATAAAATGTTAATATACAAGTATTTCTTGTATATTAACTCAGAAATTTTATGAGTTATAATTGTGTAAACATATGATGAATAATTCTATGAAAATTTATATTGAATATCAAATGATTACAACACCAAATTGTTACTGATTCATTTTGGACTCATGAAAACTAGTAGACACTTTCAGTAGGTGACTCTATTATAGAAATGTTCTTATCTCATTTTCTGTCAAAGTTAATAAATTTGTGACCTCGAGCTAGTTACTTAAACTGTTTGGTCTTCCTTTCATTACAAACCTAAGGAATTAACCTATAATTCCTTTGATCATCTACTTGCTATAAATCATCTTATAAGCTATTAAAATCTATAGTAAATAAGGGGGAATAGGATTAATTACTGTAAAAACTCCTTTATACATAAAACTTTCTGTATGAGCTTCCTTTAACCTCATCCATTGCTCTTAATATGACATAATTCATACTTCACAGAGAAAGTTCCTCAAAATTTCTTATAAGCAAAACACTTTTAAAGTAACTTTCATGTGTTGGTTATCAATTTTTAAATAATTAAGTTTTCTAAGATAAACAATTCTGAAGAAAGCATTAGGCAAACTCTTTCTTCTTGTAAAGACAAGACAATGTATTTCCCTCTATAATTGGGTCTTGGTAGAATCCTGCATTATTTTAATACTTATGCCTTGTGTTCTTATTCATATTTTCATGGAAATCAACCAATGTGACATGTGTAAATTTAATAAAAATGCAATTAAAGTTTTTTGAATGAAGCATTTTTGTTTTTTAATTTTAAATTTATGACCTAAATGCCAATACAAAACTAACAATTTCCCAGTAATTCAAGTTTCTATTTCCAAAAGAAAAAAAGACAGGCCTCAATAATTTTTGAATAAAAATGTCTCTTGCTTTTAGAATGGAAGTTTTATTTCCTAATATGAGAAAAACAGAATATTAGACTAGTATATTTATACTACAAGGAGCTCAGATAGAGAAGGGAGCACCAAATAAAAGGTGTTGGGAGGATCCTCCCAGGATGGGAGAAGCATGCTGAAAGTAGACTATAGACCAAACATGATTGCCACTCAATGCCTCTTTTGCAAACCACAACACCCAAAAGGAGAGAGAGAACAAAAGGGAATGCCCTGCCACAGAGGCAGGGTGGGATGGGGGGGATGGGGGGTGGGAGGGATACTGGGATCCGTGGTGTAGGGAAATGGGCACTGATGGAGGGATGGGTATTTGATCATTTTGTAATTGAAACACAAGCACAAAAATTTGTAAGTATACAACTGTACCTCATGGTGTCTCACTAATAAAAATTAAAAAATTAAAAAAAAACTTTTGAACTTTTTTACTAGGCATATAAATTTAAAAAACTTACTTTCTATGATCAGTTTCTTCAACTAAATAATAAAAATGTTAGTTATTAAGTAGGTTATTTATGTGTGAAGCTAATTCTTACAAATACTTGGAATGTGGTGACTGTTAATGATTAATAGTGATATTTTCTGAAGGATTTCACACATGATTTGTTAATAATATGTGAGATAAAACGATTCTTAGAACTAAGAATGAAGAATTAAACCCAGGTAAGGTGATGCAGAAATTATTTCAATGGTATCATACGTATCTTAATTATAAATGAGTTGTACATTTTTTTTGTCCGAAGGAAGATTAAGATAAAGAAAACTGAGGTAATATATGCACAATTCATTCCCCACTAAACTAAGTAGCTTAAAGGTTTTAGTTGGCATGATCTGCCCTACACTATAAAAACTGATGCATGATGTCGGTTCAATTATCCACACTAATGTACACTTACTTTTCTATGGCCTGTTTTAGAAAGCTAATTTTCTACCGTATGGAGGAGAGGATATTTGGGTTTGCCTAAGTATTGAGTAGAGGAGGAACACTTGCTTAGTCTTAGCAGTCTTGAATTCTTTACCATGGGTTTTAAACTTTTTATTAATACTTCCAATTATTCAAGGGGCTCTCACATGAAGACATGCTTTCATATTTTTTATATAATTTGAAGCTTGATATATGTGATCATTCACTGTTAGTGCATATTATCATAAGAAACATGGTATGGAACAATATAAATCAAAGGGATCCATTATTCTTAGAAAATTCTGAGGTAGTTAAGTGCAATGGGAAAACAAATCTGACTGTTTTTCAGAAGATTATGCTGAAAGAATATTCACTGCCACTGTAACTGTCCTCCGGTTGTTCATTGATTTGCTTGAGTGGACCCAGTAACATCTCCATTTTGAGACTTTTTGTTACTGTGTTTGGCATATTGAATACGTCACAGATAGCTTGACAGGCTTTGCCGTGTGGGCGAGATACTCTCGGTAGCTTGCCGGGCTCTCTCAGAGGGGTGGAGGAATCGAACCCAGCTTGGCCAGGCCGGCTGCGCGCAAGACAAATACCTTACCACTGTGCTATCGCTAATGCTGAGAGGACATAGAGAATTATATTTAGAAGATAATACTGAGAAGGACATTGAACAATGAGTAGGATTAAAATTGACAGCATTTGAAGAAAAAAAAGACATTTAAAATCTAGAAGGAAAAATCTGGAAGTGGTCTATCTAAAGACCATTGTGTAGTCTGGGGAGCAGAATTGTATGGACTATGGACCCATTCATGTTTCAGACAAGCTGATGAGACAGACCAATTTCTAGGCTTATTTGTTAAACCCATTGACAATTCCAGTTCATTCCTGATTTTTAGAATGTATCCTTACTAGTTTTTGCCACTAAATTCTTGCTCAAGCGGGCCCAGTAACGTCTCCATTGGAGACTTTGTTGTTACTGTGTCTGGCACATCGAATACTCTCGGTAGCTTGCCAGGCTCTCCGAGAGGGGCGGAGAAATCGAACTCAGGTTGGCCATGTTGGCTGCGTGCAAGGCAGACGCCCTACCCGCTGTGCTATCGCTCCAGCTTCTTATCTTTCCAGATTTCAAATAATTTGTCTTGCCTTTTATCACTGTCCACCAAGAATATTGAAGGTATTGAATATTAATTAATGACTGTAAGAAAATTCATTAATTATCTGTATCCTCACTTCTGTTCTTGTCCTACTCTCCTCAACTTATTATCAAACTAGTAACCAGAGTTACATTAACACTTAAGTGGTGACATATGTCTGTTTCCTTTGTTCAACCCCTGATATTTATGGCAAACTTTAGAATCTTCTAAGATCCTACATAATCTAGCTCCCTGTTATCTCAAGATAACATAAATTGATGGCATTTGAAGAAAAAAAACTTCAATAACTTCATCTGAAGGATCTCAATAGCATCAGACCGATCACATTTATCAAAACAAGTCACCACATTGGTTCTTATTTAATATTGTCCATAGGTTCTTGAAAATTGATTTTTGTAAATTCCATGGGTTCTTTCAATTTAACACAAAACAACATATAATGAAAACAGATCTAAAATGATATTGTTTCAATATAGGCTATACTTTTTTCTTTGTAAGTGTTATAATTGAATAAAATGGCATTTTTGATGTCCTCCTGGATTTATTTATAAAATTATTAAGCCCTAAAAATTTTATTAGTAATCAGTAATCATCTTAGTTAATTTTTCAGGAGTAGTAATTTTTCCTTGTTTTTCAGTTGTATGTCAATGTGCCTAATGATAGTGTCATTGATCTGAAAAAATTGCTCATACTGGCAGTGTATTTAATTATCTAATTATTATAAAATATACCTAGTATTATAGAAGTGCATTAATATTTGAGAAGTATGAAAATAGTTATACTGGAGGCCAATATATATATTTAAGTATGAGAACATCTTTCTATTATTTCTATAAGACAAAAACAGAGAATTAACTTTTCTAGTGGTGCCCGCTCAAGCAAATGGAAGAAAAATGGGATGACAGTGCTACAGTACAGTGCTAGTTACACATATCAATAGGTTTCTTTAGCCACTGTAATCATAATGAAATTTATTTAAATTAAAAAATAAAGACAACCATAATTATATTGATTTTGATATGTATATCAGTATTTTTATATTTGTAGATTTGATATTCATGGGGCTGGAGCAAAAGCACAGCGGTAGGGCCTTTGCCTTGCATGCAGCTGGCCCGGCTCAGCCGGGTTCAATTCCTCTGCCCCTCTCAGAGAGCCCGGCAAGCTACTGGGAGTATCTCACCCGCAAAGCAAAACCTGGCAAGCTACCCGTGACATATTCAATATGCCAAATACACTAACAACAAGTTTCACGATGGAGACATTACTGGGCCTGCTCGCGCAAATCAATGAACAACAGGAGGACAGTGACAGTGACAGTGACATTCATGTTCAGTACTCATTGCCTCTGATACAAGTATCTTAACTAAATATAACATCTTATTTTTTATCTTTACTACCAAACATGTCTATTTTATTACATCTCTGTTGTGTATATATTTTATTTTAGCTGGAATTTCAATATATTTCTTTAGGTTCATTTTATTATTAATCATTTTAAGTAATCTATTCTAAGCATGAAATGGCATGTCAAATTTCAGAAGGAAAAATGTTGGGAAAGGCATATACATCCTGTGGAATTTGGTATTGGGCAGGTAGATGTGGCTATCAAAGAGATCCGAGTAGAAGTCATGGATAATCTTCTCCATTGCCCTTCTGGAAGATGTGAGAGATCCATCAGGACATCAGAGAGCAGTCATCTTGGTCTTGTAGTTGGTGAAGGACAGGCGGGCATTGCCAATGCTTTTCCTGGCTTCTGCCACATCTGCCAGCATTGCTGCTCTTCTCTCTTTGGGTCTTCTTTGATCGCTTCTCTGAAATGCTTTGCAAGTTCAGATGTTCGCTTGCAGTTGCCTGAGGCTTGTGCTAAGACACATTGACAAATGAGCTTGAGAGTTTTTGAAGGCAGGCATCTTTTTGTGGCTATCTCTATCTTGGCGTTCCTTGCACAATCACGGAGGTGCTGACCAGTCAATTGTATTCTTCATCAATGTTGTCAACGAAGGCATCTTCACATGTTGACGCAATAGTGCCAAAGAGCTCCCAATTGGTGACAGTGACAGTTGGTGGTCATTCTGGGAGTTCTCTTCTTAAACTTTGCAGCCCTTTTCCCCCACTCCATGAAATAGAATTTTGCACGAAAGAGATGGTGGTCCAATCCCATTTGGAATTTTGGGACAAAAGCAGCATGGCTCAGGCAAAACCGTCTATTAAATATGATGTGGTCAATTTCATTGTTGAACTGTCCACCAAGACACTCCCATGACCAACGTTTAGATTCGGCCTTCTGGAATTGTGAGTTACCATGGACGGTCTTGGTCACATGATGAACTCAGACAGTCTCTCACCCTGTTGTTCCATTCTAGACCATAGGTCCCAATGTAAAGTTCTTCTGCTAATCTTCTCGGTTCTATCTTGGCATTAAATTCACTGACAATGATCTTGTAGAAGGTGTTGTCTTCTTAATAGAACTTCTCCAGCTCCATGTAGAACTTCTGAATTTCTCCATCATAATTGGATGTTGGTGTGTAGACAATGAAGATAGAAACTGCCAGCAGTGAACCACATCTATTCAAGTTTAATCATTTGATTCAGATACTTAGGCATTTGAATGAATCAATGCTCATGGCCAAGTTCGTGTTGACAAAACACCAATACCACCGAAGCCTCTTTTGGCGCATGTTCTGAGGAACAGTTCTCTAGTGTAGAAAGTGGCGTGATGTGATTGATGCCTTCTCATCTTGGTTGGACCAATGATGTCGTACTTAATCTTTCACGCTTGCACCATCAGGTCCTCAATGGATGCATCTGATGCCAGTGCATGTGCATTGAAAGTACAGACAGTCGGGGCTAGAGAGATAGCATAGCGGGTAGGGTGTTTGCCTTGCATGTGGCTGATCTGGGTTCGATTCCAAGCATCCCATATGGTCTCTTGAGCTCCACTAGGAGTAACTCCTGAGTGCAGAGCCAGGAATAATCCCTGTGCATCGCCAGGTGTGACCCCCCTCCCCCCAAAAAAGGAAAGTACAGACAGTCATTTTTGTCCTTCTTCATTTGGCAGCCTAGTTTGGCTTTGAAATTTTATCAATAAAATAAGTAAAATCAGTTTGGTAAAGAAGCGAACAGCACCTGGCACAGACAAGGTCAGACCTGAACACCTGAAGAACCTGCCGTCAGTACTCATCAATACACTGGCTCAGCTCTTCACACGCTACCAGTCTGAATGCAAGGTTTCTTCCCAGGGGAAAACTAGCAGGACTGTTCTACTGTTCAAGACGGGAGACGTCCACGACATTGCAATTATTGCCCAATCTGCCTGTTGTTTGTCATTTACAAGCTGTTCACTTGAGTCATCCTGAATAGGATTGGCAAAACACTAGATGAAGGACAACCATGCAAGCAAGCCAGTTTCCGAAAAGGATTCATCATGATTGACTATATCCACACGATAACCAAGCTCACTGAGTTTTCTCGGGAGTTCAAGATGCTGCTCTATCTAACGTTCATTGGTTTAAAGAAGGCCTTTGATTCTGTTGAGATGGAAGCAATCATCGAAGCCCTAGTCAAACAGGGCATTCAAACTCAATACATCAGGATCCGCCATGAGCTGTATTATGGATTCACTACTAGGATCTCCCCATTCTATAAGGAAGTTATCATCCATATCAAGAGAGGGGTTCAGCAGGGAGATACCATTTCTCCGAAGCTCTTCAATGCCACCCTTAAGAATGTCATGCAAGGACTGGAATCGGAAGGAATGGGAATGAAGATAGATGATCTGCAACTACACCACCTCCGCTTCACTGATGACATTGTCCTAATAACACCAAACATTATCCAAGCAGCACAAGTGTTGACCGACTTTGACCATGAGTATGGAAAGGTTGGACTGCAGCTAAATCTCACCAAGACAATGTTTATGAGAAACAGACTCGTTCCTGACATTCCATTCACTCTCAATATAACGAACATCTTTGAATGCAACAGTTATGTGTACCTATGTCGAGAAGTCAACAAGATGAATGACCTGGCATCTGGGTTGCACAGGAGAAAGAGAGCGGCATGGACTACCTTCAAGAGCATTGAAGAAATAGCTAAGAGGATGAAGAAAGTCCAGCTGCGAGCACATCTTTTTGATTCCACTGTTCTTTCTGCATTAACATATGCCTCAGCGACCAGGGCCCTATGAAAACAGGATGAGAACGCTATTCAGGTCTCCCAAAGAGGAATAGAAAGAGTTATACTTGGAGTATCATGTTTCACTCAAGTGAGATAAAGAATCCGGAGTTCTGACCTCCATCAACAATCGAAGACACGGACACTGTCTCATCTGCAAGACTTTCAAAATCAGATGGGCTGGACACATAATGCGATTTCGAGATGACTCTTGGACTAGCGCCATTACTAATTGGATTCTACAGGATGTGAAAAGATCACGTGGCCACCCACCTACGAGATGGTCAGACTTCTTTGTCAAGACCCTGAATGATCAGTTTGAGGCTCTTCTTGATCCTGGAGAGAGCAGATGCTGTTGGGCTGCCCTAGCACACCACAGGGACAAATGTAGACCACTGGCACCCACTTGATTGAATCAATGAGTAATGGGATGTCAAGAGATCAAGTGATTCTAAGCACATTTTCCCCCTATATGCATGCCACAAAATCCCCTATGGAAGTCTATTGAATTGAGATCAGAAGTAATATACAGATTCTTGCTTCAGTCTCTGAATCCCATCCTCAACACTGCACAAAATGTATCTCATCTGGGGATGTAGCTCAGTGGTAGAGGACGTTTTTTGTATATGAAGATTCCCCCCTGCCCTGCCCCCACACACAAACACACAGAGTGGTGCATAATGATAAAGGTGTATGTTGTTAGCCATAAAATAAGTAAACTCATCACAATATTATGGGGATAAATTTGAAAATCTTATCATAAACATGAAATTTACATTGCTTCTTTCATTTACGTCATCAGGTGATGACATAAACTTCATGAAAGAGAAAGGCTCAGAATTAGACCCATCTTTACTTATTTGTTTTCTTGTTTTAGATCTATTTTCTTAGCTACTTCTGTTTCATTGGTAAAACAGGAATCACTATGGCTATGTTCATATCTTCACTGAACATGAAGCATGCAATTAGTGTTTATTGTGAGAGGTCTAGGAAATTGCTATTTAAGGGTTTCTGTTTTTCATCGTGCCAACAATTAAATATTCTTAACTGGTTGTTAAGATTTCACCATTGCAGGATCTTTTCTTCTGCACTAGATTAGAGCTTGGATGATCATTGACTCTGCTCCAATGGCAGTAATGGAGGAACAGCATTTCTTGTACTCCCTGCACTAAAATCATCAATAAAAGCTAGAAGACTGATGTCCTTGTTATGATTTTAATTGGAGTGATAGCACAGCAGGTAGGGTGTTTGCCTTGCATGCAGCCCATGCAACCAACCTGAGTTCGATTCCTCTGTCCCTCTCTGAGAGCCTGGGAAACTACCGAGAGTATCTCGCCCGCACAGCAAAGCCTGGCAAGCTACCTGTGACGTATTCAATATGCCAAACACAATAACAACATGTCTTACGAGGGAGATGTTACTGGGTCCACTCAAGCAAATCGATGAACAACGGGAGGACAGTGCTACAGTGCTACAGCTTTTCCTAAGACTTTTCACATTAATGTATGCTGTTTTGCTTGGGTTCTTTCTACAAATAGACTTTTTTAAAGGAAACTTCTGAAAGATTAATACTGAGTTTTCACTTAAACTGTGTGTGCACTACTATATTCTAAACCAAAAGTCTTTAGTTTTGTTCAGTAAATCTTGATGAAAACTTGTGCAAATTTTAACAGCAACCTCAAAAATTTTCCTCAAAATGTACACACTAATAATTATCATTTCTGAAGAACTTGGAGTAAGAAAGTGTACTTTAGGAAAAATATTTTATAAGGCATACCACAAAATAGGAATTCTAATTCCATATAGTTTAACTCACAAAACAATTCTAAATTAATAAGTGAAATGATGTGATTAAAAACATTGCAAATTAATAATTATAATACTGATCTGTTATGTTTTAATACTGTGTTTTGCCTTGCCATTAATATACCAAACAGGGGGATGATAAATCAATTTTTAATTGTAAAATGGTTAAGGAATTGCAATTTTGAGCAAAGTAATGATTCCTCCTTATGATTAAAGTAGTGATTTTTTAGATGAAACCTAAAATTCAGACAGAAAAATATCATTAAAAAATAACATAGAATCTGGCAGAAATGCTTAATGGTGCAAATGGAAGGTAATGATAAAATATGATGTAGGTATAATCTACTTGCACATTTATACATTTAGTAAATGTATATTAAATGTTCTCTAAATATAAGGTTCTATACTAAATTTCAGATTAAAGAAAGTGTCAAGTTGTTGTCCCTGTTTTCTGTAGGTTTATAGATTGGCGAAAATGATACATATGCAAAAATTTACTACCATCTATTACTGAAAGTCATCTGGGGCTAGAAATAAATGCACAGAGGTAGAAGAGAAAAATTCATTTTGTCTCTCAGTAGGTCTAGTTTTTCAAAATTTAATGTTAATTTTTAAATGATATCAACATTCAGCAACTTGGATTCAACATTCTATAGCTTGAGATGATAGTCTTTAACTTACGAGACGGTACTTTAAAAACTGAGAACAATTATATTAGGGAGATAACACAGGAGCCATAGGATACAAGTTTCACATAAAATCTCTGAATTTGGTTCCTGGTACTGTGTGTCACCCCACTCCCAACACCACAGCATGTAGCCCTTGAGACACCCGGCATGCTAGTACTATCTGGCCTAATTGTTGAATAATACCAGGAATGCCCCCCTGAGACTCCTGAGCACTGCTTGGGAGATGCCAAAAGATCTTAGAAAATGTTATGGGTGAGACTTTGCATCTGAAATATTAGGTCTCTGGTATTTTTTTGCTTCAAGTTAATAGGAAGTAGAATTCTCAAATACAAAATCTATCAGTTTCCTGTTGTATGGAGTACCGTATATATGAACTCAAGTGCATTTATATGGATAAAAAACAAAGCTTTGTGAGATTATAATCTTATTTTAGGTTTTAGAATCTTAAATAGAGTCATAATCCAAAAAATACTGACAGATAGATATAGGCATTTGGGTGGTAGACCTGTGTGGTACTATTGTTACCTTAAATATACAGTTTTATAAACCAACTTACCTCAATAGAATAAATATTAAAATGGACAAAAATTGATGGAGGGAACCTCAGAACCAGTTCTCAAGGGGTCAGGGATACTTTTTGGCTATTCTTGGCTGATAACAAGATCTGTAATTCATTGTGAGGGCCTTGGTATGCAGTGCTATGCTGGCCTTGTGGTGCCATGAATCTCAGTGATGCTTGGAAACACCAGGAGCTCAAACCAGCAATGCTCAGGAACTATGTGATGCTGAAGAACAAACTTGGGTTTCCCATACGCAAGGCAAGTGAAAGCCCTGCAATATGTCTCCAATCTGGAAAAAAAAAAGATTTTAAAGAAATTTTCAGTGAACTTGGAAACCTAAAGTTTCCCTATCGGAAGTAATATATTAGTTTCAAAGATTTTAGGGAAAAATGTTCTGGAATATAGCATAAGTGGAATTGTAGCAGCTATAAAGACTCTAATAGATGAATACAGTTGTTATCCTCAAGTTGTTTTCTCTAAATCCCTGAATATCGTTGAATTATGCCATTTTAATTTTTGTATGTTGACTTTTATATTAGGTTAAAAGTGATAAGACAGAAATCTATAGTCTGATTTACTCTTCCAGAGAGGTGGGACCAACAGGCATTTTTCTACTATTGATAGTTTAATATTTAAGAAAATAATATCTTTATATTTCTACCTTGAGAATAGTCTCACTGTATTAAAGTAATAAATTATTTTGAATATTGCATTGATTTATAGATGAATGTAATATGTTGCTATTCTCTACTCTGTTTCTCTTTGTAATTAAAATTTGTTTGCATTTCTTGGCCAAACTTTATGTAAAGTTAAAATAAAGATTTTTTAATGCATGACGTTTTATTAAGTTGGTTTATCATATAAAGATGATATATAGGGACCACAGTATAGCTCAATGGACTAAATACATTCTTTCCTTGCAGTATGCCGCAGTTCAATCCCTGGCACCCTATGTCCCAAGCCCACTATCAAGGGACCACCCTGAGTGCCAAGTTAGGAGTATTCCAAGTTTGGCCCTTAAACAAACAAAAACTAAAACTAATGAAAATAAATTGATTAGTATTAATCATTGGAAGCTGCAATAGAGTATTGCAGCAAATGATAATTTCATGTATATTCCATGACTACCTGGAAGTATGAGGTTTTTTTTTAATATATAAAAATCTTGGCAGTGGCCAGAGCGATAGTGCAGTGGGTAGAGTGTTTGCGTTGCACTTGGAAACACGGGTTGTTCAATCCCAGCATCCCATATTGTCCTCCAGGTACTGCAGGGAGTAATTCCTGAGTGCATAGCGAGGAGTAACTCTTGAATATAGCTGGGTGGGACCTAAAAATAAAAACCAAACAAACAAAATCCAAAAGCAGCAATAAAAAACTTGACAGTTGTATTTTTTTTTAAATTATGTCTATCAGGTTTTATGATCAGTCCAAGGGACCCAGTAGGGCACAGCAAAACAGTTCATTCTCTGAAGTTCTGTCTGATTGTATGCTACTGGGGAGTTTACTTGTCTGAAAACAATTTTTCAGGTACAAAAAAATAGCACTGGGATTGTTATTATATTAACAATATTGATTTTTAATATTTTCTTCTAGTCTTTTGCATATACAGGTATTCGTATCAAAATCACGATTACAAATTTTTATGTAAAAATAAATAAATTAATATGATTAAAACAAATGAATGGCACCTGTTGAAAAGTATAGGACAGGGTTTTATACCCCTGATCTACGCAGGACGGGCACGGAGGCCGAGCTCCGGGCAAACAAGCTGAACGGCTCCTATTCCAACCAGGTACAGCCCGCCCCCAAGGGCCTGGGACCCTCTGTGCGCATGTAGAGCTAGCTCCACCTCCTAGAAAGCCAGTTTTCTCCCCTGATCTGCGCGGGACGGGCACGGAGGCCCAGCTCTGGGCAACCAAGCTGAACGGCTCCTATTCCAACCAGGTACAGCCCACCCCCAAGGGACTGGGACCCTCTCTGCACATGCACAGTTAGCTCCATCAACGTTCCCAACTCCTCGCTCAGTGCCAGGAACTCTTTCCGGAGCCGTGGCCCTAACGCGGCCGCGAAATATTTTCCCACTACATATGCCATAGGAACCATAAGCTGCCTTCTTCGATGGAAACTTATCTAGTTTAGCTCAGTCACTAGAAATACAGTAGCCAATAACTCATAAGCCTATCTTAAATCACACTGCATATCAAGCAGAATAGTAACAGTGAAAGTGAAGGACTAAACCACACTTTTCACAATGGTAAAGCAACGCAAAAGCCCACCAAACTTTCTTATTGAAGAGTCTAGCCCAGATGACACCAACAGTACTGCAGTGTTAGACAACCTCTCTGACAAGGAATTCAGGAGGGAGCTACTTTGGATGCTTAGGGAACTAAAAGAAACAATGGAAAGCAATGCCAATAGAAGACAAGAGGATTTGAAGGCAGAAATGAGGAAAATGCAATCAGAAATGTCAGGCCTGAAAAATCTCGTAGGCGAATTGAAAAACTCAGCGGAAGGCCTCAGCAGCAGAGTAAGAGCTGCTGAGAACAGAATCAGTGAGCTCGAAGATGAAGTTCAGAGACTCTCCAGAAAAGAGCAGAAAATGGAAAAGAGACTCACAATTCGGGAACAGATGGCAAGAGAAGATCGTGATGAAGCCAAGAGGGGTAACATAAGAATTATTGGAGTCCCAGAGGTACAGGAAGAAAACCTTGATGAAGAAGAAACTGTCAAAGACATCATTGCTACAACGTTTCCAGAGCTGAAGAAAACTTGTGACCACATTCAGGAGGCCCGAAGGGTACCAGCTAGAAGAAATCCGAATAAAAATACCCCAAGACACATTCTGATCAAAATGACCAAAACCTTAGACAGAGACAAAATTCTGAAAGCAGCAAGATCGAAGAAAGAAATCTCTTACAAAGGAGCATCCTTAAAATTCACAGCTGATTTTTCTGATGAAACCCTCATGGCCCGAAAACAGTGATGGGACATAGTGAAAAAACTCAATGAAATAAATGCCTCCCCAAAAATACTTTACCCAGCGAGACTCTCATTCATAATAGAAGGAACAACACACAGTTTCACAGACAAACAACAGCTCAGGAACTTCATAGACTCAAAACCGTGGTTACAAGAACAACTAAATGGGCTACTTTAAGGCAAGAAAGGCCTCTCAAATACACCAAATTTCAACAGAACAATGGGACAAAATCCCATAAAATAATCTCTCTAAATGTCAATGGGCTAAACGCACCAAATAAAAGACATAGAGTGGCAGGATGAATTAGAAAATTGAACCCAACATTCTGCTGCCTGCAAGAAACACATCTCAATAGTCAAAGCAAACACAGACTCAGAGTCAAAGGCTGGAAATCAATCCTACAGGCAAACAGCTCCCATAAAAAAGCTGGGGTAGCCATCTTAATATCAGACCACATCGATTTCAGAGTGAAGAAGGTCATAAGAGACAGTGAAGGCCATTTCTTATTGATCAAAGGATCTGTACAACAGGAAGAACTTACAATAATAAATGTATATGCACCTAATGAGAGACCAGCAAAGTACTTAAAACAACTACTCATAGATTTGGAAAAAGACATCAATAGCAACACAATACTAGTGGGAGACTTCAACACTGCTTTGTCACCTCTTGATAGATCAACCAGACTGAAGCTTAGCAAGGACATATTTCATCTGAGGGAAACAATGGAAGAAAGGGACTTAGTAGATATATACAGGACATTTCATCCACAAAAAGCTGAATACACATTCTTCTCAACCGTACATGGAACATTCTCCAAGATAGACCACATGCTGAGCCACAAAACATGCCTCCAAAAAATTAAGAAGATAGAGATTGTATCAACAATCTTCTCAGACCATAATGAGCTGAAATTAGAAGTAAATCACACACAAAAACAGAAAACTAAATCAAACACCTGGAAATTAAACAGTGCTCTATTGAACAATGAGTGGCTTAGACAGGAAATCAAAGAGGAAATCAAAAGATTCCTAGAAACGAATGAAAATGAGAACACGAGTTACCAAAACTTATGGGACACAGCAAAAGCTGTGTTAAGAGGAAAGTTTATAGCTCTACAAGCATTCCTCAGGAAGGAGGAGCGAGCACACATAAGTAACCTAACCTCACAGCTTAAGAGCTTGGAGAAGGACCAAAAAGAAGGAGCACAACCCGAACAGGAGAAAGGAAATAATAAATGTCAGAGCAGAGATTATCGAGATGGAAACCCAAAAAACAATCCGAAAGATCAATGAAACCAAGAGCTGGTTCTTCGAGAAAATTAACAAGATTGATAAGCCTCTAGCAAAACTCACAAAGAAAGGGAGAGAGAAAACCCTAATAAACCGAATCAGAAATGAAAAGGGGGTCATCACAACAGAAACTACAGAAATTCAAAGGATCCTCAGGGAGTACTTTGAGAAACTTTATGCCACGGAACATCAAAACCTCGAGGAAATGGATAAATTCCTAGACTCCTACAGACTCCCAAGGCTGAACCAAGAAGACCTGGAATACCTGAACAGACCTATCACCATCAAGGAAATTTAAATGTAAATAATAAGTCTCCCCAAGCACAAAAGTCCTGGACCGGATGGATTCACTAGTGAATTCTTCCAAATCTTTAAAGAGGACTTACTCCCAATGCTCTTTTATCTTTTCCACGAATTTGAAATATCAAAAACACTTCCAAACAGTTTCTACGAAGAAAATATCACACTGATACCAAAAGCAGACAGAGATACCACAAAGAAAGAGAATTACAGACCGATATCCATGATGAACACAGATGCAAAGATCCTCAACAAACTACTAGCAAATAGAATCCAACTACTCATCAAAAAGATCATACACCATGACCAAGTAGGATGCATCCCAGGTATGCAAGGATGGTTCAACATTCGGAAATCAATCAACATAATCCATCATATCAACAAAAGAAAAGATAAAAAGCATAAGATTGTATCAATAGATGCAGAGAAAGCATTTGACAAGATCCAGCACCGCTTTATGATGAAAACCCTAGCCAAAATGGGTATAGAGGGGACCTTCCTCTACATAATTAACGCCATCTACCACAAGCCTACAGCAAGCATCATCCTCAATGGGGAAAAACTTAGAGCCTTCCCTCTAAGATCAGGCATGAGACAAGGATGCCCACTCTCTCCACTGCTGTTCAATATAGTACTGGAAGTACTTGCAATAGCGATTAGGCAAGAAAAAGATATTAAGGGCATTCAGGTAGGAAAGGAAGAAATCAACTTCTCACTATTCGCAGATGATATGACACTCTACGTAAGGTAAGGTAAGGTAAAGGCCCTCCCGTTGATCGTCGATTTGCTCGAGCGGGCCCAGTAACGTCTCCATTGGAGGCTTTGTTGTTACTGTGTCTGGCATATCGAATACTCTCGGTAGCTTGCCGGGCTCTCTGAGAGGGGCAGAGGAATCGAACTCAGGTCGGCCATGTTGGCCGCTTGTAAGGCGAACGCCCTACCCGCTGTGCTATCGCTCTACGTAGAGAACCCAATAACCTCCACCAAAAAATTCCTAGAAACAATAGACTCGTATAGTAAAGTTGCAGGCTATAAAATCAATACCCAAAAGTCCATGGCTTTCCTATATGCAAACAGTGCGAGAGAAGAAAGCTACATGAAAAAAACAATCCCGTTCACAATTGTGCCCCAGGAAATCAAGTACTTAGGAATCAGCTTAACTAAGGAAATAAAGGACCTGTACAAAGAAAACTACAAAACACTACTTCAGGAAATTAAAAAGGACATGAGGAAATGGAAAGATATCCCCTGCTCATGGGTCAGGAGACTTAATATTGTCAAAATGGCAATACTACCGAAAGCATTGTATAAATTCAATGCAATCCCTATAAGGATACCCATGACATTCTTCAAAGAAATGGAGCAAACACTCCTGAAATTTATATGGAACAATAAGCCCCCACGAATAGCTAAAGAAATTCTTGGGAAAAAGAAAATGGGAGGAATCAACCTCCCGAACTTCAAACTGTACTACAAAGCAGTAATAATTAAAACAGCATGGTACTGGAACAAAGCCAGAACTGCAGACCACTGGAACACAGTTGAATACACTGACATATCCCTTCAATCATATGATCATCTAATCTTTGATAAAGGTGCAAGTAATGTGAAGTGGAGTAAGGAAAGCCTCTTTAATAAATTGTGTTGGCATCATTGGACGGCTACATGCAAAAAAATAGGCTCAGAACTCTGCCTAACACCATGTACAAAAGTAAGATCAAAATGGATTAAAGACCTCAACATCAGACCAGAAACCATAAGGTACATTGAAGACAAAGTTGGCAAAACCCTCCATGATATTGAAGCTAATGGTATCTTCAAAGATGCCACGCCACTGTCTGAGCAAGTGAAAACAGAGATAGATAAATGGGACTATCTTAAACTAAGAAGCTTCTGCACCTCCAAAGAAACAGTGACCAAAATACAAAGACAGTCTACAGAATGGGAAAGGATATTCGCGGAATACACATCTGACAAGGGTTGATATCCAGGATATACAAAATACTGGCTAAACTCCACAAGAAGAAAACATCCAACCCCATCCAAAAATGGGGCAATGAAATGAACAGAAACTTTCTCAAAGAAGAAATCCGAATGGCAAAAAAGCACATGAGAAAATGCTCCACATCATTAATCATCAGGGAGATGCAGATCAAAACCACAATGAGATACCACCTCACACCTCAAAGACTGGCCCACATTCAAAAGAACAAAAGCAACTGATGCTGGCGCGGATGTGGCGAGAAAGGGATACTCCTTCACTGTTGGTGGGAATGTCGACTGGTTCAGGCCCTCTGGACAACAGTATGGACGATTCTCAAAAAATTAGAAATTGAGCTCCCATTTGACCCAGCAATACCACTCCTGGGAATATATCCCAGAGAGGCAAAAATGTATAGTCGAAGTGACATCTGCACTTGTTTGTTCATTGCAGCACTCTTTACAATAGCCAGAAACTGGAAGAAACCTGAATGCCCAAGAACAGATGACTGGTTAAAGAATCTTTGGTACATCTACACAATGGAGTACTATGTAGCTGTTAGAAAAGATGAAGTCTTGAAATTTACATACAAGTGGTACAACATGGAAAGTATCATGCTAAGCGAAATGAGTCAGAAAGAGAGGGATAAACATAGAAAGATTGCATTCATCTGGGGGACATAAAGTAACAAAATATGAGATTGATACCCAAGAATAGCTGAGATCAGCACCAGGAGGATTACTCCATAGCTTAGTGGCCAGTCGGGCATTCTAGAGGAAAGGGCAGCTCAGATAGAGAAGGGAACACCAAGTAAAGGGTGTTTGGAGGATCCTCCCAGGAGGGGAGATGCATGTTGAAAGTAGACTATGGACTGAACATGTTTGCCACTCAATGCCTCTTTTGCAGACCACAACACCCAAAAGGAGAGAGAGAAAACACAGGGGATTGCCCTGCCACAGAGGCAGGGTGGGATGGGGGGATGGGGGTGGGGAGGATATTATCCATGGTGGTGGAAAATGGGCACTGGTGGAGGGATGGGTATCTGATCATTTATAATCAAACCCAAGCACAAAAAATTGTAAATCTACAACTGAACTTCATGGTGTTTCACTAATAAAAAAAAATTAAAAAAAAGAAAAGTATAGGACAGTCATTTACCTTTCTCTATACAATTTTTATCTACAAAGTTAAATTATTAAACAGTTCTACTAATCTAATCAGTCTTCATTTACCTCCTTTTATTAAAAAAATTCATGCATATTTGTATCAAAAAATGTTTTTTCACTTTTTTTATTTGGTTATGGTCCACTGGAGAAGATTTAATCAGTGTTTTGGAAAGTGCATTGTTCACATAGATTAAAATAGATTGTGTGACACTGACAATCATTGTTACTCTAAGTGTGCTTTGAAAGATAAATTGGTTAGAAGTGTCTTAATTCCATTATTTAATTTATAGTTCATGAAAAAACAATACTATTTCTATATTTTGCCACTGTCTGAAAATGTTTTCTGCATTTAGGCTATTCCAAGTTTTATGGTGCAACTTGGGAATATTTTATTGACAAAAAAGACTAGGCTGAAGCCACAAAAGAGAAATAAGTCTTATTTTTAATCAACTACACAATATTAGATAGCTTTTATTTTTACAATTATTAGTTTGGGTTAGACAACATATTATTCTAGGTTAGGGTTATTTTTTGCATTACTCCCTAAATTTATTCCCTAAATTTAAGCTTCACTTAATGTTTTGATGCAGCTACTTTCTCAAACCAACTTAACAAAGTGGCATCGTGCATTTTTAGGTGAAGAGAAATTTGTAAATAAGGGAAAGGAAATGAAAACATTATACTCTTTTTAGTTAATATGACTGAAAAAATTGTTGATTATACTTTTGTAACTAACTTGGTGATTGAATTTATCAATAGAAAGTGAACTAATTTATTGTTTGAACAAGAGGTGACTTAAAGAATGTTTTTCTTTTTCCCTGTCCTACTTTTAATTTAATTTTTATGACTGTACCTCACTTTAAAATAGACACTAAAGCAGCATTTTTTAAATGGAAAATATGTAAAGAGTAATAAGTGAAGCTTTTTTTGTTTGCCAAGGGAAATTTTTTTTAGAAAAAAAAAATCTAAGGCATCAGTGAGAATTTTCATGTTAGATCATGATGACTTATTTTTAATGTTAAAAAACAAAATTGTTGGTCCAAGGAGGTAATTCTAAGCACTGACAAGCATGATTTGTGTATGGAAGTCCCAGAATGAATCTCTGCTAGTGCTTTGCATGATTTCCCTTAAAAACTGTTGGCTATGACCCCCCAAGCCCAACAAACAAAACAAACAAATCAGTTTAAATCAGAGGATATTTTTATTGGAGAAAGGGTAAAACATTTTAGTATTTTTTACATTATCAAGAGAAACTTACAGACTTCTTTCAATTTAGCAATGTAACATGTGTCTGTTATAGTCCTACAAGTGTCTAGTTACTCCAGGTCACGATCATGTTCCGGTCCTCCCATTGTTCATCGATTTGCTCGAGCGGGCCCAGTAATATCTCCATTGTGAAACTTGTTGTTACTGTGTTTGGCATATTGAATATGTCACGGTTAGCTTGCCAGGCTCTGCTGTGCGGGCGAGATACTCTCGGTAGCTTGCCAGGCTCTCCGAGAGGGACAGAGGAATCAAACTTGGGTCGGCTTATTGGCTGCATGCAAGGCAAAGGCCCTACTGCTGTGCTATCGCTCCAGCCCTAGTTACTCCAGGAGAGATGGAAAATTCTGTCTTGGTCAAACCCATGGAATAATCATCTCTGTTTTTCTCACTCTTTTTTGTTGCAATAATTTCTCTTGGAGTTCTTTGATCTTTCTTTCTTCAATCTTCATTTACTGACTTAAAAATATTAAAGCACAGTGATTTGCAAAGCTATTCATAGCTGATTTTTAGACATCCAATATTGCAGCACCGATTATAGTACCAGTGTTATCCTCCCTCTCTCAACTTTCCAGGGATCAGGATCTCCCATCTCTTCCCCCACCTACCCTCCTGCTTGCCCTCTTGACTGCACCTCTCTAAGTTCAGTTGTTTAATTTGGGTGTCTTGATTTCAGCATTGTTGACTCTGTGGTTTGGCTATTTGGCTCTATCTTTCCTTAACATCACCTTTGTACCTGAATCCCTTAACCACCCCCACACGCCAGCTTCTCATCTGTCTCTTGAACAACTTTCTTCCAGGATCAACCTTAATTATCCTTGGAATTTTTTTCCCCTTTCCTTACTGTATGAATTCATCTCTCTTCCTCCTCTTCCAGGATTTAATGTCTTCATTTCTTTTTAGTTTGCTCTCTTGTTTAGGTAACTCAGATCCCTAATCGTTCTAAATCCAAAATCATTTTCATATCATTTTTATGATGTTACTCTATTAATTTCTAGCTTCTAGCGTTACCATTAAAAGAGTGATAGTTTTCTGACAGCTAATCATTTGCATGTGATAGGGTTATTTGTTTTCTTAATCATTTAATTTGTTTATTTTGAAATATAAATGTTTTTACTTGATGTAGCACGTTTGATTTTTTTGTTCATTAAAGCCCTCAGTGGACTTTTTTTCCGCTTGCAAACTAATGAAATTTAGTTGTAGAATATTCTTATGTTACTTACCTCTTCATTTTTGTCATATTTCTTTCAAAACAGTTAATTTGTTTGACGTTGGTCTTCCGGGATAGAAACTTTTGATTTTTATTTGTATGTAACTAGCGGTAGCACAGCGGGTAGGGCGTTCGCCTTACAAGCGGCCAACATGGCCGACCCGAGTTCGATTCCTCCGCCCCTCTCGGAGAGCCCGGCAAGCTACCGAGAGTATTTGATATACCAGACACAGTAACAACAAAGTCTCCAATGGAGACGTTACTGGGCCCGCTCGAGCAAATCGACGATCAACGGGAGGGCCTTTACCTTTGGGCTGGAGTGATAGCACAGCGGGTAGGGCGTTTGCCTTACACGCGGCCAACATGGCCGACCCGAGTTCGATTCCTCCGCCCCTCTCGGAGAGCCCGGCAAGCTACCGAGAGTATTCGATATGCCAGACACAGTAACAACAAAGTCTCCAATGGAGACGTTACTGGGCCCGCTCGAGCAAATCGACGATCAACGGGAGGGCCTTTACCTTTACCTTTACCTTATTATCTATTATCGTCAATGTTTCTTCTCTTTGCTTATGGTTTTTCCTGTTTAAGGTTATTTCCTTAACTGTATATTTTTGAGTTTGCAAATTGCAACTTGTCTGTGAATGAAAAACAAAAATAGATCGCAACATTATGCCTTGAATCTCCAGCAGGGTTCAACTGGACCTTCGGGAATGCTAGTGGAGGGGCCCCTGCGCCATCCCCGTAGGTGTCCCGGGCCTGCAACCCCGATTGCTCCTAGGAGGGTCGGGAAAGGAGAGAAGCATTAATCCTTGTCCACACCATCTAAGTCCATGGAGGACAGACATGGGACCTGGCAGACTCGCCTCTCGGAGAGCCCAGCAAGCTACCAAGAGTATCTCGCCCACATGGCAAAGCCTCACAAAGCTACCCATGATGTATTCTATATGCCAAACCTTGTAATAAGTCTCACAATGGAGAGGTTACTAGGCCCGCTCAAGCAAAAATATATATATGTTTGTTTGTTTGTTTAAGGAGTTGTAGGACTAGGGCTCCTGTTCCATTGTTGCTTTTCAGTGGAGAGACTCCTTTGGTTCTTAAGGTCTCAATTCTTTCTCAGGGTTCCTACACTCGACAATCATCAGTATACATTAAGTTCTCTTCACATGGTAATCTCTCTACCTCTCTGAATTCCCACTGTACTGTTCCTCTACACTTATGCCCTTTATGGTTGAGTCTTAGACTTTTAGGTGCTCATGTAATTACCCTGGGTTTATGTCACTAATGTGGTATTCTTCACTTATTTTAAAGTAATTTTTATTCCATTGGCAAAGGCCCTCAAATAGTTATATCTAGATGAGTGTTTTATTAAATTATTAGGATGATAAAACTTTGGTGGTGGAGATGATCTTTAGAAATTACTCCCCATAGGAAAGTACACAAATATCATCTACATTAATCACTTGACCAATGAAGACTTCTGGAATGACTGAAATAGGACTTTTTTTTTTACTTGTTTATAGAATCACTGTGATATAGACCCTTACAAAACTGTTCATGATTAGATTTCTGTCATACAGTATTCCAACACCCATCCGTCCACCAGAGTACTTTCCCAGCACCAGTCTCCCCAGGTTCCTTCACATTCCTCCATCCTCTGCCTGCCTCTTTGGCAGTTGCTTTTCTTCTCTCTCTCTCTCTCTCTCTCTCTCTCTCTCTCTCTCTCTGTCTCTGTCTCTGTCTCTATCTCTTTTGGGCATTGTGGGTTTCAGTATTAATACTGAAATATTATCAAGAATATCCCTTTACCTACTTTAAAGACTCAGATCTTAACCACTGTGATCCTTCCCTATCATTGCCATACTAGTCTCTTCTCCATCTTATCTACCTTCACCCCAAATACACTTGTGGTTAGTTTTAACCATTGAACAGTATTCTTAGCCCCTGTTTACCTTGGTCATGGATATTTTTCTTCTACTATATATAAAATCACTATATCACTGTATCACTGGCATCCCATTGGTCAGCAATTACTTCAACAGGCACCAATAACGTCTCTATTCCTCCCAGCCTGAGAGTCCTGTGGCATGGGTCTGGGAGCCTCCTTTTATACTCCAATTTGGGAGGAGCATCTGTGAGTTGGAGGGTAGCTGATGAGAAGATTATCTGGTACCTGCAGGGTGTGGCTTATAGGTGTGATCCCTGAGTCACAGGACACTGGGAAAGCAGGCAGAGGATCTCTGTTCCAGGTCCCATTGAGTCCCGAGTTCAAGATCACAAAGTTCTGCATTATCTGCATTCCGTGGGACTTAATTCTTGCATGAGGCTCAGCCTGAGCATCCGGAAGGAGGCCTGGAGTGTGGCGGTGGTTAGGCAGTGGAGGTTGGCTGCCGGAGCTGGATACCTTGGGGTGGGGAGATTTGATATATACATATATATATATATATGTATATATATATATCACCACTATATATAAAATAAGACTTTTAAAAACAGGTTTCTTTATACTTTGGTTTCTTTATACTCTTAAAGTAACAAGGGAATTTTTGAAATGATGTGTACACACATGCATACATATGTGTGTACACATTTATATTTCTTTAAAGGCACTTTTTATACATACAGGGTGACAATATAATGAAAATGAACAATCATGTAAGTGAAAAGCTATTATCTCAAATATCAAACATGGAAACAAAAAGTTCCTAAAGGAAATGTAGTTGGGATGTATATGAAAGACTTCTGTGACTGATGAGTTATAAGCAAAAGTCAGATTCTGAGACTTCTTATCTATTAATATGAGAGATTTGTGCCTTAATCAAGAATGCCACTCCAATGGTAAAATAAGCTTATTGATACTCATAGAACTTTCAATTACATATGCACAAAACTTAAACCCATAGTTATATTAAGTTATTTGAGTATACAGAAATGCAGATTTTGCAAGTATGCTTTTATTTAGAAAAAATAAGAATTACCAGGTGGGCTTTTTTTCCCATTTCAAGCCTTAGATAAAGCAACCTTTAGCACACTGAGCATCTGAACTCCAAACAAAACTTGTTATCTTTCTGGTATTTGAAAATCAGAAAAGTTTAATACTGTTAAATCAGTAGAGAAAACTAAAGCAACTAAACATTTGCGATAAAAGTTTAGTATTCAGAAAGCTAGAAACAAGTCTGGCATGAGGTAATAATAAATTCTCTAATTTATTGTTCTTAATATACTACTAATTCCTAAATTATGCATGGACTGTTAAAGTTAGAGACAAAGCATTTCAGTTTAGGATAAAATTGTTGAGAACAATGTTGAATTGCTCCTATCTATCCATGAAATGGTTTTGAGCTGTTCATGAAAATAGGTATGATTTATCCACTGAAGATATAAGAATAGAGTAAAAGAAAATGCAATAATGTAAGAGGGTATGTAAAATTATGATGGATATTGAATAGAATAGAAGCAGAAAAGGATATTTGGAGCAAGAACACGGATAAACTTTGAAAGAACTTGAAATTTATTTCCCAGGCTGTGGGAAACAAATGAAGACTTTGCATTATAGCAGAGTGATTATGCAATTGAGTGATACTTTGAAAAACATGATTCTGAGGGATGGAGAGATAATATAGGGAATAAGATATTTGTCTTGTGTACAGATATTTCTGGTTCAAAGCTCAGCGCCATAATATGGCACTGAACTACTACCAGGAGTAAATCCTGAACACAGAATCAGGAGTGAGCACAGCTGGGTGTTGTCTCTCCCAATTAATTAAAATAACACTTTGACAGTGGTGCAGAAGGTGAACTGGAGCAGTGGTACAAGGCTAACTTTATTCATCTACATAGAATTCCTTCTTACTGTGTCCAAATTAATTCTTTTTCCCCCCCTCTAAGCTACTATTATCAAATAAGTGAAGCTGTCACAGGTGACAAAAACCATTTGGCATTATGAAATTTGACGTCCATCTCTGGCAGTGCATATGGTCCCCTAAGTTCCACCAGGAGAGATTTTTGAGCACATATCCAGAAGTAAGCTTTGAGCACAGCAAAGTATGAACCAAACGCCTTTTTGCATCTTCCTCCAAAAACAATACTGAACTTTATACATGACATTCTATAATTTATATGTGTACATACTTTTTAGCTTAATAAAGAACCCTAGAGATAGAACAAGGGTTACTTGCCTTAAATGTGACCAACTCTAGTTTGATTGCCAGCAACGTATACGGTTCCCTGATCACAACTGGGAGCATACCAAGGACACAAGGTGTGGCCCAAAACTCCAAGGGGAGTGGAAGGGAAGAAAACTTTTGCTGAATCTGACATCTCTCTTAAGGTATATGTGCATTATTTTGTTCAATTTGTTACTTGAACTAAAATTAAGGCAGTAATGTAAAAACATACTGCATAAATATAGTAAAACATCAAAGAGCTGAGTATACAGTGAGATGTTCATTTCATTCATATGTAAGTCAGTATCTTACATTTCTAACAGTTCTTGTTAGAAAAGCAAACAATGAATTAATTTTAAATGGAAGTGAAGATAACCAGATATTAAAAGTGATTTGAAAAATGCTGAATGTTTTTCATGGAATAGATTGTACGTCCTGGAGACAGCAAAAATTAAACTGAAAAGACTCCTCTGTATTTAAATATTTTATATATTGATCCGCCAGAAATAAGGAATTTGAAGTTCTATTTTGTACAGTCTGTAGAAAATTTGTATCCTATATATTGACCAGCACCTGTAGTACTGGCCATTGAAATTTCATAAACATTGTTATATTCAGTATGTTAAAAATGCTTGATTCATAGATTCATAGGCATTTATAGATAGTGAGTTGGTGTACTACACTGAAAAACAGTTTAGTTTTACTTCTTTCTTTTTTTTATTTTGCTTTTTGGGTCACATCTGGTGATGCACAGGGGTTACTCCTGGCTCTGCACTCAGAAATTACTCCTGATAGTACTCAGGGGACCATATGGGATGCTGGGAATCAAACCCGTTTGGCCGTGTGTAAAGCAAACACCCTCTGCACTGTGCTATCATTCCAGACCCAAGTTTTACTTATTTCTATTGAATAAAATCTAGTGTTCAAACTCGTAAGTTTGCCAAGTTATAATGAGAAGTATTACAGATAATTGGAGAGAATTGTCTATTGTAGGAATAATGAAAGTTTATGATTTCATATTAGTAACAAGGGTCAAACATGCTGGAGATATATCATTATAATTATCATTATTTAAATTGAAGTTCGTCCACAAGTTATCTCACAGTATTTTTATTAAATATTATAGTAAATATAATCAAGTTTAGGGCTGAATTTATCTAACTCTATAGCCATGTTAAAAGTACAGTAGCTGTGAAATAATTTTAGGTCTTCATTAGACTCCCCATCAATTTATTCTATGATAATGATTAAATTAGTAATTTTTACTTAAAGCTCATCTTTTAAAGTGGTTCAGTAAAACAAAAATTTCAGTGAAGTCAGTAATATTGACAAAGTTTTATTTGAGCTTGATACTGCTTTTGCATTCCTCCAATTTGTTATTTGATTTCCTTCTAAATTCATGTGTGGCATTTTTTGTAAGAGAGGATTTTTATTTTGTGGGGAAAAAAGTGTTTTAAGTAAATGTTTTCAGCTTTCAGCAAGCACTCAGGAGAGATAACTTGCTGTGTGTTTGTGTTATATAAATTCAACTTAGACATATAATTGAAACAAAATATGTTACCACTTGTAGGTTTTAATTGACAGACACAAAGAGGTTCTGTTGTCTCATAACATGATTTAAATTGATCTTTGAATTTCATGGTGAGTTTGATTCCTCTAGCCTGATGTGGCAATGCATGGAAGAAACATAGATGAAATATCTTTAGTTCACTATTGGAAACAAACTATTTTGCTGTGTTATTTTAATTTAATTTTTTTTGACTGAAGTTTATTTTTAGTTTTTCTCAGGAACATTCTACTCAACTGAGGACTCATAACATAGCAGGAAAGTAATTGATTTGTCTTCTGGCTTTAACACTGAAGTCACTGTAGAAAAATGGAAACATTTAATGGAATATATTTTTAGTTTTCAAACCAAGTTAGTTAGGGTCAGGAAGAGAGCTCAATTGGTCAAGTTGTAGAGGAAATACTTAGCATGTGCAATGCTCTGAGTTTACTCACTGGCACTGCATGCCACCAAAACTACCAGTTGTGGCCCCAGTGGCTGCATGTAACTATAGTGGCTCCAGCACTACTGAGTCCTGGCCAAGATCAGAGTCATGGGAACATTGCTGGGTGTGACTCTGGGTTTCTTGCACAAAATCTCTATTTAAAAAAAAATACCCACATTACATTTTTGGCTGCGAATATGAAAGAAGAAAATAGAAAGTTGTTAAAATTAATTTGCAACCATTAGAAGTCTACTTAATGTGCTGTTATTGAAGTGGATATTATTAATGCACAAAGCAAATATACTTGGAAATTCATATATGTTTGTTCAAAGGACAGCAGTAAATAGTAGCACCTAAATTATTTATGATAACAACACATTTCACAAAGTCAGAATTCTAATATGTGATCTCAAAATGTCCTCCAAATGAGGAAATATTTGCTGATCAAAATTATACTTAAGAAAATTAATAGATTCACATTGTTCACTGCACCTCTGAGCTAAGAATTATTTGTGGTACATATTAAGACAGAAGTAAATCATCATCATTTTTTTTTTATTTCGGGCCACTCCCAGCTGTGCTCAGGGATTATTCCAGGCTCTATAACTTGGGATCAATCATGGTGTTGCTCAGGGGACCATATGCAATGTCAAGGATGGAACTGGGGTCGGTGAACTGCATAGCAAGGACCTTAACCCCTGTACTATTTCTCAAGCACTAGAATTATATCTTCTTTTTCATTTCCTGTTTGCACTGACTTTAGAAACTGCATGAACACAAACAAGTGTTGAAAAGATTTATTTCTGTTTTTCAATTATTTTTTCAATGATAAAGAACGCACAGATATCTTCCCTTTTCTATACATATAGTGCTAATAATCAAATCATAGTATCATACCACATCAAAAATGTTTCCCCAGTCATAATAATCAAGCACACTACTAATAAATTAATAAAATTGTGGGGTACATAAACTTTTATGAATATGCATAAATACATTTCTATACAAGTTATAGATTTCAGAATGTCAAATATGCTACCAGCAAGTATTTCTTAAATTTCTTGGGGATCTTTCAAAAAACAATTTACAGTATATGTATTCTGTATTCTGTATTATGCAGTTATCTTCTTTTGTAAATTGTTGGTTCAATAATCTTGCCATGCTAGCATAAAGAGAAGAGACAGGATGGTAGGAATTTTATTAAATAAAATCTATTTTTATGAAATACAATTTTTATTTAATAAATTTTTCTAAAATTTCTTCAGCCTTTCTAGGTTTAGTTTTTAAATAAAGAATAGTTAGATGATATGATGAGAATAACCTAACCTGATTATTGCTCTTGAGTTTTGAAATTTCGTTCTGTGTTTTTTGAAAGAAAAGATTATTTTGGTTTCTATATGAAGTGGTAAAAGAGAAGCATAAAAACATTTAAAATGGGTCTTCTTGAGTTTCCAAACATATAATTAAATTTCCTTGTGATATCAAGTAAGAAAGGTAGAAATTTCAACACTGTTATAAACTCTTGAAAAATGTGGTTAATAACAAAATTGCTAACCCAATCAAACTATGCAATAAAAACTTAGAAACATAGCTGAAGTATGGATAAAGGGAAAACTTTTTGTTACATTGTCTAGAATGTCAAATATTTATAATATATTGCTATATAAAAAATACCCTTTTTTCAGAGGATAACAATTTAGTTTTAGCTGTTTACAATATTTTAGGCACAGGGATTTCATTGTTGGATTTCTTAGTAGACATTCTGTACTTTTCTAAAAATTAAAGCTATATGGGTCAGAGAACTAGTATAGCATACCAGGCACTTGCATTGCTATGTTCTACCAGGATGTCACTGTCACTGTCACTGTCCTCCCATTGTTCATCGATTTGCTTGAGTGGGCACAGTAACATCTCTGTTCTGACAATTGTTATGTGTTTGGCATATTGAATAAGTCACAGGCAGCTTGCCAGGCTTTGCCATGCAGGCGTGATATTCTCGGTTGCTTGCCGGGCTCTCTGAGAGAGGCAGAAGAATCGAACTTGGATCGGCCATGTTGGCCTCTTGCAAGTCAAATGCCCTACCCACTGTGCTATCGCTCCAGCCCTACCAGGATGTAATCTCTGGCATTCTGAATGGTCCCCCAAGCATAGCCAGCAGTAGTGCCTAAGATCAGAGCCAGGAGAAAGTCCTGATCACAGCTGGGGGTAGACCTCTACCCATCAAAGACATAAAATTAAAGATATATTAACAAACTACTATAGTAAGAACTTACACCATGTGTACATTGAATTACACATGATAGGAGTTTTCTTTATGAATGTTTGATATGACAGTTTTACTAGGGATGTCACTGTTACTGTCACTGTCCTCCCATTTTTCATCGATTTACTCAAGCAGGCTCAGGAACATTGTGAGACTTGTTATTGTGTTTGGCATATCAAATATATCACTGGTAGCTTGTCAGGCTTTGTCGAGCAGGCGAGATACTCTCCGTAGCTTGCCAGGCTCTCCAAGAGAGGCGGAGGAATCAAACTCAGGTCGGCTGTGTCGACCACATGCAAGGCAAATGCCCTAACCGCTGTGCTACAATGTATAATTTATACGTATTTTCATTTACAAAGCTAAATTATAATTGTAAAATAAAATGAGATGATGCTCACCAATAAAAATTCTACATTGCATTTGATATTTGCAGCATAACTTTAGGATTTTGGAAATAACCATTTGCAACAAAAATGCTATTATTTTTATAAGATAGAGATATTAATTTATTTTATGTCTGATTCCTTGATTCTGTAATTACATACACAACTTAAGGTAAATATATAATTTTGTTGTTGTTTAGTTTGGACCCTAGCTGTGTTGAGGACTTACTACTGACCTTTTTGTTCAGGAATCAATTGTAATAGTGCTCAGGCGACGATATGGGTTGTCAAGGATTGAACCTGGGTGGGTTTAATGAGAGAAACTTGGCTTGTCCACTGTACTATCACTCAGATGCCTAAAATACAAATTTTATAAACCATTTTTCATTACTAAATTTGATTTAGGGAAATTTGGTAGTAATTTTTTAATCTGATTGGTTCATTTTGTTTATGAATGAAAAGCGTTAAGAAATATTCTAGTAAATCATGCCATGTTAAATACTAAAAAGTTAGGCAAATATTTAATAAAAAGTGAATTTTTAACAAGAGTTAGTAAGATGAATTTTATTATTTATAACTATTTTTTGTTTGGGGCCCACTGCAGTGGTGTCAGTACTTCCACCTATCTCTTTTACTAAAATCACTGCTGGCAGTAATTACGGGAACCACTTGAGGGCCATTGACTAAACTAGGGTCCACCATGTGCAAGACAAGTCTCTATACTATCTGTACTATTTATCCCCAATAATAAAAAATTAAGTAAAAGTAAAAAAGTAAAGGCCCTCCCGTTGATCATCGATTTGCTCGAGCGGGCCCAGTAACGTCTCCATTGGAGACTTTGTTGTTACTGTGTCTGGCATATTGAATACGTCACGGGGAGCTTGCCAGGCTCTGCCGTGCGGGCGAGATACTCTCGGTAGCTTGCCGGGCTCTCCGAGAGGGGCGGAGGAATCGAACTCGGGTCGGCCCTGTTGGCTGCGTGCAAGGCAAACGCCCTACCGCTGTGCTATCGCTCTAGAATACATTTATTTCTTCCTATTAGATAAATATTAAAATATGTTCATTAAGTAGTAATACATACCAACCAAAGCATTTCTTGTGAGTTTGCTACTATCTGCACAATCCACGATCCTTAAATTAAAACTGGGCTGGATAATGTGGATTAGGTTTGGGAAAAAATAATTCAAAAGAGAAAAAGAATTATCTTCTCACTGATCTGATTCTGGGTTTATATTTTTGTATTCAGCAATTGCATTCACAAAAAAAAAAAGTGGCTAACTAATGCTCATTTTCTTACCAGAATTCCTCCAGAACAGGCCCATAGAGGAGAATAGCAACCAAAAAGAGGGATAAAAGAAAAGCGAAAAGCTTGTGATAGGATTAAAATTTTCAGAAAAGAAGTTAAAATGCTTTGGCAGAAATGAAACAAAATAGAGAATGTTGATAATCTTCTACCTAATCGTGGGATAGTATGTATTTAAAAAAATTATTGATTTAAAATTTTTACTAGCAAAGTTTTAAATATCTTTCATTTCAAAAAGTGCATATAATAATCCCTATATACTGAATTTAAATATTAAAATTGGTAGTAGAATTTCTATCTGAAAATATTGAGTAGAAAGTTTATCATTTTACTATATATATATGTGTATATATATATATATATATATATCTGCACATCAAAGCACTACATTATATTTCTTAAATGTGTATGTGGTTAAGTGATATTTAGGGGCCAGAGATATAAATGACTCAATAAAATTAGACAATTATAAGCTGTGCTTTATTAAAATATCCCATATCAGTTAAAAAAATCTAAAGGAATTCTCTGAGCAACATTGTAATTGTGACATATCTACTCCTACTTTTCTTAAGATAATAAACCATAACTCATGTGATATAGATATATTGCATGTATAAATACAGATATATATTTGCATTTTTAAAATGTGTACATGTTAGGAATTCTTTGCCATTTGAACTTCGGATATATTTCAAGTGGCAGATCACATACCTGACAGGGCTCTGAGTTTGATACCTGAAGCATACCCTCTGCCCCTCTCCCAGCCTTGCTGGGTGTAGTCCCTATAAAAATTGATTCAGGGCCAGCAAGATTGTATAAGAGTTAAGGCATTTGCCTTGCACATGGCCAACCTGATTTGATCCCTGGACCATATCTGTCCATTAAGCCTCACCAGAAGTGATCTCTGAGTGCAGAATCAGATATAAGCCCTGTGAATAGCCCAGTATGGCCCTGAAATAAACAAAAAGTAGAATAATATAGTGACTATTTTATTTTATTTATTTTATCTAGGAACAGTGAACTATTTTATCTGGGAACAGTGTTGGTAATTTAAAGCAGATGTTTCTCTAGGAAGTTGTGACAATCGACAGCATTTTAAGTGGTTGTTTTAACTGGTGGTTAAGGGAATAGAGTTTTAAAGTGTTATTTGGAGGCCATAGAGAGAATATAGCAAGTAAGGTGTTTGCCTTGTGTGCAGCTGACCTTGGGTCTATACCAAGCACCACATATGGTCACCTGAACTCTGCCTGCGTGGTCTCTGAGAGCAGAGCCAGGAATAAATCCTGAGCTTCCTCAGGCACGGCACTAAGGCCCCCAAATAAAATAAACAAAAATAATATGTTTACTACATTTTTCTACACTAATAATAGGTACCTCACATATCTCAAATACCTATGATTTAAAATGGAAAACTTTTAAATGATAATATTATTCTGACCACATCTCTATAGAACCTGAAGAACATGCAAATAGAAATTTATATAACTATTTATGGACTTTAGGGCCTGGAGCGATAGCACAGCGGTAGGGCGTTTGCCTTGCATGCAGCCAAAACGGCCGACCCGAGTTCGATTCCTCCGCCCCTCTCGGAGAGCCCGGCAAGCTACCGAGAGTATCTCGCCCGCACGGCAGAGCCTGGCAAGCTCCCCGTGACGTATTCGATATGCCAGACACAGTAACAACAAAGTCTCCAATGGAGACGTTACTGGGCCCGCTCGATCAAATCGATGATCAATGGGAGGACCTTTACTTTACTTTTACTTTAACTATTCTATGAAATTTCATTACGGTAAAGCATGGCAAGCTACCCATGACGTATTTGATATGCTAAACACAGTAACAAGTGTCACAATGGAGACATTACTGGACCTGCTCTAGCAAATCGATGAACAATGGAAGGATAGTGACAGTGACAGTGATGAAATTTCAGAGGTATAAAAGGTCACCCTTTCAGCTTGATGGAGAATTGGGTAAAGTTTATGCTCTCCTAATAAATGAGTTTGTATATAACTGACAAAAGTAAAGAATCCATTGAAAAAAAATAAATATAAGACAAAAAACACATTAAACCCAAAAATACATAGTAGATATTAATGACATAAATTATATATTATTGTCACAGGTGAATGCAAATCTAACTATATTCTTTCTAGCAGCCAAATAATAGAGAAAAACGATAATTTAAAAATGTGTTAAATAACAAATTTGAGTTTCACTGAGGTAAAAAAGATTTTTATCTTCCCACTCCCACTTAGGAAATAATATTTACTGGGGTAGATATAAATCTTCAATATCTCAGTCTTTGTAATAACTTAGTACTTTAATTTTGGTGAAATTGCCATACCATATTTGTTACCACAGCGGTAGGGCATTTGCCTTGCACGCAGCCAACATGGCCGACGCGAGTTCGATTCCTCTGCCCCTCTCGGAGAGCCCGGCAAGCTACCGAGAGTATCTCGCCCACATGGCACAGCAGAGCCTGGCAAGATACCTGTGATGTATTCGATATGCCAAACACAGTAACAACAAATATGGTAACACCTATGAGGGCAATTAGAGGTCACCCCAAAAGCCTCTATCCCTTTCGGAAAGACTGGCAAGCTACCGAAAGTATTCCGCCAGCACGGCAGAGCCTGACAAGCTATCCGTTGTGTATTTGATATGCCAAAACCAGTAATTACGATGGGTCTCATTCACCTGACTCTGAAGGCTTCACCAACATGGCAGCACTGAGAAGGATGAGAAAGGAGAGGCCGATAAAATCTCAAGGCTGAACTAGGCTGCCACAATGAAGGAAGACAAAAATGATCATCTGTACTTTCAATACACGTATGCTAGCATAAAATGCATCCATCGAGGACCTGATGGTACAAGTGCAGAAAATCAAGTACGACATCATTGGTCTGACCGAGACAAGAAGGCACGAATCTCACCATGCCATTTTTGACACTGGAGAAGAATTGTTCCTCGGAACATGTGATAAAAGAGGTGTTGGAGGCATCAGTGTCCTTGTCAACACAAACTTGGCCATGAGCATTGGTTCATTCAAATGTCTAACAACCCAAATCGGACGTTTACATTTGAATAGATGTGGTTCACTGCCAGCAGTTTCTATCTTCGTTGCTAGGCACCAACGTCTCATTATGATGAAAGAGAAATTGAGAAGTTCTACATGGAGCTGGAGAAGTTCTATAAAGAAGACCAAACCTTCTACAAGATCATTGTGGGTGATTTTAATGCCAAGATAGGACCGAGAAGATCAGCTGAAGAAATTCACATCAGGTCCCATGGCCTAGAATGGAACGAACAGGGTGAGAGACTATCTGAGTTCATCATGTCGATCAAGACCATCCATGGTAACTCACAGTTCCAGAAGGCTGAATCTAAACATTGCACATGGGAGTCTCCCGGTGGATGATTCCACAATGAAATAGACCACATCATATTCAATTGATAGTTTTGCCTGACCGATGTCGCTGTTGTCCCAAAATTCCGAATGGAATCAGACCACCGTCTCCTTCGTGCAAAATTCTACTTCACAGAGCGGGGAGAAAGGGCTGCAAAGTTTAAAAAGAGAACTCCCAGAACGACCACCAACTGGGAGCTCTTTCACACTATTGCGGCAACGTGGGAAGATGCCATTGTTGACAACATTGACGAGGAATACGATCGACTGTTTCAGCACCTCCATGATTGTGTGAGGAACTCCAAGAGAGATAGCCACAAAAAAAAGCCTGTCTTCGAAAACTCTTGAGCTTATTCACCAACGTGGTTTGGCGCATGCCTCAGGCAACCGCAAGCGAACATCTGAGCTCGCAAAGCAGTGCAGAGATGCGATCAAGGAAGACCTCAAAGAGAGAAGAGCAGAAGTGCTGGTAGATGTGGCAGAAGTCGGGAAAAGTATTCATAACGCCATCCTGTCCTTCGCCAACTACAAGACCAAGATGACTGCTCTCCGACACCCTGATGTATCGATCACATTCTCCAGAATGGCAATGGAGAAGATTATCCATGATTTCTACTCATATCTCTTCGATAGCCATGTCCACTTGCCGACATACCAAATTCCACAGGATGGATATGTCGTTCCCAATGTTCTCCCTTCCGAAATCTGACACGTCATTTTGTCGGTAAAGAAACGAACAGCACCCGGCCCAGACAAGGTCAGATCTGAACACCTGAAGAACCTGCCATCAGTACTCATCAATACACTATCGGCTCTTCACACGCTACCTGTCTGAATGCAAGGTTCCGTCCCAATGGAAAACCAGCAGGACCATACTACTGTTCAAGACGGGAGACATCTATGACATTGGCAACTATTGCCCAATCTGCCTATTGTCTGTCATCTATAAGTTGTTCACTCGAGTCATCCTAAATAGGATTGGCAGAACACTAGATGAAGGACAACCATGCAAGCAAACCGGGTTCCGCAAAGGATTCAGCACCATTGACCATATCCACACGATAACCAAGCTCATTGAGTTTTCTCGGGAGTTCAAGATGCCGCTCTACCTAACGTTCACTGATTAAAGAAGGCCTTTGATTCTGTTGAGACGGAAGCGGTCATTGAAGCCCTAGCCAATCAGGGCATTCAAGCCAAATACATCAGGATCCTCCTTGAGCTGTATTGCGGATTCACTACCAGGATCTCACCATTCTACAAGGAGGTGATCATTGATGTCAAGAGAGGGGTTCAGCAGGGTGATACCATTTCACCAAAACTCTTCAGTGCCACCCTCGAGAACATCATGTGATGACTGCAATGGGAAGGAATGGGAGTGAAGATAGATGGTCGGCAACTACACCACCTCCACTTTGCTGATGACATTGTTTTAATAACCCCAAACATCAGTCAAGCAACACAAATGCTGGCCGACTTTGACCGTGAGTGTGGAAAGGTAGGACTACAGCTGAATCTTACGAAGACAATGTTTATGAGAAACAGCCTCTTTCCTGATGCCACATTCGCTCTCAACGGAACGACCATCTCCGAATGCAACAGCTATGTGTACCTAGGTCGAGAAGTCAACATGACAAATGACCTGGCACCTGAGCTGCGCAGGAGGAAGAGAGCGGCTTGGAACGCCTTCAACAACATTGAAGAAATAGCTAGGAGGACGAAGAACCTCCGGCTCCGGGCACATCTCTTTGATTCCACTGTTCTTCCTGCATTAACATATGCCTCAGACACCTGGACCCTATGCAAATAGAATGAGAATGCTATTCAGGTCTTCCAAAGAAGAATTGAAAGATCTATGCTTGGAATATCACGTTTCACTCAAATGAGAGAAAGAATCCAGAGTTCCGACATCCATCGATGATCAAAAATAAGGGACGCTGTCTCGTTTGCCAAGTTGTCAAAAATCAGATGGGCTGGTCACGCAATGAGATTTATAGATGACCCCTGGACTAGAGCTATTACGGACTGAATTCCACGGGATGTCAAAAGACCGCATGACCGCCCAACTACCAGATGGTCAGACTTCTTCATCATGATCATGAATGATCGGTTTGATGCTCTTCATGTTCCTAGAGCGAACAGACGCCATTGGGCTACACTAGCACGCGACAGGGACAAATCGATACGTTACTGGTGCCCACTCGAGCAAATCGACAGTTAACGGGAAGTTAAGTGATTAAGTGAGAAGTGATTAATTTTGGTAGTTTACAGCTTTATGTTAAAGTGCATATTCAGTATAAAATTATGCCATTTAGACAGGCTTCTAACCTTTTGCTAAAAATCTTCAGCCACCATTTCCTTATCTAGCTCCTAGCTATGATGACCATCTATGTCTCTGTGAAACGTCCCTGAGGCAAGTAAAATCAATCCCAGTTGAAATCACTGAGCAGCAGTATAATCAGTTGACAAGCATTCAAATATAATTGTGGTAAGTGTTGCACTCAAGAAGCTGGTATGGTTTATAGAATGCTTTCATGGATGAAAAAAAACATTATAGGACATTTGAATGAGAGGGAGAGGTTAGCTACCCAAAATAGCCCTGTGTTGGGGAGTAAGTGTTATTTAAATAGTCATGATATACGTAATATGTTTAATACATACAAACATGCATTTCAAAGTCGTAAAAACTTTTCTAATGTGAATCCAGAATACTTTATTTAATATAATAAATATCTTTTTATAAATTTCTAACAATATTTTATACTTAGTGTTTGGGGAAAATGCGCTAACAAAACCAAACTAGAAAATTGATTAAAGAGAAAATTTTAAATAAAAAATTTAGTATAAACACATGGATATTAGCATATTTTTTGCTTAATTTTGTTAGCTCAAAAGTGGGTTTTCCTATGCTGTTGGGCTCTTGAGAATTGTATGAAAGATTTGCATATAAAACTCAGCAGATTGAAGTAGATTAGAGTCTATTATACAGATAAAGTAGATGGGTCCAACCAGGTCTCTCCCCAGATGTACAGACCTCTCTTTTACCTGTGAATGACATCACTTGTCCTGTCCCTGCTGCTTCCTCATCCTATGAACAACCTCCCTGTCTTGTGGCATGCAGGCTACTTGCCTCTCATGAATGATGAGCAGGTGCTGTCTGTGCGTTGCTCTCTATCCTGTGTATGCTTTCCTCATTCTCTGGCCACAGCCACATGCATATGGTCCAGATCCCTGTGCCCTGTTCCTGTTGCTGGGACTCCAAGCTGTACTCTAGGAGAGAGAGAGAGAGAGAGAGAGAGAGAGAGAGAGAGAGAGAGAGAGAGAGAGAGAGAGAGAGGAGATGAGAGGAAGAGACAGGAGAGGGGAGATAGAGGAGAGGGAGAGAGATGAGAAGAGAAAGAGAGATACAGAGAGAAAGAGTGCTCCTAAGATAAGACTGGTGATTTCCTTTTATCTGCTGTCTTATCCCACCCGCTAGCCATCCCATTATGTATTCTGATTGACTGCTTATTCCATGTGCAGACATTTAAAGTGATCTGGTGTGTCACACCTCAGCTCCTGCTGTATTAATTTTGTAAGCAATATTTATCTATTTTTTAATTCAAAACAGTCTATGACAAGAAAAGTTAAATTAGTTTTGTTTTTATAATATTAGGGCTGGAGTGATAGCACAGCGGGTAGGGCGTTTGCCTTGCACACGGCCAACCCAAGTTCAATTACTCCATCCATCTCAGAGAGCCCGGCAACCTACTGAGAGTATCCTGCCCTCACGGCAGAGCCTGGCAAGCTCCTGTGGCATATTCAAAATGCCAAAAACAGTAACAACTAGTCTCACAATGGAGACGTTACTGGTGCCCACTCGAGCAAATCGATGAACAACCGGAGGACAGTGCTACAGTTTATTGTAATAAAATTGTGTTTAAAAATCACTAGGAAATAGCACTGGGAAATAAGTTATTTCTAAATAATTTAAAAATGAGAATTTAGAGATAAAATCTATACTTTCAATTAAAACCAGTTTGATTATTCAGACATACTCTGTGTGTCTGTGACATACTCTGATATTCTGGGCAAATTATCTGTAAAATAGTTGTAATCGCGTTTAATAGAGACAATTCAAGAATTAAAAGATTTTCACTTTCCTGCATCATTCTTTTTGAAAACCTTTTGTCTTTAGTGATCCTTTATCATTTTGAATGTAAAAGCATCATTGAAGAAATTGTCCTTTAATTTTCTTTAACAAGATGGACGAGTCATTAAGCTTAATAGGTCTTAAGTGTCCCTGTGTCTCACACCTTTGCAACCCATAAGGGAAAGTAATTTAACTGTCTGAAAATTCCAAAGGCTGTATTTCATTAAATGTATGCTCTATAATTGCCTGTGGAAATTTTCCTATTGATAGAGAAATTTGTGCTCAATTTCCATGTGGATATTATTTCTTTGAACATCAGAAATAATACTAAGTAAATGTCTTCAAAGTGATCTTTTGAAAAGAGCGAGCTGTGTCTTTAGTTTATAAATTACACAATATGGAATATTTTCAAACAGTTACCATTAGATATCAAAGAATTATGTTTTAGAAGGATGGCTTTCAAAGCTCACTGTTTGAAAAATCACCTAGAAATTAACTTTATTTATCTTCCCAGACATAGAGGTTTTCAAGAGATGTGATGCTATTAAAATTATGTTTCTGTTTCTTAAATCAGTATCTAATGTTAACTTTATGTAGCAGAGTAACTTAGCTATGCTGACAGCTCCTTGTCTAAAGTTTGAAATTCACAAACAGTGATCTCTTGGAAAAAAAACCCAAGATTAAAATTCTGAGGGAATGTTATATTTTTGTTTAAGTAAAAAATGCTTCTGTTATAGATGTTATTTCTGAACATGTTCATTGGACTAACTATAAAGACACAAGGTAGATTTGTGTTTACTTTGTCTTCTTTTTGTGAGATATACCTTTTCTTAGTACACATGAGCATAGTTAAATCTTTTCTTGATAAGACTTAATTTTATAATATTTCAGAGGCACTACTTATATTTATTTTTGCATATAATGCAGATAGATTAGGTGATTTCTTTCATCCTACATTCGCACAGTTGTAAAATTAAGATATTTGTCTCCAACTACTCTTTTATATCTCAGATTTTTTATAGAAAAACAAAGCCTTGACTGTTTGCATTTTGAGATTGATAAAAATTAAAAGACTTACACATCATTACCTTATTTTGGAGATGATACTGGCCCATATACATTAGGAACAGCAAACTCTTCTAGGCAGTGACACTTGTCCTTGCCTTACTTTTCCTCTGCAAAACCAAAAGATAGGACAGTCATCTTCAATTTTAGATTTGCAGGTAAAAATGTGCTTCAGATTATCAGTTCAGGAAGAAATTGTATTATATGTTTTGGGATCCATTGTTATAGTTGGTATTTCTAAAAGCTTTCCTGTTATCTATCAAAACTGCTTATGGCTACACAGAAAAATAAATTCTTGAAGGACTTATGTTCCATATCTTCAACTTGTGGGCTTATGACCAATAACTGTTTCTATCAACCTTGTGCCTTGATTGACTGGCTGTTCAGCTGCAATAAAATTCAACCTTCATCATTACAGAGAGTAGCAACTCATGTCTAAAATATACAGTATTTATTGATTTCCATCTACAAGTATAAGATCATGACTTGATCACTTGATCACTTGACATCCTGTTACTCATCAATTTGCTCAAGCGGGTGCCAGTAACATCTCCATTCATCCTTGTTGCATGCTAGTGTAGCCCAGTGGCATCTTCTCACACCAAGAACACGAAAAGCCTCAAACCGATCATTCAGGGTCTTTACTAAGAAGTCTGACCATCTTGTAGGTGGGTGGTCATGCGATCATTTGAAGTTCTGTGGAATGCAGAGAGTAACGGCTCTAGTTCAGCAGTTGTCTCTAAATCACATATGTGTCCAGCTCATCTGATTTTCGACGCCTTCGCAAATGAGACAGCATCCCTGAATCTTGATCGTCAACGGAGGTCGGAACTCTAGATTCTTTCTCTCACTTGAATGAAACGTGATACTCCAAGCATAGCTCTTTCGATTCCTCTTTGGGAGACCCAAATGGCGTTCTCATCCTGTTTTCATAGGGCCCAGGTCTCTGAGGCATATGTTAATGCAGGAAGAACAGTGGAATAAAAGAGATGTGCTGGGAGCCAGAGTTTCTTCGTCCTCTTAGCTATTTCTTCGATGCTCTTGAAGGCATTCCATGCCACTTTCTTCCTCCTGCACAACTCAGGTGCCAGGTCATTCGTCATATTGACTTCTTGACCTAGGTACACATAAATGATGCATTCAGAGATATCTGTTCCATTGAGAATGGATGTAACATCAGGAATGTTTCTCATGAACACTGTCTTTGTGAGATTCAGCTGCAGTCCGAGTTTTCCACACTCACTGTTGAAGTCGGCCAGCATTTGTGCTGCTTGGCTAACGTTTTGTGTTATTAGAATGATCTCATCAACAAAGCGGAGGTGGTGAAGTTGTGGACCGTATATATTCACTCTCAGTCCTTCCCATTCCAGTCATCACATGATGTTCTTGAGGGTGGCACTGAAGAGTTTCCATGAATTGGTATTACCCTGCCAAACCACTCTCTTGACATGGATGATAACTTCCTTGTAGAATGGTGAGATCCTAGTAGTGAATTCGTAATAAAGCTCAAGGAGAATCCTGATATATTGAGTTTGAATGCCCTGTTTGGCTAGGGCTTCAATGATCGCTTCAGTCTCAACAGAATCAAAGGCTTTCCTTAAATCAATGAATGTTAAACAGAGCAGCATCTTGAACTTCCAAGAAACCTCAATGAACCTGGTTACCGTTTGAATATGGTCGACAGTGCTGAATCCTTTTCGGAACCTGGTTTTCTTGCATGATAGTCCTTCATCTAGACTTCTGCCAATCCCATTCAGGATGACTTGAGTGAACAGCTTGTAGACGACAGACAACAGGCAGATCAAACTATAGTTGCCAATGTCATGGATGTCACCCTTCTTGTATAGTACTACAGTCTTCTGATTTTCCATTGGGACAGAACCTTGCATTCAGACAGATAGTGTGTGAACCCAAGTCAGTGTATTGATGAGTACTGAGGGCAGGTTCTTCGGGTGTTTGGGTCTGACCTTGTCTGGGACAGGTGTTGTTTGCTTCTTTAACGACAAAATGGTGTGTGGTATTTCAGAAGGGATAATGTTGGGAATGACATATCTATCCTGCATAATTTGATATGCGGGCAGGTAGATGTGTCTATCAAAGAGATCCAAATAGAAGTCATGAATAATCTTCTCCATTGCCCTTCTGGAAGATGTGAGGGATCCATCAGGACATCTGAGGGCAGTCATCTTGGTTTTTTAGTTGCTGAAGAACAGACAGGCATTGCAAATGCTTTTCCCGGCTTCTGCCACATATGCCAGCACTGCTGCTCTTCTCTCTTTGGGTCTTCCTTGATCGCTTCTCTGCAGTGCTTTGCAAACTCAGATGTTCGCCTGAGGCTTGGGCCATGCCACATTAACAAATGAACTCGAGAATTGTTGAAGACAGGTGTCTTTTTGTGGCTATCTCTCTCTCAGTGTTCCTCATACAATCATAGAGGTGCTGAACCAGTTGATAGTATTCTTCAATGTTGTCAAGGATGGCATCTTCCCATGTTTCCACAATAGTGTCAAAGAGCTCTCAATTGGTGGTCGTTCTGGGAGTTCTCTTCTTAAACTTTGCAGCCCTTTCTCCCCTCTCTGTGAAGTAAAATTTTGCAGGAAGGAGATGGTGGTCCGATCCTGTTTGGAATTTTGGGACAACAGTGGCATTGGTCAGGCAAAACCCTCGATTGAATATGATGTGTTCTATTTTGTTGTGGAACCATCCACCAGGAGACTCCCATGTTCAACGTTTAGATTCGGCCTTTTGGAACTGCGAGTTACCATGGATGGTCTTGGTCGACATGATGAACTCAGACAATCTCTCACCCTGTTCATTCCATTCTAGGTCATGGGTCCTGATATGGCATTCTTCGGCTGATCCTTTTGGTCCTATGTTGTCATTAAAATCACCAACAATGATCTTGTAGAAGGTGTGGTCTTCTTTATAGAACTTCTCCTGCTCCATGTAGTACTTATCATTTTCTTCTTCATCATAATTGGATTTGCTCGAGCGGGCCCAGTAACGTCTCCATTGGAGCCTTTGTTGTTACTGTGTCTGGCAGCGGGTAGGGCATTTGCCTTGCACGCAGCCAACATGGCCGACCCGAGTTCAATTCCTCCGCCCCTCTCGGAGAGCCCGGCAAGCTACCGAGAGTATTCTATATGCCAGACACAGTAACAACAAGGTCTCCAATGGTAGACGTTACTGGGCCCGCTCGAGCAAATCGATGATCAACGGGAGGACCTTTACTTACTTACTTACATAATTGGATGTTGGTGCCTAGACAACGAAGATAGAATCTGCTGGCAGTGAGCCACATCTATTCACGCATAAAGTGTCCAATTCGGGTCCTACCTACTATGGTAGAAAAATATATCTTTAGTATTCCCTCTCTTGACCATTAATGGTTTCCTACTTCATATTCTGCACATGGACTTTTATTTTCATTATAAAAGTCAGTTCCCAGAAAAAATCTGTGTTGTAAATAACTGAAAACAATCCAAAACATTTACTTTTTTTGAAATAAAATGAAATTACAGTAGATATATACATAATAACTGTTAAATGTAAATGGCATGCTCCTTCTTTCTATTGAATCTTCATGCTATTGTTAAGAAAGGATATGCACACTAAATGAGATATACACATTCACTGGTATCATAGGGATTTAAAAAATTATGCTATAGTATAGATGAAAGACAATGTCTTTAATCATTTTCACAAGACATGCTATCTTTGGTAAATCTATGACTGCTGTGATGATATGGTACATGAACACACAATGGCACTTAAATCTTTCTGTTTCTAGTATTTAGTATTTTGTATAACATGAGACAGCATAAGTCTCTTTCAATTTTTTAATTAAAATAAATAATAATGATTTTTATTGTGCTAAGGTATTCATAATTTGACTACTAAATCATTTTTCCTTCTTTAATATTACTTTATTGTAGATATATAAGATCATCATATTTTTATAGTGATTAGCATAACAAAATTGGGGTTTTGATGCTAAAGTAAGTAATCAGATGGGTAGGTACCTCACAATGAATTCTCATGAAACTATAAAATCAAGCTGTGATTCTGTCAAGTTACTCTGTAACTAGTCCTATAGTAGTCACAACTGTGTGAAGGCTGGATTCACTTCGTGAACATAGGGACTTACCTGATAAGACTATTGGATCATTCCTGGTGGCTGTCAGGGGACCATATGGGTTGCTGGGGATTTAACAATTGTCAGTCACATGCAAGGCAAGTGCTCTACTCACTATCTCTCTAGCTCTGATTACAAAAGACTTGTATCTCCAAGGAAAATCCCCATGAGGGCAGTTTGGGAGAAACTTATCAAGTAGGGTAGTTCATCATTCTAGATGCACTCACATCTCAACCTGAGATATGTAATTTTTTTCTTTTACCTTTGGGGCACCCTTAACTATCTCCCCTCTGTAGAAGCCCATGTTCTTTTGAACAAGTTACTCTCTTTTGTTATTATTTTTAAAGAAAATTGTTTTTACTTTGCTATTCATCTCTTCCTGAAGTTCTTTCCTGCTAAGAAATATGACAGACCTATAAAGAACTTAGACTGGAGTTAAGAATGATTTTTGTTTTCCTGAACAAAGCAATATATTTTTTGCTCCAGGTGAGTACCAAGACTCCCTGACAAATAAAGTGGCAGGGATTAGTCTATACACCATCGTCCTGAGCACTGCTGGGTGCAGACTGAGAGCACCTCAGGAGTGGCCTGGGTATTCTGCATTCCTCAACATTGCAGGGTTTGAGTAACATAACATCCTTGGACTATGGCAGTTATTTTCTTTTCTTAATATATACTCTTTGGTAAAATGTGAGAGGTCATAAGTCTCATTCTTCATTATTGAAAAATTTTTTAATTTTTGAAAAATTGAACAATTCATTAGACTGTCATTGTGCAAAAATATGCATAATTTGATTGTGCTAGGATTTGTTTTGGTTTTTTTTTGTTTGTTTGGACTACTGAATTGATCCCCTGATCAGTTTGGCCAAATATTCGCAGGAGGTCACATTATCTCACTCAATATATCCTGAACACTTATTGAGGGGGTCCATCCTAAAATGCCCAACAGTGTTACCTAGAAGAAAATAGAATAGTCAAAATATACAGAACTTTCTGTTTTATTTTTTTATTTTTATTTTATTTCATTTTATTTTTGCTTTTTGGATCACACTTGGCATTGCACAGGGGTTACTCCTGGCTCTGCACTCAGGAATCACTCCTGGTGGTGCTCAGGGGACCATATGGGATGCTGGGAATCGAACCTGGGTTGGCCACGTGCAAGGCAAACGCCCTACCCACCGTGCTATCGCTCCAGCCCTTTCTGTTTTATTTTTAAGGGTTTTGTTTTACTTCATTCATTTATTTTGTTTCTCCTGAATCAACTATGGATAAAATCATATGATATATGTTTCCTCCATCTGACTTCATTAAGTAAAAGAAAATCAATCTTCCCCCGATTTTCCCCTCTCAATTGTTCTCCTTTTCATATGGTGACAAAATTAGTGCCTAGTGTTTGCTGAACATCAGTTATTTATGTTCTAAGCAATTATCTAATTAAATCCTCATCATATCACTATGAGGTAAATTCCTAGTGTTATTCCTATCTTACAGTTTATGAATTTGAAACTTTGTGATGCAGTAATTTGCCAAATTTACCCATAGTTAGATAGAATTATGAGAACTATAATGTGAATAGCCTGTCAGAAGTTCAAATAAGCTGTTATAGAATTGCATAATTCTATTGCTCATCCTTCAATCAATTTATAATTATATTTATTTTTATTGAACAAACATGAGATATAGAGTTACAAAATTGTTCATGATTGAGTTTCAGTTATACGTTTCAACCCATCCACTCACCAGTGTACATTTCCCACCAGCATGTTCCTGGTTCTTCATCCTCAATCTGGGAGCCTGCTTCTATGACAGACACTATTCCTCTCTATTTTCGCTTTTTTTTTCCTTTTAGGTTCTGTGGTTTGCAGTACAGTTATTGAGGGGGTTATAATACATAGCACTTCACCTCTTTTTACCACCCAGTTCTTGTCCAAAGTGATCTCTTCTAACTATCATTGCCTTAGTAGTACCTTATCTATTTTATGATTGATGGTTATAAGCTTGATTACATCTGTGACTTCTCAATAGAACTGAATTAAAGGGATTGACAGCCAAATAGTGTCCTTGAACCTCAATCTATTAACAGCAAGAAAATATTATTGAGATAAATCAGAAAACTAATTGCTGTGTGTTAACTCAGATTTCTACCTAAATTCTTTTTTAGAGGCTGCACCATCAAGTTTACAGTAGGTTCATGACAATCACTTGATAATTGAGTCAGTTTAATTTTGTAACTGGATAATGTATGGTATAATATTAGTAGATATGATGAAAATTTAAAATTCTTTTTCTACAGATACCATTATCCTGAGTTTAATAATTATAGCTCTTAGTTTATATTTACCTAAAATAAAAGACAACTCCTAATAACTAAAAGTACTATGTTTAATGTTTGTACCACATCCTTTAAATTACAAATATATATAAAGAAAATTAACATTGTATTGAAAGAGTTCATTTCTTCACACCCCAACAGATGCATTTTTAAATGAATTATTTTAAGTGACTATTACGTAGGACATGCTGTATTTATTATAACTATAACATCTAGACGACTAAAATGGGAAAACATGGGAGTGAAGATAGATAGTCGGCAACTACACCACCTCCGCTTTGCTGATGACATCGTTCTAATAACACCAAACATCAGCCAAGCGGCACAAATGCTTGCGGACTTTGACCGTGAGTGTGGAAAGGTTGGACTACAGCTGAATCTTACGAAGACAATGTTTATGAGAAACAGCCTTGTTCCTGACGCTCCATTCGCTCTCAACGGAACCACCATCTCCGAATGCAACAGTTATATATACTTAGGTCGAGAAATCAACATGATGAATGACCTGGCACCTGAGTTACGCAGGAGGAAGAGAGCGGCTTGGAATGCCTTCAAGAGCATTGAAGAAATAACTAAAAGGACAAAGAACCTCCAACTACGAGCACATCTCTTTGATTCCACTATTCTTCCTGCATTAACATATGCCTCAGAGACCTGGACCCTACGAAAACAGGATGAGAACACTATTCGGGTCTCTCAAAGAGGAATCGAAAGAACTATGCTTGGAATATCACGATTCACTCAAATGAGAGATAGAATCCGGAGTTCTGATCTTCGTCAACGCTCAAGAATCAGAGACGCTGTCTCATTTGCCAAGACATCAAAAATCAGATGGGCTGGACATGTAATGAGGTTTACAGACAACCGCTGGACTAGAGCCATTACTGATTGGATTCCACGAGACATCAAAAGATCACGTGGACGCCCACCTATAAGATGGTCAGACTTCTTCGTCAAGACCCTAAATGATCGGTTTGAGGCTCTACATGTTCCTAAAACGAACAGATACCATTGGGCTACGCTAGCACGCAACCGGGATGAATGGAGACATTACTGGCACCCGCTCGAATAAATCGATGAATAACGGGGATTAAGTGATTGATTAAGTGATAACATCTAGAAGCACAGTTGTGATTTACTTAAAATTTCAATGACACATAAAAAATAAAACAAGCTCAAATCTGCAGAATCAAGAGACACATACTATTTTAATGCATTAACCTGGAAAAGGAAATACTATTTTTCAAAATAGTACGTAACATGAATAGAGAGAGGAAAAGGTTAAAATAACTCCCAACTCTGCAAGAAAGCAGTTCATCTAACTAATGCAACTTGTACTTAGCTTTGTACCAAACTGAAGAAGCATTCTGTAACCTGAATTTTTCTGTCTCAAAGTAAGTAATAACATTACCCATCATATTTTATATATTTTTAAAACTTCTAATTCTGCTACTTTGGATATGAAACTAATAGCTTAAATATATATATGTACATATATATTTGTAATTTATAAACTGACCAAACATTTCCCAATCTGTTGTCTTTAACACATTAAAATACAGAAATTTCCAATAAACATCATGAATTACATATAGACATTTATATCAGCCATAATAAAGAGTAAATTTTAATGCACATTTCAAATATTCTAATTTTGAATGCAATTAACATTAAAATTATTACTGAGGCATTTTTAAATTCCTTGTTTCCTACGAAATCTATGAGATTGGTTTATGTTTAATTCTGACTGCACATCTCACTTTGAGCTAGCAACATTTTAAGTAACCAATAGCTGATATGACTAATGACTATTATTTTGTAGAGCAATATAGAGTTTAGAAGAAATATAATAAATTGTTTTAATCGTGGAATATTAGCTTCTAAAGCAAGTTAATAGAAGAAATACTTCTGATCTAGATTGGTTTTCATGCTTCTCGCAATAATATGTAGATTGAGGTTTTCAACCTTAGCTGAACTTTAGACTTACACGAGGGCACTTACAAGTCCAACAGTCCCATAAAAGAACTCTTATTTGGTAAAAAAGCAGGGGTATCAAACACGAGAGTTTTTTATATTAAAGAATTTTCAGATAATTATATGGCAAGAGATAAGAAATTATTAAAGTAGGTAGAGCCAGCTCTTAAACTTGCTGTGATTAATGCCAAGAAAGTGTGAAGACAGGTGGAGTAACAGAGTAACAAGTGAAGTAACATATTATTGTGAGAAGTATGAAGTAACAAGTGGAAGTAATTTGTTACTTCCTCATTCCTACTCTAGAGGGATATGGCCCATAAGAGAGTTCACTGAAAATTTCTGTTGAATAGTAGTGTCCACACTTGGTTTAGTTTGAAGATGGTAAATTTCTTATAGGGATTATATAAAACATTGATCTTGTACTTATCAATCTTCTGTTCATTTCGGCATTTTTGTGAAATGCCCAAAATAGAACTAAAGCATGTGATAACTTACTAAAATTAGGTAATCACTTAACTTCCTCTTAATCGTCAATTTGCTCGAGCGGGTGCCAGTAACGTATCCATTTGTCCCTGCCGCGTGCTAGTGTAGCCCAATGGCGTCTGTTCACTCTAGGAACATGAAGAGCCTCAAACTGATCGTTCATGGTCTTGATGAAGAAGTCTGACCATCTGGTAGGTGGGCGGCCACGCGGTCTTTTGACATCCCGTGGAATCCAGTCAGTAACAGCTCTAGTCCAGCGGTCTTCTTTATATCTCATTACGTGATCAGCCCATCTGATTTTTGACACCTTGGCAAACGAGACAGCGTACCTGATTCTTGATCGTCGACAGATGTCAGAACTCTGGATTCTTTCTCTAATTTGAGTGAAACGTGATATTCCAAGCATAGTTCTTTCAATTCTTCTTTGGGAGACCTGAATTGCGTTCTCATCCTGTTTGCGTAGGGCCCAGGTGTCTGAGGCATATGTTAATGCAGGAAGAACAGTGGAATCAAAGAGATGTGCCCTGAGCCGGTAGTTCTTTGTCCTCTTAACTATTTCTTCGACACTCTTGAAGGCCTTCCAAACCGCTCTCTTCCTCCTGCGCAGCTCAGGTGCCAGGTCATTTGTCATGTTGACTTCTCGACCTAGGTACACATAGCTGTTGCATTCGGAGATGGTCGTTCCGTTGAGAGCGAATGGGGCATCAGGAAAGAGGCTGTTTCTCATAAACATTGTCTTTGTAAGATTCAGCTGTAGTCCTACCTTTCCACACTCACGGTCAAAGTCGGCCAGCATTTGTGCCGCTTGGCTGATGTTTGGGGTTATTAAAACAATGTCATCAGCAAAGCAGAGGTGGTGTAGTTGCAGACCATCTATCTTCACTCTCATTCCTTCCCATTGCAGTCGTCACATGATGTTCTCAAGGGTGGCACTTAAGAGTTTCGGTGAAATGGTATCACCCTGCTGAACCCCTCTCTTGACATCAATGATTACTTCTTCGTAGAATGGTGAGATCCTGGTAGTGAATCCGCAATACAGCTCACGGAGAATCTTGATGTATTGGGCTTGAATGCCCTGATTGGCTAGGACTTCAATGACCGCTTCCGTCTCAACAGAATCAAAGGCCTTCTTTAAATCAATGAACGTTAGACAGAGCGGTATCTTGAACTCCCGAGAAACCTCAATGAGCTTGGTTATCGTGTGGATATGGTCGATGGTGCTGAATCCTTTGCGGAACCCGGCTTGCTCGCATGGTTGTCCTTCATCTAGTGCTCTGCCATTCCTATTTAGGATTACTTGAGTGAACAACTTTTTGATGACAGACAATAGGCAGATCAGGCGATAGTTGCCAATGTCATGGATGTCTCCCTTCTTGAACAGTAGTACAGTCCTGCTGGTTTTCCATTGGGACAGAACTTTGCATTCAGACAGGTAGTGTGTGAAGAGCTGAGCCAGTGTATTGATGAGTACTGACGGCAGGTTCTTCAGGTGTTCAGGTCTGACCTTGTCTGGGTGGGTGCTGTTCGTTTCTTTACCGACAAAATGGCGTGTTGGATTTCGGAAGGGAGAACATTGGGAACGACATATCCATCCTGTGGAATTTGGTATGTCGGCAAGTGGACATGGCTATTGAAGAGATTTGAGTAGAAGTCATGGATAATCTTCTCCATTGCCGTTCTGGAGGATGTGAAAGATTCATCAGGACGTTACAGGGCAGTCATCTTGGTCTTGTAGTTGGCAAAGGACAGGCGGGCGTTACAAATACTTTTCCCAGCTTCTGCCGCATCTACCAGCACTTCTGCTCTTCTCTCTTTGAGGTCTTCCTTGATCACATCTCTGCACTGTTTTGCGAGCCCGGACGTTAGCTTGCGGTTGCCTGAGGCATGCACCAAACCACGTTGGCGAATAAGGTCAAGAGTTTTCGAAGACAGGCGTCTTCGAAAATTAGGTAGATGATGCCTGTCTTCGAAAATTCGGTAGATGAATTTAAAAATAAATATTCATTTAGAGTAAAAGAGATAGCTCAAAGACATGGAGCATATGTTTTAATGAGAGAGATCCTGAGTTTGATTTTCAGCACATCATGCCCCTGGAAGCACTTTCAGATATAGATAGCCCTGTTAGTCCCCAAGCACTACTAAGGAGGCCACTGTAAAATGTTTTAAAAAATAAATTCTCTGTGGAAATTAAGGAGATTTAGAATTCTGCAGAAACTGACTTAGCATTGACACCAAAAATAATTCTTTGACTTGTGCACTTAATGTGAAATGATTCAAGTGTTTTTATTTGTATTTTTTTACCATAGTCCTCAAGGTCAGGGATTTGTGAAAATAAGGAGGATCAGTGTAAAAGCAGAGTGTAAATATCTACCATCTGTGCCATGGGCCTTATCCTTTGTCAGCTATAATAGAGCATAAAAATTCATGAATGTCCTATACTTTATCTTTAGCTAATGTTCCATTTGTATCTAATGTTATAGATGCCATTGTAAACTGCTCTTAAATTAAGGATTGCAATCTCTCAATAACAGGGTCAAGTTAATAATTCAAGTTCAAAAGGAAGACATGAAGCCTTCCTAATGCTGAAGCAAATACCATTCAAACGGTAGACCAATATGATTGTACATCTTCATTAACATAGCAAAATTATTAGCACCTGGTTACCTAGAGACTATCTCATATTGGCATGCAATTGCTTTTTTATGATTATTACAATAATGATTTATTCTCTTTTAACTTTTAACCATTCTCTTTAGAGAATTCTAGCTTCTAAAATAGAAGCCTTAGGCTCATGACAATGACATTTAAATTACTCTCAATATTAGAATATTTCTCCATTTTGTACCTGTTTACAGCATTCATAAAACTTCTGCCAAAAATGCTGAAATCAGCTTTGAGAAGGTAAACTAATGGTGCTCTGTAAAGTGACAGGATTTGAGAATCTAGATTTTGGGAGGCTATCATTACTTGAACTGTAATCTATATGTCTAATGTAGGGACACCTGATAAATCCTGAAATGAAACATGAATGTTTTTATGAATGTCTCCTGTAAATTAAGCTATTGTGTTTTAAATGTAAGCAAGGCTCAAAGCTTTGCAAATGCATACACATACATACAAAGTCACAAATATGCTCATGTACACACACACACACACACACACTTATCTACTCAAAAGTCAGCATTGGTAATTAAAAAGAACTTCAAACCCTACAATCATAATTTTAATACTACCATTAGAGAAAAACTCTGCTTTTATTTTTGCATCCTGGAGACATATCCCAGTGATGGTTGTATTCTCAAAATTTAAAACTGAAGAATCAAAATTTAAGGAAGTAGCTTCTGTGTCTCAACTCAGAAGACCAAATGTAGAACCACATTGTTAAAATAGTCCTTAGTCTATAATATAATATGGCCAATAAGATCAGGGACAATTTAATATAACAAGAAATCAGTCAGCTGCATTGAATCAATCCCCAAAGATTCCATTAGAATCAAATGAATCAGAGCAGTATGGCTGCTAATCTTTTACACATCCAAATTATATGTGAATTGCCCAAAATTGCAGATTTTGGTTGAGAAAAATGTAGAGCCAGAGTGACAGTACAGCAGGTAGAGTGCTTGTTTTGCTAGTGGCTAATCCGGTATGATGCCTGGCATGCCATATGGTCCCAAGAACCACCAGTAGTAATTCTGAATGAAAAGCTAAGAGTAACCCCCAAGAATCACTATGTGTGCTCACTTCCAAAACAAGCACTGCTTTTTCTTAGATATTTAACACAGAAGTGGATTGACACATTAGATTCACTGAACAAATTTTACCTGTCAGAAGGCTGTTTGGAGATGCCAGTTGTTGTTATTTTTGTATGTTTTTATTTTTGGTCACAGAATACAGGGGTTGATATAAAGAATCAACAAAGATTCAGTATCCTTCTTTAATTTGTTCTATCTCTGTTAAGTTATACCTGAGTCTGTCAAAGGTAAAACACAACTCCAGAATGCTCTGTTTTGTTTGATTACTCTTAACCATTATTTTTTGGCATAGATGTTTTTTGGATCAGTCTTCTCTCAGCAAATAATTCCAGGTAATGGTAAAATTATCATTAAAATATTTTTTTTTAGAAAGATGAAGTCATGAAATTTACATACAAGTGGTACAACATGGAAAGTATCATGCTAAGCGAAATGAGTCAGAAAGAGAGGGATAGACATAGAAAGATTGCATTCATCTGGGGGATATAAAGTAACAAAGTATGAGATTAATACCCAAGAATAGCTGAGATCAGCACCAGGAGGATTACTCCATAGCTTAGTGGCCAGTCAGGCATTCTAGAGGAAAGGGCAGCTCAGACAGAGAAGGGAACACCAAATAAAGGGTGTTTGGAGGACCCTCCCAGGAGGGGAGATGCATGTCGAAAGTGGACTATGGACTGAACATGTTTGCCACTCAATGCCTCTTTTGAAGACCACAACACCCAAAAGGAGAGAGAGAACACGGGATTTCCCTGCCACAGAGGCAGGGGAGGATGGGGGTATGGGGATGGGGGGGATATTATCCATGGTGGTGGAAAATGGGCACTGGTGGAGGGATGGGTATCTGATCATTGTATAATCAAACCCAAGCACAAAAAATTGTAAATCTACAACTGTACCTCATGGTGTTTCACTAATAAAAAAAAGAAAAGAAAAGAAAAAAAATATTTTTTCTTAGTAGGAAGCATTTTTTATCAGCAATGGGAAGCATTTTCATCAGCAAGTATAACAGATATTTCTTTATATTTAATTTCATGAGAGACAAGCATAGTTAAACTTTATTAAGAGTTTAAAGATTTGAAATAACTTATATCCAAAGCACATAAGGTAACTGAAAATAAAAATATACAGTTGAATTATTATGTATCCAATTTTGTTTAACTATTTATGCAGAATTTCAGTTTCTGACTCTTTGAAGTAATGAATCAATTACATTTGACTTAAGTCTGTAGTTAGCATTTTAAACACATTATTTTTATTTGTATTTGAAAGAACAGGTTTCAATATTGCTAACACATAATTTTGATGTGCAAAGTTACTGCACCTTGAATACAACAATGTGTCCAAGAGACTTCACAACTTTTCCCTATATTACCTTTAGTGTGTACAATTGGATTTTTTGCCCCCCCCCTTTCCTCCCCTGTTTTCATAAAGAAGACACAGCAATACTGCTGAGGAGGGGGTCCTGGAGTTATTTCCAGCTACTCTTAGTTCAGGGATGTAGGCTTCACAGTAGGAGGTCTGAACATTAGGTGCCAAAGCATGTGTGAGGATTCAATGATGCCTATAGTCAGTGATACTCCGGAAGCCATACAGCACCTGGGAATTGAACTCAAGGCTTTTATCACCTGATCTGTCTCCCTAACCTGTGTAGTTTGTATTTGTTACCACTCAGAATTGATAAGATTAAGAGAAATAAATTTTTAAGCAACACAGCAGGCAACCACACAATAGAAAATCCAAAAGAATTTTTGAGGTTAGATATGCAACAAAATATTTTGTTGTTATAATTATTATATCAATTGTAATTTAAAGGGAAATTTCTGGTATATCCTCATTTTATTAAAGTGATTACATTTTTTAACTCTTCAGACAATCTTATGTTCAATTATATTTTGAAGCAAATTATTGTCATGCTTTCTACTTGTTTGCAGTTTATCAACACTGGGATGTAAAAGAAGCAGAGAACAATGATTCTGTGAGAAAACTAGCATTTTATTAATTGGCATAAAAATATTTTAATATTTTTATGTAGCTATCATTCTAGTTGATGAACTCTCTGATGCCCGTTGACATAAAGAATGACATGCAACTCTCCCCAATTAATATAGTTTAGCAAAGATATAACCTGTTTTGTACCGTGTTCTGAGTAACAGACATTGAAAAAGGTATTAAACACGAATTTCTGAGCATTTTATTTTTGACCCATTCAATTTAAACCAGCGTTGGGCAACACATACTTTGTGTAAAATGCTATGTCCTTAAAGTTTAAAATTAAGTTGGTGATACTATAATTATGAAATAATTTGAACAAGCATGTGTATATAATGTAGTACAGGAGACATTTCCTCACTCTCACTCCCCCCCCACCCACACACACAAGTTTGAATGCCCATATACTATTCCATTAATTTGAATAGTATAAGTTAGGCTGTAGGACAAATTCTAATGCCGGGTTTAACACTTTAGAATTTTATTTTTGTTCATGAAACCTGTTCAATGAGAAAATTCTGAAGGTCATATTTACTTTAGAATTTTATACATCAGGAACCCTTAGAAGTAAGTTATTCTAGAAATGAGGAAAGTCTACACATACATATACACACATGTATCCTTGCTTCTAAAATTTTTACTCAGAAGTTGCATCATCTCCACAGTTTCGCTCCATATAGTTGGTCAAAATAAGTCACTCAGCCATAATTAAATTTATCAAAGTAAAATCCTTATTATCAGGTCTTATCTATTGTATATTTGAGACAAGTAAGAAATTTTTAATTTTTTAAAATTTTAAAAGTACCTTAGAGTACTATTTTACTTTGCCTTGGGACACATTCATCTTTACAATAATCACTTTTTAGTAGATTTATATAATAAATAAATTTTTTATATTCTTTACTCTCAAAATGTATCATAGCATTTGATAAACTATTTTGGAATTTTCTTTTTCCCTCATAATTTCTTATAAGATGCTGTGATTTACAAAGTTATTCATAATAGAGTTGTTTCAGGTATACAATGTTCCAACACCAATCTCACCACCAATTTCCTCTTCTCTCCACTAGTGTCCCCATGTTCCCACTAACTCCAAGTCTGCCCTCTTGGCAGGCATATACCAAATTTATTCATATTACTTTCGACAATAAAAATGAAAGGAATGGTAAATTTAATTATCAAAAAATAAATCAATAAAAGTCAACTTTTGATAATCGCCATATGATTTTAACCTATGAAATAAAGAAATTAAAATCCTTTAAAACTATATAGTGCCTATTCTTATTGATGCATTATTTTAATCTATGTAAGCAAAAAGATTCAAATCATTTAGTATAATATAGCATACTGACTATTCTTGTTTTCATAACAAAGTTTTCATTCTGGGATCTAAAGTATATTGTATTATGTCTTCTTGTCATAAATAAAGGCTTTTTAAAAATTTTGTGCTAATATAGCTTAAAGTTATCATGAAATCACAAAACCCACAAAATTTAATAAACGTAAAGAGACTTAGGAAGATTTAAATGGAAAAATGCGAATAGGCCTATAACATTACTTTGTACTCCTAAATTAACTATTGAAATAAGTAAAATTAACTTCCAATTGCACATTAAAAATAGACTGATTTTGGTTAAGCCCAGCTATGCTCAGGGCTTAACTTGGTTCTGTGCTCAGGAACCCTTCCTGATGGCCATATATAGTATCAGCAAAATTGGGCCTGCTACGTGCAAAGCAAATGCCTTACCTATTGTGCTATGTCTCCGGCCCTCAGAGTTGGTGTCAGCTAGGAAATAATAGCTATTCGAATATTCCCAAGCTCATTGCCACTAGGAACATTTTAGAAAAAAAATTAAAGATTCTGATACTATAAGGAGCCTGAATTTAAGCTCTGAAAATGATTAAAGATTGTGCATTCATTCTTCATGAAATGATGACTTATGTTTCCTACTTCTCCTATGTATATGGTAAACCTATCACATACAAACATGTTTATCCCAAAGATATTTTCATTAATTACCCTGTGCTCTAGCAACATTTTAACACTGAATGGTTAATAGATTTCTCACATTATTCCTTTCCCCTTTCATCTAAGTTAAACATATTAGTACAGATTGTCCCAATACTTTGACTCAGAATAAAACCATCTCACCTTTATACTATGAAGAAATACAGTGTTATATGAAATTTGGTATTTACTATTTTCAGATATTTACCTGAGTCTCTGAAGGTAGTGTTTGAGGAAGACTTTGATATTATAAAAACTTTGTTATATTACTAAAAACTTAAAAAATTGGCATTTATTTGAGATAAAGTTAAATATGACAATAAAAATGCCAAGTTGGTTTGCTTTGGATAAAAATATATTAACAAACACACAAGCTCAGTTATTTGATTAGAAATTTTGATTAAAAATTATGAATTTGGTTAAATTAAATTTTTTAAATGAAATTATAATGTATTTCAGAATATAATTCTAATATATTTAAGAATATTTGGAAAAGTGCATTTTTATTGGACTTGATAATATGTTATGCATATGATAGGTTGGTAATACTTATAGGGCTTTGGTTGAAAGCATTAGGATTTTAAAAAGTAGTAATACTATCTAATTCTTTAAAAATATTTAAAAATAATAACACACTAATTAATGCCTTTGGCCTGGAGGGGCTACATACTGGTAGCACATTGGGACCTTGGGATGAGAATTAGTCCTGGGGTATATACATAATGTCCCAACACGTTTTGATGGACCTAGGAAAACAATGAATTCTTGATTTTGATATTAAAAACGTTAGTACCTTGAGGATAAGACCTTGGGAATGCGGGCTCTGGGAAAATGATGAGACCTTGAATACTTGTGTCTAGGCCTTGGCATAGAGCTGCCTTTATGCTGTTTCCCTATTGAGAGAGAGAATGAGGCTGGAGATCCCCTGCTGTGAAACTACTAACAGGGATGCTCAGAAATGAACCCAGGAAGAGTAGAGTAACTCCAGACCCCGATGACAGAGATGTTGCAGATGCTGCTCTAAGAAGCCTGCAAGAAACTGATAAGGTGAACTCCAGGTTCCAGCTATAGGAAAGCCCTGTCCACAGAAATGAGCTGGAAGCCACAGAGGGCAGGAGATGTTGCTCCAAGCTCTGAGCACTGGAAGAGAGGAAAAATGGAGTGAGCACCAAATGCCATGGCCACTTCTAGGAGGGAAGGTAGCTAGTAGGTATGGGGGTGAGAGCCATCAAACAGTGCTCAGCAAAGAACTGTTGTATTGATGAGTAGCTAATATGTATGTGGCTCCATCAGTGCTTAAGAATGTTAACCCCACAATCCCAAAGACCAGGTTCTCTCAGGCTCCCTATGGCTGGCTTGGAGAATGCTATAAAAGGATACTTTTAAATGACTCCACAGAAACAGGAGTGCTTACGTTAGGCCAGGCTGGAATATGTTAGGATGACTGTCCTATTGAAAGTCTAACTTAGACCTTCCATGAGAACTGTCTTTGTTGAATGGGAAATGGGCTGTGTAACCCAGTGCTCATGATCACAGAGTATGGAAAAGTGAGTAGAAGAAAGTGAATGAAAAGGATGTTGAGAACAGCAACAACAAAAACCAGGAGAGGTTGTATAGTTGGGCTCTAGAGCTCTGATTCTTACATTGTTAGTAAGTGTTCTTTTCATGAATATTTTTCTAAGGTCATTTGAGCAGGAATGTTTTGCGCAACCCAAAATACACTTGTCAAGATAAAACATTTTAAAAATCATCTCTAAAGTAGAACTGTGCACTAAACATCTTTTAGAAAGCTATTTCACCCACGAATTTTGTTCTCTCTGGCATGTCCCTCTATGGGTATGTGTATCATGCAACAGTGAGAATTGTTGCAAACTGCTACTACATTTTTGGATATATTCAAGGTCTCTAAACAGAAAAAAAAAATAAATTAAAGCAAAAAAGCCAATTCAACACACTTTTCTCCCTCATTAAGCAACTGCCTTTCCTTGGCTCAAGATGAATATGGCATAAAATTATGAGTCCTACTCCTCAATATCAGTAGATTTGCATTTTCCTTATGCAGTTTTATATTTTTATTTGGAAAGTTTTAGAAACTTTTAATTAATTGAAGTAGGCAAAATAAAAAAAGAACCCAACTATTAATAGCTAACATTTGTAATACTTGCTAATGTGCCTGAGATAGTGCTTCCAAAACTCTCAACTAGAAAATTGAGCTTATATCACACACACATTAAGGAACTGGGAGTGATAACACAGAGGGTAGGGCGTTTGCCTTGCACGCAGCTGACTGGGCCGACCTGAGTTCGATTCTTCTGCCCCTCTCGGAGAGCCTGGCAAGCTACCGAGAGTACCTCACCTGCACGGCAAAGCCTGGCAAGCTCCCCGTGAAGTGTTTGATATGCCAAACACAGTAACAACAAGTCTTACAATGTTACTGGGCACGCTCAAGCAAATCGAGGAACAACGGGAGGACAATGACAGTGACAGTTTGACTTCAAAGCTCACATTCATCCTTCAAACAAAAATGGATACCAGAATAGTTGACAATACCTAATTATTAGGGCTGGAGCGATAGCACAGCGGGTAGGGCGTTCGCCTTACAAGCGGCCAACATGGCCGACCCGAGTTCGATTCCTCTGCCCCTCTCGGAGAGCCCGGCAAGCTACCGAGAGTATTTGATATGCCAGACACAGTAACAACAAAGTCTCCAATGGAGACGTTACTGGGCCCGCTCGAGCAAATCGACGATCAACGGGAGGGCCTTTACCTTTACCTTTACCTTTACCTAATTATTGAGTTTTTAAAGAGGTACAAGGGTAAAAATTTGATAGGATTGTGTTTATGTGTGTGCATGTGTGTGTATGTCTGTCTGTGTTTGTGCTTTGAGCCTTTACACAGGCTCTGAAGAGATTCACATACATATATATATTTTTTTTTCTCAAAAATAAGCTCAGTTTCCTTTATATGTGAGGCATAGGCTTTTCACATATTCCTACAGTCTAAATCCAGTTTTTAAAATAATACAATTCAAAATACTTTTTCTTTTTTCCATATTTAATACATATTTCCAGTAATGACAGCATTGCTTCATCAAATTCTTACTAATGAGTCCAGGATGACAAAATAAATTTAGAAATGTGTTTTGATAAACTTACTCACCAATCTAGCTCTGCTCTATTCTTCCTGATAGTCTGCTTGCCTTACATTTATTTTGTTTTGCTTCTTTTAAAAACTAAATGGAACTCTTATTCTATAATAATATTAAGCAGTGGTACTAGTTAATATGAATCAAATGTAAAGATTAATAATTTGGGGGAAAGATTTTAAACCTCCATATTTCTTTGAATAAAATAGGAAGTTAAATTGTTTCCACTTTATTGAGGTTTAAATGACACAATTTATATACTATATAACAAGTATATTATATAATATTATAATAAATATATATGGCATATATTTATACATATCATGCTTGTTAGCATCCCTATCACAGAAAATTACTACCATGCATGTGTATTTGAAAACAAGATCCATTCTCATTGACACACTTTAAGCATATATCACATTTATTAATAGAAAGTCAAGTCTAACTGAGTAATTGATCTGAATATTCAAAGAAAATCTTGAAAAATTTTACGATACTTTGAAACATTAAGTGCAAGGCCTAGTCTTTTATTAATCTTTAGGTCTAAGAAAGCAGCAATTTGCAAATGACAGAATAAACTTCAACTCCATGCTTACCCAAGGTATTTTTTGCATGATTGTGTGTGTGTGCATATGAATTGATCAAATGTTTTTAATATAAGAAATATATACGGGTCTGAGATGTGTCTAAAAGATAATACACATGTGTAAAACCCTGGGTACAATCTTCAGCATTGCACGTCTCCTGAGCATCATCAAGCATGACTCTGGACCCCACTATAGCAACAACAATAAAATTATTTTTTTAGGTTTTTGGAAATCATCACACTTGTCTATCTCACCACAAAGATCTTTTTATTCCTGAGTTCCTGGGTCTTTGAATATTTTACGATAGATTTTCTTAAAGAACTGCAGATGGTTGTGAAGCTATAGTAATTTCACAATTTTAAGAAGATAGATCTAGAAAATGCTGAATAAGTAGAAGGACAAAATAAAACATATCTAAATTGTGTATTAAGATCTATATAGAAATAATAAAGATAACGCCTCTCCTTAAGCAACTTCTTCTGCGAGTGTGATAAAGGGGTTGAAGGTGGCAGAGAGAAAGAGATATAAAAAGAATAAGATACTTTAAGAATTTAGGAAAGCCGAACCAGTTTGTATGGGGTGAAATAGGGAAACTCTTATGAAGGACAAGACATTTGAATGACAATGTGGAGAATGAGATAGAATTTGTATCTGTGAAGATAATATGGTATTGGAGATAAAGTTTTAAAACAATAAACCAATCAATAAACCATTATTCCCTACCCTGTCCCACCCCCAGGGTTTGATTCTTAGCAAAACTATTTGATCCTTAGCAAAAAGTGACAATATAATATTTGAAAAGATAAAACATCATTTTTTCCTAAAAATTGGCATGGATTTCTCTCCTAAAGGAATAGTTTTGATAATTGTATAGGAATAAAGTAGTTGAATAGAATTCATTTGGATTATGTAGAGCAACTAAAGACAGGCTGGGATTAAAATTTTGAAAGGGCTTCTTTCAAGTTATCTGACTTGTTAAATAAATGTAGATAATTGCTAACATGAATTTTATATATGTGCTTAGATATATTTAAATTATACACATACCCAACTCATATGTGTCAACAAATGTACATATAAATATGTATATATGTGTATACATATGTATTGATATGTTTATATATGGTTTTAGAAGAATATATTGAAGCTGTTCACCTTTGGTTATGTTTACACAACTTTATCTTATTGTCTTATTTTCATTTTATTGGAATTATAGAATATAAATCTTTCCTTTAGATCACTTGATCACTTGACATCCCATTACTCATTGATTTGCTCAATCGGGCACCAGTAACATCTCTATTTGTCCTTGTCACGTGCTAGTCTAGCCCAGTGGTGTCTGCTTGCTCCAGGAACATAGAACCTCAAACCGTTCATTCAGGGACTTGAAGAAGAAGTCTAACCATCTCATAAGTGGGCTGAAACATGATCTTTTGACATCCTGTGCAATCAAGTCGTTTACGGCTCTAGTCCAGTGCTCCTCTCCAAATCTCATTATATGTTCAGCCCATCTGATTTTCGACATCTTTGCAAACAAGACAGTGTCCCTGATTCTTGATCATCAATGGAGGCTGGAACTCCAGATTCCTTCTCTCACTTGAGTGAAGCGTGATGCTCCAAGCATAGCTCTTTTGATTCCTCTTTGGGTGAAATGAATAGTGATCTCATCCTGTTTTCATAGGGACCAGGTCTCTGAGGCATATGCTAATGCAGGAAGAATGGTGGAGTTGAAGATATATGCCTGGAGCTGGAGGTTGTTTTTCCTCTTAGCTGTTTCTCTGACACTTTTGAAGGCATTCCATGCTGCTCTACTCCTCCTGCGCAATTCAGGTGCCAGGTCTTTCATCATGTTGAGTTCTCGACCTAGGTACACATAACTGCTGCATTCGGAGATGTTCATTCCATTGAGAGCAAATGTAATGTCAGGAACAAGTCCGTTTTTCATGAACATTGTCTTTTTGAGATTCAGCTGCAGTCTGACCTCTCCATACTCACGGTTAAAGTTGGCCAGCATTTCATGCCACTTGGCTAATGTTTGCTGTTATTAGAACAATGTCATCAGAGAAGTGGAGGTGGTGTAGTTGCCGACCATCTATCTTCATTCCCATTCCTTCTCATTCCAGTCGTCGCATGATGTTCTCAAGAGTGGCACTGAAGAGTTTCCATGAAATGGTATCACCCAGCTGTACCCCTGTCTTGACATGGATGATCACTTCCTTGTAGAATGGTGATATTCTAGTAGTAAATTTGTATACAGCTCAAGGAGAATCCTGATGTATTGAGTTTGAACTCCCAGTTTTGTTAGGACTTCGATGACTGCTTCTATCTCAACAGAATCAAAGGCCTTCTTTAAATTGATGAACATTAGACAGAGCAGTATCTTGAACTCCCAAGAAACCTCAATGAGCTTGGTTACCATCTGGATATGGTCGATCATGATGAATCCATTTTGGAATCCGGCTTTTTCATATGGTCGTCCTTCATTGAGTGTTCTTCCAATCCTATTCAGGGTGACTCAAGTGAACAGCTTGTAGACAGTGGACAGCAATCAGATTATATGATAGCTGTCAATGTCATGAATGTCTCCCTTCTTGTACAGTAGAACAGTCCTCCTTGTTTTTCATTATGATGGAACCTTGCATTTGGACTGGTTGTTTGTGAAGAGCAGAGTCAGTGTACTGATGAATAAGGTAAAAGGTAAAGGCCCTTCCATTGATCGTCGATTTGCTCGAGCGGGCCCAGTAACGTCTCCATTGGAGACTTTGTTGTTACTGTGTCTGGCATATCGAATACTCTCGGTAGCTTGCCAGGCTCTCCGAGAGGGGCGGAGGAATCGAACTCGGGTCGGCCATATTGGCCGCTTGTAAGGTGAACGCCCTACCCGCTGTGCTATCGCTCCAGCCCTGATGAATACTGATGGCAATTTCTTCAGGTGTTCGGGTCTGACCTTGTCTGGGCTGGATGCTGTTCGCTTCTTTACTGACAAAATGGCATGTTGGATTTCTGATGGGAGAACATTGGGAATGACATATCCATCCTGCGTAATTTGATATGTGGGCAGGTGGATATGGCTATTGAAGAGATTGAGTAGAAGTTATGGATAATCTCCATTGCCCTTCTGGAATATATGAGAGATCAATCAGGACGTCGGAAGGCAGTCATTTTGGTCTGCTAGTTGGCAAAGGACAGGAGGGCATTGGGAACACTTTTCCCAGCTTCTTCCTCATTGGCCAGCACTGCTGCTATTCTTTCTTGGAGGTCTTTCTTTATTGCTTCTCTGCATTGCTTTGCGAGCTTGGATGTTAGTGATTGGCTGATGCTTGTGCCAAGCTAAGTTGACAAATGAGCTCGAGAGTTTTCAAAGACAAGTATCTGTTTTGTGACTTTCTTTCTCTTATCATTCCTCACACAAACATGGAGGTGTTGAACCAGTCTATTGTATTCTTCCTCAATGTTGTCAACAACGGCATCTCCCCATGTTGCAGCAATAGTGTCAAAGACCTCCCAATTGGTGGTCATTCTGGGAGTTCTCTTCTTAAACTTTTCAGCCCTTTCTCTCTGGTCCATGAAGTAGAATTTTGCACAAATATGGTTGTGTAATCTGGTTTGCAATTTTGGGACCACAGCAGCATCGTTTGGGCAAAACCGTTGATTGAATATGATGTGGTCAATTTCAATGTGAAACTGTCGACCGGGAGACTTCCATGTCCAACATTCAGATTTGGCCTTCTAGAACTGTGAGTTACTACAGATGGTCTTGGTCAACATGATGAACTCAGACAATCTCTCACCCTCTTTATTCCATTCTAGGCCATGGGTCCCAATGTCCTATCTTGTCATTAAAACCACCAATAATGATATTGTAGAAGTTGAAGTCTTCTTCTCCAGCTCCATGTAGAACTTCTCAATTTCTTCTTCATCATAATTGGATCTTGGTGTGTAGAAAATGGAGATAGCATCTGTCAGTAGTGTGACATGTCCATTCAAGAGTAATTGTCTGATTTGTGTTGTTAGGCATTCGAATGAGTCAATGCTCATGGCGAAGTTCGTGTTGACAAGGACACTGACACCACTTTTGTCACATGTTCCAAGGAGCAGGTCTCCAGTATTGAAAATGGAGTGATGTGATCGATGCCTTCTTATCTTGGTCAGACCAATGATGTCCTTCTTGATTTTCTGTGCTTGCATCATCAGATCCTTGATGGATGCTTCCGATGGCAGCATATGTGTGTTGAAAGTACAGACAGTCATTTTAGTCCTACTTCATTTTGGCAGCCTAGTTTGGCCCTGAGATTTTATCAGCCTCTCCTTGTTCATCCTTCTTAACTCTGCCGTATTGGTGGCTCTTTCAGGGTCAGGGGAATGAGACCCATTGTATTTACTATTTTTGGTGTATCAAATATGCCACAGATAGCTTGTTCCTTTAGATAAAGATAATAATTGGACTAAGCCTTTGATTCCTGAGAAAAAAAATAAATAGGTGGTGCAGTTTAATCATGTGGTTTATACTGTGGTTTCTCTGCATCAGAGCTAATCATTTGAACCCTCTTATAGCTCAGAATTCTACCTGAGGTACATTTTTATGCCTCTCACAATTCCTAAAATGACAATGAGTGCCTTTACTTTGTATTTCCAAATGGGACAGCAAAACCTGAGCACATTTTCTTTAAATGTTGGTCACCATGATAACTGGACAATTTCTTTGCCCTTTTTGTAAAATAATATGTTAGAGTATCTCTGTCAGTAATTACAGGGCTAAGACTAAGTAATTTGTGTAAGTCTTCATAATCAGTGATCAATAAGAGCAAGGGAGAAATTTAGCAAGGGAGAAATCTTGACAACTTTGTTCTTAATTACTATGTCTGTGAATACTATCTGTGAATAAATTTATATTTAAAAATTAGGAACTGGGGAGATAACTCAAAGAGTTAGAGTGCAATCCTTGTAAGTACATATGTCAAAGTTTATTTCTAATACCACGTGATTAGAGATATTAGAGTGGTATTGAATGGTATACCACTCTAATACAACTCTAAGAATTGCCGCTGGGCCTGAGCAGCAACATAATACTGGGCAGTGAGCTGTGTGGCCCAGCTGGCCATGTTTCCCCAGTATGGTTACCTGAGCATCTCTTGGAAATTCCCTAAATTATATTTATTTGCATATGCATATATATCCATATATTAAAAGGTTTTCTTAGTTTGCATTCTAATGTAATCTAGTCAGTGACTTGTTAAGAAATTTAAATTATATCTATTCTATCTTGTATTAAATTTTGAGTATCTAGAATGTTTGGTGTGTATTTGCTAATGTTTAAGACAGAATGCATTGAGGAACTTGATCACTTGACTTCCCGTTAATCATAAATTTGCATGAGCAGGCGCCAGTAACGTCTCCATTCATCCCTGTCATGTGTGAGTGTAACCCAATGGCGTCTGTCATTCTAGGAACACGAAGAGCCTAAAACCAATCATTCGGGGTCTTGGCGAAGAAGTCTGACCATCTTGTAGGTGGGCGGCCATGTAGTCTTTTAACATCCCATGGAAACCAGTCAGTAGTGGCTCTAGTCCAGTGGTCGTCTCCAAATCTCATTATGTGTCCAGCTCATCTGATTTTAGACACCTTGGCAAATGAGACAGGATCCCTGATACATGACCATCCACGGAGGTCGGAACTCCAGATACTTTCTCTCATTTGAGTGAAATGTGATATTCCAAGCAAGTTCTTTTGATTCCGCTTTGGGAGACACGAATAGCCTTCTCATCCTGTTTTTATAAGGCCCAGGTCTCTGAGGCGTATGTTAATGCAGAAAGAACAGTGGAATCAAAGAGATGTGCCTGGAGCCAGAGGTTCTTGGTCCTCTTAGCTATTTCTTTGATGCTCTTGAAGGCATTCCAAGCTGCTCTCTTCCTCCTGCGCAACTCAGGTGCCAGGTCATTCATCATGTTGACTTCTCGACCTAGGTACACATACACATTTGGAGATGGTCTTTCTTTTGAAAGCAAATGGAATGTCAGGAACAAGACTGTTTCTCAAAAACATTGTCTTTGTGAGATTCAGCTGTAGTCTGACTTTTCCACACTCATGGTCAAAGTCAGGCAGCATTTGTGCCACTTGGCTAATGTTTGGTGTTATTAAAACAATGTCATCAGTAAGCAGAGATGGTGCAGTTGCCAACCATCTATCTTCATTCCCATTCCTTCCTATTCCAGTCGTGGGATGATGTTCTTGAGGGTGGCACTGAAGAGTTTTGGTGAAATGGTATCACCCTGCCCAACCTGTCTCTTGACATCAATGATCACTTCTTTGTAGAATGGTGAGATCCTGGTATTGAATCCATAATATAGCTCTTGGAGGATTCTGATGTATTTGGTATGAATGCCCTGATTGGCTAGGGCTACAATGACCACCTCCATCTCAAAAGAATCAAAGGCCTTCTTTAAATCTATGAACGTTAGACAGAGAGGTATCTTGAACTCCCGAGAAACCTCAACGACCATGATTGTCATGAGGATATGGTCAATTGTGCTGAATTCTTTGTGAAACCCAGCTTGCTAGCATAGTTGTCCTTCATCTAGTGTTCTGCCAATCCTATTCAGGATGAATCGATTGAACAGCTTGTAGACGACAGACAATAGGCAGATCGGGTGACAGTTGCCAATGTCGTGGATGTCTCCCTTCTTCTTGTACAGTAGTACAGTCCTATTGGTTTTCCATTGAGATGGATCCTTGCATTCAGACAGGTAGTGTGTGAAGAGCTTAGCCAGTATATTGATGAGTACTGATGGCAGATTCTTCAGGTGTTCAGGTCTGACCTTGTCTGGGTCAGGTGATGCTGGTTTCTTTACTGACGAAACGGCATGTTGGATTTCCAAAGGGAAAACATTGAGAATGACATATCCATCCTGCACAATTGGTATCCTGCACAATTGGTCGTGGCTATCGAACAGATCCGAGTAGAAGTTATGGATAATCTTCTCCATTGCACTTCTGGAAGATGTTGTAGATCCATCAGGATGTCAGAGGGCAGTTATCTTGGTCTTGTAGTTGGCAAAGGACAGGCATTACGAATGCTTTTCCCAACTCTAGCTGCATCGACCAACACTTCTGCTTTTCTCTCTTTGAGGTCTTCCTTTATCGCATCTCTGCACTGCTTTGCGAGCTCCGACATTCACTTGCGTTTGCCTGAGGCATGCGCCAAACCATGTTGGTGAATAAGCTCAAAAGTTTTCTAAGACAGGTGTTTTTTGTGGGTATCTCTCTCGGCATTCCTCGCACAATCATGGAGGTGCTGGACCAGTCGATCATGTTCATCATCAATGTTGTCAACGACGGCATCTTCCAATGTTGCAGCAAGAGTGCCAAAGAGCTCCCAGTTGGTGGTCGTTCTGGGAGTTCATTTCTTAAACTTTGCAGCCCTTTCTCCCCACTCTGTGAAGTAGAATTTTACATGAAGGAGATGGTGGTCCGATCCAGTTTGGAATTTTGGGACAACAGTGACATTGGTCAGGCAAAACTGTTGATTGAATATGATGTCGTCAATTTCATTGTGGAACCATCCACCGGGAGACTTCCATGTCAATGTTTAGATTAGGCCTTCTGGAACTGTGAGTTACCAATAGATGGTCTTGGTTGACATGATGAACTCAGACAGTCTCTCACCCTGTTCATTCCATTCTTGGCCATGGTCCCGATGTGGGGTTTTTCAGCTGATCTTTTAATGCTACTGAGGAACATTTGATAATAAAAGGAGACTAAAGGGTCAGAGTTATAGTACAGTTGGTAGGGTACTTGCCTTATATACAGCTACCCCAAGTTCAATTACTGGCACCTCATATGGTCCCGTGAGCCTGCCAGGAGTGGTCCCTGAGCACAGAGCCAGGAGTAAGCCCTGAGCACTGCCATGTGTAGCCCCAAAACCAAGCCAAATCAAACCAAACAATATAATTCATGTCTGAAAGAATGTAACTGGGTATAATCAATTATGACTATAGTAAGACTGTTGGACTGTGGATGTTATTTGCCAAAATTTAATAGTTATGTTTTATAACTATTAAATTTATTCAATAGCTATGGTTTGTTTTATATTTAAGTATATCTCTGTTTCATGTTAACTTTGCCTTACTTGAGGGACGACACAGTCTGCCAGGCAGAGTATGTCTTCAATAACTGCCACACCTGGGACTGGAACCCTTGTAGGTCTATCAACTTCAGCAATTTATAAAACCTTTTTATGCTCCAGTTACTTTTATCTTCAAAGATATAGTGAAACTATATACCACAATTGAAGTAGATGTTCTATATGAAGTTTGAAGCAATATCTATGATATCTAATAATGTATGCTAATAGTGGGAAAATACTGTTTTTTAAAATTCATAGTTCTGCTTAATTTTTGTAACTATATTATATCTAATTTTCATGTTGTGTTTCTTATAATGACTAAATATAAAAAATACATGTAGGAAAACTGGAAAACTTTCAGTAAGTATTGAATTTCTTTCAAGTCATTCGTTCACATTAATAAAATATTCTAGTTCCTTATTGGTGTGTGTATTTATTTCTGGCAGACCACAATATTCTTGGCTTGTGTGCAGTTTGAAATTTTCAAGTTTCACTTTAATAGTAAAGGAAGAGAGAAGACTATACAAAACGCAATTTCGACAGAAAAAGAATACACCACTTTTCTGGCAAAGAGATGATGAACTTGTACCTTCCTTTTCAATATTTCAGGAAAACATTTTACATACAGTTCTGGGAATGAAGCCAATATGAGAAAGCCAAGAGTTATATCCAACAGATATTATGTGAGGGTAAGAGGAGTCACAGCTATTCAATTACTTCTGTAATAAAAGTACAACATCCCTTGTGGGTCTATCTACATCTTTGTTTTAGAAGGAAAAGCAAGGAGTGCAGGTTATTGAGCCAATCTTTAAATCTTATTTGAAAAGCTTCACTCTATTCCTCCAACTCCCTTCTATTTTATAATGCAAATTTGATCTTGAATGCAAAGAAGAATTTTGACACAAAGCATTTTTTGAAATTCTTGGGACACAGTTTAAATACACCCATCCATTTACATATATTTTGAGTACGCACTGAATACCCACACTGTGATTGATCTGAAGTTTCAGTCAAGAACTGGAGGAAACTTACTTCATACACACATACAAACCTGCCAGTACTTATTATTTGTAATCAAGCACTCTCCTTATCTTCGCATTACCATAAAATAATACATTAGTTTCTATCTATGGTCTATTCCTTTTGGTAGTCTATTTTACTGTATCCCTCTCTTAAATTTAATTTTACCATTATTTTTATAAATGCTCTTCATTTTTTGTAAGCTTTCATATCTCTTTTAATAAAATAGGTTCCTACCTAGAAAATATATCCCTAAGACCTTACATCACTCTGCAGACATAGTTCCATTTATCTAATAACTTGTATTTCAAAATTGCTTAAAATGGTTGTCTGTACTTTTCTCCCCGTGATTTCTTGAAACTTTTATTTAAGCAACCTCCCCATTATTACACAAAACCACTTGTACCACAGACAACAGGTTCTGACATTAACAAACTCAGCACTTCATTCTGAGGTCTTATATTATTTAACATGATAGCAACATGAGAGTTTTTGGTTTCCAGAACACCCACATTTTCCTGCTTTCTTAAAGCTACTTGTATTCTAACGACCTCCAGATAGATAGCTCTAGTCTCAAAGATTTTTCCTTACCTACAATTATATGGTTACATGTAGCCAAGCTTGTGTGATATTTCCACAGCTAAAACTTTGTTCATCTCAAACGTAACCATAAATTCCTGCCTTCCAAACTTCTTCAATGCAATTCTAATCTTCAAGCCATTCATGAAAATTTTTTGAAGTCATCCTTGATTTTGCATTCTGTCATACCCTCAACCTATCTCTCAGAAAATCTAACATCTCCACTTTCAAAATATATACAGAATCTATAGGTATTCATTATCTTCACAACAATCCATGTATTGTATCATGATCAGTAATGGTAATTGTATACATCATGTTTTTATTTTAAACTATGTTTATCTTAAACTACTACCATGTCTTCACTAAATAACACTTTGAGTTTTCATATAAAAGGTAAAGTCTTATTAGGAATCAGAGAACTCAAAGGACTGAACTGCATGCTTTGCATATGGTAGATCATGTTCAATCCCTGGCAGCACATGGTTTCTGGAGCACTTATGCATATAATCCCTGAGCAACAAGTAAGTAGTAGTCCTGAGCTCTTGCCAGATTGTCATCTCTCCCTGCCAAAAAGCAATCATTTGCAAATATCAATCAGAAATTTCATCCCGCCTCCCCCAGATAGAACCCCGGTGACCAGAAGCCTCCACAAGCATAGCTCGAGTATGTGCGAACTAGGACTTTTCCACCAAACCGCCGGGACCTCCCCGGCTCCCAAATAACCTCTGATTCCGGAAGTCACGCCCGCGGCCTGCCCCCCAGCGCCATCTTTACAGCACACAGCCGTACAGAGAGAAGAAGGACCACATGGAGGGCTGGCTCCACAGCTCCCGGAGAAGAAACCAGGTTCCAAAAAGAGCCGAGATCACCGGGAAGTCCCAGATGGGGTAGGTGCCGCATCCCGCCTCCCCCAGAGGGAACCCCGGTGACCAGAAGCCTCCACAAGCATAGCTTGAGTATGCGGGAACTAGTTTTTATTTATGCGGGAACGGTTTTCCTCCAAACCGTGCGGCCGCTTACGGGACCGCGCAACATCTCTGTATATACAAAGTGATCAATGGGAAGTAATCACCCAACGTTTCTCCCTGAAAATCAGAGTTAAGTTTGGAGCACGGCCACAGCCCCAGAAGCACATGGACTTAATGCAGAACCCAGCAGCTTGGAGCAGAAAAGTGAACAGACTCTGCATTAATCCAGGCCATCATGTCTGCCAGAAGGGGAAAGGATGTTTCCCCATTCGCCCTCTCCTCTCTAGAAAGAAAGATGGCGGCCGCATGGGAGCCTTGTGGACAGCAGGTATGAGCCGGGGGTGCGGGGGCGACAAAAACCTCATGGGAAGAGGGGCGTTCCGGTCTGTCCTTCATGCCCTAACGAGGTCACCAGTTGCCTCCCCAGGAGCGGCTCTCCAGCACGGCCACGGCCCCAGAAGCACAAGGACTTAAAGCAGAACCCAGCCGCTTGGAGCAGAAAAGTGAACGGACTATGCATTAATCCAGGCCATCATGTCTGCCTGGAGGGGAAAGGGTGTTGCCCCATTTGCCCTCTCCTCCCTGGAAAGAAGATGGCGGCCACATGGGTGCCTTGTGGAGAGCAGGTGTGAGCCGGGGGTGTGGGGGTGACTAAAACCTCATGGGAAGGGGGGCGTTCCAGTCCATCCTTCATGCCCTACCGAGGCCGCCAGTTGCCCCCCACGAGTGGCTCTCCAGCAGGGCCACGACTCCAGAGCACAGAAACCAATCTCTTAATTATCTGACTCTCAGTAGAAATACTTCCAGGGTTAATTAGCAAAATAGCAGAAATCGAAAACCAACATTTAATTCTTGAACCCAGCTGTAGAAAGCGAATCACTCCACAATGCTTTCTCAGCATGTCTAATTTTGAGGGAGGGGGTAAACTCCAAATAATAGTGGTGCATCTTTTATTGCAACAATGAATCTAATCAAAGCAGATGGAGTGTCAACTAGAATTCATCTGCCTAGCAGGCATTGGGAGGGGTGGGGGTTGGGTTTTATTGGAGTTCTTCGTGGTAAAAAATAAGTATTGGTAAAGGGAAAGGTGTTTGATATTTGCATGACTGAGACCTAAACCTGAAAGCTTTGTAACTTTTCCCACAGTGATTCAATAAATAAATAAATAAATTATTTTTAAAAAAATCAGAAATTTCCACTCTTTTTTTTTTTTTTGCTTTTTTGGGTCACACCCAGTGATGCTCAGGAGTTACTTCTGACAGTGCTTGGGGAACCATATAGTATGCCAGGGATCAAACCTGGGTCAGCCACATGCAAGGCAAACACCCTTACCCCTGCACTATTGCTCCAGCCCCAGAAACTGCCATTCTTTATCTCCAATTCCAGTTTTGTTTTCACCTCATCTGAGATAAAATTAAGTATCATATTAATATATGAATTATTCTGCAATTTATCTAATCTTTCTGTAACCCTTACACTCTTCCAGTTTTGTTTTCACTTCACTTGAGATAGTTAAGTATTATATTATTATATGAATTATCCTGGAATTTTTCAAATGTTTCTGTTAACTCTTACACTCTCATCTGTTCCTTCTCTTTTTGTTCATTCTATACTGATACTCTATAAACATGCCAAGCAGAAACCAAATTTATGGTCTTTGTACCCGTATTCTCTCTTGTTGGTATTATTTTTTTTACTTAACAACATGGCTAAACTTATCATTAAATGTTCCTTATTTATTTTTTTGCTTTTGGGGTCAAACCCTGAAATGCACAGGGGTTATTCCTGGCTCTGCACTCAGGAGTTACTCCTAGTGGTGCTCAGATGACCATATGAGATGCTTGTAATTGAACCCAGGTCGGTCACCTGCAAGGCAAACACCCTACACACTGTGTTATCTCTACAGGCCTGTTCCTTATTTTTTTAATGAAATGTAATTTCATTCAATCCAAAAACTTCTTATTGCCATAGCCCAGGAGTAAACTTTATTCCAATTCACTGCTATATTCATCAGAACATTACATTACCACCATGCTATTTTTTGTTATTTACATTTTACTGCCACAATAAATTCTAGTGCCTAGAAACAATAACTGGCACCAAAAAGGTATTTTGTAAATATTTCTTGAGGAAAATATCATTTCTGCACTCTGGAAAAACTATCATACTTGATATCTTTACAAATACAAGTAGTCACCCAAAACAACATCTTAATTTTAAGAATTAATTAAATTTGATAAATACTTTAAAAGAAGTGCCCCAGGCATTAGACTGCAGATTAATAGGGGGAGCTTAATTTAGATTTACTGTTTTAGACAGGTTTTTCTGACGAGGTAATATTTCATGATGACAAGGAATTGACCATTCCCCAGTTAAAGAGAGAATATTCTATTTCTTGCAGAAGCTGAAAATTGCAGTGATTATTATCATTTGGTTAAAAACTTTTCATAACAAATATGCACAAACCTTTCAGTAAAATTGTGGTGGGAATCAGAACATATTTTTACTCAGCCAATGGATTATATAACTGTATAAATAAAAGGTAAATTTCAGTTTGTGATGCTTAGCATTTATAAAGCCTCTATAATCTCAAACTGTATTGAGTGCGTGTGTTTTGCATCTCATTGAAAAAGAACTTTATTTGAAGTTTAGGTTAGAAATTAAAATTAAAATTCTTTATTCTAAGCTCATCTGACACCAGAATAGTAATAGAAATTCAATAAAATATCTTTGAGATTAGTAATTAGATAGCTAGAAAGAACTAATATCAATGTCATTATTAAAGTGACCATGATTTAATGAGCACCTAACATTAATCTGGCACCTTTGAAAGATTTTTAACTATGGTACTTCACTCACTTTTAAGAACAATTAAATGAAAGAATCCATTTAACATTCTTAGTGCAGTACCTGGCATATATTGCCTACTTAATAGATCATAGCTATTAATAATAACAATAATATTAACTGTCATTTCTGTTTTCAGTAACATACAATGAAGGAGAAATCTGATGCTTAAAAAGAAACACTATGTAACATAGTTTTGATACTATGTAGCTATCAGGAAAGCTAAAGTGATGTAATTCTCTTATAAATGGATGGACATGGAGAGTATCATACTAAGTAAAATGAGTCAGAGGGAGAGGGACATAGACTGCACTTATCTTTGGAAAATAAAAAAAAATAGCATGAGACTAATACCCCCAAAAAAACAGAAACAAGAGCCAGGACATCTGGTCCATGGTTGTAAGCTTGCCACAAGTGAGGGCGGAAGAGGGCAGATAGGACAGAGATGACACTGGTATATCGGTGATAACTGGAAATAATTATTCTGGAAAAGAACTGAGTGATAAAAGGAAGTAATGGGACAATATAATATCCTTCAGTACCTGTATTGCAATGTCTAGAAGGGGGAAGAGAAAGACAGAGAGACGAGAGAGAGAGAGAGAGAGAGAGAGAGAGAGAGAAAAGAAGAAGAAGAAGAAGAAGAAGAAGAAGAAGAAGAAGAAGAAGAAGAAGAAGAAGAAGAAGAAGAAGAAGAAGAAGAAGAAGAAAAGGAAAGAAAAATGTCTGCCATAGAGGCAGGCTGACAAGGCGGCGGAGGGATGAGAGAGAAATCAGGGACATTGGTGGTGGGAAATGTGCACTGTTGAAGGGATGGGTGTTGGAACATTGTATGACTGAAACCCAATCATAAACAACTTTGTAATCTCAAGGTGGTTAAGGAAGAGAAGGGAAGAGTACGGTAGGGTAGGGAAGAAAAGGGAAGTGTGGCAAGAAAAGGAGAAGGAAGGGGATAGAGAGGAGGAGAGAAGAGAAGAGGAAGGAGGGGAAAGGAGATCACCATTGAGCCAGGGATAAGACTGAAAGAGATTCCACATATATCTTGTATGTCTGAGGTCAAGAATTCAGTACTTGGAGCCTTATCTTCCTCAAGCGACCCAGGTATAATCCCAGTAGCCCACAGCACTGCTAATCCTGACTTCTGCCATGCTGAGCCCAAGAACTGATATATCAAGTTTATAATGCGAGACTCAGAATCACTGGGGGTGGGCTTGGGACTCCACCTCCCCTCAATATTACCAGGACTGGCCATATATGTATGTGTGCGTGTATGCATGAAATGAGTATAGAAAGTTTCTATGTCTATACATTCATTTATTTGATTTATAGATAGTGTGGTTATGCTAGTATCAATTTTCACAGTTTTAATGTACAAAGTTATTTTACCTTCACTGCCATCAGAGTGCCCAGGGTCATCCACCACTGTTCTTATGTCACTCCTGGGATGACTTTTCATTTCCCTCTTCCTTTCCTGCACTATTTGATGTTACCAAGTGTCTACAGATTAAATTAGATGATTCCTCCTTTAAATATGTATTTATCTCTCTCATGACGGCAATGACTGCAAGTAGAGGACGAGGAGACTACAACAAGATCAGGAAGCAGATCAGGAAGGAGAAAACTTTGAGATCTACAAGGGGACTAAGATGATGGAACTATGATGACTGGGTCTTGGACCAAACCTATTGTAATGCACTGTAATGGAAGAGATTGGACTACACGGGGGAGGAGATTTAAATAAACTGACTGCTCACCAGTCTGTGGCCCGAGTCCCAGTTTCTCAATTCCCCAGAAGTTCATCTGCCTGTTGACCAGCCTGGGGAGGCAGCTCTCAGCCTCCGAACATTCCCTTTCCATGTGTGTGCCCACCGCACATTTTCCTTGAAACAATCACAAGAACGGAGTGCTGAAAGTAGGTAATGTAATAGCACTGTAGCACTGTCCTCCTGTTGTTCATCGATTTGCTCAAATGGGCACCAGTAACGTTTCACAACAAATTTTGAGACTTGGTATGTTTTTGGCATATCGAATATGCTAGAGGGAGCTTACCAGGCTTTGCCGTAAGGGTCAGATACTCTCATTAGCTTCCGAGATTCTCTGAGAGAGGTGGAGGATTTGAACCTGGGTCAGCCACTTGCAAGGCAAACGCCCTACAAGCTGTGCTATTATTGCTGCAGTGCAGGTAAAGGAATAAAAATGATAATCCTTTAGCACCTGTATTGCAAACCATAATGTCCAAAAGGAAAGGTGGGGGAGGAGGCGGAGGAAAAAACCCTGTCATAGAGGCAGGTGGGGGGGGGGGGAGGAGGGATCATTTGATCACTTGACTTCCCATTAAATTATCGATTTGCTTGAGCAGGCGCCAATAACGTCTGCATTCATCCCTGTCACGTGCTAGTGTAGCCCAATGGCGTCTGTTCATTCTAAGAGCATGAAGAGCCTCAAACCGATCGTTCAGAGTCTTGACGAAGAAGTTTGACCATCTTGTACGGGGGCGGCCACACGGTCTTCTGATGTTCCTTGGAATCCAGTCAGTAATGGCTCTAGTCCAGCGGTCCTATTCAAATCTCATTATGTGTCTAGCCCATCTGATTTTCAACATCTTGGCAAATGAGGCAGCATCCCTGATTCTTGACCATCGAGAGAGGTCAGAACTCCAGATTCTTTCTCTCATTTGAGTGAAGTGTGATACTCCAAGCATAGCTCTTTCATTCCTCTTTGGGAGACCCGAATAGCATTCTCATCCTGTTTTCGTAGGGCCCAGGTCTCTGAGGAGTATGTTAATGCAGGAAGAATAGTGGAATCAAAGAGATGTGCAGGGAGCCAGAGTTTCTTCATCCTCTTAGCTATTTCTTTGACGCTCTTGAAGGTGTTCCAAGCTGCTCTCTTCCTCCTGTGAAACTCAGGTGCCAGGTCATGTTGACTTCTCGACCTAGGTATACATAACTGCTGCATTCAGAGGTTGTTGTTCCATTGAGAGTGAATGGAATGTCAGGAACATAACTGTTTCTCATAAACATTATCTTCGTGAAATTCAGCTGGAGTCTGACCTTTCCACACTCACAGTCAGTCGACCAGCATTTGAGCAGCTTGACTAATGTTTGGTGTTATTCGAATGATATCATCAGTAAAGCGGAGGTGGTGTAGTTGCCGACCATCTAACTTCACTCCCATTCCTTCCCATTCCAGTTGTCACATGATGTTCTCGAGGGTGGCACTGAAGAGTTTCAATGAAATGGTATCACCCTGCCAAAGCCCTCTCTTGACATTGATGATCACTTCTTAGTAGAATGGTGAGATCCTGGTAGTGAATCTGTAATACAGCTCATAGAGGATCCTAATGTATTGAATTTGAATGCCCTGATTGGCTAAGGCTTCGATGACCACTTCAATCTCAAGAGAATCAAAGGCCTTATTTAAATGAATGAACATTAGACTAAGCGGCATCTTGAACTCCCGAGAAACCTCAATGAGCTTGGTTATTCTGTGGATATGGTCAATTGTGCTGAATCCTTTGCAGAACCCAGCTTGTTCTCATGATTGTCCTTCATCTAGTGTTCTGCCAATCCTATTCAGGATGACTCGAGTGAACAGCTCTTAGATAATAGACAATAGGCAGATCAGGCGATAGTCTTGGATGTCTCCCATCTTGTACAGTAGTAGAGTCCTGCTAGTTTTCCATTGGGACGGAAACTTGCATTCAGACAGGTAGTGTGTGAAGAGCCGAGCCAGTGTATTGATGAGTACTGATGGCAGGTTCTTCAGATGTTCAGATCTGACCTTGTCTGGGCCAGGTGCTATTTGTTTCTTTACCGATGAAATCGGTATCGTGGCTATCGAAGAGATCTGAGTAGAAGTCATTGATAATATTCTCCATTGCCCTTCTGGAATATGTGATAGATCCATCAGGATGTTGAAGGGCAGTCATCTTTGTCTTGTAGTTGGCGAAGAACAGATGGGCATTACAAATGCTTTTCCCGGCTTCTGCTGCATCTACTAGCACTGCTGCTCTTCTCTCTTTGAGGTCTTCCTTTATTGCATCTCTGCACTGCTTTGCAAGCTCAGATGCTTGCTTGCAGTTGCCTGAAGCATGTGCCAAACCACGTTCGCAAATTAGCTCAAGAGTTTTCAAAGACAGGTATTATTTTGTGCCTATCTCTCTCTTGACGTTCCTTGCACAATTATGGAGGTGCTGAACCAGTCAATCGTATTTCTCATCAATGTTGTCAAGGACGGTATCTTTCCATGTTGCAGCAATAGTGCCAAAGAGCTCCCAGTTGGTGGTCGTTCTGGGAGTTCTCTTCTTAAACTTTGAAACCCTTTCTCCCCACTCTGTGAAGTAGAATTTTGCATGAAGGAGACGGTGGTCAGATCCCATTTGGAATTTTGGGACGGCAGTGACATCGGTCAGGCAAAACTGTTGATTGAATATGATGTGGTCAATTTTGTTGTGGAACCGTCCACTGGGAGACTCCCATGTCCAATGTTTAGATTCGGCTTCTGGAACTGTGAATTACCATGGATGGTCCTGGTCAACATGATGAACTCAGATAGTCTCTCACCCTGTTCATGAGACAGGAGGGAAACAGGGAACAGTGATGGTGGAAAATGTATGTACTCTGTAAAGGGAAGGGTCCCAGAACAATGTATAACTGAAACCCAATCATGAACAGCTTTGCAACCGTGTATCTCATGGTGATTATTTTTTTAAAAAAAAGTACCTAAAACAGAACTAAAAGCAAAGTGATTTGAAATAGACACAATGCTATTCTTAAATCAAGTCAATGACCTTTAGTTTTCCTAATTTTCTATCAGAGATAGATGGCATTTTTTCATGTTGTTAAATTTTACCTTTTTTATGGTGTATATTTTGCTCAATTAAGACTGTACTAGTATCATATGTTCTGCAGAATCATTGAGACTATATTTATCCTGAAAAATTATTATTCAGATTTGAACGAATAAGGCAAAACTTTATGGAAATGCAAAGCTTGTAAAATTTAAGCCTTGAAATCACTTTTGTAAGAAGCATTACAGTAACTTCTTTAAAAGACAAGACAAATTTGTTAACATCTTACCTTTGTGTGTAGCATTCACTCATAGCAACTGTGGATTCCCTCTACTTGATTATTTAAGCTCCATTTTTTCTAATTTACTAAGACTTTTATATTTTAAAATCATGAATTAATGTTTTATTAGGGCTGGAGCGATAGCACAGCATGTAGGGCGTTCGCCTTACACGCGGCCAACATGGCCAACCCGAGTTCGATTCTTCCGCCCCTCTCGGAGAGCTCGGCAAGCTACCGAGAGTATTCGATATGCCAGACACAGTAACAACAAAGTCTCCAATGGAGACGTTACTGGGCCCGCTCGAGCAAATCGACGATCAACGGGAGGGCCTTTACCTTTACCTTTACCTTTAAAGACTATCAATAAATAAAATTTAGCATTATTTGTTCTCATCCAAAAGTGTTTATTACATTGATTTTATATATTACAGTATAAATATTATTTTTTAAATTTTCATCTTGAAAGTAAAAAACACCTCTGTTTTTCTTAATAAGGATATCTACTGGTATTGAAATATTGAAAGCAGAAGAAGATTTGGAAATCATGGATGTCATTTTTTTTTGCGGGGGGCAGTGCTGAGTACACCAAAATACTTAAGATCGCTTTGACTATACAATGTGCTTTGTTTTGGTGCATATGTATTTGGCAGTTCAATATCCTATAATATATCTATCAACTTGCTGTCTTTTGATTAAGATATTAAGATATAGTCCTTTATAATTTCATACTCAGTGTTACTCTCTTGTGTATCCTGAAAGCTATTTTTATCCAAAATCATAAATGCTTATTAAAGAGACAGTGAAGTCACTGAATGCAGAATTTAACATTTTATTAAAAGCATCAGAAAAAATTGAGGTAAATTTTAAGACTCATTAGTTAAAACTATTTGTCTGTACCTCCAAAGGTGCAAGAGATACTATAATCCATAATTTTTCACTTCACTGATTCACTAATTATAATCACAGGCTTTGGACGAGAGAGAGAGAGAGAGAGAGAGAGAGAGAGAGAGAGAGAGAGAGTGAATAAGATAACATGGCTATTCTCTGTATCTGAGTGGACTCTTATTTTTATATATAAACTCTGAATAAGTATGCTTTTCCTCTTAGGGGGAAGTATTGTGATTTACTAATGTTTGAGAAGTTCTCAGGACACTTAGAGAAAAGAATGATGGTAACATATATGTAGCATGGTACCTGTTCATATTATATGTGACTCACATTTATGAGTCCACAATGGATTATCATTGTGTGCTTAAGCCAGTGACATATGGCCATGGCTAATATCACTTTATTATATAATTTATTGTACTGTTCATTATGATGCCTATTTTTCATTTCAACTTCCCAATTATCTTTCTCCAATAAATAGTCAACATTGTAAAATGTATTTTAAAATTGTATTTTTAAAGTTCATCTCATAATTTCTTGTCCCTAAAACCTACTTTTCCTCTTGTATGATTGATCTGCCCTTAGTATTAGCAACAGTTTAATTTAGTATTCTCTGGTGAGTTAAAAAAATCTACCGTATTAACAACTTAAAAATAATACAGGTTAATTTTGTTTTCATAACTTTTTTAGACAGTTCACAATTTACAAGTCATTGCTACACTAGATTTATAGTTTCTATTATAAGTTTTATCATGGATAATACTTTTATACTACAAATGCACAAAATGTGTTAATTTCCCTATATAAAAGGTCCTCCCGTTGATCGTTGATTTGCTCGAGCGGGCCCAGTAACATCTCCATTGGAGACTTTGTTGTTACTGTGTTTGGCATATCGAATACTCTCGGTAGCTTGCCGGGCTCTCCAAGAGGGGCAGAGGAATCAAACTCAGGTCGGCCATGTTGGCCGCTTGTAAGGCAAATGCCCTACCGCTGTGCTATCGCTCCAGTCCCCTTGCTATCGCTCCAAAATCAGATACACCATATTTCTTTCATCTATAAAATATAACTGAGGAAATCAACTTAAATTGCTCAATCTTATCTAATATTTAAAATTCACAATTCACTCACTAGTATTACTCTTCAGTGAGGTTTCTAAACCCTTCAAACATGTGTGCATGTATGTTTAATACCTTTATTGAATGCACTGGTGCTAAATGTCACTATCATTATTTGGCCTTTTCTATAGAATCTCCCGAGCAATCATCAGGAGGCCTAAGGGCTCTGCCCAGTGGTTCTTAGACACCCTCGCCAATGGTTCACTGCAAGGGCTAGAAAATAAGGTGCTACTTGGTCCCTGAGATACTGAAGATTACTTAGTCAACCCTTGTATGCTAGGCAGGTCTTTCAAGCACACACTAAGCCATACTCAGGTGTCTTCAGAGTTGCACCCTGTGATGCTTAGGGAACAGTGTGGTGCTCGGAAGTAAACTAGAATTGGATGCATTTAAATTATGCACTTTTAAAACTGTTTACTATCTCTCTGATCTAGCCATTATTATCCTTCCACTTTGTTGAAAAGTTCACATCAATAAATAATAGTCCTTGGAAAGAATTTTCTAATATCTGATAGTGATGATATATGCATAGATGTTTAAGACTGTTGGATTAGTTCAGAATAATTCCTGCTCTAAAGAGCAGCTGTCTTGACCTGAGATAAGATTATTTTCCCTCCATTTGTTCTTTGTAGGTATGAAAGCAGAGATGCTAACAAAGACTACAGAATTTTGACTTCATTGGCAGTAAGTAGATGACGTGCACTATGTAAAGTCCAACAGAAAATGGAGGTTAGAATTAATTTTCAGTAATCCTTTTTCTTTTTATGAGTTATATATAATCATAAAATCTCCAATGTCAAATGAGTTTAATCTTTTGTCTTTCTTTTGAAGCCACACCTGGTGATGCTCAGGGGTTACTTTTGGCCCTACACTTGGGAATTACTCCTGTCGGTATTCTTGTGGGACCATATCGGATGCCAGGGATCAAACAAGGGCTGGCCATGTGCAAATCAAGCACTTTACCCTGTGTACTATTGCTCTGGCCCCAAATGAGTTCAGTCTTATAACCATTTGAAGTGCCTAGGAAGTATAGTGGGTCATTAAATTGGGTAGGGATAACAAACATTCATATTAAAAATCACACAGAGCCTTGAATTATTTTTTAGCAACTATAAACTTCACTAAAATTGTCACATGGTAGCATATAAAAATGTTTCAATTTCTCCATCTGTACTCATTGACGGGGTGGAGCAATAGCACAGCAGGTAGGGCATTTGCCTTGCACACAACCGACCCGGGTTCAATTCCTCCTCCCCTCTCTGAGAGCCCGGCAAGCTACCGAGAGTATCTAGCCCCCACAGCAAAGCCTGTCAAGCTCCCTGTGACGTACTGGATATGCCAAAAACAGTAATAACAAGTCTCAGAACTTGTTATGAGACATTACTGGTGCCCGCTCAAGCAAATGGATGAACAACAGGAGGGCAGTGCTACGGTACTTATTGACTTACTGAAAATTTTGATATTGGACCCTAATGACTTTAAAGACTGCTTTGGGCATGCTAGATATTTACTAAATATTAGTGGAATAAGTACACCATTTCCACCATCTTTGTTAAAGGTTGTCACACCTCATTCAATGAGGAAGAGCTAAAAGTGTATAATAAAGGGAATAACTGGTTCCCACCCCCTCCTGCCAAAATGCATTAAAATAGAGGTTTTTCACAGTATTGGATAAATAAATAAGTATAACTCAATTAATTTTAATACTTAGAAGGAAAGACTAATTGGAAAGCTATGTTTTCTTTCCCTAGTATGTAAATAAGTTTGACAGTCATCAGAAAAGTACCCTTATTGTTCTTGAATTCATGTGTCAGAGAAGAAACATAAAGTAAGTAAGTAAAGGCCCTCCCGTTGATCGTTGATTTGCTCGAGCGGGCCCAGTAACGTCTCCATTGGAGACTTTGTTGTTACTGTGTCTGGCATATCGAATACTCTCGGTAGCTTGCCGGGCTCTCCGAGAGGGGCGGAGGAATCGAACTCGGGTCGGCCATGTTGGCCGCGTGTAAGGCAAACGCCCTACCCGCTGTGCTATTGCTCCAGCCATACCTTTGGGCAATTAAAAGGAATATGTCAGAATTAACTGTGCCAAATATTACCATTGTGAATTTCCACAACAATCTATTTTATTTGTCTTTGATATTATCATTTTCAGGATGAAAGCTAATTGTGAATTTTAATTTCCTTCTAATTTTTATCTACAGAAGTTCAGAAATGGTGCCAAAGAGATTAAATTCCATTAGATACTAGAAAATAAAATATGCACATTTATCTTTTGAGTTAGATTTTAAAAAAATGAGCAGTGATTGTTAAATTTATACCTTTGCAAACTGTATAAAATATCTCTATCATAGAGATATGAACAAAAAATAGAGAAGTTAGGTAACTTCATTATGATCTAGTTTAAGGACAGGTTCAGAACAAAAATATAGATTCTTTAACTTGAAAAAAGAGCCAGAAAAGATGAACATTGAATATGACTTAATTAGGAAAACTGTAGAACAGATGGGCTTCCCTTATGGAGATTATCATTCTGTTTCAAATATTAGATGACTGGAACGACTTCTGATTCATTTTCTGATTTGATGGCGACCTATTCAAATTTATATGAAAGATACCTTAGTGTTTTTGTTTATGTCTTACAGTATTAGATTTACAGTATTTGATACATTTTATTCTATCCCCATCCAAAGATTTTATGGGGAATATAAAGAGAATCTATCAGGTAACTATATTCTACTGGTCAACATAGCTCTGAACAGTCCAAAATGAATTTGAGGAGCTACATTTGCAGCTATATAATACCCCTTATTTTCATCTTAGTCAAAACATAGAAACTATCAAATCATTTCCTCCCTGACCAAATCCATGTCTTCACAAACATTTTAGCCTCTTGTGCACTAATATGTTCTAGCCATGCAAATATAGTTAATTATGTTCTCCATGTAAAGATGTTATGATTTTTCTTTGCTCCACTACACAGTATGCTCATCTTGCAATCTTACCCACTTGATTTCTCGATTTCACATAATTGCCTTGAATTCCTATCCCAACTCAAGTTCTCTGTTTCAATCACACTTTCAAATGATTAAATTACTGGTTGTTTTGCTCAGGTTTCAGAGAATTTCTAAACCATATCTTCAGTACTAGAGTCCCTTATAAGTGCTGTAAAAACTGTGATAAAGGTTTAGTCAACTCTCCTTTTTATGTTGTCAAGTACTGAATATATTTCAGTTTTATAGTATTGTGAAAAGGACGTGCACCAGTATTCATGATCCAAAGACATCATAGATTTTTTTCTCCTGAAATAAGTTTATCATGGGAGAATTAGATTGTCTCTTTAACTTCTCCAACAACACTGTTTTCTTTATGAATAAATCAAATGATTTAAATTTCCAAAGATTATTTTCAGCCCTAAGGAAGTCCCCTTTCTTTTCCTTGTGACTTAGTTTATGTATCTCACAGCTACTTGGCATACACAAGATAGCCTATTGAGATTTTTTTTTTTCAAGATTGAAAAAATAAAACCCTCACCTTCATAGATACAACACAAAGAGAATTTCATAGCCTTTGGCAATATTTCTTGTAGTAGTTGAAATTCGACATTCTTTTTTAGGAAATCAGACTAAAGGATGAAATAAGAGACTTGTTCTAAATGCACTAATAAGTTTAGGTATCTAAGTATGTAAGTCCCAAGCACCCCCCCAAAAAAAGAAAGAAAGAAAAGAAAAGAAAAGAAAAGGGAAAAAAAGATCTAGTAGACTGTATGGATATAGGACAAAAGAATTTGAAAAATATCAGTGAATATCAATTTTCTTTTCCATGTATGTCCTTGTAATTATTTAATATTTTGAAGGAGGCTAAAGAGTAAAATTAAAGTCAAATAATTCATTTTATACAATTACCATGTATGATCTTGAACTTAACAATATAAAAAGATCGCACTTCATACCACTATTTCTCTTATCTAATGAGAAGAAAGAAATTCTGAAGAAGAGACAGGAACCAAGGAATTCTACATTTCTAGAATCATAACTTGCCCATGATGTTTGGTATCTAAAAACCTGGAAATACTAAATAACTTCCTCATCCTAACTTTCTTCATCTGACTCTCTTTCAAAGCTAGTATGTCATTCAAATTAGATATGCACTGTTATAGTAATATACTTATTAGTTTGTCTTTCTTTTGTTTCTAACGTTCACAAAAATGGATAATCATAACTATCTATTATTGATAATTATAATTATCTATTAAAGATAATTATCAAGAGTCTTTTTTGGTGGATGGAAATAATGTTTGCACATTTATTCAATAGGTAATATTTTAAAAATATTTTTTCTTTTGTTGATTGGATCATGTTTTATTTTAATTTACTTTTTGACCTCTTTTAGGGAAAAACTTATAGTGTTCAGAGTGTCCTTGCTCTGAGCACAGGGATTACTTCTCACAATTCTTGGGGGAAGATATGGAGTGCCAGGCATTGAACTTGGGTCAGTCACATGCAGGGCAAGCACCCTGGCTACTATACTTTCTCTCTGGCATGGAATGGATCATGTTCTAAAATCCTTAAAATAGAAACTTAGCAGACATTTGAAAAATGAGAAGTTGTATGTATCTTTCCCTAGAAGCTAAGCCCTGTTTTAAAAGAATCCACATTGCACAGACCAGTTATTTTTCTATTGTCTTCTCCAAAGTTACATTTCTTGGTTCTGTTTTGTGAAATTGGGACCAAGTGTCTGTAAGATTTTTTTCTTAGACTTCCTTAGAATTTATAAGCAACAGTTCTTCAACTACAATGTGATTTAAGGTTTATATCAGAAAGTGCTTAATTCACATTTGTGGTAAGGTTTCATGTAAAATCGGGTCAATTAGATCATTACAGTATGATTTTTTTGATAGCAATCCCAGATCACAATAAGAAATATCAGAAAAGAAGGTAGGGTAATGACCATTTAGAAATTGCCATGCTAGTAAATGGCTGTTTGACTTTTATTGTCCCTACTTAGCACCTATTTGTGGGGTGAGAATGGCAACTTCTCAGAACAGAAGTCTATGGCTTCTACCAAGGACTGAAAAAAAGCTTCATTCATAATTCTGAGTGCAGAGTTCAGAAGTCATTTCAATAGGCTCAATAAGGTACCTACAATTAATTTTAATGATTGTTTTAAAAGTAATGGTTTTATTGAATTATTGTAGTCCAGATATTCAACTTGTTATGTAATATTTCAGGGACAGAACTATTTGATATCAATTTAAGTCCAATCTCTACTTAGCCAGCTTTTGATATATGCTTGCCTTTTGCATATGTTTTGCTTGCTTAACTACAGGTTTTTCTGTTAATGGACAATAATATCTCTAAACTGTTCCCACCTTTCAATCCGTCAGGGTCACTATACTATCGATACATGTAACATTTAATCAATAAGAAGCACCGGGGAATTGGCAGGAAAATAGGAACTTTCTTCTACTTTTGCTCTGGTTAGCAGTAGTTCAGCAGAACTTATCTTCTTCGTCTTACAAGACATACAGAATAAGTCTAGCATTTCCTCTCAAAGGTAGCATCAGTATCAGGCAATATCTTTTGCCCAGAGTCTCAGCCAAAGTTTATGGCCTTTGGATTTCTTCTATAAAGTTAACATCATTTTATCAACTCTAGGTATTTTACCTCTTCCCTTTTGTTTCCTAAACAATTGAGCCAATAACTGCTTTATCAATTATTCTATTTCTTCAGATTCATGAACTTTCTCAATATTATTATGGATAATTTTTCATATTAAACTTCTGTCTATTGACATGTGTGGTGAAATTTCATTGTTCCTTAATGTACCCTGTGCTACCTGGCTTTGATCAACATGTCCATATCTGTCAAGGCATTCTTCATATGTCTCAAATATTCACTCTTCGGGGGCTGGAGCAATAGCACAGAGGGTAGGGCGTTTGCCTTGCACACGTTCGACCCGGGTTCGATTCTCAGCATCCCATATGGTCCCCTGAGCACCGCCAGGGGTAACTCCTGAGTGCAAATCCAGGAGTAAACCCTGTCCATCGCCGGGTGTGACCCAAAAAGCAAAAATAAATAAATAAATAAATCACTACGTTTGTCATGGTTGCTCTAGAGCCATAGAGAGTTGGGATGCCCTTTAAAAAAATATTCACTCTTCAATAACTCTTAGAACTATATTATTCCATAGAAGCTGAGTTATTTAGGAATTTTTATTACCTGAGTCTTAGTTTCTTGAACTTGAATAGGACTAAAAGAAAGTTCCTGCTTTATAAATGTTTGTGCTTCAAAACACTACTTATTTTTGTGAATGGAAGTTGAGCGTGGTGATGAGAATCATGTTGCAACATTGTATGCATAAAATTCAATTAAAAATAACTTTGTAAATCAGAATACCTCAAAATTAATAATAGAGATGTCAAAATTACTTATTTTAACAAAATAAGTAATCAATAATATTAGATCATTTCTTTCATTAAATTTGTTAGTTACTTATTCTTTAAGATGTGCTATATTAGGAAAAGAAAAGATAAGGAGAAATATTAATAAATAAAATTTAATACTGAGACTTGAAATGTTTCCCTGCAATGAACAAAATAGATAAACTGACTCTTTGAAGAACTTCTGTCTTACTTCAGAGCTTATAATGTGGTTCACTGAAGTTTAAATAGTTATTTTAATAATGAACTATTCTTAGGAATTAATAAACCAATTTTAATTGAATTATGAATTCTGTACTATCTTTGAATATGAATGATCAATTTCAAGAAAAGTCTATTTGTGAAGACAAAACCAACAAATGAATTCTAAATCAATGAAACAATAATCACAGGCTTGACTTGAGAAGATATCCTACATTTTGATTCATGCACAGAACATCATTTTATCTTCTGAAGTCATCCTCTTGAGTAAGCTATGAGGCTCATAGAATAATAAATAGTAAAAATGTAATTCAATTGAAGTCAGTAATAGTTTTGGGAAGTGAATTCTATATACACTAGAGCAGTATCTATATTTTGACTGCAACATTGTATATTAGAGAGTATAGCTAAGTCTCCTAATAAAGATACATCCTCTTGTAGCACAGCGGGTAGGGCATTCGCCTTACAAGCGGCCAACATGGGCGACCCGAGTTTGATTCCTCCGCCCCTCTCGAGAGCCCGGCAAGCTACCGAGAGTATTCGATATGCCAGACACAGTAACAACAAAGTCTCCAATGGAGACGTTACTGGGCCCGCTCAAGCAAATCGACAATCAACGGGAGGGCCTTTACCTTTACCTTTACCTCTTGTAAACAACTGTGTACAAGGAATAATAGATTTAACTTTTTTACCTCAGTGTGTCAGGTTATAAGAAATACCTTCAGCTATTGAATTTATCAACCCATATGCCCTTGGGTTTTGCTTTGGGCATGGGGAAGAGTACTTACTCTTGGATTTGTACTCAGGGATCACTCCTGGTGGGATTTGAAGGACCATATATGGTATCAGGATTTGGATTGAACCTGGTGCATCATGTACAAGGCACAGTACTTATACTGCTGCCAACCCTGTTTGTTTGTTTGTTTGTTTGTTTGTTGTTCCTCTTAAGCATCTGTATGCTAAGATATATATTTGAATAAATTGAACTTTAATGTATTAAACCTTACCAAAAAGACAGTAATGGCACATTAGCATTATAAAGATCTATCTCCCTTGCTATCTGAACAATCTTAAGAAGCACTGTAGCACTGTCCTCCCGTTGTTCGTTGATTTGCTCGAGCGGGCCCAGTAATGTCTCTATTGTGAGCCTTCATCATTACTGTGTTTGGCATATTGAATACGTCATTGTCATGGGTATCTTGCCAGGTTTTGTCGTGCTGGTGAGATACTCTCAGTAGCTTGCCTGGCTCTCTGAAAGGGGTGGAGGAATCGAACTCAGGTCGGTCAGGTCGGCCACATGCAAGGCAAACGCCTTACCTGCAGCTGATTATAAAAATGTATGTGTGTATATACTACACTTTATTTCCTAGGAAACAATGTTTAAGTGAGGAAGCCAGTATAGTTAATATAGATTTTTGAACAAGCTACAGAAAAAGGAAGGCGTGTCTGTATTTTCGTTGAGTAGGGTTAATATGTCACAGCAACAGTTTACACCTATTAAAAAATTTTCCAGGGGCAAATGCATATTTATGAGGGAAAGCAGTGAGAATATTCAGATGAGTCTCTCACACTGTATATGTGTATTAAAATATCATCTGTACAGAAAATGGTTCGAAATGTTACAAGTTGTGCTTTTTTTCAGTACCCTAGTCAAGAGAAAGTCACTCTCAATCAAGCTGATTACCTATTCATACTCTTCATTGGCCAACTTTATTCATTCCTAAGTCTGGGGTGTTTGTAAGTTAGCACAATGTACGGCTCTGTCTTGTCCTATCAGAGTTAACAGAATCTAACAATGTAGCTATTCCTAGATTTTTCACACAGTCCAAATCATACATTTTAGGTGTTTTCATTTTGAATTCTTTAACCTTGTGAGTCTGTCTCTGTTTTGTTTGGAGAACAAGAAGCCACAAATGGCATCAAATTTTGATCATTTTATTACATGATTCACTAATATTAAATACTCAGTTCCAGAATTTTCATTGCAACTTGGAAGCAATGGCAGCCAATTTTTTTATACAGATTCTGATTGTCCAAGATCACTCAGTGATTATCTATACTAAAGCATCTGTAGTAGTTTTCTAATTATTTAGAATGTTCCAGTAAGCTAAAGTGAACTGTATGTAAGTCATTATGATTAATGAATAAAATAAACATAAGCCAGTGAGTGAAGACAATGTTATGAATTATTTAGTGTTTAATGACTTGGTGTGCTAAACTTATATTGCTTATTCTGGGATTATGTATAAAATTGTCACATCTTTAAACTTGACTATAGTAACCATAGAGATAGTAAAACACTTGCGTTGAATACAGTCAATACAGTTTTATTTTTAATTTTTAAAAAATTAATTAATTTTTTAAATTGATTCATTGTGGGATACAGTTACAGCATTTTCGTGATTGGGTTTCAGTCATACAATGTTTTGATCTGCAGCACAACATGTGGTCCCCTGAGGTCTTTCAGGAGTGATCCATCAGTACAAGCCAGAAATTAACCCTGAATATAGCCAGGTATGGTCCAAAAATTAATATATATATGACAACAGCAGTTATATCCTATGCTTTTCCTCAAGGAATATTTGTATAGCATCACCTTCTTTCTCAAAGATATATTTGTTTATAATTTCTACAAATATTGTGACAGTATCAACATAGAACTTGAATATCTCGAACATCTCACAAAATCAGAGCAACTATAGAGTAAATTAACAATACTTGAATGACATTTGCAACAAAACTGTGGGACAATATATCTCCCTGAAACACAGGTCATGATTGTAAGCTGCCAGAGACAAACACTAATAGCTACATAACTTTAGTAATATTAGAGTCTGTGTAGAACTTAATAACATGAATTCTAATAGTCAATAAATATTCAATGGAAATACAGGTACATGAATTTAGGACTTTAAAATGAGTGAGACTTGCACATCTCTAATGAGTTAAGATAGAGTATTCTATTGAGATTTGAAGTGGTTAAAACATACTGCTCTCAATAATTTCTCAAAATTATATTCTGGTTTCGATATATGCATGAAAAAATTTGGAATTCACTACTCCATTTGCATTAGTACAAACCTGAACAGTCTGAATATTCATCAGTTATCTTAGGTCTGTAAGAGATGGATGACATAGGGAACACTGCTGTCCCTGGAGAGGAAGGTCAGACAGTGAATCTTTGCTTCTTGGTCAGATTCATGTGCAGAAACTGCCCAGGGAATCAATGTCAGAGTAGGTAATTGTGGTGAGAATTGTTGAGTTGGTAGATTCAGCATGGGTGACTCCAAGAGTTAAAAAATTCAGGGAAACCAAATCATGAGGGACCCGACAATATTTTTGCAGCTGACCTCCACGTGCTTTGCCACTGTTCTGTACTAAATATTAGAGAAAACCCCTTTGTTCTTCTGGTAATACAAAGTGAAAATATACAAAGTGAAAATATATCACTTTGAAATATACCAGAACCCTCTGTTCTCCCTAACAAGACATACTCTCAGGAGAAACTTATTTACCAGAGTTTAATCAGCTACGGTACTATCAGAGCTTAGATGACTTGGGTGTGTGGGGGCAGGAGGCGGGAAGGGGAGAAAAATACACAGTTACAGCCACTCTAAACATCCAATTTCATATAGGGAATATTTACAAAATGGAAGAATAAACTTGTAAACTCACACATCGGAAGACTGGGCTCACTAAAAGTCTGTGAGACCACAGACTCAAAGGACAATGTAATGGCTGTCGCCACCCTAACTACACATTACTAAAGTCCTAATAGCTGAACATAATTTTCAATTCATGGAAAAACAAAGAAAATTCTTTTTTTTTTGTTGTAAAGTAGGAGTACTGCTATTTATTCAGCCATTGATTAAGCTGATTGAATTGGATATGAACACCACATTACTTTTTTTTTAATCACTGTGAGATACAGTTACAAAGCTTTCATGTTCGAGATTCAGCCATACAATGACTGAACACCCTAACCTCCACCAGTGCACACTTTCTACCACCATGTCCTCAGTCCACCATCCCCATCCCTATCCCAGTCCTCACCCTGCCTTCATGGCAACAATTTCCCTAATTTCTCTCTGCTTTTGGGCATTGTGTTTTGCTCAAATTTTCCCACCACCGTTCAAGCCTGCCTGCCAGGGGCAAAAGCTGGATCATTTATTGTCTATTGCTCATTTTTAATATCATTGGTGCCACAGCCACGTACTTCTGGAATCCTAGATTGTAAATGGTTGGGTTCCAGAGATATTTTTGTAGGGCACTAATCCATTTTGGGATTCAATTGTGCGTCTCTGTACCAGGGCTCTTGGTGCGCTAAGATGGCACCCAGAGGCACATTGTGGGCTGAGAGCCAGACTGACGAGCAGGCGAGGAGTCGGAAGGGACAGCTTGGTACTTCTGCCGCCATGAGGCATGGAGATTTAATCCTGGAACCTGCATACCTGGACCTTGCTTGTGGAAGCTCTTGGTCACTGGAATTCCATCTGGAGTAGCCAGGGAGACTGCACCTGCTCAATCTGGCATGCCCCAGTTAAATTGGCTGGGTATGGGGCCCAGATAGATATCTGGCTCTGTGGTGTCCTCCAAGTCTCGCTTCTGTGTCTCTGGCTTTTGTTCTCTTTTGAGATTTATTTATGGTTCTCTGAAGCAAGGTCAGTAATAGAGTTTACAGTGTGGCTCTGGATTTGGCTTGTGGGGGTGACTGCCAGAGCTTCTATGTATATTGGGAAGTGGGGGGAGGCAGCTCACCCCAACTCTGTGAAAGACTGGAGATTTCAGTCACAATACCTGCATAACTGAATTTTCAGCAGATTATATCTTGGTGAGGTCCATCCTGAAATGGTAGAGTCAGGCTGGGTGTATGGTGGCAATTTTCAATTGGGGAAGCAAGTTGCTGCTGGGGGTTCTGCTTGGGCAGGCACAGGCCAACCTTCCCCCTTCTGATTTACCCCAGTCTGTTCAGTCATGAACGGGTCCAAGATTAACTGTGGCTTTTGGTCTCTTTGGAGATTTATCTATGGGTCTCTGAGACAAGGCCAATAAATAAGCTTGTATAGCTGAGCAGGAATTGGTTTGTGGACATAGTTCCCCACATACCTAACTTTTGGCCATTTAATTTCTTGGTAAACTTTGTACCAAATTATTTGGGTTTGGCTAAAGGCACAGCAGCATTTTGGGGGTGTCAGGAAGCCTGACTTCACCATTAGGCTTCTGATACACTCTCCCTGCAGGTACAGGTTGACCTGTTGGCGACATCATAACCTCTACAGAAAAATTCTTAAGGAAGCCATAGAAAAATACTCACCAGAGGAACTAAAGATAAGAGATATGTCCAACTTCTCAGAAATAATACAGACAAGAGGATGAAGGAATAAATTAAATCTTTAAACAATCATTCTATGTATCTAGATGTTGTTCCCTGTGAGATTAAACTATGAAAGGGATCTATAAATGTGTGTCTACATTCATTCATATATTCAGTCACTGATCCCAGTAATTGTATGAAAGTTAAATGTTGATTCAGATTTTGAAAGGAAAATAATTGAGATAAAATAATGCTAGCATTTCCCATGAGTCAATAAAGTATAATAAAAAGATCCTGGATTTTCATTTTGGGTTGAGAGGCTCAAATTATGTCCACATTTGGGCAAATAAGTCCTCCATAAATATTAGCATGTTTTCTTTTAAGTAAACATGTTTTCTACTTTGAATAACTTCAAAAATTAAATGTATATAACTCTTACAGGTATAATAAAACAATAGTTGAAAATAAACACATAGCATCAGTTTTATATATTTTCAGGAAGGTTGAAATATCATATATTTGGGTTTGGGTTATAGTATTGAAGAGTAAAAGTTTAAAGTACATGCATAGGATTTGTATGTTTCACAGACTGTAAGTTGTAACTCAGTAAATGATAGTACTTCTAATAAAAAGTTAATTGAAAGACATGTAAAGTTATGAATACATTGTTTAGCACATCAGTAATTTATTGGAACTCAATAAATATTGGTTTTCTTTATCCAAATTGGATAAGAGTAATCCAATCAAATACTGTGATGATATTACTGACAGAAAAATAGCAATATCTAAATAAAAGAGCATAAAGAGGCATGAGTCAAAATCAATATACATATTAAATAAAAGCAGTAAAATGTACTAGGTATATTTGCTTTTGAAGAAATATTCTCCAAATATATGAGGGACTCCATGCAAAAGTAAGAGTAGAGTTCTTTTCTGTTAATAAATTTCTCAACTCACAAAGGTAAAATTTCTGGTCACATATTTTTTCTTAATTCATATTTTAAAAATTGAATCACTGTTAGATATAGTTGCAAAGCTTTGTGATTTGTTTCAGTCATACAATTTTCCAACACACCCAAATCTCCAATATCCTCTGTATCCCTCCTGCCCCCTACCCCCACACAGACTGCCTCTATGGCAGACACTTTTCTTCTCTCTCTCTCTCTTCCTCTCTCTCTTCCTCTCTCTCTGTCTCTCTGTCTGTCTCTGTCTCCCTGTCTCTGTATCTGTTTCTGTCTCTCTTTATCCTTTTTAACATTATGGTTTGCAAGACAGATACTGACAGGCCATCGTGTTTGGTCCTTTGCCTACTTTCAGCACACATCTCCCATTCAGAGTGGTCACTTCCAAACATCATTGTCATAATGGTCCCTTCTCTATCCCAACTGACCTCTTCCGCATTCCTTAATGTAGGCTTCCAATCATGGACTATTTATCCTGTCCCTTGTTTATAATGTCCTTGGGCATTAATCTCATACTATATGTATATTTTAATATCCCACAAGTGAATGCAGTCAGCCCACAAGTGAATGCAGTCATTCTATATCTGTCCCTCTACTTCTGGCATAGTTCACCTGGCATGACACTCTCCATGTCCATTCATTTATAATCGAATTTTATGACTTCATTTTGTCTATAGGGATATAGTGTAGATGTACCATAGTTTCTTTACAAGTCGTGTCTTTTTTTTAAATTTATTTGTTGAGTCACCATGAGAACAGTTACAAAGCTTTCAGGTTTAAGTCTTGGACATACAATGATCAAACACCCATCTCTTCACCAGTGCATATTTTCTACCACCAAGAACCCCAATATACCCCCCATGCCACCCCTTCCCATGTCTGTGAGGCAGATGATTTCCACTTAACTCTCTCTACTTTGATAAAATTCATTATTTCAACAAAAGATGCACCACTATTATTTGGAATTTTCCCACCAACAATCAAACCTGCTGAAAAGGTATCATGAAATAATTTGTTTTCTATTGCTGGATGAAGACCATATGATGTCACTCGGCCTGGTAGCCACCACAAGATTTTGGATTTCTGATATTTTGCTAATTAAGTCTGGTGGGATTTCTGCCAAAAGCCGAATAGTTCTGAGATGGGTTTGTGTGCCTCTTGGGCCATGACTGTGCCAGAGAGTCCGAGTTGTGTCTTCTTGGGCACTCTGTTCTTTTCCAGTTTCTGGCTATTGTGAATAGTGCTGCTATAAAGAGACAAATGCAGGCATAATTTCTGCTGTGTGGTTTTGCACCCCACGGGTATATTTCCATAAGTAGGATTTTTGGATCATATGGAAGCTCAATTTCTAGTTTATTGAGGAATACCAATATTGTCTTCCAGTTGGCATTCCCACCAACAACAAATTAGAGTCCTTTCCTCCCTGCACCCACCCCAGCACTGGTTGTTCTTATTCTTTTTAATGTGTGCCAGTCTCTGTGGTTTAAGATGAGATCTCGTTTTGATTTGCATCTCCCTGCTGATTAGAGATGTAGAGCCTTTTTTCATATGCCTTTTGGCCACTTATATTTATTTTTTGAGGAAGTTTCTGTTTAGTTATTCTCCCTTCATTTTGATGGGGTTGGAGGTTTTCTTCTTGTAAAGTTCTATAAGTGTCTTATATATTTTGGATATTTACCCCTTATCTGGTGGGTATTGGGTAAAAAATATTTCCCAATTCGTGGGCTGTTTCTGTATCTTGATCACTGTTTCTTTTGAGGTGCAGAAGCTTCTTAGCTTATTGTAGTCCCATTTGTTTATCTTTGCTTCCACTTATTTGGTCAGTGGTGTTTCATCTTTTAAGAAAGATTCACTATCTTCCTTAAAAAACTATCACTAGTAAGAAACTATCACTATTTGCAGATGACATGATACTATATTTATAATATCCTAAAGATTCTATAAGAAAAGCTCCTAGATACAAAAGGTTACTATAGTAAAGTGGCAGTTTACAAAATCAATACCCAAAACCCTATAGCTTTCTATATACAAATAATGAAAGAGGAGAGAGATATTAAGAAACCAATCCCATTCACAACTGTTCCTCAAAAAATCAAGTATCTTGGAATCAGATTAACTAAAGAGGGGAAATTTTTACAAAGAAAACTTTTGGGAAGACTGGTTTTAGCATGATTTGAAATATGGAAAACACTGAACAAATATAAGAAATCTTAGAGTGTTTAATGTATTACTGTAGTTTAAAAAAACAAGAATGATAGAAACAATGATTTTTTACTTTGTCCCTATTTCAATGTCAATCTTCATTTTCACACCATACAAAATAAGTAAAAGAACAAAAATTAGGACCTCTCAGAATCTTTACTGAAAATCCTAATGCAGAAAAAGGCGGGAGGGAAGGGGAGAGAGAGACACACACAGAAAGAGAGAGAGAGAGAGAGAGAGAGAGAGAGAGAGAGAGAGAGAGAGAGAAAGAGAGAGAGAGGGAGAGAGAGAGACAGAGAGAGGCAGAGACAGAGAAAGAGACAGAGACAGAGACAGAGAAGGAAAGTAACAGCCATAGAGACAAGTCTTGGGGGAGGGTGATGGAAGGGAAACTGGGAACATTGTTGGTGGTAAATGTACACTGTGGAGTGATGGATGTAGGAATACTGTCTGACTAAACCCGACCATGAACCGCTTTATAATTCTGTATCTCATGGTGATTCAATTTTTTTAAATGGATTAAAATATATAAGACAAAGGATAAACTATTTGTATTTGTTAGAGTTTCCATCAGTAAATTAGGGACAAACCCAACAATTTGGATGCTTTTTAATTCTCTTATTAAGACAATGGAATCAATTAAAATAAACAAGTTAATACATATTCTCCAGAGGTTTTAAACTGACTGGAGTACTCATGAAAAATGTACTGCAGCTTTGGTTTAATGGATTATATGAATGAAGTGGAATGGTACAGGGCTCCAGAAAATACAGTCAGCAGTGTATATATGTACATTATTTCACTATTTTCACCAATCCACAGGTATAAAAGTACTGAAAACTATTGGAATACGCTATAGTTTGAACATCATAGATGCATGATAAAATGTCTAGAAAATTCCATCAATACAAAACTAGATATATAAAATAACTTTTATGTACATAGAACCAAACTTAAAATCAGTTTTTGTAACTTTACATAGCCCTCAAACAGTGCTTTAAAATACCTGGGCATGCCTGGTATATATCACCTACTTTTATGTCTGAATACAATTCATTTTTAATTTTGTTTTCAGAAATTTATTAATACTGCTGGGGAGATTGCTGCCTTGTGTTATTTCAGTTACTCCTGAATGTAATGCAGATAAAAATATGTTGTTTTATGAGTCTTATTGGAATAACTATTGTTTTGGAGGTGCTTCAATAATTCTGATGGTTTTTTGAAATATAAGACTTTTATGATTTGATAATAGCCCCATAAAACAAATTATTCTTACTATTCTTCATTGAGTAGCATTGTGTGACATATCAATTCACCTTCTTAAATCTGAAAAGCAAATGCAATCTGCTTTCGACTGACTAGAAAAACACAAGATTTCCAAAATAGCTTTTAAAATACCTCTGTGCATTATGTTTTAAATAATTTATAGATTAGAATTGGTATATTTTAATTACTGTAGCAATAGCACAGTGGGTAGGGTATTTGCCATGGGTCACATGGCCCATGTGCCACACGGCCAACCCGGGTTCACTTTCTCCATCCCTCTCTGAGAGCCCAGCAAGCTACTGAGAGTATTCTGCCTCCATGGCAGAGCCTGGCAAGCTCCCTGTGGTGTATTTGATATGCCAACACAGTAATAAGTCTCACAATGGAGACGTTACTGGTTACTTAAGCAAATCTATGAACAAATGGAGGATAGTGCTACAGTGCTATCAATAAATACAACAAGTAATTTTAGTTAAACTAATATTTTTTCACTGTATGTAAATTAAAAGATATTTCATAATTGTTATACTGTTAGAATGGTAGTATAGTTCATCACTGTATTCCTTAGACAAGTGTATAGATGACATGTTTCTGTGAATCAGCAGTTAATATTTTCAAATTCTCCTAAAATCATTTTACATAATAAAATTATGACAGTTATTTGGAGTTTACTATTCAGGAGCATTCATTTCTTAATTTTATTTTAGTTCAAATTATACTTTTCTTCTTTTTAAATAGAATTTACAATAATCATAATTTATTATTAAACACCAGTTATTAATTTACTGCTGCAGCATATCAGTCTTTGTTAGGCCTAAAACCTACAAGCAAGTTGTTCTAAATGACAAAACCAGCATCAATATTAGTTTTATTGCCAATTATTGAGAATTAGTCCTATAAGTAAAAATAAACATTTTGATCAAAAACAATTAGTTTTGTCCATTTAAACAAACCTCTGTGATGAGACATTTATGTCACATAATACTGAAAGCAATTTATTTGCTTTGATTTACTTCCTAGAGTTTTAAACTGTAGGTAGTGATTCCATATAGAACCTTGTAACTGCATAAGTCTTAAAATATTCTTTAAATATAAAAATGATGATTAATTAGCAGTAAAACTGCAAGTTATGATATACTTTATAAACCTAAATACCCAGGGTTATATAAAAATTTCTTGAAGAAAATTTCTTGAGAATAGAAAAACACTAGGAAACCATGATTAAAATTATTTATTTCTTTTGTCACCTAAGTGAATCTTGGCCTCAGCACATATAGAAGTCCAAACACTTCACATTGACTTTCATAACTACCATTAGTTTAGGAAAAGAACACTTTTAGTGCAAACCTCTCTCAGTATATCATTGAATTAATTGCAAGCATTTACAATTTCACCATTTTAACTCCTTTAGGCTAACAAATGGTCACAGTATTTATTAACCACAATCATAAAAGTTGTTCTGGCTCTATACCAAATAAACTGCAGCCAAATAGTCTAAATTCAGTGTACTATGTTTTTAAATTGAAAGAGGGTGACACTGCTTTGTATCCTTTCTTAGTAGACAATGAAACATAAATTTTTATAGTTATTATTACTTTGTCATATAAATACTTTTATATGTAATTATAGTGCATTTATGGAAATAGGTAAAAGGCAGTTTTAAGTTTTAATCTGCTTTAATTCTTTTTTTTTTCCTTTTTTATTAGTGAAACACCATGAGGTACAGTTGTAGATTTACAAATTTTTGTGCTTAGATCTCGGTCATACCACAATCAAATACCCATCCCTCCACCAGTGCCCATTTTCCACCACCAGGATAATATCCCTCCCCCCATCCTCCCATCCCCCCATCCCCCCCTGCCACTGTGGCAGGGCATTCCCCCCTGTTCTCTCTCTCCTCCTGGGCGCTGTGATCAGCCAAAGAGGCATTGAGTGGCGAACATATTCAGTCCAGTCTACTTTCAACTTGCATCTCCCCCTCCTGGGAGGATCCTCCAAACACCCTCCACTTGGTGTTCCCCTTTCTATCTGAATTGTCCTTTCCCCTAGAATACCCAGCTGGCCTCTCTAAGTTATGGAGTAATTCTCCTGGTGTTGCTCTCAGCTATTCTTGGGTATTAATCTCATATTTTATTATTTTATATCCCCCAGATGAATGCTATCTTTCTATGTCTATCCCTCTCTTTCTGACTCATTTCGCTTAGCATGATACTTTCCATATTGTACCACTTGTATGTAAAGTTCATGACTTCATCTTTTCGAAGAGCCACATAGTACTCCATTGTGTAGATGTACCAAAGTTTCTTTAACCAGTCATCTGTTCTTGGGCACTCAGGTCTCTTCCAGTTTCTGGCTACTGTAAAAAGTGCTGCAATGAACAAACAAGTGCAGATGTCACTTCGGCTACACGTTTTTGCCTCTCTGGGATATATTCCCAGGAGTGGTATCGCTGGGTCAAATGGGAGCTCAATTTCTAATTTTTTGAGGAACGTCCATACTGTTTTCCAGAAGGGCTGAACCAGTGGACATTCCCACCAACAGTGAAGGAGTGTCCCTTTCTCGCCACATCCGCGCCAGCAATGGTTGCTTTTGTTCTTTTGAATGTGGGCCAGTCTCTGAGGTGTGAGATGGTATCTCATTGTGGTTTTGATCTGCATCTCCCTGATGATTAATGATGTAGAGCATTTTCTCATGTGCTTTTTTGCCATTCGGATTTCTTCTTTGAGAAAGTTTCTGTTCATTTCATTGCCCCATTTTTTGATGGGGTTGGATGTTTTCTTCTTGTGGAGTTCAACCAGTATTTTGTATATCCTTGATATCAACCCCTTGTCAGATGTGTATTCAGCGAATATTCTTTCCCATTCTGTAGGCTGTCTTTGTATTTTGGTCACTGTTTCTTTGGAGGTACAGAAGCTTCTTAGTTTAAGATAGTCCCATTTATCTATCTCTGTTTTCACTTGCTCAGCCAGTGGCGTGTCATCTTTGAACATACCATTAGCTTCAATGTCATGAAGGGGTTTGCCAACTTTGTCTTCAATGTATCTTATGGTTTCTGGTCTGATGTTGAGGTCTTTAATCCATTTTGATCTTACCTTTGTACATGGTGTTAGGCAGAGTTCTGAGCCCATTTTTTTGCATGTAGCCGTCCAGTGATGCCAGCACAATTTGTTAAAGAGGCTTTCCTTACTCCACTTCACATTTCTTGCACCTTTATCAAAGATTAGATGATCATATGATTGGGGGGTGATGTCAGTGTATTCAACTCTGTTCCATTGGTCTGCAGTTCTGCCTTTGTTCCAGTACCATGCTGTTTTGATTATTACCGCTTTGTAGTAAAGTTTGAAGTTCGGGAGGTTGATTCCTCCCATTTTCTTTTTCCCCAGAATTGCTTTAGCTATTCGTGGGGGTTTATTGTTCCATATAAATTTCAGGAGTGTTTTCTCCATTTCTTTGAAGAATGTCATGGGTATCATTATAGGAATTGCATTGAATTTGTACAGTGCTTTCGGTAGTATTGCCATTTTGACAATGTTAAGTCTTCCGACCCATGAGCAGGGGATATCTTTCCATTTCTTCATGTCCTCTTTTATTTCCTGAAGTAGCGTTTTGTAGTTTTCTTTGTACAGGTCCTTTACTTCCTTAGTTAAGCTGATTCCTAGGTACTTGATTTTCTGGGGCACAATTGTGAACGGGATTGATTTTTTCATGTAGCTTTCCTCTCTCTCACTGTTTGTGTATAGGAAAGCCATGGACTTTTGGGTATTGATTTTATAGCCTGCAACTTTACTATATGAGTCTATTGTTTCTAGGAGTTTTTTGGTGGAGGTTATTGAGTTCTCTAAGTAGAGTATCATATCATCTGCGAATAGTGAGAGCTTGATTTCTTCCTTTCCTACCTGAATGCCCTTACTGTCTTTTTCTTGCCTAATTGCTATTGCAAGTACATTCAGTACTATATTGAACAGCAGTGGAGAGAGTGGGCATCCTTGTCTCGTCCCTGATCTTAGAGGGAAGGCTCTCAGTTTTTCCCCATTGAGGATGATGCTTGCTGTAGGCTTGTGGTAGATGGCTTTAACTATGTTGAGGAAAGTCCCCTCTATGCCCATTTTGGCTAGGTTTTTCATCATAAAGGGGTGCTGGATCTTGTCAAATGATTTCTCTGCATCTATTGATATGATCATATGCTTTTTATCTTTTCTTTTGTTGATATGATGGATTATGTTGATTGATTTCCGAATGTTGAACCATCCTTGCATCCCTGGGATGAATCCTACTTGATCATGGTGTATGATCTTTTTGATGAGTAGTTGGATTCTATTTGCTAGTAGTTTGTTGAGGATCTTTGCATCTGTGTTCATCAGGGATATCGGCCTGTAGTTCTCTTTCTTTGTGTTATCTCTGTCTGCTTTTGGTATCAGTGTGATATTTGCTTCATAGAAACTGTTCGGAAGTGTATTTGGTACTTCAATTTCATGGAAAAGCTTAAAGAGGATTCGGAGTAAGTCTTCTTTAAATATTTGGAAGAATTCACTGGTGAATCCATCCGGGCCAGGACTTTTGTGCTTGGGGAGACTTTTTATTACCATTTCAATTTCCTTGATGGTGATAGGTCTGTTCAGGTATTCCAGGTCTTCTTGGTTCAGCCTTGGGAGTCTGTAGGAGTCTAGGAATTTATCCATTTCCTCGAGGTTTTGATGTTCTGTGGCATAAAGCTTTTCAAAGTACTCCCTGAGGATCCTTTGAATTTCTGTAGTTTCTGTTGTAATGACCCCCTTTTCATTTCTGATTCGGTTTATTAGGGTTTTCTCTCTCCCTTTCTTTGTGAGTTTTGCTAGGGGCTTATCGATTTTGTTAATTTTCTCAAAGAACCAGCTCTTGGTTTCATTGATCTTTCGGATTGTTTTCTGGGTTTCCATCTCGTTAATCTCTGCTCTGAGTTTTATTATTTCCTTCCTCCTGTTAGGGTTGTGCTCCTTTTGTTGGTCCTTCTCCAAGTTCTTAAGCTGTGAGGTTAGTTTATTTATGTGGGCTCGCTCCTCCTTCCTGAGGAATGCTTGTAGAGCTATAAACTTTCCTCTTAAGACTGCTTTTGCTGTGTCCCATAGGTTTTGGTAACTCGTGTCTTCATTTTCATTCGTTTCTAGGAATCTTTTGATTTCTTCTTTAATTTCCTGTCTAAGCCACTCGTTATTTAATAGCGCACTGTTTAATTTCCATGTGTTTAATTTAGTTTTCTCTTTTTGCGTGTGATTTACTTCTAATTTCAGCGCATTATGGTCTGAGAAGATTGTTGATATAATCTCTATCTTCTTAATTTTATGGAGGCATGTTTTGTGGCTCAGCATGTGGTCTATCTTGGAGAATGTTCCATGTACGCCTGAGAAGAATGTGTATTGAGCTTTTTGTGGATGAAGTGTCCTGTATATATCTACTAAGTCCCTTTCTTCCATTGTTTCCCTCAGATGAAGTATGTCCTTGCTAAGCTTGAGTCTGGTTGATCTATCAAGAGGTGACAAAGCGGTGTTGAGGTCTCCCACTAGTATTGTGTTTCTATCGATGTCTTTTTCCAAATCTATGAGTAATTGTTTTAAGTACTTTGCTGGTCTCTCATTAGGTGCATATACATTTATTATTGTAAGTTCTTCCTGTTGTACAGATCCTTTGGTCAATAGGAAATGGCCTTCACTGTCTCTTATGACCTTCTTCACTCTGAAATCGATGTGGTCTGATATTAGGATAGCTACCCCAGCTTTTTTCTGGGAGCTGTTTGCCTGTAGGATTGTTTTCCAGCCTTTGACTCTGAGTCTGTGTTTGCTTTGACTATTGAGATGTGTTTCTTGAAGGCAGCAGAATGTTGGGTTCAATTTTTTAATCCATCCTGCCACTCTATGTCTTTTAATTGGTGCGTTTAGCTCATTGACATTGAGAGAAATTATTGTTATGGGATTTTGTCCCATTGTTCTGTTGAAATTTGGTGTATTTGAGAGGTCTGTCTTGCCTTAAAGTAGCCCATTTAGTTGTACTCGTACCCATGGTTTTGAGTCTATGAAGTTCCTGAGCTGTTGTTTGTCCGTGAAACTGTGTGTTGTTCCTTCTATTATGAATGAGAGTCTCGCTGGGTAAAGTATTTTTGAAGAAGCATTTATTTCATTGAGTTTTTTCACTATGTCCCACCACTGTTTTCGGGCCCTGAGGGTTTCATCAGAAAAAACAGCAGTGAATTTTAAGGATGCTCCTTTGTAAGAGATTTCTTTCTTCGATCTTGCTGCTTTCAGAATTTTGTCTCTGTCTAAAGTTTTGATCATTTTGATCAGGATGTGTCTTGGGGTATTTTTATTCGGATTTCTTCTAGCCGGTACCCTTCGGGCCTCCTGGATGTGGTCACAAGTTTTCTTCAGCTCTGGAAACGCTGTAGCAATGATTTCTTTGACAGTTTCTTCTTCATCAAGGTTTTCTTCCCGTCCCTCTGGGACTCCAATAATTCTTATGTTACCCCTCTTGGCTTCATCACGATCTTCTCTTGCCATCTGTTCTCGAACTGTGAGTCTCTTTTCCATTTTCTGCTCTTTTCTGACAAGACTCTGAACTTGATCTTCGAGCTCACTGATTCTGTTCTCAGCCGCTGTTACTCTGCTGCTGAGGCCTTCCACTGAGGTTTTCAATTCGGCTACCAGGTTTTTCAGGTCCGACATTTCCGATTGCATTTTCCTCATTTCTGCCTTCAAATCCTCTTGTCTTTTATTGGCATTGGTTTCCATTGTTTCTTTTAGTTCCCTAAGCATCCTGAGTAGCTCCATTCTGAATTCCTTGTCAGAGAGTTTGTCTAACGCTATAGTACTGTTGGTGTCGTCTGGGCTAGCCTCGTGAATAAGAATGTTTGGTGGGCTTTTGCATTGCTTTACCATTGTGACCAGTGTGGTTTGGTCCTTCACACTCGCTGCTACTGTTCTAGTTGAGTGAGGAGAGGCTGCCAGGAGCCATTCAGTTTTGTTGCTGCTAGATGCGCCTCTTTTACCTTTCTGAGTCTGACCTTCTTCTCAATCAGGCGTTATTCTTTGTTTTATAACTGACATTGAGTGAAACTTTTGGAGGCGTTACTATTTACTACTGAACTTGTATAGCTATTTTCCAACTGAACTTTTGTTGGAAATGGAATAGGCAAGTGGGATTTTGTTGAATTGTAGTAGAAGAGGTGAGAAATTTTGTTTGGTATTAGGTAACAAGTTGATGAAAAGGATGAAAGGATGCAGGTCCAAGGTGATTGAAGTGAGTGAGCGGCCGCCCGCCCAGAAGTAGGCCACGCCCACTTTAGGCCACGCCCCCTTCTTAGAGGCCATGCCCCTAGACAATCCCAGGCCACTCCCTCCCAGAATCCTGGGATCCGCGCTGTTCTCCGGCTGGGCTCGCTCTGCGGGCCGCGTGTCCGGGTTCAGGGGCGGGGCTCCGCTCGGGTCCTCCAACCCACCTGGATGGGAGGGGCCGGTGTGCTGCCGGGTGCGCTGGGGCTTGGGGTCGCTGGGGGTCCGCGCTCTCCTCCCTCCTCCGGCTGCGCTCGCTCGGCGGGCCGTGCGTCCGGGTCTAATCTGCTTTCATTCTTTTGACCTTTGTCTAAATGTCCTTGCCCACTCTTTTTTTGTTTGTTTTTATTTATTTTTATATTTTAAAAAATTTTTATTAGTGAATCACCATGAGGTAGAGTTACAGATTTTCAGGCTTCCGTGCTTGCTTTTCAGTCATACAATGATCGAGTATCCATCCCTCCACCAGTGCCCATTTTCCACCACTAATGGTCCCAGCATCTCTCCCACGACCCCCACCCTGTCCCCCCTACCCCACCCCACCTCTGTGGCAGTGTATTCCCATCTCTCTCTCTCTCTCTCTTTCTCTCTCTCTCTCTCTCTCTCTCTCTCTCTCTCTCTCTCTCTCTCTCTCTCCTTTTGGGTATTGTGGTTTGCAATAGAGGCATTAAGTGGCCATCATGTTTGTTCTACTTGGAGTCTACTTCAGGGTGTATCTCCCATCCTGAGTGGATCCTCCTAGCATCCTTTACTTGGTTATCCCTTCTCTATCTGAACTGCCTTTTGTGACACTGGCTTCTAAGCTGTAGAGTAATCCTCCTGGTACTTATCTCTACTATCTTTGGGAGTTAGTATCCCATTCTGTTACTTTATATTCCACAAATGAGTGCAATCTTTCTGTCTGTCTCTCTCTTTCTGACTCATTTCACTTAACATGATATTTTCCATGTTGATCCACCTATATTCAAATTTCATCTTTTCTAACAGCTGCATAGTATTTCATGGTGTAGATGTTCCAAAGTTTCTTTAGCCAGTCATCTGTTCTCAGGTACTCAAGTTTTTTCCAGATTCTGGCTATCATAAACAGTGCTGCAATGAACAGACTAGAGCAGATGTCATTTCTACTATACTTTTTTGCATCTCTGGGACATATTCCCAGAAGTGGTATTGCTAGGTCAAATGGGAGCTCAATTTCTAATTTTTTAAGAAAAATCATCTATATTGTTTTCCAAAACCTTGCCCACTCCTTAAAGTGGAAAATATATAAATTAAAATTGAAAAAACCTGGAAAATATATGCTTCAAGAAAATATTTAGGTATATTTAATTCAAGAAAATATCTGTGTTTAAAGGAAAAAAAACAAACAAAGAAAAAATACTCCAACTTATTTAGAGGCCAGAGCAATAGCACAGAGGGTAGTGTGTGAGCCTTGCATGGAGCTGTCCTGATTCTATATCCAGTACCCCACATAGTCCCTAGAACACCAGTAATTCCATTTTTGGAGGGTAGAAAATTTTATTGGAAAAAAGAAGAGAAATAAATAGAAACTCCCTGTGTGGGGAGTTTCCATTCTGTTCTGAAGATCTCATTACACAGCTTATTGGTGTGACCAAGTTACTTATATTTTCTCTGTCTCAGTGTCCTCAATTGAAAGTGTGAATAACTAGTTTCAAGGATTGTTTGAGACTGCTTGAGAAGATATGTAAACTATTTTAAAGACCTAATATGAAGAGAGTGCACAAAATATATTAGATAATAATAATATAAGGATAAAGAGAAAAACTTACTATACCAAGGAACAACAATAAAAATTTAATTTGAGAAAAGACTATAATATTCACTAATCATTAAATTCAGTAATCATTAAATTCATTATTAATGTTTTAACTCTAAGATAATATGAAACACTCATAATTAGAAAGTCTATGTTTTACAGCCAAATTTACTAGTCTTTTTCATATCTTTATTAAAAATTGCAGGTGAGGTTAAGCAATATCTGATATTCAGGGGTTTTAAACTTGTAAATAGCATAATGCTTATCATTTAAGGTATTTACTTATAATTGATGTAATTGTTAAACGAGAAAAGTACTTTAAAGCTAAGGACTCCAATAAAAAACTTTAAAAAATAAAGACATAGTAACAATTCTAAATAGTCATTTTTATATGACGAACCGATGTCTCCATAATAAGTCATTTCATATTTGACATAATGGCTTATTCTAAAGTTTATAACTATAAAATTTTGGCTATCTAGAGCTTATTATCAAAATGATACTTAAGTGATAATTATTAGAGAAACTATTGCCTAATTAAACTTGTATTGATTATAGCTTACAAGCCAACATTTAAAGGTAAAGCCCACCTGATAACAGTGCTTTATTCTTTTAATATATTGATGCAGTAATTTGCATGATGTTAAATGTTTTTATTATTTTTATTTAGAAAGATAGTAGTAAATGATTTTACATTTTTATCTTATAGTATCTGAAAATGTCATTTTCATTAAATAAATTGGAAATTAGTTTTTTATGTGTTCTGAGTGAGTATTTATATATTTCTTGTATTTAGTAGAAATAATTAGTAAAGCTAGAAAAATCAGCTAATATTTATGGTAAGTCTTTTAACTACAGAAACAGTTTTTTCAAGAGATAAAAAATTATTCAAATCCTGGATTAAGTTTGGGAAACATGTACTTTAAACTATTTTTCTTCTTTGTCCAAATTTTGGAATATATGACATAATATGATTTTGTAATTTCTCACTACCTCTTTGAAGTCTACATTATAGTAAATATGTGATTTCTTTTATTCTGGATACTTGATAATATGTGTTTGTCCTGTTTTCTGTCTTCTAGAGATCTATCACTTTTTTATATCTACTTCCTAAACTCTATTTTAGCTCAGAGTAGATTTTTATGTCTTCATTTGATTCTGCTTTTATATTTATTACTTCACTCATTTTGATTAGTCAGATTTCAATTTTGTTTTCTTGTTTAACTTGGTATCCCCAGCAGAGCCCAGGGGGCCCCAGAGGCCCCGCTGAGATCCTATGCCAACCTGAGGGCCTGAGTATGTGTTTCTGCTTGGGCCCTGCTCTTCAGGTTGAAGCCACCCACATCTGGCATTGCTGTGGTGAGATAATTTGTTCTGGACTTCCCCTGAAGTTCTCAGGGGACCTGGGATTGAATGACAGATCAATGGGACGGAGATGGATGTTGTGCCCCTGGTTCTAACAAGGTTTTGAGGCACATATCTAATACTAATCTCTCACATGGTTTGGCTCTACTTTCTATTCAAGTAAATATATCTGCTTATTTATTTGAGACATCTTTTTTCTAATATAAGCATGTGACACTAGAATGTACCTTGAACTACCTACTTTAGCACTATTACACACTTCTATTTTTGCATGTTGTTAACAATATTTTAATTACATTGTCATTTATCTCTCCAACTGCTTCAAAGTGTATTGTTTCGGGTGCAGAGAGATAGTACAGCAGGTATGGTGCTTGTCTTGTGTATGGTCAACCCAGATTTGATCCCTACCATTGCATATGCTCCTCTAAGCCGCCAGAAGTGATTCCAGATTGCAGAGCCAGGAGTAAGCCCTGAGCATCACTAGGTGTGCTCACCTTCCCTCCAAAAAAAGTGTGTGATTTAGTTTCCAAATTCTATTAATTTTTAGTGTTATTACTAGATTTTATTTTGAATTTAAATTCCCTAGTAGTCAGAGATTATACTCTACATAATTTACTTAAAAAATTGAATTGAATATCATTGTATGAACTCTCCCCTGGTTTGTCTTTATGAGTGTTGCTTATACACTTGAAAATAATGTAATTTTACTAGGTTATAAAGGTGCTCAAGGTCAAATTGGCAGTGAGTTTTCAAGTTTTACGATATTTCATCTTTTTTTCTTGTCAATTACTGAGCAAAAACCACCACCAACAAAAAACCCCGATAATCCATTTGTGGACCTCTTTTCATTACGTGATTGTCAGTTATTCATCATGTATTTGGAGGGGGGGAGTTGCCACACCCTCTATGCTCAAGGATTACTCCTGGCTCTGCACTCAGAAATTACTCTTGGTGGTGCTCAAGGGACCATATGGGATGCTGAGAATCAAACCTGGGTCTGCCAAGTGCAAGACAAACGCTCTACGCACTGTCCTATCGCTCCAGCCCCTCATTATACATTTTTTGTTTGTTTTGTGGCACAAATTAGGGATCAAGCTAGTGTTGGCAACATGTAAATCTATCACTTTAACCCCTCTATTATCTCTCTGGCACTTCACTATTTATTTTAAAGCTCTATTATTAGAGTTACATACATTTAAAACATATGTCTTCTTGTTGAATTAGAAAAGTATTATTAACCTTTATCATTGTAACATAGTTTTCTTTATCTCTGAAACTTATCTTGTCCTGAATATTGCATTGCATATTTATTTTATTTCCATATTATATTGGTTGTTTATTCTATGTCTTAATTTATAAACAGCTTTATCTTATAAAGCTAATTTCTTATAAAGAACTATTACAGGTACTGAAATTGTGGTGACCCTAACAGATTGGAATGTTAAATGTATTGACTTTACTATCACCTCTACTACAAAAAGGTGGGGAAAATAGAGACAATAATTTATGTCATCAATCAAAATTAACAAAATGCTTATGGAGAGGCCAATATACATGAATGTTAAAAAATATGCAACCTAGCTATATGAGTTCCTGACTAAATTTAAATTAGCAGGTGATTCTGTTAACTCACCTCTGAAATATTGTATAAATTTGGGCATCATATTGAGACATTTGAAATGTCTACTGTATCACCATGGTCCCGAAATCTTCATATCTTGGTCAGGTCTTTTGACAACTCATACTAAGGGGAAGTGTCCCTCTGTAACTGATAAGGGAAATTTTAGAATTTATTTGTCTAAATTCTAGGGAGCTAGCCTCCCTGATCTTAAGTAGCTGATATTCAGCCCTTCCCCTTTTATGACTAACTGAACTGTATGTTTATGCAGTGTAATGTAGACTTCACACAATAGCAATCATTGTGATTATATGCCATTGATTTTTAATTGGAAAGTCAACTCTTTTAGTGATATGAGTTAGCATGTTTGAGTTTTCAATGTAAGAAAATTCCTTGACAGGTAGGCTCTTGCCATTTTCTATGAGAATAATATTTAAGTTATATATAAATATATGAGAATTTTTATTTCTCCAAGCCAAGAGTGGGAGAACCCTATTACGAAGGAAGCAGTTGTTGATCTCCATGACGGAGGTTTAGCATTTGAATTTTGCAGCTTCCTAGCTTGAGATCTGAAGTAAAATGTTTCAGTTTGGTGCTGTGCCCTTATTAAGTCAAGGTCCATTAGGGCCTGCAAAGGAATGAAGAGACTGTGAGGGAGAGAGCCCTATAGAGTTTGAAAGCCTTTGTTATTTTTCTTGACCTGTGGCCTTTTAGTTCTTGGCAGAAGTCAGACTTAATTCTCCAAGGAATTTCGGACTTGTATTTTTACATCTACCATAGTATATCAAGTATCCAGGAATTCATATATTCCAGATAAAAGTCAAGATATTTGATAATAAAATTAGTATGAAGCACTGGTTCCTTTCACTGAATTAAATTTGTTTTTAATTAAATCACAGTGAGAGACACAATTACACATTTGTTCTTGATTGGGTTTCAGTTATATAGTATTCCAACACCCATCTTTTCACTAGTGTACATTTTCTACCACCAATGTCCCCAGTTTCCCAGCCCACCTGCCTGCCTCTATGGTATGCACTTTTCTTCTCTCTATATCTTTTTCTGTATCCTTATGGGCATTATAGTTTGCAGTACAGATACTAAAAGGTTATCATGTACATATCTTTACCCACTTTCAACATTCAGTAGTTCTTGTCCAGAGTAATCTTTTCTACCTATTATTGTCATACTGTTCGCTTCTCTATCCTAACTACCCTTTGCCTCCCTGGATTTCTTATATTAACACTAACAATAATATAGAACCCATACTTGAACCTTAAGTTTCTCTCTTGGTGTTGTAAACTCTGGGATAAATATATAGTGATATATATAGTAAAGTATATAGTATATAAAATATATAATAAAGTATCTACCATTATGCACAATGCTATTTTTATGGCTTAAAATTTTTCTGTACTTTTCCAATTCATCCTTATCTCCTATTCCAGTTCCTACCAACTTTTTCAAAATCTACCTCTAGAATGGAGCCTTTTAATATTGGGTTCTTTCACATGACACTATGCATTTTAGACCCCTACATGCATTTTCAAGACTTTTTTGCTTATTTCATTTTCACACTCAATAGTATTCTGCTACCTGAATGAGCTACTATTTATTTTTCCATTAAACTGTTAAAATTTCTTTGTTGATTCTGAGTTTTGGCAATCATCAGAAAAGCACCTTAAATGTCATTGTTCAGGAACATATATAAAAAAAACCTATATTTCCAGCTCCTTTGGGAAATCATGAGGGAATGAGATTGCTAGGTCATATGGTATTACCTTCTTTTCTTTTCCAGGAAAGTCCTTGAGTGGCCTTCCTAGTTTGTATTCTTAACAGCAATGAAGGAATGAATGGTAGATCTTGTTGCTTCACTTTCTTGCCAATGTTAATCATTGCAAGTATTCTGAATTTTGTGTATTCTGATATAGTGGAGCTTCTTTGTTAGTGTCTACTGTAATATATGACCCTTTTTGAGTGTGGCAAACTTAAGACAGTTTCCTAATTACTCTTATTTGATTATTTTTAATTCCAAACATATTTCTCTTTGATGGTTAGCAGCAAAATCTCAATCCAGATTATGATATCCCTGAATTTTCTTCCTAAACTTAATTGAAATCCTTCAAATATTTGAGAAAACTCAACTCAAAGTTATGTTAATCTTGTGATTATTATTTCTAGATTCCACACTTAATTTCCAGGTCTTTTATTGGTTTTGCACTCTGTACCTTGAACTCTATTATTAGATGCTTTTTTTTTGAGTGCAGGGAATTCTTTTTTTTATTTAATTTTATTTATTGAATCACCATGAGAGCAGTTACAAAACTTTCAGGTTTAAGCCTCAGTCATATAATGAAACACCCATACCTTCACCAGTGCCCATTCTCCACCCCCCAAAACTCCAGTATACCTCCATCCCATTCCCTCCCCCTACCAGTGGGGCAGACAATTTCCACATTACTCTCTCTCTCTCTCTCTCTCTCTCTCTCTCTAGTTTGATTACATTCAATATTTTGACATCAGACCTACCATTATTATTTGAGATTTTACCCCAACACTCAGAACTGATGAAAAAGGCAACAGTAGACAATTTGTTTTCTATTCCTGGTTTTGAATAACATATGATGCTGCATGGCTGCAGTAGTGGCTGCGCAGTTTTGAAATTCCGAAATTTTAACAATTAAATCTGGAAGGATTTCTGCCAAAGCCTGCTGGGTTTCGAGATTTGTTTCTGAGTCTCTGTGATCATGGCTGTTAGTCAGCTTGATCAGGAGCCATAGAGGCCATTCATGGGTGACGTCAAAGGGTCTTGTTGGGACGGAAAGGAAAGGGCCGACTCCACCCCCATCCCATGACGCCCTGAGTGTCTCGTCACTGAGGCCTGTCCAGTTGCCTCTGGAGGATGGTGGCCACCATGCCGCCAGGGGGAACAAGCCAAGGCACGAAACCTATTCCTACCTGGGGTGACCCAGCGCCTGTAACCTACTGCAGGAACTGGACGTATTTCTGCCAAAAACTGTTGGGTTTCGAGATTTGTTTCTGAGTCCCTGGGATCATGGCCTTTAAGCAGTTCGATCAGGAACTAGAAAGGTCTTGCCTCCAATTATATAGCTGAGTCGGAGGTGGTTTGTGATGTGTCCCCTACATACCTAACTTTTGGCTGTTCACTTTCTTCGTAAACTTTGCCCCAAGTTTTTGGAGTCTGGCCAAAGGCACAGCAGCAATTTTGGGGTATCTGTAAATCTGAAAGCACCATCAGGCTGCTGATGCACTCACCTCACAGGTATAGATTGACTTGCTGGTGGTACCATACCCCCAGGAATTCCTTATGATGTAGTCTATCAGATCCATTCAGAAGAAAAGACAAATTAACACAATTCCCTATACAAATTATTTCTTAAAATGCTTGAATTAACTATACTTTTTAAATTTTTATAAATATTTTTCTCCACAGTACTTTCAATTATTTACATTGTATATTCAGATATTTTAATTTCTACTTGCTAATAAATTAATATTAATTATGCTGAATTTTAAGTGATAACCCTAAGACATATTATTCTTATTATACTGCCTAAGAAACAGAAACTCAGTTTACTGATGTTTTTATTCACCACAGATGTTGATATTGCCATTTTGTGCTAAAAGCATCAATGAATGTTGGTTGATGGATGGTTAATTAAATCTGAGCAGTCATGCATTATCAGGGAAAGTGACCCACAAAGCAGATTGATATCACTATAAATTCATGATCACCAGTTTCAAATAGGTCTAAATTTTTTCACTTACAATTTCACTATGTTTCTGCTTCAACTTGTCCATGCGTTTTTATGACTATTTCAAGTTAGCTTATATTTTCTACATTTCTGGCCACTCATCCCCATCAAGCTCACTATTCCCATCACTATTAGTATACTGCCCCATTTGTCATTATCAGTGTCCTGAAGTTATAAATTCTCAGAAATGTAACTTAGCATTTGACCTCTTTCCTCTTTCTCCTTTTCAGTTGTATTGTTCAATAAAATTCTTTAAGTAAGGTCTATTTTCATGTTTCTATTGTTTATTTATTACAATGTCGTGAATTGAACCTAGTGTCTGATGGATGCAATAGAATGGCTCAACTACCAACTTACATTCCAGTTTCTAACATCTCATTAAACAAGTTGCATTATTTTTAAATTCTTTCTTCTCACCAGAAATATCTATAAATTCCGCTGTATCTCTTCTCTCTTTTCCAGCAAAAAATTTTCCATGAATTATTTGGACTCAAAATCTCTGTATTCACATCCTGCTCCCTACATAATCTAACCTTTTATTTTATAATAATGTATAATTATTGATAATGTAAACTCATTTTATCTACAAATGCTTATTTTCTTTTCATACCCATTATCCTTTAACCTGTCCTGACATATGAAATTATTGAAGATCTTTTTCTTAAACCACTTCAGTTTTGCAGTTTGGTCCATTGTGTTCATGATACATGTTCTTTACTTATCATTTACTTCGTAATGATGCTCCCATACACACCCTGCTCTTAAATATAGATGGATATATATTTATATAGTATAGTAGAACTGATAGTACAGCAGAATCTCCTTCCCCCAAGTCAGGCTGTCTTTACCCGGGCCCCTTGGAAGAGGCAGGTTAAGTTTCCCTCCCTGTCCCAAGCAGAACCTGGGCAGCTGAAAACATCCAGAACCCAGCCACAGCCATGCTCAAGGCTACACTCCACAGGCTCAGACAAGCCTCACACATGAAGAAACTGGCAGAGGAGGCCAGGGCTAAGATCTCCAAGCCTGCTCGAATTGGTACTGGGCCACCTCCACCCAGATCCCCCATTTTCCAGTAGCTTGGCAGTGACCCACAAACTAACACTGGCACCATGTAATCCCATCAATAGCCAAGATCCAGAGACTATAAGAATCTCCCAAAGCACTTTTCTCTCTACAACCATGATCCTAAATCCTTCTCTATGTTTTCAGGAGACCTAAACTGGATACTCTCTTAAAAGAAGTAACTTCTCCCTCCTTGAAAATGGATGATATCGAAGGAAATCTCTAGGCTATTGTTGCTGTCTGTCAGTTAGTTGGTCTATAAAGTCTTCTTAAGTGTTTTATAACACCCCTATTATCATCGAAATATATACATAAAAGTATGATATGGGTTATAAGACTATAGTCTAGCCTACTGATGTACATAAAGCAGCACACATGTGTTGGGTTTTTTAACATACTTGCTTGTATTCTCTTATATACATTCTATATCCCTCTTGAAGAGCCTGGCAAGCTACAGAGAGTATCCTGCCTGCATGGCAGAGCCTGGCAAGCTCCTCATGGATTGTATATGCCAAAAACAGTAACAATAACAGGTCTCATTCCCCCCGACCTTGAAAGAGCCCTCCAATAAGGCACCGTTGGGAAGGATGAGTAAGGAGAGGCTGCTAAAATCTCAGGACTGGAACGAATGGAAATGCTATTGGCACCCGTTTGAGTAAATCTATGAACAATGAGATGACAGTGATACAGTGATAGTAGAACTGAGATATGCATTTGCCACAGAAAATGTTGAAAAAGCATAGTTGAAATTTATAGTTGAAGTTTACACTGGAAATTGTATATATACATATAGATATAATTCTTCACTTCCCAAATAATTTTTGCATATATTACTATGCAATATTTATGGAGTTTACATTTTATAACTGCTAAGTGTCAGTTTAATTGGAGATATTTCACTTCATAATTTAAGGCAATACCATTTAATAAAATATAATTTTAGTGTGAGAAGGCCATCATAATTATATGCATATATTTCAGTTACAGTAATGGGGATGTTATAAAATACTTAAGAAGACTTGATAGACCAACTAATTGACAGAAAGTAACAATAGCCCAGAGATTTCCTTCGTAGTCATCCATTTTCAAGGAGGAAGAAATTAATTCTCCTAAGAGAGTGTCCATTCTAGGTCTCCTGAAGACCTGGAGAAGGATTTAGGATCATGGGTGTAGAGGTAAAGAGGAATGATATCAAGAACACCTGTTAGCTTATATTTAGTCAGGATCTCCTATAGTATGGTTTTGAATCTGTTCTTAGCTTTTAGCATCTTTGGACATTTAGAGAACTATCTTTTTTTTTTCCTACCCTCTCTTAAGTCAAAGTATCACTCTATCTCAATGATTCTGACATTTGCCAGTGTCATTATCATATCAATACATATAACATTTTCTAATTCTCTACACCAACATCACTTTCTCCTTATGACTTCATCATTTAGTAAAATAATTATTGTGATAGTACATTTAATTAAATTATCTTATTTCTTTTTCTCTCAGGAGCTTATACAATTATCTTTTCTCTATATTTGTTTTAAATTTATTTTTATTGAGATACTATTGGATAACATAGCTGTAAATACTTATATTTTAAGTATTATTGTTTCTTATCCCTAGTTATCATCTTAAGATGAATATAAATGCTGTATAATTATACCTTTAACTTGATTAAAAAGTCCTCACGACATTTCCACTATTTTCTTTTTAATTTGGGTTTTTGGGCCACACATGGTGGTGCTCAGAGCTTACTCATGGCTCTACACTAAAGGATCACTCCCAGTAGGGCTTGGAGGACCACAAGTGGTGCCAAAGACCAAACCAGGGTTGGATGTGTGGAAGTCAAGTGCCCTACCCACTGTACGATAGCCCTAGCTGTACGTAGGCCCTCCACTATTCTTAGATCAAACTGGACAGCAGAACCTAGTCTGGTATCTATACATCTTTTTCATTTTATTACATATCTTTATGTCATACTGTCATTCTCCTTCTTTCTCACATGTACCATTTTTTTCTCATTACTTTTTATCTAGTCTTCAAAAGATGGAAAATTACATTTTTCTATGTATGTTATGCATCATTTGAATATAAGCAGATTGCATTGATTATTTGATCTTAGTTTAGGAATTCTGGCATTTAGTGACTCAATTTTTAATGAAAATTATTGTTGCAGGATATATTATGTTTAATTTACTTAATTCTTCAATTATTAACTGAAGAGTTACTTTCTCAAGAGCTATAATTGACTCTCCCTCCATCAGGCTGCTTTGTATTTCTCAGTTTGCAGCTTATTCTAGTATATGTAATTGTAGTCATTATATTAATATTTGTCTAATTAGCTAAAGACTTTACTAGATTATAAAAGCATTTGGTTTTATTTTAAAATATAACTCCAGAGTTTAGTATAGTCTCTACTTCAACTACCCTCAGTAAATATTTTAAATGAATAATTTATTACTTAAAAAAGACATAATGAGACATAGTCTTGAAATAGGTTAATGTAGACATAATAAAGGGGTTAAAAGGAAGGCAATCAAGTGTTTGAATAGAATAATTTAATTGATAATAAAGCTTCTTCCTTTGAATGACTTAAAAATTGACATTTACTTTGTAGATTAAAGTTTTTCCCTTTGTTTATATTTTTATTTTTTTATTTTATTTTTCTGGCTTCCTGCCACATCCAGCTGTGATCAGGATTTACTCCTGATTCATCACAAAGAAGTGCATATTAGGTGCCAATTATTGAACTTGATTCAGCCATAAGTAAGGCATGAGGTTTAGTAGTTGTATTATCCTTCCAGCACTTTGTTTATATTTTGACTAAAAATAAATTTTATATGATTGAATCTGATAAAATACACTTGGTTACTCATTTGATAAGCAATCATGCAAGTATCTGTTCATTACACTTCTTCAATAATTTTACTAATTACCTATGATAAGTATCCGGGGCCTTGACTTCACATTGCTGAATCTTAGAAGGGATAGATGTGAACAGACAAAGTGTGATAATGACTTTATTGATTTAGAAAGAACAGAAAAGAAAGTGTATAAGAAGATAGTGTTGACTTCAGACTTCAAATTGTCCAAGGATTATTACACTCCACATGTTTAAAAAGAAAATAAGAAAACAGCAGCACTCATTAGTTGCTGAATTTTCATGGGCAGAAAAAAACTGTGGATTCCTGGTTGAAGAGGTAGTAGTGGCAAGATGATTTGTTTAAAACTCTATCATTTAATACCAAAAAATAGAGAAAGTCTGTTCTTAGAAATATATATAAAGGTCAATAATTTTTATATTATAGAGAATGCATGAATGTCTAGAAATATGTATCAAGTTTAGTGCATTTAAGATTATAGAAATGAGCAGATACACAGTTGAAAATTCTCGATAACTTGCTTGACTGGGTCGACTTGCTCAAGCAGGCCCAGTAACGTCTCCATTGGAGACTTTGTTGTTACTGTGTTTGGCATATAGAATACTCTCGGTAGCTTGCCGGGCTCTCCGAGAGGGGCGGAGGAATTGAACTCAGGTCGGCCATGTTGGCCGCTTGTAAGGCGAATGCCCTACTGCTGTGCTAATTTCCTAACCTGTTTTTGGGTTTTCTTTGAAAAGTGGAAACAGTTAAAATCTTGAAGAGATTAGGAAATCATATGCTTCTAAGGCAATTGTTTTTTCTTTCATTATCTATCCCTACACATTGCTTGGGCTAGAGCGATAGCACAGCGGTAGGGCATTTGCCTTGCACACAGCCAACATGGCCAACCCAAGTTCTATTCCTCCGCCCCTCTCGGAGAGCCCGGCAAGATACCGAGAGTATCTTGCCCACACAGCAGAGCCTGGAAAGCTACCCGTGATGTATTCAATATGCCAAATACAGTAACAACAAAGTCTCCAATGGAGACGTTACCGGGCCTGCTTGAGCAAATTGATGAACAACGGGAGGACAGTGACAGTGACAGTGACACATTGCTTAGGTTTTAGAACTGGACATAGCATAACAGGTAAGTAACCCTGTAGCCTTTCTAGTGACATGTGGCATGTGAAAAATTAGAAAACCAATAAGTAAACACAGTTTTCCATAAATAGATGATTTAAAAACTGAGACAAGAACCCAATTCTGCCTCTTAATTCACCTGTAATTTAATAAAAAGTACCACTAGGTTTATATGAGCAAGAAATAATAGAAATAATTATAAACATTTATTGGATGCCAATATGCTCATTACCATGCAGAGTGCCATACATATGTTATATCATTTAAGTGGCATAATTATGTAAGAAAAGTACTATTATTAGAGTCATTTGGTACTTCAAGACACTAAGCTTTATGAATCTTAACTCCCCCAGTATCTATTAGCTAGTGAGAATAGAGACTGAAACATAAATTTATCACAGTTAAATTATCATTCTTATTATTTAATCTCTGAATCACATATGAATTGTAATTGTCTCTGCTTAATGAATTAGGAAAATGCACTTATAGACATGATATCTTTTCTTTCACTACATTTATAGTGTTCACAATTTTAGATAGTAAAAACTGTGTGTGCAATGAATCTGCCTTTGAAGTCTACATTGTGGTCAATGTAGTGCAAGTTATCTTCCCTTGTCAAAATAAAAATGATAGGTACTGCCAGAGAAAAAGCAACTAGGTTTGATTATAGTCTTTACCTCTGTGATACACACTTTAGAGTCTACAGGATTCCTGTGAAATTATAGCTCTTCATATTTCAGTGTTTCAGTCTAATATGTTCTTTATTTTTACATTGGCAGCATGTCGTATAAAAGACAGTTTTGTATTGATGTAGCTTTTCCCAGAGGGTCTCAAATTTTTCTACTTTTATTATATAGGTAACATATATAAATCTGAGATCACAAATTAAGGTTGACAAGAAATGTCACTTTCTTTGTTTTCTCAAAGACACAGCAATTTTTTGAGCCTCTGCTTTCGATCTAGTGGGAAAATATTTAATCACAGTCAATCTGAGGTCATTTCATTCACTCAATTCAATGTTCTTAGTCAAATCAAAGTTTTTTTCCACTTCCAATTTATCACCAATGAACATCTAAGATCTATTTTCCAAAGGGTTTGAAGTAGCATCAAGACATCAATAAAAGGAGAATAAGACATTGTAATTTTCAGTCATCTACACATCCTATCCTCTTAAATTTATATCATATCTCCTGATTGTGAGCCTTGGTTTCTGTATGCTTCAATATTCTGAGAGAGACATGTTCTCAAATAGTCATTGTAGACATAAAAGGCAGTTAGTTGCACGCACTTTATTCTCATTATGAGTCCTTTCTTCCTTTAGACCTTTCTCTCACCACTTCCTTATCACTTTTTGAAGGTGGACACTAAGTGGCTGGTCTTATTTCCAATTGGCTTTCCAAATTTTCACCTGCTAAGAACTTTTGTAGAGACATTTAAAACATTTTTATCCTATGATATTTTATGCATTGAATTATGCTTGCCACCAAAATATGTTGATGTCCCAAAGCATTGTAAATGTAATCTTATTTCAAAATAATATTATAAAGTTAAAATGAGTTCATTAAAGTGGATTCCAAATCCAATATAACTGATGTCTTTAAAAAAAAGGAAAAAAAGACAAGAATACTACAGCCATGTAACTTAAAAGGAAAATATTGAATGGAAGCATGTACAAATCTCGGTTATGACAAATGTAGTGGACCATCAACAGACTCTGTGAAGATGAAAGGAAATATTCTACTAAAATAACCCTGAAAGAACTTACAAATACTTGACAGGCAAATATTCCCAGTGTTCTTGGATTCTAAAACTTATTTGAAATCTTATTATATTATTCATGTGCAGGACTTATTTTAAGACATAAGTAACTAGAAAGATAAGGCATAGTATACATCTCTTTTTTTCCTTTCCTTTGGTTTTATCTTCTCTGTATCTCAATCAGTTCATAAAAAAACATAAAATGTATTATGGATTCTCTTATGTGTGATCCCTTTCCCAAGGAGCATAAGCTAAATGGAAGAAGATAAGGGTAACAGAAATTACCAGAAAGAGAATAGCTTTGACTTATTTTCAAAATAATTGTAGTATTGCATGGAAAGTCTTTTGAAATTTGAAGTTAGGTGATCAAGATCTGATGGTTTTGTTATTAATAGAAGTTTCACCACTTCTTTCTTTGGTAACAGAGTAATCACCCAGTTAGTACTCCTTAAATAGTAGAATTACACTTGGTTCAGTATGAAAATTTTGGAGGGAATTAAAATGTATCACTTTCTTCCTTATAAAGAGAACTGTTTAAGCTTAAGGGAAAGCGTGGGCTTAGGAGTGAAGTTTAAAATCGTGCTTTACATTTCACAAAGGGATTTTGTTTGCATTGGTTCTATTTAAGAGTTTAAAGTAGTATTAACACTAAGATCTAGGATTACCTGATTCTTTATATTAACCTGTTTCTACAAGGGCCTTGAAGGTAAGATACACAAATAAGAGAGAAATCAGCACAGATGAATAAAGCTTTTTACCTCAAGTCACATACAGAATTCTTAAGTGTTGGGCTGACCATGTGGAGGAGTCTCTTTCTATGACTTGCTTTCTTTGGCATTTGCATTGGACTTCCTTCTGGCATCTTGGAGCAATTACAACTTTCTTCTATGCTACTTTATGCACTGAAAAATTACTAAACTGTTGATACTGTACTCTAACATTTTGACATTTTACAAAGGAGGCTAGAGTTAGCTCAAGCAGGTACTCTATATTTTTATATTCTAATATTTATTCATTTTAAATTTTTAAATCTTACAAGGTAATTTACAACATTTGGTTACATTTAAGATTCAAACACCAAAATCACCATCATTACACCTTACCACCACCATATTTCGGATGCTTCCATCTTGAACCCCAATCCCAGTCCCAAAGTAGAGACAAAATAATATATTTTGTATTGTTTGTTATTAAAAACTGCTGAAGATGTTACAAAAAAGTATTTTTAGAGGAAAGAGTGTGAAGATTGTTCTATTTCAACAGGGGCCATTAAGACGTTCTAAAAGAGATCACTAACATGTTGTTAAAGGTTGAGCCTTACATACAAGTGGTACTACATGGAAAGTATCATGTTAAGTGAAATGAGTCAGAAAGAGTGGGATAGACAGAGAAAGATTGCATTCATCTGGGGAACATAAAGTAACATAATGTGAGATTAACACCCAGGAGTGGCCGAGACTAGTACCAGGAATTTTGCTCCATAACTTGGAGACCAGCCACACATGCTAGGGGAAAAGGAAGCTCAGATAGAGAAGGGAGCACCAAATAAAGGGTGTTGGGAGGATCCTCTCAGGGTGGGAGAAGCATGCTTAAAGTAGATTATAGACCAAACATGATTGCCACTCAATGCCTCTCTTGCAAACCACAGAACCCAAAAGGAGAGAGAGAGAACAAAAGGGAATGCCCTGCCACAGAGGCAGGGTGGGATGCGAGAATGGGGGATGGGAGGGATGCTGGGACCTGTGGTGGTGGAGGATGGGCGCTGGTAGAGGGATGGGTACTTGATCATTGTATGACTGAAACCCAAGCACAAAAATTTGTAAGTCTATAACTGTACCTCGTGGTGTTTCACTAATAAAAAAGATAAATAAAATAAATAAAATAAAATAAAAATAAATAAATAAAGGTTGAGCCTTGTGTACTTTTGTGTGTGTGTATATATATATATATTGTTTTTTATTAAAAACTGCTGAAGATGTTACAAAATCTGTAAATCTGTAAACTATATATGTATTCCATATATATTTCCCTCTAAGATTGGTTGCTTACTACTGTGAACTCCAACAAATGTGGTACCATACACTTGAAGTATGGGTAGGGTGTGTCCTATGAAGTGTCCAGGAAAAGGTTCACTTCTGGGTGAGACTCAGCCAAAGCATATGGAGAGTGGTATTGATCATGGCGGTGGTTGGGCTCTGGAGGTTTTCAGTTGCCAGGGCTGGGTCCATTGGGGCAAGGAGGGCTCTCACCCACTCCCCTCTGGAGTGCCCCCAGTGAAACAGCCTGGAGCAGAGTTCTGTGGCATGGTTATTGCAAATGTCATGTTATGGTCCCTTGCAGGAGAGAAGAGATATATCCTGATATTTAAAGGATAAAGACAAGGATATATATATTTTTTAATTTTATTGAATCACTGTGAGATAGTTACAAGCTTTCATGTTTGAGTTAGAATCATGCAATGATCAAACAGCCATCCCTCAACCAGTACACAATCCCCACCACCAATATCCCCAGTATATGCCCCCCCCTTCATACCCTCCGTCTGCCTCCATGGCAGACATGATTCCTCATAATCTCTCCCTACTTTTGGGCATTATGGTTTACAATACAGACACTGAGAGTTTATCATGTTTGATCCTTTATCTACTTTCTGCACACATATCCCATCCCGACTGATTCCTCCAGCCATCATTTTCTTAGTGATCCCTTCTCTATTCCAGCTACCTTCTTCCCTTTGCTCACAAGGCAAGTTTCCAGCTATGGAACAATCGATCTGCCCCATGTATCTACTATCCTTAGGTATCAGCCTCATGTTATGATGTTTTATACTCCACAAACGAGTGCAGTCCTATGTCTGTCCCTCTCTGACTCTCTTTCTGATTCATTTCACTTAGCATGATACTCTCCATGTTTATTCATTTATAAGCAAAGTTTATGACTTCATCTCTCCTGACAGCTGCATAGATGGACTGCTTAGTACTGTGAACACAATTTCCATTGTGTAGATGTACCAAAGTTGTTTCTGTAACCAGTCATCCTTTCTAGGGCACTTGGGTTGTTTCCAGAATTTGGCTATTGTGTACAGAGCTGCAATGAACATATATGTATGGATGTCACTTCTACTGCGCTTTTTTGCATCCTCAGGATATATTCCCAGAATGGCATTGCAGGGTCATATAGAAGCTCAATTTCTAGATTTTGAAGGACTGTCCATATTGTTTTCCAGAAAGGCTGGACTATTGGGCATTCCCACCAACAGTGAAAGAGTGTCCCTTTTTTTCCCACATCCACGCCAGCACTGGTTGATTTTGTTCTTTTGAATGTGTGCCAGTCTCTGTGGTATGAGATGATATCTCATTGTTGTTTTGATTTGCATCTCCCTTTTGACTAGCGATGTGGAACATTTTTTCGTGTACCTTTTGGCCATTTGTATTTCTTTTTTGAGTAAACTTCTGTTCATTTCTTCTCCCCATTTTTTTATGGGTTTGAAGGGTTTTTTTTCTTGAACAGTTCTACTAGTGTTTTGTATAACCTAAATATTAATCCCTTATCAGATGAGTATTGGGTAAATATTCTTTCCCATTCTGTGAGTTGTTTATGTATTTTGGTCACTGTTTCTTTTGAAGTGCAGAAGCTTCTTAGTTTGATGTAATCTCATTTTTTTTGTAAGACAAGGATACTTAAAATCATTCATACCTAAACCAGGAATAAGACTGTGCTAAATTTTTTTTAAATAAGACCATTATAAAATAATAATTGGAAATGATAACTCTGGACAAGCACTGAGTTCTGAAAAGAGATAAAGTGATATACATGATAGTGATATACATGTTAACCATTCAGTGACAGTACTGCAAACCACAGAGCCTTAAAGAAGAGAGAGAGAGAGAGAGCTAGAAAGAGATCGAAGAATAAAGTGCCTTCCATAGAACCGTTGGAATATCATATGATTGAAACCCAATCATCAACAACTTTGCAACTCTATCTCATGATGATTCAAAAAAAAAAGAAATAAATTTCAAGTGATATTGATAGGGTCCAACATTAAAAAGCCGGTTATTCCAACTTTAATATTCTCATTGATTTATTAAGTTGGCTATGCAATATATCCTATTAGAATCACATCGTTGTCCTAAAGAAAGAGAGTAGACTTCTATTTTCTCAATGTTTGTCCATAAATTCTCCCATAGATTCTGGTATTGCAATAAAAAGCACTTGGTATAGTTATTTCATTTCAATATCACTTAATCACTTAGTCACTTAACTTCCCGTTAATCGTCGATTTGCTCGAGCGGGCGCCAGTAATGTCTGATTTGTCCCTGTCGCGTGCTAGTGTAGCCAATGGCATCTGTTCGTTCCGGGAACATGAAGAGCCTCAAACCAATCGTTCATGATCTTGATGAAGAAGTATGACCATCTGGTAGGTGGGCAGCCACGCGGTCCTTTGACATCCCGTGGAATCCAGTCGGTAACAGCTCTAGTCCAGTGGTCGTCTTTAAATCTCATTACGTGACCAGCCCAACTGATTTTCGACACCATGGCAAATGAGACAGTGTCCCTGATTCTTGATCGTCGATGGATGTCAGAACTCCAGATTCTTTCTCTCATTTGAGTGAAACATGATATTCCAAGCATAGCTCTTTCTATTCTTCTTTGGGAGACCTGAATAGCGTTCTCATCTTGTTTGCGTAGGGCCCAGGTCTCTGAGGCATATGTTAATGCAGGAAGAACAGTGGAATCAAAGAGATGTGCCTGGAGCCGGAGGTTCTTCGTCCTCTTAGCTATTTCTTCGACGTTCTTGAAGGCGTTCCAAGCCGCTCTCTTCCTCCTGCGCAGCTCGGGTGCCAAATCTCTTCGATAGCCATGTCCACTTGCCAACATATCAAATTCCAGAGTATGGATATGTTGTTCCCAATGTTCTTCCTTCAGAAATCCGACACGCCATTTCGTCGGTAAAGAAACAAACAGCACCCGGCCCAGATAAGGTCAGACCTGAACACCTGAAGAACCTGCCGTCAGTACTCATCAATACACTGGCTCGGCTCTTCACTCGCTACCTATCTGAATGTAAAGTTTCGTCCCAATGGAAAACCAGCAGGACCGTACTACTGTTCAAGAAGGGAGACATCCATGACATTGGCAACTATGGCCCGATCTGCCTATTGTCTGTCATCTACAAGTTGTTCACTTGAGTCATCCTAAATAGGATTAGCAGAACACTAGATGAAGGACAACCATGCGAGCAAGCCGGGTTCCGCAAAGGATTCAGCAACATCGACCATATCCACATGATAACCAAGCTCATTGAGGTTTCTCGGGAGTTCAAGATGCTGCTCTGTTTAACGTTCATTGATTTAAAGAAGGCCTTTGATTCTGTTGAGACAGAGGCTGTCATTGAAGCCCTAGCCAATCAGGGCATTCAGGCCCAATACATCAGGATCCTCCGTGAGCTGTATTGCAGATTCACTACCAGGATCTCACCATTCTACAAAGAGGTGATCGTTGATGTCAAGGGAGAGGTGTGGCAGGGCGATACCATTTCACCAAAACTCTTCAGTGCCACCCTCGAGAACATCATGCGAAGACTGGAATGGGAAGGAATGGGAGTGAAGATAGATGGTCGGCAACTACACCACCTCCGCTTTGCTGATGACATTGTTTTAATAACACCAAACATCAGCCAAGCGGCACAAATGCTGGCCGACTTTGACCATGAGTGTGTTAAGGTAGGACTACAGCTCTATCTTATGAAGACAATGTTTATGAGAAACAGCCTCGTTCCTGATGCCCCATTCGCTCTCAACGGAACGACCATCTCTGAATGCAACAGCTATGTGTACCTAGGTCGAGAAGTCATTTCAATATAAATACTCCAAAGTTAAATATTTATATTGTAATTAGACATTTCAGCATTCATGAACACTAATCTTTTAAATCTTTGTAATATCACAAAATAAGAATGAGACCTACAGTGTAAACACAAAAAGGGACACAGCAGTTTATCTCTCCATCGCCCACGTTCCATAGTCTCAGGCCATTTCCCCCACTCCAGGGAAGTTGATGGTCGATGGTGATGGGCAGGCTAAGGAAGGAAATGAGGGCCAGGCTGGTTGGTCTTAGTTGCAGTTTATTACAAGGAAGTTTATCCCATAATACAAATTTATGTTATGGAGGGCCCAAGTTCTCTCAGACCATCACCTCCAGGTTCTCTCAAGCATGTGTTCCGTGGAGAGCCCCGAAAATCTCCTTATATAGATCATGGTACCTCTAAAGGTAACAATACAGTGATGTCATGAAAAGGAGTTACAGAAAGAACTTTGAGGCAGCAAAATATCCATTGTTTCTTTGCATCTGCAGGCCAGTAATTTTGGCCTCAGGAAAGAAGATACAAAACCAACACTGAAACCTTTCTTGGGCTAGAAGCACTTGGATTTGCATCCCAAAGATTAGTCTGCTAGAGCCTGGAATCTACATCCCAAAGTTCAGGCCTGGCTAGCACCTGAGATCTGCATGTAAAAGACCAGCCAGGTTTCTGTGAGAAAAGGAAAACTGCCTCTTATAATATACTGAAATTATTTACTGAAGGCATTTTGAAGGGGAGAAATGTTCAGCCTCATCCAAACTAGTCAGGACACATGGGAAAGCTGCTTCTTGGACAGAATCTCATTTAGCGGATCAACCTACCCTAGAACAGAATCCCCTGGGTGTGTTTCTCCTCTCTTTGTCCAACAAACATATAAGCATACACAATATAAATCATTTTGTGTGGACACATTAAGAAATACTTTAAGCTTATAGAATTGCTCTCCTAGGGCCATCTCGATCTCAGACTACAGTGCTCAGGCCAGATAGTCTTTCCTATCCCTAGCAGGGTTCTAGTCTCATCGTTGCTTTTGGATCATGATAGTATTTGCCTATGATCAAACTCTTAACCTATAGTTAAGAATTGTGGTACTTTGGCCTGGCCCATCTCGATGCCAGGGTAACACATAACTTACCACTTGCCCTGGTTCCATCCAGTCCCTCGTTGGGACCCTGCTTTGAGGGACACTAGGAAGTGAGGGCAACTGAGGCTTAAGTTGAGAAAGCAGATGCCTGGGAATGAATCATATTCAAAGCCAATAAAATACTAAGTTACAAAGCATAATATTAATTGTCTTCCTGTAGCTATACAAAAAGGACAATGCATTAAAGTAAACTATTCAAAAGACATAAGGAGAGGAGAAAAGCAACATTAACTTACAAGTTCAGTATCCTAGAAGGATCTGACCTTACAAATTAACAGATTCCAATTAGGGGAAAAGCTGATTAAGTGGTTGGGGAGGAGAGCATAGATAAGTGGTTACAGATAAACAAAGTAGTGGGAGTGACTTGGGAGCACTGTGATGGGTGCAACCTGATAAACCAAAGCTCCTTGTGGTAAAGGAGAAAGGACAAATCAATTGTTATCCTACACCTTCTCATGATCAATCCAGATGAGCCCTCTTCATTGCAGAAATATTTGTCAAGAAAAGGAAGAGCTGTGAGCTCCCCCAAAGCAATCTCTTATATCAGGTGTTAAATAGAATTAACTGCATTATGCCCCTTCTATCACTAGTGGTGTACTTAGTCATCCTCAAGGGTAGAGTGTCATCTGGGAATGAGAGCAGCTAAATGATGAGTGGTGGGAGGGTCACTCCTCCTTGGGCAACCTCCTCTGCTGGGCTCTACATTTTCCCTCTGCTCTCAGAGCTCATCAGGGTCTCTGGCAACAGAGCCTCTGCTAAACAGCCCTTTGGAAATGACTCACACAGTCATAAAGAGCACTTACTTAGGGAGGATAAAAAAATCACACTGTACTGGAACTCTTATTTTTCTGAGTCCCGTTCCTAATGTCCTCTGCTTACTTGAATCCTGACACATGTAGGCAGATGCCTATGGTCATGTGCCCTGTATGGGCTTCCAAAACAGCAATCAGGCCTATGGTCCCATTAGGCCAAAGGCGAATTACACTAATGAAGAATGAAACCTATAATACATTACCATTTTTTCCTGAAATCGAGGTGTGTATATATATATGTATATATATATATATATATATATATATTATTTAATTACTTCCACAGCCTTTAATTGTTCACTGTTATTTCCAATTCATAGGTAATGTAAGTAATTTGTAAAACTTACAGTATTTATGAATTTACGAAAGAAACCTAAGTCTAAAATTTTTGGTGTTAAATCCAGTTTTCTGTTTGACATACTCCAGCCAGTTTGCCTATTTATTTGAATATCTTTATTCAAAAAAAGGACACTCTCTACACATTCCCTTCTAGATCTGTTCTTAAGTGTTACTGATTTGATTATAAACTTAAACTGCCTTATCTATCAGGTACTGTGCTTCTTTATTCACAAAATGGGAATAATTATTGCTGGCTCCTAGACTCTTCACAGGAATAGTTTCAGGTTTAATTAGAAATTGAGAAATGATTTTAGAAACCTCGGTGCATCCATTGGATATTAATGGACTGAACTATTTTCAGCCAATTAATTAGACAATCTATTTAAATTCAAATCCTCAATCATATCTTTAATTGTACACCTTGCATCACTCCCTTTTCAGGAAACATGTAGATTATTCTCTTACTCTTATAGAAACTTACTCTTTTGAAAAGAACTGAATTCAATAACAACTTTTATTTGAACTTTTTGGTGAGCCATATAGTCCAGGATACTTTCTATTTCTTATAAAACTGCATGATGATTAAATTTATCCATTTGAGGAAATGTAGAAGTTCATAAGAAAACATTTAAAGGAGACAAATGGCCTTCTTCATGTCACTGAATTTAGGTAGATTATCACAAATAGCAATATATGCTCTCATTTACTATGAGAAGTATTCAGTATCAAATACTAAAATTGCACAGCCTAGCTTCCCCCATTATAATTTCCAAATTATAAAAAGAAGACTGTAGGGTGTGATTCTTGTGAATGAGTTATTGTATAATAACAAGAATAATAATAATAAAACAAAAATGAATTCTGTTATTCCAGTAAACTTATTTTCCCTTTGGTTTATGGTTAGGATAACAATTAGTTGCTTCTAGCATATAAAAGAACATAAGAGATTTGTTCTTCACATTTTACAGTCGCTGGTGGAATAAACAGACCCCATTGTCCTCTCTTTCTATAGGGATGTGCATCTTATGTGCCAGTTTAAAGTTCACAGTCCTGACTTCTGTGATTGGTTTAGAGATCAAACATGTGATGAAAAGAGACCAATACAAGTTTCTTAAATTATTTTTAGTACTGTGGTTAATAAAATCTGTTTCTTGGTGGTTGAGTAGCTCTATGAGCTGGATTTGGATTTGCTGATAATTGCATTTTCTACATTGCAGAAAGGGCTCTATATAAGAAACCACTGCCAAGAGGGAAGTAAAGGAAACAGAGTGAAAAAAGGGAAAGTGTGATGGAAAAGGAGTGTGTGAGAGAGATTTCAGATAATTCAGATGGATTATTTCTCATTTGCAGTCATAAGTATGAAGTTTGACACTGTGGAATAATATTAAGAAATAAACTAATGTTGTAAATTACAACCAGAGGATAAATAAGAAATTGAGAAATTCAATTTATAGTAGCAATATCCCAGAATCCTAGAAAAAATAAATATTTAATAAAACATAATTTTGCTTATATTCATGTATAGAGATGTTTGTAAATAAAATTATAATAAATTATGGAAAAAATAATTAACCTCATGACATTTTCTTTCTCCCAGTTACATCTTAATTTTATCCAGTTTAATATAACATCCTATGAAAAAGTTATTTCCACTTTATAGTAAAAATGTCTGAAAATTCAGTGGATTATATATTTTGCCAAGGATCATATAGTTCAGCCTTGTGACTGATCAAGGACCAAACAGTAGATGAGGTATGCATTGCACTGCGTTCAGTATGCTGCACGATTCATGTGGCTTAGTGTGAGAACTCATCACTACTGGCTAAAATTGTTATTCTAACTACAATCTTGTTTAGAGTTATATAATCAGAAAATGTTAGCATGCAAGAGGGGTTTCCAACCATTTACCCTGGTCATCTAACATAGTCAAGAGACAACAGGTCAGAAAGGCTGATATTTTTACCTCAAATTCAGTAACATTTTATTTGAGGTAGATATGTGTATAAATAAACTTCCAAGGTCCCTTCCGATCTGGTAATTTAATTGATCTAATTTCATAGTATAAAAGTGGTTTATGTGTTCCTAAGTACAGCAAATTCAGTGAAAATGTAAGAAGGGATACTCTAAGAGCCTTTGAAATTTTATTCTTTAGAATTTATATGAGCATAATGCAAATGGTGTCAATTCTATTATCTTCTGCACAAAATGTTTCCTTCTCAAAGCCAAATCAGGGACAGGAAATATGGAACTGTGCCCCAAGTAGCTCAAGGGCAGCTGGCCACTTCTATTTCTAGATCCAAAACACCTGCATTTCTCAAAAGCTGGGGCTGTTTCAGAGAAGACATTTGGAAGTCATCAATATACTTACTGTGGATTTGAGAACCTTGAAATGTCAAGTTTTAGCTTGAGGCCAACTTGGATTTGTGAGCCCTCTTACTGATGGGTGATGAGATCATTTACATTGGATTATACCTCCAGTGTGTGAGCAATTCAGTAAGTGATGAATATAGTGGGAATTACTGCGGTACATCTGCTGGACACTTTTATAAAATAGCTCTCTCATCTCACCTCCTAGGTGTGCAATCTTCAATCAGGAAACATATTTGAAGCAGGAAATCAGTTCTCAAGCCTAGGGCTGTATCATCTGCTTCTGTCTCCTTCACAGTGTAATTTTGTCCACTGTCATATTGCAAGTAGACTACCGTTGGACAATGATTCATGGTCATAAAGTGATACAGTCAGAAAAATGACTCCAAATTTGCAGCAGAACTTTCTCCAGGGTAGGGTCGGGAGAGGGACAGATGGAGAGAGGACAGAGAGAAAAGGGAGGTAGAGAAAAAGAGGCTAAAGGAGAAAGATGGAGAAGAGGGATAAAGAGAAAAGAGGGAGGAATTTTTATAATGTGATATTATGATATTAATGTGGACTCATGGGGGAATCATAGACAAAATAAAGAAGAATACCCAGGGCCAGAGAGAAAGTACAACGGATAGGATAACACTTACCTTGTTATCTAGGTTATCTTGGTTTGATCCCTGGCATTGCATATGGCCCCCAAACCCACTAAGAGTAATCCCTGAGCAAAGAGCCAGGAATAATCCCTGAGCATAGCCAAAAGTGGCCCCAAAACAAACAAACATAAATAATACCTATTTGAATGCAGAGAAAATAGTAGACTTCAATAAATGGTAACAATTATTTCAAACTATTCTAACTCTCACTCCTTCCTTTCTCTCTCATTAGTGAGCAAGTGTTTTTTTTTTCCTAGCTCATTAATTCTTGTATAAAGATTTATATATAAGACACTGATGCTTAAGGAGTTAAAGCTCATTGTGATTTTAAGTAGATGAATCTGGTCTCTCCTCAGTGTTCAGTCCTCTCTACCCATGTATGACAATTCACTCTGTCCCTTGGTGCCCAGGCCAGATTACTTTGTCCTTTTGTTTCCCTTCGCTGTCTACATGCCTGCACTGTATAGTTGTCGATTGTCTGATTTTGTCCCTACATCATTTTCTGTACAGTGTATGTTACCCTGATCTGGAAACTGCAGTTGGAATTTTGTCACCTATATCTCTTTTCTGGGGACTTGCTGCTCTGTAACCTTTCATTGGAAGTCTCTAGAACTTCCAATGTACCCCAGAACTTCCCTATCCCCTTGTTTCTACTTTGTCTAAGGGCAGACACGTGTTCATAGGTTTGATCCCTGCAGTCCTACCCTCTGGGTGAGGGGTTCAGATAGTGTCACCTGGTTAGGGACTCCCTATTATTTTCCTTCTGACTCCCACCCCCATAATCTATTTTTACTGGACAACCTTTTCTGCAGTCGATATTTAAAATCACCAATAAAATTAACTATTTCATCTGGTACTCTACTTTTCCACTCCCCACAATATCACTTCCACTCTCTCTCATTCTTCATACACTGATTTCTCTTTTAAGGAAATACTACCAATGTGTTTTATCATCTTATTCATCTCTTTAGTTTTCTAAAGGTTATAGATGTATAATGTCAAAATCTAAACCAACGAGGCATATATAAGGTCACGGAAAATTTGTAAGTCCTAGTTGGATTTGGTAAAACAATATCAAGAGGTAGAATGAGATTCCCCTTCCATTTTTGTATACATGTATTCAGCCAACTGTAGCTATTCTTAGGTTTATCTTCCATTTTCCTATTCTATTTTTCCACTCTATCTCTTCCTTCATTTTAAAAAATTAAACCTACTCTTTCTGAGACATATTATTCATCATTGCCTTATTTGTGGTAAAGACATTAACAAAAGAAGCAGTGGAAGTTGGGTGGTTTTATGCAGAAAATTGAAAATCTGTGTACTGTCTGCCAAGACTGAACAATTCTAACTGAAATTAATCTGGAAATCAAATAACTTTACATTCCTACTGATTGCACAGTGTTGTCTTTGGCATGCTTTGCATTCTGTCTGAAATCTTTAGAACCAAATAAAAGTCACTTCAGGAAGGCAATTATCTATTATCTTTGCTTCTTTCAGACACTATCTAATCTTTAAGACTACACTATCTGAATATTAGTCAAATATCTATATGAAATAGAATAATATGATTTTAGGTTTATTGGAAAGGATTACCAAAACATTAGAAATTTGACTGTATTATTGGTTTTCCCTGTCCATTTTACCATAGGGTTTAGCAAATATACTTAAGTGTTCTATATTTTTCATATCACTAGAGATTGAATAACAGAACAGATTCATGGAGTAGTTAAAAGAAATATTTCACATTATTTAGGATGTATTTAAAAGATTTAATAGGAAAAAGGCAAGAAAATTTAGTTGATTGTCTTATAGTTGCTATGAAATAAAAGTCCACTACTCTTAGTGATATATTTGAGATAATAAAATACATATTTTAAATGATACACTTTCAAAAGATACCCATTCTAATGAAGTATGCTGCTTCCAGTAATATTTTTATTCAAGATCATTTAAAAATGATTCTACCTCCCTTCCTTAAAAATGTTGCTTTTATCATTGAAACATAGTTCATAATTTGCTATTTTGTGGGCAGAAACTTTCTTAAACTGGAATACATTATTAGGACCAAATACTGCTTTCCCAGCACAGGTGTCATGGGTAACTAGAAATACCTTGGAAAAACCGACAATATATCTTTCTTTTTTCAGATGGGTAAAGGGAAAGTGAAAGATAAGGAAAGATGTAGACTATGTTGTGAAAGAATGTTTTCATTTAAAGTAGTAATTTAGCAACTTATGTTACCTAAACTTTTAGCATTAAGTTATTTTACTTACTAATCTCTCACTTCTTTATCTTATTTATTATGCCCACACTTTTATGGAGTCTAAATACTTTGCAGTTCTTCACATTGATTGTAGAAAATGTCTGGAGAGGAAATTATCAAACTTTAATTATCTGAATATTTAAATATTTTAATTTATATAAAAACAATTATGATATGAATGAATATATTTAACTTGGACTTCAAATCTCTACTTTATACTCAGAAACTTCTTGGTTCTTTAAACTGAAAGTTTTTTGTAAGAAAATAATGATGGAATTTGATGAGCCACAGGTTTTCATTTTATTCCTCAGGCTTACATAAATAAAGCTAAGTTATTCCCTAAAGCCATTAACTTTATATCAATTACTAGAGTCTTTTGTGGATCATTCCCTATAACCCAGGAAGAAGAAATTCACTTGCCTTTTTTGAAGGTATCAGGAATCATAATCTGTTTAAGTAGTTGACTCTAAATAACAGCTCACCTATTAAAGTTATACATCAGAGAGTGATTTATTAAATGATTTAGTATTCAGATTGTGATCTAAGCACAAATTTTGGTAAGGGAATCATAAAATTTTATCTAAACTTTTATTAATTTAAGTACTCCAGTCCTTTCTTATTTATTATGTTTGGGAAGAAGGTGACTAACTGTAACCTTAAAATGTATGTGATCCAGATGTGATGCTATTTTATTCATGTTTTCAAAAAGTACATATCACTGATGGGGTACGGAAAAGATTTAACATCCCAAGGAAAATTTCTGTAAGACTTAAGAGCAAAAGTACTGAAGAGAAAGCATGCAAATGTATCTGAGATGCCTGAAGATATGAGAAGAAAAACTCAACAATTACCAATTCAAAAGTCAAACTTTCAAAAATTTTAAGTTTTTCATTTATATACAAAGGAAAATTATTTTAACTCCAGAATGAGTCCAAACACTAACTCACTAATTAACCATGAAGTTGAACGTGGACCTGTGATGAGACAACTACGTTCAAGACTTCATTCAACACAGAAATGTTGAAGACTGAAAGAGTAAAACTGAATAGCTCTATTGCAGTGATGTATGTATATACCGTAATCCACATAAAGTTTTTAGCACAATTTCTGGTATGTAATAGTTATTCCTAATAAATGTTAGCTACTTTTCTTAAATGTTAAATTGTTTTAAAAAATGACACTTTACAATAACTAATTTTTCAAAATACCACTCCCTTTAAATTCAATTCAGCTTTAATTCAAAGAGAGCAGGACACTTCCTAATAGTAGGAATTCTTTTAATATCCATCTGTAAAATTTAAATGGAGGCTTATGGCACTCAATTATTCCAAAATTCAATACTAAAATGTTATTCATGCCTAAATTATCTGATTTCATCTGACAGGAATATATTTTATCTGAATTATCAGATCAATTATCTTGATTTCTGCATTCAATTTTACTAGCATATATGTACATGGTGTCCTCTGTAAGGTGCAATTGGATTTCTTCAGGTTGAAGTGTAACCCAGTTAGCTACCTATCAGGCATTTCAGGCCTGTTCAAAGATGATGCCTTTGAAACCCAGAGTGCATTTCTAAATGGTTCTAGCTTTTTCAAATATATGACAATTAGTGATTGTACAGACAGAACTCAATTATCTACATTTGTTAGAAAAAGTTCTCAGGGCCACAGAAACATCTATGCACATTGCTACATTTATGAAAATGAAAACTATAGAATTCATAGTTTAAATTTTTGTATTTTTATCAATCCCTCTCATCCAAAAGTAACATTTATTTACATGTTTTCTAGATGATAACTCAAATAGAAATGAATTGACCATCCAGTCCTTTGAGGCTAGTGAACCAGTGTTTGAAAGCAGAGTATTTTTATGGTAGACTCAAGGAGTAAGAAATATAATAAGCAAATCCTTTCAGTATGAGTTTAAATATAAGACATTAAATATCCATGATTTGCTTATTAAAATGTTTAAAATGTATCTTTATGCGTCAAGTTCTTAATGTGCAGAGTAGAATACACAAATTGCTGAAAAACAAGCATGAAATTTGCTTAGAATATCTCAAAGCTAAAGTTTTGTGTTTATGGAATGTATATATAAGTATACACAATATATTTAAGGTTTCCTCAGAAGCCAGAATATTAAAAATCATTTACCCTTTTATAATTTACCTTTAAACATTAATAAATGCTAAAATAGATAATTGATCTGCAGTATTCTTAAAGGGTGCAGGTGATTTTTATGTTACTTTCCTTACTTTTATTGTTAATTTCATGTTAGTTTGGCTTGTAAGGACACCCACAACAAACATTTCTTTTGTGTGTATATGAAGCTGGGAATATTAGCATTTTTTATTGCTGAACTCAGTAGGTTTCTCTCCACAAAGTGGGTAGCATATTTTAAATCAATTTTTCTCAACCAGGACTACATGGCCTCTTGTGGGAACCCAGGATGTACTAAGAAATCAACAGGTGAAAGTCATGTAAATTAGGGGCCACTGCAAGAGTCTAAAAGAACTGGTGGGGAGGGCAAAGGAAGGAAATGAGATCATAAGGGGTTCACAATTGGAAAAATTAGACGAGTGCTAAGAAAAAAAATGTTTCTTAACATTGGTCTAATCCATTGAGAACCATAATATAACAAATGACAGAAAAGGGATAAGTTTGGCTCTATATTCCTAATGCTATGATATCAGAGATCTGTTATTACCTTCTCCTGGTTTCAGACTGAGATTACTCTATTTCCCATCAGTTGTCTTGGCCCTCAGTATTTTAGATTCAGATTGAATTGTATGCTATTTTCCTAGAACAACAGCCTGCAGGGGACCGTTGGTTTATAGTTCTGAGCTTTTTAGGTATAACTTTGGATTATCATTATTCCTCCCACAGGGAGCTTAGATTTATTGAGATACTCCCATCAAAATGCTCCCAAGGCACACCCAATTCTACCACACACTCCCAATCTTTTAACCTCTCCTTTGTGCTCTTCTTCACATATCTGCCCCAAAACAGACACTATAACTTGTAATGACCAATTCTTCTGAGGGCTCGATTTTGTATGTGTAAGGGAAATATTGCTTTTCTCTCTCCTTTATGTTCATTGGATAGTTTATTTTAGAGCAATGTCCTTCCTAGATGCAGGAATACAGTTGATACTATGCTCTTGTAACTTGAGAGTTAATGGACTCCAAATAATGTTTATTCCTGAGCATCTGTTATATTTAATGTCATACGTCTCAATTGCCCTTAGATCCTAATACCCCAAAGAGAGTTCCTGGCGAGGGACAAGGTTAGACCCAGGGATAGCTATAAGTTAGCTTGGCATTGAAAAAGGACAGGCTAAGCATCATATGAAGTATAATAAGTTAAGAATACTGTCTTGGAACAAATTCTGTTATGACCCAGAAAGAGGTAACTGAATGATGACCATGCTAGGAAAGACTAATCTGGCCTGAAGACTGTAGCTTGGGACATATTTCTTACTATGTTCATACAAAATGACTAGGAAAATTATCATAATCACTTGTAATCACTTTTCATCCTATTGCTCATCGATCTTCTCAAGCAGGCACCAGCAACATCTCCATTCATCCCTGTCAGGAGCTAGTGTAGTCCAACGACATCTGCTCGTTCCAGGAACATGAAGAGCATTAAACTGTTCATTCAGGGTCTTGAGAAAGAAGTCCGACCATCTCCATAGATGGGCAGTCAGGTGTTCTTTTGACATCCTGTGGAATCCAGTCAGTAACAGCTCTAGTATAGCAGTTGTCTCGAAATCGCCTTAGCTGTCCTTCCCATATGATTTTCGACACCTTCGCAAACAAGGCATCCCTGATCCTTGATCGTCAACAGAGGTTGGAACTCTGGATTCCTTCTCTCATTTGAGTGAAGTGTGATACTCCAAGCATAGCTCTTTCAATTCCGCTTTGGAGACCCGAATAGCATTCTCATCCTGTTTTTATAGGTTCCAGGTCTCTGAGGCATATGTTAGTGCAGAAAGAACTGTGGAGTCGAAAAGATGTGCCTGGAGCTGTAGTTTCTTCATGCTCTTCACAACTTTTTTGTTGCTTTTGAAGGCGTTCCACACTGTTCTCTTCCTCCTGTGCAGTTTTCGCGCCAGGTCGTTTGTCATGTTGAGTTCTCGACCTAGGTATACATAACTGCTGCGTTTGAAGATGTTTGTTCCATTGAGAGCAAATGGAGCATCAGGGACTAGTCTGTTTCTCAGAAACATTGTCTTTGTAAGATTCAGCTGCAGTCAACCTTTCCACACTCACGATCAAAGTCAGCCAGCATTTATGCTGCTTACCTTATATTTGTTGTTAATAGAACGATGTCATTAGCGAAGCAGAGATGGTATAGTTGCCAACTGTCTATCTTCACTCCCATTTTTTCCCATTCCAGTTGTTGCATAACATTCTCGAAGGTGGCACTGAAGAGTTTCAGTGAAATGGTATCACCCTGCCGAACCCCTCTCTTGATTATTTCTTTGTAGAATGGTGAGATCCTGGAAGTGAATCTGTAATACAGCTCATGTAGGATATTGATGTACTGAATTTGAACTCCTTATTTGACTAGAGCTTTGATGACCACTTCAGTCTCAACAGAATCAAAGGTCTTTAAATCAATGAACATTAGACAGAGCAGCATCTTGAACTCTTGCAAAACCTCTATGAGCTTGGTCACTGTGTGAATATGGTCAATCATGCTAAATCATATTTGGAACCCGGCTTGCTCGCATGGTTGTCCTTCATCTAGTGTTCTGCCCATTTGTTCAGGATGACTCGAGAGAACAACTTTTAAACGATAGACATCAGGCAGATCAGGCGATAGTTGCTTATGTCATGGATGTCTCCCTTCTTGTACAACAGAATGGTCCTGCTGGTTTTCCGTTGGGATGTAACCTTGAATTCAGATAGGTAGCATGTGAAGAGCCAAACCATTGTATTGATGATTACTGGTGGCAGATTCTTTAGGTGTTCAGGTCTGACCTTGTCTGGACTGGGTGCTGTACACTTCTTTACTGATGAAATGGCATGTCGGATTTCGAAAGGGAGAACACGGGGAATGGCATATCCATCTTGCAGAATTTGTTATGTGGGCAGGGGAATGTGGCTATCAAAGAGATCCGAATAGAAGTCATGGATAATCTTCTCCATTGCCCTTCTGGAAGATGTGATAGATCCTTCAGGACATCGGAGGGAACTCATCTTGGTTTTATACTTGCCTAAGGACAGGCAGGTGTTGCAAATACTTTTCCTGGCTTCTGTCACATTGGGCAACACTGTTGCTCTTCTCTCTATGAGGCCTTCATTTATCACTTCTCTGCACAGCTTTGCCAGCTCTGATGTTAGCTTGTGATTGCCTGAGGCTCATGCCCAACCATGTTGGCAAATGAGCTTGAGAGTTTCCGAAGATAGGCGTCTGTAACTTTCCCACTCTCAGCATTCCTCGCACAGTCATGGAGGTGCTGAACCAGTTGATTGTTCTTCACAGATGTCAATGGAGGCATCTTCCCATATTGCCTAAATAGTGCCAAAATTGCTCCCAATTGGTGGTTGTTCTGGGAGTTCTCTTCTTAAACTTTGCAGTTCTTTCTTCCCACTCTGTGAAGTAGAATTTTGCAAGAAGTAGATGGTGGTCCAATCCCGTTTGGAATTTTGGGACAACAGCAATATCAGTCAGGCAAAACCATTGATTGAACATGATGTAGTCAATTTCATTGTGGAACTGCCCACTAGGAGACTCCCACATCCAACCTTTAGATTCGGCCTTCTGCAATTGCGAGTTACCATGGATGGTGTTGGTCAACATGATGAGCTCAGACAGTCTCTCACCCTGTTTGTTCCATCCTAGGTCATGGGTCCTGATGTGGAGTTCTTCAGGCCATCTTCTTGGTCCTATTTTGGCATTAAAATCACCGACAATGAACTTGTAGAAGGTGTGGTCTTCTTTATAGAACTTCTCCAGTTCCATGTAGAACTTCTCAATTTCTCCTTCATCATAATTGGATGTTGGTGTGTAGACAATGAAGATAAAAACTGCCAGCAATAAGGCACATCTATTCACGCATAAGTGTCCAATTTGGGTTGTTAGACATTTGAATGAATCAATGCTCATAGCCAAGTTCATGTTGACAAGGACACCGATACAGCCGACGTCTCTGTTGTTGAATGTTCTGAGGAACAGTTCCCCTCCAGTGTTGAAAATGGTGTGATGTGATTGATGCCTTCTTGTCTCTGTACTTGATCTTCTGCGCTACTAAGAAGTAAATTTAAGATGACTGTTTAAATGGATTTCTAGCTCAAGAAAGGAGAAAGCAATATACCCCTTAGATGTAATTCTGCCCTTGGGCAGATCTCCTAGCAGCAATCTAGAATGCTGAGAACTTAGATGAGATTTTTGTCCTTCAGTAATTCTCCTAGAACTTCCCTTGAAGAAAGGGTTTTACATCTGTTCATTGTTTATGATAATGTTTAATCACACTTATGTGTAATTGTTACCCCAAAACATTCATGATTTCTCTATAAATTATGCTGTGAAACTTGAGTAAATGACCACTGATTACTAACCAGTCAGATGGCTCTCTTCCTTTTTCCATCACTGTCACCTAGCCAGGGAGATGGTGATTAGCCCAAACTTACCAAGGGGACCTTCATATCTCCACAGGTGTGTCTGTGACTACCTTCCAGAACAGCAACAGAGGGTGCTTTATGGAATTTTTCAGCTTCTCTAATGCTATGAATTGATTTGTATCTTATCTTACTGTTTCTGTTTTCCAGGAGAAAACACAGATTTACTATATGAATATGTAAAACTATAATGTCCATTGAATTAAGTTAATCAACCATAAGGGAAAAAAAGTATTCAGGAGAGTAAAAGTCAACTTTGGTAATGCCCATTCAATCTTAAGTTATATTCCCATTTCATTAATTAAACCATTTTTAACATGGGTAATTATCTTAGTTAATTCTTATTAACTCCAGTTATCAAGAAGTGTTAACCATATCTCAGCACAGAAAAAAAGAGGGGGAAGTATCTGAAAGAATGTCCAAGGTTTGAGTATTCAAATACAACTAGCTGTATTTATCCAATAAAAAGGGGCCCCTAAGTTAAAAAAATACCTGTATCTGAAGAATCCACCAAAATGATAAAGGGAGGAAGAGTTAATTTGTAATATTCAACAACCTTAGAGAGCATGATATATGGTCATCACACAATATCCCCCAAAATTGTCCTTTTCTTCTTTCCAACTGTCTCTTTGCTTTGTTTATAAAGAATAGCAAAACAATGGTTATGAAGAGGAGAGAAAGGGTCAGTGAAAATTGTTAAGGTTGGTAGACAACTATTTCCATTTTTCTGACAACAGAATTCTTTTTTTCAAAAGAAAGAGAAATGTATAGTTTTTATTATTCTGATTTGACTGTTTCATTTGTAGAAATGTCGGTAATTTTGAAACTTAAAATAACCAGAAAATTCCTTATCAACAAACACTGACCAGAAAAATTTTGAAGCTATTAGAAACTTTTTTAATGCTGAAGAAAAAAGTCACTGTACATCATCTCAAGGGATTAAAGGCAAAAATATACTTGCTTTTTGCTTGCTAAAAATGCACATATAAGCTGTTGGAAATTTATTGAAAGGAGGCATCGTTATGAAGAGAAATAAGAAACTTGTTCATAAGCTAAATTGTCTGGCCTCAAAGATAAGTAAAATGATATTTTATGCTATATTACAGTTTTACAGGTCAATTGGCATTTTGAGCAGTTTGCTTTTATCATGAATCAAATTTCCTTTATCTAGATTTCTCTTCATATTGGGTACTGCTCTTGTTACTACTAAATGCTATTCTGCATTCACTGGTTTGCTGCATGACTTCTGATTATTCTTAATTTTTAATTAAGAATAATTAAAAATTATTTTCTTAATTCTTTCTTCAGTGTCCTGTGGCCAATATTAACCACTGTACCTGTGTCCCAATCTTTCTATTTCTTGAGAAAATGGCATAAGAGATATCCAAGTAACCTTTTCATTACAGAACATTTTTTCATGTTTTTCTTTTTTAAAATATATTTTAATTGAATTACCATGAGATACACAGTTACAAAGTTGCTTATAATTCAGTTTCAGTTATACAATGTTCTAAATCTGTCTCTTCACCTGTTGCATTTCCAACTAGTCATCCCCCCATCCGCCTGTATCGTAGGACCCCCCCCCCGTCTCTGTTTCTCTGTCTCTCTCTCTGTCTCTGTTTTTCTGTCTCTGTGTCTCTGTGTCTCTCTATGTATCTCTCTGTCTCTGTCTCTCTGTCTCTGTCTCTCTCTCTCCCCTCTGCCCCTATTTCCTTTTGTGCATTATGGTTTGGCCCTCATTTCTACTCTCTTTGGGCAATAGTCTCATACTATGTCTTTTTCTATCTCACAGATAAATGCAATCATTCTTTGTACCTTCCATTCTGACTCAATTCATTCAGCATGATATTCCCCAAGTTTATCCATTCATAAGCAAATTTTATGGCTTCATTTTTCTCTGGTGGTTTCATCATAGTCTATTGTATAGATGTACCATAATTTCTTTATCCAGTAGTCTATTCTTGGGCACTTCAGTTGTTTTCAGATACTGGCTATTGTGAAAAGTGCCACAATATGGCATTTCTGCTGTGGATTTTTGGGCCCCTGGGGTATATTAACAGAAATGGTATTGCTAGGTCATATGAAAGCTCAATTACTAGTTTCTTTGAGGAATGTCATATTATTTTCTAAAATGGCTGGAATAGTCAGCATTTTCACCAGCAATTAAGGAGAGTCCCTTTTTCCACACATGCATGATAGCACCGGTTGTTCTTGTTTCTTTTTTTTTTTCATTTGTGCCAATCCTTTTTGTGTGAGATGATATCTTATTGTTTTGATTTGCATCTCCTGATGATTAGAAATATTGAACATTTATTCACATGTCTTTTGGCCACTTGTATTTTGCCTTTAAGGAAGTATCTGTTCATTTCTTCTTTCATATTTTGATGGGGTTGGATATTTTATTCTTATAAAGTTCTACCAGTGCATTATGTATCTTTAATATTAAGCTCTTATCATATGGGTATTGGGTAAATAATTTTTTCTATTACTTGGATTGTCTTTGTATCTTGTTTACTGATTTTTTTAATTTATGTTCAAAGTTCATAATATTCTAAGTTTTATGTAGTCCCATTTGTTTATCTTTACTTCCACTTGCCTGGTGTGGTATTTTTTTTTTGATGATGTTTTTGGCTTCAGTGTCATGAAGAGTTCTGCATAATGTTTTCTTCCATGAACCTTAGGGATTCAGGTTTGATATTTAGGTCTTTAATCCATTTTGATCTAACTTTTGTGCCTGGCATTAGAAAGAAGTCTGAGTTATTTTTTTTTTGCAATAACTTCCCACTCTTTACAGCATCACTTTGGATGAGATGTTCCTTGTCCCATTTCATATTTCTTACTCCTCTATAAAGATTAAATGATCTAACATTGTATATTTCACAGATAAGAATTCCAATAATTTTTAAGTGTACAAATGAGTGAATAAATATGTAAATATCTGAATAGTTAATGTTTAACATTGAGTCCCTTAGAAAGTCCACAGTAAATATTTTTTTAATTTAAGTACCCATGGGAAGACCATCAACCGAATTATCTTGGTTCTTTAAACAATTAATTCTATTTTATAAAGCATAACTAAATCTCAGAACTTTGAAATACCTTATTTTTTAAATTTTATGTTATTTTTAAACATAAAAATTATTAAAGTACCTTGATTTACAATGTTATTTGTAGCTGAGTTTTAAATATACTATGTTCTATTACCAATCCCACCATCCGTGTCATTTTCCCACCAACAAATTTCCCAGGTTCCCTCCCACTCCCAAACCCACCTCATCCCAAGCCTGCCACACTGATAAGCACATTTTTTAAGTTTTTGTTGCTGAAATTTTATCTTGTGTCCCTATGTTTTAGTTATTTAGTTCTACCACTCCTTTACATGACCAATATTCTCAGATCCCTTGGTTCCCTGATCCCCATACATCTCTTCTTCCTTCCTTGATTTATTTCTTCTCTGTCCTTTTCCTCCATAAAATGTAGTCAATTAAATGGGAGAAAATGTTTGCATTCAACATACCATAGAAGGGTCCAATATCCAAGATATATAAAATATTCACAAAGATAAACAACAACAAATAATATTCAAAACACCATACAAATGGGGAGTGGACATGAACAGAGACTTCTTTGAAGAAGACCAACTACATTAAAAAATGCTCACTATTACTTTTTACTACAGAAACCAATCAAGACAACAATGCGATACATCAATGAAAATGACAACCTATTAAAATTACTGAAAATAGTCTGTGTTGGCAGGGGTGTAGTGAAAAAGAAACTCTCATCCACTGCTGGTGAAGTATTGCCTGGTTCAGTCTTTATAGAAAACAGTATGGAGATAGTTCAGTAAACTGAGCTACTGTATGACCCAGCAACTCCACTTCTTGGTAACTACCGCTAGGAAACAAAAACATTCATTCAAAAATACATATGAACACTATTATTCATTTGCAGCACTTAGTGCAATAACTAAGATATGTAATCACTCTAGGTGTCCAATCATCAATAAGTGGATAATGAAAATTTGGTATATACATGTATGGATTGGAATACTATGCAGCTGTAAGGAAAGATAAAATCATGAAATTCCCTACAATATGGATAGGGAATGGAAGATATCATGTCAAATTAAGTAATCTAGAAAAAGGACATACATAGGTTATCACTTTAATGTTTTATATGGAATAACTAACTGGATAAGGAAATGCAATATTTGAAAGGGTGAATGCCTAGATCACCCTTGGAATATCCTAATTTTATATATAATTCTTTTAAAGTCATTAAAACATTACAGAGAGATATTAAAAGATTTGTAATATAATACTAATTGGGAGATACCATGTTTGGTATTTTTGCATCTAGGTAATAGAAAAATGCTAACAATAACAGAGTCATTGTAGGCATTGAAAGGTTTTTTTAATTTGCATAACAAATTTTTGCTGTCTAAAGGATTCCCAGAAGATTAGAAAAATATGTTATTATGTATCCCCTGAATAATAATAGTAAACAAGATTTTATAAGGTTTGAATGGGCTAGCATATTTACTTGCTTTTGGTAAACACATGAAAAATTAGGAGTCTAGTTTTTGTCATTGTCATGACTAATTCAAGTTGGAGAATAAAATATTACACACTAATTCTAATATACTAACAGGCCTGCAGACAGTCACAGTGATCTTTCTCTTTTGCTCTCAAAACAGTGCTTAGGTATCACTTCAAGAGATTAATTTGAGAGATTGACGCAGGTTCACTTGAAAAATGCACCATTATGTCTTTCTTCTTTATTTTTAATCTATTTATTTTGGGGCCACAATTCACTCACTCAGGGCTTACTCCTGGCTCTGTGCTCAGGAATCACTCTTGGTTATGCTATATGTAGTACAGGGATCAAACTGGTACCACTAGCGTATAACTTACCCTGTGCTATCTCTCTGGTCTTTTTGACACTAACTAATACTTCTTTTAAAGTTATTCTCCTTGATCAGAAGGCAGAGTACAATCATGGGGGGTATATTGGCTCTAAGAATAGACATGACTAGAGGTGGAAATGATGCTAGGCAAGACTTGAACCATTAGCATTACTTAAATCAAGTACTTCTGCTGTTGAGTGCCTTTATGCAATACATAATTTAAGAAAAAGAATACTGAGGCATGTGGGATCTTAAAGCATCACCTGAAAATGCAATAATTATTGTTTCAACAGTTTCTGTCTCAAGTCAGTCTAAGTCTGCTCATTGAGGTTGATTCTTTGGGTAAAAGTGGAATTAAACTTGTAATCATAAAATTAATGTTAGAAGTGAGTGCTTCTTTCTCATTAGCTTAATGACTTCATCTGTTTGAGGTCTTCAAATATGAGAAAAATGATAGAGAGTAATTTTTTAGTATATTCCAAACATATTCTTCATTTTATTGTCAGTTTTTCCTATTCCTATACCTCAGATAAGACTGTCTTACAATCTTCATTAAGATGAAGAGGGACAGAAAAGCAGTACCGGGCGGAGGAGCTGTCTTGCTGCAAGAGGCCATGAGCAACTGGACATAAAAAGATCTCAAATTCTCTACTATTAATTAAAGTCCTCCACCTCTCCTATATTTTACAAGACAGGTAGCCCTCATCCATGCTGTTAGCTCCAGTTCCCTTATTCTCTAGTGAATTGTTTGACTTTCAATACAGCTTTTTATTCACAATAAAATGACTGAGTCCAATTTTCTTTCTTTACCTTTAGGCTTGAGACTGTTCATTAACTTGAATTACTCTAATAGAGAAACATTATGTATTCCATAAGTTATTATAACAAGGTTTGGGACCTGATTCCAAATAAAGGGTTGAATTTTCCAGGACACACAGACACATGCACACATGTACCCCTGCAAACCACATCTTGATGCAGTTATTTTGCCCATTATTACAGAAGGGATAAGAACTGGATATTCTGTCCACTACAGGCAGTCTGTAGTATCCTCTTTCTTCAATAAATTCACTTGGTGTTTGGAGACATCTGGAATGTTTGTCAACTCTTTTGCATTTCATAACAAGAGCCAGTCCCTGTCTCCATAAGATCAAAGTCTGACTGATTTGTTCTGATTTGGGTTATGCTCTTTGACTAGCTCGATAAAGGGCAGTTATTTATTCTTTTATATTTGGTGCTTATTAAAGTTGTGCTTCCAGGGCTTGGGGATCACTCGGGCATATTTTAACCAACCAGGTTGGAAGTTTGGTGCAACAGCTAGAAGATGCTTTGCTGTACAGTACTGTGGGGCCAGAAGTTATCAGGGTCACCAAGCTTCAGGGATGTGTTCAGGCTTGGTGAGGTTTCAGGGCCATGTAGTGGCAAGGATGGAACCCAGATCAGTTTTATCTGCAAGGCATGCACATTAGTCCCTGTTATATATCCTGGGACCCTGGAGCAGTTATTTGATCTTTATTTAAACTTTTATGGGAGGCACTCAAAGGTGCACAGGGCTTATCTACTCTTAGTTCTGTGTGCTCAGGGGAACATATATGCCAGTATTCAAATTCTAGTTGTATTTCTTCCCATCCCTGGTCAAACATTTGTAAACAGAAAGACCCATTAGTACATTGAGAAAACTGAAGTAGAAAGTTCTCTTCTCATTCACACTGAATAAGACAGTTCAGTAGGGTAGGGGTGTAGCATCTGGAATATCCCTGAAAGGCTTAGTGGCCCCATTTGTAAAAGAATTTGTTTCCCTGCAGAGGCAAATAATCCCCAGTGTCTCAGAGAGTTGTCTTTGAAATACGTTGCATTCAGTCCTTGAGGAAGGCTTTTATCATTCTATAAAGAACCTAATGTAAGAGCAGTCTTTCCTAGATAGAACTTAGTCTCCCAGAGGTAAATCACTTTTAGGGACACTGAAGTCCTACTTTCCCAAATTAGAGGACTAATTTTGTTTTATGTAAGTTGAGATTCTTTGACTTAAACAATGCATGCTATAATTTACTCAACAGTGCCCTCCACACTGATGATCCTTTGACAGCTGTATTAGGAGATCTTTCTGAAGAGCTTCAGTCTAGCGAGTTTGTCCACTTTCTGGGAAGTAACCAGCTGCTTCTTTCTACTCAGACACCTGTGCCTAAAAAATTTTTATTTAACAAACACATTTCCTTTCATATGAGCACTGAAGTAGGGCTCAATTAGAAATCAACCTAATATTGTATAACTGACTTCTTTGATTAATCATGATTGTGGGAACTTAGAGTTTATTGTAATTTAAGATTAAAGTACCCTTTCAAAGTAATAATAATAATAAAAAACCTATGCGGTTAAGATGTAAAGGAAAAAATACTTTCAGTTGTGGGAAACCAAAACTAACTTAATATAATATAATTAAAGAGAAGTGATATTCTATTATAGAGAAATCCAAGAGTCAATCCTTGAAATGTGAATTATTAGGGTCCTGATTTTAAGAAATACTTCCCCATTCTTTCTGCTCTTTTACAGAAACTTTGCAAAGCTACAAAAGCCTAATCTCTGCCCAACACTCGTGCATTATTTTTCTCTTCACACTAAAAATAAGATCCTTATCTCTATATTAGAAATAGTGAGATACCTATCTCTCTTAGCGTGGCTGCTTCATTTTTCTGGAGGAAAAGCAACCACCCAATTATACACAGCCATAAATTAACTTGACAAGCTGCGTACTGGAACTGCCACCTTAGCCCAAGTTGTTTAAATTGTTCCTGAGTTTAGTCTCTTCTTTGGGAAGGAGCATTACATGCCCCAGTGGAATTTGTTTTCTTTTTTGCTTTCAGACTTACGAACAATACACTCTGTATAGCAGGTTCAGCAGTTATGAACTTTCTTTTCTCAGTGGATTCATTATGCAAAAGACATACCTTTGCTCCTTCCATAAATGCATCCCAACAAGGAGGCTGAGCTCATTGCTGGTCCATTCATCATCCATTGCAGAAGGACTTGGAAACTCAAGTCTAAGAGCTGACAAACTTCACAGGCTTATAATTTGGAAAAGTCCTCACCCTTTTTCCTCATCTCTCCACTACCCTTTCATTGTAAATATTATTTGGAATTCTGTCATGGTATCAAGAGAGGTTATTTAAGAAATGCATCTGACAAATGCATCTGAAAATCTGTACATCTAGGGAAAAGTGAAAAAGTACTTTCCTTGAATATCTTCTGTGTTATGCTTATTGCTTACTTGTTCTTCCAGTTAAAAGAGAGTAAAGGAAGAATTTAAATTAAGAATGTTTATAATATATTGATACAGATATTTAAGTATACAGAAGAGGACATTCTTCTTTATCTAGTGGTCAGTAATGCCAATTATTTTACTCACTACTGTACCATTACTTTTGCATCTTTCTTAACTCATAAGCAGTGACTGTTAAATCTTTACATGGGAGAAACTAAAAGATAGGTCAACCATGTGTTTGATACCTTTTATCCCATTCTCTACCCAGAATTCACAGAGATAGCTAGCAGTTGATTACTCTCATTTAAATGGGCCTAAAGATGATAAAAGGAGAATTCCTTTTCTCAGCTCCCATGAGTCTGTGTTAGTGATGAGAATTACTGCATAGACCATTTGCTCTTTCATGATGATGTCAGTGGGGTCCCCAAGTGACCTATATGAATTGGGGAGGAGAGATTTGGCAGCTGCAGAGGAGAGAATCAACTGCTTTTTCTTCATCCACCTCTGCCACCCTGGAAGTTGTTGGGGAAGCCTAGGACTGTTAAGATTCTGCTGCAAGTCTTGCTTTTGTGGGAAAGAAAAGTGAGTCTGAGCCTTTATCCAGACTTTTTGGGTTTGTTGCCTTTGACTCTCAGAAAAGAATTAATTTCAGGTGGAGACAGGCAGTGATGCATAATGGGCTTTATTTGGAAGTTTTGAGGAAGGGGTGGGGGAGAGAATGACACAACCAAGAGAGAATGCAGGCTTCTCTAGACTAGAGGGAGTCCTAGTGCACATTTCTGCATTAAAGTATAAAAGATACAAAAATACACATCTCAAGACAGGAGATGTGGGTGACCATATCTCGTCTTGATTGTCTTGCATGTAGGCAAGTATCTGTTCCAAGTTGGCTTTCATAGGGTTTTTCCCAAGTTGCACCTTGGGGTTCAACATAGGTAAGAGTCTCTTCAAGAGTCTCTTGTTGCAAGGGTGGTTGCCAAGGGTAGTAGTTGATAGTTATCTTTGATGCTGCCGCTGTTCCTGCTAAAACTTCTTTTGGAGGGGTATCCTGCCTTCTCTGAACCTGCAGTGGTGCCTTCTAAAGATCTTATCAGGCCTTAGTTCCTCTGCCCACAAGGTCAGTCCTGGCAGTCTTTGGGCTAGTTGGTTTTATTTATCCCCAAGAACTCATTGCCATGGGGGAAATGCTATTTTCTCTTTTGCCCTATCTTCCTGCCTTCCTATTTCAATGGCAACCCAGATACTATCTTCAGACACACTCTTCTTTTATTCTCCATCTTCTGTACTCAGTTATAAATAGTGACTCTGTTTCTGATGTCAGTCTATCAGCATTTCCTCATATTCTTTTCTTTGCTACAAAATTCCCAATAATTAAGTCTTTGGAGAACACATTAAAATCTTGTCATTATAGTGCAAGCAAAAATGTCAGTATTTGGAACCAAAGAGGTAATGCAGAGGTCAAGGTCATGGCCAACACTAGTTCTATCAACAATACCATGTGCTTCCTCAAGCATGCTGAGTGCAGTCTGGAATGCCCCCCTGAGAACCACTGTACTATCCAGGTGACCCAGAGAACACCCTATATTCAGAATTCCCCACTGAGTGGCTGGAAGCCAATTCTATGCCTATAGAGCTGCTAGTCCCACCCAAACAGTGTCAATGGTATTATTAGTGAAAGCACTGAAAGATAAAGCGCCATACAATAAAGATACCTATATGTGGCAAACATCCCATTCTACAAGGTCTATTATTTGTTAAAAGCATTCACTGATACTCATTTGTATCAGAATGAATGTGTTTTACCAGAATACATACATTCAATGTGGCTATTTGGTTCTTGCCTTTAATAAACAACACATTAGAATAATTTAGTTTTCTTTCTTTTTTAAATTGTGTCAAAGTGTCCCAAAATATCTCCCCTCACTCATCTCCCTTACCCGTTCATTTTTTTTGTCTTTAATATTTCTTGTTCCTTGATAGGTTGTAACTCTTGGACTACTAAGGATTATTAAAGTATCATTGATCCTAAAATCTTGGTTTTATCAGTTCTAAGTTCACAAATAAATAGAAGTGCTCTTTTCCAAATTCTGACGGGAACTGTAATTCAATTAAATTTTTTCAAGAAGGTAGTCATAACAAAATAATAAAAGAGCTTCCAAGGCCTGCCTGCCTGCCTGCCTGCCTTCCTTCCTTCCTTCCTTCCTCCCACCTTATCTCCCAGCAGTGTTCAGGGTTTACTCTGTCAGGGCTCAGTGGATCATATGAGGCATCAGGAATTAAACCTAGATCAGCTGAATGAAAGGGAAGGGCCTTATCCATTGTCCTATTGTTCTAAGCATCACCACCCCCATCCCTACCTTTCTGGGACCTCTCTGCTTACTCCCCCTGACACAGCGCAGACAGCCCTGTGTTTATGCTGTGAAGGTCCTGACCTAGTAGCAAATCTCAGACTCAGATCAGGTATAAATAATTGTCCTTTAAAGGTTGCTCTTCAGCTTTGTTATCCTAGGTCATCAGCTACTCTAAGTTGCTCCTTCTCTCCTCATTCTCCCCACTTCTCTGACAAAACAGAAAAAAAAATCCCAAACCAAAAAACTAAAGCCATTCACTTACACATGGTTGATTACATTTGATATGAAATGTCTTCAATTAAAATTTTTACACTTAAAATATCTGCATAGACCCTAATCGGATTCCAAAGGTTATCCCACTCACCTTGTCAAAGAATGTTAAGAATCAGAATATAGGCATTCTCCTTACCCAGGAACAACAGAGAGGAGACATTAAAATCCCTCAACTGAGAGCTCTGTAAGAATATCTGATTTTGCTGCTTCGTGTGTTCTAGGTATTCCTGAATGAATTAGAGGACCCAGTCCTGAATCACTAATCTGAAGTGTGTGTGTGTGTGTGTGTGTGTGTGTGTGTGTGTGTGTGTGTGTGTTTGGGTGTGGCGGTGTTGATTATAGGAATAATAGTGTGCTGGGACAGAGGGAAAAATCCAATCTGAACAACACCTAAACCTTTCCATGCCTTAATACTTGTTAAATATTTGTTGTTATCTGTCAGTAGTTGCACAAGTCACAGACCTGCTTTTTAATTTCTTGCTCACAGAGTTAGAACTTATCTTGCCCTTTTCTTAATACTATCCTTTGTCACACTGGTTTGTCTCTCTCTGAACGAAAACAATACATATTAACTGCAGCTCTAAAATATGTCTGTATCCATTCTCTGTAATTTCTACCTGTGGTAAAAAATGCTTCCAACAACGATAAGCTTTATTATAACATTGACTAATCATAACAATGGTATTAAAGTAATAATTATTATTTTAGTTACTATTTATTGAAACCTTATTATAGGTTAGGTATTCTGTTAAGTTGTTAATATGTATTATTCCTGCCTCACTGGGAATTATTGTAGGTAAATTCCCTTTTATCTTGGAGAATATTAATCACAATTATTAATATTGTTTTCTCATTTGGCATTTAAGCCATCCCTGTGCTGTAGAAATAAATTATATTCCCATATTAGAGATGAAATATAACAACAACTATCAGTGAAGTTACTTAAAACTCAAAACCACATACGCTGACCTCAGAGCTCATGTTTTAACAAATGTAGTATTTAACATTTTATGTCTCTAATTTTCTGATACTTTTATTTTGGCATAATATTTGTTTATTAATTATGTACATAACCCTGACCATAGTACTCACAGGTCTTTTTAGTTGCAGTGTTCACCAGAGGTCACACATCTTAGTTGTGGTGTTCAAATACACCTGACTGTGCTGAGAGATAAAGGACTCTATTGAGGCTTCAGAGGTTTCTAGATGGCAGAGACACAGGGAGTAGATTCAGTGTACATGGGCAGTAAAGGGGATTAAACTTGTGGTCTCATGCTTGCAAGGCAGTTGCTATTGCCATCGAGTCATCCTTGGACTCTGTTTTTGTTTTATAGTTAGGAACATTTCATGTGAGATCTATCCTCATACCAAATGTCTGTGTTAAACTGTAGCCCGTAATCAATATGTTATGTAGAAATTTAGTCTTACCTTATATAAATGTTATGAAGAAATCTAGGTTTATTCAACTTGTATTACTGTAACTTTATACTTATTGACCAGTAGCTCCACTTTCAGTTCCCTTCCCAGCTTTGCATTCTATAATCTACCTCTAAGTTTGGCTATTTATTATACCTCATGTAAATGAAATCATGTGCATTTGCTTTTCTGTCCTTTGGTAAGTGACTGGCTGACTTTACTTAGCATAATGTTTTCCAAATTCATCTGTGTTGTTGAGATCATCTATACATGCTATTCTCTTTCTACCTACAAAAATAAATTTCTGGAGAATCAAATATTATTGATATTTATTTATCATTTATTATATAGATATTTTTAATTATTATTCTTTGGTTTGGGGGCCATATTCAGCAGTGTTTAGGGCTTACTCGTAGATCTGTGCTTAGGGATCACTCCTGGGTAGACCTGTGGAACCATTTGTGGTGCCTTGGATCAAACAAGGGTCAATTACATGCAAAATAAGCACCCTACCCTGTATACTGTTGCTCAGGTCCTGAGACAGCTATTTAAAAATAAGAAAAATGCTCTATAGTAATTATGCTATTTCTATCTGAAGTCCCTTTTTACTGCTATTGTCAAATATTTTCCTACTAAACATACTGCAGTATAGTTTATTGCCATACATAACACTTTTCCTCTGTCTGGTTTCCTTTCTTTCTTTATCCTAGAAAACTATAAAAGCAAAGAAGGCAAATTCTCTCCCGAAAGCAATCAGAGCAGAAAAAGAACTTCAAGCCCAGAGGTGTTTTCATGGCAATGAATTGACACGTGGGGACAAGATTTAAAAGAAGAAGAAGAAAAAGAAAAAAATAATCTGACTCAGAAAAGAGAGAAGGACTAGGAACCGGGTGGCAGAGAATGAGAGGTACAAGAGATAGAGCAAGGGAATCGCTTAGGGACTTGCCTGATGTTGGATAAGTGATTTGGTACTGCAAGCATTGTTTTTGTATTCCCTTAAGTATTGGGGAGATTTTAATGAAGAGAATAAATGTTCTTGGGCCAAATTCCTGAGAATGTCGCACAGCTTAAAACAGGTATAGCCTTATACAGAGTATGCAAATAGATTCATTTTTTAGAAGGCAAAATAAGTCTAAGAAAAATAAAAGCAAAATGTATGTAGGTAATGTATGAAAAATAATCTTAGCATATAAGTCCTCTATTACTTTGAAACGCCATGAGTAAACTAGTTATATAATCTAGTGTAAATGATGTATTGTTAGAGGGAGAAAGCAGTTCATTGTGAGTCTTCAAGAATTAGTGTTTATAATTAATTGAAGTGGTATATTTGATGGCTAAATAGATTTTATTTAAATTACTATATACCTAAAAAGATCATTTTTATTCCTATTGCTACTGAAAAGCATGATAGACTGAAATATATACTTTTGGAAATGGAAAATCATATTCATTATTATATTATTAAATTTACTTTTTTACTGAAAAATCATAAGACTCATGTTATTGTTATGTTATTACTAAATTTAATTTTTAAAAAATTTTTTTTAACCAATTGCAGTAAACCTGATCACATCAGGTTTACTCCTCTCTCTGTGCCCAGGGGACTATTATAAGAGTTGCTAGAGATTGAACCCAGGTTCACGATGTAAAAGGCAGCACCCTAACCACTGTAATATCTCTCAAGCCTCATGCTGTTAATTTCTGTCCTCTACACATTCAACTCTTGCTGTTTTAAATAATAGAGCTATTGAAATTACATTGAATATTTCACAGTTTGGTAAACACTTCATATAGGATTTTTTTTAGTGGGGAACCTCAAGTTTCATCTAGGAATTTTCTTTGAATTAGAGAATTACACTATGAAAAAAGAATGTTTCAAGATACTTATCTAATCTAGTGTCTTGCTGATCATTTTAAGAAACACTTGAGGAAAGAAAAAAATCTGAGAAACTGAGGAATACATGGTCTTCAAAATGACTTGATTTTTTTTTTCTAGGAAAGGGAAAACATGGGTAGGGGAACCTAAGTTCTCTCTAGGTTCATCCCATGGGGGAATAGAATATGTCAGAAGTCTGAGATCTTTGGCAACCCAACATACTCCACATATATTGTTTTCAATCATACATTGCCAAATGCCGAATCCTAATTATGCTTTTTTTTTTCAGACTGATTTCACTGTTTAGCTATCCTACACATGCTGGAGTCTCTAATTGGAGTATCTAACTTTTGAAGAGATATTATAGGAGATCTCATGGATATTGGGGCTCTTTCACTTTAGTTATACCTATTACTATTGAGAATCTACCTTTGATAGTTAACAGAAGTAATTTTAGATCAAATGATCTCATGTTTCCATTTTATAGACATAATATAAAAAGTATGACAAAATATGGTTTTCTAATGTAATATAGGCATCACAAGATTTACACAAAACATATTAATAGTTCCTTAAAAGAGTGATTTTTCTTTTTGGTACTGGCTCACATCTGTCTATGCTGAAGGCTTACTCCTGTCTCTGTGTTCAGGGATCACTCATCCTAGGCAGTGTTCAGGGAGACCATATGTGGTACCAGGGATTGAACCTGGTTAGGCCACAATCAAGGCAAGCACCTTACCTGCTATACTATCGCTTCAGCAAGATGCTGTTTTCCTGAGTGCAAACCACTCAGCAGCAAAGTACTGTTTTCTGAGTGGAAACCACTTGTTAGAACATATTTACATTCATTAAGAATAATTTCTGTAGAGAATGACTCAAGGTAATATAATTATTTCCATCATTGTTAAAATCATCATTAAACTTATTAACCTCTTCTATAAACTAGTTTTAGCTACATCCAATTAAATTCATATTTTTCATTCGGTTGAGAAAGTATATTTACAATGAATGTAATATAGTAAGAAACTTTTCTTAATTATGATACATTAAATCAACAATGTCTCCATCAATTCGGAGTTGTAGGTTATAAAACACTTCAGAATAATTTATGAAGTCGCAGGCTGGGGCAGAAATTTAGGAATGCATCTAAGTTTTCTGAAAAGCTGAGGCTGCCAGGATCTTAGGTGGCGTACTTTCTCAGACTGCGGATTTCCTACTGAAACAATCTTTCTTTCATTCTCATTTTGTACTCCCTCCGTTGATTGCTTTATCTTGCATATATACTCTCTGTTGTAATCTAGTTTACAATCACTCAACATTTATAAACAGAACTTCGAGTATCCTTCTGTAATTCTCACAGCTAAATTTTAAAAAAACGGCCTTAGTTTCTCCAGCATTGCCGAGCATCTGCTCTTAGTCAACTCTGCAGGGTCCCTGTCACTGTTAGCTCCCCGAAAAATACTCACAGCAGAATCTATCACATATAAATGGCACTTGTTCAGTGGTAATGCTCTCAAGAAAGTGTTTTAACATTTTATTGCAAGATTAAGATGATATCATTGACCTCCTATTATATTTCTAAACTAGACAGCGGATTTCATGTAAAGTGAGAACTTTGTCTACGGTCAAGGACACAGGATCATATGGAAGTCACTTTTGCCAAAATAGTGACAAAAGATACCAAAAGATTCGATTCTTACCTTGTTTCTTATAATAAACAATAAAGAAGAAAAAAAGAAATCAAAGATTTTGTTATTACTTTAGAAAGCATAGGTAGATATACATAAGTAGGTCCAGACAATTTTAAAAGACAGTCTATCTTATGTCATGATAACTTAGTTGGACATTTTGCATTTACCAAAAAAGAGATAATAAATCACAGCCCATTAGAGGTGGAAGGGGACTTAAAAATATCTAGTCTATTTCCCACATTTGACAAAAGAGGAAAGTAAGGCTCAATTAGATAGAGGACATGCCCAAGTTTGCACAGCTCATTAGCTGCAATGTTAGAATTAGAAGCTAGTTCTCTGAATCCTGGAGAATATTGCTGGACTGCAGTCTTTGAAGCATTGGCCCAGAAGTCTAGTATCACATTTTCTTGCTTGATTTGCTTTTTGGAAAAAATCCAGATCTGGTTATAAACAGCGATTACTCTTTAATTGAACTGTTCTAGTTTAAGCCTGTTGCCTTTAAATGGTCTTCTTTTCAGAGTTGCTTGGAAATATCTTATAAACACCCTTCTCTTCATATGTTTTGTGTGTATTTGGGTTAAATAGCGTTCTCTAAAATTTCACTTTATTCAGAACCTGAGAATATGATCATTTTTCAAAACAAAGTGTAGGTGTTGTCCAGTTAAGATAAAGTCATGCTGGAGGTTGGGGTGGGGAGGGGAGAAATAACGAGTGGATAAAATGCTTGCCTTGTATGCAGTTGACCTGGGTCCATCTCAGGCATTCCATATAAACCCCGGAATCCTGTCAGGAGTGCAAAGTCAGGAGAATGTTTTGAGCACTGCTGGGTGTGGTCCCATTAGATGAACTCATGCTGTAAAAAAGGGGGAAAAAAGGCTACAGTTTCAATATAAGCATGAATATTTAGACACAGACACAAAATAATATAGAACTACACAAATTACAGCAACAAGAAGCTATAAGAGAGGTATGGAAAAGATACTTACTCAGAGACCCCAGGGAGGATCAATTCTGCCAATCCTTTAACTTTAGATTTCTGATCTCTAGTCTAAGAAAGAATGCATTTTGATATTTTAAAGTTAGTTTCTTCAGGGTAACTTGCTATGACTGCCCTGGGAAATACCTGGCATTGTTCTAAGAAATCACAGCTATGTTATATGTGAGTTTGTATACTTTCCTATATTTGGTAGTCAGATTTTGTTCAAATTAAACAGCAGCAGTGTAATTTAATATCAAGTATAGATGTATGCAAGGCAGCTTTACTAGGCAGCCAAAATAAGACAGGATGATATTCTTTATTCCTTTTCAGTGTTTTTTTTGAATGTCAGCAAAACTTGTGGAAAGTGACAAGACCAAAATCATAACTGAGTGTCTTTCAATAAAAAGTAGAAAGAAAGAAAAAAATACTGAGTCTTTATTTCATTTAAAAAAAAGCAAAGAAAATTTCAGTGATTTTTCAGTAAAAAGTAGGTATTGTCTAAACAGTGGATTTCAACTCATGAACCAGTGTTAAATAGTTGAAAACCACTGTTCTTGGGTACCTTTTCATGTTATCTCAATTTATCACCACACAATTTTCTTTAAACTGTAGAAAATTAATACCAATGAAGATGATTCTTGTCCATAGCAATGCAAATAATTTGTATAAGAGATGGTCTAGTTTTTCATCATTTATTTGTAATTTCATTCAGAACCCCTTATTACCTGCACGTGAATTCTCTCTTAAAATCCTCCTTTGAGGATTTCAGTATTTTACTGGTTTCTTCATTAATTGAGTTAAATAAAATCTTTGACACATGCTCATGTTGTGTTCATATAAGGGTCAAGTCTTTACTCTCGTAAAAAATTCTCATTTAACTAGAATCTAGTTTGAATTCACCATGTAATTTCTAATTTGAAAACCTCCCTTAAAACATTGGGAAAGAATCAAAGAAGACAAATTTCTGTTTCTTCCTAATTTATATGCCTTTCTAATTTTCCAAAAAGTAATTTTACAAGATTCTAACTTCCTGGTTGCTACAACAGCTAATGTCCATTAGATAAGAAAGATAAATATTAATACATTTATTGGAGAATTAGTCAAACAATGCCCTCTGTTTCTTGAGAAGTAAAATACACGAACAGAGTTGGAAGTTATTATTCTTTGAATCCCTTCTACTTTAGCTAAGCGTCCACTTAGAAAACCTAACGTAACCTGAAGATAGGTTTGAAAATAGGAACTTAAATCTAATTTTCAAAGCTTCCTCATTGATGTGAAACAGCTTTGAAAGGATAATTGATATTGCCCTTTAAGTTCTTAAAAATTGGAATGAAGTTCAGACTAGCAGAAAATTTGATGTGGTGATGAAATAACTGTGTGGCAGCATCACCTCCAGTGGGAACAAGTGTAACAGGAGGAGAAGGTACTGAGAAGCTGGGCTTTGGGGGAGGCAATGTTCTGGATATGTCCTGAAGAGAATGAACTGTTCTGTGAAACATAAGGGGAAGCAATGACTCATAAACAACTCTTGATTACTGATCTTCTATAGGCTAGAAGATAGATATGTTTCCCTCCCACTGGGCACCCGTGGGGGAAACATAACATTTTTCTTTGCAGCTTGGCCTGCCCCAGTTTTGTTTTGTTTTTACAGAGTTTCTTTACCTGCAGGTCAGCCAAATCAAGAGGCTGGCTTGGAAAAGATGTCCATTATTAGAACTGAATATGTATTCTGCTTCAGGTTCTTTTTATTCTCTTTGTATGTTTGTGGTCTTCTGTTACAACAGACTTACACTTCCATGGCTAAGGGTAGCTGATCTTATATCTCACTCTTATAGAGTGATTCTTTTAAAACACTAGTGACTTTATTTGAAATGCCTATGAATTTAGTCCTTCTGACTTTGTTCCTCAGTTTGAAGTACATGGCTTTTGGGCTAACATGAGAGCCTGGAATATTTGCACCTCCCCTGGAGACTCTTGCTTCTCACATCTTTTCAGCTAGCACCATTTTTGTCTTTCACAGCTCCTCAGGTGGCTCAGATTTTCACAGCTTGTTAGGTGACTCTGGCTTTCACAGTTTGTGGCCCTGAATGACTGCTAGGGGAACAGCATTTTCACTCCCTCCCAAAGCCAAGCTTAACAGTGGAAATGTGTGAGTTGTGCCAATCACCTCCCAGAAATCCTGTGGTTGTGGCAGATGCAAGCTAACTCAGCATGGAGATGAGATTTCTTCCAGACTGGGAATTGATGTCCCAAACCGAAAGTGAATTGTGCTGACTGTATTCTCCAATAAATTGTGACAAGGCAAGTAAAGAGCAATACCACACAAAATGGTTGGCAAAATAAACAGTGTATAGCATTGCATGTAGACTATTGGTCCCTGTTTGTCTTTTTTCATTTAATAGTTGTTAATATGGCCAAGATAGTAAAATGTATTTAATAGTGGCTTCCCTTGATATAACTCTATTTCCAGGAGCCAGGAAAAAGTAGTGCTTTATCAGGAAAAAAGGTAATAAGCAGGAATTGAAATGTTTTCATTTGGATCCTAAGTGGTGCCTGAGGTAAAATTGTGCAATGTTAAAGCAACAATAATTGGTTCCTCCTGGCTTTCCCCATTGAAGGAAATTGAAATTCAATTGACTTTCAATGGTATAGTCATGGAGTTCCAATTGTCATTGCTCTGACTTTGTGCTTGTCTATCCCAAGAAATGGTATGGGAGCCAAAAAAGAAAGGTTTTGAAACAACTGGGGAAATAATACAATTATTTTAAACTGGATGGGAGAGTTATGGGGTATTCCAAATATATGAATAGATTACAATGTATCTCAGAGCATATGATGGATATATTTCCAATATCAAATTTGAAAATTAATGATAGGGGATGTAATTCTTGTCATTTAATTATCATTGATGGCAGAGCAAAGTTTCAGAGAGGGTAAATTATGACAACAGTTGAGCCAAAATGGAGATGTATTTTATGTAATTTAGAAAATTTATAGCAATTCTGTAAGTTACCACCACTAAACAATAACAGAAAATACTTATTTTTATAGGGCTGGAGCGATAGCACAGCAGTAGGGCGTTTGCCTTGCACGCAGCCAACATGGCCGACCCGAGTTCAATTCCTCCGCCCCTCTCAGAGAGCCCGGCAAGCTACCGAGAGTATCTGACCCGCACAGCAGAGCCTGGCAAGCTACCCGTGATGTATTCGATATGCCAAACACAGTAACAACAAAGTCTCCAATGGAGACATTACTGGGCCCGCTCGAGCAAATCAATGAACAATGGGAGGACAGTGATATTACAGTGACATTACTTATTTTTAGATACTGTGTGAGGCTGACTTATTTTTTCTTTAAAACACCTTGGAAGGGTTAATGTTCTCTTTTTCTCATAATCAGAACTCTCAGACTAATAAAAAGTTATACTTCTCAGGGTACCTTTGAACTATAAGATAGTTTGACAGCATGACAGACTTTTAACTATTATGAGAACCATAACAAAAAAGGAATTTAGAAGGAAAAATATTTAGAACTACGACATACTATTATGTATGGGCTAGAGATATAGCATGGAGATTGTTAAGTGAAAATGAAGGTGATGTAGGCAGGATAGGGAAGGACCCTTCTCAAGGAAATGGCAGAATTTTCTGGGAAGAAATTAGCCCCAAAGTTGCTGCAAGAACCTGGTAAGACCCTCAGAAGAAAACAGGAAAAAACAGGAACTAAGGCCTAATAAGACCCTCACCCATCTACAGCAACAGAGTCAGAGAAGCTCCTGCAGAAACAAAAGGTCAGGAAAAGAATTTCAAAGAAGATCATCAAGACTGCCAACCACCCTGGTAACCCCTTTAGCAACAGACTTTGACCTAGGTAGAAGCCCCACATTGGGGCAGGCTGGAGAAACCCTATAAAGGCCACCTTGAACAAAGGTGTGCATAGACTGCCTGTGATCCTGTGCTGCTTGAGCCCATATGGCCAAGCACATGCAGTGACTGAGCACATGTATCCCCCTCATTTCCCTTTTGAGATGTGTACTTTCATGCTTTCACATCTAATGCTGGGATGTGTGTGGTGAATCCCTCTGCCCTTGGAGAAGCCTAGATTCTCTCTTTAACACATTACTCTCCACTTTCTTCCCTCTTTCTCTCTCCACTTCCCTTCAAAGCCTCCAAATAAAAACTATGTAATTTCACTGCTCTTCTGCTCCTGAAATTCCTTTCTTGAGGTGAGAATAGAACTCAGTAACCCTGGGTCCCGGATGGCAGAGGTGGATCAGGAGAAAGTGACCATCTTTCTCCTCCCTGCTTCACAGAAGTCACCCTTGTAGCCCACTGACATCAAAGGTAGCATGTTGTGCACATTTAAATAATATAAAAGAGATGTTTGACTAGAAAAACCTAGAACTACTGTTTTATTTAATCTACTAGATTTAACATAAATTTGAAACAACTTTTTTATATTTAACACAAATTTGAAACAACTTTTTTATAAATTTAATTTAAAATAATTTAGGGGGCGATTTGGGCAATACCTAGCAGTGCTCAGGTCTTACTCCTGACTCTGTATGAAGAGTTACTTTTGGTGATAATGGGAAACCGAATGTCATGCTGGGGATTGGTCAAACTGAGTTGGCTGTATGCCTTGCTGGCTGTACTATCTCTCCAGCCTCAAGTTATATTTCACATACTATTGTGCAGCACTTTAAAGATCCAAAGTTAAAGAGAATGCTTTCATAATCTCCACATGTCCACATAATTTATCTTAAATAATTATTTACTCATGGTAAATTGTATTTCATGTATCCCGCCAACTGCTTTCCTTCTACTAACAGTCTTGTAAAACAAATCCAAGAGTCTTTATTTATCCATAAGTGTCCATATGTGATCTTTTTAGAGAAAAAAGTTGCTTTTTGGTTTACACCCAGTAATGCTCAGGGGTTACTCCTGGCTCTGCACTCAGGAATTACTCCTGGCCGTGCTTGGGGGACCACATGTGATGCTGGGAATAGAACCTGGGTAGGCTGCGTGCAAGGCAAATGCCCTGCCCACTGTACTATCGCTACAGCCCCAGAAAAATATATTTTATTAAATAATAAAAATATGATTTTATATATCACTATCACTATCACCCCGATGTCCATCGATTGCTCGAGCGGGCACCAGTAATGTCTCCATTCATCCCTGTCATGTGCTAGTGTAGCCTGAAGCATATTGGGGGTTCTTTCAGGGTCAGGGGAATGAGGACCATCATTGTTACTGATTTTGGCATATTGAGTACGCTACGGGTAGCTTGCCAGGCTCAGCCATGCAGGCGGGATACTCTCAGTAGTTTGACAGACTCTCTGAGAGGGATGGAGGCTTTCGGGGCAGCCTCTAATCACTTTGCAGGTATTCCCAGTAATATATATAAAATCGCTTCATCACTTGATCACTTGACATCCCGTTACTCATCAATTTGATTGAGCGGTGCCAGTAACGTTTCATTCGAACCTGTTGAGTGCTAGTGTAGCCCAATGGGATCTGCTCATTCTAGGAACACGAAGAGTCCCAAACCGATTGTTCAGGGTCTTGACGAAGAAGTCTGACAATCTCGTAGGTGGGCTGCCCTGTGATCTTTTGTCTTTCCATGGAATCCCGTCGGTAATGGCTCTAGTCTAGCGGGCAATTCTAAATCTCATTATGTGTCCAGCTCACCTGATATTTGATGCCTTGGCAAACGAGACAGCGTCCCTGACTCTTCACCATCAATGGAGGTTGGAACTTCGAATTCTTTCTCTCATCTGAGTGAAGCATGATACTCCAAGCATAGCTCCTTTGATTTCTCCTTGGGAGCCCCGAATAGTGTCCCCATCATGTTTTCGTGAGGCCCAGGTCTCTGAGGCATATGCTAATTCAGGAAGAACAGTGGAATCGAAGAGATGTACCCGGAGCCGGAGGTTCTTCCTCCTCTTAGCTATTTTGTTAATGCTCTTGAAGGTGTGCCAAGCCATTCTCTTCCTCCTGTGCAACTCAGGTGCCAGGTCATTTGTCATGTGACTTCTCAATCTAGGTACACAAAACTTGCTTTTGGAGATGTTCCTTTTGTTGAGAGCGAATGGAACGTCAGCAACAAGTCCATTTCTCATAGACATTGTGTTTGTTTGATTCAGCTGTAGTCCGACTTTTCCAAACTTACAGTCGAAGTCGGCCAGCATTTGTGTCACTTGGCTAACATTTGGTGTTATGAGAACATTGTCATCAGCAAAGCAGAGGTCGTGTAGTTGCCGACCGTATATCTGCACTCCCATTCCTTCCCATTCAAGTCATTGCACGACATTCTCAAAGGTGGCACTGAAGAGTTTTGATGAAAGGTATCAATTTGCCGAACCCCTCTCTTTACATCAATGATCACTTCCTTGTAGAATGGTGAGATCCTGGGAGTGAATCCATAATAGAACTCATGGAGGATCTTGGTGTATTGAGTTTGAATGCCATGTTTTGCTAGGGCTTCGATAATTGCTTCTGTCTCAACAGAATGAAAGGCCTTCTTTAAATCAACGAGCATTAGACAAAGCAGCATCTTGAATTTCCGAGAAACTTCAATGAGCTTGCTTATCATATGGATATTGTTGATTTTGCTGAATCCTTTTCAGAACCTAGCTTGCTTGCATGGTTGTCCTTCATCTAGTGTTCTGACAATCCTATTCAGGATGACCTGAGTGAACAGCTTGTAGATACCAGACAACAGGCAGATCAGGCAATAGTTGCCAATGTCATGGATGACTCCCTTCTTGTACAGTAGAACAGTCCTGCTGATTTTCCACTGGGACAGAACCTTGCATTCAGACAGGTAGTGTGTGAAGAGCCGAACCAGCGTATCGATGATTACTGACAGCAGATTCTTTAGATCTTCAGGTCTGACCTTGTCTGGACTGGGTGCTGTTCACTTCCTTACTGACAAAATGGCATGTCAGATTTTGGAAGGGATAAAGTTGGGATAAACATGTCCATCCTGTGGAATTTTGTATGTGGGCAGGTGGACATGGCTATCAAAGAAATATGAGTTGAAGTCATGTATAATCTCCTCCATTGCCCTTCTGAAAGATGTGAGAGATCCATCTGCACATCGGATGGCAGTCATCTTGGTCTTGTAGTTGGCGAAGGACAGGCGGGCATTGTGGATGCTTTTCTTTGGCTTCTGCTGCATATGCCATCACAGATGCTCTTCTCTATTTGAGGTCTTCCCTGATTGCTTCTCTGCACTGCTTTGCAAGCTCAGATGTTTGCATGTGGTGGCCTGAGGTTTGCACCAAGCCACGTTGGCGAATGAACTCTAGTGTTTTCAAAGATAGGATTCTTTTTGTGGCTATCTCTTTCTTGGAATTCCTCGAACAATCATGGAGGTACTGACCCATCAATCGTATTCTTTGTCAATATTGTCAACGATGGCATCTTCCCTTGTTGCCACAGTAGTGCCAAAGAGATCCTAGTTAGTGGTTGTTTTGGGAGTTCTCTTCTTAAACTTTGCAGCCCTTTCTCCCACTCTGTGAAGTCAAATTTTGCATGAAGGAGACCATGGTCCGATCCCATTTGGAATTTTGCACAGCAGCAATATCAGTCAGGCAAAACTGTTGATTGAATATGTTGTGGTCAATTTCGTTGTGGAACTGTCCACTGGGAGACTCCTACGTCCAACATTTAGATTCGGCCTTCTGGAATTATGAGTTAGCATGGATGGCCTTGGTCAACATGATGAACTCAGACAGTCTCTCACCCTGTTTGTTCCATTCTAGGCCATGGGTCCTGATATGGAGTTCTTCGGCTGATCTTCTCAGTCCTATATTGGCATTAAAATCACGGACAATGATCTTGTAGAAGGTGTGGTCTTCTTTATAGAACTTCTCCAGCTCCATGTAGAACTTCTCAATTTCTCCTTCATCATAATTGGATGTTGGTGCGTAGACAATGAAGATGGAATCTGCCGGCAGTAAGCCACATCTATTCAAGTGTAATTGTCCAATTCGGGTTGTTAGGCATTTGAATGAATCAATGTTCATGGCCAAGTTCATGTTGACAAGGACACTGACACCACCGATGCCTCTTTTGTCACATATTCTGAGGAAAAGTTCTTCCCTCGTGTCGAAAATGGTGTGATGTGACTGATGCCTTCTCGTTTCGGTCAGACCAATGATGTTGTACTTGATCTTTCGCACTTGCACCATCAGGTCCTTGGATGAATGCATCTGACACCAGCATATATGCATTGAAAGTAAAGACAGATATTTTGTCTTTCTTTTTTATGGCAGCATAGGTCAGCCTGAGATTTTATCAGTCTCTCCTTCCTCATCCTTCCTCATTAGATTTGTCTATCTTTTATATTTCCTTTCTCTTTTTTCTGTTATTTGTTTTGGGGTCACACCCAGCTATGCTCAATGTTTACTCCTGGGATGTCCTCAGGGATCACTCCAGGAAGGGGTCAGGGGACCTGCTGGAATTGAACCTGGATGGCAACATTCAAAGCAAATGCCGTACCTGCTATCCCTCGAGTCTTATCTTTCATTACTTTTAGCTTACATTCTTTTGTCTCTTACAGTAAAAATTAATAATGGATTTGAATATTTTCTGAAACATAAGAATTTAAAACTACAAGTTTCCCTCTAACAACTATCTTTTCAGCCCTTATAGCGTAACTTGATAGTTGCTTTTTCATTTTATTTTTTATCTGAATATTTTTTATTTTACCATTATTTAAGTATTTGAATTTTTAAAATAAATATATCTGCAACTTGCATGTTTAATATTAAATTGTTTAATTTTAAATTGAGTTTTCATCTGAGAATTAAAATTTTTCATTTGTTGCACAGTCTGTAACATGTCATTTCTTAGATTGCTTTGGGTAGGTTTTCTTTTTTGCTGATTTTCACCAATTGTAAATAAAATTTTTAAATTGTTTAATTTTAAATTGCGTTTTCATCAGAAAATTACACTGCATATCATACTTTCTTTTTTATTTATTTATTTACTTATTGAATCACCATGAGAACAGTCACAAAACCTTTCAGTTCAAGTCTCGGTCAGTCATACAATGATCAAACACCCGTGTCTTCACCAGTGCACATTTTTCACCACCAAGAACCCCAGTATACCCCCCTCCCACTTACCCCCCACCTGTGTGGCAGATTTCCACTTTACTCTCTCTCTTTCTACATTGATTACATTCAATATTATGACAAAAGACTCAACATTGTTATTTGGAATTTTCCCCAATATTTAGACCTGCCACATGGACATCATTAGATAATTTGTTTTCTATTGCTGATTATGAAGAGCATATGATGTTGTGTAGCACAATAGTAGCCATACGAATTTGGATTTCTGATATTTTAGTAATAAACCTAGAGGGATTACTGCCAGAAGCCCCTGGGTTCTGAGATTGGTTATGTGTGCCTCTGGGTTCATGGTCGGTCAGAAGCCGGAGGAGGAGTTTGAGAGTGGCAACCCGGAGCATTGTCAAGGTGAGGAGCAGGGTCGATTCCACCCCCCGTCCCATGAAGCCCCACATGTCCCGTCAATGCAGTCTCATACCTGGCTATTAATTAGGCTCTAAAAGATGCAGGCCACCATGTTGCCACCACAAAGGGGGGCAGGCAGAGGGACAGACACCCTTCCCCTCCCAGGGTGGCATAGAACCATAGTTAAATACACAGTCCAGATATTTTTCAGTTGGGCAATATCTTGTGCACGTATTTTCCCACCACCACTCAATCTGATTTTCAGGGACAAATGCTACATCATTTACTTTCCAATGTTGTGCAGCTGCTTATGTGCCGGTTTGGAAGACAGTCCTGGTACCTGCATGCCAGAGCCATGCTTGTAGAAGCTTATGATCACTGGGATTCCATCTGGAGAAGGCGGGGAGACAGCACAAATCCCATCTGAGACCTCCCGGTGATATTGGCTCTGGTTGGGCCCCAGAGAATTCTCCGGGAGCTGTGGGGCCCTCCAACCGGATTTTTTCTTCACTGCTATGTGCTGTAAGATGGCACTGGGGGGGGGGGGTGTTGTAGGCATGACTTCCAGAATCAGAGGTTGCCTTGGAGCCAGGGCGGCCCCACTGGCGTTTGGAAAAGAGTCCTGGTACCCGCATGCCAGAGCCATGCTTGTAGAAGCTCATGGTCACCGACATTCCATCTGGAGAAGGTGGGGAGACAGCACCTACTCCATCTGAGACCTCCCGGTAATATCGGCTCTGGTTGGGGCTCGGAGAATTCTCCAGGAGCTCTGGGGCCCTCCAGCCGATTTTTTTCTTTGCTGCAGTGTGTTGTGCATATCATACTTTCAATATTTTATTTTTGATTTTAGATTTTCCCATAAATAGTTGGCAAACATTTTTAGCTGGATCAGTCCTTTTTTTGTATGTTGTGGAGATCTCTTATTGTGTGTTAATCTACCCATATATACATATTATAATTTTATTTCTTTTTTTGTTTGCTTTTCAAACAAAGCCACACTTGGTGGTGGTCATGACTTGACTTACTCCTGGCTCTGTGCTCTAGGACTACTCCTAGTGAGAGCTCAGAAGATATTATAGGTGCCAGGAATCAACCTGGGTCAGCCAAGTGGAAGGCAAAGTATATACCTGTTGTGCTATTGGTCCGGCCACTTTTGTGTTCATTACGTTACATTTATCATGTATTTATATACTAAGGATATCATACAAAAACAGTGGAAATCTTGGTTATTTTAGTGAGAAAGTTAGTGAGAATATTTAGTATGGCTACTAAGGTGCTTATATCTCATAATTTTCAGTATAAAAATTTTATAAGATTTTTTTAGGTTGTGATCTATATTGTTTTTATTATTGAATAATAATTATAACAAAGTTAGTAGTTAAAAGAGCACTTACAACACATACTTTCCATTACCTTTTTCTCTTTTCAGTTTTGTCAGTTTAATTGTCAATTTTGCAATTTTTATTTGTTTGTTTGGAGAAATTCTTTTAATATGAATCGTAATGAAATTATTTTGTTGATAAGTTTGTAAGGTTCTGTTTGTTGTAAAAGTCAAATTACCTTCCATTTTTGAAGGATCTATTCCTTAGGTAAAGAAAAAATTGTGAAAATTGTGTTATATTTTTATTTTAACACTTCAAAATGCTATCCCATTATCTTTTAGCTTACATAATTTCAAGAAGGAAGGCTTCACTAGGCTTTTCATTTGTTCCAAAGTGAGTAATGTAACCTTTCTTAGGCTTCTTTTAGCAGTTTTTCTTATTTGTTGGTTTTCACCAATGTAACTATTAATATTTTGAGACTTGATATCATTTTACATGTGTTTATTCTTTTAAACATTGATTTGCTTTTCACACCTAAAAAAGACAAATAAAATTTTATTTTTTAAACAAATGGCAAAATTATATTAATAAATAATTCCTTAAATTTTTATTCTGTCTCCACTTTGACAATTGCAAACATATTAGAATATTTGGAATCAAAATTCTGTCTACTTTTTAATTTATTTTTTAAAATTTCAGTCCGTTGCCTCTGGAGGGATTCAGTTGTAGATCTTTAAAGTCATTGATTTTTCTTCATGTAGTTTATAAAATGACAAACCCACATAATTGGGTTTTTCATTGTAAATATATGTTTATTTTTCTTAATCCTGTTAAATTCTTTTTATACTGTCCATTTCCCTTCCCATTACACTTAAATTTTCTTTTATATAGATCTAAAACATTAAGGTATTTATTGAATCATAGTTTCTGTTCTAAGAAATCACCAATATTTTCTCTAAGAAATGAACATTTTAAAGTAAAAAAAAATTAAGAGTGTGCAGTTTGAATGTTAGGGTGCTCTTTACTACAAATTAGTGCTTTAAAAAATACTAAGAAACATTAGTTTCTATTCTGTATATCAAATTGTCAAATTTTGTAACTCAAAATACAATTTATTTCTTATACTATAAATTTCTCAGTTCAGGATTTTGAGTATCTCTTGGCTTGCTCATTTACACAGGATCTCACAAAACTGTAAGGAAAGTCAAAGATACCTATACTGCATTGTCACATGACAAAGATGCCTGTGTTGTATTGTCATCGTATCATTGTAATTCACTATTATTATTATTATTATTATTTTACATTTTTATAACTGAAGTTACCAATTCTTTTCTTACCAGTCAGTGGTGCACAGGGCCATAAGTGGTGCCTCCCAATCAAACCACAGAGGCAAAGCTTGTGCCTTAATCCCTGTTCTATCTCTCCAGATTCATCTACACTCACAATAAAGGGGAATATATAAAATTAGAAAACCTGAAGATCCAACTCTGCACTCAGGAGTTGCTCCTGGCGGGACATATGGGATGCTGGGAATCAAACCAGGGTCGGCCGCGGGCAAGGCAATCTCCCTACCCACTGCGCCTTCCTAGGACTTTTGGAATAATTTAATATGTATTACTAATTATTTTGTGATTCACCAATGTCTAAACACTTTCATCTATGTTTTTGCTGAAAGTAGTTCACTTTGGAGAAATAATTCCAATGCAGTGATATAGGAGGGATGAACCTGGGTTGGTTGCATGCAAGACAAATGCCCTGCCCATTTTACTATCTCTTTGACCCAATTTAATATTTTTGTTTTTCATCTTTTTTCCATCTTGACTTATCACTGCCTTTCTCTTTAATTAGATTTTATTTCTCCTCTTTCGCTCTTGTTAACATGAAAGCTGCTGAGATTCTTCATGTGCAAATTTTCAGTTTTTTCCTAATATTGGTGTACTAAGTGTTCTGTGAGAATTGCACTGGTTCTCTCCTGCAAAAAAAAATGTGGTGGGCCTCTGAGATAGTTTAAAGAGCAGGAGTATGTGCTTTGCACACAGTCCCCATGTTTGATCCCTGGTACCACACGGCCCCCTGAGCATCACGGAGTGTTGCCCTGATGGCCTCATGGCACCTAACACTGAATGTTCAGACCTGCACAGCTGGGCTAAGTTTCATGAAAGTAGTCCCCAGGCCTCATGGCACTGCTTGGGAGGACCATGGGAAATGGTCGTGTTTTGATTTTACCATCCCAGAACCAGGCAGCTGCATTCGCGGCCGCACGACATCTTATTATGACATCTTATTATCTCATTCCTACTTTGGACAAACTGGTAGGCTACCAAATGTAACCTGCCCACACGGCAGAGTCTGGCAAACTCCCTGTGGCGTACCCAATATGCCAAATACCAGTAACAATGATGGGTCTCATACTCCTAAAGAGCCTTGAATATAGCACTTTCTTAAAAGTTTCAGGGCTAGGATGAAGGAGACGTTACTGGGGCCTGCTGGAGGCAATCGACGGATAACAGGATGGTCATGATTCGTCGTGATTCGTGAAGATCCACTAAAGAAGAACTATGTTTTTTCTTTTTTAAAGACAAATGGATTAAATGTTTATGCTGATCTTTTAAGTTTTACAAATTCAAGATAAAATTTATTATTTTATTAATTTACATTTGTACTTCCTGTTTTCATTCAAATCCAAGGTTTTAATAATATAATTTCATTTGACTTTAAACACATCAAAACCCCCATAAAATAGTCTGAAGTAGGGGCCACAGAGATAGTATGATGGGTAACTTGCTTGCCTTATACATGGCCAATTCAGGTCTTATTCCCAACTCTCAGTACGGTTCCCTGAGACCACCATTTGTGATCCCGAAGTGCAGAACCAGGAGTATGCCCAACAACTACGAGAGAACTCTGATATATAGAGGAGTATGTGGGCATTAATGTGTCTTTAAGAACTAAGAGGAAGGTAATTCTTGCACCAAAGAACAAGAATCTTAGTGTCTTACATTGATTTGGAAGTAAATAGTTTTGGAAGACATAGAGAAAAGAGCAAGCTGGGTAGAGCAGCTTATATCACAGTGCACTTCATATTGAGATCACTGTCACTGTCACTGTCCTCCCGTTGTTCATTTCTTTGCTCAAGCAGGCCCAGTAATGTCTCCATTGTGACACTTGTTACTGTGTTTGGCATATTGAATATGTCACGGATAGCTTGCCAGGATAGCTTACCAGGCTTTGCCGCGCAGGTGAAATACTCTCTGTAGCTTGCTGGGCTCTCTGAGAGGGGCTGAGGAATTGAACCTGGGTCAGCCAGGTCGGCTGCAGGCAAGGCAAATGCCCAAATGGCTGTGCTATCACTCCAGTCCCATATTGAGATCACAAAATGAGTTTCTTATTATCACCACTGGGCTGGAGCAATAGCACAGCAGTAGGTAGGGCGTTTGCCTTGCACACAGCCAACATGGCTGACCCAAGATCGATTCCTCCGCCCCTTTCAGAGAGCCAGCCAAGCTACTGAGAGTATCCCGCCTGCCCACACAGCAAAGCCTGGAAAGCTACCCATGACATATTAAATGTGCCAAACACAGTAACAACAAGTCTCATGATGGAGACGTTACTGGGCCCGCTGGAGCAAATCTATGAACAACAGGAGGACCGTGACCGTGATTATCATCATTCGATAATACATTTCTAGAAGCAGTTGTTCTTGATACTCTTTTTTTTAATTTAATAATTATTTAATGTTTACTCAACTCAAACACTATATTAGGTATTGGTGTGATAATCATGAATTTATTTTAACTTAAAAATTGCCTTTGTCCAGCTCAGATAGAGAAGGGAACACCAAATAAAGGGTGTTTGGAGGATCCTACCAGGAGGGGAGATGCATGTCGAAAGTGGACTATGGACTGAACATGTTTGACACTCAATGCCTCTTTTGCAGACCACAACACTCAAAAGGAGAGAGAGAACACAGGGGATTGCCCTGCCACAGAGGCGGGGGGGATGGGGGATGGGGGTGGGGGGGATATTATCCATGGTGGTGGAAAATGGGCACTGGTGGAGGGATGGGTATCTGATCATTGTATAATCAAACCCAAGCACAAAAAAATTGTAAATCTACAACTGTACCTCATGGTGTTTCACTAATGAAAAAAATTTTAAAAAAAAAAGAAAGAAACTGAAGGGACTGGAGGGATAGCACAGTGGGTAGGGCGTTTGCCTTGCACGTGGCCGACCAGGGTTCTATTCCCAGCATCCCATATGGTCCCCTGAGCACCACCAGGGGTGATTCCTGAGTGTAGAGCCAGGAGTCAGCCCTGAGCATCACCGGGTGTGACCCAAAAAGAAAAATAAAAAAGAAACTGAAATGTAAAAAAAAAAAAAAAATTGCCTTTGTGTTATGATGCTATTAGTAATGGTACCTACTCTTTTTAAAATTATATTTTACTTTATGCTATAATTCCCTTTAAGCTAATAATACTCCATGCATGGACTATTAATATTCAATAGAAAATATGGTATATAATTTATGTGGTACATTATTTAATTCTATAATATTCTATAAAATTGAATATTATAGTCCCCATTTTTCAGATTAATGGTGGATCTGTGAAATTTTAAATAATTTGCTCAGAATATAAATGTAGTAAGGAAAAGGGACATAATTCAAATAAGAATGAATACTTTATCTTTATTTTATTCAATATATGTGTTTATTTGTAAGAATTTTACTTTAAAAAGAGATTGCAGTTATTGGAACTTGGTTATCTGTTAGCTAGCATATCAACAACAGTCAACCCATTCTGGCTAAAAAGTTTTAAAAAATATTATTGTACAAAATTTTATCGAAGTTTGGAGTTTTTTTAACACTAAAAAAATCTAGATCATAGCTAGATTTATTGAGAAACTCTGGGTGTTAGAGATGCTAATTTCTTTACAACAATAAGTTCTAACTGCAGTTAAATATATCTTAGGCCTATGTTATCTAATTAGGCAAGATACAAAGAGTTGCTTAAAGAAAAAAATTAAATGTCATACTGAGATGAAAAATATGTTTAACGGCTTAAGCTCAGATAATATAGAATTCTTATTCCAAGACTTTATAAGCCATATTGTTCTAATTCTTCAAGTACTAAATTCATGCTTGAGAAACGCTAATCTATGGAGAAATCCTTTTACAAATTGCTTGATTCCTATCAGCTACCAGTGGAATAAGCAATCTGTTCCTGCATTAATGAGCTGCTACCTAGAGGAAACTCTCAGGCAAGATTACAAGCTGTCTTCAAAAATTCTGGAAAGCAAAGATGTCAAGGATGCCTGATTTTACCAAGTTGGCCTTTGAATCCTCAATTCCTTATTAAGACTTATATGTTAAAAACATATGTGAAGCAAGCAACGGATTTATGTTACATAGGACAATTAACTAAAAAGAAACCCACCAGATTTTGGTCTTTGGGTTAGGAAATAAGTGTTCATGTATTTTCTTATCAGAGTTTATAAATTATAATTAATATTTTATGCTTGATTGAACTGTTTCTTGTTTGTTTTATTTAGTTACTCATTGACTTGCTATGCACTGAATACTAGTCTTATTTTGAGTATGTTTATTTACTTTTTTGTATATATGTGTGTATTTATATATACCTATACATATACGTATATATATACGTATATGTATATATGTATATACGTATACGTATATATATGTATACGTATATGTATATATATGTATATACATATATATGTATACGTATATATATATATATACACACATCAAGACATATTGTTGAAACTAAAGTAGGATCCATAAGCTGCTAGACTAATACTGACCAAAACTTGTACTTCTAAACTGGGTTTTATGTTTCTGTGCTATTTTTTTTAAATATGCCGTAATTTTAAAACATAAATAGTTCTCTTAAATTTACAATGAGACATGCTTTCTAGCACATAAATAAATCACATAGTACTCTCTTCAGTTAGGTGATCTTATTGAGCAAATTATCCTTTTTCTTCCCTAAGCAGAAATAAAAGCGCTATGTAAGCAATATTATGTGCTGCTAAATGTTCGTTAAAAGTTTCAATTGAAAATAAAAAGGTTGCGCTGAGCAATCAATTTATATCTGGTTCAGAACATGTTACAAATACCAAGAGATTTCAGAGTGTTGAAAATGAATCACAGCAGCATTCATGACTGAGCTGCAACAGGGAATGATATAAAATAAGTTCCCAGCTTGGGGGTTTCTGTAGGTTTCTTCCTTTGCCATGCAATCAATCACGTGCAATATTGCATTCTTTCCATTTCTGCATTTATCACCGTACTGGAAAATGCACTGGGGAAATTGGATAGAGCAGTGGAAAAGAATCTGCCTGGACTGTTTAGTGACATTGGTTCCAAGTGTCCCTTTGAACTTGAGGTTGGAGCTTTCATTTGGTTTTGAGATGTATTTATCGGCATAAAAATACAATCATGTCTTTAGAAATGCCCAAGCAAACTGTTGGTATAAAGCAGAGCATAAAGATTTCCCATGAGAATTCTAGTATGGCAATGCAAGTTTTGATAAAATAGTGGACATCTAAAGATAGTTATATTTAGGATTTAGAATATTCCTATAAAACTACCCAGTATGGCAATTTATTCAGCATCAACTACTTTCAAAACTTTTGGCATGATTGGAAGTGTACAAACATATTTTTAAGGGGTGCTCTTTGAAAGAAGAGTCCACAATAAGTGATATTGGGGGTGTGAAATGAGAAGCCTGAGAAAACTAGCTGGTAAAAGAGTATCAAGGATATGAGTAGAGATATAAGTGAGCTGTTTATAGGCAGGACAGGGCCTGGGATGAATGCTTTCTTGCAATCTTGTTTGTAAATACCTTGCTGGTAACCTGGATCAAAGGAAGACATGGGTAGTCTCTTTTATTTCTTTCTTTTTTTTTTAAGTGTCATGAAAATATGTGAGGGCTAGAGTGATAGCACAGCAGTAGGGCGTTTGTCTTACAAGCGGCCAACATGGCCGACCCGAGTTCGATTCCTCTGCCCCTCTCGGAGAGCCTGACAAGCTACCAAGAGTATCTCGCCCACACAGCAGAGCCTGGCAAGCTACCCGTGACATATTCAATATGCCAAACACAGTAACAACAAGTCTCATGATGGAGACGTTACTGGGCCCACTCAAGCAAAATCGATGAACAACAGGAAAACCGTGACCGTGACCGTGAAAATATGTGGTCTTATGCCAGACACAGTAACAACAAAGTCTCCAATGGAGACATTACTGGGCCCGCTCGAGCAAATCGACGATCAACGGGAGGGCCTTTACACCTAAGAGATAGTGTGACTCACATATGCAGAGTACAACAACTCAATGTAGCTTGAAGGTCAGAGGAGTTCTTGAATTAGGTCTGGTTTATACTCATACATAATGAGTTTAACTGTGTCTAATTTGCATGTGGTAAATGAATGTATCACTTAATTTTATTCTTGCCATTTGGCTATTAATATTGAATTACTAGAATGAAAAATTTAATGTTCATTCTTAAGAGAAAGATTAAAAGGCCCTCCCGTTGATCGTCGATTTGCTCGAGCGGGCCCAGTAACATCTCCATTGGAGACTTTGTTGTTACTGTGTCTGGCATATCGAATACTCTCGGTAGCTTGCCGGGCTCTCCGAGAGGGGCGGAGGAATCGAACTCGGGTCGGCCATGTTGGCCGCGTGTAAGGCGAACACCCTACCCACTGTGCTATCGCTCCAGCCCAGAGAAAGATTGTGTTTCATAAAAGTTGTTTGGGGGGGACGGGCACAGAGGCCCAGCTCTGGGCAACAAAGCTGAACGGCTCCAATTCCAAACAGGTACAGCCCACCACAAGGGCCTGGGACCCTCTCTGGGCATGCGCAGCTAGATCCAGCTCCTAGAAAGCCGGTTTTCTCCCCTGATCTGCGCGGGACTGGCACGGAGGCCCAGCTCTGAGCAACAAAGCTGTATGGCTCCAATTCCAAGCAGGAGACGTTCCCAACTCCTGGCCCAGTGCCAGGGACTCTTTCCGGAGCCGCAGCCGCTAACATGGCCACGAAATATTTTCCCACTACATATGCCATAGGAACCATAAGCTACCTTTTTAGATGGAAACCTCTAGTTTAGCTCAACCACTAGAAACTCAGTAGCCAATGACTCATAAGCCTATCTTAACTCACACTGCATATCAAGCAGAATAGTAACAGTGAACGTGAAGGACTAAACCACAATTCTCACAATGGTAAAGCAACGCAAAAGCCCACCAAACTTTCATATTGAAGAGTCTAGCCCAGATGACACCAACAGAACTGTAGTGTTAGAACACCTCTCTGACAAGGAATTCAGAAGGGAGCTACTTAAGATGCTTAGGGAACTAAAAGAAACAATGGAAAGCAATGCCAATAGAAGAAAAGAGGATTTGAAGGCAGAAATGAGGAAAATGCGATCAGAAATGTCAGACCTGAAAAATCTCGTAGGCGAATTGAAAAGCTCAGTGGAAGGCCTCAGCAGCAGAGTAAGAGCGGCTGAGAATAGAATCAGTGAGCTCGAAGATGAAGTTCAGAGACTCTCCAGAAAAGAGCAGAAAATGGAAAAGAGACTCACAATTCGGGAACAGATGGCAAGAGAAGATCGTGATGAAGCCAAGAGGGGTAACATAAGAATTATTGGAGTCCCAGAGGTACAGGAAGAAAACCTCGATGAAGAAGAAACTGTCAAAGACATCATTGCTACAACGTTTCCAGAGCTGAAGAAAACTTGTGACCATATTCAGGAGGCCCGAAGGGTACCAGCTAAAAGAAATCCGAATAAAAATACCCCAAGACACATTCTGATCAAAATGACCAAAACCTTAGACAGAGACAAAATTCTGAAAGCAGCAAGATCGAAGAAAGAAATCTCTTACAAAGGAGCATCCTTAAAATTCACAGCTGATTTGTCTGATGAAACCCTCATGGCCCGAAAACAGTGGTGGGACATAGTGAAAAAACTCAATGAAATAAATGCCTCCCCAAAAATACTTTTCCCAGCGAGACTCTCATTCATAATAGAAGGAACAACACACAGTTTCACAGACAAACAACAGCTCAGGAACTTCATAGATTCAAAACCATGGTTACAAGAACAACTAAATGGGCTACTTTAAGGCAAGAAAGGCCCCTCAAATACACCAAATTTCAACAGAACAATGGGACAAAATCCCATAACAATAATCTCTCTCAATGTCAATGGGCTAAACGCACCAATTAAAAGACATAGAGTGGCAGGATGGATTAGAAAATTGAACCCAACATTCTGCTGCCTGCAAGAAACACATCTCAATAGTCAAAGCAAACACAGACTCAGAGTCAAAGGCTGGAAAACAATCCTACAGGCAAACAGCTCCAATAAAAAAACTGGGGTAGCCATCCTTATATCAGACCACATCGATTTCAGAGTGAAGAAGGTCATAAGAGACAGTGAAGGCCATTTCTTATTGATCAAAGGATCTGTACAACAGGAAGAACTTACAATAATAAATTTATATGCACCTTATGAGAGACCAGCAAAGTTCTTAAAACAACTACTCATAGATTTGGAAAAAGACATCAATATCAACACAATACTAGTGGGAGACTTCAACACCGCTTTGTCACCTCTTGATAGATCAACCAGACTCAAGCTTAACAAGGACATACTTCATTTGAGGGAAACAATGGAAGAAAGGGACTTAGTAGATATATACAGAACACTTCATCCACAAAAAGCTGAATACACATTCTTCTCAAGCGTACATGGAACATTCTCCAAGGTAGACCACATGCTGAGCCACAAAACATGCCTCCATAAAATTAAGAAGATAGAGATTGTATCAACAATCTTCTCAGACCATAATGCGCTGAAATTAGAGGTAAATCACACACAAAAACAGAAAACTAAATCAAACACCTGGAAATTAAACAGTGTACTATTGAACAACGAGTGGATTAGACAGGAAATCAAAGAGGAAATCAAAAGATTCCTAGAAACGAATGAAAATGAGAACACGAGTTACCACAACTTATGGGACACAGCAAAAGCTGTGTTAAGAGGAAAGTTTATAGCTCTACAAGCATTCCTCAGGAAGGAGGAGCGAGCACACATAAGTAACCTAACCTCACAGCTTAAGAGCTTGGAGAAGGACCAAAAAAAGGAGCACAACCCGAACAGGAGAAAGGAAATATTAAAGGTCAGAGCAGAGATTATTGAGATGGAAACCCAAAAAACAATCTGAAAGATCAATGAAACCAAGAGTTGGTTCTTCGAGAAAATTAACAAGATCCATAAGCCTCTAGCAAAACTCACAAAGAAAGGGAGAGAGAAAACCCTAATAAACCGAATCAGAAATGAAAAGGGGTCATTACAACAGAAACTACAGAAATTCAAAGGATCCTCAGGGAGTACTTTGAGAAGCTTTATGCCACAGACCATCAAAACCTCGAGGAAATGGATAAATTCCTAGACTCCTACAGACTCCCAAGGCTGAACAAAGAAGACCTGGAATACCTGAACAGACCTATCACCATCAAGGAAATTGTATTGGTAATAAAAAGTCTCCCCAAGCACAAAAGTCCTGGCCCGGATGGATTCACTAGTGAATTCTTCCAAATCATTAAAGAGGACTTACTCCCAATCCTCTTTAAGCTTTTCCACGAAATTGAAATATCAAAAACACTTCCAAACAGTTTCTACGAAGCAAATATCACACTGATACCAAAAGCAGACAGAGATACCACAAAGAAAGAGAATTACAGGCCGATATCCCTGATGAACACAGATGCAAAGATCCTCAACCAACTACTAGCAAATAGAATCCAACTACTCATCAAAAAGATCATACACCATGACCAAGTAGGATTCATCCCAGGGATGCAAGGATGGTTTAACATTCAGAAATCAATCAACATAATCCATCATATCAACAAAAGAAAAGATAAGAAGCATATGATTATATCAATAGATGCAGAGAAAGCATTTGACAAGATCCAGCACCCCTTTATGATGAAAACCCTAGCCAAAATGGGTATAGAGGGGACTTTCCTCAACATAATTAAAGCCATCTACCACAAGTCTACAGCAAGCATCATCCTCAATGGGGAAAAACTGAGAGCCTTCCCTCTAAGATCAGGGACGAGACAAGGATGCCCACTCTCTCCACTGCTGTTCAATATAATACTGGAAGTACTTGCAATAGCGATTAGGCAAGAAAAAGATATTAAGGGCATTCAGGTAGGAAAGGAAGAAATCAACTTCTCACTATTCGCAGATGATATGATGCTCTACGTAGAGAACCCAATAACCTCCACCAAAAAACTCCTAGAAACAATAGACTCGTATAGTAAAGTTGCAGGCTATAAAATCAATACCCAAAAGTCCATGGCTTTCCTATACGCAAACAGTGAGAGAGAGGAAAGCTACATGAAAAAATCAATCCCGTTCACAATTGTGCCCCAGAAAATCAAGTACCTAGGAATCAGCTTAACTAAGGAAGTAAAGGACCTGTACAAAGAAAACTACAAAACGCTACTTCAGGAAATAAAAAAGGACATGAGGAAATGGAAAGATATCCCCTGCTCATGGGTCGGGAGACTTAACATTGTCAAAATGGCAATACTACCGAAAGCATTGTATAAATTCAATGCAATCCCTATAAGGATACCCATGACATTCTTCAAAGAAATGGAGCAAACACTCCTGAAATTTATATGGAAAAATAAGCCCCCACGAAAAGCTAAAGCAATTCTTGGGAAAAAGAAAATGGGAGGAATCAACCTCCCTAACTTCAATCTTTACTACAAAGCGATAATAATCAAAACAGCATGGTACTGGAACAAAGGCAGAACTGCAGACCAATGGAACAGGGTTGAATACACTGACATCTCCCCTCAATCATATGATCATCTAATCTTTGATAAAGGTGCAAGAAATGTGAAGTGGAGTAAGGAAAGCCTCTTTAACAAATTGTGCTGGCATCACTGGACGGCTACATGCAAAAAAATGGGCTCAGAACTCTGCCTAACACCATGTACAAAAGTAAGATCAAAATGGATTAAAGACCTCAACATCAGACCAGAAACCATAAGGTACATTGAAGACAAAGTTGGCAAAAACCCTCCATGACATTGAAGCTAATGTTATCTTCAAAGATGCCATGCCACTGGCCGAGCAAGTGAACATGGCCAAACCGAGTTCGATTCCTCCACCCCTCTTGAAGAGCCTGGCAAGCTACTGAGAGTATCTCGCCCCCATGGCAGAGCCTGGCAAGCTACCCGTGATGTATTCGATATGCCAAAGCACAGTAACAACAAGTCTCATGATAGTGATGTTACTGGGTCCACTGGAGCAAATTGATGAACTACGGGAGGACCGTGACCATGACCGGATTATTTTTATTTAAATTTGGCCCACATTCAGCAGTGTTCAAACCTTATTTACTCCTGGCTCAGTGCTCAGGGATCTTTGGTCAAAGAGCATTTCTGGCAGTGCTCAGTTGACTGAAAGCAGTGCTGGGAATTGAACTTAAGTCTACTGCATGCAAGACAAAAATCCCTAATATTTGTATTATCTTAATATAAATATTTTGTCTTCTTATTTCTAGTAATCTTGTACAAAAGTAAAACATATATCATGTCTAGGTTTTTTACTTCCTAAATTTTTAAAATCAGTATATAATAATTGGTAATTCAATTATAGATAGCCTTATAGATGACCCTGATATTTAGGCCTTTTTAGGTATACAACTCCCATTCATAAAGAAAAGGACAAAACATAGGTTAATGTCCAGTAAAGAAGTCAATCTATCTTTAAATATGCTACTTCCTGATAGACATATTCCCAAACACAAAACTTTCATTCAAAAAAGATACATTCAAAGCTATATTCATTGATGTACTTGGTATTTTAATCAGGATATGGAAACAACCCACATGTCCAACAACAGGCGAGTGAATAAGGAAATTGTGGTACATACACAATGGAATACTTTGCAGCTATAAGAAAATATTGATGGAGGGAAGGGGAGGTGGGAGGCATACTGGGATCCGTGGTACCGCATTTGGTCCCCTCCATTCTGCCAGTACTGATCCCTGAGCACAGATCTAGAAGTAAGCTTGAGTATAGCCCAACACTCCCCCAATATTTTTGTGATATACTATTTCACAAAATAAATGTCCTTTGTTATGCATATTTTTACAAGAACTGGTGTTATGATAGTTTATATTAGAAAATAGTTTGTATTAGAAAATGTTATATTTCCATAGATTAGATCTAAAAAGAAATAAAGAATTTATAATTAATCTTTGACATTTTAAGGTATTTTTATTTTCTAAAGACCTTATTAATTTTTGTTGTTGTTGTTGTTGTTGTGCCACACCTGGAGATGCTCAGGGCTTACTCCCAGCTTTGTGTTCAGAGATCACTCCTGGTGGGGCTTGGGCAATCACATGTGGTCCCAGGGATAAAACCCAGGTCAGCTGTATTCAAGACAAGTGCTCTGCCACCTGTACTATCTCTCCTGGCAAAGATCTAATTAATCTTGAGATTGTATTCTACAATAGAGATATGCAAAGATTAGAAGTTAAGTGCATTATTAAAAATTGGGTTTATGACTAATGTTCTGATAGAATGAAATATTTGTTTTAGATTTCATTAGTGTAAGGAAAATCATGTTTGTTGAGGGAGATATAAGTTGGGTAGTTTACATATAATTTGGGAAACATTAATCCTTTTATTCTTGTTTTGTTTTTGTCATACCCTGCAGTGCTCAGGTCTGCTCTTGGTGCAATGCTCAGGAGCTTCTCAGGAAGATGCTCTGTTGGGGATCAAACCTGAAGCATTTGCCTTTTGAGCTATTCTCAGCATCCCCCAGCCTGGAACCAAAATTATTTCTTATTGTTTGCAAAGACAATGGTTTAGATACAAGATATTATTCTGGAGCAAAAGTTCCCCAAGCTGTCTCTGGCTTACCTTATTCACGTGATATTTTATAACAATACAGAGACACATAAAGTTCTGTGTTTCAATAAGTTTCAGAATAGAATTTAAATAATCAAAGAGCTTTATTTTCTTTGAAACTTCTCAGGTGTGTTCATATATGCAAGTATTTTAAATAGTCTGACAGAAGACAGTGCGTGTTAGTAGAATAGTGGATTTTGGTAGTATCAGGAAGATATTAAGCCAAAAGACCCAGTAATATACTAATTTTCTTCGTACTAATCACATTTCACACCAATACAGAGTTCTTCAGAGAAATACATGTACAAAGAAGCAATAACAATAATCAGAATTCAAAATAACATTTATATTAACACGTGAAAGTATCTTATAGTCTAAAGAAATCTCTTAAGTGCCAGTAAGATACAATACTGACAGCAGCAATTCCTTAGTTCAAAGCCAGGAATAACCCCTGAGTATCTCTGGGTGAGGTTCAAAACAAAAAAAATATGCAGTAATAAATTATTTATGTTCAGTTGTTTAAATGTATTAATGTAATTCTATTCTTAACCAGTATGGCAAGTGAAGTAAGATAGAAATTAGTGTACCCTATACTTACATTATAAAAGGAAGGAGATAACTGAAGATGATAGACTTCTTCCACTGAATACCATCATTCATATTTCTTGGTATTCTATGATGGAAGTAGATGAAAAAATAAATAGATAAACAAGAATGCTAGGTTCAGGTATAAGTATCCTACTCATCAAACTGCATGACAGGAAGGAAGTGCTTGAAGGAAAAACAACAGAAAGAAAGCTAGAAAGTTAGGTCTAAGGAAGAGGTGTAGGTCAGTGAATCAAAATACATGCTGAGCAGGACAGTGTCCCAGGTGTATGTTTTAGACTCTCATAAAACAGCCTTACATAAGTATTTCAAAATTTTTCCAATCAAAATAACTAATTCTGCTATTTGAAGAAATGTGAAATAAGAGAAATTAAGAAAATCAATATTCCTTACTCTATAGATGCATAGTTTACTGAATTTATTGATAACATTTATTGACCGTGAGTGTGAAAAGGTAGGACTACAGCTGAATCTTACGAAGACAATGTTTATGAGAAACAGCCTCGTTCCTGACGCCCCATTCGCTCTCAACGGAACGACCATCTCCGAATGCAAAAGCTATGTGTACCTAGGTCGAGAGGTCAACATGAGAAATGACCTGGCACCCAAGCTGCACAGGAGGAAGAGAGCGGTTTGGAACGCCTTCAAGAACGTCAAAGCAATAGCTAAGAGGACGAAGAACCTCTGGCTCCTCCGGGCACATCTCTTTGGATTCCACTGTTCTTCCTGCATTAACATATGCCTCAGAGACCTGGGCCCTACGCAAATAGGATGAGAACGCTATTCAGGTCTCCCAAAGAAGAATAGAAAGAGCTATGCTTGGAATATCACGTTTCACTCAAATGAGAGAAAGAATCCGGAGTTCTGACATCCGTCGACGATCAAGAATCAGGGACACTGTCTCATTTGCCAAGGTGTCGAAAATCAGATGGGCTGGGTCACATAATGAGATTTAAAGATGATCGCTGGACTAGAGCTGTTACCGACTGGATTCCACAGGATGTCAAAAGACTGCGTGGCCGCCCACCTACCAGATGGTCAGACTTCTTCGTCAAGATCATGAACGATCCGTTTGAGGCCCTTCATGTTCCCGGAGCGAACAGATGCCATTGGGCTACACTAGCATGCGACAGGGACAAATGGAGACGTTACTGGCGCCCGCTCGAACAAATCGACGACTAACGGGAAGTTAAGTGATTAAGTGATTGATAACAAACCTGCTTTTCAAAAAATTCTCTAACCAGATGTCATATTAATTAACCTTTAGAGAAAACACTTTAAAAAATGATGTATTACTCTGTACTTACAGCCTAAAATGAGTTAAGTCTAAGTAAGCCATAAAATATAGAAAATATTATTCGTGTTTTTTTCATAGTATAATGATAATACATTAAAACTAAGTACTGAATTCAAAGACCTGAAATTTAAAATGAAGTCAATATAGAGGTGTTGAATATCAGAAAAAGTCCTTGTCTTTCTGGAAAATTAGTGATATAACTTTTTCTGAATCAGTTAATGCTTGGCATAGGGAAGATAAATTAAGGGGTCTTTTAATCCAGAGAACAGTTCCATGTATTGTTTCAGCATACAGGTTTCACTCTTTGAGTTAGGGTTTTATTTTGGGTGTAAAGGATAAAATTAGGGAAAAGAAAAATCTATCTCTTAAAACTGTCATCACCTTTTGGTTAATTATTTTCTGTTTTTTATAATATAAACAATATATTGGTATAATTTTCCAGTTAGAGTGTAACTTATTTTAAGAAAAGAAAAAAAGCTCTGTGAACACTCTATTTTTCTTTTATGCACAGAGTGAAAGTTCACCTTGTGAATGTTTTGTTTCCATAAATAACCTTCCATCAGCATATTTCTTGAAATGAGCTTGAAGTGTTTGTTCTATATTTTATATTGAACTTGGACTCCTGTCTGGCAGACAAATGACTTGTTAACATATTGTTTTCGAAGCACAATTTGCATTTCTGTGAACTAGGGATTAGGCATTGTGTGTAGATTAGGAATAATTTATGTCTAATTAATAATTGATATTTTTTCCTATTCTGACTGAGATTTTGTTCTGCATGATATGATAAGAGAATACTCCTTAGTTATGACAAAAGAAAGCATTTTTCAAGTGCAAATAACACTAAAACTCTAAAACCAACTACAATTTTTAAAAAAGATTTAATTCTAAATAAAACTCTGGGTCACAAAATTTTTCACTGTGACTCATAAATTTTTTCTTATTTTTTGAAATCAGAAAATATATCTGTATAATAAGACCTTGTATTCACAAAAATCAATCACTTGGAGACTTTGCCTATATAGAGGGCAGCAAATGAAAGCAAATTAAGATCTCTGAGCAGTCAAAAATATAGCCACAAAGCTTCACACTCTCCCTGAATAATCTCAAAAACAGAATTGCCCCTATGGTGCCAAAAGACTTTAAAACAGTTTACATATAAATTTTTTAGGTATATATTTTTTTAATTTTAAGAGAAGAATTGATTTTTTTTTAAATTTTTTAATAGTGAGACATCATGAGGTACAGTTGCAGACTTACACATTTTTGTGCTTGGGTTTCAATTATACAATGATCAAATACCCATCCCTCCACCAGTGCCCATTTCCCACCACCACGGATCCCAGTATCCCTCCCACCCCCCATCCCCCCCCATCCCACCCTGTCTCTGTGGCAGGGCATTCCCCTCTGTTCTCTCTCTCCTTTTGGGTGTTGTGGTTTGCAAAAAAAAACATTGAGTGGCAATCATGTTTAGTCTATAGTCTACTTTTAGCATGCTTCTCCCATCCTGGGAGGACCCTCCCAACACCTTTTATTTGGTGTTCCCCTCTCTATCTGAGCTCCATTTTCCCCTAGTATGTGTGGTTGGCCTCCAAGTCATGGAGTAAAATTCCTGGTACTAATCTCGGCCATTCTTGGGTGTTAGTCTCCTATTTTGTTACTTTATGTTCCCCAGATGAATGCAATCTTTCTATGTCTATCCCTTTTTTTCTGAGTCATTTCGCTTCAACATAATAGTTTCCATGTAGTACCACTTGTATGTAAATTTCGTGACTTCATCTTTTCTAACAGTTACATAGTATCCATTGTGTAGATCTACCAAAGTTTCTTTAACCAGTCATCTGTTCTTAGGCACTCAGGTTTTTTCCAGATTCTGGCTATTGTAAAGTGTGCTGCAATAAACAGACAATTGCAGATATCACTTCGACTTTACTTTTTTTCCTCTCTGGGATATATTCCCAGGAGTGGTATTGCTGGATCAAATGGGAGATCAATTTCTAATTTTTTGAGAATCATCCATACTGTTTTCCAAAAGGGCTGAACCAGTCGGCATTCCCACCAACAGTGAAGGAGTGTCCCTTTCTCACCACATCCACGCCAGCACGGGTTGCTTTTGTTCTTGTGGATATGGGCCAGTCTCTGTGGTGTGAAGTGATATCTCATTGTGGTTTTGATCTGCAAGAGAAGAATTGATTTTTGTAAGAATTCCAATAATGCAGAAATGTTTTCAATAAAAAGTAATTTCTGTCCTCAGTCCTGTTCAGCTGCCCAGTGGCAATAAATAATAGTTCAGGTCTCTTTGATTATTATTTCTTAGTTTAAGCAGCTGATTAGGAGTTCTGAGTAAGGAACCTAGAACAAGTTAGAAGCCTTAACTGTCTCTATAGAAGAATAGAAACCAAAAAGAACAATGGCAACAACAATAACAACAAATAAAAAGTACACACCACAACAAAAATCATGGGAACAAAATAAGAGTCCAAAGTCATGAGGACTTAGAACAATTTGCTTGTGGCAGATTTTAAGCAGCATTTTAAAATGAAATAAAACCATGAGACTGATACCCAAGGACAGTAGAAACAGGGACCAGGCAGATTGGTTCATGGTTAAAAACCTGCCACAAAACAGCATGGGGGAGAAGGCAACTGAGATAGAGAAGAGACCACCCATACAAAGATAGTTGAAAATGATCACTCTGGAAAAGAACTGCGTGCTGCAAAAAGGTAAAAGAACAAATATGATAGCCTCTCAGTACCTATATTACAAACCATTATGTTCCGGAGTGGGTAGCTGGGGACAGAAACAGAGAGACAGAGATAGAGAGTAATGGAAGGATAACTGGGAATATTGGTGGTGGGAAATGTACACTTGTAGAGGAATGGGTGCTGGAAATCCGTATGGATGAAAACTGACTGTCATCAGCTTTGAAACTCTGTATCTCATGATGATTTGATTAAAAATAAATAAATGGATAAAATGGAAGGGGGGCACCTAGATCACCCTTGGCCAGAGCATAGGGAGATAAATCACTGTTTTTATCACTGTCCTCCCGTTGTTCATCGATTTGCTTGAGCGGGCCCAGTAACATCTCCATTGGAGACTTTGTTGTTACTGTGTTTGGCATGTCGAATACATTACGGGTAGCTTGCCAGGCTCTGCCGTGGGGGCGAGATACTCTCGGTATCTTGCCGGGCTCTCCGAGAGGGGCGGAGGAATCGAACTCGGGTCAGCCATGTTGGCTGCGTGCAAGGCAAACGCCCTACTGCTGTGCTATCACTCAAGCCCAAGATTGATGGGAAGCAACAAGAAACAGTGGTAAAAAGGACTGGAGTACATTGAGCAACACTGAAAACAAGAGATACAGATTTCAACTAAACTAAAAATGTGCCTGTCAAGATGGAACGCTGGGATTGGGGGTGGGTGAGAGAAAACCTGGGGACCTTGATGGAGGGAAAAAGACATTAGTTGTGAGATTGGTGTTGTCACATTGTATATAAAAACCCAACTATGAATAACTTTGTAAATCATGGTGTTTTAAGAAAATTAAAAATAAAATAAATATAAGACTTATAAATGTGAAGTCACTTGATCACTTGATATCCCGTTACTCATTGATTTGCTTGACCGGGCACCAGTAATGTCTCTATTTGTCCCTGTCATGTGCTAGTATAGCCCAATGGCATCTGCTCGCTACAGGAACATGAAGAGTCTCAAACTGTTTGTTCGGGGTCTTGACGAAGTAGTCTGACCATCTGGTAGGTGGGTGGTCATGCGTTCTTTTGAAGTCACATGGAATCCATTGGGTAGCAGCTCTAGTCCAGCAGTCGCCTTCAAATTGCATTACATTATATGTCCAGCTTATCTGATTTTTGATGCTTTGGCAAACAAGACAGTGTCCCTGATTCTCGATCATTGACAGATGTCAGAACTCTGGATTCCTTCTCTCACTTGAGTGAAGCATGATACTCCAAACATAGCTCTTTCCATTCCTCTTTGGGAGACCCGAATAGTATTCTCATCCTGTTTTCATAGGGCCCAGGTCTCTGAGGAATATGTTAGTGCAGGAAGAATGGTGGAGTCGAAGAGATGTTCCCGGAAGCAGAGATTCTTCATCCCCTTAGCTATTTCTTTGATGCTCTTGAAAGTGTTCCACACTGCTCTCTTCCTCCTGCGCAGCTCAGATGCCTGGTCATTTGTCATGTTGAGTTCTCGACTAGGTACACATAACTGCTGCATTCAGAGATGTTCATTCTGTTGAGAGCAAATGGAACATCAGGAACTAGTATGTTTTTCATAATCTTTGTGAGATTCAGCTGTAGTCCAATCTTTCCACACTCACAGTCGAAGTCGGCCAGCTTTTGTGCCGTGTGGCTAATGTTTGGTGTTATTAGAATGATGTCATTAGCAAAGAGGAGGTGGTGTAGTTGCTGACCATTTATCTTCACTTCCATTGCTTCCCATTCCAGTCATCACATGATGTTCTCGAGGGTGGCACTGAAGTTTTGGAGAAATGGTATCACCCTGCCGAACCCCTCTCCTTACATCGATGTTCACTTCCTTGTAGAATGGTGAGATCCTGTTACTGAATCCGTAGTACAGCTTGTGGAGGAACCTGATGTATTATTGAGTTTGAACGCTCTGTTTGGCTGGGGCTTCAATGACCGCTTCAGTCTCAACAGAATCAAAGGCCTTCTTTAAATCAATGAATATTAGACAGAGTGGCATCTTGAGCTCCCGAGAAACCTCAACGAGCTTGGTCACCATGTGGATATGGTTGATCGTGCTGAATCCTTTTTGGAACCTGACGTACTCTCATAGTTGTCCTTCATCTAGTGCCCTGCTAATTCTATTCAGGATGACTTGAGTGAACAACTTGTATATAATGGACAACAGACAGATCAGGTGATAGTTGCCAATGTTGTGGGTGTCTCCCTTCTTGTACAGTAGAACGGTCCTGCTGGTTTTCCATTGGAATGGAATTTTGCATTCAGACAGTTAGTGTGTGAAGTGCCAGGCCATTATATTGATGAGTACTGATGGTAGATTCTTCAGGTGTTCAGGTCTGACCTTTTCTGGACCAGGTGCTCTTTGCTTCTTCACTGATGAAATGGCATGTCAGATTTTGGAAGGGAGAGCATTTGGAACGACATATCCACTCTGCTGAATTTGGTATGTGGGCAGTTGGACGTGGCTATCGAAGAGATCCAAATAGAAGTTGGATCTCTTTGCCCTTTTGAAGGTGTGATATATCTATCAGGACGTTGGAGGGGAGTCCTCTTGCCCTTGTAGTTGACAAAGTACAGGCAGGTGTTGAGAATACTTTTATCTGCTTCTGCCACATCGGCCAGCACTGCTGCTCTTCTCTCTTTGAGGTTTTCCTTTATCCCTTCTCTGCACTGCTTTGTGAGTTCAGATGTTAGCTTGTGATTGCTTGAGGCTCGCTCCAAGCCACATTGGCAAATGAGCTCGAGAGTTTCCGAAAACAGGTGTCTTTTTGTGGCTTTCTCTCTCTCAGAATTCCTTGCACAATCATGGAGGTGCTGTACCAGTTGATTGTATTCCTTGTTGATGTTGTCAACAATGGCATCTTCCCATGTTGCTGCAATAGTGCCAAAGAGCTCCCAGTTGGTAGTTGTTCTGGAAGTTCTGTTCTTAAACTTTGCAGCCTTTTCTCCCTGCTCTGTGAAGTAGAATTTTGCAAGAAGGAGACGGTGGTAAGATCTCGTTTGGAATTTTGGGACAACATCCCCATTAGTCGGGCAAAACTATCGATTGAATATGATGTGGTCAATTTCGTTGTGGAACTGTCCATCAGGAGACTCCCATGTCCAACGTTTAGATTAGGCCCTCTGGAACTTTGAGTTACCATGGATGGTTTTGGTTGACATGATGAACTTAGACAGCCTCTCACCCTTTTCGTTTCATTCTAGGCCACGGGTCCCAGAGTGGAGTTCTTTGGGCGATCTTCTCGTCCTATCTTGGCATTAAAATCATCGATAGTGATCTTATAGAAGAGTAAGTTAATATATTATGACACATTAAAATGAAATAAAAATGAGAAAAAAAATCGCATGGTTTACAAAGTATGGAGTTTAGATTTAGATATACTCTGTTTAATACAAACACTACACTAAAAATCTCGTTTCAATTGGAATACATTAACCTTGCTTCATTTTTTTTCTGTTTTTCTATTTTCATTAGCCCATAAAATCAGGAATCCAATTCCTGACAATGCTAAAACATTATTAAATTGTAATATATGCAAATAAAGTATTTCCAGTCATCTCCTATAGCACTGTGTCCACTAACTATATTTTTTTCTTAGGACTTACCTCATAAAAATATTTGATTTCTTGATATTTTCTTTACTTTTCAATTTTCCACTTGTCTAATATTTTACCTTGCTCCACCACTTCCCTCATCTACAACACAAGTGAGACTCTAAGCACAGTGGGTAGGGCGTTTGCCTTGCACGTGGCCAGTTGGGGTTCAATTCCTCTGCCCCTCTTGGAGAGTCTGGCAAGCTACCAAGAATATCCTGCCCGAATGGCAAAGCTTGGCAAGCTACCCGTGACATATTCAATATGCCAAAAACAGTAACAACAAGACTCACAATTTGTTGTGAGACATTACTGGTGCCCACTATAGCAAATCAATGAACAAAGGGAGGACAGTACAGTGTAGTGCAATTTTCTTTTTTATTGAATAACCGTGAGTTATAGTTAAAAGCTTTTATGTTTGAGTTTCAGTCATATAATATCTTAGTCTCTTTATTCCAATTAATCCAGAGAACCTTTGTCCCCCCCCCATCTGATTGAAATTATACTTATCCTCAATTAGGTCCAGGGGATTTGGTTTCCTTAGTGCATTTATATATATGTACACACCTTTAAAAATCCTCTTGCCTCCTTTGCTACACAGGAATTTCTTGCTCAAGGACTTGAGAATCATCTTTTTGATATGTAATCCTCAAAAAGATGGTACTCCTATCACCCAATCAGTGGGAAAATAAGATTCTAACTTCTACAGATACATTACTCCAAGTTTAAAATTAACTTGTATTATTATAAAGATGGGAAAGTGCCTTATTGATATCGCTCAGATTCTTATATTCATTTAACTTTGCCTAGCACAGTTTTCACATTGATACCATATTTTTCCTTTTTTCAATCCCAACCTTTCTATTTTCCAAACCATGAAAAGCGACAGATGACATTGGCATAAATAGAATGTATGGAATAGAGTTTAAACATAAACATAGGATTTAGATAGAAATATGAGCACTGACAAGTTTACTCTCCATAGAAACTTCAAAAGAAACTCTGAACTACTCTTCTATTACTGATTATACTCCTTGATATCACGTTATGTCTCCAGACCTTCTTTCTTTCTCTTTAGTTTAGTTTTCTAAACATTTCATAGACTGATTTATTTTTGTCCTTCTTTGAAAATTTAACTTTAAAAATTAAAAAAATTATTTTGTCTTTCTAATGTTATTTTGGATATTAGTTTACAAAAGTATTATTTTCGCTAACATAGACCATGAGCTATGTTACTTAACACAGAAAGAAGTATTATAGATCATGAGCTATGTTACTTAACACATAAAGAGAGTATGTGGAAATACAGATTGTCTTAATTGTCATTATATGATGTACAATCCCAAAATAAATAAGTGAATGCAGACGGTGGCCTCTCTCTTGTCCGTCACATGCGTTCCATGGCCGTGAGCCGCTTCTGCCACTCGGACCTGCAGCTGCTGCCAACAGACACAAGACGGAGAAAACAAGGACGCCAGGCTGGTTGGTGATTAGTTGCCATTTATTCCATTCTCCCTAAGAGCCTGTTCAAGTCTCACTAAGCACTCCATTCCAGTCTCATACTACCCTTCACTCTCATCATCTCCTGCCCTCCCATGCTATTCTCCCCTCGCTTTATCTCGCACCCTTATTATCTCTCCCAACCTCCAAGCAGTAGGCATAGCAACTACACTTAGGTCAGGTAGTACAATCAACATATGAAAACTCCACCTTCAGAGGGAAGCTCTACTAAAATAAGACAAATATATCCTGCAGGCAAGAGATCACACACCAAGGGGTGTGTTTCTCCTTTTCTTAGTCCAACAACCATTTAAACATTCATCTTAATTCTACTTCTTAATAATATTAATCATTTTGTATGGACACAGTAAGAGATTTATTAAGCTTGTAGGGTGGCTCTCCTGGGGACATCTCATTATAGATCCCAGACTACAGTGCTCAGGCCAGATTAGTTCTTCTGAACCCTAGCAGGGTCTTATTCAAGTTGTTACTCTTTGGATCATGAGAGAATTTGCCCGTGACCGTGCTCTTAACTTATTGTTAAGTATTATGGCGCTTGGCCTGGCCAGTTCCAATGGTAGGGTAGCTCACAGCTTGCCTTGGGTTCATCCAGTCTCTTGTCGGGACCCTGCTTTTAGGGTGCTAAGAGAAAAAGGCAACTGAGGCTTAAGTCGAGAAAACAGATGCTCAGGATTGGGCATTAATTAATTAATTAATTAGTTCAGGGTCAATTAATTCCTAAATTACAAAATTCATAGCATTAACTGTCTTCCTGTGTCTATATAAAAAGGACACTGCTCTCAAGTAAACTATGCAAAAGGAGATAAGGGAAAGAGAAAAGCAGTATTTCACAGGTACTGCTTATGGGAAATAGATGATTAACTGGATGGTGAATAGAGCACAGAGAAGTTAAAGATAAACAGAGGAATAGGATTGCCTTGGGAGCACTGTGAGTGGGTGCAATCCAACAAACTCAAGTTCCATGAGGCCAGGGAGAAAGGACAAACCAATGTTATCCTACAATACATTTAACCAAAAGTCTTATGTAGAAACAATCAATTTAAACTTCATTTTATTTTATCACACAATGCAAAAACTTTGTCTTTTTTTCTATATCTACTCATGCATGTAGCAGTTTCTTGCACATATCAGGAAATTTATAAATCTTACTAAATGCTAGAATATATGCTTACATGACTAAATGTATAAGTGAATTAATCATTTCACATTGTATAAACATAAAATTAGTTTATTTGATGGGTTTTAAAAATCAATTTATTTTCAAATCACTTCAACATTATTCATCTTTTATATTACTTGTTATAGGAACATTTTAAATTTTAATCTAGGCTTTGCTTGATAATGTTTTGATCAAGTGATCTAATCTTATTTATAGTTCTCAATTAGTTTACCTAAAAGTGGCAAATATAATATATTTCACACTACCTCACATTTTACTGTGGAGACCTTAAGTAGTAATATAATGTCTAAAGGCTTATAAAGGAAATTATAATAGGATATGAAGATGTATAAATTGGGACATATGCTTCTATATGATGATTTAGAATATATATGAATAGTATAAATACATTCATATATGAGTCTGCTCAGAGTACCTAGATGTAGTAAATAGTTGAATTTCCTTGAGCAATATAAAACTATTCCCAGAATATTTGACACCCAATGAACCCTAAAGAATATTCTTTCCATAGAAGAATTTACATTTAAGCATGTTGTTCCTATTTATTTTGAAGTAATTATTAACCAAAAAAGTATGCCCTTAACTTGTTTAAATGCTCATATGTCTGAAACAGGGGATGCACAGGGCACAGGGATGAAGGATAAAATAAAATAAGTTTCATGGTTTCTTAGAAAGTAGACATGAGTGGACAAATACCTTCAGGAAAATTCTCCTTAAATGTACAAGGAGGGTAAGGAAAAAAAATAACAGATCAATTTAACTCTTAGCTTTATCTAAAATATTTGTCATATATGTGAGGAACTGAACAGAAAATTCTTACTTAATTTTCAACAGTCAACAAAGCAACTTAACCAGCTAAGTTTTAACTGGTTCCAGGAATTAAAGGTTAATACAGGCATCTGGAGATGTAACCAGGGAAATCAAATAGCAATCTGTATTAAAATATCATAATAATAAAAAGAATTAAAGTTATAACTTACCAAATATAAGCACAGAATATCCCAAATGAGTATTTTTATCATACAGAGGGAAGACAAAAAGAAAGTAGCAATTTAAATATTATAAGGTATCATTGTAAAACAGAACATTGTCAAAACCTGTGTGCAAGCTTGAAAATCTTTTGAATAGTACCTCAGAACTGCAATTTTCCTCACTGAGAATGTAAAAAAAAAAATGTACTTACTAACATGAAGTGCTGTGTGCCTAGAAAGTGAACTGTAAAGATAGTTGTCTGTGTAATTGATTATTTCGGGTAATTTTGAGTTCACACAAACTTAAATTATTGCACTGTTATCATTATAAATGCTGTTAAAAAAAGAAATGAAATTGCATTGTTAGTAATTTCAGCATGTCTATTAAGAAATAGTTTCGAGGATTCAGTCTTCTGATTGAAAAAAATGATTTTGGGAGAAAGTTAAGAACTCTATCCAGAAACTGTATTTTCACATTTGCTTAGTAACACAAAGCAATTACTATTTGCAAAATAAAATCTTGGGGACAAATAATGACAGAAAATTGCATGAAAATTATATAAGATATGTCAGGGGAGTAAAGGATAACTTAAAGTGAACTTTTTGTGAAAAAAAGAAATTGAGAGAGAAGACATACTTAGAGCCACATAGAGAACTTAAAAATATCTTGTATTTAAAAAAAAGGGGATAGATTCTTAGTCATAAGTATTTTCACAAGAGAATGTTTCCACAATACCAGATATTAGGAAATGTTCTGTTTACTTAGATATGGGATTGTGTTCCAGGTATGCACAGCCATAGTTTGTGAATGCCCCCCTAATTTTACGGAGCAAAGAGGACCTTAAGAACTTATTTTATAGTTTAGAATCCCAAGCATGCCTGTGTGTCTCTGTGTATGTTGTTATCTACCATGTATAATTTAGTACAGAAATGATAGTTTTAATCTCAGTTATCAGATCCAATTCAATGGGCTGTTTGTGACTTACTGTAGCATTCTTTGTGTCAGACCTAGTTAAGCTAAAGAAGCATGCCTCCATAGAACTAATTTCTTCAACAGGAATAGATGGAGACATTTGGCAATAATATTGTGCATGAAATAGCAAAACAGATGTAATACAATGAATATGACACCTCAAATGAAATATGTTTAAGCATTTTGGCCAAATGATACTTGCATCAGTAAAATGTGCTTGCAAAATTAGATTAGTAGGCTCCACTAATACCTGAAATACAAGAATATTCAGTATGCATTCATTTTCTATTTTTTTTCTTTTTGGGTCACATGCAGCCATGCTCAGGGGTTACTCCTGGCAGTGCTCAGGGGACCATATGGGATGCTGGGAATCAAACCTGGGTCGACTAAATGCAAGGCAAATGCTCTATCACTGTGCTATCAATACAGCCCCTCATTTTCTAATTTTTACCAAATATATTCTAGAGGATGTTGAAAGAAGCATGAAACTATATTCTAAAATATGACATTTAAAAACAGTATAAACATCAGAAAATTTTCTATTCTCTTTATGTAAGCATCATGGGAAACAGCTACCATTTGTCTCCCACAAAATGTGCACTTGCTTTTATCAGAGATAAATCATTAGACTTATGTAGTATTATCTGATCAAATATGTTTTCTAATTTATATACAACATAAATATTAATGTTAGGACTGGTCAGTTTAGAATATCTAGAGAAATATTGAAAAATTTTGAAATTATATTTTTTTATTTGAACATAATCATTCCTGTTCTTTATTCACCTTGCCAAAGTTCTAAGATTTATCAATTACAATAAACATTCTTATTTTCTTGCAAAACTGCTTAGTTTTATTCATGTCAGTCTTAAGTTAGAGTTCTGATTCTCATGATATAATGATTACCCTTGGCCTACATATTTAAAACTGATGTAACTTATTTTCCTGTCTATAATACAGTGCCTATATTTGCCAAATATACTAACAGACATGTAAAATATTAGTAGACTAAAATATCTTGAGACAATATGAGATGTTCTTTTGTCATTGACACTACTATCTTTGTGGGCCTTATGTTTTCATTTTTGTAGTTGGATTTCATTTTCTACTGCAAGTAAGTAAAACATTAAACAAAAAAATCCTAAATAGAATATTTGAAAATCTGGATTACTGTTGTGTTTAAAAAGTAATTAAATAGAAAATTTTGTCTCCTATCTTATACCAGAATTAAATTTTTTGATGGCCAACCTAAATCATATCTACCTCCCTTTCTCTGTCTCAAAGTTCTTTGTATATTTTTAGCAATTGAAAATCATAACTACTGAGTATTCTCTAAGTTCCTCCTGAGAATATGAATAAGAAATAGTCACAATATCACCTTAATATTAGGGAACACTAATTATTATTACACATATTATCATACTGTTATCATTTCCAATTCTAAAAGACAAAAGCAATAAGTCAATGTTTTCTGAAAAATGAATCCCCACAAAACCAATGTATTTTTGCTAATGTATAAGAGATATTTGTTTTTGTCAGTCAATTAAATATTTCTGTGACAAACATATATATATATACATACATACATACATGCACAATACATATATACACAAATATACACTGTCACACTGCCCTCCCATTGTTCATCGATTTTGCCCAAGCTGGCCCAGTAACATCTCCATTTTGAGACTTGTTGTTACTGTGTTTGGCATATTTAATATGTCACAGGTAGCTTGCCAGGCTTTGCCATGCAGGCGAGAAACTCTTGGTAGCTTGCTGAGCTCTCCGGGAAGGGCAGAAGAATCGAACCTGGATCGGCCGGGCTGGCTCAAGGCAAACACTCTACTGCTGTGCTATTGCTCCAGTCCACACAAATATACATATACATATTTGGTATTTTAGGTATTTTGGCAGAGAAAAATATGCTAGCTACTAAAGTTTAGTAAGACGCAGTGGTGTAATCAAAGTGCTGCTGATTACTATCTGGAAATCAAAAGTAAAGTTACAAACATTATTGAGTCTCATTCTATTTTCAGGAACACATTGGGATAGCTGATAGAGGACACAAATGCTTAAGGATTTACATCCTAAGTATCTAGAAGTCTTATGGCATATGAATAAACACAAATGGAAAACACCCAAGAGACATCCACTATCACAAGAAAGCATTGTACATTGAGTGAGAATATTACTGCATAATTTGTGAAAAAATATGTTATAATGATATGGTTGGTGTTAGGGAGAAGAAAGAGCACTGTTTAGCTTTAAGAATATTTCTCAGTGTAACGCAAACCAAAAAGTAATATTTATAAAAACATGACTTTTCAATATATATACAAGTAGTGGAAATTTATGTTAGAACATATATGTATGGCTATATATACAAATGTTAGTCAAAATATTCATGTAGTGTGTATGTATGTGTGTGTGTCTGTGTGTGTCTGTGTATGTATTCAAGTATGATCAGATATGCTGTATTCAAATAGGGATCTGTGATGAATAAGGATGTAATTTTACTTTCTGGTTGTACATTTCTAGGATATAAAGTGGTGGCAACACTTCTGGTCTTTTATGAAGTTTTAATGCTGGGTATGGTTGATGGTTGGGCTGGAGCGACAGCACAGTGGTAGGGCATTTGACTTGTACACGGCCGGCCCAGCCAACCTAGGTTCAATTCCTCTGCCCCCTCAGAGAGCCTGGCAAGCTACCAAGAGTATTTTGCCCACACGGCAAAGCCTGGCAAGCTACCCGTGCAGTATTTAATATGCCAAAACAGTAATAAGTCTCACGATGGAGACGTTACTGGGCCCACTCGACATGGGAGGACAGTGCTACAGTGCAGTACATGGTTGAAGGTTCATAATTAATTGTAATTTATAGATCAGTTCCTCATTTTCTTTCATCTAATCTTACATTTTCTCATAATTTTATTAAGATATTGAATTTCTTTTATGACCATTTGACATTCTGTTGGACTTTACCTGTAAATGGAATAAAGTTTGTGAGGAAGTAAGACTCTATACTTTTGTTATGTGTTTAATTGTGGGAACCAATGTAAATAACATAGGTCACATAAAATTCAACCATTTGAGTATATGTATTTACCAGATCATATAGTATTCTTTCCTGGCTATAAATACAAGAAAATTGAGACTTAAAAAATTCAAGGATTTGTGGTAGCACGGTAGCACAATCCTCCTGTTGTTCATCAATTTCCTCAAGTGGGCCCAGTAACTTCTCCATTATGAGACTTCTTGTTACTGTCTTTGGTATATTGACTACGTCACAGGTAGCTTGCCAGGCTTTGCCATGCGGGCGAGATTGGTAGCTTGCCAGGATCTCCGAGAGGGGCAGAGAAATCAGACCCAGCTCGGCCAAGCCTGCTGCACACAAGGCAAACACCCTACTGCTGTACTATCACTCCAGCCCAAGGATTTGTGGTAGCTTGCATAATAATTAAAATTTTCCAATGTTTCCATTTAGCCTATATGGCCTTCTGATAGTTCTTCTTTAATTTCTAAATATTTTTAGACTCAGATCATAATTAAGCAGAATTTAATTGTAACATACTAAGTCCACATGCCATTAAAGTACTTAAGCTTTGTCACTATTTTTGTGCCTTGTCTGTACATGAAAAGTTCATTGTTAAGACATAATCTTTCAACAAGATGGACTTACCAGCTCAAGACACAGATTGTTCTTATTAGTCCAAAAGTAAAGCACAGAGTGATTTCTACTAAGTGTTAAAAGCAGACTTTGGAAAATATGGCCATTCTTCAAACTAATAGTATGTCTTTGTAAATGGACCTCCTACTGAATCAAAGCATGTGCGTGTGTAGTATGATGAGAGCCTCTTTCAATTTCCTTCTGAGCTGCCAACTTAGTCTGAGGCTGTTTACACTTTGATGGATATAAATTATTTTATCTTCATTGCTGACAATGTTGAATTCAATGTCCTTCTTTTTGATACAGTATTTGATGAAGAAATTGTATTGATTTACGAATCTCTCCTCTGTAATTCCCATAACATCTCAAGGCCTTTTAGGTTAACCAGTTTCTTTCAAACACCCTTCAAGACAAAAACATAAAGGTTTTCAAAATCTCAGCAGGATCTGGCAATGTGGGAATCAGTGTTGGCCCTAGTAATTAATAATTTAAACTTATGTAGCTATCCTCACAAATGTTGTTCAAACAGCATTTAACTTTTTATAACTAAGGTTTATTTTTTAAACTACCAATAGTTCTAGTTTGTTTTTCAAGATGTATTTTCTTCAGACGTAGGGGTGAAAGCAATGATTTATTTGTGTGAAGTAAAGAAGACGCAAGGGAAATTAACTCCGTCCTCCTATTCCCCCTTTAGACAATCAATAATTCCAGTTCTCATTCAGGTTTTAATCACTGCCTGTCTGGATTATTGCAGGATTCTTCTTGGTCTTCCTATCTGTGACCTCCCTTCTCACTAGAGAATTCAAAAACTTTTGGTTAAATTCATCTTCCTCTTCCCGAAACCATATTACTAGTCTTCAAGTGTCTCTCTTGCTTTTGGAGTTCGGTTTGAATTTCTTGATTGTGGTCAACCTAGTGGAAACCAATTTAATTTTCTTCTACTCTGAAGTCAGAGTGCTTTTTAGTTCATCCATTTTCTTTAAGTCATCAAAAGTTCTTTAAGAGAGTTTTCAAGATGGTTTGTTGAATGTGAGAAGTGACTTTTCAATCATATTCTGTTGGTAAAATGTGAATCTTAAATGTGAATTTAGCCCAGAAACTCTATTATAAATTTTCAGTTTGTACATACTGTTGCCAATAATGTGGGTGACTCACAGTGAGCGTCTTATTAGTGTTGTAAGCTGCCTTTTCGGATTTATCATTCAAATTGGCACAACTCACATGGTTATGATGACAGTTTGCTGTCTATAATATATTCACTAAAGCTGCATTGTTTTGAGTCTCAACATATTTACCCCTCTTTTGTGTTTCTTTGGGAATGCATTTGCATAAAATCACCTGTCTCACAAAACAAGAGGCAGGGATGTAGGTGGCAAGTTAGCAAGGATAAAATCAAACGAAAGGGAAGAGATAAGTCACATGCCACCCACAGAAACTGGCTTTCTAGTGATGGATAATCAAATGGAATCTTACAGGTACACTAAGTTTGTCCCAAGCAATTTGACCTACAATTACTGCTATTTTTTTTCTAATTTTTATTGCTAGAGAAGAGTTTTAAGTGTTTTATCTTATTAAACAAATATGTAATGATAAAATATGCTCCTGATATCATTCTGAGAATGGGACATAGAATGATGAACATGAGAGAAAGGCCCCGCTGATGACTCCTTTCCAAAGGGACTTTGGGAGAGTTAAGGTGGAATCTAAACATGTACAAAATCAAATACGTACCATGATTCATACTGTGCTAAATTCAAGCAAGAAAGCAAAAATAAAAGAGAATGACAGGAGAAAGCTTCTTTAAATCATGTAGCCAGCAGAGGCCTCTGTGAAAAGAAATTTCAGGTGAAATCTAGATGATGAAGGGTCTGCTATTTGAAGAGCTGGAGGCAGAGAATTTCAGGAAAAGGGTGAAGAGAGCAAAGGGGTTTAATCAGACTTTTGTTCAAAAAAGAGAGAGAGAGAAAATAATTGTGACTAGAGTAAGTAATTGTGACTAGAGCAGGTTGAATTAAGATGAAGGATTGTAGGAAAATGAAGATGGAGAAGCAGGAAGGGAAGCTCACAATTTGAGCAATGAAAAGGAGTCTGGATCTTATTTTATATGCAGTTGAAATAATTTAAATAGAGTTCTCAGATGATCTGATTTACATTTTAGAAATATAACTCATGCAGATATATAGAGAATGAATTATAGGAGAGCAGCAGTAAAATAGTGGAGATATTTTTCAGTGAATTTCTTTAACCAGTAATTCTTTGAGAAAAATTGATTTTACTCATAATTAGCAAGAGTTGAATGAATTTATTTTGACTATAAATATTTGCCAGATTTTTGTTCACATGAATTCTCATGTGAACAGCAATGTTTTCAAAAACACTTTCATGAATGTTTGTTATTAAGAATCATTGGGTTGCTGGAGAAACCATGAAGTCTTTCCATTTCTACCTGCATTTTTGTTGTTGTTGATAATTTCTCTAATTATGGCTTGGATACAGGAAGTTTGTGATATTGTCTATGTCATCATCCTTGAGTAGATTTTCAATCCTGTCCTTTGCCATTCACTTCCTGACACCTTATATTAAATTTCTTTTCTCTATTTATAGGTACACAGAATATCATATATAATCCTCTTCTAACAGGTTGGACAGGTTGGAATGTCTTCTCAAAGACAGATGCCTTATCGGTCATTAAAACAGTGGATTCTGGCTATTGTATAGTGCTGCAATGAACATACAAGTGCAGATGTCATTTCTGCTGGGTTTGTACATCTATACAATGCAATACTATACAACTGTTAGAACAGATAGTCATGAAACTTGCTTATAAAAGAATGGACATGGAGAGTATAAGTCAGAAGGAGAAGGATAGACATAGAATGCCTGCACTTATTTGGGAGATAAAAAAAAAACATAGTATAAGACTACCATCCAAGGAGAGTAGAAAAATGGGACCAGTAGGATTGGTCTGGTAGCCTGCCTCATGTACTGAGACAGAGGGCAGTTGGGGTAGAGAAGGGACCATTATGACAATGATGATTTGGAAGGGATCACTGGGAGATGTATACTGAAAGTGGATAAAGGACCAAACATGACAGCCACACAGAATCTGAATTGCAAATCATGATGCCCAAAAGAGAGAGAGACAGAGAGATACAGAGAGATACAGAGAGAGAGAAACAGAGACAGAGAGAGACAGAGAGAGACAGAGAGAGACAGAGAGAGGGGAAAAGTGCTTGCCACAGAGGCAGGTGGTGGAGGATTGGTAGGCAGGACATGGGGGATATTGGTAGTGGGAAATATACTCTGGTGAAAATATAGGTGTTAGAAAAATGTATGAATATGACTGAAACCAGATCATGAAAGCTTTGTAACTGTATCTCATGGTGATTCAATTAAAAACAGTCAAACAAAAAAAGCATATTTGGACTCCATTCATCTTTCTCATTGTTCGCTTGTTCAATTCTAGTATTTTGTAAGCACCATTACTCTAGAATTTATCCTTATAAAATGAACATTTCCTTATTAATACCCCTTTACTAATTTTATTCCATTGCTTAAAATTTTCTTAAAAATTTTTTTGTATTACAGTGTGTGACACTGTTTCACACTTAGTATCTCAGAATAAATAATCAAACAATTATTTGTTTAGGATGTAAATGAATGAAAATCTGATGATTTAAATATATTTAAACAATTTATGGAATTATGTCCACCAAATAAAGTAGAAATACATTGCACCATTATACTATTGGAATATTGAAAATGAATCTGGTTCCAGAGAAAGAACATATTGTAGTTAGGATAAATTTTGAAGTAATTAAATTCCTAATGCAAGCAAAATTGGTCTAAATGTAAAAGTTTAGGTTTATGTTAGTATTCCTGCTGACTAAAGGCCATCATTGTCTAAATGGGTCTACTGAAGTAATTAGAAAAAGTTAGATATTGGCTTTGAATGATGCTTTTATCAAAGTGGATGAGTTATAAGACCACAAAATATTATAAAAAGACATTCTTGTTCATGAACTAGAATTATATATACTATCAATATGAAAATAATCCCTAAATTGGTGCATATATATGTACATACATATATATACATATATATTTCTGTCTTTGTCTAAATTCCAACAGTCTACTTTTCCAAAATAGAAATGCCAATTCTAAAACTCATATATAATTGCAAAGGGCCCAAATTCCTCAGACAATTTTGAAGTCAAGATAAAAATGGAAGGGTTCTCACTTATTACTTTCAAAATTTACTATAATGTTACAGTACTTCAGATAGGTGCTACTGGCAAGGAATATACATATACATCAATTATGAATAAATTATGAATAAAATTAGAAATTGAAAAGATAATATTTTGAGAGTAAAAATGGAGGTATAACACTAATTATTAGAGAATTGTTTTTTCGAACAAAATTCTAAGGCAACTCTATGCTAAAGAATGGGTTGACTCTAGCCTGATATATAAAAATAAACTAACATAGTCGATTGTAGACTTAAATCTAGGAGCTTAGAACTATAAAACTCAGAAAAATAAAGGGATAAAACTATATAGCTTAGGATTTCACAGATTATTCCTAAATATGATATTGAAAGTGCAAGCAGTAAAAGAGTAAGATACAGAAATCTTGCTTCATAGCACTGTAGCACTGTTGCCCGGTTGTTCATCGATTTGCTCAAGAGGGCACCAGTAATGTCTCACAACAAATTGTGAGACTTGTTGTTACTGTTTTTGGTATATCGAATACACCATGGAGAGCTTGCCAGGCTCTGCTGTGTGGGCGAGATACTCTCGGCAGCTTGCCGGATTCTCTGAGAGGGATGGAGGAATCGAACCTGGGTTGGCCGCATGCAAGGCAAACACCCTACCTGCTGTGCTTTCACTCATAATTTGACTAACATGGGAAACCTCACTCGCCCAGACACGGACAGTATTGACAGATTAATAGCTCTTTCTCGATTCCATGGGTGGTTTCGATGGCCGTTCTTAGAAGAGCAATTTATCTGGTTAATTTCAATAATGAACGAGACTCTTGCTTCATAAAAATTAGTATTTATATGTTAAAGGACACCATAATAAAAGTGAAATGACAATCTGCAAAATGATAAAAAATACAGATCATATATTTCATAAAGATTTGGTTTTTAAATATATAAAGATCTGCCAAAACTCAGTGACAAAAGACCCAACCAATTTTAAAATGTACAAAGGACATTTGTATATTTTTTCCAAAGACCTTGTATAAATAGGTAATCATCAATGAAAAGATGCTTAGCATCAGTTCTTACTGGAGGAATACAAGCTTAGGTATAATGAAAAACCAATTAACACCCAATGGGATACCTATATATATTTAATTAAATATTAAAAAGAATATTAATGTAAATCATAATATGGAGAAACTATAATTCTCAATTATTGCTAATGGGTATGTAATATGTTACAGTTACTCTAAAGAGTAGTTTGATAACTGGCCAAAAATAAAACACATGCACCATAATTTATACTATTAGTTTTATTTCTAATGTAACTAGAAATTTATATTCAAAGTAACATTTAACTTTGATTTTCATAGTAGTGTTATTAATACTAAGAAAAGTAAGAATATTTATCAATAGAAAAATGAATAAACAAAATATGACTTATTTATACATAATGCCATTACTTTGGTGTTCAAAGGATTTAATTGTTGATTAATGCTACAATATAGATAGAAATCATTGAAAACATGCTAAATGAAAGACATCAAAGGTCACATTTTATATTATTGTATTTATATATAAAATTTTTGGAATATACAAATTCTTAGAAACATGATAGAGCAGAGATTTCTAGGGATTGAGGAACAAAAGAAAATGGACAGCCAGTAATTAATGAGTACAGTGTACTGTTTTTGAATCATAAGTGTTCTGTAATTAGTGGAGCTCTAATAAAGGGTCCTATAGTGGTAAATCTTATGTTATATGAATCTTAACGGGCTGGAGTGATAGCACAGCAGGTAGGGCATTTGCCTTGCATGCAGTCAACATGGCCGACCTGAGTTCAATTCCTCCGCCCCTCTCGGAGAGCCTGGCAAGCTACCGAGAGTATCTCACCCGCATGGCAAAGCCTGGCAAACTATCCATGATATATTCAATATGCCAAACACAGTAACAACAAGTCTCATGATGGAGATGTTACTGGGCCCATTCAAGCAATGAATCTTAACACCAGCCAAATTTTTTTTTTAATTTTATTATTTATTTTTTGCTTTTTGGGTCACACCTGGCAATGTTCAGGGGTTACTCCTGGCTCATGCACTCAGGAATCACTCCTGGCGGTGCTCGGGGGACCATATGGGATGCTGGGAATCGAACCTGTGTTGGCCATGTTGGCTGTGTGCAAAGCAAACGCCCTACCCGCAGTGCTATCGCTCCAGCCCAACACCAGCCAAATTTAACTATTTGTTTTAGTATAACAAAATATCTTTATGCTTTATTAATTTATTCATGAATTTAAATGAACATGTGTAACTTTTTCTATTCACTTTATTTAAATAGCGAATAAATACATAGAAAGATAATAGCTAAGAAGAGAAAAATGGACAGAAAAGAATGGGTGCGTTAACTATCCAGAATCACAATTAATCATATATTAAAATGTTTCTCGCACTGTTTTATCTGGTTCTTTCATAGTTCCATTTGGTCTACCCAAATGACTTATGTGACCATTGTGGAGAGGTTCCTATCTGCAGGATTTAAATTGTGCACATATTTTAAAAGACATTTAAAAAAAAAATCTAGCTTCTTACTTTGGTCTGCATATCTTTGGTGTTCCATAGTTCAGCACTCACAATAATTTTTCCACTTATTTTTCATTGAATCTAGTCTATTTTAATGACAGAGACAATATTTTAAGTTCTCATTCTGTCATTACTAAAGAAGACACGAATTTATTAATGTTAAATGTAGGAAGACATTTCAACACTTAATAAAACTGTAGTTTAATACTTAAGTTTATCAATATGTCATTCATTTGGATTTTAGTGTATAGATTCTTAACTAAAATTAAAATAAATAAAAATTTATAGGAATTGTTTAATATTGCTTTAAAATTGTAAAAGTGTTCGAGTATATTTAACTGAGTCAGTATTTTAACTTTGGAGATAAAAAAGAGGTAGAGAAACAATACTTACAAATAAAACATAATGGGGCTGAGCCTAATAATCAGGTAGGAGTTAGTTGTTGACTCAATGGAGAACCATTAACTCTTTCAAGTCACTGGAGTATCATTTAGTGCATTGAAGCTAGCAGATAATAAACACTACTGAGCATACTGGTGGTACCATCCCCAGTGAGCAGGACTTCAGCTGGCTTCCCGCACTGTGAAGCTCAAAGAGGGAAAATTCCAGCTTGATTCCCCCTCTTCTGGTCAGGAAGAGAGACAAATAGTGCACTATTCTTATTGAACTATTTTGTGTTTAGTTATGTATGGACTGGAGCGATAGCACAGAGGGCGGGGCATTTGCCTTGCACGTGGCCAACCCAGGTTCAATTCCTCTATCCCTATCGGAGAGACTGGCAAGCTACCATGAGTATCCCACCTGCACGGCAGAGCCTGGCAAGCTCCCATGGCATATTCGATATGCCAAAAACAGTAACAACTCTCACAATGGAGATGTTACTAGTGCCCGTTTGAGCAAATTCATGAACAATGGGAGGACAATGTTATAGTCCTTAGTTGTGTGTGTATATATATACATACATATATAATGTATATCATTTATTTTTTATTTAGCAAGCATATTGGATATTTATATTTGAAGGAACTGTGACAAAACCCACTTAGGATGCAAGGATAAATGATATTTCATGATTTCTTATCTCATGTAATTTAGTTTAGTTGGAATAAAGAACTTTAACTAAATACAAAGAGACATATAAGTAAAATAAGCAAGCATATGTATATTGGTAGCAATTAAGTGACAAGAATCCAGGAATATTTCTCAGGTATAAGTGGAATTTAGAAATCCTGGAGAGAACTTGTACAGAAGCAGAAGAAAAAAAAAGAAGCATAAGTAACAGCCTTTCTGATGAACATGAAAAGACAAGATTAAGAAATATTGGGATGGAATTATATAGAAAAAAAGGAAACACAGCACTTCTATAAAGGAGGCATATAAATGGCCAAAGAGCACATGAAAAAGAACTCATTCTCTCTTATAAGGGAACTCCAAATAAAGACAACAATGAAATATCACCTCACACCAGTGAGAATAGCACACATGTAAAGACAAAAACAAAATAAAACAAAAAATAACTGGAAGCAATCTGTTTTGATGAGGATGTGGTGAAGAGGGAACTCATCCAATGCTTATGAGAATGCTCTCTGGTTAAACAGCCATGGAAAACAGTACCAAGATTTCTCAGAAAAGTAAGAATTGAACTGCTATACAACCCTGCAATCCCAACTTCTGTGTATCTAAACTCAGGATGCAAAGTCATTCAAAAAGACATATGTACACCATTGTATATTTTAGCATTAAGTACTATAGATAGTCCATAATATCAGCTAAGGTATCCAGTGACAGATGAGTAAATTATTAAGGTGTGGTTTTTATAATCACAATGGAATACTATGCAGCTAACAAGGAGTGATGAAATTATGTACTTTAACCCTTGCCAAAATGGGTATAGAGGGGACTTTCCACAATATAGTTAAATCCATCTACCACAAGTCTACAGCAAGCATCATCCTCAATGGCAAAAAACTGAGAGCCTTCCCTCTAAGATAAGGGACAAGACAAGGATGCCCACTCTCTCCGCTGCGGTTTAATGTAGTACTGGAAGTACTTGCAATAGCAGTTAGGCAAGGAAAAGATATTAAGGGCATTCAGGAAGGAAAGGAAGAAATCAAGATCTCAGTATTCGCACATGATATGATAATATACTTAGAGAACCCTGTAACCTGTATCAAGAGACTCCTAGAAACAAAGAAGAAGCAAGGAAAAGATATTAAGGGCATTCAGGAAGGAAAGGAAGAAATCAAGCTCTCACAATTCGCACATGACATGATACTATACCAAGAGAACCCTATAACCTCCACTAGAAACAATAGACTTGTATAGCAAAGTTGCAGGCTATAAAATCAATACCCAAAAGTCCATAGCTTTCCTATATGCAAACAGTGAGAGATAAGAAAGTGGCATGAAACAAACAATCCCATTCACATTTGTACCCCAGAAAATCAAGTACCTAGGAATCAGCTTAATTAAGGAAGTAAAGGACCTGTACAAAGAAAACTACAAAATGCTACTTCAGGAAATAAAAGAGGACACAAGAAAATGGAAAAATATCTCCTGCTCATGGATTGGAAGAATAAACATTGTCAAAATGGCGATACTTCCCAAAGCATTGTACAAATTCAATGCTATCCCTATAATGATACCCATGACATTCTTCAAAGAAATGGAGCAGTCCTGAAATTTAAATGGAACAATAAGCCCACACGAATAGCTAATGAAATTCTTGGGAAAAAGAAAATGGGAGGAATCAACCTCCCTAACTTCAAACTCTACTATAAAGCAGTAATAATTAAAATAGTGTGGTACTGGAACAAAGGAAGAGCTGCTGACCAATAGAACAGGATTGAATATACTGACATCTCCCCCAAACATAAGATCATCTAATATTTAACAAGGGAGCAAGAAATGTGAAGTGGAGTAAAGAACGCCTCTTTAACACATTGTGCTAGCAAAACTGGATGGCTACATGCAAAAAAAAAATGGGCTCAGATCTCTGCCTAACACCATGTTCAAAAGTAAGATCAAAATGGATTAAAGACCTCAACATCAGACCAGAATCCATAAGGTACATTGAAGACAAAGTAGGCAAAACCCTCCATGACATTGAAGCTAATGTTATCTTCAAAAATGTCACGCCACTGGCCAAGCAAGTGAAAACAGATATAGACAAATGGGACTATCTTAAACAAAGAAGCTTCTGCACCTCAAAAAAAAAAAAACAATGACCAAAATACAAAGGCAGACTACATAATCAGAAAGGATATTTGCCCAATACACACCTGACAAGGGGTTGATATCAAGGATATACAAAGTACTTCTTGAAATCCACAAGACGAAAACATCCAACCCCATCAGCTTGGAGGCCAGCCGCACACTCTAGGGGTAAAGGAAGCTCAGATAGAGAAGGGAGTGACATAAAGAGTGTTGGAAAGATCTGCCCAGGATGGGAGATCCATGCTGAAAGTAGACTATAGACCGAACATGATTGCCACTCAATTTCTCTTTTGCAAACCACAGCACCCAAAAGGAGAGAGAGAGAACAAAAAGGAATGCCCTGCCACAGAGGCAGGGTGGGATTGGAGGATGGGGGTGGGAGGGATACTGGGATTAGTGGTGGTGGAGAATGGGCACTGGTGGAGGAATGGGTACTCGATCATCGTATAACTGAATCCCAAGCACAAAAATTTATAAATCTACAACTGTACCTCATAGTGTTTCACTAATAAATTTTTAAAAAAATATATGGGTCAATGAAATGAACAGAAACTTTCTCAAAGAAGAAATCCGAATGGCAAAAAGGCACATGAGAAAATGCTCTACATCATTAATCATCAGGGAGATGCAGATCAAAACAACAATGAGATATCATTTCACACCACAGAGACTGGCCCACATCCAAAAGAACAAAAGCAACCAGTGCTGGCACAGATGTGGTGAGAAAAGGACCCTCCTTCACTGCTGGTGGGAATGCCGACTGGTTCAGCCCTTTTGGAAAACAGTATTGACGATTCTCCAAAAATTAGAAATTGAGCTCCCATTTGACCCAGCAATACTACTCCTGGGAATATATCCCAGAGAGGCAAAAAAGTGTAGTCAAAGTGACATCTGCACTTATTTGTTCATTGCAGCACTCTTTACAGTAGCCAGAATCTGGAAAAAACCTGAGTGCCTGAGAACAGATGACTGGTTAAAGAAACGTTGGCACATCTATACAATGCAGTACTATGTAGCTGTTAGAAAATATGAATCTATGAAATTTACATACAAGTAATACTACATGGAAAGTATCATGCTAAGCTAAATGATTCAGAAAGACAGGGATAGACATAGAAAGATTGTATTCATCTGGGTAACATAGAGAAAATAGGATACTAACACCCAATAATAGCCAAGATAAGTACCAGGAGGTTCACGCCATGGCTTGGAGGCCAGCTGCACATGCTAGGGGAAAAGGCAGCTCAAATAGAGAAGGGAGCACCAAATAAAAGGTGTTCGGAGGATTCTCCCAGGATGGGAGATGCATGCTGAAAGTAGACTATGGACCAAACATGATTACCACTCAATGCCTGTTTTGCAAACCACAGCATTCAACAGGAGAGAGAGAGAACAAAAGGGAATGCCATACCACAAACACAGGGTGGGATGGGGGGATGGTGGCGTGGGAGGGATACTGGGATCAGTGATGTTGGAAAATGGGCACTGGTGGAGGGATGGGTACCCGATCATTGTATAATTAAAACCCAAGCACAAAAATTTGTAAGTCTACAACTGTATCTCATGTTGTTTAACTAATAAAATTTTTAAGAAAAACAAAACAAAACAAAGTAAAATAAATATTTGGCCTAATTGAAAAAAAAAGGAAACTATGTACCTCACAGAACTGGAACATAGCATGTTAAGTGAAATGAGTCAGAATAAAGACAAAGGCAGAATAATATCACTTATATGCGGTACATATAATATCAGGATAAGGGAGTGCAAGGTATTAAATTGGGGACAAATATATCACTATATACTTTAGAATATTTGAAGGAAAAATGACAAGGAAGGAATACAAGGGTGGAATTAAGAAGAGGGTAGGAAGCAACAGAGACAAAGAACAGGAACTTTGGATATATCAGAGGTGTGTGCTGTAAGTGTACATCTACACCAAAGATCAAAGAGCAATGTGACATGAGACACAAACTTAAAAACGTGCCTGTCAAGAAGACAGTCTGGGGAGTTGGCAGAAACCTGGTGGAAGGAAGTTAACATTGGAGGCTGAATTGGTGCTAAAACATCTAAAATTCAACTATACATAAGCTTGTAAGTCATGATACTTTCATAAGAAAAAATTTTAAAAGGCATGTTCATCACTTTTTATTTAGAAATCAGGACCTGACAACAAAATAACCCAAAAAGTTGAGACAATTTTCTGATGAGATATTTTTGCAAAACTGTTGGTGATGGTCTCAGTTTAGACCTTAGGCTAGAAAGAAGTGATCAGAAAAGCAATATAACCACTACAGCTAGGCAATAATAGTTAAATCAGACAGACAGATATCACTGTAATCACTGTCATCCTGTTGTTCGTCAATTGCCTCAAGCAGGCCCCAGTAAAGTCTCCATCCTAGCCCTGAGATTTTAAAAAGTGCTACCTTCCAGGCTCTTTCAGGGTCAAGAGAATGAGACCCATCATTGTTACTGGTTTTTGGCATATTGAATACGCCACAGGGAGTTTGCCAGACTCTGCTGTGCAAGCAGGATACTTTTGGTAGCCTGCCAGGTTCTCCAGAGTAAGAACTAGATAAGAAGACGTTGCAGCCATTCCCTTCCGGGAGCAAGGTTTTATAGTCTCTGGCTCTTGGCAGTTGATGAGATTACACGGCGCCAGGGGCAGTTTTGGGTGTAACACCTACAAACTGGAAGGTGAGGGATCTGGGTGGAGGAGGCCCCAGTCCTAATCCTGGCAGGCTTGGAGATCTACGTTCCGGGTCCCGCACACCTGGGTTCCTCTGGCAGTTCCTTCATGCGTGAGGCTCATCCAAACCTGTGGAGAGTGGTTTTAAGCATGGCTGTGGCTGGAACTGCACCTGGCTGTGTTTCCCTCCCCACCCGAGCAGAGCCCCTGGCAGCTGAAGACCTCCAGTTCCAGCCACAGCCATGCTTAAGACCACTCTCCACACGTTCGGACGAACCTCATGCATGAAGGCACCAGCAGAGGAACCCTGGTGTGCAGGACCTGGGGCATAGATCCCCAAACCTGCTGTGATTGGGACTGGGGCCTCCTCCACCCAGATCCCCCACCTTCCAGTATGTAAGCGTTACACCCACCAACTGCCCCCGGTGCTGTGTAATCCCATAAACGGCCAAGACCCAGAGACTATAAAATAGACAAATACAAAATTTAATAATACATTATTCTTAAGCACTTTCAATTTTATGTGATATTTCAGAACAGCAATTCAGTTTTTATACAAAATATTCCATATTTACAAAATGTCCAAGGGTAAGTGAAGGAGCTAATGATGGCAACATGGCAAAGTTACATTAATTTTATATGAGGGATTAATGGAAAACATACTGTGATAACTACTAAATTTGTAGGAGACACACAAAAACAATGTAGTAATGACAAAATATTTTACAAGATTGAATTTATTGTCTGAAAATATCACCTGTAAGCAAGCATGCACAATTTACTCTCTAGTCCTAACCGTGTTATCTCTTCTACTTTTAGAGAAAGAGTTTGGGAAAGAGTTTGCAATAACTATTATCAATATTAGAAAATAACATCTATAAGCATCCGCTTCCACCAAGAACTAGTTTGGACATCAGTTATATAGAATTTTTCTACATTATTGGACTTTGGAGGATCTGACTTTTATTTCTATATATCTAATAATATAATTCTTATATGGCATTAGATAAAGCATAATGTTTAATTTTATTTTTCTCTAAAACCTGTAGTTACTTATACTCTTATATGGCATTAGATAAAGCATAATGTTTAATTTTATTTTCCTCTGAACCTGTACAAGAACTGTAGTTACTTATACTCTTAATATTTTACAGACATGCATAAAAATGTACTGAGAAAAATTTTATGTTCTTAAAGATTTATATGAAGAAAGAAATGATTATCAACAATCATCACAATCTTAAGAAGTGAAAAAGTAGGGCACTGAAATGTTTCTAGGGGCGGGAGCAATAGTATAACGGGTGGGGCATTTGCCTGCACGCGGCCAAACTGGGTTTGATTCCCTGCATCCCATATGGTCCCCTGAGCACTGCCAGGGGTGGTTCCTGAGTGCAGAGCCAGGAGTAACCCATGTGAATCACCATATGTGACCCAAAAAGAAAAGAAAAAAAAAAGAAATGTTTCTAAAGTGTTTATGCTATTTATTTTACCTTTTGATAAGTGTGTCATTATAAAAATAATGGATTTATAGGTCATTCCTAGGTCGAAATTAATTCATTAAATCAGCAGAGAGACTAACTTTCTGTTACAGCTATACTTCTCAATAAAGACTGCAGAGTGTCTGGAGAGATAGCACAGCAGCTAAAGCATTTTCCTAGCATGCAATTGACCTAAGTTCAATCTCTCACACAACATATAACTCCAACACAGAGGTCCTTAACACAGAGCTAGGAGTAAACCCTGACTGTAGCAGTTATAGTCCACAAGCAAACAAAAAGATTAGGAAGAAAAGTTGATATTAGAAAGACAAATAACAGAAGAGCAATACAAGAAGAGTAAAGGTATATGTAAAAGGCAGGGTTATTACAGGCTTTAGAATGCAAGAAGAATACAGATTAGTTACAATTATTGAAATACGTGAGATTTTGAAAATACTAAGTGGGATAATATCCAATATGAATGTTGTTGCATATTTTCTTGCCAATATAGTGTAAATTTATTTATAGTAAATTGTCATAACTAAATAACTCTCTGGAGTTATAATCTGCTTTTTATTCAAAACACTGAGGACAGTTATATAAAATAGGTGTACTTAAAAACACATGCCAGAAGGAAGGAAGCTAGAGCTAAAATAGATTAAGATTGATGATGATCCTTTGAACTAGAGAAGAAAAAGTCTACATGTATCTTCAAAATCCTAGAGCAGACAGAATAGGGTGACATTTTGAATATAGAAGTGAAAAGATGCCAACTTTGAGAATATATTGCAGAGATCGCACAGCTCTTTGCTCAGAATTTCCAACAAATTCTCTAGCCTGTATATGAAAATGTTAATAAAAGCAAGAGAGACATAAGGCTCATGTCTGTTGCCAACAGAATATCAACAAACAACACAGTTGGACCAGATGTAAAATCAACTGGAAATAAATCTAGAAGCCAGTTGTGACTGTTATATTTTCCTAATTCTTTTTCTCTTTTTCACACATCTGTCATTCTGCACTGTTGTTAAACAAAACAAAGAACAACAACAAAGAAACATAGAAAAGAAAAAAAATATTTGTATGATAAAGACAATGTAGTTTTCCATTTGAAATTAATTTTTGTGAGCATTTTTTATCATACTGGTATAAGATGTTTAATAATTGTTCTATAATTATAAAAGAGAAGAGATTAACTTAATTTCACATAAAGAGGAAATATCTTCCACTCTTTTAAAATTCATTTTCTTTTTAATTCATATACTTGGGATTTTTTTGTACTCTATTTGCTAAACATTGATCCTTCCTTCTCTCCATCCATCCCCCCGCCCTTCCATACATCCCTCCCCCCTTATTCTCCCCTTCCTTTATTTTGTTTTTTGTTTGTTTATTTGTTTTGAACCACATCCAAAACCTGGGCTGGGCACGCACAAGGAAAATGCCCCAATCAATGTACTATTGCATTGGTCCCAATCTTTTGTTTTCTAATGCTTTCAAATCGTTTTAAATTTTCCATTAAAACTGTAGTGTAGAGCAAAGGTAGACATTTTATTATCCTTTAAAAGTATAAGAAAGAAATGGAGAATTAATTTGTCAAAATTAATTTCAAAAGTCCTGAAAAGACTAACTCTGTAGATACCTATGTCCTATGATTTTTAACCAATAATAAAAATATTTTAAAAAATCACTGTATCACTGTATCACTGTCATTTCCTTGTTCATGGATTTGCTCGAGCAGGCATAGTAACGGCTCCATTCGTCCCAGCCCTGAGATTTTAGCAGCCTCTCCTTACTTGCCCTTCCCAACATTGCCATATTGGAGGCTCTTTCAGGGTCAAGGGAATAAGACCCATTATTGTTACTGTTTTTGGCATATGGAATACGCCACAGGGAGCTTGCCAGACTCTGTCGTGAGGGTGGGATACTCTCGCTTGCAGGGCTCTCCAAGAGGATCGGAGAATATATATACGAGAATAAAATCAAGTATGTTAAAACCAAACATACGTGTACTGCTTTAGGTACATCAGTGGGCTAGACTATAAGAGGTGACACAGCCATGAATGTGGCAGAGGAAAAAGGTAATAGTAAAAAAAATAATAATAGTTCAATACAAATAGATGAATTAATTTATATAAAATAATTGATATATTTGAATGACAAAAATATCAGAGAATGAGTTCTGCTTTCCCATTTTCCCCTTGTTGAGTGGATCATGAGATTTCAATGCTTTCTACATCATTAATCATCACAATACTACCTAAAGTTCTTATTCAAAATTATTAGTGTTATTGGAATAAATCATGTATTTTCTTGGTATTTCAGGAAATATATGAATTGAACATTTACAAAATATATTTTGTTTTTATTTACTTTTTTGGAATTGATAGAAATTTAAATTCTATACTATAATCTGTAGCACTGTAGCACTGTCCTCCTGTTGTTCATTGATTTGCTCTAGCAGGCCTAGTAATGTCTCCATTGTGAGACTTGTTGGTACTGTGTTTGGCATATCAAATACATCATGAGTGGCTTGCCAGGCTTTGCTGTGTGGACAAGATACTCTCAGTAGCTTGCCAGACTCTCTGAGAGGGGCCGAGGATTCAAACCCGGGTGGCCCCCATCGACCGCGTTGGCCACATGCAAGGCAAACACCCTACCCACTGTGCTATTGGTCCAGCCCATACTATAATCTACTTATATCTATTTAAATAGACAAGTGATAAGTCTCATTATATTTTAAATAACAAATATTTCTAGATACATAACTATAATTTTACAGTTTCACATGAGTATTGAGAAACTGAGCTTATTTTGAAATAGGGTATTCATGGAAAAATAGAATTCAGTATGGGACCAGGATGCATCAAACATTAAGCCACACTTAAATGTAAAAAAATCAAATGAATTTTATTTACTTCTGTTTTCTGTAACACGAAAGTAGTTTTCAAAATAAGAAAAGTATAACTACCATGATTGGTGATAATTGTCTTGTGTTTTTAAGGTAAAGAGTGTAGAGAAGTCAAAACATGATTAATTTGTTTCAAAAAGGATAACAGACCATTTGGTTTAAGTGGTGGCATCAAAATATTCTTTATAGGATTCTACAAACTTAAAAAAAATTAAAACAATGGTGCAACCTTTTTAAAACTTTCTGATAAGGGAAATGGATATATTAAGCTAATCTAGATCAATATTTAGAGATGAGGGCATGTGAAAAATAGCACCTATTTATTTTAACATGATATAAAAGAGAATATTTTATATTATGTTAAAATATATATGATATTTTATATCACATTAGAATATAACATGAAATAAAAGAGAATATTTTTTGTAAATCAGGAGTTATCAATTGCACAGCCTCTGTACCAAGTATGTTCGTTGCCTTTTAAAAAAAAATGTTTGTGACAGCCTGTAGATCTTGTTCACAAAACCCACATACCTGAGTTTTTTTTTAACAGATCCATTCTTGGATGAGGATCATCCTGAGCCTGTGGAATCTGGTTGTGAGCATAGAGTGAACTTGACCCATCCTCAAATTCTTCCAGGAGCCTGGAGCCCATGAACTGCTTCTGGGGCCATGTAAACTCATTAACCGGCCATAATCCAGAGACTCATAAATAAATCTTGAAAGAGATAAGAAAGCTGCAGAGATGATTCCAGATTCCAAAGTCACCATTCAGTTAAAAATTTAACTCCAGCTTTATCACCCCATTAAAAATTTTAGAATTCCTGGAGTGATATTTCATACTCTACACCTTAATTACTCTAGGATGAGAAAGAGCAATCTTCACATACTTTTGTTAAGGAAATCTTTTTCGAACATTTTTAGTAAATTATTCATAACAAGAAATACAAAATAAATCTTTTTTGGCCTGCTATTGGGACAGGCTTGGGTGATGGTTTGGAAAATTGGAAATAATGGTGGTGGTGAAGTGTAATAGTGGTGGATTGGTGTTGAAATATTGAATGTAATAAATCATCATGAACAACAGTACGAAAATAAAATAAAACTTAAAAAATTACATGTGACCAATTTTTTAAAATATTATATCAATTAAGAAATGTAATGAACAAGTGGTACAACATGAAAAGTATCATGCTAAGCGAAATGAATCAGAAAGAGAGGGATAGACATAGAAAGATTGCATTCATCTGGGGGGTATAAAGTAACAAAATATGAGATTAATACCCAAGAATGGCTGAGATCAACACCAGGAGGATTACTCCATAGCTTAGAGGCCAGCCGGGTATTCTAGGGGAAAGGGCAGTTCAGATAGAGAAGGGAGCACCAAGTAAAGGGTGTTTGGAGGATCCTCCCAGGAGGGGAGATGCATGTTGAAAGTAGACTATGGACTGAACATGTTTGCCACTCAATGCCTCTTTTGCAGACCACAACACCCAAAAGGAGAGAGAGAACACAAGGGATTGCCCTGCCACAGAGGCAGGGTGGGAGGGGGGGATGAGGGGGGGATATTATCCATGGTGGTGGAAAATGGGCACTGGTGGAGGGATGGGTATTTGATCATTGTATGACTGAAACCCAAACGCAAAGATTTGTAAATCTACAACTGTACCCCATGGTGCTTCACTAATTAAAAAAAAAAAAGAAATGTAATGAACTTAAGGAGTTTGTGACAATGAACTAGAAAGCATCTATTTCTATTTATTAAATGTATGACTTTTTCATTATTGAAAATGAAACTTCCTTCTCTATTGCTTATATAAAGTTCAATGAGTTTAAAATGTGTTTTTAATTTTTAAATATTGAAACTGAAAATTAAAAATATTTTGTTATATAAAACTCCAAATTATTAGTAAAGTTTTTTTTTGTAAGAGAACCATAGTCATTCATTTATATATTGTTTTCACCTAAAGTAAAAGTTGAGTAACTGTGACAAAGATCATGTAGGACATAGTCTAAAATGGTTACTCTTGTCTTTATTGAGATTGTTAATCTCTAGGTAAGAAAGAAAGAGAAAAGGAGGAGATGCCTTCAAATTAAAATTAACATGCTATATATGTTAATTGAAGAAATAACTTTTAAAGGAATTCCCAGAGCAGAGGACTCATAACAATATTCCATCTTTTCTCATGTTTCTATAAAAGGGCCTTGTCAGAGCACCTTCTCTTCTGATATCTTTTCTGTCATTGCAAATTTCTACATTTAAGAGGTGTCTTTTTTTTTCTTTTTTTTTCCTTACCATGGAGTTACTGCATTATTTGTCATCTTAGCATTCAAATACAGATAAAAATACAAAAAAAAATAAAGTCTATGGATGGGTGACTTTCTTGAAATAGGTGAGAGTACAGAGTGCTTAGAAAACCTCAATTTAGCATCCACAGCTGCCTTTATCAAAAATTATGCCTCAGGCTTCAAATTTGACAGCTGTTGTGTCTGACATAGCTATATTTATCTGTGCACATGAAGCAAGAATATGCCACTGACACAGTACACAAGGAATTGTGCCATTATAGATGGTACTGGAAAATATGTTTGGCTTAATGAACCTTGGAAATGTCAAAATTGAATAAACCAATAGAAAGATATTACTATAACTATGAAAGAGTCCATTTAGTAATGTTTCAATGTTAAATTAGTTTTGAAATCATTAAACAAATGGAATCAATTAGCCCGAACTTTATTGAGTTCCATGTATATCAACCTGTCTTTTCTGTTTTAAACTAATCAGCATGCTATCCACTCAAATTCTGCTTCTCAAAACTATAGAGATATTAGAAAGGAAAATATAGTATAGAGAAAGTTGATGCACTTTCATAGAATAAGTGTAGTTCTTGACATACGTTTGGAAATGTTTATGTATTTACTGCTAATTTCATGTAGAAAGGTTCAGCATTGGGAAAAACATAAATACTTTTAGAATATATAGGTCAGATTAGATAGACCATTAACTGTTCAAAGTCATAAGTGAAGAGTTTGATAAAAAGAATAATAGAAGACCTGATATATGATCATAAAATTAATATATGATTGTTATTGTAATGGGTAACTATTCTATGTTTGAACAAAACTCAGGTATGATAAAAGCAATGTTGTAAGTCTCTGAGATCTGAACGAATAGGACATTAAAGGTTTTCAGTATGAATAATTCCATCAGAAATATGCTCCAGTAAATATTTTATTTATATGAAAAATCTTTCGCAGTTCAAGTCCATGTCCCCCTTGTCCTTGCGGGCCAGTGCCCAGTAGTCCTGGACAGCGCCTCCACTACCTCCACTACCCAGCTGCTGCCACACTCCAGGATGTTTTCCAGATGCTCGTGCAGAGAATCATGCAGAGTGAAGCCAAACAGAACAAGATAAGCAGAACTCTGAGACCTTGGACAACAGGTTCAATGGACCTGGGAACAAGATTCCTCTGTCTGCTCCAACCAAACACAGGTGACAAGGGATTAAAACCAGGAGCCCCACCCTACCCTGCCCTGTCTACTTCCACCAACTGCCAGGGACCCAGGGATTGGATTATGCACAGAAGATCCACCCTATCATTACCAGATAAATACCTCATCTGCAGACCTCCACTACCTCCACTACCTAGCCGCCACCATGCTCTAGGACGCTTTCCGGACTGTGTGTCCATGTGACACATCATAAGACACTTAATAGCCATCTTCCAGGATTGCTGCATCAGATTTGATAGGGTTCAAATATAGTTTGAACCATGGGAACACCTACAAGGGCGATTAGAGGCTGCCCCCAAATCCTCTATCGCTCTCGGAGAGCCTGGCAAGCTACCGAGAGTATTCTGCCTGAACGGCAGAGCCTGGCAAGATATACATGGCATATTCAATATACCAAAACCAGTAAATACAAGGGGTCTCATTTCCCTTCCCTGAAGGAGTCACCAATACGGCAGCATTGAGAAGGATGTGGAAGGAGAGGCTGATAAAATCTCAAGGCTGAACTAGGCTGCCAAAATGAAGAAAGACAAAAATGATTGTCTGTACTTTCAATGCACATACGCTGGCATCAGATGCATCCATTGAGGACCTGATGGTACAAGCATGAAAGATCAAGTACGACATCATTGGTCTGACCTCTCGGGCAGACATCTCATTGATGTCGAGAAGACATCAATCACATCAGGCCGTTATAGACACTGGAGAAGAACTGTTCCTCGGAACACGCGACAAAAGAGGCGTTGGTGGAGTCGGTGTCCTTGTCAACACAAACTTGGCCATGAGCATTGATTCATTCGAATGCTTAGCAACCCAAATTGAATGATTACACTTGAATAGATGTGGCTCACTGCCAGCAGTTTCTATTTTTGTTATCTATGCACCAACATCCAATTATGATGGAGAAATGGAGAAGTTCTACATGGAGCTGGAGAAGTTCTAAAAAGAAGACCACACCTTCCACAAGATTATTGTTGGTGATTTTAATGCCAAGATAGGACTGAGAAGATCAGCCAAAGAACTCCACATTGGGACCCATGGCCTAGAAGGAAACAAACAGGGTGAGAGACTGTCTGAGTCCATCATGCCGACCAAGACTATCCATGGTAACTGGATTCCGAAAAGGATTCAGTACCATTGACCATATTGACACAATAACCAAGCTCATTGAGGTTTCTCGGGAGTTCAAGATGCCACTCTGTCTAACACTCATTGATTTAAAGAAGGTCTTTGATTGTGCTGAGATGGAAGTGGTCATCAAAGCCTGTGTAAACTCAAGAAAGGGGCACAGCACAGAGCAGCGGTGGCTCTATCTCTTCCGCCGCCCGCGTTCAGTAGTCTCACCCTTCTTCCCCCACCTGGGGAGGTTGATGGCGATGGGCAGGCAAAGGAAGGAACAAGGGCCAGACTGGTTGGTCTTAGTCACAATTTATTCCAATCCTCTCTCCATCCACACCAGTCTCTCTCCTCTGCCTCTGCCTCCTTTGCCCATTCTACAGTCTCATTATATCTCTCTCCATGAGGAATTGGGGGAACAATTACACATAGGTGCGGTCACAATCAATAGGGGTAGAAATCTTAGCCTCAGGGAAAGCCGCTCCTAGGACAGATCCTCTATCAGCAGGACAACCCAACCTAGAACGGAATCCCATGGGTGTGTCTCTCCTCTCCTTGTCTGACTAGCATATAAGCATATATAATATAAATCATTTTGTATGGATACAGTAAGAAATATCTTAAACTTATAGAATTGCCCTCCTAGGGCCATCTCGATCTCAGACTACAGTGCTCAGGCCAGGTAGTCTTTCCCACCCCTAGCAGGATCCAAGTCTCGTCATTACTTTTGGATCATGACAACATTTGCCTATGATCAAACTCTTAACTTATAGTTAAGAATCGTGACACCTTGACCTGGTCCATTTTGATGCCAGGGTAGCTCACCGCTTGCCCTGGGTCCATTCAGTCCCTCGTCGGGACCCTGCTTTTGGGGTGTTAGGAACTAAGGGCAACTGAGGCTTAAGTTGAAAAAGCAGATGCCTGGGAGTGAATAATATTCAAAGACAATTAAATCCTAAATTACAAAGCATAATGTCAGTGGTCTTCCTGTATCTATACAAAAAGGGCATTGCTTTAAAGTAAACTTTTCATAAGGCATGAGGAGAGGAGAAAGGCAATATTCACTCATACATATAAAATCATAGATTTCTGGGAATCTGACCTTACAAATTAACAGAGTCTGATTAGGGGGAAAGCTGATTAACTGTGTGGGGAGGAGAGCATAGGGAAGACTGTTTACAGATAAACACAATGGAATGGAAGTGCCTCAGGAGCACTGTGATGGGTGTAACCAGATAAACCTAAGCTCCTTGTGGAAGAAGGACAAACCAATGTCATCCTACAGAAGCCCTATCCAATCAGGCATTCATCAGGATCCTTTGTGAGCTGTATTATGAATGCACTACCAGGATCTCACGATTCTACAAAGAAGTGATCATTGATGTCAAGAGAGGGGTTTGGCAGGATGATACCATTTCACTGAAACTCTTCAGCGCCACCCTCAAGAACATCATGCGATGACTGGAATGGGAAGGAAAGGGAGTGAAGATAAACGGTTGGCAACTGCACTACCTCTGCTTTGCTGAGGACATCGTTCTAATAACACCAAATATTAGCCAAATGGCACAAATGCTGGCCGACTTCTCCCGTGAGTGTGGAAAGGTCGAACTGCAGCTGAATCTTACAAAGACAATGTTCATGGGAAAAGGACTTGTTCCTGACGTTCCGTTCACTCTCAAAAGAATAACCATCTCCAAATGCAACAGTTATGTATACCTAGGTCGAGAAGTCAATATGATGAATGACCTGGAACCTGAGTTGTGCAGGAGTAAGAGAGTGGCTTGGAATGCCTTCAGGGCATCAAAGAAATAGCTAAGAGGATGAAGAACCTCCGGCTCTGGGTACATCTCTTTGATTCCACTGTTCTTCCTGAATTAACATATGCCTCAGAGACCTGGGCCCTACGCAAACAGGATGAGAACTCTATTCAGATCTCCCAAAGAGAAATCGAAAGAGCTATGCTTGGAGTATCACGTTTCACTCAAATGAGAGAAAGAATCCGGAGTTCCAACCTCCATCTATGGTCAAGAATCATTTGCCAAGGCATTGAAAATCAGATGGGCTGGACATGTAATAAGATTTGGAGGCAACTGCTAGACTAGAGCCATTACCGACAGGATTCCATGGAATGTCAAAAGACTGCTTGGCCGCCCACCTACCAGATGTTCAGACTTCTTTGTCAAGACCCTGAACGATCAGTTTGAGGCTCTTCATATTCCTAGAACGAACAGACGCCATTGGGCTGCACTAGCACGCGACAGATATGAATGGCGACATTACTGGCACACACTCAAACAAATTAATGATTAACAGGAAGTCAAGTGATCAAGTGATATGAAAAATGAGAAAGAAATATTTGCATGACAACTATAAAAATGATCAAATTTAAAGTCTTTAAACAAAAGAACAATGAATCTATGTACAACACATAAAAGGATGTTTCAAGATTTATTAAAAAATAATATTCCAAGATTTACTTGCTTTGGAATCTGTTGGATAAGCTTTATATTACTATTTGTATAATAACTCTAATACAACATTTGAATTTTTTTTCTAAAACACGCAAGATCATATTTCATTTTAAAATAATTTTATGAATATAGTCCTGGATCTCAAGGAGACAATTGAAAGAACCGCCATATGTCCTTTGAATTCAGAAACTCTAGGATTAATCTCTGACACTGAATTGTTCTCCAGGAGTTACTCCCAAGCACTGTAATAGGAGTAGTCATTGAGCACTGAGATACAAGATATCTGTATGCAATATTCACATGAAAGTCTAATTGTTTACTGTTCTTTTTCATTTGCACTTATTTTAACAAAAGATTTAATTTGTGGTCAAATCAATTAGAGATCTTTGAATATTAAACTTATCTTGCTGGCATGAACATAAAAGGTATTATGAAAATATTCACTGATTCTATTATGGCTACACAGAGAACAGAAATTAAGTTTGAACTGTAATGAATATTTTGAAAGTATCTGCTAACAAGAATATTTTATTAGTTTAAAAATGTGGATTGAATTTGACCTATTTTGGAAGTGTAGGTTTCAATCTTATGGAGTTAAGCTGTTTATGCTTTTGTTTTCTTTGAAAGATGATTTTTTTAAAATGAAAGCACTTATTGTTGCTTTATGAGTGTGTATGTGTGTATGTGTGTGTGTGCGTCTGTGTGTGCATGTTTTGTTTCTATTTGTAGTTCACTTAAGAAAATATCAAAAGATTTTTAAAGTAAAACTTTGACATAAGCAATCTGAAAATCTCAGTAGAAATGGGTTATAATATGTTGTTCCAATTGCTTATTTTACAAATGAGTTTACTGAGACTGAGAGTATATGATAAAATGTGCTCCTAAAACCAGTACTCAAGCAGGGTTTCTAATTTCTAAGTAAGCACAATTTTTATAAAACCTAATTTTGGGTATTTTAATGGTCATTCACACACTGTATAAAAAGAGAGTGGTAGATGCCTCCTGTCCTAGAACATTTTCTTTTTCTTGTCTGATTACTTTAGTATATATGGCATTATATCTTTCTGATTGAATTCATTATTGTTTCTTTAGTTTGTCTCCATTTTTTTTGCTTTGATATGTTATTTTGAATATAAGTCAAATTTTAATAGATTCAATGAGAACAACCAACTTATTTTAAAAATAAGTCTTTGGGCCAGAGCAATAGCATAGCTGGTTGGGCACTTGACTTGCAAGCAAAACAACTTGGTTTTGATCACTGACTCCTTATATAGTTGCCAGAGGCCAGCCAGAAGTGATCCCTGAATTAGAGAACCAGGAATAAGCACTGAGCACGGCATGTTGTGCCTCTCCCCACAAACAAACAAAACTCCTAAAACATTTAAGGTGAGTTCTTTAGGATAATGGTGGAAGAAGAATCTGAACTCACCTTCTATATGGAATGATTCATGTGGAGGAAGACTGAAAAATGACTAAGAGTTTCCACAAGAAAAGATGTAAGGACTGAACAAAGCATATGTGTGTGTGTGTGTGTGTGTGTGTTATATGTGTGTGTGTGTGTATGTTTTATCCCCAAAGAAGAAACACCACCCTGTTTTTTGCAATTTGTAATTTGAAAAAGAGTTCTGTGAATTTCTTTGGGCAGTGGGAGAAGTTTGTGAACTGGCACGGCTGCCAAACACCTTGATGTAGCTAAACAGACAACAGTCCATGAAGCCACAACAATGAAAATCAGCAATAAATATTCTCATAAGAATGAGCTATAAGTATCTCTTAAAAAGTCACAGGCAAGACAAGAAGGACTTAGACGGTCAAAGGGCAGGTGAAATATGTTCTTTATCACTTTCTATCAAGGAACACAATCAAAACAAGTTATACATCACCTCACACCAGTGAGAATGATGTATTAGTAAAACAAAAACAAAAACAAAAACCTTGGAGAAAATACAGGTGTTGGTTGGGAGGTGGCAAGATAAAAGGAAAGGGAGGGAGGAGGGAGGGCAGATGGGAGGGAAGGAAGAAAGGAAGGGAGGGAGGGAGGGAAGGAGCAAGGAAGGAAGGAAGAAAGGAAGGAAGGGAGGGAGGGAGAGCAGGAGGGAAGGAGGGAGGGCGGGAGGGAAGGAGGAAGGAAGGAAGGAAGGAAGGAAGGAAGGAAGGAAGGAAGGAAGGAAGGAAGGAAGGAAGGAAGGAAGAGAGGCCTTCTTTAAATCAATGAACGTTAGACAGAGCGGCATCTTGAACTCCGGAGAAACCTCAGTGAGCTTGGTTATCATGTGGATATGGTAGATGGTGCTGAATCCTTTGCAGAACCCGGCTTGCTTGCATGTTTGTCCTTTATCTAGTGTTCTGCCAATCCTATTTAGGATGACTCGAGTGAACAACTTGTAGATGACAGACAATAGGCAGATCGGGCGATAGTTGCCAATATCATTGACGTCTCCCTTCTTGTACAGTAGTACAGTCCTGCTGGTGTTCCATTTTTTTGAAAAAAAAATTTTTTTTCTACTAATTCTTCCTTACCTTAGTTTAATTAGTCAAAATGGATTTGACTTTTGGATACACTGAAGATTTGAAGAACGAAACCAACTATTGCATGAAAACACATTGATAGCATTATTTTATTTTACTTTATCCAATATTTATATATTTCTAATGTAAAGTTTTATTGCTGTTTTCATAAAATAGCTTAATAAAGTCTTCCAATATATTACAGTGAAAAAGAACATTGAGCATATTTAATAAAATGATTCAACGTAGTTATTTGTTAATTACAATTTGTCTCAAATTAGTATTACTAAGAACATATGAAAAATTTACTGGTTAGAATTTTTTGTTGTCATTTTAATTAAGGTCAAAATTAAGACAGGAAACTATGTTTGCAATGTTAAGATGTACTTCTCCATTGCACACAGCTGATACTAACTTCAGTATAAGTAAACAAATAATAGACTTCATTTTGCTCCTCACATTTGTACATCATCTTTTAATCTCTCACCCTCTCCACCTTGTCTTTTGTCTTATCTCTTAACTCTAAAGAACACTCTTTGGCAGGCACATTTCTCTTTTCTTTCTCTCTCCTTTTGTGTGTTATGGTTTGCAATACAGGTACTAAGTGGCCAACATGTTTGGTCCATAGTCAACTTTCATCACACATCTCCCATCCTGAGTCAGCCCTCCAAGCATCATTTACTTTGTGGTCCCCTCTCTATCCCATCTGCTTTCCCTCAGCATGTGAGGCCGGCTTCCAAGCAGTGAAACCATCCTCCTGGCCCTTATCTCTAGTGGAGTGGGATGAGAGGGGCAGGAGGGATACTGGGAACATTGGTGGCAGAGAATGGGCACTGGTGGAGGGATGGGTACTCAACATAAAAGTTTGTAAATCTGTAACTGTGTCTCACGATGATTCATTAAAAGAATTAATAAAAACAGAAGAAAAAAATTAAAACAATTTTGAGGTTCCCCCCCCCCCAAAAAAGACTCTTATGTTGTGTATGTTTCATCTTAAATCAACTCCAATTGTGAATGGGTGTATGGAGGGTAAAGAGCAAACACCAAGCTCCTGGAAAAATTCTTGAAGATTATGCACACCTCAGAGATCTATGTTTTCCACCAAATTATCATAAGGTTGGTAAACAAAAGAAAGTCAACCCCCAAGATTCCTTAACTACTGATGCCTGTTTAAGGTCCCTCAAGTTAGGTTCTTCTAGTCCCCTGACCACTGCACTTCAATTTCTTCTCATTTAATTTTCCAATCAGCCCTTACAGATATGCCTAACCCCCAACCTGAAAATAAATTGGGTTTTTGGGGAAAATAAATCCTTAACCTTTTCTGGTCATTAGAGCCTGATAAAAAAATTTTTTTTTTTTTCACATCAAATATTGTCTCTGCAGTAAGTTGCCTTTGAATGGTAAGCACTTATACTTGGGTTCAGTGACACAGAGTTGCTAGTATTACAGCATGTATTTTAGAGATTCATTATAAAGGTTGAAGAAATGAGAATCCATGATGCTACTTTGTTTGATGTAAAAAACTACGCAAGGTTGTGTGTTCACGGGCTCTCTGGACGGCTGTCTCACTGCCCACGTTCAGTGCTCTTGAGCTGCTGTTTCTGGCCTGGATCCGGACGGCTGTTGGCCAAGGGCAGAAGAAGGAAGAGACAAGGGCCAGGCTGGTAGGTTTTAGTTGCAGTTTATTCCAATCCTCTCTTTATTCACTTAGTCTCCCCTCTGCCTCTCTCTCTAACTCCCTTATCTCTGCAGGCTGAGGCTGCACCCAGTCAGGTAGCCAAATCAACATAAGAAAGCCCTCCCTGAGGGCCCACCTAAAAGGTATTTTAAAGCCCTTCCTGACTGCCCAAGGGCAAAATACCTCCTAAGGTGTTTTTCTCTTTTCCTCAGTCCAATAAAGTAAAGGCCCTCCCATTTGCTCCAGAGGGCCCAGTAACGTCTCCATTGGAGACTTTGTTGTTACTGTGTCTGGCATATCCAATATGTCACGGGGAGCTTGCCAGGCTCTGTCATGCGGGCGAGATACTCTCAGTAGCTTGCCGGGCTCTCTGAGAGGGGAGGAGGAATCGAACTCGGGTCGGCCATGTTGGCTGCGTGCAAGGCAAACACCCTACCACTGTGCTATCGCTCCAGCCCCTCAGTCCAATAACTATCAACATATCAATACTAGCTATTTTTATATGGACAAAGAGATAACACTGAGACTTGTAGGGCAGCTCTCCTGGGAACATCTTGCCACAGACTCAAGACTACAGAGCTCAGGACAGATTAATCATTCCTAACCGTAGCAGGGTCCAAATCTAGTTATTACTTTTTGGATCATGACAGCATTTGTCCATGACCAAGCTCGTAACTTGTAGTTAAGCATTATAGCACTTTGGCTACGCCCATCTTGATGCCAGGGATTAGAAATGCTGTCTAATCACTTTAAAGATACCTTCCTCATCTTAAAATCCATACACAGGATTTCTTGCCCACAATTTTACAAAGAAGTAAGGTTGTAAGACTGAGCATCTCAGCTAAATTCATGACTGCAGTATCAGCCTAAATTACTTTCTGAATAAAATATGAAGGAATTTTTCTTATTAATTAGTGTCAGTAAACTGGATAAAGTCACTATTTGTACTGGTGCTCCTCATTTCTGTTTATGTCTTTGCTGAACATTTTCCAATGCTAGATTTATAATAATGTGCATGGTTATGAAGAATTTAGGAAAATATGCATCCAAATAAATAGAGGATCACAATTAATGGCTAATAAATGTTCCATAGTAAAGGCCTTGAATAAAGATTATCCTTAATTTGCATATGAATTGGCTGCATGCAAGTAAGTGTCCCTAAGGCACATGGAAATTGTCCTTTAAAGTAGGCTAACCATTCTTTCATGTTTCTTTTAAATTGACTAATGCATGTTATCTGATTTGTTTTATTTTGGGGCGTACCTGGCAGTGTTCAGCGTTTTTTTCCTCGGAGGTACTGGGGGAGCCACGATATGTTGAGAATTGAACTCAGGGCTCCTTCATGTAAAACATGCGCTCCAGCCCTTGGATCCATCTTTCCACTGTCTTTGCTGATACAAAGGTAACATTTAGAGACTGGCTTCTTCCTTCAATTGTGAGTCATGACCACATATGAGGTTGCATAACAGATAGTGGGTATCAATAATAAAACATAATTATTATTATCAATAATAATAAATACTTTTTAATCATTTATCATCAGTAGATATTTTGTCAACCTATTATTGGATTGTGTAAAAAAAGTTTGGGGCAAAAAGGGATCATGTATGAAAAATCTAGATTTAAGAAGCCTCATCGTGAAATTGCAGGACAGTGTCCCAGCACTGTTGTAATGCTACTTGCGCTTATACTCTTAGAATTTTTGCTACCTTTTTTCCCTAATTTGAGATTTCTTAATCATCTGAAAAGTTAAGCACTTGTCTAAACAGTATTTCTATATGTTTTTAAAACCATGGTTAGTTTTTAAAATTAAATTTTAGGAAAAATTTCAATATAAAATTCAATATATGAACAAACTAAAGACAAACCTGCTTTGAGAGAATTGTGGGGGGGGGGAAGTTTGACCTTAATTTCACCTAGAACACATACACACATGCACACACACACAGAGACACATGCACATATGCACATGTGCCTATGCATGCACACATGAGCTTATCCATAGAGAATCACAGTCATACAAACTATCACATAGAAATTATGTCACATAAAATTAAATGGCAAAAGAATAATTTGCTGAAGACTAATTTATAGTGAGTCTAAATTATTTTAGAAAGGAGAGAAAAGAACTCATCTTTTTAAAAAAAAAAAAAGGTAGGGGTAAAGTACTGGCAGATGTCTGGGAGAGGTTTACCAAAGTGACTTTGAGTTTCATTATACTTTAAAGATTTTAGAAAATTTACATCTCTAAGAAACAAAGGAAAATGTAATTGTAAATTTTCTAATGAAAGTTTTAAGAAATGGGGTCTCAGATAAGTATATTTAGGAATACAACTGTTTTACTCTAGCTGAAGGAGATATTAAAGCCCTCATGGTCAAAATGCACACACACACACACACACACACACACACACACACACAGAAACACATACAGGCACACAGACAAACCATAATTGGGAAACATCACGATCACGACCACCCTGTTGTTCGTCGATTGCCTCGTGCAGGTGCCAGTAATGTCTTCTTCGTCCTAGCCCTGAGATTTTTTTTTTTTAAAGTGCCATATTCAAGGCTTTTTCAGGGTTAGGAGAATGAGACCCATCATTGTTACTGGTATTTGGCATATTGGGTATACCACGGGGAGTTTGCCAGACTCTGCCGTGTGGGCATGAATTGGGAAACATATTCTCTAAAATTTCTTATATTTCCAACATCAGACAAGCCTGTATTCTCAACTACATTATCATAAATTCCAAGTTAATGAGTCAAACTTAATGAGTTTATATGTCATCTGTAGTTAGACTCCCTGTAATTCCATGTATAAGTGATTGATTTTTATGCATTATATAAAACTTATGATCACTCTTATTTGAATAAATTTGTAATTGGTTAATCTTTTAATTAAACTGACTTGATGGCATAAATAAAATATCATTAACTGTTTATTGCAGATATGACCTTCTTAAGTTTCTTTCACACTTACTCTGTGATAGATACCCTGGGTATCCTCATGTTACCTAAAGTGTTTCAGAAAAATTTAAATTCTACCCAATATGAAATTCCAAGTCTATGGTTCCCATGTCAATTATAATTTAGTCTCTTGGCAATCTGACTGTAGTATTTTCTATTACTGTATAGACTTATATTTATGCCTTAATATATATTTGCCTTAAGCCCAGTTATGATTCCTATGAGGACCATATCTTTACATTCCATGTTGCTTGTTTTAAAATTCTCAACTATAAAATTACATTAATATATATTCTGTTACTGTTTCCTTCCTTTGTTTTTAGAGAATATGTAATGTTTGTATGTGTTTCTTTTCTTCCTGAATACAAAAATTTATTCTAGAATGTGAATCAGTATTATATTTGAAATTCTCACCTTCATAAGTAAATACATGTGATTAATCTTGAGTGACATGAGTACCAACCTGAAGGAATAATTTTACATAGGTCACACATAGGGCAACATTTTCATTCACTCAGAAAATTTGTTGTCAAAGCAAATGTTTAGAGACAGCAATAAAAAAGAGAAAGAAAGAAAATCCAGCCCCTGTCCTTGAAGTGCTTTTGTAAAGCTGAGAAATCGTAAATGATCCAAACCAATGTAAGCTAGTGGTAAGAATAATCATTGTGGGGAGGTATGTTCATGAACCCCTCTGAGGTGAGGTTTGTGAGTCAGTCATGTTTATGGATTTGCATTTACAACAAATCTGGGAAAATACTCTCTACCACAGCTTCAAAACCCTATAATGATTTATAAGTAACCAGTGACACTAATTTATTTATATACCTGGCCCAGCTCTTGTCATTAAAATCTGTCCTCACTGCTAAGAATTTTCAGGTGATGAACGTACATTGTGCTTCATGCTCTCTCTCTCTCTCTCTCTCTCTCTCTCTCTCTCTCTCTCTCTCTCTCTCTCTTTCTCTCTCTCTCACACACACACACACTCTCTCTCTTTCTCTTTCTTTTTCTCTCTCTCTCTCACTCTCTCTCAATGTATATGTGTGTATATATATATGTCTGTGTGTGCATGTACATATCACTCTTAAAATTATTTTTATTGACATAACAATAAATTATAAGTGTATTTTCAGTTGTACATTAACTATATATCATTGTCTATATATACTACACTGTTTGCACTCAAAGGTCAATTCTATCTTTAGCCATAGAATGGAATGCTTTTACTACCACTTCTTTTCTGGTAACCACTAAATTGTCACTGTGTCTAAATGTTTGTTTGGTTTGTTTCTTTAGTTTATCTATGTACTACATATGAGTGAAATTATTGTATTTGTCTTTCTTCATCCTACATGTCAATAAGCATAATCCAAGGTCCATCTATGTTGGTACAGATGGGAAGATTTAATATTTTTCAGAACTGAGTGGTTTTTATTGTATTCATATACCATGCTTTTTCATATATCATGTCTTATATGAACAATTAATAATTTATTCATGGTATTTAAGTTGTTTTTAAGCTTTAATTATGAAAAATGCTGCAATAAATATGGACTCTCCCTTTGTTATAGCTTTATCTTTTCTCCCACTCATGACTGGGAGACACTCCTCCTTAGATGTCTCTGGTTCTCAACTTTTTTTTACCTCATTTTTAGGGGCCATGCCTCTTAAAAAGAGTATCTGTGCCCAGCTAACCATGTGAGCACTGATCAAGTCAATATCAGTGATTCTCTCTGCTTGACTAAATTTAAGACTGTCTTCTAAGTTATAGGCTCCAATCTTCCTTTTCTTAGTGTTTTCTCTTTAGAAAATTTGCAATTCTTAATTCATACTCCACCTGTTTGAAAAATAAATCTGTCATAACCTAGAGACATATTTTTCAAAGACCTGAAATCCCTCCTTTGAAGCAGATGGATTAATAGAAATAAGACACTGATATTTAAGTCTCTACGAGAAGGTAGCTGGCTAATTTGATAAGGACCAATGAGCAAAGAAAGATGATCTTCCAAATAAAAATGACTCATTGCAACTATTCTGTGAATACTTTTGTAGTTTTGCTTATCCAAATTCACATTTAGTCTTGGTCCTCGTTACTAAGTGGTTTTTGAAAGAGAGAATCTAGGAGCACTGTAGCACTGTCCTCCCATTGTTCATCAATTTTCTCGAGCAGGCACCAGTAACATCTCCATTGTGAGACTTCTTGTTACTGTTTTTGCCATATCAAATACGTCACAGGTAGCTTGCCAGGCTTTGCCGTGTGGACAGAATACTCTCGGTAGCTTGCCAAGCTTTCTAAGAGGGCTGGAGGAATCGAACCCAGGTTGGCTGCATGCAAGGCAAATGCTCTACCCGCTCTGCTATCGCTCTGGCCCAATCCAGGAGCGTTAGAGAAAATTGAAAGGCAGAGGAGGAGAAGGGAACTGAATGATATAGTTTTAATATATCAAATGATAAATTTTACTAGTAAAGTTTATGAATGCTGATATACACACATGTGTTTGGGTGCCACACGTAGCAGGATGTGATCTGAGCTTACTCCTATTTGTGCTCAGTTATACTGCCGGTAGTACTCAAAAACAATTTACAATGCCAGGGATCAGGGATCAAAATAAGATCAGCTTTATTACAAGGAAAATTTCAATGCTTCACTTCCTGTCTTTTATCTGAGACCCAAAGGATAGTTTTTATTGCAGCCCAAATCCAGGGTTGACAAATTTAAATATTTTGATTTATTCTATATCTAATATTATTAGGAAAAATGAGAGACAATTTTTAGGTGCAGAAGCTTGTGGAACTCTTGAAACTTAGCTGAAGTAATCTTAATTAAAAATGAAAAGGTAATACCATACGAAATTCCCAATATTCCAGTATATCAAGTCAAGCGTATGTCTGTCATTAATAATGATGATTATTTAGATATAATTTTGCATAGTTTTATGTATTATATGCATAACATTTCATTTTCTAACTACATTTCTTATATTCTTAGATTTATATAAAACTTTTAACTATTAGAATAGAAAATGAAATGTTATGCATATAATACATAAAAGGGGGGCCTTTTATGTATTCATAAAAGGGGGGCCTTTTATGTATTATATGCATAACATTTCATTTTCTATTCTAATAGTTAAAAGTTTTATATAAATCTAAGAATATAAGAAATGTAGTTATTACAAATTTATTGTGTTGTAAATATAAAATAAAAAGCAGATTTGGAAGATATATCATGATACATTTCATTTTTTAAGATTTATTAAATATATTGAATTTCTACTGTTTCAGATATAATTAAATAAAATGTAAAATTATATAAATATAAATTATATAAATTTATATATATTTATATATATTATTTATTATATTTATATATATTATTTATATACATAATTTATATATAAATATATAAAAATATAAATATAATTAAATAAAATGTAAAAATAAAATGTAAAAAGTAATGTACGTGTTTTTTTTTTCAGGCTGACCTGAGTTCGATCCCCAGCTATTGTGTAGTAACTACATAATTTAAACATCAATTATTTTCTGTTAGAAAGTTATATTCTGTTATATTTTTAAGTATTTTTGTACTTTAGTGTAAACAGTAAATTAAAATGATTGACATGTGTAAATAGAAAAACTCAAATCCAAATGTATTTTTCTTCTTTTTTTTTGTTAGTTGTCATGAACTAATAAACTCTTGGAACGCTTTTGAGGCCTATAGGATAGCCACTCCTAGCAGCATTGCTTGGAGCACTATGTGGTACTGGGATCAAACCAAAGGTTATCAGTTTGAAGTCATTTAATCCTTTCCTCAGTATCTATTTTTAAAAAATCAATAAGTATACATAAAATAAAAGACTCAAAATTTATTTTAACTTAAAATAGTTTAAGTTAAAATTAATTATTTGATTAGCTTAAAATAATTTATTTTGTTTTAGTTATAAAAACCCCAATATAACAGTATGAGAAATGGATGAAAAGTATATGAAATATTCACTTGAATAATAAATCAGTCTCGTTCCTGACGCCCCATTCGCTCGCAATGGAACGACCATCTCCAAATGCAACAGCTATGTGTACCTCGGTGGAGAACTCAACATGATGAATGATCTGGCACCTGAGCTGCGCAGGAGGAAGAGAGTGGCTTGGAATGCCTTCAAGAGCATCAAAGAAATAGCTAAGAGGATGAAGAACCTCCGGCTCCCAGCACATCTCTTTGATTCCACTGTTCTTCCTGCATTAACATATGCCTCAGAGACCTGGGCCCTACGCAAACAAGATGAGAACGCTATTCAGGTCTCCCAAAGAAGAATAGAAAGAGCTATGCTTGGAATATCACGTTTCACTCAAATGAGAGAACGAATCCGGAGTTCTGACATCCGTTGACGATCAAGGATCAGGGACGCTGTCTCATTTGCCAAGGTGTCGAAAATCAGATGGGCTGGTCACGTAATGAGATTTAAAGACGACCGCTGGACTAGAGCTGTTACTGATTGGATTCCACGGGATGTCAAAAGACCGCGTGGCCGCCCACCTTCCAGATGGTCAGACTTCTTCCTCAAGATCATGAACGATCGGTTTGAGGCCCTTCATGTTCCCGGAGCGAGCAGATGCCATTGGGCTACACTAGCACGCGACAGGGACAAATGGAGATGTTACTGGCGCCCGCGCGAGCAAATCGACGACTAATGGGAAGTTAAGTGATTAAGTGATTAAGTTCTTCCTGCATTAACATACGCCTCAGAGACCTGGGCCCTATGCAAACAGGATGAGAACGCTATTCAGGTCTCCCAAAGAGGAATTGAAAGAGCTATGCTTGGAATATCACGTTTCACTCAAATGAGTGAAAGAATCCAGAGTTCCGACCTCTGTTGACAATCAAGAATCAGGGACGCTGTCTCGTTTGCCAAGGTGTCAAAAATCAGATGGGCTGGTCACGTAATGAGATTTAAAGATGACTGCTGGACTAGAGCTGTTACCGACTGGATTCCACGGGATGTCAAAAGACCGCGTCCCCCCCCCCCACCAGATGGTCAGACTTCTTCATCAAGATCATGAACGATTGGTTTGAGGCTCTTCGTGTTCCTAGAGTGAACGGATGGCATTGGGCTAAACTAGCACGCGACAGGGACAAATGGAGACGTTACTGGCGCCCGCTCGAGCAAATGGATGAGTAACGGGAAGTCAAGTGATCAAATGTGTTGACTAAACCACTAGAAGAAACTTCTGAGTTGCTTGAGCACCTTCGGAACCTCCTTATTAAAATTTTTTTATTAATATAATTGTTATCGATATTAATAATAGACAACTAAAATATATTGTATTACTGTATCACTGTCATCCCGTTGTTCATTGATTTACTGGAGCAGGTGCCAGTAATGTCTCTATTCCTCCCCGCCTGAGATTTTAGTAGCCTCTCCTTACTCATCTTTCCCAATGAATGAAACTCTTTCTGAATGAGACCTGTTATTGTTATTGTTTTAGACATATCAAATACACCAGGGGGAGCTTGCCAGGCTCTGCCTGTTCAGGTGTTATATTCTCAGTTGCTTGCCGGGCTCTCCGACATATCTACATATATATTTATATTTATATATATATCTTTAATAACTTTAACATATAATATAAATATATATCTTTTTCTCCATGATTTATTACCTACTGTCTGAACTCCATCAAGCATGGTGTGGTAATTATGGAAAATGGGTAGGAAGTGTCTTATGATGTGTCAGGACCACACGGTGCGGAAACCAGCCTGTAGCATGGCGGTGGTTGGGTAGTGGAGGTCAGCTGCCAGGCCTTGGTCCCTTGGGGTTGGGAGGGCTCTCACTCACCCCACTCTGGGGCGCCCCAAGTGAAAACTGCTTGGTGCAGAGTCCCGAAAATACGCTAGGTGTTAAAATTAATTATCAACAGATTTTCTATATCTTAGAAATACCCTAATGAAACTATCATGATATATTTGCATGATATAAACCTACATTATAAAATATAAATGTGAAATATATTAGAAAATTTATATGTATGCTAGTATTTGTAACAGATAAATTGTTTTAAACATTAAAAGCTAAGGTTTTGCTCTCTGCTTCTCCCTTTCCGTCGCCCAAGCTGAGCTGGTCTCTTCTCCCCACCCAGGTCAGTTTTCCCGCTGCTTCTCGAACCTGGGACTTGGATTTCACCCAGCAGGCCCCAGGCGTCCCCCGAATGCCGGGAGACAAAGCAGATCTGAACCTCTCTGCCTCTCCCTTTCCATCTCCCAAGTGAGCTGGTCTCTTCTCCCCACCCATTCTTTACTCCCTGGACACACACCAGGTATCCGTGGGGGTGTGGTCACTTTAGAAGTGGGCCTGGCTTTTAAAAAGTGGACGTGGCCTAATTTTGGGAGGGCCAACGCTTATGCGGTGCAAGTAGTTTACTCATACCAAGAAATCTAAGCCCTAAACCTATACACCAACATGAAGAAACAACACAAATCCCTGCCACAGGGAGACAACGAGGAAACAAGTCCAGAAGCCTCAGTAGGTGCTAGCCACCTTAGGGATCTCTCTGACAAAGAATTCAGATATGAAGTCATTAAGATGTACAATCAACTCAATGAAACAGTCAGACAGATATCCAGTAAATTGAAAGAGAACATGAAAGAAACAATTACTCACACAATCGACAAAATACAGGAAGAAATGTAAGCAGAAATTGGAAAGCTTTGCACAGAAATGGCACGGATCACAGATTCCATAGATGAAATCAAAAACACAGTCTGTGCCCTCAAAAATAGAATGACCACAGCTGAGGAAAGAATCAGTGAGCTGGAAGATCAGCTGCACCAAGCCAACACACAACAACAAACAGTGGTAAAGGACCTCAAAATAGCTCTACAGAGAATCAGAGTCCTAGGAGACGATTCCAAAAGAAACAACATTAGAATCATTGGACTACCAGAAGCTCAGGAAAACAATCCCAATGAAAAAACCATGGTTAAACAAATCATCGCTGAGAAATTCCCAGAGCTCCACATTACAGCCATTCAGATTCAAGAAGCCCGAAGGGTGCCAGCTAAAAGAGACCCTAACAAAAGCACTCCAAGACATCTTATAGTTAGAATGATCGATGCTGCCAATAGAGACACAATACTGCAAGCAGCAAGGGCAAAGAAGGAAATCACATACAAAGGAGCACCCTTAGATTCACAGCAGACCTATCAGAGGAAACCCTCCAAGCCCGAAGGCAGTGGCGAGATATAGTGAAAAAACTCACTGAAATGAATGCTTCACCAAGAATACTCTATCCGGTTAAACTCTCACTCAAAATTGAAGGAATGGTACACTATTTTCTAGATAAACAGCAGCTCAGGAACTTCATAGACTCAAAAGCAAACCTAAAACAAGAACTAAAGGGGATACTATAAGACAAGACAAACCCTACAACCACAACACACCCTTACAGAAAGATGACACAAAATCCCATAACCATACTCTCTCTCAATGTCAACGGTCTAAATTCACCAATTAAAAGACACAGGGTGGCAAAAGGGTTACAGAGACAGAACCCAACGTTCTGCTGCCTACAAGAAACTCATCTCAACACTCAGAGCAAACACAGACTTAAAGTCAAAGGATGGAAAACAATCCTGCAAGCAAACAGCTCCTTCAAAAAAGCTGGGGTGGCCATACTAGTATCCGACAACATTAATTTCACCTTGAAAAAGATTAGAAGGGACAGTGAAGGCTATTTTCTCTTCATCAAGGAATACATACAACAGGAAGAAATCACACCCTTAAAATGTATATGCACCTAATGAGGGAACAGCTAAATATTTAAAACAACTGCTAACAGATTTTAAGGAGGACATTGCTACCAACACAATAGTACTTGGAGACTTCAACATCACCCTTGTCAAAATGGGGATAGAGGGGACTTCCCTCAATATAGTTAAAGCCATCTACCACAAGACTACAGCAAGCATCGTCCTCAATGGGGAAAAACTGAGAGCCTTCCCCCTAAGGTCAGGGACAAGACAAGGATGCCCACTCTCTCCACTACTGTTCAATATAGTACTGGAAGTACTTGCAATAGCGATTAGGCAAGAAAAAGATATTAAGGATATCCAGATAGGGAAAGAAGAAATTAAGCTCTTACTATTCGCAGATGATATGATACTATACTTAGAGAACCCTAAAACCTCTACCAAGAAACTCCTAGAAACAATAGGCTTGTATAGTAAAGTGGCAGGCTATAAAATCAATACCCAAAAATCCATGGCTTTCCTATATGCAAATAGTGAAAGAGAAGAAAGTGACATTAAGAAAACAATCCCGTTCACAATTGTGCCCCAGAAAATCAAGTACATAGGAATCAGCTTAACTAAGGAAGTATAGGACCTGTACAAAGAAAACTACAAAACGCTACTTCAGGAAATAAAATAAGATAAGAAGAAATGGAAAAATATCCCCTGCTCATGGATCGGGAGAATTAACATTGTCAAAATGGCAATACTTCCCAAAGCACTGTACAAATTCAACGCAATCCCTATTAGGATACCCATGACATTCTTCAAAGAAATGGAGCAAACACTCCTGAAATTTATATGGAACAATAAGCCCCCACGAATAGCTAATGAAATTCTTGGGAAAAAGAAAATGGGAGGAATCAACCTCCCTAACTTCAAACTCTACTACAAGGCAGTAATAATTATAACAGCATGGTACTGGAACAAAGGTAGACCTGTAGACCAATGGAACAGGTGGAATATACTGACATCTCCCCCCAAGCATACGAGCATCCAATCTTCGATAAGGGGGCAAGAAAAGTGAAGTGGAGCAGGGAAAGCCTCTTTAACAAATTATGCTGGCAAAACTGGACGGCTACATGCAAAAAAGTGGGCTCAGATCTCTGCCTAACTTCATGTACAAAAGTAAGATCAAAGTGGATTAAAGACCTCAACATCAGACCAGAATCCATAAGGTACGTTGAGGAAAAAGTTGGCAAAACCTTCCATGACATAGAAGCTAATGGTGTCTTCAAAGATGTTACACCGCTGACCAAGCAAGTGAAAACAGAGATAGACAAATGGGACTATCTTAAACTAAGAAGCTTCTGCATCTCAAAAGAAACAGTGACCAAAATACAAAGACAGTCTACAGATTGGGAAAGGATACTCGCCAAATACACATCCAATAAGGGGTTAATTTCGAGGATATACAAAGTACTGTTGAACTCCACACAAAGAAAACATTCAATCCCATCAAAAAATGGGGAAATGAAATGAATAGAAACTTTCACAAAGGAGAAATCCGAATGGCTAAAAGGCACATGAGAAAATGCTCCACATCATAAATCATCAGGGAGATGCAGATCAAAACCACAATGAGATATCATTTCACACCACAGACACTGGCCCATATCCACAAGAACAAAAGCAACTGGTGCTAGCGCAGATGTGGTGAGAAAGGGACACTCCTTCACTGTTGGTGGGAATGCCGACTGGTTCAACCCTTTTGGAAAATAGTATGAACGATTCTCAAAAAATTAGAAATTGAGCTCCCATTTGATCCAGCAATACCACTCCTGAGAATATATCCCAGAGAGGCAAAAAATATAGTCGAAGTGACATCTGCAATTGTCTGTTCATTGCAGCACTCTTTACAATAGCCAGAATCTGGAAAAAACCTGAGTGCCCGAGAACAGATGACTGGTTAAAGAAACTTTGGTACTTTTACACAATGGAGTACTATGTAGCTGTTAGAAAAGACGAAGTCACAAAATTTACATACAAGTGGCACTACATGGAAAGTATCATGTTAAGCGAAATGACTCAGAAAGAAAGGGATAGACATAGAAAGATTGCATTCATCTGGGGAACATAAAGTCACAAAATAGGAGACTAATACCCCAGAATGGCCGAGATTAGTACCAGGAATTTTACTCCATGGCTTGGAGGCCATGTGTGCGTGCTAGGGGAAATGGAGCTCAGATAGAGAATGGAACACCAAATAAAGGTGTTGGGAGAATCCTCCCAGGACGGGAGAAGCATGCTTAAAGTAGACTATAGACTAAACATGATTGTCACCCATTGCCTCTTTTGCAAACCACAACACTCAATAAGAGAGAGAAAACAAAAGGGAATGCCTTGCCACAGAGGCAAGGTGGCATGCATGCGGGGGATGGGGTGTGTGAGGAATACTGGGATCAGTGGTGGTGCAGAATGGGCACTGGTGGAGGGATGGGTATTTGATCATTGTATAATTGAAACCCAAGCACAAAAATGTGTAAGTCAGCAACTGTACCTCATGATGTCTCACTATTAAAAATTAAAAAAATATATAGCAGAATAAAAAATAAGCATATTCTTGAAGAAAAAAAAATAAAATCTAAGGTTTCTTAGGGCTAAGTTTCCCAGATCTCATTTTTAAGGGAAGACTGTGGGGAACAGATGGTAAAATCCACCTAATGAAAGGAAAAATGAATTGAATTGAGGGATGACATAAATATAGCTCGAGAAGTGAAAGAAAGAATGAATTATTAGTTAATGGTTTGTGACCTTACCCAGCAGTACCCAGAAAATATTCTTAACTCTGTGCTCAGAGATTACTTTTAGTAGTGCTCAGGTGACCATATTTGGTGCTGGGATGGAGCCAAAGTTGGCCTGAATCAGCATAAATCTCTAAACGCCTGCACTATCGGATCCCAGTATAAATTTATTTAAATAAGAGACAGTGAAAAAATATCCTGAAAATGAGCTGCAGAATAGGATGTAAATGTAACAAATACTTATAATACACTATTAACATAGACAAAGGCAGTTTTTTTTTTGGCGAGGTGCAGGATATTTTCTCATCTTTCATTTGACAATCAGTAGTTGTGATGTAAAGTTGGATCTGTGACTATAATTATGAATTGTGTGTGTTGTGTGTGTGTGTTTTGTGGGTTTTTGTGTAGGGGGAGGTTATGGCATACTCTTGGCTATGTCATAATTCTTTCTTGTGCTTGCGGGATACTAAGTGGTACCAGGAATCTAACCTGCTCCATATCCCTTGTACTCTCTCTCCGGTCCCTGTATCTTACTTTTCTTAATATTAGATTTATATTTCACACGTAATATCTGATATAATATAAATATTTCCCTTATTCCTATCCCTTTAATTTCATGTTATTTACCTATTATACTTTGTAAATGACAAATTAATTTTATTATCACTTGATCTTAATGACTTGACATCCCATTACTCATTGGGCAGCAGTAGCATCTCCATTCATCCCCGTAGTGTGCTAGTGTAGCCCAGTGGCATCTTCTAGCTTCAGGAGCACGAAGAGCCTCAAACCATTCATTCAGGGTCTTGAAGAAGAAGTCTGACCATCTTGTAGTTGGGCGGCCACAAGATCTTTTGAAGTCTGGTGGAATCCAGTTGGTAATGGCTGTAGTCCAGGCATTACATGTCCAGTCCATCTGATTTTCAATGGCTTGGCAAACAAGACAGCATCCCTGTTTCTTGATCGTCGACAGAGGTCAGAACTCCAGATTCCTTCTCTCACTTGAGTGAAGCATGATACTACAAGCATAGCTCTTTTGATTCCTCTTTGGGAGACCTGAATAACGTTCTCATCCTGTTTTCATAAGGCCAAGGTCTCTGAGGTTCATGTTAATGCAGGAAGAACGGTGGAGTCGAAGAGATGTTCCCAGAGCTGGAGGTTCTTCATCCACTTAGCTATTTCTTTGACCCTTTTGAAGGCATTCTATGCCACTCTCTACCTCCTGTGCAGCTCAGGAGCCAGGCCATTCATCATGTTGAGTTCTCCACCGAGGTACACATAACTGTTGCATTCGGAGATGTTTGCTCCTTTGAGAGCAAACAGAATGTCAGGAACAAGTCCATTTCTCATGAACATTGTCTTCGTGAGATTCAGCTGGAGTCCAACCTTTCTACTCTCATGGTCGAAGTTGGCCAGAATTTGTGTTGTTTGGCTAATGTTTGATGTTATTAGAATGATGTCATCAGCGAAGCAAGGTGGTATAGTTGCCGAACTATCTTCCCACTCCATCCCATTCCAGTTATCGCATGAAGTTCTCGAGGGTGACACTATAGAATTTTGGTGAAATGTCATCACCCTGCCAAACCCCCTATCTTGATGTCGATGATCACTTCCTTGTAGAATGGTGAGATCCTGGTGGTGAATCCATAATACAGCTCATAGAGGATCCGGATATATTAAGTTTGAATGCCCTATTTGGCTAGGGCTTCAATGACAGCTTCAGTCTCAACAGAATCAAAGGCCTTCTTTAAATCGATGAATGCCAGACAGAGTCGCATCTTGAACTCTTGCAAAACATCACTGAGCTTGGTCACTGTGTGGATATGGAGGATCATGCTGATCCTTTTTAGAACCCGGCTTGCTCGCATGGTTGTCTTTCATCTAGTGTTCTGCCAATCCTATTCAGGATGACTCAAGTGAACAGCTTGTAGACGACAGACAACAGGCAGATCAGGTGATAGTTGCCAATGTCGTGGATGTCTCCCTTCTTGTATAGTGGAACAGTCCTGCTGTTTTTCCATTGGGATGAAACCTTGCATTCAGACAGGAAGCGTGTGAAGAGCTGAGCCAGTGTATTGTTGAGTACTGACGGCAGGTTCTTCAGGTGTTCGGGTCTGCCTTGTCTGGGCCGGGTGCTGTTCTCTTTTTTACCGATGAAAATGCGTGTCAGATTTTGGAAGGGAGAACATTGGGACAACATAACCATCCCGCAGAATTTGGTCTGCGGGCAGGTGGGTGTGGCTATCGAAGAGATCTGAGTAGAATTCATTTTAGGGGCAGTAGATGATAGTACAGTGTGGAAGTTTCAATCCCAGGCACCACACTGTGTCCCCTGAGTCCTCTAGGAGTGATCTCTGAGTACAGAACCAGAAGTTAGACCTGAGCACCTCAGGGTGTGAACCAAACAGCAAAAGAAGAATTTAGTTTATAAATATGCTTACCTATTGATTATCTTTGTGTATAAAAGTGAAATTTTATTGGAAGTATCCTTTATGAGTATTTTAACAGCGATATTGTTTAATATTGGTGGCACAAAGCGGCCTGTGTTTTAAAAGCAACTGAGATTTAGTTTGATTTTATTAATGTTACCAAATTTCTTCAATTACTATGTTCCCTCATTGTCAGGATCTGGAGCTGAGAGCTTTCCTGGTCCTTCCTTTCCTGCCATAGATGATCTATGGCATTATCTATCTTCCTAAACCCTTTTGTGCTTAGAAACATCTTACCATACATTAATAATTTTTGCAGGGAAGTACAATTTGATATTAAATTTTAATTCCATTACTACATTTCCATATGTAGTCTAGTCTCTTGAAATGATTTACCTCATATTTCAAATAAAATAAGATCATAATTCTTTAATAAGGAAAATTAAATACCATATTTTCAAGTGTCAAAATTTGCAATTGTTGGTGTATTTTCTTTAATGGATGTGCAATTAATGTAAGTAGCTTTCCTTTGGTTTATAAGTATGTTGCTTTATGACATCTATTTGTTAAGAGAGGTATATGTTGAAATAGGCAAAATTTATTCTTATACATGCATTTGATTATGTGTATCTCTACTTAATATTCTTAAAGTATGCTCTTGAAAGTTATGTTCCTGAGCTGGAGAGATAGCTCACAGGACATGTCTGTTTTGGGATGCAGAAGACAGGTTTTGATCCCCAACACCATATGCTCCCCCAACCACACCCCACCCCACCTCAGCACTTCTGGGTATAGTCCAAAAATCAACAAAGCAAATAAATATTACATTTATTCTTGTCTGATTACCTAAGCATGGAAGTTATCATGGTAGCATGTAAAAGGCTGCCAGCTTAGATCTGAGCAGAAATAGAGAAAACTATGTTTCTTTTCTAAAATATTTGAATTTATACTTTGCTATGCGTTACCAAATATGAAGCCATGTAAATGAACAAATACACATCCACTTTTATTTTCATAGATAACACCCGATGTTTTGTTTAACATAAGTGATATTATACAATTGTAATAGCAAATATTTGACAGATTATACTCACTCATATCTAATTGACAAAATTAATAATATTTTATTCTAAGTATATTATAAATCATAAGCAATGTAGCATGATCATATTTCCTGGCCAGTGATCTGAAATTGACCATGACCTGGTACATAAACTTAACTTGATTGTACCTCTCAGTTTTATAATATTCAGCAGTTTGAATTTATACTAGAGTTGGATAAACCTGAGTTTAAGTGACTTTCTTAATTAAAACAAGCATTTATTTTAGTTATTTAATTATTTTTTGAGAAAATGCGATTTGCTACACAGTGAATATAAGGATTTCATGCATGGAATGTTCCAACACCGTTACTTACACCAGCATTTCCTTACATGACTTTGTATATTCTAATCTTTTCAAAAGATTTTTTTAAAGTTGCTTCTAAGGTTCCCTAATAAGATAGAGTGAACTTTTGAAACTTTGTAGTTAATGTTCTCCTTGTTCTGTTATCATCTGATTTTAAAAATTTCTACATACATTAAGACTGTGTATTCATATTGCTTTTTAGGCAATTTGGTCACATTTTGGTTTCTGAACAATATTTGGGGGAGTTAAGTAATTTTTCATCTATCCAAGAAAGGCTAGTAAAAGTATTGTATACAAATATACTCTTTACATACTGGACCAGCAGATGAGGTGAACACAGAGAATGACTCTGGCAGAGCTACGAGGTGGGATAAAACAAGGAATCTCTTAGAAATCACTCAGGAGACCTACCCAATACCAACTTCTTCTCAAATATGCAATAGATAAATCTATGATATTTAGGCCACTGGGATTTGTGTTTTCATATAAAGCTGATATTAATTGTCAAATTCACTATATTCTATATTCAAATGTCCATTTATATCTAATGATGGAATCTTTCTGTTTAAAATTGAAATATATAATATACTATTTGGGAAGTACCATTTTTATGATTAAGATAGCTGGAAAACTAAAACATAAGAAGGGAGGTTGACTGAGGAAGAATTCAGAACCAGAACCAGAGAAACAGATATGTTGCTTATTTATCTGGCACATCACATTTTTTGCATATAATTCATGTGTGCTAAAAGCATAATTTTCTTTTCAGCCCTAGAATTTTATTTTTGATGGCATATTTTAGTGTAAAATTAATAATTTGTTTGGTGTCAAGGTCATAAAAATACAAGGAAAATTTTTTACATACAATAAAAGAAAAGTTATGTGGTTGCTTGTAGTACAACATTGGTCTGTCCTAGCTTCCTTGCACACAGGGAACTTAGGTTTATTGGCTTGCTCCCATCACAGTGCTCCCATTACTCTGTGTTTACTTGTAACCTCTTTCTTTGTACTCTGTTGACTTGTAAACATTGTTTTTCTCTTCTCCTCAAGTCTTTTCATAGTTAATTCAGAGCAATGTCTTTTTTGTATGGATACAAAAATCCAGTTAATGCTATTCTTTCATAACTTGGGAGTAAATTGACTCTGAATGTTGTTTACCTCCTGGGCATCTGTTCTCTTGAATTAAGCCTCAGTTGCCATTTCTTCCTAGCACCCCAAAAGCAGGGTCCTTATGAGGGACTGGATGGACCCAGGGTAAGCTGTGAGTTATGTGCTACCCTGGCATTGAAATGGGCCTGGCCAAAGCACCATAATACTTAACTATAAATTAAGAGCATGGTCATGGACAAATTTGGTCATGATTCAAACAGTAATAACTAGATTTGGACCCTGTTGGGTTAGGAAAGACTAATTCGGCCTGAGCACTGTAGTCTGAGTCTGTGGTGAGATGTTCCCAGGAGAGCCACCCTACAAGCTCAATCTATCTTTTCTTTTGTCCATACAAAAATGACATTGCTCTGAATTAACTATTCAAAGGACTTAAGGAGAATAGAAAAACAGTATTTGCAAGTCAACAGAGCACAAAGAAAGAGGTTACAAGTAAACACAGAGGAAAGGAAGCACTGTCATGGGAGCAACCCAATAAACCTAAGCTCCCTGTGGCAAGGCAGCAAGGACAAAACAATATTATCCTACAGTTGTTAAGATCTTTTTAGCCACATCAGGCCACATCTTGAAAATAGCTGTATCCTTCCCTCATATCTGCAACTTAATGACTCAACATTACCACTGCAACCCAAGGCGTCAAAATAAGTTCAAAAGGGGAAAAAGAAGACAGTGTGAAAGAAGATATAATAGTTTTTTTCTTCAACCTTAATTGACCAGGAATGAATTACTTGACAAAAAGCAGGGAAATCATGCCCCTAAATATGAACATATTGCAAGGCTGTGATAGTCCCTGAGGCAAAACTGCATAGGTCTTAGAACATAAACAGGCAACAAAATATATACCCAGAAAAGAATAGAATATAAGTATATAAACACACAGAAAAAATGCATCCAGGAAGGAATAGAATAAAATTGTTTAGAGATTTCCAGATGCAGAGAGCAGCTTGGACAAAAATAGCATAGGGAACTGTCTGATCTTACTCTACATTCTAAGGGTGCCTGCTGATTGGCTATGTGAAATATTTTAATCTCTCCTCTTACTGTATCCATTGAATTTTGATGTGCTTAGTAACTGTTCTTAATACATCTGGTAACTTACAAATTAATTTCTGTTTGGAATAAAGTGGGAAGCACAGTATTGTTTCAAATAAGTGGTTAGCCTGAAAGCTCCAACAGCCCATTTTTTCGTTTGCCTCATTTTTTGTGACTGATTCCTGTTGGATCAAAATTGAGATTGCCAATAAAATTTGCTGTATACAGAAGATACCTGACAAAGATTAGCTTCATATTTTGATTTTTTCTGATATCCTACCTTCTGAAGAATTGCACAATAAAGAGGAGAAATGTAGGTGGGTATTTACTCAGTAACTCAGCATATGATTTCTAGTTAAAAATACTCCAGTAACTCAGTAGATCTTCAGGACATTGTGCATATAATATTATACAAATTAGTAAGACATACCAATCCCTATATAAGACAGTGCCTTTAATTAAGAAAACAAGCAACATATTCTTTCTCAGTCTAAGACACATTTTTTTAATTCTTTTTTTTCTTGTTCCTTTTTTTTTTGGGGGGGGGCCGATTCTTTGGTTTCAGGGCTCAAAACTCTCTCCTGGCACTATTGGGAAGTGGGGAAGACAGGATGCTGGGAGTCAAAACCCAGTTAGTTAGCCACTTTCAATTCTAGTACTCTACCTTTTTTACTATCTCTCCAGACACACTGACCTAAGGCATTTTAACTTTGATAACTGAGGGGAGTTTGCATTGCAAAGAGTGGGACAGAATCAAAAGAATAATATAAAGGAAAGGGTATACTGGAAAATTTCAATGGGAAGAGGCCAGAAATGAAAGTTGATTTTAGAAATTCATTTCATTTGTTTATTTTATTTAATTAATTATTTATTTATTTTTTGCTTTTTTGGGTCACATCCGGCAATGCTCAGGGGCTACTCCTGACTTTGCACTCAAGAATCACTCTTGGCGGTGCTTGGGGGAACCATGTGGGATGCTGGGAATCGAATCTGTGTTGGCCTCCCTCCCGCAGTGCTATTGCTACAGCCCCTCATTTAAAGAACAATATCAAACTTCGTATATGAATGGAGAAATAAAACCTGCATAATTGGAAGACATTCTAACACTTTAGAGTGATATTTAGTACTTCCATGTACATTTTTATTATTAAAGCATATAATATGAAAATCCAGACTAAATATGAAACAAGATAATATGTGCAAAAATGCTAAGTACTTATTTGCTTCTTTCATTTCTCCTATTTTATTCCCAGAGGAGAGCATTGTAATCATATGAAAATATGTCATAGTGAAAATTATGGGCTTTGGAGATTCAGAGATATGGATTCAAATCACAGACCTGGGATATTTCCTAACATTTCTGTACTATAAATACAAGCAGCAGATGCATTTATATGCAATTTCCATAAAAGGTAAATGAAAAGAAATGCATTAAAGTTTTATGGAAGACATAGTGATTTGCAATATGTTCAGTAATAAGTTTTCAGGTATGCAGTATTCCAATATCACACTGACCACTACAGAGTAAAAAATTATGCACACTATCTGAAACTCCTTGCAATGTCTTCTCCATACTCTCCTGTAAGATCACAATGGTTTGTCCTTTCTCCCTTGCCACAGGGAGCTTAAGTTTATTGGGTTGCACCCATCACAGTGCTCCTGAGGCACTTGCGTTTTGCTATCTTTATCTTTAACTTCTCTGTGCTCTGCTTCCTCTATCTGCTAATCACCTAATCCCCAAATCAGACCCTGTGACTTGTAAGGTCAAATCCTTCTAAAGACTCTGGATTTTGTATTTGTAAGTGAAATATTGCTTTTTTCTTTCCCTTATGTCCTTTGCATAGTTTAATTAAGAGCAATATATTTTGTGTAGACACAGGAAGACCGTTAATGCTATGTTTTTATAACCTGAGAGTTAATTAATTCCTAATAATATTTATTCCTGGACATCTGTCATATTTACTAGACTTAAGCCTCAGTTGCTCTTAGTTCCTAGCACTCCAAAAGCAGGGTCCCAACAAAGGGACTGGATGGACCCAGGGAAGCTGTAAACTACCATGGCATCGAAATGGGACAGACCTTGTGCACAAAAGTTGTAAGTTAAGTGCACGATCATGGACAAATTCTGTTATGACCCAAAGAGAAGTGACTAGACAAGAACCCTGCTAGGGTTAAGAAGGACTAATCTGGCCTGAGGACTGTATTCTGGCATCTATAGCAAAACATTTTCAGGAGAGCAACTCTTTAAGCTTAATATATCTCTTACTGTGTCCATACAAAATTGGAAAGATTGTTAGAAGTAAATTTAAGGTGACTATTTAAATAGTTATGGACTGAAAGAAGGAGATACATGCCCTTAGATGAAATTCCAACCTTCAGCAGATCTCCTAGCAGGAGGAGATCTTTGCCCTACAGGAGCTTCCCTGGAACGAAGGACTTTACATTTATTGATAGTGATATCTGATCTATGTGTAAATGCTACCTCCAACCTAGGAGGTTGGGCTCTTGAGTAAGGCAGCAAGACTGGGTATGGGGACACTAGCATAGGGAAAGTAGGAGACAGAAATGAGGGGCAATGTGAAACTGGAATGGGGCACGCAGTGAGACTGAAATAGGTGTGCGGGGGAAAATGGAGTAAATGGCTGGACCAAGTTTAGATTAAACAGCAATTGATCACCAACCAGTTTAGCGGCCATGTTCCCTCCTTCATGTATCTGTTGGTGGTGGCTGTAGGCTGGGGTGGGGAAGCAGTTTATGGCCAATGAATGCACATGACTCACACATATTTATTGAATATACCCTCCCTCCATAGGTAAATTTAGTTCTGTAGGCCGATTCTCAGTGTCTGACACCACTAGACACTTGTTATTCTTTAACTATGTTTCTATATATTCTACACTGAGAAAGATCATTCTCTATTTGTCCCTCCCCTTCTGACTGACTTTATTCAGCATGTTACCTTCAATTTTAATTGGAGTACTCTTTAAATCTCCCCTTAAGAAACTCTCACTTTTACTTATAGAGTTTAGTTATTTCCATTTCCATAGAGGACATGTGAAGGTCTTGGGACAATGACTTCTGTTTCACAATACCATCAAAGTCTCTAACAATACTTTACCCATGGCAAAGATTTGGAAGAGAAATGAAACACTTACTTTCAAATTTATAACATACAGTCTACACTAAAATCTCTCAAGCAAGCTCTTTAATTTAAAATCTGCTGGTCCTAACATAAATGTGTCTCATTCATTTTTTTATAAATTAAGATTCATCTTTTATTATCAATATTTTTCTGATGTCCATAATAATATTTTATAAAATGGATTATTAAAAATTCTGAGAAATTTGCCTGGAGGCAAGATCGCAATTCAAGAATAATTAAAGTGACAGTTTTAGATCAAATTATGCAAACCAGAGATGTACAGTGGGTTTATTGTCACTCTCATCTCTGAAAAAAGAAAGTAATTCAGCTTAATTTTTCATCAAGTAGTATTTTCCCCTGAAGGCATTATGGAAAAGTGGAATATGAAAATGTATATCAACTTTCACAAAGTGATGGCATAAGTAGCATATGTGTATATTACATTGTGTATCCTAATTTCAGTACAGTATGTTTGTTAAACAGACTATATTTTTCCCTCTTATCATGAACAACTGAAAAATGATCTATTGATTTACTCATATTTACAATTTGATGAGTGGACTAATGAAGATTTCTTTAAAGAAATTGTTCCAAGGTCACAACCAGATACTTTAGTTTTTCTGAAACATTATTCTATCTGAGTTACTCAGAAAAAAAAATCTACTTAATTAGACTTCACAGTTGAAATTTAAAAGCCATCATCTTAAATATTTGATATGTATGATTTCAATGAAAAGATCATGCCTATGTTTATTGTTGCTCAAAATATGATCGTCTTCATGGTGGTCAGTGCTAATTATGGGTAGTTCTGTTATAAAACAATGGCTCGGTTTGGTTTTGTAACTTTTATATTTTTCATGTATTCAGAGACTGGATATAATGTGTAATCCCTCAAATACCAGGGCTTCTTTAGGGACAAAAGAGCTCTCAGGCTATCTCGTTCTGTTTGTATTTAAATAATACAGCTGGGTTAGTTTGATAATAATGATATAACCTGAGGACAGCTCTGAGTATCTTCTCAGAACGACACACACTGTTTTAAACAATTGCTCCTTGAATGTCATTGATATAAAGTTAATGAAATTGTTGGATTAATTTGATGTTTTTACTCTGATTCTTTTGATTTTGGGGCCTAAGTATACCTACAGCTTGACGGTTTTGAACACAAAGACGGTATGGAAGTGTAAATCAAAGTTCTGGAATGTGAATGCGTTCTCCATCTCTAATCATCTGCATGAAATACTAGTCATCAATACTTTCGTGAATTTATTTAGAGTGAGAGAAAAGACATAGATAATTACTTAAGAACAGGAAAATTGCTATTAAAATAGGAATTAGGTAGAAGAATATATGGAGGCTACATATAATTAGCTTTAATAGTAAATTCCACTCTAAACCTACAATTTTCTTGTCCTCAAAGTATCTTCATGATTGCTCTTTTAGACAGCTCAAAGAATAGAAAGAACAAAAATAAAAATACAAACTTCGTGGATTTCTTGAAAATTAAAAATGTGAGTCCTTAGTAGGAGAAATGTTTATTCCAGAAAAACATTTATTAAATAATTATTTATAAGAAAATAATTATTCTCTTATAACTTGGAATAGGGTTAAATTCGGGCAGACAAAGCCATGGAAATGCACTATTTTTAGGAGTAATATAAATAAAATATAATACAATTAAAAGCGTCTCTATGTAAAACTTTTAACATAAAATCCCAAACTGAGCCAACACTTTCCTCAGAGGAATCTAAGCAGAGAATGTTGACTATTTTACAGAGGGTCATGGGCCAGAAACTCTATACTCTTTCTTTTTCTTTCTCTACATCCACTAGTACCCAGTGATCCCTATAATACCTCTATATTCATATCCAGAGCTTGTTTATTCTTTCTAGTAGAAGGTAGTAAGCTGTTATATCAGACATATTTTCATGGATCTAAAAGTTTTTCTCACTGATAAGAGAAAAATAAATTAACGTACATGGAGTGATAATTTATGCACATATAAGCTTTGTCTTTATGAAAGAGTTTGGTTTGTTTTTTAAGCCACCTCCTCTGCCTCTGTATTCAGGGTTTGCTTCCAGTATGCTTGGGGCACTATGCAGTGCTGGAAATGAAACCTGAAGCTCCTGCAGTCATTTGAACTCTTTATAGACCCAGATATATAACTATTAATTTAATGACTTCACAAAATATACTTGTATTCATATTTTCTATTTGTATTGATTCTGGCAATCTGTAATTTTTTTGTCTAACTTTACTATCGGCACTTTTTTTCTTATACTTGAAGTTTCATGGTTTATGTTTTCCCAAACTTTTACATATTGCATAGCTATATATTTACATTTAGTTGATAGCACAGCGGGTAGGGCGTTCGCCTTACAAGCGGCCAACATGGCCGACCCGAGTTCGATTCCTCTGCCCCTCGCGGAGAGCCCAGCAAGCTACCGAGAGTATTCGATATGCCAGACACAGTAACAACAAAGTCTCCAATGGAGACGTTACTGGGCCCGCTCGAGCAAATCGACGATCAATGGGAGGGCCTTTACCTTTACCTTTTACCTCTTTTACCTTAGTTGTATACCACAAATAGGATATTACTTTTAAATCCAGTCTGAGAAAATCTGCTTTGACTTGGAATATCCAGTCCACTCAATTTCAACATAATACTCATCATGATTAGTGTGAAGTTTATAAATCTATTGTTTTCTTTGGACACATCTTCTATATCTTTTCTTTTTATTATACCTTATGTAACTTTTATGATACTTTAATATTTTATCCAATTATATTTATTCTTCTTCCATTATAGTATACCCATTTTTAAATTTTTGATATGAGTCTTAATTTCTTAACATAGTTAGTCTAGTTTCTATTAATTTTATACTATTTTAAGTCCAGTGTAAAAGCTAAATAAAATATGCTTCTTCTACCTCATTGCATCATCTGAGCTACTGTTGGCACATATTTTAATTTTACATTTATGTTAACATTACAAAATATTTTTATGGTTGCTATTTTAAATAGTCATTCTTCTCTCTTGGAATTTTTATTACATATTTACGAAAATAGGTATTACAAACACATTTTGGCATATACAACTCTTGCAGAAATGAGTAGCAAACGTAAACAAAAGAAAATGAAGGATTTTCTTCAGTTACACTAAATACATACTATAAAAATAGGTTGATTGTGTTCTTGGACTGTTCTATAAATGTACCTACTATATACACTCTGTAGTTTACATTTTAGATTCGAAATTATGTCAAATTTATCCATGCTTATGCACATACTTACCTACTATTTTTCAGTGTTCTGTAGTATTCTAGTATGCATATAAATCAAATTTATTTGTGGTCCTATTGCTGGAAATTCAAAATCATTATAATTTTTGTTATTAAATATTATTTTCTATGATAATTCATTTTATAGTTTAGAAAATATAAAATAAATTGTTCTACATGTGCTTTTCATAGATTGTGTAGGAAAGAAGGGGTACGTGGGGGGAACTAGGTGATTTCTTTTTTCTCAAAAGGAAAGTAAATAATTTTAGGAATCCTTGATCTAGATACTAGTTTCTTAAACTATGGTGAACTGTGGATTATAACCCTACATAAGGTCATGTAACTGAACTTTGTGGTCATTTTAAAATAAATTTCTTTGTGATTTCATATCAGCAGAAGTTTGATTTGTCTACATACTTTATATATCTATATATTTGAAGTTGCTTGAAGATTTCTGAGGTGAAAAGAGGTTGAGAGTGGAAAAACTATAAGAAAATTTGGTCCAGATAAAAATTTACTCACTTTGGTACAATATGGAAAGTATCATGCTAAGCGAAATGAGTCAGAAAGAGAGGGATAGACATAGAAAGATTGCATTCATCTGGGGGATATAAAGTAACAAAGTATGAGATTAATACCCAAGAATAGCTGAGATCAGCACCAGGAGGATTACTCCATAACTTAGAGGCCAGCCGGGTATCCTAGAGGAAAGGGCAGTTCAGATAGAGAAGGGAGCACCAAATAAAGGATGTTTGGAGGATCCTCCCAGGAGGGGAGATGCATGTCGAAGGTAGACTATGGACTGAACATGTTTGCCACTCAATGTCTCTTTTGCAGACCACAACACCCAAACGGAGAGAGAGAACACAGGGGATTGTCCGGCCACAGAGGCAGGGGGGGATTGGGGATGGGGGTGGGAGGGATATTATCCATGGTGGTGAAAAACGGGCACTGGTGGAGGGATGGGTATCTGATCATTGTATAATTGAAACCCAAGCACAAAAAAAAATTGTAAATCTACAACTGTAAAAAAATAAATAAATAAAAATTTTTAAAAAAATTAATCACTTAATCACTTAACTTCCCGTTAGTCGTCGATTTGCTCGAGCGGGCGCCAGTAACGTCTCCATTTGTCCCTGTCGCGTGCTAGTGTAGCCCAATGGCATCTCTTCGCTCCGGGAACATGGAGGGCCTCAAACCGATCGTTCATGACCTTGACAAAGAAGTCTGACCATCTGGTAGGTGGGCGGCCACGCGGTCTCTTGACATCCCGTGGAATCCAATCAGTAACAGCTCTAGTCCAACGGTCGTCTTTAAATCTCATTACGTGACCAGCCCATCTGATTTTCGACACCTTGGCAAATGAGACAGCGTCCCTGATCCTTGATCGTCGACGGATGTCAGAACTCCGGATTCGTTCTCTCATTTGAGTGAAACGTGATATTCCAAGCATAGCTCTTTCTATTCTTCTTTGGGAGACCTGAATGGCGTTCTCATCTTGTTTGCGTAGGGCCCAGGTCTCTGAGGCATATGTTAATGCAGGAAGAACAGTGGAATCAAAGAGATGTGCCCAGAGCCGGAGGTTCTTCGTCCTCTTAGCTATTTCTTCGACGTTCTTGAAGGCGTTCCAAGCCGCTCTCTTCCTCCTGCGCAGCTCGGGTGCCAGGTCATTTGTCATGTTGACCTCTCGACCTAGGTACACATAGCTGTTGCATTCGGAGATGGTCGTTCCATTGAGAGCGAATGGGGCGTCAGGAACAAGGCTATTTCTCATAAACATTGTCTTCGTAAGATTCAGCTGTAGTCCTACCTTTCCACACTCACGGTCAAAGTCGGCCAGCATTTGTGCCGCTTGGCTGATGTTTGGTGTTATTAAAACAATGTCATCAGCAAAGCGGAGGTGGTGTAGTTGCCGACCATCTATCTTCACTCCCATTCCTTCCCATTCCAGTCGTCGCATGATGTTCTCGAGGGTGGCACTGAAGAGTTTTGGTGAAATGGTATCACCCTGCCGCACCCCTCTCTTGACATCAACGATCACTTCTTTGTAGAATGGTGAGATCCTGGTAGTGAATCCGCAATACAGCTCACGGAGGATCCTGATGTATTGGGCTTGTATGCCCTGATTGGCTAGGGCTTCAATGACCGCTTCCGTCTCAACAGAATCAAAGGCCTTCTTTAAATCAATGAACGTTAAGCAGAGCGGCATCTTGAACTCCCGAGAAACCTCAATGAGTTTGGTTATCGTGTGGATATGGTCGATGGTGCTGAATCCTTTGCGGAACCCTGCTTGCTCACATGGTTGTCCTTCATCTAGTGTTCTGCCAATCCTATTCAGGATGACTCGAGTGAACAACTTGTAGATGACAGACAATAGGCAGATCGGGCGATAGTTGCCAATGTCATGGATGTCTCCCTTCTTGAACAGTAGTACGGTCCTGCTGGTTTTCCATTGAGATGGAACCTTGCATTCAGACAGGTAGCGAGTGAAGAGCCGAGCCAGTGTATTGATGAGTACTGACGGCAGGTTCTTCAGGTGTTCAGGTCTGACCTTGTCTGGGCCGGGTGCTGTTTGCTTCTTTACTGACGAAATGGCGTAAAAAAATTAAAAAAAAAATTTACTCACTTTGACAATAAGTAAAAAGTAAAGGCCCTCCCGTTGATCATCGATTTGCTCGAGCGGGCCCAGTAACGTCTCCATTGGAGACTTTGTTGTTACTGTTTCTGGCATATTGAATACTCTCGGTAGCTTGCTGGGCTCTCCGAGAGGGGTGGAGGAATCGAACCCGGGTTGGCCATGTTGGCTGCGTGCAAGGCAGACGCCCTACCCGCTGTGCTATCGCTCCAGCCCCTCTGCAAAACAATTATTTTTCTCCCTGCAATTTCGTCTTGGAGGTTGTGGGTCTTTTCTTACTTGGTATGCATAGGCCTAAATGTCTATGTTTGAACTTTAGGAAGAAAAAGAGTGTTGAAAGGTTTTTACAAGCTTGAAACGTGTAACTTTTAAAACTATTAATTTTGGGGAAACCAAAGCCAGAAGGAAATAGGGCAGAGTAAATTACCGATATTGTCCCTGGTCAGGAATTGGTTCTGTGTGGGGGAAGTTGTTCTTGAATAAAATTGCCTCAAGCTGTAGCATAGTTCAAATCACAGAATCTAACATCTGATCATTGCTAGACTCTGAGGAATAAAAATGTAAATAGAAACATAAATGTCATTTTTATTTTTTTTCTCAAAATTTCAGGCAGTTTAATAGTTTTATTTATCTAAACACATTATTGCGAAAAGCTTTTATTATAATCAATTTGATTATGTAGCATTATTGAGATTCACAAAACTTTATAAGGTTTGTCCTGAGTAAGATATAATACAGTGCTCTCTGGAGAATATAAAATTTTCCCTCTGGATGTGAAACAAAGCAAACATTTTTCAGATAGTTGTTATGAACGATAAACCTTCTGAAATCATAGAAATTAACTTCAGTATGGACTGATGGTGTTAGGGGAAAAATTATGATGAAATTGAAATTTTTAGCAAATCTTAAAGAACTAAAGAAAATGTTCTATTCTCCATGTTATCTTACATAACATAAAGACATTTTGTAAAGTTGGATTTATTATTTGTCGCAGTAAAAGAGATCAGAAAACAAATATAAAAGTCATTTTTAGAAAATTTAAACTGTAAGGAAAATGGATATGAACTGTCACTGGATATATCTCTGAAACATAGTCTTCTTAAAAGAGTTCTCCTTTGTTTCTGTTTAACACCTTCAAATTTTACAATGTCCTAGATCTAAGATCATAATACCGGACTTCAGCCTTTTGCATCTTGGTCTAATTGGTCCTCTAACGTTCTTGACATGCTATTTTATCAATTTTCTCAATCTGAAAGGTATCTTACCATAAAACTCCTTTATGGTGGTTTTGTGACTGGCACTATTATAAGTTTAAGTGTTTTGTAAGAATCAATCTACAACTACTGTATAGATTCTGATTTTTTTCTTGTAGATTTCTTAATTGGCTACTGTTAGCAAAGGATGAATTGGAGGATTTTCAGGTAAGCATGTCCTTTTGTGTTCTGCAGTGACTTCAACCCTCTGCTGATAAAGAAACCCCTTTTCTTTGGAATGCTTTCTTTTCAGTTCATACCTTTCTTCCATATTGGCTTCAGCATTGGACAGTCCCATTTTTTAGTTTGTTTGTTTGAAAACTTCTATTGTTATAAAATAAGCCCGGCAAGCTACCGAGAGTATTGGATGTGCCAGACACAGTAACAACAAAGTCTCCAATGGAGACGTTACTGGGCCCACTCGAGCAAATCGACGATCAACGGGAGGACCTTTACCTTTTACCTTTTAAACATAACATAAAACTTTTACTATTTCAAAGGTTTGATATCATTATCATAGGTACATTTACATTGATTTACAACCATCAGTACTATCAACAACAATACATTTTCATTTACAAAACTTGGACTCCATATCCTTCTATAAAAATTTTATTTATATTTACAAAAATTGATCACTTGATCACTTGATACCCCGTTATGTATCGATTAACTTGAGTGGGTGCCAGTAATGTCTCTATTCATCCCTGTTGTGTGCTAACATAGCCCAATGGCATCTGTTCGTTCTAGGAACATGCAGAGCCTCGAACCGATCATTCAGGGTCTTGATGAAGAAGTCTAACCATCTTGTAGGTGGGTGTCCATGCCATCTTTTGATGTCCCGTGGAATCCAGTCAGTTAATGGCTCTAGTCCAGCGGTTATCTGTAAACCTCATTACGTGTCCAGCCCATCTGATTTTTGATGCCTTCGCAAATGAGACAGTGTCCCTGATTCTTTTTTTTAAATTTTTTTATTTTTATTTTTAGTGAAACACCATGAGGTACAGTTGTAGATTTACAATTTTTTGTGCTTGGGTTTCGATTATACAATGATCAAATACCCATCCCTCCACAAGTGCCCATTTTCCACCACCATGGATAATATCACTCCCACCCCCATCCCTCCCATCTCACCCTGCCTCTGTGGCAGGCAATCCCTTGTGTTCTCTCTCTCCTTTTGAGTGTTGTGGTCTGCAAAAGAGGCTTTGAGTGGCAAACATGTTCAGTCCATAGTCTACTTTCAACATGCATCTCCCCTCCTGGGAGGATCCTCCAAACACCCTTTATTTGGTGCTCCCTTTTCTATCTGAGCTGCCCTTTCCCCTAGAATGCCTGGCTGGTGTCTAAGCTATGGAGTAATCCTCCTGGTGTTGATCTCAACTATTCTTTTTTTTTTATTTAATCATTTTTTTTATTAGTGAAACACCATGAGGTACAGTTATAGACTTATAAATTTTTGTGCTTGGGTTTCAGTTATACAATAATCAAGTACCCATCCCTCCACCAGTGCCCATCCTCCCCCACCACGGGACCTAGCATCCCTCCCACCCCCCATCCTCCCCCGTCCCACCTCTGTGGCAGGGCATTCCCCCTTGTTCTCTCTCTCTCTTTTGGGTACTGTGTTTTGCCAGAGAGGCATTGAGTGGCAATCATGTTTGGTCTATAGACTACTTTTAGCATGTCTCTCCCACCCTGGGAGGGTCTTCACTACACCCTTTATTTGGTGCTCTCTTCTCTATCTGAGCTTCCTTTTCACCTAGCACGTGTGGCTGGCCTTCAAGTCATGGAGCAAAATTCCTGGTACTAATCTCAGCCATTCCTGGGTGTTAGTCTCCCGTTTTGTTACTTTATGTTCCCCAGATGAATGCAATCTTTCTGTGTCTATCCCGCTCTTTCTGAATCATTTCGCTTAACATGATACTTTCCATGTAGTACCACTTGTATGTAAATTTCATAACTTCATCTTTTCTAACAGCTACATAGTACTCCATTGTGTAAATGTACCAAAGTTTCTTTAACCAGTCATCTGTTCTCGGGCACTCAGGTTTTTTCCAGATTCGGAGATCGGAACTTCGGGTTCTAACTCTCATTTGAGTGAAGCGTGGTACTCCAAGCATAGCTCTTTTGATTCCTCTAAGAGACTCAAATAGCGTTTTCATCCTGTTATTGTAGGGCCCAGGTCTCTGAGGCATACGTTAATGCAGGAAGAACAGTGGAATTGAAGAGATGTGCTCGGAGCTGGAGGTTCTTTGTCTTCTTAGTTATTTCTTCAATGCTCTTGAAGGCATTCCAAGCCACTCTCTTCCTCCTGCATAACGTAGGTGCCAGGTCATTCCTCATGTTGATTTCTTGACCTAGGTATATATAACTGTTGCATTTGGAGATGCTGGTTCCGTTGAGAGTGAATGGAGCATCAGCAACAAGACTGTTTCTCATGAACATTGTTTTTGTGAGATTCAGTTTTAATCCGACCTTTCCACACTCATGGTCGAAGTCGGTCAGCATTGCTGCTGCTTGAATGATGTTTGGTGTTATTAGAACGATGTCATCAGCAAAGCAGAGGTGGTGGAGTTGCCGACCATCTATCTTCACTCCCATTCCTTCTCATTCCAGTCGTGGCATGACGTTCTCAAGGGTGGCACTGAAGAGTTTTGGTGAAATGGTATCATCCTGCCGAACCCCTCTCTTGACATGGATGATTACTTCTTTGTAGAATGGTGAGATCCTGGTAGTGAATCCGTAATAGAGCTCACGGAGGATCCTGACGTATTGAGTTTGTACGCCCTGATTAGCTAGGGTTTCTATGACCGCTTCCGTCTCAACAGAATCAAAGACCTTCTTTAAATCAGTGAACGTTAGACAGAGCAGCATCTTGAACTCCTGAGAAACCTCAATGAGCTTAGTTATCATGAGGATATGGTCGATGGTACGGAATCCTTTTCGGAACCCGGCTTGTTCACATGGTTGTCCTTCATCTACTGTTCTGCCAATCCTATTCAGGATGACTCAAGTGAACAACTTGTAGATGACAGACAATAGGCAGATTGGGCCATAGTTGCCAATGTCGTGGATGTCTCTCTTGTTGTATAGTAGTACAGTCTTGCTGGTATTCCATTGGGATGGAACCTTGCATTCAGACAGGTAGCGTGCGAACTGCTGAGCCAGTGTATTGATGAGTACTGATGGTAAGTTCTTCAGGTGTTCAGGTCTGACTTTTTCTGGGCCAGGTGCTTTTTGTTTCTTTAGCGACGAGATGGCCTGTTGAATTTTGGAAGGGAGAACATTGAGAACGACATATCCATCATGCGGAATGTGGTATGTAGGCAAATGGACGTGGCTATTAAAGAGATCTGAGTAGAAGTCATGAATAATCTTCTCCATTGCCCTTCTGGAAGATGTGATAGATCCATCAGGATGTCGGAGGGCAGTCATCTAGGTCTTGTAGTTTGTGAAGGACAGGTAGGCATTACAAATGCTTTTCCTGGCTTCTGCCGCATCTACCAGCACCACTGCTCTCCTGTCTTTGAGGTCATCCTTGATCGCTTCTCTGCATTGTTTTGCCAGCTCGGACATTCGCTTGAAGTTGCCTGAGTCATGTGCCAAGTCACGTTGGCAAATAAATTTAAGAGTGTTCGAAGAAAGGCAGATTTATGTGGTTATCTCTCTCTTGGCATTCCTCGCACAATCATGGAGGTGCTGAATCATTCGATCGTATTCCTCATCAATGTTGTCAATGACTGCATCTCCCCATGTTGCCACAACAGAGCCAAAGAGCTCCCAGTTGGTGGTCGTTCTGGGAGTTCTCTTCTTAAACTTTACATTCTTTTCTCCCCATTCTGTGAGGTACAATTTTGCGTGAAGGAGGCGGTGGTCTGATCTAGTTTGGAATTTTGGGACAACAGCAACATCCGTTAGGCAAAACCGCCGATTGAATATGATGTGGTCATTGTGGAACCATCCACCTGGAGACTCCCATGTGCAAAGTTTAGATTCAGCCTTTTGGAACTGTGAGTTACCATGGATGGTCTTGGTTGACATAATGAACTCAGACAGTCTGTCACCCTGTTCGTTTCATTCTAGGCCATGGGTCCTGATGTGGAGTTCATCGGCTGATCTTCTTGGTCCTATCTTGGCATTAAAATCACCAACAATGATCTTGTAGAAGGTATGATCTTCTTTATAGAACTTCTTCAGCTCCATGTAGATCTTCTCAATTTCTCTTTCACCAAAATTGGATATTGGTGCATAGACAACAAAGATAGAAACTGCCAGCAGTGAGCGACATCTGTTCAAGTGTAATTGTCCGATTTGTGTTGTTAGGCATTCGAATGAATCAATGCTCATGGCTAAGTTCATGTTGACAAGGATACCGACACCACCGACGCCTCTTTTGTACATGTTCCAAGGAAAAATTCTTCTCCACTATGGAAAACGGCATGATGCGATTGATGTCTTCTCGTTTGGGTCAGACCAATGATGTTGTACTTGATCTTTCATGCTTGTACCATCAGGTCCTCGATGGATGCATCAGATGCCAGCGTCCGTGGATTGAAAGTACAGATAATCATTTTTGTCTTTCTTCGTTTTGGCAGCCTATTTCTGCCTTGGCATTTTATCAGCCTCTCCTTCCACATCCTTCTCGACTCTGCCGTATTCAGGATCAGGGGAATGAGATCCATTTTTTTTACTGGATTTGCCATATCGAATATACCATGGATAGCCTGCCAGGATCTGCCGTGTGGGTTGGATATTTAAGGTACCCTGAAAAATTAAATAAATGTTAATAAGAAGTCGCTCAAAAATTAAAAATATTAATATTTTATTAAAATGAATTTTTATTATTTATTTTAATAAAATATTATTTTATTTTTATTTAAGGCACAGCGATTTACAAAAGTTGTTCACAATAGAGTTGTTTTGGGCAAAAAATATTTCAACACCAATCCCACCACCAGTGTGGCCTTCACTCTACCAATGACTCCAGGTTTCTTTCCACCCTCCAGCCTGCCTCCTTGGTCAGCACATAAAAAATTTATTTTCATATTTCTTTCTACAACAAAACTGAAAGGAATTGCATATGGATTTATTAGAAAATAAATCAATAAAAGTCAAGTTGTAATGATTGACTGCTCTACGCTTTTAAAGTACATAAATCTAAATCATATAAAGGTAAAGGTAAAGGCCCTCCCGTTGTTCATCTATTTGCTCGAGCAGGCCCAGTAACGTCTCCATTGGAGACTTTGTTGTTACTGTGTCTGGCATATCGAATACGTCATGGGGAGCTTGCCAGGCTCTGCCGTGCCGGCGAGATAGTCTCAGTAGCTTGCCGGGCTCTCTGAGAGGGGTTGAGGAATTGAACTCGGGTCGGCAATGTTGGCTGCATGCAAGGCAAACGCCCTACCGCTGTGCTATCGCTCCAGCCAGTATAATATAATGCCTTTTATCATTTACATAAATAAGTTTTCAACTTTTGCATATAAAGTATTTTAGATGACCTGACATATTTTATCTCACTTACTTATGTCACATAGTTTTAATATAGCAGTATTGAGACAGCATGCTTTATTGTGTCATTCCCTTTGTGGTCATGCTTTTATGTCCTTTGGTGAAGGACTGATATTCTACCAATATGCTGAACACACATACAGTGTCAGTGTTAGCATTCACTGAGGACATGTTGCCAGTACACACAAGGGCCCTGCTGTGTCTTCCCCCTCCTGAACAACTATATAACTACTACTGCCATCACATCCTAGTTTATGTGTCCTAAGCCCATAAAGTGCGTTGCTGTTCTGCTTATAACACCTGCTACTGAGACTGGCATGTTCCGTGCTGTTGCCACCTTTACTGATAATATTCTTGCTGTTTTCTACTCTTCAAAGAGCTTGGTATATTAAAACCTAATAATTGGAAATAACTGAGATTTCCAAGTCTACCTAATCAATGAAGAAATATCATCAAGTACACCTTCCAAATAACAACTCATATTTTTATGAACAATTTTTGTGCCTAGGCAGAGTGTTATTATAGTCATTACCCATAAACACATATATTATGTATTCAGGCACTAAAATTTCTGTAAAAATTTTTGAGAAGTTAGATTGGGCTCAATGAATATGTATGCCATGTATACCTTAGTTTTGCTGCCTCCTAATAGTTTGCACATGTATGCCTACTACATTATTACTGTGCTGCTATTATAATTCACTTACCGCATCCTCAGTTATTGCAAAGGCCTACCATTGCCACACATAGGTTATCCACTGGGTACACAACCATAATGGTCTGGGAAAGCTTTTCACTTGCATCCGAGACAAGTGAGTCTTCAAAATGGGTAAATAGTCTTTATCAAACCTCTGAGGCAGAACACATCTTTAGAAATGTATGTGGCCAATGGCCACTATAAGCCTATCATGAACAGATATCTTCCCAATTTTATTCTAAAATCTTTGTTGCTTTATTCTTCTTTTGTTAATTTATCCATACCCAGCACTCTTTTATAGTCATTTAACTTAGCAATTAGATCGTAGAAAGAAGGAATGCTAACATTTGTGCTCTCCACATATCCATCTTTTTTAGTTGTGGAACTTATGCACAGTTTGGTTGCAGAGCTCACTAGGGATTGCACATTTGACTATGTACACAAACACAGTAGATAAGTGCTCACAGAGGATGCACTTTGGTTTAGTTGTGGTTGCACACAATTGGTTGTGGTGCACTGGAGATCAGACACTTGGCTGTAGTGCTGCCATTCCCTAAAGACAGTGCAATGTTATTTAACTTTAGCACACTTCCAAAAATGACCAGAATCAGACTTGGTCTCTTGTTTGTAAGGCAGGTGCTTTGCCACTAAGCTACCTGAGTCCAAGAGGGAGATGATTTTTAAAAAAATTTTAAAACTCTTTATACATAAATGTAAAGGTAAAGGCCCTCCCGTTGTTCGTCGATTTGCTCGAGCGGGCCCAGTAACGTCTCCATTGGAGACTTTGTTGTTACTGTGTTTGGCATATCGAATACGTCACGGGGAGCTTGCCAGGCTCTGCTGTGCGGGCGAGATACTCTCGTTAGCTTGCCGGGCTCTCTGAGAGGGGCAGAGGAATCGAACTCGAGTCGGCCATGTTGGCTGCGTGCAAGGCAAATTCCCTACCGATGTGCTATTGCTTCAGCCCAATAATAGTCTTCCTTGAAGATATTTTTAAATTTTAAGAAGTGTTCTAAAGTATAAACATATTTAGAAACACTCTATATATAGACTACATTAATGTAATGTAGAAATGCTTTACAAAGGATTTACGATGTGTTTTTAAGTACTGTTCAGTTATAACAGCAACAACCATTGCACATACATTTACTTTAAGTTGTCCCATTGATTATAAATAGCTCACTGAAAATGCTAAGCAATTATATTGAAATGTGGCATCCTTTTTGAACAACAAAAAGAGGATATAGTTCTTGTTGATGCTAAAATTGTTCTATTCTGTAAATACATTGTTCTTGGTATTCATAAATTGCAACATGCTATACACAGTGGGGAAAAATAAATGGAAAGTTATTACTCAGGTTATTTTAGTAGTAGTAGGGCTTGAGAATAAATTCCAAAGTTTTTCCTTAATTCAGTTATAAGAGGAGTTAGCTGTTCTGACACCTTTACTGACACTCCCTCTTCCTCCCTTTTTCCCTACCCCCCAAAAGACTCAGCTTTATCAAAATCAAAGGAGTCTATGTCCTATTTTGTAGCTTTAATCTCCTAATCAGACCCATTGAAACTTAATATATTTATTTATTATGATTTTCTTTAATAAGCTTATTAAAAACAGCCTTGGACTCCATGCCAGCCTGTTTCTACTTGGGGCGCCCCAGAGTGGGGCAGGTGAGAGCCCTCCCTGCCCCAAGGGCCCAGCCCTGGCAGCCACCCTCCACTATCCAACCGTTGTCATGCTCCAGGCAGCTTTCCGAACACATCAAAAGACACTTCCTACCCATTTTCCATAATTAGCACACCATGTTTGATGTAGTTCAGACAGTCGGTAACAAATCATAGAGAGAAATATATAAATATATGCCTCTCAGAGAGCCCGGAACGCTACTGAGAGTATCCCACCCACACGGACAAAACCTGGCAAACTCCCCGTGGAGTATTCAATATGACAAAACCAGTAATGACAACAGGTCCCATTCCCCTGACCCTGAAAGAGCCTCCAATCTTTGGGAAAAGATGAGTAAGAAGAGGCTGCTAAAATCTCAGGGCTGGGAGAAATAGAGACATTACTGATTCCCATTTGAGTAAATCAGTGAACAACGAGATGACAGTGATACAGTGATGATTTTCTTACTGTAACATAACATCCATCAACATTTTAGACTTCTACCTTGATTTACAGTTTGCATTCCTGACGAAGCTCCCAACCTTAGTCTCCTTGAATTAAACTTAGTTGTGTGCTTGTTCCTCAAGTCCTTTTAAGTATGTTTTTGGTAGCATTTGTGATGAATTTTTAAAATTTTTGTCTCCAATAAAGTTTAAGAGCACAGCTTGATGATATTTTTCAGAAATAAGGTGCAGGTACAACTCAGATTACTGATATTAACTATTGTAACCATATTATGTAAATTGCAATAAAATATTTTAATGAGGTATTTGCATTACTATTCCATTCTGATTTTCTCAGATGTTGGACTTAAGCCCCTCACAATATTTCCTTCTTCCTTCTTATTTGAAACACAGTGATTTACAATACTTTTAATCAAAAGGCTTTATGCATGCAATGTTCCAACACTATCCCCTCCACCAGTGTAGGCTTTCTTCAACCATTATTTCAGGGTGCCCTCCCATCCCCCCTAACCACCTGCCCTTGATAAGTCGATTCCAGAGATAAGTTCTTAAGCTTTGTTGCTTTTGACCATTTGTTATTCCCTTACTACAATTCTTTATATTCTACATGTGAGATAAATCATAAGTCATAAAATATCTTATCTACCTACATAAGACATAAATATGTGTCCCTCTCTTGACTATTTATGCTGAGTGAAATGAATCAAAGTCTTATTTTGTTTTACAGATATGTAGCAGCAAAATAATTATATTTATTTTCTGAAGTTGGAATTAAAGATTAAGTATATTTGATAACTTTTTCAGAGTATGTATGACTCTCCCTGCTGTGGTGTTTTTCCAAATGAATTAATCTCTCTTTTTTCCTTCATATTAATATCCTGGAGACTGGTATGCCAATAATAGGTATGATGATATTGAATATGTAATTAGGGTGATAAAGCAGAAATTCAATAGAATTTTTAAAAAATACTATAATGTTGACCATTGTTAATTCTCAAAAACTCCAAAAACCTTTAGCTCTTGAACAAGTTATTGTCTCTTTTTTCTGTATTTTCTCTTATTGTGACATAAATTTGAAGTTACATCAAGTCAAACTTTTTTTGAGATGTTGAAACTTGAGTTCAGATACAAATTAAAAAATTTCTGAACAGCAATAATATACAATATCCAAATGACTTATTTCCCATTCATTTAAATAATCCCTAAAACACTCATCAGGTTCCAAAAACTTTGGGACAAAACAAAGTAGGAGATTTTAAACAGTAGACTACACTAGTAAAGGAAAAAATAATGAAAACTATGAACACAGGAAAAAAAATCTCAATTTATTTAATGTCCATCCAGAAATATAAAACATTATAGAAGAGATGAGCCAGCGATAGCACAGCGGAAGGGCGTTTGCCTTGCACGCAGCCAACATTGCCGACCAGAGTTCGATTCCTCCGCCCCTCTCGAGAGCCCGGCAAGCTACCGAGAGCCCGGCAAGCTACCGAGAGTATTCGATATGCCAGACACAGTAACAACAAAGTCTCCAGTGGAGACGTTACTGGACCCGCTCGAGCAAATCGATGATCAACGGGAGGACCTTTACTTTACCTTTACTATAGAAGAGATATAAAGCAAAATCCCATGCAATTTAATAATTCCCATTAACAATGATGAGACTAAATCCCTAAGAAATGTTTATAGTTTGAATTATATATTTTATCAAAAATTTCACCGAAATGTTGGTTCATTTTAAAATAATTTTTATCTTAAGTGCCTAAAATATAGAGGTACCACTTATAAAGTATTTGAAATAATTGAATAGAAAACGCTTTGGTTTTTGAACTTATCTTAAATCACAGAGATATATCATACTCATCTCTGTTTCTAATATATGATTTGGACATAGAAAAGTCCTAATTTAAGAAAAAGATGATAGCATAGGTTTATAGTCAGTTGACAAGTATTGCGGTCAAACTTTTTATCAGTTGATTGATCTCTATTAAGATCTTTTAACTTGAGCCTCATTATTCTCATAGGTAGTAAGCAAGTAATGAAAGATCACCTTTCAATAATGGTCTAAGGATTAAACACTCTAAGAAAAGTGCTAAGTAGAATATCTGATATATGGTTGTTAAATAATTAGTGCTACCATAAAAGATGGTAATTTTTTTTAAATATTGTAATTATTTTTAAGATTGTTTTGCTTACCAGGAGACTTATTACATATATATTAAAAATATTTTACATATAAATATCACAAATATTTCCTGAATATGAGTTGTTTTATATGTGAAATGATGTCTAACGTCACAGAGTGGGGATTCTACAGTATTCTAGGTGTTAAAACATCCTACAGATAATGGGACCAAGTTCCAGGAAGGGAAAGAACTTTGCTTAACATTTTACAGATAATAATTGTTCTAAATATCTAGCCTAGAATATTTGCTAAACATTTATAGTATTTGCTAGCCCTTCACAGTTCCCTTCGATATTGTAAGCATCCTGGTAGGATTTCTCCTCTGTGATCTTCCATCATTTCAAAGTACCACCAATGTAGTCCTCTAGTTCCTATTTCTGTGGCTTTGAGCAAGCAGTTGATAGGTGTTACATAAAAGGTATCTTGATATATTTAAACACCAAACATTTGGTGTACTTGGATTAGATGTGAAGTTATTTTTACAGGGAATGGAATGTAAATCAGTTCCAGGATCATTCCCAGACATCCTTTATAGTACTTCTGAATTTAGCAATTGTCAAAAATAAATGACAATCACCTACATTGATTTCAGTGAATTTTCCATGAGCTTGATTTGATATTTCATAGCAATTCTTTGCCTAGAGGTTTCATTATACTCATTTTATTTAAATGGGGGAGGGGTCTATTACATCAGGTGATGCTCCGCGGTTTGCTCTGGCTCTACACTCAGGAATTACTCCTAGCAGTGTTCGGGAACCCTATGAGTTTTTCGGGATCAAACCCAGAAAATGTCCTACTCACTATATTATGACTTTAGCTCCTTTGTACGTTCTCACCAGCAAAGAAAGTTCTAGTTCTAGCTGCATTTTTGTAAAATCAACTAGTGAAAAACATTTCCCATATTTCTGTCCTCTTACTTTATTTTATGCACACTTGACCACTTGATCACTTAATATCCCATTACTCATCGATTTGCTCATCTGATTTTTGACCCCTTGAAAAACGAGACACATGCTGATTTAAGACAGATAATACAAAAACACCAGCTTCCCTTAAATAATAAATAAATAAATAAATAAATAAATAAACTCTCTTGTTTAGAATGCTTTGTTAGATTCTCCAGACCCATAAAAGAAAACAAAGGTTCTCTGGAATAGCCAGCATTGAATTTCATTTCTACTTTCCCCTTTTCATATTATCTTATGACAAATATTTAGCTTTTTCCAATTCACTTAACATTTTTGCATGAATAAAATATATAGACTTCTATCTGTCATTATGAGAATTAACAATGTTATTATAATGAACAGTGACAGTGATGAAATATGATATTCATTTGACCATCTTCTATAAATTTACATGTATCAAAATACCTTTTTTATTTACATGTGCATAATAGCAAATCTAGGTCCTCATACATGCAAGGCAAGTGCTCTCCCTTGCTTTCAGTTATTTATATAAGTTCTAGATAATCATTTCATCAAGGTAAGTTTTATTAGAGTAAAAATCACATAAGAGCTACCTTCTAAAATCTGTAAGGTATTATTATTATGTGTATTATTGTCAACTAAAAATATATCTCTAGTTCTTAATCTACATTATGAAACTGTGCATGCATGAGCGCTCAGCAATCCCCAGCAAACACCACAGCCATCCCTGTGTCCACTGGGTGCGTGGCCCCCACCAACAGCACAACCAGTAGCTGCTGTGAGTCAGCTAAGTGCGTGAACCCCAGCACTTGGTTGGAGAAACTGGAAACACATTTTAAAAATGAATGACTTCCTGAGGGTCTTCTGGGAGGGAGATTGAGAAGCCCTGAGTCTAAGGGAGGGGAGGCACACCGAGGTGATAGGTGCGGCAGGGTCCTATTGAACCCCAAATAGAAGCTGATATACTCTTGCAAGCAAACACCACGTCAGAACTAATCATAATAAATTAAGACACAGATTTGATTGTTTTAAAGAAGATTCTTGGGGTTTTTCTTGCACGTGGCTGACCTGGATGACCCGAGTTTGATTCTTCTGCTTTCAATTCCTCTGCACCTCTTGGAGAGCCCTGCAAGCTACCAAGAGTATCTTGCCCTCATGGCAAAGCCTGGCAAGCTACCCATGACGTATTCGATATGCCAAATAACCAGTCTCACAATGTTACCGGGCCACTTGAGCAAATGATGAACAATGGGAGGACAGTGAACAGTGATGAAATTGCATTTTCAAATAGTAACTGCATTTTCTCCTCTTTAGCACTTAATAACCACCATTCTATTTTGAGCTTTATGAGTTAAAATGCTTTTGATTCCTCATTTAAGTGAAATCTTGCATTACTTATCTTTTTCTTTCAGGCTTATTTCACTCCATATCATGTTTCATCCATGTTGTCACGTTATTAAATTTTATTCTTCATATGGCTAAATAATATTTCATTGACTGCATATACCTCTTTTACTTTACATCTATCAGTAAACATCTGGATAGTTTACACCTGTGACCTATCTTATTTAATGAACATAAGAGTGCAAGTGAGCTGGAGCAATAGCACAGCGGGTAGGGCGTTTGCCTTGCATGCAGCCAACTAGCTGACCCAAGTTCGATTCCTCCACCCCTCTCGGAGAGCCTGGCAAGCTACTGAGAGTATCTCGCCCACACAGCAAAGCCTGGCAAGCTACCCGTGACATATTTGATATGCCAAAAACAGTAACAACAAGGCTCACAATTTGTTGTGAGATGTTACCGGTGCCGGACTGAGCAAATCAATGAACAACAGGAGGACAGTACTACAGTGCAATTCAAGTATTTATTTTAAGATTCTGATTTCAATTCTTACAGAATTTAACATTCTTTTACCATATGACTCAGCATTGGAACATCTTGGTATTTTCTCCAAGGAGCTGACAATGTATGTCTACTGAAAATCTATATGCAAATCTTTTTATTATTAACATAATCACCCAAATTTGAAAGTAACTGAGATATCTTTGAAAAAGTGTCTGGATTAACCATGGTACATCCATACAGTGGTATTCCTTAGCAAAAAAGAAAAGAAAAGAAGAAGAAATGGAGGGAAGGTGAGAAGGAGGTGGTTAGGAGGGGAAAGAAAGAAATGAGCTATCAAGCCATGAAAGGACATGGGAAAAAATAAACCTATTTAAAACTGAGAGTATTCTATATAAAATCACCAAAATTGCATAATTATTTTGTTCCAATTATATAAAATCATGGAAAAATAGAACTAGAAATGTAAAAGTACCTGTGGTTTTCAGTAATTAGGAAGATAGAGATATTAATAGGCAGGTACAAAGTATTCTGGGGCATTAAAATATCTTGTGATATTATAATGGTAGCTAATTGTCATTATACATTTATATAAATCTATAGAAAGCACACCACCAAGAGTAAAACCTAATGCAAAATATCGTGTTTCTCCTCTCCTTAGTCCAATAACTTAATTAATATCTTAATTCCACGTCTTAATATTAGTCATTTTGTATGGACACAGTAAGAGATACATTAAGCTTGTAGGGTGGCTCTCCTGGGGACATCTCACTATAAATATCAGACTACAGTGCTCAGGCGAGGTTAATCTTTCCTAACCCTAGCAGGGTTGTAGTGTAGTTGTTACTTTTTGGATCATGACAGAATTTGTCCAAGACCATGCCCTTAACTTATAGTTAAAAATCGTGGTACTCTGGCCTGGCCCATTTCGATGCCAGGGTAGTTCACAGCTTGCCCTGGGTCCATCCAGTCCCTCTTTGAGACCCTACTTCTGGGATTCTAGAAAGTAAGGGCAGCTGAGGCTTAAATTGAGGGAACAGATGCCCAGGAGTCAATATCAGTCAGAGTCAATTAGCTTCCAAGTTACAAAAGCATAGCATTAGCTGTCTTCCTGTGTCTATACAAAAAGGACATTACTCTGAATTAACTATGCAAAGTATTTAAGGAGAAGAGAAAAGCAATATTAACAAATTAACAGTCTGATTATGAAATAATGGTAAATTTATAGGTTGGGGAAGCAGATCACAAAGAAAGAGTTTACAAATAAACACAGAAGAATGGGAGCACTGTGTCAACCTAAGCTCCCCTGTGTCAAGGCAGAAAAAAAACAAACCAATGTTATCCTACACTGCATCACTTCTGTTTCTTTATTATTTGTTTCTAGAGATTTATTTTCTTTTTTAGTTGGGTCATTTGTACCTATTTCTTCAAGTGTTTCATAAATCCGTTTTGTGGTTCAGTTCAGTTATGAATTTGTATTGTGAATTCAGTTATGAATTTGTATTGTGAATCAGCCTGTCTATAATTTTGTGAGCTTCTGAGGCTGTTTTCCAAGGACCCAATGAACTTCTCTGGGATTGCACATGCACTTTCTCAACTGGTGAGATTTGCTGGTTCCTCCCTACCTCCAAACCAGGATTCCATAATCCCTTGCAAAAGGATCTAATGAGCTAATCTTTTCAATGTAGCTCTTCTCACTTAGTATATAGCAAACTTTTAACTATGAAATTTTATAAAGCTACTTTTGCTTATTCGTTGTTATTATATCAACATTAATGTGGAAAAATGATGACCAGAAATTATTTTCCACTCTTGCTGATACTGATACTCTTATTTTTATTTTACCTTTCATAATGACTAGTCGATTTTGACTTCACATTTTCTCCTACTTGGTGCTTCTGAAGAAGCACATTAGACTTGAATGTCTAATGACGAGTGACAGGCAAGTCAATAGAAGGAAATATTCATAGTGTCCTTAAGTTCTGGATATAATTTTTTCATTTAAATAGATCTTTGTTGAATCATTTATGGTATAGAGCTTAAATTTTAAAATAGACATTTACATTTGGTTGCTCATTACTCTAATTTCCATTTTGATATGCCTGTAATCAAAGAAAACATACATTCTGAATTTTAATAGTTACTAAGGTTTTCTTTGTGATAAGGTAGTGTTTGATAAATTTTTGAAATATCTGTATGGTAGCACAGTAGCACTGCCCTGCCATTGTTCATCAATTTGCTCGAGCAGGCCCAGTAACCTCTCCATCATGAGACTTGTTACTGTGTTTGGAATATTGAATATGTCATGTAGCTTGCTAGGCTTTGCCGTGCGGGTGAGATATTCTTGGTAACCTGCCATGCTCTCCATGAAGGGTGGAGGAATCAAACCTTGTTTGGCCGGGCCAGCTGCACGCAAGGCAAATGCCCAACTGCTGTGTATGTCTCTATCCAAGCAATAGAAAATAGTTCTTATGCAAAATTCCATAGGACATTCTGTATTTTTGGAACCTATGATGGCAAATTACTGACATTATTATATTCCCATGACACTTGTTTATTCTAGTCTATCCAATAACTACAGTTATACTTTTTAAATTATCATACACTTAAAATCTTTAATTTTCTACTCCTATTTATCTAAAGTTGTCTTTATGTACTTTATATGAATAATTTACAGATTATAACTTCCTTATTACTTAACTTTTTATTATAATCTTTTGGTTCCACTCCTGCCCCTGTGCCTGGCTATCTTCACTGGGGCCTCTTTGGGGGGGTTTGAGTTTCCCTCCCCACCCTGAGCAGAGCCCTGGCAGCTGAAGACCTCTGGAACCCAGTCACAGTCATGCTCAAGACCACTCTCCACATGCTCGGATAAGCCTCATGCATGAAGGAACCAGCAGAGGGACCAAGGTATGCAGGACCCAGGGTTGAGATCTCCAAGCCTGCTCGGATCAGGACTGGGCCTCCTCCACCCAGATCCCCCATCTTCCAGTAGCTATGCAGTTACAGCCACCAACCTACCCAGGTGGCGTGTAATCCAAGATCCAGAGATTATAAAACAAAGTTCCGACCTCTTATTGTTTAGTTCTTGCTCTCAGAGAACCCGGCAGGCTACCAAGAGTATCCTGCCCACACGGCAGAGTCTGGCAAGCTCCCCGTGGTGTATTCTACATGCCAAAACCCAGTAACAATGGTGGGTCTCATTCCCCTTACCCTGAAAGAGTCTCCAATGTGGCACTTGCTAAAATCACAGGAATAGGACAAATGGAGACGTTACTGGTGCCTGCTCAAGGAAATCGAAGAACAACAGGATGACAGTGATACAGTGATGCAGTGATAGTATTTTAAAGAAGATTCTACATCCTTTTAACTAAAATATATTAAAAAACTTTTATTTTCCATATTTTAATATGCATTTCCTCCTCCTCCTTATTTTCCACTGTCTACTTCATGTTTATTTTGATTGTGTATTTTTATTTATTTATTATTTATTGCTTTTTGGGCCACATCCAGTGATGCACTCAGGAGTTACTCCTGGTGGTACTCAGGGGACCATATGGGAATCAAATCCGGGTTGGCCGTGTGCAAGGCAAAAGCCCTACTCTTGTGCTATCTCTTTAGTCCCATATTGTGCATTTTTAAAACAAACTTAATTGAAGCTTTATTTAATATTTATTCTATTTTCTTCGTGGCTTCTAATAATAGCAAGTCAATTCTTTTTATGTTGATATAATTTATTTTACATACAAAATTTATTTAATAATCGTTATAGTTGCAATTATCATGCGCCCTTTCTTTTTGATAAGATTACTTCTCCTTTTCCCTTGATATCCCCATAGCTTTTATTTAAGTTTTGAATATTCGTATTAAGAAATATCCTGTTAAAATTAATCTTACTAGCAACCTGGACAAGGTAAATGGGATTTGAGAAATAGTGTGAGGAGGTTGTACATAGAGAGAAAAGTGTAACTCAAGCCACTTGTTTTAAGTAATTGAGAATGTACTATGTAATTATGCATAAGAACTTCATTTAGATTGCATCTAAACCTAATGACAATTTTCTCCCCGCTTCATTATGAGTTGCCTTTCAGAATCTCTGTTGAGTCGTTTAACATATGGTGTACAAAAAGTGCAAGGTCTGACTTCAGGGGCCATTCACTGGTTGAAATGTTAGTGAATTTTTATAGCTATTGAGTTAAACACCTCCTACATTCTCTCTAGCTCAAGAAAATTTGATTCTATAAAGATTCTTATCTTTTTAAAATAATCAACAATTTTATATCCTATACACTTTTCTCAAATCTTAATGAGGAAAAAGAAGAGGAGGAAAATGTATAGCAGTGTGTGTTCAGTCAATGATTACCTAAGCTCTTTCACCTTTATTACTTTTCTTCCATCCTATTCCTCTTCTTCTTATTGTCTGGCAACATGCCCAATTCCATGGAGCATACCCCCAATAGAATCAGAACATAGATTTTTACTGTGAGCCTTAGGCAGCGAAATGAAGCAGAGAGTTAGAAATTTCCAAATGAGTTCCTCTATTTTTGGAGGAAAAGAAAAGAACTATAAAAATTATTTCTTCAAATATGTACTTAATATAATTCATATCTTATTGAAACACATGTTTATTACTTTTGTATTTTATTTTATATTTAAAAATTGAGTTGTTTTACTTTAGGAGTTGTTTTACTTTACTCCGCACACATGAAGGTACTGGCAGAGGGACAAAGTCACGCGGGTTCCGGGGCCGAGATCTCCAAGCCTACTCGGATTTGGGATGAGCATCCTCCACCCAGATCCTCCAAATTCCAGTAGGCGGGGGGGGGGGGGGGGGGTCACACCCACCAACTGGCCTCCTGGCGCCGTGTAATCCCATCAACGGCCAAGACTCAGAGACTATAAAAACCAGCTCCCGGAAGAGAACAGTGCAGTCTCCTGCCCCCGCGCCTGACTGTCCTCGCCGCCGGGGCCCCTTGGAGGGGAGCGAGTTGAACTTTCCTCCCCGCCCCGACCAGGGCTCCGGCAGCCAAAGACCTCCAGGACCAGCCACCACCATGCTGAGACCACTCTCTGCACACATGAAGGTACTGGCAGAGGGACAAAGTCATGCGGGTTCCGGGGCCGAGATCTCCAAGCCTACTCGGATTTGGGCTGAGCATCCTCCACCCAGATCCTCCAAATTCCAGTAGGCGGGGGTCACACCAACCAACTGGCCCCCTGGCGCCATGTAATCCCATCATTCGCATTCGCGGCCGCGCGACATCCTATTATAACATCTTATTATCTCATTCCTACTTTGGACAAACTGGCAGGCTACCGAATGTAGCCTGCCCACACGGCAGAGTCTGGCAAACTCCCCGTGGCATACCCAATATGCCAAATACCAGTAACAATGATGGGTCTCATTCTCCTAAAGAGCCTTGAATATAATCTCAGGGCTAGGATGAAGGAGACGTTACTGGGGCCTGCTCGAGGCAATCGACAATTAACAGGATGATTTGTTATTGTTTTGATTTGTGATTGACTTTAGGAAAGTAAAATGGAAAAACAAGTTAGTGCTTGTTTATATTTCCCAAAGCCAGTTATGTTTCATTTTCCTAGGCTGGTTATTTTTTTAAATGAGAATTATTAGTCCTTACAGAGAGAGTCTGATTTAGCAGATTTCATGTTGTATCTAGGAATCTGTCAGGAGTTTATTCTTGAATGATTCTGAACCATCAAAATGTTTAGGGAACTGCTGAGACAAATGACAAACATTATACTCTTATATTCTCTAAGATAATTATGATCTTTTATAGTTATCTCTAAGATAATTATAAAAATTTTTGCTTAGCAATTTGGCAGATGTGTGGGTCAGAGTGGTAGCACAGAGGATTTGGCATATTTGAATGAATAATCCAACTGGTAGATATATAAAATTCCAATAGAATAAAATACTTATTCAGTATAAGTATCAATGTAAATGAGTTATAAAAATAGATGAAAAGCTGCTGAGGCCTTCCAGTGAGTTTGCACTTACAAATGGTTGGACATAGACAAGCTGGGGGGAGCATGGTGGAAGGGAAACTGAGGACATTACTGGTAGGAAATGTACACTGGTGGAAGGTTGGGTTTTTGAACACTGTATAACTGAAACCTGACCATAAACTGCTTTGTAACTGTATCTCAGTGATTCAATTTAAGAAATAGAAAAATAATATACGTTAAAGCTTTCAAAAGTCAGATGTTTTCTATTAGATGCCTATATGAGCATAGCAGTCCTATTATTAATAATAAAATTATTAGCAAAATTAACATAAGAAGTATTCTGTTCAAGTCATTTAATTGAGGCAAATAATAATGTATGTATTTTATACATTAATAATAATACAATAATGACATCTTATCAATATAATGTATTTTAACACCAAAAATATAAAATGTTTTAAAATTCCAGCTGCACTAAAGTGGAATACTAAATCAACTTCCTTATAATATCACAATCTAGAAAGAACAACAACACGTATTAATACATAACTTATTGTCTTTACGCAATACAGCTAAGCACAAGTTCCCATGTGGCAAAACACAAAAACGTTCTTTTAAAGAAACTGATGAGAGATAATCAAACTTGCTTGGACAACTGGAATATGAAAAATACAAGCTAAATTAGACTACTAATTAATTTGAGTGACTAATTACTGTGAGTGATTATTCATTAACTTCATTTTGATTTCATATTCAAATTGTTTACGTACATTTATTGAACATGGCAGCAGAGATTAATTCTTGGAACTGAATTTAAGTTCTATTTCACTATAACATGTATAACATATATGCAGATTTAGTTGCAGTTAGCAGCCCATGAGCTCATAATGGAGTAATCCAGATTGAAATTACATGCATTAAAAACCTTTTCATCCCAATTGCAACTCTAAACTCTATATTGATTTAAATTATGAGCTTGCCGAACCTACACACACACTCACACACACACTCACACAGACTTACACACACCTGTCCTGTGTCAGTGACCCTGAAAATATTTAGGAATATGAAGAGCAGCTATCTATTCTGCTAGAAGAATAATTTTATCAAGGAGAGAAACCAACTAAATTGTTTCAAGTTCTTGGACTTAAACTATTTTTACTGCTATTCAATAAGTTTCCACTTTTCTTAATAAGTGGGGTATTGCAAGCACATTAAATAAACTATGAGTGATACTCCTAGTGCTTAATGTGTAGGGCAGCAATTTCATAGCTTTACATCTCAACCATTCATATCTATAAAGTGGGTTTCTTACAATTTCTTCTTGGTAACTTGAAGTTAAATTAATTTAAAAATAGTTCTCTTAATATGTGCATGTTTTAAAAATGACATTGTTCCTTTGGAGAAAATTAAATCATCTTGAATTATACATAGATATTTTAAGCTGCAGAGTTTCTATGGAATATGTTACATATTAATGTGAAGGCATCATAGCTCTCTGAGAGTACCAATGACCCACTTCAACCTCAAGTATTCTTATGTTTCTCATTCAGCATGATTCACTTGAGTAGCTGATATCTGTGAAGTATTTGATCAACCTGGTACTCCTGTGGAAATTACAATGACTTTCATGCTAGTAGTTCTATAAACAAGAGTAGCACCCTAATGTAATGTTTCACTATGTCTCAAGGATCCTATATTTGCTCAATTTCTAAGACTGCATATCATTAGTCTATACTTTTATCCCCCAGTCTTTCAGGAAAACAAAACAGAATTATTTTAACCAAAATGAAAATTTATTTTGAAAAATCATTTACCTGGAAAAATGAGAGATCCCCAGTTTTCAAAGGTGGGGCAGGATATTAATGAAATGATAAATAGCAAATGAAGGTTGCATAATCTAAGTACCAATTGAATGATACAATTAGTGGAAAGAAAGCATGTGATCATAGGAGTGCTTGAGAGAGTCTGTGAGCTTTCAAACTGTAAAGGACTTAGATAAGTATGGAAGAGAATAACAGGAAAGTCTGGAAGGCTAATAACAGAAACATGGGCACAGAGGGTTGTAGCTTTTGAAATCATAAACACACAATAAAAAATCTTTCCAAATAGCAATAATTTTTTTAAATTATTATTAGTGAGACACCATGAGGTACAGTTGTAGACTTATAAATTTTTGTGCTTGGGTTTCAATTATACAATGATCAAATACCCAGCCCTCTACCAGTGCCCATTTCCCACCATCACTGATCCCAGTATCCCTCCCACCCCCCGTCACTCCCATCCCACCCTGCCTCTGTGGCAGGACATTCCCTTTTGTTCTCTCTCTCCTTTTGGGCGTTGTGATTTACAAAAATAGCAATAAATTTTATGACAATGTAGGGAAGATATATGTTGAAAGGGAGGGGACAGCCAGAAAATGAGTAAAGAAAAGATATGAAAATTGTAGATACATGCATATTCTTCATAGATGAACAAGTTGATAATATCAAGATCACATAAAAAATGTCCAATGTTTCAGTTATGAAACTATAAATATTTTTTCAAACTTTTCATTCAAATGTTTCATTTAGGCAAAATTCAAAAGTTCCAAAATTTAGAGAGAGGATTTAGAGTAAAGGTTGCTGGAATAGAGAAACTTAGTGTACATTCTGTTCTTGTTTCATTGGAAACAGAAAATTGGGGAGTCCCTTTATCAATAAATGTAGAAAGGTCACTGCTTCTGGATAACAAATGGAGATATGACCCTGTGAATCATCAATGTGTGAATTCCATCGGCAATTGATTGCTTGTTATTTATTAAAGTTAGGTTGTCTGACGATTATATATTAAACATAACATACAACACATTTATTGATTATTGATTGAATCTCCTGCCCCCGCACCTGGCTGTTCTCGCCGGGGCCCCTCGGAGGGGAGTGGGTTGAGTTTCCCTCCCCGCTCCGACCAGGGCTCCGGCAGCAGAAGACCTCCAGAACCAGCCACCACCATGCTGAGACCACTCTCCACACGCATGAAGGTACCGGCAGAGGAACAATGGCATTCGGGTCCCGGGGCTGAGATCTCCAAGCCTGCTCAGATAGGGGCTGAGCATCCTCCACCCAGATCCTCCAAATTCCAGTGGGCGGGGGTGACAGCCACCAACTAGCCCCCTGGCACTACGTAATCCCATCAACAGCCAAGACTCAGAGACTATAAAACCCAGCTCCCGGAAGAGAACAGCGCAGAGTCTCCTGCCCCCGCACCTGGCTATCCTGGCCAGGGCCCCTTAGAGGAGAGCATGTTGAGTTTCCCTCCCTGCCCTGACCAGAGCTCTGGCAGCCGAAGACCTCCAGAGCCAGCAACCACCATGCTGAGACCACTCTCCACAAGCATGAAGGTACTGGCAGAGGAACAAAGGCATGTGGGTCCCGGGGCTGAGATCTCCAAGCCTGCTTGGATCAGGGTTGAGCATCCTCCACCCAGATCCTCCATATTCCTGTAGGCAGGGGTCACACCCACCAACTGGCCCCCTGGCGCCATGTAATCACATCAATGGCCAAGACTCAGAGACTATAAAACCCAGCTCCCGGAAGAGAACAGCGCAGAGTCTCCTGCCCCTGCACCTGGCTGTCCTCACCCAGGGCCCCTTGGAGGGGAGCGGGTTGAGTTCCCCTCCCCGTTCCGACCAGGGCATCTTATTATCTCATTCCTACTTTGGACAAACCAGCAGGCTACCGAATGTAACCTGCCCACATGACAGAGTCTGGCAAACTCCCCGTGGCATACCCAATATGACAAAAACCAGTAACAATGATAGGTCTCATTCTCCTAACCCTGAAAGAGCCTTTTATATGACACTTTTTAAAAAATCTCAGGGCTAGGACGAAAGAGAAGTTACTTGGACATGCTTGAGGCAATCGACGAACAACAGGATGGTCGTGGTCCTGTTCGTGATGGTGATTGAGGCTTCCAGATTACTACTAAGCTCTTAGATCAAATTCAAGGAAAAGATCTTCAATGTGTACATCTACACAGCTTCTGAACTTCTGCTAACTGCACCACATCTCCAGGCAGATGGATCAACCTAGTGACAACTCCTAGGCCTTTTTGGAGCTGAGAAAGCTTTTTGGAGCTTTGCCATTTCAGGGGGCCCAGCTCTACAGCTCCTGAAGCACACAACTGCATATAAATATGTACAGAATAAAATGCTAGTATTCTATTGTGTTTGACTTCTTAAGTCAGAGGATAATTCTACTTCTGTCTTAGTAGAACATAAAATAAAAGTTTCATTCTTGTTACATACTATCCCTTTGTAACATGATCACTCATTTTTCCTTCTCCCATTCTTTCCTTTCGCATTTTAAAGAGAGAAAATTTATTTGTGGGCTTCTTTTCCTGAGACAATTTGCTCTTTACAGTCATTTTAGAAAAATAATAAGAGCATTTCTTTAACTTGTATTCTCTGTGTCATGTCTCACAATAGACTGACAACATATAAATTTTCTGCAACATCTAACAAATGCAAATGCCAGATTCCCTGGGCAAACACACATGAATTATTTTCCATATTTCTCTGATTTTTAAAAAGTCCTTATTTTGATGTGCCTTTTAAAATTAATATAATAAGGAAAGGCAATCAGATTTCAAAGATTTACGTAACATTAGTGCTTTTTTGTCAATTCCAACCATTTGGGTCTGATGAGACTTATGTTTGGCACCTTAATTGTTTTTGGCTTTTGAGAATAAGTAATTATAATAATAAATACCAATATAGAAATAATGGTACATTATGATCAGTACATCATGATTCAAAGACACTTTGCCTGAAAATAAGTGAAAAAAATTTCAATATGTTTTGTGAGATACTGAGCACGTAATTCATAAATATTCCTCAGTTTAGCAAATTCAAAGAAAACTTTAAAACAGATACTTAGCAGTACATACCTTGTTAATTTCAATGAAATTTTGTTTTTTAATACTTATGCTCAAGGATATTTGAATAAGTATCAAAGTGTTTCTATACAAAGTGTAAATTGCATAAAAATAGTGTTTTATTAATATCTTTATTCTGTTGTCTACTCAGAAAATTTTAAATCTAGATATTGTATAAACATAAATATGTGCTCACATATAATCATTTTTATAAACAGAATTCCTTACATGCAGAATTTTCTAAGTTTAGTGAGGTTTATACTTAGAAATGTTTTTGAACTTTATGATAAATATCTAATTTTGTTTCACCAGAGAGAGTAATGACTTAAAACATGAGGGTAATATTTGGATATGGCAACATGAGACATTCTGAATATGTTTGGCACATCAAGAAATTGTTTACTATGTTTAAAGGTGGGATATTTGTCAGACCTACTGACCTTTTGGAATATTTCCCAATAAGAAAGAAGTTGTTCACATTTCTTGGCAACATTAATGTAAATTTAATTACTTGGAATGCCTGTGCTGTAATTTTTCTTCCCAGTAAAGGTAGGTCAGCACATTAGAAAGGTTAAGAATCTCATTCTAATTGGAGCCACAAAATACCGTTAATTAAATCCCCACAGGAGCCTCTCTGGATTGAACTACATATATTGAACTCATTGAAGATTAAACAATATAATCCTTTTACTTCTCTAAAGAGTAGAGTGGATGTTCTTTTTCAATTATTATCTTTAAAATGTACATCCATATTCTTTCTAACTGTGATTATAAATTTCTTTCTGTTGCAAGAAAACCATATTTTAAGAGTTTATTGCATTAGTAATTCTAGATCTACTAATAGATCATGTGATGCATTTAGGCACAAAACAAGATACCCTGTGGTAGATTCTCAATTTTTCTGTGTTTTTCTTTTCCTTTTCAGACGGTCCAGAATCATAAGTAGTTTATCTTTATATCTCTCAAGTCCTTTTACAATGAATCCTTGTGTAGATGATAGTAAAAGGATTTCAGAGTCCCATCAGAGTAATTAACTAGTTCAATCCTATTCCTTCTAGCAAAATTGTGCTCATAATGCAGTATACCCAACTTCCCAGGTGTACTTTGAAACATTTTCACTGTAGATAAATTCAAAGTGTAATTTTACCTTTCTTTATAGCTCCATTTACCCTCTGGTGATGTATATGAAGTTCAGGCATTTCTATGTAGTTCTTTAAAAGTTTATGTCATTTTTCCCAGGAAAGAGTTAGATATATCAATAGTGATTGCTGGTTGAAATTTTTAAATCATAAATTGTAGGCCAGTGACTTCTAAAGAACTCCCTTGTATTATAGTTGACTAGTAAAAGTAAATGTCCAAACTTGTTTATTGTGCTCAACGAAGATACTGAAGATCTTTTCAGAACCAACACAGCTCCCTGTGGGTTTTGTACCAACTAAGAAACATAAAATAAAAGAAAACAAAGAAAAAAGGAAAGAAATACATACAAAAAAGTTTCAATTATCAGAGTGTTGGGTGGTGTTTTTTTTTAACCTCTTAGAAAATTGGCAACAGAGGTTATAGCTTGGATTTCTAATTAAAATTATCTTGTTTTCCTTAATATCCTTAATCATGCATTTACTGAAATGACTCCCAACTTCCTGACCATCTCTTGCAATTTAAGTATTAAAAGAAGAACACAGTTATTCAGAATGCTTGAGCGGTAAAAAGAGAAAGTGAAATGACTTTCTTTTTTATGATTCAACACATTAACCATTTAATAAAGAGAAATATGAGTCAGTAGATAACAAACTTTCTCCCAACTAGATAAAGGAACAGTTGAGAGTAAATTATAAGTGTAAACTAAATTGAAGTGTTCTATTTGCAGAAGAATAGAAAGATGGTATCCAAAATATTTAACAACGTAGTCCTTGCTATTTAATATGTCAAGCACAATTCAGGAAGTGACTGAAGATGCTCCCGCAGCAAGAAAAGTCATTGATAAACTTGCCTTTGTTGGCTTCTCTTTTATCATTTTTTTGGGGGGGTACGGCACACTTAGAGGTATTTGGGGCTTGCTCTTGGCTCTGTACCCACTGGAATGCTAGGGATTGAATCCTACTGACTGCAAGCTAGGCATGCACCCTAACCTCAATACCTATCATTCCTGCTGATGTTCTTTCACTTTTGAGTGCTTCTTCCCTTCCAATTCTTTGTACCTCATGCTCCACAATAACTCTGGTTCTAGGGCATGTATTCTTCATGCTATACTGATTTACTTTTACCTGCAGAACCGGTTATTACATTTAAATGTAAAATAGCCATTAAATTAAAGAATAGCAATAAAATAGTTTGTGGAAAATTGTATGAAAGCTTGCCTTTCAATTTCTCACTCATTTCTCATTCATTTGTTGACCCAGATATATTCTGTTTCCAACATTTGACTATTTATAAAATGTAATACATTTTCCATCCACCAAACTAAATTTAATAAAGAATATGGAGAATTAGGGGACAGAAGTAGGGGAACATTATCAAGTAGGACCTTTAACATTAGTGTATTGCATGAAAATATTAAATTTGTGCTTGCCTTGAGGTCTGAAAAAAAAGTCAAGAAAGAAAACAATGTAGTCAATGATCAGAGAAGATTCCAGGGACACTAATAAAAAACCCTTAATCTATCATATATTGTGATCATTAAAACATACCAGAAAATATTATATTAGGTATATATTATGTAATCTAATAGCATTTCAGAAATAGTTTTTAAAAATTGTTTGGTAAAGGTAAAAGGTAAAGGCCCTCCCCTTGATCGTAATTTGCTCGAGCGGGCCCAGTAACGTCTCCATTGGAGACTTTGTTGTTACTGTGTTTGGCATATCGAATACTCTCGGTAGCTTGCCGGGCTCTCCGAGAGGGGCGGAGGAATCAAACTTGGGTCGGCCATGTTGGCCGCTTGTAAGGCGAACGCCCTACCCGCTGTGCTATCGCTCCAGCCCAAAAATTGTTTAGATAGGTGAATTTCGCTGTCTTCATTTTATTATACCATGCAGATACTCTTCAAATATGTAAGGTTTACTGACATCTGTTGGTTAGTAAAACTGACTTTGAAAAAAGAAGTTTCATACTGTAATTGTCTTGTAAAATATTCAAAAATCATTATACACTTGGTCTAGTTTAACATAAAATGTATCCAACTATTCTAAAGATGAAATATAATTTCTCTGTCAGATATGGGATATGTAAGTGAAAATATTTTCTTATTTGAAATTATGATAGCTAATTTATTGACTAACTAACATTTATTGAGAGTGCACTATGTGTCAGAAAATATAAATATATATATAATTCTTACATGTGTTAGCTTAACAAGCTTAACATCAACCTCTGTGTACAATAAGAACTCTGGGGTATATAAGGTTAAGAATTAAATGGCTGAAACTCAATAGAAAGTAGGCAAGTTGTTTGTTGAACCCACTTGGCTATTGTCTTACATGTCTCATGTCTCTGCTCTGTACTCCCCAACTAAACAGCTACATGAAGTGCTAGTAAAAATGAATTAACAATGGATTTTGACTAGATGTGGCTCACTGCCGGCAGTTTCTATATTTGTTGTCTATGCACCAACATCCAATTATGGTGAAAGAGAAATTGAGAAGTTCTACATGGAGCTGGAGAAGTTCTATAAAGAAGATCACACCTTCTACAAGATCATTGTCGGTGATTTTAATGCCAAGATAGTACCAAGAAGATCAGCCGATGAACTCCACATCGGGACTCATGGCCTAGAATGAAACGAACAGGGAGACAGACTGTCTGAGTTCATCATGTCGACCAAGACCATCCATGGTAACTCACAGTTCCGAAAGGCTGAATCTAAATGTTGGGCATGGGAGTTTCCCAGTGGATGGATCCAAAATGAAATAGACCACATTATATTCAATCGGCGGTTTTGTCTAACCAATGTTGCTGTTGTCCCAAAATTCCAAACGGGATCGGATCACCGTCTCCTTCGTGCAAAATTCTACCTCACAGAACGGGGAGAAAAGAATGCAAAGTTTAGAAAGAGAACTCCCAGAACGACCACCAACTGGGAGCTCTTTGGCTATGTTGCGGCAACATGGGGAGATGCAGTCATTGACAACATTGATGAGGAATACGATCGAATGATTCAGCACCTCCATGATTTTGCAAGGAATGCCAAGAGAGAGATAACCACAAAAATCTGCCTTTCTTCGAACACTCTTGAACATATTCACCAACGTTGTGTGGCACATGCCTCAGGCAACCGCAAGCGAATGTCCGAGCTGGCAAAACAATGTAGAGAAGCGATCAAGGATGACCTCAAAGACAGGAGAGCAGTGGTGCTGGTAGATGTGGCAGAAGCCAGGAAAAGCATTCATAATGCCCGCCTGTCTTTCACCAACTACAAGACCAAGATGACTGCCCTCCGACATCCCGATGGATCTACCACATCTTCCAGAAGGGCAATGGAGAAGATTATTCATGACTTCTACTCAGATCTCTTTAATAGCCACATCTACTTGCCCACATACCACATTCCGCATGATGGATATGCCGTTCCCAATGTTCTTCCTTCCGAAATCCAACATGCCATCTCTTCGGTAAAGAAACAAAGAGCACCTGGCCCAGACAAGATCAGAGCTGAACACCTGAAGACCTTACCATCAGTACTCATCAATACACTAGCTCGGCTCTCCACACACTACCTGTCTGAATGCAAGGTCCCATCCCAGTGGAAAACCAGCAGGACTGTACTACTATACAAGAAGAGAGACATCCACAACATTGGCAACTATCGCCCAATCTGCCTATTGTCTGTCATCTACAAACTGTTCACTCGAGTCATCCTGAATAGGATTAGCAGAACACTAGATGAAGGACAACCATGTGAACAAGTCGAATTCCGAATAGGATTCAGTATCATCGACCATATCCACACGATTACTAAGCTCATTGAGGTTTCTCAGGAGTTCAAGATACCGCTTTATCTAACGTTCATAGATTTAAAGAAGGCCTTTGATTCTGTTGAGATGGAAGCGGTCATAGAAGCCCTAGCCAATCAGAATGTGCAAACTCAATACATCAGGATTCTGTGTGAGCTCTATTACGGATTCACTACCAGGATCTCACCATCCTACAAAGAAGTAATCATCCATCTCAAGAGAGAGGTTCGGCAGGGTGATACCATTTCACCAAAACTCTTCAGTGCCACCTTCAAGAACATCATGCGAAGACTGGAATGGGAAAGAATGGGAGTGAAGAAAAATGGTCGGCAACTCCACCACCTCTGCTTTGCTGATGACATCGTTCTAATAACACCAAACATCAGCCAAGCGGAACAAATGCTGACAGACTTCGACCGTGAGTGTGGAAAGGTCGGACTACAGCTGAATCTTACGAAGACAATGTTTATGAGAAACAGCCTCGTTCCTGATGCTCCATTCACTCTCAACGAAACCACCATCTCCGAATGCAACAGTTATATGTACCTAGGTCGAGAAATCAACATGATGAATGACCTGGCACCTGAGTTGCGCAGGAGGAAGATAGCGGCTTGGAATGCCTTCAAGAGCGTTGAAGAAATAACTAAGAAGACAAAGAACCTCAACCTATGAGCATATCTCTTTGATTCCACTGTTCTTCCTGCATTAACATATGCCTCAGAGACCTGGGCCCTATGAAAACAGGATGAGAACACTATTCGGGTCTCTCAAAGAGGAATTGAAAGAGCTATGATTGGAATATCACGATTCACTTAAATGAGAGATAGAATTCGGAGTTCTGATCTCCGTCAACGCTCAAGAATCAGGGACGCTGTCTCATTTGCCAAGGCATCAAAAATCAGATGAGCTGGACACGTAATGAGGTTTACAGACAACCGCTGGACTAGAGCCATTACTGACTGGATTACACGGGACGTAAAAAGATGGCGTGGACGCCCACCTACAAGATGGTCAGACTTCTTTGTCAAGACCCTGAATGATCGGTTTGAGGCTCTGCATGTTTCTAGAACAAACAGATGCCATTGGGCTACACTAACATGAAATAGGGATGAATGGAGACGTTACTGGCACCCGCTTGAGTAAATCGATGCATAACGGGAGATCAAGTGATCAAGTGTGAATGGATTTTGAAGTATTTTTTTCAAAATTAGATTATTTAATAAAAAAAAGGATTTTAATTGTTTCACTCAGCTTATCTGGAATAACTGCACAATCCTAATAGTTTCCTTGTTTGTCCTAGGTAACATCTGGGAATCACATGGAGAAAAAAATCTGAGTTAGGGCATCTTTGGTAATAACTAGAATAACATACAAGAAGAGCTAGAGAAATTGTGATGATGTTTAAAATTTTGAATTGTTTTATTGTAATTGTAAATTATTTGAAAGTCAGATTTTTGAATCATATTATCACAACCATATTTTAAAATAAATGATGGACTAGAGATACGGCAGAGTAGTTATGGTACTTGCTTTGCATGCAGTTGACCCCAGGTCAGTCCTTGTCTCCATATATAGTTCCCTGAGTACCTATAGGAGTTACCACTGAGCACAGAGTCGGGAGTAACCCCTGAGCAACAGCAGATGTATCCCAAACCCTGCTCAATCAATCAATCAATCAATCAATCAAAGTCTTAGGGGCCAGGTGGCAGCAGAAAGTGTTGGAGAATAAATTTTGCAAGTGAAAGACAAAAGTGCATTTTCCAGGACCTCCTGGTCCACTGAGAATACAGGGTTTGGCTGCAAATTTAATTAAATAAGCATGTTTACTGAACAATAAAATCCAAGTTACCTGTGGAAAATTATGTTTTTTCCCCTTACCTCTGTATGCTTTTGTCCCTACAAAAATATAATGTTTAACCAAATGCATTTCTTTTCTTTGCTAACTTGTTTGAGTCAGCCACAAGACAGGCCAACATTATTAAATGATTTTTCCATTTTGTGTTTTATTGTCTTATATGCATAGAGTGTAGCACTGTAGCACTGTCCTCCCATTGTTCATTGATTTGCTTGAGCGGGCACCAGTAACATCTCTATTGTGAGACTTGTCGTTACTGTTTTTGGCACATTGAATACATCACATGTAGCTTGCCAGGCTTTGCCATGCAAATGGGATACTCTCAGTAGCTCTCCAAGAGTGACGGAGGAATCAAACGCAGGTGGGCCTTGTGCAAGGAAAACACCCTAACCTCTGTGCTATTGCTCCAGCCACTTATTCTTTAGTTAATTCTGTGTATTAACTCATGCATAGTCTACCTACGCCTCCAACTTCCTCTTTTTCTTTTGTTACTTTTTTGAGGATACTCTTTATTCCTTACTTCCTTTGTTTTCCATTCTTTATTTCAAACAATATTCAAAATGAGTATTATAGCTTATAAAAATAAAACATGTTATAATGTATACAACTATATTGAGGAAAACCAATACCTATGCTTCTTATTGAAAAAAGAGTAAGAAATCCCCCCGATGAGTTATCAGTGGTTCCCTTTACACTCTCCAGCACCTCCATCTAACTTCCTCATCCTCTTTTAATTAAAACTGTCTCTATAAGTAGTAGCACTCAAGAGAAATAACCATAATTTCTTAATTCAAGTTTATAGGTCTTTTTCTGGTTTTGTTTCATTACTAGTTGCAAGAGAATTATTTTTCTACAATAAATGTGCTGAGTTTCAGCTTCTTACGGGCTAAACAAGCTTTTATGTGTTGGCCATGGGACCCACCCTATCAACATTTATAACACTGTTTCTTTATGGTAGAAAATGCTGTTAGTTCCACATAATCAACTTTTAAATGAACTTCTGGAACATCACCTGTTTATCAACTGGGAACTGCCTTTAGAAGCATGACTCTGCTCATGCTGGTCCTGGATCTGCAATAAAACTTCTGTGTGTTTTGCTGAGTTTTCTCAAATTTAGATCACAGAATGTAATTTTTTTACCTCCTCAGTTTATCATCCCTAAGCTTCTGACCAAACACAGTCTGTGTATGCCTACACATGACTTGAACATCAACAACATGAAAATGAATATGAAAATTTTATGAATAATTGTACTGAATAAATGCTGTTCAAGAAAAACCCCAGTATAATATTTTCTAAATTCACCATGATTCCTAGTGAAATGTACAGCATTTATCTTACCTATATGTATGTGTGTACATATGTTTTTCTTTCCTATATTGTTCATCATTTTAATTCCAGAATATAATCAAGGATTTGTAAACTATTTAATGAGACTTTTAAAAATTGATGGATTTTAATTTACTCAATTTATTAAACCATGTTTAAATGTTTTAGTAGGGTACCAGTAAATAAAACACAATAAATTGATTAAACACACCAACTACACTTATATTAATGTAAGTATTCAAGATATTTTTGTCATATAAAACAATGTTGTAGGCAAATAATGTAATAGATAAGAATCATAAGACATTTGGGACTATTTACTTGAAAGAATATAAAAATTATAAAAATTAATAACTGATTGGATTACAAATAGATATAATGTCAAAGATATTATGGTATATAAAGTGAGACAGTCATGTGTGATTTAAAGTATTTTTCTTGACCAATTACAAAAGTCAAACTTAAAAGTCTTCAGGAAAAGTAAATGGGATAAGAATGGGCACCAAGAAGTCATAGTTATATGCCTAAAAATATTCCTACAGCCTTCCAGATACACATTCTGAGTGGTTATATATATATGTATATATATACATATTCAAGATATACATATGTGAAAAAGTAATCATCAAGAACCCAGTAGCCACTATTCAGAACAAAGACTTTCTGACAGTGAACAGTTTGTACTTTTTTAGGTATCTGAGAATTGAGAACAGTTATAAATTGTTGGGAATGAACACTTAAGAGTACAAGAGGAGTCAAATGACTTGGCCAAGATTGCACAGAAGGGCAATGGCAAGATTTAAACTTTTATCTGATGATAACATATTAAAGTGCCTCATAAAATAAAACTATATATCATGTTGTTATAGAAGTTATTTTTGTTTATCTTTGGTTGTGGTAGTGCTCAGGAATTACTCCTCACTCTCTACTTAGGGATGTGGTGGTGTTTGGGGGGAAATATAAAGTGCCAGGAATAAAAATGGGTTCCATTATATCTGAAAGGCATTAATCTAGCCCCTAAACATAGCTTCTTTTACTGATATTCCTCAAACAATTCTTGTCTGTTTCTCAAAATATCTTACAATAATTCTGACTACAATTTAATCCATCGTAAGTTGTTTGTTTATTTCTGTGACATACTGAATTCACTGAAATACTTTCTTTCCCTTTCTCTCAGTATTTAACTTATCTTTTATATTCCCTTTCTATCACAGAGCACAAAGATGACTCCTTAGTTTTGTTTTTCATTTCATATTATGGATTAAATTATGCTTCACACATTGAAAAAATTTCATACATTGGAGGATCATACCCCCAACTCCCACCCACCAATATAGCAATAGGCATTTAGAAGACAACTAAGCTTTCATCAGTCCATGAGAATAAGCCTTGATAATGGTATCAATATTCTTATAGGAAAAATTTTCTGTGGGATTATTTTCACTTCATCATTATCTTGTTAACACTAGAAAATATCCATCTGCCAGTTAGGATGAGAACTCTCACTACAACTTAAATATGTTTGCATTCTTATCTCAGAATTCTAGGCACTAAACTATGAAAAAATATATTTTGACTGCTTAAGTCATACAACCAAACAAAAATTTAATGGCAACTCCAAGGAAATAACTTAGAATGATTCCAGTGTTCATTTTAATTCTGTGCTATATCCTAAGGCTAAATTTTTAAATATACAAAGAACATATCAATTTATAAAACATTTCCCATAACCTTCCCTTGCTAATTTTATATGAGATCAACCTTGTGCAGTGGATATTGTTCAGAGATCATGAATATCTTATTAGCAAAGAACATGTTTGTCTCTGCTATCAACCTTGGCAAATTATGTCCAGGTACTCTGAGTTTAAGTCTTGATTCCTCAGTGACTCAAAGACCAAGGCATCGTTTCACCCAGTGTGTTAAGCCATTCTCTTGGAAAGATAAAGAAAGTATATTAGTTGAACACTGACTATAGATTAAGAGTGTGGTTTAAATTTTGCCTCAACTACTTTCTGCTCTTGTCACTTTTGGGAATGTCCCTAAGTTTCTCTAACTTAAGTCTCTTTTCTATAAAACGAAATAATGATAGTATCTTAAGAGTTGTAAAATTTGAATTTGTGTAAAGCACATCAGTACCAGTATGCAGAATTTCCCCTGTAAACATTTATAATCTTCAGTATAACCATGACTTTTTGAGAGCTGTGAGTAGAAACTTTTTCCAAGCCAATGGCACAAAAAAGCCAAAGAAATGAATTGCTATTTAACCTGTCTCATCTATTGTTTTTTTTCACATTAATAGTTATATATGGTATTTATCATGATCTGTTTTCTTATTGCTTTAAAGATTAGTTCTTCATAATTATTAACCATGTGCAGAGAGATATTAATAGTCAATTACTATCTCCTCTAATCATCCTCATTATAGGCTGTTTGGCATAGAGCATATAATCACCCTTTGCCCTTTTTACTCTACATAAATTGTTTTATTACTTATCATTTAATAATTATAAAATAATTTTTCTCTTTTAAAATAAAAATCATATCCCCTAGATATAATTATTTTCTACTAATAGCTTTTTCTAATAAAGGCAATGCTTTCTCTGCTTTTCTTTGACCTGCCTATTCTGTGGCATATGTTCAGAAAATTTAACATAATTTTCTCTAATTCCCATCTTTCAATGGAGAAGCATGTTTGAGTTTTCTACATCATGTTAGAATATTTTAAATTTCAAAAATTCTTTATTAATATTTGTTTTTTCTCTGACATTTTCCAAGCTTACCATAACAAGGCAAAATACCATTTATTGCTTTTACAGATAGCTACGGCTCGATGAAATTACACTTAAAAATATATTACTTTTTACAATTTTGGGTGCCATGGTTTACAGTACTGTTAATGTTAGGATTGCATGCAGTGTTCCAGCATTTATCTCACAAAGTGTGCTGTTCCCTCTACCACACTCACAGTGTCCAGGACCTACTACCCCTTCCCATCACATGGAAAGTACACTTCTGTAAATCAGTTCTTAGTACTATTGACTTTGATCATTTGTTATTTCCTTATTATGTCCCTTGTATTTCACATTTGATAGAGAGCATTCTTTACCTGTCCCTGATATCCTGACTTTAACTTTATTCAGCATGATGCTCTCCAGATTTGTCTATATTATAGCAAATCACATTATTTCATCTTTTCTTATGGCCAAGTAGTATTCCATTGTTTATATGTATCAAATTTTTTATCTGGCTGGAGCGATAGCACAGCGGGTAGGGCGTTCGCCTTACAAGCAGCCAACATGGCCGACCCGAGTTCGATTCCTCCGCCCCTCTCGGAGAGCCCGGCAAGCTACCGAGAGTATTCGATATGCCAAACACAGTAACAACAAAGTCTCCAATGGAGACGTTACTGGGCCCACTCGAGCAAATCGACGATCAACGGGAGGGCCTTTACCTAATTATATTTTCACTTCACTTAATCACTTAACTTCCCATTAGTCGTTGATTTGCTCGAGCGGGCACCAGTAACATCTCCATTTGTCCCTGTCACGTGCTAGTGTTGCCCAATGGCATCTGTTCGCTCCGGGAACATGAAGGGCCTCAAACCGATCGTTCATGATCTTCACGAAGAAGTCTGACCATCTCGTAGGTGGGAGGCCACGCGGTCTTTTGACATCCCGTGGAATCCAGTCAGTAACAGCTCTAGTCCAGCAGTCGTCTTTAAATCTCATTACGTGACCAGCCCATCTGATTTTCGACACCTTGGCAAATGAGACAGCGTCCCTGATTCTTGATCGTCGATGGATGTCAGAACTCTGGATTCTTTCTCTCATTTGAGTGAAACGTGATATTCCAAGCATAGCTCTTTCAATTCCTCTTTGAGAGACCTGAATAGTGTTCTCATCTTGTTTGCGTAGGGCCCAGGTCTCTGAGGCATATGTTAATTATATTTTAAGAAACAATTTTTGAACAATGTTTAAATAATTTCTAAATAATTTTAAAATCATATTTTAAGAAACAATTTATATCTTTAAAAATGTTTTGGTAGAAAAGATAAACCTTGATCATCCTTGTAAGTTGAATATTATGTGCATTTAAAATATGGTAAAGTAGTAAAAGATTATAGGTCTGTTTGTTACTGATTTTTATCTAAAATTCTATCATGTAGAGGCGTTTGTGATTTTCTGTTTTTTTATCTTTATTTTTTCTATTTTAAGTAATTTTCTTTTCTTTAAATGTTTTTTATTTCTCTTCATGAACTTGCTTTCACCTTTTTTTCTTCTTTCTACATAAAACATATGCTATGATATTAAGGCATTAAACTATCGCTTGATGTAGAGAAGAGAAGAAAAACCCTTGAATTCTGCCTTTATTTCATGGTGCTATTAGGAAGTTTCAATGTATTATGGGGAGTTGCTGCCTGACAAAGAGGTTGTAGTTCAAGTACTATTAACTTTATGCCTTTCTTTCTGATATTATATTTCAATCGGATTCTTAGAAAAGGACTCTTATTTTTTTTGTTTTTTGCATTGGAAGTTTTAAAGATGCTTATGCAAAGTCACAAAAAAATAAATTGGACAGACTTGCATTACTTATATTAAAGCTCAGTTCTACAGTATGCAAATGTAATTAAGCTTCATGAGTATAATATGCAAATCAAATTTTCAAGAACTATACCAAGTAGAATTGTTCTTAAATTTAGGACAAATTAGTTCTCCTATTCTTATAAAAATCACTGTTTATAAACTTTTAAGAAGAATATCATTTTGTAAAGTGCTTTATGAACACAGTCCTCATACTTAATTCACATTTTTCTCCTTAAAAGTGACATGTTTTGATGAAAGAGTTGATAAACTAGAGCTGTTTGCGATGGAAAGATACATTACCAATATCTAGAAGTGGTTTATAGTTCATATTATTTTTTCAACTTAATTATTAAGATATAATTTACATATGGTTCTGCACAAGTTTAAACATTCTTTGACTGGTATATCTATATATCATTAAATGATTATCACAATAGTGTAAATTAATGCAATAATATAACCAATGCATCATGTAATTACCGTTTGGATGTTTTGGGAAAGGAAATATACCTTACACTATTACTAACTAAAGTCATTATGCTGAACATTACATCCAGAACTTGATCATTTTATGACTCTAAATTTATATCTTTTTACAATGTCCATCTATTTATTTCTCCTATCTCTGTAATCACCAATATGCTGCTTTCTGAGTATTGCTTATTTGAATTCAACATATAAGTGGGACAATACAGTGTGTGTTTCTCTGTTTCACTTACTTAACATAGCACAGAGTCCTTTAGAAGTATCCATATCCTGGGGGCTGGAGAGATTGTATGTTGGGTAGGTCATTTGTTTTGCAAACAGCCAACTCAGGTTGAATCCCTAGCATTGCATATAGTTCGTCAAGCACTTTTGGGAATATTTATGAGTGCAGAGACAGGACTAAGCCCTGAGCACTGCTGGATGTGGCCAACAATAAGAGCCACAACAAGAGCAAGTGTCCATGTTGTGGTAAATAAAAAATTTCCTTTTTTATAGTTGAATAATACTCCACCATATAATTATTTAGTTATCAAATTCATCTGTGGCAAAGAGGAATGCAAGTGAGAAATCAATTTGCTTTCACTATAATTTTTTTTACAATTCTATCTACATTCATACAGATTATCTTATCCAAAAATATTTTATCATAGGCAACGCAACAGTTATATAACAATTGGGACAACCTGTTTGTTTTAGTATTGGAAATAGTTAGTAATATTAAGCACAAACAAAGATTTTAGTAATATCCAGGAAAGCTTTACCTTGAGAAGAAGATTAAAATTTGTTATTGATGTTATCTGCTCAACCAAAGAAGATAATTGATAGATGATTGTGCGTGGTGTTTGAATTAGTTACTCTACATTAGCTTGATTAAATAAATTGGTGTAGTGGAAAAGAAATTACATTGATTTATTTCTGAAAATTATCATTGACTTTGTACTGCAACAATTTTACCAACCTATAGTTTCTAAATAATATTATTTGTAATGTGAATCACATACTGGGTCTAGCTCCAACCCATTTATTATTGCCTAACTTACTATGAAAAGATGATGTTTCAGATGCTAAATTTTTTGAAATATTGCATATCTTTTACTCACAAAGCTTTTGCTTACAATGATTTATTTTATTTAAAACTTTTGTTATTTTCTCTTTCTACGGTGATTAAAGTTTAATGCTGAGAGGAGTCATCAAAGTCATAGTAAGCAAGAGATAGGGAAACTTGATGTGCTTTGTGTTTATGCTTTTACATAAGATTTCCAAAGCCATAGAAAGTAAGAGATAGGGAACTTGATATGCTTTAATGTTTCTGCTTCTACATAAGATTTCCAATACTAATTTTTGTACCGAGTTTCTGTCGTACGCACTTACACAGTCAACTACCTTGGTGGCCATGAGAAAGAGAAGAGCCTCAAAATGAAATCCACAATCATTTTAAAAAAACTGCACTTTTTCTATACTATAGTTCATGATTTACTGCTTTATCAGTGATCCCAGCCAGTAAACTGGGAGATGCATGGGATAGTCTATTTTCTTCCTCCTTAAACTATTTCTAATTTTTTTGAATTTTTCTGAAAGATCTTGATACTGGCATCCCATTCACGGAGCTTGTCTTTTCTCTCTGAAGACTCTATTTCAGACTTCACTTGATTATAATATTTTAATAGATTACTAACTGGATCTTATATTTACAGACTTCTACTTGAACCATTTAATCCCATAGAAAATTGCCACAAATACAAATCTTACGTATCTAGTTAAATGCTTCAATTCTGCCTACTGGCTGGGCCATATTTTTTTCCTGGTGAGATCATTTAACACCTACTTAATCTTACAGAGAGGAGTATTATAAAAACTACATCCCTTCTGTATCAAAATCTAGGGTAAACAGTCTTCAGAGACCTAAATCATTGACAAAACCTCAAGTTGACTTTAGACACTCAAAGTGTCAATACACGGAGAACCAAATCAAGCACCTGGAAATTAAACATCTCAATGCTGAATAACGAGTGGGTCAGAAACGAAGTCAAGGACGAAATCAAAAGATACTTGGAAACAAATGAGGATGAAGACACGAGCTTCCAGAACTTATGGGATGCAATGAAAGCTGTTTTAAGGGGAAAATTTATAACTCTGCAAGCCTATCTCAGGACAGAAGAAAGGATGCACATAAACAACTTCACAGCTCAAGATCTTAGAAAAGGAACAAGAGAAAGAGCCCAAATTGGGCAGATGGAAAGAGATCATAAAACTTAGAGTGGAAATCAATGACATGGAAAACAAAGAAACAATCTGATAGATCGATGAAACCAAGAGCTGGTTCTTCGAGAAAATAAATAAAATAGATAAACCACTAGCAACACTCACAAAGAAACAGAGAAAGAGAACCCTAATAAATCGAATCAGAAATAAGAATGGGGATATCACAACTGAAACCAAAGAAATTCAAAACATCATCAGAGACTACTTTGAAAGTCTGTATGCCACGAAACAAGAGAACCTAGAAGAAATGGATAAATTCCAGGATTCCTATCATCTCCCAAACCTGAATCAAGAAGATATAGAGTACCTGAATAGACCTATTCACATCAAGGAAATTGAAACTGCAATCAAAAGTCATCCCCAAAACAAAAGCCCAGATCCAGATGGATTTACTAGCAAATGTTTCCAAACATTTAAAGAGGACATATTGCCAGTTCTTCTCAAGATTTTCCAGGAAATTGAAAAAACAGAAACTCTCCCAAACAGTTTCTATGAAGCCCATATCTCTCTAATACCAAAAGGAAACAAAGACACCACAAAAAAAGAAAACTACAGGCCGATATCCCTGATGAACACGGATGTAAAGATTCTCAACAAAATACTAGCAAATAGAATTCAACAACTCATCAAAAATATCATACATCATGACCAAGTGGGATTCATCCCAGGGATGCAAGGATGGGTCAACATTCGGAAATCAATCAACATAATCCATCATATAAATAAAAGATAAAAATCATATGATCATATCAATAGATGCAGAGAAAGCTTTTGACAAGATCCAGCACCCATTTATGATGAAAACTCTTGCCAAAATGAGGTTAGAGGGGACTTTCCTCAATATAGTTAAAGCCATCTACCACAAAGCTACAGCAAACATCATCCTCAATGGGGAAAAACTGAGAGCCTTCCCTCTAAGTTCAGGTATGAGACAAGGATGTAAATTTCTTGACTTCATCTTTTCTAACAGCTACATAGTACTCCATTGTGTAAATGTACCAGGAGTGGCTGAGATTAGTACCAGGAATTTTGCTCCATGACTTGGAAGCCAGTCACATGTGCTAGGGGAAAAGGAAGCTCAGATAGAGAAGAGAGCACCAAATAAAGGGTGTTGTGAGGATCCTCCCAGGGTGGGAGAAGCATGCTGAAAGTAGACTATAGACCAAACATGATTGCCACTCAATGCCTCTCTTGCAAAACACAGGACCCAAACGAAGAGAAAGAGAACAAGGGGGAATGCCCTGCCAAGAGTTTGGGTGGCATGGGGGGGGGGATGGGGGGTGGGAGGGATGCTGGGACCCGTGGTGGTGGAGGATGGGCACTGGTGCAGGGATGGGTACTTGATCATTGTGTAACTGAAACCCAAGCACAAAAATTTGTAAGTCTATAACTGTACCTCATGGTGTTTCACTAATAAAAAAAGAAAACAAACAAAAAAACCAAATTGTCTATATCACTGACCCAAATATCCAATTATAAGATAAAATTGCATACCTTTATAGACTTATGACGCTTTACTTTCTCAGCCCTAGTGAAGTGAACTGCTTTGGCCTACCCACAGATCACTCGATGGTTCACACATTCTCCCTTAGTAAGTCATTTCTCAGCTTCTTTGAACCCAGTACTCAGACCAGGCACTGCATGTAGACTTCTTTGATCATGACATTCAAAATGTCATTCTCAGACCTGCAATTTCCATCTCACTCGTAAATTAGTTAGAAATGAAGAATCTTAGTCTTCACTCCAGATAGATAAGAATCTGCATATTGACAGTTCCCGTTTAATCTCATACACAATTTCATTTGATAAACTCTGCTTTGGGAAAAAATTTACCAAGTCCTCCAGTTGGACATTATTGAGCATATTGCAGAGTTCTCCGATTATACTCTGTGTATACAACGACCTCTCTCTTTCACCTAGACTATGGACTCCAGGAGGGCAAAAACCTTCCTTATCATCTCTATATATTCAACCTTGTTTTTGTCTCTGGCACACAGAGCAGTGCAACAAATGTTTGTTTATTTAAACTGAACTGACCTGCAGGTCAGCCTGGCAAGAAAAAGCCACATCTCTGATGAAATGTCCTTTTGCACAGATTGGTTGCACTTTCATCTCTGGATGCTCTTGTTTTTGGCTGAGCTGATACCATTTTTGTCTCCTCTCTTTAAAATCACAGATGGTCTACAGCATTTGCTCACAGAGTGGATTGCTGCCCAATGTGGATTGCTGTGGGCCAGGCAGCTGTGCGTCCATATTGGCTATTACCCAGGTCCTACTGATTAAAACTTCCTTCAGCCACTGCCTGTTTGCTTCTTTTTCCAGGTGAAGCCTGACTTGAGCTAAGACATGAGAGTGTATATGTACTCATGTGTTTGTAAGCAGAGTGGTATATTGAAACTTCTTAGTATGATGAGGCTATTTATCTCCAAACTCTTCTAAAATACTGAACTTCTTTATAATATTTTCAGTTCAATATCTAGCATGAAACCTTGTTTCTTTACTTGAAAAGAGCTTTGTATTTGATTTTTATTTTCACTTTTTTTCTACTAATAGGTTGAAAACTACATCATAGAGATTATTGCTTATAATCATAAAGGAGTTCCTTTCCAAAATGACTTAAGTGTTGTACTATGTTTAGAATGCATAATATTATTCTCCCAGTATATAGCACAATTCCTGGCATATGTGTGAAATAAATGAACAAATAAATAGCAAATGTCAGAATACTAATGTAAAGACTCAGGTGATCCATCCTATACAGGTTTTATATTAGTTTTATTCATATGCAATAGTTATAGACATTTTCTGACACAGTACATTGTAAAATAATATGATTACCATTTTTAAAGGAAGACATGTTTTCCTTATATTTCAGAATGTATTAATTAATTCATAGGTTATTCCCAAAAGAAAAGTCATAATATGAACATGCTACAGTATGAAATATATGAACTGCTATTGGCTCACATTTTTATTTTTTGGTTCACTCTTTTATTTTATCTTACATGGTCTATTTTGAAAGTATTTGTACATTTTATATATTTATTTATTTTTAAGATGTTTTAATTGAATCATTGTGAGATAGACACAAAGTTGTTCATGATCAGGTTTCAATCATACAGTGTTCTAACACACATTAATCCACCAGTGTATATTTCCCACCACCAGTGTCCGTTCCCATCATGTCCCCCACAGCCTGCCTCTATAATAGGCACTTTTGTTCACTTTTTCTGTCTCTCTGTCTCTCTGTCTCTGTCTCTGTCTCTCTCTCTCTCTCTCTCTCTCTCTCTCTCTCTCTCTCTCTCTTCTCTCTCTCTCCCTTTCTCCTTTTGGGCATTGTGATTTGCAGCAATACAGATGCTGAAAAGTTATCATGTATATCCCTTTACCTACTTTTAATAATCAGTTTGTGTCTAGTATGACAATTTCCAACTATTATTGTTGTACTGGTCCCTTCTCTATCTCACCTATCTTCTGCTCCACACATACTTCTGGTAGATTTCAATCATTGACCAGTCCTCCTATTCCCTGGTCTCCCTGGCCCTGGATATTAGTCTTCTACTATATATATTTTTATACCACAAATGAATGCAGTCAATCTATACCTGTCCCTTTGCTTCTCACTCATTTCACTTCGTGCCCATCCATTTATAGGCAAATTTTCTGACTTCATTTTTCCTAACAGCTGTGTACTATCTCATTGTGAAGATTTGCCATAGTTTATCCATTCACTTGTTCTAGGGCACTCAGGTTGTTTCCAGATTCTGGGTGTTGTGAACAGTGCTGCAATGAACATAGGAGTACAGATGGTGTTTCTGCTGTGTGCTTTTGGGCTCCCAAGGTATATACACAGAAGTCCTATTGCTGGATCAAATGGTAGTTAAAGTTTTAGTTTTTTGAGAAATTTCCATGTTGTTTTCCAAAAAGGCTGGACAGGTCAGCATTCCCACCAACAATGAATCACTGTCCCTTTCTCCCCAGCTCCGTGCTGGTTGTTCTAGTTCTTTTGGTTGTGTGCTAGTGTCTGTGGTGTGAGTATCTGAAAGTTTTAGATAATAGCTATACATGTATTTTGTCACAGGATTTTATATTTCTAATTGTCTTTCATTCATCCCATTTCCCTTGTCCCTACTTAATCTCTGTTGTCTTTTAAGATTGTAAACCATGACTTATAAAAACATATAATGCTTTAGAGTCAAAGCACCTATGTTCTAGTATTAACTTTAGTCGATAGCACAGCGGGTAGGGCGTCTGCCTTGCACGCAGCCAACATGGCCGACCCGAGTTCGATTCCTCCGCCCCTCTCGGAGAGCCCGGCAAGCTACCGAGAGTATTCGATATGCCAGACACAGTAACAACAAAGTCTCCAATGGAGACGTTACTGGGCCCGCTCGAGCAAATCGATGATCAACGGGAGGGCCTCTACTATTTATTTTAAATTTCAAGTAAATACCTATAATATATATTTACATATAGAACATAATATATCAACACCAACTTAGCAAAGACATGTGAATTAATAGATTGATATTATCTTGACATTCTCCCAAAATATCTTGTACATTTTCTATTTGTTTAATTTTATAAATATTGAATTTATATGATGAACTATTGCTTTGTCTGAAGCTGTCTTAGAATCTCAATGTCAGAATTCATCGATTTATTTATGCCCTCCCAATTCATATTGCTAATCTCACACTTTAGAAATTATGCTACATTCTTTATGACATATATATGTATTTCTTCTGTTACAATTGAAGCAAATTGAAAATATGGCTGTGCCTCATTTGTCTTTTTATCCTATACTTACTTAACATGGCTTGCACAAAATAATTCATAGTACTTTTATGCAGAGTTTAAAAAGTTTGTTTAAAATATTGGAACTCAGCAGTGTGTAGTTTTATACTGAACCCTTCACTTATTTGCTGTGTGATGTTGGCCATCTTAACTAAGATCTCTAAGGGTAGATGCAATATTACTTATTTTTCTTTATGTTTTCATCATATATAGTTACAAGCTGCCAAATGAGTCACAATTGAGAAGTGTGGTATTGCTAATCCTCTCTAACCATTTAATTTCAGTAGAACCCATAACTGATAGTAGAAAGAATAGCTGTTGAAGGTAAAGCTTTAACTCAAAACCCATAAAAAAAAGAATTTAATGGGGAATTTAAGATGCAGGAGGTAACTTAACCATCAGGGTATTTTGGCGGCAGTTCATGACAAATAAACCTGTTACAGATAATTTATATTGAAGCTGTTCATGTCGCATGGAAGAGGCTTCAATTTGTGCAGCACATACTTCTTTATTACCAGATGATTCATCGAAAATCACAATTTGCAATGATCTGCCTAGTGGAAGGGTTGTTGGTCATAAAAACATCACAGAAGAAAATTTGATGATGAATATTATTTATGCCAAAAGACATACATTTGTATTAGGTATACACATCCCAATGTGTGTGACTTAAAATTATGACAGCATTGACAATTCAAATAAGACCTGAGGACAGCATCGGCATTTCTAATAAGTTATATAAGATCATTTTTGATACAGAAATGTATTCTGAAACCCATATACAAAAGGAAATTTTCCTTGATAATAAAGTTACCTTTTCTTAGATACTACTATTTGCTAAGGAAATAGAAAGGAAAAGAGAAAAGATAAATAAAAAGCTGCTTCTGAATATTTCCCATCCTCTTTCCATACATCTGTATATTCAACAGCAAAGAATCTGGAACAACCTAATTCACTTTTAGAATCACAGGCAACTCTGAATCCCAAAATACACTATTTACATTCTCAGTTCTTAGCATTTATGAGAAACAGTTTCGTTCCTGATGTCCCATTCGTTCTCAATGGAATGACCATATCTGAATGCAACAGTTATGTGTACCTAGGTTGAGAAGTCAACATGACGAATGACCCGGCACCTGAGTTGTGCAGGAGGAAGAGAACGGCTTGGAACGCCTTCAAGAGCATTGACAAAATAGCTAAGAGGACAAAGAACCTCCGGTTCTCAGCACATCTCTTCGATTCCACTGTTCTTCCTGCATTAACATATGCCTCAGAGACCTGGGCCCTACTAAAACAGGATGAGAACGCTATTTGGGTCTCCCAAAGAGGAATAGAAAGAGCTATGCTTGAAGTAACCGCTTCAATCAAATGAGAGAAAGAATCCGAAGTTCTGACCTCCGTGGATGGTCAAGAATCAGGGACACTGTCTTGTTTGCCAAGGCGTCGAAAATCAGATGGGCTGGACACGTAACGAGATTTGGAGATGACCACTAGACTAAAGCCATTACTGACCGGAATCCACAGGATGTCAAAAGACCGTGTGGCCGCCTACCTACAAGATGGTCAGACAAGAAAGTGTGTTAAGTCATCCAGGTCACAAACGCATGAACTTTACGTGCCTTCAAGAAGCAATAAACAGGACTGGAAAGATAATACTATAGGTAGGGCACTTAAACTTGCATGTGGTTGAAACACACACACACACACACACACACACACGTGTGTGTATGTGCTCACAGACTAAGAGAAGCTGATACTATTACTTATTTTTGTTTGTTTTTGTGGTTTGGGGCATTCCTGGCTCTGCACAGGGCTACTTCTGGCTATGCGCTCAGGGATCATTCCTGGCAGTAGGAGGACCACATAGGGTGCCTATGATTGTACTCAGGTCTGTTACATGCAAGGCAAACATTTTACTTCCTGTATCATCTCTCCAGTTTTGAGAAACTCATGCTGTTAAAGTAATGGTACTTACTTTGCAATGGAATGACTTGTATGAAATATTATCCTCTTTAGAAACATATTTTTCTTTTGTAAACTATAATCCATGGTAATTCATTTTCATATTCAGTATTTTTTACTTGATAATATGTGGAAAGAAATTAAATTATAGCTACTTGTTACAATATGCTCTAGAAAGAAAATTTCTCAACTGAGAGTCATGTCCCTCCTCAATGTGGGATCAAATGTATTGTATGGTGGACAATGTTAGGATTGGGAGATCACAGGAAAAAAATAAGTTTGGAAAGGGGTCATGGCTGAGGAAAGATTGAGAAATTCTACTTTCAATGCGTATTCGTTATTAACATGTCACTCTCTTTCCTGTATATTGAGTCTACAGTTCTGCTGAGTAAGAAACATTGCAGCTTTACAGTGAAATCATTGAATATGTTGTGATTATGATTTTTTTATCAATGCATTACGTGATTATATAAATAGGGTATAATAAAACAAAGCATGAATCAACAGATTTATTTATAAAATTTAATGACTCTATTTGCCATGCTAGTGTAAAGCTTAGTAACATTATCTCATTTAAATTTCAGCATATTCTATCAAACAAAACCAGAGCAATAGTATAGTGAGTAAGGAGTTTGACCTGCATGCGGTCAACTATTGTTTAACTCCTGACACTCCACATGGTCCCCAGTCTGCAAGAGTGATCCCTGGATACAGAGCCAGAAGTAAACCCTGTGCACTTCTGGGTGTGACTACCAAACAAACAAATAATTCTATAAAACAAATATTTTTTGGCTTTTTGTGTCACACCCAGAGTTACTCAGGGATTACTCTGACTCTGCACTCAAGAATATCTCCTGGCAGTGCTCAGGGGACCATATGGGATGCTGGGAATCAGACCCTGGTCGACCACATGCAAGGCAAACGCTCTACCCACTGTACTATTGCTCCAGGCCTCAAACAAATTTTATTTCATGTTTATTATGAAGTTTCACTTCAAAATAGCTGCAAGTAAATATAAGATAAATTGATATCTACTTTGATTTCTACTCTTTAAATTCCAATATGTAATAAAGTGAGCATTTTGGTTTACATAGGTATGTATTATTTTGTAAAAAAAAGTTTACATGTTTTATGATATGCTTTTTTTATAGTAAATCATTAACTTTTTCTTGTTTTTCATGCAGTTATGCACATAAGGTTCTGTCTGTCTGTCTCAATTTCTCTTGGTTTTGGGGCTACATATAGCAGTATTCAGAGCTATTTCTGGCTCTGTCATCTTTCCTGGTGGTGTTTGGGGGCGACTGATCACATGCTGAGATCAAATCAGGATTGGTTGCATGCAAGGTTTGCCTTAACCCCTATACTGTCTCTCCAGTTTCAACCCTGATTTAATATGCTCAGAATTTTAATTTTGTACATGGATAATTAATGGTTGAAAAAATTAAGTTTCTGTTAGGTGGTCTAGCTGAGTTTAATCTGCTGTTTCTCTTAATATGATTGTAGAAATCATGCTTATAACCAGAGGACAACTTTGTTTCTAAAGAGATTATATGCATGTAATCTTTCAAAGAGATTATATGCATGTAATCTTTCAAATCACTGTATATATTCTGAAGACTAGTAAACTATTATTCCTAAGTTTCTGCGAAATATTTAATATTTCTTCATTTCAAGATTATTATAATCTCAAAATAAATAATTTTACTATAAATAATTAATGATGCTTTAATAAACCCATTATGATGTGGCACAGAGCAAATTGGAACGAACTGAAATTGCTTTGTACATTTTTAAAACTACTTCATTTAAAATAAAAGTTTTTCATTGGCTCAGTCATGGCAGAGCTTGGAGGCCAACAAGCAAACATCAAATGGATAGGCATGAGGTGAAAGCGATTGGTTGAACTCAGAGTCTTGACATGTGCTAGTCATGAGCATAATCTTGCTGTACCACTAAACAAGATTCCCTCTTAAAAAAAATTAACACTCTATTGGATAATCAAAAGTAATAGGGTTAAAAAGACAATGAGAAATTCCTGTGTGATTAACACGTTTATTCAAACACTGCAATTTGTGTTAATTAAACCACTTTCAAATGAGTCACTGATGGTGTAGCCCATGTCAATGTGTTAAACAATTCTACCCTTTTCTTTATGATTAGTCTGAGCGAAATGGAAAGGAGATTGACATAGAAGCTTTTAAAAGACTTTCAAGAGGGATAATGGGATATTCCACAACACAATGGTATTATTGGGCATTTCTATTTCTCAGCCCACAAACTAGACTCACAGTTAAACTGAGAATGTTGAGGACAATCCTATCTTTGTTATTATAATAGATATAAAGGTTTGCTAAAAACTACATCTAGCATATTTTGAAAAGAAAATGGTATGAATGGTATAAATTCCAAATAAATTAAGTAAATGCAAACTTAGATATAAACTATGTTTTCTTTAGTTTTATTTTTTACCACATACTAAAATTCTTCCCCGCACAGCAAAGCCTGGCAAACTACCCGTGATGTATTTGATATATCAAACACAGTAACAACAAGTCTCACAATGGAGATGTTACTGGGCCCGCTCGAGCAAATCGATGAATAACTGGAGGACCGTGACCGTGACCGTGACTAAAATTCTTCATGGATATATTTATGTAGCAAATTAAATTTTTAAAAATCCACTTGTTTTTTTTTCATTTGTGTCTGTAGTTTAGCTAAGACAATTCCTTGACATAATACTTGACATAATACATAAAAAAGTAAGTGTCACTGATCTTCTCAGAAACACCAGCATTTTCTGGTTTAATTCTGACCAGGAAAAGTTCAATATTCTTTTTTTCCCCATTTTTTCTTTTTCTTTTAGATTCCACTTTAGAATTAAAGTGATTGAGAGGCACACTCAAAGAGAAACTCATTAGGATGAGCTCAACCTCTGCTGATAATGATTTGGAAGTTGATGTTATTTTCAGGGGTCAGTTTAAGATCTGGCATTTTACTGAGCCAAATCCTCTGCTTAATTATAGAGGTGCAATAATTGCAAGAGGAGTAGTTCAGTTAATAATTATAGAAATCCCAATTTAGCAAGAAAAACAGGGTAGAACAAAAGCTTCTTTCACCCAAGCTGATTGTCAAAAATGTTATATTTAAAATTTATTTATGCATTAGAATCAAATCCAGTCCCCTGAAGTCAATAGAGATGCTATTGTAAAATTGTTCATTCAGCCCGTATTCTATTAAGCTGGAGTTTGATTTGTAGAATACCTGTGGGAAAAAAAGTGATACAAGAAAGCTTTCCTTAAGACAGACTGGTGATATTTATTGACTTTAAAGGTGGGAAAAATAGCACACTGGATTTTTTTTCTGGGAAAACTCCAGTCTTTTAAAGAGAGGAAATCACAAGTATGCATAAATCAAGTGAGAATACTAATTTTCTTTTCTTCCTCCATCAGTCAATGAGTGTATAGAAGTTATTTGAGAAATGAAGATCTCTAGCTAACGTATGCTATAATTAATAAAAGAACCATGAGGAAATTTTAAAAAATATTGTTACTATCAAATGCCATTAGTTTTATGAAGGTTCTGATCCAAATTATTTAATTCTTTGTAGACAACCAAATCTCTCTTCGTGATTTAATGCTTATCTTTAAATAAATCATAGTTTTAAACTTTTTGATATCATGCATAGCAAAACTTTCTAAGTTACATTAAACGTATGTTTGTATCTAGTTCAATGATTTTTAAATGTTTTTAAAGAGGTAATTTGTGATTAAATAGAAACATATGTGTTTATGATTAAATTTTTATAAAGTGTTTTTGACTACTGTTAAATAAGTTAAAATTTTATTTGTTTTGTTTTATTGAGGAGGACCACACCTGGAAGTATTTAGGGCTTACTCCTGACTCTGACTCAGAATTTCTTCTGATGGAACTTGGGACTGGAGCAATAGCACAGCAGTGGGGTATTTGCCTTGCACGCAGCCAACATGGCCGACCTGAATTCAATTCTTCCGCCCCTCTCGGAGAGCCAGGCAAGATACCGAGAGTATCTCACCTGCACGGCAGAGCCTGGCAAGCTACCCGTGATGTATTCGATATGCCACACACAGTAACAGCAAAGTCTCCAATGGAGACGTTACTGGGCCCGCTCGAGCAAATCGATGAACAACGGGAGGACAGTGACAGTGACAGGAACTTGGGGAACAGAATGGCGTGCCTGGGATGGAACATGAGCTTGCTATGTCTAGGACAATCACCCTACTATTTATCTATAGCTCTGTCCCCAAGAAATTACATATTTAAACAATCTTTTTACACTTCATTTATGCTAGGAACAATAGTTTCTTCTTTATTTCAATTAGGAAAAATACTTCATGGCTTTAATCTTTCACTTTAGTTTTAATCTTTCACTTTAGTAGTTTTGGGAATAGAGAGCTCCATCAGCTGAGTACACCTTTGCATGTATGAGGCCTGGGTTTGATCCCTGAAATACTTGGTTGGGGTTCCTGAACACTGCTGAAAGTGGACTCTCACCACAAAGCTGGGAGTTCAGCCTGAGTACCACTGGGTTTGGTCAAAAACTATCAGAAGAGTGAAGTTTTACTACATTCTTGAGGATAGTATTAAAAATTTTAGAACTACCTCTCTATATCTTATTATATGACTAAACTGCCTCTGGTGCAGAACTAGGAATAATTTCATTAAATATATTAAGGCTTAAGCTAGAAACATGAAAATGTTGTAATCTTTCTGCTATTTTCCATTGAATATTATGTGTGGCAATATAAAGAAAGATATTCAGTGTCAATATTAATATGGTCTTATTTCAAAATTTCTCACTTCCCCCAAATATAAATATTTTTCTGCCATTCCTTCTCAAAAATACCCTAATGATTTTTTGTTACTTAATGGTTTCCAGATCTGTGACTTAGTGAATATTCTATTTGCACATTTCACCTATGGGTAGTGGATTTATATATAATCTAAAGCACTTTCTCAATTGCTTTCTTGTTGGGCTTCTAGCCAAATATTGGGGATCTCAATCCTTCCATTCTGTGCTTCACCTAGACAAAGGTTATAGGCATCAAAATAAAGTATGATCTTCCTTCCCAGGGACTTTGGTTGGGGTTGCCAGTCTGCCATATCTTCCACCAACACAACTCCTACCACCGTCTCCTACCATTTTTCCTACTTGGAATCTGTGTTGGTTTCTAAGATGTAGGATGTGCTGTATGCTCACCAACATACTATGGGATCTTTAAGCTATATCTCATTCCTGGATAATTGCTGGTTATTCCACTTGAAACAAGGCAAGGGACATACACTAGGACATACACTATTGTGATCTTTCATATTGAGTTTTCACAAATTAAATATGGCAATTGGACTTTAGTGATAAAGAAAGGAGTTACAGAATTCCATATTGGAAATTGCATGTTCATCATGGAATTAAAACAATTTTGTAGTTTTCACATTTGTCAATAGAACCTTTCAAAACAAAACAGAGCAACATTTCTTTTTTCACTTAAGAAAACCTGGCTGGAGAGATAATCCAGTGAGTAAGACACTTTTCTTGCATGAAGCCAACCTGAATTCAATCCCCAACAGTTCATATGTCCTTCAAGTGTGTCCAGACATGCTTACTGTGCTTAAAGCCTAGAGTAAGGCCTGAAAAACTCCAAGTGTAGTTCAGCTCTCTTATTTTAAAAATGAAGAAAGTAAAGTTCTATGTAAGAATTTTATATCTAGTTATAAGCCATCAAATAATTTTTTTGAAAAAAGACAGACAGTATACAGTTGTAAACTTGTATGAATCTGGAATTGCTTTATTATTTAATTTTTTAAAATATTTTCTTGTAAGGTTTCTTGGAAATATTGGATAGAAGTGGAACACTGATTTTTACTCAGTATTTACTATGAGTAAATGTATATAACTTTGATTTAGGTCCTGTTACCTTTATTTGACAGTATAGAAAGTTATACTCAAATAAATTAAAGATTTCTACTTCGTGAATATGTGGAAAAGCCAAAATTTAAAGTTTGCTCTCTTTTATTTTTTATTTTATTTTATTTTTTGTTGTGTATCATGCTCACTTTGGATCCTCCATATTCACTGCCTGTTCTCTACCTTCCACTGTAGTTTAATATTATCCCTTTAATTAGTACAAAGAAATGTTTCTACTTACTTCCCCATATAATACTTTAACTGGCAAAGTTTTTCATAATCTTGCTCAGCTGAGTGGTTCTACTGTTGTTTCAGTAGTTGAGCTCAGAAGACTAGAAAGAGCACAGTGATTTAATTAAAGGTTTGGAAACACTTTGAAAACATGATGGTTCTACATGCTCAAATTTCCTTCCTCAGAACCAATCAGATCAGATAATAAAGACAAAAACTGAAAATCTTAAAATTTAGCTTTCAAACATTCATTGAGTCTGATTTTTAATACTTGTAAAATAAGCAACACTTTCAATAGAAGTACTATCCCAAGAGGAAATTAGCAGAACATATTAGATTGCAAATTTTAATAAACTGGTATTAGTGTTATCGCTTTCAAGCAGAGGACAAAGAGATCATTCGGTACACTTTCTGAGACATTATAGTGTCTTATCAGCTTCTGTGACAAACCACTCTCGAAATCTACTGTCCATGCTAATTACTATGCTAATTACTTTATAGTCTTCCAACCATGTGTCTACCTTGAAGACAACAGAAAGACTAAAAAAACAATGTTCTGTATTTTCAATAAAAGTCAAATACAAGCAGTTCTCATTCAAAATAGATGCTAATGCAGGGAAGCATGACGTCTGATTTTCAAAAGACCAAGTAAATATATTATCTAATTAAATTCTACACATTGTTTGAAAGCTGGTCTTTGTATCTAACTTGTGTTTCTAAAGCACAATATTACCTCACTAATAAAATAAAGGCAGGAAATAGTGGGGACACTGAGCAGTAGATTTGGAATGCTTCGAAGTATCTGTCAAATGAGGTCTTTGTACCATGGCAGGACTCGAATTGACCCATATATAATTTTAGGTAAATTGTTATTTCCAATACTTGTATAGCTTTTTATAAAGAGCATTTTGTAACCAGTATATTTAAATCTTACCATCCTGAAACCTGGCAAATGTCAACTGGATGCACATTGAAGAATGCAACTGGCATACTTGACTAAAAGGCAGTTATAAAATTCAGTGTTTGCTAGGTGTTTCACCAGATCTACTTCTAAAATGAAGGATAGGATTTTAGAAAATCTAGGTAAATTTTTTATCCCTTAACCTTAACTATGCTATTTACTTCTTTACTTTTTCACTTTAATTTTGGCAAAGCATCAGAATTACCTGATTAGGATTGGAGCTTTTTGTTTTTTTTGAAGTAAATAGATTTTATTTGGAGGATTTTTAGGTATGGAGGGAGGGAGAGAGAGTGAGAGAGTAAAGTTAGACACAAAAGCATGAAAGTACACATCTCAAAAGGGGAGATGCGGGCGACACACGTGCTCGGGAACCACATGTGCTCGGCCACATGGGCAGCATATGGGCTCAGGCAGCATATGCGCACCAGGATTGGAGCTTTTAAAGGGATTGTGATGCCAGCTTAAAAAGAACATGGGCAGGTGCTTGGGGAAAAGGTCTGGCAGATTGCAGGTACTTCTTTCTTAAGAGGCTCTTTTTAAATATTTTTATTGTTTTGTTCTTATAGCTGCCTCTGAAAGAAATACAATGCTATAGATAAAAGTAATTTTTAAGTAAGGTAAGGTAAGGTAAGGTAAAGGCCCTCCCGTTGATCGTCGATTTGCTCGAGCGGGCCCAGTAACGTCTCCATTGGAGACTTTGTTGTTACTGTGTCTGGCATATCGAATACTCTCAGTAGCTTGCCGGGCTCTCCGAGAGGGGCGGAGGAATCGAACTCGGGTCGGCCATGTTGGCCGCTTGTAAGGCGAACGCCCTACCGCTGTGCTATCGCTCCAGCCCGCCATCCAGCTGGAGCGATAGCACAGCGGTAGGGCGTTCGCCTTACACGCGGCCAACATGGCCGACCCGAGTTCGATTCCTCCGCCCCTCTCGGAGAGCCCGGCAAGCTACCGAGAGTATTCCATATGCCAGACACAGTAACAACAAAGTCTCCAATGGAGACGTTACTGGGCCCGCTCGAGCAAATCGACGATCAACGGGAGGGCCTTTACCTTTACCTTTATTTTTAAGTAAAATGTGATATATTAAACTAATATTCTGTAGGAATCTAAACATTATGTGAGGTATTGTGCTTGATAGAGTTACTATTAAAATAATAGTACAGTCGGTAAGGTGTTTGCCTTGCACACAGCTCACCTGAATTTGATCTCTGGCACCCTATGTAATCCCCTAAGCCCCAATAGGAGTACACTGTGAGAACAGAGCCAAACGTAAGCTCTAAGCACTGCACATGTGTCCTAAAAAACAACAGCAAAAGTTACTAGCATATTTTACTTTATCTGGAAAAGTATAGATGCTATTTTAGAAAGTGATACAAATATGAATGTATGGGAAAAAATCTTTTTTTCCATGTCCCTAATAAATTATAAATTAATAACTAATTATATTCACTAATAATTAGTATTATTTGATTACTGTGAAATTACTGCTGAATTTTTCTATAACTAACTCACTAACAAAATAACTTACAAAAGCAATTACATGCAAAAATGTGCAATATAAAAGAAATAAAATATCCTAGATTTAAACTACTAGATGAACTCAGTGAGATTGGATTATTATTCAGCTTTACTTGATATAGTAGCAAAATAATAGAATTCTTTCCAATTGTGATATGTGGTTTTGCTGAGGTGCTAACCCATAAGCTATAAATAACATAGACAGGGAGAACCTGCTCCAATGTTACTCAGTAAATTAATTTACAAAATAATTGACACTGCTTTCATTTTCTTATTAGATAAATAAAGGATGTCATTATTTTCCAGGGTCTCTGAAGAAAAAAATGACCCTTCTAGAACTGACTACTTGCATAATTCCCCATAAGCGTAAAAGGCATATTTGTAGGTTTTTCTCTAATGAATAAACATCTAAGTAATCAACAGTGAATTATCCCTTTATCATGCAGAATCATTTAGAGCTGACTGCTCTGACCCAAAGATAGTCCAACTTGAGCTCATTTTCAGTAACAGTGCCTCTCACTTCACAGAATAAAAGTAGAGGCATAAAAGCATAACATAACAACTTATCAATATCTGGTTTTTCATGAGTTTATACAGTTATTTTAGATACACAGACTGAAGTGGAAAACATCATAGACATTTTCAATTATTTCCTTCTAATTAGATATTAATGTGTAGTGGATAGGAGGATATAAGAGAATCAGACATGTCTTAGTTCTGTGTTTTCAGGAAGATATTAAAATCATCACTCCAAAAGTAGTGTAAATAGAGGAATTAATTTAGTATTATTTCCAGTTTTATACTAAGCAAGTGTAGAATTGGATTGCAAGTCATGTAGTAATGTTGGTCATCTATAGTCATGGTGAATAGTGCAAACTGTGTAGAGATCAGAACATGAATTAAAAAAGTTCTCAAGGTTTTTTCACATCAGATCAGTGCTGTTGCAATGCCATAAAAGACTTTGATGAAGATTATATGCATAACTACAAATGGTTGAATGAGAAAAAAAGAAAAAGGAGCTCTACAAATATATGTAATTTATAAAATCATTAATATTCTTTTAAAAATCGCTGTCTTATTCTTTGTATTTTAAGGAAAATAGTAGGGGTTGGAGAGATATTTCAGTGGGCAGGGCACTTGCTTTACAGAAGGCTGAGCTGAATTCAATCCTGGCAGCCCATATGGTTTCCTGAACACTGTCAGAAGTAATCCCTGTGAGATAAGCTAAGAGTAGATCCTAAACACCACCAACGTGGACTAAAAGTCAAAACAAAGCAACAATAAAAAAAAGAAAATAGATACTATCTTTGCATATTGCAAATTTTTGGTGAAAAATCACTTCTATGCATCATTGTGTAAAACATAGAAATAAGTTCATGAAATTCTGGTGATGAGAGCCCGGCAAGCTACCGAGAGTATTCGATATGCCAGACACAGTAACAACAAAGTCTCCAATGGAGACGTTACTGGGCCCGCTCGAGCAAATCGACGATCAACGGGAGGGCCTTTACCTTGTATTTGTCATTTAATAAATTTGGATTACCAGTAAGAAGTTTGTAAAACAGCATTGAAGATACATATATTTTAAATAAAAATTCAGAATATGGACATGCAACCTATACTGGGCAGTTCAGAATGTGACTTTTTTAATTTCTCTGGACTGCTGTTTGGTAAGTTTTTGTTTTCTTTGTTTGCTGTTTGAATTTTTAGAGAGTATTCACTTTAAAGTAATCTCAGTCCTTGTTGTTTTGCAATGTTTGAGAAAATAACTAGTGGAGCTTTAATGCTGTCTTGTTCATCAGAGTGAATCAGATAAAAAATTAAAAACAATACCTAGAGTGCAGCTTTCAACTTGGGTTTCTGTCTGTTGAATTTTAATTCCATGGTAATATTCTTGTTCAGACAGAAGGTAACTAAATAAATAAGTTCATAAATTCCACTGATTTCAGCAGGCTATGCCACTGGGGATGCATTATTTTTAGGCCAAAATATCATCAGTGTTTTACATGATTGCATTAGAGACTCTAGCCCTTCATGATTCCTTTCCAAGGCTAGCACCACCAGTTTATTAAAGACTTTGAACATTAATCGGAAAAGCAAACAAAAAATTCAGTGAGCAGCACTCTCAGATGATTGGTTGGTAAGAATATGACACTGGACATGGCACAGGTCACCTTCTCTGAGCTATTCAGAAATTTTAGCAGTTATCACAGGGTTCTACTTTCTCCTTTTCTGTATTTCAAGGAAATTCAAATGAAGATGACAATGAGAGATCATCTCACAACAGTGAGAATGACATATGTTAAAAGTATAGAACCAACCTGTGTTCACAGGGATGTGGTTCCATAAAGGTTGAGCTAAGCAACATTTCCACTGGTAGTGGATGAAAGTATTTTTTATAAGCAGATCCACCAACCAACTTGGATTTTTCCCATTATTTTTTATGTATCTGAATTTCTCTTGATTTGGATTTCCCTAATAATAAATGATGTTGAAGATTTTTCATGTGCCTCTTAGCCATTCCTTGGTCTTCCTTGGAAAAAATTATATTCATTTCCTCTCCCCATTTTTTGATGGAGTTTTTGAATTTTTTGTTGCTGATTATTGTGAATGTTTTATATAGCATTCATGCATGTATCCCTCATATCAACCCTTTATCTGATATGTTTACTTCAAATATTTTCTCCCTTTTAGTTAGCTATCTTTTGTTTTAGGCCATGTTTCTTTTTCCATGAAAACACTTTTTAATTTGGTGTGGTCTCATTTCTTTTGTTGTTTGCTTTTAGTTCAGTTGCCTTTTTCAGTGGCATTCTTTCATTAAAGACACCTTTGAGGCCCATATCTTGGAACACTCTGCCTATATTTTGCTCAATGTGCTTTATAGATTCTGGTCTGTTCCCACAGCATTTGATCCACTTTCAATTGACTTTTATATAAAATGTGAGATATGGATCTAGTTTTAATGTTTTACACATGATTATCCAGTTTTGCCAGTAGCATTTGTTGAGTTTATGTTTACTCCATTTTATACTCTCAGCACCTTCATCAAATATGAGCTGACTATATATGTGTGTTGGGGGGGTTGTCCTTGGATATTCTATTCTCATCTATTGGTTAGAGAGTCTCTCTCCATTCCAATATCATGCAGTTTTGATCACCATGGCTTTACATTATAATTTCAAATTAGGTAATGAGAAGATACCCCTCAGTTTCTTATATTTTTAGTATGGTTTTGCTATTAGTCCCAAGAATATTTTGTTTCCTCTTCCTTCATTTCCTTTTCAATGTAGCTGTTATTAAGTAGCAGATTGCCCAGTCTCAGATGTTAGAGTTTTTTCCATATCTTCTTTTTATTATTAATTTCATTCTCTGTAGAATTGTGGTCTGAGAGTCCACTTGGTAAAATTCTTACATTTGTAAATTTATATAGGTTGTCTTTTGCCCTAATATATGACCTATCCTGGAGAATATTCTGTGTGCACTAGAGAAGAATGTGTACTTAGCATTTTGATAATGTAAGGCTCTGTGCATATCCATTAGTCTCAAGTCTTTTAGTTCTTCTTTTGGAGCTTTTATGACTTTACTGACATTCTCTCTAGTTTACCTAGCTAGCTGGAAAATGTGCACTGAATTCTTTCACCACTATTGTGTTTTTATCCATATGTGTCTTTAGGTTTGTGAGCAAAAGCCTTACAAACTTTGATAACCCTACATTTAGTATGTATATGCTAAAGTTAGTGCTTCTTTATCTTTGTTCCTTTAACCACAGAGTAGTGTCCATTCTTATCTCTAATTGCTCTCTTCAGATTTAATGCTTTTGGTCTAATATGATAATGGCTATCCCAGATTTTTTTGCTTTGTCTTTCATTGGCTTGTGTAATTGTTTTTCACCCTTCTATTCTGAGCCTGCATGTATCCTGTGATTTTAGATATGTTTTCTAAATAAGTAGCAGATGAATGGACTTTGCTTCCTGATCCATCCCATCACTCTGTGCCTTCTGATGGGAGAGTGTTGGTATTCAAGGATGTTATTGATATAAAGGACTGTGTTGCCATTGTACTGGGTAGAATAGTTAACTTCTACAATTGTCTTTTTGATTTGTATAAGTTGTCTTTTAAGTAGTTCATTCAGGGCCAGTTATCACAATTGTCCTCAGCTTTTCTTTGATAATGTTTTTATCCCTCCCTCTCATAAAAATGAGAGCTTTGCAAGGTAGGAGATTCCAGGTTAAACGTTTCTTTCATTCAGTAATTTGAATATGTCATTCCACTCTTTTCTTGCCTGTACCAATGTATAAAGGAGAATTGTTATTCTTATGTTATCTCTCTTATATATAAGATTTTTCTTCTCTCTTGCTGATGTCAGAAGTTTGTCTCTCACATTGGCTTTGCCATTTTTACTACTATGTGTCTTCTTAATCTGTTTGAATAATTTTAGTACTCTTTTCACTTCTTGAATTGTGGAACTGTCTCCCTCTAGAGAGAAGTGGAGAAATTCCAAGCTGCTATCTCACCCAATACTAGTTATTTCCCTTTCTCTTCCTCCTCACCTTCTGGAATTCCTGTAATTCGGAGATTATTGTTCTAGACTTTCTTCTTGAAGTATCTTATATTTTCTTCCTTTCTTTGTTTATCTTTCCTTTTTTGACATTTTTATCAGTGCTTGTCTGTATTTTTTCTTCAAATTTGTCTTTGCAGTTCTCCCCCTGTGTGAGTCTGCTACTATGACTTTGTAGGGTGTTTTATTAGCTCCTCTTCAATTCCATTAGTATGAAATCCTCATCTTCTGAAAAAGTTCATATTTGAGCTAGTTTAATTTTTCATCTGGTGATTGCTTAATTTTAACAGTAAGTGTTTGCTTAAATTCTATTGCCACTTCAGTGAATGCTGATTTTAGGTCCTCATTGACCACTCTCAGGTGTTTCGATGGGCTTGGGGACTTGCCTAGGTCTGTCACTCTCCATGATACCAGGTGATCTCTTTATTTTCCCTATTGTTCTTCAAGTTTTGTGAATGTTGGTGGTGGGGGTTTTGAGTTTCATGTTCTTGAGTTCGGATTTCTTGCATCGTTTATAGGCAGCTACTAATACTATTTCTGCTATTCAGGTTGTTTTTCTTAACATGCAGTCCTATCTGTGAATGCCACCCAAATTATCAGCTAGTTTCTGAGTACAGTTAACTGAGATGTAAAGGAATAAGCTATCTGGAAAAGGAATTCCATGTCCCTGCCCCCTGAGCTATATGTAGTAATGTTGTTAGTGTCTGTGCAGTTTTGGGTTTAGAGAACACACTGACTTCAAGTGGGTCAGTCTCTGACCTAGGGGAGTCTCCAGTGGTACATGACAAAGGGGATGGGATACCCACATTCCTAGCATGTTAGCTGATATGTGCACGTTTTATGCCATGGAGGAACTGGTCTGGGATTCAATGGGCATGCACCTCGTTTTAAATTTTCTATGTAAAATTGATTAAAACACTATACAGTTATTTTGAATGCCTCTTTGTTACCATGGGTAAAACTCTGAATAAAATACACCTAATCCCTTAAATCAGAAAAATTACAGTCCAGAAATAACTACATCTATGTACCAGTGACATACTGTGAAGAATCCTATGTGATTATGCAATTAGGAATATAATATGGTTCGGGGATTATATACAAGGAAAATGTTCCTAAATAATTGACTTTTATGGGGCTGGATAAATAGTGCAGTGGGTAAGGTGCTTGCCTTGCATGCTGCTGACCTAGGTTTGAACCACACTGCTTCATATCATCCTCCAAATCCCACCAGGTGTGATCTCTGAGCACTAGGATAGTAGTAAGCCCTGAGCACTGTTGGGAATAACAAAATAACTTTTCAGAAGAAGATTAAGAGTTGATTTGGGGATAAACAAAGCTGTGCACATTTCTTTCCAGTTGGCTGTTTTTGTGTTCTCAGGGTCAATATCCAGCAGAGAATTTCAGGGTCATTTAAAAGTTGTATCATAATAACCAAGATCCAGAAATGACTCAGTGTCCAACAACAGATGGATAGAAAAAGAAACTATCACATGCACACACACAATTTAAGTTCTTTAATGGAAATATATGTACTTATATATGCACATATATATGCACACTGTAGCACTGTAGCACTGTCCTCCCATTGTTCATCAATTTGCTTGAGTGAGCACCAATAATGTCTCCATTGTGAGACTTGTTGTTACTGTTTTTGTGCCACAGGGAGCTTGCCAGACTCTGCCCTGTGGGCGGGATACTCTCGATAGCTTGCTGGGCTCTCTGAGAGGGATGGAGGAATAGAACCTGGGTTGGCCACATGCAAGACAAACGCCCTACCCACTGTGCTATTGCTCCCCTATATGCAGAATGATATAAGATTCAGCTATGAGGTCAGATGGAATTTCATATTTTTCTGCAACTTGAATGAGATTAGAGTATTTGTTCTGAGTGAAGTCAGAAAGTTAAGGATAAGTGCCAGTTTATCTCATTAATTTGTGAAGCATAAAAGAAAGAGATTAGGCAAGTCCCCATAAAAAAAAAAACCCTAATACCTAATCAATAGAATGAGAACTGAGAAGACTAGAGAGAAAAGAGGAAAATGGACTGTGGTATAATGGTGGAAGAGTCCAGAAACATTAGTGGAGGGACCTGTATCGTGTTTCTGTGGCTGTAACATAGTGACTTCATTAGCACTTTAAACTGGTATTTTAAATCAATAAAAATAATTTTACAAAGAGATCTGTTAACATAATGTGGAATAATACAGAGTTTTCAAGCTTAGGTAATTCTACATAAAGGGACTAGATAGGAGGTAATTTGCTCTGATAGAGGAAATAAAACTGATCAATCCAGAATATGTCAAAGAAGAAAGTTATTGTCTTCACAAGAAGCTAGAGATGACAGCAGAGATCAGTTTTTTCAGGAATTTGAAAGCCATACTAAAAATAAGACCGGACTCTAAAATTATGAAGAACAGTAAAGAGAGTTGAACATGGAGATTTTAAAAGCTATTGGACATGCATATCAGATTGGTTCCTACTGCATACAAGTCACTGTGCTGGTAATTAGAATACAAGGTAAATTTGGTGTGGTCCTTGTCTTTGAGCTGCTCACCATCTTACCTAAGAAGCATTATAGAACTTGTTCCATTACAGATTTTAAAGAGTTTTGAATTTAAGTAGAAGTGAATCAAGAATGAACCAAGTGTTATGGGAGGTCAGGAAAGATTATAAAATAATTGTTAACTAAGTCTTTGCCTGAGTATAATAATGTGTTTAAGGGAGATGGTATTTAATTCACAATCACGATCACGATCATCCTGTTGTTTGTCAATTGCCTTGAGCAGGCACCAGTAATGTCTCCTTTGTCCTAGCCCTGAGATTTTAAGAAGTGCCATATTCAAGGCTCTTTCAGGGTTAGGAGAATGAGACCCATCATTGTTACTGGTGTTTGACATATTGGGTACGCCATGGGGGTTTTGCCAGACTCTGACATAGATACTTTTGGTAGCCTGCCAGGTTCTCCAGAGTAAGAACTACATAGTAAAATGTCCGGGAGCTGGGTTTTATAGTCTCTGGGCCTTGGCTGTTGATGGGATTACACAGCGCAGGGGACCAGTTGGTGGGTGTGACCCCGGCCTACTGGCCTACTGGAGGATGGAGGATCTGGGTGGAGGATGCTCAGCCCCGATCCGAGCAGGCTTGAAGATCTCAATTCAAGTTTGAAATATTTTTTAGTAGAATTATCAAGATATCGGTCAAGGCAGCCTCCAAAGCCTATGTATATAGTTACTTAGTTCACTTGCAGAGTTGCCTATAGATTAGAAAAGATGGAACAAATAATGACTATGGATAAATAATGGATATGTGTAACAAAGAGACAACTTCATTATACAACTTCATAATATATGGCAAGATTCATATAGTTTGTCTTTGCCATGTTAAGTAATGAGAGATATTAAGAGATTTTCATGTTGTGTTATTTGATACTTTTTAGTGACTGTATACTAAAGAAAATCCCTCTCTGTTTTTGCATACAGAAAGAGCCATTAAATATGGGCCAGTTCTCAGTAATACAAGTTAATGGCATCACCATTTTCTGTCACTTTTCAAAAAATCTACAAAAATTTCTACTTATTCAACAAAATGTTAATTTATGTTTCAGGAAAAAGAACATGGAAATTTATATCTCAAGGTGATCTATTTCATTTTGGATGTGAGTTTCATATCAACCTAAAAAATGGAACACATTTTACACACACACACACACACACACACACACACACACACACACCATCAAATTCGTGTAAGAAGAAGAGCAAGGTACCTATTTATCATGTTCCTGCAATCACTATTGAGTGATATATTGTGATTAAAATTTTTTTTAATTGGCAGACTTCTGAAATGCTAGGGGAATTGGTGACAAGATGATGGATCAGTTTCTCTATGTTGGCTGGTTGATCCAACAAACCTTAATCAGATATTGACATTTGTCACTCAACATCAGAGGCCTCTAGACTCTTCTTCTGATTAGTCAAATACTTCACCCCTCTTTAATTAATGTTATAAGATCAGCTCTTCACAGAGATGCTCAAGGGAGCTAAGTTTTATAATATAATGAAAAAGAAGCTTACTTAACACCAGGTGAATGAGAAAAAAGTGAGCATAAGGGAAAAAGAAGAAATCAATGAAAGTGTTTGAACAGCTTAACCCTGTTGGTTCTTGCATGTTAATAGATTATTTATGCATCATGCTGCCAGTGAGAAGAAATTAGTATGATTAACATTTTCTGTTTATTGACTGCTCATCACAAATTGCAAAAATGTTCGCATATATTTTTGCTTATTACCTTGAAAAATCATTGACAAGAAAGGGAAGAAGAACTCATCTCTTATGTAGGCTCATAAGTTTTATTCTAAAGAAAAAGAGGACAAATGAACAGAAATCTTTTTTTTAGTACACTGAGAGGAAAAAGAAATCTTTTTTATTTCACCAGAAATGTCCTCTAAAATACATGGTTAGGAAGGAACTTTGAAGTTTGACATGAGTTTAATCTCATTCTTTAGTTAATAGTCAAGGATTTTCAGAGTACTTGTGATGTTGAGAGAAATTTTCACCTTGCCTGTGCCTCCTCCCACTCTAATAATTTCCTGCTTTCCTTTACCATAAAACTTCAATGATCCCCTGTTTAGGAAGAGAGCTGCAAGCCAATACTGAATAAAAACAGTAAAGGAGAGATGCTGGTAGAATAATATAGAATGTGGTTATATTTCTACATTTCCTTAACAATTCCATATCTTATCCAGGTATTATTTAGAGCAAACAAATGTTTTCTCAGTGTAAGTCTTAAAGCCTTAAAGAGAGTAGTGGAAGGTCAAGGGTGTCTTGATTGTGATGATGTGCAGTGATTTGTTCCTCCATACTGAAAACTTTAGCTATATTATAACCATGTTACTTAAAGTATAATAAGAATAAAAATTAAGTTAATAAAAACAATGACAAAATCCAAATACCACTGCTGTATTTAATAATCATAGGATCAAAGACAATACGTAGGATCCCAGAGTTTGGATGATTTCAGTGCACTATTTGTTTTTTGAAAAAATTGAAGTAAATATAGACTCTGGAAAAAATAGAGATTTAGATTTCAATCTCAGGTACTTTAATTTCTGGTAAGTAACCTTGGACAAGACCTAGAAAATTAATACCTCTTAGAGATTGTATGTGTGGAGGGGTGTGTGTGTGTGTGTATGTGTGTGTGTGTGTGTGTGTATAAATCAATCTATCTACCTATCATCACCATCTAAAAATGTATAAATTGTCCTTCCCTTTACCTCTCCACCCTCTTGACTTCCTATTGATTGCTTTAATGAGGCTGAAAAAGCCAAAAAAAGGAAAAAAAGATAAAAATTCTGCTTTTGTTAACCAGTGCTGGCACGGATGTGACGAGAAAGGGACCCTCCTTCACTGCTGGTGGGAATGCCGACTGGTCCAACCCTTTTGGAAAACAGTATGAACAATTCTCAAAAAATTAGAATTTGATCTCCCATTTGACCCAGCAATACCACTACTAGGAATATATCCCAGAAAGGCAAAAAAGTATAGTCGAAGTGACATCTGCACTTGTTTGTTTGTTCATTGCAGCACTCTTTACAATAGCCAGAATCTGGAAAAAAAACCTGAGTGCCCAAGAACAGATGACTGGTTAAAGAAACTCTGGTACATTTACACAATGGAGTACTATGCAGCTGTCAGAAAAGATGAAGTCATGAAATTTACATACAAGTGGTACAACATGGAAAGTATCGTGTTAAGGGAAATGAGTCAGAAAGAGCGGGATAGACACAGAAAGATTGTATTCATCTGGGGAACATAAAGTAACAAAATCAGAGACTAACACCCAGGAGTGGCCCAGATTAGTGCCAGGAATTTTGCTCCATGACTTGGAGGCCAGCCACACGTACTAGGGAAAAAGGAAGCTCAGATAGAGAAGAGAGCACCAAATAAAGGGTGTTGGGAGGATCCTCCCAGGATGGGAGAAGCATGCTGAAAGTAGGCTATAGAGCAAACATGATTGCCACTCAATGCCTCTCTTGCAAACCGCAGGACCCAAAAGGAGAGAGAGAGAACAAAAGGGAATGCCCTGCCACAAAGGCAGGGTGGGAGGGGGGGGGGGACGGGGAGTGGGAGGGATGCTAGGACCCGTGGTGGTGGAGGATGGGCACTGGTGGAGGGATGGGTACTTGATCATTATATAACTGAAACCCAAGCACAAAAATTTGTAAGTCTATATATAACTGTACCTCATGGTGTTTCACTAATAAAAAAAAGTTAAATAAAAATAAATAAATAAATAAATAATTCTGCTTTTGTTGCTAACTAAGCCTCCACTTTTAAGGAATATAATCATGCTTGTTTTCTTAGAAATAATTACTGGATTCAGGAAAGGATTATAGTTTGGGAGTCATATTGTTAAATAACCAATGCTTAGAATTCACACAAATAAAGACAGTATCATTTGTTACAAAAACATTTAGGGAAAGTTCTTGTGATATAAATTCAAATTTTATTCCTAGGAAAGTATCAGATGTCTTCTCTATTTGCAGGTTATACTTTACCCGAAGTCAAAGAGAATGCAACCAAAGCAAATATCACACTGTAAAACCTTGCAGAAGGATCACAGAATAGAAAATGATTTATATACAGATTTCATTTGTAAAGCCAAAACTACTTTAAAAGTTTTATTTTATCAAACATATATTCACAAAATATACATACGGACATATAATTTAAAAAGACAGAAACATATAATTTAAAAAGATGAATAGGGGCTAGAAAGATTACTGCAGCAGATTGGGCACTTGCACATGGCCTCCCCTGGTTCGATCCCTGGCACATGTGGTTCCCCCAATTCCTGCCAAGAGTGATTCCTGAGTTCAGAGCCAGGAGTGAACTTTGAATACAGCTGGGTGTGACCCAAAATCGAAATAGTACAGATTTATATTTAATAAAAGCCAAATAACAGTAAAGAGCTTACAAATAAAAATATAAAAGTCCTATTTTCAAGAGTATCTACTTTGTTTTATTTCCAAACTTTTATTCAATTAGCAGATACTAATTGAATTAATCATTTTTGATTAATTCAGTATTAATCATTTTTTTGTTTGTCATTGTTTTGGGTCAACATCCCATAGTGACCCATGGGCTGCCTGGTGCTTTCAGAGCTATCATTGTACCCCCAGCCGCAGACAGATGAAGCAATGGGGACCACAGTCAGTTTGTTAATAAGTGGCTGTTTATTCAAGTCTCACAAGTTAATTATAGAAAAGTCATGAAGAATTGGAGAGTAGCAATTACACATAGGTGTGGCTGAAAATTATCATAAACAATGAGTGGATGCCATGTCCTTTCAGGGGCAGTTCTTCTAGGAGAGCCACCCAAGGACAAAATCACATCTAGGCATTCCAGCACTCTAGATTCCTACTAGGAGACCCACCCAAGAGCATAATTCTATCTAAGGGCATATTGTTTTCTCCTTTCACTTGTTAATAATGTATTTAAACAATCATACTGATTTACTTCTTAATAATATTTCTAGTCATTTTTTATAAACACAGTAAAAGATATACTTGGCTTACAGGGTGGCTTTTCCTGGGGACATCTCACTATATATCCCAGAATACATTCCTCAGGCCTGGTTATTTTTTCCCAACCCCAACAGCGTCCTCATTCAGTTACTTCTTTTTGGGTCACATCAAAATTTGTTTCATGACTCTTAGCTTATATACTTAGGTTACTTAGCCTGTCTCTATTTGTTGGATAACATTGGGTTGTCCTTGCTCCTCCCACAGGGGGATTAGGTTTATTGAGTTATTCCCACAACCATGCCCCTGAGGCACACCCAATTCCATCAGGCAGTAATATCATATATTGCTTTTTTCTTGTCTTTATGTCACTTGCATGGTTTAGCAATGGCCATTTTGTATAGACACGGGAGACAGTTGATGCTGTGCTTCTAAAACATGGGTGTTAATTGACTCCAAATGATATTTACTCCTGGGCACCCATCATATTTACCTGACTTAAGCCTCAACTGCCCTTACTTCCTAACATCCCCCCCAAAAGAGTGTCCCAATGAAGGGACTGGATGGACCCTGGGAAGCTGTAAGTACCTTGGCATTGGAAAGGGACAAGCTAAGCACCATAAGTATAGTTAGTTAAGAGCACAGTCATGGAACAAATTTTGTCATGACCCAAAAATAAGTAACTGAATAAGGACTCTGCTGGCATTAGGAAAGCCTAACCTGACGCGTGAGGACTGCAGTCTGGAATATATAGGGAGATGTCCCCAGGAAGAGTCAACCTTTAAGCTTAGTATATCTCTTACTGTGTTCATAAAAAATGACTAGAAATATTATAAGAAGTAAATTTACTATGATTGTTAAAATGAATTACTAGCTGAGGAGAGGAGAAAGCAATATATCCTTGATGGAATCCCACCAGTGAGTGGATCTCCTGGTGATCTAGAGTGCTGAACCCTCAGATGAGAATTTTGTCCTTATTTAATTTAATCTTCTAGTACCTACCCTGAAGGAGTGACTTTACCTCTGTTTGTTGTTATGACAATGTACAACCCACCTATATGTACACCCACCCTTCATGATTACTATATAACTATGCTGTAAGGGGTAAGAAAGGAGAGAACAAAGAGAACTACAGTAAGGATGATGGCACTAGGATGATGGAACTATAATGACTTCTACTAGGACCAAAACTATGTCTACTATTGTGCTGTAAGGAGAGATATTGGATGACTCGGGAGAAGAGAGAAATAAACTGTCTGCCAACCACCCTGGGGTCCTATTTCTTTTGCCCTTCGTCCATCTTTCACCATGGAACAGCCAGAGAACTGCTCTCAGTCATGTAACATTCGAGTCCCAAGTGTCCCCTTGCTTTTCTTCAAAACTCACACTTTTCAATGCCAGGATAATTTATGGCTTGCCCTGGTTCCATCTTTATCACTTAGAGGTACTGCAATTTGGGGGTGTTAAGAACTAATGGCAACTGAGGATTAAGGCAAGTAACTATGATGGATGACCATGAGTAAATATTATTAAGTCAGTTAATTCCCATGTTACAAAAGCATAGTATTAACTATCTTCCTGTGTCTCTACAAGAAGGATGTTACTCTAAAATCAACTATGCAAAGGACATAAAGGAAAGAGAAAAGCAATACTGACTTGCACATACAAAATACAGAGCCATGATAGGATTTGATTTACAGGTTACAGCATCTGATTTGGAGATATTTGTGATTAACTCATAGGGTAAGAAGAGCACAAAGCAGAGGATAAAGATAAACACAGAGAATTGGGAGTGCCCAGATGGAGCTGGGTGTGCCTCGGGGCACTGTGGTGGGTGTAATTCAATACCCTAAACTCTGTGGGGGGGGGGGGGAGAGTAAGAAAGGACAAACCAATGTAACTCTCTAGAATGCTTAGAACTATAATCCAACATTTGTTGATTTTATATTATAGTGATTTTAATTTACATATTTCACTGTACCTATACACATTTAAATACTTTCCTTTCAAAGTAACTATATTATCATTGTGTTTAAATCAATGTTCAGTGCTTACTTACTGACTTCCCTGTGAAACTATGGTCTCCACATACACATGCACACATACTCTCTCTTTCTTTTCTCTGTCCGAGCAACTTTTTTCTCTATTTAAGACCCTTATTAAATAGATGAAATATCTCTTTCTTGATATCACATTGCAGGTAAAAATTTTAAAAAATAATAGGGCTGATATAAAGTCTACCTGAACATAGATTCTTATATGTAATCTCATATTTCTCATTGATGGCATATGATTTAGTCATCTGTGTGAACTGAGTTTTCTTTCTGTACCTGATTTAATATCTTTGTTCTTTAAGCAGGAAATTTGGAGTGTTTGTGTAGGGAATATTTTTCAGTGCTGTTGTAGGTTAATGGATACCATCTTTAATACAGTCCTCCTGATAGCTACCTTTTAAAGCAAGATAACTACTCCTAAACTTGCAGAATATATAATATATAATTATGGTACTCTCACCAGCACTTCAAAGTTTAAATGTACTTACTTTTCTCTTTTGATTCAACTTGTAAGTTAGACTTTAAATGAAAGTAGGAGGCCAGAGCAATAACTCACTGGATAAGATGCTTACCTGGCATGCAGTCTACTAAAGTTCAACCACCTGTACCCCATAAGTTTCCCTGAGTCCTGTCAGAGGTCACCCCTCATCACACCACTGTGTGTGGCCCCCAAATGAAACAAAAATTACAAAGAAATGAGATAGTATATTTACATATCAATTTTAATCAGGTTTATATAGAGACAGAACCAGAATATAGATTGAGTAACCCAAGACCTTGGCAAGAATTAATATAAAAAGGGGGAAAAGTAAAAAAATCAGGGAATGCAAATTTTTCTTACCCAGAAGTCTGAATCTGTGATCAAAGTCTTTGCTGTTTACTTGCAGTCTATCTCTTAGAAGTTTTTATTTAGTGCTAGTATCTAACTTTAATAGAGCTGTTGAAGTTTCAGTAGTAACAGTGAAGATGGATGGCTGATTTTGAACTTAGTAGAGAGATGAAGTATTCTCCTATTCAAATTAGTCAGAGAAAGGTTGAAATTGGCATTAAGAGAAAAAGATAATGTTAAATAAAATAAGAAATCTTCTGGAAAAAGAAAGATATATCTGTATTTTAAAAGTATGGATTGAAATAACAAGAGCTCTTTATGATTTAGAAGTAAAGTGTAAGTTTAGGGTAAAAACAAAGGGTAAGGAAAGGAGAAATAATAGTATAGCATTAAATAGTTTACTAATGACTTTACAATACCCTACAGGAAACTGGGTGGTCCATTGAAATGCTTTGGAGGGCAGAGTTATATAATCCAAGTTACATTTCAAGAAGATTAAACCTTATGCATTACAGAGGATATTTTGAATTAAGGGAAAAGAATGGAGAAAGAGACCAGTTGAGAATAATTGTCATTATCCAAAAAAAATGTTGATGAAGATTTTAATTAAAACAACAATAGCAATTGAAATGAAATACATTGGGGACAAATTAAGGATGTAAAATGTTAGACTTGTGTGACTTGATGAGAGAAGTAATTGGGCAACACAACAGATCTCAAGGAAAGAAGTCATATAATTCTATTTTAGTTTCCCTGCTTAATAGAACAAACTAATTTATTTCACAGTATAGTGGGCTTGATTGTGTTCCCCTAAAATATATGTTATGCAAGGATGTTACAAAAATTACTTTAGCTACCAGGGACAATACTGGATTAGAAAAATGACATAAAAAGGAATATTTTTCATAGGGAACTCTATCCACTGGCTACTCAGCTTTGGTCCCTTTATCCTTTTTCTGAAAAAACAGACTCAGTTCTCTTAACTATTAACCCTCCCATTTTGTAGTTCTTATTAATCAGAAAATGCTGACCTCATTGCCTTCTGTAGATAAAGATTATTACTAAACAAATGTGAGTGCATAGCCTTTGTCTAGCAAGTCTTATTGATCACAGTGTGAGAATATGACCTAAATTGGCTCAAGGCTTGTTTAGAAGTACTCCTTGCTTAGTGGAAATATTTATATTGTAATCTTATATACTATCTGATATATGCTTAATTTACCTAATATGTACATGTATATATACACAGATTTAAATCTAGAATTATATGTATGTGATAGTACCCAAATATGAGAATATGAATATTTTAGTTCACATAGCTATGCTAAATATAGTTACAATATGCAAATTTGGTTTCAACCTTAAAGGAGCTGAGTATAAGAGTTTCCAACAATCACCACTATACCTCACAGAAGGTAACCTACAAAAATTATAAAAGTGAGAAAAAATAAGAATTTTGAGAATCAATTATAAAGCAGAAAACTATAGAGGTGACTAGAATTCATCCCAAGGCAGTAGGATTTGCTAGAGAGAAGGAGGTGGAGGCAGTCAGGGATGAAGGCTTCTGGAGCAAAGGCAGGGAAAATTTGAAGAAATTTGTTAAAATATTTATTTATTGAAACTCAGAGAGATAATACAATGAGTAGGGAATTTGCCTTGTACATGATTGACCACCACACATGGTTCCAGAGCCCCACCAGAAGTGATCCCTATACACAGAGCCAGAAGTGAGCCCTGAATAATGTGAGGTTTGACTCCAGAACCAAAAACTAAATAAAATATGGTCATTGAAGAGACTGAATTTAAAACTCTAGTTATAAAGTATTGTATGCATAAGGTTCTAAGTTGAACCCTTGGCACTTCAGAAGAAGAAGAAGAAGAAGAAGAAGAAGAAGAAGAAGAAGAAGAAGAAGAAGAAGAAGAAGAAGAAGAAGAAGAAGAAGAAGAAGAAGAAGTAATAATATTATAAAATAAAACCTTTAATCCAGATGGTTCAATTTCATCCATAATTCAAGGGAACCATGTTTGATCCTGCCTTGGCATGTTACTAGGACGACAATTATGTCTTGTTGGAGTGAGATTTTGATGTTTAATTTCTTCTATCCTGTTGATCTAAGTAATTGATTATTTTATGATCCCTCTTCTTTTTGCCCATCAGGTTTTAAAGATTATGCACTAGAATGTCTACTCCAATGCCCCTAACACTAGATTCTCTTCTTTTCCTTCAAAGCAAATGTGGGGTGTATTGCCAGGAGTGCTAGCTACAGAGCCTATAATCAGTAGTAGCTCACTGTCTCTTTTAAAGTGCATTATCTTAAAGCTTTTCTATTCCTCTTTTTTATTTGCTTAATGCGTCTGACAAAGTCAGGGTAGACATAACAGGACGCATGCCCTTCCTCAAGACATACTACTAATAGAATATCAATGTTCACGAAGAGCATTGATTTACAACCCACAGTACTTTGACACAATCTTAAAAAAATTCCCCTAAATTAGAAACAATAAGCAGAATAATGTAAACTGTGATACAATTTATGATCTTTTAAAGTAAGGAAGATTATTTTTAAACAGTTGAAAAAAATAGTAGGGTATATAACAATAATGAACTTTACAAAGCAAGTAAAAAAATGAAATATTATCTAGATAAAACAGTTTAAATTTTAGAAAGACAGCATAGAAACAATAAAAAAATGGATTTAGGGCCAGGGACATTGCTCAGTGATAGAGCACGTGCTCTGTATGTATGAGGAAATGTGTAAAGAAACTGATAAAAGTGCATGAATTCATAAAAATACAAAGGAAGAGAAATATTTAAAGTTATGGAGATACTTTTTACAGAATTAGTGATAAATAACTTCATTTTGTAAGTGCCCATTAGAGTATTTACGGGAAAAAAGAATATATGACTTTTATAGGTAATTCAAAATTATAATAAAGTAGAAGATGAATAACATATTCCAAAAGCTTTCAGAAACACAGAAAAGACTAGTTTTTGCCAAAGAAGGGAGAAGAATCCAAATTATCTGCTCCCTTTCTCCCACCCACAAAAAAAAAAATTCAGTATCAGTTTTCTCAGGAACAATATACAAGAAGGTGGTAAAGGTAAAGGTAAAGGCCCTCCCATTGATCGTCGATTTGCTCGAGCGGGCCCAGTAACGTCTCCACTGGAGACTTTGTTGTTACTGTGTCTGGCATATCGAATACATCATGGGGAGCTTGCCAGGCTCTGCCATGCGGGCAAGATACTCTCGGTAGCTTGCCGGACTCTCCAAGAGGGGCGGAGGAATCGAACTCGGGTCAGCCATGTTGGCTGCTTGTAAGGCGAACGCCCTACGGCTGTGCTATCGCTCCAGCCCACAAGAAGGTGGTAGAGTAAAATTTATTGTGGTAAAAATAAATATAACATAAAATTTATTACTTTGAGTAATTTTCATTATATAGTTCATTGAGATTAATTGCATTCACAATGTTGTCTGATAACAATAGAATATTAACAAAATTTTAAAAACTATTTTAACCTAGGATTTATTTCTTGCTGAAATTTTACTTAATGTTAGGGTGCAATGAAATTTAACATAGGCAGTGAACATAGGTGAAAATAAACTATAGCACGATTCTACACCATACACAATAACTAAAATAGGTTAAGGACCTGCATGGTAAACATGAAATCATAAAACAGCTAAGTACATAAAATACATTAAATATTATGTATTTTCTGATTTCATGAAGAACCGTGTGTTGTATAACTTTTGACATTAGTCTTAGCATAGTCTTTGTGAATTTTTCTTCGGGAGTAAGGGAACAAAACTACAATAAGCAAATGGGACTACGTTAAACTAAAGTCTTCTTCATAAGAAAAGAAGCCATCACCAAAATAAAAAAAGGCAATTTTGCCTGTGAAAGAATACTTATAAATCATGTATTCAGTGGAGTTCATGTCCAATTAAATCAGCTTAATCAGTTGATGAATAAATAGCATTACTCTTACATTAAAAATAAATTAATAAATAAATAAAAATAAAATCATGTATTCAAAAGGAATTGAAATCTAAAGCATACAGAGAACTTATAAAAAATAATAATGACAAAAGCAAAAAAAATTTAAAAGTGGGAAGATCAACAAAATAGACATTGTTCCGAAGAACACAGTGTACCATAGATATATATATCTATATATATAGATATATATATATCTATATATATATAGATGTCATCATCAGTACTTATTAGGGAAATGTTGATCAAAAACACAATGAGATACCATCTTGTAGTTCCGAGAATGTCTATTGACAAAAATTTAAAAAGCATTCAGTGCTGGTGGGAATGTTTACTGGTCTAGCCTTTTTAGAAGACATATGGTAATTTCTAAAAAGCTTAGAAATTGAATTTCCATATGACCCAGCAATTCCAATTCTTGGAATATATACTCCAAGGACAGAAACACACAGTGCAGAAAAGATATCTGCAATCTTTTGTTCATTGCAGAACTATTCTGGAAACAATTCATGGTTTTGAGAATAGATGATTGGTTAAAGAAACTTTGGTACATAAACAATGGAATATAGCTTGGCCATAAGAAATTATGAATGTTGGAGCCAGAGCTGTATTACAGCAGGTAGGAAATTTGCCTTGCACACAGCTGACACAGGCTCGATCCCTGGTATCCTCTATAGTACCCTGAGCACCACCAGGAGTAATTCCTGAGTGCAGAGCAAGAAGAGCAACCCCACAAACACACACACACATGAAAAAAAGGAAAGAAAGAAAGAAAAAGAGGGAAGGAAGGAAGGAAGGAAGGAAGGAAGGAAGGAAGGAAGGAAGGAAGGAAGGAAGGAAGGAAGGAAGGAAAGGAGGGAGGGAGGGAGGGAGGGAGGGAGAAAGAAAGAGAGAAAGAGAAAAAGAGAGAAAGAAAGAAAGAAAGAAAGAAAGAAAGAAAGAAAGAGAGAGAGAGAGAAAGAAAGAAAGAGAGAGAAAGAAAGAAAGAAAGAGAGAGAAAGAAGTAAGTCATGCAATTTGCTGCTATGTGGATGAATCTTGAAAGTATGCTGAGATAAGTTTGTCAGAGGGAAAGTAACACAGAATGATCTCTGTCATAAGTGGGATATAAAGAAACTTCGTAGGGGAATATCAGATGCATAAAGAAATAGAAACAAAGAGCAGTTCTGGTCTTCAGTAGGAAGTTTACCACTGGGGTGAGGAGGAGTAATTTAGGAAAGGGAACAAACAGTAAGAAAATAATTGAGGGGAAAAGCACCTGCCATAGGGGTCTTCAGCTTGGTCTCAGGTTGGAAGTGAACATTGGAGAAGGGACTAGTGTTGGGATATCAAGTTACTTTGTAACTTTGTAGTTCATAGTATTTTTTTAAATCTTTATTAGTAAAACACCATGAGGTACAGTTGTAGACTTACAGATTTTTGTGCTTGGGTTTCAGTTATACAATGATAGAGTACTCATCCCTCCACCAGTACCCATTCTTCACCACCAGTAATCCCAGTTTCTCTCCTATCCCCCATCCTCCCAATCCCACCCTGCCTCTGTGGCAGGGCATTTCCTTTAGTTCTCTCTCTCCTTTGGGGTGCTATGGTTTGCAAAAGAGAAACTGAGTGGCAATCATGTTTAGTCTATAGTCTACTTTCAGCGAGCATCTCCTATCCTGGGAGGATTTTCCCAACACCCTTTATTTGGTGCTCCCTTCTTTATCTGAGCTGTCTTTTCCCCTAGCATGTGTGTCTGGCCTCCAAGCCATGGAGTGAACCTCCTGGTATTTATCTCTGCTCTTCGTGGGTGTTAGTCTCCTATTTTGTTACTTTATGTTCCCCAGATGAATGCAATCTTTCTATGTCTGTCCCTCTCTTTCTAACTCATTTCTCTTAGCATGATACTTTCCATGTAGTGCAACTTGTATGTAAATTTCATGACTTCATCTTTTCTAACAGCTACATAGTACTCGATTGTGTATTTAAAAAATAATAAAATAACGTTGGCATTGATGTAGAGAAAAGAGTAACACTTGGATACTATTAATGCTTATGAAACCCAATCCAGTCACCCCAAGAAATAGTAGGCTTCCAAAAATGAAAATTACAATATGACCTTGCTATATTCCTCTGCTTATATGTATACAATGAAATACTACTACTAATAGAGAAAGCTAAAATATTAGAAATGAAATAAATCTGGTAAAAACAAGAGTGTGACTTCACTAATATGTTAAACACAAAGAAACAAATATTATAAAACAATAATTTGCATTATGAAAATGAAAAAATGGTTACCAATGAAATATGAACCGATATCTTAAATACATATAGGTATATTAATATCTGTATATCATAAAATTTCAGAAGTATTACTGAAAGGCAATTGTGTTAAAAGTTTATAAGGAAATTTTCAAATATATAGAAAAGAATCTAGGAAATGATTCAAAAGTGATTAAAAAATCAAAACAGTATGTTATATATGTTACTTAAATTTTTGTGGTATTTCCATTATAGACATTACACTGGAATAAAAACAGAAAGCACTGTAGCACTGTTGTCCTGCTGTTCATCAATTTGCTCGAGCGGGCACCAGTAATGTCTCCATTGTGAGACATGTTGTTACTGTTTTTGGCATAACGAATACATGGGGAGCTTGCCAGGATTTCTCATGTGGGCAGGATACTCTCAGTAGCTTGCCAGGCTCTCCAAGAGGGGCAGAGGAATCGAACCCAGGTCAGATATATGCAAGGCAAATGCCCTACCTGCTATGCTATTGCTCCAGCTCCAAAACAGTAAAATGGTATTCAATTATATCTTTATTTTCCATGAATCATTTTAGACTCTTACATTTTCTTAAAAGATGAAGCAACTTAAAATATTTTCTTTACTTCACTAAGCCCTTATATTCTGCTTCTTCTTTTTACCCTTTTCATTAGCTGGCAGCATGAAGGGAGGAACTTAGCATTTGCAAAAATTGTATACAGCGAAAGGATAAATCAATTGGTAAGTGTGTTGTTATTTCTATGTGGAATACATATCACATAGGGATGAATTAAACAATTTAATTTTCTTGCAGTCCCAGAAACTAAAAGTTCATGATAATAGTGTTTGTAGTTTGTGTTCTCCTGGTTTCTCTCTTGTTCTGGTGGACTTTTTGGTTCAACTCTTACATAGGCTATTTCCTACCTCTGTCTTTTTTATTAAGGATACTAGTCATTAAAATAGTGCCCCAACCCTTTGGCGTCATTTCCCATTATTGACCTTTCAAAAAAAGCTTTTGTATTTAAATGTATTTGCATGTAAATTTGTATTCACATTTGGATTTTTAATTTACTTAAATTTACATTTGAATTTTTGACTTTTGAAATTAAATTAGATTATTTGGGTGATAGCTCTATGGGACTGAACTATTAGTTGCTTACTTGTGTGAGATCTGTTTAAACACTATCACATTGAATCTGAGCACTATTGTGGGGATTTGTGGGCCTCCAGCATCAACAGAACCCCAAAACACCATATTGGTCCAGTTCAGTATTGAACTGTAAGACCAGTATCACTGGACTGAGTATTACCCTGGACCTCTGAGCATTGTTGGGGGAAACCACTCTAATAGATGTGTGGTGTTGAGAAAACACAGGTCAGCCTGTAAGAGTTCTCTTTTAAAAATCTTTGCATGAAGTAGTTAGATGCTAATTCCAAGTAACAATCCTGTTAGGAATCATTGAGTAATAGACACTTTTTAAAAGGTTTAATATGTATTGCATCATTCAGTGCTCACAAGAAGTCTGTGAAGTAGGTACTAATTTTTTAATCCTAATTTTACAGTTGAGAAAACAGAGTGTTTCAGTAGTGTTTTAAAATCAAATAGGTAGAAAATGAAAACCAGGCTAGAAACCAGCCTGACTTGAGGACCTGTCCTTCAAAACCCCATCTTGTTCTGCAACTTTCTCTAAGCTGAGGAAGCAGGCATAAGCTCATGCCAGTTTTCCAGCAGTTTTTTTATCGATGTTCATTATGAATGTCAAGATGCTCATTCAAAAAGCAGTGCTTCCAGGTTTTTTCCTCACCTGAACTTGAGGGGTTTTCTTTGAGATATCTTAATGGTAAGTTAATTGAGAGCACAGCTCTCAATTCCTGATATTGTACACCAAGCAAAATAAATTGAATTGACAATGGAAGATGAGTTGAGGTCATTTTCCCCCCCTGTTTACCTCCTTAAAGAAAATGAAATATGTGCACTGAAACAGAAGTTCAGAAACAGATCAAGGATGAGTGTTTTGAGAATAGAGGTAACTAGTAACTTCCTTATTCTTATAGATTTGTTTGATGCCTGAGTTCAGTAAATTTTCATAAAAACAGAAGGGATTCAGCAAGGCATAATGTTAAGGTATTTGTCTTGGGAGAAAAGATTTGAGAGCATTAATTTGTTATTTAGAGGTAAAGAGCAGTTCTTGTAGGTTAGCTATTCTATTTGGGGCTTGGAGTGAGAAGTGATTAACATTTCTTTCTGTTCAAGCACACTGTAGAATAAGACTGGTAGAAATAAAAGGAGCTGTTAGACTTGAAAGCAGCAATCAAACAAAAATGGGAGCTAATAGGAGATAGAGCTAATGAAGTTACCAATTTAAGAATTATTTTGATCAAGTTTATATTTGGAAAACATATTTGGGGAAATGCTAGTTAAGACTACAAATACTTTGAAAAAATGCCTAAATTATTTATGTTATGCAAAATATTTGAATTGAAAAACCAATGAGATTTTCCTCCTTAAACTTAATCTTAAATTCCAAAGTCAGCCTTTCTGAATATATGTGATTTTATATTTTCTAAATTATCCTTCTGGAAATCAGTTGAAATATCTAACTCTAAAGAAAAAATCTCTATGATGAATAAATGTCTTAATACATTTAAAGGATACATACAGATTTGTATGAGCATGTTTTGTCTGTCATCATCAAAAAGAGGTATATAATTAAGATGTAAAATTTCTTTTCACTCATTCCTGAATCCTAAATCCCACATTTTCTCTAGTATCTTCAATTATTAATTTAATATTTGATATTTGAATTGTTTTCCTGTACTTTTATATAGTTACACATGAATTTACTTTACCCCAGCTCTATTGACAAATAATTGGCATGCAAATTCTTTACAAAATTAATACATTGATGAGTGCAGACCTACACATACACCAGAGTACCATTTCACAATCAAGATAACAAATATGTACATCCCTTCTAAAATTGCTTGTGTCACATTAGTTATTTGTCTGTTTTATAGTAAAGACACTTAAAACAGAATCTGTTCTTTTAATATTCTTTCCTTTGGGCAGGTCACACCCAATAGTGCTCAGGGCTTACTTCTACCTCTGTACTAACCCAAGATTCATTTCTGACAGGTCTCGAAATTATGTGTGGTACTGGGGATCATATACGCAATATCTTTCTTTTAATTGTAGATAGTCTAGATATCATCTTGTATAAACATAATGCATGTCTGTGTGTGGAGTGGGAGGTTGTAGGGGCTGCAAACAGCATGTTCTGAGGTTATTCCTTGCTCTGCAGTCAGGATTTACACTTCCAGGGGGCCATATTGGGTTCAGGAATTAAATCTCAGTCAGCTGTTTGTAACAAAAGCACCTGATCCATTAGCTCATCACTCTAAACCAATATAAACATAACTTTAAGTCCATTGAAAAGCAGTTCTCCAGTCATCGCTCACTTTTTATCCGCTATCATTCTGTTGTCTGCTTCTATAAGTTAGAGTATTTTAGATGCTTCAGGGAAGAGGAATTATGTAATATGCATCACCCTGTGACTGAGTTATGTAATTTAGCTTAATATTTTCCAGGTCCATCCATGTTGCTTCAAATAATATGATGTCATTCACTTTAATTTTTTTTAATTCCAGGCAGTGTGATTTACAATATTGTTAATGATGAAGTTCTGTACCTATAATATCCCAACACCACAGCCTATTCCATATTTTCTTAACTCCTCCATTATTTCAGTGTTACCACCTTATCCTCCCCACCATGTTATATGCAGTTTTATATACCAGTTCTTTTTTTTAAGTTACAAAACTTTAATGTTTGTGTTTCAGTCATACAATGATCCAACACTCATCCCTCCACCGATGTACATTTTCCTCCACCAATGTTCCCAGTATCCCTCTGCCTGCCCAGTTCCACCCCTCCTCATCCCTTATGGCAGACAATTTCCCTCTTACTCTCTCTCTACTTATGGGTATTATGGTTTACAATACAGATACTGAGAGGCCTTCATGTTTGGTCCTTTATTTACTTTCAGCACATGTCTCCCATTTCAAGCAGTCCCTCCAAGCATCATTGACTTAGTGATCCCTTCACTATCCCAGCTGCCTTCTCCCCCAGCTTACAAGGCAGGCTTCCAACTGTGGAGCAATCTTCCTGGCCCTACTATCCTTGGGTGTTAGTCTCATATTATGATATTTTATATTCCACAAATGAGGCAGTCATTTGTTTTACTACAAAATAAGTATGATTTGATCTTGGTACACAACTTTCAGACCTTAGTAGGAGTGTTTTTCTTCGGAAATTTAAAAAAACTGAATTCTGAAATACATATTCTCGAGTGTTTTAAGAAGGGTTTTGTGTGTGTGTGTATATATATATATATATATACATATGTGTATATATACATATATGTGAGTACTGCTTTTCAGACATTGATTAAGATGATTTAATTGGGCATGAACTCCACATTACATTTTTTTAAGTTTTTATATTGGATATCCATCATGAGATAGACCGTTACAAAGCTGTTCATAATTGGGTTTCAGTCGTAAGAGTTGATCCAGTACCCATTCCTCCACCAGTGTACATTTCCCACCACCAGTGTCCCCCATTTCCCCACCACCATTCCCCAACCCCACCCCAACCCCAGCCTCTATGGGAGGTGCTTTCCTTCTTGCTCTCTCTCTCCTTTTCCCTTTATGCATTATGATTTGCAATGAAGGTGCTAAGAGGTCATGGTGTTTGTTCAAGGCATTCGATATTTTTGTCAGGACAGTAAGGCTGGAGTAGCTTTTCAACTGGGTGGAAACTTTGGGGTATGGATGTGACTGTCGAGGCTTCTGGAAGTACAGGGAGGTGTGTGGTAGATAACCCATCCTGACCCTGAGGAAGCCTGGAGATTTCAGTCACAAAACCTGCGTACCAAAGTTTTCAGCAGATTATGTCTTGGTGAGGACCATCCTGAGATGGTGGAATCAGGCTGGAGGTACAGTGGCGATTTTGGATTGTGGAAGCAAGCAGCTGCCGGGGGTTCTGCTTGGGCAGGCATAGGCCAACCCTCCCCCCTCCAATTTACCCTGGTCTGTTCATCCATGTGCAGGTCCGAGCTTAACTGCGGCTTTTGATCTCTTTTGAGATTGATTTATGGGTCTCTGAAGCAAGGCTGATAGTAGAACTTATGGGTGGTGCTGGAGTTGATTTGTAGGGGTGACTGCCAGTACTTCCATGAGTATTGGGAAATGGGGGGGAGGTAGCCCATCCCAACTCCGAGAATGTCAGAAGATTTTAGACACCACCTGCATACCAGAATTTTCAGCAGGTCATTTCTTATCCCATTCCTACTTTGGACAAACTGGCAGGCTACCGAATGTAACCTACCCACATGGCAGAGTCTGGCAAACTCCCCGTGGAGTACCCAATATGCCAAATACCAGTAACAATGATGGGTCTCATTCTTCTAACTCTGAAAGAGCCTTGAATATGGCACTTTTTAAAAATCTCAGGGCTAGGACAAAGGAGACGTTACTGGGGCCTGCTCGAGGCAATCCTCGAATAACAGGATGGTTGTGATCATGATCGTGAGTGCAGTCGTGAAATTTGCTTATGAGTGGATGCTCATGATCAAACTAAGTGACATGAGTCAGAAAGAGAGTGACAGATATAGAATGACTGCACTCTTACAGACCAGTTTTCAGTTTCTGTTGCATTGGTCATTTGTCATTCCCTTACTTGTTCAATTTTTGGCACTGTATATTGACCCTTAATTTCCAGAGGCGGTGATCCTTAAGCACTTAACTATATATATGTCACTGCATGCAAGGCAAATGCCCTTCCCACTGTGCTATCGCTCCAGCCCCATATAGATAGATAGATAGATAGATAGATAGATAGATAGATAGATAGATAAACTACTATGAACTTGTATATTTTTCTGCTATATACATACTGTCACTGTCACTGTCCTCCCATTGTTCATTGATTTTGCTCGAGTGGGCCCAGTAAGGTCTCCATCGTGAGACTTGTTACTGTGTTTGGCATATTGAATACATCACAGGTAGCTTGCCGGGCTTTGCTGTGCGGGCAAGATACTCTTGGTAGCTTGCTGGGCTCTCCGAGAGGGAGTGGAGGAATCGAACCAGCTTGGCTGCGTGCAAGGCAAACGCCCTACAGCTATGCTATCGCCCCAGCCCCTATATACATGCATACAATATATATCACATATACATAAAATGGAATATATATACACATTCTACAACTCAACAGCAATCTAAACAATAACTATTTATATGTTCTAGGGACATACATAGATGTTTCTATGAAATAGAGAAACCAGTAACAAAAAGCTTACAAAATACTATTCAACAAAATAATTAATCAGGAAAATGCAATTTAGAATCACAGAGAAAATATGATTCATTTTTATTAGTATGATTTTTAGCAAATGAAACAAAATACAACAAATATTGAGAAAGCTGTGAAGAAATTAGAGTTTTTGCACACGATTGGTTAGAATGTAAAAGGCTACTTGATGATTAAGTACCCTTGGTAAGTCATCTCATCTCTCTTTTACTTATTTAAACAATGTGACTAAAATGATAATTATAAAGTTAAGGTAATGTGAAAATAGGTAGAGACCAGGAAAATGTACATAGCAATAATCCAATGCAAATACCAAAGCAGCGATGATAAGTATATTTTGATTCATGCTCTACAATTTATATACACTTATATAAGTGACTTCTAGTGCCTTGGGTTTGCCTGCCATTTTCTTCTGTGATTATAAGTATTCTATAACTTTGCTAAATCATTATTCAGTATCTTGTATGTGCCTTCCTGAGCTTAAAATAGATATGAAGAAAAAGCAATCTCTCTCAGACTTTGACTTTGTTTCTTTTCCTATTATTTCCACCTTCAGCTTGTTACTTACATTCTTTTCCACTGTAATGTTGAAGCAAGTATTTTGTTCAGTTGCTGTGTTAGTAATAACAATGATTATTATATTAAAAACGTTTTTGGTTCTTTCACTTGCACCTTTTATATAACCTTTTAAAATTATGTTTTATCATGGAACAAACGTGTGTAGTGAAGAAAGAAAACAAATTTTAATGAATACAAGTATGCCTTAAATTTTTTTCCTATGCTATAGTTTTAATCTTGTCTTCAGAATTATTATTAAAAATCAAAGACTGAATTCCTTTTTACATGATTTTATCTACAATTCAACTTGGTAGTTTGCTATTATCAAAGCCTTTTTTAAGTCTAGTTAATGCATATATATGATCTCTCCAAGAGAGATTTTATTTTATTTGATTTATTATGCAACCAGCTCCTATTACATATGAAATTTCCATAAGCTTCTGTGAACAATGAGGTGGTATGTTCCATTCTGTAGAACAGTTACTGGGCTTGAAGAGTGCCCTACCCTTTCTGAACTTCCAGGTAAACTCTTCTTAAGTCCGTAACCATAACCATAAGACAGTCTCTGCAATACATTGAGAAATCATAAGATTAAAATTACACGGCGAGTATCTACAATGTACCAAGGACCTAAAGTATACTAAAGTTGTATAGAAGTGGTTTACCCACAGTTCCTATTTTAGATATTGGGTTTTAATGTAGCCCTTAAACTATTTTCAAAGCAAGGACAAATAAAAGTTATCTATTTCCATTTAACATTTCAGCTCCTTTACTTTTTTGTAGTCTTTTGATTAAACCAAATCAATCAAAAATGACAAAATATTTTATTTTTTCTGAGAGCTTGTCTCTTAGAAGATTCACAACAAAATATACCTTACAAACTGCTGTCAGCATCTTACAAATGACAGGGCTTTACCCATGCACCAAGAAGTTTGTACCAATGTCAAGTTGAAAATCTGCTAACACTTTTGTTCATACACATAATAGGACAGTTTTCCTTGGTATTGATAAATTTTTCTGTACCTGATTATTAAATCTCATGTTCTTTAAACTGCCTGAAATAGAAGTCATCATAATCCATATTTATACTTATCAGACATTCATAAAATGCTAAAATTTGTTGAATTTGGTATTATAGATATTTTAGTATGATAATTATAATTTCTGCATTGTAGAGTTAAGTCTGATAAAACCACACATATATATATAAATACAATATGGCAAATCAGAAAAAGAGTGCCTGATTTGGAAATAGGTATCTGAGCATTTACTAGGAAGTAGTAACATCCTTAATTTGAGATCAAATCAGTAAATCTCCTAATTTGAGATTAAATGTATAAATAGGAAGTAAGTAAAGATATAATAAGATAAGAATTCTCTTTACAACGAAAGGTACTATAAGTGCTGAGGAGTCTGAATACGATAATTCTGAAAAGGCAAGTATTTCAGTTTGACCCTATTTAGGATAGATAGGATAGATAGAACTATTAATAATCCATCTCCAGGGAAAATAAGGAGACGCAGTCTTGTTCTTCATTAGGACTGAACTAAGAGTTTGTTGTTTATCTTGGGAACCATGAAAGTTTCAATTAAGGGAATTATCCACTTAGGATACATAATCTACCAAACTTACAAATTTTCAAATTTAAAAACAGATTGAGTCTATACATAATATTAAATAATAGAAATAAGTTTCTATACTGTCACTGATTATATTTACTCCAGAAATGCTATAGTTTCTTCTTCTGAGATAATTTAGGAAAACCAGAGTACAGTTATGACTCAGATTTGTTTTATTTAGTTGATAAAAACATGCCTAGAATAGTAAGAGAATTTAAAGGAAAGGAAGGGCCCTCTGCTACTCTAACTCCCTTCCCCTTAGTGCCTTTCCTAACTCAGAAATGGCATATTGAACATTAAAGGCTCAAGCACTCTTTAAACAGCTCACTCATCTAGACAGAAAGTCACTCTTATAAAGAACAAAAGTTGAGATGCGTAAATATTTTCTCTGTCATATTATTTGAAGGAATTTTAAATTCCTTTTAATGGGAGAAGATAAAAAGATATACAAAAATATCTAAGCCTAGGGCTGGAGCGATAGCACAGCGGGTAGGGCATTCGCCTTACAAGCGGCCAACATGGCCGACCCGAGTTCGATTCCTCCGCCCCTCTCGGAGAGCCCGGCAAGCTACCGAGAGTATTAGATATGCCAGACACAGTAACAACAAAGTCTCCAATGGAGATGTTACTGGGCCCGCTCGAGCAAATCGACGATCAACGGGAGGGCCTTTACCTTTACCTTACCTAGTTATTATCCATCACAATAATATTTACTTTTTTCCTTGAGAAGACAGCCTTTAAGATATATTTTCTTAGGAACTTTTAAATATATATAATTCAGTATTATTAATTAGTTTACTATGCTGATATCGTGTCCTGAGTTCTTCTTTTATTTTGCAACACAAAATTATTTCCTGAATTCTAGTTTTACTCTTTTTGTTGTTGTTTTTTTTTTTTTGCTTTTGCTATACAATACAACTCACGATAACATATTGCCCCATGTATATGACTGTTTATTGTATTGTGGGACATAATATTAAGAATTGTCTGTGAAAAACCACTGAAATAATCACAATCATGTATTTCCCACCACGATCAAACTTTGTTTTATGTTGAGGTTTCCAGAAACCTTTAGGTCAAATCTGCATGAAGGACGCATCTTAAATACCAAACTGTTGAAATAGATTCTAATTTTTCAAAACATAACGCAAAAGAAAAAAATAGACAAGTTTTCTTGTCAACAATCCCTTTGATCTCATGGACATTCCCTTGAACTCTTTTGCATGAGAGCATAACAACCACATTTCTTTCTCTTTTGAAGTAAACCCATTGCTCATGTGTCATCTTCTTGGGCTCAAGGTCATGTTGACAGATCTAGACTCTGCCATTAAAAGCCACATATCTGGATGCCAAATTACTGAGGCAGATAAACGTGTAGAGGGCACTCATAATTTAGATTTAGCCTGTTTTTTAGTTCTTAATAACTCTTTTGAATTCCATCCTCTGGAGAACATCCCTATTTCGTAGTGACACCAGTTACACGGTAGACAAGCTATTTGTTATATTTCAATTTAACATTTGCAGGTATTTTGCACTGGGAAGTTTTTGAGATTTTTATTAAAAATATAATGAGAAACAAATAGGAATTAGAGGTCTTGATAATATTGTGTTCTAGAGTTTTTGTGTCATACTAGGGAATATTGACTTCATTTTCTAACCCACTTATATTTTTAGAACTAGTATCTCTTTAATGTCTCAATGTATATGAATTTTACATTAGAAGGTCTCAGGGATGATGGACACTAAAGATTTGTTTTCTATGATTACATATTTAACCAAAGTTAATTACATAAAGTAATATAAGGTGTAGCAGGAAAAACGGCTGAGAATTTACATTTTTTAGCCCTAAGGAAATCATTTCCTTAGGAGAAAAGAGAGGAATTTTAATGTACTTCTTGTCTGCATATCTTATCATATACTGTTTTAATATTAATTTGTATAGATTAATATTTAGTAATCTTGAAAATAATGATGAAGAACTTTGCATATAGGAAGAAAAGAGCAAGATATGAAGAAATGTCAAGTTATGCATGCAGTGAAGTCAAGACCTTCACTCATTTGATTCCCTTCCATTTCAGCCATCACAAGCTGAAGTAGTGGTGTTTAGAATATAGCAGAATCAGCATCTTTTCCCCATGATCAGTACAGTGAAAACTTTTTATTGTCACATATATTATAACTAATAAAACATTTTAAATGCATATTAAAGGATTTACAGTTGATTTAAATATGAATACAAATTTGAATTAGATTCTTAAATCATTGTATATCCAGAGAGACCTTACTGTTCGGAATGATAAGCACCATGCACAATGAAGTGCAAGTAAAACTGCACAGTTCCTTGGAAATTTCCGCATTATGGCAGCAAAAAAGTGTAGTTTATTTTTTCTATCAACCTGATCAATGATCTGTCACAAAGTCAGAACTCTTTAGCTAACTTAGTGCTAATGCAGATAATTTATGAATAGTGCATTGGGATGAATCAAAACATATTCATCACTATTCAGATGATTATAGAATACTCAATGTTGTCTCGTTCTGCATCTAGATATTAACCTATATAAACCAGCTTCACTGATCTAGAATTATATTGAAAAAATTCATAAATCAAGAAGAAGGTTTTATTTGCAAAGCCTATATTCTTTTATATGGTGGTCCTATCTGGAAAAAAAGATAAAGTTGTGTTCCCTAATCAGGCTTTTGCTAATGTAAGAATTCTCCTCCATCATTATCCAAAAGCTGCCTTCCCTTTCTTCCTTCTTTCGTCCATTTTATCCTCTCTCTTTCCCCCCTCCCATTTATCCTCTCTCTCTTCTACTTTCTCTACCTTATCTTGTCTCTCCTTCCTCTTTCTCCTTTTTCAGATTTACCAAAGAATGAATATGGACTGAATATTTTAATTAACTAATGTCAAACTAATGTGCACTGAACAAAGAAAAACTCAACGACTGCCATCTGAGACCTGATTACATATTATATATGATATATACATATACTATATGTATATATAATGGAGTACTCCAACTATTGTATATGACAGCTACATCCCAGGACAGTATCAACCACCACTACTGGTTTTTCCCGACATGGTTAAGCTCCAAGATAAATCTTTGTTGTTTCATCTGGTTTGGTCAGAACTCAGTTGCATTGTCTGGATGGAGGGATCCTGCTATTCCTCCAATTCCTAGTTCTTCAGAACTTAACATTTACAAAGGTCATTCCTTTGCCAGAGGAAAAAGATTGCAACAATTGCCAAGTTGTTAATTGAATATTTTCACAATTTGATGCTGTTGCTATTTTCCTGCAGAAATTATTAAGGCACAATATCATTGTTGATCAGTATCAAGAAGGCTGCACTCACTCTCTTACCTCAATGGCAATGTGTTCCTATTTCTCTTATGTGCAGATATTGTTTCTAGAAAACTTCTATAGGCTAGTGCATTTTGGCAAAAAAATTGATCATTTCTTCCACATGAGAAAATTAAAACATGTATCATCTCTGTTTTCATGTTTTCTTTTTGATTTCTTCTTCAGAGTTATCTGTTGAATGACCGGGACAAATAGATGAAATAATCCAGCAATTTCAAAATTATTAGTGCATCTTGACTAATTTACATTTCCCTAAACTTTTGATTCCTTATATCTTTTACATAGAGCATTGAAATCTACTTGCATTACAGTTAAAAATACTAGAATTGACCACTTATATCATAATTAGAAAGACCACAAGAAATATTCTAAGTAAATAAAGAAATCTGCTCAAAAGTGGCATGTAAATATACTTCTCGTAAGATGCATAACCAAGTACTTTAAAAATCCTCTTTTAGACGGGGGTGAGAGGTGAAAAAGAAAAAAAAAAGATGAAGTTTTTTAGAAAACTTTGACTCTCACTAAATACCCACTGGGAGGGAGGTGTTAGTTCTCCTGGACATCTGGCTATCTATGCATTACTTTTAACAGGTCTAATATCACCTGGGTAGCTAAACAAACATAATCTGCTGTGAAGAGGACTCTTATTAGCAGGATCCATGCTTAAAAGTTACTTAGGGTAAATAAATCCATAATCTGTGAGACATGGTTCCCTTGAGGACATCACTGAATCTATATAGTTCTCTGGATATAAAATGAATTTTTTAAAATGTCTTCAATGTTTCCTTTGTAGGAGAAACTCTTACAAAATGTCAACAGGAGAATTAACTACTTTTCTCTGCCATTAAGTATGTAATCAATGTAGGAAGAAAGGGCTGAAGAACTATACTTTACAGCCCTATAAGTCTGCCTACAGTTTTATTTTAGAGATAATTATAAAAATTTTATTCAAAGCATTTTCATGTTATCTCTCTGCTGTTTATAGAGAACCAAGGGACATTGTATTACAACTAAAATTAACTTTAAAATGAATTAATTTTATTAAAATTATTTGTCAGAATTCCAGTAAAAGTGGAGAAAAATGTGTTTTTTATAATTTGTCTTTTTGTGGACTAAAGTTTTCAGAGAGAAGATTTTCTAAACTTAAAAAAAATATTTTTGTTTATGGTATGGAATTGATTCTGAATTTTCTAAACTATGACTATGAATTTATAAGTTAATGTTTATATTTTCCCCATGTTTTGCATTTATACTAATATTTGAGACTATACTTTTTCTGAAGCATTGTCCTCCCGTTGTTCATTGATTTTTGCTTGAGAAGGCACCAGTAACGTCTCACAACAAATTGTGAGATTTGTTGTTACTGTTTTGGGCATATCAAATATGTCATGGGGAGCTTGCCAGGCTCTGTTGTGTGGGCGGGATACTCTCGGTAGCTTGCTGGGCTCTCTGAGAGGGGCAGAGGAATCCAACCCAGGTCAGCCACATGCAAGGCAAATGCTCCAGCTGGAGCAATAGCACAGCGGGTAGGGTGTTTGCCTTGAATGCGGCCGACCTGATTTGACTCCTCCGTCCCTCTTAGAGAGCCTGGCAAGCTACCAAGAATATCCCACCCTCACACAGAGCCTGGCAAGCTCCCCGTGACATAATCGATATGCCAAAAACAGTAACAAGTCTCACAATGGAAACGTTACTGGTGCCCGCTTGATCAAATCAATGAACAATGGGAAGAACATACTACTTTTTCTGAAATCACAAGTTGGAAATGGAAAAATTGGTGCGGATTTGGGACAAATTACCCCGTTATTGTGCTTGGACAAATCTTATTACTAAATGCTGTTATTTTATATATCTGCTATCTGCTGACCCCAGAGACTGAAACCCCAGAGAACCTATCTTTTGAAAACTCATCTACCCTGACATTTACAAATTTTGTACATTTGTGGCACCCAGAACTCTCATTTGGATTTTCTGTTTGATTCCAACTTTAATGTTTGCTTGCTTTGAAATGGGTCTTACTACATGTCATGTAAACCTACATTTGGAAGCCACCTATAGGACTACTTCAAGAATGTGAATATTTAATTAAAGTTATCTATTCTTATAAATGAGAGACTTGTCCTCTGAAATAACTCTCTGAATCAACTTCTAAATTGTTGAAAATCAATTGTATATGGTGGAACTCTGAGAAATTTCAAAAGCAGGACAATAGGGAAGTAAATACTGCCATCCTATACAAGTCTTTGACAAAGTTCAGTTTGATGGAAGGGGTCCTGATGGTTGACTAGTTAGTACCAATAAAAGATTATATATAAAAAACCTCTCCCTTAAGGTTATATCAATGCAAATCTTAATACCATTTTCTACTTTCAGTGGAGAAAACAAAATTTAAGTCTGTGTATCTTTCTTTACAGAGCTTTCTTGTCAACCTTCATAAGTGACCTTATCTTTCCTTACTAAAGTCCTGATTTTAGCTAATTTTATTTAAAATGGCTATAGAATCATTAAGTGGCATGTTTCATAGTTGTGAGGCTAAAGGATGCATACATATTAATACTTTTTCTTTACATTTATAAAAATAGGAAATTTAATGTTAAGCTTCTTGTTTTAGGCAAGGCTTCTTTAACAAAGTGGAAGCTTTTTCTGTAGAAATATAATCAATTAAAAACACATAAACAATGCCTGTTTATCTACATACACCATGTCTATATCAGTACATACATGTATAAGTGTATGTATATCTCTTACTGTATCTTTCTGGAGCGATGGAGAGGTAGATAGTATGGTCATCAAAGTACTGGAGTGGCTGTATTTTCCTTGGCATATTCAAATCATATGTTTAATCCTTCTTTATTTTCATTTTATACATGTGTTAAATTATCTAGAGTTGCAAAATAATTTACCTAGAAATAAAGAACTCAAAATATGGGATTTTCAATTAACAGTCAGCTGTATTACCTTATTATTTTTAAATTTTTTAAAGGATCAGATGAATTACAGTTTTAACCTTGGCCAAAGACAACAGAATTACACATAAATATTTTTGAAAATATTTGAACTAATTTAAAATTCTGATCCAGTACAGCACAGATGCCCCCCTCTCCCAAAATAAAATGCTGATACGTGGTATACAGTAGCTTAAAATTTATTTTTAGAATTTTGATTTGATTAAGTTTCACATGATTTTTTATTCTGAGAAAATGTATACTTAAAGATGAGAAACTAGAACAATTGAAACACCCTTCCCTTAGTCGTGACCTTCACTGATTGACATCAGAGAAGTCTTTCTTAACTTTGTTCCAGGAACAAATCCAGCACCTGTATAAACTTTGTTAAAAAAGAGGAAGAAAATAAAATGTTCTGCAAACAAAAGACTTTAAGGTAACTGGAAAAATAGCTCAAAGGTCTAGAACACATGCCTGGAGAGTGTAAGACTCCATGTTCTAGCCCTGGAACTACATGGGTCTCAAGCTATGCTGAGTATGGTCTGAGTAGCTCCCAAACACGACTGGACCTGAACATTGATTTTCTGGCCTACACAGCCAAGTTAAGAATCACTGGGAATGGCCTCTGAGTTCCATAATTTCCTCGTGGAAGCCCACTCCCACTCAAATAATAATAATTTGGTTGCATTTGAATTTAAATAGCAATTCTGGGATGTACACACTGATAGGTACCTGATAAAACATGCTAAATTTGATTTTTCTTATAAAATGTAAGATAACAAAATTACCTCTACAAGGTAATTAATGTGTGATTAAAAATAACTTGTTCTCTTTGATCTCTAAATCAATTTAAAACTTAAAGTATCCTGATCCAGGTTTGGACATTATTATTTCAGTATGTATTCTTTATCCTGAGACTTGAAAAATTGTTATAGTGTATGAACATATGTAAAAGAAAACATCAGGATTATAATTTTTTTTAAAACAAACTTAGATTAAGTTAACATATGTGGACTTTTTTCTTTCACTTGAATTTTTCTGATAGCTTGTGCATTATGACTGTAATAGGACAAGAATTTTTTTTCTGATGGAATATATAAATTATAAAAGTTTATGATTAACAAGAACGAAACTGTCCTAATGATATAATGATGAGAATTGTATGAAACATATAGTATGATATATGCACTATTTAATATTGTATTTCTGCTGGGGTAGTGTTCAGTACTTCCAAATTGTTATTTGTAAGATATTAAAAAGGAGCAGGGAAAGCCTCTTTAACAAATTATGCTGGCAAAACTGGACGGCTACATACAAAAAAATGGGCTCAGATCTCTGCTTAACTCCATGTACAAAAGTAAGATCTAAGTGGATTAAAGACCTCAACATCAGACCGGAATCTATAAGGTACATTGAGGAAAAAGTTGGCAAAACCCTCCATGACATAGAAGCTAATGGTGTCTTCAAAGATGTCACACCGCTGGCCAAGCAAGTGAAAACAGAGATAGACAAATGGGACTATCTTAAACTAAGAAGCTTCTGCACCTCAAAAGAAACAGTGACCAAAATACAAAGACAGTCTACAGAATGGTAAAGGATATTTGCCGAATATACATCTGACAAGGGGTTGATATCAAGGATATATAAAGTACTGGTTGAACTCCACAAGAAGAAAACATCCAACCCCATCAAAAAATGGGGAGATGAAATGAATAGAAAATTTCACAAAGAAGAAATCCGAATGGCTAAAAGGCACATGAGAAAATGCTCCACATCATTAATCATCAGGGAGATGCAGATCAAAACCACAATGAGATATCACTTCACACCACAGAGACTGGCCCATATCCACAAGAACAAAAACAACCTGTGCTGGCGTGGATGTGGTGAGAAAGGGACACTCTTTCACTGTCGGTGGGAATGCCGACTGGTTCAGCCCTTTTGGAAAACAGTATGGACGATTCTCAAAAAATTAGAAATTGAGCTCCCATTTGATCCAGCAATACCACTCTTGGAAATATATCCCAGAGAGGCAAAAAAATATAGTCTAAGTGATATCTGCAATTGTCTGTTTATTGCAGCACTCTTTACAATAGCTAGAATCTGGAAAAAACCTGAGTTCCCAAGAACAAATAACTGATTAAAGAAACTTTGGTACATTTACACAATGGAGTACTATGTAGCTGTTAGAAAAGACAAAGTCACGAAATTTACATACAAGTGGTACTACATGGAAAGTATCAGGTTAAGTGAAATTACTCAGAAAGAAAGGGATAGACATAGAAAAATTGCATTCATCTGGGGAACATAAAGTAACAAAATAGGAGACTAACACCCAAGAATGGCCGAGATTAGTACCAGGAATTTTACTCCATGACTTGGAGGCCAACCACACATACTAGGGGAAAAGGGAGCTCAGATAAAGAAGGGAACACCAAATAAAGATGTTGGGAGCATCCTCCCAGGATGGGAGAAGCATGCGGAAAGTAGACTATAGACTAAACATGATTGTCACCCGTTGCCTCTTTTGCAAACCACAAAGCTCAATAAGAGAGAGAGAACAAAAGGGAATGCCCTGCCACAGAGGCAGGGTGGGGTGGGGGGTGGATGGGGGTGGGAGGGATACTGGGATCCGTGGTGGTGGGAAATGGGCACTGATGGAGGGATGGGTATTTGATCATTGTATAATTGAAACCCAAGCACAAAAATGTGTAAGTCTGCAACTGTACCTCATGATGTCTCACTATTAAATTTTTTTAATAAAAAAATAAAATAAAATAAAAAGTCCCAAGGTAGAAATTTAGCCATACTTTCCTGCATTTCCATTGAATTATCTTATAAAATATATTTTGTGGGACTTTTTAGCTGTTTAATATGCATCATTCTGGACCTAACAGTGACTTGAATACTACATGCTGAATTTTTCCAGATGCACAACATAATAAATGTTGAAAAAAACTATTTGAAAGCATATTAACTAAAGTTCACTTAATTCTATGACTTTGGTGTAAATTTTCAATGCCATTTCACACTATGCAATGTTCCCCTGAATGGGATAATTACATTAGCAAGTTAATAGTCATTACCACTTGTTCTCAAAAATAATGAAAATATAAGACATATAGGGAAATGGTAAGCATATATCAATGTCTGTTTTTACATAGCTCATTACTATTGATAACATTGTAACTATAGTATGAAATGTGATGAATAAAAACACATTGAATTAAAAAATTATGAAACATGAACTAAAAACTTGATTATATTTAGAGGTTTTTAGCTTGAGTAACTTTCAGTTGCTAACATGTCTATTACAATGCACATTGTGAAGTACCTCGGAAAGGGTAATCTTTCATAGATAAGATGAGATTCTTTTTTCACTTTAGAAAAGAGAGCAGCTTTCCCACTGAAGAATGTCAGTCACACTGTAGACCCCACACACTATTTCATGCAGTAGAGAAGTGAGTTACAGTGAGATTTCAGGATTAGCCCAAAGATGATGTGTGAATAACACACGGGACTAGATATCAGAGGATCTATACACTAATCTTTCTGAGCTGTTACTGAAAAATAAAAGTTCTCCACTTTGAAGGAAGGGATCATGGTAAAACTTAGCAGCCTGATTCATCAACTGTTAACAGATGAGTATAAACCAAGGAAGATAAATTTCCTCAAGGGTTAACAGAATAATCAGATACTCCCTCATTCTGCCTTCTCACACTGAAAGGAGAGGAGCTGAACAAAACCCACAAAATTAAACAAATTACTTGTGGATTAGTACAGAATTTTTTTCATCAGATCATGGATAGAATATAGCACTGCAGAAATAATATATGAACTACGATAGATCGCAGGAGTAGCCACATCAGATTTGTCTATGTAATGACATTGTTGAGTACTGCTATGACCTCTCAAGGTCCCACACGGGCCTTTTATTCTAAGAATTTTATCTTCCTTTCAATTTTAATACCACGCTACATCCACTTTTCTTTCCAGTTTATTTTCTTCAGCTTTCTTCATTTTCTTAGATGCATTTTGATCTCTATCTCTACTTTCTTGGAGAAATCAATAGCTTGTTTAAAAAAAAAATAAAGATACCGGCAGCTGAAAGGCCAAGACTAATAGCCCTGTGCTGGCAATCATTGTGCAAACTTGGCTTATAAACCATGTATGACCTTTATTTCAGAAAGGGACAAAGGATGTAAGTGGATAATATAAAGAGAAAATATTTTTGTTGGCAGGGGAAAACAGGAAGTAAAAATGTCATTTTGATACTGAAAGTAATGTTTTAGGCATTTTATAAAATATGTTGTCAGATTTGTTTTTGAAATGATAAATGAAAACATCTTAAAATAATTGTTTTAGTAAAAGGTTCCTCAAAAATAAACAAGTTGCTACAGAAATTGAATGCAAATAGCTTTTTTGGCTTTTTTGGAGACAATTATAAGTCTGAAGAGGTCTTGCTTTGGAAAAAGCGATATAAAATTAGATGGCTTGAAATAATATTTCACTTTTTACTTTATTGTCAATAAAAATAACAGTAGGAACTAAAATAATATATCAACAGGGATGTTTTTCTTCTCAAAAATATGTACTAAAATTCTTTTCAAACTCTTTCCTTTGACAAAATAACCAGATTAAAAAAATTGTTGAATCAACTATACAAACTTCACTGAAATATCTAATACTCTCTCAAATTCATTGACATTGTTATTTTCACACAATGAAGCTTAAATTCTCTGCCATAAACTTAAATGTGATTCCCAAAACTGATTGCTTTGCCTTGTATTTTAACTGTCAATGCCTACCATCAAGATGATAGAAAGAGCAAGGTAGAAGTAAAAGTGAAGGAAGGAATGAGCATGGATGAAAGAGATACAAGTACAGAGAAATAAAGAAAGAAAAGTGAGGGAGTAAATTCTGTAGACTTAGTTTTAGGGTCTCAGTTCACTTGTTCTCCTGAAATAAGCTACCTTCTATTCATTATCCAGTATCTGAGTGATCATCATCCACTTAAATTTATCATTGTACAGAGTAAGAGCTGGAAAATTCCAAAAATCTCTGTTTTTCAAATGAGAGATCATGGTTCATTTACATAGAACCTACTTACTTAGGATATATCATCCATCATTACTTAGGATATATATACCATAGATCTTCGGTTTCCTCTGTGCATATTGAAAATGCATCTTGTCATTTTTGAATTAGATCGTATGTTTAGGGTCTATTAGAGGCTAGCAGGTCCTAAGCATTTAAAAACTCAGTTGAGTGTTTAGTCTAAATACTCCCCATAATTTTAGATTTTAAAAAATCCAGTTTTGGCAATTCACGGGCTTCAAATCTAATTTTCTTATAAATATTATTTCCTCTTTTCTCCTACATCTAATTCTACAATCTACCACAATCTGCTTAGACTCTGATTCTACACATCTTTGCACAAGCTATCCTTGATACGCCGCATACTCTGTTTATCATCTGTCCATCTATGTATATTTCCATTTGTTAGCAAATGATTGTGCCTCTAACCAGACGTTGAGTTATGAGAAACCTAAACAAAACCATTATATATCTAATGAAGCTAAGGCTATATCATCTCTAGTTAATGAGTGGGTTTCATTTAACTTAAACATGACTTAAGTCATCATAGTTTAGAAAACGTGATTTCAGGGAACAATATACTCTTCAAGTGATAATCAGAAATTAACTGTTGTTTAAAACCTATATTCTCATCATTTCAGTTTGTTAATTCACCTGGAAATCTGTTAACAACACCTTTTAAAATTTTTCCTTTGACAACAAAACTGTCTCTATACCTTTTGCAAATGGCAGAAAACTTGCCCTACTCTACATACATTTTTTTTTGGATTTCCTACACATATGTACTGCTTCTCATGTCAATATACCCCCTATAAACATCCATGTTAGCAAGTGCCATTACTATTTGAGGTTCTGTTTCTACATTTAATTTTGTACTGGTTGAGGATAGCAAAAATATCTTCACACTGTAGTATTTCAGATATTTGAAATACAATAGTTGGTTTCCAAATAATTACTGAAATAAAGGAGAGAATAAATAAACCTCTTTTAAGGGTCCTAGAATAGATAATTAAAATTTTATTAGGTATTTCTTTAGTCTCTCATTCATTTCTATTATTTCTTTCTTTTCAATTTTTCAATTTAGGTTTAAACATGTCTAACTTACCTCACACCTAAGAAGCTTATGGGAGATGTGAAGATGTTGATTTGCACAGAATTAAAAAACAATCACATAAAAATAAAACGAGGTTTTTGGCATATTTCAACTGGCTGTAATATTATCTCCTTTAATAAGCTGCCTTCGAATCTGCACTTTTTCCTGATATGAATAACTGCTGTTGTAATTTTTGTACCAAATTTAACATTTTAAAGGCTTTTTCTATTAGTATCAATTAGATATACAAGAGCCTTCCTGAGCAAAGTAGAGAGTCACAGCTAATTCATAAAGAATTAATGATAGCAGCTAAATTTACACATAGATTTGTACTTTGAGTAGGATAAATTACCAAATAATTTGAATAATATTTAAAATGATTTAATATTCAATTCAAGGTTTTTATTAATATCCTAGTAATTTGGAAATTTGTAGAAATTCTCTGTAAAGTAAATAAGTCAATAATATGATAAGACTGGAAGAGTGAGTAATTGCACTGGTCATTTGTATAAGAAGACTTTTTATTGGTTTTTATGCCACTTGTCTAAGTGTCAAATATGAAATGTAAATCAAGTTTCAGACGAATGCAGATATTAAACATTTTATATTTTTACATGAAATATTGACATACCTAATCTATAAAACAACATACTACTAGCCAAAATAGTTATGTAGTTAAGTAATTACTACATTAGTGTATATATAGAGAGATCGATACGTATAATGTATATGTATAATATAATCATATATATACAGATATAATGCTTCAAAAGTTTTACAGTTTCTCTGAGAAGTAGTTTGTATTCTGAGATATTATTTACTTAGCCATAGTTATTTACTAGGAATTAAGTAGCAATTCTATTTATTTATTTGGGGATATTTGTTTTTATGGGGAGCACACTAAATGATGCTCAGGACTTACTCCTGACTCTATGTTGAAGGATCATACCTGATGGTGCCCAGGGGACCATCTACAGTGCCAGAGACTGAACTAGAATCGACCAGAAAAGTGCCTTAACCCCTGTGCTATCTGTCCAAGACTATTTATTTGTTTTTTTTTAAATTACACCTATATATATATATATATATATATATATAGAGTCATGCAGCTTTGTGAACAAATATGACCTCCTGCATATGTTTCAGTCTTTTCAACATGTTCCCAGTCCCCATTTAGCTTCCTGAAAAGAAAATTTTAGTGATAGTTTTAAAGCAAGAGCAAAATCCAATGTTAAGCCACAATTTAAATTGACCTTAAAAGAGAAATGGTATGAACAAGATTGATCACTCATCTGTAAGTTTTTATCTGCGCTCAAAATGACTTCTTCATTTAGAAAAAGACAATTAAGAACAATAGACAATAGTGATACTTTCCTGTCAATAAAAAATGTACAATAGAATATAATGGAACTAAATTTTGATCTTTTATCTGCTGTATACCAAAGTTTATTTTAATGCAACCATATAATTTCTAGAACTAACCATTTTTCCTTTACTTATTTTTAAAATTCTATTAATAAAATCACCACGTTCTATCAAGTTGAATTTTTCTTAACATGTGGTGTTTGGGTCCAGAGCACCTCTTAGAAGAAAATTTGCAAATTTCTAATGGACATCCACATGGTCTCAGTATCAGGTTACCTTCTCTGTACCCTTTTCTAAGGCATGAGAAGTTCTTTGAACTGGATGCAACTTAATAATTGTTTGCTAAGCCAGAGGAGAAATAAATTATAGAATTTTGTTTCTTATAGCACAGTGGGTAGGGCGTTCGCCTTACAAGCGGCCAACATGGCCGACCTGAGTTCGATTCCTCCGCCCCTCTCGGAGAGCCCGGCAAGCTACCGAGAGTATTCAATATGCCAAACACAGTAACAAAAAAGTCTCCAATGGAGACGTTACTGGGCCCGCTAGAGCAAATCTACGATCAATGGGAGGGCCTTTACCTTTTACCTATTTTGTAACAACTCTTGGTTCCTTTTCCATTTTTTGTATTGACTTTGTTTTATCTTGTTCTTATTCAGTATCCTTTCAAGACAGTAAACAACACTGTTTTTGAAACTTGATTTTTACTTTTGTGTGGACCTCCCACTTGTTGGCTTCTTTGAGATCAGAATACATAATTCTAGTATTTTAAAACATAAATACCCCTACATATCCTCTCCTCATCTACCTCTCTAGACTAATTTGGAGATGCTACCTAAAATGACTAACTTCTAGGAGGTAACTTTGTTTCTGATTTGAGTATTCCCAGAGTATGAGAAAAAATAATTTTAGGGTTTCTTTAGCTTGAGAATATGTTAGAGGAAAATATTAAGGAATATAATTATGTTTACTTTATGAACACTGAAAATACCTGTAAAAAGTGGAACATATTCTTGACATGATCAAGTCCCTGAGTTCAGTCTCTAACATCTCTTGTCCTTACTGGTCTCAAGTGTTAGTGTTCTGAGCATAAGATTTTCTATAAAGCATTATCAGGCCACAATACTGGTCAAAAATCATTTAGACTGGACCCTGGGCCACCCAAGCATAACTGATGAGATCTTGATATTAAATAAATTAATAAAAAAATTAAAATTGAATGTGATCAAAGCATCATGCCCTTGCTGCTGATATACTATCTTCAGCCATACTTCCTTTTAAATATATATATCGCCCTCATCACAATTCTATTTTCTCTTTTCTTCAAAACCTCAGTATTTACTCTTGTTTTAAATATAGCTGCACTTTTGATAGCAAATTTCTTATAAGACTGAGTTATTTTATTTGTTTTTAAATTTTTGTAACAATTTCCAAATCTATCTCAGCTTTGAAGACAATACATAAATTAGGGAAATATTTCATGGAGAAAGAAATCTGCCTTGATTAACCATGCACAAAATAGACAAGCATGGAATTAACTGAAAAATAACTGCCATGCATTATTCATTTATAGGTTGCATATTATCTTAAAATGTTCATTCTATAACAGCCCTTGGATTCTGTGATAGAGATGAGAGAAAAGAGGGATGGAGATTGATTTATTGGAAGTCCAAAGGCTAAGCTTGTCTTAAAGGCATAGAGTGATAGTACAGCAATTAAGGCACAATCCAGACATGTGGTCCTGATTAGATCCCTGGCAGAATATGGCCACATAAGCATTCTGGAGATTGTGGTTCTTGAGGCCTCCTAGTATTACCCAGTAACACAGCTGCATTCTTTGACCCCAAAGATTAAACTACCAGGTGATTAGGCCCAATGTTATTTGTAGGCTCCCCACAACCTCTGAGCACTGCTAAAGAATACATGCCGCACCTCTCCCAAATATTGATTTAACGGAAATGAATTTATACATTTTGGCTTCAGCTGTAATACAGCCTTCTTGATATTCTTATATTAAATGGAGAATAATTTATGTGGTGATGATATGGTACCAGAAACTAAAGCCACGCAGCAGAAGTTACTACCCAGAAATAAGGGGACATTGTTTTATGATCTCAAGAAATACCAAAAAAAAAAAAAATAGAATGATTTCAGTCAAAGATATTTTCTTTCTTTAAGTTTGACGATAACAGTTTTAGGATTGAAGTAGATTAGAAGTTTATTGTAATCTTACATTTCAGTGATAGCAACAGAATTACAGAAACCTTAAAATAAAGTGGATATAATTGTTAAGAAAACAAAATGCATAGTAACATTTTTTAAGTGTACGTGGCATATCTGATATTTGGCTCATTAGAAAAATAAGTATCTTAAACATGTGGTTCTGATTTTCACAATATATTTTCCTGATACATTAATATCTTCTCCTGAACTCAAACTTTTTGTTCTCATGAGTTTTATATCCTTAGTTAAACATGAAAGGTAAAAAAAATCTTGTTCATGAATGTCTGTGAATGATTTGCCACTTATAGTCCTGAATTCTTGACTACACTATATAAGATTCACTTAAGTGTGGTTCTAAAGACAAGTGAGAAAGAGAATTCCATCACACAGAAATGTGACCAGAGAAACATAATCAAATCTGGTAATTAGATTATCAAAATTTCAATGGCAAACATTTGATAAAGCACAATTAGAAAATTGGTGAATTATTATTTATTTCATTGGAACTTTCAAAATGTGAATAAGTAGACATATTTGTATCTTAATAGAAATATTTTGCAAGAGGTATAATCTATGAATAAGATTTTCATTAAAGGACATAAAAAATACTAATCTTTATATAGGTGTAATGGATTTATGAACAAAGGGAGAGGGATGGAGGTTTAGTCAGGGATCATATAAAAAGGTTACTCTTTGATATAGATTTTTCTGGTTGCCACAGATGCATTATCAAAAAACCTAGGTTGGAATTTAGTAATGAACCACTAAAAGAACATTGTTTCTCAAGACAGGAGGGAACCAGCTAATTTGGACAAAATAATTAATTGGATATCTTTAATCATAAAGATACCAGTAATTTGTCCTTACTGGAATAAAGTGTTTTTCTTGGCATAGATTTGCCTTCTCTGGTACTGAATAGCTCTGCTGGAACTTTCTGAAAGCTAGGTTTATTATTCAGGTATCCCACACAACAGTGTTTTTGACCAATGAATTTATTTAACAGAAAAATTAATGAGATGATGTACTTAGAACCCTATAATTTGTTTCCTGGTTCCTATCAGACTGAACCCACTGTCCTAGAGGAAGTTGGTGAAATGGTGGACAGAAACTTTAATTATGAAAAAACTTATTAATAACTAATTAGCTGAAGTATATACAACAGAAACACTTTCTTTTTTTAATAAATTGTTTTGTTATTGTTGACCTTTGTGAGTTCTTTACATAAGATATAGATCAGTCATTTGGCTAATGACTTATTTATGGTGTGTAAACATTTTCTTTAGTTCATTAGTTGCTTTGTAATTTCTTTTACTATATAAAAGTTTTTAGTTTAATGTAATTCCATTTGTTTAACTTTGATTTTGTCTTCTTTGTTTGTGGAGTTGAATTTCTGAATATATGACAGAAGCTAATGTAATTAAACATTTTAGTTTTTTTATTGTAATTCATGGATTCAGATCTAACATACCTTTAATACAATTTGAATTAACAGTTGTACATGGTAGGAGGTAGTGATTCAGTATCCTTCTGACTCCTGTGCATAGACACAGGTACTTGAGGGACCATACGTGGTCCTGGGGTCAGCCACATGCATGAAAATCACCTTCCCCCTATACTACCTTTTTCTGGCCATACATATATATATATATATATATATATATATATATATTTTATATAGTGACTGTTTTCTTTGGTATGTTATTGTAGATTTTTAAAACTATTAGCGATAGCACAGCGGTAGGGCGTTTGCCTTGCACGCAGCCGCCAACATGGCCGACCCGAGTTCGATTCCTCCGCCCCTCTCGGAGAGCCCGGCAAGCTACTGACAGTATCTCGCCCACACGGTAGAGCCTGGCAAGCTCCCCGTGACGTATTCGATATGCCAAACACAGTAACAAAGTCTCCAATGGAGATGTTACTGGGCCCACTCAAGCAAATCGATGATCAACGAGAGGGCCTTTACTTGCCTTTTTAATATAAAAATGCAATTGATGATATAAATTTAATCATTTTTGTTATAATGCATTTAAAAGAAATAATGACTATGCTAGGAAAATATTGTTTAAAGATGAATACAGAGATGTAATGAAATTTATATCTTAACATTTCGCAAATATGTGAGACAAGATTTAATGGATCAAGAAATAATTGCATCTTGCTAAATGAAGCAGAATTTTACTTATATCATTCTTAATTTAAATTTCAATTATATTTGAACGTGTAATACAGATAATGAGTTGATGAAGTGCATGACAAAAGAAATGCTGTAGAACTTAGTCTTCTACTAAGTTACTTCTCACGTGGGGACTTTTCCTCCTTGTTCTACCTTCCAATAAACATTTATATATTCTAGAAAAAAACGTACTGAAGAACTTATACTCTACTTTTCTACATATTCATATTCTGGTTTTCTATTAAGAGGCACCATGAAATTTAAAAGGCAGAAGAAGAAAGGTGTCAGAGAGAATAGGAGATAGATATTCAGGCAGACCACAGTATAAGGTTAAAAGCAGCTATACCGTATTCAGAATGCATACAATTATTTGTTCTTCTTACTGAAGAATGACAAATTCAACAAGAACATTTAAAAATCCCTCTTCTACATTAAACATAAAATTAATATTTCTCATAATCTTTGCACTACTCTAAAACTTGTATGTATTTAAGTCTGTGACCCTGAAATGCCCCATATCTTAGAATGACTAATAAAAATGCTATTAAACTATTTCTCTGTCCTCAAGCAGTACTGAAAGTAGAATATATTTAAGATACAATAAAAATATTAAGTACAGTGAACCACAAATAAAACAAAAATGAGAAGAAAATCTGTCCAAAATTCCAAAGAGGTGCACCAATAACTCTCTTGCTTCAGAGATTTTGCATTAACTTTATCTGTGTCTGGAAACTTTCTATATAATGACCAGTCCTATTGCTTTATTCAGGTCTCAGTGTATATGTCAATTCTTCCACACTGGCCATTCAATCTAAATTAACTTTCCTTATTCTCTTGCAGAGTATCTATTTTCTTTGCCTTCAGTGCACTAATTACTACTTGAAAAGATTTATCAACATGTGTGTGCTTAGCATGTATCTCCCATATTGAAAATAAACTCCAAAGTAAACTCTCAGAAAGTCATTTCCTTTTCTTTTTCTTCACCAATTTTTGGTAACTGCTTTCTATCCAATGACTGAAAATGATAGGTATTCAATAAACATTTGTTAAAACGAATATGCAATGAATTGGTTAGTATAAAGAGAGCGTGGCTAACAATTGAAAACACTGAAAAAAGTGGATGTCTAAGAAACCTTAGTAAATAATGTGAAATAATGATAAAGATTTGCTTTTGCTTTTCTGCACCCTATGTGAGAAGAATAATGGTATTTAAATATTTACTAAATATAGTATTTCTGAGCTGGAGCAATAGCACGGCAGTAGGGCATTTGCCTTGCATGCAGCTGGCCCGGCCAAGCCTTCACCCCTCTCTGATAGCCTGGCAAGCTACCGAGAGTATCTCGCCCGCACAGCAAAGCCTGGCAAGCTACCTGTGACGTATTTGACATGCCAAACACAGTAACAACAATTCTCATGATAGAGACGTAACTGAGCCTGCTCGAACAAAATCAATGAACAACAGGAGGACAGTGACAGTAACAGTGATAATCTTTCTAGGGAATAGTAAGTGAAAAAGAATAATTTTACCTTTCCAACATGTTCTTTCATTTCTATCAAGTTTCAATTCAAATAATTGTAGTTATAATTTTTTATTTTATGTAATATTTATATAACATAGTACTTTATGGAATTTCTTAAGGGAAAACATTAGTTTTTTAATTTTTTATTTATTTATTTTTATTTTTTATTTTTTTTAATTTTTATTAGTGAGACACCATGAGGTACAGTTGTAGACTTACAAAGTTTTGTGCTTGGGTTTCAATTATCACTTAATCTTAATCACTTAATCCCCGTTATTCATCGATTTATTCGAGCGGGTGCCAGTAACGTCTCCATTCATCACGGTTGCGTGCTAGCGTAGCCCAATGGTATCTGTTCGTTTTAGGAACATGTAGAGCCTCAAACCGATCATTTAGGGTCTTGACGAAGAAGTCTGACCATCTTATAGGTGGGCGTCCACGTGATCTTTTGATGTCTCGTGGAATCCAATCAGTAATGGCTCTAGTCCAGCGGTTGTCTGTAAACCTCATTACATGTCCAGCCCATCTGATTTTTGATGTCTTGGCAAATGAGACAGCGTCTCTGATTCTTGAGCGTTGACAAAGATCAGAACTCCGGATTCTATCTCTCATTTGAGTGAATCGTGATATTCCAAGCATAGTTCTTTCGATTCCTCTTTGAGAGACCCGAATAGTGTTCTCATCCTGTTTTCGTAGGGTCCAGGTCTCTGAGGCATATGTTAATGCAGGAAGAATAGTGGAATCAAAGAGATGTGCTCGTAGTTGGAGGTTCTTTGTCCTTTTAGTTATTTCTTCAATGCTCTTGAAGGCATTCCAAGCCGCTCTCTTCCTCCTGTGTAACTCAGGTGCCAGGTCATTCATCATGTTGATTTCTCGACCTAAGTATATATAACTGTTGCATTCGGAGATGGTGGTTCCGTTGAGAGCGAATGGAGCGTCAGGAACAAGGCTGTTTCTCATAAACATTGTCTTCGTAAGATTCAGCTGTAGTCCGACCTTTCCACACTCACGGTCAAAGTCCGCAAGCATTTGTGCTGCTTGGCTGATGTTTGGTGTTATTAGAACGATGTCATCAGCAAAGCGGAGGTGGTGTAGTTGCCGACCATCTATCTTCACTCCCATGTTTTCCCATTCTAGTCGTCGCATGATGTTCTCGAGGGTGGCACTGAAGAGTTTTGGTGAAATGGTATCACCCTGCCGAACCCCTCTCTTGATATGGATGATTACTTCTTTGTAGAATGGTGAGATCTTGGTAGTGAATCCGCAATAGAGCTCACGAAGGATCCTGATGTATTGAGTTTGTACGCCCTGATTGGCTAGGGCTTCCATGACCGCTTCCGTCTCAACAGAATCAAAGGCCTTCTTTAAATCAATGAACGTTAGACAGAGCGGCATCTTGAACTCCCGAGATACCTCAATGAGCTTGGTTATTGTGTGGATATGGTCGATGGTACTGAATCCTTTTCCGGAATCCAGCTTGTTCACATGGTTGTCCTTCATCTAGTGTTCTGCTAATCCTATTCAGGATGACTCGAGTGAATAGTTTGTAGATGACAGACAATAGGCAGATTGGGCGATAGTTGCCAATGTCGTGGATGTCTCCTTTCTTGTATAGTAGTACAGTCTTGCTGGTTTTCCATGCCAAGATAGGACCAAGAAGATCAGTCGATGAACTCCACATCGGAACCCATGGCCTGGAATGGAACGAACAAGGTGACAGACTGTCTGAGTTCATCATGTCAACCAAAACCTTCCATGGTAACTCACAATTAAAAAAGGCTGAATCTAAACGTTGGACATGGGAGTCTCCCGATGGACGGTTCCACAATGAAATAGACCACATCATATTCAATCGGCGGTTTTGCCTAACCGATGTTGCTGTTGTCCCAAAATTCCAAACGGGATCAGACCACCGTCTTCTTCGTGCAAAATTCTACCTCACAGAACGAGGAGAAAAGAATGCAAGGTTTAAGAAGAAGACTCCCAGAACAACCACCAACTGGGAACTCATTGGCTCTGTTGCAGCAACATGGGAAGATGCCGTCATTGACAACATTGATGAGGAATACGATCGAATGATTCAGCACCTCCATGATTGTGCAAGGAATGCCAAGAGAGAGATAACCACAAAAAACCGTCTTTCTTCGAACACTCTTGAACTTATTCGCCAACGTGGTGTGGCACGTGCCTCAGGCAACCACAAGCAAACGTCCGAACTGGCAAAACAGTGCAGAAAAGCCAACAAGGATGACCTCAAAAACAGGAGAGCAGCAGTACTGGTAGATGCAGCAGAAGCTGGGAAAAACATTCGTAATGTCCGCCTGTCCTTCACCAACTACAAAACCAAGATGACTGCCCTCCGACATCATGATGGGTTTCAATTATACAATGATCAAATACTCATTCCTCTGCCAGTGCCCATTTCCTATCACCACGAATCCCAGTATTCCTCCCACCCCCCATCCCCCCCCTGCCTCTGTGGCAGGGCACTCCCTTTTGTTCTCTCTCTCCTATTGGGTGTTGTGGTTTGCAAAAGAGGCAATGGGCGGCAATCATGTTTGGTCTATAGACTACTTTCAGCAGGGAAAATATTAGTTTTGTGTTTAGATTGTTTACCTTTCTGTAGTCTAGAGCCATCGTTTATCTTTGCTAGTGATGCTATTCCTGTCACTGAGAAAGTTCTTAGTTTGAACAGAGAGCAAGACTGGCACATCTTTATCAGAAAGATAATGGAGTACCATCAAGTTTTGATTAATCACTTGTAATCACTTGTCACTTGTCATTCAGTTGTTCATCGATTTGCTAGAGCGGGCACCAGTAACATCTCCATTCATCCCTGTCGCATGCTAGTGTAGCCCAATGACATCTGCTAGCTCCAGGAACAAGAAGAGCATCAAACCGTTCAGTCAGGGTCTTAACGAAGAAGTTCGACCTCTCAAAACAATAATGGGCCTCATTTTAATTAATACTTTAGTTAAATATACTAATGTATAAAGAAACCACAAATTCTCTGGGTTATTTACCAATAAGTTGGGTTTCTTAGTGTGCTTGGTTAGCTAACTGAGGCTGGACTTGTATAGCTCTCTGGCTGTGGGGCTGGGGAGGCCCATGCTTCTCTTTTGCTAGAAAGGAAACCAACTATCCAGAGGAAGATGCTTTCAGGGGAATAACAGAAGTCCAAAGGATGAGGATGAAATTCATGAGTTCTCCCAACACCTAGGTTTGCCATGGGCATGCTGTCATTATTGTCATATTACTTTGACCGATAGCACAGCGGGTAGGGCGTTCGCCTTACAAGCGGCCAACATGGCCTACCCAAGTTCGATTCCTCCGGCCTTCTCGGAGAGCCCGGCAAGCTACCGAGAGTATCCGATATACCAGACACAGTAACAACAAAGTCTCCAATGGAGACGTTACTGGGCCCGCTCGAGCAAATCAACGATCAACGGGAGGGCCTTTACCTTTACCTTTACTTTGACCAATGCAAGCAAGCAGCTGAACTTAAATGTCAAGGAACCATAGTTTATGGGGTTTGGGGATTGTTTCGTTTTGTTTTGTTTTGTTTTTCTGGTGGGAGGAACTGAAAGGAGTCTTGTAGGGAAAGTTGTAAAGAGCCAGAGTAATTCAGTCTGTCACTGACAAGAACCAATAACTTTATTTATCTTCAGCTGCTGGCAGACCTAAGTGTATAATGTCCTTGAAACTTTCTAAGTTAAAATAATTTCCACTGATGAGACTTTGGGTATGAACTGCTACAGTGAAAGAATAATGCAAATTCAAAAAGTAAATTTAATAATGCTGAAACGCATTTTAGTCAGTTAACAAAATTTTTACTATTGTAGCAACCATTGTATCTCAATAGATGTTACTGTATTCAAGGGAATGAAGAAATGATATTTATTTCCATTCCTGTGGTCAACCAGAAATGTCTACTAGCTAGAATTTTTTTCATTACATAAGAATTAATAAACTACAAATGCAGCATTATTATTTTATTTCAAGATATTTCAAAATCAGTTTTACCTATTTGACATTTTTATGATTTCAAAGCTAAATAAGATAATATAAAATGTTTTTGAAGATATTCCCAAAAATAGATGTAATGTAGTTTCAAATTTGTTATTTTTAAAAAATATACTTCTCAGTTTCTCTTATGGCTTATTAATAGTGCTGATATATTTGAGAATATGAATTGGCTTCAGAAGCTTTGTTCAGTCTCTGCTTTTTCAAAGCTCCATAATATTCTCCCTTTATTTTCCCTCTTGCCATATACTTTCCAGTTACCTCAAATGAAGCAGTACGTTACTGTGCTCCTCAGACAGTACTATGACAAAACAACCTGATATAGGCAGAACCAATGAAGTAATGCACTCATATTTGCAAAGAATAAAACACATTATTTTTTGTTTTTTGTTATCACACCAGCATTACTCAATGATCTGTGCTTGCAGGCTCAGGAGACCATTTAGGGTTCTTGGTAATTATACCAGCCCCATGCAAGGCAAGCAACTTACCTATTCTACTTTCCTTCCAACCTCAATAAAACCCATTTTTAAAGGCCAAAATTTTCTCATTTTCTAATTTTTTTCAGGTAGCACTTTATACATAATATCTTATGTAATTCAGTATTATAAATGACTAAAGATGATTGTCTTATTTCTAAATTTTGGCATAAAATTCAAAGTTTTTAAGCTCTAAGGAAATTGAGATTATAGAGTGAAAATCACTAATCATCTTTTCCAGAAACCACCAAGATTCGATTCTGCACTAATCTTATCAGTTATCTATACAGTTCTCATACCAGTATTAAACACTTTTAATATGCAGCCATGGGGAGAAAATGTTTAGTAATAAATACGATCTTAAAAAGATACTAGGCAGGAAAAGATTAATTACAGAAGTGATAGTGAGAAATAAGGGAGGCTATTAGCACTGCCCTTGAAGTTAGAGTCTTCACTTCCTATCCAATTTTGGTCATTTGATAACTGCATAGTATTCTTAAGAATTCAAACTCATCTGAAACTCAAACTATTTATCTTTAGAATATCTCTTTACATAGGACAGTGTTTGAAACATAAAGCAATATTAGAAGCTTAGCTCTATTGCAAGCAATGTACAAAATGATGGCATTTCAAATCATCACCCATTTAAGTGCTATTATCAAGGAGCAAGTAAAATTTGCATCTCTGTACATATGACATGTGTACCTTTCAGTCTCTACATTAAAAACAATTGCTATGTAACTGCTGACAGCATAGGGGAAATCTCTTTGGTTCTGAAGAACTTTGCATCTAAGGTTGATAGCATACCAAACAAGTCTTATTCATTTCTACTAACTTGCTACAGGGTATTGGTACTGTGGTTGTCTGTGGGTAAATTTAATCTTGATTATCTCTCTTGAGAATGCCTCTGGAAACTGTTATATGAATTGGGAAGTAGAAGACTGGCTAATACCTGTGGTGGCTTCTGCTGTAATCTGCTGAGGTCTGGTTGTTTAGAATTTCAGTATCTTCGTTACCTTGACAACCACAAGCAAAACAAATCTAAGTTTTTTGTGACTTTAGAAGTTTTTGAAATTCCATATGGGGATGTATTTCTAATCAATGAAGAGCAAAACCACTTGATCACTTGATCACTTGATTTCCCGTTAATCGTTGATTTGCTTGAGCGGGTGCCAGTAACATCTCCATTTGTCCCTGTTGCATGCCAGTGTAGTCCTATGGCGTCTGTTCGCTCTAGGAACACGAAGATCCTCAAACCAATCATTCATGATCTTGATGAAGAAGTCTGACCATCTGGTGGGGGGCGGGGGGGCACGTGGTCTTTTGACATCCCGTGGAATCCAGTCAGTAACATCTCTAGTCCAGCGGTCATCTTTAAATCTCATTATGTGACCAGCACATCTGATTTTTGACACCTTGGCAAACTAGACAGCATCCCTAAATCTTGATCGTTGACGGAAGTCAGAACTCCGGATTCTTTCTCTCATTTGAGTGAAATGTGATATTCCAAGCATAGCTATTTCAATTCCTCTTTGGGAGACCCGAATAGCATGCTCATCCTGTTTGCATAAGGCCCAGGTCTCTGAGGCATATGTTAATGCAGGAAGAACAGTGGAATCAAAGAGATGTGCCCAGAACCGAAGGTTCTTCGTCCTCTTATCTATTTCTTCGACGCTCTTGAAGGTGTTCCAAGCTGCTCTCTTCCTCCCGCGCAGCTCGGGTGCCAAGTCATTTGTCATGTTGACTTCTCAACCTAGGTACACATAGCTGTTGCATTCAGAGATGGTCGTTCCATTGAGAGCGAATGGGGAGTCAGGAACGAGGCTGTTTCTCATAAACATTGTCTTCGTAAGATTCAGCTGTAGTTCGACCTTTCCACACTCACGGTCGAAGTCAGTCTGCATTTGTGCCGCTTGGCTAATGTTTGGTGTAATTAAAACAATGTCATCAGCAAAGCGGAGGTGGTGTAATTGCCGTCCATCTATCTTCACTCCCATTCCTTCCCATTCCAGTCATCGCATGATGTTCTCGAGGGTGGCACTGAAGAGTTTCGGTGAAATGGTATGGCCCTGCCGAACACCTCTCTTGACATCAATGATTACTTCTTTGTAGAATGGTGAAATCCTGGTAGTGAATCCGTAATACAGCTCATGAAGGATCTTGATGTATTGAGCTTGAATGCCCTGATTGGCTAGGGCTTTAATGAACGCTTCCATCTCAACAGAATCAAAGGCCTTCTTTAAATCAATGAACGTTAGACAGAGCGACATCTTGAACTCCCGAGAAACCTCAATCAGCTTGGTTATCGTGTGGATATGGTCGATGGTGCTGAATCCTTTGCGGAACCTGGCTTGCTCGCATGGTTGTCCTTCATCTAGTGTTCTGCCAATCCTATTTAGGATGACTCGAGTGAACAACTTGTAGATGACAGACAATAGGCAGATCTGGTGATAGTTGCCAATGTCATGGATGTCTCCCTTCTTGAACAGTAGTACAGTCCTGCTGGTTTTCCATTGGGATGAAAACTTGCATTCAGACAGGTAGCGTGCGAAGAAAACTTGGCCATGAGCATTGATTCATTCGAATGCCTAACAACCCAAATCAGAGGTTTACATTTGAATAGATGTGGCTCACAGCCGGCAGTTTCTATCTTCGTTGTCTACACACCAACATCTAATTATGATGAAGTAGAAATTGAGAAGTTCTACATGGAGCTGGAGAAGTTCTATAAAGAAGACCACACCTTCTACGAGATCATTGTGGGTGATTTTAATGCCAAGATAGGACCGAGAAAATCAGCTGAAGAACTTCACATCGGGACCCATGGCCTAGAATGGAACAAACAGGGTGAGAGACTGTCTGAGTTCATCATGTCGACCAAGACCATCCATGGTAACTCACAGTTCCAGAAGGCCAAATCTAAATGTTGAACATGGGAGTCTCCCGGTGGACAATTCCACAACGAAATAGACCACATCGACGGTTTTGCGCTGTTGTCCCAAAATTCCAAACGGGATCGGACCACTGTCTCCTTCGTGCAAAATTCTACTTCACCGAGCGGGGAGAATGTGCTGCAAAATTTAAAAAGAGAACTCCCAGAACGACCACCAACTGGGAGCTCTTTGGCACTATTGCGGCAACATGGGAAGATGCCATTGTTGACAACATTGACGAGGAATACGATCGACTTGTTCAGCACCTCCATGAAGAGCAAAACCATGTTATTTAATAAGATTAATTATACCTACCTAAAACATTTTGTATACTATATCAAATGTCATGACTTCCTAAGAAATGCAGATAACATTTCTGAAATGTGGGCTGGACAGGTAGTATAGTGGCTAGGACAATTTTTCTTGTACTCAGCTGACCAGGCTTCAGTTCTTGACCTCTTTTATTGTCCCTGAAGCACTGCCTAGATTAATTCCTGAGTGCAGAGCTAGAAGAAACCTCTTAGCATCACTGGATTTGGCATCCAAAAATCCTGAAACCAAAATTGCCCAACATTTTTGGAATGTCAATCCTAGCATTGGCCAAAATTTTTAGTGCTAGATGAATACCAGGTTTGTAGCATAAATGTACTACAGTTACCTCTGATGTATTTTCTCTTCCCCCAATTATAGATGAACTTGATAGCACTCAGATAAACTTTAGACCTGGTACCTTCCTTTAATAAATCAATCCCAGTACTTGCTGTTACAATAGACCTGAAAGCAATAAAAACTGGTTTTGGTTTTTTGTATCTTTATTTTGCTTGAGGAAACGCTGAACTACCAATTAGCTCTTCTTAAGTTTCTTCAATTTGTTTACTTCTCAGAATTTTATTCTTTATTATTATTATTGTAAATATTATTATTTTGCTGTTCGGATAATGCCCAGTCATGCTCAGGGGTTACTGCTGGCTCTGCACGCAGGAATTATTCCTAATGGTGCTTAGGGGACTATTTGTGATGTAGGGAATTAAACCTGGAGAGGCTGTGTCTAAGGCAAATACCCTCCCCACTATACTATCACTTTGGCCCCAAGACCCTTATTCTTTAAAACATAATAGTGACAAATGTAAATTTCAGTCTTTTATCAAATAATTTTGCTTATCTATAATTGATATTTATTTTGGGGGTGGGGCATTAGTTGTGTATTACTGTGTTTAAAAATAACATTGATTCTCACCATTTTTTACGATCTGGAACCTGAGAATATGTGAGCTGGGTGGTTCTGGCTTAGAATTTCTGATGGAAGTTGCAATCAAGCTGTTGGAATTTTCGGTCTAAGAGTTGATCAAGACAGAAAAAAATTTAAGTTCACTTGTGAAATGTTTTATAGACAACAGATAGGTTGATCTCTCTACATTGTGGCTAATGTCACCAAGACTGAGCAGTGAGAGAGATGACAGGAAGTTCTCATTTACAACATCACTTTATAAGTGTCACACTATCACTTCTGCTTTATTCTTTGACCACAGAGACCAATACTGCTACTATGTGGGAAGATACTACACAAAAGCTTAAATACCCAGATGTTAATCATATGGAGGCAGCACATATATTGCCCTCTCATTTCCAGAATGTGAAAACTTAATTTCAGTCAATGTAAGGTTTTCCACAACGATCATTCGTTTACTTGTGTTTGAATCTTTGCATAGTGACAAACCTCTGTGTTTTGTTATTATTTTGAGTGGGGGATTAACACTCCTTATCTTTCTTTATTTGAAATTGAGGCCGGAAGAATTCCAAATTTATACAGTCCAATATAGGAGCTACTCATGGGTACTCATGGGTACATTGTGAACATTAGAATTGCAATAATCTGTATTAAAATGGGCTGTAAAAATGACTCATTTATAGATTTTTCTCAAAAGGAAAAAATGAAAATTAACATTTTATTAGAATTTTAATATTTATTAAATCTTGAAATTGCATTTTAGAACATAGGGTTAAACAAAATATAGTATTAGATTAATTTCCTACTTACAATTTTCTTTCCAAGAATTTCTAGAACAAATTAAACTATAGGTGTGGTTTGTATCTGTGACCATCTTATAGTTTACTCAACAGTCCTACTATTGATACTTAGAAGATTGCAAAGAGAAGGAAATAACTTCTTATTTAATAGCAGAGCTTGATCTGTCTTTCTGCATATAATGTTAGCAAGAATGAGTAACGAGGATAAAATTTTAGTCAAATAATTCAGAAGAGAACATCAGAGACTATGGGCAATGTCACATGAATATCAGACTCTTTCAATATCTTGCTCATATGTCTTCATCATTCATCCAATACACACTGTCTGATTTTGCTCTAAAACAGTTAAATACTTTTTAAAGCATGCTCTGGTAGCAGGAGTGTTAACAGCCGATGGAATACAGAGAGAACTGGACTTTAATATCCCTGAGAACAGCATTCAAATAATTTGAATGGAAATTGATGGATAAATGTCCCAATTTCTTTGCCATTTATCTGGGATTACATTGATGTGAATTCTACATTTTTCACCAGTTGCCCTGATACAAAGATACTAAACTGCTAGTTTACTTTAGCAGAAACTCTTCACTGAATACCTTATTCGGGCTTTTTTTTTCTTTACTTCCTACATTTTGCTCTCTACACTCCTACTGGTTATTCTTGAGCTCACTTCCCATGCAAATATCTTACTCAATTTTATCTGTAGCACCTGAATCTAGAAAAATCTAACCAAAAAACAGCCTCAAGAGAAATCTAACCAAAACCAAAATATGTGCATAAGCACATGTGTCAGCAGTAGGAGTTTATAAGCACAAGTCAGAGTGATAGCTCTTAAAGTTGGCAGGTGAGAATTCTACCACTGAACCACAATTGACTAACTCATGGCTAAATTTGAAATAATTACTTTTATGTTTCCTGAGGGTATTTACTTTATTGTTTTCTGATTTTGCATTCATATCTCACCAGTCTGTTTCTGGTAATGTATTACCACATCCCCACAAAATAACATCTTTGGAATAGCTCTGTTCACAGGATATTCAAATTACCAAGATTCTAGAAATCTGGACCATATAGGACAAACTAAAAGTTTTTCTTTTGTAAATTTTTGAAGGATAAATCAGTTTTCTTTCTTCGAAGACAACATAGAATGACACTTTGCAATCCAACACCTTAGTATTATGACAAGCTGATAAGCACCCTATTTTTACCCTATTGTTTTTTCCATTATAAATACATCTCAGTTCGTAATCCAAGTGTAAAGATTTGCCTAGAAGTAAGGGGGAAGACACAGTACCCTGATTTTGTTCAGCAAGACTAGAGTATTGCAAAAGAGGAAGGGTTAGAACTATCTACCATGGATACATCTGAATGATGGGACTAACAAAATCAGAATGTGCCTTTGTGAGTAACATTGCCCTTGTGACATACATTCACACTCTTGGTGCTCAGGTTTCATTAAAACAAACATAGTAGGATATAAAGAGATTGTATGGGGGTAAGAAACTTGCCTTACATACAGTCAACCCTGGGCAACCCCAAGATTAATCAATGAGCACAGAACCAAGAGTAACATCTGTTCACAGCTGGGTGTGGCCCCCTAACAAAAGAAAACAAAATGAAGTTACAGGATGATGGGAAAAGTAAACTGTATACTGAGTAATAAAGAAAAAAGTGATATATATGGATATATACACGTAAATATATATGTATTATTTATGAATTTATGAACAGGAGGAAGATAAATATGATAGCTAAGGATTGGGTTGGAGCTAATTGAATAAATTGTTTATATACCTATTTCAAATTAACCTTAATTAAGGAATATAGTTCAGTGGAAAAGCACAGTTATTATATTTATAAGACTATAAGTTTGATCCATACTAAAATGACTTCCTCCATACAAAGAAAAAAATAATGCAAATATTTTATGGCTGCATTATCTGTATTCAAGTTTTATTCACTCCATAGATTTTTATGTTTTCTTAAAATTAAAAAGAAAATACTATGTTTTACAGACTAGCTATTGCAAGAGCATGGATGGACATGACAATGTGCCAAGTATTCACCAACATAGCCATAATAATTCTATTGCTTCTCTCACAATGTTGTTGAAAGAATCAAAGCACAAGCCTTTTTGGAAAATGCTTTACAAACCCCAAAGCATTTTACTTATGAGGAGGTAAATTCTTTTTTGTTGTTATCTGTTGTTCTACTGTGCTTATTTTTGTTTTATCAAGCTAGGTGAATTAATGACATTTTGCAGAGAATCCAGGTATTGGTCAGCATTCCTAATGGCAGTAGTTGGTTTTCATTTATACCTGATAACAGAGTGTTTTAGAATCTTAGCTCCTTAAGTCTCAGACTATATTTATTTCCCACTGTGTCACCAGTTCAGTGACTAGCACATAAAGAACATGCACACACCCAGGCTATCTTCACTGAGGTCCCTTGAGCTATATATATATATAGCTCAAGTGGGAACCAGTAACATCTCCATTGTGAGACTTGTTACTGTTTTTGGGCTGGAGCAATAGCACAGCGGTAGGGCGTTTGCCTTGCACGCAGCCAACATGGTCGACCCGAGTTTGATTCCTCCGTCCCTCTCAGAGAGCCCGGCAAGCTAAAGAGAGTATCTCGCCCGCACGGCAGAGCCTGGCAAGCTCCCCGTGATGTATTCGATATGCCAAACACAGTAACAACAAAGTCTCCAATGGAGACGTTACTGGGCCTGCTCGAGCAAATCGATGATCAACGGGAGGGCCTTTACTTTACTTACTTTACTTGGAATATCAAATACGTCATGGATAGCTTGCCAAGCTCTGCCATGTGGGCGGGATACTATCGATAGCTTGCGGGCTCTTGGAGAGGGTCAGAGGAATCGAACCTAAATTAGCCGCGTGCAAGGCAAACACTCTACCTGCTGTGCTATTGCTCCGCCCCTGCCTGCGGGCCAGGCTATCTTCACTGAGGTCCCTTGGAGGGGGAGTTGGTTGAGTTTCCCTCCCCACCTGAAGCAGAGCCTCAGCAGCTGAAGACCTCCGGTACTCAGCCACAGCCATGCTCAAGGCCACTCTCCACACGCTCTGACGAGTCTCATGCATGAAGGAATCAACAGAGGAACCCAGGTGTGCGGGACCCAGGGCAGAGATCTCCAAGCCTGCTCGGATCGGAACTGGGTCTCCTCAACCCAGATCCCCCATTTTCCAGTAGCTAGGCAGTTACACCCACAAACTACCCCTGGCACCATGAAATCTCATCAACGGACAAGATTCAGAGACTGTAAGACAAAGCACTCGGGAGACATCTTATAGTCTAGTTCTCCTCAGAGAACCCAGCAAGCTACTAAGAGTATCCTGTCCACACAGCAGAGCTTGGCCAGTTCCTGTGGTGTATTTGATATGCCAAAAATAGTAACAATGATGTGTCTCATTCCCCTGACCCTGAAAGAACCTCCAATACGGCACCGTTTGGAAGGACGAGTAAGGAGCCACTGCTAAAATCTCAGGGCTAGGACGAATGCAGACGTTACTGGTGCCCACTCAAGGAAATCGATGAATGACAGGATGACAGTGATATATATATATATATACACACATATAAAATAAAATATATGTATACATACATATATATGTATACATATATAAGAATATCTAAATGATGATATAAACTTAATACCAAATCTACAGTAATCTCAATTATAATTTGAAGTCTTGGTATTCTCAAAATAAATTTACAGACAGGCATGTTTAAAAGAAGAAAGATGAACAGCTCCTTTAAATTTTCTCAAGCCTCCACTAATGAAGCAAAGGGAAATACAGTTACATTTTGTATTCTCAGTCAGAAACGGTCTGGCTACAGGGCAGAATATTTTTAAAATGCAGAGGAAATAATCCACCAGTTTAATCTGCACAATGTTTAACACAAATATCCTCTCCATTAACAATATGGTGCAAGAGAGAGTCTGGGGGTCATTAGAGGATCTGAAAACGCCCTGCAATGTGTTTGTACAAGATTAGCCCTTCATGGAAAAGATGTATATTCATTCTCAATATGCCCTTATGTCAGGGTTGCTGGCCTTACTGTGTGGAACTTTTCCAGTTCATCAAGGCAAGCATGCCCAGAGTAATTTTCAAGGTTTGAAATAAAAGAGCAAACTGTGGTAAACCTAAATCATTGTTACTATTTCTGTTCCTCTCTTCTATTTCTTGTTCGCATTTTTTTAAACTCACCTGTTTTTTTTTTCTTCCAAGTAAACAGAGCTGCCCATATGGCATATTGTGATAATCTTCCTCTCTCTTCCCCACCCTTAAATTTGGTTTTGGTTTTCATACCTGCAAATTTCAAATACTGAAAAAGGACCAGCCATTCTTCTTCTTCAGTACAGGTTCAAATCACAGCTATTTACTCAAAAATAAGAATGAGACAGATTTTTTTTTCTTGTGTTCCACTAGCATGGTTGATGCACTTTGTCTTTTTTTTTTCCTGTCCTTTCTTCTTAGTTTATATTTTTCCACATATGACTGTATTTAGGTGAGACTGACCAACATTGTTTTAAGTGAAAATGCTTGCTTATTTATTACAAATTTTATACAATATTATGTATTTCATAAATCTGTTCGAGAAGAGAAAGAAAAATTTGCAAGATGTGACCCAAGTCAAAATTGGCATGCTATGTTGTAGAATTCAAGTACATAAACATCTTCAGACCCAAAGTTTGCTACTCTCACCATTCTGCAGAGATGTTGTCTGTTAGAGTCAAAATCCCAGGCTAACAAATTTGACATCTCAAACATTGCTTCTCCAGGCAGCATCTCAATTCCTGACCTCAGTGTGTCAAGGAAAAGCCACAACTCTAGAGCAGTGGATTAAACCTTCCTTTTACATGAATTCATCCAAGAAGCTTGTGAAAATGACAGCTTTAGTCCAGTAAATTTGGGCAGGACCTGAGAATCTACATTTCCAAGAATTAAAGAGATACATACTGTTACTGATTCGCCCTCAATTTTTCTTTTTCTGTAGCAAAATCTAAATTGGCAATCAAATGTTCTTATCTAGAAGTGTAAGTTGATTCTTTTTATGAATCCTCCCAAAGCACAAGAGAACAGATAAATACAATCCAATCAGAGTGAACATCTAGAAACATGAACATGGTAATTTTACAGCATAGGAGCAAAGTTAATGCTTTTTCATTTTAAGAAAAAACAAACTGTTCCATGTATTTCAAGTGGTAATTTAAAAAAGGGGGGAAGGGAGATGTGTAGGTTCATAATGTGAGACCACATAACAAAATCATCTGTGGAAATTATAAAGTATGTATGCACCTAGTAATTGCGGATGAGGCATGAGGCAGGATTTTGATGGGTAGGATTTTGATATTCCAATATTTTCATTTTTAAAACTGCTCAAGCAATATTTTAGGTAGGAGTGGGGGGAAAGAAAGACTGAAGCAGGTTCATAAGAAGGTTTAAAATTCGTAATTTGAAGGGTACTTTCATTGCTATAATCTACTGCAGATTAATAAAGCATACTTATAAAGGCTTCTGTATTTTAATTATATTCTATATAAATGGCACTGCAACAACAAAAAAATTGTGTTTTTTTCCAATTAAAATTTTTACTTTCTAAAAATTTATTAGTATTCAAGGGAAGTCTTCCACTTAAAGAGTCATCAATACCAGTTTTTCAAATATAATTTTTATATAAAGTATCTTACCCAAAATATTGATTTAAATCAAATCTGTCAGTGAAGCCTGAAAGAAAGAAAAAGAAGATAGTGAGTGAGGGAGGAGTGGGAGACAGAGGGAAAGAAAAGTGAGGGAAGTGGAAAACAAGATGATTTATGGCACTGGTCGTGGGGTACCATTGTCACAAACAGCGAATTAATATAAAATTAAATCTCAGATTGAAATTTTAATAATTAATGAATATTATTAAAGTGAATCTTTATGCAAGTCACTTGGCCTTACTAAAACTAAGCTTTCTAATATTTAAAATGGAGAAAATAGCTATCTTGCAAGATTATTGTTAAGCTACTGAGAAAATATATGGAAATCTATTAGCCCAGAGGCCAACTCAATGTTATCGATCAAAATGAATAGCCAGTGCTTGTGCTGGCCGAGAGGCAAGAGCTTCCAACAAAGCTAGACTCAGCTTTGGTGGTACTAATGATAGAAAAATGTCAATTCCTTTTATTCTCTTTAGCATTATTGGTACATACAAAGGATTTATGTTTTCTTTAATAGCCATGTTATTGGACTGTGGTAATATTGTGAGTTAAGATTTGTTTATAATCTGTTCAAAATGAATTCAGTGTAGTTTTAATTTATTTCCCCCTACCTCCCTAACACAAATATTTGGATAAAGGCAACACAATGATTTAAAAAATTCTAAAACTTTTTTTTTAAGTCATAAAAATTCTCTGTCATCTCTCTTACACAGAGATGGGGAAATCTCAAATTTCTTAAAATATCACTTACTATTTAGGTGACTAGGGTCAGGTTACTAAAGTAGGTGTGTAACTGTGACTACCCCAAATTTGCACTTATGCTGTTGTGATTCCCAGTGTTAACTTAGAAAATGAGAGAAATTTCAATATTTCTTTATGCTGTCACAAAGTTTTTACAGTAGCTTGTGATTAGTGTTGGCCTTAAAGATTTCCTCAGTTTGATCCAACTTTAGGTGATTTCTTCTTAACTCTGGACCCCTGACCTTCCCTTAGAACATTTTTTCTGTACTAAGATGTAAATCTTCTCCCATGTTCTAGCCATTTTTTAAATGAAGGACCTGGGAAACATGCCTTTGAAACAAAATAGTCCATATATCCTATTATCTGTGAGAGGATAGGAGACTAATTTTCAAGAGTATCAAGAAGCAGATGGAATTTGCTAATCTTACTGGACATCTTCTTACCTAGAATCTTCTATATTTTTCCTAGTAGCTTATCATAGAACTAAAAAATTCTGCTCTCTTCTATTTCAGTGGAGTTAGGCTGTGTATCTCTTCTATAACACAGTCATCCTTACCTTTAGAATTCCATGAGATGAAATTCTATTTACTATTGCAGTAATACTAATTTGGTAATTACTTTCCAGAGAAATGTTGATTATCTCTATTTTTTAATCCCCTTCTTGTTCTTTTTTTATTGTTTCTGTGGTGGTCAGAAGTCAAACCCAATTGGAGGCAGTATTTGCGCACTTAGTTGTGGTGTTTGACAGGATTATAACCTCTAATAGTAATGCTTACACACAGTATGCTTTATTGTAGCATTGTATATCCCAAAGAGCAGAACCTCTGAGATCAGATTTGGGAATGTGGGGTATGGGAATGAAGTTGGGAACTGAACACCCAAACTCACTTGCTTCACACTTACAAGGCACATGTACTGCAAATAAGGACCTGGATACATAGGTATCAAATTGAATATACTTGGGCCCTGTAAAAGTATCTGAAAAGTACAAGACTTCAAACAGATGCAGATGGCCTTCTTTCAGTGTTTATCTGTAGTATTAAATGATATATTTTTCAAATTTAAATTGGAAGAAAAAAACATATTCTATATATTTTCTTTATGGATTGCCTACCTTATCATTCCTTGTATAAAAAATATTAAGTTCTTAATAATATATTCATTCTAATTTATGATCAGGAATACTTTGTTATACAATAACATAAACATATTGACATCAGTCATATATTTTACATTTAACAACATTTTACATATAAGATAGACACTAGATCCCCAAAACTGAGAAAATTCTGTATTAAAATAATTTGAGTCCTTTCAAACCAAATACATCATGTTTTTGTAGAAAACACAATGCTTAGCAGAAAGTTTTAAACATCATTATTTTATGAATTTACTTAATATCATGCATTCTTAGCTATTATATATTAGTAATATAAGAAGAAATGATCACAAAGTGACATGAGAAGAAAATATGAAATGTAAGAGTACTTTCTTCCCTAGAAAGCCGGTTTTCAACCCCTGAGCTGCGTGGGATGGGCACAGAGGCCCAGCTCTGGGCAACAAAGCTGAACGGCTCCAATACCAAACAGGTACAGCCTGCCCCCAAGGGCCTGGGACCCTCTCTGGGCATGTGCAGCTAGATCCAGCCCCTAGAAAGACGGTTTTCAACCCCTGAGCTGCGTGGGACGGGCACAGAGGCCCAGCTCTGGGCAACAAAGCTGAACGGCTCCAATTCCAAACAGGAGACGTTCCCAACTCCTCACCCAGTGCCAGGGACTCTTTCCGGAGCCGCGGCCACTGACGTGGCCGCGAAATATTTTCTCACTTCGTATGCCATGGGAACCATAAGCTACCTTCTTAGGTGGAAACTTCTCCATTTTAGCTCAGCTACTAGAAATACAGTAGCCAATAACTCATAAACCTATGTTAACTCACACTGCATATCAAGCAGAATAGTAACAGTGAACGTGAAGGACTAAACCACACCTCTCACAATGGTAAAGCAACGCAAAAGCCCACCAAACTTTCATATTGAAGAGTCTAGCCCAGATGACACCAGCAGTACTGTAGTGTTAGACAACCTCTCTGACAAGGAATTCAGAAGGGAGCTACTTTGGATGCTTAGGGAACTAAAAGAAACAATGGAAAGCAATGCCAATAGAAGACAAGAGGATTTGAAGGCAGAAATGAGGAAAATGCAATCAGAAATGTCAGGCCTGAAAAATCTCGTAGGCGAATTGAAAAGCTCAGTGGAAGGCCTCAGCAGCAGAGTAACAGCTGCGGAGAACAGAATCAGTGAGCTCGAAGATGAAGTTCAGAGACTCTCCAGAAAAGAGCAGAAAATGGAAAAGAGACTCACAATTCGGGAACAGATGGCAAGAGAAGATCGGGATGAAGCCAAGAGGGGTAACATAAGAATTATTGGAGTCCCAGAGGTACAGGAAGAAAACCTTGATGAAGAAGAAACTGTCAAAGACATCATTGCTACAACGTTTCCAGAGCTGAAGAAAACTTGTGACCACATTCAGGAGGCCCGAAGGGTACCACCTAGAAGAAATCCGAATAAAAATACCCCAAGACACATTCTGATCAAAATGACCAAAACCTTAGACAGAGACAAAATTCTGAAAGCAGCAAGATCGAAGAAAGAAATCTCTTACAAAAGAGCATCCTTAAAATTCACAGCTGATTTGTCTGATGAAACCCTCATGGCCCAAAAACAGTGGTGGGACATAGTGAAAAAACTCAATGAAATAAATGCCTCCCCCAAAATACTTTTCCCAGCAAGACTCTCATTCATAATAGAAGGAACAACACACAGTTTCACAGACAAACAACAGCTCAGGAACTTCATAGACTCAAAACCATGGTTACAAGAACAACTAAATGGGCTACTTTAAGGCAAGAAAGGCCCCTCAAATACACCAAATTTTAACAGAACAATGGGACAAAATCCCATAACAATAATCTCTCTCAATGTCAATGGGCTAAACGCACCAATTAAAAGACATAGAGTGGCAGGACAGATTAGAAAATTGAACCCAACATTCTGCTGCCTGCAAGAAACGCATCTCAATAGTCAAAGCAAACACAGACTCAGAGTCAAAGGCTGGAAAACAATCCTACAGACAAACAGCTCTCATAAAAAGCTGGGGTAGCCATCCTTATATCAGACCACATCGATTTCAGAGTGAGGAAGGTCATAAGAGACAGTGAAGGCCATTTCTTATTGATCAAAGGATCTGTATAACAGGAAGAACTTACAATAATAAATGTATATGCACCTAATGAGAGACCAGCAAAGTACTTAAAACAACTACTCATAGATTTGGAAAAAGACATCAATAGCAACACAATACTAGTGGGAGACTTCAACACTGCTTTGTCACGTCTTAATAGATCAACCAGACTCAAGCTTAGCAAGGACATACTTCATTTGAGGGAAACAATGGAAGAAAGGGACTTAGTAGATATATACAGGACACTTCATCCACAAAAAGCTGAATACACATTCTTCTCAAGCGTACATGGAACATTCTCCAAGATAGACCACATGCTGAGCCAAAAAACATGCCTCCATAAAATTAAGAAGGTAGAGACTGTATCAACAATCTTCTCAGACCATAATGCGCTGAAATTAGAAGTAAATCACATACAAAAACAGAAAACTAAATCAAACACCTGGAAATTAAACAGTGCACTATTGAACAACGAGTGGATTAGACAGGAAATCAAAGAGGAAATCAAAAGATTCCTAGAAACGAATGAAAATGAGAACACGAGTTACCACAACTTATGGGACACAGCAAAGGCTGTGTTAAGAGGAAAGTTTATAGCTCTACAAGAATTCCTCAGGAAGGAGGAGCGAGCATACATAAGTAACCTAACCTCACAGCTTAAGAGCTTGGAGAAGGACCAAAAAAAGGAGCACAACCCGAACAGGAGAAAGGAAATAATAAAACTCAGAGCAGAGATTAACGAGATGGAAACCCAAAAAACAATCCGAAAGATCAATGAAACCAAAAGCTGGTTCTTTGAGAAAATTAACAAGATCGATAAGCCTCGAGCAAAACTCACAAAGAAAGGGAGAGAGAAAACCCTAATAAACCGAATCAGAAATGAAAAGAGGGTCATTACAACAGAAACCACAGAAATTCAGAGGATCCTCAGGGAGTACTTTGAGAAGCTTTATGCCACGAAACATCAAAACCTCGAGGAAATGGATAAATTCCTAGAATCCTACAGACTCCCAAGGCTGAACCAAGAAGACCTGGAATACCTGAACAGACCTATCACCATCAAGGCAATTGAAATGGTAATAAAAAGTCTCCCCAAGCACAAAAGTCCTGGCCCGGATGGATTCACTAGTGAATTCTTCCAAATCTTTAAAGAGGACTTACTCTCAATGCTCTGTAAGCTTTTCCATGAAATTGAAATATCAAAAACACTTCCAAACAGTTTCTACGAAGCAAATATCACACTGATACCAAAAGCAGACAGAGATACCACAAAGAAAGAGAATTACAGGCCGATATCCCTGATGAACACAGATGCAAAGATCCTCAACAAACTACTAGCAAATAGAATCCAACTACTCATCAAAAAGATCATACACCATGACCAAGTAGGATTCATCCCAGGGATGCAAGGATGGTTTAACATTCGGAAATCAATCAACATAATCCACCATATCAACAAAAGAAAAGATAAAAAGCATATGATCATATCAATAGATGCAGAGAATGCATTTGATAAGATCCAGCACCCCTTTATGATGAAAACCCGAGCCAAAATGGGTATAGAGGGGACCTTCCTCAACATAATTAAAGCCATCTACCACAAGACTACAGCAAGCATCATCCTCAATGGGGAAAAACTGAGAGCCTTCCCTCTAAGATCAGGGACGAGACAGGGATGCCCACTCTCTCCACTGCTGTTCAATATAGTACTGGAAGTACTTCAATAGCGATTAGGCAGGAAAAAGATATTAAGGGCATTCAGGTAGGAAAGGAAGAAATCAAGCTCTCACTATTTGCAGATGATATGATACTCTACTTAGAGAACCCAATAACCTCCACCAAAAAACTCCTAGAAACAATAGACTCGTATAGTAAAGTTGCAGGTTATAAAATCAATACCCAAAAGTCCATGGCTTTCCTATACGCAAACAGTGAGAGAGAAGAAAGCAACATGAAAAAAACAATCCCGTTCACAATTGTGCCCCAGAAAATCAAGTACCTAGGAATCAGCTTAACTAAGGAAGTAAAGGACCTGTACAAAGAAAACTACAAAACACTACTTCAGGAAATAAAAGAGGACATGAGGAAATGGAAAGATATCCCCTGCTCATGGATCGGGAGACTTAACATTGTCAAAATGGCAATACTACCGAAAGCATTGTATAAATTCAATGCAATCCCTATAAGGATACCCATGACATTCTTCAAAGAAATGGAGCAAACACTCCTGAAATTTATATGGAACAATAAGCCCCCACGAATAGCTAAAGCAATTCTTGGGAAAAAGAAAATGGGAGGAATCAACCTCCCGAACTTCAAACTGTACTACAAAGCAGTAATAATTAAAACAGCATGGTACTGGAACAAAGGCAGAACTGCAGACCAATGGAACAGGGTTGAATACACTGACATCTCCCCTCAATCATATGATCATCTAATCTTTGATAAAGGTGCAAGTAATGTGAAGTGGAGTAAGGAAAGCCTCTTTAATAAATTGTGTTGGCATCACTGGACGGCTACATGCAAAAAAATGGGCTCAGAACTCTGCCTATCACCATGCACAAAAGTAAGATCAAAATGGATTAAAGACCTCAACATCAGACCAGAAACCATAAGGTACATTGAAGATAAATTTGGCAAAACCCTCCATGACATTGAGGCTAATGTTATCTTCAAAGATGCCACGCCACTGGCCGAGCAAGTCAAAACAGAGATAGATAAATGGGACTATCTTAAACTAAGAAGCTTCTGCACCTCCAAAGAAACAGTGACCAAAATACAAAGACAGTCTACAAAATGGGAAAGGATATTCACCGATACACATCTGACAAGGGGTTGATATCCAGGATATACAAAATACTGGTTAAACTCCACAAGAAGAAAACATCCAACCCCATCCAAAAATGGGGCAATGAAATGAACAGAAACTTTCTCAAAGAAGAAATCCGAATGGCAAAAAAGCACATGAGAAAATGCTCTACATCATTAATCATCAGGGAGATGCAGATCAAAACCACAATGAGATACCATCTCACACCTCAGAGACTGGCCCACATTCAAAAGAACAAAAGCAACCGATGCTGGCGTGGATGTGGCGAGAAAGGGACACTCCTTCACTGTTGGTGGGAATGTCCACTGGTTCAGCCCTTCTGGAAAACAGTATGGACGATTCTCAAAAAATTAGAAATTGAGCTCCCATTTGACCCAGCAATACCACTCCTGGGAATATATCCCAGAGAGGCAAAAATGTATAGTCGAAGTGACATCTGCACTTGTTTGTTCATTGCAGCACTCTTTACAATAGCCAGAAACTGGAAGAAACCTGAATGCCCACGAACAGATGACTGGTTAAAGAAACTTTGGTACATCTACACAATGGAGTACTATGTAGCTGTTAGAAAAGATGAAGTTATGAAATTTACATACAAGTGGTACAATATGGAAAGTATCATGCTAAGCGAAATGAGTCAGAAAGAGAGGGCTAGACATAGAAAGATTGCATTCATCTGGGGGATATAAAGTAGCAAAGTATGAGATTAATACCCAAGAATAGCTGAGATCAGCACCAGGAGGATTACTCCATAACTTAGAGGCCAGCCGGGTATCCTAGAGGAAAGGGCAGTTCAGATAGAGAAGGGAGCACCAAATAAAGGATGTTTGGAGGATCCTCCCAGGAGGGGAGATGCATGTCAAAAGTAGACTATGGACTGAACATGTTTGCCACTCAATGCCTCTTTTGCAGACCACAACACCCAAAAGGAGAGAGAGAACACAGGGGATTGCCCTGCCACAGAGACAGGGGGGATGGGAGGATGGGGGTGGGGGGATATTATCCATGGTGGTGGAAAATGGGCACTGGTGGAGGGATGGGTATCTGATCATTGTATAATCGAAACCCAAGCACAAAGAATTGTAAATCTACAACTGTAAAAAAAAATAAAATAAAATAAAGGGAAAAAAATTTTTTTTTAAAAAAGAGTGTTTTCTTATTTATTCTGCCCCCACAGTCTCTCTTTTTTTCCCCCATTACCTTTAGGAGAGCAAATATTCTATCTACACACACCAAAAAGCAAAAAATCAAGGAATACTTTGAATGCAGTTGTTGTTTCACATAATGTTTCAAAATATATTTACAAGAGCCTGATGAGATAAGTAGTGACCGTGTTTTACCAATTCTTTATCTTCAGCACCCTATATGGTCCCTTGAACTTCACCAAGAGTGACCCCTGAACACAGAGCCAGAAGCAAACCCAGAGTAATGTCAGGTATGGCCTCCAAATGTATGTGTGTAAGTATATGTATATGCATTGTTAGGACCCACTTAGCTGGAGAACTGGCATGACAGGCTCTGAGTAATTTAGGCTTCTTCCAGGAACAAAAATAGCAGAAAATCCAGATGCTCTGTCAGAGATCACATCCCCTTAATCAGATTCAGTCTCTGGAATGTGACTGTCACAGAGGTGAGCTGGATGTTGCAGGCCAAAACAACGACAACAAAAATATATGTGTAGTCTGTAGGTAATAGAAATGTGCTGAGTGATGCTTACTTGCCAAAATGAAAGTATAAGAATGTATTGAACCTAGTGCTTGGAGTACTTGTTGAAGCCTGCTGCATTGGGCAGATACTTGGACCCCAGCTAGCTGGAACAATAAACCTTGCTATGTGATTTGCATTATAAGCTCTATTCTCTGTCCTTGAGGGGGTAGTAGACTCTGCATTCTAATAGCATATATATATATATATATATATATATATATATATAGCAAGAGAGAGAGAGATGAGAGAGAGAGAGAGAAAAGTAGAACTATCTATATAATGTAACACACATATACACACAAACACATGGGGAATCAACATGCAAAAGAACAAATGAGAGAAAACAAAAATATATATTTGTGTATACATATACATACATATGCAAATGTATATACACACATGTGTTTGATATGTGGCTTAGTTGTAGAGCATGTGTTTGCATGTATGAGATCCTGCATATCAAGCATCAGACCAGCACCACAAAATATAGAATTAAAGATAAAATATATTCAATACTTTGATCAAGATCCTTTTACTAATAAAACAAACTTTTAGATAAGTTAATCAGCCATGTGTTTATTCTTGTGTTCTTTCATAGAAATTAGGAATAAAAGGTCATTATGACAGGAAAAGTAGAATATTCTTCTCAAAATCGGATATTTTTAAAAAGTGACAGTTTTGTTTATTTGGATTGTAATCAATAATGTGAATTTAAGCTGAAAAGGAATATCTTGTCTAGCTTTTGAAACACTACAAAGACAGTGTAAAAATTTCTGTGGACTATGGGGAGACATTTAGCATTAATGAGCAGAAAAGACATAATAAAAATTATGCTCCGAAAAATCTATCCATTGACCTCAAGATTATTAGTAGAAAAAGAAAATTCATGTAGCGAGGAAAAGTAAATGAGTATTATGAAAAATAAAGTGAGAATCTAATTCATTTTCATTTCCTAAAGCATTAGAAAGGTCTAGTACTGACTCAGGCAAAAAGAGTGAATAAATAAACTAGTAAACACTTGAGAAGGATGGTGATAAGTGACATTTATTGCATCTTTATTAGAAACAATTTGAAAAATTATTTCTTAACTGCTACTAATAAAAATTTATGGCAGCATATGAACTAAGACTATGACAAGCTGCCATAATCAGAAATCCCAACTAATACAATAGTGTAAACTTAGAGCAGTTAAATTTTCTCATGTAATAGGAACAAAAGTAGAGACCAGAGAGATGACTCAAACCACTGAAGGTATGTTTTGCATGTGAAAGCCCTGGGTTCAATACCTAGCACCACATGGTGCCCCTACATGAATGGTATATTGTTGACTTTAAAAGGGATCAATTTGCTTCAGAAACAAGCTGAAAAATTTCATTTGGGTATTTGGTTTCAAAGTTGAGAAGGCTGACTTTCATTCTTATGCAGACAGAAGGAAGTCACCGTTTTCTACAAGGCAATTCACAAGGGTATCTATAATAGAGCCAAGAGTTTCTGTACAACAGAACTGTTAATTAATTTATTTAATTCATTTATTTTGGGATTTTGGGTCACATTTAAGTGGTGCTCTGGGTTTACTCCTGGCTCTGCACTCAGGGCTTATTCTTGACTCTGTGCTCAAGAATTACTCCTGGCAGAATTCAGGGGACCATATGTGGTGTTGGGGATTAAACCCAGGTTGTCTGCGGACAAGGCAAATGCTCAACCACTCTGCTATCATTCTGGCCCCAACTATTTTTTGAACAAAAGAATTTTTAATTTGCTAACACATATTGAAATTAAATAAATTAAAACCTCAAATTTCTATAAATCACTTTATAGAAAAGGCTTTTGTTTAGTAATTAAAACTTTAATGGTTTCTGGTCACCACTTAAAAGCCTTGGCCATTTATTTGTGTGTTGTATTATACTCTAGGGCATAAAAGATTTCATCCAAATTTCTTTTAATGAAGATGGAAAGTAAAGTATTGGAATATAATTGCATGAAATGATCTTGAAATCTTGAGCTCAGATGTAAGTAGAACAACTGTGTAGCAGGAATAGGAAAGTAAGAGAAGGAAAATCTATATTTAGGGATGTTAATCAGGAGTGCATAAGGGAAGACTTGTTCAGGAATTATTTGTTACATGAATGAAACAAAGTGGACAAAAATATGCACCATGTCCTGTGCCAAACATATTTTTATAAAGCAAATATTCAAGATGGAGTGCTGGGAAGTTAGAGATGGTTCCAAGTTGTTCATCTTATTCTTAGCTTAGTACTGCTTTATTATTTATTGCCCATGCATATATCTTCTATATATGCCTTTATATCTCTGGCTTTATATTTTATTTCCTATTCTGAACTTGTATCCCTGTACCTGACAGCAAATTTAACATTTTCTGGCCTTTCTGACCTTGTTTCAGGATTATGCTCTTCTTTTGAGTGTCTGATGCAACTTTACCCAGGGAAACTTGAATAGGCCATATATATATATATATATATATATATATATATATATATATATATATATTTAGCTTTTAAGAGAAAAAAGTAAAATGTTTAATAATATCTTTATAGGAATCCCATAGTTATTGTAAAATAAAGTTCACTAGAAGTATAAATGAAGCAACTCAAATCATTTTTATGGTATGCAAATACATACTGTACTGCACTGTCCTCCCATTGTTCATCGATTTGCTCAAGTGGGCCCAGTAATGTCTCCATTGTGAGACTTGTTGTTACTGCATTTGGCATATTGGATACATCACAGAGAGCTTGCCAGGCTTTGCTGTGGAGGTGAGATACTCTCAGTAGCTTGCCAGGCTCTCTGAGAGGGTCAGAGGATTCGAATCCAGCTCTGCCAGGCTAGCTGCGTGCAAGGCAAATGATCTACCACTGTGCTATAGCATGCAAATACATAACAAAAATTATTTAGACTAATGTTGTTAATCATTCCATAACACACATAAAAATAAATAAAGGAAGTGAAAAACTTTTTTGAAAAAATATAAATTGTCTAATAAATATGAAAGTTTACATACAAAAGTTATATATTACCCTCTTGTAAGAAATGTTAGAATGATAAAAGTACCTGAATGGACCCAGGGCAAGCTATCAGCTACCCTGGCATCTAAATGGACCAGGCCAAAGTGCCACGATTTTTAACTATAAGTTAAGAGCTTGATCATAGAAAAATGCTATCATGATCCAAAAGTAATGACAAGCCTAGGACCCTGCTAGGGGTAGGAAAGACTATCTGGCCTGAGCACTATAGTCTGAGATTGAGATGGTCCTAGGAGAGCAATTCTATAAGCTTAATGTATTTCTTACTGTGTCCATATGAAATGATTGTAAACTAGCAATTTTACTAATATGCAATATTTCTGTAAGTTCCATGGATTACAAATGGATAGATAATAGTTTATGTCAGTAAATTAATTATATGAATCACTGTATCACTGTCATCCCATTGTTCGTTGATTTACTCAAGCAGGCACCAGTATCATCTCTATTCCTCTCAGTCCTGAGATTTTAGCAGCCTCTTCTTACTCATCTTTTCCCAACAATTGGAGGTTCTTTCAGGGTCAGGGGAATGAGACCTGTTTTCATTACTGTTTTTGGCATATTGATTATGCCACAGGGAGCTTGCCAGGCTCTGCCAGTATGGGCGGGATACTCTCGGTAGTTTGTTGGGCTCTCTGAGAGTTATATATTTCTCACTATGAATTGTTGTCTACTGTCTGAACCTCATCAAAAAATGGTGTGGTAATTGTGGAAAATGGGTAGGAAGTGTCTTTTGATGTGTCTGGAAAGCGGCCTGGAGCGTGGCAGCAGTTGGGTATTGAAGGTCAGCTGCCGGGGCTGGGCCCTTGGGGCCAGGAGGCCTCTCACCCACCCCACTCTGGGGCACCCCTAGTGAAAACAGCCTGGCACAGAGTCTGGTGACATGGTTATGAGGACTCATTTTATACTCCTGTCTGGGAGGAGCAGCCATGAGTTCTGGAGTGTGGCCGATGAGGAGATTGTCTGGTGCAGGCAGAGTGTGGCTTATGGGTAATGACCCCTGGGTCACCAGAGACTGGGAGAAGAAGGAAGAGAATCTCTGCTCCCGGGTCCTGTTGAGTCCAGAGTCTAAGATCACAAAATTCCGCATTATCTGGGTTCTGTGGGACTTCATTCATGCTTGAGGCTCTGCCCGAGCATCCAGAAAGTGGCCTGGAGCGTGGCGGTGGTTGGGTAGTGGAGGTCCCCATAACCATGCCGCCGGATTCCAAGCCAGGCTGTTTTCACTCAGGGTTCCCCAGAGTGGGACTGGTGAGAGCCCTCCCCACCTCAAGGGACCCAGCCCCGGCAACTGACCTCACAATTAAATGTAAATTAATTGTTCCGCAAGGAACAGCCAGGCGCGGAGGCAGGAGACTGCACTGTTCCCTTCCGGAGCTGGTTTTTATAGTCTCTGAGTCTTGGCTGTTGATGGGATTACACGGCGCCAGGGGGCCAGGTGGTGGGTGTGACCCCCGCCTACTGGAATTTGGAGGATCTGGGTGGAGGATGCTCAGCCCCAATCTGAGTAGGCTTGGAGATCTCGGCCCCGGAACCCGCGTGGATTTGTCCCTCTGCCAGTACCTTCATGTGTGCGGAGAGTGGTCTCAGCATGGTGGTAGCTGGTCCTGGACATTTTATTATGACATCTTATTATCTCATTCCTACTTTGGACAAACTTGCAGGCTATCGAATGTAGCCTGCCCACAGGGCAGAGACTGGCAAACTCCCCGTGGCATACCAAATATGCCAAATACCAGTAACAATGATGGGTCTCATTCTCCTAAAGAGCCTTGAATATAATCTCAGGCCTAGGATGAAAGAGACGTTACTGGGGCCTGCTCGAGGCAATTGACGAATAACAGGATGATTTGTGATTTGTGTGTGTGGAAATTTTTCTTAAATAAACCACCATAAACTTACTTAATAAAAATTGCATATCCTAAATTGTGCTATTTTAATAAGAATTTTTGAATTTGTTTTTGAAATCTAAACGAAAGAAAAATTTCAGACCTAGGTAGCTTCATGCTTCATTAGTAATTTTTTATGAAGGGAGGCATCTCAGGAGGTCATACATGGCAAAGCACAGGGCTTACTCTTGCCTCTTGGGGCTTACTCTTGTGCAGAGGGATCATTTTTGCCATGCTTAAGGTACTACTGAAATGCCAATGACAGAAACCGGTCAGCCACGTACAAGGCAAGTACCCTAACTACTATACTACTGCTCTGGCCATCTTTAGTAAATTGTACTATTATGTAAAGAAGAAGCTAATACTGATTCTGAAAAACAATCTTCCAGAATATTCATATGATATGTTTTATAATAATTCTGTGCTGCTAACATATTCTTGGAACTAAACCAAACAAATCACGTAAAAGCATGTAATTATATCACTTGTCACTGTCCTCCCGTTGTTCATTGATTTGTTCGAGCGGGCCCAGTAATGTCTCCATTGGAGACTTTGTTGTTACTGTGTTTGGCACATCGAATACATCATGGGGAGCTTGCCAGGCTCTGCCGTGCGGGCGAGATACTCTCGGTAGCTTGCCAGGCTCTCCGAGAGGGGCGGAGGAATCGAACTCGGGTCGGCCATGTTGGCTACGTGCAAGGCAAACGCCCTACTGCTGTGCTATTGCTCCAGCCCTTGTAAACTTAGAAAAAAACAGAAAAAGTTAGCAAACTGAACAAACAAAAAAGGGTAATAAAAAGGATAAATCTAAGTGACGGATTTCAGTTAGATAAAATTGATCAAAATCTAAATTGAAATTATATGATCACATATAATAGAGAATAAAAAGACTGATCATCTCTAAATATCATTTCATAAAATACAGAATTTATTTATGATAGATATGTTCATCAGAATAGAAGTAGAAAGGAAATTTTTCATCCTGTTAAAGGACATCTAAAGAAAAGTAGTAAGGTTAATATCCCAGTCAATGTTGAGAAAGACTAACCCTTCAGTCTTCAGTTCATACTTCACATTAAAAGTTTAGCTTAATATGGAACATAGACCAGGCATTGTAAAAATTTTAGGGGAAAACAGGAGCACATATTTTTATATCAAGTTTAATCGGTTGCATATAACATAAAAGCATAATCCAAGGAATAACGAAGTAATATACTATAATGCATAAAAATTAAAAACATTTGCACTTTCAAAGTGAAAATTAGAGAATTAAATGACAAACTTTGACTGTGAGATACTTGCAGCTCATATAGTTGATAAAAGGTTTATATCCAGAATTCATGACAAGCTCAAAATTCAGCAAGGAAATAAGAAACAAGTTTTAAAAAACTGGTAAATATTTTTCAAAACCATACCTAAAAAATACAAAAATGACATATCACATAAAATATGCTCAACAGTAGTTATTAGTTAAATTTAGTTAAATTTATAACTAGATAATAATATATTTTAGGACATCTAAAATTGAAAAGACCTCCAGGACCAGCCACCACCATGCTGAGACCACTCTCCGCACACATGAAGGTACTGGCAGAGGGACAAATACACGCGGGTTCCGGGGCCGAGACCTCCAAGCCTACTCGGATTGGAGTCGAGCATCCTCCACCCAGATCCTCCAAATTCCAGTAGGCGGGGGTCAGACCCACAACCTGGCCCCCTGGCGCTGTGTAATCCCATCAACAGCCAAGACTCAGAGACTATAAAATCCAGTTCCCGGAACAGCGAGGCCACATTCTCGGCCGTGCGACATCATGTCAGGACATCTTTTTATGACTTCTTATTATCTCACTCCTACTTTGGACAAACTTGCAGGCTATCCAATGTAGCCTGCCCACAGGGCAGAGTCTGGCAAACTCCCCGTGGCGTACCAAATATGCCAAATACCAGTAACAATGATGGGTCTCATTCTCCTAAAGAGCCTTGAATATAATCTCAGGGCTAGGATGAAAGAGACGTTACTGGGGCCTGCTCGAGGCAATCGACGAATAACAGGATGATGAAATGAAATGAAAAAAAAATTGAAAATATTTGCCAAAGCTGCCAAAGAATTTAACCTCTCGTACACTACTGAATGGAATGAATAGTCATAAAATAACTTTTAAAACAATTTTCTGTTTCTTAAAACATTCATGCATGGGCAAGGAATCTGTTGCTCAGTGGTATAACACAGTGCCTCTTTTTTTTCTCTTGAGACCCTGGATTCAATCCCAGACACTGCCAATAAAGAAACATTAAATGTGTATCTATCACATGGCCCAGCTATCTTATTCCTAAATATTTATACACAATAATTTAAATCATTTACTATATGACAAGATTTGGTATACTTTGAAAGCTGTTCTTGTAGTCATCATAAACTACAAGCTACATGGGAACAACAGTTGGAGAGTATATAAAATAGCAACCAATTTTATCATATCCATATACTGAAACTTTGTTGTTACTGTGTTTGGCATATCGAATACTCTCGGTAGCTTGCCGGGCTCTCTGAGAGGGGTGGAGGAATCGAACTCAGGTCGGCCATGTTGGCCGCTTGTAAGGCGAACGCCCTACCGCAAACGTTACTGGGCCCACTCGAGCAAATCGACGATCAACGGGAGGGCCTTTACCTTTTACCTTATATACTGAAACTTTACATTAAAAAACAAAGCAAAAGGCTATCACACATGTCACAACATGGGTCATTCTCAAGGTGCTATGTTGTGTGAAATAAATGAGACACAAAAAAGTACACAATGTATGATTTCATATATATATAAACTAAAGAAAATACAATTCAAATCCACAATGTCATAAGGTCACCAGTTGCATGAGAATAAGGGAGAAGAAGCACTGCATATATTTATTTAAGTTCATTAGGTGGCAGTTTAAAAGTGAACAAAGAGTAAATATTTGGTATATTGTACACTTTGAATGTATGTGGATTTTTATATTATTTATAACTCAATAAGAGTTGTTTTTAAATGAAACTCATAAAATGATTTTGCATAATGTAGAGACAAAACTAACTTTGTAATGACTATGGGAATATTGTCATACTTTAGATCTAGATTTTAAGAGGTATGGTTGGGTACTTGTAATAACAAACAAGTATAAGATTTATTTTTGGTAAGGTAAAGGTAAAAGGTAAAGGCCCTCCCGTTGATCATCGATTTGCTCGAGCGGGCCCAGTAACGTCTCCATTGGAGACTTTGTTGTTACTGTGTCTGGCATATCCAATACTCTCGGTAGCTTGCTGGGCTCTCCGAGAGGGGCGGAGGAATCGAACTCGGGTCGGCCATGTTGGCCGCTTGTAAGGCGAACGCCCTACCCGCTGTGCTATCGCTCCAGCCCATTTTTGGTGGAATGGTAAATTTATTCAAAATTTTAGGAACTGTCTTACACTACAGTATCAAAATGCCTATATCATAGAGTCAAATATAAAGTACCCAAATATTTGTAAAAAAAATGAGGTATCAAAGAAAACTGAGAATGTTTTAGATTATTTCTTCCAATTACATGACCTCACCAATTCTCTCTCTCCTTAGAGGGCAGTTTTATATGATTTTAACAGTTCCCTAATTTGAATATCTTATAACTTTACTAAAGAAAGCAAAAACACTTCTGTTTTAAATGTTGACATTGCACTCTATTTAAGCATGTTCCTCAGTCCAGCTATTTCTTTTTCACAATAGAGCTACAAGTGTATATGATACTTCATCTGAAACACTTTTAAAAAATTAAGACACTATGATTTAAAATACTGTTAAACGTAGGGTTTCATGCATACAATCTTCCAAAATTTCATCTTTACACATATAATCTAATGTCCATTTCTCTTACGTTTATACTCTAATGTCCATTGTCTAAATTTCCTTTTACCTTCATCCTACCCTCTTCCCCTCCACAGTTAACTTAATTTTGTAGACCAATTACCAGGTTCTGTTGCCTTTGTGCACTTACTGCTTCCTTTCCAGACTCTTTATATGTTCCACATAGGAAGGAGGTCTGTTTCTGTTCCTCTTTCTGGCTAGCACAGCGGGTAGGGTGGTTGCCTTGCACGTGGCTGGATTAGATTCCCAGCATCCCATATGGTCCCCTGAGCGCTGCCAGGGGTAATTCCTGAGTGCAGAGCCAGGAGTAACCCCTGTGCGTCGCTGAGTGTGACCCAAAAAGCAAAAAGAAAAAGAAAAATAGCAGAGTAGTATTCCACTTTTTCACATGTATATACTTATACACACATGCGTACACACATATATTATAGTTTCTTTATCCAGTCATTCTTTTCTTGGACAGCAGAGTTACTTTCACATTTTTTCTATCACGATTTGTGTTGCAATCAATGAACATAGGAGTGCAAATGCTTTTTTTCTAAATAGAATTTTTGGGTCCTCGGCATAGATACTAAGTAGTGGAATTTCTGGATCATGTGAAGCTCGATTCTTAATCTTTATGTACGTCAATATTGTTTCAAAAAAGGTTAAATCAGTTTATATTACCATTGCAGTGGATGAGTTTCTTTTCTCCACAAACTAATTCTTTAATTCTGTATGTCAGTCTTACTGATATGGTGTATTATCTCACTATCATTAACTTGCATTTATTTTATGGTAATCTATGCAGATAAATTTTTCACATACTTTTTCCATTTGTACATCTTTTTTGAGAGGTATCTGTTCATTTCTTCTAGACAATTTTTTAATGGGGTTGACTATTTTATTCTTTTACAATTACACAGCAGAAGAAACAGTGATCAAAATGAAGACACCTCACAGACTGAGAGAAGGTATTTACCCAAGACTCAGCTGACAAAGTGTTAACATCCATAATATTTTACGCATTTGTAAAACGGATCGGAAGATTACAGTAGTTTTTGTTTTTTTTTGGGGGGGAGGGTTTGGTCTTAGAGACACACTCAGCTATTTTCAGGATTTACTCCTGGCTCTGTTCTCAGGGATAACTCCTGGCAGGGCTCAGGAGATCATATAGGATGCCAGGAATCAAATTGGTGCATACACCTTACCTGCTACACTATCTCTATAGCCTTCAAAATATGTTTAGTGCTGAACTATCACGATCATGATCACCATCATCCTGTTGTTCGTAGATTGCCTCGAGCAGGCACCAGTAACGTCTCCTTCGTTCTAGCCCTGAGATACTAAAAAGTGCCACATTCAAGGCTCTTTCAGGGTTAGAAGAATGAGAACCATCATTGTTACTGGTATTTGGCATATTGGGTAGGCCACGGGGAGTTTGCCTGACTCTGTCATGTGGGCAGGTTACATTCGGTAGCCTGCCAGGTTGTCCAAAGCAAGAATAAGATAATAAGATGTCCAAAGCAAGAATGAGATAATAAGATGTCCGGGAGCTGGGTTTTATAGTCTCTGGGTCTTGGTCGTTGATGGGATTACACGGCGCCAGGGGGCAGTTGGTGGGTGTGATCCCCGCCTACTGGAAGATGGAGGATCCGGATGGAGGATGCTCAGTCCTGATCCGAGCAGGCTTAGAGATCTCAGCCTCGGGCCCCCCATGCCTTTGTTTCTCTGCCGGTACCTTCATGCTTGTGGAGAGTGGTCTCAGCATGGTTGTGGCTCGTTTTGGAAGTCTGTGGTTGCCGGGGCTCTGCTCGGGGTGTGGAGGGAAATTCAACCCACCCCCCTCCAAGAAGCCCCGGCGAGGACAGCCAGGCGCAGGGCCAGGAGACTCTGCGCTGTTCTCTTCTGGAAGCTAGGTTTTATAGTCTCTGGGTCTTGGCTGTTGATGGGATTACACAGTGCTGGGGGAGGGGAGGCAGTTGGTGGGTGCTGAACCCTGTTTTCCCTAAATTCTAAAGAAAATACAGTTTTGAATATATAGAGCAAGTATCAAAAATATGTCATTTAATATATATACATTGAAATTTTTGATTTATCAGTATGCTAAAAGTAGACCTTAAACCTGCTTTAACTGACACAGAAAATTAGGGAAAAGGAAGACTAGGTGAAGTCAGGGAGATAAGAAATTGGTAGTCAATGAGTGATTATTAGTGATACCAATTGGTCTTGAGGACCTTCATAGCCTTAGATTTGGATGAAGTGGTATTTTCCTTATATTGATAGCAGATATTGGTGTACAGTAACTAAAGACACAAAAAGACAGTTTCCAGGCTTTTGTAGGTCTGGATATTGCCAAGAGAACCAGCTAATCAAAGAAAGTACAGATCCAGTGTCAGCAAGAGTCTGATGCTAAAACTCACTGACAAGAGTACCTACCTTGGCAAACACTGTAGCTCCTCTGGCCTCTGATCCCAGCTGTGCAGTAGGTCCACTGCAACAAAATGACTTGTCAGCTCCACTCAGTTGGGCACTGAAATTTTCTGTCTCCATATGCATTTGCTAGACAATTTAGAAGGAATAAACATGATTTCTGAATAAAGTCGGAATGACCAAAAATTATGAGTACGAAACCAATCAACACTCATAGAGGATGGAAGGAGGAGCTGGGAGGAGCATAAATATGGGACCAGAATTGTCATTGGGAGAGTGGTGCAGGGTAGCAGGGTTATGGCTGTTTGGTGATAGTAGGGTGCAGTAAATTTGTAACTCTGTATATCAGTACCAAAAATATGTATTACTGATTTAAACACATTGCTTAATATATATATATATATATATATATATATATATTTGTCTGTGATGCAGAAGAAAAGATTCCTATTTTTAAAACATTTTTATTAGTGAAAATCTACGCACGCATTTTTATAATTCTTTTCTTTTTTTGCTTACAGCATTGTGTTTTATTATTTTTTTCCATTTTTATTAGTGAAACATGATGAGGTACAGTTATAGACTTACAAATTTTTCTGCTTGGGTTTCACTTATACAATGACCGAGTGCCCGTCCTTCCACCAGTGTCCATTTTCCACCACCACTGATCCCAGTGTTGCACCTATCCCCCATCCCCCCATCACACCCTGCCTCTGTGACAGGGCATTCCCTTTTGTTCTCACTCTCCTTTTGGGTGCAGTTGTTTGCAAAAGAGGCATTGAGTGGCAATCATGTTCAGTCTATAGTCTACTTTCAGCATGCATCTCCCATACTGGGAGAATCCTTCCAACACCCTTTATTTGGGGCTCCCTTTTCTATCTGAGCTGCCTTTTCCCCTAGCATGTGTGACTGGCCTCAATCCATGGAATAAAGCTCCTGGTACTAATCTCAGCTATTCTTGGGTGTTAGTCTCCTATTTTGTTACTTTTTGTTCCCCAGATAAGTGCAATCTTTTTATGTCTATCCCTTTTTTTCTGACTCATTTCTCTTAGCATGATACTTTCCATGTAGTACCACTTGTATGCAAATTTCATACATCTTTTCTAATAGCTACATAGTAGCTATTATCTTTTCTAATAGCTACATAGTACTCCATTGTGTAGATGTGTGAAAGTTTCTTTAACCAGTCATCTGTTCTCCCGCACTCAGGTTTTTTTCAGTCTTGCTATTGCAAACATTGCAGCAATGAACAAGTTGTCACTTAGATTATACTTTTTTGCCTCTCTGGGATATATTCCCAGGAGTGGTATTGCTGGGTCAAATGGGAGCTCAATTTCTAATTTTTTAAGAATCGTCCATACTGTTTTCCAAAAGGGTTGTACAAGTCTGCATTCCCACCAGCAGGAAAGGAGGTTCCCTTTCTTGCCACATCTGCGCCAACACTGGTTGCTTTTGTTCTTTTGGATGTGGGCCAGACTCTGTGTGTGAGATGACATTTCATTGTTGTTTGGATCTGCATCTCCCGGATGATTAATGATGTAGAGCAATTTCTCATGTGCCTTTTAGCTATTCGGATTTCTTCTTTAAGAAAGTTTCTGTTCATTTCATTGCCCCATTTTTTATGGGGTTGGATGTTTTCTTCTTGTGTAGTTCAACGAGTACTTTGTATATCCTTGATATCCAACCCCTTGTTGGGCTTGTATTGGACGAATATCCTTTCCCATTCTGTAGACTGTCTTTGTATTTTTGTCACTGTTTCTTTTGAGGTGCAGACACTTCTTAGTTTAAGATAGTCCCATTTGTCTATCTCTGTTTTCACTTGCTTGTCCAGTGGAGTGACATCTTTGGAGATACCATTAGCTTCAATTCATAAAGGGTTTTGCCAACCTTGTCTTCAATGAACCTGATGGATTCCTGTCTGATGTTGAGGTATTTAATCCATTTTGATCTTACTTTTGTAGATGGTGTTGGGCAGAGATGTGAACCCATTTTTTGCATATATCTATCAAGTTTTGCCAGCACAATTTGTTGAAGAGGATTTCCATGCTCCACTTCACATTTCTTGCTCCATTATCAAAGATTAGATGGTCATATGTTTGGGGGGAGATGTCAGTATATTCAATGCTGTTCCATTGGTCTGCAGCTCTGCCTTTGTTCCAGTTCCATGCTGTTTAAATTATTACTCCTTTGTAGTAGAGTCTGAAGTTAGGGAGGTTGATTCCCCCAATTTTCTTTTTCCTAAGAATTACTTTAGCTATTCGTGAGGGCTTACTATTCCATATGAATTTCAGGAGTGTTTGCTCCATTTATTTGAAGAATTTCATGGGTATCATTATAGGGATCACATTGAATTTGTATAATTCTTTGTGAAGTATTGCCATTTTGACAATGTTAATTCTCCAGATCCATAAGCAAGGGATATCTTTCCATTTTCTTGTGTTCTTTTTTATTTTCTGAAGTAGTGTTTTTTAGTTTTCTTTGTACAGTTCTTTACTTCCTTAGTTAAGCTGACTCCTAGGTACTTGATTTTCTGGGGCACAATTGTGAACAGGATTGTTTTCTTCATGTCACTTTCTTCTCTCTCGCTATTTGTGTACAGGAAAGCCATGGACTTTTGGGTATAGATTTTATAGCCTGTAACTTTACTATACAAGTCTATTTTTCTAGGAGTTTCTTGGTAGAGGTTTTAGGGTTCTCTAAGTATAGTATCATATCATCTGCAAATAGTGAGAACTTCATTTCTTCCTTTCCTACCTGGATGCCCTTCCTATATTTTTCTTGTCTAATCGATATTGCAAGTACTTCCAGTACTAGATTGAACAGCAATGGAAAGAGTGGGCATCCTTGTCTTGTCCCTCATCTTAGGGGGAAGTCTCTCAGCTTTTCCCCATTGAGGATGAGGCTTGCTGCAGGTTTGTGGTACAAGACTTTAACTATATTGAGAAAAGTCCCCTCTATACCTATATTGGCTAGGGTTTTCATCATAAACGGGTGCTGGATCTTGTCAAATTCTTTCTCTGCATCTATTGGTATGGTTATATGATTTTATCTTTTCTTTTGTTGATATAATGGATCAAGTTGTTTAATTTCCGAATGTTAAACCATCCTTGCATCCCCTGAATGAATCCCACTTGGTTATGGTGTATGATCTTTTTATGAGTTGTTGAATTCTATTTGCTAGTATTTTGTTGAGAATCTTCGCATCTGTGTTCATCAGGGATATCGGCTTGTGGTTTTCTTTTCTTGTGCTGTCTTTGTTTCCTTTTGGTATTAGAGAGATATGGGCTTCATAGAAACTGTTTGGGAGAGTTTCTGTTTCTTCAATTTCCTGGAAAAGCTTGAGAATAACTTGCAATAGGTCCTCTTTAAATGATTTGAAAAATTCACTAGTGAATCCATCTGGACCTGGTTTTTTGTTTTGGGGAAGACTTTTGATTACAGTTTCAATTTCCTTGATGTTAATAGGTCTATTGAAGTACTGTATATCTTCTTGATTCAGCCTTGGGAGATTATAGGAATCCAGGAGTTTATCTATTTCTTCTAGGTTCTCTTTTTTGTGGCATATGGACTTTCAAAGTAGTCTCTGATGATCTTTTGAATTTCTTTGGTTTCTGTTGTGATATTCCCCTTCTCATTTCTGATTCAGTTTATTAGGGTTCTCTCTCTCTCTTTCTTTGTGAATGTTGCTAGTGATTTATCTATCTTATATATTTTCTTGAAGAACATACTCTTGGTTTCATTGATCTTTCGGATTTTTTTTTTTTGGTTTTCCATGTTGTTGATTTCTGCTCTAAGTTTTATGATCGCTTTCCTTCTGCCTGATTTGGGCTGTTTTTTTTAATCCCTTTCTAAGATCTTGAGTTGTGAGGTCAAGGTGTTTATGTGGGCCCTTTCTTCCTTGCTAAGAAATGCTTGCAAAGCTATAAAGTTTCCCCTTAACACCGCTTTAGCTGCATCCCATAGGTTCTCATAGCTTGTGTTTCATTCTCATTTGTTTCCAGGTATCTTTTGATTTTGTCCTTGACACCCTTTCTGACCCACTCATTGTTCAACATTGAGCTTTTTATTTTCCAGGTGTTTGATTTGGTTCTCCATGTCTGTATGTGATTCATTTCTATTCTCAGTGTATTGTATCTGAAAAGATTATTGATAATATTTCTATCTTCCTGATTCTATTGAGGCATGTTTTGTGTCCTAGCACATGGTCTATTTTGGAAAATGTTCTGTGTGCACTGGAGAAGACTGTGCATTCTTCCTTTTGGGGGTGTAAATCCCTGTATAGGTCTATTAGTCCTTCTCTTCTACTTTTTCCTTCAAAGCAAATCTTTCCTTGCTGAGTTTTGTTCTTGTTGATTTATCCAGAAGTGAAAAGACAATGTTGAAATCTGTGTCTCTGGCTACTGTTGTGTTCCTAGCAATGCCCTCCTTAAAATCTGTTAGCAGTTGTTTTAAATATTTTGCTGTTCCATGTTTGCCACTCAATGCCTCTTTTCAGACCACAACACCCAAAAGGAGAGAGAGAACAAAAGGGAATGCCCTGCCACAGAGGCAGGGTGGGATGAGGGGGGGTGGGAGGGATATTATCCATGGTGGTGGAAAATGGGCACTGATGGAGGGATGGGTATTTGATCATTGTATAATCGAAATCCAAGCACAAAAAAATTGTAAATCTACAACTGTACTTCATGGTATTTCACTAATAAAAAGAAAAAAATGTAAAAAAAATTTGCTGTTCCTTCATTAGGTGCGTATACATTTAAGATTGTGATTTTTTCCTGTTGTACATATTCCTTGATGAATAGAAAATAGCCTTTTTTGTCCTTTATAATCTTTTTCAACCTGAAATTATGTTGTCAGATACTAGTATGGCCACCCCATCTTTTTTTGAGGGAGCTGTTTGCTTGCAGGATTGTTTTCCATCCTTTCTCTTTGAATCTGTTTGCTCTGAATGTTCAGATGCATTTCTTGTAGGGAGCAGAATGTTGGGTCTGTCTATGAATCCATTTTGCCACCCTGTGTCTCTTAATTGGTAAATTTAGACCATTGAAGTTGAGAGATATTATTGTTATGGGGTTTTGTGTCATCTTTATGTAAGGATCTATTGTGCTTGTAGGGTTTGTCTTGTCTTACAATAGCCCCTTAGCTCTTCTTTTAGGTTTGGTTTTGAGTCTATGAAGTTCCTGAGCTGCTGCTTATCTGGAAAATAATGTACTGTTCCCTTGAGTTTAAGTGAGAGTTTAGCCAAATAGAGTAGTCTTGGTGAAGCATTCATTTCAATGAGTTTTTTCACTCTATCCCACCATTGCCTTTGGGCTTGGAGAGCTTCCTCTGATAGGTCTGCTATGAATAAGGGGTGGGTCTTTGTATGTGATTTCCTTCTTTGACTTTGCTGCTTGCAGTATTGTGTCTCTATCAGCAGCATTGATCATTCTATGATATGTCTCAGAGTGTTTTTGTTAGTGTTTTTTTTAGCTGGCACCCTTCGGGCTCCTTGAATCTAAATGGCTGCATTGTCCAACTCTGGGAATTTTTCAGCAATGATTTGTTTAACCATGGCTTTTTCATTGGGATTGTTTCCCTAAACTTCTGGTACTCCAAAAATTATAATGTTGTTCCTCTTGGAATTATCTCCTAAGACTCTGGTTCACTCTAGAGCTATCTTGAGGTCATTGTTTGTTGTTGTCTGTTGGCTTGGTGCAGTTGATCTTCCAGCTCACTGATTCTGTCCTCAGCTGTGGTCATTCTACTGTTGAGGGCATAGACTGAGTTTTTTATTTCATCTACAGAATCTTTAATTCGTGACATTTCTGCTCTCATTTCTTCCCATAATTTCTTGATTGTTTCTGTCATGTTTCTGGATATCTGTCTGATTGATTGAGTTCATTGAAAATATTCATGACTTCATATCTGAATTCTTTCTCAGAGAGGTCCTTTAGGTGGGTAGCACCTACTGAGGCTTCTGGACTCTTTTCATCTTCGCCCTCACGTGGTGGGGATTTGCGTTATTTCTTCATGTTGGTGTGTAGGTATGGGAACTGAGATGTTACACTAGATTTCTTGGTATGAGTAAACTACCTGCAGCTGCATGAGCATTGGCTGGCCCAGAATTAGGCCACTGGACACTTCTGAAGAAGCCACCCCCACTTCTGAAGAAACCACGCCCCTACGGGAACCTGGTGTGTGTGAGGGGTAATAGCTGGGAGGGGAAGAAGACTGGCACAGCATTGGGGACGAAGAGGAAGAGGCTCAGGCTGCTTTTGTCCCAGGGTCCTAGAGGACGCTGGGGTGCTTCCCCAGGGAAAGCCAAATCCTGGGTTCGAATACTGGCGGGTTAAGTGTCCCGGGAGAGGAGGAAGACCGGCACAGTGTTGGGGACAAATAGGAAGAGGCTCAGGGCTGCTTTTCTCCCAGGGTCCGAGAGGACGCCTGGGGCACTTCCCTGGGGAAAGCCAAGTCCCGAATTCGAATACTGGCAGGTTAACTGACCTGGGAGGAGAAGAAGGCCCAAGATATTCCTTTTTTACCAGTCACTTGTTCTTTTGTCTCCAAATATTCTTTTCTTGGAGTAAAGGGGTAAAAGCAGTAAAAGGAAATACTGAGAATGCAATTAATGAGGTATTTATAGACTAGACATTTCTTTCTTTCATTTTGAAGGAATTATATACCACTTTGTCACTTTTTCTTGAGAGATAAAAGAGACCTAATGAAATTGGGATTTAACCACTGGTGTCTCAGCCATGAATTAGCCAGTAGATAGAGACTTGTTTAAATTGCAAATTACTGTTAAAGTCATTAACCACCCCAAACTTAATAAAGTAAAATCTTCACACTGTTAAAGAGAGTAACAGATGTTGTTTTTAATGTTTAATGAAAAATATTTATCTGCTGCTATAATGCAATCCTGTTTCTGATCTCTTTTTTCCCCCTCCAGTTAGACTTAGGCTGAATTTGAATTTTCTTTTGTGAGATGAGTTGTACATTGTTTTATGTAATTATGAAAGCTCAATTTTAAATACATGTTATTTTTCATGGATCTCTCCATGACTCATATGGAGAGGAAGTACACATCTATTGAAATCTGTGAGAACAAAATGGGGGAATGGCATTTTTCTTCCGCCAACATGGCAGATTAAAATCTGTACCCATAGAAAAACATGTCTAATTAGTAGTGCAGCTTCAAGCTATAGGAGAGACTGAATTGGCAACTGCACTTTTCCTTGGATGATCTTTTCTTTTTCTTGGATTTTAATTTCTTGAAGCCCTAGGCAACAGGGTCACAATCAGTAAGCAAAGCTTGTATCAAGAGAATAATGATATTTCAACATTGGGGGGAAACACCCTTATAGCCAGAAGGGAAGCAATCAGAAATTTAACTGCTGCAATCTGGAAGATTCTCCTCGGGACCTGTTTATGGCTGGTTCACTGTTCTCTCAAGCAGTATAATGTGCCAGACAAGAGGCAGGTGGGAAGGTTATGTAAAAAAACTGTCTACATGGAATAAGTAACTATAAAGTAACAAAAGCAAATGAAAAAGGGTGGGAACCCACACCCAGTCCCCAAATAAAACTATTGGTAATTCCCTTATCTAAAGAACTAATTCCTATTCATGCAGACATAAACTAAATATGGTCTGTTGATTTATAAGCTGGTACAGATAATGCTGCTGCTTCTGACTCGGAAATGTATAATAACTTCCTCAATTTTGTGCAGTAACATAGAGAATACATACTTGATTTCACCTTCTATTCATAGAACTTGCTCTTCTTTTCTTCCTAGATGGAATAAAGAAAATTAGCTTTGGGGAGCGTGGCATGAGAGAAAAACATAAAAGGTCAATTTTGTCTTCCTGGAGCAACCATTCCCATAAGAAATGAACACTTTTTCCTCTTTAGATAGATCCTAACAAATTGAAATATTAAACAATCAAACTTCACTTTTATCAGTTACGTTATGATGAAATGCCAACATTAATCTTATTCTTGGCCATAGACAAAAAGATCATTACCTCCTAAGGAATGTGGGGATAACCTAGAAGGTAATGTGAAAATTTAAAGACATAGTAGTTTTAAATGACTATAGCCATCAATTTTCATTGTAGAAATATTTACAGAATATAGCACCTATTGTAGGCCAGGTACTATGCCAAAACTATAGGGAGGAAATATAAAGTTGGCTGAAAGCACAGCCCCTGTCTCAGGGAAAAGTCAAACTTAGAAAAAAGTGGGAAGTAGCACACAGACTGCAACAGGCAAGAGAAATTTCATTAGAATTGTTCAAATATATTCAGATTGGAAGCCTTGAAGTTCAGAGAGAACAGTTGGTTGCTCACAAAAGGTTTTATGGATTGAATTTCCCTCTACTCCCCAAGGTAGATAAAGATAGATGATCTCCCAGGTTGAGAGAACAAATGAGCCAAAGCCTCAATTGTGAAATCTGAGGGTAGTTGGAGATGAAAAAAATGTTCATTGAAGTGTGGAGTACATAGCTGTGTTTTCAAATGTAAGATCTGCCAAGAAGATTGTTCTGTCTGTACTCTTTCAACCTAGACTATCTTCATGGCTGGTGTGTTTATTTATTTTAAACTCTTTCAAAGGAAATATGTCCTTTAAACAAAAAGAAGAAAAGAAAGAGAACAAATCTTATAACTAAATGAAAATTTCCAAAGTGACGACACTTGTAACTAGCATCTAGATCATAAATGATATTTTCAGTATTCACAGAACTCCCTCACACTCCTTCGCCTCATTCAGTCACCCCTCTCCACAAATATAACCATAAAAGCCTTCCCACCCCGTATGTTCACCATGTTAGCATGAAAGTGTTTATTCTTGAACTATTGGGTTCTTGACTCTTATATGGAAGATTGCATATAAAACTCAGTTGCTTTAGAGGCTAGAGTTGATTGCACAGTTTAAGTAGATGGGTCTGGGTCCCTCCCTAATGTCTATCTTCTCCTTTAACCAGTGTATGACATCACTTGCCCTGTATCTTGATGCCCAGTACAGATTACTATGGTACAGCATTGAGCCTGGACTATCTGCTCTCCTCCAGTGTACAATTCACAGGTCTTGTTCCTACATTATTCTCTGTTCAGTGTGGCATTCTAGTCTAAAACTTGCAGTGGTAACAATGGCTCTCTCTCGACCTTTGACTTTCTTTCATCTCCTAAATGGGTCACATGTATGTGGGTGACAACCTCGGCTGTCCTGTCACCTTTCTAGGTGCAAGTGAAAGGGCAAAAAATAAGTTGCTTTCATGACTTCACCTTTTCTAACAGCTACATAGTACTCCATTGTGTAAATGTACCAAAGTTTCTTTAACCAGTCATCTGTTCTCGGGCACTCAGGTTTTTTCCAGATTCTGACTATTGTAAAGAGTGCTGCAATAAACAGACAATTGCAGATGTCACTTCGACTATACTTTTTTGCCACTCGGGATATATTCCCAGGAGTGATATTGCTGGGTCAAATGGGAGATCAAATTCTAATTTTTTGAGAATCGTTCATACTGTTTTCCAAAAGGGTTGGACCAGTCGGCATTCCCACCAACAGTGAAGGAGGGTCCCTTTCTTGCCACATCCACACCAGCATTGGTTGCTTTTGTTCTTTTGGGTGTGGGCCAGTCTCTGTGGTGTGACATGTTAAGCAAAATGAGTCAGAAAGAGCGAGATAGACACAGAAAGATTGCATTCATCTGGGGAACATAAAGCAACAAAATGGGAGACTAACACCCAGGCGTAGCCGAGATTAGTACCAGGAATTTTGCTCCATGACTTGGAGGCTAGCCACACATGCTAGGGAAAAAGGAAGCTCAGATAGAGAAGAGAGAACCAAATAAAGGGTGTTGGGAGGATCTTCCCAGGGTGAGAGATGCATGCTGAAAGTAGACTATAGACCAAACATGATTGCCACTCAATGCCTCTCTTGCAAACCACAGGACCCAAAAGGAGAGAGAGAGAACAAAAGGGAATGCTCTGCCACAGAGGTAGGGTGGGATGGGGGGGATGGGGAGTCGAGGGATACTGGGACCCGTGGTGGTGGAGGATGGCGCTGGTGGAGGGATGGGCACTTGATCATTGTATAACTGAAACCCAAGCACAGAAATTTGTAAGTCTATAACTGCACCTCATGGTGTTTCACTATAAAAAAAAAATTTTTAAAAAAGTTGCATGACTCAGTTCTTTTGATCTCCTGCTATCTCCCACTATTACCTATTGTGATTGTGTATCCTTTCAGTGGGTGAGATTTAAATGGCCTTTTTAATTAACTCCCTTGTCGGTGTCCCACCTCCAAGTGACCAATCACTTATTCATTTTGCTCACTTAAGAACTTAATATAAATGAAAGAACCATAGCACTGTCCTCCCATTATTCATCAGTTTGTTCGGGTGGACACTAGTAACATCTCCATTGTAAGACTTGTTGTTACTGTTTTTGGCATACCGAATACATCACGGATGTATTGTCAGGCTCTGCCGTGCTGGCAGAATACTCTTTGTATCTTGCCAGGCTCTCTGAGAGGGAAAGAGGAATCGAAACAGGGTCAGTCGCATGCAAGGCAAACACCCTACCCACTGCACTATTGCTCCAGCCCATATAAATAAAATAATGTATATTATTTTTTGTGTTATTCCTTTTTCTCAGCTTTCTCCCTTTTTTAACCTATGCAACTATCCTTGTACTTTTAAATTATTGATTACAATTCGGTTGTACTGAGTTGTAGATATTCAGTTGAATCTTTTTTTTTTAATTTCTTATTTTTAATTCATACTAAGAGGTTTTCAGGTTTTGCTCCTGGTGGTGCTTGGGGTAGTGCCAAGAAGAAAATGGAGCAACTTCGTGCAAGGCAAGCACCTTTCCTGTACTACCTCTCCAGTTCTTGAGATTTTTTATTTTTAGTGTACCTTTCCAATATGTGTATGTGTATTAGCACTGTAGCACTGTATGTGTATTAGCACTATAGCACTGTAGCACTGTTCTCCCATTTTTCATCAATTTGCTCAAGCAGGCACAGGTAATGGATCCATTGTGAGACTTGTTGTTGCTATTTTTGGCATATCAATTACTCCACGGGGAGCTTGCCAGACTCTGCAATGCAGGCAGGATACTCTCCCAGAGAGACAGAGGAATCAAACCCAGGTTGGCCTCGTGCAAGGCAAACACCCTACCCACTGTGCTATAAGTCCAGCCCTATGTGTATTAGAAGCAATATAATTTCAATATGTGTAGCCATTGATACATTTAAACGTGTAAGAAATTATTTACATAATATGTTTATGTATGACACTAGTCAGTAATTTTCATTATAGGTGAGAATCAACTATTATAAAGAAGACTGAAGAGGTGAAGTAGATAATGTTATTATCTTTGATTTCTTATAGCTTTTTAAAAATTCAATAGCTTGTGTTGGACTTTCTTTGAGTATTTAGATAGGAACCTTGATTGAAGAAGTCCTCAATTTGTTTTCTGGTGAAAGAGATTTTTTCCCAACTAAGAAAAGAAATCCTTCGACTAACTTTTTCAGTTCTAGAATAAATCTGATTGTTGGAAACTCTTTATCTGAAAAAGGAAAGCATTATCTTTCTCTTGAGGAAGCTCTGTGTTTTGAGCAGGAAAAACTAACTTTCAGGGCTGCCATCTGGAAGGTTTCGCACTCAGAAAACCTAGACAAATTCTCTCTCTATTGTCCTCCAAAGGATCGTCCATCCCTGGATCTGTGACTCTCACGGTGCCTTTCACTGTTAATGTTTATCTGGGGGGAAATAGCATTTCTTTGGATCATATACAGAACTTGCTACCTCATTTCCCAATTTTGATCCTTATATCCTTTGATCCCTAATAAATTAGTATATATAATTTTGGGGGGAGAATAAAAAGGATTCAGAAAATGGAGTAGGTGGACATTGGTGCTTTAACAGTGCATTGGGTATATATTGAGAGATTCAGTAAGAGAGCCAAAGACTTCTGGGAAAGGTATTTCATGGGATCTTGAAATACTGCTGGTATCAGTAGACTGAGGTCTAATAACTATACATTTTTTTTAATTTTGGAGAACAAAAATGTGAATATTGGTAGTATGAGGGCAATTTATTCTTATTAACATATTTAGCTACGGAGCTGGAGAGATAATACAGGGGTTAAATTACTTGAATTACTTGCTCTGCACTTGGTTGACCCTAGTTCCATCCTGCCAGCCCCAACAACACTACATAAATTCGTTCAGTATCTCCATGAGTGATCCCTGAGAAGGGAGTCAGAAGTAAGCCCTGACCACTGCTGGGTGTGGCTCTCAAAATAATAAATATTATGTTGCCATGAAAACTGGGGAAGAAGTAAAGTCAATTTTATACCATCCATCAAGTGATTGTGGACAAATACACCAGGTAGACTCTGAAACACTACAAAGAATTGTACTACTGACTTTGGAGGGCCTCAGAGGTAGTTTGAAATTTAAATATCTCCAACATTTTCTCTAAGTATGGAAATAAACTATATTTAATTGTAATAGTCAACATAAAAATACCAATGTTAAGTGTATTAATATTATTTTGAAACAATGAATGAAATGTTTACTTTTAACATCCCATTCTTAATTTAAATATTTAGCATTAAGAATTATAAAAGCAGGTGCTGGATCTTGTCAAATGCTTTCTCTGCATCTATCGATATGATCATATGCTTTTTATCTTTTCCTTTGTTGATATGATGGATCATGTTGTTTAATTTCCAAATGATAAACCATTCTTGATCCCCTGAATGAATCCCACTTGGTTATGGTGTATGATCTTTTCGATGAGTTGTTGAATTCTATTTGCTAGTATTTTGTTGAGAATCTTTACATCCGTGTTCATCAGGGATATCAGCCTGTAGTTTTCTTTTCTTGTGGTGACTTTGTTTCCTTTTGGTATTAGAGAGATATGGGCTTCATAAAAACTGTTTGGGAGAGTTTCTGTTTCTTTAATTTCCTGGAAAATCTTGAGAAGAACTGGCAGTAGGTCCTCTTTAAATGTTTGGAAAAATTCCCTAGTGAATCCATGTAGACCTGGTCTTTTGTTTTTTGGAAGACTTTTGATTACAGTTTCAATTTCTTTGATGTTAATAGGTCTATTCATGTACTCTATACCTTCTTGATTCAGCCTTGGGAGATTATAGGAATCCAGGAATTTATCCATTTCTTCTAGGCTCTCTTGTTTCGTGACATATAGACTTTCAAAGCAGTCTATGATAATCTTTTGAATTTCTTTGGTTTCTGTTGTGATATCCCACTTCTCATTTCTGATTCGGTTTATTAGGGTTCTCTCTCTCTCTTTCATTGTGCATCTTGCTAGTGATTTATGTATCTTGTTTATTTTATGATGAAAAACTTTGCCAAAATGGGTATAGAGGGTGTGTAAACACACAAAAAATAAAAAGGCCGGCGGTCAGACCACTTCCCCACTCCAGGGAGGTGGATGGCGATGGTCAGGCAAAGGAAGGAAATGGGGACAAGGCTGGTTGGTTTTAGCAGCAGTTTATTACATGGAAGAAATGTATGTCATGGAGGCCCCAGGATCTCTCAAGCACATGCACCTTTGTTCTCTCTGCTTCTGTCCTCAGCCCCATCTTCCCAGGTTCTCTGGTGCACGTGTCCCCCCAGAGAGCCCTGAAATCTCCCTTATATAGATCATAGTACCTCTAAAGGGCGCAATATAATGATGTCATCAAAAGGAGTTACAGAAAGAACATTGAGGCAGCAAACATACATTGTTTCCTTACATCCACAGGCCAGTAATCCTAGCCTCACCTTTTTACAAACTATAAGCACTTAGATTAGCACAACAAAGACCAGTCTGCTAGAGCTTGGAATCTACATCTCCAAAATCAGCCAGCCTGGAGCCAGGCATCTACATCCCAAAGACCAGGCCTGGTTTAGCACCTGGGATCTGTATAGCTAAGGCCAGCTAGGTTCCTGTGAGATAAGAGAAACTGCCTAAATATACTGAAATCATTTACTGAAGGCAGTTTGAAGGGGAGAAAGTAGTCTCATCCAAGCTAGTCAGGACACACAGGAAACTGCTTCTAGGACGTGTTTCTCCTCTCCTTGTCCAACCAACATATAAGCATACATAATATTAATCATTTTGTATGGACACAGTAAGAAATACTTTGAGCTTATAGAATTGCTCTCCTAGGACCATCTCGATCTCAGACTGCAGTGCTCAGGCCAGATATCTTTCCTTTTCCTAGCAGCAGGGCCCTAGTCTCGTCGTTACTTTTGGATCATGACATCATTTGCCTATGATCAACCTCTTAACTTATAGTTAAGAATCGTGGCACCTTGGCCTGGCCCATCGCGATGCCAGGGAAGCACATAACTTACCAGCTTGCCCTGGTTCCATCCAGTTCCACGTGGGGACCCTGCCCTTGGGGTGCTAGTGATGTAGGCAGGTAGATAGGGAAAGGCTCTCTGCAATGAAACAAAGTCTCATAGAAGAATTCTAGGACCAACCCACCCTGTGGAGACAGAGAATAAGGACTTGATAAGACCATCCCCAGACCCAGAAGATATGGGCCTCCTCCCCATGAAATTCCTCCTTTCCGAGAACCCCCTTTCAATCCGGTTGACTCCAGCGACCCAGCCCCAAGGTGATTCCAGGACATTCCAAGTCAGATGATTCTTGAACCCCCTTTCAATCCAGTTAACTCCAGCGACCCAGCCCCAAGGAGATTCCAGGACATTCCAAGTCAGATGATTCTCGAACCTCCTTTCAATCCGGTTGACTCTAGTGACCCAGCCCCAAGGAGATTCCAGAACATTCCGAGTCAGAAGGATCTATAAGAACCAGCTCGAGAGCCCACTTGGCGCTCTCTCCACCCTCGGAGAAGCCCGCGTTCCCTCTGGACGCGTTACTCTCTCTCTCTTTCTCTCTCTCTCTCTCTCACACACACACACACACACACACACACACACACACACACACACTATCTGCTTATCCCTTTCTCTCCCTCTCCAAAAGCCTCCAAATAAAACCTGTTACTTCACTGCTCGTCTACTCCTGAAATTCTTTTCTGCAAGCGAGATAAGAACCCCAGAAACCTCTGGTAAAGCTTGGGACTGGTCTCTCCTTTCCTGCAAAGAGCGAACTCTCACCCCAGCTTGAGTCCGTGGCTCCCCGAGCAATCGGGTGGCGGGGATTAACTCCCATGCTGAGAAGATCAAGCGGACTTCAGGTGTGGCTTGATGGCCACCTTGTGGGGCTGGCAGGGCTTAGGCCCATGCCAAGCAGGTGCTCACTGCAGACTTTACTGGTCCTAGCCTACCCAGGGTCCCAGGAGACAGAGGCGGGTGGGGTGAAAGTGACCGTCTTTCTCCTCCCCACTTCACATAAGTCACCCGTGGGGCCCACCAACATCAGATGGCGACCACGAAGGGACTTGCAGTAAAGAAATCCACGACGAAGGAGGTAATCTGTGGAAAGTCTGCTGTGGAGGTATGCTCCCTTGGAAATCTCTAGGGAGGAAGCGGGAGGAATATGATAACCTCTGTGTGAATGTGTGTGTGTATCAGCACCCTGATAGGTCCTCCTATCAGGTGTGATTTTGTAGCTCCACGACCTGGCACTCTTAAAGTCCCTCTAAAGTCACGGAGCTCGAGTGGGCTGCCTGCGATTCCACGGAGAACATACGGTCAATGGTGGCACTGGCATAGGCGCCAGTCGCAAGTCACAACGCTGAACCACTAAGGCTAAGTCCTCCACCAGCCAGGCAAGCATCTGAATGGTCTCTGCAAAGAGGCACCCCTCCTTTGTCTGTCTCGGGTCACTGTCCACTATGGGAGGAATGGGAGGAAAGCCCACTAGTGAGAAGATCCTGGGAAAACTAAGGCAGATCAATTTCTAGGTAGAAATCCCTTTCCCCAAGCAGAGTCAGCTAGAGGTCAATTCAAATGCTAATGGAGGTAGTCAGCAGGTTTAGCGCTAGGCAAAAGTGAAGCAGAGAAAAAAAAAAAAGAGGTAAAAAGACAGGCTTGATCATTGTATAACTGAAACCCAAGCACAAAAATTTATAAGTCTATAAGTATACTTCATGGTGTTTCACTAATAAAAAAATGATAAAAAAAAAAAAAAAGACAGGCAAGAAGTTTGTGGAAGAAAGCTTCAGCAGGGAGCATTGGAATATGTGGCAAGCTAAGAAAGGCAGAACTTTTCTCTTCTCCCCTTAATAGGCTTCTTGGAAACCCATGGCACTCTAGGTATGGCTCCACATGTGTAAGCCATGGTCGTGTGGACGCTCGGGAGGCAGGCCCCAAGGGACGCCTGGGGTAACTCAGAAATCTCTAAAGGAGACGTCCTTTAAAGAGAGATTTTTCTGATGGGCCGGCATGCAGTTGTGGTCCTGTCCGCGCCCTCTCTCTAGAACCACAACACCACGGGCGGGCATGCAGTTGTGGTTGTGTCCGCGCTCTCTCTAGAACCACAACACCACGGGCCGGCATGCAGTTGTGGTCATGTCCGCGCTTTCTCTAGAACCACAACACTAGAAACTATTAGGAGGAGAGCTTGCTAAGGAATTATCCTACCCTAGATTTCTCTTTTTCCTCCCTTTCATAGGTTATTACTGACACTTAGGAGATATGGGAAATTCTACATCAGTACCTAAACATTCTCCTTTGGGTTGCTTGTTAAAACACCGGAGGAGCCTGAAGGTAGATAGCTTAAATAAGAAATGTCTTGTTGACCTCTGTAACACCACGTGGCCTGAGTATAAGCTAGAACTTGGGGAAAGATGGCCAGTGAATGGCAGTTTGCATTACCAGATCATTTTGCAGTCAAATATTTGCAGGTAACAAAAGAAATAGGATTATCAAAGCAGAGGAGGCAGGAAAAATGCAAGATCATATGATTAATTGTTTGATATCAGAAACAAAGAAGTATGTCACTAATGCAGCCTATCCCCATGTCTGATAAGAAGATACCAGTTCCCTGCCTCAGAGCTAGCCTTGATCAAAATATGGTAACATCTAACATCTGACCACCTTAGGTTTTAACATCTTTGTCATAGTTTATTTTGCCCGCTGATATCAACAAAAGCGCTTTCTTGACCCATATTTTTAACAAACAGGAGACTCTCTGGTCAAGCTGGGAAACGGGGGCCGACAGGGCTTCTTTGCCCTGTGGACTGCTCCTTCCTTTGTCAGTCCATCAGTTTTCTCCCTGCCATTTTTGAAGGGTCAGATCAATCGATCAGCTGCGGATGTGTGTGCATGTACGTGTGGTGGTCTTTAGTCAGTTCATTGTCTGTCTGTCTGTCTGCCTGTCTGTGTGGAACACTCGGAAGTAGAAATTCTAGAGAAGTCAGTGATATGCAACTCAGTGATTGAAGGAATGCAGTTGTTTTTGGAACTTGCTAGACAAGGCTTAAACGAAGATTTCTTATCAGAAGGTTGAGCCTACAGAGAAAGCAGAATTCTCAATCTAGATTTCTTATTAGAAGAACATTAATGATTAGTAACAGTTGAAATCCTTTTGAGCTTAGGAATCTGTATTATCTAGAAGAGCTGTGGAACTAGATTCTGAAACTAAAGTGAAATAAATTTCAGAGAATGCAAGGTTTTATCTTACAAGCCTCAGCCAATTGTAATGAGGAATTTAGCTGTTTTACAAACAACAGAGGTACATAAGCCACTAAAATAAAGTTTCCTCATATTAATTAATAGTTTTCTTATGTTACCATAAACACAGTCCAAGTGCTTTTTCTATGCTAATATCAAAGTTTGGTAAAAACTAAAGGGCTTTTTCTGTGTCTGAAAGTATGTTTGTATTCTTGTGGAATTGGTAAAAGTATCTGGTGTAGAAAGCTTATGATTGAAATAACTAAGGGACAAGAACTATTGAAATTAAGCCAAAGAGGGTTTTATCATGTTTTATATTAATTGGCAGTTCAAAGGTTTTATGCTGTTATATCAATGTACATATTTGTATCTGCATTGGATTAGAATATTTGACCTAGAAAATCTTGTGAGTTGAAATAATTTGGTACATAAAAACAGGTTCATGTTTATTTTAAAATATGAGTTTCTAGAGTTATAAAGTTAGTTGCAAAACTTATCCTACCAGTGTTTTTATTTGATCCATGAGACTTTTGGTAACTAAAATTTCTAGAGGTACTTAGCAAAGAATTATAAGTGATCACAGATGTCATCTTGATAGTCTGAAGCCATAGCATTGCACCTTGGTGAAAGTATGAGATAACTGTATTGTTAATCAGCTTGTCCTGTATGTGAAAATGCATGCTATTATTATGATAACTTTATTTCAAGCAAAGTTTTGTCTCCAGGTATCAACCTAGTCCTGACCTTCACAGAACTTTGTACACAAGTGTAAAATGCTTTCTGTTCTATGGTAATCTGAGTGTTTAATCTTTTTGCATTTGTGTTTTCCTAGAAATCAGAATTCTAAGATGTCTCTTGGTTAATTTCTAATGTAAAGTGAACTTTTGCCCAATGAATATATGTTGTAAGAACTTTAGTTGTGAATATCTCTAAAGCCTTTTAAATACCTATAGAAACTGATGTAATGCTTTTGAAATAGTACTGCAGAGTAGTTTTGTCATGTTAAATGTGATGATTGGTAACTAGTGTTCCAAACTTGGGAGATCATGTGGTACTAAGTTCAGTAAAATAAGAGTTTAAACTTGTGGGATGACTCTTGGGAATATAGACGTGTGTCTTAAGTCAGAAAGATACTGGACGGATTATCCAGACTCCTGTTACAGTGCTCTTAAGATAATTGAATTTTTCAAAAGTTGCAGGAAATCAAGCGTTTTGACATGGGATTGAAAACACATGTTAAACGGTATGCTTTATCTCTACAGATTTTAGCTTCTCTGACTAGGACCCACAGCAAACAGGTGTATTATATCTCTGTGAGTAAAATGAAATGCTTGCTTTTCTCTTCTTTTGTACCTTCATATGTTTTTTGATGTTTCATGGCACTATGTTGGTTTGCATAAATCCAGATAAGTCTTTCCTCTCTGTAATAGGGTCTACCCCTCATGCAGACAGGAAAAAACCAACTATGGGACCCCAAAGCCCTCTTCCAGGGAACAGTCAGGGGATCTGTCTAAATGACAGGAGTAGGGATTTAACAGGTACTGTTTTCAAGTACCCTACAAACCTCAGGGCAACCCTAGAGGCAGGCCAGCTCGAGGAAAGAGTGGAAATCATCACTTCTATGGAGAATGAGGAATCCAGGACTCTGCAATGACTAACTCAGTCTGGGCCTACTCTCAGCGTCAAGGAAAAACCTGGAAACCAGGATTTCTCCCAGCCCTGAAGAAGGGATGGATGGACTCCTTTCTGCCAGGACATCTCTGTGGAAAATGAGGCCCGAAGGCTCGAGGCCATCCAGTTCGTTGCGGGACATCTTATGGCCAGGCCTGGGTAACCCTGAAGTGCCAGATAAGATTAATGCCACTTTTGGTTTGTCTCCTGTCTTTAGTCGATCCCCAGGACTTCTCAGTAAATAATGGGGTATCCCAAAAGGAGAGTTCTCTAATCTTACTGTGTTTATGCAAAAGAACAAGCCAGGTTTGTTAAACTATCTTGCAAAGTTTTAAAATGAAGGTGGAGAGAAAACCATGTTTCTGCAACTCGTTTTTTGTAAGAACCAGATTCTAATTCTACAGAGGTGATTGAATAAATGTATTTAATCTTGATCTAAAAGGTACTTCCTCTTTTGGGAAATTTAGATAAAATTTGGTTTACTGACTGTAGGAAAACAGCCTAATCTATAAAGGAACTCAATGTTATACATGCTGTCACTAGTCTGATCAGAGCATTGGAAGCCAGAGTTTTACTAGGGTGAGGCTCATCTCAAGAGTACAGAATTAATTGCTTTCCCCCAGTATGTGAATTGGCCAAAGTGTCAAGAAAGGGCATCTAAACTGGTTAAATTAGAATGGATTAATATCTAGTCTGAAGTACTGTGAATTTTCTTTCTATACTTTCTGTATTGCTTCTCATTTTCTGTGAACAGTCATTTGAAGAGAACAAGGATATTAACAGTTCTTAATTTTTGTTGCATCATGGGATTTACACCAGAGAATATTTCCTCTAAGCCAGAATGCTCTGCAGAAGAGGAACGATGGACATTGGAGGTTTCCAAAAGGAAGTTGATGGATTTACCCAACAAGGAAAGTTACTAACTCCTGAACCAATGCAATGGAATATTATTAAAGGGTTATGTTTTAACACTAGTGAGAACCATCTTCCATGGGAAGGAACTGAGCAGCAAGTAAGGTAGAAGTAATTCAGAACTGTGCTTTCTGTGCCATTAAACGAACCTAGAGGAAATCCTGAGCCTCCTCTCCTAACACCTGTTCAGCATCAAGGAACATAGAGGAGGATCAGCAGCTTGACCTTATGCAGATGATCAAATGCTCATACGTTCAAGGTATAAATACCTGTTGGTTCTCATTGAGAGCTTCAGTGTATGGGCAGAAGCTTTTCCTATCTAAGCCAGAGAATGGCTTGGTGTTTCTGTGTCCAGTAGAAACATCTGGACACAGGAAGTCATTTTTCTTTCAACCAAACCTGCGGGTAGAGTTACTCCTTTCCATTATTTTAGTGATAGATATGGGTATGGCATTATGTCGCTTTGGTTTCTGTTGTTTTAACTCTTGTTTATTTTTTTTAAGACAGCAAACAATATTGTCCTTACTGGGTCAGAAAGGACCTTCTACTCCTCCAGGGTCTAACCATTTCAAAGTGATATCCCTCAGTCTAATCGAACTGATTTTTTCTTTCAGATAACTTCAGGAACCCAACAAATTCATTACTGAGGGCCACTAAAAGCTGAGGTAGCATGAGATTTCACCCCTTGCGTAGGCAGAGCCAGCGTCCCATTGTCAGCATAAAGCAGCTCCAGAAGATGGACCTTCTGCCATTTTCCCTTAAAGATTTAAGGTGGTGGAATCTCTAGGGGGGATTTGATGTAGGCAGGTAGATAGGGAAAGGCTCTCTGCAATGAAACAAAGTCTCATAGAAGAAGAATTCTAGGACCAACCCACCCTGTGGAGACAAAGAATAAGGACTTGATAAGACCATCCCCAGACCCAGAAGATATGGGCCTCCTCCCCATGAAATTCCTCCTTTCCGAGAACCCCCCTTTCAATCCGGTTGACTCCAGCGACCCAGCCCCAAGGAGATTCCAGGACATTCCAAGTCAGATGATTCTCGAACCTCTTTTCAATCCGGTTGACTCCAGCGACCCAGCCCCAAGGAGATTCCAGGACATTCCAAATCAGATGATTCTCGAACCCCCTTTCAATCCGGTTGACTCCAGTGACCCAGCCCCAAGGAGATTCCAAAACATTCCGAGTCAGAAGGATCTATAAGAACCAGCTCGAGAGCCCACTTGGCGCTCTCTCCACCCTCGGAGAAGCCCGCGTTCCCTCTGGATGCATTACTCTCTCTCTCTCTCTCTCTCACACACACACACACACACACACACACACACACACACTATCTGCTTATCCCTTTCTCTCCCTCTCCAAAAGCCTCCAAATAAAACCTGTTACTTCACTGCTCGTCTACTCCTGAAATTCTTTTCTGCAAGCGAGATAAGAACCCCAGAAACCTCTGGTAAAGTTTGGGACTGGTCTCTCCTTTCCTGCAAAGAGCGAACTCTCGCCCCAGCTTGAGTCCGTGGCTCCCCGAGCAATCGGGTGGCGGGGATTAACTCCCGTGCCGAGAAGATCAAGCGGACTTCAGGTGTGGCTTGACGGCCACCTTGTGGGGCTGGCGGGGCTTAGGCCCATGCCGAGCAGGTGCTCACTGCAGACTTTACCGGTCCTAGCCTACCCAGGGTCCCGGGAGACAGAGGCGGGTGGGGAGAAAGTGACCGTCTTTCTCCTCCCCACTTCACATAAGTCACCCGTGGGGCCCACCGACATCACTAGGAAGTGAGGGCAACTGAGGCTTAAGTTGAGAAGGCAGATGCCCAGGAGTGAATAATATTCAAAGCCAATCAATTCCTAAGTTACCGAGCATATTAATTAGTTGTCTTCCTGTATCTATACAAAAGGATATTGCATTAAAGTAAACTGCTCAAAGACATAAGGAGAGGAGAAAGGCAATATTAACTTACAGTACAGCTTCAGTGTCTAAGAAGGATGAGACCTTACAAATTGGTTGGGAAGAGAGCATAGAAGAGGTTACAGACAGACAAAGTAATGGGAGTGACTCGGGAGCACTGTGATGGGGACAATCTGATAAACCTAAGCTCCGTGTACTTCAACAGAAAACTACAAAACGCTACTTCAGGAAATAAAATAGGACACGAGAAAAATGGAAAGATACCCCCTGCTCATAGATAGGGAGAATTAACATTGTCAAAATGGCAATACTTTCTAAAGCATTGTACAAATTCAATGCAATCCCTATAACGATACCCGTGAAATTCTTCAAAGAAATGGAGAAAACACTCCTGAAATTCATATGGAACAATAAGCCCCCACAATAGCTAAAGCAATTCTTGGGAAAAAGAAAAGGGGTGGAACCAACCTCCCTAACTTCAAACTCTACTACCAAGCAGTAATAATTAAAACAGCATGGTACTGGAACAAAGGCAGAGCTGCAGACCAATGGAACAGTGTTGAATATACTGACATTTCCCTCCAAATATATGATCATCAAATCTTTGATAAGGGAGCAAGAAATGTGAAGTGGAGCAAAGAAAACCTCTTTAACAAATTGTGGTGTCAAAACTGGACAGATACATGCAAAAAAATGAGCTCACATTTCTACCTAACACAGCGTACAAAAGTAAGATCAAAATGGATTAAAGACCTCAACATTAGACTGGAATCCATAAGGTACATTGATGACAACGTTGGCAAAACCCTCCATGACATTGAAGCTAATGGTATCTTCAAAGATGCCACACCACTGGCCTAGCAAATGAAAACAGAGATAAACAAATGGGACTATCTTAAACTAAGAAGCATCTGCACCTCAAAAGAAACAGTGACAAAAATTACAAACACAGTCTACAGAATGGGAAAGGATATTCACCCACTACAAATCCGACAAGGGGTTGATATCAAGAATAAAGTACCCGTTGAACTCCTATCACTGTCACTGTCACTGTCCTTCCGTTGTTCATCAATTTGCTCAAGCGGGCCCAGTAACGTCTCCACTGGAGACTTTGTTGTTACTGTGTTTGGCATATCGAATACATCACGGGTAGCTTGCCAGGCTCTGCCGAGCGGTCGAGATACTCTTGGTAACTTGCTAGACTCTCCAAGAGAGGCAGAGGAATCAAACTCGGTTCAGTCATGTTGGCTGCATGCAAGGCAAACGCCGTACCGCTGTGCTTTCGCTCCAGCCCGGTTGAACCAGTTGAACTCCACAAGAAGAAAACATCCAACCCCATCAAAAAATGGGGTGATGAAATAAACAAAAACCTTCTCAAAGAAGAAATCAAATGACAAAAGGCACATGAGAAAATGCTCTACATCATTAATCATCAGGGAGATGCAGATCAAAACAACAATGAGATGTCATCTCACACACAGAGACTGGCCCACATCCAAAAGAACAAAAGCAACCAGTGTTGGAGCGGATGTGGCAAGGAAGGGATCCTACTTCACTTCTAGTGGGAATCCTGACTGGTTCAGCCCTTTTGGAAAACAGTATGGACGATTCTCAAAAAATTAGAAATTGAGCACCCATTGACCCAGCAATACCACTCCTGGGAATATATCCAAGAGAGGCAAAAAAGTATAGTCGAAGTGACAACTTGTTTGTTCATTGCAGCACTATTTACAATAGCCAGAATGTGGAAAAAACCTGAGTGCCCGAGAACAGATGACTGGTTAACGAAACTTTGGTACATCTACACAATGGAGTACTATGTAGCTGTTAGAAAAGATGAAGTCATGAAGTTTACATACAAGCGGTACTACATGGAAGGTATCATGCTAAGTGAAATGAGTCAGAAAGAGAGGGATAGACATAGAAAGATTGCATTTATCTGGGGAACATAGAGTAAAAATATAGGAGATTAACCCCCAAGGATAGCCGAGATAAGTACCCCGAGATTTACTCCATGGCTTAGAGGCCAGCCACACATACTAGGGGAAAAGGCAGCTCAAATAGAGAAGGGAGCACCAAATAAAAGGTGCTAGGATGGGAGATGCATGCTGAAAATAGACTATAGACTGAACATAATTGCCACTCAATGCCCCTTTTGCAAACCACAGCACCTAAAAGAAGAGAGAGAACAAAAGGGAATGCCCTGCCATAGAGGCACGGTGGGATGAGGGGATGGTGGAATTGGGGTTGGGAGAGATACTGGGATCATTGGTGGTCGAGAATGGACACTGGTGGAAGGATGGCTACTCGGTCATTGTATAACTGAAATCCAAGAACAAATATTTGTAAGTCTACAACTGTACCTCATGGTGTTTCACTAATAAAAATGGGAAAAAAACGCAATGCTATATACAAAAACAAAAAAAAACAATAAAAGAAAAGAATTATACAAATGAGTGCATAGATTTTATTGAAATCATATTTATTTATAACATTATATAGGTTTCAGAGTACATTATTATAATTAGACAGCTGTAGAGACTGTATAATCACCACCAAAAGTTTGGTGGTCATATATAAAAGCAGAAATAAATTGTGTGTGTGTATACATGTATTTAGGATAAATTGAATACCCATTGTTAAATTACTTATTTGAATGCTGCAGATGTTTATTGAGTGCTAACCAACTGACAATGTTATTTAGTGATGATATAAGACTAATCAAATCTATTTTCCAATATGTAAAGAAGTTATTGTATAGGAGATAATGAAAAATAACTTTTAAGCAGATACTCTTTTTTTTCCTTTTTGGGTCACAACCAGTGATGATCAGGGGTAACTCCTAGCCCTTGCACTCAGAATCCCTCCTGTCTGTGCTCGGGGGACCATCTGGGAAGCTAGGGATAGAACCTCAATTGTTCAAGTGCAAAGCAAAGGCCCTACCTGTTATACTATCACTCTAGCCCCAGATATGTATTTAATTACAATATTACACATCTTCTATTGCAATTCAGAGGAGAAAAGGTCTTTTTGTTTCTTTTTTCAAATATTTCTTGTATATTTCTCTACAGTTTGAGCTGAATTAATTTGAACTTCAAGATGAGGTCAGTAATGAGAGTCTCCAGTGATAAACTTTTATTTTGTTAACCCTCACAATGGTTTAGTTAGGCTATATTAAATATGTTCTTAGAAGGCCAGTATAAATCTTAGTACCAATGTTAGTACTTATCTACCATATTACAAAAAACCTGTTTACTATTCCATTCTATATCACTGGAAAAACTGGTCAGGTGGTCATTTATATTAACACATAATTTTTGCATACAACACTTCAAAGAATTTCACAGCATCTTTGCATAAGCTGTCTTATTTTTAAACTCACATTAATGGTGTAAAGAAAAAGGATACCTTCAATGTCATTTTCATAAGAAGGAATAGAGGTTATGAAAAAGAGGCATGGTTATGAAACTAGCTCAAGGTCATCCCCGATTGATTTACAATGAAATATCTAAAGTTAATAATCTATCATTCTGATTCCTAATTTTGCTTTGTACATTCTTTATTTATCAGTTTTATAGTTAATATGATAAAATGGTGATCGCTAGAGTATGCAATATGTTAATTGGGTGGGCAGGCTCCCCAGCAGTGCTCAGAAGGCCCCATTCCCACCAGTGATTCTTGATCAACCAGAACATGGATTCAATGCAAGGGCTTGAAGATGAGATGCTGCTCAGGCCCTGTGCTATAGATTCCCAGGTTATCCTAGAGACAATGGTTACCTCCAACCAGGGCCACTTCTGGAACCAAGTAGTCTTGGGAATTGAATAGGTGTGGTTGCATACTAGATGTGCATCCTAATCAGTACTACCTACCAGTAATATGTTTATTGCTTTCATTGTTTTTATTCTTTCAAATAAATATATTATTCAAATTAAAAAAAATAATCTCAATTTTAGCTGGATCAATTAATAAAACTGAGAACATGCTGTCACAAATATTGAAATAAAAATGTGATCATATATGTAAAGATACAAGTGTCTAGTGGGACCAACACGAAATGACTCTCACTTGGAGTTTCACTCTTGTAAATGGAGAAACAAATTTTTAAAGCAGTTCTGTATCCATGTGCAATAATGTAAGCCGAAGAGAATATAATGAAAAATCTGTAAGAAACATAGGCAATATATAAATCCTTTCAAAGAATTGCTCTAAGTTGTTCTCTTTAATAATTTAGCTAGAGTTAGGTCTGTTAATCATAACTGTAAAAAAGAGTCCCTTAGAGTTCGGGTAGGGCGTCTGCCTTGCATGCAGCCAACATGGCCGACCCGAGTTCGATTCCTCCGCCCCTCTCGGAGAGCCCGGCAAGCTACCGAGAGTACTCGATATGCCAGACACAGTAACAACAAAGTCTCCGATGGAGACGTTACTGGGCCCGCTCGAGCAAATCGATGATCAACGGGAGGGCCTTTACTTACTTTACTTTACTTAGAGTTCATATTTATAGGAAGATTATATCAAAGAAAAAGCAACTAACTAGCCAATTTTTATACCCTGTCTCATATTATTTGCATGAGAAGTAATTCTACTCATTTAGCAGTTCTTCCAGCTATATCTGAAAAGTTCAGTAGTATACTTGAAAGTTGGGTCAAGCATGTATATATTGTAATGATTATCAATGATGTCTGAAGAGTTGATCCAAAGGAAATTTAAAACCTTAGTTAAACTAGTTTAATTGAAGTTATAATTGTGATTTTCATCATTAATTATATTTTCCTTTACAAAGATGTAATATACTGAATAGATTTGAATTTTAGACTCCATAATATTTCCATTCTTAGAACTCATTAGTTACTTAACATTATAATGATAGTCATCCCATAAGTGAAAATAGGGTACAATGATGGACTATAAGTGGTGCATTTTGTTGAGATAAATTTGAAGATAGTACAATATTTAAGATACTTTAATAATTAAGGTCCAAGAGGAAAAAAATGTAAAAATTAATGTTCAATGTCTCTTACATGAATAAGGTACTAATAGGACTGCAAAGCAATATAAATCTTTTTTCTCAGAAATATATTTTTAATGCTGCATCTTCCACTTTTCATAAAATTCAAATGTAGTCCTTCCTCAATTTTGTTTTGTGGACAATCATACTATATCATTTCTAAAATATGAACAGCTTTCTCAGTGAGTACATGGGAAATAAAAATAGAAAATAGGACAGTGATCTTACCACAAAGTGACATTAAGTTCAAAATACAAGATCTCCATAAAACTAAATTACCTAACTATAAAAAAAAAAAACACTGTCCTCCCATTGTTCACCAATTTTGCTCGAGCAGGCCCAGTAACATCTTCATTTTGAGACTCGTTATTACTGTGTTTGGCATATTGAATACATCATGGATAGCTTGCCAGGCTTTGCTGTGCAGACGAGATATTCTCGCTAGCTTGCGGGGCTCTGCGAGAGTGGCGGAGAAATTGAACCAGGCTCGGCCGGGCTGGCTGCACGGCAAACACACTACCGCAGTGCTATCACTCCAACCTAACTATATATAGAACTATATTCTATAAATTAAAACAAATGCTTGGGAATTTCACCTTTTCCTTCTTAATAAGATAACTAATGTTCAAATATCTCGAGCCATTATTTTTAACACTTTCAGAGTGGTTCTTAAGTATACCTACATTTGTAACTCACTATAGTAGTTTTTTCCTGTATTAATAGTGTATATTGACTCCTGATGGAGCGCCCATCTCATCCCAAATCCAGGTCAGCTCAGCTGCCGGCTCGTGACCCTGGGACCTCCATCTCTCCCTGCAGGACCCCAGGTGTCTCCCGAGATGCCTGGAGAGAAGCAGTTTTGAGCGTCTGCTAAGCCCTCTTCATTCCTGATGCGGCACCCATCTCATCCCAAACCCAGGTTTCCATAGAGGTGTGGCCTCCTCACAAATGGGCGTGGCTTCAAAAGTGGGTGTGGCTTATTTTCCGGCAGGTGGCATGCTGAGGAACCTAGTCCCCAAGGAATCTAGTTCCCAACCTACTCAGCAATATGAAGAAACAAAGAAAATCCCCACCACAAGGGGAGAACAACGAAAACAATCTAGAACATTCTGTCGATACAGCTCACCTAAGGGACCTCTCTGACATAGAATTCAGATACGAAGTCATGAAGATGTTCAATCAACTCAATGAAACAGTCAGACAGACAGCCAGTAACACCACAGAAAAAATGGAAAAATTACCAGAAGAAATGAGTGCAGAAATGTCACGATTAAAAGATTCCGTAGATGAAATGAGAAACTCAGTTTCTTCTCTTAAAAACAGAATGACCGCAGCTGAAGAGAGAATCAGTGAGCTGGAAGATCAGCTGCACCAAGCCAGCACTCAACAACAAACAGTGGCAAGGGACCTCAAAATAGCTCTACAGAGAATCAGAGTCCTAGCAGATGATTCCAAGAGGAACAACATTAGAATCATGGGACTACCTGAAGCTCAGGGAAACAATCCCAACGAAAAAAACACCGTCAAACAAATCATTGCTGAAAAATTCCCAGAGCTCCACAATGCAGCCATTCAGGTTTAAGGAGCCCGAAGGGTGCCAGCTAAGAGACCCCAACAAAAACACTCCAAGACATATCATAGTTAGAATGATCGATGCTGCCAATAGAGACACAATACTGCAAGCAGCAAGGGCAAAGAAGGAAATCACATACAAAGGAGCACCCCTTAGATTCACAGCAGACCTATCAGAGGAAACCCTACAAGCCCGAAGGCAGTGGCGAGATATAGTCAAAAAACTCACTGAAATGAATGCTTCACCAAGAATACTCTATCCGGCTAAACTTTCCCTCAAAATCGAAGGAATGCTACACTATTTTCTAGACAAACAGCAGCTCAGGAACTTCATAGACTCAAAACCAAACCTAAAGCAAGGCCTAAAGGGGATACTATAAGACAAGACAAACTCTACAACCACAACACACCCGCACAGAAACATGACACAAAACCCCATAACCATTCTCTCTCTCAATGTCAACGGTCTAAATTCACCATTTAAGAGACACAGAGTGGCAAAATGGATACAGAGACAGAACCCAAAATTCTGCTGCCTACAAGAAACTCATCTCAACAGCCAGAGCAAACACAGACTCAAAGTCAAAGGATGGAAAACAATCCTGCAAGCACACAGCTCCCTCAAAAAAGCTGGGGTGGCCACACTAGTATCCGACAACATTAATTTCACCTTGAAAAAGATTAGAAGGGACAGTGAAGGCTATCTTCTCTTCATCAAGGGATATGTACAATAGGAAGAAATCACACTCTTAAATGTATACGCACCTAATGAGGGAACAGCTAAATATTTAAAACAACTGCTAACAGATTTTAAGAAGGACATCACTACCAACACAATAGTACTTGGAGACTTCAACATCACCTTATCAACTCTGGATAGATCAACAAGAACAAAACCCAGCAAGGAATTATAGGCTTTGAAAGAAGAAATAGAAGAGAAAGGGTTTATGGACCTATACAGGGCTTTACACCCCCAAAAGAAAGAATACACATTCTTCTCCAGTGCGCATGGAACATTTTCCAAAATAGACTATGTGCTAGGACACAAAACATACCTCTAGAGAATCAGGAAGATAGAAATTGTATCAACCATCTTTTCAGACCATGACGCACTGAGGATAGAAGTGAGTCACACAAAGACACGGAGAACCAAATCAAACACCTGGAAATTAATCAACTCGATGCTGAACAACAAGTGGGTCAGGAACGAAGTCAAGGACGAAATCAAAAGATACCTGGAAACAAATGAGAATGAAGACACAAACTGCCAGAACTTATGGGATGCAGCGAAAGCTGTATTAAGGGGAAAATTTATAACTCTGCAAGCATATCTTAGGTCGGTAGAAATGATGCATATAAACAACTTGACCTCACAGCTCAAGACCTTAGAAAAGGATCAACAGAAAGAGCCTAAATCAGGCAGAAGGAAAGAGATCATAAAACTTAGAGTAGAAATCAACGACATGGAAAACAAAGAAACAATTGGAAAGATCAATGAAACCAAGAGCTGGTTCTTCGAGAAAATAAAAAAGATAGATAAACCACTAGCAACACTCACAAAGAAACAGAGAGAGAGAGAGCCCTAATAAATCGAATCAGAAATAAGAAAGGGGATATCACAACAGAAACTAAAGAAATTCAAGAGATCATCAGAGACTGCTTTGAAAGTCTGTATGCCATGAAACACGAGAACCTGGAAGAAATGGATAAATTCCTGGATTCCTACCATCTCCCAAAGCTGAATCAAGAAGATATAGAGTAACTGAATAGACCTATTCACATCAAGGAAATTGAAACTGTAATCAAAAGTCTTCCCAAAAACAAAAGCCCAGGCCCAAATGGATTTACTAGCGAATTTTTCCAAACATTTAAAGAGGACCTATTGCCAGTTCTTCTCAAGCTTTTCCAGGAAATTGAAAAAACAGAAACTCTCCCAGACAGCTTCTATGAAGCCCATATCTCGCTAATACCAAAAGGAAACAAAGACACCACAAAAAAAGAAAACTACAGGCCGATATCCCTGATGAACACGGATGCGAAGATTCTCAACAAAATACTAGCCAATAGAATTCAACAACTCATCAAAAAGATCATACATCATGACCAAGTGGGATTCATCCCAGGGATGCAAGGATGGTTCAACATTCGGAAATCAATCAACATAATCCATCATATCAACAAAAAAAAGATAAAAAGCATATGATCATATCCATAGATGCAGAGAAAGCATTTGACAAGATCCAGCACACATTCATGATGAAAACCCTTGCCAAAATGGGGATAGAGGGGACTTTCCTCAATATAGTTAAAGCCATCTAACACAAACCTACAGCAAACACCATCCTCAATGGGGAAAAACTGAGACCCTTCCCCCTAAGGTCAGGGATGAGACAAGGATGCCCACTCTCTCCACTACTGTTCAATATAGTACTGGAAGTACTTGCAATAGCGATTAGGCAAGAAAAAGATATTAAGGGCATCCAGATAGGGAAAGAAGAAATTAAGCTCTCACTATTCGCAGATGATATGATACTATACTTAGAGAACCCTAAAACCTCTATCAAGAAACTCCTAGATACAATAGGCTTGTATAGTAAAGTGGCAGGCTATAAAATCAATACCCAAAAATGCATGGCTTTCCTATACGTAAATAGTGAAAGAGAAGAAAGTGGCATTAAGAAAACAATCCCATTCACAATTGTGCCCCAGAAAATCAAGTATCTAGGAATCAGCTTAACTAAGGAAGTATAAGACCTGTACAAAGAAAACTACAAAACGCTATTTCAGGAAATAAAAGGGGACACGAGGAAATGGAAAAATATCCCCTGTTCATGGATGGGGAGAATCAACATCATCAAAATGGCAATATTTCCCAAAGCACTGTACAAATTCAATGCAATCCCTATAAGGATACTCATGACATTCTTCAAAGAAATGGAGCAAACACACCTGAAATTTATATGGAATAATAAGCCCCCACGAATAGCTAAAGCAATTCTTGGGAAAAAGAAAATGGGAGGAATCAACCTCCCTAACTTCAAGCAACTACAAAGCAGTAATAATTAAAACAGCATGGTACTGGAACAAAGGCAGAGCTGCAGACCAATGGAACAGAGTTGAATATACTGACATTTGGGAGGCCAAACATATAATCATCTAATCTTTGATAAGGGGGCAAGAAAAGTGAAATGGAGAGGGAAAGTCTCTTTAATAAACTTTGCTGGCAAAACTGGACGGCTACATGCAAAAAAGTGGGCTCAGAACTCTGCCTAACACTATGCACAAAAGTAAGATCGAAATGGATTTATGACCTCAACATCAGACCGGAATCCATAATGTTTATTGAAGACAAAGTCAGCAAAACTCTCCATGATATTGAAGCTAATATTATCTTCAAAGATGTCATGCCACTGGCCGAGCAAGTGAAAACAGAGATAGACAAACGGGACTATCTTAAACTAAGAAGCTTCTGTACCTCAAAAGAAACAGTGACCAAAATACAAAGAAAGCCTACAGAATGGAAAGGATATTCCCCAAATACACATCCGACAAGGGGTTGATTTCAAGGATATACAAGGTACTGGTTAAACTCCACAAGAAGAAATCACCCAACCCCATCAAAAAATGGGGCGAGGAAATGAACAGAAACTTTCGCAAAGAAGAAATCCGAATGGCAAAAAGGCACATGAGAAAATGCTCTACATCACTAATCATCAGAGAGATGCAGATCAAAACCTCAATGAGATATCATTTCACACAGAGACTGGCCCACATCCACAAGAACAAAAGCAACCATTGCTGGCGTGGATGTGGCGAGAAAGGGACCCTCCTTCACTGCTGGTGGGAATGCCGGCTGGTTCAACCCTTTTGGAAAACTTAATCACTTAATCACTTAACTTCCCGTTAGTCGTCGATTTGCTCGAGCGGGCGCCAGTAACGTCTCCATTTGTCCCTGTCGCGTGCTAGTGTAGCCCAATGGCATCTCTTCGCTCCGGGAACATGGAGGGCCTCAAACCGATCGTTCATGACCTTGACAAAGAAGTCTGACCATCTGGTAGGTGGGCGGCCACGCGGTCTCTTGACATCCCGTGGAATCCAATCAGTAACAGCTCTAGTCCAACGGTCGTCTTTAAATCTCATTACGTGACCAGCCCATCTGATTTTCGACACCTTGGCAAATGAGACAGCGTCCCTGATCCTTGATCGTCGACGGATGTCAGAACTCCGGATTCGTTCTCTCATTTGAGTGATCCCGGCTGCGCCGCCGCTCGCCCGAACCTCGGCCTCCGCGCCCGCCGGAGCTTCGGGGCGCGGAGCTCAGCGAGCGCCCGCCCGCGGCCGCCCGGACTCCCGCAGCCCCGAGGGGCGATGGCTCGCGGCTCCCCGGGGACGTGCCGGATAAACACTACCTGTGGAGAGTGGTGAGAGGACTTTTGGAAAACAGTATGGACAATTCTCAAAAAATTAGAATTTGATCTGCCATTTGACCCAGCTATAGCACTCCTGGGAATATATCCCAGAGGCAAAAAGGTATAGTCGAAGTGACATCTGCAATTGTTTGTTCATTGCAGCACTCTTTACAATAGCCAAAATCTGGAAAAAACCTGCGTGCCCAAGAGCAGATGACTGGTTAAAGAAACTTTGGTACATTTACACAATGGAGTACTATGTAGCTGTTAGAAAAGATGAAGTTATGAAATTTACATACAAGTGGTACTACATGGAAAGTATCATGTTAAGCGAAATGAGTCAGAAAGAGCGGGATAGACACAGAAAGATTGCATTCATCTGGGGAACATAAAGCAACAAAAAGGGAGACTAACACCCAGGAATGGCTGAGATTAGTACCAGGAATTTTGCTCCATGACTTGAAGGCCAGCCACACGTGCTAGGTGAAAAGGAAGCTCAGATAGAGAAGAGAGCACCAAATAAAGAGTGTTTTGAGGACCCTCCCAGGGTGGGAGAAGCATGCTAAAAGTAGTCTTTAGACCAAACTTGATTGCCACTCAATGCCTCTCTTGTAAAACACAGTACCCAAAAGAAGAGAGAGAGAACAAGGGGGAATACCCTGCCACAGAGGCAGGGTGGGACGGGGGGATGGGGGGTAGAGGGGATGCTGGGACCCATGGTGGTGGATGATGGGCACTGGTGGAGGGATGGGTACTTGATCATTGTATAACTGAAACCCAAGCACAAACTTTGTAAGTCTATAACTGTACCTCATGGTGTTTAATAAAAATAGAAAAAAATAGTGTATATTTACCTTGAGAATTCTTCTGACAATTTTGGGGCTTGCAATGTACATAACAAAATGATTTTAAAATAAGTAAGCTATAGTCTACCAAGACCATGATAAGTGCTTTGAAGTATTTTACAATTTGCACCATGTCTCTTAATAATCATGTGTGTTGGTTGATCTTGGCTGATATTAAGAGAGTTTTCAAATTTGATAAACTCACCTACACTGATTTGAAGTAAGGAACAATACTGCTAGATTTAATGGCATGCTATCAGTTCAGTAGTAGTCCAAAGAGCTCCTTTCAGAGAGTCATAATATATCTACATAGAATAATGACAACGATCATTTTTCCATTTAAAATTTTTCTGTGTACTCTCTTCTATATATTGAGTAAATTGTTTAAGATGATACTTACAAAAGAATGATGAAGGGTTCATTATTAAATCCACTTTACCATCTAGGAAGTTGAGTGTTCTGTAAGATTGACTATATTAACTATATTTTAAAGCAACAAGATAAAAATACCACCTACCCCAAAACATAGTCACTCTAAAAAGTAACAATAACAAGATGTGATCATAAATATAGCAGGACTACTATGATGAAAATATGGCATACCTACCTTCCTCACTGCCAGAGTACAAGAGATCCTAGCCCTCCACTCCCTCCCATGCCTCTGACATGTTTTCTTCAGTGGTGGTAGCCTATTTTAGTTTGGGACTACATCAATCAGGTACTGTAAGGCCCGTGGGCACTGGAGACCTTCTATTAAGATTTCTTATGAGTCACTGGTGAAGCATAGTAGTTTCCTGCCTCTTTTATATAAAAAAAGAACAAAAGAAAACAGGCAATTCGCCCCTGTCACATAGATTCATCAAGAAAGGCATAACCTTTGTATCTTTGGCTGGTCTCTGATAAGAGGAAAAGGGCATTATGATAGATACAGGCAAGAATCACTTCAGTCGTCTTTAACAGACTGGGAACAAAAGTCAGGGAACTTAAAGCTTTCATTTAAAATATGTATGTCTTTCTACTGAAGTTTCGGTAATTATTACCTACGCTCTGGTTAACGTGTCATATTGTGAATAACTTCAGAGGACAGAGTAAGTTCTTTAGTTCAAAGAAAAAAGAATGACCGAGGCATAAAAACAATTGTTGTCTTACTACTGGACCCACCCCACTCACCACGACCATGCACACACACACACACACACACACACACACACACACACACACACACACACACGTCAAATAACTGTGCTTTTAGATCTTGAAAATGACATATCAGGTTGTTTCCTTTTCTTATTATGTCTTCTTCAACCAAAACACCATGATGGGAACCACATATAACCTATCACTCTACTTAGTAGATTATACAGGCATGAGAAGACCCCACCAATTCTCCTCATATCTGCAGAGTTCTTTAGTCAAAGAGAGAGCTAATTCCAAAGGCTATCACCTCCTTTGAAACCTATTATACCATTTTGATATAGCAATCTGTACAACTGAGAAATCTGGTTTTATATATTTTCTGTGTGTGTTTGCAAATTTAACCTGAAAGTGAGTGTCGACAGAGTAAATCTTATTGAATAAAATGCCACAATGATAGTTAATTATCCCACATATTTTTACATAAATATTATATATATTTAATATATTTGTAAAAAAGCAGTTGTTAACTTTTACCACATGCCATTTTTATAAGTAGGTCTGCATATTTATATGTCGGCACTGGTCTTCATATTTTATATTCTGATATGTAAATGCATTCATGTTTCTTATTATTGGCATTGACTTGCAACCATATTGTGAACTTTTCCAATGGAAAAGTGGAAAAAGACAGTAAATTCCAAATCAACAGCAATCTCTTGTGGAAGAATATCGAGAGATCACAACAGTGAAAAGGTCAGACATCCAGGTGATCTTAGAGAAGATGAGAAGAGATCACACATTTTAAAGATGTGAAGTACTGAACACTAAACGGGGAGACTGAAATTGGCTTCAGGGACTGTTGCCTCTTTCATGTGAGAGCAGAAGTAGAATAAAAAGGAAGCTCAGTCTTGAAATGGATCCTGAGGCTTCAAAGGCCTGTCCTTAAGTATATATGTCATTTTCATGTCCTGCTGCCCTTCTGCCTCTGACATTTCACCTGGATTCTGCACCTAGATATGTTTTAACCAAGAATTTTTCCTAGAGGTGTATTAGATTTCCAAATCATGCCAGGTCCCTTCCAGAGGATTGTCTATATACATCCTCAGGAACTCATTTAAACAGCAACAACAACAACAAAAATCTATAAAATAGCAATTCAGTTATTATCAGCTAATTCTAACATTCTGGTTCCTATTTATTTGAAAAATATGCCATCACACAATGTATTTGTAAGAAAATTGAATTAAGGGTGATAATACTGAGCATACTCATTTCAAATATGTGCTAAAGCTCTTAGTTTAGTCACATTTAATGTTTTCATCTCAATATTATTCTCACCAACTAAGCATTTCAAAAAATAATTTAACACTGAGTAGTGAGGAAAATACTGATAAAGGAGGTCTATCGTCCCCAAAGCATTAACTATCAGTTTACTTAGAGTACCTAAAATGCCAAAGAAAATGAAATTCCAACCCGGCAATTTAGCCTTAGTGCTAAATGTATTTTCTGATGAGATTGCTGCATATTACTGAAGGCCAAATTAAAAAGTCAGTGAATATGGATTGAAATATAGGATTGCATAAGCAAGACAAAGGATATTAGTTTCTGAGTATGTTTTTCTATACATGTGGAATATTATTCAGAATTTTATTTTTATTTAGCAATTGAGTTTGATTGGCAGAACAAAGGATTTGTAACCTACCCATAGAATCCAGAAATAGAGCCAAAAAACCATGCTAAAAGCACCTATGTGCATCGTTCCAAATATTTATCACTGTTAAATAGAAAGTGTAAATTTAGGAAGCTAGGTATTCAGCTGGAGAGAATGTTGATTTTCCAAGTATGTAGATGGAACAGCTATGTGATTTTAGTTGAACATTAGATTCTGAAGTCCCAATCAACTTTTGTAAGTTTTTTTTTCCTTCTGAAATACAAGAGAAATAGTTATCTGAGTTGTCTTGTTTTTAATTTTTAGGTAGTCTTGGCACAATTATACTGCTGTCGCTATTGTCTGGCTATCATGAGTAATCTTAGATTTCAAAAAACTCTCCCTCATTAATCATCAGTTCTTCACACTATGAGGTGGCCTCTTCATTGAGTTCTCCTAACAGCTAGAAAGGAAGCTTTGGAGAAAACACTGCATGTACAGAAACACACAGATGTACACACACAGTATTTATTTTACCATTGCATACATTATTTTATCTTTTCTACTTTAATGTTAAATAATACATTGAGAATTAGCAATGAAGTGTAAGTATTATATAAAATAGCTACAAAAGGATGTACATCCTCTTGAGGCACTATATCAATTTATTTGATCACATGAACACCTATTACCTCTTCAAGGAAAAGAATCACTAAAAACAAAAAACAAAAAAAAAATATTTGCTTCTATAGTCAGTATCTGGGAATATTCATCCCAAATGATTTGTGTGTTCATATATTACTCTACTATCTCGTATTTCTCCAGCAGCACTTTTCTTTCTACTGTATTTCACTTCTTAATGGTCACCACTGCATAATCAGTGTGCCCTGGGTTTTTGTTGTAGTTGTTGTTGTCATTGTTTTTCAGCCAGTAATACCGATGGTTTATTTTAAATATTTCTTATAATGGTCACAACTACAATTTTGCAAAAAAATTTAAAAAAAGAGTTATTTTTTTTAAAAAAATTTATTAGTGAAACACCACGAGGTACAGTTGTATACTTAGAAATTTTTGTGCTTGGGTTTCAGTTATACAATGACCGAGTACCCATGCCTCCACCAGTGCCCATTCTCCACCACCAATTATCCCAGCATCCCTCCCACCCCCCCATCACCCCATCCCACCCTGCCTCTGTGGCAGGGCATTCCCTTTAATTCTATCTCTCCTTTTGGGTGCTGTGGTTTGCAAAAGAGGCATTGAGTGGCAATCATGTTTGGTCTATAGTCTACTTTCAGCATATGTCTCCCATCCAGGGAGGATCCTCCCAACACCCTTTATTTGGTGCTCCCTTCTCTATCTGAGATTCCTTTTCCCCTAGCATGTGTGACTGGCCTCCAAGCCATGGATTAAAATTCCTGGTACTAATCTCAGCCATTCTTGGGTGTTAGTCTCCTATTTTGTTACTTTATGTTCCCCAGATGAATGCAATCTTTCTATGTCTATCCCTCTCTTTCTGAGTCATTTCGCTTAACATGATACTTTCCATGTAGTACCACTTGTATGTAAATTTCATGAGGTAAAAAATTTGAGACAATCATTTAGTAATATGATTTTTCACTTTCTTTCTCTTAAAAGTACTAACTTTCCTTTTCTCTTCACTTTTGTCTTCTCCTGTGTCATTTATGTGTATTTTTCTCACTTTCTATACTTCCTTGTGTTCTATATGTCCATTCTGATTTCTCTACTATTCACTTACTTTATCTTTTGATTGTCAATTTTCTACTGTCATCATCCTTATTGTCTCATTCACTGATCTTTCACTGATCTTTCTATCTCTTCTATGACAAACTTACCTTCTTTATAAAGGGCTTTTTTGGTCTTTTTTTATGTTTTAAGATCTCCGTTTTCTTCTTCTCACAGTTGATCTCTTTATCTCCCCAATTTTTCTCACCTATTATTTAATTTATTTTGTTCAGAGATCACATCCAGTGACACTCACGAATTACTCCTGGCTCTACATTCAGGGATCACTCCTGGGAGTGCTCAGGGAATTATATGGAGTGTTGGAAATCAAACCCAGGTGGGCTGCGTGCAAACCAAGTGCCCTACCCACTATTGCTCCAGCCCCTCACCTATTATTTTTCTTCTAATACCTTTATTACTCTGATTCTTTCAGGTTTTATATTCTTGGTTCTCTCTTTTATAAAAAAAAAAACACTCCAGAGGTACACTTACTTATTTTTGCTTTCCTTGTTTTGTAAGAAATTTTCTCATTTATTAGCTCTATTCTCACTCCCAGAAGAGAACAAGGCAGAGTCTCCTACCCTGTGCCTGACTGTCTCCACCAGGGCCCAACAGCTGAAGACCTCCGGGGCCCAGCCAAGGCCATGCTGGGACCACTCTCCACACACTTGGATGAGCCTCACGCATAAAAGAACTGGCAGAGGAACCCAGGTGTGTGGGACCCGGGGCTGAGATCTCCAAGCCTGCACGGTTTGGGACTGGACCTGCCAGTAACCAGACAGTTACACCCACCAACTGCCGTGTAACTCCAACAACGGCCAGGATCCAGAGATTATCACACTCAGCTCCCGGAAGTGCGTGGCCGCATTTGCGGCCACACGACGTCTTATCATCTCATTCCTACTTTGGACAAACTGGCAGGCTACCAAATATAACCTGCCCACACGGCAGAGTCTGGCAAACTCCCCGTGGTATACCCAATATGCCAAATACCAGTAACAAATGGGTCTCGTTCTCCTAACCCTGAAAAAAAAAAGCCTTGAATATGGCACTTAAAGAAAAAAATCTCAGGGCTAGGACAAAGAAGACGTTACTGGCACCTGCTCGAGGCAATCGACGAACAACAGGGTGGTCGTGATCGTGATCGTGATTCTCTGAATACTCCTATCTATAGATATTGAAAGTGTTGCTACTAATCACTCAGTCCTGACAATGTGCATTTAACTTAAAAATTGATAACTTTCTACACACGCCATTAGATAGAATTTTACCTCGTTTGATATGCTACCTTATTTTTAATGATTTTATTATTATATATTACTTTGCAGCTGATCAAATTCTGTCACAATTTCTTCTTTACCATCCTGCCTTAATGTTGTCTCTGATAAAATAATGAGATAATTCAAATGTTAACTTGGTCATACAGTAAGCAAACAAACATACCCTTACTGGGTACACACATGTTTAAATAATTTGTGTCTCTCCTTTGTTGGCCAATTTTTTATGGAATAATAAAGTATCTCTGTCGAAGGTCAATTGCCCTATTTATTCTTTGATTCTTTTTTGACCTTGCAAGCATATTTAGTGGTATTTATCAAAGGTAATGTTTATTTGTATCATTTCTACCCTATACATTATTCTAAATATTTGTCACTTGTGTTTGAGGAATAGACTCTCTGAAGTACTAAAGAAAAACATTGAACAAAAGATGTTCTTGTGTTTTCTAACAAGAGAAACAATGAAAGAAAAAACTATAATAATTTATAAAATATATCAGTGTTTACATGCTCACTAATGAAAGGCTGGCTATATGAAAGTTAAAGAGCATACAAAAGTTAAGTTCAGGTTCATCTATCTTAAGGTTTCCCTGATCGAATGAAAATACACAGGTTATAGAAAAAGCAAATGATACTAAATGAGGATATGTCTTATGTGTTTAAAATAAATTTTACTTGGGGCTGGAGCGATAGCACAGCGGGTAGGGCGTTTGCCTTGCATGCAGCCAACATGGCCGGCCCAGGTTTGATTCCCAGCATCCCATATGGTCCCCCGAGCACCGCCAGGAGTAATTCCTGAGTGCATGAGCCAGGAATAACCCGTGAGTATCACCGGGTGTGACCCAAAAAGCAAAATAAAATAAATTTTACTTAACAGACTTATTTTGTTCACTCAAAAATGCAGAGGCAGCAGCACTTCATAGCCTAGGACTTGACTTCTATTCCCTTCACCAAGTACAGATTTTACTCAAGTGCCTTTTTAAGATCTTTAAACCACCAAATTTCCTTCTTTAGTTTTCTCTTTAAATTTATGACAATTTAAAATGTATATACTTACTCTTTGTGTTATATGTTTGTAGTATCACCAAAAAATTATAAGTTCTACTTAGGAAGATTCAATGGTATGCTCATCATAATACTAAAACAAATAGAAAAAGTTCTGGAATACCAGGTGTCTCTCACTTGTGTACTGTATGTATGCATGTGTTTAATAAATATAATCAAGGAATATATACGTCCATGACAATATTAATACATACTGTTTGTTTAAAGATTTATAGAAAAACAAACAATAACGACTTTGCATTTCCTTTATGCAGGACAAATGAGCCTATCTCAAATCTTGGTTATAGTTTTAAACAAAGCATAGTACTGAGCACTTTCAAAAGCCGTAGAAAATGTTTTGCAAATGCAAGGCTCATGTAAACATCATCATATTCCCCAGATCAAAGAGCCCTTTTTCAAATACAGTCTGTGTTGTGTTTTAATAAACTATTTAATAACTCTGCAGATGCCAGCTTCCTATTTCACAAATTTCTGAATTAAAACTACTAAATTGGTATTATGACCCTCAATTATATTAAATCAAGGAGGCATTAAGGCCTTCAAGCAACAGCAATTGAATTATGTTACAGGCACTCTGCTAGGCAGTAGAAATGAAAAAGTGAACAAAACATGTTTTCCACCCTCGGGACTCTATCAAATTACAGAATTTTTAAAGTAGATTTATTGTGTGTAAAAAACAAACTTGTACAGTTCATTAAGATTATTATTAAGATACTATTTTATTTATTTAATCTCATTCTCATCTTTCATATTAATTACAGCCTGTTGGTTAGTCTCATCCATTATGCCCATTTCATTATAATAAAGAATTTGTCTCCTTTCACCACAATTTCCATCCATTCTTTACCTACTTGTTCTCTGTCCATTATTATTCTCAAGTTTCAAAAAAGTCTCAGGTTTAATTTCATCATTATAGTATTATATATTCTTCCAGTGTCTTAAATTCTTCAAACTTGTTTAACCTTGTACAATTTGTGTTTATACACTGACATTCAGTTATATATTCTATATATTCTTATTTATGCTACCCTCCAAATGTGTGCTGAAACAATAAGTAAAGAATGTAAAATGATATAATGATATAAGGAAAAAAGATAATAGAATAGGTGACAGTTGCAGATTTAAAAACATGAAAAACAGCAAATGGAGGAGTGATAATGAATTAAATTGGGTAGAAGAACTCAGATGCATAGAGAGAAATAATGAGACATTTATTCTCTATTTATTTATAATATGGCAGTTATTGTATGGGAAGCAACCATTAGAAGGTTTAAGAGTAAAATATACCAGTTTCTGATTAGTGAAGATGGGCCAGTGATAATGAAGTTGACACAGAATTAATACTGGAAAATTCCTTTGGGTATATGCTATTGAGAACGTAAAGAATATTCCAGTATCTTATCTGTCCTTCTCCCCCCAAAAAAACTCATATAAAAAGATAGCATGTAGTCAGAATTCTTAATTTGAAATCTTCAGATTTACAGTATAGATACTTTGGTACATGTGTCAGAAGACAAGACCACAACCAATTTCATTGACTACTCTGGCATCTATCTCTTTGAAACATGTCTTGTCTAAAATTAGGTTTTCATTCCCAGTAACTCACGATTCCCAAGCACCACCAGGATTGACTAAGCACAGAGCCAGGAGTAACCCCTTGTGTATCATCAATGTGGCCTCAAAATAAAAATTTAAAATCAGATGTCAGATGTCCCCATTTTTTTCCTAAAGCTGCTGTATGACATCAAGATAGCTCTTTGAGATGTCAATTTTTCATACTCCAATCTCTTAACTTGTTGCTTAATGAATGTACCCCTCCCCCATCAGCTGAGCAGCATTGGAAGACCTTTATAATTATAATGCTAAAAATAGGATAACTCTTCATAAGCCTATAGAAGGTCACTGCATAGTATCATATAGCCAAATGAATATCCCCCACCAGGAGATCAAGTATTTACATTCTGGAGACACTAAGAGACAGGTGGCAATCTTAATCTAAAGTATGTTGGAGACAGAGATATAACAGTGACAGAAAATGAAGTCCTGTAAGACTCAGTCCCTATACTCCTAGTCACCTTTACTCTTACTTAGAATGTCTGCCATTAGGCAAAACTTCCCCAGGCAGAAGTCTATTGATTTTTTTCTAAGATAACTGGATATAACTGCAGGTAAAAATACCACTTTTCATCTGTGGGTGTCACTGTGTTAAAAAGATGTTCCACTCCTGCTGAGCACTAGACACTGAAATTCATCCGCCTCAACTCTAATGATGTCTCAGCCCTAATAATCACTCTTAAATATGAACAGACACCAGTGATTGTATTGTTGCCAAAATAGTCACAGGCCCTCTCTGTAAGATCCATTGATGTGGAAAGATAATTCATTTCACTGCATTGATACAGATTTTGTTCATGTGGTTTGCTTTGGCTAATAAAATATTATCAGAAAGGATGTATGCCCCTTTACACTGAAGTTTCAGGAGCTATCATATGAGTTAATTACTTGTATTTACCTTCCACAATTATTCAAACATTATCTTGCATAAAAGGTTCAGAAGTGAGGAGGAAATTAGCATTCAAATTTTGGCAGGGGCCTGAGTGATAGTAGAACAGGTAAGGTGCTCACCTTGAATTCCACCAATCCGCATTCAATCCTTGATACCCCATATGGACATCCAAGACCACCAGACTAGTCCCTGAGCACAAAGCCAGGACTAAGAACTGACCACGAGATGGTGTGGCCCCAACCCCCCTCAAATACAAAGAAAATAAAGAATTGTATAGGATGTTGTGAATCAAAAAAGGGTCAGTCGTGTGTAAGTACCCTCCCTGCTGTTCTATTGCTATCAACTCAAGAAATTTTGTAATTCTGTACACAGAGAAAATATCAATCAAGTCTGGAAGCAAACTATTTACTTATCATACCTGAAGTTACTCAGAAAATATTATTACAATACCTTCCTTAGAAAATTAGTATAGGATGTGCTAAAAATGAGGCTTCTAATGAAAATATGAGATTTAGAAACAAACAATAGATTTTAAATGACAGTAAAGTTAGTTAAAGTTCAATTTAAGATAAGTAATTGATCGGTACAGTTGTAACAGGTCAGAAAGTTTCCATGAAAATAAGAAGCATTAAAAGAGTCTCTATTGTTAGAGGATATTAAGAAGTTGTTGGAAAGAAATAGGGAGATACTTGGCTAAATCTAGCAAGTTAGAAAAAAGCAGGAATATATATATAAGCATATAATATATATAAATTATATGTTTACATAATATAAATATATAATGACTCACAATTATTAAAAATGAAATAAGATGATAAAGAAATCTATATACTATCTGGCTATTTGGCTTTAGTGTACCAAATACATGTAGAGTTCATTGTAGCTCATTATAATAAGCACTCCATTTTTTTTCTCCATAGTTTCACACCAACTGTGTTTATATGGTTGGTGCTCATGTGTTCCTGGGTATAGTCAGAGGATCATGGGGTCTCAGGGATCAAACTAAGCCCTTGAACTATTGCCCTGAGATGAGACACTAATTTTTTTGTTGTTTTGTTTTTGGGTCACACCTGGCAGTGCTCAGGAATTGCTCCTGGCTCTGTGCTCAGGGATCATTTCTGTTGATGCTCATGGTGGAATCAGATATGGTGTTGGGGATGAAATCTTGATCTATTAGGTTCAAGGTAAGCAGCCTCACCATTCTATTTATCCAATCCAAACACTGATTTTTTTAAAGCAATGCTGTCTTGTAAAGATATAGGAAAGTTTGGGGCTAAAGTGATAATGCAGGTAGCATGTTTGTCTTGCACCTCACCATCATGGGCTCAATCCCTGGCATCCCATACAGTCCCTGAGCCTCACCAGAAGTGATCTCTGAACATGGAGCTAGGAATAAGCACTGACAACTTCTACTAGGTATTGCTCAAAACAAAATAAAACAAATTATTGGAAAATTTAATGTAAGAAATAAATCCTGTCAATAATTACTTAAGATCAACACACACCGTGTAAATTTTTTAAGTTAATTATTGCATTGTTCACTTAGAATTAAAATTGCAAATGCTTAGGAAATAGCTAAAACATTTAAATACTACCTTTAGATTGTGAATTATGTTTGAAGTGTGTAGATGCTGTCATTTTATTATAATTCTTTCAATATTCTTTGGTTTTAAAACCACACACATTTACTATTTCATAAAAATAGTAAGAAGAAAAATGCCTTTTGATATGGAAAGTACTGAATATTAATACTCCTTGTGAGGTATGGTCCCCACATCATATAAAATGTTATTTTCTGAACACCTTCAACATATATTTTTGAATGTGTGTTTAAGTTACTTTAATTCCTGAGAAATATTCACTGATACATATGAGCTGTTATTTGTTTAGCCATTTGGTGCTCTGAGCATATTTTGAGTTGTTTGTAGTTTTAACTTATTAGAAATACAATAGTGATCAGGGAGATACTAGAGGAGTTAAAATGTATGGAAGGTTCTATCTCCAGCACCAGATGGACTCCTAAGCATGGCTGTGTGTGGCTTTCAAGCATTACCAAAGTGGTTTGGGTGGACCTGGCACCAGGGGCCTTGAGAAGCACCCAGAATCCTTTGGCCCTAGCATTGAACCTATGGTTGGTTGGACTCAGATCAGTGGAGTTATCACTGAGCTTTCTTAAGTGGTAGTGTTTTCACACATGCCTTTAGTGGAGTACTTGCACATATGCCTGGGAGCTTTCTTGGTGAATCACACAAGATATACTAAATGATTCCTTCCATGAAAGGAAGCATTTTATGGTCACTACATCTTTAGTTAAGGTGATAGCTGAGAAATTGCACCCTTTTTAGAGATGCTTATACATATCTAGCTGTGGTGGGGTTAAAATCACTTATCACCCTGGGGATGGGAGAGAGAGCAAAGCTACCAGGAACACACACAGTGTAACTGGAACACCAGGTGCCTTAACTCATGGTTGTAAGCTTGCTAGGAAGATATTCTAGGCTCCTATAGTTTGTTAATACCTGTTAATACTGGAAGAAAAAATTATCCAGGAAAAACACTTATTGAAGAAAGTGTTTTCCTTCTGGCATTTAAATGAGAGGGACATCCCAAGAAAGACTCCATAGAATCAGTCAGGACAGTGCTTTGAGATTAGGTCAACTGGGGTGAAAATTTTGAATTGACTTCTGTGTTTTCCTTTGTCTGTGTCTGACAGGGAGAACTGGGAGAAAAGGCTGAGGTTTAAGCTATGCAATCATAATCAACTGATTATCTCTGCTTTATAATTGTCACAAAATGTCTGAATAGTCACCAAATAGTTCTCAGATATTTAATATTTATCAGAAGTCTCTAAAAACTCATCATAATATCTTAGTGACTAGAAGGAATGCATTAATTCAAAACAGTTTTCATTTTCCTCATGTTCAAAAAAAAAACAAAAACAAAAATGAAACATAGAGTGACTAGGATTAAAAAGATAGCTCAAGGGCACCTGGACATTACTTGAGCATGGGCGAACCAAGTTTTATCCTCAGTATCACATGGTCCCCAAATATCACCAGAAGTACTCCAAAACACCACTCAAGAAGTAGCTCCTGCAAGTACCCCCCAAATAAAAAGACAGTGCATATTTCTTTCAATGTCATCAGCACAATGTTCATTCAAGTCAGATATGTTGGGAAAAAATTATATGCTTATTTGACCTCTATTGTTGGAGTATAGCTCAAAACATTTTAGGATAACGTTGGTATGTCCTTTCTCCCTGGTCACAGGAAGCTTAGGTTTAAGTGCTCTGGAGACATTCCCATTCCTCTGTGTTTATCTGTAAACTCTTCTCTGTGCTCTCCTCCCCAACCAGTTAATCACCTTTTTCCCTAATCAGAATCTGTTAACTTGTATGATCAGACCCCTCTAGGACACTAAACTTATATTGTAAGTTAAATATTGCTTTTCTCCATCTTTTGCATAGTTTACTTTAAAGCAATGTCCTTTTTGTATGGACAAAGGAAGACAGTTAATATAATGCTTTTGTAACTTGAGAGTAAATTGTCTTCAAAAAAATCTTCACTCCAAGGCATCTGCTTCCTCGACTTAAGCCTCAGTTGCCCTTAGTTCCTAGCACCTCAAAAGCAGGGTCCCAGCAAGGGACTGAATGGAACCAGGGTAAGCTGTGAGCTACTCTGGCATCGAAATGGGACAGGCCAAGTGCCATAATACTCAACTACAAGTGAAGAGCACGTTCATGGACAAACTCTGTCATGACCTAAAAGAGGTAACTAAATAAGGACCCTGCTGGGGTTAGGAAGACAAAGCTGGCCTGAGGGCTGTGATCTGGAATATGTAGTGAGATGTCCTCAGGAAGAACCAAACTTTAAGCTTGATAGATTTTTTACTATGCTCATACAAAATGACATTGCTAGAAATATTAAAAGCAAATTTACTATAACTATTTAAGCGGATTACTAGCTGGGGAAAAAAGAAAGCAACACATCCTGAATGGAATCCTACCCTTGAGTGTATCTCCTAATAGCACTGTAGCACTGTAGCACTCTCCTCCCATTGTTAATCTATTTGCTTGAACGGTCACTAGTAACGTCTCCAATGTAAGACTTATTACTATTTTTTAGCATATGGAATATGCCAGGCTTGAGCGATAGCACAGCGGTAGGGCGTTTGCCTTGCACTCAGCCAACATGGTCGACCTGAGTTCGATTCTTCCGCCCCTCTCGGAGAGCCCGGCAAGCTACCAAGAGTATCTCGCCCACACGGCAGAGCCTGGCAAGCTACCCATGAGGTACTCGATATGCCAAACACAGTAACAACAAGTCTCATGATGGAGATGTTATTGGGCCTGCTTGAGCAAATCGATGTACAACGGGAGGACAGTGACAGGAGGAATATGCCACATGGAGTTTGGCAGGCTCTGCTGTGCAGGTGGGATACTCTCAGTAGTTTGCCAGGCTCTCTGAGAGGGATGAAGGAATAGAACCTGGGTCAGCCACATGCAAGGCAAATGCCCTACCCACTGTGCTATCGCTCCAGCCCATTCAAGCTCATTTTGCTTACTAAGGAGTAATCTTCTTAGATGAGATTTTGTCCTTGAGTTAATCTCCTGGAGGAATGACCTTACCTCTCTTTGTTAATTTGTTAATGCTCAATCCCACCTTTGTATCCCCACCTTACATGATTTCTATATAAACTAGGCTGTAAGAGTGGGCTGGGGAGCAAGAAGGAGAATGAAGGGGAATCCAGAGAGAGAGAGGCAGAAGGGAAATCAGAGGAGAATGGAAAAGAGATTGAAATAAACTACAATTGATACCGACCAGCCTGGCCTCATTCTTTTTTTCGCCTACCCATCTCCATAGGCCTCACTAGGGTGGGGGAAGCAGAGACCACCGAACACCGGCAGTGAGAGAGATGAGCGTCGAGGTCCTTTAGTAAATACACACTTTGGCCCTCTCTGTTCTTTTGAAGGGAAGCACATTGAATAGTGCTTGGGAGGCCCTGGGGTCCCTCACAAGAAATTTTTTGTGCAAGGAGCCAAGAATGCAATGTTGCTCAGGCCCTGCAATCCCAGTGCTACCTGGGCCACTGTGGAAGTGCTGGAGGTCTCCAGGGCCAACCCCAGTGTTCTCGGGGATCATGTGGTATAGGTCTGAGTAGTGTCAGGTGCTTACCAGGCTTGGGCCCTAAATGCTATTTTCTATCTTCTGACACATATTTTGCTTATTTTCTAATATTTCTTCGTTGACTTTTATGAACTCTTTGTATATCATAAATGCTAGTCCTTTATCAGAAAGTGACTTGCAAAAATTTTTCCCAGTCCATAGTCTGCATTTTTAGCCACTTAGTAGACTTCCACTGTACTAAGTATATGATTATGCTTCTTCCTTCTTGTCTAAGAAATCTGTGTTTAACCCTAAATAACAGATATTTTCTTTTTCATTCCCCCTTCTCTCTCTCTGTCTCTCTGACTTTCTCTCTCTCTGTCTCTGTCTCCATCTCTCTCTCTCTCTCTTTCTCTCTCTCAGCTCTCTTTTTCTTTTTGTTTTGTTTTGTTTTGGATCATGGAGCGATAGCACAGCGGGTAGGGCGTCTGCCTTGCACGCGGCCAACATGGCCGACCCGAGTTCGATTCCTCTGCCCCTCTCGGAGAGCCCGGCAAGCTACCGAGAGTATTCGATATGCCAGACACAGTAACAACAAAGTCTCCAATGGAGACGTTACTGGGCCCGCTCGAGCAAATCGACAATCAACGAGAGGGCCTTTACTTTACTTACTTTTACTTACCTGGTGGTTTTAAAACCAGCCCAGAAATTTTTTATGCATTGATTTTTTGAAGTTTTATAATTTGACATTTAAGTCCATAGCTCATTTTGAGTTAAATATTTTATCTAAGCTTTAAAGTGTTGCTAATGCCATTTTTCCCTTGCCTATGGCTCTCTGATTGCTTCAACAACATATATTAAAAATACTATTTTTCTTCCATTGAATTTTGTTTTTAACATTTTAGAAAAAAATCTGTTGGACACATTCTTATGCATCTGTTTCTGGTTACTCTGTTTTGTACCATTAATCTTCACCAGCACAATAATATTTGATTTTTACAGGTATCTATGAAGTATTGTATTTGGGTAGACTGATTCTTACTCATTGTTTCTTTTCAACATTGTTTTAGCAATTCTAGTTCCATTGGCTTTTATAAATTTTAAAGTAATCTTGCCTGTATCCACATAATCTTGCTGAGATTTTGACAGGGATTGTATAAAACTTATATACAAATTGCAGAGATTTGATAACTATGCTGAGTGTTTTAAATCCACAAACACAGTGTGCATTTTATTTATTTAGATCTTTTACTTCCTTCATCAGCATTTTAAAGTAGCTAGTATATGTTATTTGCATATTTATTCCAATATGCCTAAATATTTTAATAGTTGTGAATGGTATTGCATATTTATTCCAATATGCCTAAATATTTTAATAGTTGTGAATGGTATTTTGTTTTTAGTTTCATGATCCACAAGACCTTTGCCATTTCTATAGAAATATTTTCATTTTTGTATGTTTATCTTATATTTTGTGATCATGCTTAATTAACTTATGCTTTTTGCCATTTTTATCTCCTATTTCTTTTGATTTTCTAACTAGCAAGTATAATGCATACAAATAGGGAATTTTCTACATCTTCCTTGATTATCTGTGTAACATTTGTTGTCTTTTTTCTTATGATTCAGTTTTGTAATATCATAAATAATAAGCATGAAGAGAGCAAATATACTTGCTTTTTAGTTCTAAAATTAGTGAAAAATAATTTGTGTTTAAATAACAAATATAATGGCGACTTTAGATTTTTAGAGATTCTCATTTACTTTGAAATGTTCCTGTTCATTGCTATCTTTCTCAATTTTTCTCAATAAACCATTGCTGTAATTTGTTAGATACTGTTCCTTAATTAATATGAGTATATTAAAATTATGGCATTCTTTTTTTCTCACTGACAGCTAGACTAATAGTTTATCAAATATTTCATGTCCAGACTACTATAACTTGTAAATACATTACATAGCATAAGATAATTAATAGCAGTGGGATTAAAGTGCTAAAAAGCTAACTTTAAAATAGTTATTATCCTGTATTACCTGGGAGGACTTAATGTGATTATGAGGATCTTAACTACACAAGAGTCCTAAGAATCAATCTGAGTGTGAAGAACCCAGTGAATGACTCAACTAATCACTGATGGCTTCGAAGATGGAGACATAAACCAAACAATGTGGGTTGAGCTAAAAGTTAAAAAGGATAAATTCTTTACAGTATTGTCATTTATTCAAACCGTTATGTACTTTGATTGTAGCCCAGGAAAACTCAAATTGGACTTTATGACCTCAAGAACTGGAAAATAATAAGTTTGTGCTGTTTCAGGACTCCAAGCTCTAGGTTGTATGATATTAGCACAATAATAGGGAGTTAAAACATGTGTAGGTGTGGGAAATTACACTGACCTTTAAAAATAGAACCGCTGTTGTAGTATCTGGACATGAATGCTGTTACTTATATATTAAAGTATATTCTGTTCCATTTTTTGATATGGATTTTTGAATCTATTTTCAAGCAGAATATTAGCCATAATTTCTTATTCTGATTTTTCCTGGTTATAGTATAAAAACAATACTTATTTTATAAAATGAAATGGGAAATACACTCTTCTAATTTCTCAAAGAGATTGCATTGAACATTTATCAGTTCTTTATAAGCTTAGCAGAATTTTCTAGTAAAATCATTGGTGTCTGGTTATTTCTTTATTTTCCATTTTCTAACGTTGAATTTTATTTCCTGATGAGTTATAAGACCGTTCATAATTCATATTACATGAATTATAGTAGTTTAGATGAATTACTTTGTCTTGAGAAGTCATTCCATTTAATTCAATTTCATATTTATGTGTAGACTCATGGTATTTTATATCTAAGGAGTATACATGTGATACTTAAGATTTGAGTTATCATGAGGCTAACTTTCCACTTTTATGAAATCAGAAAAAACATATGATTTTAAAATACAGTGGTAGGGCAGGCACGTGGTACATGTTTACACTTTAAGAAGAGAACTGGAGAGAGAGATTAAAGCGACATAAAAAAAACATTCACAATTGTGCCCCAGAAAATCAAGTACCTAGGAATCAGCTTAACTAAGGAAGTAAAGGACCTGTACAAAGAAAACTACAAAACGCTACTTCAGGAAATAAAAAAGGACATGAGGAAATGGAAAGATATCCCCTGCTTATGGATTGGGAGACTTAATATTGTCAAAATGGCAATACATCCCAAAGCATTGTACAAATTCAATGTAATCCCTATAAGGATACCCATGACATTCTTCAAAGAAATGGAGCAAACACTCCTGAAATTTATATGGAACAATAAGCCCCCACGAATAGCTAAAGCAATTCTTGAGAAAAAGAAAATGGGAGGAATCAACCTCCCGAACTTCAAGCTCTACTACAAAGCAGTAATAATTAAAACAGCATGGTACTGGAACAAAGGCAGAGCTGCAGACCAGTGGAACAAGGTTGAATACACTGACATCTCCCCTCAATCATATGATCATCTAATCTTTGATAAAGGTGCAAGAAATGGGAAGTGGAGTAAGGAAAGCCTCTTTAACAAATTGTGCTGGCAAAACTGGACGGCTACACGCAAAAAAAATGGGCTTAGAACTCTGCCTAACACCATGTACAAAAGTAAGATCAAAGTGGATTAAAGACCTCAACATCAGACCAGAAAACATAAGGTACATTGAAGATAAAGTTGGCAAAACCCTCCATGACATTGAAGCTAATGATATCTTCAAAGATATCACGCCACTGGCCAAGCAAGTGAAAACAGAGATAGATAAATGGGACTATCTTAAACTAAGAAGCTTCTGCACCTCCAAAGAAACAGTGACCAAAATACAAAGACAGTCTACAGAATGTGAAAGGATGTTTGCTAAATACACATCTGACAAGGGGTTGATATCAAGCATATGTAAAGTACTGGTTGAACTCCACAAGAAGAAAACATCCAACCCCATCAAAAAATGGGGCAATTAAATGAACAGAAACTTTCTCAAAGAAGAAATCTGAATGGCAAAAAAGTACATGAGAAAATGCTCTACATCATTAATTATCAGGGAGATGCAGATCAAAACCACAAAGAAATACCGTCTCACCTCAGAGACTGGCCCACATCCAAAAGAACAAAAGCAATCGATGCTGACACGGATGTGGCGAGAAAGGGACATTCCTTCACTGTTGGTGGGAATGTCGACTAGTTCAGCCCTTTTGGAAAACAGTATGGACAATTCTCCAAATATTAGAAATTGAGCTCCCATTTGACCCAGCAATACCACTCCTGGGACTATATCCCAGAGAGGCAAAAATGTATAGTCGAAATGATATCTGCACTTGTTTGTTCATTGCAGCACTCTTTACAATAGCCAGAATCTGGAAAAAACCTGAGTGCCCAAGAACAGATGACTGGTTAAATATACACAATTTTTTTTGGTACATATACACAATTTGCTCGAGCGGGCCCAGTAACGTCTCCATTGGAGACTTTGTTGTTACTGTGTTTGGCATATCAAATACGTCACAGGGAACTTGCCAGGCTCTGCCGTGCGGGCGAGATACTCTCGGTAGCTTGGTGGGCTCTCCGAGAGGGGCGGAGGAATCGAACTCCAGTCGGCCATGTTGGCTGTGAGCAAGGCAAATGCCCTACCGCTGTACTATCGCTGCTGGACTATCCCTTCATAAAAGATATTTTATTTTTGCCTAGGTAAATATGAGCTACAGAACTCTATTCAGCTTCCTATGTTCATATCATTTCTTCTATGGCTGTTTCTTTTCACACTCTTATCTTTATGACACTTTGTACCTTTTCCTTATTTCCAACACAAAAGTTTACTTCCACAACTTAAAAGCATGGGAGGAGACCTGTTATTATATTTAGAACTCATTTATGTGACATGCCTATTATATCAGAGATTTCCATTAGTTTTAGTATCAATTCTAAGGTACTGCAGCTCAAATCTTGCTCTCTTAGCTTACTGAACATAAATTCATAACACTTCTCTTAATACTGCATCACTTTTGATCATAGATAATGAAGAAATCTGAACGTTAAGTAGACTTAGAGAAACTGGCACTCATGCGGCTCTCTGATTAATTGTATTGCTGTATTTGGATTGGCCTTTTCTCTTATGTCCCATACTGGCAATGTGCAGCTCTGACCTTTAACTTTCATTTAAATAGTAGAAGGTGGTAAAAATGTGTAAAATTATATTTCACTACCTTTAGCAATAGCACCTGTAAGTTTTTAGTTTATTCCTTTTGTTGTTATTTTGGTAAGACTAATCCCACTTTTTTTAACATTATAGTCTCATTCAGTCCAGAAACTCACTTTTATCAATGCCATTTTTTTTAGACTTTATAGAGAATTGTAATTCCTGGGGCTATTTCAATACCTAGTAGCTTTTAAAAAAAAGGCTCGTAAGAAGGACAAATGTGATTGCAGTTTGAAAATGTTAAGTATGATTTATGCATGCATACCTGACATAATTGTACCCCAGTAAAGCCATTAGAGATCTGAGTTCTCCTTCACTTCTATGATTCCCCAATCCCTAGCTCAATCTAGTTTTCAGCAAAGCAAAAAGAACCAGTTAGTTATGTTAATAACTGGGGTTCATCAGCATGAATTGCTTTTGGAATGCTCCTTTGTGTGCATGATGCTGTATTTGATGGTCTGTCTTCTAGCAAACAGCAGAGGCACTCAGCAGTTTAGCTGCCTGTATTTGGTTATTGCTGCAAGGTAGCTGAAGGGTGTTTAAATAAACTATGTATGTTTTCCTCACATGAGATGCTGTATAAGTGCTACACATGACAGACAAGTGCATTTAAGGCAGGACCAAATACATCAATTGAGATTCCCGGAGTTGATCTAAAAAATCAACTACAGAGTGTGACCTATTGAAGCAGCACTAAACTCAGAGAAGTCATTGAATAAACTATTCATTGGGATGTGAAGAAGGGCAGAAAAGAAAATGCAAAAGTATAACAAAGATTTACAGGGATTTCGGTGCTAGGCACAAAATAAAATAAGAGAATTTGATATGGTACAAAGTGAGATGCAGGTGGCTGGAGCACACTGAGATATTTCCTATCCTTTTTGTTTAGTTCCTCTTTTTAACTTCCTCTTATCTCTGTCTTCCCATGTAGAGGACATTTGCATCCAATATGATGGGAACAAAAAGGCTCTTAATCATCAAATAGGAGGTGTGTGGGGGAAGAGAGAGAAGGATATATCACAGACTCAGTATATCCATAGAGCCCCAGACAGTGCCTGATACATAACTGTATCTATACTATACTATTAAAAGAACATGACTGCATTTTTAAAATGTAGTTTTATAAATAGTTTCACATTTCATCTCAATGTTTTCATTCAAGCCTCACTCTTTCAAATGTGTGATACATTTGTAAATTTGTTTTCCTGGTACATGTGATAAATCTAAATTAGAAATACCCCCCAAGTTTTAGTGTAGAGGAAAGGAGAAAGAGGGAAAGGGATGTCATCCAAAAGACACAAGAAAATCCAGTGAGAAAAGAGGGGCTTTATTACTAAAGAAACAACTTCAATAGGGAATCATTTCTAACTAGAACTGGTTGTGAAATAAGCTTCAAGTGGCAGAAGTAAGGGTTTGGTTATATGTCTGGTAATGTGACATAACAGTGCTTCTGTCTATCTATATCTATATATCTCTACCTACACATAGATATAGATTTAATTTCTTCAGAAATTAAAATATATGTAGGAGTGGAGAAGTGGGCATGCACAACTGAGGACCATATAGTGAACATACATCCCTTCAACAGAAAATGACAGAGAAATGTCCTGGGATGTGTTTTTCAGTATGGTAGCTCTGTAGCATTGTTCTCCCACTGTTCTATTTGCTTAAGCAGGCCCAGTAATGTCTCCATTGTGAGACTTCTTGTTACTGTGTTTGGCATATAGAAAATGTCATGGGGAGCTTGCCAGGCTTTGCCATGCCGGTGACTTGCCGGGCTCTCCGAGAGGGGCGGAGGAATCAAACCTGGACCTACTGGGTCAGTTGTGTGCAAGGCAAACGCCCTACCCCCTGTGCTTTCACTCCAGCCTTTTCAGTATGGCATTGAGGAGAAAGGAAGTTATTGATGAGAAAGGAAGTTATAGATCCAGGAGGCTCTACTGTATATTTCCCAAAGATCTTTATTACTCCAAAAGCATACTTATGCTTTTATCTTGGCCCAATCAAAGCAATGAAAGTAAAATGGAAGTTTTCCCAAGGAGAGAGTTTGTCTCAATCTCTGAATCTCAGATCTCAGGAGAGTCTGTTTTAACTTGACTAACACCAGATTCCTACTAAAGGAACCTGCCCCTTACTTTGGAGAGGAAGGAAAAGGAGCACAACATTTCATATAGGTTTTTTTTTCCTTTTGGGTCACACCCAGCAATGCACAGGGGTTACTCCTGGCTTTGCACTCAGGAATTACTCCTGGCAGTTCTCAAAGAACCATATGGGATGCTGGGAATTGAACCCAAGTCAGCCGCATACAAGGCAAATGCCTTACCCACTGTACTATAGCTCCAGCCCCTTCATATAGTTTTCATTATAAATTAACAAGGTTATTTTACTTTATTTTATATGTTATTATATAGAAGTGCATTTTTCAACCTTTTTCCCAATGAAAAATCATTTCTATGGGAAAGAATTTTCAATTCTCCTGTTCTTCTGCAATTCAGTTTCAGATGATACTGAAGGTGTGAAGGTATTCAGAATCAGACTACAAAGGAATCTCTTTTTCTCCCCCTACCTACTCTTTTATTTCCAAATAAAACCATGAGGTTTATACTTACAAGAGATAATCCACAATTTGACTAACTGTACACAATATATAACAACATAACAGAACAAAAATAGCTCAGAAAAATATCAGAAAATTATATGTAACTAGAAGTAGGTTTTACCAATTCTTAATTAAGGATACATTTGTGAATATATATCTTATATAAACATATTTTATTATTAGCACATCTGCTCACTTAAAAAAACTACTTGGGAAAGTGATTATCCTATTTTCAAAATATTTTTTTCATCACTGAGATTTTATATTAAAAACTCTCTTAACTATTAGGGGAAGATCATTTGGAGAAGAATTCCAAGAGTACAGAGGAGACAAAATAGAGTAGACTTATCTATGGAAAAGTTTCTTCAACAAAACATTTTAATATGACATTCAACGTGCTTTATATATTTGATTCATCTTCCAAGAGCTCTGAGAAGCTCTACAGACTCACCCCTTTTCTTTCATACCTACAAGGATACATGTGCCCAGAATACATTTTTATTGGCCTATGAACTGGGGGATTGAAAAAAAAAATCTGCCAAGCTGCTGCAAACACAAGGCGCAGTAGTTTAAGGGATCTCTTGAGGAAATACAAATCATTGCACTTAATGGCCTGACTATACAAACAGTCACCGCATAGTGTTTATTTCAGTCTCCAAGGCCATAAAATTTGTCAGTGGCCTTCCATTTAGAAATAGTCTGCTAGGACATTTCATTTTCTGATCTAACTCGCTCAATTTTCATGACTTCATATGAAAATGAGCCCCATATATTGAAAATGACTGAAAGCAGCCTGAATCTGACATCCAACAAAGAGTTTATTTTCCACATTAACATTTTTAAGAAATAGCAAAGCTCTGTGATATGTTCATTTTATGATAATCAGACACAAAAGAGAGAAGGACAAAGTGACAGAGGGAAAAAGAAGTGAACAAAGAATATGTGAACAAAAAAATATGTGGACTAAAGTTAGCAAATACATTAAGATTTAGCAAATTGGCACAGCAACCAATATCACTCAACCAACCATAAAACCAGAATGCTTATCAAATTTGGCTCTCACTGAATATTTTTCTTTCTGGAATTTCAAAGGCATTTTTATAGTGCAATATGTTTTTTTTTAATTCTAGAAATCAAACATCCCAGGATTTTATTTTCTCTATGAAATATTGTGATTGAAACTGAACATACATAGATCAATTTATGCTTGGCTCCTAAAAGAATATTATGAAGCTGTCACGATGGCATATTAAAATATGCTATGGTGAACTGCTCATATATTTAAAATTTTTGTCATCAGTCTTACACATTCATTCTTGTGACTGGCTAAATTTACATAATTATAGAACTTCACTGCTAAGAATCTTAAATTGCTGTCCTTATATGGACAACTGATGCCTTCTAAAATCAAAAGATAGTAACATCATGGTACTTTCTTCACAGTAATCCTGTTACTATCCCTACTCGCAATTGGTTTTCTTATTTCTAAGTATAATGTTGCTGCCAGTGACATTATTACTTAATCTATAAAATAGAATAGTTTCTTTGCAATTATATTATGAAGATTAAATAAATTAATTCTGTCTAATATATACTCACATATATATTCATGTATATATACTGCATACTCATTATTAATTCTCTTTTCCTTTCTCTGTATTATTGTCATTATTGCCCATATGAGTTCTTCTTTTAGAGAGACATATGTGTTTAATCTGAGATGAATTGTACTTAATATTGAAATCCTGTGCATGCTGAATGCAGTTTATGATTTGTTAAAAGATTCTCACATTTTGTTGAATGTATGAACTATTTGTTTCAGGCCACTACTTAAGACATAATGTCCATTGGTATACTACTGATAGAATTAATCTTATGAGACTATTAGTAACACATTGTGATATTTCATGCATAATTATTTAATCAATTGAATAATTTTTATTATCATATTTGGTAGACATTTTGATTTTACAAAAACAGTGGGACAAAAATTATACAGCCTTCTAGAAAATTATTGATGAGATTAATCATAGAGTTATTGACTGTGTTTAGTTTCTCTGAGTTTGAACATCTGGAATCAGATGTATGATCAGGTAGGGAGAAGGTGGTCTTTTTTCTGTATAGCACAGACAGCTGTCTACCTACCATTCAGGACAGTAGTGTTGGTGGATCTTCTTCTTGCTTGGAATCATCTGAGCACTCCATCTGTAATTGCCAGTCTGGGATTTTGCCAGTCCTGCAAATGTCTTGTGCAGGTGAAGATACATAGGGTTGGGGATACATTTTCACTTTACCTTATTGTTATATTGGCCTCTATGCTTGGCTTCACTTCATCCATCCCCCAAGCCTGGGACACTCTAACAGAGCTACTTATTTTTCATGTACATGAAAACTCTCCTAGAGCAGTTTGTTGGTTGAGCCTGCATGTGTTTATCTGTGGAACTGGATCTTGGGACCTGTGCTGATTTTTAGGTTTTGTTGTGTTTGTAGGATCTTTGTCAACATCTTGACCACACCCTCAGTACTGTATTACATAATTTTTTTCTAAATCTATCTAATATGTTCAAAATGCTCCAAAATCTGAAGAGCCATTTTTAACTTATGGTATAATTTTTTTATCCTATAACAGTCATTTCTGTTTTCATAAATCCACACTTAATTGTAGGATGACATTGTTTTGTCCTTTCTCCCATTCTCCACAAGAATCTTAGGTTTATCAGGTTACACCCATCACAATGCTCCTGAGGCACTTCCATGCCATTGTGTTCATCTTTAAATTCTAACCTATGCTATCTTCCCCAACCAGTTAATCAGCTTTTCCCCTAATCAGACTCTGTTAGCTTGTAAGGTTAGATTCCTCAGAAATCTATGATTTTGTGTGTATGAGTGGAATATTGCCTTTTCCTCTCCTTATATCTTTTGAATAGTTTACTTTAATGCAATTTCCTTTTTGTATAGATACAGAAAGATAGTTATTTTGCTTTTGTAACTTGGGATTTAATTGGCTTTGAACATTATTCACTCCCAGGCATCTGCTTTCTCAACTTAAGCCTCAGTTGCCCTTGGTACCTAACACCCCAAAGCAGGGTCCCGACTAGGGACTGAAGGGACCCAGGGTAAGTGGTGAGCTACCCTGGCATCAAAATAGGCCAGGCCAAAGTGCCACGATTCTTAACTATAAGAGTTTGATCATAGGCAAATGCTGTCATGATCCAAAAGTAACGACGAGACTAGGACCCTGCTAGGGGTAGGAAAGAATATCTGGACTGAGCACTGTAGTCTGAGATCAAGATGGCCCTAAGAGGGCAATTCTATAAGTTTAAGGTATTTCTTACTGTATCCATACAAAATGATTTATATTATATCTGCTTATATGTTTGTTAGACAAGGAGAAGAGAAACACACCCAGGGGAATCTGCTGTAGGGTAGATAGATCTGATAATGAGGATCTGTCCAGGTACCAGCTGTCCCCTAGGGAAAGAATTCTACCCCTATTGATTGTGATTGCACCTATGTGTAATTGTTACTCTACTCCCTCATACTTTGGGATTTAACTAGACTGTAACAGTGGGCTGGAAGATCAGAATCAGAATCAAGACTCCAGAGAAGGAGGATGAAGGGGGATCGAGAAGGAGAATGAAGTAGCATGGGGGAGGAAGAAACAGGAGGAGAATCAGAGGAGAATGGGGATGGGAATGGAATAAACTGCTACTAAGACCAACCAGCCTGGCCCTCGTTCCTTCCTTTGCCTGCCCATCACCATCAACCTCCTTGGGGTGGGGGAAGCGCGTGAGACTACCGAACACTGGCGGCGGGAGAGACAGAGCCACTGCCACTGTTGTGCTTTTTTTGATTTTACACACTTAATAACTCCACTTATATTATGTACACCAAGTGTCATCATTAGATCTAATTCAGTGACTTTCGAATGTGGTTAAAAATCCTAAAAACCATATTAAAATTTGTATATGTAGCACTGTAGCACTGTCCTCCCATTGTTCATTGATTGGCTCCAGTGGGCCCGTAACATCTCTGTTGTGAGACTTGTTGTTACTGTGTTTAGCATAGTGAATATGCTACGGGGAGCTTGCCAGGCTTTGCCGTGTGGGCGAGATACTCTCGGTAGCTTGCCAGGCTCTCCAAGAGGGGCAGAGATATCAAACCCAAGTCAGTCTGGTTGGCCATGTGGAAGGCAAATGCCCTACCCACTGGGCTATCGCTCTAGCCCCCAAAATCTGCATATATAAACATTGAATTTTCCTTGAGTTCAAAGTTTATGATCTCAATAGATTCCCAAGGAAATTCTGAAACTTCTTTTTTACAACTTTCATATAATTTGCAAATGTCATTTAAATAAGTACCTAAATGATATCAGACAGATTCCCAGAAAATTTCCTTTGTTTTAGGAAATTTTTGCTACTCCACCACCTCACGTGAGGCTTGCCGCTTGATAAATTACACACTGCTGCTTCCTTGTTCCTGTCATTTTGTGAGAACAGACAGAGTACAGGAAAGTGCGTAAGGGAGGGCGGGGGTGAGAGGAATAACTAAAAAGACTCATTCTCAGCACTAGTACACTAGAAAACAAATGGAGGAAGCATGTTGAAACCTGCTGAGCTCAGTGAGTGAAAATACTATCACCAAAAACATAAACACCACCAGAAAATCCACAGTGTCTTTAGAGTAACACTGTGATGAGGATGTTCAATGAGTTCAAAGAAATAGTAACACTGGTAGTAAATATGACAGATGCCCAGAAATAAATATTGGGGCTAGGAATTACATATAGGTGTGGTTAAACATTATTATATACAATGAATAGATATAAAGCCCTTCCTTCAGGGGAAGTTCTAGGACAATAACTCAAGGACAAAATCTCATCTGGATCTTATCAGATCCCTGTTGGAGGTCCCGCGCATGGGCAGAATTCCTTCTACAGATGTATTGCTTTTCCCTTTCCTTTTCCAGTATCCATTTGAACAATCATCTTAAATTTATTTCTTAATAATATGTCTAGTCATTTTGTATAGACATAGTAAGAAATATATTAAGCTTAAAGGGTGACTCTTCATGGGAATACCTCGCTATATATCCCAGACTATAGTCCTCAGACCAGGTTAGTCTTTCCTAACCCCAGCAGAGCCCTTATTCAGTTACTTCTTTTTGGGTCATGACAGTTTGGTCCATGACCATGCTTTTAACTTATTATTCTTATGGCGAGTACTGACATGACATTGACATTGGCAACTATCGCCCGATCTGCCTATTGTCTGTCATCTACAAGTTGTTCACTCGAGTCATCCTAAATAGGATTGGCAGAACACTAGATGAAGGACAACCATGCGAGCAAGCCGGGTTCCGCAAGGGGTTCAGCACCATCGACCATATCCACACGATAACCAAGCTCATTGAGGTTTCTCGGGAGTTCAAGATGCCGCGCTGTTTAACGTTCATTGATTTAAAGAAGGCCTTTGATTCTGTTGAGACGGAAGCGGTCATTGAAGCCCGAGCCAATCAGGGCATTCAAGCCCAATACATCAGGATCCTCCGTGAGCTGTATTGCGGATTCACTACCAGGATCTCACCATTCTACAAAGAAGTGATCGTTGATGTCAAGAGAGGGGTGCGGCAGGGTGATACCATTTCACCGAAACTCTTCAGTGCCACCCTCGAGAACATCATGCGACGACTGGAATGGGAAAGAATGGGAGTGAAGATAGATGGTCGGCAACTACACCACCTCTGCTTTGCTGATGACATTGTTTTAATAACACCAAACATCAGCCAAGCGGCACAAATGCTGGCCGACTTTGACAGTGAGTGTGGAAAGGTCGGACTACAGCTGAATCTTACGAAGACAATGTTTATGAGAAACAGCCTCGTTCCTGACGCCCCATTCGCTCTCAACGGAACGACCATCTCCGAATGCAACAGCTATGTGTACCTACGTCGAGAAGTCAACATGACAAATGACCTGGCACCCGAGTTGCGCAGGAGGAAGAGAGCGTCTTGGAACGCCCTCAAGAACGTCGAAGAAATAGCTAAGAGGACAAAGAACCTCCAGCTCTGGGCACATCTCTTTGATTCCACTGTTCTTCCTGCATTAACATATGCCTCAGAGACCTGGGCCCTACGCAAACAAGATGAGAACGCTATTCAGGTCTCCCAAAGAAGAATAGAAAGAGCTATGCTTGGAATATCACGTTTCACTCAAATGAGAAAAAGAATCCGGAGTTCTGACATCCATCGATGATCAAGAATCAGGGACGCTGTCTCATTTGCCAAGGTGTTGAAAATCAGATGGGCTGTCACGTAATGAGATTTATAGACGACCACTGGACTAGAGCTGTTACCGACTGGATTCCACGGGATGTCAAAAGACCGCGTGGCCGCCCACCTACCAGATGGTCAGACTTCTTCGTGAAGATCATGAACGATCCGTTTGAGGCCCTTCATGTTCCCGGAGCGAACAGATGCTATTGGGCTACACTAGCACGCGACAGGGACAAATGGAGACGTTACTGGCACCCGCTCGAGAAAATCGACGACTAACGGGAAGTTAAGTGATTTTAAGTGAATCTCTGGAAATAGTAATCTCTCTCTCTCTCTCTCTCTCTCTCTCTCTCTCAATCTCTTTTCCTTCTCCATTAGCACTGTTGTGTCCTCTCCAATGTAACTGAAGATGATCCTTATAAATCATTTGTTCTGCACTACCTTCATAACACATACTTAAAAAAGAAATTCCATCCTATCTCTAGTTTTATTAAAATCTTCTGTTGACCCGTAGTTCTAAATATTTTAGGTTAAACAGTGGTTTGTACTTTCTCCCCCTGCAGGTTTATTGAGTAACTCCCATCACAGTGCTTCCAGGCCGCACCCAATTCCATCAGGCTTTCCAATCCTGTATTTGTCTTAAATTTTTTCTTTGTGCTCTTCTTTCTCTATGTGTTAATCACTTATCCCCAAATCACACCCTGTAACTTGCAAAGCCATATTCTTCTGAGCACCCTGGATTTTATATGTAAGTGAAATATTGCTTTTCTCTTTCCTCTATGTCCTTTGCATAATTTGTTTTAGAACAATGTCCTTTTTTATATAGTCACAGGAAGACAGTTAATGTCGTGCTTTTGTAACTTGGGAGTTAATTGACTCTGAATAATATTTATTCCTGGGCATCTGTCATATTTTCTTGATTTAAACCTCAGATCAACACTACTTCCACTACCCAGCCGTCGCCACACTTCAGGATGCTTTCCGGACCCACGTGGCAGCTCCGGCCGAGACTCACGCACGACTGAAGACCCACAGAACAAGATAAGTGGAACTCTCTGAGACCTTGGACTCCAGGCTCGGCAGACCCAGGAACAGAGCTTCTCTGCTTGTTCCCACTAACCACAGGTGACAAAGGGATTCTAATCAGGAGCCCCACCCTACCCTGCCCTGTCTGCTTCCATTTCCAGAGATTGTATTATGAAATTATTTTCTGTTCATATTTATTTCATCTCTGTTACTACACATAGGTAAAGACATGAAAAATATTTGGAACACTCATGATTTGGTTTAGGTTGTCAATAGAATAATATTAGTATAGAATTCATCAGAATTAAGAGGACTAAATTATCTAACAGAAAATGTGCTGAGTATATGAGCCATCACATTTTGTGTTTCCAAATCAATGTGTGCTATGAAGAGGAGTTGCAGTAATGGTTCCCATATTCTTTATTTTAGTGATGGAGCAGATGACAGTATGTCAGTGAAGGCCAATGGCCTTGCAATTCTTTTGACATTTTCCTCAAGACAAAAGGCTTGCTTCAGTTCCTTCCATTATTGGTATTCAAAGTATGTTTGTATTACGTGTATGTGTGTGTGATGTGTGTGAAACACACACACACACAGAGAGAGAGAGAGAGAGAGAGAGAGAGAGAGAGAGAGAGACCAAGAGAGACAGAGAGGCAGAGACAGAAAAAGAGATATACAGTGGCAGAGACAGAAACAATGAGAACTTAGGCTCTTTGGTTAGGAAAGAAAATCTTTTCTTAGAAGCTACTATAAGAGACATGCTTACATCGTTTTTACTGGTTTTAACTACTGGAGCCAAAAATAGTGAAGATTTAATTGGGCATCTTTATATTCATATTAAAAATTCTCTTATTGATTGAAAGAGGCTTTAGATCTTGGATAGAGGGTTTTTCACAAGCAGAGTGCATAGCAATTTTTTTCAATGATTTAGATGGAATTTTGCTACTGAGAGATTTAGGAGTGACTAGATCGCAGAAGAAATTCTTTGGCAAGTGGATTCTTTCATCTAATCTAGCTCATATTTGAGAACATCATTTTGTAGTTAATTCATCGTTGTTGTTGGGCAATAATATTTTATAAGAAAAATATACATAGTAATAAACAAAAATAATTGCATTTTAGACCTTTACTGGTCAAATATTATAAGATGCCCTAGAATATTTGTAAGAACTTATTAACCCAAAGCTTTATTCCAGTTCCTCTCCTTTTTACACAGCATCTCCCACCTCCAAATAACATAAATTCCTATACTGGTCATTAACAAGGTTTTATTTTTGATTCATTTACTTGCAAATTATTCAGAGACATTAATGCATAATGATTCATTTTCAAAGCAAATTGCTAGTGTAGCTACTTTACAATACTGTTTTCCTCCACTGTAACAGCCATGTGTTAAAACGTTTTTTTTGTTAAGATGTCAGACCATTTTGTAATATGTACTATTATCACTCAGTCAATCTCAATGCTCAAATTTCCAGTGAATTCCAGAGAGTGCTCACTCTGGAGCGATAGCACAGCGGTTGGGCATTTGCCTTGCACACAGCCAATATGGCCAACACAAGTTCGATTCCTCCGCCCCTCTCGGAGAGCCTGGCAAGCTACCAAGATTATCTCGCTTGCACGGCAGAGCCTGGCAAGCTACCTGTGACATATTCAATATGCCAAATACAGTAGCAACAAAGTCTCACGATGGAAACGTTACTGGGCCTGCTCGAGCAAATCGATGAACAACGGGAGGACCGTGACTGTAACCATGACTATTATCACTTATTATATAGTAGCATATAATTTATGTATTACAAAAGTAATTATTACAAATTAAATTTGTATTAACTCAGTAAATTGCTGTACTCAATAGTTAGGTGCAAAAGTCTTAAATTTTAGTGTATTTTTAAATAAAAGTTACCATTTAGTAAAATTTACAAACTTCACAAAAGTCAATATAATTTCTTCCCTCAGCATGTTTCTAGGGGAAAAAATCTTTAGACAGAAAGAGAGAGAGAGAAGTTTTAGTACACATTCTTTTAGAAATGCCTAGACAATGAATAGCTGAACTTCCAATAAGAAAGTAATTTCTCCATGCCTTTATTTGACAAGGAATCAATATGCAGAATAAATTTATATTTATGTGACTTTAAACAGTGTACTTGTACCCTATTTTACTGTCACTTATTGGTTGGAGACTAATATTACTAAAGGCAATTATACATATTCCAAGTGAACCTACGTATTTAATATCAAGTAAGCTTGTTTATACAATAATGGAAACAGTTATCTGACATATGTAATAAATATATACCCATAAAGTATACTGTAGAATAAGCAATATAAAGTCTTTATCGGTTTCTGCATTTTCAGTTAGGCAAGTGGCCATCTTAACATACATGTAAATAAGATAATAACTTCCTTCTTCATATACACAGTATTGAAATTCATTCTTATAACAAAATTTTTATTTTGAATAGATATTATTAAAAATAAAATAAATATGAGAAATATTTATTTCTCACAAATATTTGATCTTCATTCACCATTCGTGGTTCCTTAACCCTTGGAATTTACTTAGTATATAATTGAACTAATTCAATAATCTTAGCAGGATAAATTAAATTCATGCATATGATGCTTTTGTGCTTTATCTGTTCCTGAGGTATCTTACATACAGTTAGCAAAAAAAATGTTGCAAATTCCTAGCAGAAATGTTTGAGGAAGTAAAATCTTAAATTTAAGGAAAAAATTTAAGTCTTTAGACTCTGATGTTCATCATTACTTAAATATATTTATGATATTCATGATTTAAGAGAATTATTTATAAATATTTATATGGTGCTGACATTTTATATGGCAATACTATGGTAATAGATTTAATTAAAAATGAAAATTTATAATCCATTTTTCAGGATTATTATGTGATTGTCTGGAAATCTCATTTTAATGATTTTTAGTGGTATTAATAGAATAAACACTAAAGCTACAAATTGAGAAATATGAGGTAGGAATGATTATATTTAATAGTTGGAAAAATACTACAAAGTAAGTATATAATTTATTATTTCATATATAATCATCTCTGTATGCACAAAATATTTAACTATTTTGAAGAAATAGAAATAAAATTCAGGTATGTATTTCCCATATTGATTTTGAATGTGCTCTGAGAGTCTTACTGTGGAGACACTGGTACTTGAGAATCTTCTTTGGTTTGATAAAGTTTATCCTTAAAAGATTTCTGCATTCAAGAATCACACTTTCAGAATTTATGCAAATATTGCACTTGGCCAACCTGGGTTCAATTCCTTCACCACTCTCGAAGAGCCTGGCAAGCTACCAAGAGTATTCTGCCCACACGGCAAAGCCTGGCAAACACCCCATGTCATATTTGATATGCCAAAAACAGTAGCAACAAGTCTCACAATGGAGACATTACTGGTCCCTGCTGGAGCAAATTGATGAACAACGAGAGGACAGTGACAGTGACAGTGATCCTTTTTAAAATTTGGAAATAAGGGGACTCAAGAGATAGTGGTGTACAATCCACTTGCCAAGCATGCAGTTTACCTGGATTCAATCCCCAGGATCCCATATGATCTCAGAATGCAGGGAATAAGCCCTGAGCCCCACGGGATATGCCCCCAAAATAAACAAAAACTTGGAAATAAAATGATCACTGCATCACTGTCATCCCATTTTTCATCAATTTGCTCAGGCGGGTGCCAGTAACGTCTTCAGTTGTCCTAGCCCTGAGATTTTAGGAACGTCTCTTTGCTTGTCCTTCCCAACGGTACCACATTGGAGGCTCTTTCAGGGTCACGGGAATAAGACCCATTATTGTTACTGCTTTTAGCATATTGAATATGCCACGGGGAACTTGCCAGGCTCTGCCATGTAGGCAGGATACTCTCGGTAACTTGCCAGGTTCTCTGAGAGAGACAACTAGACTATCAGAGGTCTCGGCTATGCACTTCCAGGAGCTTTGATTAATAGTCTCTGGATCCTGGCCATTGATGGCATTACATGGCGTTGGGAGGCAGTTTATACGTGTGACTGCCTAGCTACTGGCAAATGGGGGATCAGGGTGGAGGAGGCCCAGTCCCAATCCAAGCAGGCTTGGAGATCTCAGTCCCGGGTCACTCAAACCTGGGTTTCTTTGCCAGTTACTTAATGTGTGAGGCTTGTCAGAGCGTGTGGAGAGTGGTCTTGAGCATGGCTGTGGCTAGGTTTTGTAGGTCTTCAGTTGCCGGTGCTCTGCTTGGGGTTGGGAGGGAAACTCAACCTGACCCCTCGGAGGGGCCCTGGTGAAGACAGCCAGAAGCAGGGGCAGAAGACTCTATAAAACAATATGTTCTATTAAATATTATATCAAGGGTCTAAGCTAGTACAATAATAAAAAAGTGTAAAGGTATAAGGTATAGAAATTTTAAAAGACTGACAAACTATTAACCAATTTTTGTCTTCTGTGGGAACCAAGAGAATTTAGAGGCAAATTAATGATATTGGTTAGAAAATTCAAGACATTTTATTTAAATGTGTATAAAAATCAGCTACATTTCTCCAATGGATAGAAAATATGTTTTAAAAACATAGTCTTTACAGTTGTAACCCTCTCCAACTTATCCAAAATAACATAAATATGAATAAATCTGTCAAAAGATAACCTAGACTTCTAGATAATAAACTAGAAAACAATGAAATATTAAAGTAATTCACATAAACTGACATATATAAAATACTATAAGAAGAAAAATTTAATACTGTTAAGATTTAAATTCTCCTGAAATTAAAATTGCACATGCAAAGAAAAATCTAGGAAAATCCTGAATTGTGCAATTTTTAATTTCCATTCAATAAACTAATTAAAAAATTATGTGGTGTAATAATTTGAAAAATAGCTGAAATAATTATGAAGGAAAATGGTTATAATCCTACCATATTGACATTATAAAGCAGTAGTAACAAAATCTACAATAAGTAAGATACTTTATTATGGGAGGATATAAAAGTATCTTCAGGACAGAGAGCTGAAAGAGACCCACTTGTAGAAATTTTTATTTTGTAGAAACAGAATACTCAGTTAAGTGAGATAAAAGATAAAATATTTAATTCATGGAACTGATTCTGGGACAATTGATTAATTATTTGGGGAAAAATTAAAACTACTTACACATAAATTTCTAAGACTTTCACAACTACATATCACAAACTGTACCAACAAAACTATAAAAATGTATTATCTAACAGTTCTGAATGCTAGAAATTGAAGAACTATGTAGCATATTTGTTTCTTTCTGATATGAGGTAGAATTTATTCAGTGACTATTGTATGCTTTTTGAATGTTTGCTGGGAACCTTTGCATTTTTTGGCTCATAAAAGCTTTCATTTTCATATAGTTTCTCCTCACATGCTGTCTGTCTTCAGAAACTCTCTTTTTAAGAACACCAGACCTGTTTGATCCACCCTAAAGCTTTATTTTAATATAGATACTTCTAAATATGGTCACAATGTTAAGTATTAAGAACTTCAGTATATTAATGGGAGATGTTACAATTCAAGATGTAAAATTCTCACACATTTGACACATCATTTACAGTAAGTGAAATACCAAAATTTGGAAGAGGACTTTAAAGAAAATATATCAAACACTTATGTGAACCTGTTCGTATTTAAAAAAAAAACTGGGGCTGGAGTGATAGTACAGTGGGTAGGGCATTTGCCTTGCACATGGCCCGACCCAGGTTTGATTCCCAGCATCTCATATGGTCCCCCAAGCACCACCAGGAGTAATTCCTGAGTGCATGAACCAGGAGTAATCCCTGTGCATCTCTGGGTGTGACTCCCCCAAAAAAATTACTGGTATGATTTTAATTTAAAAGGTTTGAATTCCTTTACATCAGAATATAAAGGCAGAGCACAAAGTGAGAGAATATGTCACATCACTGGCGATATATTGCTATATATACATCATAGAAAGATTTCTTGAAAATCAGTAAAAAAAAAAGAGATAATTCAGAAAATAAAGGAACACAATATCTTTAGACAATTCATATACTAGAAAAAAAGTCAAAACTGTGCAATTAAACACTCCCCAACCTCATTGGCAACCTGGGAGTTGCAAATAACTTAAAAAAAGAAAACACACATATATTAACGTAAAGTGGTAGCACCAATATATATATATGAAGTCATGAAATTCTCGTATTCTGAATACCATATAAACAATGGAATAAAGTAGTCTGAACAGTATCTCATACAACATTGGCTTCTCATTCCTCACAAACATCTCCTCGCAGGTATAGATTTTGGGAAGAATCCTCTTTGCACACAGAGGTATAGAGGACATAAGAGGAATGTTAGTGAGCATCTGAAAACCCATTCCATAGTCCATCAATGTAGGAATGGATACATTATGTTTTGATAAAATTAAATAATATTAGACTTGTGCATGATTAGACTGTTATTTTATGTAATTAGTATAGCTGAATCTTGTCTATATGTTGACAAGTTTAAGAATATAATGTATAGTAAGATTTAATTTACATAAGATGTTAGAAATACAGCAAACAATATAATCTCATGCTAATGAATATATGCATCTTTGATTGCTCAGGACATATGATATCAAATTTAGTATAGTAATTTTCTTTGGAGGATAAGTGGCACAAGAAGAGATATGAATTCACTTCATTCTTATTTACCCATGAAGGTGGGTAAAATTATTTTTTACGTCATGTGAACTTTTTTATATCGAGAATCATGTTGAAAGCTCAACATAAAACCTAAATAGCAGGAAAAATGAGGCAACTAGCAAGGTTGACATAGTATATAAGGAAAAATAATTTGAATAAAACTAGACAAAGATAAATGAGAGAGGCAATAAAATATATTGAAACTTATTTTAAAGTCTGTTCACAGAAGAAACACAGTGTTATAAATGTGGACAACAAACTGTTATAAATGTGGACAAAAAAAAAATCCAGTGATGGAATCAAAGAGTGCTTTCAGGGAGAAATTGGGTAAGCTAACCAAAATAGCAGGAATACTCATGCTATAAATCAAACTGTTAATTGAGTCAATTATTTAGCTTTAGTCATTGCTTTCTTGGGAGGATATGAATATTCTTGTACTTTATGGAGTCACTTAGCAATTTATTTATTTCTTTTCCTAGAATTTCAAGCAGTTAGAAAAGTACCCCATTGATCTCAGATTATCTAGGAGCTTTTCATCCTTTACAATGAAAGTTCTTCCAAAAAATATCTTAGTCTAGACAAACAGCAAGATTGGCTTCATTCTTAGGTGAACTTAGACTTTAAAGAATGAATGACAAAAATCAAAAATGGTTCCTAGAATAACTAAAAACTATATTCAAATGTGTATATTGCAACATCTTTTATTCAGCTTCTACCATTAATAACTAGACAACAGTTTACTTCAAATAGCTTTGGTCATAAATACAGAGAGAATTTTAATCTATTAAATCTTAAGGTTATGGAAAATATGCTTCTTTTAATATTTTATCTCAATTTTCTTTGGTCATTTTACCTTTAAGTTGACTGGCATCTTAGTACTGGAAAGAAAGACAGTACAGTGGGTCGGGCACTCATATTACATGCTTTACTTCTGACCAGCAAAACCAGATTCATTCCAGGTACTCCAAACCTGCCAGGAGTGATCCTTGAAACAGAACCAGGAGGAAGATGGCTTGTTTCACAAGCTGCCAGTCATGCCAGTAATGGCCCCCCAAGCTCCAAAATTTAGTAAACAAACTGGCTAGCACCTTGCATCTTTCAGATATAGATTTTTATAATGCTTTTGTCCAGCTATAGAAATAATTGACTGTTCTAAAATAAAGGAGGTAGGTTCATGTATTGGCATTTAAAAAAAAATACTGTCTTGATAATTTTAATGTCAAGAATAGAAATGCAGGCTTGAAGGTTAAAGGAATAAGGTTACTGGACAGTAACATTTTGATGATTTCTTTAGATGTTTGATTCATGTTTATAAGTGAAAATAACATTTCCAGTTCAAGTGTCTTTCCATGTGATTTGAGGATAATTACTGTGTATATATAGACACTCATGAGAATTATAATATATCATAAATAATTTAGTAGCTAGGCATTTCATCAAATTTAAGATTTTAATCTAAGATTTTTATATTTGGTTTCTATAAATAGAATTTTGTAATGTTGGATTATATTAATGATTAACTGGCAATGTTATCTGAGTAGAAGCCCCTGAGACTTCTACAGCAAAAGGAAGTTTTGATTAATGACTATTTAATATCTCTTTCACCAGAATTACATCTAAGAGAGAAAATATATAAGAAATTTATTATTTTCATTTAACAAAATCAATGATGTACAGAAATTCCATCCCTTATCCTTTCTTGTATATTCTATGGTAGCCAATAAAACTAGCTGCTAAATGATTAATTCCTAAAGTTAAAATGAAATGTCTGCTACAAAACTAAATCATGGCCAGTAGACTGCATGGCATAAATCCTTCACAGAGAGCTATAACCTTTATCGTTTTTGAAATGTGACCCCATCAAGGAGCCCTCAGACAAATGTACAAGGGACCCATATGACATTTACATAGCCATTGTGTCAGATTAGACTTTGTGATCCTCCCTCATCATTAGGTGAAGCCTGAACAGAGCAGATGTATGACAGATTGCCCAATGTCTGATGCATAACAAATAAGTAGAGAAACAATAGGACTTTATTCACACTTGGGGCCCATCTCCAAAGAGCCTTGCATGAGCGAAGATCTTCAGGTTCAAGCCCTTCAAATTAGAAGGTGTGAGGCATTCATTCAGTACAATTATTTTTGGTAGCATATAATTGCCCATTAACAAGCCTGATATGCTACTCTAAGGGCTAAATAATATGCAACAAAATATTTTACAGCTGGCATATCCCTGGGTAACTGACATGGGGCAGTTAAGTTTGTTTGTTTGTTTGACTGCTCTTTGATTTCCTTGCGATAAAGATATTTTGTTGCCCTTGATCCCCAGCATGGAAATTCATTCACTTATATTTTTTACACAAATTTTGATAGTGTCAGCATATTATTCTAAAAAAATCACATGTATAACAAAACATACTAGAGCAAAGACAGGTAAAACAAACATTTCAGTTAAATTTTCTTGGAGATGTGTGATGTTTAGGAGAACTTGTCACATTTTATTGTTAGAATTGGACCTTTCTGTCTGTGCTTAAAAATCTTTCATTAATTGCAGAATAGATAAATAGACAAGAATTTGGGATATAGTAAAAGCCCAGGAAAAGAATCAATAGGTTTGAGTTATATCCTAAAGGAAAAACACTAAATAATTATTTGTGTTTGGATAGACTCTTTGACTTTCTATGGCTTATTTCCCACTTCTATAGATGACCATAACTTATTTAAACTGGGACATATTTGAGAGTTTAATAATTGGGGGCTGGAGCGATAGCACAACGGGTAGGGTGTTTGTCTTGCACTGACCAACCTGGGTTTGATTCCCGGCATCCCAAATGGTCCCCTGAGCACTTCCAGGAGTAATTCCTGAGTGCAAATCCAGGATAAACCCCTGGGCATCGCCGGGTGTGACCCAAAAATCAACAAAAAAATATTTAATAATTATTACACCAGAATAATAGGTTTGCACCTGAATTGTTTGGTAAAAATAGTTCATACTCACCTTAGTTATTTATAAGATAAAATTTGTTATTAAATAATACACATCTCTAGCTTTTTGTTTATTTTGGGTGTTTTTGGATCACACCCAGTGTTTTTCAGGACTTAGTCCTCGCTCTATCCTCAGGGATCACTCCTGGACCATATGTGGTGCTGGGGACCAAATCCAGATTGACCACATGCATGGCAAGGATCTTACCCATTGTACTATCACTTGGGCCCTAAATAAAAATTCTCTGAAGAGTGAAAGAATTCATCAACACGAGAAAAGCAGCCTACTGTATGAGTGAAGATACTTACAAATCACAAATTGATAAAGGGTTAATATGCAAAATACATAAACTTTACACAAGTCTATACATTCAATACTGAGAGCCAGTAATGTAAAATAGTGGTTGGATGTTTGCCTTGTGAGTGAACTCCAGCTTCCAGTCTCAAAGCCATCTAGTCCTCCCTACTTCCCATCAACTCCTTCCCTGCTAAAACCTGTGCCAACACTCAACATAATCCCAGATAATATCTTGTTATTGATTTTTAAAAAAACATAATTTAGCATTTAAAAATGGGCTGGAGCGATAGCACAGCGGTAGGGCGTTTGCCTTGCACGCAGCCAACATGGCCGACCGGAGTTCGATTCCTCCGCCCTTCTCGGAGAGCCCGGCAAGCTACCGAGAGTATCTCGCCCGCACGCAGAGCCTGGCAAGCTCCCTGTGATGTATTCGATATGCCAAACACAGTAACAACAAAGTCTCCAATGGAGATGTTACTGGGCCCACTCGAGCAAATCGATGATCAACGGGAGGGCCTTTTTAAAAAAATTATAGTATAGAAAGCTCAAAGAACTGGAGGATGTGCTTCGTACATGCAAGGCTCTGAGTTTGATTCCCAGCATCAAATAGATGTCCAGACACTTATCTGGGTGCCACTTGAGGCACCCTGCTTTGCCCAAAGTACCATATCAATGAACACTAACACAAACCAGTGAGGCCCATACCTTTGGGCTGAGAATTGTAGGAAGTGGGCCTTCCTTCTCTTAGCACCATTGGGACGGCATTCCAAAGGTTACAGTGATGTGTTTTATACCTAAATTGCTTTTTTTTCAACTTACAAATCACCTTTTGTTTGTTTGTTTTTAGGCCACACCCTATGGTTCTTGGGGGTTACCCCAGGTCTGTGCTCAGGGATAGTGTTGGAAGGACTTGAGGGTCATGGGATACTGGGAATAGAATTCAGGTCTTGCATGTGCAAAGTCTATGCTCAGTCTTTTGAGCTCCCTTGGAACCTCATATGAATTTGTACAACTGTAGCACTGTAGCACTGTTGTCCCATTGTTCATCAATTTGCTCAAGCCGGCACCAGTACTGTGTCCATTGTGAGACTTGTTGTTACTGTTTTTGGCATATCACATACGCCACAGGTAGCTTGCGAACAAAAGCTCCAGCAATTCTGAAAGTATTTTAGTAGTAGTAGTAGTAGTAGTAGTAGTAGTAGTAGTAACAGTAGTAGTAGTAGTAGTAGTAGTAGTAGTAGTAGTAGTAAATATGATCGTCTTTAAGAAATATGAAGTTTAAGGACTTGTTTTAGCATCTATAACAAATGAGTTTGTTATATATCTTTAACAAATTTCAGTATTTAATTCCAAACATTACTTATACCATTCAAGAAGATATGAACAAGCCTTTGCGACTTCAAGGTAACAGAAAATAACAAGGAAGTTACTAAAGTAACTTCAAGCTATATATATATTTTAAACTCACGGAATTCCACGTAGGTCAGATTGCTTTACTCTGAATAGAAAAAACAAAAAACAAACACATTTTCACTAACGGAGAAAAAGGTAAGGCATAATTCAAAAATGGAAAACTCAGTCCTTCCAAAATAGCAATTACTGTAGCAAAAGATTGCAAAACACTCCACTCATGTGTAAGAACACAGTTCTCTCTACTCTGTTCTGCAGCAACCAAAGCTTCCTGACCTCTTAATTTGTGTAATTATCTCAGCAGAATCCCTAATGAGGGTTTGTAGGCTTAGAGGGCTCCCTGAACTCTACAGATTCTAAAATAGACCTCCCACAGGAAGTGAAAACATTAGCAGAGAAGTGCAGGTAATGTAAAATAGAATCAGAAAATCATTCAAACTATGTTTACCGATACATACCACAGATCAGATTTTTAAGCAACACGCTGAAACCCTAATTAAGATAAATGTTTATATCAATTTTAAAAATTATTTTAGTGCTTTAATTCTCAGAAAGAAATGCTGCTGAAATGTGATGTATACACTTCTCTGCAATAGTAAGAAGCATTTTTTTAAAGAAAATAACTATGTTTCTTTTTCCTTGAATGACTACAGATCTTATTGTGCCTCAGGGTCATCCTTCACAATTTTGTTTTCATTGTAAAAGACCCTTGATGTTGCCATTTAAAACAATTGGCCTCAGGACATAGCCTGGAAATTTCTTTTAGCAAACAGCTCAAATATTAGCTTTGTCAACTGCTAATATTTCCTTTACTGCTAAAAAACAAATTGAGTAATTCCAGATTCCTATTACTGAGATTGCACTGGGTTTTATTGTTTTGAATAATCAAATTCCTAAATTATTTCTGTTAAAGTGATCATATCCTGCTCTTAAATTTGGAAGACGCTGTGCCTCCATATTTAAAATTGTGATTGTTTCTTATATTAGAAAAATCAGAGAAATGTTGCCAGCCAAAATGACTTTCCTGTCTCCCTCATCTTGAGACAGGCTTCTAACTAACTCAAGAATCTGATCTTTTGCTTACAGAATTACTTTTACTACGAAAGCAATTCCGGGGAATCAAATATCAGCTTCCTACCCATGGTATACACGGCTGCCACTACAATCCTTCTTTCACCTGGTCTGTCATGATGGAATCCTTGAATTCTGCACCCCCAAACCCCCATGCAGTGCTTGTGGGCCTCCTTTCCACACAGTCTGCTTAGGAGCAGGCACTCATCTATGAGCTCCAACTGAAAAAAGGTTGCTAAGGGGCCCCAAATTCATATCTATGTGAAAATATTAGACAAGATGACTGTTTTTGCTCAACACATAAAGATAGTTTGTTCTCAAGTCCCACTTCCCTCCTCTGACCTAAAGATGAAGTCAGACTTCCTTATTTTTATTGTCCTCAAATCTGAACCTTACATTAAGTTTGCAGATAAAGCAGTGGATCTCAATAAACAGTCCATGAGGTGATCTGTATTCTAATCTGGTATCTCCTAGTCTGGTGGCCATCCTTTCTTCCGTGCTTATTTATAAGGCACATTTCCTGGTGACTATGCAGACAAACATAAACACTAATATACACCTCAGAGACCTGGGCCCTATGAAAACAGGACGAGAATGCTATTTGGGTATCCCAAAGAGGAATCGAAAGAGCTATGCTTGGAGTATCACGTTTCACTCAAGTGAAAAGAGTAATCCAGACTTCTGACCTCCACTGACGATCAAGAATCAGAGATGCTGTCTTGTTTGCCAAGGCATCGAAAATCAGATGGGCCGGACACAAAATGCAATTTAGAGATGACTAGAGCCGTTACTGACTGGATTCCAGAGGACGTCAAAAGGACATGTGGCCGCCCACCTACAAGATGGTCAGACTTCTTCGTCAAAACCCTGAAGAAATGGTTTGAGGTTCTTTGTGTTCCTGGAGTGAGCAGATGCCATTGGGCTAACACTAGCACACAACAGGGACAAATGGAGACGTTACCGGAACCCGCTTGAGCAAATCCACGATCAATAGGATGACAAGTGATACAAGTGACAAGTGATGCAGACAAAACCATTTATTTGAGAACATGAACCCATCAACACCCAACCTGCTGGCTCGTTGCTCTTCCTTGCATCCCTCAGAGCCTTGCCAGGAGTGATTCCTGGGCACAGAGATAGGGATATGTCCAGTGTCCCAACACTATCCCCTACACCTTCATTAAAATGAATAAAATTCTTTTGACCAGTCACTGTCTCTTGTTTGATTGGTCCTCCAACAGCTGTGAAACTAGACCTCCATAGTTCCAAGAGAAGGGTAGCAAAAGGGAGATTCATATGTAAGATATGAGTTGTGAATTTTGAATATATCATAATTATAATTTCTTTTTTCATCCCCACCCCTTTTTTTAGTTTTTGGGTCACACCCACTCTTACACACTTGGCAGTCTTAGGAGATCACTCCAGGCAGGCTCCAGGGAACATATAGGGGGCTGAGGAATTGAACCCAGGTCAGCTTCAAAGGTCTGTAGGTCTGTATTATAACTCTGGCCTCTCTTTGCCCCTTTATAATGTATAGCTTGTTAAAAAAAAAACCTCATGCCAGCTTTCAACTCAGAAACATCTTTTTTGAAATGCAATCATCAGGAAAGAAAGAACCCCATTTCACAATCTCTGTAGGAGGTAAAGATACTTACTTCAAGGGACTCCTTCCCCTAAGTACTATGTGATTCTGGATATGCACATAGCCCCAGGCAACAGTTCTGACCATTCTGTTAACTGCTTTTAATTATACCTGTTAACTGTCTTTTTTGGTATAAGTTGGTTCAAGCTCTCCTGGAAATGGGTTTATAACTAATGCTAAGCAGAGAAACTAAAAATTGTTTGGAACCCTTAGCTAAATAGCCCAATTCTTTAGAATTGATCAGTGAGACTGAAATGTCCCCTACTCATGTACCATCAATTTACCTTTCAAACTACATTTCAGGAGTAGATCTTCATTTCTAGTTAATTGTTAAATTAGTAGTCAAGTGTGTTGTTTTCTTGAATCTTATCTACTTGCTAAATCATATAATGCTAAAGATGAAAGTGGCAGATGGAGGAGACTTAAAAATTGAAAATATCTCTCAACAATGTCAATGGTGACTTTTGTTACTATTTTCTTAACTAATACAGTTCAAAAATATAAACAGAGAGCAAGGCAACACATAGAAATATAAAGAAAGCGAGTTGCCTCTTCTGAGTCAATAGACAGAAGAATCCTTTCCTTAACTCTTCATCTGGCTTTCCTCTTCCTCTGAGAGAAGAAAGCAAGAGAAAGAGAAAGGAGAAAAGAAGGAAGAAGAGAAGGAAAAGAAAGAGAAAGAAAGAATTCTAGCAGCCAATACCAAATGCGCAGCTTCCTTTTATATAGCATTCAGGTTACTAGGAATAAATATAACTTAAGTATAACTTGTACAAGATTGAACCGAAAGTGGGTAATGGTCATTACTTGCTGTTTTAAGAGATGCTTAATACATTATATAGGAAATTGCATGGCATTTCCAGGCAGAAAGTGACTAGTCTGTGAAAAGTTCTTTAAGTAGGACCTTCATCACTATAATGTACAAAAGAATGCTATTCCCTCAGACAGAACATTGGAGAAAATAAAAATAGAGAAATGAAGCAGTCCGATTGGGAAGGTTGGGGATGGGGTGAATTTTAGAAAGCAATGAAACTAGTGTTACTTGGTTAGCCTGCTCAGTCTAGCCCCAGGCTCAAGGTTGAAGACACCAGCTCAAAACCTAGGTCCAGAACCCATCAAGAGGTATTAAGCAGAAAGAGAGCCCTGATAAGGTTCTGAATAAAGAACTTCAGAGCAGGCCTCCTTTTCCCTAAACTGCAACCCAGTAATTGACTGTTATTTGCATAAGGAGCCTCTGGTCAAGACAGCTTGAAAATCACCTATTAAATCAGATTCCAATGGAAATTTGGGTGCCTCTGTAGTCACCCACATCTGTAGTCTAGATGTGCAGATTACTTTCCTTTATGGAGTTCTTTCCTCTCTTATATTTCCTTAGTACAATTATTTTGTTTCACCATCTTCTTCAGAAATACTTTTCTATCACACACACGCACACACACACACACACACGCACACGCACACGCACGGCGCGCGTGTGCGCACACACACACACACACACACACACACACACACAAAATCACTATGGAAAGTATAACCTGCCCTAAACCTGAGAACCTCAATTCCCACATCATTGAACTAAAGTGGTTGCGACCACACAGATGAAGTGGGTCTCAGGTGCTGCAAAATGACCAGATCCTGTGCTGAGCAGCAACTCCTGCAGACTTTCCCTCTTTTACTTTTGACTTTCCTAGCACTCACTTCATTGTCAGGATTGTGGTGACCCCAGGTCAAATTTGGGAGCACTTTATGTGCTTGTGCTCAACTCCTTCCTGATCTCCTTGCTCACCACGTGGCAAAGCATGCTCAGGTTTATGTACAGAGACATGATGAACTTTTTATCCTACAGTTATTTTTATTAATAAGCAACGTTGCTAGCCTTATTTTTGTTATCTTAGCCACTATATATATATATGTGTGTGTGTATATATATATATATATATATATATATATATATATATATATATATAGGACTGGAGAGATAGTACAGTGCTTGCCTACCACTCAACCAACTGGGGTTGATTCCCAACTCTACATATGGTTCCTGGAGCATAATGTAAGGTCCCTTGGGACCCGAGGGAAATTCCAGCCCCAAACTCTGCTAATTAGTAACTCTTCCTCACCTGCCCCCTCCCTGGTAAAGCCTTGAGATGTAAATTTTGTCTTCATTTGTTGACCCTTCCTTATTGGGATGTAAATTCTGTCTCCATTTGTTGACCCTTCCTTATCTGTACCTCTGTCAGTAAATTTTCCCTTATCAGCCTCCACTGGAATGCAGGTACCAGGAGCGGTAAATTAAAGGGAGCCAGGTAAACATAGAAAATAACCAAATGTCTGATTTAGGAGATACCCGCTAACTGCCCATGAAATGCTCGGGCTCTGCTGTAACAGCCAGTGAAAGCCTATATAAGATCCCTTTGAAGATGTCTGGGGTCTTGCCTGACAGCTTGACCCTGAATAGCCAGCTCAATAAACTACCTGCTTGGTGATTGCATTCCTGTGTGGTCCTTGCTTGCAGTCAGAGATTGAGAGTTGTGCCCTAACAATAGACATGAGCATAGAGCCAGGAATCTTCCTGGAGCATTACCAGATGTGGTCCCCCAATATAAGCCTCACCAAAAAAATTCATTTTAAAGAAGGAGAAAAATATTACAAAAAGTAAAATTACAGGTGTTTGAAAAAATGCAAAACACTTTGAATTAATGGTGTATCTGGGCCAAAGATCAGTTTCTTTTTCCTCTGATAAACTGATAACAAGGAGGATTTCTCAAAGTCAGATCCTATCCTCAGGTGATTTGTGGAAACATCAGAGGACCTGCTTCTTTTAAATCCTCCCCCTAACCAAGAGGATTGAATTAGCATTTCAGGAAAAAGGGCTAAAATCCTCAAATGAAATTCTGTACTCCCAAATGAGGAAATGCTAGAAACGTTGCCTTCCATGTATTTTAAAAAAAAATGTATTATTTTATATTCATTTCATGCAAGTATTTTAGTGAAAAGTAAGGAGATTAAATTTTCCCCATCTTTACTTCTTTCCTTTGTTCCCATTTCTTTACCTTTTCCCTTTCATCTTGTTCCAGAGCTATTTGCAAAAGACTTTTACCAAAATTATATGAAATAAAAATGCCCCCCCCACATACATTTTTATGAGGTTGTAACATTTTTCAACAAATGTAACTATCAACTTATTTAATGTATGCTCTCTATACGTATACTATGGGCAACTTTATCATGGAGAAAATTTCCTCATCAAATAAAGAAGTCGCTCAATTTGGGAAAGCTGAGTTCTTTCTTTTACTGTCACATGGCAGAAAATTACACAGGTCATTCTAAAACGTTTTAAATAGAAAATGAGAATACTTTGCTTTATGTGTTAATGCTGCTTTTAAGCTGGTCTCTGAAATTTCTGAGAATAAGTATCAGTAGCCACAGTATTAAATAATTGATTTAAGGTAAGAATCTAGGGAAGCCAGACCAGATGTTAGCAAAGAATGAAGGGTTATGTAAGTTATTCTGTAGCTACATATTTACACCCATCAACTCTTTGGACTCCTAATTATTTGTTAATTGCTCATAATATTGAATAAGATCCTTTTCAATAGAAGCTGTTCTCTGGGATACCTTTTGTCTGATATGCCTTCAAGTTGATCTGTTCCCCATATTTTAGAGAGAAATTGAGGAAGGTCCCCTATGCTTTTTTAAGTTACTATTAGCATTTCATGGACTCTATGTTATCTGGCCGTCTTTGTTTCTCAAAAGACAATATCTAAGCTTGGAGGTACTGTTCCTAGATCCTATGAGACTGCTATTACTAATTATGGAACTTAATAGCAGAATCAACAAGCTTCCATAAAATATTTTCTAATTGTAAACATTTAAAAGGAAGAAAATTGGGATAAAGAATTTTAAGTCACTCTCTATGTATAGTCTAACTCATTTGAAAATTTAATTGAGACCCTTTTTGCCTGAATATCAAATTGTATATGCAGTGGGGTTTTTTAGCAAACCGTAATACCTTGCAGAGCTTTTTAATGGCATTTCCAGTAAAATGGGCATCTCTATTAATAGAAAGACAGATTGAGATTTCTCAAGTATGAAATGTGAAATAGTGTGATTTTGAATCACTTCAAAGCTAAAAAGGGTAAAGATTTGACCCACACCAAACACATAATTTAAGTCAGAAAATATTCACCATTCCTCTGTTGAAATAATTATATAAAGTCTATTTAAGGTAAAGGTAAAGGTATAAAGTCTATTTAGAGTTATTCAAATAGGTTAACAACTTGATTCTATTAATGCCCTTCTTATAGAGTTGTTTTCAGGACTTTAGTTTTGGTAGTTGCAAAAGTTACTAGAGAAAATATATCATAGTGGATTTAACTTACGGAATATATGGTTTTTAGCAAATTTCTATCTGAGATCTCTTAGAAATATCAGTTCAATTCTAGGAGAATTACTTGAACATACTTAGCCATCAACAAGAATGGTACAGAAATAGGAAGCAGAATTGTTCTAAATAAGGAAATCCCTTCCCCCTTGGTGGTTGGTAAGACCCTGTCCAGATGACTGTTATTGTTTTTGGTTGAGGAACTACTTTGCCCTCCCCTCTCATTCTACCTCACATTCTCACATTCCACACTCCTATGTCTTTCTCCTGCAATAGTATAGCTTACATGAAGATCTTGCTCAGTACATTTTTCCTCTAGTTTTAGGGGCAAATGTGGATTATTTAAAGCATTATATTGCAAGAAGCAGGTATTTTTTGTCACAATGATTTTCCAGGGCATTTCTATTCATTTATTTCCTAGGTTAGCTGTTATTTGTTTTAAGATTGCTTATTTGCTTTCATGTTTTTTCATGGGGCTGGAGTGATAGCACAGGATGTGGGGTATTTGTCTTGCATGCAGCCGACCCACGTTCAACTTCTCTGTCCCTCTCGGAGAGCCTGACAAGCTACTGAGAGTATTCCGCCCGCAAGGCAGAACCTGGCAAGGTACCTGTGGCATATTTGATATGCCAAAAACAGTAACAACAAGTCTCACATTTAATGAGATGTTACTAGTGCCTGCTTGAGCAAATCGATGAACAACGGGAAGACAGTGCTACAGTGCTACAGTTTTTCATGAGTTTATACCTTGACAATAGGTACTTACTCTAGTTGTATTAAGGTACTTAGACTTTTCTAAACTGATCAAGGGTTCTTCCGTGGACAGGACTTAAAGGATAAGAAGTCAGATTTTTTTCTAAAGTATCATCTTAATGTGTCCTATTTGGTGCAAATATTAACTATATTATTCCTTGACAATTAAAAGATTCAGAGAAAGCAATTAATTGAGCTTATTTGCCTTGTTTTCTCATACCCTCACCTTTCTATTCCAAGGGTGAATTGAAGTGAATTATTTAATGATACATTCAGGCTTGTAATACCTCACTTATGATAACTCATTATGAACAGGTTCAAATCTGAATTATCTAAAGAAGTTTCTAATAACTCTTTGTGGAATATTAGTTCTTAGTTATTAAACAATGATATTTGGTTCCTCTTCCTTTTTTAAGAAATAAAGCATAAGGTAAAAGGTAAAGGCCCTCCCGTTGATCATCAATTTGCTCGAGCGGGCTCAGTAACGTCTCCATTGGATACTTTGTTGTTACTGTGTCTGGCATATCGAATACTCTCGGTAGCTTGCCGGGCTCTCCGAGAGGGGCGGAGAAATCAAACTCTGGTCAGCCATGTTGACTGCATGCAAGGCAAACGCCCTACCCGCGAAGGTTAAAAATTTTCATAGTGATCATAAAAGAAGAAAGATACATATTTTACAATATGTAAGCCATCCATGGATAAATACCTTATATTTCTGTATGCAGTGAAGATTTATAGAAAACTGAGACTCTCGGGATAAATAAAAACCATCAACAGAAACCTCCATGAGTCTCTCTGTAGCTAATTGTTGACAATTCCTTACCACAGGATCAAAAGTAAAACTACCAAAATTGGCAGTTATTTGTTGGGTTCCTGTAGTAACATAAAGGTTTCTGACTAATTTTTTATGAACAAATATGTAAGTAGACATCACTGTGTAAGAGATAGTTGAATAAATAATGGTGGTTTGTGAAACCTCTATTTGTGTTACTGTTCTCCAGGCAAGAAGTGCTGACCTTGAGGGCCACTAAGAGAAGTAATTTTAAAGAATATGGGAACTCATTATTTAAAATAATCAGTGAACCCTAGAAATTTCTAGAATCATTCTTTTTTTTCCTTTGAGAAATCAGTGGACCATTTAATTCTGGAGATCAAACCTGGGATTCCTTCATGCAAAACATACATTTTAGTTTAAATAGCTGTCTCCCTTTGTATTATCCTTCAGTAATTATTCAGGGTTATACTTGAATAGCATATTGAAAATTCAAAATAAGTGATTTACTGCATAAGGAAATCTCAAAATAGTGAAAAACAAATAAATAGCCTAAACTTTTGCATTTTCCCCTTTACTATTGTTAAGTCCTGTGAGAAATCTTAGTAAATGTTTTTACTGAAAAACCAACCAAACAGACAAACACAAAAATGCTGGATCTCAGAAAAGTATCATCATCTGACTATAATAGAATTTGGTAGAATTTGAAGTTGAATTGTTTTTTTGTTTGTTTGTTTTCGGGCATGGGGGCTGTGAAATGGGACGTGAAATTATTGTTATTCTGGTGTAAGTGCCATTAACTGGAAAGTAGAAACATGTATGGGAGACATTTGAGCTAATATCTAGTTGTCTAATTTGGACAGTCATTAATTTGATTTAGACTAAAATTTCGTCCTAAGGTCATTTCTAAATAGTCAGTCAGATACACAGGTGTGTATTGATTTTCTATCGTTGTCTTCAATTATTTCTGTTTAGTTGGGAGAAGTAACGTCTCCATTGGAGATTTTGTTGTTACTGTGTTTGGCATATCGAATACTCTCGGTAGCTTGCCAGGCTCTCCGAGAGGGGCGGAGGAATCGAACTCAGGTCGGCCATGTTGGCCGCTTGTAAGGCGAACGCCCTACCGCTGTGCTATCGCTCCAGCCCAAAATATCTTCTCCCAAATGCTCGAGGGGGGGCCTCGAGCATTTGGGAGAAGATATTTTGAAATTTGATTCCTAATTGTGCAGTATTTATTAAATAAAGCTCTTATGACATTGCACTTTGTGATTCATTCCTTTGCTATTATAGCAGAATTACATTTTCTCAATAATTTGTGTGTATTCGAAAAAAAAACTTTCTTACATAAATGATACCTCCAACTTAATAACCTACAGAGATTATCCAAGGAGAGCACCCATTGATTCCTTCCATTGTGGAATATTCTCGCCTCTACCCCTTTCAAAAAATATGGTTTGTTTTCCATTTCTCTTAAATCTGAGTTGACCTTGTGACTTGCCTTTATCAACACCATGTGTTACCACTAGCTCTGAAGCAATATCAAGCCTAAGCTTTGATTGATTTGAGAGCTTCCACTTTAACTTAAGAGAAGCAAGCATCGTAACTTGAAAAAGTTTGTGCAACTTAGTGAATGAGGAAAAATACCATGTGGAGAGACAGGGTAAACTTGGTTAAAGGTGCATATAAGCATACTACATAAAACATTTGCCAGTAATTCCTTCAGAAAAAGTCAACCTATTAAGTTTCCCCAGTTCTTACATATCACCTGGACTTAAACTTTCCCAACAGCCTCTGCTTGAATTTCTAAGAAATAATAGATCTCTTCTTGTTTAGGGCCACTACATACTTAGGACCTAAAGCAACAATCATGACCTGTTGTTTATTTAATCAGTCCCTTGATGAAAAACCAAGTGATAACAATGCTCTTTGATTTGGAACTTACTAGTTTCTATTTGTAAAATATCAATGTTGTCATTTTAAAAATATTATTAAACTATTTTAACTGTCAATTTTTCTAAGCACTATACACTTAACAGCAATCTGTGAGTACCTTCTGCTTTTACCATGATTTTATAGGTGAAAGTAAACAAACAATGCATAGGAAAGTACTTTAACTTGCCCAACATCATATACTAAGAAAGAATGAGGACTGGGTTTTGATTGTAGCAACTTCCAAACTTTTTCTAGGCTTTGCTTCTTATCATTTCTATACTAACTTTTAATGAAAAGCTTTCTCTTATCTATATTCATCAATTTTTGCCCTTTTGGTAGATATCTTTAATTCTTAAATATGTGGTCATCAAACGATTATTTCATTTATTTACTATTATAGCTACATAGCTTTTTCACTGTTTTGAAGTTGCCTTCATTAGCTTTAAAATGTCCAATGTAACATTCTAAAATAAATATTAATAATTCTACTGTGAACAAAACAATGTTTATGATTATGCTTATTTTCCTTCTAATTGCTTTGCCAAAAATGTCACTTGCATAACAAATGACCCAGGAATACCACTTCTCACCTGAAAAATCTGAAAATTAATTGGAAAAGCTACATGAACCTCTGTATTCACAGTAGCAACAATCACAATAACTAAAAACAATCTAAATGCCTAACCTTAGATTAAAGAACTAAAAAAAACATATAAATATACTCAATGGAATCCTCAATTCTTTAAAAAAATAAAAACAGAATACTACCTTTTTTTAAAAAAAAATTTATTAGTGAAACTCCATGTGGTACAGTTGCTGACCTTACAAATTTTTGTGTTTGGGTTTCAGTTATACAATGATTGAGTACCCATCCCTCCGCCGGTGCCCATTCCCCACCACCAATGCTCCCAATATCCCTTCCACTCCCCCCATCCCACCCCATCCCACCCCACCCCTGTGGCAAGGCATTCCTTTTTGTTCTCTCTCTCCTTTTGGGTGCTGTGGTTTGCAAAACAGGCATTGAGTGGCTATCATGTATGGTCTATAGTCTATTTTCAGCATGCATCTCTCATCCTGGGAGGGTCCTCCCAACACCCTTTACTTGGTGTTCCCCTCTCTATCTGAGTTGCCTTCCCCCTCAGCAAGTGCATCTGGCCTCCAAACCATGGAGTGAACCTCTTGGTACTTATCTTGGTTATTCTTGGGTGTTAATCTCCCAATTTGTTACTTTATATTCCCCAGATGAATACAATCTTTCTATGTCTGTCCCTCTCTTTCTGACGCATTTCACTTAGCATGACACTTTCCATGTAGTACCACTTGTATGTAAATTTCATGACTTCATCTTTTCTAACAGCTCCATAGTACTCCATTGTGTAGATGTACCAGAGTCTTTAACCAGTCATCTGTTCTCGGGCATTCAGGTTTTTTTTTTTAGATTTTGGCTATTGTGAGTATTGCAGCAATGAACATAGAAGTACAAATGTCATTTCAACAGTACTTATTTGCCTCTCTGGGATATGTTCCCAGTAGTGGAAAAATACTATAATAGTAGTGCAAAATACTGCCTTTTGCAACAACATAGATGGAACTTAAGGTAACATAAGTGAAATAAGTAGAAAAATAGAAAAATAAGTGAAAAGTAGAAAAATATACAAGTGATGTTTCACATCACCAGTGATGTTTCACATATGTAAAATGTGAATAATTAAATCAAATAAGAAGTAGATCACTGATAGGATAAATATTAGGCTCTACAAAAGGTATGATGAGTAGAAAAAGGATGAGCAGTTCGAGCAAAGTATAGAGTAGGTAAATTTGATAGCAAAAATAATGCTAACATCTTGGTAATGAGTTGTAAACCAAAGGCAAATCAATTACCTTGAAGAAATAAAAATAAAAGATTACAAAAAGAAGCACAGACATTTAATAATTCTGGCAAAGTGTTTGCCTTGAACCAGGTTTGATACCTGGAATCACACATGATTCCCCAAGCTCATCAGAAGTGGATACTTGAGTACAGATTGAGGAGTAAGACCTGAGCACTGCTGGTTGTAAACATTGCCCCTCCCCTCCAAAAATAAATAAAGAAGGAAAGGAAGAAAAGGAAGAAAAGGAAGGAAAGGAAGGAAGGAAAGGAAGGAAGGAAGGAAGGAAGGAAGGAAGGAAGGAAGGAAGGAAGGAAGGAAGGAAGGAGGAAAGAGGGAAGGAAGGAAGGAAGGAAGGAAGGAAGGAAGGAAGGAAGGAAGGAAGGAAGGAAGGAAGGAAGAGGGAAAGAGAACTTGAAATAAAAAAATCTCTCATCCCAGTTAACTATTGGATAATGCATAGAGCACTATAAAGCTCTAATATAAGCTTACTAAAATTCAAGTATCTTCTGGGAGTAAGATCATGGCATTATTAATGTTTTAAATTTTTTTTCAAAAGACTGGCGAATGCAAACAATATTTATGAAGCATTTTTGAAATAAATACATTCTATCCATTAATCTTAAATCTCTACAACAGAAATTGCAAAGTACTGGACAGAGCTGATCTTTATCTTTGGGCATGCTTTGTTGTGATTATGTAGTTTATTACTTCCAACTGCATTTCAATCCTCTAATTTAGGCATTCTCATATAAATATTTCAATTTTTGGCCTCGCAGTTTTCTTCATTTGTTTGGCTTTGTATTTTTTTGTTTACATATAAAGTATTATTTGGTGCAAATAGACACAAAGATGTTATATATAATATCATTGAAGTGATTTTTACCTATATATTAAGACAATGTATTGCATTAAGAAAATACATTAAAAACAATTATTTAGCATCCACCATTATGTTTTAATAGGTGGCTAATAATTTTTATTGATATTTAGTATCTTTTCTAAGAGTACCCACAGGAAAAGTTATTTCAGTGTTTCTAGCAATAATTTCTTTGCCTCACCAATCATCTTATGTTTACATTACATATACTATGATTTGTGCAACTGATTATATTCTCTTCCATTCCTAGAAAATTTAAATAATTTTTTAATTTATTTCACCAAGTATGCAAAAATTTATATTTTACATTTTGTGTTCTCAATACTAGCCTGCCTCTATATTAGTTTTTTACTTATATTTGGTCCCATGTCTCCTATTATAAATTCATCTTATTTTATGGATGAAATTAGATATAAATTAATTCTTCATAAATCCTATTTATGTGTAGTAAAATACCTATATAATTAGTAATGAAATATTTTATTTACATATTATATATTCAGTGCTCATATACATTTGAGTTAATATCCTATTGCTGCATAGCTAATCCTGGAAATAAAGTAAAGTAAAGTAAAGGCCCTCCCATTGATCATCGATTTGCTCGAGCGGGCCCAGTAACGTCTCCATTGGAGACTTTGTTGTTACTGTGTCTGGCATATCAAATACTCTCGGTAGCTTGCCGGGCTCTCTGGGAGGGGCGGAGGAATCAAACTCGGGTCGGCCATGTTGGCTGCGTGCAAGGCAAACGCCCTACCCGCTGTGCTATTGCTCCAGCCCCCAATCCTGGAAATAGTGAATTTTATTCATTCAGAATCATGATTCTGTATGTAAATTTTGAAAACTATAAACAGAGTACCTATCAAATTTGCTTTTGAGAAAGATATTTGTTTGAACATACTAAACATTAAAATCTCAATGGAGCTTTAATCAAATAGATTTTATTCTAGATTGAATTTTTTCTTTTCTTTTTGTATTTTTGAAAATACGAAGTATCTTAAAGTAACAGCTGATAATAATATATTATTCATCTTGAGATATTATTCCATCATAAATATATATCTTTGTTAACTATTCTACTAACATCATATAGTGCATTAGTTTCAACTATGTTTTATAGTTTTACCTCTTGTCTGTCAGTGGATATACATAAACTCAATTATGTAAACCTATGCATATAGAATACAGCAATTTAATAAATATCTATATTCCCTAAAGAAATTAAATTTACCTAAGTGCACAATATTCTGAGCCCTAGAATAATTTATACTCTAAGATTATGCACAGAACTTGACACAAGTACACATAAACCATTATCAAACTATCTCAGAATTAATCTGAATGATTCATTTTAAAAATGAAAGCTTTCAAAGGCTTTGTTGATTTAATTATTTTTAATTATAAGTGAGGAACTATAAAATTCTAAGTTGTGTTCAATGCAAGAGACACAGAAGTAAGGAATACATAATGTGTGTTTGAATTTTAATTTAATTTACAATATACTGAAGATCACAATAAAAATAGGATAAATGCTAAAACCAAGGGATATAAATATTATTGAAGTTCTAAGAGGAATTTTAAGGAGAGTAATAATCATTGGTATATTAGGGAATTAGCCAGTGAATGAACTCTGTTCAGCACGGGGAAAGCCTGATTCAAATTATAACAGCATGTGAGAACACAACACATTGGAAGTCTTGCCATTAATTAAGTTAGCATGATTTGTGCTAAGAAATCCTGTTCCCTTATATTTTTTCCGAGATAAGAAAGATGAGATAAAATATCATGCTTACCTTAGAGAATTATTTCTACAGCAGAAAAAGTATCTGGAAGTCAGGTATCATAGAGAAGGGCCTTACAAGTGAATCATTTGATTGACAACTTGTTCTATATGTAATTGGTGAGAGTAGTGACTTTTAAAGAGAAAAATATTAGTTAAAAAATAAACATTCCAGTGGCAGGGTGAATATAGATATAGGGGAGAAGATAAAGATGTTGCTACTTCAGTCTTCAATTCCCCAAGCAGTAATAGCCACCACTCGCTAATAGGAATGGTCACGGTCACGGTCCTCCTGTTGTTCATCGATTTACTCGAGTGGTCCCAGTAACGTCTCCATCATGAGACTTGTTATTACTGTGTTTGGCATATTGAGTAGGTCACGGGTAGCTTGCCAGGCTCTGCCATGTGGGTGATATACTCTCGGTAGCTTGCCGGGCTCTCCGAGAGCGGAGGAGGAATCAAACTCGGGTCAGCCATGTTGGCTGCGTGCAAGGCAAATGCCCTACTGCTGTGCTATGGCTCCAGCCAAATAGGAATAGTAACTGGAAAAAAGGTAGATTTGAGATACAGCTAGTTTGTCTAGTCAAGAGATACCAAGAAAGTAGTGGTAGATATGAGAGAGGGGAAAAGAGAATGAGTTAATGTCAATACTTCAATATTACTAACTCAGGATTAAGTAAACAGTGGCAAGACTAAGATAACAACGGGTTAAAGGAGAATTATTAGAGAAAAGGTAGAATTTATACTGAAGTAGTGGGGATGCTCAAGAAACATTTTTAAAAGATTATCATTTGGAATTTGTCAAAGATTTCTAGGAAGAATATGCATGGCATTTCCACACTTTCCGTTTCCATCATGCCCATGAAAAAAACATTAGGATGTAGCCCTTTAAATATATGCTTAGAGTGAGAGGACAGTTAAGGAGCAAGCATATAAAAATCTGTGTATCACATCATAAAAGAGTTTGAAACAAGTGATACATTTAAGAAAGAGGGGATGAGAAACAGACATCTTAGACACGAAAGAAAGACTTGAAAGGAAGGGCTTGTGACAAAAGGCTAATGCTGAAGAAGGTCCAGAATGATGGAATTTGAAATGCACTCAAAGCATTTTGCACATGACTTATGATTTTGCCCTTCAGAGAGGGGAAACCCAGTGGCGCTTAGGGATACTCCCAAATTCTGTGCTAAAGAGTTGTTCCTGGTAAATCTTAGGGAGGTATGCAGTGCTGGGCACTGAACCAGGTTTCTATACACCCGAGTTCAGTGGGTTATCTAGCCAGTTCACGACTGATGATTTGTAAGAGCAATTTTAATTTGCTAATAGGTAAATAATCCAGTTAAAATGTGAAAGGACTTATATAATCTGACAATAAAATATGATATTAAAACAAAAACAATTATTTCTTGGTTGAGGAGAAATAGAAAATGTCTTCGGGAAGTCCAACAATCAATGAAAAAACATTATATGATAACAAAGGCTTGAATTAATATCTATGAGGGCTAATACTAAGGAATAAGAGAGTTAAAGTTCCAAAGAATGGAGAAAATTAAAGGAACAATGACCAAGAGAAAATGAGAGGTAAAAACTCATGGCACAGGTAACAGGATTAACTGTATACAAGAGAAATTACATTCTGCCAAACAGAAATGGAAGAGGTAAGAATGGTAATAATTTCAGATGAAGTTATAGGTGCACTGAGAGGTGTTAAGTTGAAGCAGTGGACATAAGAGCATAAAGCAGCAAAATAATTACAAGAAGAAATAAAAAGTGATTATGTTTTGTCTTAAAACTGCTTCTAGTAAGTGGTAAAGGAGAAACTTTGTAGTTCCAATATTTTCAAAATAAAATAAATAAGACGTGTAAATATCATATCCACAATTTCTATTATTACCTTACAATTAAATAACTCATTTCTTTTCATTGATTTTAGAGATATTTTGTAAAAATTTCAAATGCAGCTACTTACCTGCACCTTTGTTAAAATAATCAAAATGACACATCATTATATTCCAAAATTAATGGTAAACATTGTATTTCACAGAAACCAGGGAAGAAGGAAGTGTTACATTATTTTGATAATCTTTTGATCTGTATTACATTTCAAGCTATATTTCAGTTATAACAGATAACTTTGAAAAATTGGTTAATTACACAAATGAGCAACAGTTTTTAAAATTAATCACATAGAAAAAAACACTGCAAATGGAAAGCTGTTGCATTTATATAAAACCCAGTGTAGAGTTATCTGATAAATGGAAGCTTTAAAAAGATTCTAATCCCTCAATTATATTAAATAGCATTGGGGGAGGCAATAGTGAAATTATAATAGATTATGCCACTGATCAACACAGAAGATCTGGATGAAGCAAAATCCTTTTTGAGACTTCCATATACAATAAGGTAGATACTTCTTGATTTGCTAATAAGAGTTAGTTGTAATCCCATTCTTATACATAGGATACATCTATTGGTGTTTTTCATTCATTCCCTGCTTTACATATCCAACCTGGAAAGACTGTTACTACTTTTAGTAAATATATATATGTAATATATATATATAGACAGAAATATATATATATATATAGACAGAAATCTTCATGTACAACTTTGGGCAAGTTAACTGATGATTCTAAGCTTTATTTCCTTATCTGTAAATAAGGAAATTATAAATTTAAATTGTCTAACTTAAAGCATTATTACTAAGATTTAAAATAATCACTATAGGGGAAGAAGAGATAGTACAGTGGGTAAGGATCTTGATTCTCAATACTGCATGTGTTCCATTGAGTACCTCTAGAAATGATTCTGAAGCAGAGCCAGGAGTAAACCCTGAGCACAGCTGAATGTGTTCCCAAAACAAACAAACAAAAATAAATCAGTGTATTCTGTTCATATATATGCTACACGAAAAAGGGACTCAATGAATGTTCTTTAATATTTACTGATCCAAAAATAATGCAGATTCATGGGTATAGTATGCACTGTAGAACTGCACTGTCCTTCCATTGTTCACCGATTTGCTGGAGCGGGCCCAGTAACATTGTGAGACTTGTTAGTATGTTTAGCATACTGAATATGTCACAGGTAGCTTTCCTGGCTTTTTCTGTCCGGGCAGGATACTCTTAGTAGCTTTGCAAGGCTCTCCGAGAGGGGTGGACGAATCAAACTCCAGTTGGCCGGGTTGGCCTCATGTAAGGCAAATGCCCTACTCACTGTGCTAAAGTAATTGTCCTAACGAATCTTCTGGTGGTATATTGCTGGCTGATCATATTTTTTCAGGCTATTTAGGTAGTCATAATCCTGGAAAAATAACTTATTTAATTACTGAAAATTTTGCATGTCCAGTATGACATTTTTTTCATGTACCGCTACATGTTTTAGGATCTAAATGTTAAAAATATCTTGATTGTGAAACATCTATACTGTAGCATTCTGAAGGCAAAATGTTACAAACTTAAAATTCTGTGTATTTTAAACACTTATCAAATATAGGTAGTCCTCAGTTTTTACAATTTTGTTCACTTCCATGGTTTAGATAAATGTGGTAGCACAATTCTTCAAAGATAATGATACAACTTTAAGTTTCTACGACACTATGAATAATTGCATGAAGTATATTATTGGAAACTGTCCCATGAACAATTCACTGCATAAAAAACATGCATCACGATTAATGACAAATCACATAACTTTTTTAAAATATATGTTGGTCATGTGTGTGTGATTTGCTCTTGGTAATATGTTTTCAAATTTAATCCAAAATTGAACTAGAGATGTAATTCATAGAGTTAAATGATTAGGAGAGCAAGCAGTTTAGAAAACAGTGACAAGATGAACAGATCAGCTCTCTACCTCTTAAGTAAATTATTTAGAATTCTGCCATGTCTTTACAAAGTGGAAGATTGGCATAATTTTCTTAGAAATCAGAGTTTCTGAGCTCTTTTTTTTCCCAAATGGCTTTTGTTAAGTGCTTCAGGGATACAACATTGAAATTTCTAAACTTGTTGCAATTCTACTGCCACTAGCTCCAGTAATTTCTATAGAACATACAAGCATTCAAGAACAAAGTTTGTTCATCATTAGTCATTGTGCTTGTGTGGTTTGGTTTCTACATAGACAGAACACATGCAGTCAGGTATTGTCCTGTATCCTAAACATAAAATAATATAATGTTTCATAAATATAAATCATCAAAGTGGGGAATTTTCTTTTAAAAAATAAAGAACAGCAAACAAACATAAAGAAATGTAATAATCAAAACTTGAATTGAGTGTAAATGGAGTTCTAAAAAAAGTATATAGCTATTTTTAAATGTTTTCAGTGCTGTAATTAATGGTTTGGGAGGCAGTGAAAACTTAGTAAGTGTGAATTTTATTTATATATAGGAAAGTGTCAATGATAAAAAGATGAAGATGTTTAAGAGAACATGATAGTCATGTTAAATAAAAATCTTGCTAACATTTCATATTATTGAAAAAACAAAGGAAACAGTTTTAAAACTGGTTCAGATTGAGGAAGGAGTATGACAATTTTTAAGTTGTAGAAAGTTGTATGTTATAGAATAAAAATAGAGAAATCAAATCCTATTCAAACTACATCCTTTGCAACCAAATAAAACACTTTATCAATTTTTCTAATGTTTTAAAAGTAGTGAGTTACAGAAAAATTCTATTACTGTTATTATTTCCTCTACATTTTAACAGTCATCTTTTAATTTTTGAAAAAATTTAAGGATATGGAGCAATCATAAAATGTTGTCTTCAGTATATCAATTGCTTTTTGCATTTTGCCTTACTATGCGAAGCACTACCTGACACTTACTGATTAAATACTCTGAATATGGTCCATCATTTTGTATGAGTTTTACATTTTGTGAAACATTTCCATACATAAGAATATACCTGAAGTATTTCTTTACCATAAATCTTAAAGGTAGTAATAACTACTAACCATCATTTTTGCACAAGAGTAAATTAAAAATTGAGGAATATAAATATCTCAATTCAGAAAGTGAAACAGTAGAACAGACACTTGAACTCAAATATTTTGATTCTAAATATATCTACATGAAATACATTCTGGCTCTACTTAAAACTGTTGATAAAGACCAAATTGTTTCAAGCTAATCAATCTATTAACAAACTACATGATGGCAAAGACAGATTATCCTATCACCCCAACAAGTAATTTAATATTCTCTGAACCTGAGTGTTTTTTGTGGTAAAAGTCAAAAGAATGTTGCATGTGTTGAACAGCTGTTGAAGATATTTCAGTGTAAGTGTACTGCTTAAAACATAATGCTTGATAAATGTTAACAACTAGACTTCTTAATTTCATACATAATTTGAAAGTTGAATGAAATCAATGCACCATTGTTCCCACATTTATTGTACAGTAGAAGAAATTTACACAGTTTTACAAAATGATACAACAGTCAGTCTAAGAATAAACAATTCAATGAATATTACTGAAGCAGTTTTTCCCTTGGCTTAAAATCACTTAGCTCAAATAAAATGAATTCGTGTGCATATTCAAACAACAGGTGCACTAAAAGAACAATTTTTAAATGCACAATAAATGTGGTATGGATATTAGATACATCATCATCTTTTTCCATATGGGCCATTAAGCTTATAAACAATGATTCCAGAAGATTCTCAAGAAAAGATGCAAATAATTAGTGTGACATGCAGTTATTGGGATTATGGTAGGATTAAAAGAAAGGGGTTAAATTGGACCCACCTTTCGATAAGATGGCAAAAATTTGACATGGAAAAACTTATTGATTCTTGAATTTAATTACAATAAGTCTTAGTAAGTCCTCAGAATTAAATTCTAATACATATATACATCCAATGTTGCTTAAAATGTGGACCTTTCAAAAGATATTAAAATTATTATATATTTCCCTATCTCCTCCTTTCTTCTTTTAAAAAAATTGAAACAAACTAAAACTAGTTGAAATATTTTGTGTGCTAGTAAAACTAGTTATCTAAACTAGAAGGTACAAAAATGAAATAAATAAAAAGTTTGAAATAAACTGCAAGATGAAAATATTACATTAGTATTTCATAGCACATGCTTTCTATGAAGTAAGTGATATGTTTCAATCATGGTAAATTCAAGCATATATAAAGATGAAATATTTTGTTTAGACTCATTTTACTTTTATTTTTAGTATTTCTTTAAAGAGAAATCCTCAACCACGGAAACATCTCAAAGGGCTAGAGCAATACTGTGCATATAGGAACACTGGCTTTATGGAGTGAATCTGAAGGAGCAGTAACCCCTGAGCACGATTTAGTGGAGCTTAAAAACAACAACAATAACCAACCATCTTAAACAAGTCATAGAAATGCAAAGTATTTTTTAGTAGATATAACCAAAGAGACAAATGGAGAACATGTACTGTGGAACTTTTGAAAAGAAAGCATGCAAAGACAGAAGACAATAAGTAGATAATATTAGATAATCTTAGATTATAATTAGAGATAATAATTAGATAATATTAGGAGAGAGTTTGAAATTTAGGACACATGCTACACAAACAACCTGGACTCTATTCCAGGCACAGGGATTAGAGGATTGGTGTCCCCTGAGCACCATTGTGTGTAGCCCCTGGAGCACCACCAAAGTGACCCAGAACCCCTGATCTGTAGGATCCTAGCAGTATCGAGTCCTGGGATCCTTGCACTGAATCTCCCAACCAATAGCTGCTAGTTATTAGTGGAACAACTTACCTCCTGAGAACCACTTGGGAGTCTACAAAAGAACAAGAAAAAAAAATAAAAAGAAGTGAATGGCGAAGAATAGAAAAGGAAAAAGAGAAAGACAAGATAATAGGGAGGGAAAAAAAGACAATATAGTTAAATAGTAGTCAAATTCCTGGGGCATTTATATAAAGTAGAAAAACTATACACAGAATTTGTATAGAAAAGAAACAGAAATAGCACTTGAGTATTAAAAAAATTCCCTATTTTTTCCCTAGTATTATTTCACACAAGCAGTGGGGAATATTATTCCTATTTCAATAATGAGTCAGAGAAGATCTGTGCCTTCTCTATGGTCCTCTAGTGGAATCTCATGCTTTGTTAAATTCAGGATTCCAAACCCATATTCTTTGGACTGGTTCATGTTATCTACAAAATGTAAGTTGTGAAGTCTGAGAATTGATAAAATATGCATGATCTAAAAGTAAGGTTGTTTGCAAACAAAAATATAAATTTGAATAGGATGATCAGCATAAAAATGTGTAATTGTTCTTAGTAGATAGTAAGAGGAGATAGGCAAAACTTTTCAGAGTTTGAAAAAAACCTATTATATTTTTTTCCAAGTGATTTGCTGTTGTAAAAAAAACAGTGCTTTTACCACTTTATTTTCTTCTGAGTATTTGGAACCCGAATTCATGCAAAAATGCTTAAATAATCTCTTCTTTCCTATATATCTTCTTTGTGACAGTAAAGATTCACAGAACCTAAACATCAACAATGAATCCTGACTTTTTAAAAATTCTTATGTTAAAAGTTAATCTTTCCTTAAACAAGGTATCTCAACTACATAATTCTAGCACTAAATATCACTTTGGCTAAGGGATTCCAGTTAGATTTTAACGAAGCAAAAAGTACAATTGCATTTCCTTGCTAGAAGAAAACGGAGAAAAAGAAAATTTTAATAACTCTCAGTGAAAACAAAAGAAGTGCTTGATTCAAAAGGGACAATAATTTATTGTAGAAATATGTGAATACAAAAATAATTCTATCCTTAAGGACAATTACTTTCCACATTATTTACCCATCATATGTTTGAATTTTCCTGTCATCTCTATGACTTTTTCTAGTCGAAATTTCACTATCGAATAAAGTTCTGTGAAGCTGAAGTTATGAAAAAATGCACATTCTTTTTTGCAATACTGTTTTTGCGTCATCTATAAATTGTCAAGGAATAACAAATGTAACTTTTTGTTTTCACTACATTAAAGCTAAAAGAGTGAAATAGTACTGAATCCCAGAAAATTTTCTAATGGATGAGGATTTCATTTGTCATGAGTATAATGTACTAATTAATTTTGCTGTAGGAGGTGTAGGATGAGAGAGGTGGACCTCTACTGAAGGCTGTTGTCAACTTGCTTGGAGTGTAAAATTTATATTGTCTTAGGTAATAGCATCAAGCTGCAAAAATGAACACTGCATGTAATTTATGTCACCATTTAGAGGCAGTGTATGTTCTGCTGAAGTTATATTAAAAACATTCTAGTCATTCTTTATATGACAGCTACTGTGCATGTTATTAATAACATCCTGGACACATTGTTTTTTTTCTTCAAACTCCTTCCCAGATGCATTTTCAGAAAATTCAGTGAATTAAATAAAGTTTAAGAGTTTCAGAGACAGCTGAATTTCAGTATTAAGTGACAAGAAAATAGAAGGATCCAGAAATTGTATCTCTCAAACAATCAGTTTGAGCTTACAAACAGGTTTTATTTGAAGTGAAGGGAGACAAGGTATTGCTATGTTTTAGTTAACTGAGGTCTTGATCAAATATAATAGGAAATAAAACATAAACTGTCTTGATATATATATTTATAACATGCATGTTTATGTTTTATATTTAGGCCTGAATGTAACTATACACATATATGTATATGTGCATATATATGTATGTACACATATGTAATTTCTAGATATATAGCTTTTTCTCTGCTATTTGAATGCTACTTGAAAAAAAAGATAGGGAGCATGCAGAAACTATAAAAAAAATGTAATTAAGTTTTGTGCCAGAGAAAAGTACAGGGACTCTGAAGGGTTCAGGTGAGACCCCTCTCCTCCCCAAGGGACCCAAGCCCCAGCAGCTGAAAACTTCCAGAACTCAACCATCACCCTGCTCACAGTCTTCTCCACATGCTCTGGCAGAGCCTCACCCACAAGTGAACCCCCAGAAAACTCAGGGACTTTGTGACTGAAAAATCTGGGTTCAATGGGACCGGAAATGGAGATTCGTGCCCGTATATCCCCCCCCCCCCCCCCGGCCCCTTCTTCCCCCATCTCCAGCAACTCAGCAGTCACACCCATAAGTCATCCCTGACTAGCGCCAGATATAATATTGTAATTGGCCACCATACAGATCACAGGTTCTTCTCTCCCGGAAGGAGTAACATGATGGTTGCCATAACCATGCTGATGGACCACGTGCCAGGCTGTTTCACTTGGGGTGCCCCAGAGCGGGGGGGGGGGGGAGAAATGGGGTAAGACCAATCCCTACCCCAAGGGACCCAGCTCAGGCAGCTGAGAACCTCAGAACTCAACCACTACCCTGGTCACGACTGCTCTCCACATGCTCCCACAGAGACTCACCCAAGAATGAACCTTTCCCTGGACCGCCTGGCCACATTTATGGGCGTACAACACTTCATAGGACACACGCTGTCCATAGTCCAAGAGTACCGCACTGTATTTGATGGGATTCAAAGTAGGAAGAAACCAACCTTAGAGGGAAATATATTATTTTGGATCTGCTCTGGGACAGGGATTGGGGTTAGGGATAGAAACATCCAAAATAGGATGGTGGGAAGGTGTAATGACGGTGGGATTGGTGTTTGCATATTAAATGCAATCAAATATTGTGAACTACTTTATAAAATTTAAAAAAGAAAAGGAAAGAAATAAAAAAATAGAAAAATACAGTGGTAAGTCATTTAACATGAGAACAACTCTGGCTGACCTCTGGCACCACATATTATTCTTTGAGCACCACTAGGAGTGATCGCTGATCACAGAGCACTGCCAGATGTATCCACAACACCCCCTCATAATTTTCTTAAATAAAATAACAAACAAATGTCAGATTCTTTATGAATCTAATTGATTATTATTTACATAAGGGTCACCCATAGTGGTACTAGGTGGTTAGGGACACACTTTGCTGGCTGCATTTGGTCTTTTTTATGTAGGTCATTATTACTGTTTGGCTTTCAATCACCTCCAGCACCAGAACAAGTGATGCCATCAGGTCACAAATGCCACTTCACTTCTGATTTTCGTTGGAACTTTATTCATAGCAGCAAAAAGATACACAATGAAGACTTAAATGTCAATTAGTAGATAAATGAATAAAGACAATATGAGGGAATATATATATATGTATATGAATATGCACACACATATATACATACAAATATACAAGGTCAGCAACCAGTAATATAATTAATTATTTATGGGATTGACTGTAAAGCATATAAATATATTCTGTTTAATAAAATTAAATAAAACTTCCTTGTAGCTGACCCTTAAAGTGCTCTCTATCAAAACAGAAACATGAAAAGATGAAAAATAAGTCAAAGTTGAGAGTTCATAATTAAACTAAAAAACCTTTTGTTCTGGTAAGTTTTCCACATATAATTCAATATAAATCAATTTGAGATCTCATATCTCATCATAAATTCTCCAATGGCCAGTTATAATAATTAACTTTTTTGAGCTGGGAGGGGTGTAGGCCACACCTGGTAGTGCCCAGGGCTTATTCATGACTCTGTGCATAATTAACATTCTAATATAAAACTTTTTATCAAAGGAAAATGTCTTCCTCTCCCATAGTTCATGTGTCAATACTTTCTTCTCTAATCATGGGCTTATTACAAGTACTCAGATAAAAAAAAAAGCATAGAATATAATCAAGATACAAAAGACCCTGTATTTCTCCTTACATTGCGGGTTATACCATTTTACTGACTTCAACCTGTTATTGAGATTTGTATAAATTTATACCAGATGTACCTGTTATATATAAAAATCATACTTATGAAATTTACTTTTGTTGTTGCATTTTGTAGTTCTTTTTCTTTTATTTGCAGTATAATCTTTTATTGTATGACTGCCATAAATTTTTATACTCATTCTGTTATTTATAGACATTTGGCATTTTACAGTTAAGCTATTACTAATAGTGTTGCTGAGAATGCTATTTTGTGTGTATTTGTGTGAAGAAAGAAGTTCTGATAGTTATCTATCTAGAGTGATAATTGCTGGGTCACAGGTCATCCTTGTTCAGCTTTAGAAGATACTGCCAAGCATTTCCCCAAAATGTTGTACTAATTTACACATATCTTGGCTGACTGTAGTAATGTCTGTATTTTTCACTTTAAATATTCTGTTTTACAGCATCTCATATGGTCCCCCGAGCACTGCCGTGCAGAGCCAGGAGTAACCCCTGAGCATCGCCGGGTGTGACCCCAAAAGCCAAAAAAAAATAAAGTATGATCTTTTCATTCTACCCATATTTCTTAATGCACTGTAGCACTGTCCTCCTGTTGTTTATCGATCTGCTCCAGTGGGCACCAGTAATGTCTCCATTATGAGACTTGTTACTATTTTTGGCATATCTAATATATCACAGTTAGCTTGCCAGGTTTTGCTGTGCAGGCATGATACTCTCAGTAGCTTGCTGGGTTTTCAGAGAGGGGTGGGTGGAGGAATCGAACCCGGGTTGGCTGGGGTCGATTGAGTGCAAGGCAAGCGCCCTACATGCTGTGCTATAGATTTGCTTTATTTGGTCATATCCAAAAAAGTTTTATATGTGACACTTGAAATATCTATTTTGCTTGTAATTTCAATAAAATTTCCAAAGAAGCAAACGCTCCATATTCTCTTGAGCTTTTCCCTTCTTGCTCTCCATGGGTTCTAATAGTCATTCAGTAAATTATAATGTTTTATAATAAAGTATTAGCAAAATGAATTTTCCAGAGTTTACTATTCCTCACATTTTTCACATTCTTTGTGTAGAAAGAATATATAATCTGTATACTTACTCTACACTGTTAGAAATATTCACTCAATTAATAAAGTAATTATACATGACCTAAAGTACATGACCTAATGTATTCAGTACAGAGTAATCCCAGAGTGCTCAAATATGAGTAGAGAGAGGTAAAAATATTTCCCTTATCTCCTAAATTCTGTGAAATTTAAAATTGTGAATTTTTACTATTAATTGTGAATAATTGATATTCTTATTGTTTCATAATTTAAAATGTTATCACCTCTGTCACAATCTCAAAAATTATTTCCAAGTGGCTATCATTATATATTAATATTAATCAAATTCAAAACAAGATTCTGGGACTCATTTACTTGTAAGGAAAGATGTGTTGCTGGCTATTTCTCCTATAGTTATATTTAAAAGTATAAAGGAAGAAGTGATTGCACTTTATTTTTAGTTTCATATAAGCACCAAAACAGACATTTTCTAGAAGAGAAATAAAATGTCAATTTTACATCACCTTTTTTTTTTTTTGGAGAAGGCATATTTTATATGCGATGCCAGGGCAAGCATCCTACCCACTGTACTATTGCTATGGCACTTGTGTTCAGCCTTTTAAAGCTCTTCTGTAAAAAGGTCAAGAGCACAAAACTTGTTACCGATGCAAGTTGGGTTGTCCTAGACTTTGAAAATATGTTTTAAATTGAGAATGAATCATTATGGGTGAGCATATTGGATTTACAAGTATGTGACTGTTTTGGTACTTCATGTCTGAATGTTTTCTAACTCTCTGTACCATAGACGCTTCTCACATACTGAAATGTCTTACAGTTGTATTCGGAGTAGAGGAAACCAGGCAAGGAAGTCTCTCTCCCAAAGAGAGTTTTTCTATATATAACATTCATTTGGCTGTCAAAACAGAAAAGACTGTCTGACAAATGTCTAAATATCACAGTGTTCATGTTGGCTCATTGTCTGAAGCTGTGTTTTACATTTACATTTAAACATGTTTATTTTATTTATTGCTCATATAAAATTTTTCTCATTTTAGTTTTAAATGATGTGTATACTATACTGTCACAGTTATGAAAACTCACATTTTATGCAGTGAAGATAAATTAGTTGCCTTTAGTGAAGTGGAGCCTTATATATTCGGGAGGAAGAAAAGGATATAAAAAAGGAGTTTTATATTATTTGACTCTTAGCCTTTAAGTAAGACTTAATGCAAAAAACCTACAAATAAGACAAAATATCCTTTCTCTTTTCCAGATTATTATTATAAATAGAACTGTCAACTCTACACTGTTGACAGAAAGTCTGTCTTTCTCTACTCAAAAGTAAGTATTGTATTTTTAAGTTTGTGAACATTGCTTAGGATAGAATTGCTCTTAAAAGACATTGTAGGATCTGCTAAGGGCTTTGGGAGCATTCAACATTAGACATAGGCAAACTCAGGGGAAAATGCATGAGAACTTAAGCCTTAATATATCTTTAATTAATTTTCAAGTCTGATGTATATGTTGCCTTTCTCTTCCTTATCTGCAATTTTATAACATAGCTCAAATTTGATTTCTGGATGTAGCAGTGTGAGAATAATACTTTTTTAAATGGTTTTTTGGTTTGTTTGCTGGGGGACCATACCCAGCCATGCTCAGAGCTTACTCCTGGCTCTGCAATCAGGAATCATTTCTGGTGGGCTACAGGGACCAAATAGGGGTCTATGGTTCCAATCTGATTTGGCTATGTTCAATACAAAGCACTCTCTTTAGCAATAGTGAGTCCTTAAAATAGATTGAATACTTAGTGTGGGGATATAGCTCAATGTTTGTATAGAGATATGAGTTTGATTCTGGCAACAGTTGGATCACAGGGTATCATCAGAAGTAACTCTAGTTCCATGGAACACAGCTGGGTATGGTCCCTAGTATGTTTTCCAAATAAAAAATAAAAATATATTACTTGATCTGTTTGTCTTTAATATGGAATTCTGTAATTCCCCACCCAATATCTTTAGAAATTTATTATTTTTGGCTAATTTTCCATGTATTTTCTAAATTTTATTTTATTATTATTTTTAGTTTGGGTGTCACATCTCACAGTGCTCAGCACTGTGTTCAGGGATCACTCCTGTTAGTGTTGAGGAAACCATATTGGATGCCGAGAATCAAACATGGGTCAGTAACATGCAAGGCAAGGGAGTTACCTGCTAAACTATTGCTCTGGTCCCTGTGAATTCATTTTTAATAGGTTAAAAAATTGCAACTTACTGAGTAAAACTTCACTTTATTTCTTTTTAAAAACCTTTGTTTTTTAAGCAGATAAAACGTGTTCATTTCTAGCTATAATAATTTACAATAACAAAATTATGTTTATTTTCTCATTTTCAGTCATTAATCTTTACTGATTAAAAATCTTTTAAATTTATTTTAAAGTAGATAAAAACACATATATTGGTACAATTCTAGAGTTGAAATTTATTAGATAACAAAGGTCCGATATTAAAATAAATGGGTATAAAAATGGACTCTTATATGAAAATTATTATATCTGATCACGGGGTTGTTAAGTCCTTGTCCAAAATTTTATTAAACTGTTTGTTGCTAGTTGGTACTTCTGTACTACTTGTTTTGTTTGTTGAGTTTAGTTGACTTTCATGTTAATTTCTTTTTTTAATGTGTCCTGCTGGAATTTCAGTATTAAGGAATTAGGAGGACATGCAGTCCGGAGACTTCAGGATCTCTGATCTGGGCCAATAAGTTGACATGGCTGTGGCTATTGGAGGTGGGCATGGCTCCTGTGACTTCTAGAAGTCTGGGGATGGGTGGACAGTGCTCAACCTAACCTAGAAAACTTAGCTCTAGCCTAAGCACTAGGCTACCTCCCGAGGGCACCCCAGAGTTTTCACCTGCGGGAAATGGTGCTTCCATGGATTTTAGCACTTGACATGCAACTCCTCAAAGGTTTAGTCAGAAATTGGTAAAGCAGGGCCAGTGGGTGAGTAAACTTGGGGACGGCTGTGGGAGGTGGATGTGGCTGCTGTGGCTTCCAGAGGTAGGAGTGTGTGTTGCATACCCTGATTCTGAGAAGATCCCAAATTTTGAGCCAGTGTAGCTGAAATTATTCAGTGAACTATTTTTCACCAATGACCCTCTTAAAATTAGTAATATTTTTATTTTATGTATATTTTATATAATAATAATATGTCCCTAGAGTTTCTCAAATATGTACATATCTAAATATAAAAATCACTTTATTTTAAACTTCAATGAATTAACTCTTCAGCATATTGTATTTCAACTCTCTGTTATAAAAAATATAGTCCTATGTTTTATTCCTAACCCATTGCAAAATTGTTTCCTTAATATATGAAGCTAGCTAATTTATATACAATTATTACTGACATATATTAAGATAGAGCACCCTTTAAAATATTTTCTCTTCTGTACTTATTTCATTTCCTGTCCTTCATTTGACCTTTTAAGAAATTATCTATTCTTTAATTTTCTTCCCTTATAGCTTTGGAATTTGTAAGACTAGAAATGCAAGTTTTCCTTTTATTGCTCCCATGCATGTTGTATATAACATATACTTTGTTAGCTAATGTTACTAATTTAGAAATTATCTCTAAATTCCTCCCAAACAATGGCTGTACATTTTCTAATAAAAATCTCTAAATCGGGTCGGCCATGTTGGCTGCGTGCAAAGCAAACGCCCTACCACTGTGCTATCGCTCCAGCCCAAACACAGCAGTATGGCGTTTGCCTTGCATGCAGCCAACATGGCCGACCCGAGTTCGATTCCTCCGCCCCTCTCGGAGAGCCCGGCAAGCTACCGAGAGTATCTCACCCACACAGCAGAGCCTGGCAAGCTACCTGTGATGTATTCGATATGCCAAACATAGTAACAACAAAGTCTCCAATGGAGAAGTTACTGGGCCAGCTCAAGCAAATTGATGAACAACGGGAGGACAGTGACAGTGACAGTGATCTCTAAATACATTTTAACTAATAAAAACCATTAGGATGCTTTCATGTCAATTAACCACTATCACATTAATACTTTCTAACATTTTTTAAATGCCTTCAATATAAAAGTACTTGTTAGTTTATTTGACCTTTCATGCTTTTAGAATTCCAGTTTATTTTAAATGCCTTAGTAACTTCTATTGTTTTCTATAATATTTAAACCGTGCCCTAGATAAGTAAATATAAAGTCATTTACATAATATACTGTTCAATGTCTGATGATGACATACAGGGATTAAAAGATATAAATAATGCACTTAAGAAGGTCTTAACAAAGTATATATAGGCTTTCTTCATGCCAGGTAAGTTTATATAATATTCCTATCAAATTATTTTATCTGACATTGCATTGTTCATGTCTGTTTAGTAGTTTAGATTAGGTAAAAAGTGAATGTACTAGTGGATAATTTTATAGTCATGGGTAGTAGTCTAATTTTTCCCTCAGGGAGAGAGAATAATACAGACTACTTGAGATACATGGAGATAATACACTGCAACTTCAAACTCTCTAATATTCCAGTAAATTTTCATCCTTGAAGGAACAATTCTAGAACAAGCATACCAGCCTAAATGGCCTCACCATGGGCTCTAATGATTTTCCTGCAAAGGCACCTTTATTGCTTTACTGTAAAAAGAAAAGTTTACTACTAACTCCCCTCCACTTTGAACCAGGCCATGGTTCTAATGGCTATACAGTTTAGGCTAGTTGGTTAATTAACAAGCTCTTAATAAACAACTATTGCATATAGAACACTCTAAACTTCCGCTGTGTATGTAAAACCTATTCATATGCCAAAACTCAGCTGGTCTCTCTTTCTCTGGTCTCCGTTTCTCCTCTACGGATACCAACCTTTGATGATATTTATTATAGAAATGGTTATCTGAAACATAGCATTTGACTTTTAATAGTTTATCATTATTTTATCTGTTACTGATCTCTATGTGTAAATATTAATTTACCAACACAACTGTAAGCCACAAGTACAAATGATTGTTCTTTATTTCTTCTATTGTCTATAGTTGAGTACTACTTGGTTATTTGGTTGTTGTTTTTAATATTATTTCTCAAAATTCGTGCCAGAATGTCAGTCCTTAATGTATTGTAGGAAGAAGAGAAAGAGGTGGTCAGGATGTGGTTTAGATTTTGTTAGCTACTATACAACCTTTCATTTGTCTTAAAAATATACAGTGTTATGAAAAAGCAAGTAAGAATTGGAAAACTCATGTGCTAAAGATGAAATCTTAACTACCTATTTCCTTAGATTAACTGATTATTTAAATCAATAAAATATAATTAAAATTGCAACAGAAGGTATATAACTATAATAAAAATTCAGTATTAAAGGTAACAATTCAACCTTAATATTTTTTATTTTTATAATAAATAAAATATTTGGATCTTTTTAACTTGGTGTAGATACAGATTTTCTGAGGAAAACTTAACCTTTGTGGAACACCATTTAGCATCTCTTAAAACCAGCACTCTGGCCATTGGTTAATCTGTGTCTGTTTGGCACATGTATAGTGTTTGGAAGATATTTTGCAGCATTTTATCAGTAATACGTTGTTTTCTTACTTATCATTTTAAACTGTGATATGAGTGATACAATAAAACAGTGCAACACTATTATATTAATAGTCAAGTGAATTTTAGCTAATCAGATTATTTCCTGATAGTCTTCATTAATGACTTTCCAATTGCTCAAAAGTGTTTAAAAACCAGGTATAAATCTATGGTATAGATTCCAATCAACACACAAATGCAAAATAATTAAACCAGAATGAATGCACAAGGAAGTCCAGTCCACAATATTCTATAATATTCAGTCCATAATATTCTATATCACTGTGGAACACTACGCTTGAAAAGTTAAAAGGGAAAATAATTATAATAGAAGTTGTGGTTCTGTGATAGTTTTCAGAAAAATTACAAAACATTGAGTTATAGATCTTACGTCTTATTTCTATTGATATTTGTGATTTCTGTCTAGATTGTCTATTGCTAATATTGTTGTGTTTCCTTTGAAATTATTAAGTATCTTGTGGGAAGATACTTTGATGCTACAAATATTCTCACAACATACTTTCATCCACTATCTTTCACATATCTATCACCCTTACCTGCAATATTTATTACCAAAATGCTTTTCAAATGTTTATCCATAATTTCTCCTAAATTTATTCTTTGTAATTTTACTATAAAAAAGTAGATGTTACTTTTATCCCATTGGTTTCTATGTTCAATTATTGATTTGTGTCTATGTTGATTCATTATATTTGTTTTAGTCCTTATCATTGTCTGGCTATCTCCTAAAGTTCTCCCAACTTTGGTTGTTGGGATCATTTTTCTATTGGCTCATATGATTTTTATCATTTCATATTTGTTTATTTTAATAATTCCTTATTTTCCCATCACTGTCACTGTCCTCCCGTTGTTCATGGAATTGATCCAGTGAGCCAAGTAACATCACCATTGTGAGACTTGTTGTTACTGTGTTTGGCATACCAAATACATCACAGGTAGCTTGCCAGGCTTTGCCTAGAGGACGAGATACTCTCAGTAGTTTGCTGGGCTCTCCGAGAGGGGTGGAGCAAACCCCCATAGGCAGGGTTGGCCGCATGCAAGGCAAACGCCCTACCGCTGTGCTATTGCTGAAGCCCATACTGAGTATTATATTTGGCTGGAGCAATAGCACAACGGTAGAGCGTTTGCCTTGTGTGGCTTAGTCCGGCGGAGCCAGGTTCGATTCCTCCACCCCTCTGGGAGAGCCCTGCAAGTTACCGAGACTACCCTCGACGTATTCGACATGCCAGACTCACAATGGAGACATTACTGGGCAAATCAATGAACAACGTGAGGACAGTGCTACAGTGCTACAGAGTATTATATTGAATCTATTTTCTAGTAATTTCATAGGCCTAGAATAAACCATTACTTTTCCAAAGAATTTAAGTGTTACTTATTCAAGTAATTATAGGCCTCTGGTATTCTCATTGCTACTGGGATGTCACTGCTCTTAGGCATTCTCATTTAATATAGCTAGAAAATATTGTTTCATGAGGACATACGTATAACAAACAAACAAACAAACGCCCTACCACAGTACTATCGCTCCAGCCCAGGACATATTTATATATTCTATTCATTTATTATCTAGTCCCATTATTTCTAAGAAATTTTATGAGTTTCAACTGACATTTTTAATTCTAAAGCATTGTAAAGTCTACTCTAATCTTCCCTGTTCCTTAGTTTTAGCTCCTTTTTCTCATTTTGAGAAAACTGTACCTCATAACCCAAATCTATATAAAATATATTTTACTTAGCCTACAATTTCCTGACCCTTTCAGTGGAACTATGTCATTAATTTGTAAGGGTCAGTTTCATTTTGTTATACTTGCATTCCATTTTCAGCACTTCCGCCATCTCCATATTGGTTCTATTTATAAAATCAATGTGATGGTTCTAAAATGCAGATTTTTCATAAAATATACACTGAAAATGTTATCTTCCTCTATTTCTCATCTTCAGATCTGTTGTTAAACCCCAATAATTCTAGTCTATTTCCATCAATACATATCTCATTAATTTCTGAGCTTTTTTTTCCACAATGAGAAGGTGTATTTTCTTACTCATCTTTCTTTATAAAAGGTAACACGCTATCATTACTCTTTTTTATACCCTGTGCACTTAAAAGCACATCCTGAAAATTGCTCCCTATCCGCTAAGGAAGATATCTCTCACTTTATTTTGCAATTGTGTATGGAGATCTGAAATTCTTGTACATAAAATGCAAGCTTATGATGACCAATTTTATTTATTGCTTGTGATGACTGCTTTCATTCAAATCAAAATAAAATGCCGCATTATTTGCCACCTGACTTCCCCTTCCCTGGCTTCATGAATCAGGAAAATATTCATAACTCTAATTTAGTCTTTTGCACACACTCTGGCTGGTGCTCATGGTTCAATTTACTTCTTGCTTGAGTGAGCTTTATCTTGTGATCTCTTATTTGATTCTGAGTGAATAGTTTCTGATTCTCTGATTCTCTCTCTTGCTGCAGGCAACTTTCATCAATACTGATTTCACCATGACAGCACCATGACATCCAGTCTATGTGTCAGTTCCACAGTAAGCTCCCCTGGCCACAGTGGTTTTGCTTTTGCAACTAGGCCAAGACTAACTGAATTCAATCCAGCTGATACTACTCCAGATTCTATTTTTTGTATTCTGACTTCTCTAAAACATTCACTCACTCTTCACTAAGTAGTTTGGATGCTATTCAAGTTGTAGACTCGGTCCTCCCGTTGTTCATCGATTTGCTCGAGCGGGCCCAGTAACGTCTCCATCATGAGACTTGTTACTGTGTTTGGCATATCGAGTACATCATGGGTAGCTTGCCAGGCTCTGCCGTGCAGGTGAGATACTCTCGGTAGCTTGCCGGGCTCTCCGAGAGGGGCGGAGGAATCGAACTCAAGTCGGCCATGTTGGCTGCATGCAAGGCAAACGCCATACCGCTGTGCTATCGTTCCAGCCCCAAGTTGTAGACTAAAGCTTGTTTTTAAAATTTAGCACATTTTAAAAAGGAGATTTACATCTCTTATACTGAATATTTGCTAAACTTTTATTCTATTTATTTGGAGATACTATTAAAGCAACTACCTGATGAAACTCACCCATTGTAGTAAATATTTTCCCTTCACGGCAACCTATTATAATCGAAAGTGTTTCTAATATAAATGAAACATAGATTATTTTTGAAGGCTACGTATGATCAGATTGAGAAAATGTTGAGAGCTTGAAAATTCCAGATACAGTTTTTTGTTTGTTTGTTTTTTCTTTGGGGATCACACCCGGCAATGCACAGGGGTTAATTACTCCTGGCTCTGCACTCAGGATTCACTCCCGGCGGTGCTCAGGGAACCATATGAGATGCTGGGAATAGAACCCCGGGTCGGCCACGTGCAAGGCAAATATCCTACTCACTGTGCTATTGCTCCATCCCCAATTCCAGATACTTTGAAGGAGAGAGGACAGTATAAGAGTTCTGGTGAGGAAGTTCTTACTCTCCTACATTAAACCTCATTTTCATAAATGCACAGACTAATATCCTATTTCAGAAAAATCTACCTCATCTGAAATATGAGGTTTTCAATTATACAAATACCACTAAATATATAAATCAAAATGCAGAATTATACTACTTTTCTTAACCTTATTCTCACTAAAATGTTATGAGATGCTCTAATTTCCTTTTTAATTTGATGCACCTAACAGTTTAGACACCAGAAATAGTGCTATGTGAAGAGCAGGGAGGCTGTCATTAGAAGAAATGACTAAAAAAAACCCTTGCAGTGAATATTTGTGATAAAAAAAAGACATTTCATTATCCACAGGTAGTTTGAGCCTTTTTACTACTTTCTCATCTTTGGCAGAAATCAATTTGACTCTTTCACATCAATAGAGTACCTCCTAGATGAACCCCTGAGGTGGGTTTATAAAAGGGTATCTGATTTTTTCATTAATACAAAGCTATTAAAACCATAAATAGGGTTTAACAGCAATCAAAATTCATTGTAGAAGGGCTTCTCTGGCAAAGTTGTGAAAAAATAACAATTTCCCATTAATCCTGGCACTTAAAGGTAGTAGGTGAGCTGAAAATTGTACCATGGAAACATAGGTTCTAAAAATGAGAGTGGCACGATAGTGGTCAGGGCTGACTAATTTAATTTTTCCAGATCAGGTTTTATTTTTTTTACTATAAATGCATACACACATTTTTTGCATTCTAAAAATACACTACGTGTGTTTACTTGCCACAGATGTTTGATGAGTCACTTCACAATATGTTGGGGATAGGTGGAAATGATTTAAACATATGATGAAATAGCAACTAAAATAAATAAAGTAAAGTAAGTAAAGTAAAGTCCCTCCTGTTGATCGTCGATTTGCTCGAGCGGACCCAGTAACGTCTCCATTGGAGACTTTGTTGTTACTGTGTCTGGCATATCGAATACCTCGGTAGCTTGCCGGGCTCTCCGAGAGGGGCAGAGGAATCGAACTCGGGTCGGCCATGTTGGCTGCGTGCAAGGCAAACGCCCTACCCGCTAAAATAAACTAGAGGTCAAACTTCCTGAGAGACTTTAAAATTTGCATTGTCTAGTTGATGAAGCCTCTGTCTTTTTTTTTCTCTAAAATTTCTCTTTGGAATACATACTTGGAGCAGATCAGATGTTGACTTGTCCTACAGGTAACTTCTGAGCTATCCTGTTACAAATGTTAACCACAAGTATTTCAGGAGTCTGTTCATTTGTAATAGATAGTTCTCAATTTGTATGCCAGTTCAGCTAATTTTACTTGAAAAACAAGAATCAGGACAGAAACAATATAAGTATAAACTGTATAGTATACTTCCATGGTGAATAAGAGCAGCCATTCAACTCAAAGTCATTCAATGCAAAATAGAGAATCACTTAAATAACCTGACTAAATTGATAATAAAGTTATAAATAGGCATGTTTACTAATAAAGAAAAGCATCTGATCATATCATTGTTTAATATTATTAACTATATAAAAAATTTCATTTTTAGTTAGTCTGCTCTTTGATGATTATGTATTAATCTAATATCTGCCCTCCAGAGTTACTAATGACAACATGTATATTTTAGTGTAAGTTTTACATTTGTTTAAAATCTGAATATTTTATTTGTATATAATTAAATTATGAACATCCACTTATTATTCCAAATTCTCATAGTTATATGAAAAAAGTGCCTAAACAGACTTAGAATCCTCAACAACTTATACTCTAAATATTGACCTTATCCTCCCTTCAACTCAGTAAATAATCCTCTATATTCTACCTCAGATGACCATATATAACTACAGATCCATATTTGCATCTAATAGTTAACACCACTTGTTACCTGGATTAGATATGTTTCCTTAGACTACATTTTGGGGCATCAAATTCACTTTATTTGATGAAAAAAAGCTATATTAAATTCTAAATTTAATTTATTCATAGATAGTGCATCTTTAGCCAGCATCCTAATCTTTATTAGTGATGGCTAGAAAGACTGCCTATATTACTGCTGTATTCTCACGATTCTTTAAGACACACCTTACTCAAGACCCTACCATAATGTTAAAACACCCAAATTAGATTTTTGAATTTAAATTTCTTCCTTTTTATAGGGAGACAAAGAAATATTTTACATGTTTTCAAAGAGTTAATAATAAATGGAGAGAACAAAATGTTGATGACATTGTACTTTTACCAGTATTTTGAAAAAAATAAATTCTATATTTTATAAAAGTTAATAAAATGAGATCCAACTCAAAAGATGTAAAACCATGAGTGTAACTGTGAATCAGAGACAGGAACTATCCAGACAAAAGGAATGAAGGATGAACCAGGCAGAAACAAAAATAAACAGGCAAAAACTTACTTGTATAGTTGGGTTATGAGTGTGGTACTTTTCTTTTATGTGAGAATTTGCAATGATGGCACATAAGAGCTGGGGAACAATGAGAGAGAAAACCTAGAAATATGCAGACACAAAAGACAAAATCTATAATAAAGCAATGAATAGATATCTCTACACTAATAAAAATTTACTCTAATAAGAAATTATTTAAAACTTAAGCAATTCAATTTAGGAGAGTAATGGAGATATTGGCTAGAAAGTCTTGAAACTAAAGATAGATATACTCGAGAAAAGGTTTATAAATTATAAGATTACCATAGTAATTCTAGAGATAAATTTTAAAAGCTGCTTCAAACACTGTAGAAAAGAGATTGCAACCCAACTCAAAGCCTGTGATTTCTCTCTTTCTCAGAAAGATAATCACAGTTGTAGGACACTTGCTGTGCATGCAGCTGGCCCGGCCAAGCTAGTTTCGATTCCTCCGCCCCTCTCAGAGAGCCTAGCAAGCTACCGAGAGTATTTCGCCCGGACAGCAAAACCTAGCAGGCTACCTATGACGTATTCAATATGCCAAAACACAGTAACAACAAGTCTCAAATGGAGACGTTAACTGGACCCACTCGAACAAAATCAATGAACAACGGGATGACAGTGTTTGTTTGTTTCTTTGTGACTAAAATAAAATTTATTATTTTTTAAAATTTTTATTAGTGAAACACCATGAGGTACAGTTGTAGACTTATAAATTTTTGTGCTTGGGTTTCCATTATACAATAACTGACTACCCATCCCTCCACCAGTGCCAATTCTCCACCACCACTGATCCCTGTATCCCTCCTACCCCCCCAGCACCCCTCATCCCACCCCACCCCTGTGACAGGGCATTCCCTTTTGTTTTCTCTCTCCACTTGGGTGCTGTGGTTTGCAAAAGAGGCATTGAGTGGCAATCATGTTTGGTCTACAGTTTAAGCAAACATCTCTCATCCTCAGAGGATCCTTCCAACACCCTTTATTTGGTGCTCCCTTCTCTATCTGAGCTGCCTTTTCCCCTAGCATGTGTGACTGGCCTCTAAGCCATGGAGTAAACTTCCTGGTACTTATCTCGGCTGCTCTTGGGTGTTAGTCTCCTATTTTATTACTTTATATTCCCCAGATGAATGCAATCTTTTTATGTCTGACCCACTCTTTTTGATTCATTTCACTTAGCATGATACTTTCCATGTAGGGCCACTTGTATGTAAATTTCATGACTTCATCTTTTCTAACAGCTGCATAGTACTCCAATGTGTAGATGTACCAAAGTTTCTTTAACCAGTCATTTGTTTTCGGGCACTTGGGTTTTTTTCCAGATTTTGGCTATTGTGAATGGTGCAGCAATGAACATAGAAGTGTAGATGTCATTTCAACTATACATTTTTGCCTCGCTGTGATATATTCCCAGGAGGGGTATTGCTGGGTCAAATGGGAGCCCAATTTCTAATTTTTTGAGAATCGTCCATACTGTTTTCCAAAAGGGCTGAACCAGTCAGCATTCCCACCAGCAGTGAAGGAGGGTACCTTTCTTGCCACATCCACGCCAACACTGGTTGCTTTTGTTCTTTTGGATGTGGGCCAGTCTCTGTGGTGTGAAATGGTATCTCATTGTTGTTTTGATCTGCATCTCCCTGATGATTAGTAATATACAGCATTTCTCATGTGCCTTTTAGCCATTCGGATTTCTTCTTTGGGAAAGTTTCTGTTCATTTCATCACCCCATTTTTTGATGGGGTTCGATGTTTTCTTCTTGGAGAGTTCAATCTGTGCTTTGTATATCCTTGATATCAACCCCTTATCAGATAGGTATTTGGTAAATATCCTTTCCCATTCTGTAGATTGTCTTTGTATTCTGGTCACTGTATCTTTTGAGGTGCAGAAGCTTCTTAATTTAAGACAGTCCCATTTGTTTATCTCTGTTTTCACTTGGTTGGTCAGTGGAGTCGTGTCTTTGAAGATTCCGTTAGCCTCAATATGATGGAGGGTTTTGCCAACCTTGTCTTCAATGTAACTTATGGATTTTGGCTTGATGTTGAGATCTTTAATCCAGTTTGATCTGACATTTGTGCCTGGTGCTAAGTCGAGGTTTACGCCCATTTTGTTTTTGCATGTGGTTGTCCAGTTATGCCAGCACCATTTGTTGAAAAGACTTTCCATGTTCCACTTCACATTTCTTGCTCCCTTATCAAAGATTGATGTTCATACTTTTGGGGTTGTGTGTACGGATATTCCGCCCTGTTCCATTGATCTGTGGCCTTGCCTTTGTTCCAGTACCATGCTGTTTTAATTATTACCCCTTTGTAGTAGAGTTTGAAGTTGGGGAGGTAATACCTCCCCACGTCTTTTTCCCAAGAATTGTTTTAGCCATTCGAGGGTGTTTGTTGTTCCATATGAATTTCAGAAGTGCTTGATCTATTTCTTTGAAGAATTTCATGGGTATCCTTATAGGGATTGCGTTGAATCTGTATAATGCTTTTGGGAGTATTGCCATTTTGACAATGCTAATTCTTCCTATCCATGAGCAGGGGATATGTTTCCATTTCCTCGTGTCCTCTTTTATTTCATGGAGTAGCGTTCTGTAGATTTCATTGTAGAGGTCCTTTATCTCTTTAGTTACACTGATTCCAAGGTATTTGATTTTCTGCTCCACAATTGTGAACGGGATTATTTTTTATGTCACTTTTCTCTCTCTGATTTGCATATAGGAAGGCCATGGATTTTTGGGCATTGGTTTTATAGCCTGAGACTTTACTGTACAATACTATTGTTTCTAGGAGTTTCTTGGTAGAGGATTTAGGATTCTTGAGATATAGTATCATATAATCTGCGAATAGTGAGAGCTTGATTTCTTTTTTTCCTCTCTGGATGCCTTTAATGTCTTTTCCTTGCCTAATCGCTATCACAAGTACAACCAGTACTATGTTAAACAGAAGTGGTGATAGTGGGCATCCTCATCTTTTCCCTGATCTTAGAGGAAAGGCCCTTAGTTTTTCCCCATTGAGGATAATGCTTGCTATGTTTTTGTTCTAGATGGCCTTGACTATCTTGAGTAACGTTTCTTCAAAACCCATTTTAGTGAGAGTTTTTATCATAAACAGGTCCTGGATGCTGTCAAAAGCTTTCTCTGCTTCTATTGATAAGATCATATGATTTTTATCTTTACTTTTGTTGATATGAAGGATTATGTTGATTGATTTCTGAATGTTAAAATATCCTTGCATCCCCAGGATGAATCCCACTTGGTCGTGGTGTATGATCTTTTTGATGAGTTGTTGGATTCTATTTGCTAATATTTTGTTGAGGATCTTTGCAACCGTGTACATCAAGGATATTGACCTACAGTTTTCTTGTTGGTGGTGTCTTTGTTTGTTTTTGTATTAGGGAGATATGTTCCTCATAGAAGCTGTTTGGGAGAATCCTGTTATTTCAATTTCTTGGAAAAGCTTGAAGAGATCTGGCAAAAGGTCTTCTTTAAATGTTTGGAAGAATTTACTAGTGAATCCGTTGGGCCTGGGCTTTTGTTTTTCGTAAGACTTTTGAGTACTGCTTCAATTTCCATGACATGAATGGGTCTATTCAGGTATCCCAAGTCTTCCTGGTTTAAAATTGGGGGATTATAGGAGTCCAGGAATTTATCCATTTGTTCTAGGTTCTCTTTTTAGTGGTATACAGAATCTCAAAGTAGTCTCTGATGATCTTTTGAATTTCATTGGTTTCTGTTTTGATGTCCCCTTTTTCATTTCTGATTCGATTTTTTTAGGGTTCTCTCTCTCTCTCTTTGTAAGTCTTGCCAGTGATTTATCTATCTTATTTATTTTCTCAAAGAACCAGGTCTTGGTTTCATTGAACTTTCGAATTGTTTTGGGTTTCCATGTGATTAATTTCTGCTGTAAGTTTTATTATTTCTTTCCTGTGGCCATACCTGGGTTCCTTTTTGTAGGTCTTTTTCTAAGATCTTGAGCTGTGTGGTTAGGTTATCTATGTAGGCCCTTTCTTCTTTCCTTAGGAATGCTTGCAATGCTATACATTTTCCTCTTAGCATGGTTTTGGCTGCATCCCATAGGTAGCTTAGGTTTTCATTCTCTGATATCTGGTAGCTTAGGTTTTCATTCTCATTTGTTTCCAGGTATCTTTTTTTTAAAATTAATTTTTATTAGTGAAACACCAAGAGGTACAGTGGTAGACTTACAAATTTTTGTGCATGGGTTTTAATTATACAATGATCAAGTATCCATCCCTCAACCAGTGCCCATTTTCCACCACCACGGATCCAAGTATCTCTCCCACCCCCCCATCCGCCCCATCCTACCTTGCCTCTGTGGCAGGGCATTCCCTTTTGTTCTCATTCTCCTTTTGGATGCTGTGGTTTGCAAAACAGTCATTGAGTGGCAATCATGTTCTATATATAGTCTACTTTCAGCATGCTTCGCCATTTCTTGGAGGAATCTCCCAACACCCTTTAATTGGTGATCCCTTCTCTATCTGAGCTGCCTTTTCCACTAGCATGTGCAGCTGGACTCCAAGTCATGGAGTAAACCTCCTGGAACATATCTCAGCAATTCTTGGGAGTTAGTCTCCTATTTTGTTACTTTATGTTCCCCAGATGAATGCAATCTTCCTATGTCTGTCCTTCTCTTTCTGACTCAATACACTTAGCATGATATTTTCCATGTAGTACCACTTGTATGTAAATTTCATGACTTCATCTTTTCTAACAGCTACATAGTACTCCATTGTATAGATGTACCAAGTTTCTTTAATCAGTCATCTGTTCTTGGGCACTCGGGTTTTTTCCAGATTCTGGCTATTGTAAACAGTGCTGCAATGAACAAACAAGTGAAGATGTCACTTCGACTATACTTTTTTGCCTCTCTGGGATATATACCAGGAGTGGTATTACTGGATCAAATAGGAGCTCGATTTCTAATATTTTGAGAATCGTCCATACTGTTTTCCAAAAAGGCTGAATCAGTCAGCATTCCCACCAGCAGTGAAGGAGGGTCCCTTTCTCGCCACATCCGAGCCAACACAGTTTGCTTTTGTTCTTTTGGATGTGGGCCAGACTCTGAATTGTAAGAAGATATCTTCTGTTTATTTCATCACCCATTTTTTGATATAGTTGAATGTTTTCTTCTAGAGGAGTTCAACCAGTGATTTGTACATCCTTGATATCAACCCCTAGTCAGAGGTGTATTGGGCAAATATCCTTTCCCATTCTGTAGACTGTCTGTATTTTGGTCACTGTTTCTTTTGAGGTGCAGAAACTTCTTAGTTTAAGATAGTCCTATTTGTCTATCTTTATTTTCACTTGCTTGGCCAGTGGCGTGACATCTTTGAAGACACCATTAGCTTCAATGTCATGGAAGGTTTTGCCAACTGTGTCTCCAATGTACCTTATGGACTCTGGTCTTATGTTGAGGTCTTTAATCCATTTTGATCTTACTTTTGCACATGGAGTTAGGTAGAGATCTGAGCCCATGTTTTTGCATGTAGCCATCCAGTTTTGCCATCACAATTTGTTAAAGAGGCTTTCCTTAGTCCACTTCACATTTCTTGCTCCTCTATCAAAGATTAGGTGATCATATATATATTGAGGGGGGTGTCAGGATATTCAACCCTGTTCTATTGTTCTGCGCTCTGCCTTTGTTCCAGTACTATGCTGTTTTAATTATTACTGCTTTGTAGTAGAAATTGAATTTAGGGAGGTTGATTCATCCCATTTCTTTTTCCCAAGAATTGCTTTAGCTATTCATGGGGACTTGTTGTTCCATATGAATTTTGAAAATGTTGGCTCCATTTCTCTGAAGAATGTCATGTGTATCATTATAGGGATAGCGTTGAATTTGCACAATGGTTTGGGAAGTATTGCCATTTTGACAATGATAATTCTCTCAATCCATGAGTAGGAGATATCTTTCCATTCTCTCGTGTTCTCTTTTATTTCCTGAAGTAGCATTTTGTAGTTTTCTTTGTACAGGTCCTTTACTTCCTTAGTTAAGCTTATTCCTAGGTACTTGATTTTCTGGGCCACAAGTTTGAATGGGATTGGTTTTTTTATGTAACTTTCTTCTCCCTCACTGTTTGCATATAGGAAAGCCATGGACTTTTGGTCATTGATTTTATAGCCTGAAACTTTATTATACAAGTCTATTGTTTCTAGGTGTTTCTTGGTAGAGGTTATAAAGTTTTCAAAGTATAGTATCATATCATCTACAAATAGTTAGAGCTTGATTTCTTCCTTTCCTACCTGAATGCCCTTAATATCTTTTTCTTGCCTAACCGCTATTGGAAGTACATCCAGTACTATATTGATAAGCAGTGGAGAGAGTGGGTAACCTTGTCTCATCCCTGATCTTAGAGGGAAGGCTCTCAATTTTTCCCCATTGAGGATGATGCTTTCTGTAGGCTTGTGGTAGATGGCTTTAACTATATTGAGGAAAGTCACCTCTATACCCATTTTGTCAAGAGTTTTCATCATAAACGGTTGCTGGATCTTGTCAAATGCTTTCTCTGCATCTATTGATATGATCATATGGTTTGTATCTTTTCTTTTGTTAAGATGGACTGTGTTGATTGATTTCGAATGTTAAACCATCCTTGCATCCTGGGATGAATCCTACTTGGTCATGGTGTATGATCTTTTTTATGAGTTGCTGAGTTCTATTTGCTAATAGTTTGTTGAGGATATTTGCATCTGTGTACATCAGGGATATAAGCCTGTAATTCTCTTTCTTTGTGTTATCTCTGTCTGCTTTTGGTATCAGGGTGATATTTTCTTCATAGAAACTGTTCAAAAGTGTTTTTGATATTTCAATTTCATGGAAAAGCCTAAAGAGTATTGGGAGTAAGTCCTCTTTAAAGATTTGGAAGAATTCACTAGTGAATCCATCTGGGCCAGGACTTTTGTGCTTGGGGAGAATTTTTATTATCATTTCAATTTCCTTGATGGTGATAGGTCTGTTCAAGTATTCCAGGTCTTCTTGGTTCAGCCTTGGGAGTCTATAGGAATCTATCCATTTCCTCGAGGTTTTCATGTTCCATGGCATAATGCTTCTCAAATACTTCCTGGGGATCCTTTAAATTTCTGTATTTTCTTTTGCTATGCCCCCCTTTTCATTTCTGATTCAGTTTATTAGGGTTTTCTCTCTCCCTTTTTATTGAGTTTTGCTAGAGTTTTATGTATCTTGTTTATTTTCTCAAAGAACCTGATCTTGGTTTCATTGATCTTTTGGATTTTTGGGTGGTTTCCATCTTGTTAATCTCTGCTCTGAGTTTTATTATTTCCTTGCTCCTGTTCAGGTTGGGCTCTTTTGTTGGTCCTTCTCCAAGCTTTTTAGCTGTGAGGTTAGCTTCCTCTTGTGGGCTCGCTCCTCCTTCCTGAGGAATGTGTGTAGAGCTATAAACTTTCCTCTTAACACAGCTTTTGCTGTGTTCCATAAGCTTTGGTAACTTGTATGTTCATTTTCATTCATTTCCAGAAATTTTTTGATTTCCTCTTTGGTTTCCTTTCTAAGCCACTCATTGTCCAACAGTGAACTGTTTAATTTCCAGGTGTTTGATTTAGTATTCTGTTTTTGTGTGTGATTTGCTTCTAATTTCAGGGCATTATGGTCCGAGAAGATTGTTGATACAATCTGTATCTTCTTAATTTTATGGAGGTATGTTTTATGGCTCAGCATGTGGTCGATCTTGGAGAATGTTCCATGCACGCTTGAGAAGAATGTGTATTCAGATTTTTGAGGATGAAGTGCTCTGTATATATCTACTAAGCCCTTTTTTTCCATTTTTAATTCAAATGAAGTATGTCCTTGCTAAGCTTGAGTCTGGTTGATCTATCAAGAGGTGATAAAGCGGTGTTGAAGTCTCCCACTAGTATTGTGTTGCTATCGATGTCTTTCTCCAAGTCTATGAGTAGTTGTTTTAATACTTTGCTAGTCCCTCATTAGGTACATATACATTTAGTATTTTAAGTTCTTCCTGTTTTATAGCTCCCTTGATCAAGAAGAAATGGCTTTCACGCTCTCTTGGGACCTTCTTCAGTCTGAAATCCATGTGCACTAATACTAGGATGGCTATCCCAGCTTTTCTATGGGAGTTGTTTGCCTGTAGGATTGTTTTCCAGCCTTTGACTCTGAATCTGTGATTGCTTTGACTATTGAGATGTGTTTCTTGGAGGCAGCAGAATGTTGGGTTCAATTTTCTAATCCATCCTGCCTCTCTGTGTCTTATAATTGGTGAGTTTAGCTCACTGACATTGAGAGAGATTATTGTTATGGGGTTTTGTCCCATTTTTTCTGTTGAAAGTTTGTGTATTTGGGGTGCCTGTCTTGTATTAAAGTAACCTATTTTGTTGTTCTTGTAACCATGGTTTTGAGTCTATGAAGTTCCTGAGCTGTTGTTTGTCTGTGAAACTGTGTGTTGTTCCTTCTGTTATGAATGAGAGTCTCTCAGGGTAAAGTATTTTTTGGTGAGGCATTTATTTCATTGAGTTTTTTCACTATATCCCACCACTGTTTTCGGACCTTGAGGGTTTCATCAGACAAATCGGCTGTGAATCTTAAGGATGCTCCTTTGTAGGAAATTTCTTTCTTTGATCTTGCTGCTTTCAGAATTTTGTCTCTAAGGTTTTGGTCATTTTGAAAAGGATGTGTCTTGGGGTATTTTTATTCGGATTTCTTCTAGCTGGTACCCTTCGGGCCTCCTGACTGTGGTTGCATGTTTTCTTCAGCTCTGGAAACATTGTAGCAACGATTTCTTTGATTGTTTCTTCTTCATCAGGGTTTTCTTCCTGTATCTCTAGGACTCCAATAATTCTTATGTTACTCCTCTTGGCTTCATCACGATGTTCTCTTGCTATCTGTTCCCGAATTGTGAGTCTCTTTTTCATTTTCTGCTCTTTTCTGGAGAGTCTCTGGACTTCATCCTCGACCTCACTGATTCTGTCCTCAGCAGCTGTTACTCTGCTGCTGAGGCCTTCCACTGAGTTTTTCAATTCACTTACCAGGTTTTTCAGGTCTGACATTTAAGTTTGCATTTTCCTCATTTCTATCTTCAAATCCTCTTGTCTTTTATTGGCATTTCTTTCCATTTTTTTCTTTTTGCTCACTAAGCATCCTCAGTAGCTCCCTTCTAAATTCCCTGTCAGAGAGTTTGACTAGCACTTCATTATGGTTGGTCTACTGGGCTAGCCTCTTCAATAAGAAAGTTTGGTGGGCTTTTGCGTTGCTTTACCATTGTGACCACTGTGGTTTAGACCTTCATGCTCACTGTTACTATTCTGCTTGAGATGCAGAATGAATGGAGATGGGCTTAATGAATTATTGGTCAATGTGTTTCTGATGGTTAAGCTAACGTAGTGAATGTTCAATCTAAGAGGGTAACTTATGGTTCCTATGGGATATGTAGTGGGAGCTAATGTGGCCGCGGCTCCAGGAAGGGGCCCTGGCACTGGGTGAATGAGAAGAGAGTGCTTGGAGCGGTTCAGCTTTGTTTTCATGTGATGTGCCGCAATTCCCGTCCCCTGCAGACCAAGGGGTGAAAACTGTCCATTCTGAGGGGATCTAGTTAGCTGCACAGGCCTGGAAAGGGGCCCTGGCCCTGGGTGGGTACCTAGTTGAATAAGGAGAGAGTGCCCGAAACATTTAGGCTTTGTTTTTGCTCAGTGTGCCTCAATTCTAGTCCTCCGCAGACCAAGGGTGAGAACCAGCCATTCTCAGGGGATCTAGTTAGCTGCACAGGTGCGGAAAGGGGCCCTGATGCCGGGTGGATACCTGGTTGAAAGAGACGGTATCCATTGATTGTGTTTTCGACTTCCTTCCTGACCCACTCATTGTTCAAGGTTGAGTTGTTTATTTTCCAGGTGTTTTATTTGTTTCTCGTTGTCTTCTTGTGATTCACTTCTATCTTGAATGCTTCGTGGTCTAAAAAGATTATTGATACTACTTCTATCTTTCTGATACTATTGAGGTATGTTTTGTAGCCTAGCGCAAGGTCCATTTTGGAAAATGTACCATGTGCACTGGAGAAGAATGTGTATTCTTTCTTTTGGGGCTGTAAAGCCCTGTATAGGTCTATTAGCATTCACTCTTCTGTTTCTTCCTTCAAAGCCAGTGTTTCCTTGTTGGTTTTGTTCTTGTTGATCTATCCAGAGGTGATCAGACAATGTTGAAGTCTCCAACTACTATTGTGTTGCTAGCTATGTCCTCCTTAAAATCTGCTGGCAATTGTTTTAAATATTTAGCTGTTCTATCATTAGGTGCATATACATTTAAGGGTGTGATTTCTTCCTGTTGTATGTATCCCTTGGTAAGTATAAAATGGTCTTCTCTGTCCCTTCTAATCTTTTTCAACCTGAAATTTATGTTGTCGGATATTAGTATGGCCACCCCAGCTTTTTTGAGGGAGCTGTATGCTTGCAGAATTGTTTTCCATCCTTTAACTTTGAGTCTTTGTTTGCTCTGATTGTTCAGATGAGTTTCTTGTAGACAGCAGAATGTTGGTTTCAGTTTCTGGATCCATTTTGCCACTCTGTGTCTCTTGATTGGTGCATTTAGACCATTGACATTGAGAGAGATTATTGTCATGGGGTTTTGTGCCATCGTTCTGTAGAGGTTGGTTGTGTTTCTAAGTGTTTTCCTTCTTATTTTACAGGAGCCCATTTAATCCTTTTAGATTTTGTTTTGAGTCTATGAAGTTCCTGAGCTGTTGTTTATATACAAAATAGTGTATAGTTCCTTCAAGTTTGAGTGAGAGTTTAGCTGGATAAAGTGTTCTTGGTGAGGCATTCAGTTCATTGTGTTTTTTCACTATATCCCACCATTGTCTTTGGGCTTGGAGGGTTTCCTCTGATAGGTCTGCTGTAAATCTAAATGGTGCTCCTTTGTATGTGATTTCCTTCTTTGACCTTGCTGCTTGCAGTATTGAGTCTCTGTCCACAGAATGCATCATTCTGACTATGATATGCCATGAAGTGTTTTTATTCAGGTCTCTTTTAGCTGCCACCCTTCTGGCTCCTTGGATCTGGATGTCTGCATTCTTTAACTCTGGGAACTTTTCAGCAATGATTTCATTGACTGTGTCTTTTCATTGGGGTTGGCTCCATGTCCTTCTGGTACTCCAATGATTCTAATATTGTTCCTCTTGGCATCATCCCCTAGGTCTCTGATTCTCTTTAGAGCTATTTTGAGGTCTTTTCCCATTGTTTGTTGTTCCCTTTGCGATTTCTGTTGCTCATATTCAAGCTTACTGATCCTGTCTTCACCTGTATTCATTATACTGCTGAGGGTACCTACTGGTTTTTTAATTTCGTCTACCGAATCCTTTATTTGTGACACTTCTTTTTGTAGCTTTTTTATTTCTGCTCTCATGTCTTCCTGTAGTTTCTCAACTATCTGTTCCACTGTTTCTTTCATTTCTTCACTCAATTTTCTGGATATCTCCATCATTGATTCTTTGAGTAATTCCTTGACCATCCTTTGCATTTCATCTCAGAATTCTTTACCGGAGAGAGCATATTTGTGGATAACTCTGGTTGAGGATTTGGGACTCTTTCTTCCTCCTCTCCTTGTAGTGGAGATTTGCACTTTTTCTTTATGTTGTTTTGTTGTCTAGTGGTAAAATTCTGGAATTCACTAGAACTGTTCCCTCTTATCTTGGCAAAGGATTCTGGATAAGGTTGGTTGATGGTGGTCACCCTTCTCCCTTTCTAGAGTCTGACCTTCCTCTCAGGCATTATTCTTTGGCTTATAACAGACATCTAGTGAAGCTTTGGATGAGGTGCTCTTTGCTATTGGGCTTGCACAGCTTCTTGCGTACTGGTCTTTTGTTAAAATTGGTGTAGGCTAGTGGATTATTGTTGTATTGTAGTTGATATGGCCAGGATTTTTTCTACAGAATTAGGTGATAAAGGCTGGTATGAAAGTCAAGAGCGCTGGGGTGGGAAATGTAACTGTGGCTGCGTGAGCGTCCACCTCAGAGAAGTCCATGCCCACTTAGATGAGGCCATGCCCACCTTTGGGCAGGCCACGCCCACTTCCAAGGTGGCCACTTCCTCTTTTAGGAGGCCACACCCCTGCAGTGGTGGCCATGCCCCCAGCCAGTCCAGATGCCAGTCCACAGACCTGCTCTGCAGGGGCGGTGACTAATTGGGCTGGTACTCGCTGCAGAAGTGGAGGCAGGTGCCTCAATTTTTTGTTGATTATTAAGTCCTAAGTACTAGAATGTGCCTGCCTACAAAATTAGTACCTAAAAGTTCATGGCTTTCTTATATACAAATAATGAAAGAGAAGAAAGAGACATTAAAAAAACAATCTCATTCACAATAGTACCTCAGAAAACCTAGTACCTCAGTATCAGCTTAACCAAAGAGGTGACGAACCTGTAGAAGGAAAATTGCAAAACACTACTTCAAGAAATAAAAGAGGACACTAGAAAATGGAGATTCATGCCGTGCTTGTGGATAGGGAGGATTAACATTATCAAAATGGCAATACTGCCCAAAGCATTATAGAAATTCAATGTGGTAACCTATCAGGAAACCCATGACGTTTTTCAAAGAAATAGACAAAACACTCCTGAAATTCATATGGAATAATAAACCCCCACGAATAGCTAAAACAATCCTTTGGAAAAAGAAGATGGGTGGCATTACCCTCCCCAACTTCAAACTGTACTACACAGTAGTAATTAAGACAGCATGGTACTGGGCTAGAAACAGACCTGTGGATTAACGGAACTGTGTTGAATATTCTGTCACAGACCCCCAAATCTATGACCACTTAATCTTTGACAAAGGAGCAAGAAATGTGAAGCGGAACAAGGAATGCCTCTTCAACATGTGGTGTTGGAAAAACTGGATAGCTACCTGCAAAAAAATAAACTCCAACCTCTGCCTAATGCCAGGCACAAAAGTCAGACCAAAGTGGATTAAAGACCTCAATATCAGACACGAATCCATAAGGTACATAGAGGAAAATGTAGGCAGAACTCTCCACGGCATTGAAGCTAAAAACATCTTTAAGGATGAAACAGCACTGACCATGCAAGTGGAAGCAAATATAAACAAATGGGACTACATCAAACTAAGAAGCTTCTTCACTGCGAAAGAAACAGTGACCAAAATACAGAAAGAGTCCACAGAATGGGAAAGAATATTTACCCAATACCCATCTGATAAGGATTAATGTCCAAGATATACAAGACACTAATAGAATTGTACAAGAAAAAGACCTCCAACCCCATCAAAAAATGGGGAGAAGAAATCAACAAAAGTTTCCTCAAAAAAGAAAAACAAATGGCCAAAGGGCACATGAAAAAATGCTCCCCCTGGCCATCAGGGAGATGCAAATCAAAACAACAATGAGATATCATCTCACACCACAGAGACTGGCACACATTCAAAAGAACAAAAGCAATCAGTTCTGGCGTGGATTTGGGAAAAAAGGGACACTCTTTCACTGTTGGTGGGAATGCCCCCTAGTCCAGCCTTTCTGGAAAACAATATGGACAGTCCTTTAAAAACTAGAAATTGAGCTTCCATATGACCCTGCAATTCCACTTCTCGGAATATATCCCGAGGATACAAAAAAGCACAGTAGAAATGACATCTGTACCTATATGTTCATTTTAGCACTGCTCACAATAGCCAAAATCTGGAAACAACCCAAGTGCCCTAGAACAGATGAATGGTTAAAGAAACTTTGGTACATCTACACAATGGAATACTACGCAGCTGTCAGAAGAGATTAAGTCATGAACTTTGCTTATAAATGGATAGACATGGAAAGTATCATGCTAAGTGAAACGAGTCAGAAAGAGAGGAACATAGAAGGACTGCACTCATTTGTGGGGTATAAAACAACATAACATGAGGCTAACACCTAAGGAAAGTAGATACATGGGACAGATAGATTACTCCATAGCTGAAAGCCTGCCTCATAAGCGAATGGGGGAAATCAGCTGGAATAGAGAAGGGATAAAAAAAAATGATGCCTGAAGGAATCGGTCGAGATGGGAGATGTGTGTAGAAAGTAGATAAAGGACCAAACATGATAACCTCTCATGGTCTGTATTGAAAACCATAATGCCCAAAAGTAGGGGCTGGAGTGATAGCACAGCAGGTAGGGTGTTTGCCTTGCACGCAGCCAACCCGGGTTCAATTTCCAGCATCCCATATGGTCCCCTGAGCACTGCCAGGAGTGATTCCTGAGTGCAAAATCAGGAGTAACTCCTGAACATCACCAGGTGTGACCCGAAAAGCAAAAAAAAAATTAGAGAGAGATTATGGGGAATCATTTCTGCCATGGAGGCAGGGGGAGAGTGGGAAAGGGTGGGTATACCGGGGATATTGGTGGTGGGAAATGTGCACTGGTGGACGGATGGGTGTTTGATCATTGAGTGATTGTAACCCAAACATGAAAGCTTGTAACTATCTCATGGTGATTCAATAAAATTAAAAAAAATATCTTGCTGGTTGTGGGATCGTCCACCGGGAGACTCCCATGTCCATCGTTTAGATTCTGCCTTCTGGAACTGTGAGTTACCATGAATGGTCTTGGTCGACATGATGAACTCAGACAGTCTCTCACCCTGTTCGTTCCATTCTAGGCCATGGGTCCCGATGTGAAGTTCTTCAGCTGATCTTCTCGGTCCTATCTTGGCATTAAAATCACCCACAATGATCTTGTAGAAGGTGTGGTCTTCTTTATAGAACTTCTCTAGCTCCATGTAGAACTTCCCTATTTCTCTTTCATCATAATGAGATGTTGGTGCGTAGACAACGAAGATAGAAACTGCAGGCAGTGAGCCACATCTATTCAAATGTAAACGTCCGATTCGGGTTGTTAGGCATTCGAATGAATCAATGCTCTTGGCCAAATTTGTGTTGACAAGGACACCGACGCCTCCAACACCTCTTTTATCGCATGTTCCGAGGAACAATTCTTCTCCGGTGTCGAAAACAGCATGGTGAGATTCGTGCCTTCTTGTCTCGGTCAGACCAATGATGTCGTACTTGATCATTCGCGCTTGTACCATCAGGTCCTCGATGGATGCATCTGATGCTAGCGTACGTGCATTGAAAGTACAGACGATCATTTTTGTCTTCCTTCGTTGTGGCAGCCTAGGTCGGCCTTGAGATTTTGTCGGCCTCTCCTTTCTCATCCTTCTCAGTGCTGCCATGTCGGTGAAGCCTTCAGGGTCAGGTGAATGAGACCAGTTGTAGTTACTGGTTTTGGCATATCAAATACACAGCGGATAGCTTGCCAGGCTCTTCCGTGCGGGCGAAATACTCTCGGTAGCTTGCCAGTCTTTCCGAGAGATATAGAGGCTTTTGGGGTGGCCTCTAATCACCCTTGTAGGTGTTACCATATTTGAACCCTATCAAATATGGTACGACAATTCCAGAAGATGGGTATTTAGTGTCTTATGATGTGTCTGGAAAGCGTCCTGGAGTGTGGCGACGGCTGGGTAGTGGAAGTAGTGTTGAGAGTGGAAATCTGCCAGTGGGGTATTTATCTGGGTAGGGTGGGTCTCCTGTGCACAATTCGATCCCTGGGTGGTTGATGGAAGCAGACAGGGCAGGGTAGGGTGGGGCTCCTGATTAGAATCCCTTTGTCACCTGTGGTGGCAAATAGACCACATCATATTCAATCGACGGTTTTGCCTGACTGATGTCGCTGTTGTCCCAAAATTTCGAACGGGATCGGACCACCGTCTCCTTCGTGCAAAATTCTACTTCACAGAGCGGGGAGAAAGGGCTGCAAAGTTCAAAAAGAGAACTCCCAGAATGACCACCAACTGGGAACTCTTTGGTACTATTGCGGCAACATGGGAAGATGCCATTGTTGACAACATCGATGAGGAATACGATCGACTGGTTCAGCACCTCCATGAATGTGCGAGGAACGCCAAGAGAGAGATAGCCACAAAAAGTCACCTATCTTCGAAAACTCTTGAGCTAATTCGCCAGCATGGTTTGGCGCATGCCTCAGGCAACCGCAAGCTAACGTCCGAGCTTGCAAAGCAGTGCAGAGATGCGATCAAGGAAGACCTCAAAGAGAGAAGAGCAGAAGTACTGATAGATGCGGCAGAAGCCGGGAAAAGTATTCGTAAAGCCCGCCTGTCCTTCGCCAACTATAAGACCAAGATGACTGCCCTCCGACGTCCTGATGGATCCATCACATCCTCCAGAACGGCAATGGAGAAGATTATCCATGACTTCTACTCAAATCTCTTTGATAGCCATGTCCACTTGCCGACATACCAAATTCCACAGGATGGGTATGTCGTTCCTAACGTTCTCCCCTCCGAAATCCGACACGCCATTTCGTTGGTAAAGAAGCAAACAGCACCCGGCCCAGACAAGGTCAGACCTGAACACTTGAAGAACCTGCCGTCAGTACTCATCAATACACTGGCTCGGCTCTTCACTCGCTACCTGTCTGAATGCAAGGTTCCGTCCCAATGGAAAACCAGCAGGACCGTACTACTGTTCAAGAAGGGAGACATCCATGACATTGGCAACTATCGCCCGATCTGCCTATTGTCTGTCATCTACAAGCTGTTCACTCGAGTCATCCTGAATAGGATTGGCAGAACACTAGATGAAGGACAACCATGCGAGCAAGCAGGGTTCCGCAAAGGATTCAGCACCATCGACCATATCCACACGGTAACCAAGCTCATTGAGGTTTCTCGGGAGTTCAAGATGCCGCTCTGCTTAACGTTCATTGATTTAAAGAAGGCCTTTGATTCTGTTGAGACGGAAGCGGTCATTGAAGCCCTAGCCAATCAGGGCATTCAAGCCCAATACATCAGGATCCTCCGTGAGCTGTATTGCGGATTCACTACCAGGATCTCACCATTCTACAAAGAAGTGATCGTTGATGTCAAGAGAGGGGTGCGGCAGGGTGATACCATTTCACCGAAACTCTTCAGTGTCACCCTCGAGAACATCATGCGACGACTGGAATGGGAAGGAATGGGAGTGAAGATAGATGGTCGGCAACTACACCACCTCCGCTTTGCTGATGACATTGTTTTAATAACACCAAACATCAGCCAAGCGGCACAAATGCTGGCCGACTTTGACCGTGAGTGTGGAAAGGTAGGACTACAGCTGAATCTTACGAAGACAATGTTTATGAGAAACAGCCTTGTTCCTGACGCCCCATTCGCTCTCAATGGAACGACCATCTCCGAATGCAACAGCTATGTGTACCTAGGTCGAGAGGTCAACATGACAAATGACCTGGCACCCGAGCTGCGCAGGAGGAAGAGAGCGGCTTGGAACGCCTTCAAGAACGTCGAAGAAATAGCTAAGAGGATGAAGAACCTCCGGCTCCGGGCACATCTCTTTGATTCCACTGTTCTTCCTGCATTAACATATGCCTCAGAGACCTGGGCCCTACGCAAACAAGATGAGAACGCCATTCAGGTCTCCCAAAGAAGAATAGAAAGAGCTATGCTTGGAATAACACGTTTCACTCAAATGAGAGAACGAATCCGGAGTTCTGACATCCGTCGACGATCAAGGATCAGGGACGCTGTCTCATATGCCAAGGCGTCGAAAATCAGATGGGCTGGTCACGTAATGAGATTTAAAGACGACCGTTGGACTAGAGCTGTTACTGATTGGATTCCACGGGATGTCAAGAGACCGCGTGGCCGCCCACCTACCAGATGGTCAGACTTCTTTGTCAAGATCATGAACGATCGGTTTGAGGCCCTCCATGTTCCCGGAGCGAAGAGATGCCATTGGGCTACACTAGCACGCGACAGGGACAAATGGAGACGTTACTGGCGCCCGCTCGAGCAAATCGACGACTAACGGGAAGTTAAGTGAAGTGATTAAGTGATCTTGCTGGTGGATACCATATTGGCTCCCAATTTCTGTAAACTGAATCATCTATAGTGCCATATTTGGGGACTTCTAAAAACGTTGATGGTGGATGTCATGTTGAATTTCAGTTTTATAGTAACATACTCTAAAGATGCAAAGATTTAAAAGCTAAAATATAAAATATATGAAAGAAAATAGAGATAAAATACTCCACGATATTGACTTCATTAACATCCTTTGTAATTCAGTGCCAAATGATAATAATTTTAAAATGGGCTTACATTAAACTGGAAAATATCCTCCCAATAAAAAACAAACAAAAAATAAAACAGAAAATAAAGCAAAGAATCTTATTGAATGTAAGAAAATATTTTATCAAAGACCTAATTGTATCCAAGATATGTAGAGAACTCACAAAACTCAACAAGAACAAAGCCAAAACATTTTTTAATGGCAGGAAGAGCTAAACACTTTCCTAGTGAAACCATACAGATTAACAATAGTCATATGGAAAAATGCTAATCTTCACTGATTTCCAGGGAAGTCAGGATTAAAACTATGAGCTGTTACCTCATCCTATGACAATGTCAACTAAAAGGACCAAAAATTGTGATGAGGTATAGAGAAAAAGAATCATCGTTCACAGCTTTTGGAAATATAAATTGATCCAGCCTTTCTGGAAACCACTATGAAGATTTATCAAAAAATTGAAAATAGAATTATTAGTAGTCCAGTAATTCCATTTATAGGTGTCTATCAGAAGAATACAACACTAATTCAAAATGATGTATGGACAACTATGGTTCATTACAGCACAATTTATAATAACCAAAGTATTCAGTACCAAGGTAGGTGAGTAAATAAAATGTATTTATATATGTACATATATAAATATATGTGTATATGTGTGTGACAGTGTGTAATTACCCAGTGAAAGAGAAGGTGAAATCTTTCCTTGTGCTACAACTTGAATTATAGTGGAGGAGATCATAGTAAGAAAATAAATCAGAAATACAAAGATGAATACTATATATTTTCACTTGTATGTATAAAGCAAACATTCTATAATGAAAAATAAATCATTAGACTAACCACAAAAGTGGTGTAACCAAGGACTTAGGGTGTTCATTGCAAGACTCCAGCAGTGATAAGGTGAGGTATACTACCACTTAGATGATGGGTATGATGTGACAGTATTGTCCCCTCAAACAGAAGCACCAAACTCTTATAAAGAGTTATCTCATAAAAAAAATTTTAGATGCAATAATTCATTTTGCAGGAGAAAAAATATTTGAGTTTATTGATCATATATTTTGTTCAAAATTAAGTGTTATTTTCATTATCGTTTTGTTAGTGTTACCAATAAAATCAAATGTTAAATGAAGTGATACAATCATATTTTTTATATTTTTGGTTTTAAATCTGGGATTTCAAGTGGGTTTACCGATTATCTTGCAATAATAATTTTTTAAAAGAGAAACTTATAAATACATTTTGAATTATATACATTTATATGAGTATTTATAAATTACAAACTACATTTAAATGTGTGGTTTGTTTGCCATATCTTTCCACGTCAGTTCTGAAACACAGGACAAAAAAAGCAAGTTGATGTGCCTGCAATGACAGAATTGAATCTGAAGTTCTAAGAAGTAGTTGTTCATTGAAAACTTGAACTGCAACTTGCCAAGGTTAGAGAATGACATTTTCATAAATTAATGTTCTCAAAACAGCTGGAATTTTCACAATCGTATTATTTGAAACCAGCAGAAATTCCAATAGAGGTCACAGTGATTTTGCTGGGAGCAAATCTAAAAACTTTCAGTACATGTAAGAATCTCATTTCAGTTAGTAGTGATAAATTCAAATAGTTTTAATAGGTTAAAGGTATTATTTAATTTTTATTTCATCTATTTGTATAACTGGTGCATCTTGATTTCTCTACAATATGTTTTCCTCTTATTCAAGATTTTTTTCAATGTTTTCACCTAAAGGTAATAAAAGTCTGAAACCAGAAGTATTAGCTCGAAAAAGATTTAGATTAAATCCGTGCAAAGAAATAATAGCTCATAATATGAAAATAAAAACATGAAAAAGCTAAAGGAAACAAAAAGAACACTAATTTCCCCTTGTTTAGAATATGCATTAACTTCAAAAAACTTCACGCCTATGTGAAACCTGGATAAAAGGGTGGATTCAAAGTTATTAAATATGGATTTGACTTTCATCGTTTTCACTTAGGTCATATATAAAGAATATTCTGAAACCAGAATAAGGATGTGATTCTAAACAGTCTATTAAGTATTTTATTGCACTAAATAAAAAAGATGGGAAAGCAAAAAGGACAACTCTTATGAGATAAGCACATTAGTGGGAACATAGATTAGGGAGTCTTAATTCTACTGCATTTTTTAAATAAGGTCTTTACCTATAACATATTTACTTATAATAAGGTACTTATTAGGACTTATGGCATCTTCACTAAAACACTATTCTTTAGATATCTGCAAATCACAAAAATCACAAATCATCCTGTTAATCATCGATTGCCTCGAGCAGGCCCCAGTAATGTCTCCTTCATCCTAGCCCTGAGATTATATTCAAGGCTCTTTAGGAGAATGAGACCCATCATTGTTACTGGTATTTGGCATATTGGGTACACCACGGGGAGTTTGCCAGACTCTGCCGCGTGGGCAGGTTACATTCGGTAACCTGCAAATATATTTTGTAAAAGAAATGGGCAGCCCAGTTTATCATCATTGATTGGAGATAAAATTTAGCTAAGAAGACTACTCTAGGACAAAATTCTGCAGTCTTTATGTCAAGAAATCTATAAATTTAGAAACAGATCTGCATTGTAGCCCTGTCCTCCCGTTGTTCATCGATTTGCTTGAGCGGGCCCAGTAACGTCTCCATTGTGAGACTTGTTATTACTGTTTTTGGCATATCGAATATGTCATTGGGAGCTTGCCAGGCTTTGCCGTGTGGGTGAGATACTCTCAGTAGTTTGCCAGTATCTCAGTGAGATACTCTCCGAGAAGGGTGGAGGAATCGAACCCACGTCAGCTGGGTTGGCCGCATGCAAGGCAAACACCCTACCCCCTGTGCTATCGCTCCAGCCCGCTGTGCAGATCAAATTTACAAAATATAAAACAGTCCTGAAAATAAGTTTAAGTTAAACTCTTTAATATGGTGTCTGCAGGAGTGGGTCGAGACCATCTTTCTAATCTGGCAGAGGCATCACCTGCTACATTCTTAATCAGGGAGCCACACAGCGTTCACAAGTTGACACAGTGGACTGTTGTGTCATAGACACACCTTTCTCTTACTTAGACAGAGGCACTTCATATAAACTGAAATTGAAAAGAACAAACTGCAATCATAACCACCCAGCTGTCACAAAATAAATTAAATTTAAAAAGAAGCAAACAAACACATCAAATAGCATATTGCCTGGAAATGGAATGGAAAGCCATTTGCACTAATACATATTCTTCACTGAGTCCTGTTCTCTCAGCATGCACAATGCTATATGCTATGCAGACATTGTATATACAATATACTTATACAATAACATATACAAGAAATTGAAGTCCATCTTCTCTCTATGAATGTCAATTTATGTTTCTAAAAGTGTATAGCTTTTGCTCTTAAGATATAGTCTGATGGATATTATTTTCCTGATACTCCTTTGTCCCATGCCTAGAAAAACAACATGGCCTATAAGATAGCTGAGATTTTTTAAAAAAAAGTTCTTTCAAGTCTGCGCTGTTAAAACAGACAGTGTTCATTCCTTTGGACTATCCCCTAAAACCTCTAAATCTCTAGGCAACAATAGGCTCAGCTGACAGTCCTGATCTGAGACTTTTAAGAGGATTTCAGAACAGATTTGGCTTTTGTTTGTTGTTTGCTGTTATCTAGAATAAAGGAAGAGTGTTATTTCTGGCATTTCAAACAAAAGTTTCAGAGCTTGCTTTGAGAGTAGGACTAGTGATTGAGGTACTTGACTCTCATCACACTCACTGGATCATCACTACTGTTACATGATCAAGCTTGCTAGATTGTGGTGTATCTCTCAGAAGCAAGTAAATATTGGAAAGTGAATGACTTATAATTTATCCTGTACTTAGTAAGTAACTCAAATTACCTTTAATGTATATGTGTTTTTACTATTACTACATGACATAAAATGTAAGATGCAAATAATCAATTCCAATTGTGTACAAAAAATTGAATGTCAATGACTTTATATTTCATATATGTATAATATGTCACCCACTATAAACCATTCACAAAATTAAAACCTCATAAAATGTCACTTATGGGTCATGAGATAGCTCATGAAATATAAATGCGGGGGAATATATTTTGTGATTTATCTGAAGTAAATTAGAATTCAAAGCACAGACAGAAAGCTATTGTTTTGCTTTCATCTAGCTACAGCTAAAATACTGAGTAACAACAATCAAACTTATAATATAGGAATATGCACAGTGCTACACTTGAAAGATGAGGATCAGTTTGTAATATGTGTTACCTCAGGAATTTTGGAAGAAATTAAAATTAATTTATTCACATATTAGTACCAGTAAATTTGGAATACAGCATTGAGAACATTTTAAAAATTGAATCTAACTACAACCTTTGCATAGCAGAATAGTGTGATTAATGGTATATGTATAGTGATATGTGGACAGGGTGTGAGTACAAGCTTTGGAGTCACATATTTGTCATCTTTGGTATAAATTATCATCTTAATTCTATCATTCAACCCTCTATCCTTCTCTTTGCAAATGATTTATTGCTCTTCAACTATAAGAACTACTGGGTTATATCCTAGGAAATCACAATCTACATACTTGCCTGCCAAAATATACTGCAATAAGTCTCTAATTTCCTATTGGAACTTGTAGTTTCCATTTCATATGCATAATTTTTGTTATCTATTTTAGGTGTGTACTTTCCACTCCATTTAATTTTGAGGAGAACAAATTTCTGCTCTTACATTAACTTGTACGTAATATCATGCAAATATCTTTGTCTGTAAATAATCGCTGTTGATTTTGGTAATATAATTTCTGCTTAACTATAACATGGTGATGGAGAGGTAGTGCACGAAGCCACCCATGTGAGCATCCTTTGCATCACTCAGCTCAGGTGCAATTTCCTGTAGTGACCCAAGCACAGAGCCAGGTATAGAGCCTCATCAAGTACCACTGTATGTGTTAAGCCCCCCAAAAGTAGAATAAAATATGGTCACAGTCACAGTCCTCCCATTGTTCATCAATTTTCTCAAGCTGGCTCAGTAACGTCTCCATCATGAGACTTGTTACTGTGTTTGGCATATCGAGTACATCACGGGTAGCTTGCCAGGTTTTGTTGTGCAGGCGAGATACTCTCAGTACTTGCCGGGCTCTCTGAAAGGGGTGGAGGAATAGAACTCGGCTAGGCCATGTTGGCTGCGTGCAAGGCAAACACCCTACCCGCTGTGCTATCGCTCCAGAATAAAATAATGAATTATAAAAAGGATGACTGTATTATCATATCTGTCCAGTGTCCAGAGATACTTAAATAATTAAGTCTACTTTTTGTATTTGGCACAGTTTTGCTATTTGCAAGTCCTTAGTGCTTATTTTGTATACTCTATTTGCTTATTATCAACAATCTGTTTCCCTTTACCTTCAGTCACATAATAGAGATTATAGTTAGTTTGTATTACTAACATATGGCCTTTCTTCGTGTTGAGAAACCAGTGACAAGGGATAGAATTAAAGGTGTAGACAAAATAGGATTTATTATTTTAATTATCTTTGCTTAAGACTCTAGACGCTTTGGAGCTACATAAACACTAGAATCAGTTCCCCAAATTAAATATATATGTATATATGTATGTATATATATGCATATATGTGTATATATATAATACTTTGTCAACTCTTTGTATTTTCTAATAAGTCTTGTTTTACTCTAAATTCTACCATTTAGGTGGACTCTTGTATCTTCTTGTTGAATCTCTCTCTTGCTTCGAATACTTCCTACATATATGATTCAACTCAGTCACTGTGAATCAACATTTCAGCTTCACAGATCTTATTTCCCTAATAACTAGAAAATATTGGCTTACCCAGAAACTATAAAGTACTAACTATAGGGTGACATTGCTTTGTCATTCATAACAAGAAGCTTAGGTTTATCTGGTTATACCCATCACAGTGCTCCTGAGGCACTTCCATTCCATTGTGTTTATCTGTAAACAGTCTTCCCTATGCTCTCCTCCCCACCCAGTTAATCAGGTTTCCCCCTAATCAGACTCTGTTAATTTGTAAGGTCAGATCCCAGAAATCTATGATTTTATATGTATGAGTGAAATATTGCCTTTCTCCTCTCCTTATGCCTTATGAACAGTTTACTTTAAAGCAATATCCTTTTTGTATAGATACAGGAAGACCGTTAACATTATGCTTTGTAACTTAGGATTTGATTGGCTTTGAATATTGTTCACTCCCAGGCATCTGCTTTCTCGACGTAAGCCTCAGTTGCCCTTAGTTCCTAACACCCTAAAAGCAGGATCCCGACGAAGGACTGAATGGACCCAGGGCAAGCAGTGAGCTACCCTGGCATCAAAATGGGCAAGGCCAAGGTGCCACGATTCTTAACTATAAGTTAAGAGTTTGACCATAGACAAATGCTGTCATGCTCCAAAAGTAACAACGAGACTAGGATCCTGCTAGGGGTGGGAAAGACTATCTGGCCTGAGCACTGTAGTCTGAGATCGAGATGGCCCTAGGAGAGCAATTCTATAAGTTTAAGATATTTCTTACTATATCCATACAAAATGATTTATATTATTTATTCTTATATGCTTGTGGACAAGGAGAGGAGAAACACACCCATGAGTTTCTGCTCTAGGGTGGGTCCTCCTGCTGAGAAAGGATCTATCCTAGGAGCGGCCTTCCCTGAGGCTAAGATTTCTACCCCTATTGATCGTGACCACACCTATGTGTAATTATTACCCCAACCCCTCATGCTTTGGGATTTATCTGTACTGTAAGAGTGGGCTGAGGGTTGAGAAGGAAGAAGCAGAGGATCAGAAGGAAGAGAAAGAGGGATCAGAATCCAAACTCCAGGGAAGGAGGATGAAGGGGGATGGAGAAGGACAATGAAGTAGCATGGGGGAGGAAGAAGCGGGAGCAGAGGCAGAGAAGGGAGACTGGTGTGGATGGAGAGAGGATTGGAATAAACTGCGACTAAGACCAACCAGGCGTGGGGGCAGGAGACTGCGCTGTTCTCTTCCGGGAACTGGGTTTTATAGTCTCTGAGTCTTGGCCATTGATGGGTTTACAAGGCGCCAGGGGACCAGTTGGTGGGTGTGACCCTCGCCTACTGGAATTTGGAGGATCTGGGTGGAGGATGTTCAGCCCCGATCCGAGTAGGCTTGGAGATCTCAGACCCGGGACCCGCTTGCCTTTGTTCCTCTGCCGGTACCTTCATGTGTGTGGAGAGTGGTCCTCGCCGGGGCCCCTTGGAGGGGAGCGGGTTAAGCTTTCCTCCCCGCCCCGACCAGGGCTCCGGCAGCCGAAGACCTCCAGAACCAGCCACCACCATGCTGAGACCACTCTCTGCACACATGAAGGTACCAGCAGAGGAACAAAGGCAAGCGGGTCCCGGGGCTGAGATCTCCAAGCCTACTCAGATCGGGGCTGAACATCCTCCACCCAGATCCTCCAAATTCCAGTAGGCGGGGGTCACAACCACCAACTGGCCCCCTGCGCCGTGTAATCCCATCAACAGCCAAGACTCAGAGACTATAAAACCCAGCTTCCGGAACCACGCGGCCGCAAATGAGGCCACGCGACATCTTATTATGACATCTTATTATCTCATTCCTACTTTGGACAAACTGGCAGGCTACCGAATGTAACCTGCCCACACGGCAGAGTCTGGCAAACTCCCTATGGAGTACCCAATATGCCAAATACCAGTAACAATGATGGGTCTCATTCTCCTAAAGAGCCTTGAATATAGCACTTTCTTAAAAATCTCAGGAATAGGATGAAGGAGACGTTACTGGGGCCTGCTCGAGGCAATCGACGAATAACAGGATGGTCATGATTCATGATTCGTGAAGACCAACCAGTCTGGCCCTCGTTACTTCCTTTGCTTGCCCATCGCCATCGACCTCCCCGGGGTGGGGGAAGAAGGGTGAGACTACCGAATGCGGTGGCGGGAGAGATAGAGCCACCACCGCTGTGTGCTGTGCCCCCTTTGTGTGAGTTTACATATTAACTTTATTATTAGAGGTCAGAGAGATAGCTTAATAAGTTGGAGCACAGAATCATGAGGGAACTCTGAGCATTCCTGGGAGAGGGTCCAAAATCAAAATTAATTAAATTAATATGTAAAAAGTAAATGGGCAGCTGATTGTTTTTTACATATGTTTGACTCCAAAGACCTTGTTTGTAGTATTTAGAGTTTAAATTAACCTTATGTGTCAGGTGAAATGAATCATGGGGTATCTTTTTATTTGACTAAACTTTACTCCTGAGTGTGTTAATATTAATGTGGACACCAACTTTAACAACTACACTTAAAAAGGTGCCTATGAAAAAAGCAGGCTACAGGGGGAGAAGGAGTTATGGGACATGCCAGATTGAGGTGTATTTCTCAGTAGAAAGTAAATAGAGAAAAGTGAGTGACTTATAGTTACCCTGTACTTATTATCACTTGATCACTTGATCCCCCGTTATTCACCGATTTACTCGAGTGGGTGCCAGTAACGTCTCCACTCATCCCTGTTGTGTGCTAGCATAGCCCAATGGCATCTGTTCATTCTAGGAACATGCAGAGCCTCAAACCGATCACTCAGGGTCTTGACGAAGAAGTCTGACCATCTTGTAGGTGGGCGTCCACACAATCTTTTGACATCCTGTGGAATCCAGTCAGTAATGGTTCTAGTCCAGTGGTTGTCTGTAAACCTCATTACGTGTCCAGCCCATCTGATTTTTGATGCCTTGGGAAATGAGACAGCATCCCTGATTCTTGAGAGTTGACGGAGATCGGAACTCCGGATTCTATCTCTCATTTGAGTGAAGTGTGATATTCCAAGCATAGCTCTTTTGATTCCTCTTTGAGAGACCCAAATAGCGTTCTCATCCTGTTTTCGTAGGATCCAGGTCTCTGAAGCATATGTTAATGCAGGAAGAACAGTGGAATCGAAGAGATGTGCTCAGAGCTGGAGGTTCTTTGTCCTCTTAGTTATTTCTTCAATGCTCTTAAAGGCATTCCAAGCCGCTCTCTTCCTCCTACGGTACTTATTATGAGTGACTCAAATTACCTTAATGAAGATGTGTTTTTACTATTACTACAAGACATAAAATCTAAGATGTAAATAACTAATTCTAATTGTGTAAAGAAAAATTGCATATGTCAATAAATTTATATTTCATATATGTATAATATGTCACCCAGTGTAAAACATTCACAAAACTAAAACCTCATAAAATGTCTCCTATGGTCATGAAATAGTTCATGAGACTATAAATATGGGGGAATATTGATGGGGAGGAATTGACGTTAGTTGTGCAATCCATGCTAGAACACTGCATGTCCAAAACTCAACTATGAATGTCTTTATAAATTTTGTTGCTCTAGTTATTTTCTTAAAATATGAATGTGAACACTAAGAAAATCCCACAGATAAAGTTTTGAAGTGTTTAGTCCACAGCAACTATTGGAGAAGTGATTGAAAGTAAAGAGAAAGTTTTGTATCAGAGAACAGCTGTAGTGTGATCGAATAACATACAAATGAAAAAAATCATTTTCCTCTTAATTCAGAGGAGAATAATACAGAGGCTAAGACACTTGACATGCCCCCCACCCCTCCAGCTTGGATTCAAACCTTGACATCACATGATCTTCCCAAATATTGACCAATCATTGCTGAGTATGAACCTGGTGGCCCCAGAGAACTGAGTAGCACCAGAGTGTCCTTGGTGAGACCCAAAACTTCAGGGTCTGAGCAGCACCATGTTTTTGGGCCATCATCCTGATTGGCTAAGTAAGGCCAGAGTGACCCCAGGCCTTCAGAGCTCTATAAGGAAGCTGCCCCTCCCCCACACCACCTAACAAAGAAACAAAAATCCACAGACATGTGCTATGGATGAAAAAGAGAAGAAGTCAAACTTCCAGGCATCTGTTGTCAAGAGGCTTAAGGCCAGTAAATGGCAGCACCAGATAGGTAGCTATAAATTTTCTTTCTTTTCCTTTAATTTCACATTCCCTTTGCCCTTTTTTCAGTCCCTAGAGGAGGATGAAAGAGCAACTAAAAGAAAGTATGGAGTAAAGGAATTAGTTTTTAAAATCAGTACTTTTTAATGGAAACAACTTGACCAAATATCTGTCACAGAATTTTGAGACCCATTAAAAACAAAAGTTTAATGAGAAAAAAAAAAAAGAAGAAAACAAATATTAAGTTCACCTTCTTTCCCCACGGCAAGTTGTCTAATAAGGAGCAGCGTATGGCTGTGATGAGAGAAGATATGAATTGGATATGTATTTCAAGTCATGACTGGCATTTCAATGGACGTTCACTATATGTAAAACTAGAATTGTTCATTAATTTTCACAGTAATAGCAGATTAGTGGTTCTTCTTGAGTTATGATTCAAAGGAAAGGAAGAAATACTGTCTGAAACATTTTGTGGTGCTTTAGTAGTTAAAATATTAAATAACTTGGTTTCCACTGTTCTGAAAATAACTTATGAATAACTTAGCTCTCATTTTAAATTATCCCCAAATCCAATCATCACTTTCAATGATATGAACATAACATACATTGGAAACCAAATACTCTTTAGGATACATATGTTTAAGAATAAAATGAACTTTAATGGTTTCCTTGATGTTAATAAGACATACAAAATACATGAAATTATGCAGATAGAGCTCATGCATTGTTTTCCATTAACAGTTTCAGTGGAGCTTTCTGAGGACTGAAATAAAAAATTAGAGTATAAAGTGGAATATACTAATTGAACCATTGCTATCCAATAGACCTTTTTGTGGTAATGAATACATTCTATATCTGATCTTTGTGACACTCTAGCTAAAGTCACATGTGACAGCGAGAACTTGGCAATAAGAATATGTTACTAGAATAATTGAAATGTGATAAGTGTAACTGAGGAATTTATTTTTTTAATCTGTTTCACTAAAACTAAGTTTAAATATTTACCCATGGCTAGTAAGCAGCACTAGTCCAGACTCTTTATGAGATAATGTTAACCTGAAAACATATAACAGAAAACAGTTCTATTTTAGAACTAACATAGTTCCTCTTCAAAGAATCTATTTTGGACTTGTTATGGGCATGTATCCTGTGTGGATACCCTTTGCTCTTAGCTATATTACTTTCTGGCAATCGATCATGTTCTTGCCCTCTTTTATTGGTTAGGTTAATGCTTTTATAATATTTGAAGGAAAGAGAACATTTTGTTCTTCTGTAGAGGTATCATAATTAAGATAGATACATCATGCTGTTTTTCTTTGTGTCACAATTTTTCTCCAGGTAAATGATTCTGTTAAAAGGCAATGCTAGTGCTTGATAACTTTTAATATTTTTGACCATACCAAAAGACTAAATAAATGCAACCAATATTCCCAGTTCCTAACTCTGTAGTAATTATTCCAATAAGAATATATTCATGCTGCCAAATATCAATACATGTTCTTCATGGTCTTAATAAATCTACTCTGAGAAAATAAACCATGCTCACTGAGAGCTGTGTAGTGAATATTCGCAAACACCAAGCTCAAAATATGATTAACCAAACACTTCAGCAATAGAACTTACAAAATATAAATTTAAAAAAGTCAAAAACTTAATGAAAACTGTCAAATAATAACCATATCTGGAAAGGGGCTGCATATTATCTTTAGAGTAGATTAACAGGTAAATAAACTGAAATGAAGATTTTAAATAGCACTGACTATACCTGGGACTCATTGTTTAAGTACTTCATAAACTCAAACACTTTTCTCCCTTTTTTACAAATGAGAAAACTAGTTTCAAGGTGTAATCAAAGGAAATCTCAATTTGGGGTTACAGGGTTGTGGTATGTATCAAAAACAGGTATATCCTACTATCAAACCCACTGTTCTTAATTATTGTATTTTTGCATATTTTTAAACCTACACATAAGTATCAGCTTTTTTAAACAACAGTTTTTATTTTTAAGTTTTGTCATTAAAAAGAAAGTACCCAAATCCTTCTTATTTCTAATTTAATTGTTCCAACATTTTTCAAATATTATTTCCTGATGAGTTTTGACTAGCTCAGTCTACTAGATATATGTTTTATATATATATATATATATATATATATATATATATATATCCCCAGCCCTACCAGCTATAACCACAAAACAAAAACAAAAGCAAAAAGTGTAAAAGAAATAAGACAGTTAAATTGTCTTGATTTCAGCGGATACAAGGTAACGCATAAACTTTTGAGGGATAGTTTTTTTTTTAATCCAAATAACTGAGAATAATGAAAGCTATTGTCTGTAGCACTGTCCTTCCTTTGTTCATTGATTTGCTTGAGCAGGTCCAGAAATGTCTCCATTGTGAGACTTGTTACTTTGTTTGGCATATCGAATACATCACAGTTAGCTTGCTAGGCTTTGCCCTGCGGGCAAGATACTCTCGATAGCTTTCTGGGCTCTCCAAGACGAGCAGGAGCGGAGGAATCAAACCAATCAAACCCCGGTTAGCCTGGTTGGTCTCTTGCAAGGCAAAAGCCCTCCCTGCTGTGCTATTGCTCCATCTCTAATCTCAGTCATTTATGACATGCAGTTGTGAATTGCTAATGTAAACCCCACTGCCTTGCCACCGGCTGTCCTCCTCCAGTACACCTTTCCAGGACCACTAAAGGGATTATTTCACAGAAACTGTGTGAAGAGGTTAGAGAGCAGCTCAATAGGCTTTGCAATTGGAGGCCCATTTCCATCCCTGGCACCAGTTGGTCGCCCCAGCACAGAACTGGCAGAAGCACCTGAGCACCACTGGGTGTGGCCCCAAACTAAAGGAAAACAGGAAAGTGTGTTAAGGGGAAAAGAAGGGTGGGCCAGAGCAATATTACAGCAGTAGGGAGGTTGCCTTACATGAGGCCTGCCCGGTTTTGACTCCTGGTATCCCATATGGTCCCCCAAACACTGCCTGGGGTAATTCCTGAGCATTGCTGGGTGTGGCCCCCCAAAGACAAACAAAAAAAGATAGAAAAAACAGTGGTTGTAGACATGGCTCAGTGACAAAATGCCTGACTTTAAGTATAAAGCTTTGAAAAAAAAAACACACACACACAGTAAAAAAAATTCACTGTGACTGTCACTGTCCTCCCGTTGTTCATCAATTTGCTCAAGCGGGCCCAGTAACGTCTCCATTATGAAGTTTGTTGTTATTGTGTTTGGCATACTGAATACATCATGGGTAGGATGCCAGACTTTGCGGTGCGGGCGAGTGGAAGAGACACTGTCAGTAGCTTGCCAGGCTCTCCGAGCGGGGCAGAGGAATTGAACTCGGATCACAGGAATTTAGTTTTTAAAGATTTGGAGGCTAGGAAGTTTAAGATAGAGGTGCTGACCAACTGAGCTCCCCAGCAAGGACACTCTTCCTGTTTTACAAACGACTGTAATACAAACATGGAAGAGTGAGAGAGGAAATATGCTTCCTGGTGTCTTCTCTTTTGTGGGCACTATCCCATAAAGAGATCTTAACCTGAAAAACTATTTCTAAACCTAAGTCCCTTTAAATCACTTGATATCTAGCGCGATCATGCTTATGTTTATGGCTTCAATGTAATAATTTGAAAGGGAAGGACACATATTTTTTCTCCCCCATGGTATGTATATTACAAGCAAATTCTAGGATAAAAGTACTCACTGACGTGGTAGAAGAGTAAAAAACCGCCAGCCAAAAGGTTATAAAAGGTAAGCATGAAAATACCTAATGCATCCAGATTATGGACAGTAATATGTATCCAAGAATTCAAATTGTTACATTATTGAACTTGATCAATATTTGTAATTATTTGATGAGAATGAGAATAGTACATGTTGTTTGAGAGGGGCAACAGAGATTGGTTATAGGATGACACCCCAAAATGAATGTGGCATAAATTGAAGTATGACTTCCTTTAAGGAATGTAGGATTCAAGGGCCAGATATTGGACATGGCAGTTTTCTGATCATCCCATGGTGCAGCCCTCAAGCACTGAGAGCCATCAGGTATGACCCTGTACACACTTCACACTTTCAGGCACCTGAGAGAGAGGGAGAGTGGGAGACAGTGCGAGAGAGGAGAGAGGAGGGAGGAGAGAGAGAGAGAGAGAGAGAGAGAGAGAGAGAGAGAGAGAGAGAGAGAGAGAAGAGAGAGAGAGAGAGAGAGAGAGAGAGAGAGAGAGACTCAGTCTGGCTGGCTGGCTTAAGGATTCCTTTTATCTGCCATTTTACCCCATACCCAGGCAACCCATTATCTATTTTGATTGATTATCTTTACAATGGGGTGAGATTTAAACTGACCAATTATAAATTCACCTGGCACTCCAACTTCCCACTTTTGTGTCACATATGCTATCCCAGAGGACTCCAAACACTGAAGGGTTTGGCAGTGAAAACCAGATCAGCATCTTCTTTCTCCAGATCTGAGTTTCTTGGTTTCTGGCATTGAACCATGGGCCAGGTGGTGACAATGGTCCTTGGTCCCATGATCACTTCTTGGGAGACAGTCCTGTCCTCCCCCCACACCCAAACCCCTGCCCCCTGCCCCAAATATGAACTGCATTACTTCTCAACAGAGTCATGCCACGTTTTGTGAAAATACTAATGACTTTTTTTCCCCAAGCCTGTATCCTATCTTGAACATATTCCTTTCTCTTCCCTCATATCTCTCTAAATTTCTGTCAATAAAAACTATTTTGCTTCACTAAAAATTAAAAGCACTTCTATTGTTAGTAATCTAATATAAAAATATTATTTTATAGATACCATACATATGGAAATAGTAAGAAAAAAAGTAGCAGAAAAATCATGCAACTGATAGTGTTTAGAATATGGGCCTAATCCTCAAAAGAATGTGTATGTGTATGTGTGTGTGTGTGGGGGGGGGGTTAATTAGAAAAGATTAGTAAAACAGAAACAAAAGCTGTTTTTTTTGTTGTCATGGGAGTTACAATGTGGTGACAGTAGCCAAAAACTATGAACATTTCATTCTTGTAAATCAATAATAATCAAAGATAAAATTTTTAAAGAATGATATGGTATTTCATAATACTAAATTTATTGTATATTTTGAAATTGAAATCTTCTTTCCTACTTCATTATGAAATACTAGGGATGAGGTTTTGCTTGTGCTATGTTTTACCATTCAATTTAGGGACAACTCAGTAAACTATCAAGTAAAAAAACAATTCTGAATCATAGTTCTATGTTCTTCAGTGAGCCTAATTACTTGGACCCTTGTTAAAAAATATAGCTCTTCGGCCAGAGTAATAGTTCAGTGAGTAAAATGGGTAAGGTTCTTGCCGTGATGGCAGTGACCCCAGTTCAATACCCTGCATATAGATCATCAAGATCCACCAGAAGTCCTAACTGCAATACAGTGCGGCCCTCAAACCAAAAAACACAGAACTAGCTTCCACTTCTCTTGGTGAGACTGACTCTTATCAATCCAAAACTTATTTGGCCATCGTCCAGCTACTTTTTCTGTGTGTGTGTGTGTGTGTGTGTGTGTGTGTGTGTGAGAGAGAGAGAGAGAGAGAGAGAGAGAGAGAGAGAGAGAGAGAGAGAGAGAGAGAGAGAGACAGGGGAGGCACACCTGGCTATGCTCTGGGGTTACTGCTGGCTCTGCATTACTCCCCGCGTTGCGCAGGGAACCTTATGGGATGCTGGGAATGGAACGCAGGACGGTCGTGTGCAAGGAAAACACCCTGCTTGCTGTGCTATCCCTCCAGCCCCGTATTTTCGTAAGACCCTTGAAAGTATGGACTAATCAGTGAGATGAATTTACCTGTTGCCCAGATTTTGAAAGAGTCCTGTTTCTAGGGTAAACGGGCAGATTTTGAAAGTGTTGTGGGCTGGCCTGAGTGAATCCACCCTTTCTGACCTGCTACAGAGTCCTGGTATCAGGGTCCTCATCATCCTTGGGAGAGTCCCGCTCCCCCCGAGGGGCCTCAGTACAATCTCTGTTTAAGGATTTTTTCTCTTTTTTTCCCAAACTCTCGGTTGGGTATCCCGCTGTGTTCTAGACACTAGCAGTTGCCTCTTATCAACGTGCCCCGTGTCTTCTTTCTCCCACAACTTAACGTCCTTGGGGTGGCTTTTTTTTTTTTTTAACGTTTTTGCTTTGGAGAATGTCCTGCGAAGAGCCAGGCAGGGTGGCTGCTGGCGAGCGGGGTGAGGCCGCAGGTTGCCGCAGCGCCCAGGGTTGATGGAGGCGCCCCGGGCAGAACCCCGCGGCTGGACGCGCCCCCCGCCCCCCCACCCCTCGCGCTGGCGGCGGGCGCGGCGGCGGCCGAGCGCTCCCGTGGGGGGGTGTGGGGGATTGTGTGTGCGTCGGGCCCGGAGACCGCAGGCCCCGGCAGCTGCCGGGGGCAGCTCCAACCGCTGGAGACGAGACACGCCTCAGCCGCGGCACATTCCCGGCCTCCTCTGGCGCCGGGCCAGCCGCCGCCTCCGCTCCTCTCCCGTCGTGGCCCCGGCCTCCCCGCCGGGCCCCGAACTCGCCCGAGCCTCGGCGTGAGGCCCCCTCGGCCGGCGGCGGAACGGAGCCATGTGGCGCATGCGTGGTGGCGCCAGCCGGCACGGGCGCGGCGGCGGCTGCGGCGGCGGTGGGGCCTTAGGCGGCGCGGCCGGCCGGGGCCTGGGCCGCCCGGCTCGGCTCCGAGGCGGCGGCTGCGGCTGCGGCGGCGGCGTGGGCTGGTGCGGCCGGGCGGGCGGCGCCCGACAGCAGCTGGAGGAGCGGTTCGCCGACCTGGCCGCTAGCCACCTGGAGGCCATCCGCGCGCGGGACGAGCGGGACCGGCAGAACGCGCGACTCCGCGAGGAGAACGCCCGGCTGCGGCTCGAGAACCGGCGGCTCAAGCGCGAGAACCGCAGTCTCTTCCGCCAGGCGCTGCGGCTGTCCGGCGACGGAGGCGGTGGCGGCGACGACGACGCGGCGGCCGCGGGCTGCGAGGAGGCCAGAACGAACCACAGGCCGGCACGAGGAGGAGGCGGAGGCGGCGGAGGCGGCGGCGGCGGCTCCGAGGAGGAGCTCATCACCGCCAGGGCCTTGAGGGCCCGCCTGGAAAAGCTGGAGGCCATGTACCGCCGGGCGCTGCTGCAACTGCATCTGGAGCAGCGTGGGCCGCACTCGCGTGACGACAAGGAGGAGCCGCCACCGCAGCTCGAAGCCGCCCCGAGCCCTCCGGGCCCGGAGCCGGCGTCGGAGGAGCCCCAGGAGTCGGGGCTGTAGCCCGAGGCCGCAGCTGAGAGGGAAGGGGCGTGGCCTGGCTCAGGCTCCGCCCCCCAGCCCCAGCCGCGCGGCGGGCGCAGACTATGGTCCTCGGCCTTTCGGCGTCCCGGCCCGGTTTACCAACACTTCCGGGAGGCGCCCAGGCTTTGGGCCTGCACGGGCACTCCAGGGCGGAAATCCCAAGCGCCACCTCTAGCTGGGAGCCAGGCCTCGCCGGCCCTGGTTTCCTTGGAGATCGGCCCCGCGTCAGAGGGGCGGGTCTCACTAAGCGTGCCGGAACTGGGGTTCCAGTTTTCCTCCTCCCTGGCTGGGGCCCAGTGTGCGGAAGACTTGATAAGGGGCTCCCCTCCTGGTTGTGGTTCTTGGAGGCTTGGGCCAAGAGTTTGGGAGTCGTGGAGTTTTGTTGTTCACACTTCACTGCCCCTGACGCCTCCGAACATGACCTTTGTGTTTGTGTGTGTGTGGCCAACATTTATACAGATTTGTTTTTATAAATCCGTATTCCTTGGATATCCTCTCAAGTATTAGTTGTGCTTTTCTGTTTTAAGATCCCAAAGTGTAATTTATAACTTTGAAACCCATCCACCTCTGGTTCCAGGCGGTTTACATTTAATATATACCACTTTGTTTGCCCTCGCACCCACCTCTTGCGGAAGGGATTTTTATTTTATTTTTTAGTGTTTGTCTCTAAGTGATTTATCGAATTGGTAAATAAATAGAGTTCATGCAAAGAACCTAAAGTCATCGTTTGATTTCTTTGAAGTGGGTACAGTTTTTTTTTTTTGAACGGATGTTTCTTAGGAAGTTCGTACGTGGCTTAGTTTCTGTATCTGATTTTGTTTAAACCTTTGAAAACAAATTTTCTTGTCTTATGAAACAGTTTTAAATCTAAAGAGTAAATAGTATAGATAGTTCATTAGATCAAGGACAGTGTAGTAGGCGTGTAGCAACTCTGCTGTCTTTGGGATAATTCATACATTTTTCAGAAATTGTTAATAGTTTATGTATCGAAAACTCCAAAAGAAGTGTAGGGTCCACCTTGTGACTTTGTGGCGAAAAAGGTAATCGATTTTTAACCACAAATCACATACAGCACACTGTGTTTATAGCACTCCGCCTGTAAGTGGAGAGGATACCATTGAATTTGCTAAAAACCGTGGGTTTAAGAGCAGATATGGGTTTAAGTGATGGAAAAAGGATTTGGGAAAAAGAGCCGTAATAGTTTATTATTACATTTAGAAAAAAAAAAGCTGTGAGTTTTTGTTTCAGTTGTGGTATGTTCCAAAAGTTTAAAATATATAGCACACTTAAGAGGCAAAAATATTTTTGAGTGTATTTTGTAGTTCTGGTTTTTGAAGACACGATACATTTTTGCTTAAATCTAATTGTGGATATTAAAATCTTGCCCTATGAGAATTATAAGATACACTGTACGAATAGGTATGTATATGAAAATGTTCCGATTTTCTGATAGGAAAAGTTTTAAGAAGTCAGTAGATACAGAAGAACAGGTGAAAAGAACGTATGCCTAAATCAACTACAATTTGGGGTTTAGTTGATCTCTCTCTACTATTCTTATTAGCAAACATCTACCTCAAGATGTTATGGAAAAAAATTATTGGGATGCTATATGCTGATGCTACTTCAAATACATGCTCATCAAGAATCAAAATCCACAATGTGGAATATAAATGATTTGTTTTATTGACATTTTCCCTTGCTTATTTTTCCCTAAAAAGTGGCTTTATGAGTAGAAATGTGTCCATATTAAATAAGTTGACATTCTTCACTCTTGCAACATAATAAAAATATTTGCCAGTTGTGTTAACATTGAAGATACTTAACAATTAAGAAAATACATAGTTTATATATTTTCCAAAAATCCTTTTTGTTTTTAAAGCAATTGGTTTGTGGAAGAAATTGTAAAGTAATGAAGCACACACAGAAATGTGAAATTTTTTTAAACATTTTTCTGAAAAGTGTTAAAAATTCTGAAGCTTGCAAAACCCTTCACAAGGAGGTAAACTTCACTTATTTCTACTTTAAAATTTTTCCCTACTATTAAATAATAAATGCAGTAATACGAGAGAAATGTTATATCAAAAGGTGTACTTTTTGAATAAGTGGTAATATTGATTTTAGACAAGTTTGCTCTTCAATAAAAACTGTGGATAACTTTTTGCAATGACATTTTATTTTCATAATTTCAGATATGTTGTACAATGAAAAGATCAGTTATAATTTATAATAGCATGCCGGAAACAGTTTTCTTAGCAAATAAATTCAGTGAGCATTGACTTTTTAAAATCAGCAAAATACTACGGCTGTTTCCCAAGAAATATATACTTCATCTTCTGCCATATTAACAAATTTAAAAATGAGTGCTTTTTGATCACAAGACAAAATGCCCTGGAGCTGGAGATAGTACAGTGATCAGGGCTCCCATGTGACAGAACCAGGTTAGATCCTCAGCAGCTCATATGGTCCCCCGATCCCAGCCAGGACTGACAGCTGAACAAAGATCCAGGAGTAAGTCCTTAGCATCACTATGTGTGCACCCCTATGCCCCAAAATAGACAGTTCTTATGAATATTTAAAGCTCTTCTCGGTCTCATTTAAATAGTTTTAGATATATAGGGGTTGTCAATTCATGAATATTGTCACAATGAAATGAATTATTTGATAGATTTTATTATATATATAAAGTTTAGCTAAACTGTTTAATTATGTATTAAAATTACATAATATTCTGATATCAGACTATTTTTTATACTGCTAAACAGAAGGATTTTCACGGAAAATTTGTCACAGTCTTCATGATTGAAAATATTTAATATTTGCTGATAATGGTGATAATTGCAGTTATAAATTGGAAACCTGTTTTTCTTGAGACATGTCTGATATAGACAATATAATGTGCAATGGAATTATTACAGACAATGGAAAACACTGATCTGGATTCAATCCCCAGTTTGGCACGTGATCCCCAGAGCTTGAAGTGATTCCTGATTGTAAGGCCACCCTGCGTGGTCCCTTGAACACTGTCCGGTGTAGGTGCATCCAACCCTCAAAAAAATAATCAAATTCATTGAGGGGGAAATCTCAACAGTTATCCATTCTTGACTTTTCATTTTTCATGTCTCCTCAATCTTTAATTTCACTTTTCTAAGTATAAAACCTTTATTGTGTTTCAAAATTAATGGCATTTTATTTAATTATCCTTAAGACCCATGCTAATAAGAGATTCGACAATTCAGGAAATACTAAATGCAAAGAAGTTCCCTTTTCCCCCTTAGTATATTATATTCCTATTTTAGATGCTTCCATAGCACAGGGCAGGAGCGATAGCTCAGCAGTAGGGCGTTTGCCTTGCACGCAGCCAACGTGGCCGACCCAAGTTTGATTCCTCCGCCCCTCTCGGAGAGCCCGGCAAGCCACCGAGAGTATTTCGCCCGCATAGCAGAGCCTGGCAAGCTACTCGTGATGTATTCAATATGCCAAACACAGTAACAACAAAGTCTCCAATGGAGATGTTACTGGACCCGCTCAAGCAAATCGATGAACGGGAGGACAGTGACAGTGACAGTGACAGATGCTTCCAAGCATCAGACTTCTCTACTTCATGTGACCATTCAGGGTCTCAGATTATTTTTGTCATGTTCCTTAGCCATGCTATAAGTTTTATCAGCATGGTAGATAATAGGTTAGATCCAAGTTTTAGTATGTGCAAAAGAGAAAGAAAATAAGAAAGAGACTCAGCTATAGCTGAGGATGAGATATATAACATTGCAAAATTTCCACAAATGACCTTTTAAACCTCAAACTGAAGAAGTATAGTCAATTTGTAGTATTTTATTGTCTGCTGGGCTGGAGCGATAGCACAGCAGGTAGGGCACTTGCCTTGCATGAGGCTGACCGGGGTTCAATTCCTCCGTACCTTCAGAGAGCCTAGCAAGCTACCAAGAGCATCTCACCTGCACAGCAGAGCCTGGCAAGCTCCCCGTGGTATATTTGATATGCCAAAAACAGTAACAACAAGTCTCACAATGGAGATGTTAGTGGTGCCGCTTTGAGCAAATTGATGAACAATAGGAGGACAGTGTTACAGTGCTATTATCTGCTACCATATTCTGAAAGATACAGGAATATGTTTTGGAGGAGAACACCTTATTGAAAGACGTCCTCTCAATTTTTTAAAATAATTTCTATGTCTTGGTCTAGTACTCTCAGAACTATCCTGAGTTCAATTCCTCCGCTCCTCTCGGAGAGCCCGGCAAGCTACGGAGAGTATCTCGCCCACACAGCAGAGCCTGGCAAGCTCCCCTTGACGTATTTGATATGCCAAACACAGTAACAACAAGTCTCACAATGGAGACGTTACTGGGCCCGCTCGAGCAAATCCATGAACAATGGGAAGACAGTGACTGACTGACTCTCGGAACTATATCACTTAACATGATAATAATAGAATGGAACTGCTTTTTAGGAAAAACCAAACTAGATTTTGATTACTATTATCCTTATGACTGCAACATTAGTTATAATTCCTATTAAAAATAAACCATCTCTGAATAGAGTTTATGTCATAAAATATTATTTTCTGGGTATATTTGTAAAACCTATGTTATCTTTATTACTTACTGAAGTGATATTTCCTGTTCCTGTTTCTTATAAACTAACATTTACTAATTTGGAGCTGAAAAAAATATTTGAGGAATTTAGCCTTGTACCTTCAGACCCATTTATCAGCAACTTGAAAGGTTTCACAGGTATCTAGGAGGTACCTAAGACAGGGAGGTATCTCAAATTAAGGAATCATACTCTGTCTTAGATTAATCTCATCACTCTTATAGGTTTGATTGTTCTTTCTTTTATATGATATCCATGAAACACTGATGAAAAAAATTGAATAACTTGTCCAAGGTCACAAAGAAAAAAGGTATTAAAATTTAAATATATGATTTATATTAAATTATTAGATTTTAATATCATTTTATATATACATTTACATAGTGAAGTTATGGATTATGAATTGTAGCTGCAAATATGGCACAATAACTTTAGTTAACATTCATCATTGCAGATAGTTGCAGTTTATTTGTTATGATAAACACTGGGGAGGCTTGTAGGCTCCCCAGCAATGATCAGAGGTCCGGCTGTATGAACATCATGTTTCATTTCTCAAGCTGAGAATGAAGAGTTTCTCAGGCCCAGATACATGCAATGGTGTTTGAGAGGGGTCATATGCAGTACTGAGGTTCAAACTCAGGCATGTAAGACATGAGATAGACCTTTGAACTATTTCCTTGCCCTCATGATTAAAAACTATCTTAAGACTCACTGTTAGCAAATTTCAAGTGCACAATTTAGTATTAAGTATAAATATCACCATATTTGTTGTATTTTACTTGGACTTATTTAACCAATTTATTTCTTATTTTAGTAGAAAACACTACTAAAAAAACACTAGTAGAAAATAATAATAGAGAAAATATTCTGCTTCAACAATTAATATGTGATTATTCAGTAGGTTCCCGATTTTTGCTGTTATTTTTATTAGCTAGATATAGTCATATTTAGTCCATAAAATATTTTGTTTTTCACTCTTTATTGCAGAATAGTTTAAATAACAATGGGATTCTATTTAAAGAAATTCTGGGCTCAGTTTTCCATGTGGGTCCCCTTGGTGACAGATTAACAAAATAATTTGGGATACTGATTAGATCTTTTAAATTGTTTCTAACTAAATTGATGGAAATGAAAACATAACTCTTTAAAAACTTGGACAACAGAGACTAAGGTGAAAGATTTATATTCCTTTCTCAGAATAATGGCTCTCCCTCTGTCTTTTAGAATATAGAAAAGAAGCATATAATCCTAGCAGTGTTTATGTGATCATGAGAATGGTAGCACTGCACTGTAGCACTGTCCTCCGTTGTTGTTCATCGATTTGCTGTAGTGGGCACCAGTAACATCTTCATTGTGAGACTTGTTGTTACTGTTTTTGGCGTATTAAATATGTCACGGGGAGCTTGCCAGGCTTTGCCGTGCGGGCGAGATACTCTCAGTAGCTTGCCAGGCTTTCTGAGAGGGACAGAGGAATCGAACCTGGATCGGCTGCAAGCAAAGCAAATGCCCTACCTGCTGTGCTATCACTCCAGCCCATGAGAATGGTAGTATACAGAGAAATAGAGAAAAACTTAAAAACTGCGGATGTCATGTCTGGGGTATGTCCACACATAAAAAACATTTCCTTATTATTTATTTCAGTTTTTGTTAGTGAGTTTTCTTAATAGCAGTGAAAATGGAGTACTACTCAGCATTAAGAATGAACACTAAAGTGACACAACAGAAGATGGGTATCTCATAAACACAATATTGAGGGGGGGAGAAAAAGTCACAAAACAACATATAATGGGCAAGAATAAAATGACTTTATTGAAAACTATATATCTATCTAAAAAATTATTTCAAATTCAGAAAAGTTAAAAGACACCTTCATATTAGAGAAAAACTGAACACAAAACATGTGGGAAAATTTCTAATGAATAAAAACAAAACAGGTGATCTCTTGTATTTTGCATCTTAAGCAGATTGGCATTTATGTGATGACTGAAGCAAAAGGTGAGGGGGGGGGGGGGGAAGCTGGGAACTATTTTAAATATGCCCAGTACTCTTATACTAAATGATCAGATAGTCCTAATAATCTCAAAAATTCAAAAAATGTCTTTTTCCAGATTTTTTAAAAAATAATTTTAGACCTACAGTATGCAAGGATCTCTGAGTTACAAAGGACAAACTGGTAAATGTGCTGTTGTCCAAGTCTTCAAACCAAGATATGCAGGTATGTTAAAAGCAGGTACAAAAATATAGCCTGTATTTTTATTTTATATATTTTTTATATTTAGACAACATTTTAAATATATATTCTTTTTAAGTTCTACAGTATGGTTGGCGTGGTAAATAATACACAGATTTTATAGGTGCTCAGTTTTATAGATCTTGAGAAAATCTGAAGTATAAGTCAGAAATTTTGGTACATGATTTTATTTTTACTAGTTTGAGACCTTAAGAATTTCATAAATGGCGGCATGATCACTGACAAAAATGCCTGTCTTGCAAGAATGAAACCATTAAAAGTTTGATCTCTGGAACCACTGAATGTGCCTTGTGCAATCTTAGCAACTCTTCTCTTCGTTCTTTGCATTTTTGCCCTCTTAGATCCCTGCCTTTCAGTGTGTGTAAGCACTGCAATGAAATTTTGTGACTACTGCTAAATAAAATGTGTGAGTCATGTGAACAAGAGTGTATGACCCATGGCAAAAACAGTTGTGAGTACTGCAGTAAACCCCTTGCAAGCACTTAAAAAAAAATGAATACAAGCACGGCAACTAAACGTGTGGAACGTGGAGTACTCAGCAAGTACCAAAACTAAAAGTACAAGAACTACAGCTAATTGTGTGATCTCAACAACAGTATCAACCAACAATGATGAAAGAGAAGTCATGGTGATGGTGTTTATGTAATCACGAGCTGTGTAATCAACTTGCAACTAGGGAACCTTGGCCTCTCTCTCTCTCTCTCTATCTCTATCTCTCTCTCTCTCTCTCTCTCTCTCTCTGCCTGCACTCGGTGGTCCTGCGCCACTTCCCCACTCTGTATGACCGATGCCATGGGTGGACAAAGGAGGAACCAGGGAAAGAGGACCAGGCTGGCTGGTAATCAGTTGCTATTTATTCCATTCTCTCCACGAGCCTGTTACAGTCGCTAAACTCCCGGTTCCCATCTCCTCCTGTCTCTCCGCTCATCTCTCAGCATGCTCCTCCTGTCTACCTTGCTAGTCTCTCAGCACGCTGACTCACCCACCTTGGTCTTTCATCTCTCCCAACTTCCCCGCATTGCTGGTAGCCACCATAGCACCCATCCAATAGCACAATTAACATATGAAAGCCCTTCTTCACCTTGAGGGCAAAATACCACTTAGGAATGTTTCTTCTCTCCTTAGTCCAATAACATTATTAACCTCTTAATTGACATCTTAATTCTACTTCTTAATATTAGTTAATATTGCTACCTGTCTGAATGCAAGGTTCCATCCCAATGGAAAACCAGCAAGACTGTACTACTATACAAGAAAGGAGACATCCACGACATTGGCAACTATCGCCCAATCTGCCTATTGTCTGTCATCTACAAACTATTCACTCGAGTCATCCTGAATAGGATTAGCAGAACACTAGATGAAGGACAACCATGTGAACAAGCTGGATTCCGAAAAGGATTCAGTACCATCGACCATATCCACACAATAACCAAGCTCATTGAGGTATCTCGGGAGTTCAAGATGCCGCTCTGTCTAACGTTCATTGATTTAAAGAAGGCCTTTGATTCTGTTGAGACGGAAGCGGTCATGGAAGCCCTAGCCAATCAGGGCGTACAAACTCAATACATCAGGATCCTTCGTGAGCTCTATTGCGGATTCACTACCAAGATCTCACCATTCTACAAAGAAGTAATCATCCATATCAAGAGAGGGGTTCGGCAGGGTGATACCATTTCACCAAAACTCTTCAGTGCCACCCTCGAGAACATCATGCGACGACTAGAATGGGAAAACATGGGAGTGAAGATAGATGGTCGGCAACTACACCACCTCCGCTTTGCTGATGACATCGTTCTAATAACACCAAACATCAGCCAAGCGGCACAAATGCTTGCGGACTTTGACCGTGAGTGTGGAAAGGTTGGACTACAGCTGAATCTTACGAAGACAATGTTTATGAGAAACAGCCTTGTTCCTGACGCTCCATTCGCTCTCAACGGAACCACCATCTCCGAATGCAACAGTTATATATACTTAGGTCGAGAAATCAACATGATGAATGACCTGGCACCTGAGTTACGCAGGAGGAAGAGAGCGGCTTGGAATGCCTTCAAGAGCATTGAAGAAATAACTAAAAGGACAAAGAACCTCCAACTACGAGCACATCTCTTTGATTCCACTATTCTTCCTGCATTAACATATGCCTCAGAGACCTGGACCCTACGAAAACAGGATGAGAACACTATTCGGGTCTCTCAAAGAGGAATCGAAAGAACTATGCTTGGAATATCACGATTCACTCAAATGAGAGATAGAATCCGGAGTTCTGATCTTCGTCAACGCTCAAGAATCAGAGACGCTGTCTCATTTGCCAAGACATCAAAAATCAGATGGGCTGGACATGTAATGAGGTTTACAGACAACCGCTGGACTAAAGCCATTACTGATTGGATTCCACGAGACATCAAAAGATCACGTGGACGCCCACCTATAAGATGGTCAGACTTCTTCGTCAAGACCCTAAATGATCGGTTTGAGGCTCTACATGTTCCTAAAATGAACAGATACCATTGGGCTACGCTAGCACGCAACCGGGATGAATGGAGACGTTACTGGCACCCGCTCGAATAAATCGATGAATAACGGGGATTAAGTGATTAAGTGAAGAATATTAGTTGTTTTGTATGGACACAGTAAGAGATATATTAAGCTTGTAGGGTGGCTCTCCTGGGGACATCTCGCTATAGATCTCAGACTACAGTGCTCAGGCCAGATTAATCTTTCCTAACCCTAACAGGGTCCTAATCCAGCTGTTACTTTCTGAATTATGACAGAATTTGTCCATGGCCATACTCTTAACTGATAGTTAAGTATTATGGCAATTTGGCCTGGTCTATTTCGATGGCAGGGTAGCTCATAGCTTGCCCTGGGTCCAACCAGTCCCTCGTTGGGACTCTGCTTTGGGGGTGCTAGGAAGTAAGGGCAACTGAGGCTTAAACTGAGAGAGCAGATGCTCATGAGTGAATACCATTCGGAGTCAATTAACTCCCAAGTTACTTAAGCATAGCATTAACTGTCTTCTTGTGTCCATACAAAAGGACATTACTCTGAATTAACTATGCAAAGGACTTAAGGAGAATAGAAAAGCAATATTTACAAGTTAACAGGTCTGATTAGGAGATAAAAGTGATTGACTGGTTAGGGAAGCAGAGCACAAAGAAAGAGGTTACAAATAACCCAAAGGAATGGGAGCACTTTGTTGGGAGTAACCCAATAAACCTAAGCTCCCTGTGGCAAGGCAGAAAGGACAAACCAATGTTTTGTTACGGGTGATGATGGTGGTGGTAGTGGGGCAAAGGGCGGGGGTTAAGTTTAAATATCAAAGTAAAATGCATATATTCATTTCTAGGAGGACGACTTTGAGTGACACTCTCTGATGCTTGAGGATTACTTTCAGTTCTTGTGTTAGGGGCTTATTCTTATGCTCAAGGGATAGGGTTGAGGAACAAGTCATGGTCAGCAGCATGCAAGAAAAATGCCTTAACCCTTGTAATATCTTTCTGACTATGTAAGGCAGTTTTAAATTTTTATTAACTACTGGAAAAAATAGAAAACTATTTTAGTTTTTAAAATATGTCTTATTTGCTCAACTCCTTTTAAAGCTACCGATTTTTCTTAGAATATTTTTGGTATTGAACTTTTTGTTTTCCCTTTAAGTGAAATAGACAGTTTTGTTTTCATCAAATGGATGAAGGCTATCAAATTAACTTGTAAATCCTAAAAGTTATGCTACTAGATCTGTGTGCTTCATAATCTTTTCTGAGAATAAAAGCACTTTTGTACTTTTTAATAAGGCACATCAGTACTTCTAATAATTTTAAGACATGAAAATGTCTGACTGTGAAGTTGATTATGTACTCGAGTAGAAAGCTATAATCAAAAGGTTTCAGAATTCACTCTCCATGATGTTTTTTTTTCTCTTCAGATTATTCAATGCAAATATTTTCTCCACAAATATGCAAAGTCATTGGGTCCGAGGACTCCCTTTAATTAAAAATTTTTGACAACCCCTTTAAACCAGTTTATTTCTTATGATTTTTTTGCCTTAAAATATGTTTTTGCCTTAAATATGTTTTTGCCTTAAAATATAGGCATATAGAAAATAAGTATACATTATGTTAAAATCATACAGTTATATGTCATGTTTCTTTACAAATCATGAATATTTTTGTGTTGCAAAATCCCATAGTTATATGAGTACTTTGATAACCAAGAATATGGTACCTCAATCTGGAAGAAAAGGTACAATCCTTCCTTACTTTGCCACAAAATTTTCTTAAAAAATGAAAATAGCAATAAATTTTCAGATCAAGATATTAGCACAGATACAATTTAATCCTGCATTTCCTTAACATTCAATAAAAATATATAAAATAACCTAGTATACAAAGTATAACTTTTCTAAAATAGTTCATTGTCTATACTATCAAGATATTAGGAAGAAGGTGAAGTACTACTGAAATACTAACAAGGTATTCCTGTACCACAGCAAAAGACATGCATACGCATCAATACTAACTATCAAATGTGACTAGAAACTGATCCATATGCATCGCTGTACTCTTCACTTCCTATTTCCCCTTTACTGCCAACTGAAGGAACACATGCTCATATATTATTTCTCAGAGATGGTTTAACAATTCCATATACATATGGAATTAAAATTAATTCTTATTCTCCTGAAGTTGAGACTCATATAAAAAAAATCTGTAGCACTGCACTGTAGCACTGTGCTACTGTTGTTCATCGATTTGCTCAAGTGGGCACCAGTAATGTCTCCATTGTGAGACTTGTTGTTACTGTTTTTGGCATATCAAATACATCACAGGTAGCTTTCCAGGCTCTGCCGTGCGGGTGGGATACTCTCAGTAGCTTGCCGGGCTTGCTGAGAGGGATGGAAGAATCGAACATGCATTGGCCACATGCAAGGCAAACCCCCTACCCATTGTGCTTCGCTCCAGTCCGTTTTATAAAAATAAAATGTTAGAATGATAACCTCTCAGTATCTGTATTGCAAACCATAATGCCCATAAAGAAAGAGAGAGAGAGAAGGGGGGGAGGGGGGAACGGGGTAGCACCTTCCATAGAGCCAGACTGGTGGGGTGGGTGCCAGGAGAGAAACATTGGTGGTGGGAAACGTACATTAGTAGAGGGATGGGTGTCAGGATGCTGTTCTACTGAAACTCGACCGTGAATAGCTTTGTAACTATCTCATGGTGATTCAATAATAATAATAATAATAATGATAATTAAAAATATCAACAGCCAGGAACCAGAGACTCTAAAACCACGCTCCCAGAAGAGTACAAGGCAGAGTCTCCTGCCCCCGCGCCTGAATGTCCTCACTGGGGTCCCTTGGAGGAGGGCGGATTGAGTTTCCCTCTCTGCCTTGAGCAGAGCCCTGACAGTTGAAAACCTCCGGGACTCAGCCAAAGCCATGCTGAGACCACTCTCCACAAGCTTGAACAAGGAACCGGCAGAGGAACCCAGATGTGTGGGACCCGGGGCTGAGATCTCCAAGCCTGTTCGGTTTGAGACTGGGCCTCCTCCACCCAGCTCCCCCACCTTCCAGTAGCTCGACAGTTACACCCACCAACTGCTGTGTAACCCCAACAACGGCCAGGATCCAGAGACTCTAAAACCAAGTTCTTGGAAGCATGTGGCCACATTTGCGGCTGCACAACCTCTTATTCTCTAGTTCTCACTCTTAGAGAACCTGGCAGGCTACTGAGACTATCATACCTGCCCATATGCCTGACTAGGAACACGTGTAAAGGTGATTGAAGGCTGCTCCAAAAGCTTCCATCCCTCTTGGAGAACCTGGCAAGCTATCGAGAATATCCCGCCTGCATGCAGAGCCTGACAAGCTAACCGTGGCGTACTTGATATGTCAAAAACAGTAACAATGAATGGTCCTCATTCCCCTGATCCTGAAGGAGCCCCCAATATGTCATCGGGCTACACTAGCACGTGACTGGGACGAATGGAGACGTTACTCGAGCAAATAGATGAACAACGGGGTGATAGTGACAGTGATAGTGATCGGTCACAGTCCTCCCATTGTTCATCAGTTTGCTCGAGCAGGCCCAGTAACGTCTCCATCAGAGACTTGTTGTTACTGTGTTTGGCATATCAAATACGTCACCGGGAGCTCTCGGTAGCTTGCCGGGTTATCCGAGAGGGGCGGAGGAATTGAACTCAGGTCGGCCATGTTGGCCGCTTGTAAGGCAAATGCCCTACTGCTGTGCTATTGCTCCAGCGATAGTGAAAAAAAAAGTAAAATGTTAGCACATAATTTTCAGATAACAAATTTACATCTTTCAGGTTTACTCATTTTTCTTCATCCTATTCTTTTCCACATTCCTGGGCTCCTTTAGCTTTGGGTTCTGTGGTATTGTTGACTTCTTCTTAGATTTGGCCACTGTAAAACATTAGTTCTATGCCATAAGCAGGAAGATGAGTTTGGTCTAGGTTTGCTATTTGCGAATTTACTCCTTCTACAAAAGTTGTACCTCCGTAAGCTAAACTTCTCTGTACAGGCTCTTTCTCCAGGTAAAGATGATAGACCCTCATAATAGCTGGTGAAGTTCTGTTGTAGGTATGTCTAGCTTAAGAATGCTACTGTCTTCTCTGGGCTGGAGCAATCACACAGTGGGTAGGGCGTTTGCCTTGCATACGGCTGACCCTGGTTCGATTCCTCCGTCCCTCTCGGAGAGCCGGCAAGCTACAGAGATTATACCGCTGTTTTCTTTGGCATATTTTTATATGCCAAAAACAGTAATAAGAAGTCTCACAATGGAGATATTACTGGTGCCTGCTCAAGCAAATCAATGAACAACGGAAGGACAATGCTACAGTGCAGTGCTACTGTCTCCTCTAGTTTCCCTTAACTTTTATATTTACATATAATATATTTCGGTTTCCCACTTATTATAAATAGTTCCCTATGAAACTATTTTAAAAATGGCTCTCATTGTATCATGGATTTTCTGTGAGTACTGGCATTGACAAAATATTTAAACACTGTCTACTAATATTGATTTGATGTCTCAATTTTATTTTATTTAATGTAATGATTTTTGAGGATTAAGTAAAATAATGCATCTCAATTTAATCTGTCTCAATTAGTTTGAAGTCTTGATTTAGTGTATTCAAAATATAAGTATGTACATTTAGGATTTGAAGATAAGAAAGGAACTAATTTTATGTTATTTTATATAGGCTTTAATTTTTTGTATATTAAATAATTAATCATCATTTAACAGACACAAGACTTTAACTGCATAAAGACTTTGATCTCTGCTAAAAAATTTAAGATATTATTTCTTCTCTTTAATTTTTCAACTGTAGCACTGTAGCACTTTCCTCCCATTGTTCATCTATTGGCTCGAGCAGGCACCAGTAACATCTCGCAACAAATTGTGAGACTTGTTACTGTTTTTGGCATATTGAATATGTCATGGGTAGCTTTCCCGACTTTGTCGTGTGGGTGATATTAATGCAAATATTAACATACATCTAATGCAAAATGAGAAAGGAAGGAAAATATATTAACTCTCAAAAGACCATTTAAATTCACATTAAATGTTATGTGAACTGATTCTTAAAGTTCAAATCAGAACTTTAAGAATAAGTTCAAATGACTCCTTGAAGAATCATTTGGAATAAGATCAAGTATATAGGTCTTTTTTAATGGTAGTCAAAATTAAGGAAAGATGAGCAAAGGGATATGAAGATATATATTAGAAATATCCTAGGAAAAAAGAGAGAGAAATAAGATGATGATGTGTACAGCAATTCCACTTCTTTGTTTATACCCAACATACCCCAAAATGATTTTGTGAAAAATACTACTTGTAAATTTACCTTCATTTCAGTGCTATTTACAGTAGCCAATATTTGGAGACAACCAAGAACAAATGAGAAGAAAAAGAAACTGTGATGTAATGCACAATGGAATACTCATGGCTACAGAAAAATAAAATTAATGAATGCAATTTGCTACTATGTCAATGGAACTAGAGATATTATGCTGGATAAAGTTAAAAAGGGGGGGGGGCAAATACAGAATCTCTCATATAGAATATAAAGAAACTTAGTATGAATAACAAATATCCCACAGCAACAGACCTTAGGAGTTGTCCTGCAGGAGTTCCTGCAAGTTTGCCAAGAGGGTGTAGGAGTTGGGATGATGTTTGGGGTTTGGAACAACCTTGGTAGAGGGCCACCGACACTTTAGTGGTGAGTGTGGTATTGGAGCACCGTATTCCTGAAAGAATTGTATAACACAGTAAGTAAATATCTATTGAAAAAAGAGACAGTAGAGAAAGAATAAGAGAGAAATATGGATAAATAGAGAAATTAAAAAAAGGGAAAAGAAAGAAATCAAACGGAAGAAAGGAAGGAAGTAGGTGAGGCAGGCAGGTAGGCAGGGAGAGGCCTGCCCTGGCAATGGAATTCCTGGGAATCAATAAAACCAACTATCTGTAAAAACCTACTTAGTGGACACAGAAACTAAGGCCTGATTCAGCCAAAGAGAAGGACTACATGGAGGGCGGGATCCACAGATCCCGAAGGAAAAAAAAAAAAACAGGTTCCAAAAAGAGCCGAGATCATCGGGAAGTCCCAGATGGGGTAGGTACTGCATCCCGCCTCCCCCAGATGGAACCCCGGTGACCAGAAGCCTCTACAAGCACAGCTCGAGTATGTGGGAACTAGGAATTTTCCTCAAAACTGCTGGGACTACAACTCCCAGGTAACCTCAGATTCCGGAAGTCACGCCCACAGCCCGCCCCTCAGCGCCATCTTTACAGCATTCAGCCGAAGAGAAGTACTACATGGAGGGCGGGATCCACAGATCCCGAAGGAAAAAAAAGAAAAAAAACAGGTTCCAAAAAGAGCCGAGATCATCGGGAAGTCCCAGATGGGGTAGGTACTGCATCCCGCCTCCCCCAGATGGAACCCCGGTGACTAGAAGCCTCTACAAGCACAGCTCGAGTATGCGGGAACTAGGACTTTTCCTCCAAACCGCGCGGCCGCTTATGCGGCCGCGCGACGGCTCTCTATATATAAAGTGATCCATGGGAAGTAAACCACCCAACTTTTCTCTCTGAAAATCATAGTTAAGTTTGGAGCACGGCCACAGTCCCAGAAACACAAGGACTTAATGCATAACCCAGCAGCTTGGAGCAGAAAAGTGAACGGGCTATGCGTTAATCCAGGCCATCATGTCTGTCCAGAGGGGAAAGGGTGTTGCCCCATTCGCCCTCTCTTCTCTGGAAAGAAGGATGGCGGCCGCATGGGGGCCTTGTGGACAGCAGGCATGAGCCGGGGGAGTGGGGGCGACTAAAACCTCATGGGAAGGGGGGCGTTCCGGTCCGTCCTTCACGCCCTACCAAGGTCACCAGTTGCCTCCCCACGAGCGGCTCTCCAGCACGACCACAGCCCCAGAAGCACAAGGACTTAATGCAGAACCCAACAGCTTGGAGCAGAAAAGTGAAAGGACTATGCGTTAATCCAGGCCATCATGTCTGCCCGGAGGGGAAAGGGTGTTGGTCCCTTCCGCCCTCCTCCCTCTGGAAAGAAAGATGGCGGTCACATGGGAGCCTTGTGGACAGCAGGTATGAGCCGGGGGAGTGGGGGTGACTAAAACCTCATGGGAAGGGGGGCGTTTTGGTCCTCCCCTTCACGCCCTACCGAGGCCACCAGTTGCCCCCCACTAGCGGCTCTCCAGCACGGCCACGACTCCAGAGCACAGAAACCAATTTCTTAACTATCTGAGTTTCAGTAGAAATACTTCCAGGGTCAATAAGTAAAATAGCAGAAATCCAAAACCAACATTTAATTCTTGAACCCAGCTGTAGAAAGCAAATCACTTCACAATGCTTTTTCAGCATGTCTGATTTGGGGGTGGGGGGACTCTAAATAATAGTGGTGAATCTTTTATTGAAACAATGAATCTAATCAAAGCAGATAGAGTGTTAACTAGAATTCATCTGCCTCACAGGGACTGGGAGGGGTGGGGATGGGGTTTTATTGGGGTTCTTCATGGTAAAAAATAAGTATTGGTAAAGGGAAATGTGTTTGATATTTGCATGACTGAGACCTAAACCTGAAAGCTTTGTAACCTTTCCCACGGTGATTCAATAAATAAATAAATATATAAATTAAAAAGAAAAAAGATACTAAGGCCTGACAAGACCTTTTTCTGGACCCAGTACAGACCCCACTCTGAACAAAGCTCCAGAAGTAATAAAAAAAGCTCCAGCTAGAACAAAAGCTGGGCAAGGAATTTCAAAAAGACCATCAACTATTCCCAGCTCTACCCACTAGGCAATCATCATAGCAAGGGATTCTTACCTAGGTAGAAATCACATATGAGACAGGTTGAAAAAACCTATGAAAGCCAACTTTCATGGAACAAAGGAACCATGTGCCTGAGTTGCTTGAGCCTATGTGCTGCTTGTGTGTATGTGTCCTGTGTACATGTAGTGCCTGAACATCTGTATAGCCCTCATATCCCTTCTTGAAATATGTACTTTCATACTTCTATGTCTAATGCTGGGGTGTGTACTGGGCCTCTCTCTGCCCTTGGAAAAGCCTACATACTCTCTTCAGTGTGTTACTCTTTCTTTTCTTCCTTCCTCAAAAATTCTAGAAAACTCTTACTATTATTAATTATTATTATTATTATTATTATTATTTACTTCACTGCTCATCTCCTCCTGAAATTCTTTTCTGTGAGAAGGCAAAGAACCCAAGAAATGCCTGAGCAAGGCCTAGGACTGGCTTTCCTTTCCTGCAAAGAGCAATACCTTGTTCCAGCCTGAGTCCATGGCTCCCTCAGGAATTGGGTGGTGGGGATTAACTCCTGTGCCTGTCAGAAAAAAATGGATATCAGGTGTGGCTTGATAGCTTAACCTAGTGAGTCTGGTGGAATTTGAGGTCCATGCCATGCAGGGTCTTATTGTACACTCTATCAGTCCTAGAATTCCCAGCCAGTCCCCAGATGGCAGAGGTGTATTGGGAGTAAGAGACAGTCTCTCACTCTTGGCTTCACGTAAGTCACCCAGGGGTCCACTAGTATCAGAAGTAAGGAAGGAAGAAAAGATGGAAGGAAGGAAAGTAGAAATGGAAGAAGGAAGGAAGGAAGGAAGGAAGGAAGGAAGGAAGGAAGGAAGGGAGGGAGGGAGGGAGGGAGGGAGAGAGGGAGAGGGGAGGAATAGGTTTGAGACATCATCTGTCACACACAGGGGGATAGTGATGAGTTCTGTGAAGAAATAGAAGTTTATTGGCATGCACTCGTGGGCGGACCCTAGAGGTCCCTAGCAAGGCCGGGTAAAGGTGCGCCATGGGAGAGGCTAATAGGGATTTTAAGTTGTCTTGGGCAGGGAAACGGAACAGAGACCAGCGGAGTTTTGTTCTTGTTCTAGCCTTCTGTTATCTGTAGGAATTACGTGTGAGGTAGAATGGGATGCAGCCTGGTTGTTTTCCATTGCCAGATGGTTCATAAATCCTTCTGTCTTCTGTGCTTGGGGCAGGGTGATCTTTGATTCCGGAGTGTTGCTATCTCATCAGCCGGTTACCATTTGATCCTGAGCAAACCTTACATACCAGTGTTTTTGGTGATATAAAAGCGGGTTGCTGATATCTCTCTGGCTACTTGTGGCATAAACAGGGGTGTTGTTTCAGGGGACCATTCACTCAGGGGTGTAGTTGTCATTCTGGAGTACAGGTAGAGGAGCAATTGATTGAAGGTGGTTCTGGAGATTACCTGTACCTGCACCTGGATAAATTTTAGGTGGCAGGGTGCTAAAAGAAAAATCATATTCTGAGTGAAAACATACCCTTTTTTAAAATTAGTGGCCCTACCAATAGGGGCACAGGTCAAACAGTTAGGCTTATTAAACCCTCTACTAATTAAGCCCATTAGATTCATTTTGTAGAACTAGAATCTGATTTCTGCAGAGGGCAATTTACAAAAACATAGTTTTCTCTCCACCTTCAATTTAAATTTGCCAGATGACTTAACAAACCCTGCTTGTACTTTTGCATAAATACAGCAAGATTGGAGAACTCTCCATTTGGGATACCCTGTTATTTATGGAGAAATTCTGGGGATTGGCTACATGCATCAACAATGGTATTAATATTTCACCCTTTACCTCCTAATTGCCCAGTCCTGATCATAAGATGTGAATATCAGATCAGCATGATGAGCTGGAGGCGGCCTTGAGCCTGCAGGGTGAGCTGGAAGTGGCCTTGGGACTCTCACTTTCTGTAGGAGTGTCCTGGCAGAAAGGAGTCCATCTCATCCCTTCTTTAGGGCTGGAAGAGATTCTGGTTTTCAGGTTTTTCTTGATGCTGGAAGCAAGGCCCATGCTAGATCAGTCATTGCAGATGTGCAGATTCCTCACTTTCAAAAGGAGAGACCATTTTCATTTCTTTCTTGAGCCAGCCTGTCTCTATGGTTTGTCGGGTACTGAAGTTTGTAGGGTACTGATAACAATACCCGTATTAATACTAGACCTACTCCTGTTATTTAATTGATCCTGCTGATTCTGTTTTCCTGAAAGAGGGCTTTGGGACTCCCATAGCTGGTTTTTGGAATTCCTCTATGTATGGGGGTCAACCCTAGGACAGAGAGAAAAGACTTTTTATCTGAATTTGTGCAATCAAGATAGTGCCATGTAACATCAAAAACTGAAGGGGCAAGGAAGAGACAAGTAGGTGGTATACCTTACTCACAATGAGATGCAATATGCTCACTTGCTGTAGAGGTAGAGCATACACTTGTTTAATTCCTCATGTTTTAGTACATCATATTTAATTCATTAGTCCCATGATGAAAGCCTTGATTTCCTATAACTTTTTAAAGGTCCAATTATCTAAGAGCAGGAGTAACAGGAGTGCAGACAATGTCAAACATCTTCTTTTAGATCTTGCCAAAAAGGTATTAGAACAATTCTGCAGTTATATTTAAAAAGTTCTTATGACAATTCAGTTTGATAATATAATATAATGTCCCAAGAAATTTGGAAATAAGTTGCTGATCATTATCTCATTTACCATAACAAAACTGTACTTTGCCATCCTATTTAAAAATCATTATATCAGTCCTATACATGTCCAAATGGTTTACCATATTCACAAGATCTTATAACATATATTACATTTGGCAAGAGTTCACTTCATATTAGGAATTAACCAGAAAATATATAAGAAGTTTTGTCTTTAAAATTCCCATTTTTATGAAAACACAGATATTACAGAGTTAATACATTCAAAAAGATTACCATGAAACAGTAAGGATATCACACTTCTAGATAAAGCTCTCTTAAGGTAAAGACTAGGTTGATACTAGGTGACAAGGTTTACATGAAATAAAGTTATCTTAATAAATTATTTAAGTTGAAGCAGCTCTTTGTAGCAGCAGCTGAGTTTTTAAAACTGTCTATTTTTTCCCCCTCCAGTCTCATATCAGTAAGAATTCCTGGATTCTCCTTCTGGAAAGGAGGGGTGAGATAAGGGAACTTTGTGCAGTTTAACTAATTAACAGTGTTTTTCTTACCTCAGTTATTTTGAATCACGTGTTATCTAGGTCAGATATTTTACCATTTCCACCTAGAAAAAATCAAATACATGCTTTCAGACACAGGAAAAGGCCCTTGGTGGAACCCATATTTTGGGGTGTTAGGATTTAGGCTAATCTTAGAGCAACTAAAACTTAAATCAAGCCAATATGACAAATGATTAAGGTTCTGTCATCTTTCAGTAAGATATTCCACTCTACTCGATCTATGTAATGCTATTTCCATAGAGGATTTGCTATGGTCATAGATCAAAAGAGTGCTGTTAGCACTCTTTACAATGCCAGAAACTGGAAGAAACCTGAATACCCAAGAACAGATGACTGGTTAAAGAAACTTTGGTACATCTACACAATGGAGTACTATGTAGCTGTTAGAAAAGACGAAGTCATGAAATTTACATACAAGTGGTACAATATGGAAAGTATCATGCTAAGCGAAATGAGTCAGAAAGAGAGGGATAGACATAGAAAGATTGCATTCATCTGGGGGATATAAAGTAACAAAGTATGAGATTAATACCCAAGAATAGCTGAGATCAGCACCAGGAGGATTACTCCATAACTTAGAGGCCAGCCGGGTATCCTAGAGGAAAGGGCAGTTCAGATAGAGAAGGGAGAACCAAATAAAGAATGTTTGGAGGATCCTCCCAGGAGGGGAGATGCATGTCGAAAGTAGACTATGGACTGAACATGTTTGCCACTCAATGCCTCTTTTGCAGACCACAACACCCAAAAGGAGAGAGAGAACACAGGGGATTGCCCTGCCACAGAGGCAGGGGGGGATGGGGGGATGGGGGGTGGGAGGGATATTATCCATGGTGGTGAAAAATGGGCACTGGTGGAGGGATGAGTATCTGATCATTGTATAATTGAAACCCAAGCACAAAAAATTGTAAATCTGCAACTGTAAAAAAAAATAAATAAAAAAATAAAATTAAAAAAAAAAGAGTGCTGTTAAAGCTTAAAAAGGTAGACTAGATAGCTAAAACAACAGTGCCACCTTCATCTGGTTTTAGAATACCCACGTCATTCATTCAAGGTTCAATTTTTTTTGTTTTGTTTTGTTTTTATGTGAGAATGTTTCCCATAAAGTTCTTACATACTGAAAAATTATTTATACTATTTTAATAATAATATGTTATTTTCATGTGCTGGGCAGGTTAGCTACATAAACTGAAAAAAAAAAGCTAATTGGTGTCATTTCCCACATTTTCCACCCAATTATCCATATTCAGAAGCCACTGAAACCAAAATGGCTGTTCCTAGCCTCTTGAATGTTTTAAAGTGGTTCACTTTTTCTTCAGTAAGTAGTGCTGACGCTGGTCTAGAATTCCAGTAGAAGAATCTGGTATATTTTTTAACACTGGTAGCACAAAGTTTTGCAACCAATTTTATCACTCTTGAAACCTATGTTTTAAATGAAATCATTACTCTTTGAACCTGTTTTAATGTAAAATTATTTCAACTCACAAGATTTTCTAGGTCAGATATTCTAATAATTCAATGCAGAAAGAAAACAAATATGTACATTTAGACATACCAGCATAAGAAAACCTTTGTACTATCAATTTTTATGAAACACAAGAATGCCTTCTTTGACTTAATTTCTGCAGTACTCTTTCAAAAGCATTAAATCAGTTCTATAGATGTCCAAATGGTTTTAAGATGCTCACAATTAGAGGTCAAACTACCTATATTGGGCTGGAGCGATAGCACAGCAGTAAGGCGCGCAGCCAGCCTAGCTGAGCCAGGTTCAATTCCTCCGCCCCCTCTTGGAGAGCCTGGCAAGCTACAGAGAGTATCTTGCCGGCGCAGCAAAGCTACCCACAACATATTCAATATGCCAAAGACAGTAACAACAAGTCCCCCCAAAATGGAGACGTTACTGGGCCCGCTTGAGCAAATTGATGAACAACGGGGAGGACAGTGACAGTGACAGATCACCTATATTACACTTGGTGAAAGTTCAGCCCACATTAGGAATTTACCAAAAACATATAAAAAAGTTTCATTTTTAGATTTTCAATTTCTAGAAATGGGTTTAAAACACTGGAAAAGGCTGTAATTTTTAGCTTTCCTAGTACGTGGCTGGCAGCTTTTCAGTGAACCTGGAAGAACAAAAGGGTTCCAGGTTGTGGCGATGGGGAGGGGTCAGATCTGGAATCTGGGAGGGAGCTGTGGGAGCAGAGGTAGACAGAAATGCAAAGGGAGAGGGAATGGAGAGCAATGCAGTGGGATAGGTCGGGTCTCTGAGGGAGCTGACTGAGGCTCACCAGCGAAAAGGGGAGTCGGGAAGCCCAGGGAAGCAGACAGGAGGGGCAACTTCCCAAGGATCAGGGAAGCCAGCTGGGAGAAGGGGCAGCAGAGAGGGGAAAACGGGCGGTAACAAGTGTCATGAGTAAAAAGAGAACTTGGAAAGTGAGATAAATTCAAGGAGAGAGAAAAGAGAAAGACACAGGAGCGAGAGAGAGAGAGAGAGAGAGAGAGAGAGAGAGAGAGAGAGAGAGAGAGAGAGAGAGAGAGAGAGAGGGGAAAGAAAGAAAGAAACCTGGTTGCAAGGTATTTTTTCCTACCAGTCCATGCCTGGCATTTTGGAGGACCACTAAGGTTCTATAGTAGAAGGTTCCATTTTCAGGCCACTGAAAACCTTTCATCCAGGAATATTGAGGACAAACATTACTGAAATGTATCAGACGTTCGGGTTAGATCAAGTGTCTGCAGAAGTCACCCAAGAAGGGTGATGGGTTTAAGGTTTGATTTTAGGTTTCCCATCTGAATCTGTCCATGACCAAGTCACGGAAGGTAAAGGAAATAACAGAAGTTCAACCGAGTACTGATGTCTCAAGTAATGTTCAATACTCCCAGAAAATGGCGGTGATTGGAGAGGGAAAGAACATCATTTTAAACGTCTCTCACCAAAACAAACAAACAAACAAACAAAAAAAACAAAAAAACAAACAGAAGAGAGGAGCAACCAGATACCCTGGTCGCCCGTTTCTCTGATGAAGGCTTACCCTGACTCTAGCTCAAGATTTCCGCAATTCGTGAGTGAGGAGTTCATTGGACAAAAACATACGGAGGGACCTTATTTAAACTTACCGAGGCCAGGTTAAGAATCCAGGAAGTGGTGGTTATTGAAGTGTGGCCCAGGGTGAGAAAAGGAAAGAATGTCTGTGGCTGGAATAAGGGCCGGGTTTCAGCCACCATGGTCATAGGTTGGAGACCTCATCGCAGAGAGGGACAGAGATGAGAAAAGAAATCAGAAAAATTTATTGTGGTGCACTCCTTAGTGGACCCTACCAGTCCCAGGTGAGACACTAAGGTAAAGGTAAAGGCCCTTCCGTTGATCATCGATTTGCTCTAGCGGGCCCAGTAACGTCACCATTGTGACAATTGTCACTGTGTTTTGGCATATCGAATATGTCACGGGTAGCTTGCCAGGCTTTGCCGTGTGGGAGAGATACTCTTGGTAGCTTGCTGGGCTCTCTGAGAGGGGCAGAGGAATTGAACTCTAGTCAGCCATGTTGGCTGCTTGCAAGGCAAATGCCCTACCTGCTGTGCTATCGCTCCAGCCCCTGCTTCTATCTATGGCAGAAAATTTCCCCCATACTCTCTCTCTACTTTGGGCATTATGTTTTGCAATACAGATACTGAGAGATACAGATACTTTTGGTCCTTTATCTACTTTCAGTACACATCTCCAATTTCAAACGATCCTTTCAACCATCATTGACTTAGTGATCCCTTCTCTGTTCCAGCTGCCTTCTCCCCCAGATCATGAGACAGGCTACCAACCACAGAGCAATATTCCTGGCCCTTGTGTCTACTGTCCTTACTGTCAGTCAGGGTGATCTTTTATCCTGGGAGTGTGTCTATTTCATCAGCCAGTCACCATCTGGTCCCAAACAAATCTTATAGAAAGAAAGAAGGAAAGTTTGGTAGCATCACATGAACAAGCTTAAGACTAAGCATGCTGAATAAGTATAAACTGATCATTCCAGTTATTCCAGTTTATGCTAGAAAACTGTCTTCAATTACTCAGTCTCTCACAACCTGTTACATAAATATGTGCAAGCCCTGTCAGGCCAAGATCTGAGAACCACTGACAAACTTGTGATCAGCAGTTAATGGTTATTTTATGTCATTCGGTTTGGAGAACTTTTTAATGCAAATTATGTAATTGGTACATGGAGAATTTTTGCAGGAAAAATTTTAAAAAGTGATGATAAAAGGCAACATACTAGAGAAAGAAAAAATGTGGAAATTTGTTGGAGGTCTTATATTTATTTTCTTACTGTTTTTATTGTGCATGTGTAATGGGTTCGGATATGTGTGGTAGAGAGAAGAGCAATCAAATGGAAAAATAGATGAAAAACTCAGTTCAAGAAGATGATTGTGGTAACATAGGAAAATGTACATTTAAATGCACAGATCATTAGAATATTCTAGTAAAGAAATAGATTATTTTTCTTAAAAATATGAGAAAATGGCAGATACTTACATAAAAGATGAGATTGCAAGGAGGCATATTGAATGATGCTATGTTTTTTTCAATAAAGCAGTAAAATAATCTGTTGATTAAGTCATATTATTTTCTGATCTGATTGTAAAGTTTCAAATAATGATGAAATGTAATTAAAATTGAATCTATTGAAGGTAAAGGAAAGGATGGTTAAGTGATTCTGAATGCTCATGTGGAATCATATTGCACAAGAAAACTTACTGTTTCTAAAGTTAGAATTCACGAAGTGGCTTTATCTGTAAATAAATTTTGATTATTTCTTTGTTACAGCTCTTGAATTAGAACTGGAGTATGTATATACAATGTAAATATTTAACATCTTGGAAATGTATAGGTGTATGGGAGCAACAAAGTGGAGACTTTTCAAACAAGATTAACATTTTGTTTTGAAATACAAAATATTGATTAAGAACATTAAGAAAACAATTCTCTCATTTATGTTTACCTTGCTTTGCATCATTATTGTGAGGTTGATGATAAAACTGTCCTTGGTCCTTTATGCAGAGATAAAGTTATTTTACAATCTGCAGGACGATGATCAGAGCAGGGTGTAAAGGGAGAGGATAAAGTGGAGAAAATTTATATAAGAAAGGAAGACAAGTGTTTTCACTTTTTATGGTAGTCTCACTATTCGTTGTTTAACCAATGGTCATAAAAATCAACTGGACTCAAATTTCTACTTATTATACAGTAACATGTACTCATACAATTACTGAGAAAATAAAATTAGATGAATGTAAAAGGAAGAGCACTAAAAATCCATATAAGTATAGTAGACTTACTAAATATAAAGGCAATAATATTTAAGATCATTTGTATCACTTGTCATCCCGTTGCTCATCTTATTTGCTTGAGCAGGCGCTGGTCCCTGTTGTGTGCTAGTGTAGCCCATTTGTCCCTGTCATATGCTAGTGTAGCCCAATGGCATCTGCTCGCTCCAGGAACACAAAGAGCCTCAAGCCTTTTGTTCAGGGTTTTGTGAAGAAGTATGACCATCTCATAGGTGGGCAGCCACCAGTTCTTCTGACATCCCATGGAATCAAGTTGGTAATAGCTCTAGTCTAGTAGTCGTTGTCTCTGAATTGCATTATGTGTCCGGCCCATCTGATTTTCGATGTGTTGGCAAACGAGACAGCATCCCTGATCTTTGATCGTCAACACAGGTCAGATTCCTCCAGATTCCTTCTTTCACTTGAGTGAAGCATGATACTCCAACATAGCTTTTTCGATTCCTCTTTGGGATACCCAAATAGCGTTCTTGTCCTGTTTTCATAGGGCCCAGGTCTCTGAGGCATATATTAGTGCAGGAAGAGTGGTGTAGTCGAAAAGATGTGTTATGAGCCAGAGGTTCTTTTTCCTCTTAGCTATTTCTTTGAAGCTCTTGAAGGCATTCCACACAGCTCTCTTCCTCCTGCGCAGCTCAGGTGCCAGGTCATTTGTTATGTTGAGTTCTCGACCTAGGTACACATAACTGCTGCATTTGGAGATGTTCGTTCCAGTGAGAGCAAATGGAACATCAAGAACTAGTCTGTTTCGAATTAACATTGTCTACGTGAGATTCAGCTGCAGTCCAACCTTTCCACACTCACAGTTGAAGTCAGCCAGCATTTGTACAGCTTGGCTAATGTTTGGTGTTTTTAAGAACAATGTCATCAGCAAAGCAGAGGTGATGTAGTTGCCAACCGTCTATCTTCACTCCCATTCCTTCCCATTTCAGTCGTCACATGATGTTCTCAAGGGTGGTACTGAAGAGTTTTGGTGAAATGGTATAGCCCTATTGAACCCCTCTCTTTACATCGATGGTCACTTCCTTGTATAATGGTGAGATCCTGGTGGTAAATCCATAATACAGCTTGCAGAGGATCCTGATGTACTGAGTTTGAATGCCCTCTTTTTCTTTTCTTTTCTTTTTTTTTTTATTAGTGAAACACCATGAGGTACAGTTGTAGATTTACAATTTTTTGTGCTTGGGTTTCGATTATACAATGATCAGATACCCATCCCTCCACCAGTGCCCATTTTCCACCACCATGGATAATATCCCCCCACCCCCATCCCCCCATCCCCCCCGTCTCTGTGGCAGGGCAATCCCCTGTGTTCTCTCTCTCCTTTTGGGTGTTGTGGTCTGCAAAAGAGGCATTGAGTGGCAAACATGTTCAGTCCATAGTCTACTTTCGACATGCATCTCCCCTCCTGGGAGGATCCTCCAAACATCCTTTATTTGGTGCTCCCTTCTCTATCTGAACTGCCCTTTCCTCTAGGATACCCGGCTAGCCTCTAAGTTATGGAGTAATCCTCCTGGTGCTGATCTCAGCTATTCTTGGGTATTAATCTCCTATTTTGTTACTTTATGTGCCCCAGATGAATGCAATCTTTCTATGTCTATCCCTCTCTTTCTGACTCATTTCGCTTAGCATGATACTTTCCATATTGTACCATTTGTATGTAAATTTCATGACTTCATCTTTTCTAACAGCTACATAGTACTCCATTGTGTAGATGTACCAAAGTTTTTTAACCAGTCATCTGTTCTCAAAAAATTAGAAATTGAGCTCCCATTTGACCCAGCAATACCACTCCTGGGAATATATCCCAGAGAGGCAAAAATGTATAGTCGAAGTGACATCTGCACTTGTTTGTTCATTGCAGCACTCTTTACAATAGTCAGAAACTGGAAGAAACCTGAATGCCCAAGAACAGATGACTGGTTAAAGAAACTTTGGTACATTTACACAATGGAGTACTATGTAGCTGTTAGAAAAGATGAAGTCATGAAATTTACATACAAGTGGTACAACATGGAAAGTATCATGCTAAGCGAAATGAATGCCCTATTTTTCTAGGGCTTCGATAACCGCTTCAGATTTTTCACGTGTTCAGGTCTGACCTTGTCTGGACCAGGTGCTATACGCCTCTTTACTGACAAAATGGCGTGTCGGATTTTGGAAGGAAGAACATTGGGAACGACATATTCATTATGCAGAATTTGGTATGTGGGCAGATGGACGTGGCTATCAAAGAGATCCATTGGGAGACTCTCATTTAGATTCAGCCTTCTGGAACTATGAGTTTCCATGGATGGTCTTAGCTAACATGATGAACTCAGAGAGTCTCTCACCCTGTTCATTCCATTCTAGGCTGTGGGTCCCAATGTGGAGTTCTTTGGGCGACCTTCTCAGTCCTATCTAAAATCATCAACAATGACCTTGTAGAAGGTGTGGTCTTCTTTATAGAATTTCTCCAGCTCCATGTAGAACTCCCCAATTTTCTTCTTCGTCATAGTTGGATGTTTGTGCGTAGACAACAAAGATAGAAACTGCAGGCAATGAGCCACATTTATTCAAACATAAGTGTCTGATTCAGGTTGTTAGGCATTCAAATGAATTAATGCTCATGGGTAAGTTCCTGTTGACGAGGACACCAATACCACTGATGCCTCTACTTTCGCATATTCTTAGGAACAGTTCTTCTGCAGTGTCAAAAACAGCGTGATGCGAGATGCATGCTGAAAGTAGACTACAGACCAAACACGATGGCCACTCAGTACTTCCATTGAAAACTACATGACCCTGAAGGAAAGAGTGAGCAAAAGGGAATTCCATACCACAGAGGCGGGGTGGGGTGGGAAGGGGTTGGTTTGTGGGGTTGGGAGGGCTACTAGGATCATTGGTGGTGGAGAATGAGCACTGATGGAGGGATGGGTGGGTACTAGATCACTGTATAAATGAAACGCAAGCATGAAAGTTTGTAAGTCTACAACTGTACCTCATGGTTTTTAATAATAAAAAAAAGCATGATGTGATTGATGCCATCTTGTCTAGGTCAGTCCAATGACTTTGTACTTGGTCTTCTGCACTTCCAACATTAGGTCCTCGATGGATGCTTCTGATGTCAGCGTAGTGTATCTGCATTAAAAGTGAAGACAGTCATTTTAGTCATTTAGTCATTGTAGATAAGTGAGGAGTAGGAAGGTTCACCAACCTCGGTGATTCACCACCTCATCATGGCAAGGGGGTGACACCGGTGTCAACCGGCGAAAAGTGAAGCAAAAGGTGCTACCTCGAGATGCAGGCAGGTGCAGGGCTGGACTCCTTGCATAGACTGTGATGATCTGGCCAGTACTTTCTGTACGTGAGCAGTACATCCATGCACAAGGAGTGTGGCGTGTTTGTCAGCGTGCAGATCCTTACAACATGCCACCCACACAACAGAGCCTGGCAAGCTACTTGTGGCGTATTCGATATGCCAAAAACCGTAACAAAATGGGACTCATTGCCCTGACCCTGGAAGAGCCCATAATACGGCAGCATGGAGAAGGATGAACAAAGAGGCTGCTAAAATCTCAGGGCCAAACTAGGCTACCAAAATGAAGGACTAAAATATATATATTTAAGATAACTTATTAAAATTGATTTTAAAGTATACAAAATACTCTTGCTATTGTTGCTTAAAAATAACTACTCTACCTCAAAGTTATCAAAGCAAGGACTGGAGTGATAGTATAACAGGCAGGGTGTTTGCCTTGCATGTGGCCGACCCAGGTTGAATCCCGGCATCCCATATGGTCCCCTGAGCACTTCCAGGAGAAATTCCTGAGTGAAGAGCCAGTAGTAACCCCTGTGCATTGCCAGGTATGACCCAAAAAGCAAAAAAACAGGTTATCAAAGCAATAAATTCAAAATATTTGTCATAAATCAAAATAATACCCTAATGTTTCATGCCATCAAGTTCGTATATATATTTCACTCTATGTATTTCACAATTATCAAAAAAATCTAAGTAGCATTACTTCTAACCCTACTAGTCATATGTACCTTTCACTTTTATCATGTAGTGTTAATATAAGTGTTCTCTTATTCTTATTATGAAATTCAATCATTTATAATGAGAATAATTTTTGTGTTTGGGTCTACATAAATATTGATATGTATAGAGTTACTTGATTCATAATTTTTGAGTATTGGTTTGTTCTCTCTACAGTATTAGGCAGAGAAAGTAATAGTAGATTCAGTTTAGTAGTTTGTAATCTAGCAGAGACATTGAGTTTATTAATATATGATGTTATTTCGTTGATAATAATGTTAAGGATAAAATTGATTTCAACATGGTAAGATGTGAGAAATGAAAATGAAAATTCATTATGCTATTATGTAAACCTCCAATAATTTATTTTTGAAATGCAGGTAATGTATGTTCTGTGCTAAATTATTATCAATATCCTCATGAATTGAAGCCTGATCACTACTTTTGAAAGACAAGAAAGAATTGAAGGAAGATAATGAAGATTTTTTAAAATATGCATTTATATAAATCATAGTTCATTATTATTTGGTTTACAAAATGTCTCTTAAAGTCATAGTTTAGGTTACTTGATGGAAAAGTGAAAAAAAGATTAAAGAGAGGAGCACAGTAGTTGGAGAGGTGGCTGTAAATCACTGTTACCAAACGTTTCCATTTAGAAAGGTCTCTTGCCCCAATTTATTCTTTTGATTCCCAAAACCTTTCATCGATTTTTTTAATTCTAGGTATATTTTAAAAGTAAATAATAAATCATCCAATCTGTGAAAGATAGCTTGTGAACACTGATGCTGAAAACACTGGATAACCACATGCAAAAATAATAAAATTGAGACCTGAGAGAGAGAATAGTGAATAAGGTGCTTACCTTGCCAGTGACCAACCTGGGTTTAATCTTTGGCACTCGTACGTTTCCTTGAGTACTGTCAGGAGTGAACCCTGAGCATAGATTTAGGAGTAAAGTGGGTGCTACTGGGTGTTGCCCCCCAAAACAAAACAAAAGAATATTATATTAATTTTAAACCACATACAAAGTCAACTGAAAATGTTTTAAAGACTTCAAAACCTTAAAGCATAAAACCCCTAGAGAAAATTAAAAAAATAAAAGCACGAATGCTTGGTTTTAGCCTTATGAATGATTTTTCAGATGCAACAGCAAAAGCACTGACAACAAAAGCAGAACTTGACAAGTAAGATTAAAGTATAAAGATTTTGAATGGCAAAGTAATCCAACAAAATGATTAGGCCACTACAGAATGGGATAAAATATTTGCAGCCCACATTTATTATAAAGGGCTAATATGAAAAATTCTTATGGAATGCTTCAATTCAATAGCAATCAATCAACAGCTATAAAATAAACCAATTTAAAATGTGGAAAATGCTTAAATAAATATTGAATGAAGAGAAGCATAGAAAGAACCAGAAGCTTTATAAAAATATGCTCAATTTTACTATTCATCAGGGAAATGAAAATAAAAACCACAGTGACCTATCATTTCAGAGCTGCTAGCCTGTTTATTTTTAAGACAAATGAAAGATAACAAGTATCTTTAATTTAAAAAACGGAATCTTTGTTAAAATGTTTGTGGAAATGTAATAAGATCTGCTCATTTATCGAAAATAGCATAGAGATCCCTTATAATATTAAAAGTAGAATTATCACATTATTTAGCAATCCTTTTAGAATAAAATAAAATAAATTACAATCATTATCTCTCTAGTTATCTGAACTGAACTGTGTGTTCAGATAACCACCATGACCAATATTTAAGACATAGAGGCAACTTAAAAGCTTATTAACTATTAAATGATGAAGAGGATAGTATAGATAAAGATAAATAAAAATAAAGATAATAGATAATAAATAGACATAGGTATCTCACATATATGACTGAATGTAATTCAGTTACATAATGTTATTTCATTATACTATACCAATGTATAATAATGGAATGTATGTAATGAAATATAACAGCTTTAAAAATCAAGAAAATTTCATCATTTATGACAACATACTGCACTGCACTATTCTCCCGTTGATTTGCTCGAGTGGGCTGAGTAATACCTCCATTGCGAGACTTGTTACTGTGTTTGGCATATCTAATACGTCACGGGTAGCTTGCCAGGCTTTGCTGTGCGGATGAGGTACTCTTGGTAGCTTGCCGGGTTCTCTGAGAGGGGCGAAGGAATCGAACCTGGGCCAACCGGGTCGGCCACGTGCGAGCAAACGCCTTACCCACTGTGCTATCACTCCAGCCCATGACAACATAGATAAACCAAAAAAAATTATACTAATAAAATAATAAAGTCATAGAAGAACAAATGCTATAAAATATTATTAAAAGGGTCATACTTAGAGCACCATAGATCAGATCAGAATGCTGGTTGCTAGGGTTTGGAAGGAGGCAGAAATAGGAAATTATTAAATGGTACAGAATTTTATTTTTCAAAATAAACAAATCTTAGAAATTGACTCTGTAAAATGCTGACTATAATAACAGTACTATAAGGGCTAGAGCGATAGCACAGTGGTAGGGCGTTTGCCTTGCACGCAGCCAACATGGCCGACTGGAGTTCGATTCCTCTGCCCCTCTCGGAGAGGCCGGCAAGCTACCGAGAGTATCTCGCCCGCACGGCAGAGCCTGGCAAGCTCCCCGTGACGTATTTGATATGCCAAACAGAGTAACAACAAAGTCTCCAATGGAGACGTTACTGGGCCCCTCGAGCAAATTGACGAACAACGGGAGGGCCTTTACCTTTACCTAAGAGGGTGGAGCTTATGTTGTGTGCTATCACAAATAGGTCAGTAGTAAACTTTTGAAAGTTAGGGATAAGTTTATGAAATAAGTTCTGATGATAACTTTAAAGGTTTACACTAATTTCCAACTTTACTACATTATGTATGTTAGGTATGTCTAGATTTTTGTAGTATCATACATTTTAAAGTAATTTTTCATAAAGTTCTTGCTCTAATAGATGGGAACAATGTTAGTTTCTTGATTCTGAGTTTCTCCAGGCAAGAATAACATCTTATTTATCTTGTAAGCATGTAAAATATTACAAGTAATAAAAATATTTTTGAATTTTGTAAAAAAAGAAGTTAAGCTTTCCAAACTTCATTTTATCTTTTTTTTTTTTTAAATGTATTTTAAAAGGTTGAGAGAAGTTTCATAGGGATGTATCTAATTGTTTGGCAATAATCTGTGGTCCTTCAAAAATAGGTCTAATTATCATTATGTAGGCAGGGAAACTTAGATGGCAATTTGTAATTTTTAGCAGCTTTTTTCTTGCAGCATTTTAAAGTTGCTGCAGCAGGTGGTAAAATACAAAATCGTATTTATTTGAATTGAAATATTTAAAATACTTTATTATGGAATTACTAAGTAGAATTCAGGGGAAATAAATGTGCCTCTCTGTTTATGTTGGTTAAGATTCCCATTTATTCCCACAAAATGGTGATTTGGATTTTACCAACTGTCCTTTCAAATATATTTGCATCTTAAATTGTAATTCACTTACAGATATAGTTTACTACTATACTAGTTAATATAGTAACTATAGCAGCTACTAGTCAGTGGTGACTGTTGTATATTTGAGTAGTCTCAATTGAAATGTGCTATAAGGGTAAAGTATACATTGAATTTAGAATACTTGGAAAAATAAAACATTACAATGATAATTTTATGTTAATTACTTTTTATATTTTAAATATTTTGATATGGTGGACTAAATTAAATTTCTTACTAGAATCTATACTCTGCCCACCCGCCCGCCCTCCTCCCTCCCTCCCTCCCTTCCTTCCTTCCTTCCTTCCTTCCTTCCTTCCTGGGCATACCCAGCTGTGCTTAGGAATGCCATAGATTGAAACTGTGTCAGCTGCATTCAATGTTAGTACCTTACTGATTGTGATATTTCTCTGTTTCTCTTTTACTCTCTACTTGTGGCTACAAGAAAATTTAAAAGCACACATGTGTCTTTCCTTATATTCCTCTTGAAAAATGCTCCCTAATATTTACAAAATAAAGTGGAACTGCATTTTTCCCTATTTAGACCACTTCTGTTATTATAGCCCTAGATATGAATGATTTTTTAAAATCCTACCTTGAGGCTAGAGAGAGAGTAGACTGGGTAGGGTGTTTGTTTTGCATGGCCTTGACCTGGGTTTTATTCTCATCTAAATACAGAGCCAGAAGTAACCTCTGAGCATCTTCTGGTGTGCCCCCAGAGCAAAAACAAACAAAAAATTATGTCCTTTAGTTTATATTTGTACTCTTGTTTACAAATTTTAAGAATTTTTCATAATCAGTTTAATAATATATATATATAAAACATGATTTTAGAACATGAATATAAACAAATGGAAGTTTATTATTTTATGTCTAGGCTTATATATTCCATTTACGAAACGATTATACCATAACATAAATTTAAGGAACTGTGTGGATAGAGTGCCTCTCTTGCATGCCTAAATCTGTGAGTTCAGTCCCAGTTACTGCCACAATCATCACATACAATTCTAGCAGCTCTACTCCCTATGATTCCTGGTACTATAAGTGATTTCCCAACAAACTGTAGCCAGACATAGAGGGATGTAATGAAACCCACAACTAGAACTATGTGAACACCATAGCCAACAAGAAGAAGGAAATGAAAGAGAATGAAGCAAAACATAGACTAGATTTAAATGCAATCACTGTCACTGTCACTGTCCTCCCATTGTTTATGGATTTGCTTGAGCAGGCCCAGTAACGTCTCCATCGTGAGACATTGTTACTGTGTTTGGCATATTGAATACGTCACGAGTAGCTTGCCAAGCTTTGCCATGTGGGCAAAAAATACAATAGTTAAGAATAAAAAAGCAAAAGAAGAATCATTATCATTCTGGCCTAATATGATTTCTGTTATTTGATGTCATTTAGATCCAACTTTTTAAAAGGAGGAAAAAAGAAAGAAAATCATTCTTGGCCTTTTGATAGAGTAAAAAAAACCTGAATCAACAATTAATAGAGGCGTTCAGAATAAGAGAAGGAACACATGGAGGGTGCGGGATCCCGGAGGAAAACAAAAAAGAAAAAACAGGTTCCAAAAAGAGCCGAGAGCACCGGCAAGTTCCAGATGGAGTAGGCGCCGCATCCCGCCTCCCCCAGATGGAACCCTGGTGACCAGAAGCCTCTACAAACACAGCTCGAGTATGCGGGAACGAGGACTTTTTCTCAAAACCTATATACAAGACATCTCTCTATATACAAAGTGATCAATGAGAAGTAAACCACCCAATCTTTCTCCCTGAAAATCAGAGTTAAGTTTGGAGCATGGCCACAGCCCCAGAAACACAAGGACTTAATGCAGAAACCAGCAGCGTGGAGCAGAAAAGTGAACGGACGATGAGTTAACCCAGGCCATCATTTCTGCCCAGAGGGGAAAGGGTGTTGCCCCATTCGCCCTCTCTTCTCTGGAAAGAAGGATGGCTGCCGCATGGGAGCCTTGTGGACAGCAGGTATGAGCCGGGGGTGTGGGGGGCGACTAAAACTTCACGAGAAGGGGGGCATTCCGGTCCGTCTTTCACGCCCTACCGAGGTCAACAGTTGCCCCCCCCCCCCCCCCGAGCGGCTCCCCAGCACGGCCACAGTCCCAGAAGCACAAGGACTTAATGCAGAACCCGGCAGCTTGGAGCAGAAAAGTGAAAGGACTATGCGTTAATCCAGGCCATCAAGTCTGCCAGAGGGGAAAGGGTATTGCCCCGTTCGCCCTCTCTTCTCTGGAAAGAAGGATGGTGGCCGCATGGGAGCCTTGTGGACAGCAGGTATGAGCCGGGGGTGTGGGGGCGACTAAAACCTCATGGGAAGGGGGGCGTTCCGGTCCGTCCTTCACGCCCTACCGAGGTCACCAGTTGCCCCCCACGAGCGGCTCTCCAGCACGGCCACAGCCCCAGAAGCACAAGGGCTTAATGCAGAACCCAGCAGCTTGGAGCAGAAAAGTGAAAGGACTATGCGTTAATCCAGGCAATCATTTCTGCCCAGAGGGGAAAGGGTGTTGCTCCCTTCCGCCCTCCTCCCTCTGGAAAGAAAGATGGCGGCCACATGGGAGCCTTGTGGACAGCAGGTATGAGCCGGGGGTGTGGGGGTGACTAAAACCTCATGGGAAGAGGGGCGTTCTGGTCCGTCCTTCACGCCCTACCGAGGTCACCAGTTGCCCCCCACGAGCGGCTCCCCAGCACGGCCACAGTCCCAGAAGCACAAGGACTTAATGCAGAACCCGGCAGCTTGGAGCAGAAAAGTGAAAGGACTATGCGTTAATCCAGGCCATCAAGTCTGCCGGAGGGGAAAGGGTGTTGCCCCAATCGCCCTCTCTTCTCTGGAAAGAAGGATGGCGGCCGCATGGGAGCCTTGTGGACAGCAGGTATGAGCCGGGGGTGTGGGGGCGACTAAAACCTCATGGGAAGGGGGGCATTCCGGTCCATCCTTCACGCCCTACCGAGGTCACCAGTTGCCCCCCACAAGCGGCTCTCCAGCACGGCCACAGCCCCAGAAGCACAAGGGCTTGATGCAGAACCCAGCAGCTTGGAGCAGAAAAGTGAAAGGACTATGCGTTAATCCAGGCAATCATTTCTGCCCAGAGGGGAAAGGGTGTTGCTCCCTTCCGCCCTCCTCCCTCTGGAAAGAAAGATGGCGGCCACATGGGAGCCTTGTGGACAGCAGGTATGAGCTGGGGGTGTGGGGGCGACTAAAACCTCATGGGAAGGGGGGCGTTCCAGTCCGTCCTTCACGCCCTACCGAGGTCACCAGTCGCCCCTCACGAGCGGCTCTCCAGCACGGCCACGGCCCCAGAAGCACAAGGACTTAATGCAGAACCCAGCAGCTTGGAGCAGAAAAGTGAACGGACTATGCGTTGATCCAGCCCATCAAGTCTGCTGGAGGGGAAAGGGTGTTGCCCCATTCGCCCTCTCCTCTCTGGAAAGAAAGATGGCGGCCACATGGGAACCTTGTGGACAGCAGGTATGAGCCGGGAGTGTGGGGGCGACTAAAACCTCATGGGAAGGGGGGCGTTCCGGTCCGTCCTTCACGCCCTACCGAGGTCAACAGTTGCCCCCCACGAGCGGCTCTCCAGCACGGCCACAGCCCCAGAAGCACAAGGGCTTAATGCAGAACCCAGCAGCTTGGAGCAGAAAAGTGAACGGACTATGCATTGATCCAGGCCATCAAGTCTGCCGGAGGGGAAAGGGTGTTGCCCCATTCGCCCTCTCCTCTCTGGAAAGAAAGATGGCGGCCACATGGGAGCCTTGTGGACAGCAGGTATGAGCCGGGAGTGTGGGGGCGACTAAAACCTCATGGGAAGGGGGGCGTTTCGGTCCGCCCTTCATGCCCTACCGAGGCCACCAGTTGCCCCCACGAGCGGCTCTCCAGCACGGCCACAGCCCCAGAAGCACAATGACCTAATGCAGAACCCAGCAGCTTGGAGCAGAAAAGTGAAAGGACTATGCGTTAATCCAGGCAATCATTTCTGCCCAGAGGGGAAAGGGTGTTGCTCCCTTCCGCCCTCCTCCCTCTGGAAAGAAAGATGGCGGCCACATGGGAGCCTTGTGGACAGCAGGTATGAGCCGGGGGTGTGGGGGCGACTAAAACCTCATGGGAAGGGGGGCGTTCTGGTCCGTCCTTCACGCCCTACCGAGGTCAACAGTTGCCGCCCGCGAGCGGCTCTCCAGCACGGCCATGGCCCCAGAAGCACAAGGACTTAATGCAGAACCCAGCAGCTTGGAGCAGAAAAGTGAACGGACTATGCATTGATCCAGGCCATCAAGTCTGCCGGAGGGGAAAGGGTGTTGCCCCATTCGCCCTCTCCTCTCTGGAAAGAAAGATGGCGGCCACATGGGAGCCTTGTGGACAGCAGGTATGAGCCGGGAGTGTGGGGGCGACTAAAATCTCATGGGAAGGGGGGCGTTTCGCTCCGCCCTTCACGCCCTACCGAGGCCACCGGTTGCCCCCCGCGAGCAGCTCTCCAGCACGGCCAGGACTCCAGAACACAGAAACCAATTTCTTAACTATCTGACTTTCAGTAGAAATTCTTCCAGGGTCAATAGGTAAAAGAGCAGAAATCCAAAACCAACATTTAATTCTTGAACCCAGCCGTAGAAAGCAAATCACTTCACAATGCTTTTTCAACATGTCTGATTTGGGGGGGGGTAAACTCTAAATAATAGTGGTGAATCTTTTATTGAAACAATGAATCTAATCAAAGCAGATAGAGTGTTAACTAGAATTCATCTGCCTCACAGGGACGGGGAGGGGTGGGGGGTGGGGTTTTATTGGGGTTCTTCATGGTAAAAAATAAGTATTGGTAAAGGGAAATGTGTTTGATATTTGCATGACTGAGACATAAACCTGAAAGCTTTGTAACCTTTCCCACAGTGATTCAATAAATAAAATAAAAAAAAAATGAAAGAAAAAAAAAACAATTAATAGAAACTGAACTTACAAGAACTTTTAAGGAACTGAATATATATATACATGTATATATGAATATATGACTTATATATACACATGTATGCATATAAATATATACACATATGTGTATATAAATATATATACTCACACACATGAAGGCAAACAAGTTTCTGTGAGCTGTAGAGAACAACATTAAGAAGTTATTGCTGCTATATGCAATTCATCCACTTAGGCTCCTCCTTACAGGTCTATATTTTCATTTTTATTCTGAAATACTGATAACATGAAGAGATTTAGTAAGATCCCTTTCCATCAAATTCTATACAGTATAAGCAAAATGAATAGTGAACTTCTTTTCATGTACCTATGGACATCTCAAAACGGGCCTTTTTGAGAACTAGTAGTCTTTAAATCTTCTGCCATTTATGTGAAAGAATTTTAATTACTAATCTGTATGAGTCCTTTGTACATTTTGTATATTAGCTCTTTCAGACTTTTTATGTGCATACATGTTCTCTCATTCAGTTAGATATCTTTTTATTTTGAGATGAATTTCAGTGTAAGAAAGCTTTTTAGATGAGATCCCAATACTTTATTGTTGCCTTTGTTTCTTTCACCAGTAGTTTTCAGTACCCAAACATACCTCAAAAAAGAGTATCATGTCTGTATTCTTTTTCCTTGGTGGAGAAGCCTCCAAAACAGTGCTTAGGGGTCTTCAGGCCCATTTGCCAGTTGGGCCAGCAATTCAAAGTGAGTAACCCAGAATGTGATTTTCAGAACTGGGACTATGAGGGCCACCACAGAGGTACTTGGAACCAGCAAAGCTTCAGCCATGAAAGCACACGCTTCTCCAGGACTATCTTCAGCATAGGTGATGGGGATTGAACCCAGGTCAGGTAATATAAGGCATTGCCCTAATCCCTGTACTGTGTCCACAGCCCCAATCATTATTTATTTAATTCCCTTTTTATTTTTCTGTTTTTGCTTTGATTGAAGTTGTACACAGACCTAGTTGCGGTGCTTGTGCTGTAATAGCTATGGTGCTCACTCATTGGGATCACACAACAGGTTACCATGCTTGCACACTTTGCCACAATGAACACTGTAGTGATTTGCATTCCTTTAGTGGTGGTGCTTGCATATGTGCTTCACTCTAGTATGCACTCCAGTTAAGCGGCACAGGTTTGTGGTACTAGCCAGCAGTTGCATGTCTTGGTCATGACATCCTAACCCTTGTGGTAACCCCTGACCCTTCTCATGGTTTTAGGTTTTATACCTGAGTTTAATTAATTTTAAAATTTGAATTACTTTTTGTGTATGGTATTAGTGTTTTAATTTTATTATTTTATATTTGACTTTCCCAGTACCAGTTTTTGAGACTTTCATTGTAAATTCTTGGCTCCTTGGTCATAAACTATTTGTCCATAAATTATGTAGTTTTATTTCTGGGAATTTTATTTTTTCCCTTTGATCTGAGGTTTTTGTTTTTAATTCTAATGAAGTACCATTTTAATTACTATCACTTTGTAGTATAGGTTGAGGTTGGGTGAACATAGTTTCCATCTTTGTTCTTTCTGGGAGTGCTTTTGTTAACTGGGTTCTTTTGAAACTCCACATATTTTATGTTCTTATTCAATTTTTATGAAGAATATCTTTCTTTATATCTCAAAACTGGGACTATCAGGGCAACCTCAGAGGTACTTAGAGTCAGCAAAGCCTCACCCCAAAGCTCCTGTGGAGGGGAGGGGGGACAACTCAAAACAACAATGAGATATTTTCCCACATCTGTAAGAATAGCTTTTATCTCAACAACAAGAAATAGGAAGTATTGTAGAGAATGCAAAGATAAGGGAATCTATGTACATTGTTGGTATGGATACAAATTATTTGAAGTTGTTATAGAAAACAACGTAAAGATTCCTCAAAAGCTCAAAATGGAAATTATGTACTATCCAGTTATCCCATATTTTCATTTATCAACACAAAAGTAAAAAGCAAAGCAAAATAAAACACTAATTTTGGTATATGTATACCCACATTTGTTGCAACATTCTTTATAAGAGCCCAAATTGAAAACAACCTAGATGTTTGTTGACTGATAAAATTTATATCTGTACAATGAATTACTATTCAGCTATAAATATAATAGACCATCATTCACCAGGTATGGATAGACTAGAGGAAGGGTACTCTGTTTAGTGAAATGAATCAGATAAGGAAAAAATGTGATTTTATAAATACATAGTATATAGAAAAAACAAAACAGATGAACTGACTAAAGAAAAGTTAGCTTTATACTTTAAGAGCAATTAATGGCTAAAAGAGGGAAGGAAAAGTGGTAACATAAAATTTCAATCACTGTCACTGCCACTGTCATTATTCATCAATTTGCTCGAGCTGGCCCAGTAATGTCTCCATTTTGAGACTTTTAGTTACTGTGTTTGGCATATTGAATGTCACTGGCATATTTCAATATATAATCAAATTTATTTTTGAAAAACTGTTGCATTTAAGGCATTCCTTTATTTTTTCTTTTATTGCTTTTAGGGGTTTTTTGTTGTGCTGAGGCTGAATTTTTATAGTTAAACATCCCCACTTCCACCTTCCCACCCCTACCAGGAAGATACTGAGTGATTAAGCTGAAGTTTACTTTGTTTTCCCTGAATGTTCTCACATAATTACAAGAAGAATACCTGTGATCAGCATGTAATTTGTTGAATAGTTCTGTCACACACCTCAGGAGCTGTGTTGTGGGTCTTTAACATGGCACAGGTTGGATGTGGAAGTGTCTGGGACCCACCTGGTAGGGTTGGGTTCTACCGTCCATTTTGAAATAGACTCAATGATATCAGACAAAGACAATCCCTTCCTGGGATGGTGGATGAAAAAATAAATATAAAATTAAGTATGAATTACCACAAAATGAAGAAAATTATAGTAGCATTTTAAAGAAAGCTTGAAGACTTTATTTAAATGGTTCACATATGATAATTTATCCATACCCACAAACTGAATTTTTTTAGACCAGTATGATTAAATAAAATTAAATGAACAGATGGAGGTGATAAGAATGAGATAGAAACTATTTAGTAAAAGTAACCAAGAGTCAGAATGCCAAACTCTTAAAAAGTTTGAATTTTACACTTAATGTGATATCAAGCCATGTATTTTGAATATTAGACATATAAATATAAACTTTAAATGTGAAAACACAAGTTTTATTTTTGGATGATCCAGAGATAAATTTAAATATTGCTCTCTTTATAAGAGAAACAACTGTGTTATAAATACTTTTATATAGGAATTTGAATGTAAGGGAAAATATTAGAACTGGTTATATAACATTGGGTATGAACAGATGAAACATTATGGATACAATAAATATTCTAAAAGCAGATATAGATAAAAAGACAGTGGGTCCTGAATTTATACTTATACTTAAATTAGAGACTGGAAGTCAGATAATAAAACTTTAAAGGAGTAACTTCTGTAACAGAATATAATTAAATACATACAACATGGGTACCACACTTGGAACACAGAATTGGAGATTCAAAGACCAGAGAGATGTACATTGGGTAGACTGTTTGCCTCACAAGTTCCTGAAACCAGATTTGATATCCAATACCAAATACAATAAGAATGCCTTCAGAGTCCCTCCAATAAGTCTGCCAACTTATCTGTATCTCTTTATATACTATGATTTTGTAACAGAGAATGAAGTATCTCTACTCTACTCTCTTTTGAAGTTATTTAGAGGTTTTATTTCCTTCTAAATTCCAAAATAAACTTCAAAGAGGAATTATTCTCTACTAAAGTCTCTTCTAAAGACTGCTTTTAGAAGGTGCCTGGAGTCCTGTCAAAAGTAGTTTCTTTGTGAAAAGCCATGAGTAAACATCCTGAGCATTTCAGAGTGTGGTGCTAAAACAAAAATAGGCAAATAACAACAATATATGTATATACAATTGAGAAATATTATATATATACATTTATATATTACATGTAGATATATATACTTTTAATAATGATGATGTATATAAATATATTATATATATATATATATATATATATATACAGAGAGAGAGAGAAAGAGACAGCAAGAGACAGAGAGACAGCGAGAGGGGGTAGAGAGTTTTGGTCCAGAGTAATATAGTACAGTAGTATAATGGCAGAAGCATTAGTCATTTGTCATGTATGTTATTAATGGGGTTTTGATCCCTAGCACTCTTCATGGTCCCCTGAGTACTGCCATGAGTGCCTTGACCCAGAAGTAAGCCCAGAACACCTCTGGGTGTGATCCAAAAAAAAAAAAAGAAATGGAGATTCACAGGTAATTATCAACTCAACTAAATATTATGAATATGCTAAGTAACAAAAGATAGATCACTAAATGTTTCAAAGCACAAAATGTTGGTGCAGGTTGAAAGAATAATTTAAATCTGAAAAAGCTGATCCAGTATGCACTAGATATGAGAAATTATGAGAAATTCCTTCAGCACTTTTAATTCAGCAAAATGAGATGATAACTGAGCAGATTTGGCAAAAAATGTTTTGCTTTTTTAAATTATGGGAGAACTAATACAATGATACAGGAGAGAAAAATTGATGGTCCTGAGTGACAAGCAGTTGAACTGAAGATCAGTGTTCTAGAAAAGAGGAAATAGGGAAAAGAGGATGGAGGATGTCTGGGTACTCAGAAAGAGAATGACTTTAGAAGACAATAGGGACACTTTATCATAAGATCACAGTATATAAAGAGATACAGATAAGGTGGCAGATTTATTGTACGGCCTCTGAAGGCATTTTTTTTCATATTTTTCTTACCAATTTACTCAACAAAGTGTGAAGCAAAGTCATCAACTGAGGTGGAAGGAAGAAACTTGTCTTATTACTAAATAATAAATCATTGAGTCTAATAAAGAGAAGCAGTCCAATTCCATTTTTAAGGTTATAGACTTTATTTTCCTTCACGGGAAAGCTGACAATCTCTATATGATTATGATTGGAGCATTGCATGTAATGTAGATGTAAGATAGTTATATGTCATTTACTGAACTGTGGATTTTAGTGAGTCAGTTGAAGAGGCAGAAATATACATATAACTATCACTTTATTCACACTTTCCTTGTTTTCATATCATTGCTATTTTGAGCAAAAATACCTCCACTACCTCCACTATCCAGTTGCCGCCACACTCCAGGATGCTTTCCAGATGCTTGGGCGGACACTTATGCACGAGTGAAGCCCCACAGAACAAGATAAGCGGAACTCTGAGACCTTGGACCCCAGGCTCAATGGACCCGGGGACAGAGATCCTCTGCTTGCTCCCACTAACCAAAGGTGACAAAGGGATTAAAACCAGGAGCCCCACCCTACCCTGCCCTGTCTGCTTCCACCAACCACCGGGGACAAAGGGATTGGATTACTCACAGAAGACCCACCATACCCCTACTGGTACCAGATAAATACCTCACCGGGAGACCTCCACTACCTCCACTACCCAGCCACCATCATGCTCTAGGATGCTTTCCAAACTGTGTGGTGGTTTTGCGGCCGCACAACAAACACATTATAACACACTTAATGCCCATCTTCCAGGATTGCCCACCATATTTATTAGGGTTCAAATATGGTTTAAACCATGAGAACATCTACAAAGGCGATTAGAGGCCGCCCCCAAAGCCTCTATCCCTCTTAGAGAGCCTGGCAAGCTACCAAGAGTATTCCGCCCACACAGCAGAGCCTGGCAAGCTATCCATTGTGTATTCGATATGCCAAAACCAGTAATTACAATGGTTTTGTAATTCCCCTGACCCTGAAGGAGTCACCAATATGGCAGTCTTAAGAAGGATGAGGAAGGAGAGACTGATAAAATCTCAGGGCTGAACTAGGCTGCCAAAACGAAGAAAGACAAAAATGATTGTCTGTACTTTCAATGCACGTATGCTGGCATCAGATGCATCCATTGAGGATCTGATGGCACAAGTGCGAAAGATCAAGTATGACATCATTGGTCTGATCGAGACAAGAAGGCATCAATCACATCACACCGTTTTCGACACTAGAGAACTGTTCCTTGGAACATGTGATAAAAGAGGCATCAGTGTCCTTGCCAACACAAACTTGGCCATGAGCATTGATTCATTCGAATGCCTAACAACTTGAATTGTACGATTACACTTGAATAGATGTGGCTCACTGCTGGCAGTTTTTAATCTTCGTTGTCTATGCACCAACATCCAATTATGATGAAGGAGAAATTGAGAAGTTCTACATGGAGTTGGAGATATTCTATAACGACGACCACACCTTCTACAAGATCATTGTCGGTGATTTTAATGCCAAGATAGGACCGAGGAGATCAGCTGAAGAACTCCACATCAGGACTTATGGCCTAGAATGGAACGAACAGGGTGAGAGACTGTCTGAGTTCATCATGTCGACCAAGACCATCCTTGGTAACTCACAGCTCCAGAAGGTCGAATGTAAACGTTGGACATGGGAGTCTCCCGGTGGACAGTTCCACAATGAAATTGATGACATCATATTCAATTGATGGTTTTGCCCAACCGATGTTGCTGTTCTTCTAAAATTCCAAAAGGAGTGGGACCACTATCTCCTTTGTGAAAAATTCTACTTCATAAAGCGGAGAGATAGGGCTGCAAAGTTTAAGAAGAGAACACACAGAACGACCACCAACTGGGAGCTCTTCGGCACTAATGCTGAAACATGGGAAGATGCCGTTGTTGACAACATTGATGAGGAATACAATCGACTGGTTCAGCATCTCCATGTTCGTGCGAGGAATGCTGAGAGAGAGATAGCCACAAAAAGACGACTATCTTTGAAAACTCTTGAGCTTATTCACCAACATGGTTTTGCGCATGCCTCAGGCAACTGCAAGCGAACATCTGAGCTCGCAAAGCAGTGCAGAGATGAGATAAAGGAAGACCTCAAAGAGAGAAGAGCAGAAGTGCTGGTAGATATGGCAAAAGCTGGGAAAAGCATTTATAACACCCACCTGTCCTTCGCCAACTACAAGACCAAGATGACTGCCCTCCAACGTCCTGATGGATCTATCACATCTTCCAGAAGGACAATGGAGAAGATTATTCATGATTTCTACTCAGATCTCTTTGACGGCCATGTCCATCTACCCACATACCAAATTCTGCAGGATAGATATGTCGTTCCCAATGTTCTCCCTTCCTAAATCCGACACGCCATTTTGTCGGTAAAGAAACAATCAGCACCTCGCCCAGACAAGGTCAGACCTGAACACCTGAAGAACCTGCCATCAGTACTCATGAATACACTGGCTTGGCTCTTCACATGCTACCTGTATGAATGGAAGGTTCCGTCCCAATGGAAAACCAGCAGGACTGTACTACTGTACGAGAAGGGAGACATCCACGACATTGGCAACTATCGCCCAATCTGCCTATTGTCTGTCATCTACAAGCTGTTCACTCAAGTCATCCTGAATAGGATTGGCAGAACACTAGATTAAGGACAACCATTGAGCAAGCCGGTTTTCGAAAAGGATTCAGCATGATTGACCATATCCACATGATAACTAAGCTCATTGAGGTTTCTCAGGAATTCAAAACGCTGCTCTGTCTAGTGTTCATTGATTTCAAAAGAAGGCCTTTGATTCTGTTGATACAGAAGCAGTAATTGAAGCCCTAGCCAATCAGGGCATTCAAACTCAATACATCAGGATCCTCCATGAGCTGTATTACAGATTCACTACCAGGATCTCACCATTCTACAAAGAAGTGATCATCCATGTCAAAAGAGGGATTCAGCAGGGTGATACCATTTCACCGAAACTCTTCAGTGCCACCCTAGAGAACATCATGTGATGACTGGAACGAGAAGATATGGAATTGAAGATAGAGGGTCGGCAACTACACCACCTCCGCTTTGCTGATGACATCATTCTAATAACACCAAACATTAGCCATGTGGCACAAATGCTGACCAACTTCGACTGTAAGTGTGGAAAGGTCGGACCACAGCTGAACCTCATGAAGACAATGTTTATGAGAAACAGTCTTGTTCCTGATGTTCCATTCACTCTTAATGGGACAAACATCTCTGAATGCACCAGTTATGTGTACCTAGGTTGAGAAGTCAACATGAAGAATGACCTGGCACCTGAGTTGCACAGGAGGAAGAGAGCGGCTTGGAACGCCTTCAAGAGCATCAAAGAAATAGCTAAGAGGACCAAAAACCTCCAGCTCCGGGCACGTCTCTTTGATTCTGTTGTTCTTCCTGCATTAACATATGCCTCAGATACCTGGCCTCTATGAAAACACGATGAAAAAGTTATTCGGGTCTCCCAAAGAGGAATCGAAGGAGCTATGCTTGGAGTATCACATTTCACTCAAATGAGAGAAAGAATCCGGAGTTCCAACCTCCATCGATAGTCAAGAATCAGGGATGCTGTCTTGTTTGCCAAGGCGTTGAAAATCAGATGGGCTGGACACGTAATGAGATTTGAAGATGACCGCTGAATTAGAGCCGTTACTGACTGGATTCCATGGGACGTCAAAATACTGTGTGGCCGCTCACCTACCAGATGGTTAGACTTCTTCATCAAGACCTTGAACGATTGGTTTGAGGTTCTTCATGTTCCTAAAATGAACAGATGCCATTGGGCTACACTAGCGCGCGACAGGGACAAATGGGGATGTTACTGGCGCCTGCTAGAGCAAATCAATGATTAACAGGAAGTCAAGTGATCAAGTGATTTTGAGCAAATCTAGAAGATAGCCAAGAGATTATGCATAAAAAAGTCAAGCTGAAGTTTGATAGAAGAGGCTAAAATTTGTGTTTTCTTGAAGTAATTACTGTGAGTAATTGAGTATTAATTATAATTTTGTACATAACCATTAAATGTACAAACATGTCACAACTTTCTGATTATAGAAGGTCAGGTAAGTGCTTCTATTTATTTTCTAACATTACAGAAAATTAGATATCAAAAACAAACAGGGAAATTGCCTCATGAACTGTCATTATCACATATTGTAGCAATTGAGTTTTAAGGCAGTACCTTTTTCTGGTGACAGTATTAGTTGTATTATAACATATGTACTACAGTTGCCATTTTCTACCAATTTGAGCTGCCATTCTCTACCTGTTAATATAAATAACTGAAATTTTTATCTTGAGATCATTTTTAAAGAACAGTAGATATTAGAATAATTTATAGCAACTAACTACTGTAAACCCCCAAACTCTTAATTTTATTTTATTATTTTTATATAATTTGGTGGATCGATATTATGAATATGTTCTTTTTTATTTATTAATTAGACAGCAATTCCACAAGTTCAGTTTTCATTAGTTTTACAACTCCTTTGCAATTTTATCCACTTTTCATGTTGAAGGCCTTCTTAGCAAGCATTTCAACATATTTGTGTCAGAACACAAATGAGGCAATTTTATTACTGAAAATAAGGAATTTCTAGGGAGATAAGCCTTACACTCTAAAGTCAGACTATCTTGAATTCCAATTCTGTCCTCTCCACCGAATTTTATGACAGTGAGTAGGTGACTTAATCTCTCTTAAACTAAAATTTCTCATATGCAAAATGGGAACAATGGTAACACTTACACAATCATTAGAATGATGTGAGAGCTGGGTACAAAACTTAAAGGGCTGTAGTACATGCTTTACAAGCCGAATCACTGGATTTTACTTCTGGCACTGCATAGTCCCCTCAGCACTGAAGGGAGCAACCACCATACCTTTAGCCAGGAGTATGTACCCACTCTGAGAGAGAGAGAGAGAGAGAGAGAGAGAGAGAGAGAGAGAGAGAGAGACAGAGACAGAGACAGAGACAGAGAAAGGAATGAGAAGGTGACTATCGTGCATCCACATGCCAATACAGAGGTGAAAAGCATATATGTAGAAGTTTATTCAAGGAGTGGTGGTTCTTGTTAAATAACAAATATCCACATCTCTTTCAATGTACCTCTTTTAATTAAAACGTAAATTTATTACAATGATATGTAGTCTACATTTTTGTAGTTTTCTATATTTTTCCATTTAATAACTGTCACTGTCACTGTCCTCCCCTTATTCATCGTTTTGCTCGAGCGGACCCAGCAATGTCTCCATTGTGACAATTGTTACTGTGTTTGGCATATCGAATACATCACAGGTAGCTTGCCAGGTTTTGCCATGTGGGGGAGATACTCTCGGTAGCTTGCTGGGCTCTCCGAGAGGGGCGAAGGAATCAAACTTGGCTGGGCCATGTTGGCTGCGTGCAAGGCAAACACCTTACCACTGTGCTATACGAATCTAACAGTAAAATTGATACTTGAGAACTTATCACTCATTTTAAGAACTGAAATATAAAATTATAACTTTATCCATTAGATGCTTCTTATAATAATTTATATTATTGTGCTGATGTTAGAGGTAACAGTTACTTTGAAATTTAGTTCATAATACACTTTTAAAAAGATATGCTCCTTCAGTGAGGGAAAGGATTCAGTCTGAGTGTCTGGGTAAAAAAAATGCTCTTAGCATATATAAAATATATACTTTATTTTGATTTTTTTCCCTTTATTTTATTTTATTTTATTTATTTATTTATTTATTTATTTTAAGTTGTAGATTTACAATTTTTTGTGCTTTGGTTTCAATTATACAATGATCAGATACCCATCCCTCCACCAGTGCCCATTTTCCACCACCATGGATAATATCCCTCCCACCCCCATCCCCCCATCCCCCCTGTCTCTGTGGCAGGGCAATCCCCTGTGTTCTCTCTCTCCTTTTGGGTGTTGTGGTCTGCAAAAGAGGCATTGAGTGGCAAACATGTTCAGTCCATAGTCTACTTTCGACATGCATCTCCCCTCCTGGGAGGATCCTCCAAACATCCTTTATTTGGTGCTCCCTTCTCTATCTGAACTGCCCTTTCCTCTAGGATACCCGGCTAGCCTCTAAGTTATGGAGTAATCCTCCTGGTGCTGATCTCAGCTATTCTTGGGTATTAATCTCATACTTTGTTACTTTATATCCCCCAGATGAATGCAATCTTTCTATGTCTATCCCTCTCTTTCTGACTCATTTCGCTTAGCATGATACTTTCCATATTGTACCACTTGTATGTAAAGTTCATGACTTCATCTTTTCTAAGAGCTACATAGTACTCCATTGTGTAGATGTACCAAAGTTTCTTTAACCAGTCATCTGTTCTTGGGCATTCAGGTTTCTTCCAGTTTCTGGCTATTGTAAAGAGTGCTGCAATGAACAAACAAGTGCAGATGTCACTTCGACTATACATTTTTGCCTCTCTGGGATATATTCCCAGGAGTGGTATTGCTGGGTCAAATGGGAGCTCAATTTCTAATTTTTTGAGAATCGTCCATACTGTTTTCCAGAAGGGCTGAACCAGTCGACATTCCCACCAACAGTGAAGGAGTGTCCCTTTCTCACCACATCCTCGGCAGCATCGGTTGCTTTTGTTCTTTTGAATGTGGGCCAGTCTCTGAGGTGTGAGATGGTATCTCATTGTGGTTTTGATCTGCATCTCCCTGATGATTAATGATGTAGAGCATTTTCTCATGTGCTTTTTTGCCATTCGGATTTCTTATTTGAGAAAGTTTCTGTTCATTTCATTGCCCCATTTTTGGATGGGGTTGGATGTTTTCTTCTTGTGGAGTTTAACCAGTATTTTGTATATCCTGGATATCAACCCCTTGTCAGATGTGTATTCGGTGAATATCCTTTCCCATTCTGTAGACTGTCTTTGTATTTTGGTCACTGTTTCTTTGGAGGTGCAGAAGCTTCTTAGTTTAAGATAGTCCCATTTATCTATCTCTGTTTTCACTTGCGCGGCCAGTGGCGTGGCATCTTTGAAGATACCATTAGCTTCAATATCATGGAGGGTTTTGCCAACTTTATCTTCAATATACCTTATGGTTTCTGGTCTGATGTTGAGGTCTTTAATCCATTTTGATCTTACTTTTGTACATGGTGTTAGGCAGAGTTCTGAGCCTATTTTTTTGTATGTAGCCGTCCAGTGATGCCAACACAATTTATTAAAGAGGCTTTCCTTACTCCACTTCACATTACTTGCACCTTTATCAAAGATTAGATGAGCATATGATTGAGAAGAGATGTCAGTGTATTCAGCCCTGTTCCATTGGTCTGCAGTTCTGCCTTTGTTCCAGTACCATGCTGTTTTAATTATTACTGCTTTGTAGTACAGTTTGAAGTTCGGGAGGTTGATTCCTCCCATTTTCTTTTTCCCAAGAATTGCTTTAGCTATTCGTGGGGGCTCATTGTTCCATATAAATTTCAAGAGTGTTTGCTCCATTTCTTTGAAGAATGTCATGGGTATCCTTATAGGGATTGCATTGAATTTATACAATGCTTTCGGTAGTATTGCCATTTTGACAATGTTAAGTCTCCCGACCCATGAGCAGGGGATATCTTTCCATTTCCTCATGTCCTCTTTTATTTCCTGAAGTAGCGTTTTGTAGTTTTCTTTGTACAGGAAATTTACTTCCTTAGTTAAGCTGATTCCTAGGTACTTGATTTTCTGTGGCACAATTGTGAATGGGATTGTTTTTTTCATGTTGCTTTCTTCTCTCTCACTGTTTGCGTATAGGAAAGCCATGGACTTTTGGGTATTGATTTTATAACCTGCAACTTTACTATACGAGTCTATTGTTTCTAGGAGTTTTTTGGTGGAAATTATTGGGTTCTCTAAGTAGAGTATCATATCATCTGCGAATAGTGAGAGCTTGATTTCTTCCTTTCCTACCTGAATGCCCTTAATATCTTTTTCCTGCCTAATTGCTATTGCAAGTACTTCCAGTACTATATTGAACAGCAGTGGAGAGAGTGGGCATCCCTGTCTCGTCCCTGATCTTAGAGGGAAGGCTCTCAGTTTTTCCCCATTGAGGATGATGCTTGCTGTAGGCTTGTGGTAGATGGCTTTAATTATGTTGAGGAAGGTCCCCTCTATACCCATTTTGGCTAGGGTTTTCATCATAAAGGGGTGCTGGATCTTATCAAATGCTTTCTCTGCATCTATTGATATGATCATATGCTTTTTATCTTTTCTTTTGTTGATATGGTGGATTATGTTGATTGATTTCCGAATGTTAAACCATCCTTGCATCCCTGGGATGAATCCTACTTGGTCATGGTGTATGATCTTTTTGATGAGTAGTTGGATTCTATTTGCTAGTAGTTTGTTGAGGATCTTTGCATCTGTGTTCATCAGGGATATCGGCCTGTAATTCTCTTTCTTTGTGGTATCTCTGTCTGCTTTTGGTATCAGTGTGATATTTGCTTCGTAGAAACTGTTCGGAAGTGTTTTTGATATTTCAATTTCGTGGAAAAGCTTAAAGAGCATCGGGAGTAAGTCCTCTTTAAAGATTTGGAAGAATTCACTAGTGAATCCATCCGGGCCAGGGCTTTTGTGCTTGGGGAGACTTTTTATTACCATTTCAATTTCCTTGATGGTGATAGGTCTGTTCAGGTATTCCAGGTCTTCTTGGTTCAGCCTTGGGAGTCTGTAGGAGTCTAGGAATTTATCCATTTCCTCGAGGTTATGATGTTCCGTGGCATAAAGCTTCTCAAAATACTCCCTGAGGATCCTCTGAATTTCTGTGGTTTCTGTTGTAATGACCCCCTTTTCATTTCTGATTCGGTTTATTAGGGTTTTCTCTCTCCCTTTCTTTGTGAGTTTTGCTAGAGGCTTATCGATCTTGTTAATTTTCTCAAAGAACCAGCTTTTGGTTTCATTGATCTTTCGGATTGTTTTTTGGGTTTCCATCTCGTTAATCTCTGCTCTGAGTTTTATTATTTCCTTTCTCCTGTTCGGGTTGTGCTCCTTTTTTTGGTCCTTCTCCAAGCTCTTAAGCTGTGAGGTTAGGTTAATTATGTGTACTCGCTCCTTCTTCCTGAGGAATGCTTGTAGAGCTATAAACTTTCCTCTTAACATAGCCTTTGCTGTGTCCCATAAGTTTTGGTAACTCGTGTTCTCATTTTCATTCGTTTCTAGGAATCTTTTGATTTCCTCTTTGATTTCCTGTCTAATCCACTCGTTGTTCAATAGTGCACTGTTTAATTTCCAGGTGTTTGATTTAGTTTTCTGTTTTTGTATGTGATTTACTTCTAATTTCAGCACATTATGGTCTGAAAAGATTGTTGATACAATCTCTACCTTCTTAATTTTATGGTGGCATGTTTTGTGGCTCAGCATGTGGTCTATCTTGGAGAATGTTCCATGTACGCTTGAGAAGAATGTGTATTCAGCTTTTTGTGGATGAAGTGTCCTGTATATATCTACTAAGTCCCTTTCTTCCATTGTTTCCCTCAAATGAAGTATGTCCTTGCTAAGCTTGAGTCTGGTTGATCTATCAAGAGGTGACAAAGCAGTGTTGAAGTCTCCCACTAGTATTGTGTTGCTATTGATGTCTTTTTCCAAATCTATGAGTAGTTGTTTTAAGTACTTTGCTGGTCTCTCATTAGGTGCATATACATTTATTATTGTAAGTTCTTCCTGTTGTACAGATCCTCTGATCAATAAGAAATGGCCTTCACTGTCTCTTATGACCTTCCTCACTCTGAAATCGATGTGGTCTGATATAAGGATGGCTACCCCAGCTTTTTTATGGGAGCTGTTTGCCTGTAGGATTGTTTTCCAGCCTTTGACTCTGAGTCTGTGTTTGCTTTGACTATTGAGATGCGTTTCTTGCAGGCAGCAGAATGTTGGGTTCAATTTTCTAATCCATCCTGCCACTCTATGTCTTTTAATTGGTGCCCATTGACATTGAGAGAGATTATTGTTATGGGATTTTGTCCCATTGTTCTGTTAAAATTTGGTGTATTTGAGGGGCCTTTCTTGCCTTAAAGTAGCCCATTTAGTTGTTCTTGTAACCATGGTTTTGAGTCTATGAAGTTCCTGAGCTGTTGTTTGTCTGTGAAACTGTGTGTTGTTCCTTCTATTATGAATGAGAGTCTTGCTGGGAAAAGTATTTTGGGGGAGGCATTTATTTCATTGAGTTTTTTTACTATGTCCCACCACTGATTTCGGGCCATGAGGGTTTCATCAGAAAAATCAGCTGTGAATTTTAAGGATGCTCCTTTGTAAGAGATTTCTTTCTTCGATCTTGCTGCTTTCAGAATTTTGTCTCTGTCTAAGGTTTTGGTCATTTTGATCAGAATGTGTCTTGGGGTATTTTTATTCGGATTTCTTCTAGGTGGTACCCTTCGGGCCTCCTGAATGTGGTCACAAGTTTTCTTCAGCTCTGGAAATGTAGCAATGATGTCTTTGACAGTTTCTTCTTCATCGAGGTTTTCTTCCTGTCCCTCTGGGACTCCAATAATTCTTATGTTACCCCTCTTGGCTTCATCACGATCTTCTCTTGCCATCTGTTCCCGAATTGTGAGTCTCTTTTCCATTTTCTGCTCTTTTCTGGAGAGTCTCTGAACTTCATCTTCGAGCTCACTGATTCTGTTCTCAGCCGCTCTTACTCTGCTGCTGAGGCCTTCCACTGAGCTTTTCAATTCGCCTACGAGATTTTTCAGGTCTGACATTTCTGATTGCATTTTCCTCATTTCTGCCTTCAGATCCTCTTGTCTTCTATTGGCATTGGTTTCCATTGTTTCTTTTAATTCCCTAAGCATCCTAAGTAGCTCCCTTCTGAATTCCTTGTCAGAGAGGTTGTCTAACACTACAGTACTGTTGGTGTCATCTGGGCTAGACTCTTCAATATGAAAGTTTGGTGGGCTTTTGCGTTGCTTTGCCATTGTGAGAGTTGTGGTTTAGTCCTTCACGTTCACTGTTACTATTCTGCTTGATATGCAGTGTGAGTTAAGATAGGCTTATGAGTTATTGGCTACTGTGTTTCTAGTGGCTGAGCTAAAATAGAGAAGTTTCCATCTAAGAAGTTAGCTTATGATTCCTATGGCATATGTAGTGGGAAAATATTTCGCGGCCACGTTAGCGGCTGCGGCTCCGGAAAGAGTCCCTGGCACTGGGCGAGGAGTTGGGAACGCCTCCTGTTTGGAATTGGAGCCAGTCAGCTTTGTTGCCCAGAGCTGGGCCTCTGTGCCCGTCCCACGCAGATCAGGGGTTGAAAACCGGCTGTCTAGGGGCTGTTTCTAGCTGCGCGTGCCCAGAGAGGGACCCAGGCCCTTGGGGGCGGGCTGTACCTGTTGGAATTGGAGCCGTTCAGCTTTGTTGCCCAGAGCTGGGCCTCTGTGCCCATCCCACGCAGGTCAGGGGTTCTGATTTTTTAAAATTTTTATTACCTCGCTCAGTTTTATTTTTGATGAAGTAATTTAAAATTAATCTTTTTATCTCCTGTATTTGTTTTTATAGTTAAAAAACTTCATTATACAAAAAAAAAACAGCAAAATTTTGTTTTGTCTTGTTTCAGGGTTGAGTTGTTTCCTATATCTTGCTAATAGAACTATGCTGTATCTTGTATATAATTCCAGATCAAAAAGTGCAGGTATAATTCTGAAGAATGTATAATGCAAACTCTGTTTCAGTTTATAGGATTCTGTTGTATTTATTTTGAAGTTATTCCACCAACTAAACTTGATAAATATTTGGGTCCAGGGAAACAGCAGCAAGTCCCAGAAGGCACCACAGCACTGGATATCCCTCCAGACCCCATACGGAGTCAATTTCATGGAGGCACCCATGATGGAACAGGTGGAGTCACCCCACCTACTTCAGATGGAATCCCGACGACCTAGAGCTTCCAAAAGCAAGGCCCAGGTATGTGAGGTATGTAAATCTCCAAGCTGCACGGCCCTCCTCCCAGTCCTCCACCTGCTCAGCGGCCTGGCTGTCATGCCCACAAGCTTCCCCTGGGCGCCATCTTAGCACACCAACAAATCTGCTCTAGAACTCCTAATTGAATCCCCAAATGGATTAGTGCCCTACAGAGATGTCTCTGGAAGCCAACCATTTACAATGTAGGATTCCAGAAGCACATGTCCACTTTGCGGCCACACAAACTCTTATGATACTCAAAATGAGCAATGAAAATAAATTATCTAGTGTCTGCCCCTGGCAGAAAGGCTTGAATGGTGGTGGGAAAATTTAAACAAAACATAATGCCCAAAAAGTAGAGAGAGAATATTGGGGAAATTGTCTGGAATAGAGGCAGGGTGAAGACTGGGATGGAGTGTGGTGTGTGGGTGGGTGAGGGGAGATAATGGAGACATTGGTGTTGGAAAATTTGCACTGCTTTGTAACTTTGTATCTCATGGTGATTCAATAAAATTTAAAATAAAATAATATGTATATAAAAACTTGATAATGTCCAAGATTACACTATTGTGCATAAACTTAATTCCTCAATTTTGGGGGAGTAGGGGTGGGTGGGGAAGGGCAAGATCACGCCTGTCAATGTCCGGGGTTTATTTCTGACTCTGTGGTGTGGTTCAGAGTCACTACAGTTTGGTTCTTGGGGAATCATATCACTTCAGTCTTCCACTGGTTTTATTTCTCTCCAGATCTCTCTCTTCTATCATCCATCTTATTCTGCATGCATTCAAACAAAGGTATCAGTACTCTTAAACATAAAAACATTCAAGCCTCCATGTTCTGAATTAGAATTCAGTATTTGTTGAGGTAATTTTTGAGGTAAGTGGGGTCACTTCCAGCAAATTTCAGGACTTATTCCTGACTTTCTGATTAGGGGTCATTCCTGGTGTTTCTCAGTGGCCCATTTATGGATCGGGGGATTGAACTAGGATCAGCCACATGCAAAGCAAAATTCTTAACCTCTATGCATTCTTGCTGATCCCTTGATAATTCTAAATAATTTCTTAATTTACATACTGTGATTTACAGTTTTGTCAATAATAGAGTTATGGGATTACATTTTTCCAACACCAATCCACAACCAGTGTCAGCATCCCTCCACCAAAGGTCCAAACTTTACCCCTAACTCCCATCCCACCTCCTTTTTTGGATACATTTTATAGGTAAAATATACACACTGTAAAATATACAGACTAAAAAATAAGGTTTGACTTATTTTTATTCTTTTAATCTCATAAAACAAAGCAGAACCCAAGTGATACAGTGGCTTATATCAAAGATTACAAAGTGTAAATTTAATTATGTTATATTTCTCTGCTTTTTTGTCTGTTTTAGAAGTAGGATCTAGTACAGTCAATTTTAACTACTGCAGCCATATGCTAGATATTAGGAGATGTGCTAGATATTAGGAGATGATTATCAATGAACCACAAAGAAACTACTAGTAATCTACTAATGAAATGCATTTGCAGCAGATTTTCATTCCAGCATAACAGATTTCCATAGACCAGTGACTTAAAAACACAAAAAATTGGGGGCTGGAGCAATAGCACAGCGGGTAGGGCGTTTGCCTTGCATGCGGCCAACCCGGGTTTGATTCCCAGCACCCCATATGGTCCCCTGAGCACCGCCAGGGGTAATTCCTGAGTGCAGAGCCAGGAGTAACCCCAGTGCATCGCCAGGTGACCCAAAAAGCAAAAAAAAAACCCCACAAAACATTGAGCTACAGATGTTAGAAGTATGAAGAAATGTATCAACGGATTAAAAATCAACACAATGGATGCAACTTGCTCTTCAATCCATGTTCCCCCGTGAGCATGTGTCTTGCTTGGTTATCTATGTAATTCTGCTGCTTTTTTTTTCCCATTCTGGAGAAGCCCATGATCTCTCTTGATACATTTCCTCTCTTTCTCTCTGGTCACACCTTTCTTTCTTTTTATCTTGAGATTTATTTATTTTCTCTACACCTTCACTTTTTTTTTTAATTAGTGAAACACCATGAGGTACAATTGTAGACTTACAAACTTTTGTGCTTAGATTTCAATTATACAATGATTGAGCGCCCATCTCTCCACCAGTGCCCATTCCCCACCACCAATGATCCCAGTAGCCCTCCCTCACCTCCACTCCATCCCCCCCATCCCACCCTGCCTCTGTGGCAGGGCATTCCCTTTTGCTCTCTCTTTCCTTTAGGGTGCTGTAGTTTGCAATAGAGGTATTGCATAGCCATTGTGTTTGGTCTATACTCTACTTTCAGCATGCATATCGCATCCTGAGCTAGTCCTCCAAATATCCTTTACTTGGTGTTCCCTTCTATATCTGAGCTGCCTTTTCCCCCAAGCATGTGCTGCCAGGTTCCAAGCATTGGAGCAGACCTCCTGGTACTTATGTCAACTATTCTTGGGTGTTCGACTCCCATTCTGTTACTTTATATTCCCCAGATGAGTGTATTCTTTCTATGTCTGTCCCTCTCTGGCTCATTTCGCTTAGCATGAAATTTTTTTTCCACATAGTACGACTTATATGTAAATTTCATGATTTCATCTTTTCTAACAGCTACATAGTACTCCATTGTGTAGATGTACCAAAGTTTCTTTAACCAGTAATCTGTTCTTGGGCACTCGGGTTTTTTTTTTTTTCCCAAATTATGGCTATTGTGAACAGTTCAGTAATGAACATAGAAGTGCGGATGTCGTTTCGAATATACTTTTTTGCCTCTCTGGGATAGATTCCCAGGAGTGGTATTGCTGGGTCAAATACGAGTTCAATTTCTAATTTTTTTTAGAATCATCCATATTATTTTCCAAAAGGGCTCAACCAGTCGGCATTCCCACCAGCAGTGTAGGAGAGTCCCTTTTGTGCTTAGATTTCAATTATAAAATGATTGAGCGCCCATCTCTCCACCAGTGCCCATTCCCCACCACCAATGATCCCAGTAGCCCTCCCTCACCTCCACTCCATCCCCCCCATCCGACCCTGCCTCTGTGGCAGGGCATTCCCTTTTGCTCTCTCTTTCCTTTAGGGTGCTGTAGTTTGCAATAGAGGTATTGCATAGCCACATCCAAGACAACACTGGAAGCTTTTGTTCTTTAGGATGTGGGCCAGTCTCTGAGGTATGAGACGATATCTCATAGTTGTTTTGATCTGCATCTTCCTGATGATTAGTGAGGTAGAGCAATTTCTCATGTGCCTTTTAGCCATTCGGATTTCTTCTTTGAGAAAGTTTCTGTTCATTTCATCACCCCATTTTTGATGGGTTTGGAAATTTACTTCTTGTGGAGTTCAACCAGTACTTTGTATATCCTTGATATCAACTCCTTATCAGATGAATATTGTGCAAATATCTTTTCCCATTCTGTAGACTGTCTTTGTATTTTGGTCGCTGTTTCTTTTGAGGTGCAGAAGCTTCTTAGTTTAAGATAGTCCCATTTGTCTATCTCTATTACACTTGCTTTGCCAGTGGCATGTGATCTTTGAAGATACCGTTAGCTTCGATGTCATGGAGGGTTTTGCCAACTTTGTCTTCAATGTACCTCATGGATTCTGGTCTGATGTTGAGGTTAATTCATTTTGATCTTACTTTTGTACATGGTGTTTGGTAGAGATCTGAGTCCAGTTTTTTGCATGTAGCTGTCCAGTTTTGCTAGCACAATTTGTTAAAGAGGCTTTTCTTACTCCACTTCGCTTTTCTTGCTCCCTTAACAAAGAGTAGATGATCATATATATTGGGGGGATGTGTCAGGATATTCAACCCTGTTCCATTGGTCTGCAGCTCTGCCTTTTTTTCCAGTACAGTGTTGTCTTAATTATTACTGCTTTGTTGTAGAGTTTGAGGTTGGAGAGGTTGATTCCTCCCATTTTCATTTTTCCCAAGAATTGCTTTAGCTAATCATGGGTGCTTATTGTTCCATATGAATTTCAGGAGTATTTGCTCCATTTCTTTGAAGAATCTCATGGGTATTGTTATAGAGATCACATTGAATTTGTACAATGCTTTAGGGAGTATTGCCATTTTGATGATGTTAATTCTCCCAATCCATGATCAGGATATCTTTCCATTTTCTTGTGTCCTCTTTTATTCCTGAAGTAGCGTTTTGTAGTTTTCTTTGTACAGGTCTTTTATTTCCTTAGTTAAGCTGATTCCTAGGTACTTAATTTTCTGGAGCACATTTGTGAATGGGATTGTTTTATTCATGTAACTTTCTTCTCTCTCATTTCATTTCATTTCATCATCCTGTTAATCGTCGATTGCCTCGAGCAGGCCCCAGTAACGTCTCTTTCATCCTAGCCCTGAGATTATATTCACGGCTCTTTAGGAGAATGAGACCCATCATTGTTACTGGTATTTGGCATATTTGGTAGGCCACGGGGAGTTTGCCAGACTCAGCCCTGTGGGCAGGCTACATTCGGATAGCCTGCAAGTTTGTCCAAAGCAGGAATGAGGTAATAAGATGTTCCGGGATCTGGATTTTATAGTCTCTGAGTCTTGGCTGCTGATGGGATTACACGGCGCCAGGGGGGCCAGGTGGTGGGTGTGACCCCCGCCTACTGGAATTTGGAGGATCTGGGTGGAAGATGCTCGACTCCAATTCGAGTAGGCTTGGAGGTCTCGGCCCCGGAACCCGCGTGGCTTTGTCCCTCTGCCAGTACCTTCATGTGTGCGGAGAGTGGTCTCAGCATGGTGGTGGCTGGTCCTGGAGGTCTTCGGCTGCCGTAGCCCTGGTCTGGGCGGGGAGGAAAGCTCAACCCGCTCCCCTCCAAGGGACTCCGGGAAGGAACACCCAGGCGCGGGGGCAGAGACTGCACTGTTCTCGTCCGGGATCTGGATTTTATAGTCTCTGAGTCTTGGCCGCTGATGGGATTACACGGCGCCAGGGGGCCAGGTGGTGGGTGTGACCCCCGCCTACTGGAATTTTATAGTAAAGCCATGGACTTTTGGGTATTGATTTTATTGCCTGAAACTTTACAAGTCTATTGTTTCTAGGAGTTTTTTTTGTAGAAGTTTTAGGGTTCTCTCAGTATAGTATCTTATTATCTGCAAATAGTGAGAGCTTGATTTCTTCCTTTCCTACCTGAATGTCCTTAATATCTTTTTCTTGCCTAACCACTAATACAAGTACTTCCAGTACTATATTGAAAAGCAGTGCAGAGAATGGACACCCTTTTCTTGTCCCTGATCTTGGACGGAAGGCTCTCAGTTTTTCCACATTGAGGATGATGCATGCTGTAAACTTGTGGTAGATGGCTTTAACTAAATTAGGATAGTCCCTTCCATACCCATTTGGGCAAGGGTTTTCATCATAAACTGGTGCTGGATCTTGTCAAATGCTTTCTCTGCATCTATTGATATGATCATATAGCTTTTATCTTTTCTTTTGTTGATAAGATGCATTATGTTGATTGATTTCCAAATGTTTAAACCATCCTTGCATCCCCGGTATGAATCCCACTTGGTCATAGTGTGTGATCTTTTTGACGAGCTGTTGAATTCTATTTGCTAGTATTTTGTTGAGGATCTTTGCATCTGTGCTCATCAGGGATATTGGCCTGTAGTTTTCTTTTCTTGTGATGTCTTTGTTTCCTTTTGATATTAGAGAGATATGTGCTTCATAGAAACTGTTTGGGAGAGTTTCTGTTTCTTTAATTTCCTGGAAAAGTTTGAGAAGAGCTGGCAATAGTTCCTCTCTAAATGTTTGGAAAAATTTGCTAGTGAATCCATCTGGACCTGGGCTTTTGTTTTTTGGAAGATTTTTGATTACACTTTCAATTTCCTTGATGTCAATAGGACTATTCAGGTACTCTAGATCTTCTTGATTCAGCCTTAGGAGATTATAGGAATTCAGGAATTTATCCATTTTTTCATGTCATACAGACTTTCAAAGTAGTCTCTGATGATCTTTTGAATTTCTTTGATTTCAGTTGTGATATCCCCCTTTTCATTTCTGATTTGGTTTATTAGGGTTCTCTCTCTCTCTCTCTCTTTCTTATTGAGTCTTGCTAATGGAATATCTATTTTGTCCATTTTCTTGAAGAACCAGTTCTTGGTTTCATTGATCTTTCAAATTGTTTTTCCAGTTTCCATGTAGTTGATTTCCGCTGTAAGCATTATAATCCCTTTCTTTCTGCCTGGTTTGGGCTTCTTTTATTGATCCTTTTCTAGGATCTTGATCTGTGAAGTCAGTTTGTTTATGTGGGCCCTTTCTTCCCTCCTGAGAAAATTTTGGAGAGCTATAAATTTCCCCCTTAACTGGCGTTAGCTGAATCCCACAGGTTATGGTAGCTCGTGTCTTCATTCTCATTTGTTTCCATGTATCTTTTGTTTTCTTCCTTGATTTCTGTTCTGACGCTCTCATAGTATATCACTGAGTTGTTTAATTTCCAGGGGTTTGATTTGGTTTTCTGCATCTATACATGATTAACCTCTATCTTCAGTGCATCATGGTCTGAGAAGATAGTTGATACAATGGCTATCTTCCTGATTCTGTTGAGGTATGCTTTGTGGCCTAGCACATGGTCTATTTTGGAAAATGTTCCATGTGCACTGGAAAATAATGTGTATTCTTTTTAGGGGGTATAAAGTCCTGTATAGATGTATTAGCCCTCTGTCTTCTATTTCTTCCTTCAGAGCCCTTATTTCTTATTTCTTATTTCTTATTTCTTATTTCTTATTTAATGTTCTTGATCTATCCAGAGGTGATAAGGCGGTGGTGAGTCTCTGCCACTATTGTGTTGCTTGTAATGTCCTCCTTAAGGTCTGTTAGCAATTGTTGTATTTGGCTGGTCCCTCATTGGGTGCATTTACGTTTAGGAGTGTGATTTCTTCCTGCTGTACATATCCCTTGATTAATAAAAAATGGCCTTTACTGTCCCTTGTAATTTTTTCAATCTGAAATCTATGTTGTCCAATATTAGTAAGGCTATGCCAGCTTTTTTGAGGAGGTTGTTTGCTTGCAGAGTTGTTTTCCATTCTTTGACTTTGAGTCTATGTTTGTTCTGATTGTTCATATGTGTTTCTTTTAGGCAGCAGAATGTTGGGTTCTGTCTCTGAATCCATTTTGCCACTCTGTCTCTTAATTCGTGAATTTAGACCATTGATGTTGAGAGAGACTACTGTTACGGAGTTTTGTGTCATCTTGTTATAAGGGTTTGTTGTGCTTGTAGGGGTTTGTCTTGTCTTACAGTAGTTCCTTTAGCCATTTTCTTAGATTTAGTTTTGAATCTATGAAGTTCCTGAACTGTTGTTTATCCACAAAATAGTGTACCGTTCCTTCAAGTTAGAGTGAGAGTTTATCTGGATAAAGTATTCTTGGTGAAGCTTTCATTTCATTGAGTTTTTTCACTATATCCCACCATTGTCTTTGGGCTTGGAGGGTTTCCTCTGATAGGTCTGCTGTGAATATAAGGGGTGCTTCTTTGTATGTGATTTCCTTCTTTGACCTTGCTGCTTGCAGTATTGTGTCTCTATCCATGGCATCCATCATTCTAACTATGATAGGTCATTGAGTGTTTTTGTTAGGGTCTCTTTTAGCTGGCACCCTTCTGGCTCCTTGAATCTGGATGCCTGCATTGCCCAGCTCTGGGAACTCTTCAGCAATGATTTGTTTAACCGTATCTTTGTCATTGGGATTGTTTCCCTGACCTTCTGGTACTCCAATGATTCTAATGTTGTTTCTCTTGGAATCATCTCCTAGGACTCTGATTCACTCTAGTGAATTTTCTGGTCTCTTGCCATTGTTTGTTGTTGCCTCAAGGCTTCATGCAGCTCATCTTCCAGCTCACTGATTCTGTCTTCAGTTGTAGCTATTCTACTGTTTAGGGCACATACTGAGTTTTTTATTTCATCTACTGAATCCTTTATTTGTGACATGTGTGTGTAGCTTTCCAATTTCTGCTGTCATTTCTTCCTGTATTTTCTTGATTGTTTCTTTCATGTCCTCCTTTAACTTACAGGATTTCTGTCTCAATGTTTAATTGAGTTCATTGAACATCTTCATTACTTCGTAACCTAATTCTTTATCAGAGACTTCTCTTATATGGGTAATACCTTTTGAGGCTTCTGGACTCTTCATCATCGTCTCTTCATGGTGGAGATTTTGCGTTGTTTCTTCTTGTTGGTGTGGTGGTATGGAGACTGAGATGTTACAGGAGATTGCTGGGTATGGGTAATTTACCTGTCGCTGAGTGAGTGTCTGCCAGCCCCCAAATAGGCCCTGCGCACTTCTGTGGAGCCCCCCTGCCCCCACGAGTACCTGGCATGTGGGGGTGTGCAGACCGCAGAGAAGAAGAAAGCCAGCCACAACATTGGGGATGAGCAGGAAGGAGCTCAGGGATGGTGGGCAACCCACCTTCCCAGAGGACGCCTGGGGCCTCTGTGCTGGGGAGGCAGATTTCCTGGTTCAAATATTGACTCACCTGGGAGCAGGAGAAAACAAGACATGGTGTTGGGGACAAGCAGGAACTATCACATCTTTCCAAGCAAATTTCACTCAATCAAAACTATCTTCTTTCACTAAATTTTCTTTTTTTAAGGTGATAGCAGTGATGTGTTTCTTTGGAAGACTCTAGTTATCTGTTTCCTTTACTTTTCAGTATAGAAAGGAATCCCAGTGCCTGGACTCGCGTGCTTTTTCACCTTCAAAGTTAGCAAGAGTCCAGTAGCCACTGGAGTGTTTCTCATGCTGCATCATTCTGATATTTACTCTTGTGCTATCCTCTTGTTATTACAATAGGTTAGGGACAACCTCTTATCTGTTAACTAGGAAAATCTCATTATTTGGATGTTGTTTTATTAGTAAACTTAATTCCAATTGCAACCTTCATTTCCCTTAGCATGAAACAAAACCTGTTCAGTTTCCAGAGATGTATATGTGCACATCTTTGGGGTGACTTAATTTTTTCCTATTTCTGTGCTCCATAAATCTAAGCACTATGTTCAATTTTAGATCTCAAAAATAAAAAATACTTAAAGTATTATTTATAAAAACGGCACCTAAATTTTATTTTTTCATTATTCATTACATTCAAATGCTTCAAAAATTTGTATTTGGTTGATTTATTTAGATAATTGCCCTTATTTCTTCACTTGATCTTGCATAGGTTAAAATAATATAGATTTAAGCACTTAACTAAACATAAGAGTTCCAGTTTTAGAATTGTATTAATTTTAGAAACAAAGGACAGGAAAGGATACTTATGAATATTAATTACGTAGGTTCTAAAATAAATTATAAACGAATAAAATTCAGAACCTAATGACTCAGCTTCTGTGTAAGACATATTAAAGATGACAGCATGGCTTGACACAACTATGTTTTCTTTAATTCTCTCTGACCTTATTTATTTAACTTTTCAGGGTCAAACAAAGGATTAGGAATTTGATTTGACTGTATGAATTTTTAACTTAAGGGTTTCTGACTCCAACTTATTCAGGGCCTCCTGACCTTACTGCTTGAAGTGATTTGATTTAGAGAGCAAACATGATAGTCATTGTTTTATGTGTTACCAAAAGCATTTTTTTTTGTCTTTCAAACTAGATTTAAAATTCACTGACTTGGTAGAAATAAAATTTAGGTAGGATATCATAAAATAATTAGCATTATATTCATGTTGTGACAGAAATTACCATTTACATTGATAAGAAGCCAGGATAGATTGCAACAAGCTCCTAAGAATCTAGTGATGTCCCACCTTTTGTTTATGTTCAAGATTTCATGTCATAATTTTCTAACTCATTGGTTTGGGAAATATAATTGATGGAGCCTGAATATTTACGGACATAGGCCAATAAATTATGATTAGTGAAGTATCACTTATTTTATGTATTGGGAACAACTTTAGAGCAAGAATAATCCATAGTCAAAGATCTTTCTGCTTCTTAACCACATAAAGAATCATTGGAGTGCAAGGAGTTTGCATCCTCCCCTAGGCTGTTATAGTTACAGCAGAATAAACTATCATTTGCATACTCAATTCATTTCTTATATTCTATATAGAGGATATTTCTAGCAAGCTCTTTATTCTTTTTAAATTTTTTTTTTATAATTTTATTTATTGAATCACTGTGAGAGCAGTTACAAAACTTTTGGGTTTAAGTCTCAGTCATACAATGAAACACCCATACCTTCACCAGTGCCCAATCTCCACCACCAAAAACCCCAGTATATCCCCATCCCACACCCTCCCCCTACTTGTGGGGCAGATGATTTCCACATTACTCTCTTTCAACTTTGATTACATTCAATATTTTGACACCAGACCCACCATTATTATTTGGGATTTTACCCCAACACTCAAATCTGCTGAAAAGGCAACAGTAGACAATTTGTTTTCTATTGCTGGTTAAGAATAACATATGATGTTGCATGGCTGTAGTAGGGGCTGCACAATTTTGAAATTCCAAAATTTTAACACTTCAATCTGGAGGGATTTCTGCCAAAACCTTCTGGGTTCTAAATTTGTTCCTAAGTCTCTGGGATCATGGCTGTTAAGCAGCTTGATCAGGAGCCAAAGAGGCCATTCGTGGGTGGCAACTCGGAGTCTCATTGGGACAGGGAGGAAAGGGCCTGCTCCACAGCCATCCCATGAGGCCTCACGTGTCTCGTCACTGAGGGCCCAAACCTGACTGTCAAGTGGCCTCTGGAGGATGGCGGCCACCGAGCCACCTAGGGGGAGCAGGTGGAGGGACAACATTCTTTCCCCCCTGAGGTGGGCCGGTGACAGTAACCTACTGCGGGGTCCAGATGCATTTCTGCCAAAAGCCACTGGGTTCCGAAATTTGTTTTTGAGTCTCTGGGATCATGGCCGTTATGCAGCTTGATCAGGAGCCAGAGAGGCCATTCTTGGGTGACAACTTGGGGTCTCGTTGGGGTGGGAAGGAAAGGGCCAGCTTCACCCCTAACCCATGAGGCCCCACATGTCTCGTCACTGAGGGCCCAAACCTGATTGTCAAGTGGCCTCTGGAGGATGGCGGCCACCGAGCCACCTAGGGGGAGCAGGTGGAGGGACAACACTCTTTCCCCCCCGGTGTAGGCCGGTGACAGTAACCTACTGCGGGGTCTGGATGTAATTCTGCCAAAAGTCACTGGGTTCCAAGATTTGTTTCTGAGTCTCTGGGATCATGGCTGTTAAGCAGCTTGATCAGGAGTCAGAGAGGTTGTTCGTGGGCAGCAACTCAGGGTTTCATTGGGGTGGGGAGGAAAGGGTCAGTCCACCCCCATCCCGTGAGGCCCCACGTTTCTCATCACGGGCTCAAACCTGATTGTCCAGTGGCCTCTGGAGGATGGGGGCCACTGGCCACCAGGGGGAACAGGCCAAGGCACTCAACCTATTCCCACCTGGGGTGACCCAGCACTGGTAATTTACTGCAGGGACCGGACATATTTCTGCCAAAGGCCATCTAGCAAGTTCTTTAAAACCAGATTGAAAGGATAACTATTGAACCCCTAGAATTTATTACTTTTGATAATAAATATATTTTTATTGAAAATGACTTTGTCTCTCTCTTTTGGAAGGGATAGTTTTGATCACCAAATGAAGGATCCCATTTAATAAGTTTAATAGATCCAGACTTTGCATAAAAGTCTAAATATTTTAGTATCTCTTTATACTGGAGTGATAGCACAGCTGGAGTGATAGCACAGCGGTAGGCCGTTCGCCTTACAAAGCGGCCAACATGGCCGACCCGAGTTCGATTCCTCCGCCCCTCTCGGAGAGCCCGGCAAGCTACCGAGAGTATTTGATATGCCAGACACAGTAACAACAAAGTCTCCAATGGAGACGTTACTGGGCCCGCTCGAGCAAATCGACGATCAACGGGAGGACCTTTACCTTTACCTTTTATACTATGGATTGGTTATATGAATATATTTGAATACATACATATGAGTTCACATATATAAATATCTGATTTTCTTCCACTTCCCTTCCCTTCAATTTGTCTTTGTCCTTATTATGGTGCTCAAGAGTCACATAGCTGGCTTTGTGTGCCAGGGGTTGCACACTCTCTTCCAGTAGCTCTGGATTGTACTTAGTGATGGTGCAGTGGAAGGACTTGTAGCCACATGCATACAAAGAACATGTTCTACCACTGAGACACATCCCTGGGAACTTTTGTGATTTTTTTCTATTTTGTTCTCTTAAAATTATTTCTGTACACTGATGAAGAGATGGGTGGTGGAACATTGTATGACTGAATCTCAATGATGAACAATTTTGTAACTGTGTATGTTACGGTAATTCAATAAGATAAATGAATGAATGGATGATCAAATAAATAAGTAAAATTAGTTATTTCTTTGCCAATGGTTTCATGTCACTGAAGACTCATTTGAACTCCAGATATTGGAGAGTCTTGCCTATGCATGCAGTGTTCTTTAATCCATTTTGAATTAACCTTTATGTGCCATGTGAGGAGGTCTAATTTGAAGTTAAATTAAATTAAAATCAAAAGTCAACTTGCTTTTCTGAATAGAAATGTTTTCCCATTCTTGTTCTTTCACCAAAAGCCTCTGCTAAAGACGGAATAAATCCGTAATCAGTTGTGTACCTAATAGGGCATGCTTCAGGGGGCTAGTGCAAGAGAATGTTCTGACCACGTAGGTTTCAACCAACCTATAACCCACCCTTTCTGACAACGTGCTTCCCTGTTCTATTAGACAAAAATCACTGACTGGGGGAGATGAATAGTTAATTTGATGACAGGAGACCATCATCTTCCAACCTGTTAACAGTAAAGCTCTTTCTTGACCTATCACTTTATCTGTTGAAAAATAGTAGAAACAGTTATTTAAGGCTATAGGTGTTTGGAAATCTGAAGAGGACTTGAGAGAACTGTAGAATCAAGAGAAAAGAGGAATTAGAGAATGAGGAAAAATAGCAGTGGAGACTATAATGAAACGGGAGACTACATTGAAAGAGGAGAACTGCTTGTGTAAATGTATTGTACAGCTGACCTAGATGGGGAAAGAATCAGAAAACTTTATGTAGTCCAATGTGCACACAATGTAGCTTAACAACTATGTCATTTGTATTCCCTTAGGGATTTCTTTGTACTGACAAATATTTTTGTATTTACACAATGGTTATTAACAATTATACACTGCCCTTTAACATATTAATATCACATTCAAGACCTTGTTTTATCAGTTTCCATCTTTACTCCTGTCTCTTCCACAAGATCATATATAGATATATACAGTGCTGGAACATGTAATAAAGTGTTACAGATGTTGAACACCTCAACAAATGAAAAAATGAGTCTCAGAACTTTTGAAGTGCCTAAGATCAATTGGAGTGAAGAAAATTCAATTGGAGTACTAAGTGAGTAATGTATGACTTCCAGTTTTATTATATTTTAATTTAAACAAAGTCATTGTCACTGACTGTCCTCCTGTTGTTCATTGATTTGCTCAAGCGGGCCCAGTAACATCTCCATTGTGAGACCTGTTACTGTGTTTGGCATATCGAATATATCACGGGGAGCTTGCCAGGCTTTGCTGTGCAGGAGAGGTTAGCATAGTAAAAATCACATACATCCCACAGGAGGACAGTGTAGAATTGCATGGCCATTCATAGAAGTGACTAAATATGCTTAAAATCTGGGTGGTGTGTTGATTTCTGAAAATCACCACTCCAGAGTTTTCCCTCTACTTTGAAATACTATGCATATTCTGCCTCTTATCTATGCATCTCTCAAGTACGTCTACATAACTTAGAAATTCATTGAGAAGCAATGCTACTATGTTAGATATATTTCCACACTTCTTTTGAGCATGCATTCTCATAAATGACCTTACTTGGATACACTGCTCTCTCTTTAAGTTATTCTTCCTATACTCTGATTCTAAAGTGTATTCTATAGTAATCTTTTTTTATATTATTTATTTCTCTGACTTGAGTTTCAATTCTTTATTGTATAGGTTAAATGAACCTGGATTATGCCCTAACAGCTCTAGCCTTGAGGGAGTCTTCCTCCAGTAAACTGAAAGAGTTTTCAGAAGCAAAATAAAGAGTGGAGGAAGGATATAAGGGTATTCATCCTGAAATTTGTAATGTTGCAGAAGGACAAAGAAGTACGTTTTTGAATGAATGGATGGATGAATGGATGAATGAATGAATGAAAGGAGGAAAACAGAAAATGGTAGAAGTACATAGATATTGCTACCGCTACTCTTGGCTTCTGCTGATTGAGAAAACTAAAGGTAAAAGGTAAAGGCCCTCCCGTTGATCGTCGATTTGCTCGAGCGGGCCCAGTAACGTCTCCATTGGAGATTTTGTTGTTACTGTGTCTGGCATATCGAATACTCTCGGTAGCTTGCCAGGCTCTCCGAGAGGGGCGGAGGAATCGAACTCGGGTCGGCCATGTTGGCCGCGTGTAAGGCGAACGCCCTACCCGCTGTGCTATCGCTCCAGCCCTGAGAAAACTAATGTTTGTAAAATTATTTCACTTATTTCTGTAGTAATGTCTATGTCCTTTGTGTTTATTTCAGAAAGAAGAAATCTAGAGCATATGTGCATCTTTTAAATTTCATGTATCTTTGTACATACTTTCTCAAGTGCCTTGTACATGATTTTATATTCTATTGTAACCAGTTTTTCTTTGTGTAAAAGATTTGCTAACAAGAGTTCTGATTTCTCAAGTGAACTCAAACACTTCTAATTAGATGTGTGTTTAATATCTTTCAGAGAAAAATTCCTAATTCTCCCATTAAAATTAGTAAGCAGTACATGTCTATGATAATAGCAATAGAGTGTAGGGACTTTTAATATTGGAAAGAAAATTCCTTTTAATAATTAAATACCAATGTCTTGAAGAACATTTGTGCATTCGTTTTCAGAATACTACTTTTGATTATTTGCAAAATTTAAAGAATAATTAATACTATTTATTCATAGTTACAAAGAAAAGTCAGGAACATAGTTTGTCTATAATTTGAACTATTTAATTTTGGCTATTTCTATAATCTGTTACCCAATTAACTACATTATTGTTGAAAGAGGGCTTTTGTTATTTTTTAATTACCAGTATATTGTGTAATATAAACAAACAGAGGTAAATTTTTCTAAACGTTTTCTCCTTAATCATTAATACAAGGAAAAATGACTTTGACTGAAGAAATACTTACATGACTTACACGAACCTGAGAGCATTTTAGGAAAATTAGGTAGAGTATTTCAACTTCAGCATAAAGATTAGACCTGCACAACCTTCTAAATCACAAATCTTATGAATGGTGAAATGTTATCATTGTGTTGCATTTCCTCACACCTACACTCTTTCCTGCCTCAGATCTCTAAATCCAAAATGCATTTTTTATTCAGCCAGGATATTGGGAATTGCCAAAACCCCATCAAAAGACAAATGATTTGTTTCTATATATTATTTAAAATGTAAATTTCTCCTCTAGTATATAGTATATTAATGAAGTTGTGTCACAGGTTGTGTGTAAACAGCTAGACAAAACCTCTGTAAATTTCTTTCTTGGAACTAAACTTTGGAACTAAACTTTAAGACTCTAGAAAACTAACATTCTTTTTACATTCATGTAAAAAATATTTTACATTAGTTGGCAATACACATGAAACATGATAGTTACCTGATTACATCTTGAATTAATCCAGAAAATATACATTTACATATTTTCCCTTTTGTTTTAGTTCGCTAATATAATTTGGGCTTCATCCTTGGAACTTATCTGGGACTTTTCTGGACTTGTCAGAGGATGGACAAATAATCAAACCAACATCAGGTAGATTGATAAGAGAAAAAGTAAGGAGAATTTTACTAATTACACATAATTCTGCTAGAATTATAACACACCCCGAAAATGAAAAGGTTGCCTCCATTGTTTGTGACAAAACTTAAATTCCTTCACTCTTAGCTTCAAATTTTTTCACAGATTTTAATGTACAATCATTCTGAAGTATAAAAGACCTGAGGTTATAGTATTATCATTTAAGACATTTTCTTAAACATATCATTCAATTGAACAATGTGTATATATAAAAATAGACATATAATGAGAGAATTATTTAATATATGGACCTAGTCCATCACAAATAGTAAAATGCAGCAGTCAGAGAGAAGATCAATAGGCTCAATGCATGTGAAGCATCCTTTGCATCTTGGAATCCCTGCTATAATTCCAGTGCTACATGACCGCCGGGCATGCTGGGAGTGACTCCTGAGCATAGAGTTGGAAGTAACCTCCAAACAAAATGAATAAGCAACTACAAAGATATTCAACAAATAATAAAATTTAAAAGCATTCAGCAATTGCATATATCTCTCTTGTGTAGAACTTAAGGTTTTCATTCTTAAAATAGATATTTCTATTTGATAAGACGGATATGATGACAAAAAATAAATGTTTTGAAATTGCTTCAAATATTTACATCATTATGAACACATATAAGTGATAAATAGTTTTCTATTATGTTTAGTAGTTCTTCAGTACAAGTCTTTAACAAATATGTGACTGTTTAAAAATTATTTTTCACATTTACCACTGTATATCATAAAGACAAATATAAAACTGAATTTTAGAGTGATATTTACTTATAAAAATAACTTATTTTTGAGTTGTGAAACTATAACCCTAAAATGTAATGAAATATTGTCAATTAATGCTATATTGATAAATACATATTGAATAATTTCTTTAAGTCCTCAGTATCAGACTTGAACCTACGCATTGTATTGAGGAAAACATATGCAGAACTCTTTATGACACTGAATCTAGAGGTATCTTCAATAATTCATTGACACTGGTCAAGCAAACAGAAGCAAAGATAAACAAATGGGACTATATCAGATTAAAAAGTCCACAAAAGAAATAGTAGCCAAAATTAAAAGACAATCCACAAGTTTGGAGAAAATATTTGCCCACTACCCATCTGAGAAAAGACTAATTTCTAAGACATATAAAAGATTGATATATTTTAAAAAGATAAAAATTACCATCAACTAATGTGAGAAGAGATGTACAGAAACTTCCCCAAAGAAGAAATACAGAAGGCTATGAGGTACATGAAAAAGCACTCTGCATCACTGATCATTAGGGAAATGTAAAGAAAAAACAATGGTGAGAAACCAACTCACATCCTCACACCAGTAATACTGGCACACATCAAATGAATTAAAATAACCAATGTTGGCATGGACATAACAAATAGGAATGCTGAACCCTTATTTACTGCTAGTGAGAATGTTGACTTCTTCAGCCCTTTTGGAGAACAATATAGACATTTCTCAAAAAAATAAGAATTGGGTTTCCACATGACCCAGCCATCACACTTCTGGAAATACATCTAGGAGCCCAAAAATACTACTCAGAAAAGACATTCACTGCTCTATGTCCATTGCAGGCGAGATCTGGAAACAGCCTAAATGCCCAAGATCAGATGGCAAGAAACTTTGGCACATGTAAATAATAGAATACCACTCAGTTATGAGAAAAGACAAATAATGCAATTTACCACTGTATACATGGAACTGGAAGGATCATGATGAGTGATATCAGCTAAAGGACAGATATAGAATGAGCTTTCATAAGTGGAATAAAAAAAATCCCAAAAGCAATGGAATCTAAGAACTGGTCAACAGAACAGAGCTTACCAGGGCAGTGAGACATGGGGAATGTGATAGAAATAATGAGGTCACATGGAGGGATGATGACCTTACAACAACATTGGAGAGAAAGGGGCACTATGGTGTATGGTCTGGTGCTAAATGTGGTGTGCATGAGGTCTTACCATTGATAGTACTGTCACTGTCACTGTCCTCCTGTTGATCATTGATTTTCTCAAGCGGGCCCAGTAACGTCTCCATTGTGAGACTTTGTTGTTACTGTTTGGCATATCGAATATGTCACGGGGAGCTTGCCAGGCTTTGCTGTGTGGGCGAGATACTCTTGGTAGCCTGCCGGGCTTTCTGAGGGGGCGGAGGCATCGAACTCAGGTTGGCCTATAAAATTGTAAATCATAGTGCATACATAAAATTTAAAAACAAAAAACAGAACAACTGTTTCTGGAGTGATAGTATGTCACTTGCCTCACACTGAGTTGGCATAGATTCTATTCTGGGCACCAAATATGGTCCTCCAGAGCTCTAACAGAAGTAATCTTTGAGCAGGAGAGCCAGGAATAAGCCCTGAGTACAACCAGGTGTTGCCTAAATTCAAAACACCACCAACCCACCCCCACCCCAATCCAAAACTCAAAAATAATCAACCTTAATTAAGAAATAGTTTGGTAGGAGAAAAGAACAGAAAGTTAAGGTGTTTATTAATGTAGTCACTAAAATGATTCACCACATTTCTAGCCTGCACCAGGGTCAAATCCAGATACCACATTGTTTACATGTGCATGCTCATACCCAAGGGTAGTACCACTAGACAACGTGGACCACTCAGCACAGCATCATCAGTTGTACCTGACATAGAAGAACAAAAGCAAACAAAATGAATACGTGTATAGAACAAAAACAAAATTCTACTTTCTCTAAAGAAAGGAAATAAGGGAATCACATGGGAACTGGGACAGTGAGGGGAAAGGCTTGACAAAGAACTCATCCTTGTATATGCAAATATCTTTTTTCAAAGGCAACTTCCACCCAGATTTCAGATCCTCTTACCTGAAATCATTTTATCCACAAAGATACATTTTGGGACGCAGAATTTTCTTCTCTATAATCCCACTATGACTTTTTTTCTAATAAAATCCAACTCAGAAATAGGATACTATGTTCATACCTAAATGGAAATGTTTTACCAACATGATTTTGAACTCAAAACTAGAGAAATGAGGTGAAAAAAATTACATGGAACATGATAATTTAGAACAAAATTGGTCAAAAGAAGTATCTAGCACAGTGGGAAAAAGTAAAATGTTTAAGACAATGCAAAATAGGAGAGGGATATGAGAGCACACTTTATTTTTGTTTATTTTTCATAAATAACAAATAGCTCATTTTCTTTTCTTTTGACAGTAACATTTGTGCAGAAAGGTTATTTTCATTAACCTTCAGTTTGTAATTTCCAGTTTCCTGCCCAAAGGCATTGATGTTATTTACAATTTTTCTTAGTCCTATGCAAAACCAAACAACCATCAGTGTAAGGCTAATATATGTTAGTGCCTTAGGCACATTTCAATTAAGTATTAACATAGACTGGAAAATTTCCAAAACATTCAGTGAATATTACTTTCAATCATTTTCATTAGAATTAATAGCAAGTGTTAAAAAGTAATATACTAGGGAGCTGGGGGGAGTTGAATTCTTCGCTTCAAAAAGGCTACCTCTAAAGAGCTAATACAGAAAGAATTTTAGTACAGTTCAGTCACATGATATTACCCAATTCAATTAAATTATGCCCTTTTTTCTGGAAGGGGTTTGTGTGTATCGCTGTAGTTCTTGACCAAGATGGCAGGTTATTCAATCCTTAGGCCCTTTGGTGCTAGGTATTACCCAGGCACTCCAGTGCTGTAACCTGTGGTGCCCATATGGTGCCAGGGAACAAGTCGTGAGGACCACATGTGTGAGGTATGCACATTAATATGTGTACTGTCTTTCTGGATCCTGAATCCTATTTTGTATGTGTACGGTGGAGGATGAGAAATATACAAATGTTATTTTTATTTTTATGCATTTACATAGTGGCACAGATTTTTTTTTTGAGTATTTATAATGTACAAAAAAGGATGAATCTTCATGTGAACAGGCTGAAAGAAGCCTCAAACTGCATTGATCTGTCATGAATTGTAATATCAAGAGAAGGAGTTGAACTTTGAGAAATCAATAATAGCAGAGGAAGCTTCCTAATTAAAGGATGTACATGGGTTGGTGCAATAGAACAGTGGGTTGGGCACTTGCATTGCAGGTAATTGACCATAGTTCAGTCCCCTGCCCCACATTTGCTGCTCAGAGCCCTGCCAGGAGTGATCCTTGAGCACAGAGCCAAGAGTAAGCCCTGAATGTCACCAAAATAAAACAAAGCAGAACAAAACAATATTTAAAAAGTACATACAAATAAAAAATAATTATGGAACCGTGAGTTCCTCAAAGGCCAATCAAATCAGGGACACAAATGGTCAAAGTCAGTACTCTAAGTAATCATCTTTTCTGCATGACCTCAAGAAGTTTTTATAAGGAAGGAAACAGGGAGGAAAGGTGAGACTCAGACAATAAAATTTCTTCCTGGTCTGGATCCTTGAGGCACACCATCTTCTTTCCAAGTCTAGACAAAGTAAGGTTCGGCTTTGGGAATAAAGGAAAAAACTGAGGATAAACTTTTTTCTTTAGGTTTTGTGGCAAAGAAAGTGCCCTTATTACTGCTGCTCAATGACTCAGTTTCAATTATAAAAGGAATCAATGATTGAGAACTGTGTATATGATAGTGTTTTTAAAGGCAAAACTAAATGAGTGAATTAAATAAAATATAATAAACTATTAAATCAGAACTGTAATGGTTGGAATTTACCTTTGAGCCCATTAAGTCATCTCTCCAGACCCTTGAAGAGTCTTAATGCTGAAGTAACATTGTCAGTTTGAATGCTTATATTAATTTTATAATCTTTCTTCATAAAAACTTATAAATTTTTATATATATATATATATTTTCTTGCCAGCACCAGATAATCTCCTCATCGGTAACCCTCTAGAACTCATGGATGCTCCTCCCAGGCATGAGTATAAAAGAAGGATCCCAGAACCATGCCACTGGACTCCATGTGAGGCTATGGGGTGGGTGAGAGCCCTCCCCAAACCAAGGGACCCAGCCCCAGTAGGGCAGCTGACCTCCACTGCCTAACCATCGCCATGATACAAGCCACTTTCCAGACCACGCAGCCTCAGTGTGGCCGTGCAACACAGTATAAAACACTTCCTACCCATTTATGTCTCTTGGAGAGCCCAGCAAGCTATAATAAATATCCAGCCCGCGTGGGCAGAGCCCGGTAAGCTCCCCGTGGTGTATTTGATATGCCAAATACAATAACGACAATAGGTCTCATTCGCCTGATCCTGAAAGAGCCTCCAATCGTTGGGAAAAGACAAGTAAGAAGAGGTTGCTAAAATCTCAAGGCTGGGGGGAATAGAGACGTTACTGGAGCCCACTTGAGTAATTCGAAGACCAACGGGATGACAGTGATACAGTGTTATAGTGATTTTTTTCAAATGTTAAAGAGGAGAAAAGATATACCAGTAATCAATATAATAAAATAATCTTTTTCTTGTTAGGAGGTGTCTCAGTGGTGAAAGCTTAGGCTTGCATATATTAAGCTGTGGGTTAAATTTCCAACCAAACAAAACAAGCATGCTTTGCAATGGGGATAATCTTAATAGTTGTCATTTCTTTTTAAAAAAAAAACTTATCTTTTAAAAAAAAGTCAGTTGTTATAATTAAATTCCCTCTTCAGAACAACAGAGTAGTGAGAATAGCTCAATAAAATGGGAGGAATACTACTAGTATAATATTTGATTGAGCTGTAATGTTCAAGGTGAGGCACCTATGTCCCAGAGTCCATAATATATGATACCTGCCTTGTGAGATCAGAGGAATTAGCAAAACTAGACTGTAGTTGAGTAATTGGGATGTCTAGTGATGGTTTAAGAATATGATCTCTCAGATTGGTCTTTAAGAGACTGAAAAGGAGAAAGCAACCCTTTAGGAATTACTGAAAAATGTGTTCAAGATGAGAGTCCAGGTACATGTTTTCCACTATTTATAGTGCACAAGAAAATTTAGATGAGTTAGGCAGTATACTTGTGACTTAGGTAAAACAAAACAAAACAAAACAAAACAAAAACACATACATCCCCTGTGTCGAAGATAGCTTCTTAGTCCTATTATCCAGAAGAGAAATTAATTTTATTCTTTAAGTCTGGCCGACTCAAGTTCGATTCCTCTGCCCCTCTCGGAGAGCCCGACAAGCTACCAAGAGTATCTCGCCCTCACGGCAGAGCCTGGCAAGCTACCCATGACGTACTCAATATGCCAAACACAGTAACAACAAGTCTCATGATGGAGATGTTACTGGGCCCGCTCGAACAAATCGATGAACAACGGGAGTACCGTAACTGTGACCTTTAAGTCTGGAGAAATCATTTTGCTTCATATTTTCCATTTCCCAATTCTCAATTCCAGTCACACATGCTCTCTCTCTCTCTCTCTCTCTCTCTCTCTCTCTCTCTCTCTCTCTCCCTTTCTCTCTCTCTCTCCATTACTTCATTGACAAGCATGCATGTACACATACATATAATCATTATCTTTCTCTTCAGAGTTTCTGCATCTCAAGGGGTCTATTTCGATTTCTGTTTTTAGCTTTGTCCCCAGCATATAACAGATGCTCAAATATATCAGACGTATATATCAGTAATCAAAGCCTATCAACAGTAGTATTAAAGCATAACAAGATAAGGACAATATTAAGAACTTGTAAGCCAAAATAGCTGCCAAATGTTACAAAGATCCTAAGCAAATTACATGAGAATTTGAAAAGCCTCTTGGTCTACAGTGCTTTAAGAATTAGCACTAGAAACAGAGATGTGACTAATTCATACATGGTTGATTGGTTAACACTTAGAATTAGTCTTTTGCCATATTTCATAATAGTTTACTATTCCTTAGTGAGGAAAGTTTGACTAATGCATATGAATTATATTTACACTTAATCTCAAAGCTAGAAAAGGCATGTTTGGAAGACTTTATAAAACTCTTTCTTTATGTAAAGATGATTCTAGAGCACACGCTTTACATGCAAAAGTCTCTGTTTCATTCTTGATAATACATGGTTCCCAGAGCACGACCTCTAGTGACTCCTGACTCTACCAGGAATAACACCAAATTTTACCGCATGTGACCCCCAAACAAAATAAAAATCCCTTCTTTATAACTAGGTCTTTCTCACTTAACTTGATTTCATAGATTACAATTTAGAAATAAAAATTTCAGCTGTTTATAAATTGATCTCTTAATAAACTACAATAACTGAATCTGCCAGCTTAATTTAACTTTCTATAGTTATGAGCTACTCTTTAATTGGGTTGCTTCTAAAGAATCATATTTTATGACATATTTTATTTATTGTTATTTAAAATGATAAAATATTTTGTCTTTGAAATTAACTGTCATAAATAAAATAGTAGACCTTATTTTACCTCTAAATTTGTATATCAATAACAACTTGTTATTGTTTAAAACAATTTAAATTTTGGAACCATATCTGGCAGCACTCAGGCATATTACTTTGTGCTGCTCAGGGGTTATTCCTCATGTGCTAAGGAACTATATTTTACTGGGGATCAAAATCACTCATATACAAATTTTGTCCACTAGTCTTTTGAGCAATCTCCTTGGCTTATTTTTATCCTTCTTAAAATACACAGTGAGGGCACTTTCCCTTGCTTTTTCTATTCTTATCTATGATTGATTTAAGACTTTGGTCCTATTTCCATAAAAGCCTTTTGAAATGTGAATTAGGCAATGTTTACTGATGATGATAAGATCACTGTAGCATTTTTATTACTGGATGCTACCATCAAATTGTTGACTTCCTTCTGGTGACCTTCAAAGTATAATGATTATACATCATTACTAATCTATATTATAGTCAAACTTGTAATTGCTAGACCAAGAGTTATGTATTGGACATCTATATACTTGACTTGTATTTCAGCCAACTATTTGCTTTTTGGGTTATCTGTGAGCATTTACGGGGAACTTATAAGAATTCAGTTATAGAGTGGTCAAGATTTTTAGAATAAAATTATGTGTAATTCATTTTTTATTGTCATAAGATTCACAAGAAAATGTGACATATATTACAAAGGAGTAGTCTGTCTTTTTTTTACTGAGTAATAATGGTGTACAGACCATGTAACTAATTCTCTGTATAAAATTATATTCTTATCCTTGATTCTTAGGAACCTAAATCAACAAGGAAAATATCAATAGTTCACATGGAAAAGTATTAGCTATGGTTTTTTCACTTTGCAGTAAATTTGGATTAATATTGGCTTAAAGATTTGAAAATATAAAATGGATAATATACCCATAGGTGTTCTGCCTTTACAATGAAGGAGATACTACATGGATATGTAGAAATGCAGGCAGATAGAATTTCTACTGTAATGAATAAAATTATGTGTGTAATTCATACCTACTCCATCATTGTTAGCTGATGGTGGTTTTAGAAAATATTTGGCTGGCACACACCTGAGTGTTGTTTGGATAAAGTTGATTTTTCCATGGAAACTAATCACGTTATTCTGAGTCATGTAGACCTTGTCATTAAAACTCTATGCCAGGTAGCAGAGTAATTATGGAACGGGTAGGATACTTGTTTTACACAGTGCAGATCTGGGTTTCATCCACAGAACATGTGTGGTTCCCATAACCCCAACAGAAGTGATCCCTGAGTGCAGATCTAGGAGTAAGACCTGAATACCACTAGGTTGACACCCCCTTCCCCAAAGCAAAATTAAAACTCAATATCTACACTTCATTCTATCAACAAGAAAAACACTTTATTCTTTATGATCCCCCAAATTCAGCCATAATATTTCCAACTTTTAGATGGTAAGTGTGGCTAATTTTCTCCAACTAAATTCTTAAACAAAGCAGAAGAGAAATTCATTTTGAAATTAGTGATTACCTTTCTGTCTTCTCCTGTTGTAAAATATACAATAGATGCATAATAATATCCTTTATTAATACCTCTAGAAAAAAGTGTTCTGGAAAGACATATAATTATATCTAGTTATTATATCTTGATTGCCAAACCAAACTTACTTTTTTCCTTTGGGAAAATTTAATCTTCCACTACAGCAGTGTAATGGAAACTGCCAACTATAGCATCTAATTCTCTTGATTAAAATGACCCAGGTAAAGCATTCAGAATTTTCCCGTTTTTAAATAGCTGGGAATAGAATAATCCCTAAATCAACAATCAGAAAATAATGACTCTTCAAACTGTACCCTTAAACTTGGAGAATAATTATAATGGGAGATAGAAGAATTGATGAGAGATTCCTGAGCCTCTTTCTGTTCGCCCCCAACACTGTGCTGGTCTTCTTCCTCCACCAGGTTGTATCCCCTACACACACCAGGTACCCATAGGGGGCGTGGCCTCTTCAGAAGTGGGCGTGGCCAAATTTTGGGTCAGACAACACTCGTACAGCTGCAGATAATATACTCATACCAAGCAAACTTGAGTAACATCTCAGGCTACATACCTCCACATCAACAAGAAGAAACAACGCAAATCCCCACCATAAGAGGAGGACGATGAAAACAGTCCAGAAGCCCCAGTAGGTGATACTCACCTAAGGGATCTCTCTAAGAAAGAATTCAGATATGAAGTAATGAAGATGTTCAGTGAACTCAATGAAACAGTGAGACAGATACCAGTAAATTAAAGGAGGACATGAAAGAAACAATCAGGAAAATACAGGAATAAATGACAGCAGAAATTGGAAAGCTATGCACAGAAATGTCACGAATAAAAGATTCCTTAGATTAAATAAAAAACCCAGTCTGTGCCCTCAACAGTAAAATGGCCACAGCTGAAGACAGAATCAGTGAGCTGGAAGATGAGCTGCACGAAGCCTTGAGGCAAAAACAAACAATGGCAAGAGACCTCAAAATAGCTCTAGAGTGAATCAGAGTCCTAGGAGATGATTCCAAGAGGAACAACATTAGAATCATTAGAGTACCAGAAGGCTAGGGAAACAATCCCAATGAAAAAGATACAGTTAAACAAATCATTGCTGAAGAGTTCCCAGAGCTGGACAATGCGGGCATCCAGATTCAAGGAGCCGGAAGAGTGCCAGCTTAAAGAGACCCTAACAAAAATACTCAACGACCTATCATAGTTAGAATGATGGATGCCATGGATAGAGACACAATACTGCAAAAAGCAAGGTCAAAGAAGGAAATCAAATACAAAGAAGTACCCCTTATATTCACAGTAGATCTATCGGAGGAAAGCTTCCAAGCCCAAAGGCAATGGTGGGATATAGTGAAAAAACTCAATGAAATGAAAGCTTCACCAAGAATACTTTATCCAGATAAACTCTCACTCTAACTTGAAGGAACGGTACACTATTTTCTGCAAGAACAACAGATTAGGAACTTCACAAACTCAAAAGTAAATCTAAGAGAAGGACTGAAGGAGCTACTGTAAGACAAGACAAACCCCTACAAGCACAACAAACCCTTATAGCAAGATGACACAAAACGCCATAACAGTAATATCTCTCAACATCAATGGGCTAAATTCACCAATTAAGAGACACAGAGTGGCAAAATGGATTCAGATACAGAACCCAACATTCTACTGCCTACAAGAAACACATCTGATCAGAACAAACATAGACTCAAAGTCAAAGGATGAAAAACAACACTGCAAGCAAACAACCCTCTCAAAAAAGCTGGCATAGCCTTACTAATATTGGACAACATAGATTTCAGATGGAAAAGGATTACAAGGAACAGTGAAGGCCATTTTTTATTAATCAAGAGATATGTACAGCAGGAAGAAATCACACTCCTAAACATAAACGCACCCAATGAGGGACCAGCAAATACAACAACTGCTAACAGACCTTAAGGAGGACATTACAAGCAACATAATAGTAGCGGAGACTTCAACACCACCTTATCAACTCTGGATAGATCGTGTTGGCATGGATGTGCGAGAAAGGGATTCTCCTTCACTCCTGGTGGGAATGCAGACTGGTTCAGCCCTTTTGGAAAACAGTATAGATGATTCTCAAAAAATTAGAAATTGAGCTCCCATTTGACCCAGCAATATCACTCCTATGAATATATCCCAGAGAGGCAAAAAAGTATAGTCAAAGTGACCTCTGCACTTGTTTGTTCATTGCAGCACTGTTTACAATAGCCAGAATCTGTGAAAAAACCTGAGTGCTCCAGAACAGATGACTGGTTAAAGAAACTTTGGTACATTTATACAATGGAGTATGCTGTAGCTGTTAGGAAAGATGAAATCATGAAATTTACATACAAGTGGTACTACATTGAAAGTATCATGTTAAGTGAAATGAGTCAGAAAGAGAGGAACAGACATAGAAAGATTGCATTTATCTGGGGAACATATAGTAACAAAATAGGAGACTAATACCCTGGTACTTATCCAACAAGATAAGTACCAGGTGGTTTACTCCATGGCTTGGAGGCCATTGCACATGCTAGGGGAAAAGGCAGCTCAGATAGAAAAGGGAACACCAAATAAAGGGTGTTGGAAGCATCCTCCCAGGATGGGAGATGCATGCTGAAAGTAGAGTATAGACCGAACATGATTGACCCTCAATGACTCTTTTGCAAATCACAGCACCCAAAAGGAGTGAGAGAACAAAAGGGAATGCCCTGCCACAGAAGTGGGGTGGGATGGGGAGGTTGGGTGGGGCGTGAGAAGGATACTGGGATCACTGGTGGTGGAAAATGGCACTGGTGGACGAATGGGTACTCGATCATTGTATAACTAAATCCCAAGACAAAAATTTGTGAGTCTACAACGGTACCTCATGATGTTTCCCTAATAAAAAATTTTTAAAAAGTGAAAAGAAAAGAAAAAGAAAAAAAATTGATGTGAGATGATGTACAAAAGGTGTATTATTTGATTTTTAGTTCTAGTATTTCTGGGACTCATTATATTTATTACATAAAATTAGCAAACAGGTTTTCCTACTGTCAACTTAATGGGATAGGCTCAGTAATTTTCAACTAATACAGTTTTAGTAAAGTATACATGACCAAATATCCTGCAAAAGTAGTTCTTTGCATGAAGTTTCTTTCTCTGAAGTCAAATAGATCATCAAATGGATTTCTACCTTGTATAATGTTTTACTTTCTCTGAAGCAGTGATGTCTTTTATACTAAACATGCTAATGGCTGACCCATAATACTGCTTTCAGCTCAGTTAATGAAGATTGTAACATTTTAAACAAATCATAAATGAAATAATAGATTGCAATATTCAATATTTTTAGAGTGTAGAAAATGAACAATTTTATACATTTTGGGTGGGTAATTGTGCATATTCATAAACTCTTAAAAAGATTTTGATAGTTTACATCAAAATATTTAAGAATTAAACCTTTTGACCTAATAATTCTACTTTACACTATTCATCTTATTGAATACGCAGGGTATAAAATGATCTTTTCAAAGATAGAATACTGAGTTATTGTTTACATAATAACAATATGTAAACTTTGTGAAAGTCAATAAATAGGATATTTGTGATGCAAACTATAGAATATAATTAAAATAATTTGGTAAAAAATATTGGTCATATTGAAAGCAACACATGATTGATATATAAATAGTATATATTAAAAACCACAGTTTCCATGCCATTTAATAGTATTTGAAATAAATATGTAGGACTCAGGAGAGTCAGTCTCCTCTAGAGGCACTATCCATACCTGTATGTGGAAGAGTGTGGCTATGGAGTGAAGTGGAGGCTTTCTTCACCACTCCATAATTCATCCATTATAAACATACAAAGACATCCTAATGCAGTCTCCGAAGCACACAAAAACAAGAAAGAAACAATTCCAAACTGCAGAGCTCACAATGGTAAAGCAATACAGAAACCCAGCAGGCTCCATTAGCAAAGAAACTTGCCCAGTTGACCCAACAAGTAATAATAAGTTATATAGCCTCTGACAAGGAGTTTAGAATGTAACTGTTAAGGATGCATAAGGAACTCAAAGAAACAATGGAATACACTGCCAAGAAAATAAAGGAGATATAAGAGCAGAAATGAGAAAAATATGATCAAAAAGGTAAGCAGAAATGACAGACCTGAAAAACCTGCTGATGAATTGAAAAACTTACTGAAAGACCTTAGTAGCAGAGTAAAAGCTGCTGAGGATAGAATCAGTGAGCTCCAACATGAGGTTCAGAGAATATCTAAACTATAGCAAAAGATGAAAAAGAGCCTCAAAATAAATCAACAGATGATAAGAGAACATGGGGAAGAAGTCACGAGAAACAACATAAGAATCGTTGGTTACCAGAGGGACAAGAAGAAAACCCTGGTGAAGAAGCAACTGTGAAAGCCATCATTACTGAGAGACTCCAGAGCTGAGGAGTGCATGAACCCAAATACAAGAGGCCCAAAGGTTAACAACTAAAAGAAATCTAGATAAAAATACCAAGACACATCCTACTCAGACAGGCTAAAACCACAGATAGAGATAGAATGCTGAAAGTAGTAAGATCAAAGAAGGAAATTGCTTATATAGGAACATATAAGATGCAGAGTGGACTTACCAGATGAAACCCTCTGTACCCAAAGACAGTTGTGGGATATAGTGAAAAAACGCAATGAAATGAATCCTTCACCAAGAACACTTTATCCATCTAGACTCATTCAGATTTCAAGGAACAATATACAACTTCACACATAAACAACAACTCAGGTACCTCATAGACTCAAAATCATTGTTACAAGAACTAAACGGGCAACTTATGATAAGACAAGCTCCATAAGTACACCAAAATTCTACATAATGATGGCAAAAATCTCCATCACAACAATCTCTCTCAATGTCAATGGACTAAATGCATAATCAAGAGACACAGAGTGGCAGGTTGAATTAGGAAATTGAATCCAACACTTTGTTGTCTGCAAGAAACACATTCGAACAATCAAAACAAACAGACTTGAAGTCAAAGGCTGGAAAATGGTTCTTCAAGCTAATACCCACCTCAAAAAAGTTGGGGTGGCCCTAGTATCATCTAACCTCATAGACTTCAGGCTGTAGAAGTTTTTAAGAGATAGTGATGGTTATTTATTAATGATCAAGGGGTCTGTATGTACGTCAGGAAGAATGTACACTCCTAAATGTATACATACTTATGAGAGACCTGCTAATAGACTTGAAGAAAGAGCAACAAAAGAGTAGTTGGAGATTTCAACACTGCTGTGTGACCTCTCATCTCAATAGATCAACCAGCCTAAAGTTCATCAAGAAATACTTTATTTGAGGGATGAAAGGGAAAAGAGGGGGTTAGTAGATATATATAGGATTTTCATCCCCCCAAAGCTGAATATGCATTTTTCTCCAACGTACATTAAATGGGTAGTTTGCCAGGCTTTTCTGTGCAGGTGAGATACTCTCTGTAGCTTTCCAGGCTTTCTGAGAGGGACAGAGGACTCAAACCCACTGTACTATCGCTTGGTAGGGTGTTTGCCTTGTGAACAGATAGCCTGGCGGAGCAAGGTTTGATTCCTCCACCCCTCTCAGAGAGCCTGGCAAGCTACAGAGAGTATCTCCATAGATATACTCTGGCAAAGCCTGGCAAGCTCCGTGTGATGTATTCAATATGACAAACACAGTTACAAATCTCACAATGGAGACATTACTGGGCCTGCTTGAGCAAATCGATGAACAACGGGATGACAGTGCTACAGTGGTACAGTACATGAAATATTCTCCAAGATAGTTCACACTCTGGGCTACAAAACATAACCCCATAAAATTAAGAGGATAGAAATTGTATCAACAATTTTTTCAGACCACAATGTACTGAAAATAGAAGTGAATCACACATTAAATTGGAAAATCAAATGAAACACCTGGAATTAAAAAAGTCACTACTGAACAACCAGTGGCTTAAAGAGGAAATCAAAGGGATAATCAAAAGATTAGTGGAAACAAATGAGAATGAGGACACGAGCTACCAGAGTGCGTGGGATACAACAAAAGTGTGTTAAGAGCAAAGTTTATGGTTATGCAAGCATGCATCAGAAAGGAGAAAAGGGCCTACATACATAACTCTAACCGCACAGATTAAGATCTTGGGAAATTACCAACAAAAGGAGCCCAAACCAGATAGGCAGTAGGAAAAAATAAACGTTAGATCAGAAATCAATGCCTTGTGAGCAGATAGCCCGGAATCCCAATGAATAATCCAAAAAGATTCATGAAACTAATAGCTGGTTCTTTGAGAAAATAAATAAGATTGATAAACCACTTGCAAGACTCACAAAAAAACAGAGAGATAGAGACAAAGAGAGAGACAGAGAGATACACACACACAGCACACACAGAGACTAAATCTGAAATAAATAAATATTTAAAAAGACATTATGGGTTGGAGAAATTGCACATTGCAAGACCTGGCTTCCATTCCGGGTACCACATATAGTCTCCCAAGTTCCCACAGATATTATCCCAGAGTGCAGAGCCAGGAATATGGCAAGGGCATCACTGGATGTGGCCCCCAAACAAAAACATAAATGAAACAGAAAAACATTTTATATATCAAAATATTTTTAAAGGTTGTCTTTAAAAAGTGTCTTAAAAATTTACTAAAATCTTTACTTCCCAAACATTTTTATGACAAAAATTTTAACAGAAACTCTCCCAAACAGCTTCTATGAAGCTCATATCTCTCTAATACCAAAAGGAAACAAAGACACCACAAGAAAAGAAAACTACAGGCCAATATCCCTGATGAATACGGATGCGAAGATTCTCAACAAAATACTAGCCAATAGAATACAACAACTCATCAAAAAGATCATACATCATGACCAAGTGGGATTCATCCCAGGGATGCAAGGATGGTTCAACATTCAGAAATCAATCAACATAATCTATCATATCAACAAAAGAAAAGATAAAAATCATATGATCATATCAATAGACGCAGAGAAAGCATTTGACAAGATCCAGCACCCATTCATGATGAAAATCCTTGCCAAAATGGGGATAGAGGGGACTTTCCTCAATATAGTTAAAGCCATCTACCACAAACCTACAGCAAACATCATCCTCAATGGGGAAAAACTGAGGGGGAAGGGTCTCAGTTTTAACTTAAGCTTAACTAAGGAAGTAAAGGACCTGTACAAAGAAAACTACAAAATGCTACTTCAGGAAATAAAAGAGGACATGAGGAAATGGAAAAATATCCCCTGTTCATGGATGGGGAGAATCAACATCATCAAAATGGCAATACTTCCCAAAGCACTGTACAAATTCAATGCAATCCCTATAAGGATACCCATGACATTCTTCAAAGAAATGGAGCAAACACTCCTGAAATTTATATGGAACAATAAGCCCCCACGAATAGCTAAAGCAATTCTTGGGAAAAAGAAAATGGGAGGAATCAACCTCCCTAACTTCAAACTCTACTACAAGGCAGTAATAATTAAAACAGCATGGTACTGGAACAAAAGCAAAGCTGCAGACCAATGGAACAGAGTTGAATATACTGACATTTCCTCCCAAACATATAATCATCTAATTTTTGATAAGGGGACAAGAAAAGTAAAATGGAGCAGGGAAAGCCTCTTCAATAAACTGTGCTGGCAAAATTGGATGGCTACATGCAAAAAAGTGGGCTCAGATCTCTGCCTAACACCATGCACAAAAGTAAGATCAAAATGGATTTATGACCTCAACATCAGACCAGAATCCATAATGTTTATTGAAGACAAAGTCGGCAAAACTCTCCATGATATTGAACCTAATGGTATCTTCAAAGATGTCACGCCACTGGCCGAGCAAGTGAAAACAGAGATAGACAAATGGGACTATCTTAAACTAAGAAGCTTCTGCACCTCAAAAGAAACAGTGACCAAAATACAAAGACAGCCTACAGAATGGGAAAGGATATTCACCAAGTACACATCCGACAAGGGGTTGATATCAAGGATATACAAGTTACTGGTTAAACTCCACAAGAAGAAATCACCCAACCCCATCAAAAAATGGGGTGAGGAAATGAACAGAAACTTTCGCAAAGAAGAAATTTGAATGGCAAAAAGGCACATGAGAAAATGCTCTACATCACTAATCATCAGAGAGATGCAGATCAAAACCACAATGAGATATCATTTCACACCACAGAGACTGGCCCACATCCACAAGAACAAAAGCAACAGGTGCTGGCGCGGATGTGGCGAGAAAGGGACCCTCCTTCACTGCTGGTGGGAATGCCGGCTGGTCCAACCCTTTTGGAAAACAGTATGGACGACTCTCAAAAAGTTAGAATTTGATCTGCCATTTGACCCAGCTATAGCACTCCTGGGAATATATCCCAGAGAGGCAAAAAGGTATAGTCGAAGTGACATCTGCAATTGTTTGTTCATTGCAGCACTCTTTACAATAGCCAGAATCTGGAAAAAACCTGAGTGTCCGAGAACAGATGACTGGTTAAAGAAACTTTGGTACATTTACACAATGGAGTACTATGTAGCTGTTAGAAAAGATGAAGTTATGAAATTTACATACAAGTGGTACTACATGGAAAGTATCATGTTAAGCGAAATGAGTCAGGAAGAGCGGGATAGACACAGAAAGATTGCATTCATCTGGGGAACATAAAGCAACAAAAAGGGAGATTAACACCCAGGAATGGCTGAGATTAGTACCAGGAATTTTGCTCCATGAATGGAAGGCCAGCCACAGGCTCTAGGTGAAAAGGAAGCTCAGATAGAGAAGAGAGTACTAAATGAAGGGTGTTGTGAGGGCCCTCCCAGGGTGGGAGAAGCATGCTAAAAGTAGTCGATAGACCAAACATGATTGCCACTCAAAGCCTCTCTTGCAAAACACAGTACCCAAAAGAAGAGAGAGAGAACAAGGGGGAATACCCTGCCACAGAGGCAGGATGGGACGGTGGGGGGGATGAAGGGTGGGGAGGGGGATGCTGGGACCCGTGGGGATGGATGACGGGCACTGGTGGAGTGATGGGCACTTGATCATTGTATAACTGAAACCCAAGCACAAAATTTGTAAGCCTATAACTGTACCTCATGGTTTTTCACTAATAAAAAAAAATAAATAAATAAGAGATAATTAAATATAATGAAGTAGTACATTACAGTTTTTATAGAATATTGAGATTGATGTCATTTTGTAAATTATATGTTTAAAAATTTCATTTGTTTTCATAACAGTCTATAAATTGTGATTTTGTTGTTGTTGTTGAATTTAGTATATAGAATATCATGGGAAAGATATTGGAAAACTTCCAGACAAAAAATAAAAGCAGTATATAATTGTGTATATGATTTTAACCACGGGAACACCTGCAACGGTGATTAGAGGCCACCCTAAAAGCATCTATCGCTCTCAGAGAATCTGACAAGCTACCGAGAGTATACCGCCCATACAGCAGAGCCTGGCAAGCTATCTGTGGCAAATTCGATATGCCAAAAACATTAAATACAATGGGTCTTATTCCCCTGAACCTGAAAGTGCCACCAATATGGCAGCATTAAGAAGGAGGAGGGAGGAGAGACTGATAAAAACTCAAGCTGAACTAGTCTGCCTAAACGAAGAAGGACAAAAATGATTGTCTGTACTTTCAATGCACATATACTGGCATTGGATGCATCCATCTAGGACATAATGGTGCAAGTGCAAAAAATCAAGTACAACATCCTTGGTCTGACTGAGACGAAAAGGCATCAACCACTTCACACCATTTTTGACACTGGAGAAGAACTGTTCCTTGTAACATGCAACAAAAGAGGCATCAGTGGTGTTGGTGACCTTGTCAACACAAAGTTGGCCATGAGCATTGAATCATTTGAATGGCTAACAACCTGAATCGGATGATTACATTTGAATAGATGTGGCCCACTGCTGGCAGTTTCTATCTTCATTGTCTATGCACCAACATCTAATTATTATGAAGGAGAAATTGAGAAGTTTTACATGTAGCAGTGTAGCACTGTAGCACTGTCCTCTCGTTGTTCATTGATTTGCTCGAGCGGGCCCAGTAACGTCCCCATTGTGAGAGACTCCTTGTTACTGTGTTTGGCATATCAAATACATCACGGGGAGCTTGCCAGGCTTTAATGTGCAGGTGAGATACTCTTGATAGCTTGCCAGGCTCTCCGAGAGGGGCGGAGGAATCGAACCTGGCTCAGCCGGCCGGCCGTGCACATGGCAAACACCCTATCACTGTGTTATTGCTCCAGCCCAAGAAGTTCTACATGGAGCTGGAGAAGTTCTATAAAGAAGACCACACCTTCTACATGATCATTGTAGGTGATTTTATTGCCAAGATAGGACTAAGAAGATCAGCCGAAGAACTCCACATCGGGACCTATGGCCTAGAATGGAACAAGCAGGGTGAGACACTATCATAGTTCATCATGTTGACCAAGACCATCCAGGGTAACTCACAGTTCCAGAAGGTCAAATCTAAACATTGGGCATGGGAGTCTCCCAGTGGACGGTTCCACAATGAAATTGACCACATCGTATTCAATTGACAGTTTTGCTAGACTGATATCGTTTTTGTCCCACAATTCCAAACAAGATCAGACCACCATCTCCTTTATGCAAAATTCTACTTAATGGAGTGGGAAGAATGGGCTGCAAAGTTTAAGAAGAGAACTCCCAGAGCAACCACCAACTGGGAGCTCTTTGGCACTATTGCAGCTGTCACTGACAACATTGATGAAGATATGATCGACTGATTCAGCACCTACATGATTGTGCGAGGAATGCCAAGAGAGAGATAGCCACAAAAAGACACCTGTCTTCGAAAACTTTCAAGCTCATTATCCAACATGGCTTGGCGCAAGCCTCAGGAAACCGCAAGCAAACATCCGAGCTTGCAAAACAGTGCAGATAAGTGTTAAAGGAAGACCTTAAAGAGAGAAGAGCAGCAGTGCTGGCAGATGTGGCAGAAGCCCAGAACAGCATTCCTAACGCCCACCTGTGCTTAGCCAACCGTAAGAGCAGGATGACTGCCCTCCGATGTCCTGATGGATCTATGACATCTTCCATAAGGGCAATGAAGAACACTATCCATGACTTCTACTCGGATCTCTTCGATAGCCACGTCCACCTGCCCACATACCAAATTCCGCAGGATGGATATGTTGTTCCTAACATTCTCCCTTCTGAAATTCGACAAGCCATTTTGTCGGTAAAGAAGTGAACAATACCCAGTCCAAACAAGATCAGACTTGAACACCTGAAGAAACTGCCATCAGTACTCATCAATACACTCTCAGCTCTTCACAAGCTACCTGTCTCAATGCAAAGTTCTGTCCCAATGGAAAACCAGCAGAACTGTTCTACTGTACAAGAAGGGAGACATCCATGACATTGGCAACTATCGACCAATCTGCCTGTTGTCCATCGTCTACAAGCTGTTCACTCAAGTCATCCTGAATAGGATTGGCAAAACACTAGATGAAGGACAACCATACGAGCAAGCTGGGTTCCAAAATCAATTTAGCACAATCAAGAATATCCACACGATAACCAAGCTCATTGAGGTTTCTTGGGAGTTCAAGATACCTCTCTGTCTAATGCTCATTGATTAAAGAAGGTCTTTGATTCTGTTGAGACTGAAGCAGTCATCGAACATCTAGCCAAGCAGGGCATTCAAACTCAGTACATCAGGGTCCTCCATGAGCTGTATTACAGATTCACTTCCAGGATCTCACCATTCTACAAGGAAGTGATCATCCATGTCAAGAGAGGGGTTTGGCAGGGTGATACCATTTCTCTGACACTCTTCAGTGCCACCCTAGAGAATGTCATGCAGCGACTAGAATGGAAAGGAATGGGAGTGAAGTTAGATGGTCGGCAACACATCACCTCCGCTTCGCTGATGACATCGTTCTAAAAACACCAAACATTAGCCAAGTGGGACAAATGCTGGCCAACTTTGACCGTGAGTGTGAAAATATAGGACTGCAGCTGAATCTCACCAAGACAATGTTTATGAGAAATGGACTTGTTCCTATCATTCCATTCGCTCTCAATGGAACAGACATCTCTGAATGCAACAATTATGTGTACCTAGGTCTTGAACTCAACATGACAAATGACCTGGCACCTGAGTTGCGCAGGAGGAAGAGAGTGGCTTGGAACGACTTCAACAGTGTCAAAGAAATAGGTAAGGGGATGAAGAACCTTCAGCTCCAGGCACATCTCTTCAATTCCACCATTCTTCCTGCATTAACATATGCCTCAATGACCTGGGCCCTATGAAAACACTGTCTCAGCTCTTCACATGCTACCTGTCTCAATGCAAAGTTCTGTCCCAATGGAAAACCAGCAGAACTGTTCTACTGTACAGTAGGATGAGAATGCTACTCAGGTCTCCCAAAGAGGAATCGAAGGTCTATACTTAGAGTATCACGCTCCACTGAAGTGAGAGAAGGAATCTGGAATTCCGCCCTCTTTTGGTGATTGAGAACCAGGGATGCTGTCTCATTTGCCAAGGTGTTGAAAATTAGATGGGCTGGACACGTAATGAGATTTGGAGATGACTGCTGGACTAGAGCCATTACTGACTGGATTCCACAGGACATCAAAAGATTGTGTGGCTGCCCACCTACGAGATTGTTAGATCTCTTCATCAAGACCCTGAACGATCAGTTTGAGACTATTCGTGTTCCTGGAGTGAGCAGATGCCATTGGGCTACACTAGCATGCGGCAGAGATGAATGGAGATGTTACTGTTGCCCGCTCAAGCAAATCCATGAGTAACGGGATATCAAGTGATCAAGAGATACTTGTGTGAGAGACAGTTGGCATGGGATGAGACCTAATATCCCCAGAGCAATCTATCAGAACTTTTCATGATATCTATGTATGAATAACAAGCTTAAATCTGTGAAATATATTTTCTTGATTCCTCATTTTTGACAATCTTAACTTTAAATTTTACTTTCTGTTTGAGTTTTTGTAATCTGATTAATGGTAACACTTGTATTAGGAAAGAGAATTTAACTTAGACTTTGAACTTAAGTCGTACATCTAAATGAATTTGTTAGAGATCTTTACATTAAACTGGAGCAGGAGCCTGGACAAAGAAATCTGTTTCTCACTTTTCATTCAAATTTGTGTATATATTATTTATATTCCAGAGATCTTTACATTAAACTGAAGCAGGAGCCTAGACAAAAAAAATCTGTTTCTCACTTTTTATTCAAATTTGTGTAGATATCATTTATATCCTTTAGGAAGGCTAGATGTGATCAATTAACTTATATTTAGATCTTCTACCAAATACCATGAAAAAATTACCCATATTTCTCATGTAAATTTTGGAAGCTAAATTCCACCCATTAAAAATAAAATCTTAAAAAAATAATAAAATCTTTTGGAAAACATTATAATACAGTGATCCCCCTAAACTCTACAATGAAATATTCTTTATGGTATCATAAGGAATCATGATTCTTCATGGAATTTACTAAGTATGATCTAAGTGTTTGTTGATTAAATTGCACAAAATAGTGAAAAAAATAAATGATTAGAGTTGAGGTAATTAGTGCCTCTTACAAAAATATTTTGAGAGTAAATATGTTTTGTTGCTGAGACATAATAAAGGAAATTAGGAATTGCTGATATTTTATAAGGTTTTGCAACATATCTGCAGAGTGTTCTCATAGCTTTATATCATATATCATATACATCTGATAAATGGCAGGATTCCAGACACACTCCCCTAATTTGCTTCACTTGGGGTCTCCCAAAGAGGGTCTCATCTATTCTCCCTTCTAATATGTCCTACTCTGTCATCCCTTTCTTTGGAGTCCTTTCTTCTCTCTATCCTGCAGGGAAATATTTTTTCTCTTGTACATGTTCAGTTTCTCTGAGAGGTTGTCCCATATTTCTGGTTACTTTACTCAGAGAGGTGTTTACATCATATCATACACCTCTCTTCTTTCTAAAACAGCAAGGAGTCCTCAGGAGACTAAATTGAAATGGTTTCAAATTAAGTCTCTGTGGAATTCATTTTTGAGTCAAACAGACTGCATTTTTTTCTCTAAGGTGCCATGTTGAAACTTCTAGGTAAAAGGTTTGATTCAGCAGCCCAACTCAACTCCTGTCAGTAACTACTAAAGGCAAGCCTACAATGATTTTTTCCTTATCAGTGACTACTACAGAACATAAACACCCTGTTCTTTCCTTATCAATGATTAGGGAAGGAACAGAAAAGCCATTTCCCTAATTGTTATGAAAGACCCCATCGTACAGCTAGAACCTGAAAACTCCTGTCAGTCAATCCAGTAGTGTGAAACAAATAACTTTAGTTTACTTGCTCTTTTGCTTGGTCCTTTACAACTCCTCGATGCCCTGACCCTGGTAGAACTGTTGATACAGATTCATTTGATTGCAGTTTCCAGATCAGGATTCTAATCTCAATTGATTGTATTTTCTGGTTATTTCAAAATCACCCCACACTTTACCAGAATCCAGTTTCTCTGAAACTGGATGATGAGACTAGTCTTCCATGTAATTGGCTCTCCCATTTAGGTATACTTGTCTTCTGGGGCCAGTGTTATTTATACAATCTAATTTCTTCATGGAGGATACTCAGTATGGAGATTCTTATTCTACAAGGTGCTTTTGTTTGTCTGTCTGTCTGTCTCGCCACCCCCACCCCAACCAGGGAATTCAGTGCATTAAAGAAAAACTTTTATTTAATTACTAAGATCCAGTTCACTAAGGATTTTAGACTAAATACAGAATAACTGCTTACCATGAGCACAGAAGCAGCTATGGAGGAGCTGTCATGATTTTTTCAGTGATGGGTCTCACTCAGCTCCACGCCAAGGTTTTTTTTTTTTGACTTCCGAAAAATCACATATACTTGCCTAGAACTGACCTCTCTGAAAAGACTTTTTGCAGAGGTAACAGAGCAAAAGGTAAACTGAAAAAGCTAGAGAGATAATACAGCTGGTAGTGCTCACCTGGCATACGGCAGTAGAGGTTAGTTCCAAGCATCCCATAGTCTCCAAAGCTCCACCAGAGTAAGCCCGAGCACTGCCACATGTGACCCCCAAGTCAAAATACAAAGTTAGTTAAAAGATATGAGTACAGAACTAAATATGATGATTTAAAAACAGGTCAATTCATTTCACGTGATTTATTTTTACCTCTACTACCTCCACTACCCAGCTGCTGCCATGCTCCAAGCTGCTTTCTGGAAGGACTATAAAACCAAGCTCCCAGAAGAGAACAACACAGTCTCCTGCCTCCATGCCTGGCTGTCCTCACTAGGGCCTCTTGGAGGAGGGCAAGTTGAGTTTCCCTCCCTGTCCTGAGCAGGGCCCCATCAGCTGAAGATCTCTGGAACCCAGCCACAGCTATGCTAATGTCACTCTCTACATGCTTGGATGAGCCTCCTGCATGAAGGAACCAGCAGAGAAACCCAGGTGTGCGGACCGGGGCTGAAATCTACAAGCCTGCTTGGATGGGGAGTGGGCCTCCTCCACCAGATGCTCCATCTTCCTTACACCCACCAACTGCCCCCTGAGCTGTGTAATCCTACCAGTGGCCAAGATCTAGAGACTTATAAAACCAAGCTCCCGGAATGCGGGTGCATGACCTTATTGTCTAGTTCTTGCTCTCAGAGAAGCTGGCAGGCTACTGAGAATATCCTGCCCACACGGCAGAGTCTGGCACACTCCTGGTGGCATATTCTATAGGCCAAAACCCAGTAACAATCACAGGTCTCATTCCCCTGATCCTGAAAGAACCTCCAATGTGTCACTTGCTAAAACCTCAGGGCTAGGACGAATGGAAACATTACTGGTGCCTGATGGAAGAAATCAATGAACAATGGGATGACAGTGATACAGTGATATAGTGATTATTTTTTAACCTCTAAGACTTATAAAAATAGAACCAGGGAGGTGGATTGGAGTGCTGGAAACATTCCTTGTATATGAGATCCCTAGGTTTAATCCATGGTCCTACTGGATTTAATCCTTGGTCACTCTGGATCTTCCACCAAATACTTCTAGGAGTGACCTGGATCATTCTGTTACGACTCTACTAAAAATAGGAGTGAAAATGGAAGCACTATAACCTGCATACTTCAAATTATTAAAAAGTAGAAACTAAGCTCTTTAAGCAAAATAAATAAATAATTTTAAGCTTGTTTATAAATAGGATGCATTGAGTGACAGAAAATGTCCTCAATAAAATGTTAATATAAATACAATAATTAATCAAGATACTTAAGAAGCATATTGAGCGTATTAATAGTCCTTTGCCCCCTAGAATCACTTAGCATTATAATGAACATACGAAATACCACGTTTCAAAAATCAACTGGCCTACAAAGATTTTACATCTTCCCAACATGAGGAAACAGCTTATTTAAATTCAGCATATTTTCGTATGTGCTTATTATTAGTTCAGCATTCTGTCATAGGCTATGAAGCATGGCAAACAACTTAAATTGGGGGTTTATCATGTATGGAACCTCCATTTTTTAAATTTCATGTTCTCTGTAATAGGAAGATTTGTGTATTATTTGAATGATTAGGCATTAGTGGTGTTGATGTTAAAATAGGGCAAGGCACTTTTTCCCTTTTTTTTTGTATTCGAAGGATTTGATCACGGGATTTGGTTGCATGGGAGATAGGGCAGTAAAACAAATAGAAGAATTAAAGGTGATTTGGGGGAAACTGGGCAACAATACAGTGGGTAGGGAAAATGCCTTGCACAAACCAATAGGGGTTCAATCCCTAGCTCCCCATATAGATCTTTGAACCTGTCAGGAATAATCCTTTAGTACAGAGCCAAGAGAAAGGCTCAAGCACCATCAAGTGTGACCCCCAAATAAACAACAACAAATCCACACAACTTAATCAAAAAACCCATATGACTTATGTTTAATCTTGGTCTTACATTACTCACATATGCATCACATTTACCAACCCCACTAGAATATTGCATATCTCATACACGCATAACTTTGCTAAGCTGCCTTTTCTGCCCCCAAACAGCTGTTCTAAGCATCTCACACATTTTTGAAGAAAAAACTCGATAAACCTTTATTACAAAGTCTACCTTAATTTTTTCACCTTATCCTTTTCAAGAATTAGTATTTTCTCTCTTCTGTCCTTTTGATACACTTCAAATTTCTTTTGTGGAAACAGAGGTATTTGAATGTGGTATTTGCTTAAATATAATTATCTCTACATCATAAACTTTTCAAGGTCAAACAATTTTTTTAAAATCTCAGTACAGAACAGAATGCCTAAAATTTACTAAACATGAACAATGTTTCAAGTGCATGGGATCGAGCCAGGTCACTCTTAGCTCTGTCTTAGCCCAGGCTATATCTTGGCACAAACTACCCTTGAAATAACCAGCACACCAAAATGGGTTAGCAAGACCTTTTATAATAATGTTAAGTTATTATAACTTCAGACTTGTGAGAAATCATACATGACCATTTGTTGTCTATAGTGAGATTTTGGGTGCTTGTTTCTGACAGTGTCTCACTAACCAATTGCTAATACAGATAAAAAAGTAAAACAAGAAAACCAAGCAATTTAAGTTCAATGTATCTTTTTCCCTGATAACAATATGAGAGAAACTTGAAAAAAAAAACCAACTTGACTTTATCTATATCTATTTATCTCAGTTGGAAACAGTATATTAAGCGAAGGGAGTAAAAACACAATATTAGGGACATTTTTGTTCCAATTATAAAAATTTAAGCACCAACTCCTCTCTCCCTCCTTCATTTTCTTAGCAGTCTATTGATGAAAGTCATCAGAGACTTAGAGGCATCTACATATTTTGTAATAAGAGAGAACAACTGTGTGTGATGAGTGTCTAGGGCACAATGGAATTCAGTATAGCTACATGTGCAACGTCAGAATTTTTTCACAACGCTTCCCAATTAACTTCCAGAGAGCCTGACTACAATATCACCAGCTGTTCACTCAATCAATTTCTACACATTTTCCAGGGCTAAATGGGGCTTGCATGACTGAATTTGCATAGGTGTTTTCTCCAGTAGCAATGTCATAACTAGCGGGCAAAGTATATAGAAATGACTTTTTTTTCAGCTTTGTGGGATATTCCCTTTGATTTTATGTCTTCTCTGTCACTTTCTCCAGCATTGCTTTGCATCTGTAAGGTTTGAAAATTGGCAAGGGGAATGAAAAACTATCAGTGAGAGGAAGAGGTTGAAATTCTGTTTCCATCATTTGTTCCTTTAAATCTTATTGATAGCCAGCTATCAATAACTTTCCCATTAAGTATAAAGTATCATGCAAAATACTGGGCATACCATGAAAATAAGAAAGAGTTCTTGAAATTATGGAATTTGCATTATAGTAAGAGGTCAGAAAATGCATGGGATCGAAGCAGAGAGAAAGGTAGGGAGGCTGGAGGAGGAAAGATAGTACAGGTTTTGAGACAACTTGATCTTTAACACCAAAATTGTTGCCCTCCCCCACATCTCTGGGAGCAGCTCTGGAGGCCCTCCCACTACTGCATCCCCTGACCTTTGCTTTCAACCATGGGGCAGGTTGGTTAAGAATCACTTGTTTGGAAGTTGAGATGTTCCTTGTCTTCTTCCCCTGCTGTACCCTACTCAACAGAAGAAAAAAAAAATAGACTGGAAGGCTATGAGGCTATTATATAGAGAAGATATAGAAACCCCTTTTGTTAGGAGGTGCCCTGTAAGATGAGATATGACAGATAAGTGAGTCAACAGGGGTTAGAAACATAGCTCAAAGGGGTAGAAAACATGCTTGGCATGTAAAAAGCCCTGTGTTTGACATCCGACTGCCTTCCTGAACACAAATAAGAATTTAATGTAGATAGAAAGCAATGACTAATCTCTTTTGAAAAACAAGAACTGACAAATGGGTAGTAGAACACATGGTGAATACAGGTAAGTGATGCAATAGAACTTCTTTAATGGTAGAACTACAAATACAGTAGAGCTACAGACACAGTAGAAATGCCTCCAAGTTAGTCCATGGAGGATATTGAAGATCATGCTAAGTATTTGATTTACAGCTCCAAGACATTGCAATGACTCTCTGCATGTCTTTAGACTAGATAGAAGATCATAACATTGGAAAAGAAGATAAGATTGATGACTCTTCTAACATTTGACAACCATATGCATTAATCAATTTGAATTATGTTTGCAACACAACAGGTTATAATGCTACTACTAAAAATTCTGTTCATGGAGTATTTAAAAAATCTGTCATGTTTAAAACAAACATAGATAAAAAATATTATGAATAGGGTGAACATGGAAACACAATTTTGGTAACAGCAAATAACTTCTTTGGGAAGAATAACTTCTTCCCAAAGATTTTTATGTTCTGATCCCTAAAACCTGTGACTATGTTAATACATGACAAAACAACCTCAAAAATATGATTAATCAATCTCAAATATATGTCCAACATATTAGAGTATTAATACTGTAAATACCACAGTAAATATATACAAGCGAGTGAGAAGAATAAAAATGCTATCAGAATTGTTTAATTCTCTGACTAATTCACATTCATGGAATTGAAATACAGGATTTATTTAAACCTTGAATATTAAAGAATAAATCTAATGACTTAAGAATTTATTCTACAATGCTACTATACTCCTAAAAGAATGAAAAGAGTTAAACAATAATAGCTGTTATAAAATTATGATGGGTGAATTAAATATTGTCCTTCAGGCACTCAAAGACGGTCACAAAAAATAAATCAGAGTAAAAAAGGATACAAAATATAGTTTCAGCATAAGTAATACACATTATATTGACAAATATGAGAATAGAAAAACATCAAAAAACAAATGAACTCTCTCTTATGCTTATTAAACCATTTTATTTTGAGATATATATAAAAAACGAAACTAATTTTCTAGTGAAACAACATATAATCCAACTGGGAAGTTTGATAATAGGACCCATCATCAAATTGGAGAACCCAACACAAATTAGCCATGTTTAGAGTTACTTCAACCAGCAGGCCCAGTATAGATAGTGCCAATAATTCCCTCAAAGAAGATATATAAATTCAACAACATAGAAAGAAGTGACAGTGTAATTAATGAACTTTCCTAGTCTAATTTATTTTTAGAGTTAAAAGCAGGTAGAAAACTTGGAATAGACATAGGAATAGTGCATACCTGTTTATTACTGTGGTGTAACAAGGTGGATGAACAAGTCATGGAATATTTTATATATATACAAATATATAGACAGATAGATATAGATAAAAGCATTTTGAAATCAGACTGAAATAAATTAATAATTAAATTCTTAATGAAAAAAGTCAGCAAGTTCTTCTTGGCAGGTTTGGTTACCTTTATCTTGTTCTTTTCCAAAAAAATCTAAGATAAAGACAGTTTGAACACATTCAATCAGAGACAATTGAATGTGTCTCAAAAGACCAGTCCAGGAAGGATTTTATTGACTATTCCAGCCTCTGCAACTCACACTTGTCCTTTCTAACAGTATGCTTCTCTTAAAAAAAAAAAAAAACTGAAGATCACTCAATCTGGTTCCATTGATGACCAGAGTCCTCAATATGCGGACTTGTTGACAATGTAGCTCTTTCTTGATCTGTCACCCTGTCTCTTAGTTGACTCCTGGAGCGGCAGTGCAATCAGATGTTCATGATTTTATGAACATATTTATTTATATAGTGTTCACATATATGTACAATGTATATGTGCACATACAGTTTTTTAGAAAACTTTCTGAACATGAGGGGCTAGAATCAGCCACTGTATGTATTAAATGATGTCACTTTTATTTGTTTTGTCTTTGTGGAAGTAAATTTGAGAATAGCTTGAAGTCTATAAAGAAAGAATTTCTAATGGAAAGTTTCAGACAAATTTTGTAGGTCACACTATTTCCGCTGCAAATATAGCCTGTGTAGCGAACAGTGGAATAATAACTCAAGACAAATACAAGATTTTCTATTTTCCTTAGTTCTTTTAATTTTACCCTTATTGAAATAAAATGTTGAAAACGTACCTGTATATTTTCCAAGAAATGGAGAGGAATAAAGAAAGCTGTTCATCAACAGTTACTAGCAGTGGAAGTACAGCTACCACAAGGCCAGGGCAAACATCTGATTAATAAAATCGAATCACTTGTAAATCAGTGCTGAAGTGTCAGGTCCTTGAATAGGTTGGAAGATTTATTCTAATGAAAGAAAGGCAATAAAGAAGCATTTACAACTGAAATGGGGATGGAAGTAATTAAGAGCTCCTTTGAAAACAGAAGGATAAATGAAGGAGTTGGGGAAGCTGAGAGTGTTAATAGGAGCAAGAAAAAATCTACACCCTATTTGTCTTCTTGATTGGCTAACTTTATGGATTCTTTTAAGGAAGCTTTCCATTGAAAACTCTATAGTAAACATAAATATTTCTCCAAATGGTATGATAATTATTCCTGGAATCAGATGTCAAATATAAAAGTAAAGTAAAGTAAAGGCCCTCCCGTTGATCTTCGATTTGCTTGAGCGGGTCCAGTAACGTCTCCATTGGAGACTTTGTTGTTACTGTGTTTGGCATATCGAATACATCACGGGTAGCTTGCTAGGCTCTGCCGTGCGGGCGAGATACTCTGGGTAGCTTGCCGGGCTCTCCGAGAGGGGCGGAGGAATCGAACTCGGGTCGGCCATGTTTGCTGCGTGCAAGGCAAATGCCCTACCACTGTGCTATAGCTCCAGCATAAAAGTAAAATCACATTTAAATCAATGTGAAATAAATATTTATCATACTGCCAGGTTGAATATAGTCTTTGAATTGTTAAATGCTTCAATACAAAAACAAATTGTCAGATTTTTTAACAATAAAAAATTAAAGAAATAAAAATAAAGATGTTTAAGAAAATTTTAAATTCCGTTAATTTTTAACTTGCATTTTATTATTTTATCATTTTATTCTTTTACTTTAATTTAATATTCTATCTGGTCCAACTGAAATCCTCCCCAACCCATCTTTAACACTGTTGCACAACTCTTAATTTGCTCTTTTTACTTTTAATTTGTATATAATTGCTATTCCAAAAAATATGTAGATACATGAGAAAGAAATATATGTGCAAGAACCCTACTTTTGTTTCTATGGTGAAAAAATTGTTAGAAATCATCAAGTGGTTATAAAACAGATCCAAACTTGCTTAGGTGGAAGAAAGACATGCATTGTCTCAAACAATGGGAAGATCAATGTTTCAGGTGTTAAATTAATTAAACATTAGTCTGATCACCTCCAGTGAAGAGTGACCTACATAAACAAAATCAAAATCGAAACCTATAAGTGTCTCAGGATTACAAAATCAAAATGTGGTGATAGAGATAGTACAGCGTGTTAGGTGCTGGCTTTTCATGTGGCCAACTTGCATTAAACCCTAACACCTTGTTTGATCTTTTGAACACCACCAGAAATTATCTCCGAGCAGAGAGTCAAAAGTAAGTCCTGAGCACCAAAGGACCTGATCTCAAAAACAAAAACAAACAAAACTAAAAGACAGAAGAACAACAAACCATTGTTAATTAAACTTTTGGTGTAGCTAATCAAGTAATTTCCCCTGTACTTCAGACATTTTCTATAAATTCTCTCCTAGATCTTCTGCCTGTAGAGAGCAACCAAGCAATTAAGGCTTGGTGCTAATCAAATAAATACTTGCATTTTACAAAAAAAAAAAACACCTCTTTTTATTTGTTAATAAAGGATTTATGTCCTGAGGAACTTTTAAATCCATCCTCTTTGTTCCTTGTTTTGTTTTGCTGTTACATCCAGTGGTGCTCAGGCTCAATCCTGACTATGTGCTCAGGGATCATTCCTGGCAGACTCAGGACACTGTAAGGAGTGCTGGGTATAAAACAGGGGTCAGCTTCCACTTGGAAGGCAAGTGTCCTACCCACTATACTATGTCTCTGCACCCTCTTCTTAATTTTGAGGTTAAGCTAACTCTTACTTTCTGTGATATTAGGACTGCAGGTTTTCTTACCATATCAGAAGGAATAATAAGAGTATCTTCCCTAGGGGGAAAAATGCACTGCTTTTCATTGTTTTCCATAGTTATTCCCTTTGCATCTCTAAGCTAATTATTAGTTTAGGGCATATTGATTAGCCAGAAGCATATAACGAAATAGCTGCAAAGTTGTAGTTAACAAGTACCACTTTTGAGCAAGGCATGGAGATGATCTTGCCTCAGATAAAAGTGCTAAGGAAAGTCGACAATGTGAATGAGAGAGACATGTCAAATACATTTACAGAAAAAAAATAAATTCTGTATGTATAAGTAAATTTGTCTGTCAAAAATTGTGATTACTAATTAATCTATTTTATTTTTGAATGGAGGCATGTGTGAAAGGATTCAAAACGTTCATAAGAATATATCTTAAGGGTGAGAATGTGTGTTTGGGTCAAAGTTTGAACCACTTTAAGTATTAAAGTTTTGAGATAATATACTCAGTAGGTAAATGCTGATGCAGAATTTTTCTTTATTGATTTATTTTGCTTAGTTTTTTTTAATTTTGTTTTTGATATTATGAAGTGCTGTTTGGGGGCTCCTCCTGGCTTTTGCATTTGGGATACTGTGTGATTTTAGATACTTTATATTAGTGCTGTCAGGGCTGGAGAGATAGCACAGCGGGTAGGGTGTTTGCCTTACATGCAGCCAACATGGCTGACCTGAGTTCGATTCCTCTGTCCCTCTCGAAGAGCTTGGCAAGCTACCGAGAGTATCTCGCCCACACAGCAAAGCCTGGTGAGCTACCCGTGACATATTCGATATGCTAAACACAGTAACAAGTCTCACGATGTTACTGGGCCTGCTCGAGCAAATCGATGAACAATGGGAGAACCGTGACCGTGACATAAGTGCTGTTACAATCATCGTCTTTTAAAAATTCATTTCATATAGTATAACACTTTGAGATTTACCTATGTTATCATAAGTGGCAGGATTTCCTTCATTTTTAAAGCTGAAGAATATGCCATTGTATGAATCTACCACATACTCCTTATCCATTCATGTTTAGATTGCTTCCATGCCTTGATTGCTGTGAATGACATGCCCAGTACCTCAAGGTACAAGTAGCATCACATTCTCAGGCCCCTGTTTTGAAAACCTAGCCTAACTGGCTGAGAATCACTGGTAATGGTCCTAGGATCCCCTAAGCACCACTTGGGAGCTTTCCCAGTCCCAAGCTAGTGATGAGGTCACTGTCACTGTCACTGTCCTCCCATTGTTCATCGATTTTCTCGAGCGGGCCCAGTAATGTCTCCATTGTGAGACTTTGCTGTTACTGCGTTTGACATATTGAATACGGTAGCTTTCCAGGCTTTGCCGTGGGGGCGAGATACTCTCGGTAGCTTGCTGAGCTCTCTGAGAGGGGCGGAAGAATCGAACTCGGGTCGGCCATGTTGGCTGTGTGTAAGGCAAATGCCTTACCCACTGTGCTATCGCTCCAGCCCAGTGATATGGTAAATAAACTAAAACACATGCTAAAACAAATGGTTTCAAAATTAGAAATTTGACAGCTTAGAATAGTCCAAAATCGTTTAAACTCATTTAAACTCAAAAACTTAACATTACTGATATCCATATACAGGATTTAGAAGATATGAACACTTTTTTTTTCTTGTGAAACTTACTATTGGTTATAAGAAAGCTATTAAAAACGTTTTCTAAATACTCAGGGACACAAGAGAACCCTGTTATGCTCCTCTTATTTCCAACTTTTCCCTCTGTGTCTCCTGTGATATGGATATTGGATATAATAGCTGGGGAGTGGGAGAGGAATCTAAATATGTCCTTAAAGGATCTCCTAAGCTCAGGGTTTTGGAGAGCCTCCTGCAAACCTTCTTCCCTTGATCTGTTATTCACTTTTATCATAAAATATCCTGCTTTTGAATTTTCACCTATTTCATTGAGTGTATATTTTCAAGAGCTTTGGATTTTAGAAAGATAGCTTTAAAGGTACAACGTAAGTTTTTAAATGTACAGTGACATTGTTGAACTAGAGAAAAGATAAAAGTCAGTTCTAAGATAATAAATGTTAACATGGCATTGCACCGAGTAGTTAGTAGTTAAAAGCTCCATGTTGCAGCACAGCGGTTATAAATAGAAAGACCAAATAGCTTCATAATGATAGTGTTGGAATCGGAAGAAAATATAAGGTCCTAGTTTACTAATTCAATGAATTTTTGATTTTGATACTTTTTTCTATAGAATAAAATAGTATCCTGTCTTTCCCCTCAGTGACAAGGTTTTTGAACTTTTTTGGACATAATCCGTGTGTGTGTGTGTGTGTGTGTGTGTGTGTGTGTGTGTGTGTGATGGCAGGAGGCGGGACTGCTTCCACACATTGATTAAAAATAAACAACAACAACTAGACATCCTGTAATTCAATTCAGTTCTCACACTATGAAACTCAAAGTCAGATCCTATGGATTAAGTCTTCAGTCCTATAAGATTGCCCCCCTACAATTTAAGAAGCCATCCCAAACCCAGCTTGTTACCGGTACTCTACCTATTGTTGCCCTTTATGCCCTTCTTGGCCTTGATTTATATGCTAGAGCAACTTGCAGAATCAGAGTCACATTTTACTACCAAATCAAAAGTTTATAAAAGAATGTAGGGCCAGAGAGATAGTATAGTAGGAAATGCATGCAGCCAGAGCAGTTTGTTTTCTGGCATTGCATATGGTTGCCCAAGCCCTGATAGGAATAATTTGTGATTATAGGACAAGCAGTAAGCCTGGTATGCCCTTCTACTCCCAAAGTAAGCACATCCTGGTGTGCCCTTCTACACCCAAATAAATAGAAGAGGATGGAACTTAGGGAGAACATATTGAAGAGAATCATAGTGTCCTTGTCAGACATAAGGAAAGAGTTTGCATCATCTACACCCTCTCTAAATACTACTGTTCTAAAATCTACATGTGTTTACCAAGCCAGAGACTCTTCAAATCCAATCTTTTTGTTTATTATGGAGGGCTTTTTACATAAATGTAAGAAACTACCTTGTTGGTCACTGGCAATCACATTAACTTTCAGGATTTTTAGCTTCAACAGAAACTAAGAAATAGTGCTGATAATTCCAGTTTTCTAGACAGATGATTGGCTCTTAGAAATCTATGCTCATCCCTATGGAGTTGCCAAAAGCTCTTCTCATTCACGTAATAAAAGACAGATTTAATATTCTTATCATGTAAGAAGTGTAAAGATTTTAGAAGGTTTAAACAAAAAGGGAAGAAAGACTGACTATAATGTATTTTCCATAAATTATAATAACACAGAAATGAACAAATTTTGATTTAAAGCAGCATTGCAATGAGTATAGACTCACTTTAAAATCTTTATGTTATTTTTTTTAAAAAATTTATTATGTTCTTCCTATACCTCGGTTCTTTGTTGTAATCCTGGGGATAGACATACAAAAGCAACACCCAGAGAATTATCTGCGGTAATCACACATTCAGTTGTGGCTCTTGCTGGGTGTCACCCATCAGGTTGTGGTACTTGCACACTTGATGCTTACTAAGGATCACAGTAATTTTGTTGTAGTTCTTGCACACATGACCACAGGACTTTATACTCTTGAATTGCCATTCTTGGGGACATTCTAGTCGCAGAGTTCAGGGAGGTTTGCTGTGGTACTTGTGCACTTGCTGGGGTAGCTTTTCTTGACTCCAGTGTTTCATTTCTCTTAGTTTTGGTGCTCAGATACTAGTTTAACAGCAGTGGAGCTGAAAAGCATTTGTAGTGCCATCAATCACTTACTGTGTAGCTGCCATGCCCAAAGGGTAGAGACGTCAGGACTTTACCTGGCTTGTGTGGTGGCATTGCAGATTGAACTCAGGGCCGTATAGTTTCAAGGCTGGAAGTCTAAAACATTGAGCTACTCTCTGGTTCTGCACACACATAAATATTTAAGAAGAAGTATTGTTTTCTTTCAGATTTTTGTTTTCGGAAACAACAATCAAACTGCTTTGGTGCTACTATAAACTTCAATTTTATTTAAACTCTTTTCACTAAATGGAACATCACTTCATGTTTAAATTCACGTTAATGTTGCCCCTTCTGAAAAAAGACATAAATATGTCATGAAAGTGTATAGAAAAAAGAAAATAATGTTATTGAATTTCTTGGATGAAATACAGCTTTACAACATAGGATAAATTATATTACAATATTTTGGAGAATGACAAATTTCAAGTGCTACCAAAAAAAGTATAACTGCAAAGCTTGTTAACATGGCAGATGTTTATTTCATAATTGTCCTGATCTTATTGACAATTTATAGTTAACGTTCATGCCATGGGAATTTTTCTTTATCATTTGACTTTAAGGACATCATCTTTCTAGTAAATTTCCTGTACTAGTTCAAAACTGAAAAAAAAACCTGATAAGTGACAGAAGTTTTATATAGTGCCAAATTAACAACAGGAGAAATAATCAGATAATGAGAATATTCAAGGAGTGAAAGTGAAAGGAACTGTGAAGTGAATAATCAACCAAATAACTACTGTCACTCTTGACATTCCAGTTCTTAGACTTGAGGGGGGCACCAATTAATACCTGAAAATAAAATTTATAAACACACTTAAGGATATTAGATAGCAGAGAAAAGATGTGTTATGGAACTCAGAGTACAGTAGCCTTATGACCCCAAACATGATGACTGCCATTATCCTGATATTATACAACATGCAATTAGTGGAAGTGCCAATTAGTCTAGAAATGGCAAATCAGGTATATTCTCACTTTTCAATAGCTGAATGAATTGGAAAAAGACAGAGAAAAAATAATAAGTTGCTGTACAAAACTGTGTAAACGGAGTTAGACATAAAACAGTTTCTTACCTAAATTTCATTTGAAAGAGAAACAGTCAGAAAAGAACTGTTTTAACAAGTTGGGTTTTTTTTAAGTCTTTGGTATCACAGTTTATGGTACTTCAATTTCTATGGTTTTCTTTTCCATGTAAATTTTGGCCTCATTTTATAAAATGACGTTTAATTTATATTATGTGAGTTTGGCTGCAGTTTACAAGTCCAATAAAGAATTCTTTGGTGGAATAATTATATTCTGAAATGGAGAGAAATGGTGAGACATTATCACACTCTATTAAACAATTTCTAGCTTATTTTGTGAGCAAATACAAATAAAGGTAGGTTAACTACTCTAATAACAATCACAGATTTCAGTGACTTTTAAAATGAAAGTTATTTCTCACTCATGACATAGTTAAAAACAGATTATAGAAAGTGGTAGGCAGGAGACTTTTATGTAATTATTAAGAAGGCAGGTCTTTAAAATTTAGATATCCTTCTGTTTAGTCTTTGGTCTGCACATTTCAGTGCTCCTTGCTCAGAGCTATTGGGGGAGGGGATGATTTCTGGTGATGCTCCTTGCTCAGAGCTGTTGGGGAGGGGATAATTTCTGGTGCTGCTTAAGGGATCATGCAGTGCCAGGGTTTGAACCCTAGATTTCAGTGCAAACTTGCACTCTAGCCTCTTCAGCTACCTCCTGCACTTAGATTTTTGTCTAAAAAAATCAATTTTTAAGGACAAGACCTGAAATAAAATATTTTACTTAAGTTGCCATCCTGTGGTCCCATCCATGACAAGTTCTGATTATTTGGTAGACTTGGATAATGCATTATAGACAAGTGCCAGAAAGAACTTCTAACCATATTTGGTGACATTTATTGGAAAGATGCATAACTACACTGGTAATACTCTGTTCGCTACAGTCTGTATGATACCTAGCATTATGCCAAGTCAATGATAGTTACTCAGAATAAGCCTCTTTTCATTTATTGAGAAAGTTACTTGAGAGGCTTTGCACTCATAAGTGCCAGGAAGTACATGTAACTATATTTGTTGACATATATTGGAAAGAGATGCTACACTCGTAATATTCTGTTCTCTACAGTAGATATGATGCCTAGTAACATTTAAGGTAAATGATAGGTACTCAGAATATGATTATTTTCATTTATTGAGATAGTTACTGAGAGACTTTGTGCTTATTCAATCACTGTGTGATAGATTCCTTCATTCAAAATGTTTGTCACTTATATGAGAAGTTTTTGCAAAATGTGTGAAATATAATCTATTTAAAGAGGCACTTGTATTTTAATTCTGATGGGGAAGTTGGGCTGGAGCGATAGCACAGCAGGTAGGGTGTTTGCCTTACACGCAGCCAACATGGCTGACCCGACTTCGATTCCTTCACTCCTCTCGGAGAGTCCGGCAAGCTACCGAGAGTATCTCGCCCACACGGCAAAGCCTGGCAAGCTCCTCGTGACGTGTACAATATGCCAAACACAGTAACAAGTCTCACAAGTCTCACAAAGTCTCGAGCAAATCGATGAACAACGGGAAGACCGTGATCATGACCGTGATGGGGAAGTTATTAAGATATTTGTACAGCATGTGTCTGATAAGAGATTAATATCCAAGATAAGGAACTCACCTTAATAGTCAAAAACCAAGCAACTCGATTAAAACAATGGGCAGAAGACTTTAGTACAATATCTCCAAAGAAGGCGCATCGGTGGCCTACATATACATGAGTGCTCAATATCACTTATTTATAAGGAAATAAAAATATAATGACATATCATCTCACACCAAAGAGAATGTCACATGAAAAAATTGAAATATCAAATGTAGACAAGTATGTGAAGAAAAGATACAGTTGTGGAAATAGAAATTTGTACAGACTCTCTGGAAAACAATACAAATATTCCTTAAAAAACAATGGGAAATATGACAGATGCTACAAAGCCACTACAAGGAATAGACACAAAGACTATAAAATTCTAATTTAAAAAGATATTTGCAACCCTATGTCTACAGCAATTATTAACAATAGTCCAAACATGCAGTCAATTTAAATGCTTACTGACAGATGACTAGATAAAGAAGTTGAGCAATATATATTAAATAGAATCTTTTTTTTTTTGCCTTTTTGGGTCACACCCAGCGATGCACAGGGGTCACTCCTGGCTCTGCAGTCAGGAATTACCCCTAGCGGTGCTCAGGGGACCATATGGGATGCTGGGAATCGAACCTAGTTTGGCCTTGTGCAAGGCAAATGCCCTACCCGCTGTGCTATTGCTCCAGCCCAAATAGAATATTTTTAAAAAAATAAAAAGAATTGTGCTGAGATGATAGATTATGTTGATTGATTTCCAAATGTTAAACCATCCTTGCATCCCAGGATGAATCCCACTTGGTCATGGTGTATGATATTTTTGATGAGTTGTTGAATTCTATTTGCTAGTATTTTGTTCTGAATATTCGCATCCCTGTTCATCAGGGATATCGGCCTGTAGTTTTCTTTTTTTGAAGAAGAAAACATCCAACTCCATCAAAAAATTGGGCAGCGAAATGAACAGAAACTTTCTCAAAGAAGAAATTCGAATGGCTAAAAATCACATGAGAAAATGCTCTACATCATTAATCATCAGGGAGATGAAGATCAAAACAACAATGAGATATCATTTCACACCACAGAGACTGGCCCACATCCAAAAGAACAAAAGCAACTGGTGTTTGCACAGATGTGGCAAGAAAGGGACTCTCCTTCACTGCTGGTGGGAATGCCGACTAGTTCAGCCCTTTTGGGAAACAGTATGGACAATTCTCAAAAAACTAGAAATAGAGCTCCCATTTGACCCAGCAATACCACTCCTGGGAATATACCCCGGAGAGGCAAGAAAGTATAGTCGAAGCGACATCTGCACTTGTTTGTTCATTGCAGCACTGTTTAGAATAGCTAGAATATAGAAAAAAACTGAGTGCTCGAGAATAGATTAAAGGGTTAAACAGGTTAGAGAAACTTTGATACATCTACACAATGGAGTACTATATAGCTGTTAGAAAAAAATGAAGTCATGAAATTTACATACAAGTGGTACTACATGGGAAAGTATCATGCTAAGCGAAATGAGCCAGAAATACAGGAACAGACACAGAAAGATTGCATTCATCTGGGGAACATAAAGTAACAAAATAGGAGACTAACACCCAGGAATAGCTGTGATAAATACCACGAGGTTTACTCCATGGCTTGGAGGCCAGCCGCACACTCTAAGGGTAAAGGCAGCTCAGATAGAGAAGGAAGCACCAAATAAAGGGTGCTGGGAAGATCCACCCAGGATGGAGGATGCATGCTGAACGTAGACAATAGACTGAACATGATTGCCACTCAATGCCTCTTTTGCAAACCACAGCACACAAAAGGAGAGATAGAACAAAAGGGAGTGACCTGCCACAGAGGCAGGGTGGGATGGGGGGATGGGTGGGTGGGAGGGATACTGGGATTGGTGGGGGTGGAGAATGGGCACTGGTGGAGGGATGGGTACTTGATCATTGTATAACTGAAACCCAAGCACAAAAATTTGTAAATCTACAACTGTACCTCATGGTGCTTCACTAATAAAAATTGAAAAAAAAAAAAGAGTTGTGCTATTTGGAACCAATTGAATATGAGTTGAGGTAATTGATTATGTGAGGTAAAACAAGAAAGTGAAAAACAATTACTGGATGGTTTCATTCATATATGGAATATAAGTAGCTAAAGCTAAGAAAAAGTCAAAAACAGCATCATAATTCCTAGACTTGGGAAGAACTATTGCAGTTACTGGAGTGAAAAGGATGGTGGGTATGAAGGGTGCCAGACATCAAATCCAGGTTGGCTGTGTGCAAGGAAAGCTTTCTACCTGACTTCAACCCCAAGGTAGAGTATTGATTGTAAATCTTTTTTCTCCCTAAGAACTTTGAGTATCTTTCCATTCTATCTTGTTTCTATGGAAACATCTATAGATAATCATATGAGTTTCTCTTGAAAGTAATTTGTTTTCCCTTAGAAATTTACAGTAATTTGTAAATTTATCTTTAGCTTTTAGCACTTTGATCATGGTATTTCTTGGAGTATGTCTGTTCGGGATTTTTTTGTATGAAACTCTGTGCCTCATATATTTGAACCATCAATTAATTCCTTTCCCAAATTAAGGAAGGTTTTAGTTTTATTTCTTCAACTAGAGTTATTTTCCCTTCCTATATCTTCTGCCAGATGTCTAGGGACACTGCTGCTCTGACATACTGTGCTCAGGGACTGACCAAGGAACTGACCATTGGAGTCCACCTCACTCTGCTGGTCGCCAGTGCAGCAGGGGAAGGGGTCAGCCCATTGAAAGAGAATGAGCACATGGAACTTCAAGAAAATACACGCGGGGCTGGAACAATAGTACAGCGGGTAGGCCTACTCAGGTTCAATGCCCAGCATCCCATATGGTCCCCTTTAGCACCACCAGGAGTAAATTCTGAGTGTAGAGCCAGGAGTAACCCCTGAGCATCACCTGCTGTGACCCAAAAGAGCAAAAAAAAAAAAAACCAAAAAAACAAAAAAAGACATGCAGTCCTCTGGGAGCCTCTGCAGAGAGAAGACTCGATTTCTCTATTTATTGCAAGCAGAGTCAGGTTTATATACCTTGAGAAACGAAGAACAATTTTTTTGTTGGGGTATCCAGCACACACCTGCGCAAGGCTTTACGATATTGCAATTTGTCATTCCTTCTTGGTCGGGGGCCTTGTTTGCTCAATCCTCTCCTGACTCCACGGAGGTGACTGGATGCTATGTAGCTACTGAAAGGGAGAGGAGAAGGTAAAGGAGAGGGGACACTGCTGGGAAATCAAAAGGGGAAGCTATGGTGCAGGGGTCTGCCTACTACTGGTCCTTATGAGGCCAACTCTCAGGGGCTCCATTCTCAATCCCAGTTTCTCCCCAATTGTTCCTTAGGAAGCAAAAAACACAATTAATCTAGTAATTTTTAAAATAAATTTTAATTTTGATATTATTTTATTTTGATTAGCAAATAACAATTCAGACTTCAAACTTTCATAAAGCCAAATTTGGGTTTTTTTTTTTTTTTTTTTTTTCCCCTTTATTTTATTTTATTTTTTTTAAAGTTGTAGGTTTACAATTTTTTGTGCTTTGGTTTCAATTATACAATGATCAGATACCCATCCCTCCACCAGTGCCCATTTTCCACCACCATGGATAATATCCCTCCCACCCCCATCCCCCCATCCCCCCGTCTCTGTGGCAGGGCAATCCCCTGTGTTCTCTCTCTCCTTTTGGGTGTTGTGGTCTGCAAAAGAGGCATTGAGTGGCAAACATGTTCAGTCCATAGTCTACTTTCGACATGCATCTCCCCTCCTGGGAGGATCCTCCAAACATCCTTTATTTGGTGCTCCCTTCTCTATCTGAATAGCCCTTTCCTCTAGGATACCAGACTGGCCTCTAAGTTATGGAGTAATCCTCCTGGTGCTGATCTCAGCTATTCTTGGGTATTAATCTCATACTTTGTTACTTTATATCCCCCAGATGAATGCAATCTTTCTATGTCTATCCCTCTCTTTCTGACTCATTTCGCTTAGCATGATACTTTCCATATTGTACCACTTGTATGTAAATTTCATGACTTCATCTTTTCTAAGAGCTACATAGTACTCCATTGTGTAGATGTACCAAAGTTTCTTTAACCAGTCATCTGTTCTTGGGCATTCAGGTTTCTTCCAGTTTCTGGCTATTGTAAAGAGGGCTGCAATGAACAAACAAGTGCAGATGTCACTTCGACTATACATTTTTGCCTCTCTGGGATATATTCCCAAGAGTGGTATTGCTGGGTCAAATGGGAGCTCAATTTCTAATTTTTTGAGAATCGTCCATACTGTTTTCCAGAAGGGCTGAACCAGTGGACATTCCCACCAACAGTGAAGGAGTGTCCCTTTCTCGCCACATCCACGCCAGCATCGGTTGCTTTTGTTCTTTTGAATGTGGGCCAGTCTCTGAGGTGTGAGATGGTATCTCATTGTGGTTTTGATCTGCATCTCCCTGATGATTAATGATGTAGAGCATTTTCTCATGTGCATAAAGCCAAATTTGTTAGTGTGAATTCTTATTGGGAATTTTTGAGATGTTTCTTTTTTTCTTCCTCCTTTTCTTTTCCTTCTTTTTTTTCTCTTCCTCTTCTTCATTTTGCTTTTTCTTCTCTCTCCAGGTATGAAAAGCAGAATTATTTTTGGTGCCCAAATAAAGATTATTTGCCAGTATTTTTTATTTACTCTATGTTGGCTAGATTTTGGGTTTCCTTCTCTTCATACTCCATAGAGCTTTGAAAACAAATTCATCCTTTTAGGTCATTGGGAAATGTTCTTGAGATGATAGTCAACTTCACCTATTCTATTGTCTCTCTTAGATCCTGATTTTACTTGAGTTCTGACTATAAATATTCCTTACTCTATTACCTTATCAGCAATTAATTTTTTTCAGAAGACCATTTTAATAGTTTAATGAGAAATTTTTGGAAATTACCTAGAAAAGTATCTCAGAGGATATAGTGTGTCACATAAGTAAGTCTATCAAAATAATGTGAAGGATAAACATTTCATCTTGTACTGGAATTTAATTTTTTATCTACAGGTTTAAAGTGTAGAAATACCTTATTTTAAAAATATATTAAATAGAGAAAAACCAGATTTAACAAACAATAAAAATGCATATGAATATGGTGGGCAAACAATGAATTCATGTAGCTAGGTAACAAAATAAATTGCATCTGAGATCCACAAAGAGCTTACTAATATAAAATCAAAGAGTTTCTTTGGTTTTTTCATGTTGTTGCTGTTGTTATTATTGTTGCTGAACTATAGAAAAAAATACAAGAGCAACCCAGCAGCTTGAAAAATTATCAATTAAATTTTCTCATTAGCTATATTTGGCTCCTTAATTGGCCTTTTTGACTGTGTAATTTCAAGTGATAATTATTTGTGGCACTAGCCCATTCCTATATCAACATTATCTCTTAATTAATTCAAGAAATTGACTTAACATTTTTTTCTATCTTCAGACACAGAAGTAATTTGTGAGTTACCATTCTTTAGACAGCCCAGTCAGCAGCACTTTGAAAAATGACAATAAGTTCAATATCACAGGCTTAAGCCACAATAGCATTGATAATAATCTTGGAGAAGCTCTGTTAAGGAAGAATTGCATCCGTTTGTTGTGAAATAGAATGGCATATGATTATAGACTAGGATATCTTGAAAAAATTAGAGAAGATGCTAATTTATCTTAGAGTGAAACTCTCAAATCTTAATGCAGAACATTGTAATTGGACAAAGTAATACATTAATTCTATAAGAATCTATTTTCTTTAATAATAGGATGCTATATTAAAATGCTTTATTAATTACTTTAATACTATTATCCTATATATACATACATGGATATGTACATACACATGCACATTAAGTGTGTGTGTGTATAGAGAAGACTACCAATGATTACTTTGCAACTTTAAATTTCACATCGAATTGCTGATTTGCTCAGAGAAACATTGGAAAGGAAGTGATGTTCTGGTAGTCGGTAGCTCTCCATTCCCGAATAGAAATTTCTACTTCTAAAAGTGAGAGTGAAAAGAGTGAAGAGAGTGAAGAGAGCTTGAAGAGAGAGATAGACAGAGAGCTCCTGAAGAAAAAAAGTCACCTAAGTAAAGAAGATATGGCATAACCTTGCAACTGTCCACGGGTTGAAATCTTTTCCTTCTAAGCTGCTTCTTGTACTGAAAGGAAGCCCTTGTTAGGCCAAAGGGATTATTTTTCCTCTGCTGCCTTTCCCCTGTTTGCCAATTCATGACTAAAACTTTTCCAATTCTATTTATCTTTCTAGTATATTTACAGGCAGGTCAATAGTATGCAGGAAAAGATTTTATGTAGTCACTAAAATGGTAATAAGGAAGGATAAGCCCAGAAGATTCCTCAAAAGGTCTTGGGACTAGTGTTACAGAGCCACTTAAATTGGAAGGGACAAAACCCAAACTTTTTCAGACATTCCAAAAAAAAAAAAGAGCAAGAATAGGAGTGCAAAAATCTCATATCCTTTCCTGAAGCTTGTAAACCTAAAAAAAAATTTTAAAAATAATTACAGCAAACTTGTAAATCTCAAATCAAACTAAATAATTTCTAAAAGTGATTCTCGAGAAAATTTTTACAAAATTGAGGGTAACACAAAAATTAAACAATGTCATGGAAAATTAGTGTTATAAAGAAAATAATATATACTTCATGAAAAGATAACCCCCCACTATTATGTGAAATGAGAAAAATATTTTTGCTGTCCTTTTGCCACTGAAATCCAAAGGGGGGTGGTGGTGGTGATAGAGCAGGGAGAGATTAATCCTGACACAGAGAAGCCATTTCACTCCTGTCTGGCCCACCACAATGTTGCCAGTGAAGTGGGTTTCAGCAAGATCACAAGGGGTAAAGATCTGCACAGACTCCTAAATACAATAGACACAATGGTCCTGCCAGCTCCACTATGAAGGCAGCTGTCATGCTTCACCTAGAATCTGGGAGCTAATTCCTATAAGCAGATATTCAGGGATCTGTGGTTCTCAGGCTGAGGTAAGGTTTTGTGCTACAGGAAAGTTAGAAGTTTGTTAAAATTAGATATCCATTTCAGGAAAGGAAATGAATGAGAAGACAAATAGTGAAATAGAAAAAAATATATATTTTTCAGGGAGCAGTAATGTCGGATCACATCAAGCTGTGCTCAGAGCTCAATCCTGGTTCTTTGCTCTGGGATAACTCTGGCAGTGTTGAGGAACTGAAATAGAGTCAGTGATGTGCACTGTAAGTGCTTTACTTCTGAACTATCTCCACCAAACTGGAAATAAGTTTTAAAGAGATATGAACACATAGCCAATAGAAAACACGGACTTCTCCAGAGAAAGAAGAAAGCTCAGGTACTAAAGGAAAGAAATGTGTGTAACCACATCAACCATAGCAGGCACGTGGGTAAGTCCAAATGGGTTACCTACAAAAGAATAGGGGAGGCAGATGGCTCTAGTATGGAAAGTACCAAGTTGGGTGGCAAAGCTGCTTCGATAGGAAACTTTTGAGCTGACTTGGCTTGGAGCTCTCAGTTCAGGTAAGGCTCTTTGATAGAGGTTGTCAAGAAAAAATACATTGAACCTGATGGCTCTCTTTATTGTGCTGCTTCCAAAGGCCTTTTTTTCCTGCAGATTGTTTCCTGATTAGGTTTGGCATTAGACTTGAGCTGGAAGTTGGATGATTTCCTAACAGTTTTAGTTTTGTAGTTTCCTGAAATTAATTGTCAGTGGCTTCCCTTATATAACTATTTTCCATGGATATTACACATATGTTCAGAAATACATTCTTATATTACATGCATTACTGTGTGTGTATTACTTATAGTAATCTATCAGACTTCATTCAGAAAATACGGTCAAACACAGACAACTCGTGAATAAAAATAATAAACGGATAACTGTTTTCTATTTAAAAAGATTAATTAGTGGAGGACACACCCACCTTTGCTCAAAGGTCGCTCCTGGTTCTGTGTTGAGTAAGGGGACCATATAGAGTCCTTGGAATTGAGCCAAGTTGGCTGCTTGTAAGTCAAGTGCATTATATACTCTCTGTCTAGCTGATAACTGTTTTGTAGTTCTCAAATTCAGGATTAAATAAAGTCACATTTGAGTAATAATAAATTAACATTTCATTAATAAAATTGAATTTTTTAAGTAATTACTGCATTAATAATAAAGTAAGTGATTTTAATGTTTTCATAAAAACAAAAATTAAAAAAATTAAGGGGGCTGGAGCGATAGCACAGCGGGGAAGGTGTTTGCCTTGCATGCAGCCAACATGGCCGATACAGGTTCAATTCCCAGCATCCCATATGGTCCCCCGAGCACCGCCAGGAGTGATTCCTGAGTGCATGAGCCAGGAGTAACCCCTGAGCATCGCCGGGTGTGACCCAAAAAGAAAAAAAAATAAAAAATTAAGATGCTTTAATTGAAAGCCAGTGTGATAATAAAAAGATGTTTAAAATGTGTATGGAAGATATTTTAGATGTGAATACTCACTTTTACCATTGATAAATTGTGAAACTTTAAGCAAGTGACTCAAATCTTTCTTTGCTTTTTTAGTCTTATGTAAAATGATGAAAATTGAGGATAAATTTAGTTAATGAGGTAATGTACTTAGAAAAATTTTGTAATGATCATTCACATAACTATTTTTGTTTATACAAAATAAGTAAATTTGGCTCTCAACATTTATTTTCTATATTTTTTGTTTGTTTGTTCAAATTTCTTAGAATAAAAACATTATCAATGTGACTATATATTTTTTGGAGTTGTTAAACTCCAATTCAAAGACTTACCAATTCAAAGATTTTCTGAAAAGTGTTGCTTATCAAGATTAAGTTGTCTTTTCTTCTGGAAAGGTTAATACACTATGTAAAATTTTTCTGTCACTAATATAGAGAAAAAAAGTTAATTCTAAATGAATGTATAGAAGACTAAGGCAACTTTTCTCCATATAGTTTCCTGTTTGAACATCCAGACGTGGTCAGTAGTATCAAATGTTCGGTTATATAATGATAATACTTACTCATCCACTATCTGAGGATGACTTTATAGTGATGACTTTAAAACTTTGAGAGCAAAGACATCACTAAAAATCTGGTTGGTAAGCAGAAATTTCAAGTAGATTAAATTTTACATTATGAATAAATGCCCATATACAAAGAAAGAAAGAGACTATGCCTTAAACACTATGAGGCTTTGTGAACTTCGGTAGTATATTTGAAACTGTTTTGATCAGGTGTCCTGAAACATTTTAATTATCTTTTGGAAGAGATTTGACAGATATTAGACTTTTAGGCAACAATATTTCAGGCAAAAAAAATTATCAAAGTGTGAGGAGAAAAAGCTTGGGATTTATGTTGTGTCTGTGAAAAGGAGGTGTGCCAGTGGAAATCTTTTCCTAGTTCTAATTTTACTTGCCATTGGCTTTAGAAGAGGAATTCATTACCAAAGTGTCTCCCCAAATACTGTGAAAATGTTTGAGGTTGAAAACAAAGTTAATAAACATTGACTTTCAACATGTCTGAGTGTTGTTGGTTGCTCTGGGCTGGACATGCACTGCATGTTGTTGGTTGTTCTGGGCTGGACATGCACTGCACTCAGTTCAGACTACTTCCCCTGGAAACATTCTTGGTGTCCACAATTGGAACCATAGGAGTCAGTAGTGCTTTTCATTTTAGGCACTTTTCAGATATGTATTTTTAAGGTTATCCTGATTATACTTGTCTCAGATTGACTCATTCTATTACCATTGGATTTCTGTATTTAATATGCCCATGCTATTTCCTTAGATCAGATTTGTGTTTGGAATAATTTAAAATGTACTTTAACATTTATTTAATTTGAGGTCATCTTTTTTATAATAAAGAATTATAAATATTTCTGTCTCAACTGCACACGCTGACTTAGAGATTATGAAAAACACCTTAGATCATGTCCAAGACTTTTTAGATTTTGACGTTTTAGATGAGAGTGTGATTAAGGAAGCAACCAAGTAACTTTGTGCATTTAAAGTATTTTTGGTTTTTTCTGTATTTTGTTTATTTGTTTTTGAGACACACCTGAGTATTTTTTTAATATTCTATATAAAGGATAGAGATTCAGCTCATATTCAGAATCTCTAGCTACCAGGCAGTATCACTCTTCCAGGGGTATCTGCAATTTCTTATTGGTATAGATTAAATATAAAATGAGGATAAAGATTAAGGCACACAAAAACAGGATTTTACTCTTAAAATTTTCTGTGTATTTCAGTGTATTTTCAGTGTATCTCCACTTTTCTTAAAAAGGCTGGGAAGGGGCTAGTAATTTTGTGTTTAAAGAAACAAATTTCTCTTTATCCAAAATCCTGGCAAAGACTGTTAATGCTATGCAAGAATTTCCTTAGCTGGACATGGTCTAGGCTAAATTCTTAAACTCCTTCTTGAGTTATCGTTTAATTGTTTTTATTATAAACTTTGTCTCTGACCATTTGAAATGTTCAATTTAAAAAAACTTCTGGACCGAGGCCCATCTCATGGAAACAAAGCTGAACGGCTCCGGGCACTCTCCTCATTCGAACAGGTACTGCCCGGTGCCCAGCGCCGGGGGCCCTTTCTGGAGCCGTTCCACTACGTATCCCATAGGAACCATAAGTTAACCTCTTAGATAGAACCTTCCCTAGGTTAGCTCAACCACTGCAAACACATTAGCCAATAACTCAATAAGCCTATCTCAACTCACGCTGCCTATCAAGCAGAATATAACAGTGAACGTGAAGGACTAAACCACACTGGTCACAATGGTAAAGCAACAAAAAAGCCCACCAAATTTTCTTATTGAAGAAGCTAGCCCAGAAGACCCCAACAGTACTGTAGTGTTAGACAACCTCTCTGACAAGGAATTCAGAAGGGAGCTATTTAGGAGGCTTAGGGAACTAAAAGAAACAATGGAAAGCAATGCCAATAAAGGACAAGAGGATTTAAAGGCAGAAATGAGGAAAATGCAAACGGAAATGTCAGACCTGAAAAACCTGGTAGGTGAATTGAAAAACTTAGTGGAAGGCCTCAGCAACAGAAAACAGAATCAGTGAGCTCGAAGATGAAGTTCAGAGACTCTCCAGAAAAAAGCAGAAAATGGAAAAGAGACTCACAATTCGGGGACAGAGGGCAAGAGAACATCATGATGAAGCCAGGAGGAGTAACATAAGAATTGTTGGAGTCCCAGAGGGACAGGAAGAAAACCTTGATGAAGAAGAAACTGTCAAAGACATCATTGCTACAACGTTTCCAGAGCTGAAGAAAACTTGTGACCACATTCAGGATTCCCAAAGGGTACCATCTAGAAGAAATCCAAATAAAAATACCCCAAGACACATCCTGATCAAAATGACCAAAACCTTAGATAGAGACAAAATTCTGAAAGCAGCAAGATCAAAGAAAGAAATCTTTTACAAAGGAGAATCCTTAAAATTCACAGCTGATTTTTCTGATGAAACCCTCATGGCCCAAAAACAGTGGTGGGATATAGTGAAAAAACTCAATGAAATAAATGCCTCTCCAAAAATACTTTACCCAGCGAGACTCTCATTTATAACAGAAGGAACAACACACAGTTTCACAGACAAACAACAGCTCAAGAACTTCATAGACTCAAAACCATGGTTACAAGAACAACTAAATGGGCTACTTTAAGGCAAGACAGGCCCCTCAAATATACAAATTTCAGCAGAACAATGGGACAAAACCCCATAACAATAATCTCTCTCAATGTCAATGGGCTAAATGCACCTATTAAAAGACACAGAGTGGCAGGATGGATTAGAAAATTGAACCCAACATTCTGCTGCCTGCAAGAAACACATCTCAATAGTCAAAGAAAACACAGACTCAGAGGCAAAGGCTGGAAAACAGACCTACAGGCAAACAGATCCCATAAAAAAGCTGGGGTAGCCATCCTAATATCAGACCACATCGATATCAGAATGAAGAAGGTCACAAGAAATAGAGAAGGCCATTTGTTACTGATAAAAGGTTCTGTACAACAGGAAGAACTTACAATACTAAATGTATATGTACCTAATGAGGGACCAGCAAAGTACTTAAAACAACTACTCGGGTTTTCTCCCCTGATCTGCGCGGGACGGGCACGGAGGCCCAGCTCTGGGCAACAAAGCTGAATGGCTCCTATTCCGAGCAGGTACAGCCCGCCCCCAAGGGCCTGGGACTCTCTCTGGGCATGCGCAGCTAGCCCCATCTCCTAGAAAGCCGGTTTTCTCCCCTGATCTGCGTGGGATGGGCACGGAGGCCCAGTTCTGGGCAACAAAGCTGAACGGCTCCTATTCCAACCAGGTACAGCCTGCCCCCAAGGGCCTGGGACCCTCTCTGGGCATGCGCAGCTAGCCCCATCTCCTAGAAAGCCGGTTTTCTCCCCTGATCTGTGTGGGACGGGCACGGAGGCCCAGCTCTGGTCAACAAAGCTGAACGGCTCCTCATTCCAACCAGGAGACGATCCCAACTCCTCACCCAGTGCCAGGGATTCTTTCCGGAGCCGCAGCAGCATTAGCAGCCGCGAAATATTTTCCCACTGCATATGCCATAGGAACCATAAGCTACCTTCTTAGATGGAAACTTCTCTAGTTTAGCTCAGTCACAAGAAACACAGTAGCCAATAACTCATAAGCCTATCTTAACTCACACTGCATATCAAAGCAGAATAGTAACAGTGAACGTGAAGGACTAAACCACACTTGTCACAATGGTAAAGCAACGCAAAAGCCCACCAAACTTTCTTATTGAAGTGTCTAGCCCAGATGATACCAACAGTACTGTAGTGTTAGACAACCTCTCTGACAAGGAATTCAGAAGGGAGCTACTTAAAATGCTTAGGGAACTAAAACAAACAATGGAAAGCAACGCCAATAGAAGACAAGAGGATTTGAAGGCAGAAATGAGGAAAATGCAATTGGAAATGTCAGACCTGAAAAATCTCGTAGGCAAATTGAAAAAGTCAGTGGAAGGCCTCAGCAGCAGAGTAAGAGCTGCTGAGAACAGAATCAGTGAGCTCGGAGATGAAGTTCAGAGACTATCAAGAAAAGAGCAGAAAATGGAAAAGAGACTCACAATTCGGGGACAGATGGCAAGAGAAGATCGTGATGAAGCCAAGAGGGGTAACATAAAAATTATTGGAATCCCAGAGGGACAGGAAGAAAACCTTGATGAAGAAGAAACTGTCAAAGTCATCATTGCTACAACGTTTCCAGAGCTGAAGAAAACCTGTGACCACATTCAGGAGGCTCGAAGGGTACCAGCTAGAAGAAATCCGAATAAAAATACCCCAAGACACATTCTGATCAAAATGACAAAAACCTTAGACAGAAACAAAATTCTGAAAGCAGCAAGATCGAAGAAAGAAATCTTTTACAAAGGAGCATCCTTAAAATTCACAGCTGATTTTTCTGATGAAAACCTCAAGGCCCGAAAACAGTAGTGAGACATAGTGAAAAAACTCAATGAAATAAATGCCTCCCCAAAAATACTTTACCCAGCGAGATTCTCATTCATAATAGAAGGAACAACACACAGTTTCACAGACAAACAACAGCTCAGGAACTTCATAGACTCAAAACCATTGTTACAAGAACAACTAAATGGGCTACTTTGAGGCAAGACAGGCCCCTCAAATACACCAAATTTCAACAGAACAATGGGACAAAATCCCATAACAATAATCTCTCTCAATGTCAATGGGCTAAACGCACCAATTAAAAGACATAGAGTGGCAGGATGGATTAGAAAATTGAACCGAACATTCTGGTGCCTGCAAGAAACACATCTCACTAGTCAAAGCAAGCACAGACTCAGAGTCAAAGGCTGGAAAACAATCCTACAGGCAAACAGCTGCCATAAAAAAGCTGGGGTAGCCATCCTAATATCAGACCACAACGATTTCAGAGTGAAGAAGGTCATAAGAGACAGTGAAGGCCATTTCTTATTGATCAAAGGATCCGTACAACAGGAAGAACTTACAATAATAAATGTTTATGCACCTAATGAGAGACCAGCAAAGTACTTAAAACAACTACTCATAGATTTGGAAAAAGACATCAATAGCAACACAATACTAGTGGGAGACTTCAACACCGCTTTGTCACCTCTTGATAGATCAACCAGACTCAAACTTACCAAGGAAATATTTCATCTGAGGGAAACAATGGAAGAAAGGGACTTAGTAGATATATACAGGACACTTCACCCACAAAAAGCCGAATACACATTCTTCTCAAGTGTACATGGAACATTCTCCAAGATAGATCACATACTGAGTCACAAAACATGCCTCCATAAAATTAAGAAGATAGAGATTGTATCAACAATCCTCTCAGACCATAATGTGCTGAAATTAGAAGTAAATCACACACAAAAACAGAAAACTAAATCAAACACCTGGAAATTAAACAGTGCGCTATTGAACAACGAGTGGATTAGACAGGAAATCAAAGAGGAAATCAAAACATTCCTATAAACGAATGAAAATGAGAACATGAGTTACCAAAACTTATGGGACACAGCAAAAGCTGTGTTAAAAGGAAAGTTTATAGCTCTACAAGCATTCCTCATGAAGGAGGGGTGAGCACATATAAGTAACCTAACCTCGCAGCTTAAGAGCTTAGAGAAGGACCAAAAAAAGGAGCACAACCCGAATAGGAGAAAGGAAATAATAAAACTCAAAGCAGAGATTAACGAGATGGAAACCCCAAAAAAATCCAAAAATTCAATGAAACCAAGAGCTGGTTCTTCGAGAAATTTAACAAGATCGATAAGCCTCTAGCAAAACTCACAAAGAAAGGGAGAGAGAAAACCTTAATAAACCGAATCAGAAATGAAAAGGGTGTCATTACAACAGAAACTATAGAAATTCAAAGGATCCTCAGGGAGTACTTTGAGAAGCTTAATGCCACGGAACATCAAAACCTCGAGGAAATGGATAAATTCCTAGACTCCTACAGACTCCCAAGGCTGAACCAAGAAGACCTGGAATACCTGAACAGACCTATCACCATCAAGGAAATTGAAATGGTAATAAAAAGTCTCCCCAAGCACAAAAGTCCTGGCCCAGATGGATTCACTAGTGAATTCTTCCAAATCTTTAAAGAGGACTTACTTCTAATCCTCTTTAAGCTATTCCACGAAATTGAAATATCAAAAACACTTCCAAACAGTTTCTACGAAGCAAATATCACACTGATACCAAAAGCAGACAGAGATACCACAAAGAAAGAGAATTACAGGCCAATATCCCTGATGAACACAGATGCAAAGATCCTCAACAAACTACTAGCAAATAGAATCCAACTACTCATCAAAAAGATCATACACCATGACCAAGTAGGATTCATCCCAGGGATGCAGGGATGGTTTAACATTCGGGAATCAATCAACATAATCCATCATATCAACAAAAAAATGATAAAAAGCATATGATTATATCAATAGATGCAAAAAAAGCATTTGACAAGATCCAGCACCCCTTTATGATGAAAACCCTAGCCAAAATGGGTATAGAGGGGACCTTCCTCAACATAATTAAAGCCATCTAACACAAGCCTACAGCAAGCATCATCCTCAATGGGGAAAAACTGAGAACCTTCCCTCTAAGATCAGGGACGAGACAAGGATGCCCACTATCTCCCCTGATGTTCAATATAGTACTGGAAGTACTTGCAATAGCGATTAGGCAAGAAAAAGATATTAAGGGCATTCCGGTAGGAAAGGAAGAAATCAAGCTCTCACTATTCTCAGATGATATGATACTCTACTTAGAGAACCCAAAAACCTCCACCAAAAAACTCCTAGAAACAATAGACTCATATAATTAAGTTGCAGGTTATAAAATCAATACCCAAAAGTTCATGGCTTTCCTATATGCAGTGAGAGAGAAGAAAGCAACATGAAAAAAACAATCCCATTCACAATTGTTCCCCAGAAAATCAAGTACCTAGGAATCAGCTTAACTAAGGAAGTAAAGGACCTGTACAAAGAAAACTACAAAACGCTACTTCAGGAAATAAAAGAAGACATGAGGAAAAGGAATGATATCCCCTGCTCAAGGGTCGGTAGAATTAACATTGTCAAAATGGCAATACTACTGAAAGCATTGTATAAATTCAATGCAATCCCTTTAAAGATACCCATGACATTCTTCAAAGAAATGGAGCAATCACTCCTGAAATTTATATGGAACAATAAGCCCCCACGAATAGCTAAAGCAATTCTTGGGAAAAAGAAAATGGTAGAAATCAACCTCCTGAACTTCAAACTGTACTACAAAGCAGTAATAATTAAAACAGCATGGTACTGGAACAAAGGCAGAACTGCAGACCAATGGAATAGGGTTGAATACACTGACATCTCCCCTCAATCATATGATCATCTAATCTTTGATAAAGGTGCAAGTAATGTGAAGTGGAGTAAGGAAAGCCTCTTTACCAAATTCTGCTGGTATCACTGGACGGCTACATGCAAAAATATGGGCTCAGATCTCTGCCTAACACCATGTACAAAAGTCAGATCAAAATGGATTAAAGACCTCAACATCAGACCAGAAACCATAAGGTATATTGAAGACAAAGTTGGCAAAACCCTCCATGATATTGAAGCTAATGGAATCTTCAAGGATGCCACGCCACTGGCCGAGCAAGTGAAAACAGAGATAGATAAATGGGACTTTCTTAAACTAAGCAGCTTCTGCACCTCCAAAGAAACAGTGACCAAAATACAAAGACAGCCTACAGAATGGGAAAGGATATTCGCCAAATACACATCTGACAAGGGGTTGATATCCAGGATATACAAAATACTGGTTAAACTCCACCAGAAGAAAACATCCAACCCCATCCAAAAATGGGGCAAAGAAATGAACAGAAACTTTCTCAAAGAAGAAATCCGAATGGCAAAAAAGCACATGAGAAAATGCTCTACATCATTAATCATCAGGGAGATGCAGATCAAAACCACAATGAGATACCATCTCACACCTCAGAGACTGGCCCACATTCAAAAGAACAAAAGCAACCGATGCTGGCGCGGATGTGGCGAAAAAGGGACACTCCTTCACTGTTGGTGGGAATGTCCACTGGTTCAGCCCTTCTGGAAAACAGTATGGACGATTCTCAACAAATTAGAAATTGAGCTCCCATTTGACCCAGCAATACCACTCCTGGGAATATATCCCAGAGAGGCAAAAATGTATAGTCGAAGTGACATCTGCACTTGTTTGTTCATTGCAGCACTCTTTACAATAGCCAGAAACTGGAAGAAACCTGAATGCCCAAGAACAGATGACTGGTTAAAGAAACTTTGGTACATCTACACAATGGAGTACTATGTAGCTGTTAGAAAAGATGAAGTCATGAATTTTACATATAAGTGGTACAACATGGAAAGTATCATGCTAAGCGAAATGAGTCAGAAAGAGAGGGATAGACATAGATTGCATTTATCTGGGGGATATAAAGTAACAAAATATGAGATTAATACCCAAGTATTGCTGAGATCAGCACCAGGAGGATTACCCCATAGCTTAGTGGCCAGCCGGGCATTCTAGAGGAAAGGGCAGCTCAGATAGAGAAGGGAGCACCAAATAAAGGGTGTTTAGAGGATCCTCCCAGGAGGGGAGATGCATGTCGAAAGTAGACTATGGACTGAACATATTTGCCACTCAATGCCTCTTTTGCAGACCACAACACCCATAAGGAGGGAGAGAACACAGGAGATTGCCCTTCCACAGAGGCAGGGGGGGATGGGGAGATGGGGGTGGGGGGATATTATCCATGGTGGTAGAAAATGGGTACTGGTGGAGGGATGGGTATCTGATCATTGTATAATCGAAACCCAAGCACAAAAATTGTAAATCTAGAACTGTACCTCATGGTGATTCACTAATAAAAAAAAACTACTCATAGATTTGGAGAAAGACATCAATAGCACTGCAATACTAGTGGGAGACTTCTACACCGCTTTATCACCTCTTGATAGATTAACCAGACTCAAGCTAAATAAGGACATACTTTATCTTAGGGAAACAATGGAAGAAAGGGACTTAGTAGATATATACAGGACACTTCATCCTCAAAAAGGTGAATACATATTCTTCTCAAGCGTACATGGAACATTTTCCAAGATAGACCACATGATGAGCCACAAAACATATCTCCATAAAATTAAGAAGATAGAGATTGTATCAACAATCTTCTCATACCATAATGCACTGAAATTAGAACTACATCACACACAGAAACAGAAAACTAAATATAATACCTGGAAATTAAATAGTGCACTACTGCACAACGAGTGGCTTAGAGAGGAAATCAAAAGATTCCTAGAAATGAATGAAAATGAGGAAACGAGTTACCAAAACTTATGGGACACAGCAAAAGCTGTGTTAAGAGGAATGTTTATAGCTCTACAAGCATTCCTCAGGGAGGAGGAGTGAGCCCAAATAAATAACATAACCGCACAGCTTAGAAGCTTGGAGAAGGACCAAAAAAAGGAGCACAACCCGAACATGAGGAAGGAAATAATAAAACTCAGAGCAGAGATTAATGAGATGGAAACCCAAAAAACAATCTGAAAGATCAATGAAACCAAGAGCTGGTTCTTCGAGAAAACTAACAAGATCGATAAGCCTCTAGCAAAACTCACAAAGAAAGGGAGAGAGAAAACCTTAATAAACTGAATCAGAAATGAAAAGGGGTCATTGCAACAGAAACTACAGAAATTCAAAGAATTCTCAAGGAGTACTTTGAGAAGCTTTATGCCATGGAGCATCAAAACCTCGAGGACATGGATAAAATTCTAGACTCCTACAGACTCCCAAGGCTGAACCAAGAAGACCTGGAATACTTGAACAGACCTATCACCATCAAGGAAATTGAAATGGTAATAAAAAGTCTCCCCAAGCACAAAAGTCCTGGCCCGGATGGATTCATTAGTGAATTCTTCCAAATATTTAAAGAGAACTTACTCCCAATCCTCTTTAAGCTTTTCCATGAAATTGAAATACCAGAAACAGTTTCGAAGCGTTTCTATGAAGCAAATATTACCCTGATACCAAAAGTAGAGAGAGATACCACAAAGAAAGAGAAACACAGGCCAATATCCCTGATGAACACAGATGCAAAGATCCTCAACAAACTACTAGCAAATAGAATCCAACTACTCATCAAAAAGATCACACACCATGAACAAGTAGGATTCATCCCAGGGATGCAAGGATGGTTTAACATTCGGAAATCAATCAACATAATCCATCATATCAATAAAAGAAAAGAAACAAACCATATGATCATATCAATAGATGCAGAGAAAGCACTTGACAAGATCCAGCACCCCTTTATGATGAAAACCCTAGCCAAAATGGGTATAGAGGGGACCTTCCTCAACATAATTAAAGCCATCTACCACAAGCCTACAGCAAGCATCATCCTCAATGGGGAAAAACTGAGAGCCTTCCCTCTAAGATCAGGGACGAGACAAGGATGGCCACTCTCTACACTGCTTTTCAATATAGTACTGGAAGTACTTGCAATAGCAATTAGGCAAGGAATAAATATTAAGGACATTCAGGTAGGAAAGGAATAAATCAAGCTCTCACTATTCGCAGATGTATATGATACTATACTTAGAGAACTCTATAACCTCCACCAAGAAACCCCTAGAAACAATAGACTTGTATAGTAAAGTTGCTGGCTATAAAAGCAATACCCAAAAGTCCATGGCTTTTCTATACGCAACAGTGAGAGAGAAGAAAATGACATGAAAAAAACAATCCCGTTCACAATTGTTCCCCAGAAAATCAAGTACCTAGGAATCAGTTTAACTAAGGAAGTAAAGGACCTATACAAAGAAAACTACAAAACACTACTTCCGGAAATAAAAGAGGACATGAGGAAATGGAAAGATATCCCCTGCTCATGGGTCGGGAGACTCAACATTGTCAAAATGGCAATACTTCCCAAAGAATTCTACAAATTCAATGCAATCCCTATAAGGATACCCATGACATTCTTCAAAGAAATGGAGCAATCACTCCTGAAATTCATATGAAACAATAAGCCCCCACAAATAGCTAAAGCAATTCTTGGGAAAAAGAAAATGGGAGGAATCAACCTCCCTAACTTCAAACTCTACTACAAAGCAGTAATAATTAAAACAGCATGGTACTGGAACAATGGCAGAACTGCAGACCAATGGAACAGGGTTGAATACACTGACATCTCCCATCACTCATATGATCATCTAATCTTTGATAAAGGTGCAAGAAATGTGAAGTGGAGTAAGGAAAGCCTTTTAACAAATGGTGCTGGCAAAACTGGATGGCTACACGTAAAAAAATGGGCTCAGAACTCTTCCTAACACCATGTACAAAAGTAAGATCAAAATGGATTATAGACCTCAACATTAGACCAGAAACCATAAGGTACATTGAAGACAATGTTGGCAAAAGCCTCCATAACGTTGAAGTTAATGGTATCTTCAAAGATGTCACACTACTGGCCGAGCAAGTGAAAACAGAGTTAGATAAATGGGACTTTCTTAAACTAAGAAGCTTCTGCACCTCCAAAGAAACAGTGACCAAAATACAAAGACAGTCTACAGAATGGGAAAGGATATATGCCGAATACACATCTGACAAGGGGTTTATATCAAGTATATATAAAATACTGGTTGAACTCCACAAGAAGAAAACATCCAACTCTATAAAAAATGGGGCAATGAAATGAACAGAAACTTTCTCAAAGAAGAAATCCGAATGGCAAAAAAGCACATGAGAAAATGCTCTGCATCATTAATTATCAGGGAGATGCAGATCAAAACCACAATGAGATACCATCTCACACCTCAGAGACTGGCCCACATCCAGAAGAACAAAAGCAACTGATGCTGGCGTGGATCTGGTGAGAAAAGGACACTCCTTCACTGTTGGTGGGAATGTCGACTGGTTCAGCCCTTCTGGAAAACAGTATGGGCCATTCTCAACAAATTAGAAATTGAGCTCCCATTTGACCCAGCAATACCACTCCTGGGAATATATCCCGGAGAGGTAAAAAAGTGTGGTTGAATTGACATCTGCACTTGTTTGTTCATTGCAGCACTCTTTACAATAGCCAGAATCTGGAAAAAACCTGAATGCCCGAGAACAGATGACTGGTTAAAGAAAACTTTGGTACATCTACACAATGGAGTACTATGCAGCTGTTAGAAAAGATGAAGTCATGAATTTTACGTACAAGTGGTACCACATGGAAAGTATCATGCTAAGAGAAATGAGTCAGAAAGAGAGGGATAGACATAAAAAGATTGCATTCATCTGGGGGACATAAAGTAAAAAAATAGAAGATTAGTACACAAGAATAGCCATGATCAGTACCAGGAGGATTATTCCATGGCTTAGAGGCCAGCTGTGCACTCTAGGGGAAAGGGCAGCTCAGATAAAGAAGGGAGCACCAAATAAAGGGTGTTTGGAGGATCCTCCCAGGAGGGGAGATACATGTTGAAAGTAGATTATGGATTGAACATGATTTCCACTCAATGCCTCTTTTTCAGACCATAACACCCAAAAGGAGAGAGAGAACAAAAGGGAATGCCCTGCCACAGAGGCAGTGTGGGATGGGGGGGATGGGTGTGGGAGGGATACTGGGATCCGTGGTGGTGGAAAATGGGCACTGGTGGAGGCATGGGTACTTGATCATTGTATAATTGAAACCCAAGCACAAAAATTTGTAAATCTACAAGTTTACCTCATGGTGTTCCAGTAATAAAAATTTAAAAAAAGTTCTGGCACCTTTATAGGAAGACACTTTCGAATAACATTGGGACACTATTTCAAATTACAGTCTTCAAAAATGAAACCCCTATTTCTGAATTTCTTTGTGCATAACGGTTCAGCTTTCCTATCAAGTTGTAAAACTATCTTTCCTTTGGATAAACCTAATTACAAACACGGATGTCTTAAAATATCCACATTTTGCCCTTTGCTTTAGCAGAGGTGACTTCTGAGTTCTGGTCTTACTCTACTATGTATTGAATAAATCTTTTCTCCTTACTCAACTGTCACTGCCCTCCCATTGTTCATCGATTTGCTCGAGCGGGCCCAGTAACGTCTCATTGGAGACTTTGTTGTTACTGTGTTTGGCATATCGAATACATCACGGGTAGCTTGCCAGACTCTGCTGTGCGGGAGAGATACTCTCGGTAGCTTGCCGGGCTTTCCAAGAGGGGCGGAGGAATCGAACTTGGGTCGGCCATGTTGGCTGCGTGCAAGGCAAACGCCCTACTGCTTTCTCGCTCGTACCGCAGAGCCTGGCAAGCTACCCATGATGTACTCGAAATGCCAAACACAGTAACAACAAGCCTTACTCAACAGTCTAGTAAAATTTCTTATGACATTTTAATAATACTTTTTATTTCTACAAAACATTATTCTCAGTTTTATATAAATTAATAAATGTACTTCCTTTGATTTTACTTGATTTTTTTAGGTAGAATATAGTTACAGAAAATAGTTGTCACAGTCTTATTTCTTCTTTATTTTTGTTTCATTACTCTTGTGGTTCTTTATGAAAATTCTCTAAATCCTGCTCCAGTTACTAATTGCAAAGGCTAAATAAAATCTGATTCACACAATCATGCAACTGAAAAACCACTTTCATATTGTTAAATTCTTTAACAAACTATTATACCTCCTTCTTTGTTTCCTTTTATTAAAGGTCTGCATAATTTAAGGTTTTTCAGAACCTTAATTTTTCCTCTCTTACTTGGATGTGGAGAAAAAGTAGCAAAAAAAATTAGTGGACCAACACACTGAAAGATTAGTCCAAACACTCTGTGCACATAATTAGAAATAATTGAATTAATCCCACTCCTAGCAAAGGAGAAAAATCAATATTATAATTAAAACTGTGTTTCTGTATAATTGGATTTTCAAATGAAACCTGAAAAGGGGAGAGGAGTGGAGAGTGTTTCTTACATGTAAATGTAATTAATATTTGCATTAAGTTTATATCTTTAAAAAATAATCCTGCAGGAATTTGTGACAATAACCTTGATTTTATTAGCCAGAGCTGATTAATAGAAGTTCCTTTCTCTAATCCTTAAGAAACTTCCTTACAACTCAAGTCTATCTGTTGCACTGTTTTACCTATTTCCTATCGCAAATATTTCAGCTTGGTAAACCTAAGAATTTTCAGATATCATTACATTGAGTGTATTTTTTCTAATCATATAAAGGATTTTTTCTAGATTATAATAAATCAATGCCTTGAACGATATTAGAGATGGTAGGGCATTTGTCTTGCCCTTAATCAACCCAGGTTTGATGCCCAGCATCCCATATGGTCGCACAAAGATTTCCAGGAGTAATTCCTGAATACAGAGCAAGGAGTAACTCCTAAGCATTTCTGGTTGTGACCTCTCTGCCCCATCCTACCCCCCAAAAAGTCAATATGAATAGATCTGGGCAGCTTTACTGTTTAGCAGCAAATTTCTCCATCGAAGCTCATTTCCTTACTTCTACTATATTTTATCACAATTCCTTAAATGAACCAAAATTTCTTTATAGAATGTAATATTAGAAAAGATAATTTGTGGAAAGAAATAAGTGTCACGGCTGGTCTTACACAGAGAACACTACTTTGTATTATTCTTCCCTCAGAATTTAGGGATATAATAAAAGTTGGCTAATGAAACATTTGTTGTCACTTCTAAGTCAGAAAGATGGTGGCAATGGTCAAAATGATCAGGAAGCAGAGAGAATACACAGAAATATTATCATACTTCTTAGATTCAAAAAGATTGTTTTTTGTTTAGCTAAGAATAACTGAAAACTTACACACTCAATATAAATACAAATTATTGTTGGTAATATGCCAATTAGTGGTGTAGAAACATAAATACACAAGTGTGGTGGCGAGAAAGGGACTACCCTTCACTGCTGGTGAGAATGCTGACTGGTTTTGCCCTTTTGGAAAACAGTATGGACAATTCTCAAAAAATTAGAGCTCCCATTTGTCCCAGCTATACCTCTCCTGGGAATATATCCCAGAGAGGCAAAAAAGTACAGTCGAAATTACATTTGCACTTCTATGTTCATTGCTGCACTATTCACAATAGCCAAAATCTGGAGAAAAAAAATCCAAATGCTGGAGAACAGATGACTGGTTAAAGAAACTTTGGTACATCTACACAATGGAGTACTCTGCAGCTGTTGGAAAAGATGAAATCATGAAATTTACATACAAGTGGTACTACATGGAAAGTATCATGCTAAGTGAAATGAGTCAGAAAGAGAGAAACAGACATAGAAAGATTGCATTCATCTGGGAATTATAAAGTAACAAAATAGGAGACTAAAACCCAAGAATAGCTGAGATAAGTACCTGGAGGTTCACTCCATGGCTTGGAGGCCCGTCACACATGCTAGGGGGAAGAGGCAGCTCAGATAGAGAAGGGAGCACCAAATAAAGGATGTTGGGAGGATCTTCCCAGGATGGGAGATGCATGCTGAAAGTAGATTTTAGACTGAACATGATTGCCACTCAATGCTTCTTTTGCAAACCACAGCACCCAAATGCAGAGAGAGAACAAAAAAGGGGTTGGGTGCCACAGGGATTGGGTGGGATGGGGGGGTGGGGGTTGGGTGGGAGGGATATTGTGATCATTGGTGGTGGAGAATGGGCACTGTTGGAGGTATGGGTACTCAATCATTGTATAACTGAAACTCGAGCACAAAAAATTGTAAGTCTAAAACTGTACCACATGGTGTTTCACTAATAAAAATCTTTCACTAATAAAAATCGCTTCTCGGCCTTTTGGCTAAGATCAAGTGTAGTGTAATAAAAATTATTTAAAAAATTCTTTTTAAAAGTTAGATGACACATTCTTACATATCTAACTCAGTAACTATGATCCGGCACAAGTATTTCCTGCTCATTTCTAAATTGCCAGTGATGAACTAGATTAGAATCAAATCACAAATCACAAATCATCCTGTTATTCGTCGATTGCCTCGAACAGGCCTCAGTAACGTCTCCTTCATCCCAGCCCTGAGATTATATTCAAGGCTCTTTAGGAGAATGAGACCCATCATTGTTACCGGTATTTGGCATATTGGGTATGCCACGGGGAGTTTGCCAGACTCTGCCGTGTGGGCAGACTACATTCGGTAGCCTGCCAGTTTGTCCAAAGTAGGAATGAAATAATAAGATGTCATAAGATGTCGCACGGGGGTGGGTGTGACCCCCGCCTACTGGAATTTGGAGGATCTGGGTGGAAGATGCTCGACTCCAATTCGAGTAGGCTTGGAGGTCTCGGCCCCGGAACCCGCGTGGCTTTGTCCCTCTGCCAGTACCTTCAAGTGTGCGGAGAGTGGTCTCAGCATGGTGGTGGCTGGTCCTGGAGGTCTTCGGCTGCCGGAGTCCTGGTCAGGGCAGGGAGGAAAACTCAACCCGCTCCCCTCCAGCGGGCCCTGGTGAGGACAGCCAGGCGTGGGGGCAGGAGACTGCACTGTTCTCTTCCGGGAGCTGATTAGAATGTACCAGATTAGAATGTATACTGTAATTCTGACATTCAGTAAAATTTTCTAAGATGATTATTATATTGTGTGACAATATGAATTTGAGGCACAGAATACTGGAACTGACATTAGGATGGGACAGAAAACATCATTGAAAGGAAGCAGAGACTCTGTTGTAGGGTTTGGTGCAAGAATGTTTTATGCATAAAACTATGCATTAATAGTTTTATAAACTATTGTATAAAACATTTTAAAATACTTTTATTAAGATGATGTCATTAGGAAAGGGATATAAAATAATTAGCAGAGATAAATAGAGGTCATGCTTAACTATGTAAGTTTTGTTCACCTTCCTCTTCTTGGAAATGTTATATCCACTGGTCAGTCTTGACCAATGTTTCTCACTGTTTTTCTAACTATGACCCCCTTTTAAGCTTATTTTTTTCCTCTTGTTTCACCCTGTCTTGATAGTGGGCCGGAATATTGTGCCATAAGCCCTCATTTATGCATTTTCACTCCTGCCACTTGGAGTACCTAGGAGATCTACAGGGCCCATATTGCCCCTGGTTGAGATACACTTGTCTGTAAAGCTGGGTAAATGAATAAATTAAGAAATGTACCCATTGCTTACAAGTGAAGCAACACATACAAGTTTGCATTCTTTATTCACTTGAAGACTCCTGAGTTAATGAAATAAATGACCAGAGACACATTTGTGCAGAAATTTTCTCCAGTGTCCTATAATAGCTGAAAATGACTACTTTTCATCTTCGATCCAAATTTTCTATTTGCTTGAGTTTATCTAATTTTTCAAAAGTCATGATTAATTAAACTTCAAAATCCTAAACAACCCATGAAACTCCCTTTTCTGTGTCAGTTTGTATTTCAGAGACAATTCCTAAACTGCTTCAGAGTTAAATTGTGACATGCAGTCCCCACTCTCCTATTCTCTGCCATAGTCTTGAGTTTGGCATTTTCATTGCATCATTTTTAGCTTCTCTACCTTTCAAAATGAATTTTCGCTTGTCATTTAAAGACCATGTTCTGAAATATCTCACATATCCAGGTACTTTTCCTTCTTTATATTTTTGAAAAGTCTGGTGCTTCTCATACCTTCTTTTCTCCTCAGAGGATATCTTGGATGTGTTCTTAACCTGCTGTTTCCAAGATCAACTTTGAATATCAAACTCGACATATTCTTTTGATTTCTCTGAGCCTGCTACAGATCTAATGCTCAAAATGGAAATGCTCTGAGGAGTCATCTTAGCTTATGCATCAGTTCATGACAACAGATAAATTGTTTCTCCAAAGTTTTCTTTTTGAATTTTGTGTTGGATCACTTTTTAAACTTGGAGACCATTCTCTTTTGAATAATATTTTTTCAATGTGTCACACCTTGAGATTTATTACACTAATACATCATCAGAGTGACAATTGGTCCTGATGATGTATAGCTTAATTCATCATCAAAGCAATTTCTCATTCTGGTTACATGTTACATAGGAATGTTAGTATATTTATAAATATATATATGTATATATATATAATGACAACAAAAAAGGAGATTTCAGAGTTTGCCAAATCTTAAATGTGGATGGGAAATGAACCTACTATTGAGTCTTACTCATAATTAGTATATACCCTTTTCTGAATAGGGATCAAATCTTCTCTATAAATTTTATTTTTATTCAATAGGGAACACACACACTGCACTGGAAAAAAATTAAAATATGAATTAGCATTCAGTAAAGATTATATCTTGTGTTCATATTTGTTAGCTTTTTAGTGCCCCATTTCCTGGGGAAAAACTATGTCTTTTAAAAACAATGTAAAATTATAAACAGACACACACACACACGCACACACACACACACACACACACACACCATGCACCTATATATTTACTTCTATAGTCAGTCAATAAATTTTCTTCCATCTTCTGTTTTCCCTAATAAACAGCATCAATCTGAAATTACTTCAAGAACACATAAATTTCTCCTGAAAAAACCCACAAATATAATTTTTTTTTATTTTTTGGGGGGGAATGTCAGGTATCCTACTATTGTTCTATTGTTACCTCTTGAGCTGGAGATATGGTAAAGAGGGTAAGGCACTCCCTTGCATAAGGCTGACCCTGTTGAATGCTTGGTACATATACAAGACCCCTGATCATAGCCACGAGTGATCCCTGAATAGAGACAAGCGTGAAATCTGGTGCGGCTCAAAAACTAAATTAAAAAGGCCCTCCCATTGATCATCGATTTGCTCGAGCGGGCCCAGTAACATCTCCATTGGAGACTTTGTTGTTACTGTGTCTGGCATATCGAATACTCTTGGTAGCTTGCCGGGCTTTCCGAGAGGGGCGGAGGAATTGAACTCGCGTCGGCCATGTTGGCTGTGTGTAAGGCGAACGCCCTACCTGCTGTGCTAAATGGATAAACAAAAATTCTTATTATTGTATCAATAACTAAAGAGGCTTTTTTCCCCCATTATATACCTACTTTTTTCTCTTTAACAGAGTTAAAAAATAAACAAATATTAATAGAATGGCTGGGAGAAAAATGGAGTTGTTTTTAGTTTTTCTTTATCATACAAAGGAGTTGTCTCCTTTTATAATAATATGGCATTATAATTTCACATATTATTTTGATTGAAAGGAAATGTTTTTATTAATAAGGATTTTAAATGTTTATTTTACATGAAAAATTTGAATGAATGTTACCAAAGTTAATAAAATGTCCATTTTTTTTAGGGATGAACAAAAAGTTGGGAGAGATGAGCAACAAAATTAAGAAATTAAAGTATGACTGTGTGTGTCACACATTTTAAATAAGTGACAGCTACCAACAATGTTCTAAATAATAACATCACATTCATCATTCACTAACTTCTTTATGTTATGAGTTAGAAAAATTTAGCCTTACTTTGTGATGGAGCAATAGCACAGTGGTAGGGCGTCTGCCTTACATGCAGCCAGCAGGACTGAGCCGGGTTCAATTCCTCCACCCCTCGCAGAGAGCCTAGCAAACTACTGAGAGTATCTCACCCACAAGCCTGGCAAGCTCTCTATGACATATTCAATATGCCAAACACAGTAAAAACAAGTCTCAAAATGGAGACGTTACTGGGCCTGCTGGAGCAAATCAATGAACAACGGGAGGACAGTGTTTAACAGTGTTTTGTGTCATGGAATGTCAATTATCATGGGGAAAATGGAATTTTTCATATTCTCTTAAATGAAAAGATATAAAAATTCTAGGAAAGCTTCATATAAAAATTATTTTAGTTTTTAATTCAGGTTATTAAGTAGTTACAATCAAATATCGATTTGCTCTAGCGGGCCCAGTAACGTCTCCATTGGAGACCTTGTTGTTACTGTGTCTGGCATATCGAATACTCTCAGTAGCTTGCCAGGCTCTCCGAGAGGGGTGGAGGAATCGAACTGGGGTCGGCCATGTTGGCTGCAGACACCCTACATGGCCGACCCCAGTTCGATTCCTCCGCCCCTCTCGGAGAGCCCGGCAAGCTACCGAGAGTATTCGATATGCCAAACACAGTAACAACAAAGTCGCCAATGGAGACGTTACTGGGCCCGCTCGAGCAAATCGACGATCAACGGGAGGGCCTTTACCTTATCTTTACCTAATCAAATATAATGTTTACAGGGTCTATGGATACTAAATATTGCCTAAAAGAGTATTTTGTGATTAGAAGAAACTTAGCTCTTCTCCATAAATTCTTTATTTAGCTTTTGTATTACTAGCTCTATAACATTTTAATATATAGATTCACTCATTTTCTCCCTTAATATTTGTAAGATAATTTCTTGTAATTTTTAGGTATATAATTCATAAAGTCATAAATTTTGAAGCGACATAGCAAAGTTCCTTTGGTGGAAATATCAAAACTTATTTCCTACTTCTCTTTCTCTTTTTTTATTGATTTAATAGCATCTATTACTATGTTTTTGCCACTAAATATTGGGAAGCAAATCTCTCAGTACAGACTGTAGGGCAAAATTCAAACAGAAGTGGGGGGTGGTTTTATGTAATGAAAGAGTTAAAACTCTACCTTTGTAGTTTTAGCAAAACAATGAGCATTTTGGGGGGAGGTGAGCTTGAGCAGTTGCGGAAGCATATGATGAATATAAATAGTGCATTATATGTACAAAAAAAAGTGGAGAAATGCCATCAGTAACGGGAAGTTTAGGATTATAGTGAGGAGAATATTGGTAGGATGTTGAGGAAGACTCTGTTGTGCACTCTCCACTGACCACTTTGTTTATCTAGGAAACTGAGATTTTTATCAATACAAAATTATTTTTAAGTCTCTGTCTCTGTCAAATTAAATTGTCCCCTCAAATGTAAAGATACTGGTTTTTTTTTCAGAGACGGATTATCATGTCATCCATACTACTAATACCAGTGCTCTCTTTTTTTGCTTTCTCAATTGTGAAGAGTTCCTCTTAGCATTTTCTTGAAGAATACAGGAGAGTTTTACAATTTGATTTCACAACTAAATAGATATGTCATATTTATTATAGGAAACATTTTAAGTAATTATGAACACAATATCAAATATATGTCTTTTTTATCTTTTAAAAATTAGGATGTTTGACAAACTAGAATACTAAGATATTTAGACAATTACACACACCTTTAAATATATGCTTACTTAAATTGTATCAAATATTTCTATCCACTAAGAAGAAATGTATACTTATCATAAGTGACTCACGATATCTATTTCAATTTTTTTTCTTCTAAGAAAAATAAATAAAGTGAAAGGAGAGCTGCTTCCATTTCTGTAATTGATATAAACTCTAAATACATTTTAAATGTCACTGCACATTGCTTACCAATCTGTTGGTAGATAGCAAGTGAAGTTAAAATTATTAATGAGAGACCTTTGCACCATATGCGAGGGATAGTGAAAAATACCTTTCCAGAAGTATAAATGAATGCATATTGTAACAATCATATGAAATGACAAATGCCTTAATATACTGAAAGAATCCATATTAGGGCATCAAATTTTTGTGTACTTTAGCTAACTTGCAACATTGCTTTCTGTAAAACTGCTTGACTGCTTTGCACCTGGGGGAGAGGGGACTTGGAAAGTGAACAGGGCATAACTTCTTTTCTAAACCAAGTGTGACAGGATTCAGGTGTATTTACTGTCCCTGAAATGTATTGTCTCAGTAAAGCACCCTGCAGACTTGGGTAAAGGATAACTCAGGATGCAGGTGGTTGGGGGAAATTGCCCTTTCCTGGAATGTATTGTCTCACTAAAGCACCCTGCAGACTTGGGTAACTCAAACCAAGGATGGTCAAGGGAGATTACCTAAGGCTTAATGATTCCAGCTATAACCTTGCTTGTGCTGACAATCGATGTACGTAAATGCTGATCTTTGAATCTATAGGCTAAGGAGTGAGGTACTTTTAAATGGATTGGTTAAGAAAGGATATGTTGTTACAAATCTATTGGCTATGAAATGCGCGGGCTTTGCTGTAACGGCCAGTGAAGGCCTATATAAGATCCCCTTTGAAGAAGTTCGGGGTTCTCAGCCACTGCCTGTTTTTGGGGTATGCTGTGGAGCCCCAGCATGCTGGTCTAAATAAACCTCGTTTTTACTCCTGCAGGAATTGTGTCTATCTGGTCTCTCCGCGCCTCCCAGGGCTAGGGAACTCCCGATCCCAACATTTGGAGGTTCCACCGAGATCACCGAGGACCCTGCCCCAGGGACGCCGGATTGAGCCGCGGGGTAAGTTAAGGCGCCTCTTTCTCTCTCTTTGTTTCTTTGGTACCGTTTTACTGTAGTTACCGATCGGTGACACAAGCACAGTGGTGTGCAGCACAGTGACAGTGGTGTGCAGCACACTGGTGTGTGTGTGAGCCTTGTGTCTGACAGACGTGTCGGGAATAGACACGGGCCGCAGCCCTGGGGGACGCCCCGGAGGTGGATGAGGGCCAGGGACGCCTGGAGGCCTCTTTTGTGGTAGCCTCGGAGAGGCTACATCTGGTGTGTCAGGAATCATCGGCCGCTCTATTACTTCTCTATTCTTTCCTCTCCAAAAGGCCTTGCGCTTGCGTCATTCTTTTTTGTAGGTTGGATCACGCTCGTCCTTTTTCTCTACCGAGACACCGTCTTTGGAACCATGGGACAATCTCCGTCCACTCCTCTCACTCACTCTCTCCCACTGGTCAGAGGTCTGCTCTCGTGCTCAGAATCTTTTTCTGATTGTTAAAAAGCCTAAATGGCAGACCTTTTGCTCTGCAGGATGGCCGACGTTCCAGATTGGTTGGCCCCCCGAGGGATCGTTCCACTCGCTGCTTATCTTCCAGGTCAAGGGAGTCATCTACCAGCCTGCTCCCCGGGGGTACCCGGACCAGGAGCCTTAGGCAGGAGTGCCAGGCCGGGGGGAGAAGGGGCCCCCACTTACTCTGCTTCTCCTCTGCCCCTGAACCCCGAACTCTCTATTGCCACTCCCGGGCCAGCACTGGCCTTTCCCTACTTCTGATCTCTTCACTTGGAAGAACTAAACCCTCTGGAGGTGAATAATCATGTGCATGCCCTTTGGGCATATTTGGGAGTCCCAGGGTGACTGGTGAGTGTGGTGCACACCCGTGTGAAAGAGTGGACCGGTCCGAGCGAGTGCCTAAGTGTGATCTGTGCGTGTATCCATAGTGTGTGTATTTATTATCTTTCTCCTAATTCTGTTTATTAAGATTGTTTAATACGGGTCAGAATTGATCACTTCTCTGAGATCCACAGGAAAGCTCAGGATCTGGGCTTGATGATCAAGAAAGGTAAATTTGACACTTATTGTTCATCAGAATGACCTTCCTTAGGTGTGGATTGGCCCCCACGAGGTTCCTTCTCTCCAAACCTTGTGGCTCAGATAAAGGAGGTAATCTGTGGAAGATCTGCTGTGAAGTTCTCCGCCAGGCAAGCATCTGAATAGTCTCTGCAAAGAGGCACCCCTCCTTTGTCTGTCTTGCGTCACCATCCACTATGGGGGGGATGGGAGGAAAGCCCACTAGTGAGAAGATTCTGGGAAACTAAGGCAGATCAATTTACAGGCAGAAAATCCTTTTCCCCACCCAGTCTCAGCTAGAGGTCAATTCAAATGCTAATGAAGGCAGTCCAGATGTAAGGCAGAAAGAAAAAAAAAGGGGGTAAAAGGCAGGTAAGAAGCCTAAGAAAAGCAGCAAGCCAGCAAAAGCAGGGAAGATGTAGCAAGCTGAGAGAAGGCAGAACTGTTTTTTTTAAGGAGCAGAGTTTTTAAGACCACAGCACTAAGTTCGGCTCAGGCACACAGCTGTGGGTCTGCCCAAAGCCAGGCCCACGTGGAGATGAGCCTCTGAATAAAGGCCAATTTAAGGGAGGTTAGAGTCCCCTTAGGAGAGGCAAAAGTGATAGACCTGGAGAAAAGTTTTGCCAAGGAACCATCCCTTTTCATAGATTATTGCTTGCAATTAGGAAATCATCTGAGGAGCTTCCAACTAGGTAGTTTTAGATAAGGAGATCTTATTGACCTCTGTAACACCATGTGGCCTGAGTATATTGGGGAAAGATAGCCAGTGAATGGCAGTTTGCATTACCAGATCATTTTGCAGTCAGATCTTTGCAGGTAACAAAAGAAATAGGAGAGTATCAAAGCAGAGGAGGCAGGAAAATGCAAGATCTTATGATTAACTGTTTGACATCAGAAACAAAGAAGCCTATCCCCATGTCTGATAGGAAGGTACTAGTTCCCTGCCTCAGAATTAGCCTTGGCGAAAATATGGTAACATCTTTGTCATAGTTTATTTTGCCGGCTTATATCAACAAAAGCGCTTTCTTGACCCATTTTTAACAAGTGGGAGACTGACTAGTTAGGCTGGGAGATGAGGAGCAGAGTTCCCAATCAGCCGCCCTGGGAACTGTCCCTTCCTTTCTCAGTCCATCAGTTTCTCCCTGCCATTTTTTTGAAGGGTCAGATTGATCAATCAACTACAGATATGTGCACATGTACGTGTGGTGTTTTCGTCAGTTCACTGTCTGTCTGTCTGTGTCCGTCTGTCTGTGTCTGACTGTCTGTCTGTCTGTGTGTCTGTGTGGAACACTTGAGTGTTGGAACCAGGCTGAAATCAGAAGTAGAAATTTTAGAGAAGTTAGTGACATGCAACCCAGTGATTTAAGAAATGCAGTTGTTTTAGGAACCTGTTAGACAAGGGTTAATCCTTATCAGAAGGTTGAGCCTACAGAGAAAGCAGAATTCTCAATCTAAATTTCTTGTTAGAAGAACATTGATGATTGTATTATTAACAGTTGAAATCCTTTTTGAACTTAAGAATCTTGTACTGTCTAGAAGACCTATGGAACTAGAGCCTGAAACTAAAGTGAAATAAGAGTTCAGAGAAAGCAAGAACTTGTCTTACAAGCCTCAGCTAACTTTTATGAAAAATTTGTAAGAGGCAGTTTCCCTTTTCTCACAGAACCTAGCAGGTCTTAGATACGGAGATCTCAGGTGCTAGCCAGGCCTGATCTTTGGGTTGCAGATTCCCAGCTCTAGGCAGGCTAGTCTTTGGTACGAGAGTGGAGAGAGGATTGGAATAAACTGCAACTAAGATCAAGCAGCCTGGCCATAAGGTTTCCTTCCTTTTCCTGCCCATCTCCATCTACCTCCCTGGAGTGGGGGAAACTACAGAACGCTGGCGGTGGGAAAGATAGATTGTTGCCATCCTTTTTGTGCTCACACAACAATTCAAATATTTTCTTATGCTGATATCAAAGTTTGGTAAAAAAAAAAAAATCCAAAGGGCTTTTTCTGTGTCTGAAAGCATGTTTGTATTTTTATGGAATTGTTAAAAAGTATCTGGTGTAGAAAGCTCATGATTTTAAATAATTAAGGTACAAGAACTATTGAAATTAAGCCAAAGAAGGTTTTATCATGTTTTATAAAAATTGATTGTTTATAGGTCTTATGCTGTTATGTTAATGTACATATTTGTATCTGCATTGGATTAGAATATTTGACCTAGAAGGAGTTAAAATAACTATGACACATTAAAACTGGTTTAAAAGTAATGGTTTAGTTTAATCATGAGTTTCTAGAGTTATAAAATTGGTTGCAAAGTTTGTCTTACCAGTGCTCTATCTGATCTCTGAGACTCTTGGTAACTAAAATTTCTAGGGCTACTTAGTAATAAGTTGTATTGAATTAGTCTCAGATGTCAGCCTGACAATTTGAAGCCATAGCATTGCTTGTCTAGTGCTTGAAAGTGCATGCTATTATTTTGATAATTTTATTTTATGCCAAGCGTTGTCTCCAGGTATCAACCTAGCCCTGACCTGAGATGCTTTCTGTTTCATGGTAATATATGAGTGTTTTAATCTTTTTGTATTTTGTGTTTTCCTGTAAATCAGAATTTTAAGATGTCTCCTGGTTAATTTCTAATGTAAAGTGATCTTTTGCCCAGTGGATATACCTTGTAAAAGCTTTAATTGTGAGCATTTTTAAGGCATTTTGAATATCTATGGAACTGATCTAATGCTTTTGAAATAGTACTGCAGAGTACAGTTTTGTCATGTTAAGTGAGATGGTTGGTAACTTGTGTCTAAATTTGGGAGATCACATTGTACATTGTACTACTATAGATGTATGCCATAAGTCAGAAAGATAATGGATGGAAATATCATCAGTGGGAAGAAAGGAAAGGAATTCTGTTAAAGTGAAATTGATTTTTAAATGAATGAAAGTTACAGAATGTATATAAAGGAATGTGTAGAAGGTTTGAGGTTGTTCTAAAGAAAAGGAACTGGTCAAACTGTTATAAGAAACGCTTTAAATCACATGCAGAATTCTTCTAGCACCTTTGTGGTAAGATCTATGGAAAAGATGATTGATGGATTATCTGGACTCCTGTTACAGTGCTCTTAAGATCATTGAATTTTTTCAAAAGTTGCAGGAAATCAAGGGTTTTGACATGGGATTAAAAACATGTTAAACGGTATGCTTTATCTCTACAGATTTTAGCTTCTCTGACTAGGACCCACAGCAAACAGGTGTATTACATCTCTGTGAGTAAAGTGAAATACTTGCTTTTCTCTTCTTTTGTACCTTCAGTATGTTTTTTGATGTTTCATGGCACTATGTTGGTTTGCATAAATCCAGATAAGTCTTTCCTCTCTGTAAGAGGGTCTACCCCTCATGCAGCCAGGAAAAACCAGCCATGGGACCCCAAAGCCCTCTTCCAGGGAAACAGTCAGGGGATCTGTCTAAATGACAGGAGCAGGGATTTAACAGGTACTGTTTCAAGAACCCTACAAACCTCAGGGCGACCCTAGAGGCAGGCTGGCTCGAGAAAAGTCTGGAAACCATCACTGCTATGGAGAATGAGGAATCTAGGACTCTGCAATGACTAACTCAGTCTGGGCCTACTCTCAGCGTCAAGGAAAAACCTAGAAACCAGGATTTCTCCCAGCCCTGAAGAAGGGATGGGATGGATTCCTTTCTGCCAGGACATCTCTGTGGAAAACGAGGACCAAAGCCACAACCTGAAGGCTCGAGACATCGCGGGACATCTTCTGGCCAGGCCTGGGTAGCTCTGACGTGCCAGATAAGATTAATGAAGATTAATGCCACTATTGTTGTGTCTCCTGTCTTTAGCTGATCCCCAGGACTTCTCAGTAAATAATTGGGTATCCCAAATGGAGAGTTCTCTAATGTTACTGTGTTTATGCAAAAGAACAAGCCAGGTTTGTTAAACTATCTTGCAACGTTTTAAAATGAAGGTGGAGAGAAAACCATGTTTCTGTAACTTGCTTTTTGTAAGAATCAGATTCTAATTCTACAGAGGTGATTGAATAAATGTATTCTAATCTTGATCTAAAAGGTACCCCCTTTGGGGAAATTTAGATAAAACTTAGTTTACTGTCTGTAGGTAAAACAGCCTAATCTGTAAAGGGAACTCAATATTATACATGCTGTCACTAGTCTGATACGAGCATTGAAAGCCAGAGCTTTACTAGGGTGAAGCTCATCTCAAAGTGCAGAATTGCTTTCCCCCGGTCTGAATTGGCCAAAGTGTCGAGAAAGGCATCTAAACTGATTAAATTAGAGTAGATTAATATCTAGTTCTAAAATACTGTGAATTTTCTTTCTATACTTTATTGCATCTCATTTTCTGTGAACAGTCATTTGGAGAGAACAAGAATATTATCAGCTCTTAATTTCTGTTGCATCATGGGATTAACAGCTCCTGGACCAATGCAATGGAATATTATTAAAGGGTTATGTTTTAACACTAGTGAGAACCATCTTCCATGGGGAGGAACTGAACAGCCAGTAAGATAGAAGTAATTCAGAACTGTGCTTTCTGTGCCATTAATGAACCTAGTGGAAATCCTGAGCCTCCTTTCCTAACACCTGTTCAGCATCAAGGAACTTAGAGGTGAATTGGCAGCTTGACCTTATACATATGATCAAATGTTCATATGTTCAAGGTATAAATATCTGTTGGTTCTCATTGATAGCTTCAGTATATGGGCAGAAGCTTTTCCAATCTGTACTGAGAAAGCCAGAGAATGGCTTGGTGTTTCTGTGACCATTAGAAAAATCTGAACACAGGAAGTTATATTATCAACCAAACCTGTTTGTAGAGTTAATCCTTTTCATTGTTTTAATGATAGAGATGGGTATGGCATTATGTTGCTTTGGTTTCTGTTGCTTTAACTCTTTTTAAGACCTCTTCGAGAAATCTCTCACATCCCTGTTCGAGATAGTCTCCCAAAACCTGAGAGGACTCGACCTTCGACCTGTTGTTCCTCAAGAACAGAGGGTTTTGCTCTGATCTGGTGGAGGGATGCTGTTTCTACGCAGACCACACTGAGGTTGTCAGAGACTCTATAGCCAAGCTACGGGAAGGCCTTGAACGACGTCGGAGAAGCCTGGGAGAATTGGTTTGAGTCTTGAAGATCCTCCTAATTCTGGGCAACAATACCGGACTCTACCCACTGAGGAAAGCTACTCTTAACCACGGGTCCTCGAATTAGTCCCCGACCCCCACCCCCCCACGATCTCTAGGATTAGAGATGCTCATGAAAAGAAGTGGGGAATGAAAGAATCCATATTAGGGCATCAAATTTTTGTGTACTTTAGCTAACTTGCAACATTGCTTTCTGTAAAACTGCTTGACTGCTTTGCACCTGGGGGAGAGGGGACTTGGAAAGTGAACAGGGCATAACTTCTTTTCTAAACCAAGTGTGACAGGATTCAGGTGTATTTACTGTCCCTGAAATGTATTGTCTCAGTAAAGCACCCTGCAGACTTGGGTAAAGGATAACTCAGGATGCAGGTGGTTGGGGGAAATTGCCCTTTCCTGGAATGTATTGTCTCACTAAAGCACCCTGCAGACTTGGGTAACTCAAACCAAGGATGGTCAAGGGAGATTACCTAAGGCTTAATGATTCCAGCTATAACCTTGCTTGTGCTGACAATCGATGTACGTAAATGCTGATCTTTGAATCTATAGGCTAAGGAGTGAGGTACTTTTAAATGGATTGGTTAAGAAAGGATATGTTGTTACAAATCTATTGGCTATGAAATGCGCGGGCTTTGCTGTAACGGCCAGTGAAGGCCTATATAAGATCCCCTTTGAAGAAGTTCGGGGTTCTCAGCCACTGCCTGTTTTTGGGGTATGCTGCGGAGCCCCAGCATGCTGGTCTAAATAAACCCCGTTTTTACTCCTGCAGGAATTGTGTCTATCTGGTCTCTCCGCGCCTCCCAGGGCTAGGGAACTCCCGATCCCAACAATACTGGTGGGAAGAATACAATAACTATGTAGGAGAAAACAACACACTGTTAACTACACTCTATTTGAAAGAGAATGTTTTGTTAAAGGAGAAAAGAAGATGAAAGGAACATGGAAAGAAGGTTGAGGATGAAAGAAGAATGAGGATGACAAGAATTCATAAATAAAGAAAAGACAAAGAAATGAACATTATCTCAAAGAAAATACTTGATAGGGAAGATTAACCCAAAGAAAGGCATATTAAAATTCCCCAGTTCCTCAGATATTTGTCTCACTTCATCTGGCACACATTGCCTGGGGTTCTCTTTTCTATAGTTTGGATTGTTTTCCTTTGTCCAACCCCTCCCCCCCCCGATTTTTATTGAAGTACTGTAATGTAGGATGACACTGTTTTGTCCTTCCTGTATAGCTTGAGGTAGTTTAGGTTTATTGGGATGCTCCAATCACAGTGCTCCCATTCCTCTGCGTTTATTTGTAACTTCTTTCTTTGGCTCTGTTGACTTGTAAATATTGTTTTTCTCTTCTCCCTGAGTCCTTTGCATAGTATATTCAGAGCTATGTCCTTTTTATATGTATATGCTATGCTTTTTGTAATGTGGCTCTCAGTGATATTTTCTTTTTTTATTTTATTTTATTTTTTAAATTTTATTAATTTATTTATTTATTTGCTTTTTGGGTCACACCTAGAGATACACAAGAGTTACTCCTGGTTCATGCACTCAGGAATTACTTCTGGCTGTGCTCGGGGGAGCATATGGGATGCTGAGAATTGAACCCGGGTCGGACCGCATGCAAGGCAACCACCCTACCCGCTGCGCTATCACTCCAGCCCCATCTCTCAGTGATATTTTCCTCCTGGGCATCTGTTCTGTCAACTAAGTCTCAGCTGCCCTTAAATTCCTAGTGCCCCAAAAAACAGGGTCCTGACCAGGGACTGAATGGAACCAGGGCTTAAGCTATGTGCTACCCTCGTATCGAGATGGGCCTTGCCAAAGTGCCATAATGCTTAACTATAAGTTAAGAGCTTGGTCATGCACAAATGCTGTGGTCATGATCCAAAAAGTAATTAGATTCAGACCCTGCTAGGATTAGGAATGATTATTCTGGCCTGAGTGCTGCAGTCTGAGTCTGTGGAAAGATATTCCCAGGAGAGCAGCCCGACAAGCCTCAATGCTATCTCTTACTGTTCCATACAAAAATAACTAATATTGAGATGTTAATAGAGTTATTGAACTGAGGAAAGGAGAAAAGCACCTTAGGAGGTATTTTGCCCTTGGGCAGTCAGGAAGGGCTTTGGAATACCTCTTAGGTGGTATTCCCTTTGAACCTGATGGGCCCTCAGGAAGGGCTTTCTTATGTTGATTTTGCTACCTGTCTGGGTGTAGTGTCAACCCAGAGTGCTGGGAGTTGGAGAGCTGAGAGCTGGAAGAGAAAGAGCAGGGCAGCATGATGGACCGTGGAGAGGCTAACAAAGGGGACAGAGAGACAAGAATGGAGCAGGCACGTGGGGGAGGGGAAAAAGGGAGGGGGGAGAGAGGGGGGAAGAGGGGGGGGGAGAGAGAGAGAGAGAGAGCCCAGGCTGAGAGATGGAGCATGGACAGATGAGCAGCGGTAGAGACAAAAGAAGATGGGAATGAGAAGTACTGTGAGACTAGAATGGGAGGCTATGAGAGACTGGGGAAGGCACGTGCTGAGAATGGAATAAATGGCATCCAACCAATCAACCGGCTTGGTCCTCGTTTCGTGCACTGTCTGTCCCATGGCCCGGGTTGCCCTGGCTGTGTGAGTGGCCCAGGCCCCCCGAACGAGGGCGACGAGGGAGAGCCATGGGGGTGGGGCGCAATGTCCCAAGGTTCCCTCCCATTCCCCTCATACACATCCATCCTCCAGCTAAATTCTGTAAGTCACCTTGATATCAGTGGGCCCCACAGGTGACTTATGTGAAGTGGGGAGGAGAAAGACGGTCACTTTCTCTCCACCTGCCTCTGCCACTCGGGACCCAGGGTTACTGGGTTCTTGTCTTGCCTCGCAGAAAGGAATTTCAGGAGTAGACAAGCAGTGAAGTAAATAGATTTTATTTGGAGGATTTTTAGGTATGGAGGAAGAGAGAGTGAGAGAGTAACGTACTCAAGAGAGAACACGGGCTTCTCCAAGGGTGTAGAGAGCCCCTACACACATCCTAGCATTAGACACGAAAGCATGAAAGTACACATCTCAAGAGGGGACATGCAGGCGACACATGTGCTCAGGCACCACATGTGCTTGGGCACCACATGTGCTCAGGCACCACATGTGCTCAGCCACGTGGGCGTAAGCACACATGGGCTCAGGCAGCATATGCGCACCCTTCCTTTGTTCAAGGTGGCCTTTATAGGGTTTCTCCAGCCTAGCCCCACGTGAAGCTTCTTCCCAGGTAAAAGTCCATTGCTAAAGAGGTTACCAGGAATGTTGGGAGTGGTAATGGTCTTCTTTGGGCTGAATCACTGAAGTTAATCAGATTAAAGGGGAAGTCCAAAAAGAGGAATTTCATGGGAGGAGGCCTAAATCCTCAGGGTCTGCAGGTGGTCGTCTTCTTTTTTTTTTTTTTGGCTTTTTGGGTTACACCTGGCGATGCACAGGGGTTACTCCTGGCTCTGCACTGAGGAATTACCCCTGGTGGTGCTCAGGGGACCATATGGGATGCTGGGAATCGTACCCAGGTCTGCCCAGTGCAAGGCAAACGCCCTACCCGCTGTGCTATTGCTCCAGCCCCTGCAGGTGGTCTTCTTATCAAGCCTTTGTTTTCTGTATCCACAAGGTGGGTCATTCCTAGAATTCTTCCATGAGACTTTGTTTCATTGCAAAGGGCCTTTCCCTATCTACCTGCCTGCATCAACCTCTTCTGTTCCCTTTGGCCAGGGCTAGCGTCAATTTTATAGATGAATTTGTCAAATCAAATTTCTTGGAATCACTCACAGGTTTGTTGCTTTAGGATTTTTATTTATGGTGTTAGAGTCCTAGAAAATTCTATTGGTTCTACCTTCAAATCTTATATCACTGTCTTATAGTAATTACTTTCGATCTATTTTTCCTTCGCCTTGCCTTTTTAAGTAGATCTACTAATATACGAGTTAGAAAAAATCACTTATATATTCAAAATCTTTTAAAACCTCCAGATTACACTTAGAATTTCACTAGCTCCACAACCCAGTGTGTGCAATCCCTTTCTATTGTAACAAATCTAAAGTGAGAGTGAAGAGGGAAAAAATGAAAAGCTTTGTTTAAGCTAATGATCTACAGGTAGAGAGAGTATTTTTAATCTTCTGTTTATATGTTCAACCTCCAAATTTGCAAATCTCTGACAATGATGAAAATATAATGGGGAAATAGGGAAGCAGTTTCAATTAACAACTTCGATGTCTGTGTGTTTTTGCTGACCTGATCGTGACTTACCTCTCTTAAAACAAACAAATAAAATAATTTTTATTCACATAAAAGATGCATTGCAAAGATGAATTCAACTATTTGTATTCATAATAACGCAGAGTTTTTGGACAAATGGTGCTATATGAATGCAAAGTGCTATTGCTACTTTTATAGAGACTGTAAATAGTATACAAAGAGATGAGGATTGGGGAGAAATGAAATGTTTATGTCAGCTTTGTTTCTTAAGAAAAATAATATGGAAATATGTAAGTGTAATCACACTTAGCTTTCTTTCTTGTAGTTCTGAACACATTTATCTTTGTTTGCCCACAAAGCAAAAATAGTTATTTCTAGCACTTGCTTGGGATCTTGATCTCATACTCATGAAAATGTTTTTGTTTTCTGCACCAACAGAAGGAGCCCTTTGACAAATTAGAGAATTTGAATTATCACAATCTTATGTATTCTCCTCAAAATGCTACACCTCTTATCTGATACTGATAGCTCAGGGACAACTTAACACATTACATTTATCTTTATTGTGATTTAATTTTGAGCAGTCAAGTTCCTGAGTGGAAGGAGAAACTGCTAGAATTTCAAAATTTCAAGTTCCTGAGTGGAAGGAGAAACTGCTAGAATTTCAAAATCAGGTTGCCCTGCTTACAAATTGCTTCTTTTGTTAAATAGTTGCAATGACACCCAGCATGACATTTTGACACCTTTAATGCATTAAAGACTCTCCTGACTTCAGCTGTTGTTGGATTATTTGTCCCAACTCTTCTCTCTAGGGATGCAGCCTTTAAAACAAGGAAGCTTTTAGTATATCAGAGTTTTGTAAACCAAGAGTAGCAAATGACTGTGAATTAATATTGTTTGATATCTCAGAATCCTTTATGCACTTTACTATAGGCACCTACCTCAATTTCTAAGTTTTCATACCTCTAGTGGAGAAGAATAAGGAGTTCTATGCCTAGATTTGTTATATCCTTTTTTTTAACTGTGAATGATATTTTAGTTAGTCATGTATGTCTCTGGAAATTCAAAATTAACATCCTTGCCTGTGAGCTTCTTATAGACAACAGAATAGATTTCAACCTTATGTTCCACATTGTTCTGCTGTGCTTTATCCAAATGAACCTTTATGAGCGGCTGTCATCCAGTTTCACACGGATTCTCTTGCCCACAATTTCACTAAGGGAAGGCCAAGTCCTCCAGGATTACATCATGCACAGCTGTCAGGGTGTGGCTTCTAGGATGCTTTTGCTTATTTTTTTGTATGGCTTTTTTGTGTTGGCTTAGACCAAATTCTCCTCTGAGCAATAAAGACAACGTGCTTCCCACTGAACTTTTTCTCCAGTTCCCGTACTAGTCGGACTTGGATTTTCTGGAAGGACTTTAGTTGAGGAAAAGGAAAGAAGATCATAATAGCTTTTCATCCAACACCAACTTCAATTTCCTTGGTTGCCGTGATATTCAGCAACCTCATCTGTGCCTTCAGGTCCGGCTTCATCTCCAACTCCAGGAGCATCTGGGAAATGCGGGCCTCCAATTCGTCCGGCTTCTCACTATTGGGTTTCACAATCTTCGCACTGGAACTGAACGTGGGTTTCTTCTTAGCGAGTGCTGGACAAGGGAGAGCTGTTATATCCTTTTCAAGTGGAAAAGATAAAACTAAACCTCAGAGAAGATAAAAGAATCCCTATAGTGGAGAAGAAATTACACTACTGACAAGTGATAGAAAGTACATCAAGATGAACAACAAGATACTGGTTTCAGATAATAGCACGTCATAGGAACTGGACTACCATCAATAAACTGCCGTTTTAATCACCTGAAGCATTGATTTTATGTAGTGGTGACCTTGATAATTTATCAGATGATCATCTTTGATATTTTGCTGACTATAGCACAGCGGGTAGGGCGTCTGCCTTGCACGCAGGCAACATGGCCAACCCGAGTTCGATTCCTCTGCCCCTCTCGGAGAGCCCGGCAAGCTACCGAGAATATTTGATATGCCAGACACAGTAACAACAAAGTCTCCAATGGAGACGTTACTGGGCCCGCTCGAGCAAATAAGATAAATATTGCTACAAATTATGAACCATATGAAAGTTCCAGCAATAAAAATATGCCTTTTAAACTTTAAGACACAATGCACATAATTTTTATTCTATTATTATTACATTTTAAGTAATAAATTTAAAGATGATAAATATACACACCAAAAATATATTAACCTTAATATAAAGTGCGTATTCTCAGAAAAAAGTGTGAATGAATTTACATAAGTATAAGGCCACTGAGTTAAGACTTCTGTCAGTGTTTTAAAAGAAAAATAAAAATGCAGTAATATTTAAAAATGAATAAAATATTAGTGATATTCAGTTTAGAAAATGCTGACTGTAAAAAGCACATAAGAGCCAAGAAGATCAGGACCAATATCTCCTATTCTTTGATCCCATAGATACATATGGACTCAATTATAGAAAGTTGGTGATATTTGACAATTTTTAACTACAATAATGTTGATTTCATACAGTTAATTTTAATAGTTAAGTTGCTTATACTCTAAGCTATGAATGTATATAGATGAATAAACATAACTAAGTTTGGATTTGATGCCAATTGCTTTGATGACTACTTTCAGCTTTTACAATAACATTTAATGCATTTCCTTGCTATTGAATTATTACATGCCTGGAAACATTCTACCTTTCGGGTGTCTTTACAGTGTTTTTGTAAGGTATCAGACTTTTAAAAAGAAAGTGCATATTTTGAAATGATTTTATTTTAGATATTATACTGGAGAATTTTGGCTGGAAAAGAGTTCTTTCTCACGTAGCGCACTGATTAGATTGGATCAAATGTCTTTCAAAGTCATGTTGCCAGTCTTGAAAGTTTAACGTTGACACTTCAGAGAAAATGGAAGGATAAAATTGCTAATGTGTATCCAGTAATTGAGAGATATGCAAATTTATCATTCTTTGGAAAATGTCTACCAACAAAATTTCAGGTATAGATTTGTTAGTACCTCCATGAATGACATCAATCAAATTGCTTCAATTTTCTTATCTTCATTTTCCCATCTATAAACTATGAGAGTGTCATTTTATAATCACATCTCCTTTTAGCTGTGGAGTTTTAAGGATGCATGAGTCTTTGAGTGGGATATGAATCTTCCATCACTAATAACTAAGTAAAATACTTTTAGTAAAATCCTACCCACTCTCTTTGCTTCCATCAGTTGTTTTTCAGCCAAGAAACACAGATATACTAAATCCTTCAGAATTAACAGATTTTAGTTCTCTGATACAGCACTTACGTTAAAATGAAAATTTATTTTTCAGTTAATTTTATCGTTCATTTATGATGTAAATAATATCCGATAATCTTGTACTGAATGGTATCACCATTCCAACCTAAAACGTAGTTAAATGAGTTAATATCTATTCAGTTAAAAATTTTGAACAGACTGTCACAGAGATTATGCAAATGTTTTGAGAAAAATATTTGTGAATATTTTATGCTTTGTCCAGATCTCTTTCGTGTTTTTCTAAACATTAGCTTGGTGTGTTTATGGCTGTTGAGATGAAGCTAAATTTGGGGTTGGTTATGTTTTTTTTTTATGCTAGTAATTGAATCCAAGGTCTCACACATGTATGAAAAGTGCTCTACTTTTGAGATGAATTCCTGGCTGAAGCTGAAATTTGGAAAAGAACTATATATTAACATAAGCTTGCCTTTTCTTATATAATGATTTCCTTGAAAGTCTGTATTTTTGTTCTGAAAAGGTTTTATATTTTTCTTATATGCATACACTGAACAATAAATTATATGTCTTTTTTTTTAAAGGGCTGGAGCAATAGCACAGTGGGTAGGGCGTTTGCCTTGCACCCAGCCAACCTGGCCAACCTGAGTTCGATTCCTCCGCCCCTCTCGGAGAGCCCGACAAGCTACCGAGAGTATCTCGCCCTCACAGCAAAGCCTGGCTAGCTACCTGTGAGGTATTCAATATGCCAAACACAGTAACAACAAAGTCTCACAATGGAGACATTACTGGGCAAGCTTGAGAAAATTGATGAACAACGGGAGGATAATGACAGTGACAGTGATTTTTTAAGGTAAATTCACTTGAGTAAAAAAAAAAAAACTATATATGTTATAATGGCAGCATTAATGAAATGTGGATTCCTAAAATTTCATATATAGATATCTCTAACTCTATCTGAAACTATCTATTTATCTATCTATCTATCTATCTATCTATCTATCTATGTTTTGTTTGTTCAGACATTGACTCAACACAGAAAAGCATGCAATATTCAGTAGGTTTCTAAAAGTGAATGTCTGAGTTCTTGCACTTATATAGTTTTATTCTAATTTTAGTAACCATGTAAAACATCCATTAGAAATAAAAGTAGATCATAGCAAATAGTGTCAAATATATCAAAGCACAAAAGGAAAGGCTCCATTGGAACTGTTACGGTGTATAATTTCTTTAGATCTAAATAGTTTGCTCATTTCCAAATACGAAGCTCAGAGACAAAAAGTCATTAGTACTAGTATAGTTGCAGTCATAAATTGACATAAACTACAAAATATGAATTATGGTTTGAGTTCAGTACACTGATTTAATATAACCTTGACATTTCCTTATTACGTTTTGTAAAGAGTAAGATACATTAGGGTCATATTTGGAATCAGATTAGCATAGAGGAATTATCTGGCTGGATCCTTAGTTATGTATTAATGATTACAGGGAATAGAAAACTAGGGAGAAATGAACCAGATACTATAGACTTTGTGATATTTTTTTAGATCATTATTAGCACGCATGTGCATGCATGTGCTCACACACACACACACACACACACACACACACACACACACACACACGAGGCACCGATTTCTTAAAGGAAAACAATGAAAAAAGCATCAACTATATACCTATATTTAGGGTGCTTGGGTGAAAACATAACACATTCCATGCAAGTGAGTGTTAACCCAAGCATTCTTAGAGGGAAAAAAGAATGTATTTCTCCATGTAACTACCAAGTTTCATGATAAATTTGTCTTATGAGGCTCAGTTATATCCAGGAAATAAAAAAAAATCTTTTCTAGGTTCTGACTCATAGGTAAACATCATATTTATTCTGCAGACAGACTCTTTTCAGATTGTCACCCTCAGTTCACAATCTTCTTTTAGTATCCATGAGGAAAAATTGGTTCTATCAAAAACATCCTGTGGAAAAATACATTGACTACATTTTTGACTTTGTTTTCTTTGTTTTTCCAGTCGTATTTTCTGATAGAATATAGACCACTGAAATATGGAAAGAAGGTGGAATTCTTCAAAGAATTCAAAAGAAGACTATACGACACTGCTATGGCCAAATAACAACTGTACTTTGGCTACTTAGGTCAGATTACTATGTATAATTGTGACCATGCTATGTTAAATGGATCAACACTTTAAAAATTTTGACACTTTAAAATATTTTCTGTGGGGAAAAATAGTTTCTCTTGATTTGAAATATTTTTGATATTCTTTAAACGTTTAATTAATAAGCTACTAAAATATTATTTATACTTTATTACTTACTAAAATGCAAATCACGATAGATACCAGATCATAAAGGAAGAGAGACACATTTCAACATGCAGAATTTACCAAGGAAATATCCAAAGGCAAAAGTTCAGTGTACTTCAAAATTTTTAGCCCAATTGGAGATAAAAAAAAAAGAAAGGGTTTATCAATTTGTGATTTTGGCCAAGCTGTTGTGTGTTGAAAGTCTCCACCCATCAAAATTTTATTGGTGCACAATTCCAGTGAATACTCTTGTTTTTGTAAAAGACACTCTTTCCAAACCCGGAGTCATTCACATAAATTACACATCCCAATACACCAAATAGTCATACATTGTTGTCAGTCATACACACACTATTAGTGCGGTGAGTTCTGCTACAGGTTTAAGTCCAATGTGAAGGACTTTTATGAGTTATTTTTAAAAAAGCTTGAAATTATGCTCCCTGAAGTTTGGGGACTCACTTATGAAATAGTGAAAATGGTCTGTAGCAGAATAGAGAAGAATATATTGGGATTGACTGGTAAAAAGAGGTTATTCTGAAAGAGGTGCAAAAACATTCTCCTTATGTATTATTATATAAATAGAGTTTCATGAATGAACTAGTTTTGAGGCCTAGCTGTTAGAGTCATCTGATTGGGCTGAGGTGTCCCAGAAGTAGAAAGGTGGACTTGATTATCATCACTGGGATATCTAGAACTGTAGACTAGTCATATTGACTACCTGGAATTTAGTGAATCTAACACAATTTTAGCAAGACTCTTACCATTAGCAACAATGCCAAATGTTCATGAAACCAAAAGCTATAGACTACTTCCAGACTAAAAGAAGAACTTGTTCCTAGTATCTGTTTTATTTATATTACACATATACATTTAATTTATTCAGGTCACATTAGTGTATTGAAGGGTAAATGTTTAAATGTCTTAGGGATACACTGGAACCATACCGTACCTGCCACCAAAGTGCCAATATTCCTCTGTCACCATCGATGGGATTCTTTCATTATGTTCTGTTTACTTGTTTTTAATAGAGAATGAGGTTTTTTATTATGTCTGTTTCATATGCCAATATTCATCTCTATTTAGCTATGAATACCAATGAGTTTAGAACTTAGTGGAATAGAAAGGAAAACAGTAAATTGAAGAAAATATCTCTCTGTCTATTTGTATGTATGTAGGTAGGTATGTACCTATCCGTATATCTATATATATTCTTTCTGAAACAGAATTAAATTATGATTAAAAGGGGGATATATTAACTTAGACTCACAGTTTCTATTCATAGCTTGGAATTAGTAGTTTTATTTTGTACTTGTTTTGGGGCCATACCTGGCTCTGCTCAGGGCTTACTCCTGTCTCCTCACTCAGGGATCACTCTTGGCAAGGCTAAGGAGACTCCATAGAGTGACAGGGATCAGATCGCACGTGCACATCAAATACTCTACTTGCTGTGCTATCATTCCTGCCCACCAGCCTGATTATTTAATGAAACTTTTCTAAAAGTAATATTAGGGATAGCTAATAATTACTTAAAATTAAATAATCACTTAGACTAAGTGATTAAGATTATTTAGGCACTGATGATTACTTAGTAATAATTATCTGGCAAAAATTATGGGTCTGCTGAAATTTTTGCTTAGGTCTCAGGTAAAGTTAATTTTATTGACTAATTTTTAAAGGGAAACTAATACTATATTTACTTTTCAGTTATATAACAAATGCTGTGTTTACTGTCAGATATACAAAATATTAAAACAAGCTTCTAGAAATCCGAATGGCTAAAAGGCACATGAGTAAATGCTCTACATTATTAATTATCAGGGAGATGCAGATCAAAACAACAATGAGATATCATTTCACACCACAGAGACTGGTCCACATTCAAAAGAACAAAAGCAACCTGTGTTGGCGCAGATGTGGCGAGAAAGGAACCCTTCTTCACTGCTGGTGGGAATGCCGACTGGTTCAACCCTTTTGGAAAACAGTATGGATGACTCTCAAAAAATTAGAAATTGAACTCCCATTTGACCCAGCAATACCACTCCTGGGAATATACCCCAGAGAGGCCAAAAGGTGTAGTCGAAGTGACATCTGCACTTGTTTGTTCATTGCAGCACTGTTTAGAATAGCTAGAATGTGGAAAAAAACCTGAGTGCCCGAGAAAAGATGACTGGCTAAAGAAACTTTGGTACATCTACACAATGGAGTACTTTGTAGCAGTTAGAAAAAATGAAGTCATGAAATTTACATACAAGTGGTACTATATGAAAAATATTATGCTAAGCGAAATAAGTCAGAAAGGGACAGACAGAAAGATTGCATTCATCTGGGTAACATAAAGTAACAAAATAAGAGACTAACACCTGAGAACAGCTGTGATAAATACCAGGTTATTCACTCCATGGCTTAGAGGCCAGCCGCACACTCTAGGGGTAAAGGCAGATCAGATAGAAAAGAGAGCACCAAATAAAGGGTGCTGGGAAGATCTGCCCAGTATGGGAGATACCTGCTGAAAGTAATCTATGGACCGAACATGATTGCCACCCAATGTCTCTTCTGCAGACCACAGCACCCAAAATGAGAGATAGAACAAAAGGGAGTGCCCTGCAACAGAGGCAGGGTGGGATGGGGGATGGGGGAGTGGGAGGGATACTGGGATCAGTGGTGGTGGAGAATGGGCACTGGTGGTGGGATGGGTACTTGATCATTGCATAACTGAAACCCAAGCACAACAACTTGTAAGTCTACAACTGTACCTCATGGTGTTTCACTAATTAAAAAAAAAAAGAAAAGAAAAACAAGCTTCTAGATTTTTTTGCCCCTTAATTTCTCTTTTCTGATGTTCTGATGCTCAGCAATCCCACATGTTTGGTTTAGCTTTTGGGAAGGGCGCATGCGCTCACACACACACATTCACACATATAAAAAACTTTAAATGTCCATGAAAATTCAAGCAATATAGAGAAAGGAATAAAAGAAATCGCTAGGAAACTTAGACTACAGTCTAATCTATTCTTATCTATTGTATGAGGAAGTTGTAACCTTCTTTTTTTTTTTTTGGCACACAGAGCACATTCAACTAAGATGAGAATTATAATAGTGATTTGAAATTTCCCTTATCTGAAATTTCACTAGAACTGTTATTCAAATACAAACAAATAAACCCTCTGAATTTGAGTTTTAAAAAATTCAGTTTTCTAAATTGGAGAGTAAAAATTCATCAAACATGTGGAATGAAATAAATTCTTTAGATATAGCAGAGAAAAAATATATCACTAATTATAACACAGGGATCCTTGGGAAACGATCTACATAAACAGTAGACAGCAGAATGCAAATAAACAGGTTTTTTTTTTTTTTTTTTGCTTTTTGGGTCATACCTGGTGATTTACAGGGGTTGCTCCTAGCTCTGTACTTAGGAATTACTCCTGGCATTAGCTCAGGGGACCATATGAGATGCTGGAATCAAACCTGGGTTGGCCACGTGCAAGGCAAACACCCTGCCCGTTGTGCTATTACTCCAACCACAACAGCTCAAGTTTTTAAGAAAATGGCATTAATATTTTTAAATTCTCTAGAAACTTATTGAAAAAAGTTTAGAATTTTTTTTAAAAAAAAGATTGGTTTATTCCTTTAAAAATTAAAAAGTATCTGAGAAATATGTTGGTTATTAAAAGTGCCCTCAGATGAACCTATATTTTTCATGTGGAGCCAGGATCATACCTCACCTCCTGCATGCAAAACTATTAACTCAATCAAGTTAAGTGAAATGAGTCAGAAAGAGAGGGACAGACACAGAAAGATGGAATTCATTTTGGAACATAAAGTAACAGAATGGGAGACTTACACCCAAGAATAGTATAGATAAGTACCAGGAGAATTGCTTCATGGCTTGGAAGCCAGTTTCACATGCTGGGGGAAAAAAGCAGCTCAGATAGAGAAGGGACCACCAAGTTAACGTGCTTGGAGGACCCGCTCAGGATGGGAGATGCATGCTGAAAGTAGACTATAGACCCTATAGACCAAATGATGGCCACTCAATACCTCTACTGCAAACCACAATACCCCAAAGGAGAGAGAGAGCAAAAGGGAATGATTCCCCTGTCACAGAGGCAGGGTGGGATGGGAGGGAACCAGGGATTGTTGGTGGTGGAGAATGGGCACTGGTGGAAGGATGGGAACTCATTCGTTGTATGACTGAAACATAAGCACAAAAGTTTGCAAATCTGTACCTCGCGGTGATTCATTAAACAATAAAATTAAAAACAAACAAACAAACAAAAAACTATGAACTCAATCCTTTGAATGATCTCTATAACAAAACTTCTAATAGTAAAATTAACAGGGTATTACTAATATTCATACAGTGGCAAGTGATGATCAATAACAAAGTTTACCAAAAAAGTTATCAGATAACTAGAAATAATAGCCAAAGATAACTTTCAAGTTAAAAATCACACAAAATGACAACTGCAACATCTAATCCAATACTTTATTCTGCTAAAAAGAACTTTGATGAGATGATTAGCAAAATATGATGGGTATTGTGGTTGATAATTATATTATAAAATGTAAACGTTGTAATTTTAATAATTACAATGGGGTGGCATCAGAAAATGTCCCTTTTTACTCCTATTTAGTAAAAAATTGGAAATTAAATTTACTAACTTTATGCGACATAATGAAAAAGTTTTCAGTTAAAAGTCAAATAAGGTTCACTCATCCAGGTACCCACCCAGTGGCAGGGCCCCTTCCCCGGGGTTGCACATCTAACTAGATCACCTGAGAACGGCTGGTTTTCATCCTTGATCTGCGGGGGTTGGGAATTGAGGCACACCGCCTGAACCCAAAGCTGAACCATTCCGGGCACCCTCTGCTTACTCATCCAGGAACCCGTGGGATGGCAGATCCCCTTCCTGGAGCTGTGGCTGCTAATGCGGCCATGAGTTATTCTCCCCCTACATATCGCATAGGAACCATAAGTTACCCTCTTAGATGGAACTTTCACCATGTTAGCTTAACCACCAGAAACACATTAGCCAATAATTCATTAGGCCCATCTCAATTTATTCTGCATCTTAAGCAGAATAGTAATACTGAGCATGAAGGTCTAAACCACACACATCACAATGGTAAAGCAATGCAGAAGCCCAACAAGCTTACCTATTGAAGAGGCTAGCCCAGAAGACACCAACAGTAATGAAGTGCTACACAACCTCTCTGACAAGGAATTTAGAAGGGAGCTACTGAGGATGCTTAGGGATCTAAAAGAAACAATGGAAAGCAATGCCAATAAAAGACAAGAGGATTTGAAGGTAGAAATGAGGAAAATGCAAAGAAAATTATAAACGGAAATCTCAGACCTGAAAAACGTGGTAGGAGAATTGAAAAACTCAGTGGAAGGGCTCAGCAGCAGAGTAACAGCTACTGAGGACAGAATCAGTGAGCTCGAAGATGAAGTCCAGACTCTCCAGAACAGAGCAGAAAATGGAAAAGAGACTAACAATCTGGGAACAGATGGCAAGAGAAGATCGTGATGAAGCCAAGAGGAGTAACGTAAGAACTGTAGTCACAGAGGAACAGGAAGAAAACCCTGATGGAGAAGAAACCATCAAAGACATCATTGCTATGACATTTCCAGAGCTGAAGAAAACATGCAACCACAGTCAGGAGGCCCGAAAGGTACCAGCTAGAAGAAATCCAAATAAATATACCACCAAGACACATCCTTATCAAAATGACCAAAACCTTAGATAAAGACAAAATTCTGAAATCAGCAAGATCAAAGAAAGAAACTTCCTATAAAGGAGCATCCTTAAGATTTACAGCCGATTTGTCTGATGAAACCCTCATGGCCCGAAAACAGTGGTGGGATATAGTGAAAAAAACTCAATGAAACGAATGCCTCACCAAAATTTCTTTACCCAGTGAGACTCTCATTCATAACGGAAGGAACAAAACACAATTTCACAGACAAACAACAGTTCAGGAACTTCATAGATTCAAAACCATGGTTACAAGAACAACTAAATGGGCTACTTTAAGACAAGACAGGCCCCTCAAATACACCAAGTTTCAACAGAAAAATGGGACAAAACCCCATAACAATAATATCTCTCAACATCAATGGGATAAACGCACCAATTAAAAGACACAGGGTGCGAGGATGGATTAGAAAATTAAACCCAACATTCTGCTGCATGTAAGAAACACATCTCAACAGTCAAAGCAAACACAGGCTCAGAATCAAAGGCTGGAAAACAATCCTACAGGCAAACAACTCCCATAAAAAAGCTGGGGTAGCCTTCCTAGTATCAGACCAAATTGATTTCAGACTGAAGAAGGTCATAAGAGACAGTAAAGTCCATTTCTTACTGATCAAGGGACCTGTAAAACAGGAAGAACTTACAATACTAAAGGCATATGCACTTAATGAGGGATCAGCAAAGTACTTACAACAACTACTCATAGACTTGGAGAAAGACATTGATAGCAACACAATACTAGTGGGAGACTTCAACACTGCTTTATCACCTTTTGATAGATCCAACCAGACTCAAGCTTAGCGAGGACATACTTAATACTTCAGTAATACTGTCCTTCCGTTGTTCATCTATTTGCTCGAGCAGACCCAGTAATGTCTCCATTGTGAGACTTGTTGTTAGTGTGTTTGGCATATCGAATACATCGCGGGTAGCTTGCCAGGCTTTGCTGTGCAGGCGAGATACTCTTGGTAGCTTGCCAGCTCTCCGAGAGGGCCGGAGGAATCGAACCCAGGTTGGCCTGGCTGGCTGCATGCAAGGCAAATGTCCTACCACTGTGCTATTGCTCCATTCAGTAAAATTTTTTTAAAATGTCAAATAAATTATACATTTTACACCATATTAGTCTTTGAAAATTTATGATGTTACTTAGTTTCATATTTGAATCATGGTTCATTTGTATATTTTAACCCCCATATATATTTTTTTTAAATTTTGCTACTGTTTTCTTAAATAAAAAATGAAATGTTGTTATTCTATTGCTAATATACCTATTCTTAATTAGAAAATCTCTTTGGAATAAATTCTGTGATGTATTCATGATAGTTTTCATAAATTTTTGATTTATCTTTATAATACAGCCCAATTATATTCTAAAGGTGTTGCACAGCTGGAAACTAGGCATTTACTGCATTGTTATCTTGGATGAAATAGATTATTTTGTTGGACCTAAATCTTCTTAAGAGTTTCTGTTCCTTTGTGTGGAATACATTAATGAGTATTTTTTCCATCGTTAAAAAAGTGGACATAGAAAGTCTGTATGAGACTTTTATGTTTGAGTCTCTTTTTTGTGCTTGAAACATTTATTTACTTATATACTTAATTGTTACTTTTACTTGTATAAAATTCTAGAAAAAATAAATTTCTCCTCAGAACAGTGAATCTACTGTGCTCAAGTAAACCTTTATGAGTTTTATTCTTATTCTAAGTAATCCTCCAAAAATCCTTCACCTAATTCTTTATGAAATTTTAATAATATTTGTTTCTTCCTTGAAATATAACTGCAACCCTTTAGTTCACTAGTTAGTGCTTTGGAAATCTGTAAGTCTAAGGAATTGTGTCCTTTATCTTAAAAGAACTATAGCTCTAACTATCTGTATTTCTCTCATTTCTCTCTCTCTCTCTGTCTCTCTCTCTGTCTCTTTCTCTCTCTCTCTATATATATACATACACACATACACACATGCACACATATATGTGTGTATATTAAAAAATTATCTTCTTGTTTATTCTTTCCATTTATTTCTCTCCTTATATTGTCTGCCTATTATTCTTTGAAAATTATCATAAAGCTATTGAATATTCTGAATTTAATCTCCATACATCTTCTTTTTTATCCTTTTATTGCTGTTCTCCCTCCCTCCCTTCTTCCCTCCCTCCCTCCCTCCCTCTCTTCCTTTTTCCCTTGCTTCCATGTTTACCCTTTATCCTGCCTATGATTCTCAGCAACTGGGCTATCAGTTTAGCACAGGAACTAGGATGCAAAGTTGCTCAGGTCCTGCAGTGCTAGGGATACTGCAGTAACCCAGGCAGTGCTGGGGCAGGCCCAGGGCCTCCAGGCCTCACACTGCTGTACTATTCCTTGGTCACATTCTTTTTTTTTTCTTTTTGGGTCACATCTGGCAATGCACAGGGGTTACTCCTGGCTCTGCACTCAGGAATTACCCCTGGCTGGTGCTCAGGGGACCATATGGGATGCTGGGAAACGAACCCGGGTCGACTGCATGTAAGGCAAACTCCTTACCTGCTGTGCTATTGCTCCAGCCCGGTCACATTCTTTTTTAAACAACCTTTCAGAATCCTAAAACTTTCTTCTTCTAGGATAATCCTATTAAAAAATATATGTAATATCTTTTGACATATTTTGTGTAATATATACAAAAGTAATCCTATCAACCATGAATAATGAAAAGAATTAACTTCTTGATCCTGACAACATTAAAGAGACATTCCATTTTTATCCATGAAGAATAAAATCTCACTATTATGTTCTTTATCATTTCTATAGAATAAAAGTTATTGGTGATTTAACAGTCAAAAGTGATAAAAAGAGAAAGAAAATTAAAATGTTAGTACTATATGAACAAGTCTTTGAGGGTTACTGAAACAATAGAAGAATGTAGAAACCAGATATCTTCTCTTATCCATACACATGATATAAATTAGGATAGAAGCTTATGCAAAATATAAAGGTACATCTGAAATTATAACATAATCATAAAGTACTAAGAAATAGTGACAAATAGGCAGTAGGTTACAGAGGAGATCAAAGGAAGAATTAATAAAATAAATTTAAATATAGGAAACTACAAATAGAACATGAATGATGTAATAAAATAATGAAGATAATTAAAAAATTATATTGTGACCTCTCAAATTTATAAGTGGAGTCTGAAAAGAAAAAAAAATCTGTTATTAAAATTATAATTTAGGAAATCCCCTTAAAGTAAGATATATAATCTATTCACTGAAATGACACTTTCTAATCATTCATTCATTCATTCATCATCATCCTGTTATTCGTCGATTGCCTCGAACAGGCCCCAGTAACGTCTCTTTCATCCTAGCCCTGAGATTATATTCAAGGCTATTTAGGAGAATGAGACCCATCATTGTTACTGGTATTTGGCATATTTGGTACGCCACGGGAAGTTTGCCAGACTCTGCCCTGTGGGCAGGCTACATTCGATAGCCTGCAAGTTCGTCCAAAGTAGTAATGAGAAATGACACTTTCTTATCAAGATAACTAATTCACAGTCAATACTACTAAGCTATTTCCAGGTAAAAGTGTTAGAACTATAAAAGAATATAACCAGTGGAATATTGTAAATGCATAAATTCATGATTTTTTAAATAACAGTGACAAAATATCCCTAAATACATAAAAATTTTTACTGGGTAGTTGAGGAGACATTACAAAATGGAAGGAAATAGGAAAAGGATGCATTCTATTCTCTTCTCTATTACTTGGAGGAAAAGATAGTATATAATAAAATAATGTGCTAAGAATATCATGTTGCTGTAATTCGTAAAAGATTAACAAGAGGCCACAATAATAATACATGAATATCCTAAGTATCAAAATGTCAAAATAAATGAAAGTAGAGAAGACTATAAATGGTGAAAGATGTCAAAAGAAGCAAAAAACATGACAACTGAAATAATATTTATTATGTCAAAATATTAACATCACTGTTCATCGATTTGCTCGAGCGGGCCCAGTAACATCTCCATTGGAGACTTTGTTGTTACTGTGTTTGGCATATCAAATACGTCACGGGTAGCTTGCCAAGCTCTGCTGTGAGGGCGAGATACTCTCAGTAGCTTGCCGGGCTCTCCGAGAGGGGCGGAGGAATCGAACTCGGGTAGGCCATGTTGGCTGTGTGCAAGGCAAACATCCTGCCGCTGTGCTCCAGCCCATGTCAAAATATTACATGAGATTAAACCATTCACTTAAATTTAGTAAGATGCTTTCTAAGAAAAATCCAGTTCTCTGCTTTAAAAAAAGTATACATAAAAGCACTCTTATTCAGAAAGTTTTAAGGTCAAAGCCAGAGTATATATACAGGAAAAAAAGTGGGAGAATATAAAATTACTGAAATACGAATTGGAATTCAGTCATAAAAGTATTAAACCAGGAAAAGAAAGCTCTTTATCATCCCAAAGTCTAAAGCATATAGTGATGACATGACTCTTATATTTATCCAAAAATAGCAAATGTAAGAGAGAATTATGAGATGTGGGTTATAGGCAGAAGCACAAAACTAAGATAAATTTTTGTCATTAACTTCTTTTTTAAAAAACAACATATTGTTTTTTTAAAAAAATTTAATGAATCACTGTGAGATACAGTTACAAACTTAACAATCTTGCATGATTATGGTTTAGTCATACAATGATAGAGTACCCATCCCTCCACCTATGCCCATTCTCCATCACTAATGTTTCCAGTTTCCTTCCCACCACCCCCAACCTTTCCCCCGCCTCTGTGGCAAGTACATTTCATCTTACTCTATCCTTCTGGGTATTATGATTTGCAAAACAGGTACAAAGCTGCCATCACGTTTAGTCCATAGTCTACTTTCAGCATGCATCTACCATCGGAGCAAATCCTCCAACCATCATTTATTTAGTAGTTCCTTCTCTATCCCAGCTGCCTTTCCCCCAAGCACATGAGATTGGTTTCCAAGCTGTAGAGCAATCCTCCTGACCCTTATCTCTACTATTCTTGGGTTTTAGTCTCCTATTATATTATTTTATTTTCCACTAATGAGTACAGTCATTCTATGCCTGTTCCTCTTTCTGATACATTTCACTTAGCGTGATACTCTCCATGTCTGTCCACTTGTATGCAAATTGCATGATTTCATCTTTTCTAACAGCTGCATAGTATTTCATTTTGTAGATATACCAAAGTTTCTTTAACCAGTCATTTGTTCTCGGGCATTCGGGACTTTTCCAAGATTCTGGCTATTGTAAATAGTACTACAATAAACATACAAGTGCAGATATCATTTCTAACTGTACTTTTGCATCTTCGGTATATAATCCCAGAAGTGATATTGCTGGATCAAATCAGAGCTCAATTTCTATTTTTTTGAGAAATGTCCATATTGTTTTCCCAAAAAGACTGAACCAGTTGGCATTCCCACCAGCAGTGAAAGAGAGTCCCCTTCTCCCCACATCCATGCCAACATGAGTTGCTATTTTTCTTTTGGATGTGTGCCAGTCTCTGTGGTGTGAGATGGTATCTCAATGTTTTGATCTGCATCTCCCTGATCATTAGTGATGAAAAGCATTTTTTTCATGTGCCTTTTGGTCATTTGGATTTCTTCTTTGAGAAAGTTTGTGTTTATTTCATTGCCCCAGTTTCTGATGGGATTGGATGCTTTTTCTTGTAGAGTTCAACCACTGCCTTGCATATCCTTGATATCAAACCCTTGTTGGAGGGGTATTGGGTGGATATCCTTAAGATAAAATTTTAACACACATTTTCTGTTAAAGATAGATACAATAACACAAAAGGTAAAAGAGCTAAACAAATAAAGATATGTAGATGCTACTCGTATGTTACGAACATTGTACTGCAAAATGAAAATAAATGAAAATTATTTTTAAAAGGAGAAATTATACTTTAAGATAAATAAAATAGCTCTGACTAACTGGCTAAATCAACAGAAAATACACTGATAGACAAAACAATGACATAAAAGTTAGAGTGAAAACTTATGAAAATTTTTCAAAATGCTAAATTCAATTAATTTTTCTTGAAAATATTGCTTGCCAAAACTAAATTAATAATGAATAGAAAGCTTTTATTATATGGAAATGGCAAAGAAAATTGACAATAATGCATCAGGTACAAGGGTTGGGGATGTGACCCGGTGGTAGAACACTTGCCTTGCAAGTATGGACTGTGGGTTTGAGCCCCATCACCAGAGAAAAGATAAAATAAAATTACAAAATAAAATAAATGCACTCATTACAGCAGATTCACAAGTAAATGCTACGAATTAAAAAATAAATGCAATAATCACAACATTATTTAAATTTTTTTGAGTATACTTCAGGAAAATATTCAAATATTCAGATTCTTCAAAGTAAGCGGGACATTTATGATAAATATAATTACAACATAAAAGTTAAACTTTTTCTGCATCTTAAAATCTATTACAATAACAAATGCAAAATGCTTTCTATTATCACTTTTTATGTATTAAAGCAATAGCATACTAAACTATTATGTTAAAAAGAGAAAAGATTGGTCTTGACTGACACAAATGTAACAAGCATTAGAATGTTTTTCCAGATAGTTACTACAAAAAAAAGATATTTATTACATGAATTCAATAAGTGGACAATGTAGAAAGTAAAAAAGTAAACTGCATATATACATATCATTTTACTATCTCATACAGACTGTTACTATAGACAGTTTATTTTCTATATTTCTTCCTATGTGTATATATGTGTGTTTATATACCAATTAGAGCCTGTTTAAATTATTTTACTTTAAATTAAAATTTATTACAACTTTGCATGGTGCCATACTTGACTTGATACCATTTTCTGAGCTTCAACAACTGATACTACTTTGGATAAATCATTGTCAAATAGTGAATTATGAAAAGTGAAAAAAGTATTTATGCTTGTTTTCTGCTAGCCATGGAATAATTAAATAATAATTTTTTCACTTAGGGCATACAGTAATACAAAGTAAAATGAGTATTTAATATTATCTCTAGTTCATAAAGGGATATAGCAGAGAAGTCATAAAATTTATTTATGCATTTTTGATAAGAAAGGGAATTGGAATTTGCCTAACTAATCCCAATACCATTATTCTTCTGTAATAACTTTTTGTATTATATGTCCTTTATCCCTAAGTTTTTTCATTGTTTCCTGAATAAACTCTGAGATGTTATCTTTCAACATGAGTGTGGAGCTTTTTCCTACCAGCAAACTATTCACGGATATCTCAAATGATGTCTGATACAGCCACTATCTATAAATATAATTCCTCTCCAGTTGGTGACTAAATCTATTACCAGAACTAATACAGACATCACTTAGCTCTTTGCAAAGACAATGTTACTCTCATTCCATATGCAAAAACATTATATTCTGATTCCTCTCTGTTAATAAAATAAATTTAACATTCAAGTTAGTTGGATCAAAGACCAAAGCATCTATCTTGTCTCCTTCAGTCAGTTAACAGCAACACCCTCACCCTCAGTAATCAGGAAGTATAATGTGAATTGTTCTGTTGGGGAATAACTTAATACATGGGTCTGAGGGTCAGAAAGAAAATAAAAGGTGCAGGTTATTTTTTTGTTATTATGTTCTTTTACTTTACTGACTACAACTTTAATGCTGGTATATCAAATGAATAAGGGTTATGGCTCTCTGAAAACCCCTTGGAATTTATAGCAATGGCTTGCATTGGCCACGCATGCATATTGACCCATTCTTTGCCTTATTTCCTGTTTTAATTGAGTGTCAAAGGTTACACGTTGCTATTAGAGTAAGACATGACTGGCAGTAGAGGTCAGGGACTCTCTGGCATTCTATTAGAGCCATAAAAACAAAACAGAATGATAATTTCACCTGTTCTAACCTCAATTTTTCCAGGATGGGACAGACATTGACCTTATTGTTTGTCAGCCATTGACTCGATAAACCTCAGCTACTCTAATTCTGCTTACTAAACAATACGAGTGCTTTCACAACAAAGATGAAAAATAAAACAATGGAAACTACCCAGAGATGACTAAAAGGAGAAGCATTGCCAGGTGACAGAAAAGATAAAATAGCTTCTTTTTTATTCCTAGGTCACATCCCTTGTTTGGATAGTTTACAACAATAACGACTTCTACCAACAACCTTCAATTTTATCTTCTTTTGTGGAATACCTTATAACTTCCTTTATGGGAACAACTACAAGCAATAAATCTAATAAATTGCTCATGCTAGCTAAATTCTATTTGTGAAACTTGAACGGTTTATGAATTTTGTGAACGTTTTCTCCATCACCCTTTTCTGGCTGAAAAGTGGGTAGATGTCTAAAAGCAAACTTTAATAAATGAAATTTAAGAACTATAATCTGAAAGGAACTTTCTTCCAACTTAATGATTTGGAGACGAACTTTTTAACTATCAGAATAATAAAGTCTTTCTTACCATGAGCTCCCAATTCCAGGATTTTTAATATCAAGGAAGAAAGTAAAGTCAAATGAACACATTTTCCCCCATCTTGCTTCCCTTTATTTTGTCACTGTTTTGATGACTAGTGGTCACACACATGCTTGTTGTGGTGCTCAACACTTGACTGTGGTACTCACCCAGGTTGCCATATCAAATTACTGTGCCTGCATACTCTATCAGATATTGATGCAAATGGTGCTTTTTATTTATATTGCTCACATGTACCCAGCTGTGTACTGCAGAATCTATAGTCTGTTGTCATAAAGGAAAGAACTAGAGCGACCACACTTTGTTTTACCCACAGCACCCCAAATGGTTTCCTGACTCCTGCCAGTGTGTTGCCTAAGTGAAGAGCCAGGATTAAGCCCTGAGCATCATCAGATATGTCTCCCGAACAAAAACCAAACCAAAAACAGACTGGAGAATTAATAAGGCGGGTAAAGTGCTTGCCTTGCATGCAGCTGACCCATGTTCAATCCCTGGCATCCCATCTATTTCTGAGATCCACTAGAAGTAATTCCTGAGTGCATAGCCAGGAGTAACCTAGCATTATAGGGTGTACCCCAACTCCACATGTCCTCAAAAGAATGTATTTGTTATGTGACATTCAACTAGATCTTGGGTTTTGTTCTTGTTTTGGCAAAATTTAGAGATGCTCTGGGCTTACTCTCTTTCTGTACTCAGGCATTACTCCTGGTGGACTTGGAAGACCATATGGGATGCTACGGATTGAATCTGGGTCAGCCATGTGTGAGACAAGCCCCTCATATGCTCTCTATTGTATAGCCCCTCAACTAGGTCTTGGTAAAGAAATTTGACATGGTCACATAATAGCACTATAGCACTGTAGCGCTGTCCTCCCATTGTTCATCGATTTGCTCAAGTGGGCACCAGTAACATCTCCATTGTGAGACTTGTTGTTACTGTTTTTGGCTTATCTAATACTCCCCAGGGAGCTTGACAGGCTCTGCTGTGTGGATGGAATATTCTTGGTAGCTTGCAGGCTTTCCTGGAGGGACGGAGGAATTGAACCTGGGGTCAGTCATGTGCAAGGCAAACACCCTACCCCCTGTGCTATCGCTCCAGCCCATCATAATATTACAAAAATATGTAATCAAAAGGACAGAATATGTGATTGAATTAAGACTGAAAACAATGAAATCGGAGCAAAGATTTGATAGTGTTGAAGTAAAATATTCAAATTCACTTAGAAAGGTTGTAACTTTGATTAATGTGTCATTTAAAAAGAAATTGATAGTGTCTTTTACTAATTAGTATTCTCTAAAGTCATGTATGAAAAAACATAACAAAATTCACACCCAATATACTCTTATTAATTAACTGACCTCTTTTCAACGCATTGCTTTTCTCGTAAATACATTGGTGTTTGAACTTGCATATGGAGAAGAGCATTAATTACTTATCATGGACAGTGCTTCATTAACAAGGTGCTAACATTATGAAAGGTGAATAAAGGAGTGACATGATCTAGGTTTTAGGAATATTTGGAGCAATAATGAGTCTAAAGAGAGGACAATCCTGTTTCATTCCCACTGATGTCGTATCCATGGAAACTCCCTTTTACTAGCATCCACATCACACTGGAAAAACAGGTATGCTACCTTTTGAAAGTGAGTGCATTAAAAGAATCCAGCCCTTTACTAAGAAGGTCAGCTCTTGAAAGCCTTCAAGAGCTTTGGTAGCTAAGAAAGCTGGAGGGCTATAAATCCTTCGTTTCGTTGCTAAGAAGCTTGGCTCCTGAGAGTCACATCAGTGCTCTATAACACAGAGAATGGAATGTGAATCCTTTGTTCCCTGCCTATGATGTTGCACTCCTGAGTACTTGTTTCCTTAGCTAAGAGAACATGCAGGCAAGGTCTATTACAGGAACCTAGAGAGTAATTAAAAAAGACACAGAGAAAGACAGGCTAAAAGATGTACAATGTATAAAGGAAAAGTTCTTTGCAAGAATGCCAGGTGGAAAATGCTATTACACAAAAATAATATGCACTGAAATAATGTCCACATAACATTCAAAAATATTTTGTAGTGTCAGAATGGATATCTTTCACTACTATAAGTATATGTCAGGAAAATGTATTCCTAATTAGATTATTCAACACACTCATTAAAAATAAGAGAAAAAAATACAAAATGCCATTGTGCCCTTAAATCAAACTGGTTTATATCAGAGGTACTATACCTTTACCCCATTGTAAAAGATATATTTTTAAAATTTGAGAAAACTGATGCCATAACAGGTGACAGAAATAAAAAAAAAATCAGTTAGGCATCAGGTTCAGTTCCTGGAACTGAAACAGTCTTGGTTTTCCAGCAATGAAACCATGTGTAACTAGCCAAACAACCCATATGGGAAAGTTCCTGGGCTCAGCAAATGGGCTCAATCAGTCAATTCTCACGAATCACGAATCACGACCATCCTGTTATTCGTTGATTGCCTCGAGCAGGCCCCAATAACATCTCCTTCATCCTAGCCCTGAGATTTTTAAGAAAATGCTATATTCAAGGCTCTTTAGGAGAATGAGACCATCACTGTTACTGGTATTTGGCATATTGGGTACGCCACGGGGAATTTGCCAGACTCTGCCATCTGGGCAGGTTACAATCAGTAGCCTGCCAGTTTGTCCAAAGTAGGATGAAATAAGATGTTATAATAAGATGTCGCGTGACCACAAATGTGGCTGCTTGGTTCCGGGAGCTGGTTTTTATAGTCTCTGAGTCTTGGCCGTTGATGAGATTACATGGCGCCAGGGGGCCAGTCGGTGGTGTAACCCCCACCTACTGGAATTCGGAGGATCTGGGTAGAGGATGCTCAGCCGCAATCCGAGTAGGCTTGGAGCTTTCCTCCTCGCCCAGACCAGGGCTCCGGCAGCCGAAGATCTCCAGGACCAGCCACCACCATGCTGAGACCATTCTCCGCACACCTGAAGGTACCGGCAGAGGAACAAAGGCAAGCGGGCCCCAGGGCTGAGATCTCCAATTCTCACAATACCCCAGAAATTGCCTTTTGTTAACCCTAAAAGAACGGGTAGCATATATGACCATAAACTGCTCTTGGAAACTATTTTTTAACTATTGCCTGACCACTGTTACCCTAGACACTTACCAAAACACCTTTGTTTAGTAATTAAGTAAGACTTTTCTGAAACAAAAAGGCATATACTGCTTACATAATCTAAGCCTATAGAAACTGCTTGCTGCCTGAAGTCAGGATCACTATCAAGAGACCACTCTGTGGGTTATATAGTTGACCCCAATTAACTGAAATAATACTTCTACTGCTTTTGCATTATCTTGTTCATGTCTCTGTCCATCTTGCTACTTGGGAATCCATAGTCCCAGGTTTAACAAACCACAAATAATTATTACCTATATAATAAACTATTCTACTTAGGTGATCACCATGAATAAATTTATTAGAATAGTTGTGAAAATTACTATAATAATATCTGTACACATTAAGTTAGAGAAATCTATATAGATTATTATGGACTTTAATACTATGATTAAATGACTTGACAATGAAATAATTATTATAAATAATAAGGTTACTATTAATATTAATTATACGTCATTGACTGTATTTCAGGGACTATCTCACTGTATGATGAATGATCATTGTGGTCATAAGTTTGATACTATTATGTATTCCTAGTTTGGAACTACTGTATATACAAGAGGAACAGAGAGATTACAAAGTGTGATGTAACTGGAAGAGGTGAAATATAATCCCATGTTATTATAAAGAATATTATTTCAGGAACTGGATAGGATAGTACAGCTGATAAGGTGTTTGCCTTGCATATGTCCAACAGTGGTTTGATCCCTGGCATGCCATTTGGTTCCCTCGAGTCCAATACATTCCCCCAAACTCTGCCAGAAGTGAATCCTGAGCAGAGTCAGAATTATGCCCTAAACATGGACACAAAACACTGTCACTGTCACTGTCACTGTCCTCCCGTTTTTCATCAATTTGCTCGAGAGGGCCCAGTAACGTTTCCATTGACACAAAACAAAACAAGAGTAAGTAAAGTAAATATAACGACACAAAACAAGAGTAAATATAAAGAAATATTACTAAGAGAATAAAATCCATGAATTTGTACTTAGGTATAGGAATGATAATTATTTCATTTAAAATTCTAGTTTTAAGCAATATCTCATACATAAATTATTTGGTCATATAGCCCTTTATTCAGTGAGTATAGCATATAACAAAACTGGAAACATTGATATTTGAAGTTGTCAATGATTTCCCAATGTCCTATAATAAGTAGCAAGGCACAAAACCCAAACCTCAGCTTCTTCTCTTTTTTTGATTAAAATAAAATAGTTGAATTTAGAGAAATTTATTTAGAGAACTGTGAGGGAAGAGAGAGAGAAAACTTAGGTTTCTCCAAAGGGAAAAATGTTGGAGTATATTTCTAAGGTAGAGATGTGAGACAATCTCAAGGGTAGTCAATGAGCCCAAATCAGCTTCTAATACTCATTTAATTCTAACAGTTTATACTGTATTATATAAAAATTATTTACCAACACAAAAAGATTTTTTAACTCAGTTTGTAACAGAATAACAAAATAATAGCAGAATAACAAAATGATACTCACTGTCACTATTCTCCCGTTGTTCATCAATTTTCTCGAGCGGGCCCAGTAACGTCTCCTCATGAGACTTTGTTGTTACTGTGTTTGGCATATCGAATACATCACGGGTAGCTTGCCAGGCTCTGCCGTTCGGGCGAGATACTCTCGGTAGCTTGCCAGGCTCTCCAAGAGGGGTGAAGGGATCGAACTCAGGTTGGCCATGTTGGCTGTGTGCAAGGCAAATGCCCTTCCCGCTGTGCTATCGCTCCAGCCCAATAGCAAGTATAGATATTAATTTTTAATCTAATTACTTTCTAATTTACTTTTACCAAAGGTCACTGCCAGTACTATGATTTAGACTTGTGGTCATATTCATTTTCTTGTACCCAGTTCACAACTTGTCATTGTTTTTAAGTTTGGACTTTATATCAATTATTTTACTTTAATTCCACAAGCATAAATATATTCATAACATCACTCTTGAATACCTCCAAAGCCTTTTGTTTACACTAACTCTGGGTCTTCTCAATTCAGCCATATCTCAACATTGTGAGTAAGTTCCAGATTATTCTTGTTGACATTATTTTTGTTAGTGGATTGGGCCACAGTTCTGGGGATATCAAACTCATTTGAGATATGTGTTCTACATGTGATCCACATGCTCGAGACACCAATAATTTATTGTTTCCTTTTAGTTTGGAGGCCAAATCTAGCAGTGCTCAGAGATTACCCCTAGGTATGTGTCTAGGGATCTTTCCTGATGCTGCTCAGGAGATCTTATTGTGGTGACAGGATCCAAACTTGTATTGGTTATGTGCAAGCCAAATGATCTCTCTGGCACCTGGCCACAATTTATTTACAGAAAAAAAATTGTCCTGAAGCTTTTTGTTGCTCTGGCATTCAAATCTCAAATATATCATAATATGTAATCAGATAACTCTAGTTCAGAATTTAATCCAACTATATACTTACTAGCTATGTGACGTCAAGCAAATAAGTATCTTAACCTATCTGTGTCATGTTATGGTCTTTATGATAGGGATGATAATTATACTATTAGGTTATTACAACACATCAAGGAGCTTTGACATGTAATTAAAAACTTATCTAGCATATGTGTTCAACAAAAGTTTCTTCTCCCTGAACTTTTTCTTATTTCTTTTTTTGTTCTATTTGGTGGCTGTTGTTCTCCTCTTTTTTCTCTCTTCCTCATGATAGATGATGGAGAATTATGATAACTATGTTGATAACTTAGTTTATTTTTATACAGAACTCCAAAAGGAGACTTATGGTTAAAGCATCTTTCAATGTGGTGGTCCTTAAATACTTGTCACATCTTTTGATAATTATGTGATACTGAGAATGTTGCTTGTTTCTTCTGCACCACATTTTCTTTGTTTATAGAATGGATTTTGTTGATAAGATCTCTTAAGAAAGATTGATAGTAAATGGTAAAGGATTTAGTACTAGATATGATGGAGGATGATAACTCTATAGTTAGCAATATTTATTGAACTAGAACTGCTTTAATCAAGGGGTTATTATACGAAACAAATATGAAATGTGTCCTAAGATCATATCTGAAAAATATTTCAGAATTATTCTACTTGAATATTTTAAAGCCTTAAGCCATAACCAGTTTTGGAAATAATCATGTTAAAATTTGTGATTTGTTTTCTGTAGCATAAGCAACAATACCAACAAAAATATTTAGACTATAAATTCTGAAAATAAGGCAGATTATCCGGTGATATTTTTTCCCCTAAACTCATTATTTCCCTCTTCCTATTTTACTACCTTAATATGCTTTTTGACTCTATAGCTTGGCCTATTGATAAAGTGAGAATATCCATTTATTCATTCCTTCCCTTTTTAAGCTACCACTATACCGGAATAGACCCAACTTTCACTTGCAAATAGTTCAGATTCATGACCTTGCGTGAAAATTCAAAGTATGTTTCTTCCATGTGTTTATTTTAAGTTAGAATAGTTCTTCCTTTAAAAAAAGCATGTGCTGATTATTATTCCTCCAGGTGAGTTCTAGAAATCAATTTAATATAAACTGTGAAATGCAATAAATACAGCACTTTGCAATCTATAATGAAGACCAATATGAAGAAGTTTATGGTGCTGATAGGTAAAAAATGTGTGTCATTTTTCAGCCACTTTCACTGGCTTTCCAAATTGTAATTTAGTTCTCATCAATAATTTCTGGCAAACTCCACTTGGATTTTATATTTAAAAAATGGATTTGATAGAAATCAGCCAAATGAAGTTGTGTCATGAGCTACACCCAACAGTGTTCAGTGCTTGCTCCTCACTATGTGCTGAGGGATCACTCCCAGTGGTGCTTGGTGCATTACATGTACTGCCAGGAACTGAATTATGGCTGGCGACATGCCATGCAAGTGTTTTATCCCCTGCATTAGCTCTCCAGCCCTCAGACTTAACATACTAAGGAAGGAGTATTATATCTTTATATTTGAATACAAAGAAATAAAATATACCTAAAAACTAAAAAATAACTCCAAATAGAAACATACATAGAAAATTTAATACACACATTTTCAAGACAAAGTTCTCTTTTATTTCACATGACTTACTTGATTAATAATTCTCATTTTTTCGATCACCATAGTCACCAGAGAATCCTGTCCTTTTTCTGGCTTTGACAAGATCTAAGGAAGGTTGTAATTGTAATTGTCTTCACTTTCCTCCCTTCTCATTCTGGCCTGTCCCTTATTAAAAATAAAATAATTTAATTAATGGCAATGACAATTATTACTAATAAAAGTTTCTTCACTATTTTAGTCTTTATCATTAATAAAACATGTTTTCTTACTCTCTAGAGGGGAAAGGTTCTTACTTAGTTACTGTATACTTGCATTTTACTCAAATTAATGAGAAATTCCAGTAAGATTAGTAGACATTTTCCCAGTAATTTTCATTACACATAAATATATATTCTTGGGAGGGGAGATAAAATGTTTGAAATTAATTATGTTCCAATCAGTATACATTTTGCTACTACTTATCTTACCTAAAAGTGCCCAACACTATGGCATATATTGAAGGAAAAGATTTTGTCATTGTTCTAATAAAATTATTAAATATCTTAGAAGAAATAGTATAAGATAAGTTTAAGGAGGAGGAGTGCAAGTGTTTTGAAAGGCATGCATGCAGAAATATAATAGGCAGTTCAGATATTTTAAGAAAACCAAAATGGACCTGTGACTTTTCAAATATAAAAAAGGGGAAAGGACATTTCAGGAAGAATAAAATTCCTAAGCCAGATAGGTGGCATAGATAGTGCAGGCCTCTAAGGAGTAAAGACATTTTGTCCAGAGCATGGGATATGTAAAAAGGAATACTATGGGTAAAGAGTCTGGCATATATTGCACAGTCTTAAATGTTAAGATAATTATACAAAACTAAATGTTTGTGAACAAATAATTGCTTTTGAGCAAAATAATAAAATCACTGTCACTGTTAAAAATGATCTTACAGATAAAAAAAATCAGTAAGTTTTCTTTTGAGATCTGATAGTTAATTTAATCTTGACTAGGGAATCAAATGCCCAGATAACTAACAAAATATAGTTTGTCAGTATAACAGTACAAAAATAGGGTTTCTGTAACATCTTTCTCCACTGTTACCTCTCATAAGTCCAAATGACCTAAGTCAAAGAAAAAAAAATCATCACTGATTTATATGCAAGCATTTTAAGTTTCTATTTTGCTCATATAACATGAGTTTTCGGAGAGCCTGGCAAGCTATCGAGAGTATTTGATATGCCAAACACAGTAACAACAAATCTCCAATGGAGTCGTTACTGGGCCCGCTCGAGCAAATCGACGATCAACGGGAGGGCCTTTACCTTTACCTTAACATGAGTATGGGCTGGAGCGATAGCAGAGTGGGTAGGGCGTTTGCCTTACATGTGGCTGACCCGGGTTTGATTCCTCCATCACCCACGGAGAGTCTGGCAAGCTACCAAGAGTATCCTGCCCGCACGGCAAGACTGGCAAGCTCCCTGTGGCATATTCGATATGCCAAAAACATAACAACAAGTCTCATAATGGAGTTGTTACTGGTGCCTGCTTGAGCAAATCAATGAACAACAGGGAGGACAGTGGGACAGTGCTACAAGTGCTACATGTAACATTGGCTTACAAGACTGTAACTGTTTCTAACAAGACTGTAACTGTTTCTACACTTTGCATCCCTCTCACCACAGAAGTATCAATAACTCTCAGTCAGTCCTCCTACCCCACCTCTAGCTACTGCCTTGGTGACTTCAATTCTGTGGTCAAATTCTGCGTTTGTTTTCTCTGAATATAAAATTTTCTCTTGTATATGCCTTTCATCTCCTTAGTTGTGTTGATTCCTCAGTACTTGATTACTTTTGATGCAATTGTAAATGGGGTTGTTTAAATCCTTTGCTCTTTAGGAATTTTGATTGCACATAGAAATACAGGAAGTTTTTGTAGGTTGGTTTTGTAGCTTGTCACTTTTAGTATTTGTTTATTTTTTTCTAATTTTTTTTCATGAGTTGAGTATGTGGAGTGTCCTTCTGAAAACCAACTCATGTTTTCATTGATCTTTGATATTCCTGATTTTTATTTTATTTTTTTCTGCTCTAGTTTTTATTACTTACCTTATACTAGCAGTAGGCTTTTTGTTTGTTTGTTTGTTTGTTTGTTTTTATGCTTCCTTAAGATATTCATTTCTAAGATATTTTTAAAAATTACTTTATTTTCCCCACTTTTATTTCCCAAATATTTTATTCAATAACTTTTTTATTATCTAAATTTTTTGTTCCTCTTCACTGGGCAACACAGTTTTATTTTGTTATTAATTTGAAGTTTTACTCCTTTCTGATCTCAATAATATATGTTGTGGTTTCATTCCTCACAGCTGTATTTCCAAATGTTTTTGTGTCCCAGAAAACATTCTATCATCCAGAAAGTTCCAAGTATAGCAGAGAAGAATTTGTATTCAGATTTTTAGATGCAGGGAAACTTATAACCTTCTAAATATCTATGAAGCCCAGTTCTTCCAGCATCTAATTTAAGGCTTTTCTTTCATTCTTTATTTTCTCTCTGGTAGACCTCTCCAATGATGAAAATCAAGTATTATAGTTCGTCATTACCACTTTGTTGCCTTCAAAATGTCTCTCAGGCATATTAGTAATTGCTTTATATTTTTTGATGCCCCATTCATTTTGGACTTATAAGTTACTGAATGTTAGAATTTTTTGGAACATTGAACAACTAATTATTATAAATGTCAGTCTTATTATCTTTTCAGTTCTAAATTTATTTTGTCTGGCATAAGCAAGATCATCCCTGACTTTTTCATTAATTAGCATTTATGACTATTTCCCAGAATTTTACTTTTACCCTACTCATAGTTGAAATGAAATAGGGTTTACTATAAACAGTAGGAAGTTTGATCCAGTACACCTTTTTGATTGGTGAGTTCAAACAATTAATACTTAGTAAATTTATATAAAGAAATGTACTGCCAATTTTCAACGTGACTTTGGGTGATTTGAAGTTTGAACCAAGATCAAGAATCTTAGGTTACTTGTTCTGTCATTTTCTTCCCTAGTATTTTGATGCCTGCCTGTTGTGTAGTAATGAGGTTCAGAAGACAGTGGACCCCCAGCGTGACCTTATCTTCCTCACAGAAAAGAATTTCAGGAGTAGAAAAGTAGTAAAGTAAAAACAGATTTTATTTGGGAGATTTTAGGAAACAGAAAAAAGGCAGAGAAAGAGAGTAAGACTAACATTCATAAGAGGGAACATGGGCTTCTCCAAAGATGGAGAGAGTCCCAATACACATCTCAAGAGAAAAGATATAGTTGACACCTGTATTCAGTCACCACATGTGCTTGGCCACATGGACACAAGCAGTATAGGGGCTTGGGCAGATTATGTGCATGATTCCTTTATTCAAGTTAGCTTTTGTACGATTTTTACCAAGCTGCCCCACGTGGGGCTTCTACCTATGTAAGAGTCTTCTACTGGTCCACTGAAAAGGAATTATACGTGGGAGTGGTTGATGGTCTTTGAAATTCCTTTCCTAGCCTTTGTCCCTGATGGAACTTCTCTTGGAGGGCTGTCCAGTCTTCTGTGGTCTCTTGCTACCAGGAAGGTCTTATCAGGCCTTCGCTCCTATATCTGCGAAGTGGGCTTTTTGTAGCCTCAGGTCTATTGATTTATTACTGTCCAAGGAATTACACTGGCATGGGGGCCCATTCCCTATCTACCTGCCTGTGTCAGTTCCAATGATCTCTTCTAACTGTTTTTGTCATGATTTTTCTATGAAATTTAAACCAAAAGAGCTCCGAGGTAATAGTTACCTTTAAAAGGAAAGCTAGTAAATCTCAAGTTCATTCTGAGTTTCTGTTATTAGTATTATATTTTTCTCTCATTTTATGTTTTAAAAATAGATTACTATTCCCAACTTGGATTTATTGCCTTTTATAAAAGATTCATTATTATTCCTCAGAGCGTGGTATTTATCTGAAAAACCCTATCACTGCTTCAAATCTAAATAATAGCCTTGCTAGAAGGAGTATTCTTATTTGGAAGTCTTAAGCTTTTTTTTTGTTTGTTTGTTTTTTTAATTCAACTCTGTGGAGATGTCATACCCTGTTCTTCTAGTCTACACATTTTCAAAGAAAAAATATGTGATTTTAAAGAAGGGTGTCAAGGCATTTTGAGAATTTCCTTATATGTAAGTCTTAGCTCTCCTCTTGTTCCTTTCAGTACTCTATCCCTCGCTTTGGCTTTTGTCCTTCAATATGACTTGGTGTTTGTCAGTTTGGGTTTATTTGTTTAGAATGTTTGGAACTTCCTGAATCAGGGTCTCTGTGTCTTCAAATTGTTATTCTTGGCTATTGTTTACTCAAGAATTCTTTCTTTTTTATATTCTACTGGACTGGAGTGAGCACAGCGGTAGGGCATTTGCCTTGCACACAGCCAGCCTGGTCGAGCCAGGTTCTATTCCTCCGCCCTTCTCGGAGAGCCTGGTAAGCTACGAGAGAGTATTCCATATGCCAAACACAGTAACAAGAAGTCTCACAATGGAGATGTTACTGGGCCCTCTCGAGCAAATCGATGAACAACGGGAGGACAGTGTTTGTTTTGTTTGTTTGTTTTATATTCTACTAGGACTCCATACGAGGAGAATGTTCTTGATGCTATCTTCCAAAATTTGTGTTTTGTTCATTTATTCAATTTTTAAAAAAATTTATTTTTGATAAAATATACGTACACCTTACTTTTAAGCTTTCCTCTTTCTTACTCTCAAGCTTACTGATTCAGTCTTTGGAGTCTCTCATTGTGCTGCTGAGTCCATCTACTAAATGTATTTTAGTTCAACTTCTTTAATAATAATAAGTGTATTATTTTGCTCACCAACTTTAGTTCTGAATTTTCTCATCTTTCTCTGTCATTATTTAAAAAAATATTTTTCAGATGCCTGAGAGATAATACAAGGGTTAATGTGCTTACCTTTCATATGGCTGTTCCTACTTCTATCTGGGTATGATTCCCCAAACTTCCAGGAATAATCCCTGAGCACAGAGTCGGGAATAAGCCCTGAGCACTGACAGATGTGGCTTCCATTTTCCTCATAGCCCCTATATAAAAAGAAAAGACTAAAATTATTTTTCAGTGATTTCCTTATTTCAGTGAAAATAATAAGTATTGTTGATTCAAAGGCTACTTTAAAAAGATTAGAAAATGCTGATCTGTTGGGGCCAGAGTGATATAGTACCAGCAGCAGGACACTTGCCTTGCATGTGGACAATACACATTTTCATTTCCAGCACCCCTAAGCCCGACTAGTAGTGTATCCTGAGTGCAGAGCCTGGAGTAAACCCTGAACACCGCTGGGTGTAGCGCTCACACTCCTCCCTGTCCTCCAATCAATTAGAAAATGCTAGTGTGATATGCTTGGAGTTCTTCTCTGGCTTTTGCATTCATCCAACATAGACAAATATTTTTGTTTGTTTATTTATTTATTTATTTATTTATTTATTGGTTTCAAGCAAGGGCAAGTGGCACTGTGCACCAGACAAGTCTAGAAGATAACACAGGGTTTATCAGCACAAATTCCAGGCATTCACTGTGGCCCTGAGTTTGTGTGAACTTGGAAACGTGCAAAAATCTGAAGTCACAAGTGCCATGAGCCAGCTGCCACAGAGGTTGACTGGGTCTTGGAGCAACAGGGGTTTTAAAATTTCTAGTACCTGGGAGAGCCTTTGGGGTTGACATCAAACAGGACTGGTCCCTGACTGGACATTTGCATCAGTGCTATATGCCCTATAATAACTTTAGCATTAGAAGGCCCTATAAGGCCTCTACTAGGTTTGTGTTTGTAAACCTCCTTGCAGTAATAGTACCAGGGGTCAGTCCTAGATAGCGTTTTGTGGTGTGAGATTGTAAGTTTTTTGCAAGCAGTGACATCACATTTGAGAAGCCTGGATGGTAGCCAAGTATCCAAAATTGTGAATTCGAGGGTCACTTGTGAACCAATTTGAGTAGACTTGGGCCACAATCAGTAATTCACTCTTGCAAGTGGTTCAAAGCACATGTATATCAAACTCAAATAAGAACTTGATGCCCATTAGGAAGTCTGTGGTTCCTTGTTGTCTTTGCCTGGGTGTAACTGTGAACCAAGTTTGAGAGAGGTTAGAAAAGGAGTAATGAGATGCAGTCCCAAGAATTCAGTGGATGCTCTGTGCCAAGTACAAATAAGCCTTTGCAGAACCTGGAGTTCAGGATACACTGTGAGTCAGTAGGGATACCTGTGTAACAAGCTTGAGTGAACCAGGACAGTGATTAGAGGTGCCCAGTCATATGTTTCCAAGGATAATTCTGTGCCTTTTCTGAACAGATCTGACCCGTGTCTGGGATTCAAAAATCACAAGTGTTTCCTACAGTCTTATGCACCAAAATCAAGATAAAGCTTGCATAAGAATCAGGAGTTCATCTTGTTGGTTCTAACATCCCCTGGGTGGACCTGTTGCGATTCCAGAAACCAGAGTACCACAAAGGGACCTGTAGGAAGGGTGGACCTAAGCAGAAGCAGGACCTCAGTCACAGAATGTATCCTGTGGGGCTAAGTAGGAGCAAGATAAGCACTGGGGAATCTCCTTTCTAACCACTATATTTGGGGCATATTGGTTTGTCCTCTCTGCCTTGCCACAGGGACCTTAGGTTTATTGGGTTACTCGCATCACAGTGCTCCCATTTCTCTGTGTTTATTTGTAACCTCTTTCTTTGTGCTCTGTTGACTTGTAAATACTGTTTTTCTCATGGTTAATTCAGAATAATGTCCTTTTTGGTTGGGCACAAGAAGACAGTTAATGCTATTCTTTTGAAACATGAGAGTTAATTGACTCCAGGCAATATTACCTCCAGGGCATCTGTACTCTTATCCTAAGCCTCAGTTGTTCTTACTTCTGAGCATCCCAAAAGCAGGGTCCCGATGAGGGATTGGATGAACCCAGGGCAAGCTATGCGCTATGTGCTACCCTGGCATCAAAATGAACATGGCCAAAGTGCCATAATGCTTAACTATAAGTTAAAAGCTAGGTCATGGATAAATGCTGTCCTGACCCAAAAAGCAATAACTAGATTAGGACCCAGCTAGGGTTAGGAATGATTAATCTGGCCTGAGCACTGTAGTCTGAGTCTTTGACAAGATGTCCCCAGGAGAGCCACCCTACAAACTCAATGTATCTCTTACTGTGTCCATACAAAATAACTAATAATAAGAAATAGAATTAAGATGTTAATTAAGTTATTAGACTAAGGAAAGGAGAAAAACACCTTAAGTGGTATTTTGCCTGTGAGCAAAGGAAGGGCTTTCTTAGGTTGATTTTTCTGCTGGACAGGGTGTGGTGTCTACCCCCAATACGGGAAGCTGGTGAGAGATGAGAGAGAGAGCAGGGCAGCAAGATGGAGCTCAGAGAGACTGGCAAGGGGGGCAGAGAGAGAAAAACATAGCAGAAGAACGCAGGAACAGGCACGAGGAGAGATGAGAGATTCAGCTGCTAGATGGAGTGCAGAGAAATGGGCGGGAGAGACAGGAGGAGACGGGAATGAGGAGCAGTGTGAGACTAGAATGAGGGGCTCAGTGAGACTGGAACAGGTTCATGAGGAGAGTGGAATAAACGGCAACTGATCATCAACCAGCTTGGCCCTCATTTCCTCCTTTGTCCGTCCAAGGTCCGGGTGGGAGAGCAGTCTGAGATTGCTATTATAGAATAGCAGGGTACTGTGAAACTGAAGGGATGCTCCTTTACTGCTTGTAGTCAGCTATGGACGGAAATAGAATGGGTCTCTTTGCTTAAAAATGCTATATATATATATATATATATATATATATATATATATATATATCTGCCCAATAAACTCACTTGTTAATTTGGGAATGGCTGAAATTCCCGAGTTTTCCTTTGGGCCTTTTACTGAGAAGAAACATCCAGTATGACATCCACCAGTCTGGCCTCGAATGGTAATTGAGATGACTCTTGCTGTCACCAGAGCCAACTGGGATTCAAATTGGTGGTTACCTGCAGATTTCAAAAAAAGCCACAAAAGATGGCATCTTTTAGTAATTGTCCCTTATTTATATACCCCAATTTCTTATCTCATTGTCCATGCTCCAGCAATAGGCTGGAGCAATAACATAGCAGGTAGGGCTTTTGCCTTGCACTCAGCTGACCCAGGTTCTATTCCTCCATCCTCTCGAAGAGCCTGGCAAGCTATTGAGAGCATCCCGACTGCAAGGCAAAGCCTGGCAAGCTCCCCGTGGCATATTCGATGTGCCAAAAACAGTAACAACAAGTCTCACAATGGAGACGTTACTGGTGCCAGCTCGAGCAAATCGATTAACAATGGGAGAACAGTGCTACGGTCATGTTCTATGTTGTAAGTATAGAATTACGGAATATGGAGGCTTGGTGTTCCTAGTAAAACCAAATTGTCAGCTTTCTCATTCTTTGGAGCAAAGTATCATACCTATAGAAATCTCTTTCCAAGTGTAGCTTCTTGCTGGGTTGCGGAAATTTTTTCTTTGTGAGGACATCCCTTTGTTTCCAATTCTTCTGAGAACTTTCCTTCGGTGCCCTGTCAGGACTTTAGTTGTGCTTCTTGAGTAATTCAATTTTTGATGTAGATTTATTAATGATGAAAGGATGACAGGGATGTGAACAAAAATTATCTCTATTTTGCTATTTTGACCTGACCACAAGAAAAAAAAAACTGAGCATTTTAAGGTCCCCCAAATAACTTACAAACCGTACTAAATAACATAAAACTTGAAAATCACACTAACATAGAGTTAAAGCAGGAATTCCATGGTGTATATACAGATTGTGAATAGTAGTTTCCCAAAGGAGCTTGCTGGACACCACTCACAGTGTTCCAGTGCATGCTACCTCGGTCATGCTGCCACAAAACACATTTTTAAATCACCTTTGTCATAAAATTGGAAATCCTCTTTTTTTTTCAGTTAACAAAAACAGGTAGTAATGTATGTTATTTTTAAAAATTATTTAATTTAATCTGTGAAAAGTTAAATGTGTATCATTTTATGTGTGTGATAATTTGAACTCGTGGATGGAGTAAAGACATTTCTCCCTCACCCTCTGTGTGGACATCAACCAGTCATATGAGTATCCTTGGATATCTGACTTCTTCGTGCTTTAGTGTTTACACTAGTGAAGCCCCTGTTTCTCAGAGTTTTGACATTAGACTGAATTTGATTGCTCATTTTCCAAGTTTGTTAGTTTACAGAGCAGGAAATAGGACTTCAGGGTATTCATAATCATGTGAGCCAGTTCCTAAAGTCTTCTATATCTACATTTTAATAACATATTTTATTTGAACTATTCAATAGGAAATCCTGATTAAAACAAAACTTCTTATTTCCTTTTTCTTATTTTAGTCCATGTAAACACTGGGGTTTCCTCCTGATAGTCATGAAAAGTAGTTAGCGAGAGATGATAGTAAAAATGGTTTCTCTGGATATTAATAAAGGAACAAAGGCTATAGCATAATACTATATGTTCCTGAGGGAAATAATAGAGTAAAATTAATAAAAATGCTCTGGTAAACACGTATTTATTTGATTTCTGAAAAACAATATAAAACAATGGATATTCTTTCTGCTTTTTGTGTTTAAATAACCTCCCCATAAACCTTTCAAAACTAAAAATAAAAACTCAAAGGGTGTCGTGATATAGAACATTTGTGAAATGTTTCACAAGAAACTATTCTTAATGTAGAAGAAAAAGCAGAGTGGAGTTTCCAGTTAAGACAGAGGATATATATGAATTGTAATTATATTTTATCAAATTGAGGGGGGTTTAATATATTTAAATTAATTTTGCCTATAAATTCGATTTGCTAAAGCGGGCCCAGTAACGTCTCCATTAGAGACTTTTGTTGTTACTGTGTTTGGCATATCGAATACGTCACGGGGAGCTTGCCAGGCTCTGCCATGCGGGCGAGATACTCTCGGTGGTTCAGTAGAAAAAAATGTGGATAACAAATCAAGTAATGTTGTGGGATCTTTAAAAAAAGCAAGCAAGTTAAGATAATTTTTTCAAGGATTATAACCACTATCGTAACTCCTATAGTGGAAATTAACACTTTTTTAAAATCAAACTATCCATAGGAAAGTATTAGATAATGAAGTGTTATTCTTTTAGTTTTCCTGTCAAAGTCAATGGAAAGTTAAAATTTACTATATGTCATGAAAAGGAAGAAAAAGTAAAAGAAAAGAAAAAGAGGTTGTTGTCAACAGGCTAGTCCTGAATCCTCATAGCATATACCTCTAAGACAATGACAGATAGTTAACGTACTACTCTGCTCCTATATGGAAGTATTCGAGCATAGAAGATGACACTTGACTTAGCTGTTCCATCATTTTAGAATTCATCAGTAAGCATAAGTGAAGAAACACTTTAAATGCAAAGGATGTTCTTGATACTTATGACCAGCATTAATATAATATGTTTTTAAAGTATTTAAAATATCAACTAGAATTAGTAAATGTCTATTTACCAAATAAAATGCATGTATTTTTGTACCCGCAGGAGTGATTATCAGCCTTCATGGATAATGAAAACAATTTTTTTTTTTCCCACAGTGATGTACCCAGTACAGATTTGACTGATTTCAAACACATTAAAGTCCTCAGGGGACAGCGAAGAGATTCAGGGTCTATATTTTTGGAGAGATGATTAACAATGTAAAATTCCTATAAGGTTTAATAAGCAAAGCTTTTTTTCAGATGTTTTATCACAAACTTATAAATACAATTCTGGAAGAAGCCCTCTGGTAAAATCAGCTGGAAAGAAAAAAAAACATAGTATTTTGACATTCTCAGGAATTGAGATTACATGTGTTTAATTAACATAGAAAACATAGAAAGTAATGTTAACCATTAAGATATTTTTATGCAATGATTGTTTTCCAGTGCAACATTTGCATTATACTAATTTACAGCATCAAGGTCTTGACTGTATGTTGACACTATATTTTCTATATATGGTTTAAACAAATGGAAACCATTGTTTTCATGCCACCTCAATATTTCTGACATTTTAAAATATCTGATTCCATGTTATAGGAAAAGAATCTGGCAGGCAATAATCTTTTGGATCAACAGTGATAGAATCCAGGGTTGCCTCTAGAGACCTGCAGTTAATTATTGTGTTGCCTTGAGGACTATAAAAATGTATAATAATAATGTTATAATAAAGTTAATAATTTCTTATGTTATTTCTCTTAGAACATTCAGAGCTATTCTTCTGACCATAATGTGAAGCAGATAGGAAATATTCAAAACCAAATTAGCAAAATTCAAGAAACTGTTCTTTGTAAGTAACTTGGACAGTGAGGGTCAGGGAAACTTGCAAGACGTAAAACGTCTGAAATGAGTTCTGTGAGACTCCTAGCTTTGTTATTTGAGAGACTTTCCAGGCAACACAGAGAAAGGAAGTTCAGCTTAAGTCTAAAGGATTCTGAATTGAACAGGTGGAACTGAGTGTTGAGATGGCAATACATGGTTATTGTTTTGGAGACTGAAGTAAAAGTAGAGTAAAGTAAAAGCTGCACAAAATAGAGAATCTGTAGATTGCAGCTAGTCACTCTCAAGTGTTCTGTAGATACCAAACAGTTCATGGAGATGAGAAATCTATGAGACCAGAAAAAATGTGTCTAAAGTAATTAGGGAAACACTTCCCAGTAATGATTCTGGTTCAGAAGTGGTACTTGGTCCTTTCACTCAAACCAGAAGGTCCCTTTACCACTGGGAATCAGAAACAAATAACAATATTTGGTGACATGTAACAAATGTTGAAGGAAGACCCAAAAGATCAAACTATTTACAAGTAATTTAATCAAATTCAAAAAAAAGTTCTAACAGATTTGTAGAAATATATAACATCTGGCACCCAAAATAAAAAAATATTGTTTAAACAATCCAAATTATTTTTAAAAAATTAAAATAAGTTTTATAATTTTTATTTATTTATTTGCTTTTCCCAGGGCAAGTTGTGAGCTACCCTGGTATAGAAATGGGACAAGCCAAATGCCAGAAACCTTGTAATAAGTTAAGAGCACATTCATGAACAAATTTTCTCATGACTCAAAGAGAAGTGCTGGACAAGGACCCTGCTGGGCTTAGGAAGGACTAATCTGGTCTGAGTAGTCCTGGAGCTATAGTAAGATGTCCCCAGGTGACCCACCTTATAAGTTTCATATATCTCTTACTGTGTTCCTACAAATTAACTAGAAAGATTATTAAGAAGTAAATTTAAAATGACTGTTTAAATGAATATGAACTAAGGAAAGGAGAAATACACCCTTAGATGAAATTCCTCCCTTTAAGCTTGTCTCCTAGTGGGATGAGATTTTTATCCTAGAAGAGCTTCCCCTGAAGGAAGGACTTTACATATGTTGTTTGTGCTATCTAACCTAGGTATAGTTGCTACCCACAACCTTGAAGGTCAGTCTCAAATTAAGGCTGTGAGACAGGATATGGGAGAGACAGGAATACAAGAGAGTGTGAGACTAACACGGAGGAAAGTCGGAGGTGGAATACGGCAGTGAGTGAGACAGGAATAGGCGTGCAATGAGACGTGGCGATGAATGCATGTGGCACGCGGCCCACATACTTTTATTGAAGACACAGTAGTGCTACTTCCTAAAAGTTCCATTTATATATTTCTTTTGTATTTTTCACAATACTTAATATTTTGAGCACTTACAGTAAAACTGCCAAATATTAAACATGAGAAAAATCATACAAATGCTGTTCTCTGTTTTCATTGTAAAATTCATGACCATAAAAAATTTACGATAATAAAATTACTATAAATTGAGCAAAATATTTTAATGATTTCCTAAAAGATTTTACATAGCTATTTAAAATAGGAAGATAAAAATTATCTGCATTCATGAGACAAATTATGATTTAAAACTATAATATTGACACACACATTTTAAATGTATAAAATTTGAAAAATTTATAGTGCCAGTGTTAGTCATAATTAGAGACAACTGAAATTTTCATAGTTTAAGAGTAAGCATATGAAACAATAAAATGTTTTTGGGTAAATTTGAAATATTTCCTAAATGGATGACCATAAAATAATCACATGATTGTCATTCCGTTGCTAAATATCAACCCCTCAAAATAGAGTATATATCTATACATATAATCATAATGTTCATAGAAGTTCTACTTGAAATAGCTAAGTGTAAGAGAGGTATGTCTAATGTTAGATCAATGGATAAAGTTTGGTGTCTTCATAGAATAATACTCAGCGATAGTAAGGATTGAACATTTGAAATGTGCAAAAACATGACCGGATCTCACAATAATTATTCTAGGTCAAAAAGTAATATACAAAAGAGTACAACATACTTGCAGCTGGAGAGGTAGCTCCATGGAATGAGCACATACTTTGTCCTGCAAGACGGCCAGATTTAACCCCTGGCACTACATGAAACCCTGAGTACCACCAAGGCTTCCTGCCAGTCACTGAGTCAGTGAGCTCTGCTGTGAATGTCCAAAAACACACACATTCTCTCACATAACACATACACACAATAGTTTATAATATATATGCATGCATAATAGTCTCTGGAAAAAGCAAACTAATTGATAGTGTTAGAAAACAAATCAGTAGTTGTTTGCTGAGTGACAAGAGGTGGAGATTACACAGGGCATGAAAGAACATGAAGAAAATTTCAGGAGTAATAAATTCTACTCTTTCGAATGTGGTGTTCATATGTCAAATACTTAATTGCACACTTCAAATATATGATTTATTTATTTATTATGCATCCAACTACATCTCAAAATTCTCATTCAAACATGTAGATTTATGAGTCCAAAGTCAAATTGCAAAACACAAAAACAAAATTAACCCCTTCTAGTGATTCTCTCATGATGTATTACCCAGTGTTTATGAGTATTTGGGAAGTAGGCCTTACTCAAATTGGTTCTGCATGTCTTTGTTTCTACTTCTCCCTGGATTTAGCATAACTCTTTTTATCTTCATCTTCCTAGTGTGTCAAAATCAAAAGTCTTCTACAAACTTGTTTCAAAGATTACCTCTTCCATGAAGCCTTCACTTTTCTCCCAAGCTGGAAGTGCTCTCTTGTTCTGAATATCTGTTCACCTCTGACATGCATCTCACTGATAATATTTATATTCTTTCCTTTATTCATAGTATTAAAAAGTCACCTTTTTTCATAGACGGAACTATTTGAATCACTGAGATAATTTGAAAGACACTAACTCATCTTATAGAAATGAAGTATATTTTTTGATCTCAGGATACTGAGAATTCTGGAGGAATGAGGCTTTTGATGTTTCTGACTTTCAAAGTATATGACCCCATCTTATATTATTCCCAACTTTGGTCATCTTTGAAATGTCACATGACAGGAAATTTAAAGCACATCTGAAGAAAAAAATTAGATTAACATTTGTCAACAATGATCTTTATTTTGATAGGTCCTTCTAAATAGCTTCTTTTGAGTTTCTTGATGTTGAACCCTCTCTTTAAATTCTCTCACAATCCCTCTGGGTAGTTACGAACTCTATAAATGAAGAGAATGAGAGACCTGGGAGTTTATTAAACAATATTGTCAAAGTTACCCAACATACATGAGGGAGCCAGCACTGGTAACTACTGCCTTTGATTTCAAAGCAAAAACTCTCTCTCTCAGCATAGAACGTCACCTTGTCAGCATACAACATAGAAAAAAATTAACCAGATAAAAGCAAAATGGATGGGAATGTGGTTTTGTGAGGAAGAGATATAGTAATACTCTGTTTTAATTGACAATAAAATGTACATTGATATTAATAATGTTATCTAAACTTTGGTCGTTTATTATTTTCAAGACGAATTCCTCCATTTTTTGACATTTATTTTTAAAAATACAAGATAGGGGTTATTTTTCTTTTAAAGTCATTCCACATCTCTTAAATCACATAGTATGACTATTAGGTTTTGTATGGATTCCAGGCAAAAGTCATTTCTTATATAATTTCAAATATGTCTTAAAATTCAGTTAAAAGTTTTATACAGAAAAGAAAAAAATATATTTTAGTATTATCAGTATACTATATCATTTTTCCCATTTTCAAAGGAACCAATAATAATTTTAATAAACTATTGATAGTAGTTTCATGCATACATTTTCTAACTCTACAACCATCAGAGAGTGTAAATTCCCTCCACTGATGTTCCGTAGTTCCCTCCCATCCACTCCAGTGCTCCTTGGCCTATATTCTGGAGGATAATTATCAGATTCTGTTATCTTTGGCCATTTGCTGTTCCTTTACTACGTTGCTTTATTCTCCACATATGAGAAAATATTTAACATTTTTTTCCTCTCTGTTGCATCAAAATAGTAGCAAATTGCATTATTTCATTTTTTCTTACAGCTGAGTTCTGCTATCTATCTATGGATAGATAGATACATAGATACATAGATTGATTGATAAATAGATAGATATCACAATTTCTTAATCCAGTCACTGTTCTTGGATATTTGAATTTTTTTCCAGGTCTTATTTATTGTAAATAGAACTGCAGTGATCCATGTGATCTAAAGGAGAAAAAAAAAACTTTTGGAAATAGTTTTTTGGGGTTCTAGGATACAGCCAAGAAGTGGAATTACTGGAAGCTCAATTTATAGATTTTGGCTTGTATTAAAAGAAAATCTACAGACTGGGGGAAAATATTTTCACACCACTGATCTAAGGATTAGTATTTAAGATATTTAAAGCACTTATAAGATAACAAGAACAGCAAGAAAAGAAATACAAAAAATGAGGAAAAGAACTGATTAGATACTTCTTCAAAGAAGACTTACAAATGGCCAATAGGTATATGAAACAGCACTACTGATCACTTGTCATCAGGGAAATGCAACTCAAAACAATGAAATGTCACCCACATTAGTGAGGATAGTAAAAATTAAACAAGACAAAACAACCAGTGCTGGCTTGGGTATTGGTTGAAAGGAATGCTTATCCACTGATGGTGGGAATAGAGTGGTTCCAATTCTATGGAAAACAGTTCTCAACAAATTAAGAATTCTCTTCCATCTGATATTGCAATTTGACTTTTTGACATCTGCCCCAGGGTTCTAACTTTTTAGCCCTTTTATTTCCCATTATTATTCCTATTATGATGGGGTAGCTTACACACATGACAGGCTGTGGTACTCACAAATTTCAGTTGTGCTCATGAAGATTACATGTCAGGGGTAGCCGACAATTGCTTTCCTTCAGTTGTGCTTACACTGCTCCGGCTGTTGTGCATGCTAGATAATATCTTTTTATGGCTCACATACATGTTTTTTCAAAGTTCACACTCTCTGGTTGTAGTGCTTGTACATCTTTCAGTTGTGAGGTTCACTAGCATTGTACCTGTTTATTCACGGTGCTTACACATACCTGATGTGTTGCTGCAAGAAATTGCTGGAGATCACAGAAAGCAGAACTGGCAGTGCTAAACAGCAGAGCTGCCTGGATTGTGCTCAGCACAAGTGGCAACACCAGGAATGGAATCCGCAGCCTTCTTTGCAAGGCAGGCATTCTAAGCCTCTGAACTATTCTTCTGGGCTCCAAGAAGCAATTTTTAAAAAGTCGATTGAACTAGAATCTAAAGATTCCCTGAAAACCTGTCTGTATAATCAGAGTGAAGCTATACCTCTTTTGTTTCATCTAAACATGCTCTAGTATTAGCTATAAATATGGCCGCTATCCTTTACATAGTGACATCCTCAGGAGACAAGAGTTTCCTGAGTTTCCAGTGAAGATATACGTGTGCTTGCATATTCACTCACTCATGATATATACAAACAAAATCCTAAGCAGCCACAGATCACATTTTCACCTCACACAAGTTTATAACTAATTGACTCTTTCCATCTGTTAGAGAGTATTTAATTTCCTTTTAATTTATTTTTTCATTGTGTCAACACTTTTCAATTCCAGTGTATGCAATAGCAAATGCTGCTATTGACTAAATGAGACTAAAAATGAGACGGGGCCTGTGGTAAGTAAGCGAGTATCTTTTGTCCCAAAGGAAACTTAAGATGTAAATGTTTCTCCACCAGTTGGTAGATACCATTATTTAAATTCAAATGAAAGGAAAGCAATTTTGCTTTATAATTAAAATAACCTTTTAAACCAGAAAAGTTATGGCAGCAGATTTTTGACTTCCACCCAGATAGAAAATTTTCAGAAAGCAATGATGTAGTTAATATGGTAGCCTAGATTCTTCTAATAACAAAGTATATCAGCTTCATCTGATGCCTAACTTGCTAATTATTCAGATTCTAAATAATGCAAGCCTGTCCTCTTTTATTAGCTAATATCCTTCAGAGGTTGGAATAGTGGTTATAAAGACCAATTAAAGGTATAGTATTCTGACATGCTGGATAAGTTCATACTCTGCACAATATGAAATGCCATGTGAAAAATTTGTTAACAGAATATTCTCCCTAGTTTATATTAGTTTTTAACTTTTTCTTATTTTGTATCACACCCATTACAAGTCTTTGATTGTGTTGTTATAATTCCTGTTCAATAACAAGAAATTCTAATTCCATAAAATTTCTTGCACATTAACCTTGCATCAGATAAACCAAGTACATTGGGAACTGTGGCTAATTCAGCTGAATATGGAAATAAATGCACTGTATTTGAATAGAGATTGAACAAAAATGCACAGAAGCAGTATAAGCAGTAGATAACCTTTTTAAGTGAAAATGCTGTTTTTAATATTTCTGTTCCATTAAATATTTCTTGGAGGAGAATCTATTATTTTATGTATATTGCAGTGATGTCCTTTAAACAATCCTACTTTATTAATACTGCTTTTAATGCAATGCTTTCATGTCACTCAACAGTTTGGAAGATATTCTTTCCCAGTTAGTAGATAAAAGCAAATTATAATATCTTTACTTTGTCTCAAAGTCCCAAATAATGGTAGCAGCATATTTATTCCCATTATAACTTCACCAAAGTAATGTTATATCCATGTTTCTTGACAGAATTAATTTGAATATCCTTAAGTATATGTGGGAAGTTGACTAATGCTGAGAGCCTGCGAATGTTACCTTAAATTGTCAAATTTTGCAAATGTGATTAAAGAAAGATTTTCATATGGAAGATTATCCTGGATTACCCAGGTATGTTCAATGTAATTCCTTCAAAGGACCCAGAAAAAAACTAGCTCTGTCCATATGTTTGACATTAGTCCAGCAGAATATTCCACAGTTTTCGACATTTTCCTCAAAATCTATGCAATTCCTTTATGTTAGATTTGTTTGTATTTTACAAAGGATACCGCCAACAGTCCTGAATGTTTCTGGGTCCATTCCTAGTGACTCTCAGTCTGGTGGTTGGAGTCTGATAGTTTGGTGCACAGGTTCAGAACTTGGACCTCACCAGATACCCCCAATAGGCTGTTGGTGATCTGATGGTATCACGGATTAAACTTGGGGATTTAGACTGGAAAGCATGTACTTTGTTACTTGAGCTATCTCCACAGACCTTAAATTGTATTGTTTGATCACCAAAATTACAATAAATGATCATGGTAGCAAAAGGAAGCTAAATTTGAACTATAGTATGACAAATTTAGTGTATATACACAAATCCACTATTTCTATGGAAAGTCTGGCATTATTAAGTAAGCTGAAGTCAACATTCAGAGAAGGAATATTTTCCAGGTTAATGATTTTAGATATTCAATTGGAATTTTGCCTTTATGATACCTAATTGTAACATCTGAGAATACAGTAATTAGCTTTGTCCAGTGGTGGTATCAGAACCAGTGTAGTTTATCCACAGAGTGGCTACCTTTGTCAAGATTACACAACCTTAGGGGCTGGAGCTCTAGTACAGTGGACAGGGCGTTTGCCTTGTACATTTGCCAGAGCACACTGAAGTGATGCCTAGGTACGGAACAGGAGTAAGCCCTGAATGCCACCAAGTAATACGCCCCTCCATAAAACAATAAAAGAAACAATACACAGATCATGACTTTTGTGAAAAGAAATCTGGGTCTTAATTACATATCCAGTATTTTGTTTTCTTAAACAAATATTTTGTTAGAATATTTTACTTGTAAATCCCTTTAAAAGAAAATATATCCTTCATACCTGATTTTGTTAATTAGATTGTATTTACTGGAACTATTCAATAAAATATTTGATTTTACTCTGTATTAGAATAATGAAATTATGAATATACACAGAGCGGCATCTTGAACTCCTGAGAAACCTCAATGAGCTTGGTTATTGTGTGGATATGGTCAATGCTGCTGAATCCTTTCGGAACCCGGCTTGCTCCCATGGTTGTCCTTCATCTAGTGTTCTGCCAATCCTATTTAGGATGACTCGAGTGAACAACTTGTAGATGACAGACAATAGGCAGATCGGGCGATAGTTGCCAATGTCATGGATGTCTCCCTTCTTGAACAGTAGTACGGTCCTGCTGGTTTTCCATTGGGACGGAACCTAGCCAATCAGGGCATTCAAACCCAATACATCAGGATCCTCCGTGAGCTGTATTGCGGATTCACTACCAGGATCTCACCATTCTACAAAGAAGTGATCGTTGATGTCAAGAGAGGGGTGCGGCAAGGTGATACCATTTCACCAAAACTCTTCAGTGCCACCCTCGAGAACATCATGCGACGACTGGAATGGGAAGGAATGGGAGTGAAGATAGATGGTCGGCAACTACACCACCTCCGCTTTGCTGATGACATTGTTTTAATAACACCAAACATCAGCCAAGCGGCACAAATGCTGGCCGACTTTGACCATGAGTGTGGAAAGGTAGGACTACAGCTGAATCTTACGAAGACAATGTTTATGAGAAACAGCCTCGTTCCTGACGCCCCATTCGCTCTCAATGGAACGACCATCTCCGAATGCAACAGCTATGTGTACCTAGGTCGAGAGGTCTACATGACAAATGACCTGGCACCCGAGCTGCGCAGGAGGAAGAGAGTGGCTTGGAACGCCTTCAAGAACGTCAAAGAAATAGCTAAGAGGATGAAGAACCTCCGACTCCGGGCACATTTCTTTGATTCCACTGTTCTTCCTGCATTGACATATGCCTCAGAGACCTGGGCACTACGCAAACAAGATGAGAACGCTACTCAGGTCTCCCAAAGAAGAATAGAAAGAGCTATGCTTGGAATATCACGTTTCACTCAAATGAGAGAAAGAATCCGGAGTTCTGACATCCATCCATGATCAAGAATCAGGGATGCTGTCTCATTTGTCAAGGTGTCGAAAATCTGATGGGCTGGTCACGTAATGAGATTTAAAGACAACCGCTGGACTAGAGCTGTTACTGACTGGATTCCACGGGATGTCAAAAGACTGCATGGCCACCCACCTACCAGATGATCAGACTTCTTCGTGAAGATCATGAACGATCGGTTTGAGGCCCTTCATGTTCCCGGAGCGAACAGATGCCATTGGGCTACACTAGCACGCGACAGGGACAAATGGAGACATTACTGGCGCCCGCTCGAGCAAATCGACGACTAACGGGAAGTTAAGTGATAAGTGATAGTGAATATACACAACCAAGCAGAAAAAAATGGATTTGCCTCAATTACTCTAGACTTTAACAGTCATAGGTATTTAAGAAGGATTAATTTTATTATTTTTAATGGTTCTATTATGGACAAGTAGTGAAAAAACTACTATAAGAATTAACAATGAGTATCTCATGTATCCAAAGGAAAAGAAAGGTGTCTTGAGACTCCAACTCCTATAATTCAGTGTTTCCAACTTTCTGATAAAGAGGATTACAGAAAGCCACTTTTGCCAGCCTTTAAATCATGCTTAGCTAATAGAACTCTGACCCCTATTCATATTTCGCATCATTGATCCCAAAATACATATTAACTTACACATCCTCACCTGCATAGAAGTCAATAATACATGAAACATGTGAACAACCACATTGCCCTTATTTGCATATGCAGCCTTAGCCCTATCCCAGTCACACTCTTGCATATTCTCCTTTTCAGTCTTTCCTTTCAAATCTTTCCCTGTGGGTTAATGATGGAGACATGCTAACACTTTTGTGTTGTCCATGGTCTAGTACTAGCAGATATATAAAAGAATAATATCAATGTCATTGTTTAAAAACAAGCAACTAATAAAATAAAGCATTTACATTGTTAAAATGCAAAGTATTGGGTATATGAAATGGAAAAATGAAAACCTCTTCAAGAAGCAGTGTGTGGAAAACTGGGTAACTACTCGTAAAAAATTTTTAATTTGCACCGTAGACAAAAATTAATGCAAAGTGGATCAAAGACCTAGAGATTAGGTTGGAAACCATAAAATGCCCTGGAGAAAATATAGGCAGAACTTTCCAAGATCTGGACATCAAAGGGCTCTTCAATGTCCTAATTCCTCTGGCAAAATTAGCAAGAGCAAAAATGAGCAAGTAGGAGTACATGAAGTTGGTAAGTTCATTCTTGACAAAAGAAACTAGCTATAATAAAAAGATGCACAACTGAGTAGGAGAAAATATTCCCACACAATACTTCAGATAAAGAACTACATTTCAATGTCAATTCAGCATTTATTAATCTCAGCAACAAAATTAGCAAGGTTTTGGCAATTCTTCAAAATAAGGAGAGAAGAGATAGACACTTGAATGAGGAAAGCATATGGATGGCTAAGAAGTCTTAGAAAAATGCTCAATATCACTTATTATCAGGAAAACACAAATCACATGAAAACAAATCCAAATGATTCCAGTGAAAATGGAATCAGAGAAACTGAAAATAACAAGTGTCAGTGGGGATGTGGTGAAAAAGGAGACCTCATCCAACTTTTATGTGTCATGCGGTCATGCGGTCCTCCCTCTATGGAAAAAAAAAAACACTGATATTTTTCCAAAGAGTAAGACCACAGGTCCTATTTGACCCAGTTATCCAGTTTCTGGACATCTATGCCCAAACACAAAAGCATTAATTAGAAAAATACTGTGCATACCTTAATTAATTGAGGCAATTTAGTGCAATAGCTAGGATATTAAAGCATCTCAAATGTCCAATGACAGATAAATGGATTTTAGGTAAAAACACAAGTAATATGAATGTTTGTATTTTTTTCATGTAACTAGATATTTTTCTCTTCACTTAATCACTTAATCACTTAATCCCCGTTATTCATCGATTTATTCGAGCGGGTGCCAGTAACATCTCCATTCATCCCGGTTGCGTGCTAGTGTAGCCCAATGGTACCTGTTCATTCTAGGAACATGCAGAGCCTCAAACCGATCATTTAGGGTCTTGACGAAGAAGTCTGACCATCTTATAGGTGGGCGTCCACGTGATATTTGATGTCCCGTGGAATCCGATCAGTAATGGCTCTAGTCCAGCGGTTGTCTGTAAACCTCATTACGTGTCCAGCCCATCTGATTTTTGATGTCTTGGCAAATGAGACAGCGTCCCTGATTCTTGAGCGTTGACAAAGATCAGAACTCCGGATTCTATCTCTCATTTGAGTGAATCGTGATATTCCAAGCATAGTTCTTTCGATTCCTCTTTGAGAGACCCGAATAGCGTTCTCATCCTGTTTTCGTAGGGTCCAGGTCTCTGAGGCATATGTTAATGCAGGAAGAATAGTGGAATCAAAGAGATGTGCTCGTAGCTGGAGGTTCTTTGTCCTTTTAGTTATTTCTTCAATGCTCTTGAAGGCATTCCAAGCCGCTCTCTTCCTCCTGCGCAACTCAGGTGCCAGGTCATTCATCATGTTGATTTCTCGACCTAGGTATATATAACTGTTGCATTCGGAGATGGTGGTTCCATTGAGAGCGAATGGAGCGTCAGGAACAAGGCTGTTTCTCATAAACATTGTCTTCGTAAGATTCAGCTGTAGTCCTACCTTTCCACACTCACAGTCAAAGTCGTTCAGCATTTGTGCCACTTGGCTGATGTTTGGTGTTATTAGAATGATGTCATCAGCAAAGCGGAGGTGGTGTAGTTGCCGACCATCTATCTTCACTCCCATGTTTTCCCATTCCAGTCGTCACATGATGTTCTCGAGGGTGGCACTGAAGAGTTTTGGTGAAATGGTATCACCCTGCCGAACCCCTCTCTTGATATGGATGATTACTTCTTTGTAGAATGGTGAGATCTTGGTAGTGAATCCGCAATAGAGCTCACGAAGGATCCTGATGTATTGAGTTTGTACGCCCTGATTGGCTAGGGCTTCCATGACCGCTTCCGTCTCAACAGAATCAAAGGCCTTCTTTAAATCAATGAACGTTAGACAGAGCGGCATCTTGAACTCCCGAGATACCTCAATGAGCTTAGTAATCATGTGGATATGGTCGATGGTACTGAATCCTTTTCGGAATCCAGCTTGTTCACATGGTTGTCCTTCATCTAGTGTTCTGCTAATCCTATTCAGGATGACTCGAGTGAATAGTTTGTAGATGACAGACAATAGGCATTTCTCTTATCTCCCCCAAAATACACGTTCATGTTAACTTTGATATTTGTTTCATTCCTACCTAATCCCTATAACATCAGTCACTGTCCTTGATCTGGTCAGTCTTTAAGTTGATGCATGAAGGTTCATGCACTCTGGCCTCCTCAGTGTCTTAGCTCTCAGTCTCTTTTTCCGTCCCGAAACAAATAAAGGATCATAACAGAACCCTTGGTACCAGATATCCAAGAACTCAGAAATATAATGCAGTGAGATGGGACCATGTTTTTATATTATACAATATAATATTTTTATAATATAAAATTGTCACTGTCACGGTCCTCCCTTTGTTCATCGATTTGCTTGAGCAGGCCCAGTAACATTTCCATTTTTGAGACTTGTTGTTACTGTGTTTGGCATATTGAATACATCACGGGTAGCTTGCCAGACTTTGCCGTGCACTCTCGGTAGCTTGCTGGGCTCTCCCAAGAGGAGAGGAGGAATTGAGCTGCATGCAAGACAAATGCCCTACCACCGTGCTATCGGGCTGGAGTTTACTTGGGTTCGATTCCTTCATCCCTGTCTGAGAGCCTGGCAAGCTACCGAGAGTATTTCACCCACAAGGCAAAGCCTGGAAATCTACCTGTGATGTATTCGATATGCCAAAAACAGTAACAAGTAGTCTCACAATGGAGATGTTACTGGTGCCTGCTAGAGCAAATTGATGAAGAACAGGCGGCAGTGCTATAGTGCTACAATGACATAGTATTTTACTTCTTTCTTTCTTTCTTTCTTTCTTTCTTTCTTTCTTTCTTTCTTTCTTTCTTCTTTCTCTTTCTTTCTATTTTTGTATTAGGCACTGAGTGAGGCACCTCGAACATGCAAAGCAGGCACTCAACCACTGAGTCACATTTGCAGATCTTAATAGTTCAGTGAGTCTAAGGTAGAACAGTTATTTATGCATTGGTTAGTTGGTTTCGTTATTTGGGCTGGGGAATTCACACCTGAATTTGCTCAGGGTTTACTCCTGGCTTGGCTCTGTACTCAGGAATCACTTCTAACAGAGCTTGTGAAACCATGTGCTTTACCAGCTATAACATGGGTTAGCTGCATACAAAGGAAATACCTTAACTCCTGTACTATTCTTTCTGGCACCAAGGTAGCAACTTTAAGCTGATATAGCAAACACATAAATATTTTTACAGCTATGTATTTTGATCATTTAAGTGTGTATGTGAAAAATGTTATGTGTATGTGTATGTTAAAATTCTGTACCACTTCTGACACATCTATATAAACAAATGAAATCAAATATACTTTTTTCCAGAACATTTTGGATTTCAATATGGAGTAGGAGTTATGCAATTTTACTATCTTATTTTCTCAGTGTCATTATGTTTACTGAATTATAATCCTATTCTCATATTTGATGTATTTAAATCATATTTTTACTTCAATACACAACTTTAGTCACATCCCTCATAAATCTTATGCAGAAAGCACATTAATAAATCTTCTACTTTAAAAAAATCAACTAAATATATTCACATTATGTTATTCTGTAAGTATTCTATTTCACTAGAATATGCTGTATTTATAAGAAATTAAGTTATCAGAACATTTTGTCAGTACAGTGGGGTATTACTGAATTGTTTGTTAAATAAGGTGAATCAAGTTTATATGAAATATTGATAAATATACAAAATTTGCTTAAATGCATAGTTATATTTCTTTCCTCATAATATGTTGAATGGCTTTTCTCATTTTCTTTATTATGTGCAGAGATATTAAATTAATCATGGCATTTTGTTTTAGAATAGCTGCTATTGTGTATAGAAAGTTATTGAGCATTGAAAATGGGTCAGTCACAGTTTAACTATTTAAGCAAGTCACTTTGAGTCTAGATTCTGTCAAAAAAGCGTAGCTAACAATTCCTGCTTTGGGGTGTGCAATGGGCACAAATTTAAACACACCCTTCTATATCCTCTCACTTGCCTAAGAAAAATATTTTTTTCACTTGCATATATTGCCATGTTACTTATTGATTTTTAGACCAATTAGTTCTTACTCCACTGTACTCAGAGGAGAAAACTTTCATTAATTCCATTAGTAAGTTAGGTATTTTGAGGTCTTTCAAGAAATGTCAACAGTAAATTAATAGATGACATTACTGCTTAATGTCTGGTATGTGTGTTCCTTTTTGCAATTTCAAAAGAAGCAAAGAAAAGGTGTTTGGAGTGTAAGAGGAGTCACATTAATGACATTTTTTTCCCTCAAGGGCATTTATCTTTCCAGCTAATAAATTTCAGAACATTTTGTGGGTCATCTTGTTTCACAATTTTTGCTTGGTAGAAAATAGGGCAATTAGGAGAGTTAAAAATCCAAAGATTTTATCACACTACACAGACCCTGTGAAAATTCAGTAATCCTGTAGTATTCTACAAGTAAAGAACTAGGAAATCTGCAAGATAAGTGGCAAATCAAAAGGATACAACAGCAAAGAGTTGCTGATGGTACTTCATGCGAGACTACTGTACAAAAAAGGAGACTGGTTAGATTAGAAGAATTTTTTGAGGGCTTATTTAATACAGTAAACTATCTAAAGCTGATGAAACTTCAGAACCAAATAATGTGTGCTCTGGCTCTGACACAGGGTATATGATGCTGAAGAAATTGGAAGGCTCTCATGTGTACTCTGATATGTGAGAGATGAATTGAGCTAAAATGTCACAGAAAGCTTCTTACTGTTCTTTATTCTTGCTACCAGCTAACATTTTATATTTTAACCCCCATTTGAAACAACTAGACCTCATATGTAAAGTTTTGCAAGAAGAGTATTACTTTCTTTAGAATTCTACTTCTTTGTCTATAAAAAAGGGGTGATAATTCATATTTCACAGAGTTTTAAAGGAAATGTTCTAATTTTTATAAGGTAAATTTTCACTTTGCATAGATTCATTAGAAACATAATGATTCCATCAATGATACTAAGGACTCTATGAAGAAATTGTGGAAGAAAGCTAGCAGAAAGAAGCTGAAATCAGAAAGAAAACGGTAGCAGTAGATTTATAAACAACATGCACATAAGCAAACTTTCTACTATTGAATTCAGTGTGTCTCATTCATAAGATCATTTAGTACAGAAATCTGAATTTCAGCTTCATCAAACTGTACATAAAAAAACTAGAAATTTGGAATATAATTTAAAAGAATAAATGATTGCTAAATAATCTATATAATTATTTATTTTAAATTGGTTAGCTTTATATACACACACAAATTTCTTAACTACTCTCAACTTGATTTACTAATATTTTTGAAAAAAGATATTATTAACATCTATTTTGTGGGGTGTCGGGAATATTGAATAAGATGATTAGCAAGATATTTCAAAATGATGCATGTTATAATTTTGATCATTGAATTGATATTGTTGTATTATATGATCTTCAAATAATCTTTTACAAACACAATGGCTTTTAAAAGTGATTCCTTATTTCTTAAGTGGCCCTTGAAAAAATAATGTGTGCTCTGACTCTGACACAGGGTATTTGATGCTGAAGAGATTGGAAGGCTCTCATGTGTACATACGGATCTGTCTCTGTATGTATGTGAGAAAGAGAGATAGAGTGAGAAAATCAGAGCAAAAGTGAAAAAATAAGCAAATATAAAACGTACTTCATAATGCTTTGTTGATTTTTGACTTACTGATTAATGGAAAGTTTACCTTTTTGTCTTTATGCTTTGGTTTGTGCATACATAAATATGAATGATAGAAATTATCACAAAAGCTACTATCCTTTTCCTAATCTATCGCTTTACATGATTTCCGGGCTTTACATGATTTCTTATTCAACTTTCCTTAAATGTTACTAAGAAGTTATTCCTAGTTAGGAAAAAAAACTTCCACAGTTATGATCAGAAGGATCCAAGAAGCCATCTCCTAAAATTGCTATTTGAAGAAGATCAAGAAGACTTAATTTGTGAATATTTTAGCAAACTTCTAACTAGAATAAAAAACTTTTAGCATTCAAATTTGTGGCAATAATGAGCTAATCTATGCAGTGAACCATTATGCTGATTTCTCCCAATTTATTCCTAATTTATAGGCATTTAAAAATTATATCCAGGGCCTCTTTCTTATACTATCCAGCATGAAAAATATTGTTAAAATTAAATGAGCAGCATTTTTCTCAGTTCTGTTTAAACCACAGATGTTAGTTTTGATTTTATTTCTAACAGTGAGATTGAAATTCCATTTTAATATGCAGAACTGCAGCCCAGGGAGTCATAAAATACAGAGTGTTTTCATTAGATGATGGCCCTATACCTCTAGTTAACAGGAAAGCTGATTCGTCAAACAGCAACCATCAAGACAGCATTAACTAAGACCTGGAATGAAAGCACAAGATTGGGGTGAAAATTACCTGTTTTGAAACATGTAATTGTAACTTTGGAGAAATTCCTAGTTCAAATTCGTAGCATAAAACTGTTTCCAGGGATGCAGAAACATTTGCTGTAAATTTGCTGCAGATGGTCTAGACGATTGAGCATTTTCTGCATTTCAAAGGGATCTTGAATTTTCTATCAGTTTCCACTAATTTAAAGAATAAAACTTTCAATCTTTTTCTCTCTGCTCCCCTCTCCCTCACCTCATGAAAAAAGAAATGATGAGACCTATCTACATTTGAATTTGTCTTTAAAATATTTGCATACATAACAAAAAATTGGAACTGTGAACTCTCTTAGATAGTGGAATTCACAGGTAAGGAATTCTACCTGAAAGTCAAAATGCCCCAGTGGAATTTAGGCAATGAACTAACATTTCTTCTGATCACATTATTAGAAGATAAAAGACAGCTTCCCTTCTGCTAATTAATTTTAATTGTTCTCAATCCTAAAAGATAAACAATCACCAATGGTAATAAAAATAATTAAAAGCTTAAATTTTGTGACATAATTAGTTGACTAAGAAATTCAAAAGAACATATATATATAATATATGTCTGAAATTTCAAGATATATATGCAAATGTTTCTTGAAATATATATATATATATATATACATATATAAAATAGCACTGCAGCACTGTCCTCCTGTTGTTCATCGATTTGCTCAAGCAGGCACAATGTCTCCATTGTGAGACTCTTTTATTGTTTTTGGTATAACAAATATGCTTCAGGGAGCTTGCCAGGCTCTGCCGTGCGAGTGGGGATAGTCTCGGTAGCTTGCAGCGCTCTCCGAGAGGAATCAAGCAGAGGAATCGAAACTGGGTCTGCAGCGTGCAAAGTGAATGCCCTAACTGCTCTGCTATCACTCCAGCTCATATACATAACAAATAGTATTTTGCTCGAGCGGGCCCAGTAACGTCTCCATTGGAGACTTTGTTGTTACTGTGTTTGGCATATTGAATACTCTCGGTAGCTTGCCAGGCTTATATATATAATATTCTAAATTATATCCCATGGAGTTGCTTTCGAATATATTTTGGAATATATTTTAAGTGAAACAAATATATGAAGGTAATACTATTTTGAGGGCTGGAGAAATTGCACAGTGATAAGGCATTTGTCTTGCACAGCTTGGCCATGCTGGGTTCAATTCCTCCACTCCTCTTGGAGAGCCAAGCAAGCTACTGAGAGTATCTGGCCCGCATGACAAAGCCTGGCAAGCTCCCTGTGATGTATTGGATATGCCAAAACCAGTAAAAACAAGTATCACAATGGAGACATTACTGGGCACACTCAAGCAAATAGTTGAACAACAGGAGGACAGTGCTACATTCTAATACTAATTTAAAGGGAATAATTCTTATATATATATATAAATTTATTTATTGAATCACTTCAGGATGTTTTCCGGACCCGCGCGGCCGCAAAGCGGCCGCGCGACACATCCTAAGACACTAAATACCCATCTTCCGGAATTGTCGTACCATATTTGATAGGGTTCAAATATGGTAACACCTACAAGGGTGATTAGAGGTCGCCCCAAAAGCCTCTATCCCTCTCGGAAAGACTGGCAGCTACCGAGAGTATTCCGCCCACACGGAAGAGCCTGACAAGCTATCCGCTGTGTATTCGATATGCCAAAACCAGTAACTACAACTGGTCTCATTCACCTGACCCTGAAGGCTTCACCGACATGGCAGCACTGAGAAGGATGAGAAAGGAGAGGCCGACAAAATCTCAAGGCCAACCTAGGCTGCCACAACGAAGGAAGACAAAAATGATCGTCTGTACTTTCAATGCACGTACACTAGCATCAGATGCATCCATCGAGGACCTGATGGTACAAGCATGAATGATCAAGTACGACATCATTGGTCTGACCGAGACAAGAAGGCACGAATCTCACCATGCCGTTTTCGACACTGGAGAAGAATTGTTCCTCGGAACATGCGATAAAAGAGGTGTTGGAGGCGTTGGTGTCCTTGTCAACACAAACTTGGCCAAGAGCATTGATTCATTCGAATGCCTAACAACCCGAATCGGACATTTACATTTGAATAGATGTGGCTCACTGCCTACAGTTTCTATCTTCGTTGTCTACGCACCAACATCACATTATGATGAAAGAGAAATCGAGAAGTTCTACATGGAGCTAGAGAAGTTCTATAAAGAAGACCACACCTTCTACAAGATCATTGTGGGTGATTTTAATGCCAAGATAGGACCAAGAAGATCAGCTGAAGAACTTCACATCAGGACCCATGGCCTAGAATGGAACGAACAGGGTGAGAGACTGTCTGAGTTCATCATGTCGACCAAGACCATACATGGTAACTCACAGTTCTAGAAGGCAGAATCTAAACGATGGACATGGGAGTCTCCCGGTGGACGATTCCACAACGAAATAGACTACATCATATTCAATCGACGGTTTTGCCTGACCGATGTCGCTGTTGTCCCAAAATTTCGAACGGGATCGGACCACTGTCTCCTTCGTGCAAAATTCTACTTCACAGAGCGGGGAGAAAGGGCTGCAAAGTTCAAAAAGAGAACTCCCAGAATGACCACCAACTGGGAACTCTTTGGTACTATTGCGGCAACATGGGAAGATGCCATTGTTGACAACATTGATGAGGAATACGATCGACTGGTTCAGCACCTCCATGAATGTGCGAGGAACGCCAAGAGAGAGATAGCCACAAAGAATCGCCTGTCTTCGAAAACTCGTGAGCTAATTCGCCAGCATGGTTTGGCGCATGCCTCAGGCAACTGCAAGCTAATGTCTGAGCTCGCAAAGCAGTACAGATATGCGATCAAGGAAGACCTCAAAGAGAGAAGAGCAGAAGTCCTGGTAGATGCAGCAGAAGCCAGGAAAAGTATTCGTAACGCCCGCCTGTCCTGCGCCAACTACAAGACCAAGATAACTGCTCTCCGATGTCCCTGATGGATCCATCACATCCTCCAGAACGGCAATGGAGAAGATTATCCATGACTTCTACTCAAATCTCTTCAATAGCCATGTCCACTTGCCAACATACCAAATTCCACAGGCTGGATATGTCGTTCCCAACGTTCTCCCTTCCGAAATCCGACATGCCATTTCGTCGGTAAAGAAATGAACAGCACCCGACCCAGAAAAGGTCAGACCTGAACACCTGAAGAACCTGCCGTCACAACTCATCAATACACTGGCTCGGCTCTTCACTCGCTACCTGTCTGAATGTAAGGTTCCGTCCCAATGGAAAGCCAGCAGGACCGTACTACTGTTCAAGAAGGGAGATATCCATGACATTGGCAACTATCGCCCGATCTGCTTATTGTCTGTCATCTACAAGTTGTTCACTCGAGTCATCCTAAATAGGATTGGCAGAACACTAGATGAAGGACAACCATGCGAGCAAGCCGGGTTCTGCAAAGGATTCAGCACCATCGACCATATCCACACGATAACCAAGCTCATTGAGGTTTCTCGGGAGTTCAAGATGCCGCTCTGCTTAACGTTCATTGATTTAAAGAAGGCCTTTGATTCTGTTGAGACGGAAGCGGTCATTGAAGCCCTAGCCAATCAGGGCATTCAAGCCCAATGCATCAGGATCCTCCGTGAGCTGTATTGCGGATTCACTACCAGGATCTCACCATTCTACAAAGAAGTAATCGTTGATGTCAAGAGAGGGGTGCGGCAGGGTGATACCATTTGACCGAAACTCTTCAGTGCCACGCTCAAGAACATCATGCGACGACTGGAATGGGAAAGAATGGGAGTGAAGATAGATGGTCGGCAACTACACCACCTCCGCTTTGCTGATGACATTGTTTTAATAACACCAAACATCAGCCAAGCGGCACAAATGCTGGCCGACTTTGACTGTGAGTGTGGAAAGGTAGGACTACAGCTGAATCTTACGAAGACAATGTTTTTAAGAAACAGTCTCGTTCCTGACGCCCCATTCTCTCTCAACGGAACGACGATCTCCGAATGCAACAGCTATGTGTACCTAGGTCGAGAGGTCTACATGATAAATGACCTGGCACCTGAGCTGCGCAGGAGGAAGAGAGCGGCTTGAACGCCCTCAAGAACGTCAAAGAAATAGCTAAGAGGACGAAGAACCTCCGGCTCTGGGCACATCTCTTTGATTCCACTGTTCTTCCTGCATTAACATATGCCTCAGAGACCTGGGCCCTACGCAAAAAGATGAGAACGCTATTCAGATCTCCCAAAGAAGAATAGAAAGAGCTATGCTTGGAATATCACATTTCACTCAAATGAGAGAAAGAATCCGGAGTTCTGACATCCATCAATGATCAAGAATCAGGGACGATGTCTCATTTGCCAAGGTTTCGAAAATCAGATGGGCTGGTCACGTAATGAGATTTAAAGACGACTGCTGGACTAGAGCTGTTACCGACTGGATTCCACGGGATGTCAAAAGACCGCATGGCCACCCACCTACCAGATGGTCAGACTTCTTTGTCAAGATCATGAACGATCGGTTTGAGGCCCTTCATGTTCCCGGAGCAAACAGATGCCATTGGGCTACACTAGCACGCGACAGGGACAAATGGAGACGTTACTGGCACCCGCTTGAGCAAATCGACGATGAACGGGAAGTTAAGTGATTAAGTGATTAAGTGATTTATTGAATCACCATGAGAGCAGTTACAAAGCTTTCGGGTCTAAGTCTTGGTTGTACAATGAAACACCCGTACCTTCACCAGTGCCCATTCTCCACCACCAAAAACCCCAGAATACCCCCATCCCACACCCTCCCCCTACCTGTGGGGCAGATGATTTCCACATTACTCTCTCTCTATTTTGATCACATTCAATATTTTGATACTAGACCCACCATTATTATTTGAGATTTTACCCCAACACTCAGATCTGCTGAAAAGGCAACAGTAGACAATTTGTGCTTATTGCTGGTTATGAATAACATATGAAGTCACGTGGCTGCAGTAGGACCATGTGATTTTGAAATTCCAAAAGTTTAACAATTAAATCTGCAGGGATTTCTGCCAAAAGCCACTGGGTTTCGAGATTTGCTCCTGAGTCTCTGGGATCATGGCCATTGAGCAGCTTGATCAGGAACCAGAGAGGCCATTCGTGGGCGATGACTTGGGGTCTCGTTGGGACAGGGAGACCAGGACCGGCTCCACCCCCTTCCTGTGAGGCCCAACAAGTTTCGTCATTGCGGGCCCAGACCTGACTGTCCGAAGGCCTCTGGAGGATGATGTCCACCAAGCTGCCAAGGGGGAGCAGGCAGAGTGACAACACCCTTTTCCCCCCTGGGGTGGCCTGGCAACAGTAACCTACTGCGGGGTCTGGACACATTTCTGCCAAAAGCTGTGGGGTTTCGAGATTTGTTTCTGAGTCTCTGGGATCATGGTTGTTAAGCAGCTTGATCAGGAGCCAGAGAGGCCGTTCGTGGGCAATGACTTGTGGTCTTGTTGGGGTGGGGAGGAAAGGCCCGGCTCCACCTCCATCCCGTGAGGCCCAACAGGTTTCTTCACTGTAGGCCCAAGCCTGACTGTCCAATGGCCTCTGGAGGATGACAGCCACCGAGCCGCTAGGGGGAAGCAGGCAGAGGGGCAGTACCCTTCCCCGGCTGGGGTGGCCTGGCAACAGTAACCTACTGCGTGGTCCAGATGCATTTCTGCCAAAAGCCACTGGGTTTCGAGATTTGTTTCTGAGTCTCTGGTATCATGGCCATTAATTAGCTTGATCAGGAGTCAGAGAGGCCGTTCTCTGGGCAATGACTTGGGGTCTCATTGGGGTGGGGAAGACAGGACCGGCTCCACCCCCATCTGGTGAGGCCCTGTGTGTCTCGTCACTGGGGGCCCAAACCTGACTGTCCAGTGGCCTCTGAAGGATGGTTGCCAGTGGGCCACCAGGGGGAACAGGACAAGGCACAAAACTTATTTCCACCTGGGTTGGCCCTGCACCAAGTAACCTACTGCAGGGACCGGACACATTTCTGCCAAAAGCTGCTGGGTTTTGAGATTTGTTTCTGAGTCTCTGGGATCATGGCCATTAAGCAGTTCTATCAGGAACCAGAGAGGCCATGCCTCCAATTATATAGCTGAGCCGGAGGTGGTTTGTGGGTGTGTTTCCCACATACCTAACTTTTGGCCATTTACTTTCTTGGTAAACTTTGCCCCAAGTTTTTGGGGTCTGGCCAAATGTACAGCAGCAATTTTGTGGTATCTGGAAGTCTGAAGGCACCATCAGGCTGCTGATGCACTCACCTCACAGTACAGATTGACTTGCTGGAGGCACCATACCCCCAATAATTCTTTAAGAAATGATGAGATGCAGAAAAAAATTTTTCCTGGACTATTTTTAAAATTTTATTATTGATTGAGATTCTATAGTTCACAATACTGTAATAGTATTTTCTTCATGCATGTGATTCAAACATCACACCCATTACCAGTGTACCCACCTCTCTCCCTTTTATCCCTGAACTATATGTGTGTATGTGGCAGGGAAGGCTTTTTGAGCAAGACAAAAATAAAAAACCATGATCAGAAATTTCATCCCTCTGGCATTTAATTCTCTATCACCAAGATAAGTACTGAAAGTGTTAGCAATTTGATTCTTAACAAAAATGAAAACACCATTGACATACTGGCCCCTATATAGAAAGTTTGGTTATAATATATTACAAATTCTTAATGATCTGCCCTCACCAGTTTCCTCCTGTTGCTGCATGTCCCAGACAATTATCATTTGCAGATATGTCTGTATTGGTGACCATTGCATTGGGAGAAAGTAAAGAATTTAGCACCTTGTGAATAAGACTTTCTGAGAAAACTTCCAAGTAAGAACAATATTTTGAAATGGGAAATCCACGTTCTATAGAGAGCTATATTTAATTTTAACTTAACATATATTTGATTACAACAACCATATTTAATGTTTGCAAATGTTATTTAGTATTTCTAACAGATAGTGTAAGGTAGATTAGTAACTTTTGATGTAATATTTACAGAATGATTCCAGCAGAATTTCAATGGATTACTGCTGGATTTTTCTTCCATAGCATATAGATTTTGTTTACAGTTCACTTTTTTCTTATGGTTTTTAATTAAAGAATTTTTTTTGCTTGTTTGGCAATACCCAGCAATGCACAGGGGTTAGTCCTGGCTCATGCACTCAGGAATTACTCCTGGCAATTCTTAGGGGACAATATGGGATGCTGGAAATAGAACCCGGGTGGTCCATGTACAAAGCAAACCTACCTGCTGTGCTATCGCTCCAGCCCCTCAAAGATCATTCTTGAACAACTTTATTCCTTTATTATATATTATAATATAATAATACATTATCATATATATTATATATTATGTAGAATATATATTATATTATGTAGATATAATAAGTACTTTTTAAAATATATTTCTAAGAAGACAAAATAACATACCTAGAGCTCTTAATATCTAACAGAAATAAATTGCTTAAACCTAGAGCTCTTAATATCTAACAGAAATAAATTGCTTAAATAGTAGCTTCAAAAAATAAATATCCAGGGGGTATGGTGCCGTCAGCAGGTCAGTTTGTACCTGTGAGGTGAGTACATCAGCAGCCTGATGACGCCTTCAGACTTCCAGATACCACAAAATTGCTGCTGTGCATTTGGCCAGACCCCAAAAACTTGGGGCAAAATTTATCAAGAAAGTAAACGGCCAAAAGTTAGGTATGTGGGAAACACACCCATAAACCACCTCCAGCTCAGCTATATAATTGGAGGCATGGCCTCTCTGGTTCCTGATTGAACTGCTTAATGGCCATGATCCCAGAGACTCAGAAACGAATCTCATAACCAAAAGGCTTTTGGCAGAAATGTGTCCTGTTCCTGTAGTAGGTACTGGCGCTGGGCCACTCTAGGTGGGAATAGGTTTCATGCCTTGGCCTGTTCCCCTTGGAGGCCCAGTGACCACCATCCTCCAGAGGCCACTGGACAGTCAGGTTTGGGCCTGCAGTGATGAGACACGCAGGGCCTCACCAGATGGGGGTGGAACCAGCCCTTTCCTCCCCATACCAGTGAGACCCCGAGTCGCTGCCTACAAACAGCCTCTCTGACTCCTGATAAAGCTAATTAATGGCCATGATCCCAGAGACTCAGAAACAAATCTCGAAACCCAGTGGATTTTGGCAGAAATGCATCTGGACCGCATACAAGGTGGCCGCCACCTCAGAGCTTCTTGGAAAGCCAGGTATGAAACGGCTGTGACAGGGCAACTGCAGTCTCATGGGAAGGGGGACAGTACCGGCTCGTCCTTCACACCCTACTGAGGTCACAAGTTGCCCCCCACAAGCGGCTCTTCAGTACAGCCATGGCTCCAGAGGCAAAAGGACTTTATCCAGAGCCCTGCAGCTTGCGGCAGAAAAGTGAATGGACCATGCGTTAAACTACGGCACCATGCCTCCCTGGGAGGGAAGGGGCATTGCTTTCTTCCACCTTTCCGCGCCCCCCCCCCGCCCCCCCCCCCCCCGGCAGCATGGTGGCCACCACCTCAGAGCTTATTGAAAAGACAGGTATGAGCCGGCGGTGACGGGGCAACTGCAGTCTCATGGGAAGGGGTGCGGTACCAGCTCGTCCTTCACACCCTACCGAGGTCACAAGTTGCTCCCCACGAGCGGCTGTCCGACACAGCCATAACACCCAACATACAGAAGCAATTCTGATTGTTGGCGGGGAAAATTCTAAATAATAATGGTGCATATTTTGTTGAAATAATGAATGTAATCAATGTAGAGAAGAGTTAAGTGGAAATCATCTGCCTCACAGGCGTTGGGAGGAGTGGTAGGGGGGTATATTGGGGTTTTTGGTGGTAAAAAATGAATACTGGTGAAGGGAGAGGTGTTTGATCATTGTGTGACCAAGACTTAAACCTGAAAGCTTAGTAACTTTCCCCACAAAAATTTGTTTATTGTGATTCAATAAATAAATATAAGAAGAAAAAATAATAGATAAATAAAATTATGAAAAAAAAGGTAAGATGGAGTTCATGCCCAATTTAATCAGCTAATCAGTGGCTGAATAAATAGCAGTACTCCTACATAAAAAAGAATTAAAAAAAACAAAGACAAAAACAAAAAAACCCAAAGCATTTTTGTCATCTTGAAAAGTCTCCTTAGACTCCCCTGGCACCAATAAAATATATTCATGGTCTAGCGATAGCACAGCAGTAGGGCGTTTGCCTTACAAGCAGCCAACATGGCCGACCTGAGTTTGATTCCTACACCCCTCTTAGAGAGCCCGGCAAGCTACCGAGAGTATCTCGCCCGCACGGCAGAGCCTGGAAGCTACCCGTGACGTATTCTATATGCCAAACACAGTAACAACAAGACTCATGATGGAGACGTTACTGGGCCTGCTCGAGCAAATCAATGAACAACGGGAGGACTGTGACCGTGACCCCATGGTCTATACTATAAATAATAAATAAATAAATAAATAAATATTCAACTTCTTTTGGAGGAAAGATTCTCTCTTTATCTCTCTTTCTATATATATAAATAGAGAGTATGTTTATATAGAGAGTCACACGTGAGCACACACATACACACATATACATATATATGTATACATATGTATATATATTGCTCGAGCGGGCCCAGTAACGTCTCCATCATGAGACTTGTTGTTACTGTGTTTGGCATATAGAATACGTCACAGGTAGCTATATATATGTATATGTATATATATGTATATATGTATATGTATATATGTACATATACATATATATGTATACATATATGTATATGTGTATATGTATACATATATAAGTATATATATGAAGTATATATATATATACTTCAAATCTTAGAGAATAAATGGAATAAGTAGAATTAAGGACTTTACTTTTTACTAATGTGTCCTCTGTAAAGGAAATACCTGATATAGATCATTTTATTTCTCTCTACTAATTTAAATGAAATGGCATTCATCGTGATTCTTCCTCTCCTTAAAAGTATTCACAAAGAATGTAGGTGTCTTTATAGTCACCAGGACAATTTTCATTCATGTCCTTTCTAATTTTGTGTTTGGGAGTGGCAATAACTTAAGTATCTTTTTCATACATGAAACATACCTGGGTTGATCTTACATTACTTTTATTCTCTTTCTGTTCTGTTTTATAGACCAGGACCTGAAAGATTTTCCACTTGGAGACCAAGTGTCTTTGAACAAGACAAGAGGTAAATAAGAAGTATGAAGACCTTCAGAGAACAAATTTCTAAGATTACATATAAACTATAAACGTTGTTTAGATTTGTTTTAGTATTAAAAGATTTCTTTTTCTATCTTGTAGGGCTAGCCATCAGAAAAACCCTGAGTAAGGGAATGAAGAACAAATAGAATTGATGTGAAAGTTAAATCTGACCATCCTGCATAAAGTATTTATTCTGAATTATTATAGAGAGCTAAATTTTAGTTGGAGTTTAGTAAGAGCAGTATTCTATATATGTGTCTCAATACTTGAATGGAGTATTAACTGATTCTCTAAAACCACTTGTAAATTCTCATTTATTTAAATGAAATTTCATAGTTACCAAGTAGCTATCTCTTCTTAACCATTCCTTTAACATCTTATATTTTTTTCATGCAGATATTTTCCCCTCATTTGCTCCTTAGTTATTATTTGGAGGGTGACTATGCTGAGAAAGAATACACTAAGGAGACTGGGAACTTAGTATATTTCCTCGCATCACCTTGATAGGCAATTTAAAGGAAATCTGAGAACTCTGTCAGTCTTTTTTAGAAATTTATGTTTCTCTTCAAAATGATTACTTTGAAAGTTTAGCTATAAGAAACTTTTTACGCTTTCTTGCTTAATTTATTTTATTTGCTGTAAAGCCTCTAATCGCTTAACTCAGACTCAACTCAATGTATGACTTGTATATGTATTGTATTTGGATAACAATAAGATTTTGGTGCAACTGTTCTTTGGTGATGCTATAACTGAAAACTTTTCAGTTCCAGGTTTGAAGATTACTGACTTTAAATCCAACCCCTGCTATATACTTTCTAGTCATGTAAACTTGAGAAAATTAATTTTATTATGTTTTATTTTCTCCTCTAAAAATTATCAAGGATATTAACCCAATATATTTCATGATCAAGAATTATTTGATATGGTTTATATGAAAGTTCGAAAGCTCTACAGCACTGGGGTCCTGGAAGTGCTAAAAATATTAGCATTTTTATTATAATTAAATAAATCAACTATCGCATACATCCTAATTCTTTTTGTGTGGGGGTCAAGAGGTGAAGGCAGTGAAACTCTAACAGTGCTTTGGGACCTAGGATCTACCTATGGGCTACCCACGTCCTGTGTTTTGTATTCAGGCTAGGAAATATGGTACAGGGTAGACCACCAAGTTTATCCATGCTGTTCTCAGGAGTCATGCAGTAGTGAGGATCAAACGTAGAGCCTCTCACATACAGGGCACTTTCTTCACTCCTATGAACTATTTCCCCTGTGCCCAAGCCCCATTCTTCCTTCAGTATACTTCTAAACTCTTGTATTTATAACCTAGATACTGATAAATTGATTTCTCTAATCATTCTTGTTGCATAGTTTCTTCATGATGCCATAAATTCTCTCTCTCTCTCTCTCTCTCTCTCTCTCTCTCTCTCTCTCTCTCTCTCTCTCTCTCTCCCTTGCTCTCATGCATGTACATGCACACATACACACATACTTAAACTCAATTTTTAAGAACCAAATAGAACAACAAATTTGATTTTTGTGTAGCCGTTCACCAACGTGTACCCAGATGATTGTAAAAAGCATTTAAAGGGGTTGGCGTAAAAAATAGTTCAATGGAATGAGCACATACTTTGCTTACAAGAGACCTGTTTTGATTTCTGGCAACACATAGTTTCCCAAGCATTACAGAGAAATACTCACCAGATCATAGCTAATGAACATTGCTGGGTTTGACACCTCTTCCTCCTCCCATCTTCCCCCAAAAAAAAACCATAAAGAGACCTTTGTTGCACGTTTTTAACTAAATATGAGTTTATAACTCATATCCAAGTAATCCAGCCACTTTCTTTTCTGGTTTAATAATTTTGCTTTATTTTGTTTTTGTAGTTTGCATCAGAGTTTCTCAGACTTATTTGGCCTATTTTGAGGGTGGGGTAGGGGGTGGGGAAGCATCTTCCTGGAAAGTTTTCAAATTGCCTTCTTCAAGTCACAGAGTAAAAATACCCCTCAGTTGTAACTGCGGGTATCACTGCCCCCTTCCTTCAGCCTGGATCACTCCAGAGACCATAGGGTCCAGAACTGCCCACTTTAGAAAAAACAAAATACTTTGCTATCCGCATTTCGAAAAAAACACAGCCGATGTCTTCACTAAAGTTAGATCGTTATAAATGAAATCTATTATTCCTGTATTTTAATTTATCAGTGTTGGGATTTAAAGGTATGGTATATGCTTATAAATTTAAGTATACATAGCCTTCAATAGAATCATCTTAAAACCTCAACACTTTTAGCACATGCCCAATTCTTTAACTGAAAAAGTATTTACTGTTTCCTTTGAGTGCACTTTATATACAAGAAGGTGAAATATAAATGCATATGTATGTCATGATTTATTTAACCTGATTTCTAAGGCAATATTATCAGTTTCAAAGTGGATTTATTCCTGAGCTTGTGGGCTCTTGAGAACTGTATTAAAAATTTACACTCAGAAGTTAAGAAGTTAAAGTTTGGGAGCTGGAAAGGTAGTTCAGGAGGTAAAACATTTGCCTTCCACGTGCCTGATCTGGGCACTATCCCCAGTATCCCATACCCACCCCATCCTCCCACCCTTAGCACCACCAGAAGGAGTAAATCCTGAGTGCAGAGCCAGGAATAAACTCTGAGCAACACAGGGTCTGACCCCAAACCAAAGAAACAACAACAACAACAAAAAGAAGTTAAAGTTTATTGTATAATTCAAGCAAATGGGCACCTCCTAATTTCCAGACTCCCTTTTACCAGTGTATGGCATCACTTGCCTGTTCCTCAGCTCAGAGGATTATGTCCTAAATCTTGTCCCTTGCTGTCTGCTTGCCTCCAGTGTATGATGGACTTGTCTTATCCCTATACTGTTCTCTATCTAGTGCACACTTTTCTCGTCTTGATATTTGCAGCTGGATCCCTGTCACGTGTGTGCCCTTGGTGGATCTTGCCTCTCTGTAACTGGTCACTGGGTTTTTCTAGAACTGTACCCCAGCAGCTCCCTGTTTCTCACCTTCCCTTCACCTCTGGGCACTTCCATACCTCATTGAGATCTCTGCTGTCCAGTTTTCTGTCTGGGCTTAGATTAGGGGGTCCAAAAAAGAGAGTGGGAAAGAAATTGGGAAGCCTTCCTGGTCCAGACTTCCTTTTATGTCCTGTCTCCAATCTCCAGCCATCTCATTACCTATTTTGACTAGATAACACAGTGGGTAGGGCATTTGCCTGCACTCGGCTGACCTTGGTTAGATTCCTCCAGCCCTCTCGGAGAGCCCAGCAAGCTACTGAGAGTATCCCTCCTGCATGGCAGAACCTGGCAAGCTCCCTGAGACGTATTTGATATGCCCAAAACAGTAGCAACAATAGAGACATTACTGGTGCCCACTCGAGCAAATCAATTAACAATGGGAGGACAGTGCTCCAGTGCTACCTTTTTCAACAGACAAGATTTAAAATGAACATTTAAATTAACTAGTTCACCAAACACTCCACCCTTCCACTCCACTCGACTTCTGTCACAATAATTATTAGGAGGTTTAAAGAAAAGCAACAACTAAGGGTCAGGGACTTAGATTTTCGTATGGAGTCTAAATTTTAATTAGTTACTCTTTTGGGTTATTCACTTAGCATTGTAAATTTCAATATCCTCCTCAGTATAGTAGTGTCAGATAAATTATTTCTTTATCTGTATGTCCATCTTGTCTATCCAATAAGCCATGAAAATTAGTGAGAAATACTCATATAACTGTGATTTCTGCATAAGAATGGTACTAATTATTTATATAGTACTTATATGGTACTAATTATTTATATAGTATATTTATATATACTATATAGCCTGTATACTTTTCTTTATGCTCATTTTAGTTTCCTTCATAAAGAAAAAAATAATTTTAGGGGCTGGAGCGATAATACAGCAGGCAATGTGCTTGCCTTGCATGCGAATGATTATTTATAGCTATTGTCTTGATAACTATGGATAGGTTTATAATCCATCTGATTTAAAAGAGCAACTAGGAATGATATCATGCCAAATTCCTTTTATGTTTTTGTATGAAACAATAGTGGTGAATCCAGTTCCATTGAGTAACTTTTTCTCAGCTTAATGTATGTATTGTGCATACATATGTATATCTGTATATCATATATATTATATACTATATAGCCTGTATACTTTTCTTTACGCTCATTTTAGTTTCCTTCATAAAGAAAAAAATAATTTTAGGGGCTGGAGCGATAATACAGCAGGCAATGTGCTTGCCTTGCATGCGAATGATTTAGGTTCTATCCCCAGCATTTCATCTGGTCTCCTGAGCACCACCCAAGAGTGATAACTGAGTGCCGAGTCAGGAGTAACCCCTCAGCATCACTGGGTATGATTCCAAACCAAAAAATAAAATTAATCTAAAAAATCATCAAAATACCAAAGAAAGACTAAACAATATAAGTACATGTTTAGCAAATAATCCCACAGCTTCTAAAGAGTGGGTATTCAATTTTAAAATATCTAAAATAGTTATCTGAATGATTCTTGTTTCCCTGTGTATTGATGAAGGGAAAGGATATTTTAAATGAATAATATATGTTCTTCTTTAATAGAGAGCAAATGAAGAGAGCTGGCTACTCCATAGTCAAACAAATAAAATCTTATTTTGGAATTCATTTAAGCTGAAACATTGAATATAACTTATTCTGATCATTGCATCATTAAGGGAAGACAGTGACTTCAAAAGATTTAGAGGGGTAATCAGAAGGATCGATGTGTGCCTTGCATCTCTATAATCCAAAACTTCTAAACTACCCATAAAAATACACCCATCATTAATTGGAAATGAAAGAGCCTACACATAAAGTGGTTGCCTAAAGGGAAAATAGCAATCACCGGGGAAGGAGAGAGGAGGCAGGGAGGAATAGAATGAAAAACTGAAAACAAAGTGCAACTAACTCTATTACCACTCAAGCCATGTAGGACTTGGAAGGCACAGAAGAAAAAAAAAAGCAGCTAAATCAAACACTTAGCTGGAAAGGAGAAACAGAAAGCAAACAAAAAAGAATCCAATTACTCTATGTTTGTTTTTGTAAATGGTTTTTCTGTAAGAGGAAAAAAGGAAACTATTTTGACTTGTTTTCCTCTGTACTATACTGCTGAGAGCAGTCAGTACCTTATGAGTAATTCCAAGTGACTGCTGATACTTCTGTTAATGCTAATTAACCTCCTGCTACAAATATCAACAAACCCACATCTGAGCATTGTCTGTGCATCATTTCAGTCTTTTGTTTTTGATTCGAATTGCTATACTCACCATTGGTCTCTACTTATTAGCCAGAATCACATCAGCAGTTGAAAAACAAAATGACAACCAGGGTCCTATTGTCTTACTTCCTAGACAGAAAAGAAACAAAGGCTTACAATGTTTCTAAGAAGTCAAAAAAAAATTTCTATAAAGAAGACAGATGGGAGATTCACTGTTAGCATTAGGTATTTGAAATTTTGGGGAGGAATATTTGGATTTAATACCTAGCACCTTAGCTGGTTTCAGGATTATCAAGGACATTAGAAATTGACACATCAGCATTACTTCGAATGCAGTGTATATACTTTTCATATAGAAGGTGAGGACTTTCTCAGACTGTAAAAATTTTGCATAAATTCTTTTTGATAGTTTGTGCTATTTAGATTAATCTGATTTGTACAGATGTATTCAAAGCTGTCTTTCCTTAACTACTCTCCAAGGTTGAAACAAAGTTAGTCCTAACCAAGCAGCTGCAATAGTCACTAAAAGCCAAAGATACTTAGAAGGAATCATCCTGACATTTGAACAAACAGTGCTACCTGATTTTGAGTTTCCTCAGTTATATTTCCTTTTGTATGTTCCTTTTCTTCTCCTTTAGATTTCAAACTCTTCTTTCTGCATATAAATGTCAGCTCAGGAACCTAGGACTCATCCACAGAGAGCAAATGAAAAACAGTTTCTACTGGGGAAAAGTACTTAGGAGTTCTGAGTTTAAATTCACATTTGACACCAATATACAGGAGTATATATTCTTTTGAATCGGCCCCCTACTTATGATAGTTTTTATGTTGGTTGAAATTTTCATGTAGAACATGAAGCTTCTCTCCAAAATAGTTGTGTAACATAAACTGTGTCATTCTTTTGAAAAAATCATTCTCATTAGTGAGACCAAGTACCAGTATTATCCCTAGCTATATATTACGTAAAACACGATGCTTTTACAAATTGAAGAAAACATATTGTCTTCTGTTTCACAATACAGAAGGAAATATTGTGTTTGACACTAATTGTGTTTGGAGATAATATGTGACTTCTTTCCTGGACAATTTCACACACACATTGTTTAAAAGACTAGAGATCATATAAATGTCATATCTCATAACTATGAGAAAAGGAGCTAGACCAGCATCCTTATTTGACCATTTGATTGTTTACCATTCGCAGCAGCCATAGTTTGTGTTGACTTTTTTTCATCCATCTTTAACTCACAAGTGCAATTATATATAGATAATATGTTGCATATATAGAAACTATAAAGCAAAGCCATGCAAATTATATGGTATACTATAGTGTATTATACACACAGATGTGTATATGTTTGTGTTTGTAAAGCCATTGCTGTTCAAAGGGAATTTAGGGCAAACGAGAAATATATGTACTTAACAAAGAAGCAGAGTCCAAGTCAAATGGGATTTGGGGGAACGGTATTTTATAGCTCTTTTCTATTTCAAAATTCTAGAGCACTAATTTGAGTTATGAAATGGGAATATAATATAACTATATATGCTATATCAACATTTTAAAATTATTTTAAAGAATACACCATCATTAAAATATATTTTTAAAAAATTTAAGACTGACAGCCCAAGAGAAGGACCAAATGGAGGGCGGGAACCACAGATCCTGCAGGAAAAAAAAAAAAAACAGGTTCCAAAAAGAGCTGAGATCACCGGGAAGTCCCAGATGGGGTAGGTACCACATCCCGCCTCCCCCAGATGGAACCCCGGTGACCAGAAGCCTCTACAAGCACAGCTCGAGTATGCAGGAACTAGGACTTTTTCTCAAAACCGCACGGCCGCTTATGCGGCCGCGCGACATCTCTCTATATACAAAGTGATCAATGGGAAGTAAACCACCCAACCTTTCTCCCTGAAAATCAGAGTTGAAGTTTGGAGCACGGCCATAGCCCCAGAAACACAAGGACTTAGTGCAGAACCCAGCAGCTTGGAGCAGAAAAGTGAAAGGACTATGCGTTAATCCAGGCCATCATGTCTGCCCGGAGGGGAAAGGGTGTTGCCCCATTCGCCCTCTCTTCTCTGGAAAGAAGGATGGCGGCCGCATGGGAGCCTTGTGGACAGCAGGTATGAGCCGGGGGTGTGGGGGCGACTAAAACCTCATGGGAAGGGGAGCGTTCCGATCCATCCTTCACGCCCTACCGAGGTCACCAGTTGTCTCCCATGAGCAGCTCCCCAGCACGGCTACAGCCCCAGAAGCACAAGGACTTAATGCTGAACCCAGCAGCTTGGAGCAGAAAAGTGAATGGACTATGCTTTAATCCAGGCCATCATGTCTGCCCAGAGGGGAAAGGGTATTGTCCCATTCGCCCTCTCTTCTCTGGAAAGAAAAATGGCGGCCGCATGGGAGCCTTGTCGACAGCAGGTATGAGCTGGGGGTGTGGGGGCGACTAAAACCTCATGGGAAGGGGGGCGTTCCGGTCCGTCCTTCACGCCCTACCGAGGCCACCAGTTGCCCCCCACGAGCGGCACTCCAGCACAGCCACGGCCCCAGAAGCACAAGGTCTTAATGCAGAACCCAGCAGCTTGGAGCAGAAAAGTGAACGGACTATGCATTAATCCAGTTCATCAAGTCTGCCGGAGGGGAAAGGGTGTTGCTCCCTTCTGCCCTCCTCCCTCTGGAAAGAAAGATGGCGGCCACATGGGAGCCTTGTGGACAGCAGGTATGAGCCGGGGGTGTGGGGGCGATTAAAACCTCATGGGAAGGGGGGTGTTCCGGTCCGTCCTTCACGCCCTACCGAGGTCACCAGTTGCCCCCCGCGAGCGGCTCTCCAGCACAGCCACGGCCCCAGAAGCACAAGGTCTTAATGCAGAACCCGGCAGCTTGGAGCAGAAAAGTGAAAGGACTATGCGTTAATCCAGGCCATCATGTTTGTCCTGGAGGGGAAAGGGTGTTACCCCATTCGCCCTCTCCTCTCTGGAAAGAAAGATGGCGGCCACATGGGAGCCTTGTGGACAGCAAGTATGAGCCGGGGATGTGGGGGCGACTAAAACCTCATGGGAAGGGGGGCGTTTCGGTCCGCCCTTCACGCCCTACCGAGGCCACCAGTTGCCCCCCACGAGCGGCTCTCCAGCACGGCCACTACTCCAGAACACAGAAACTAATTTCTTAACTATCTGACTTTCAGTAGAAATACTTCCAGGTCAATAGGTAAAATAGCAGAAATCCAAAACCAACATTTAATTCTTGAACCCAGCTGTAGAAAGCAAATCACTTCACAATGCTTTTTCAGCATGTCTGATTTGGGGGGGGGGGTAAACTCTAAATAATAGTGGTGAATCTTTTATTGAAACAGTGAATCTAATCAAAGCAGATAGAGTGTTAACTAGAATTCATCTGCCTCACAGGGACTGGGAGGGGTGGGGGTGGGGTTTTATTGGGGTTCTTCATGGTAAAAAATAAATATTGGTAAGGGGAAATGTGTTTGATATTTGCATGACTGAGACCTAAACCTGAAAGCTTTGTAACCTTTCCCACAGTGATTCAATAAATAAATAAATAAATAAATAACAACAAAATAAATAAATAAATAAAAATTAAAATAAAAAAAATAAAAAATTTAAGACTACATGCATTACATTTAGTCAGAATTAGACTTTTTTTTACTGACAGGTGCCTACCAAAAAGTAGATCTTTTAATAAATTGGCAAGATTCTTTTCCAGGTTTTAGCTAACAAAGCCCTAAGACCTAAAACGCATGGTTTATTTCATGGATTTCTTTCCTTTTCTACGTGATAAAGTTAAATTGTGACTCCTGAAAGTCGTTGAAAACCAAAGTTAGAATTCTTAATATGGAGGACTGGAAAAAGCCTGGAGATGTACTTTTCCCTCCCATGGTTATGTTTTTCTAGAGTCCCTGGCAGTTTGATGCTAATTATTTGAGGGTTATTTGTTTTCCTGTGCCTATAAATAGCAGATCTTTACAGGGAGTAGATTTTCAACAATTAAAGACTAGACTTTTGAAAGCTCAAACATTGCATGGCTATTTGTATTTCCACCTTCCTCAGTGGGATGAACATCAGAGGGTGTAATTATGAATTTCAGCTCTACTAGGCATTTTTTATCCCTGGAGTAAATTCCTCCACCCAACTAAAGTGACCATCACTTTACTTTTTTGAAACATTAAGATGACCTTCTTCTGATTGATATAAGGACCAAATATGTGAGTAATGATAAAAGAGGAAAAAGTCTGTAATATGTTTATTTATCACACAACAGACTTGGCTGTTGATAATGTCCTTCTTTATATCTCCACATTTTCACTGATTTTCAGACACTGAGGATTCTGTAGAAAGATAGGTACAAAATGAAGGAAGCTGGTGTGTATGTTTTCTACTCAGGTTTTAATATACAAATGCAATACTCTGCTCTGGAAACTGGGCAAATTCTGAATTAAAATAATTCTCTCTAAAATCATATTATAAGTTTCAGATCAGCTGTTGATATGATCATTACTTGAAGCATCATGTTAGAGCAGAAGTTATGCTACATTTATAGATTGATCAGATTATACTGATACTTTTCTGCTTATTCCATACAAAACACATTTTTTCTTTTGCTTTTAGTTGTTGTGAGGACCAATACTTGGCATGGGGGAACCAGGGGAAGGAATCAAAAAGAGGGCCTCATACTTGTAAAGCTTTAAGCAGCATAGATGGCCCTCCATATCAGTTTTTAAGATAAAGCCCAGGTAGAGATTTTGTAGTGAAAAACATAAATCTCTATGTCTATATATTTGGAGTATTGATATATATCAAATTGCCTGGGATCTGTAGCACTGTAGCACTGTCCTCCCATTATTCATCAATTTGCTCGAGCGGGCACCAGTAACATCTCACAACAAATTGTGAGACTTGTTGTTACTGTTTTTAGCATATTGAATATGTCACGGGTAGCTTGCCAGGCTTTACAGTGCGGGTGAGATAAACGGTAGTTTGCCGTGCTCTCCAAGAAGGGCAGACAAATAGAACCTGGGTTGGCCGCGTGCAAGGCAAATGCCCTACATGCTGTGGTATTGCTCCAGCACATAAACATAAATCTCTATGTCTATATATTTTGGAGTATTGATATATATTAAATTGCCTGGGATCTAAACTTAATCAGTATTGATTTTAATATTTCATATCCAGAAAAAATAGTCAAAACATGTTAAAATATAGTGAAAGTAATGGTCTTATTAGTATCTCTGACCTTATTTAAAGGAATTTCTGCACATTATTTAAAGGTAGAGCAATTTTCTGTTCACAAGCATTTTTTAGTAAATAAATCATAATAAAATTCAGTTTATGATTAGAAGCTAAAACAAAAACTAGGACTAAATAGGACTATTAAATTGTTTCCTCCTTCCATTAATGCACTAGATTTAAAATCATTGGTGTCTTAAAACTTCTACATAAAATTGTTACTATTAGTTTAGAAAGTTTACTCTCTTTAAGTTAGACAACATAAATTTGTGATGGAAAAACTTTGAACTGGAAATTTCAATCTCCCTTAAGCAACTCTCAATTGCTCACATCAAGCACAATAAATTGACAACATGTAACTTCATTTCTTAAAGAATTCCGGCTGTTCATCCACAGCAATGGTTTTCAATGAGTCAGTACATTCTACAATGTACTGTGAATTACTGTAAAACAGTGAATTACTGAGTTCAACATTTCTAGAATCATGGAAAGCAGAGGATCCCAGACATATTTGGCTCACTATCTCATTTTCTAGAAAAATAAAATATTTCTCAGTGCCCAGCCAATTACATCCCAGGCTATTACTGCAAACTACCTGGGGTTATTCCAATGGTTCCCAGGGATGGTATCATGCACTTTGGGAAACAGTGGTATAAAGTTTCCAATTTCATGCCTGTTTAATTAGTTTTCATTGTGATATGCCTAATGAACATCTGAATTGGATCAATTTTTTCTTCCCAACAGAACCTATAAATGAGAGCAAATGACAGTAAATATGAAATTCAAAGAATAAATATAGACCACTTATCATGGGCCTATATTTATTCTTTGAATAATATAGGGGGTAAACTCACAAATTTAGATTGTGAACTCACAAATTTAGATTGCAATTTCAAATTCACTTTCAATAATTCAAGGATCAGTAATTGAGGTTTCCTTGAGAATATTATAGTGAAGTAGATAGTTTTAGATAAGAACTTTTTATTGGGAGACTCAGATGAAATAAAAATAAAATAAAAATAAAATACAACGAAATTCACAGATTTAAAAGTTGAGCTCTACAAAGCAGTTGGTTTTGTTTGTAATCTGCCACAGGCAACATTTTCTTCTTATATAACCTATCTATGAACCACTTAAATCTATAAAAGATGCATGTAAGAAACAATTAATTCTGTTAAATGAAAGAATATTTTTAAATAATTTTTTCTACCTTATTCACCCATTATGGCATAGCACAAATTGAAAAATAAGGAAGCTACTCATTTCCAGATATCAGTCTTTTGTTTTCTCCTTCTAAAATCAGAAAACTAAGTGCAGAGTTTCTTTATTCTTCTGCTTCTCTCTATATTCTTCAAAAATACAGCTCATACTATTTTCCACGATTGAAGGAATTAGGAAGATGGTTGTTTAAAAATCTTAGGAATGAAACAAAAAATATTCAAAGTTCCTGTGTATTTGATCTTTGTTCATATAAGTATAATCTAAAAGTTTCAGCAATGAACTTTATATATTGTGTAATATCTTTGGTAAGATCTAAAAATCCATGTTTAAAAAGAACCTAAATTATTTTCTGAAAGTGAAGTTGTTTGACGTTCTGATCAAGAGAATAAAAGCTAACTAGTTGGAAGGAAATGATGTGTTCTAAAAGTAAGATGTACATAAGCCTAAGAAGAAATGTCCACGTATAATCTTGAAAACAGCAATTTCAGTATGACAGATAAAATGTTGTGTCCCAGGGAATTTGAAACCTGAAAGATTTAACAAGAATTCTGTTCCAGGGATACAGCGGGTAGAGCACTTGCCTTGCATCTGGCATACTGGGATTCCATTCCCAACACCCCATATGGTCCCCCAAACATACCAAGAGTGATCTTTGAGCATAGAACTGGAAGTAAGCCTTGAACACTGCAGGTATGTGCCCCCCGTCAAATTAAAGAAAAATGGCCCAAGTCAGGCAGGAAAATTTAAATTAATTTTTAGAGTTAATATTTAAAGTATTAGTGAGTGAGTTATATGAAAGACATTTTGGAAAGATACTTGCCAATGTTTTAGGGCACTGTAGCACTGTCCTCCCATTGTTCATGGATTTGCTTGAGCGGGCCCAGTAATATCTCCAGTGTGAGACTTTTTGTTATTGTGTTTGGCATATCCGTGCAGGCGAGATACTTTTGGTAGCTTGCTGGGTTCTCCGAGAGGGGCAGAGGAATCAAACGCTGGTTGGCTAGGTGGGCCTCGTGCAAGGCTACATCAGATGCCCTACAGGCTGTGCTATTGCTCCAGCCCTTTTTAGGGCAATAGAACAAACTTTACTTTTTGGTTTGAACAACATAGTAATTCACACAAAAAATTCAAGTCTGAAACAATAGTTTTCCAATCGATTTTTAAATATAGCTACTACAGTATACAAAGTATTGATATTAAAACTATAACTGCTCTATAACACCCCCATTATCAGAATGCCCATATCTCTGTACCACATTTTTAATGTCCTTTTTCTGTCTTGGAAACTTGTTATTTTTATAAGGTCCTCTTCATTTTGAGACTAAGAAGGAAGAAATATGTGTTCAGAAGCAGTAGCAGAAAGTTTCTTTATAATAATGAGAGTATACTTTCTATGCGTTTTAATATTCCTTCCTCCCTTCCTTACTTCATCCCTTCCCTTCTCTCTTTCTCTCTTTTGTTTTTTTTTCATTTTGTTATTTCTTGCCTTTCCCCATCATAGAATAATTTCAATTTTGTATTATAGTGGAGAGGAAGTTGTAGAGGGGACTTAAGACAGTAGTGGAGGGAAATGGACAATCTGATGGGGGGTGTGGTATTGAAACATTATCTATAAGATATCATTAGCCATATTGTAAGTCATGGAGACTGTAAAGCAATGATATTGTAAATCACTTTTAAAATCAAAATTTGAATTTCACCAGGGTTGGGGAGATGATGCACTCCACGATGCTCAGGGTGTACTTCTAGCTCTGCACTCAGGAATCATTCTTAGAAGTCCTGGGGTACTTTATGGGGTACTAATCATCAAACTTGAGTCTGCCAGTGCAAGGGCAGTACCTTACCTGCTATACTATCTCTCCAGCCCCAGCATTTAAGAAAAAAATTATTATAGTTGAGGTAACATGTTTATAGTAGTGGTAATGTACAGTTACAACAAATTATCATTATAATGGTGCTTATGAACCCCCACCCACAATAATATTTAGTAAGATAGCACTGTAGCACTGTAGCATTGTCTTCCCATCATTCATTGATTTGCTGGAGCTGGCACCAGTAACATATCCATTGTGAGACTAGTTTTTTTACTGTTTTTGGCATATCAAATATGCCATGGGGAGCTTGCCAGGCTCTGCCATGCTGGAGGGATACTCTTGGTAGCTTGCCAGGCTCTCAGAGAGGGGCAGAAGAATCAAATCCTGGTCAGCTGCATGCAAGGCAAACACCCTACCCACTGTGCTATCGCTCCAGCCCCATATCATTTTTTTTCCTGCTTAAAGTCTAAGTTATTCAGAGTTATAGAGATAGAGAATGTGTCAATTGTTACCATTGTCCTTTCTATTTAGAGACACTCAACAATGCACAGGGATTATTCTTGACTTTGTTATCAGGGATTACTCTAGGCAGGGCTTGGGGCACTATATCTGCTTCTGGGTAATGAACCTAGATAGGCCATGTGCAAGACTATATCAGCAGTGATGGAGTTTTCCATAAAATAACACATTGTTCTATCATAATACAGTTTGATATTTAGTTTCCTTTTTTTTTAATAGTTAACTACACACTTTTTTTTACCTGCCATAACCCTGAGGAGGCATTTCTGCATTGAAAACTATTTCTTTCCATTAAAATCCATGCAGTTCATATGGCTTTCACTCATTGCTTTATTTTCTTTTATTCTCCAATATATAATATTCATGAGTAGTTGCCAAGCAACCATGGCTATTGTGTAGTTCATACTGGGCATTTGTTGTCGTTACTAATTGTAGTGTGTGTGTGTGTGTGTGTGTGTGTGTGTGTGTGTGTGTTAATAAAAATATATTTCTGGATAAGAGTGTGACTTTTAGATTAAACAAGGATTAGTAGAGACATAAGAAATCTTTACTAAGCCAAATGTTTCTGACATTATGTAATTTAGAAGCATTTTTAATTCTGATACCTTATGGGTAAAATTCCCAAGGAAATTGATTTTTTATGAAATTTAGAAAAATGCTTTTATATCTATATTCAGCATAAAGGGTATGCATTTTCATGTTTTTATGAGCTAGGTGTATGAAGGAATTTTAAGGATAGTGAAAATATAAGAAGGCATTGCAAGAAATTACTCTCAAGATCGTAACTATAAAGATAAGGGTCTTTAGGTTCTCTCATATGAGATACTTACCTTGTTTCAAGGTCACTCACTAACTCTTCAGTAGTCATCTTCATTATAAGTTTAGGCTGAAAATGCTGTACTGTGTAAACGTATTGGTACGAACAGAGTAAGACAGAAGTCATTGCTCTATGTCTTATTCTAAAAATAATAACAAAGATCTTTTGGGAAGAAACCTGCTATGTACCGTGGCTTTCTAGTTTCTGAGGTCAGTCTTTGGAATGGCATTCCGCAAAATCATGGACTGCATGAAGTGCTGGGAAGCAAACCCAAGTTGGCAGCGTGCAGGCGTCTTACCCACTGTGCTACCTCTCTAGGCTCCAACAACTCTTATGTGGTCCCATAACTTAAGTTTATCCTTCCATGGTTTACTTTGGAATAACATATTGGTTTTAAGCAAACTGCTAACCTCAAATACTAGATTTAAAAACATTTAAAAAGTATTGCCTAGAAGAAATCTGTTTGAACTCAGAGGCATACCATTATTTTCAATGAACAGATAGTATAGGGAAACAGGTGATTTGTTTTATTGGGCACAGGAAAAGATTCTTTGTCTCCTTGGGATTTTCTCAGTGTGGTCAAGCCATGAAATTATTAAGAGAGTTAATTAAGAGAAAAACACTATCTAAAGAACATAGATATGGAAAATCTGTATAGATGTAAATTCCAATGTATGTCTAAAGTAAATGATGGGGCACAATGTAGGTATTTGTCTTGAGCTAAAGAATGAGTTAGGGGGCATGGGGCCTTAAGAATAGAGGAGAGAACTCATAGAATGATAGGACCCAATGCTCTGCAGTAACATGACTGCACTGCCATACAGAAAGGCTTTTTCAGTAGAAAGATATTTTTCCTGGAGACAATCCTAAATGTGGCAATTTTCTCCTGAGTATGCAGAGCTTTGATTTACCTAGCTTGAAGTAAAACACATGCCAAAGTAGCATACCTTGTTTCTGAAGTTAGTTATAATATTAAAACATATTTATTATTTTAAATATATTTTACATAACAACATCCCCTGAGATTTTTCTGTATGTGAGACATTGCAAATTGAAAAATCTACTGTTGCTTTGTCATTTTGTATTTTTACTATCACGGTTATCATGATAATGAGCCCAAATTGAAAAAATATATTGTACTAAAAAATAATGTGGTTAAATATTTAAATTTTGTATACTTAATTATCTATCTGCTCCAAATATCATACATATATTTTGTCACTATCACAAAACCTGGGAGCAGAGATATAGTACAGATAGGTAAGACTTGCATTTTGTCAATACCAGTTAAATCACTGGTGCCACATATGCTCCTCCAAGCACTGTCAGGAGTCACCCCTGAATACAGAGCCAGGAGCAATTCCTTAGAACCGCTATGTGTGGTCTCAAAACCAAAATGAATCAATTAATAAATAAAGTTGATCATCAAAACAATGGCACAGCAATGCAAGTATTTAATTATTTTCATAGACATGTTTCTTATTTGAAATATGAAAGTTTCAAATAGCTTTTACCTATGAACTGATAGATGAACATAGAGTTTAATGTCAACAGAAATTGCAATAATAAGTAAAGTAAGTAAAGGCCCTCCCGTTGATCGTTGATTTGCTCGAGCGGGCCCAGTAATTCTCCATTGGAGACTTTGTTGTTACTGTGTCTGGCATATCGAATACTCTCGGTAGCTTGCCGGGCTCTCCAAGAGGGGCAGAGGAATCGAACTCGGGTTGGCCATGTTGGCTGCGTGCAAGGCAGACGCCCTACCTGCTGTGCTATCGCTCCAGCCCTACAATAATAATGTTTTTCAAAATAAATAAGCAATCCTCCTAACATTTTAAAGTAATTGAAATAAACAAAGAAGTTATGATGTTACAGTGACATTTAACTTTACTGCTATCAATGCTCATGGTAGATCATTACATTTAGATGTTCTAAATGAGAGTCTAGAATAGAAATTGGGAGATTAAAACAAATAAAATATTTTGTAGGAGCTCTTAGTATAGTGTCAATTATTAAACAAATATTAGTTCTTATTTCTATTTTTCTACACCCAATTCCTTATTTTGAATACTGGGATTTTACATTAATTCATTACTTGATTAATTCCATTGTGTCTCTTATCAAAATTATAATTTAGATAAAATTATGTAAGTAACAGAGAAATGGAAAACTGTGTGTTACTTCAAATATGTATTAGGCAAAAGACTCATTTTTTGAAAAGTCTCTTTCCTAAGAGTAGGATGAAAGGTGCCTTTGAAAAGAGAAATTTACATGTAAACCTCCCCATTAAGAGCATCTGTCCCTGGGAGATCTAATCTCATCCTTTTCAATGAAGAAATTGGAAATGAAATGTTCATTCCTTTGCTTACTGAATACTCTGAAAATCTCCCTAATTTATTTCATTCCAAATACCTTGTCTTTACTAAACTATTTGATGATGCCCTTCTAAAAACAATGTGGTTATTTACTCAGCTTTGCTGAGGACCTCTGGTATACACATGAAATATACATTATTAATATACTTCTTTACTTATTCTCTTATCAATCCCTTTCTGCTTATTTGATTATTTGTTCAGACTGTGATGAATCACATGATCATTTTCTTGGCATATATCCTAACAGTAATGCATACAAAATATATTCAAGGGAAAACACAAATACTAATTTTGACAGTGGGTCTAGTTTTCTAATTAAATACAAGTAGTTTATGATACAGCATATCATAGCATCATACAAATGTTTGATAGTTATTTCTCAGTTGCCCCAATATGCCAAATACCAGTAACAATGATGGGTCTCATTCTCCTAACCCTGAAATAGCCTTGAATATGGCACTTTAAAATCTCATGGCTAGGACAAATGAGACGTTACTGGTGCCTGCTCGAGGCGATCGACCATGACCTCAGTTGCCTATCATTATAAAATCTGACATGCTTCTACCTCATATGTGCTTTAAAAATGTATTTTAGGTACTGGATAGATAGTATATCAGTTAAGGCACTTGACTTGTAACCAGCTAACTGGGGTTTGATTCCCCCGATATCCCATGTTGTCCCCTGAAATACCAGGAATAACCCCTGAGAATTGCTGGGTATGGCCGAACAAACAAACACATATATGAGTATATATATATACATATACATATATGTGTGAGTATGTGTGTATGCACATATATGCATACATATATATGTATATAGACACACACTTATATATTTCAATTTCAGCTTAATGGGATTTTTATAGAGAAATCAAGATACTTATTTTCAATTAAAATTTTCCTTTTTTGGGGCACATAATATGGTAGCTTAAAAATAATAAGTAGGGTGTTGGATCCTATTTTTTTTTGCTACATTGCAAACGCATGACACTGAATTATTCAGGCTCTTATTCCCATTTGTATTACTGTACTCATGGGTAAGAAATTTTTAGTGCTTTACCAGTTTAAATCACAATTTTATTTTTCTTGTATATAAGATTCAAGGATGGCTATAATTTAACTATTTGAGCTCCCTAAAATTTATTAATAAGAGCAAAATCAACAAGCCAATACCTCAAAATTGACACATTATGATCGTCCAATAACTACATTAATCACGATCATGATCACGACCACCCTGTTGTTCATCGATTGCCTCGAGCAGTTGCCAGTAACGTCTTCTTCGTCCTAGCCCTGAGATTTTTTTTTTAAAGTGCCATATTCAAAGCTTTTTCAGGGTTAGGAGAATGAGACCCATCATTGTTACTGGTATTTGGCATATTGGGTATACCACGGGGAGTTTGCCAGACTCTGCCGTGTGGGCAGGTTACATTTGGTAGCCTGCCAGTTTGTCCAAAGTAGGAATGAGATGATAATAGTCAGCTAGCTAACTACATTAATAAATAATAAAAATGATATTTTCTCAGACATACTATATCTATGTTGCTTATTGAACAGCCAGAAGCAAAGCAATTTTTATTTACAAGTTCACCAAGTCATTCACCATTTACTATAAGTAAGCATCCACTTTGTTCTAGGAATATATTTTTTTTAAGAAAACAGCTTGATAGAAAAAGTCACTGTCACTGTCCTCCCATTGTTCATCAATTTGCTCGAGCAAGCCCAGTAACATCTCCATTGTGACTATTGTTACTGTGTTTGGCATAGTGAATACGTCATGGGTAGCTTGCCAGGCTTTGCCATGAGGGCTAGATACTCTCGGTAGCTTGCCGGGCTCTCCGAGAGGGGTGGAGGAATCGAACTTGAGTCGGCCACATTGGATGTTTGCAAGGCAAATGCCCTACCCGCAGTGCATATAGATTTAAAAAGATAGGAACAAACAACATAAAGGTACTTTGGCACATTGTGTATGTTGAATAATAACTAAGTTATTCAGTGTTAAATATTAATTATCACACATATAAATTAGTTTCTATCTGGATTAAAAACACATTTTCTATTACCAGATTTTTATAGTTGTGATGAAACTTTAAATGCTGGTCTTTTAGCTTCTTTTCTCTTACAACTAGGCAGCTAAAATGATCATACAGAAGAATGAAGATTTTAAAGATTATCATCTTTAATGTTTTTTCCAGTAATTTCTCAATGTTGACCTAAATCAGCAGGCTTTATTCACAAAATTCTTACTGATTCAATGCCATTTATATCGTATCTCAGCATGTTACCAATATCTATTGACTTTTCTTACTTAGATCTCATCTTAACAATTTGCAATTTATTTTAAAAATGGTATTGTTGCCTCCTAGAATGCTATGGTTGATTACTTTTCCTCAATCCTTTTAGAAAATTAGTCCCATTCTGATACTTTACTCTTCTTTGAGTGTTAAATAGGAGATTATTAGCTCTAAGATTGTATAGTCAATGTCTTAGCTTTGTCATAAACTCTCAAAAACCTCAGAGAAGGCTTAACAGGCATTTATTGATTTAGAAACTGTGCTGTGTATTCTCAGAAAAATATAAGAAATGCTTCTAAACACTGATGGTCCCTTACAGAAATTTATAATCAGAAAATGTTTAAAATTACATAAAGATTCATGTTTTAAGAAAGCAAGGATGAAAACATCCAGTGATGTATCACTAGATAGGACCGTGATTGTTTTATTTCTCTTGTTTATTAGTGTCCAAGGTTATATTTTCTAATAGTCTTTCTACACTCTGTATTAGATGTAGTGAAAATTATATTTCATAAACCTGCTTCCACTTGGGTCTTTTTGTATCCTGGAATGTTATTAATGGGACACAGTGAAATGCAAGACAGCTAAGATGGGTGTTAAAGATTCTGAGCAGAAGACCTTATGTTATTTTACTGGTCAGTCACATAGCTAAATCATATGCTGGTGGAACACAAGGGAATAATAATATTCCTTTAAGATAACTTGCATAAGTTAAAAAACCATGGATAAAATAGCAAAACAACAAATAATTGGGAAAAATGGACTAAGTATCATCAACACGCTGATAACTATGTCTTGTTTGCTGCTCAGATTATATATATTTGATTCCAAAGAATCTATGTGCTTGTTTTTAATTAAAAAATATCCTATGACCGGGAACATAAGCTTAAGTATCTGGACATGTCCCTGATATGCTTGAGATCACTTATTCAATCTCTGCTACTGTACGACCTCAGCCCAAGATTTTAGGGGTGTCTCTGGTGCTCCTGAGTACAGTTGGTGCATTCTCTAGTATTCTGAGTGCTTCCATGACCAAGCAGCACCATAATGCCAGATTCAAGCATAAATCATGCCCTCCTTGCCTTGTCAAATAACTCTGGAAATAGTCGCCTGTACCCAAGCATCTCTGGGGAAACCCTTGTTATACTATACACTAAATGAGACATGAAAGCAGTAATTTTGTTTCTACCTTAGCCCTAAGTAGGGAAAGAAATGAATACGAATTTTCAGGGCCAAAGATATTGTTCCATGAAGAACACATGCCATTTCATGTGTGAGACCCTAGTTTCTATCCCAGGTACTGTGAAAAGAAAGAATGAAGAGGAAAATTAAGGAAGAGTAAAGAGGAGGATAAAAAAACTTCCTTAGAGAGTTTGTAATTAGGTATCTATGCTAGCATAGATTTTTTACTTTAATTTGCACAACCAAGGCATCTCAGAAAATCTAAAACCAGTCAAATTTACTACACAAACCCTCTGATATTAACTCCTTAAGCACTTGCTGCAAACAATAACAAATTCTAGTTGGAAGGTTTCAGCATACTGCAAAGAACATTAGCATCATCTTGATTATTAATAGGAAATATGAGTTCAACAAAAGGAATTTAAGGCATATGGAGATAATAGTCTGTAAGAGAATTAACAAATATGAAATGATTTTTGAGAAAAATGTATAGAACCTCCTCCAAAAAGTTATTTATAGCTTGATTGCTTTTTCAGGTCAATGTTTTCTCTATCCTCTCACATTTTCCTAAATTTCTAAATATTTTTCAAAGGAATATTTTGCTCAAGAGGTAAACTGGAAATTTAATGCACAACTTTTATACTGACAAGGAGCACACATTGAACATGATGACGGATATAAAATCTGAAAATCTGACTATATAATAAATTAGATTATAAATTAGAGATTAATATATATGAACAATAAAATTAAAAGATCTAAATTATGTAGATTTATAATTTCAGAAGAGGATAAGTAGTAAGTAAATATTGGAAAAGTAATTGTGAAATGTTTAGCTAGGTAGAGAAAGTACTGTTAGAATTGAGTTTTGTGTTCCCCTCATGTTCATATATTTTGGAACTGGCAATGTGGTTCATATGGTAAAGAACACGCCCTGTGAGTTCAAAATGTAGGTGTGTGACATGTGCATTTGGTGGTCAAGAGCTGCCTCCCCACCCCTGCCACAGACAGCTAATGAGGGAGGGAATGGGAACCACCAAGTTGGTAGGTAATCAGTAATCGTTTATTCCAGTCTCAAGGTGTTATACAGAAAATCATGAAGGGTCCGTGGTAACAATTGCACATATCTGTGATTGCACAAAGAACAGATATCAAGCCCTTCCTTCAGGGGATGCTTCTTGTAGGACAAAATCTTATCCTACCAGAAGATCTGACAAAGGGTGAAATTCATGTGAGGATGTATTTCTCTTTACCTTAGTCCAAATTCATTTAAACAGTCATCTTATATTTACTTCTTAATATTTCTGGGCTGGAGTGATAGCACAGCGGTAGGGCATCTGCCTTACATGCAGCCAACACGGCCGACCCGAGTTCGATTCCTCCGCCCCTCTCGGAGAGCCCGGCAAGCTACCGAGAGTATTCGATATGCCAGGCACAGTAACAACAAAGTCTCCAATGGAGATGTTACTAGGCCCGCTTTAGCAAATTGATGATCAACGGGAGGGCCTTTACTTTACTTACTTAATATTTCTAGTCATTTTGTATGGACACAATAAGAGACATTAAGCTTAAAGGGTGGCTCTTCTGGGGAATCTGGCTGTGTATCCCAGACCATATTCTTCAGACCTGGTTAGTCTTTCCTAACCCCAACAGGGTTCTTAACCAATTACTTCTTTTTGGGCCATGACAGAGTTTGTCATGACTGTGCTCTAAACTTATATGTTCTATGGCATTTGGTCTGTCCCTTGTGATGACAGGGTAGCTTATGGCTTGCCCTGGATTCACCCAAGTCCCTCACCAGGACGCTTCTTTAGCGGTGTTAGGAACTAAGGGCAACTGAGGTTTACATAGAGTAAATATGATAGATGCCTAGAAGTAAATGTTACTCAGAGTCAATTAACTCCCAAGTTACAAAAGTATAGTATTAACAGTTAATCTGTCATCCTGTCTCTACACAAAAAGGCATTGCTCTAAAATATGCAAGGGAAGTAAAGGAAAAAGAAAACTGCTATTTCACTTGCATATACAAAATCCAGAGTCCTGAGGAAAATCAGACTTTACAAGTCACAAGGTCTGATTTGGGGATATAGTGATTTACAAATAGGGGAATGCAGAGCACAAAGGACAAGTTAAAGATAAACACAGAGGAATGTGAGTGCCTCAGGAGCACTGTGATCAGTCATTGTCACTGTCTTCCCATTGTTCATCAATTTGCTGGAGCGGGCCCTGTAATGTCTCCATTGTGACACTTGTTACTGTGTTTGGCATATTGAATACGTCACGGGTAGCTTGCCATGCTTTGCTGTGCGGGCAAGATACTCTCGGTAGCTTGCTGGGCTGTGATGGGTGTAAGTCAATATACTGAATCTCCCTGAGGCAGGGGAGAAAGGACAAACCAATGTTATCCAGCAACGCCTTATATGTTTGGACTATAGATTGTATTTCCACTACCTCTGTGCTATTAGAGGTAGCCACCCACTAGCATCAATACATGTAGACCTATAACAGTAATTTTAAGATTGTATATATTGAAGCACTAACTCCCTTGTGATTAAATTGAACATGGGTCTTTTAGGATGTAATTAGAGTTTCATTAGGTTTTAGGAGGGGGCTTTTCATGAAAAGATTAGTGGTTTTGTAAGAAGTGGCATGTAGCAAGTACTGCTCTTTTCACTTGTATACATAAAGAAAGGTGACACAAAGATAGTATGAGAGCCTGGGCATTTGTAGACCAAGGAGATTGACCTCACCAGGAACTCTTCAACCAGCCTTTTGATCTTGGATTTCCCATCCCAAAATTACAAAAGAATTTTTGATTGTTTAACTTCTCTTTTCTATTAGGCAGGACATACTGAGTAAAAAAGAAGAGGATAAATTAAATCACTTAGGAAATGAAATGTTTACTACTAACTGCAAACCATCAGAGAGTGTGTTGGTTAAATATTCAATATGTATAATAGAATTTCAGTTTAAGGGAAAAATAGATTTATGATTCTAAGCATATGCCAGATCATGAAGAACCTTGTCACCCATGTTGAAGACTGAATTGTATTCAAAAGACTGGTTTTTTAGTTGTAGTTGTGTGAGGTTCATACCAGGTGGTGCTGAGAGGCTACCAGGGCCACTCCCAGTGGTGCTGGATAGAAACATAGGGCTCTATGCAGGGAAGGGATTTGCTCTACAAATTTAGCCACATTTCTGTCCCCATAAAATATTTTCATATAATGATTTCAGCAAACCACACTGAGCTGAACTTTTAGGCAAAGATTAGAGAAGGCTTGAGTATGTTTGTAAATACATAAATTACAATGACAATCAATAGTCAAAGGACGTGGAATACTTATCCTAGTCCTAGCCTTTTGTTGGAATTTACTCCCATTTTGTTCTTCTGAAATGCACATTGGCTATTCCTTCAAGAAATAGTCCTTTACTTTTTTTTTCTTTCAAATGCTAACTTTGTGTTGTTTTGTGCTATATTGAAATAACAGTTCAGATTTTAGTATTTCTCTGCTTTTGAGCTTTGGATATATTTTAATATACTGAATGTAAATTATTTGACACAGTTTTAGCCTTTAATAATAAACCAATAAACAATTAAAAAAATCCATTACTAGTCTCGCCACCATAGTTTCCCAAATTTCTTAGATCTTTGATCTGGAAGCAAATCTGTTTGATTTCGTGTTAATGTTCACTTGCAGTTGTTATCTAGATTGGATATTAATTCTTAACATTATTTTTTCTGGGTTCCAGTTTCAACTAATAATCATCAAGTGTCAGCATAACAAGGTTACTTATATCTCTACTCCTCAGTTTTTCTACATATGCAAAATGAATAGTTTCAAGAAAGATAACTAGAAATTCCCTTATGTTGTCCTTCATATTTTATATTTGAAATCTCAAATCTATTATAAATGTTATTTTTCCCTATGAAAATTTCAAAAGCTCTTTTATTTTTAGACATGGAGCTATACCCCGTGGTATTCAGGGCTTGCTCAGAGATCTCTCCTGGTGAGACTCAAGATACTATATGCCTATATGCAGTGCTGGGAGTTGAACCTTGGGTTGACTATGCAAGAGTGCAAAGCAAGCATGTACAGGGAGTAATCTTTATACACTGTACTATTTCTCTGATCTTAGAAGCACTTCCTTCCTCCTTCCTTCCTTCCTTCCTTCCTTCCTTCCTTCCTTCCTTCCTTCCTTCCTTCCTTTTTTTTTTTTGTTTTGGGCAACACTGGACAAAACTCAGGGGTTACTCCTAGCAGTTTAGGAGGTACCATATGGGATGTTGGGGGATAGAACCTGGGGTTGGCTGTGCGCAAGGCAAACACCCTTTCCATTGCTAGCACTTTCCATACCACTATTTTTCACTTAATCACTTAATCACTTAACTTTCCGTTAGTCGTCGATTTGCTCGAGCGGGCGCCAGTAATGTCTCCATTTGTCCCTGTCGCCTGCTAGTGTAGCCTAGTGGCGTCTGTTCACTCTAGGAACACGAAGAGCCTCAAACTGATCATTCATGACCTTGATGAAGAAGTCTTACCATATGGTAGGTGGGCAGCCATGCAGTCTTTTGACATCTCGTGGAATCCAGTCGGTAACAGCTCTAGTCCAGCGGTCATCTTTAAATCTCATTACGTGACCAGTCCATCTGATTTTCGACACCTTGGCAAATGAGACAGCGTCCCTGATTCTTGATCGTCGACGGATGTCAGAACTCCGGATTCTTTCTCTCATTTGAGTGAAACGTGACATTCAAGCCTGCCTGTCCTTCGCCAACTACAAGACCAAGATGACTGCCCTCCGACGTCCTGATGGATCCATCACATCCTCCACAACGGCAATGGAGAAGATTATCCATGACTTTTACTCAAATCTCTTTGATAGCCATGTCCACTTGCCGACATACCAAATTCCACAGGATGGATATGTCGTTCCCAACGTTCTCCCTTCCGAAATCCGACACGCCATTTCGTCGGTAAAGAAACAAACAGCACCCGGCCCAGACAATGTCAGACCTGAACACCTGAAGAACCTGCTGTCAGTACTCATCAATACACTGGCTCGGCTCTTCACTCGCTACCTGTCTGAATGCAAGGTTCCGTCCCAATGGAAAACCAGCAGGACAGTACTACTGTTCAAGAAGGGAGACATCACGTTTCACTCATGTTTACCACTATTTTTAAAGAAATTTTATTATTATTTATTCATTTATATATTACTCTGTTTTTCATTTGCTTATATGTCTGATGGGCTGGAGCGATAGAACAATGGGTAGGGTGTTTGCCTTGCACACAGCCTACCTGGGTTGGATTCCTCCACCCCTCTCAGAGAGCCTGGCAAGCTACAGAGAGTATCACGTCTGCACGGCAAAGCCTGGCAAGCTCTCCATGAGGTATTAAATATGCCAAAATAGTAACAAGTCTCATGTTGGAGACATTACTGGCGCCCACTTGAGCAAATCAATGAATAATGGAAGGACACTGCTATAGTGCTATAGGTCTGATAAGTGAACTGAAATTAAACTTGAAACAGTGAAAAAACTGTTTTACTTCTTTGTATTATCAGTTCTAGCTCACATGTACTCATTTAAGAAATGTTTGCTAAATAAATATATAAAATCTAAATGAACTCAATTATCAAGCAGATCATGCAAAGTAAATGATTGTATTTAATTAGTAAACTTTACAACACTTTTGTTCCAGAAATATGAATAAAAAGCATTTTTAAAAATGAGAAATCTATAAAAGTACTTTAGTTTTTAACATTTTGTTTAATAATCCCTTTAGAAAAATGAAGATTATCAGTCATGCTGATAAAGTATGAATGTTACCAAAACAAGGAGATGAGAGAGACTAAGAATTCTTGTTGCTTGTTTATAAAGATGTGGTACAATTAGATTTGGTCTTTTCTTAGTTTAATTTAGTTTATCCCTTAAGAGAAATCCATTTACCATATTTAATTTAGTTGTAACTCAGTGTAGTAAATATTTTCTAAAAAATACATTTTAATGAGCTGAAGACAGGCACCAGACGTTTCTGAATTCTCTGTTGAAATACTTGGGTTTCACTGTATTAATAATACTCTAGATGTAGATTTCATGTCCTAAAGGTATTTCTATTTGAGAAAATAATTAAATGCATGTCAAAGTTTGAAGTTCACCCACTGTATTTAGACGGGATTTAGAAGTCTATTATAAATTTATATTTTTCAATGATATAAATAAAGTTAGCAATATATAAAAATAAAATTTTGAGTGGCTAGAGAGATTGTACAGCAAGTAGAATAAACATTTGTCTGTCCCAGGGTCAATTCAGGTATTATCCCCTACATCCTGTATGGCTCCCCAAACCCTGTCACATATGCAGAAATAAATCCTGAGCACTGCAAGTGTAATCCCCAAACCAAAATAAATAAATGACAAGTTTTTATAGTATCTAACAATGGAGGAAAGGACGAATGGTGGGGGAATAAGGGAGGATAGTGAATGAAGGAGACAAGATGGAATTAGAGGAAGGAAGGAATCCTACAATTACCTATGCTAGAATAAAATGAGAATGTAAATAGAGCTCTTAGGCAATTATTATTCAACCCAAGTCACAGTCTTTCACTTTTATTTTAAAGTTTCTCTAATTATATGTCTATATCACTTAGGACAATCACCACAATTTTAACCATAAATGCAATATTCAACTTTAGCAAACAGTCAGATATGAAAAATTCATTGCCCTAATATTTGATTGGATTCTAGTGGTGCAATCCTTTAAAAACATTTTATTTAATTCATATTTTTCTCTTATTATCAGGAATATATCAGATGTAAGTTGTAGAATTTCCCTAGAACTTGATCTGGGATGTATTATTTAGAAAGAGTAGCACAAAGCGAAATGAGTCAGAAAGAGAGGGATAGACATAGAAAGATTGCATTCATCTGGGGGATATAAAGTAACAAAATATGAGATTAATACCCAAGAATAGCTGAGATCAGTACCAGGAGGATTACTCCATAGCTTAGTGGCCAGCCGGGCATTCTAGAGGAAAGGCCAGCTCAGATAGAGAAGGGAGCACCAAATAAAGAGTGTTTGGAGGATCCTCCCAGGAGGGGAGATGCATGTCGAAAGTAGACTATGGACTGAACACGTTTGCCACTCAATGCCTCTTTTGCAGACCACAACACCCAAAAGGAGAGAGAGAACACAGGGGATTGCCCTGCCACAGAGGCGGGGGGGATGGGGGGATGGGGGTGAGGGGGATAGTATCCATGGTGGTGAAAAATGGGCACTGGTGGAGGGATGGGTATCTGATCATTGTATAATCAAAACCCAAGCACAAAAAATTGTAAATCTACAACTGTACCTTATGGTGTTTCACTAATAAAAAAAAAGAAAGAGTAGCACAGCCTACAACAGTGCTGAAGGATGTATGATATCAAACTTATGCTGTGATTCTAATCTTAAGGCATAGCCCTAAAGAATCGGAGTATTTTAGCCTTCAATGTTTTTTCCTAATTCTCATACCATTTTTATTGGCTTGAGATACCACATTTTCATGTTCCAGTGATTTCATCAATGAAGATATGGAAATTATGTATCATATTGTATATTTTTTCTATCATGATGCTTTTTTTATTTTTGAAAGGAGATCTTGGTTTGATAGATTTGAAGATCACAGTACAGAATCCTCAGCAGTTTTTATGATCATGCCTCAGAGGTGTTAAAAGAAGCAAAAACTTTATTTTGAGAAGGAACTTAGAAACCATGCCTGCAATTCTAAATCTTTAGGATTAATAAGCTTATATAGGTGAAGAAAGCATGTAGTTAAAAAATTCACTTATGTTACGATTTGACAGTCAAGACTCAGGGTTTAGATTTTTACATTTTTTTTTTAAAAAATAAACAAAAAGAATATAAAGCAGATTAGATTACAATTACAAATAAATGAAAAATAATGGAGATAATAGGGAAAATACTAATATTAGCACTGAAACACAAAATTGATGTATAAATGTTAAAATGATGAGTCAGATAGAATCTGAACTATTATACACAAAACAAAGACTCTTCAACTCTACACCTCCACCTTTTAAATTTTATTTTAGTTTTGTCTTTTGAACAATATCTGGAAGTACTCAGAGCTTACTCCTGGTTCTGTGCTCAGGGATAACACATAGAAGGGTTAGGGGAAGAAAGGAGATGCCAGGGATCAAACCTGGGTTACCCACAGGTGAGGCAAACACCTACCTGCTCTTCTATTGTTCCAATCCTCCAGTTTCACTTTCATGCGATTGACATATGAGTTTGAAAAGACACTCAGTCGATCGCAAAGGTAAATATCAATGTTTTTACTTTTGACAAAGCGGTATTAAAATAAGCCAGATAGCTAACTCTTTACTATCCACCAGATCACGATCACGATCATAACCATCCTGTTGTTCGTCCATTGCCTTGAGCAGGCCCCAGTAACGTCTCCTTCGTCCTAGCCCTGAGATTTTTTAAAAAGTGCCATATTCAAGGCTCTTTCAGGGTTAGGAGAATGAGACCCATCGTTGTTACTGGTATTTGGCATATTGGGTACACCACGGGGAGTTTGCCAGACTCTGCCATGTGGGCAGGTTATATTCGGTAGCTTGCCAATTTGTCCAAAGTAGGAATGAGATAATAAGATGTCGTGTGGCCGCGAATGCAGCCGCGCGCTTCCAGGAGCTGGGTTTTATAGTCTCTGAGTCTTGGCTGTTGATGGGATTACATGGCGCCAGAGGGCCAGTTGGTGGGTGTGACCTCTGCCTACTGGAATTTGGAGGATCTGGGTGGAGGATGCTTAGTCCTGATCCGAGCAGGCTTGGAGATCTCAGCCCCGGGACCCGTATGCCTTTGGAGAGGGTTTAGTTTCCCTCCCCGCCCTGACCAGGGCTCTGGCAGCTTAAGACTTCCAGAACCAGCCACCACCATGCTGAGACCACTCTCCACATGCATGAAGGTACTGGCAGAGGAACAAAGGCATATACCAGATCAGAAGAGTAATTTATATTTAAAGAGAAATTATATATAAAAATGATCAATAGACGAATTCTCATGTGACATATTAGAGATACTTTAAATGCTGGGTGATATTGATGTAGACAGGCAGAAAGGGAAGGCAGATAGGAAAGGGCCCTTCCCAAGGCAATGGCAGTAAATCTCCTGGGAAGTAATAGCCCTGACCTTATGGAGAACTAGTGCCTGTCTGTAACAGACCCGGAGGAGGCTAGACCAACCCCCTCCAATAGAAGCTCCTGTAGAAATAAAATTCAGGAAAGAAATTTCAAAGACCATCACCACTCCCAACCACCTTGGTAACCTCCCTAGCAATGGACTTTTTATGTAGGTACAACCCCCCCCCCCTTGGGGCAGGTTGGAGAAACCCTATAAAGGCCATCTTGAACAAAGGAAGCATGTGCATGTGCTGCTTCACCCATGTGGTCGAGCAAATGTGGTGCCTGAGCACGTGTAGCCTGCATCTCCCCTCTTGAGATGTGTACTTTCATGTTTTCATGTCTAATGCTGGGATGTGTGTAGGGACTCTCTCTACCCTTGGAGAAGCCCGGGTTCTCTATTGAGCAGGTTACACTCCACTCTCTCCCTCCTTCCCTTCAAAACTTCCAAATGAAATCTGTAATTTCACTGCTATTCTACTCCTGAAACTCCTTTCTGTGAGGCCAGACAAGAACCCAGTAACCCTGGGTCCTGGGTGGCAGAGGTGGATAGGGAGAAAGTGACCTTCTTTCTCCTCCCAGCTTCACATACGTCACCCATGGGGTCCATCAACATCAATATAAGGAGAATTACATCTGTATTGGAAGCTCACATACTAGAATTTGAACATTGGCTCTACTGCATAATTACTTTGTTTAAAAAATGACTGCATAATTACTTTGTTTAAAAAAAGCTTATTGGGGCTAAAATATCAAACTGAAAGTGTTCACTAACCCTAGCTAGTTTTTTCTTTCATACATTATTTAATATGTATTAATTAACTTTATTTTTTTCTCTTTTGTAGAAAATTGAACATATCAGGAGTTTCACAGTTATCTCTATATGTTAGGATACAAAACAGAAGTGTATCTATATGTTGTTTGGTATCTACAGGTCAACAGCCTGTCAATCATATAATAAAATATTTTTTAGCCTCTCTTTTTCCCCTAATCACCAAAATTATTTCTCTGTTAAAATTAGTTTGAAGTTGTAACATTCCATTTCAAACTTTATGACTTTGAGAAGTATATATACTGCTATTTCAAATTGTTGAAACCAAAAATATCTAGAAGTAGAGTCACTTGTGCAAGATAACAGATAACATCAGTATGAGAGAACAATTTACAGTTCACCTGAAAGTCAGCACTAAAGTTCATGATACAACTAGGGAAAGGCAGTCTGCATCTTAAGTCAGAGTGCAATATAAACTCAGAATAGGTAAAGGAGTTGGAGTGTAGAATTTTGCTTTAATAATACTGATTTGGCAGTGCAAGAGAGATAGAACAGGGGTCACAATGTACCCTGGTTTGATCCCTGCATATGGTCCCCTGAGCACCACCACAAATGATCCCTAAGCATGGAGTCAGGAGTAAGTCCTGAGCACAGCTTGGTGTGGCACAATACAAAAATTGTTGGGATCGGGAGTTCCCTAGCCCTGGGAGGCCCGGAGAGACCAGATAGACACAATTCCTGCAGGAGTAAAACCGGGGTTTATTTAGACCAGCATGCTGGGGCTCCGCAGCATACCCCAAAAATGGGCAGTGGCTGAGAGAGCCCTGAACTTCTTCAAAGGGGATCTTATATAGGCCTTCACTGGCCATTACAGCAAGGCCCGCACATTTCATAGCCAATAGATTTGTAACAACATATACTTTCTTAACCAATCCATTTAAAAGTACCTCACTCCTTAGCCTATAGATTCAAAGATCAGCATTTACATACATCAATTGTCAGCACAAGCAAGGTTATAGCCGGAATCATTAAGCCTTAGGTAATCTCCCTTGACCATCCACATTTTGAGTTACCCAAGTCTGCAGGGTACTTTAGTGAGAAAATACACTCCAGGAAAGGGCAATTTCCCCCAACCACCCGCATCCTGAGTTATCCTTTACCCAAATCTGCAGGGTGCTTTACTGAGACAATACATTTCAGGAACAGTAAATACACCTGAATCCTGTCACACTTGGTTTAGAAAGAAGTTATGCCCTGTTCACTTTCCAAGTCCCCTCTCCCCCAGGTGCAAAGCAGCCAAGCAGTTTTTCAGAAAGCAATGTTGCAAGTTAGCTGAAGTACACAAAAATTTGATGCCCTAATATGGATTCTTTCAAAATGACTTTTATAAATGGTGTCAGTTATGTACAAGGCACATTTCTTTGATATAACACTCAGTTTAAATTCCTACTGCATACCTTCTTATCAGTCTAATTTCCTAATGAAAATTCTGTATAGTAACTAAAAAAGCCATGAAATTTATGAATGCATTTTAGACAAAAGGTAATAGATTTAACGTCACTCAATCAAATCCTACATTACAATGCTACCATCTTTGTGAAATAGAATAATTTTGAATTTTTTATAGATAAGATATAACTAAAATTGATCATTAAACTTTTGTCAGAATATTATAAAGTGACTTGTGTATGATAATTGAAGGAGAATTCCTTAAATATTAAGGGGAAATGAAGATACAAGAATGTAGGATAAAGTTGATTTGTCCTTTCTGCTTTGCCACAGGGAGCTTAGGTTTATTTGGTTACTCCCATCACAATGCTCCCATTTCTCTGTGTTTACTTGTAATTTCTTTCTTTTTGCTCTGTTGACATGTAAATATTGTTTTTCTCTTCTCCTAAAGTCCTTTGCATAGTTAATTCAGACACAAGAAGACAATTAATGCTGTGCTTTTGTTACATGGGAGTTCATTGACTCCAGATAATATTATCTCCAGGGCATCTGTTCTCTGACCTAAGCCTCAGTTGCCCTTACTTCCTAGCACCCCCAAAACAGGGTCCTGATGTCACTGGATAGACCCAGGGCAAGCCGTGAGCTATGTGCTACACTGGCATAGAAATGGGCCTGGCCAAAGTGCCATAATGCTTAACTCTAAGTTAAAAGCATGATCATGAACAACTGCAGTCATGATCCCCCCCCCCAAAAATAACTAGATTTGGACCCAGGTAAGCTTAGGAATGATTATTCTGGCCTGAGTACTGTAGTCTGAGTCTATGGTGAGATGTTCCCAGGTGAGCCATCTTGCAAATTCAATATATCTCTTTCTGTGTCCATACAAAATAACTATTATTAAGAAGTAGAATTAAGATGTTAATTAAGTTATTGGACTAAGAAAAGGAGAAAAACTCCGTAAGTGGTATTTTGCACTTGAGCAAAGGAAGGGCTTTCTTATGTTGATTTTGCTTCCAGAAGGGGTGTGTTGACTGAGAGACCAGAGGAGACAGGAGTGAGGAGCAGTGTGAAACCAGAATGGGGAGTTTAGTGAGACTGGAACAGGAGCTTGGGGAGAATGGAATAAACAGCAGCTGATCATCAACCAGCTGGGCCTTCATTCTCCTTAATCACCCCATGGCCTGGGCCACTCTGGGTGGGGGAAGGGCCCCAGTTCACCAAAGGAGGGTAGTGAGCGCAGACTGTGAGGGAGAGCTGCCAGGGATTCCCCTAGCTGCTGAGAGATTAAACACAAGAATGTACCTATTTCCTTAGGTGAAAACAGAGAAAACTGATTTAACCAAAAGAATTTTATAGAACAACAAATTCAATATTTTTTTTGTCAAAGAGACCATTGAATAAATATCATTTAGTAAAATTTTATACTTCCCATCTTTTTCCTATTGTCCACAGGCTGAGTAGAATTCTTTGCATATAAGTGAAGTCTGGACATTCAATGTGAAATGCTTAGTGCTTATGAGTCAAAGGTCCCCCAAAATGGCCAGTATCTGATCTTCCTTGCAGGAATAAATACATGCATTTTTCCTAAGTGACTTTTGACTTTTTTAAGCTTGCTCTGTGACTTCTTTACTTTTTATTGAGTCCTGAAACTAATATCTTGATGTTCTAGCCAAAGCTGTAAAAAAATAAAATTTATTCAAGAAGTAAAACATTGTGAATCATCCATGTTATATAGCTCACCTTCTAGTTGTTCTGTCATCATTTGTACTATGACCCTGGATGGTCACTTTCAGTCTCTCTCTATCTTTACCTAACTTATATAAAATATAATGTCAAAAAATTCCTAGGTCACAGAATTGTGTTGGGATCGGGAGTTCCCTAGCCCTGGGAGGCGCGGAGAGACCAGATAGACACATTTCCTGCAGGAGTAAAACCGGGGTTTATTTAGACCAGCATGCTGGGGCTCCGCAGCATACCCCAAAATGGGCAGTGGCTGAGATCCCCGAGCTTCTTCAAAGGGGATCTTATATAGGCCTTCACTGGCCATTACAGCAAGGCCCGCACATTTCATAGCCAATAGATTTGTAACAACATATACTTTCTTAACCAATCCATTTAAAAGTACCTCACTCCTTAGCCTATAGATTCAAAGATCAGCATTTACATACATCAATTGTCAGCACAAGCAAGGTTATAGCCGGAATCATTAAGCCTTAGGTAATCTCCCTTGACCATCCACATTTTGAGTTACCCAAGTCTGCAGGGTACTTTAGTGAGACAATACACTCCAGGAAAGGGCAATTTCCCCCAACCACCCGCATCCTGAGTTATCCTTTACCCAAATCTGCAGGGTGCTTTACTGAGACAATACATTTCAGGAACAGTAAATACACCTGAATCCTGTCACACTTGGTTTAGAAAGAAGTTATGCCCTGTTCACTTTCCAAGTCCCCTCTCCCCCAGGTGCAAAGCAGCCAAGCAGTTTTACAGAAAGCAATGTTGCAAGTTAGCTGAAGTACACAAAAATTTGATGCCCTAATATGGATTCTTTCAATTGCAATGGCACCAAATAAAATTATGGGATTATGGGTACACATTTTGTAAAACACAAAATGGATATGATTGAAATTTGTTACTGAGCCTAATGCTACTAGCAGTTTCAGTTAAGACTTTGATGATTCAAAGTAAGCATAGTTTCTAATAGGATACCTATTCACTTTTGCAAAACGGCAAATGACATTTTCACATTGTTCCAATGGTAAATTAAATTCTATACAGATAATTCTTATATTCATAAAGAATTCAGGCTTGTTGAGGTGTGCTGTTATATAAAGTAAAATTGCATTAATAAAATTATTTCTATGCTTTAATCTTCAAAAGCAGCTTCTAAGAGAAATTCTTTGTTCTGTACAATTGGAAGAAAATTGGACTGTGATATCTCATCATAACCATAAGGAAAGGCCACATGTAATAAAATAAAAATTCTTTCAGTGTGCAAACTACGGGATGTGACTTTCTTTAAAAATATAACCCACATTAGGTAAGTTTTTATATAGATTAAACTAGTAATACTAAGCATTTCAAAAATTTGTTCTTATTCCTATGGATTTTACCAATGAATCTACAAATTGTGAGATTAATCCAGCTTGATGTAACATTTTTATAAAATTATGTTTCTAAAACCATGATCCCTTTGAGGTCTTTTGGCTCGCAATATTTGAGTCTCTCCTGTCTCACTCTTGTATTTGAGTTTTCATGTACTCTTCACTAAGCCCTATCATTAACCAATCTTAAGGGAGACAACAATTCACTGTCAACTTGTGAATCATCTAGTGTCCATTTAATAGTGTTTGACATGAGAATATAAAACAATATAATCTTGAATGAGTTATAATGTTTAGCTTCCCAGTTTATTGTGACTAATAGGCATACAAGAAATTGTTTACAAGGATTTTGTGATGCTATCATGAATGTTGATTTAAAATATATGTGTTCCAAAAAAAATTGGGTGACTAACTTGCTTTGTGGTACTGTGGAAATATTTAGGAGTAAAGAAACAAAAAAAATTACTTTTAAATAACTCATATGGTTTTTGTAGAGAAAAAGAATTTGAGATGAGCTCTTCTGTGGAAGAACGTGCTCATGCAAAGACAGAAACACAAAGGGCAAGAATAGGTCTAGAGGAGAATGGTGAGGCATTGTAGAGTTTCCGTACTATATATGTTTTGTTTTAATTAATTATAGAACAGTATCTGGCATATAGTATTATTCAAAGTTAAATAAATATATGGTATCAATTCTTGTGAACAGTAGTATGTAAAGCTTTTATTAAGAACATCCTCATTCTTTATTAAGAACATCTCATACATTTAGACTAAGACTCATTAAGTAAAGACAGATAATTAATGGCAATTATCGGCATGATCTGACAAGTACACTATACATAAAACTTGAAAAATAACTCTGATAGAGTAGAAAATGGGAAGTTAAAGTCAACAAATACTGGATTAGTGGCAAAAGTAAGGCAATGGGTAGTAGGCCATTCAGAACTTTCATTTAGATCTCTTGATCCTCATGCCCTTTACATTATCTTTGTCCAAAATAATAAATGAAAGAAAACATAGACATCTTCTGTGGGTTCCCGCCTGGTAGAATATGAAAGCATAGTTAACCAAAGTAAAAACAATAAATAAACATCAAAGTAGCTAAATACTTATTCAGTCACGTGTGTGTATGTGTGTGCATTAGTGTGTGTGTGTGTGTGTGTGTGTGTGTGTGCGTGCATGCCCACCTGCATACACCTGTGTATTTGCAAATTGCATTTGTTCCCTATATTTATACTCCTTGATGAAGTGAATTATCATGATGTCCTGTTGATTTTAATTTAGGCAGGGCATCTTAACACAGCCAGGTCGTTATCTCTTCTTGCTTTTTGCATCAGTTGTTGGAGTTGCTCTATTTTGATTGCCCCCACTTCTTAATAATTCAGAGTCATTACAATGTTAATGCATGTAACAAAGACTAAATTAATTTCCTTTCTAGAACAATTTGTTGAAAATTGTATAGGCTTAGAATGGTTTTGACCTGACACTTAACACTTAATCTTCATTGACATGATTGTATTGTGTATTAAATTCCATATACAACTACCTAAATTAACAACAGCAAAAACAAAATTGTTCATAAAGTTTTAGGCTGCTAATAGTACTTGAATTATTAGAGTCCTACTGGATATTTCAGCAACATGAATATTCATAATTTGATTAACATATAGTTAGAACTTATAATAAATAATATTATTGCACTAAATTACTTCAAAACTAATAAAAGTATGTCTTATTATATCAACATCATGCATCAAAAGCAAAATATATATCCACTCTCTGATAGTATTGTAAACACAATTCAGAAATAACCAATATTATAATCCAGTTTTAGGAAATGAATCTAGATATTTCAAACTTAGATGCCTTCAAAAGGTAGATAGATAATATTAACAAGTGGAACAGATAGAGAGAATTATACTCAATTACATTGAAAGCTGAGTTACTGCAAATGTCATTGGCTGAAGCATGTGTTCTTAACCCTGTTGATATTTTTCTCAATTGGCAAAAAGTATCTTTCTGGGGAAGCGAATGAATAAAATAACTACATTGAGAAATAAAACTCAGATATGTATACAAAGCATAAAAATGACCGTTGACATGTGGAATATTCATGATATCAAATTTTCTTTGTGTTCATAATTAGGAAAAAGAAAAAATAAGATTCTGATAGTAAAGTAAGTAAAGGCCCTCCCGTTGATCATCAATTTGCTCGAGCGGGCCCAGTAACGTCTCCATTGGAGACTTTGTTGTTACTGTGTCTGGCATATCGAATACTCTCGGTAGCTTGCCGGGCTCTCCGAGAGGGGCGGAGGAATCGAACTCGGGTCGGCCGTGTTGGCTGCATGCAAGGCAAACGCCCTACCGCTGTGCTATCGCTCCAGCCCTCCAATATTAAGATACTGTTAATTAAAAAATTAATTCTAGGAAAAAGAATGAAGGAAAGCAGTTCTTATATTTTTTCTAATAAAAAATATTAGACTCATTGCTAGGTCATTCGTATTTTAAAATAAAGTCCTATACAATTACTTGAACATTTCTAAGTTTGAAAGGAAAATGCAAGCCTAAATTAAGTAAAACTTTAAGGTAAACCTGACGTCTGAAAAAATTCTAAGCAAAAACTGCACTGAACAAAATTTTAAATAGACTAGGAAAGCTAATTCAATATTTTTGCTATTGGGCAAGAAACCCCAACTCAGTCTGAATTCAACACACACACACACACACACACACACATATATATATATATATATATGAATTTTAAGTTTGGGGTCACTAAGAAAGAACAGGAGAATATTATGAGTAATATCAATCAATGGGCTATTACTTGATGGAATAATATAGTGATTTATTGCCAATCTTTATCTCTGGGATTGGATCACCTGTATTTCCTAATTGGTGTCTATAAAAATTAGGATTCTACTCTTTCACAGAAAATGTGCAACAGAGGTTGTATTTTTCTTGATAATTCAATCTTAGATCACCTCTGGTCCTTGAGAAAGATATTCCTGGGTGAAAAAAGTAGCAAGAGAATTAAAAAAATATATAGTTAAAATTGTTTTTCTCATAGACATGAATTTATAATTATATATTTTCTAATATAAATTATTCAGGAAATGGGGTTCAGAGGCTTGGAATTAGGATAGAATCTATTCAAAATTTAGTTAAGCTGAGACAAACAATAAGACCCTTTTGGACAAAAAGTATATACTCTGTGTTGTCTTTATTATGTAAGTTTATATTTCATATTAGGCCAGAATTTAAGTCTGAAATAAATGGAATTATTTTTAAAGACATCGATTTTGGGGGTGTTGATATTTATTGTGGTTTTTGTATTTATTTATCAATTTATAGTTTTGAGGTTGTACCTGGCAGTACTCAGAGATTACTTCTGACTCTGTGCCCAGAGATCACTCCTGGCAGCACTTGGGGGGGGGGCATATATGTTGCCTGTCTCAAAACTGGGTCAGCCACGTGCTAGACAAGTGCCCTGCCCACGATACTATTATTCCAGCCAAAAAAAAAAAAGGGCATAACTTTAAAATTTTATCTTACTGCTGTTTTTGACATTATACATATATACATACTAGTCAATTCTAGGCATTAACACATACATATACATGTACATTTTCAGGTATACTTAATCCAAAATAGACACTCAGAAACTGACAAAAGTAAAAGCTAATAAAAAGACTTGAATTTGTCTTTTCCAGAGGAAAGCTCTTTGTGAATCAATCAAAAAATATTGTTAGTAAGCAAGAAATAAAACTTAAAAGTGTTAGGACTTATTCCTAGCTTGTTGCTCCAGGACTACTCCTAATGGTACTCAGAGGACCATATGTGGTGCTGGGGTTGAATTGGAGTTAAATGCAGGCAAAGCAAGTGCCTTACTTCTTGTATCATTCTCCGGATCCATATATAATTTATGATAGGCAAAAAAGTGTGCTATCACTCATGGGCACAGCGGTAGGGCGTTTGCCTTGCACACAGCCAACATGGCCGACCCAAGTTCGATTCCTCTGCCCCTCCCAGAGAGCCTGGCAAGCTACCGAGAGTATCTCGCCCTCATGGCAAGCCTGGCAAGCTACCTGTGACATATTCGATATGCCAAACACAGTAACAACAAAGTCTCCAATGGAGACATTACTGGGCCCGCTTGAGCAAATTGATGAACAACGGGAGGACAGTGACAGTGACAGTGATATTGATAAAAGTGTGATTGTAATTATGTGGTTTTATTCAACCTTATTAAAGTTGCAAACATATGTTTCCAAGAAAATATTATCATTAATAGTATATCAATTACAAAACATTTTATCAGCACTTAATGTAGCACAGCGGGTAGGGTATTTTGCCTTGCATGCGGCCAACCCAGGTGACCCGGGTTCTGTTCCTCTGCCCCTCTCGAAGAGCACAGCAAGCTACTGAGAGTGTCCCGACCACACGGCAGATCTTGGCAAGCTACCCGTGACATGTTCGATATGCCTAAAACAGTAGCAACAAAGCTCACAATGGAGATGTTACTGGGCCTGCTCAAGCAAATTGATGAACAGCGGGAGGATAGTGCTACATGCTAATGTATCAATCAAATAGTGGTTAAAATAAAATAATATTATAAAATAAAATATGTAGTAGGTGGAGTGATAGCACAGAGAATGGTATCTGCCTTGCTCATGGTAAACTCAGGTTTGATCCCTGGCATCCCATATGGTTTCCAGAGCATTCCAGAAGTGATTCCAAAGTTCAGTGCCAGGAGTACCACCAGGTGTGGCCCCCAAACCAAAAACAAACAAACAAACAAATAAATAAATAATCATGGGGGCAGAGAGATAATTCAGGGGTTAAAAGCAGAGCCAAAGAAATAGTAGGGGGTGAAGGCACATATCTTGTATGCAGCTGACTGGGCTCCATGCTGGCTCTTTATGGTGCTGGATCATCACTAATTACAGGTCTGGAGGACCATGAGGGCCACTGGATGACCTTTCCATCCTCTTGGTTGAGAATTTCCAAGAGAAGCCCCACCTCCTGAGCCTGACTTAATAGTCTCCCTTGCCACCCCTTACAATAGAATATGGTTGTCAATGTTTTATTTATATTAAGCTCATAGTTGACCTTGATGTGTTTCTTGATCTATGTGCAAACAAGCATAAATTACCATTTTGTTTTTGTTATATTTGGTGTAACTTGAGGTAGACACTTTACCTAGAGATATTTGTATGGAATTACATGTTTCTAAGAAAAGACACAATTTACATTCATGAAATTATAAACCAAAATTTAATGGCAGTGCAATGAGTAAATCTCTAATGCTTATTAGAAACTTTAATAGCTAACCTATAATATTCATAGAACTGAAAATCCTATTAGCCACTATGAAATTGGCTAAGTAGCCATATTAAGTTGATGGCCATTATTCTATGGGAAAATATTTTTTTTCTATCTTAAATATTTTTAGAAAATTTTCTACAAATAAATATTAACTTCAATTACATTTAGGTTACAGTAGTTATAGTGTGTAAAATTTTATGGTATTGACATAAAAATTACTTTATTCCACACACCAAAGAACCCAAATTATTTTATAGAAGGCAGAAAGATATATCTGTTATTAGTGATGAGAAAAAAAATTCTCTGGAAAAATTTAGGGAGGATGAGAAACTGAGACACAGATGAGAAACTGGATAGCTATTGAAGAATACTAGAATAAACTGGAGATTGTAAGAACAAAAACCTTAAACATCACACAATTGATAGAAAACAGCTACAAGAAGAGATAGTGAGAAGTTGATGTCAATGGGCAGGTTCCTCAGAGTCTGATGTACTTGAAGGTCAAGAGAGTAACCCTTGGCAATGACACTAGGGCTTAAGTAGAACTTCTATCTGGAAATAAACAAGAAAAGAAATCAATTCCTAGAACAGTCAGGTTTTATATGATTGAGAAAAAGTAAAGAGCTACTCAGAAGACTGTGAAGGTACATTTCGTTTTCATATACTATTTTTCCAAATGAGGGCAAGAATAAGTGAAATATGTGGGTATAAATAACACAGGGGTAAGGGCTGGGGTGATAGCACAGTGGGTAGGGCATTTGCCTTGCACGCAGCCAACATGACTGACTCGAGTTCAATTTCTCCGCCCCTCTCGGAGAGCCTGGCAACCTATCGAGAGTATCTCGCCCGCTCGGCAAAGCCTGCCAAGCTACCTGTGGTGTATTCGATATGCCACACACACTAACAAGTCTCACAATGTTACTGGGCCCACTTGAGCAAATAAATGAACAATGGGAGGACAGTGATACAGTGAAGTTTTAAGAAAACGAAGATATTTATGACTTCTGGTTGTGACAAAGATGTTAAGAATAATGCATTAATTAGAAACAGTTCTTACTTAGATACAGATAATTAACTGGCCAAAAGAAGATGATCATGGACATGTTGGGCAATTTATCTCTCCTCTGATTTTAGTATTATGGAAATGTAAAGATCTTCTTGGGAGACTGCTCCAGGAAGTTGAGCATGTTTCACTGTATTTCTCATTTAGTGAAAGTGGTAGTGTAGTTAGGTTGAAATTTATTTCAGTTTTAACAGGTAACTATGTATGATCTCCCTTTCACAGTTGTACAGTATTTTCCTTCTAAATAACACGATGAATAGATATTTCTTCTTGTTGTAAGATGTTGAAATGATATAAAACTCTATGTTGGGGCAAGAGAGATAGTACCAAAGTTGAGGTTGTGCATTCCCTACAGTTGACCCTGTTACAAATTCCTGGTACCAAATTTGTTCCAGGTATCTGCAGGTACATCCCTGGAAGTCCCTGAACATCTCCCAGGGTTTCTCAGGGCTAATCCACAGCACCATAAATTCTTTACATTCACAAACTGAACTGCAGATCTGATTAGTCAGTTAGTGGAGAATTACTGAAAGTTCTCCAGGCCTTTTGAGCACTGCTTTAGAGACCTTCCCTGCCAATTAAAGGTAGTAAACTTTAAAACTTCTCCCTTCCTTTCTGTGGTAATACAGTTCTGCGGTATTTACAAATCAAGACCTGTAAATGCTTTTTCCTGCATCACGAGATATATAGATGCACAGGTCTGAAATGGTAAAGTCTAATGATCTTTTAATGGTAAACTCGATATTGCCCCATAAGGGAATATTGAAAACACGAGACATGCTGTTCTCCAATATGAATTTATCTTTCCTGCATTCTACTCAAAATCAATAACAAAAAAAAAATAAAACAAAACAAACAAAAACATGTTAAGTCTGCAGCTGGGTAAATTAAAACTGTTCCACACTAAATGCATTGTAATAAAATTTCACTTTATTAAAGATAGAAAAATTTAAAACATATCATTAAGAGAAAAAACAAGAAAGTTAAGCAAATAGCAGTTTTCTCATTAACTAAACTAGATTGAAGAAAACAAAACAAAATCATAATCCTCAATGTGGAGTGAACTACAACTATTGAATTAAAATGCTATTTCCACTTAAACAAACCATCAAAAATGAGGTTGAAAAAAGGGACATTGTTTGATAATAAAAACTAAGTGTTTACTAGTTATAAACTTAGCTCAGTAAGAAGAATATTTCTTAATAAAAAATAAAAACACTTGGGATTGGCAGGACTGGGGTAGGAATATATTCTCAAAATATGTGGGAAAATTATTAAATCATATCATAAGTATAAAATATGGTTGACATATAATTTTTAATGGCAGTTTTATAAAGCCTTGGAAACAAGAGTTAAAAAACAAGTCATGTATCATGTAGAATGGAGTACATAATACATTTTCTACTTATTATATGAAAATTTAAAAAAATAGTGAGTAAGAAATAGCTTAAAAGGGCTGAGTACATGGTTTGCATGTCAGAAGCATGCTATTCAATTCCATTCCCCATGCTTCCTTAGTAGTGTTAGAAAAGATCTAAACACAGAGCTGGGAGTAGCCCGCATTTGGGTTCGACTGAAAACCCTCTCCAAAGAAATGCTGACCAAGCTTAGACACTTTTTAAAGATAAATATGCATACTAAAATTTATAAGCAAATACTATTATGATATTACAAATAACATTAAAAATCAGTAAAGAAAGAATAAACTTGAACAATAAAACTAGTAATATATAAAAATGTTATTTTTAAAAGTTCATGGACTAAAGAGACAATAATCCCTGAGCACAGTGTGACCCCCCCCAAAAAATACCAAAATAGCCTCGCCCAAACAGCAAACATTGATTGGAATGCCTAGTTTAAAAAATAGTGTAAATCCATAATAAGAGAATAAAACAACAAAATATAATAAGAATATTGTGCTTTTAATTTAATAACCTATAATTTTGAGTTTTAACTGAAGCTAGTTAATAAAATTTTAGCTCTATTAAAGTCAGGAAGTTGGAAATGAAGTGTGTTATTAAAACCATGACTTTTTTTCCCATAGTAAACCTTAAAAAATTCTTTTTCTAGTGAATCACAGTAATAAACACATTTACAAAGTTGCCCATGATTAGATTTCAGTCATATAATATTTCAACACCCTTCTCTTCACAGTGTGCTTTTCCCACCACCAATGGTCTTAGTTTCCGTCCTGTCCTCTGCTGTCCCTGCCCCTGCCTGCCACTATGGCAGGCACCTTTCTTTTCTCTCTCTCTCTCTTTCTGTCTCTCTCTCTCTCTCTCTCTCTTTCATTCTCTCCTTTCTCTTATACCCATGACTCTTAAAGAGTGGAAAAAATTAAAATCTATGCTTCAAAAGAAAACTACAAAGAACCTTCTAGGACACAACTAAATTCTAGGAGAAAAGTGTAAGAGGAATTTATTTAGCTATTATACAGAACTGCTTTCACAAGAATTTTGTTATTATTTTTATATCACCACTTTTTGGCATAGAAATATAGATTCTAGCTGGTCACCCACAAAAAACAAATATAAAAGCTCCAGGAGCAGTTTCCACAGATAAAATTCCCCCATAATGAGTTTATAAACTAAAGCAATAGAATAGAAATACTTATTTTGATCAAAAGCAATATGAAAATATAAACAAAGAAATTAAAATCCCGGAAATAAGTAGGAACTTTTAAAAATGGATCATGTATGGTAAATAAACAGGAAGCTTACACAACTTTTCTCTTGGGGGGGGATAGAGGAAGTGGGTGGGGACACACACAGATGGACTCATTTCTTCCTCCTGACTCTGATCTGAGGGATCACTTTTGCTGTTCTCAGGAAACCAAGTGCAAGGCCTGCCCCCTGCCCCCTATACTGTCTCTCTGGCCCAATAATTTGTTGTATAAATAATATAAAGGTGTGTCTTATACTGTTACTCTTATATTCATTGGAATCATAATCTAAATAATTCATAAAGAGTAGCAATTATTAAATGAAAAATAAAAACTTGTCATTCTTTACATGGAACAATTCACGAAATATATTTATATGGGCTGGAGCGATAGCACAGTGGGTAGGGTGTTTGCCTTGCATGCAGCCAACATGGCCGACCTGAGTTTGATTCCTCCGCCCCTCTCTCCAAGAGCCCGGCAAGCTACTGAGAGTATCTCGTCCGCATGGTAAAGCCTGGCAAGCTATCCGTTGCGTATTCGATCTGCCAAACACAGTAACAAGTTTCACAATGTTACTGGGCCCACTCGAGCAAATTGATGAACAATGGGAGGACAGTGATAGAGTGATATTTATATATTTTAGAGTTTATGAAAGAAATTGTGCCTACTAGATACAAGGGCTTTACCAGCAAGTAAGCAACGTACAAGTTGGGAGGTGTGTCTGGTTCAACATATGTTGAACAAAAGGAGAAGGGGATTAATCTGTTGTACTGAGTTGAGTGACTTATCAGCTCATACCGATTTAGAGGTTTCCTAGGGAAAATCTTGCATATTATTGACGGAAATGGTGAGTGTGCAGAACTGTGATGCTCTTATGATGAATCAAATGGTGATCATATGATGAACATATGTAATCATATATCATATAGAAAATGACAGAGACTTCATTAAGGGAGTATTTTACCCTGATCATGAAAAATAAGAATTTTGACCAGTAATACTTTATTGAATAGTTTTTACCAATCAGCTCTGTCAGGGCAATTCTTAGATACTTATTAGAGAATAGGTATATCTGCAAACTTGTGATCTGATCTAATCAAAAACAGAAGAATGTAACACTCTAGGTACTCCGAGGATGGAGTTTCCACACTGTCCTAAATATAAGCCGCAGGGCCAAGATCATTGCTAAAGTTCAGTCTCCAGAAGTGTGGTGCTTACATATGTGTTTGCCAGTGATCACACTCATTTAATTCTCACACACATTCTGGTTGTAGTGCTTGCTGGGGAGTTGCTGTAATACTCACATATATGCTCAGAGGAATCATACTTCCTGACCATGATGCCTGTGCATCTTTTTTATTGTGGTTCTTGTTGGGAGTTGTATTCCTTTAAATTGTGGTACTCGCAGATACTTGGTTGTAGGGTAGCTACAGATTACTGGAAGCATGGGATCATGACAGCTCAGCTGCCAGGCTCATGTTTAGCACACATGATGGCACCAGGGATTGAACTTGCAGCCTTATGCTTGCAATGGAAGTGCCCTAAATGACAGAACTGTATACTCAGTACTTTGATAGAAAGTGCTCTGTAATTTTAGAAATATGCATTAACAGGATAAGGTAATTAGCAATTTTGATTCTATCTTCAAACTTAATTTCTTTGCAATTTAAAAACCATATTCATCAATTTCTAGCATTAGAATAGAGGTTTCTTTGGAGGAACCTTAAATACATTTGGAATGAATTGTGTTAGCAACTCTTAAAAATTAAAGAAAATGCACTATAGCAGTTGAAATCATGTAGAATATGCAAGAATAAATCTTTTGATTGGAGAACAAATTTGAGAATGCTTAAAGTAATATGCCTCAAATGAACTTCAACATAAAGCCATTGGGGAGAGAAATTGTACTATAAATTAACATTCTGAATTTAGTCATGCAAAAATTATACTCACACTTTATACCATGCACAAGTTAAATTCAACTTGGTTTTAAAACACAACAAAAGGTAGGGGAAGGTATATGACTTTTAGACAAATTACTTCAGCTGTAGAATAATTAATCAAAATAGAATACAAATCACAAAGGGAAATATTTATATTCTTAATGAAATTAGAATAAAAGACATTTGTGACAAATATATGAAAAAGAAAGCCAGAGGTCAAGTCTCAAGTGAAAAATAAAAGAAAGATAAATGATCTCTTTGTCCTTGGATTTACAGGCTAAGTTTAAGTTTGTAAAATTCTGAAAGAGTTGAAATCTGTTGAAGGAATTTTGTCTCTCCTGGGGTATTTATGATGACAAAAGAAAGGATGGAAGAAATGTGAATTTCCTGATGATTGCTTTAAGTAATTTTGGAGTCTCATTATCATGATCTATTCTACTGATTGACATAATGGTTTGCAAAGGCTGCTGAAACAAATTAACATACATTTAGTGACTTAATGCAACAAAAGTTTATCTTACGATTCTGGAGGTTATAAGTTCAAAATTGATCTCAGGTGACTAAAATCATGGTATAGGCTGTTCTTTTACTTTTCCCCTTTTCCAGAGGCTAAGTATAATCTTTTGCTTGTAACTTTCTTTCAACTTCAAAATCAACACTCATGTTATTCCAATCTTTTACTCATCTTTACCTTTAAATCCCATCCTTTCATTTTTTTTTCATTTAAATATTGCCTTAAAACCGGAATCTGCCTGGGTGTGCAGACTAAAGTTGCTGTTTCAGAATAAGCTAATAAGTAATGTTGATTCCATCTTCAAACTTAATTTCTGTAAAATTTAAAAATCATATTCACCAGTTTCCAGGATTAAAATAGAGGTATCTTTGGAGGACCATAAAAATATCTACAACTAGTGGTGATTTATTTTCCTGTTGTTTAATCTGAAGAGTTAAGGTTGACTGTGGTAGGAGGGATATTACAGTGATGAGGCATTTGCCTTGAACAAGGCTGATCTGGGCTTGACACCTGTCACCCTATATGGTCCCGAGTCCACAAAGAATTATCTTTGAGCAGAGCCAGGAATAATCCCTGAGCACAATGACTGTGCTACGCCACCCACCTCCCCAAAAAAAGGTTTGCTGTTTTGTGTGCTCAAGTCATTTTAAGATTACTCTTTGATAGCTTGTAGTTGCACTACGAATTCTATCATCTTCATGTGTTTGTTTGTAGCACTGTAGAATTGTCTTCCCATTGTTCATTGATTTGCTTGAGCGGGTATGAGTTACATCTCTATTTGAGACGATACTCTTTTTGGAATATAGAGTTACAGGGAGCTTGCCAAGCTTTGTAGTGTGTGTGAAATACTCTCAGTAGCTTGCCGGCCTCTCTGAGAAGGGCAGAGGAATCAAATCTGGGTTGGCTGCGTGCAAGGCAAATGCCCTACACGTGCTATGATATTACTCCAGTGTGTTTGTTTATAAAAGAAAAATTTTCAATTTGTGTGCATCATTAAATTATTTAAAAAGAACACAAAATGGATTACTCATTTCTATAATGTTGATACAGCAGGAGTGGAAGGGTGGAATACCAGGTGAATTTAGTTGAACACCTAAAGTCTCAATCCTCTAAAAAGTAGCCGATCATCATAGACAATGGGATGTGTAGGGTGGGAGAGGGCAGCTGATCAAAAAGAGTGCTCCAGCCAGACCCACCCCTTCTCTCACCCTTCCTACCCTTTAGCCCTACTTTATTCACTCTCCTGTTTCCCCAAACACCAAGGCTGACTGCAGGATCAGGTGGACTCCAGTGCCTGGACTGATGGCCGATTCAGGCAGGGCTTCTAGGCTCAAGCAGCGATGGGTTCTGAGCACAGAACTCACCCAATGAGCACTGTAACTGGAAACTAGGAAAGTTAGGAGAGCTGGGGTACACCCGGAAAGACCCAGTTACAAGATTTCAGACTAGGAAAGCATACATTGGATAGGGAATAGCATAATTAGAAAACTAAGTCATCTATAATGAAGGCAGGCAGATAGCAAGGGAGTCATATAGGAAGTCATTTAGGAAGTCATATAGGGGACCTGACAGCATGGGACAAGGCAAGTGATATCAAATATGGGTAAACGGTGAGGCCTGGACATGTGGGGAGGGATACAGACCCATCTACTAGAACTGTACAACAAACTTTAACTTCTTAACATTCTCAGTTGTATGTGCAATTTTTTCATACAATTCTCAAGAACCCACCAGCATAGGAAAATTTTCTTTTGAACTAATAATGTCACAGAGAAAACTAAACATTAAAATGATTGAGCACCTTTGCTAAAGAATTTGGTATTTTAACTATCATATTATTTTCTTTTTTTTTGTTTGTCTTTTTAAAATTTAGTTAAAGAAAAAAGTTAGGGCTGGAGTGATAGCACAGTGGGCAGGGTTTTTGCTGGGTTCAATTCCCAGCATCCCATGTGGTCCCCTGAGAACCACCAGGGGTAATTCCTGAGTGCAGAGCTAGGAGTGACCCCTGTGCATCATCGGGTGTGGCCCAAAAAAGAAAAAAAAATAAAATGAAGTTCAAAACCTCAAATAATGTTTTAAAGAACTCAAAAGAATAACTTTGGCTATCAGAAACCTTCTCCTCAGTCCTGTGCCCAGCATTAATCATCTCAAGGTGTTATGAAAATACCCATCACAAGTCTCTTTGTAGACACTGCAAGAGTGAAAGGTTAGATCTCCAGGTGAATTTTACTTGATCCCTTTAAATCTTGAAAGTGATATAAAAATACCTCTCACGGGTTCTCTTTGTTTTCTTTACTGCATTGTCAGATTAGAATCCTCAAAATTGTCAGTGAATTTGTTGAAGATCCCATTCCTCAGTATTTTCAGTGTGCTGTTGTGGTTCTGCTCATCTGAACATTCTGACTGATGTGTTATGATCTACATTTAGTCCACAGTGTGTTTCATTTGTTAGGTGTCAACTTCAGTTCTTTAGAAGAGTTCCTTCTTTTTTCCCCTTAAATTGTGCTTACTTTCAATGACTTTCATTAGTCTTTTATTTTAGGGTTTTTCCCCCATTTATTTTAGGTATCAATTATTAAGACATCTCCTAAGAGCGCAATTGTAATTGGTGTGTCTGACTATTGGCAGAAGTAAAAATATTTTACGTACTCTTGTTTCCTGTGAGGTGGATTCTAGGAGGATGAGGTATGTACAAAGTCCTGGTGAGCTCCTGAACTTCTTAAGCACTGAAGTCCTGTCAGCCTGTCAACCTCACTAAGGTCACTAAACTGCTTTTGAGACTCACTTGATCTTTAAGCATAGAAGCTAGATTTGGGGGAACCCTGGTTTTTCAGCTGAGGTCATGTTGTTTTCTTTGCAGAAAAAGAAGTCAGTCTAACCTATACCCATATCCAGGCTCTTTGTTTTTCACAGAAGTGTTCCCAGAGAACACAGGTAATGAAGCATTTTTATTTTATTGAGAGAAGAATAATGAAGGGAAGACATAAAAAGGAGAGAGATAATAAATGTCTCATGAGAAAGTAGGAGGGAGAGAGGGAGAGTAAGAAATAGAACAGAGAAAGGCTTATAAAGGAAAATTTTGCTCTCTTAAAGAAAGGAGCAAACAGTTTTAGAGTGCAAGTAAAGGTCACATTCGACATAGGATGTGGTCAACTCCAGAACTGTGGGCATCTCCAGAATTTTTCTCAAAATACCTCAAGTTACTTTGAGAAACAAATTTTATTGAGTCATTTTTCAAGCTGCCAAAGCTTGAAGCTCTTTCTGCAGATCAGAATCATTGCTAGAGGACTATCAAGCAAAAGGACTTTGAACTGGGGTGGTCTTCATTCTGTCTGAACAGGAACTTTGTTCCTGCTGAAATGCCTCTGCTGCCTTCTGGCCATAGAGTCTTAGCTGATTTGCTTCAGTCCTAAGGCAGCAAGATATTTCCAAATATTTCTCTGTTTAATCACTTCTTGAAATTGCCCAAGGCCACTTTCCTGACTTCATAATGATGTATTGATTATAAAGCGTTACTAAATATACAGAAGTTTAACTCTTCTGATTGAAAATTAAAAATAATATACAAAAGAATTTACCCTGTACTTATTTAAAATTTATCTCTTGTTCTGTGTGTGTGTATGTGTGATGCTTAGGATTGAATACGAATTTCATACATGCAAGATATGCACTGGACCACTGAACCTCTTATCTGGCATGAGATGTCTTTTTCCCTTCCAATTTTCATTGAGGTACCCTGATTTACAATACTACTAATCACAGAGTGCCATACATGCTACTTTCTAACATCACACCCTCCACCAGCTTTAACCTCTTCTTTCTACCTTTATCCTGGGATTCCTTCTCATTGAACCTACTCCCCACACTTGGTAAGCTCAGTTCCTTTGACCCATTTTTAGGCTCAGTTGCCTTTGGCCAATTTTTGTTTCCTTACTAAGTTTTCAACACCCCACATATATGAGAGAAATCAGTTTGTACTCATTACTTTCCTGACTGACTTCTCTCCACATGATATCTCCAGTTTCATCCAATTAGTGGCAAATTGCATGATTTCATCTTTTTGTATAGGTGAGTAGTATTGTGTCTATATAATATAGTTTCTTAATGTATTCACCTGCTCTTGGATACTTGGATTATTTTCAGGTCGTGGCTAATGTGAATTGTGTTACAATGAACATTAGGAGAGACAATGACTTCTAAAAACAGTGTTTTTTTAAATTTTTTTATTTTTATTTTTTTATTTTTAGTGAAACACCATGAGGTACAGTTGTATATTTACAATTTTTTGTGCTTGGGTTTCGATTATATAATGATCAAATACCCATCCCTCCACCAGTGCCCATTTTCCACCACCATGGATAATATCCCTCCCACCCCCATCCCTCCCATCTCACCCTGCCTCTGTGGCAGGGCAATCCCTTGTGTTCTCTCTCTCCTTTTGAGTGTTGTTTAGTGTTTTTAGACACTTGGTATAAAAGTATCTAAGTGGAATTGTTGGGTTGTACAGAAGCATAATTCTTAAATAAAATGAATCTGAAACAAATCAAGCTCTCGCTCCTCGTGCAAGGGACATAACTATTCAGAGTACATGAAATGCCAGTTCAAAGTACTATACTCTATGGTGAATTCAAAATCAAATGCAAGTTTCTAACTTTAAAGGTGGTAAATTTATAATGTATTTATACTTCAGACATAAAGGTGTATATAAACTAGAATGTACTGATAAAGGTACAAAACTATGGAGAAAATATTTGTCACTAATATTATAAATGTTAAGTAAGTCAACATTTATTTCCTCTGGGTACTTAATAAAACACATATATAGTGCTAGTTCAAAGTACATAGTTCTTGGGACAGAGAAATAATGCAGAATGGTAGCACACTTGCCTTATACATGCTGACCTCATTTCCATCCTTGGCAACTCATATACCCATCTCCTAACTTGCCAGGAGTGATCTCTGAGTATATAGCCCAAAATGAGCCTTAAGCACCATCAAGCATGGCTCTCAAACAAAACATAAAGTTCTTTTATAATAATTTAAAAATAATTTTGATCACTGTGATTTGCATTATTATTCCTTAATATGTTTCAGATGTTCCAATAACCATCCCTCCATCAGTGTCCACTTCCATCCACCAGTATCCCCAGTTACTCTTCTGCCCTCTCTCATGTTACTCTGCTTTTAGAGCCTTAACACTTCCACTAATTCCTAGTGTTTCACTTTCTAACTTATTCCCCCATTCCCCATCCCAGTGGTGGGCTTCCTACTGAGAATGGTACTTCTGCCCTTTGTTCCTGTTGACTTTATGAGTTATTGAAATTTTTTAAATATTCTGATCGGGAGCCTTTAGGAGAACATGAATTCAATTTTAAGCCTTCCATGCAGTGCATAGGGCAACCAACCCCAGTGATTCTAGCCTTTTCAGTGATTTTCAGTGATCTTCAGAATGATGGATCAACCTAGGGTTGGCCACACACAAAGTCTATGTCTGAGCCCCTGTACTATCTCTCGAGACCCACGAATTTGTCATTTTCTTTTTGCCACAAGACATTGATGCTATTTATTTGGTCTCTTAAGTTAGGAAATTACTAGACTCACAAATAAATCTGGGAAGAGAGCAATATACTGCAGAGATGTCTTCTTACTCGGTGCCAGGCTGACTTCATCAGGGAGCCTTGGAGGAGGACAGATGTGTTCCTTTACCTGCCCCCAAAGAATCCTGGTAACTGCAAACTTCCAGAATCCAGTCACCGCCATGCTCCCAGCAAACATTTACAGGCTCATCCTGAACCCCCAATGCATGAGAATGAATCCCTGAAAAACCTGGGTATATGGGTTTATGACTGAAATCTTCAGGTTCTCACGGGATGGGGAATAGGTTCCTTTTCCCGTCTCCCCGTGTTTCCATGTCCCTGGCAGTCACACCCATGAACCACCACTTTGGGCACCACATAAGCACATTCATAGCCATGATCCTGAGGCTCACAAATAAATCTTGGAAGAGAGCAACACTGCAGAGATGCCTCTGGACCTCAAAATCACTATGCAATTAAAATTTTAACTCCAGCTCTAGCACCCTTATAAAAATTTTAGAATTCCTGGAGTGACATCTCAAAATCTGTGCCACCGATATACCAAGAGTAGCATACCACATTTGCTGGAGTGTAAGGTAGAAGGCAACTGATCTTGATCAAAATATTCATAGCAAGCAATACAAAATTACTTAGCATCTGCTTTTAGGGTATGCTTGGGTGGTGGTGGTAAAATTCAAATAATGGTGGTGGGAAGGTATTATGGTGGTGGGATTGGTGTTGAAATATTGAATGTGATAAATTTATTACATTTAAAGTAAACTTTATGAAAATATTTTTTAAGTTAGGAAATTAAAAACAAAACCTTTATAATAATGTGAAAGAAATTCTTTATAATAATGTGAAAAATAGGTGTTAATCAATGAGGCTATTTTTATTAAGCAAAAATCTTGAATAAATAGACTGAATGAGAGAATGATTTCAAGTAATATAATTTATCCATTACCCATTCATTCTTGAGGTATTCATGAAGTGTACTGGGAATACAAATATCACAGAAACTTTCTTTAAAAAACCTATAATAAAAATTGAGAAATAGGCATAAGCAGTTAAGCAAATATTAATTCAGGTTTATAGATATCTATGTAAGAGCTAAGTGATCTGTTAGGTTGGAGAATGAGGGACTGACTAAGTGATATATAAAGTTTTGTTCAGAAACTTCAAAGCAATACATATCTTGCAGTGTGTCATATTTCAAAGAAAGGCTGCCAGTGCTAGCGAAATTATAGTTTTAAAAAAGCAGATTGTTGAAAATTCTGGGTATGATGACAATTTCAACATATGCATCTCACCACTGCTATTGCAAGCTTCAATAGAAATGAATGCTGGAGTGTAAAAATAGCTGTAGGCAGGAGAAGGAAAAGACAAATGTAAGTTGGTATATTCATTTCTCACATTCTTGATGGCTATAACTCAGATTAGGTTGGTTGATTGCTGGGTAAAAATAGATCACATGAAAACGGTATTTGGTAGAGTTTTGAAATGTTCCTCTTTCTAAAAAATTGCTTTGATAGATTTTTGGTATGAAAGTCAAGCTTGACTGGTTATAGAACAATAATACTGAGTTAAAAAGAGAACTAGAGAGTATACCTAGATGAAGGTAAAGTGAGCTGAATTTGGGGGATGCTAAATGTAGTTCCTACATAGAATTTATTTATTAGGCATTCTAGAACAAGATGGCGCACATTTTATCTCCTGGGAATGCTTGCCATTTTTTTCATTCTTCAATAGGTACTAGTGTCAAAGCCAATAAAATTGCACCCCAATTCTCTAAAAATTTTAGTTAATAGTTACTAAATGGATAATGAATAAATGACTAAATACTTTAGTATAGGTTTATGTAAATATCAGAATAATTTAGGCTAAAATCCCCCAATTGTTAGCTGCCTAATGAGAAAACCAAAGCAGATTCTGGGGTAAATTTTTCAGAGCTTAGAAATTCTATTGTGACGTATTTATAACAAAGAAGAAAAATGCCAATGCAGGTCAGATCAACACTGTTGCAAAGTCTTACTATGAGCAACTGAGTCATTTCAGAATCTTCTAGGAATTGCCATGCATTGTTACCCTGGGTTATTGCAAACATATTTTCCCAAAGAAAAACCTCTCAAATTCTATGTCTATCTTTTCTACCTCCAACAGGCTTAAGTCACAAACACACAAAAAGTTTATTATATAATATATCACCAGGGAAGAAGTCCCCTTAATTTAGAACAGGAAAATAGTAGAGATAAATTAAATGATTTAATCAAGAATGCTTGCCACTAACTTTGGATTCAAAAACTATGTCTTTTAGTTTCTGTTCAATTCCACTGAAAATAACAGTGAAATGAACTATAAATGCAATGTGAAACGGTTCCTAATGATAACAGCTGCCTTATTGAAAATTCCCTTTCTCTCATAATGTAGAGAATTGGTGAATATACAGTCAGACCACAAACTATATTATGGTTGACAATTCATTAAATGATGGAGTAGATTCAAGGAAAGATCATGTTAAACTTTATGAGAACCTTAGGTCCAAGAAAATGCACACATCTAAATTCTGATGGCGCTCAAATGTTTCAGTGCCTTATTAATCTGCTCAGTCTACACTGTCTTTGAGACTGCAGCAAAGGGAAAATATGATTGATTGTGCTGCAGGATATGTGCTTTTTGCATTTCCATTGACTATAAAACAAGCACCGTTTTAATTAAGCTGCTTCCAAGCAATTCAGGTGCTCTATAAAAATATAATGAAGCAATTAAGATGTGTTACAAGTGACTGAGATATCTTTTTCATTTGAAAATATGAAAGTGGAAGTAAATTTTTCATCTTTCTCTACACATAGAAAGTATGGAGTCCATTTAATCGTAGGAAAAAGAGCCCTGTATTTATAGAAATATAGGCTGATTTAACATATATGATTAAATATGTACATTTATAATTGACTTATAAAACATACAGAAGAAGTTATTTCCAATTAATTTTTTGAAATTTGAAAATGTTTTGATATTTCACACCATGTTTGGCAACAATAACAAAAATCCTACCTGTTATTTTCAAGAAAATATTAATTATGGGTTTGAGAGTACCATAAGATTTTTTCATAATATATAGTAACAAAATTTACATGTTGGATTATAAATTTTGGTTACTTGATTATTTAAGATTTTGAGAGGCACAATAGTGTTAGAATTTTCTTTTCTGGTACATCAGTATGACCTATATGCAGAATGATGTACTCTTTATTTTCTTAAAAAACAAGTAAACTTGCTCTTTCAATTGTGAAATTATCATTTATCAGATCTGTGTTTCATTCATTTAGTCAAACAGTTATTTACAAGGCACAGTGTTAAGTTCTAGGAACATAAATGCAATCATGAGTTTAATGTTGCTTGAACTACCACAAATAATAAAAAAGGGAAACTAAAAGTAATATAACAACATATGCTGATAAATTTTATAAAATAAACTTAATGTTCACTCTAGGATACTGCCAAAGTAGGTCATTGTGAAAGAAAAAAGATGTTTGCAGGTAGTCTCAGAGAAAGGGCAGAAGAAGTTTACATTTAGAATGATAGTCTGGAAGAAAACCAATCAAAATGCATGATATATAAAACGAGAATAACTATGATTTCATTTAGAAGGTTTCACTGTCATAAAATTCTCACATTAGAATAAAGAAATATTGTAAGGTATCACAAATAATTAAAGGCAAAAAACCTGGTTTATAATACTGAGTTTGGGAGCGGGGTGTTAATGGAACCAGTGGCAAGCAGACACTCTGATAGAGGGTGGTGATAGAACTTTGTATGTATGAAATCCTGTCGTTAATAGTATTGGAAATCATGGTGCTTCAAAAAAAAAAGTCACACACTTGCCTAACCTAAATGTCTCAGGTTATAAGTTTATAATATTTCCATCTCAATGAAAATAGATAATTGTGCCTGGTTTTCAAAGTATGCCATTTTTACTCAAATCAAAGGAAATGGTGACAAAAAAATTACTGGGAAAAATATAAAGTAGGAAATTGGCACTACCCTGGTAAAATTGATATCACCCTTGCAGATAAGAGTACTGCAGTCTTTATAGAAATTGTACAACATTTTATAGATAGAAAGCAACTGAAAAAAATGAGGTAGGAAGCTAGCTAATAATACTTAAGTAGGTGAGGGATGAGGAAGTTAGGTAGATCAAGTAAACGGTAGATAAATGGTCATAGATAGGAGTTAGACTTATTTTCTTCTTCTCTTCATCTTTCCTGTGAATGGTAGCACTAGAAACCAGATTAAGGTTGAAACTGTTTTTCTATAATTCTTTATAACTAATATGATTTTTATTTGATTTTTTCCCTAAGGTATTTTCTTCATGGGTGAAGTTTCATAAAACTGAGTAAATAAATGTTACTAGCCTGTTAGCTAGTTGGCCCAGAAGGAAATGAATATCATTTACTAAAAAGAATATATATCCTCAATGGCAAGAATTTAAGAAAGTGAGATTTTAATATGTCTGTCATTTTTTCAAGAAATATTAGCAGAAAGAACTTAAGGACAGGATAACTACACTTGGAGAGCAATAAGATGGGTTACCTTTTGGACAGCCTGGTAAAATTCTTAAAAATATAAGACCTAAGTTTCCCAGTTTGGATTAATGAAAGCACTATTGACTGGACTGTTGCAGGCTACTTTGTTCCTGTGGAGGATGTTGAAGCTAATTTTTAAATTCTACTAACATGAGTTTTCTTTTACTGCAATATTTTTTCTAGTGTATAAGCGGGATTATGAAAGAAAGAAAATAGTTGGTAAAAAAATGATGTGTATATACACGTCTGGAGAGAGAAAGAAAAAAAAAGAAGTAAGAGCAGCTTCATTATAACACTATAAAACTATGTTATACCAATTGATTAGTGCTTAAGAAACTTTGAAAAAATTAGTTTTTCCTCTTAGAGTCCTGTCTTCCTATCTTTTGTATTATGCTTCTTGCTTGATTTCTTTAATTATTGCTTGTCACTGAACATTGGTTGTCTGCATAGAACTTGCTGTATGTGTGGATATGTGTATATAATTCAGTTGATAGATCATGTAAGAGTTAAATCTTTAACATGCTAAGAAAAATGGTAAACTAATTGTTAAAATGTTGGTATTTTAAAATTGAGCAGACTGAATATTTATACCACTGAACTAGGCCAACATAACAAACTAGTAATTTTACTTTTTCCCTTTCTTTGAGGGAAAGTGTATTTATCAGCACACCGTTGGTGTATATATTTGTCTAGGGGTGAACATGTGACAAGGAGGGTAGGAGACCCATCTTCCTTATAGGCAGGTTACTTATCACGTAGTAGGTGAACAAAGTTGAGAAAAAAAATGCTACTAAATGAAGCAATGTGAAGTAACCTTCACTTAAGGGAAAAATATAGTTACAGGCATAGAGCTCATAAAGAATTCACATTCTGCTGGTAGGAAAGAATTAAAAAGTAGTTAATGATTGAACGACCTCTAAGGGGATGTAATATTTTAATCACTAAAGACATACAAATGAAAGAAGGGTAGGAATAGAAAGTCAAAAGAATAGAGAATGGAGACCCGGAAGAAAGTCAAATGAATGGAGTCCCCAGGGCAGGAAAAGAGCCTCAGGTTAGCTAATCTTGCTTTACTGGAGCTACCTGGTATCCATAGGATTTATAGTAAAATAGGGAATCAGGTACAAAACTTAGCTCATAGTAGAGACATTTAAAAAAAAAGTGGGAGAGACACACAATTGAATCTCAGAACCAAGTGGCTTTTGGCAGAAATGTGCCCGAACTTTGCATTAAACTACCGGCACTGGAACACCCTAGATGGGAAAAGGTGTTATCCTTTTGCCTATTCCCCAAGTATCTTAGCAGCTACCATCTTCCAGAGTCCATTGGATAATCCAGGTATGGGCCAGCAGTGATGAGACACGTGGGACCTCATGGGATAGGGGAGGAGCTGGTCCTTCTCCTCCCCTGCCCTGATAAGACCCTAAGATGCCACCCATGAATGCCCCTTGCCCCCCAGGCTACTTATTAAGTTCCTTACTGATCATGATCCTAAAGACACACAAATGAATCTCAGAACTGAGTGGCTTTTGGCAGAAATCTTTCCAGACCTAATTATTAAAATTTTAGAGTTCCAAGATCTTGCGGCCATGATAGCAGCCATGTGACATCATATGCTATTTATAATCAGCAATAGAAAACAAATTGTCTAATGCTATCTTTTTGGCAGGTCTGAGTGTTGGGGGAAAATGTCAAATAACAATGGTGGGACTGGTGTCAAAATATTTAATGTAATCAAAGTAGAGAGAGAGTAATGTGGAAATTACCTGCCACACAGGTAGGGGTAGGGGTGGATAAGAGTATACTGAGGTTTTTCGTGGTAGAAAATGTGCACAGGTGAAGGAATGGGTGTTTATTAATTGTATGATTGAGACATAACCAGAAATCTTTGTAACTGTTCTCACGGTGATTCAATAAATTTATTGAATATATATATATATATATATATATATATAAAGTGGGGTGAGGGACTGATAGGGAGGGAACTGAGTGGAGGAAGAGGCTGAGAGAGGGATCATATATGTGGGCCTTGGAAGGTCCATCCTCTCTAATCACTAGCAGCAATGCACAAAAGAATTATTATCTGAAAAACTTTGATTTGTCTTCTACAAAATTGTTAGTTCCATCCCTCCATATATACCATAAACCTGGTAACCACCAGGAAAACTGAGAGTTCTACCATCCTTTCTTTTCAGACTTGTCTCTTTCCTAACTCAAACCACCCCCAAACCACGACAGTTTGCTCAAATTTTAAGAAATGGATAGATGCCCAACTCTAAGGGGCTGAAATTTCCGGTGAAAGACTGCCTACAACTTAACAATTTTACTCCTTCATTAAAGAAGGAAGAGACCAGTATTGCCTATAAAGGACAGTCTGTTCTCCAGTTGCTCTCATCTAGCTTTTGAGATGTGTGCTATCCTTTTCTTTCAATAGATGTTCACCCCAGGTTTTGGAGATATTTGAAACTTTCCTAAATTAACTTTTTTCTCTAAAATCTTTGTGTTTTGCTCCTATCTTAACAGTTGTAACTATATTACAAGGGCATCGTAATTGATCACGTTGTATATTCTTGGCTAAATCCCTTCATCTTTAAAATCGTGACTAGTAGATAGTTGAACAAGGTCTCTCTCTCTCTCTCTCTCTCTCTCTCTCTCTCTCTCTCTCACACACACACACACACACACAAGTATATACTTAATTTATTTTTTTCCACAATGAAACAGATCATTTTTGTTTGTTTGGTTTTGAGGCCACACCTGACCCTATTCAAGGCTATATGCTCATGGATTAATACTGGCAGTGCTCAGAGTACTATATAAGTCCGAAGGATCAAACTGGGGTTACCTGCCAGTGAGGAAGTATGAGTTTTCACAACACAAGAAAGAAGATAAAGGGAAGAAAGTGTTGCGATGGTGCGCTGCACATAGGTAGGATGAAGAGGTGGCATTCGGTGGCCAAGAGCCATCTTCCCAGGCTCTTCTGGATGGTGGGCAAAGGACAGATGGCAAGTGGACTCCTTAGCATCTTACAATCTCTCCCTTTACATTGCAGTCACAGTTGTAGTTATCGTTTTGACCGTAGTCCCAGTTATCAAAGTTTCATCATCCAAGTCTCCTCAAAGATCTCAAAGTCTCCAAAGTCTCAGTTCTCCTCCTTGCCTTCTATGTATCATCGTCAACCTTCTGTCCTCAGCGTCTAGTCCTCAGGATCTAGTCTTCAGCATCTAGTCTTTATGTCCTTCCCACAGTCTAGTCCGAGTCTCATCCTTAGCATCTTCAACAATTCTCTCTTCAACAACTCTCCTAAACATTTTACAACCAGTCCTGACTGACCCTGTCGTTTCTCATCTTCCAGATTCTCTCCTGTCCTCTCTAGTCACTCTCTGGTCTTCCTTGTCTCTAGTCTCTCCCACAAGTCTTACTCTATCATCTCAAGTCTTCAGTCTCTGTCAGCAACCTCTTACAGCACAGTCATATAGAAATCATGTAAGGTAGGGATACAAAGGTGGGGTTGAACATTAACATTTCAACAGCGAGAGGTAAAGGCCACTCCTTCTCAAAGCAATTACTCAAGATTACTAGGAGATTCACCCAACGGTGGGATTCCATCCAGGGCATATTGCTTTCTTCTCAGCCAGTAATCCACTTAAACAGTCATAATAAATTTACTTCTTATAATATTTCTAACAATGTCATTTTTGTATGAGCACAGGAAGAGATATATTAAGCTTAAGGTTTGGTTCTTCCTGGGGACATCTCACAATATATTCCAGATCACAGTCCTCAGACCAGGTTAGTCTTTCCTAACCCCAGCAGGGTCCTTATTCAGTTATTACTTTTTGGGTCATGACAGTTTATCCATGACAGTGCTCTTAACTTATAGTTAAGTATTATGGTGCTTGTCCTGGCCCATTTCAATGCCAGGGTAACTCGCAGCTTGTCCTGGGTCTATCCCATCCCTCATCAGGACTCAGCTCTTGGAGTGCTAGGAGCTAAGGGCAATGAGGCTTAAATTAAGTAAATATGGATGCCCAAGAGTAAATATTATTTTGGAGTCAATTAACTCCCATGTTACATAGCATAGCATCAACTGTCTTACTGTGTCTATACAAAAAGGATATTGCTAAATAAACCATACAAATGATATAAAGGAAAGAGAAAAGCAATTTAGGATTATTAGTGCCTGATGAAATTAGTTGTGTCTCAGTTGCACTGTTGTGGGAGTGGTTCAATAAATTTTTAGCTCCCTATGGGAGTAGCAGGAACAACCCAGTGTGATCCAACAAGCAAGCACCTTAACACTTATACTATCTCTCCAGCCCTAAAACAGATTAGGATACCTGTATCAGAACTCCTGAGAGCATGGAGAATAAGTTGCAAACTTTAAATGTAGAAATTACTGTGGCATTTATTAAGCATCCCATGGCTGCTTCTAATTCTCAGGAAACAACTGTGTGAAACTGCTAACAATGTAATAAAGACCAGGTTTCTGTATTTTTGGAAGATGCACAATGGCTTTAAGAAGGTTTAATCACTATCACTCCAAAAATAAAAGCGCACAGGCATATGAACGTGTGCATATATAAAAATATAGAGAGAGCATGGGCTGCAGAGATAGCACAGCGGTAGGGCATTTGCCTTGTGTGCAGCCAGCCAGGCAGAACTGGGTTCAATTCCTCCGCCCCTCTCGGAGAGCCCGGCAAGCTACCGAGAGTATCTCGCCTGTGCAGCAAAGCCTGGCAAGCTACCCGCGACGTAGTCAATATGCCAAACACAGTAACAACAAATCTCAAAAAAAAAATGGAGATGTTATAGAGAGTATATACATATTTTGGGAAAAGGGACAAATAATCAGTAAAAATTGTGTCATAAAACAACAAAAGAAGGGAAACAAAAACAAAAACTTTATTTAGTATAAATTACATTATGCCATGATTTCACAACTTCACATATGTTAGTTATTTTTCTCCAGATATAAGAGTACTTGTATTTATGTAGACACAGCCCAGTTAGATAAAAGATACATGCACTGGTAAATGCTGTTATGCGAAGGAAAGTTTAATGCAGGGTATTAGGTTTGATCTGGATTTAAAGCTGTGAGTGATATGGTTCAAGACATAGAATGTGAGAAGCACTATTAATAAAAGCAGTGATATGAGCATGTTATCCTTTAAGTGGAGTTGCTGAATCTTATTGACTCAAATTTGTTTTCTTAAAGAGTTGAAGTTCCTGATAATTTATGTAGTGTGATGTTTATAATGGTTATGGATAATAAGAGAAAAATATAACAATGTCCTCATCAATGTGCAAGGATCACTAGTTTTGCTTATGTTCAAATCTCATTAGTCTAGATAAATTCACAGATGTTAGTGAGTTTCCTGGGAAAGCTGTGAATAAAACAGAACAAGTTTCTCAGAGAGCAGACATTTGGATTCATGAACGGTTGGCCAATTTAGCCATAAATGTAGGAACAAGTATAATATGTTTCCTTGATTTTTCTCAACTAAAATAAGGGGATTTATCACTTGTGTGATAATAGAGCAGGTAGGGGTTTTTTTTTTCCTTGTATGCAGAGCCAATCCAGATTTAATCCTTGGCATCGTATATGTACCTGCCAGAAGTGATCCCAGACTATAAAGTCAAGAGTAAATTCTGAGCCAGCCACACATGCTAGGGGAAAAGGGAGCTCAGATAGAGAAGGGAGAACCAAATAAAGGGTGTTGGGAGGATCCGCTCAGGATGGGAGATGCATGCTGAAAGTAGACTATAGACCAAATATGATTGCTACTCAATGCCTCTTTTGCAAACCACAACACCCAAAAGGAGAGAGAGAACAAAAGGGAATGCCCTGCCACAGAGGCAGGGTGGGATGGGGGGATGGGGGGTGGAAGGGATACTGGGACCCATGGTGGTGGAAAATGGGCACTGGTGGAGGGATGGGTACTTGATCATTGTATAACTGAAACCCAAGCACAAAAATTTGTAAGTCTACAACTGTACCTCATGGTGTTTCACAAATAAAAATTTAAAAAAAAGAGTAAGTCCTGAGTATGGCTAAGTATGGCTCCATACCAAAATGAACAAATAATAAAATAAAAGAAAATGATAACATCTTCATAATAGGAGCATCAAACATATTAAATGAGAGATGTATACAATTTAGAAATCACTTATTCCACAAATGTTAAGGACTATATTATGTTTCAGATTCCTTTTAAGCACTGCAATATAAATAAAAAATTGAAATGACTCCATATTAGTAGATGTTGTATTTTAACACATTTTAGCTAATATTGTTTCCATTGTTATCTTTGGTTTTAGAAAACTTATCACTGTGTCTATGAGTATATACTTAAAGAAATACCTTTTAGATATTCAACTAAAATTTGGTTGATGGCAAATGACCAGAATATAAATAATAAATAGAATAAAGTAAAATACTTTAAAATGTTGAGAAATTTAGAAGGGGACAGAAAGAATATCCAGTGGGTAGAATATTTGCCTTGCGCATGGTTGACCTGGGTTCATTCCCCAGTCCTCCATTTCACCCCCTGAACACTGTCAGGAGTGATCCATCATCACAGATCCAGGAGTGAGCCCTAAGTACTGCCAGATATGACAAAAACAACAACAACAACAACAAAGAAATTTAGGAAAGAGACTAAAGACAGTGGGAAGCAGAGTCCTTGACTATATGATAAAACACAATGTTTGTTCAAACAGAAATTCTAGTTGTCAAAACAGGCAGTTTCTACCTTTCAGTCTGTCTTTTTCTAATTACAAAAAAAAATTCCATGAGAATTTTTAGTTTGTCTGAAAATAATTGAAGAAATATATTATTTTTAACTTTATTGGTCTTTGAAATTGATCCTGAGATTTAGAGGGTTAGAAACAATAATTCATATGCCTTATAGAATAATAAATGATACATTTATTTTCATTAAATCACAACAGTTCTCCCTGTTTGAAACATCAGTATTAGTTATGTCAAAATAGATATTTCAGGATATATTGAGAAATTGGAGCATATGGAGTTAAGGATATCTAATTTTATTAGCTGAAATGAAAGAGAGAAGTAGTGCTGAATGGGTTAATGCTTTTGGTGGTGGTTGGGTGTGGGGGCAAAAAATTCAAGTGGTTTCATTTCAAAAGATAACTATAAAGGCAGTTACCTGCCTGCCGAAGTTCTCTTTTTCTTTTCAAATGCTCTTTCTGTTCTGTCAGAATTGTCGGTATATGCAGCTACTGTACTGTGGAAAGTAATTATATTATATGGCAGATAAAACAAGGGGGTATGCATTAGATTATAAATAACTTAATTTTGCAAAGGAATTTTACATCTTAATCTGCTGGACTATCACTTTCACTTAGACTCTAAAACCAAATTATGTTATTGTGTTCTGTGATATAATTTAATAACTCACCCATAAGGAAATGTCAGGTCGCATTTGCAACAATCCAGAGGCCATTAAGCCAGATGGAAGGTCATTCTGTTTGAGGATTGTAAATGAACCTGTCCAACAAAGTTTGGGTTAGGGACAGCCAAGGACTCATTATGTAGTCAATTTACCCAACTGCTTGCAAGAACCAAGCCAAAGCCAAGCCTGTTCTGTCCTTTGAAGTTTGAAATAGATTTGAACATACACACATTTTTACTTTAATCAGGCCAAAAAGGAAATTGCTTTTGCAAAAAGCAGTCATTTCCACAGATTGCTTAGAACATTAGAATAAAAATTAAATGTATTGTTGAAATCCTACGTGTGAAATTTTTGTTTTTTTGTTCTCATGAATTTCTCTCATACTTCAAAATTCTGACTTTTCTTGGTCAAAATTTTAGAACACACACTCACAAAAACTTAAAATAGAATATACAAAAAATAATATAGAGAATTTACAAAGAAATTAATATTTCTACAAGGAAAAAAAGTATCTCAGTTGTGGTATATAGGCCTAATATGTGTGAGGCTGTGGGTATGGTCCTTGATAAATTCTATCCCTCAAATTAGCTTCTATTAATTTTGTTGATTTACTTTAGGGTAACATATGGCTTGAGTATAAAACTATTAGTATGGATACTCCAAAATGGATAATTGAATGTCAATTTTGTTTTATTTTTCAAAAGACAATTTACAAAATCTGAATGACTTTAATGGTATTTGTTATTCTCTATAACAAATAACAGAATTAGTTGTTCTATTAGAACTTTTTAAATAGCTAGTATATTTTAACTTAATCAAGGATATATTGCTAATGTATTTATCAGTATTCCCATACCTATAAATATTTGGGATGGAGCGACACTGAAGCAGGTAGAGTATGTGCTAGGCTATCCCTGGTTCAAACCCTCGCACCTCATTTGATCCACTTAGTCCTGTCAGAGAGATTCCTGAGCATAGAACCAGGTGTAAGCTATGAGCATAGCTGGGTGTCACCCTAAAAATTAAATAAAATATTTTGACGTTTGCGTTTATTGAATTTATTATGTAAGTATATGCTTACTGAACTGGGACCCTAGAAAATATATACACATTTGGTCCTCATTTTTGTGGATTCTTTATTTCTCTCTCTCTCTCTCTCTCTCTCTCTCTCTCTCTCTCTCTCTCTCTCTCTCTCTCTCCGCCCCCCTCAATTGAATCACTGTGAGATAGACCCCTACAAAGCTGCTCATGATTACATGATTATATTTCAGTCACATAGTATTCCACCACCCATCCCTCCACCCATCCCCAGATTCCCTTTCATCATTCCTCTACCCCCCTCCCTGCCTCTAGGGCAGGTGCTTTTCTTCTCTTGGAAACAAAGCAGGGTCTAGCCTGGTTAGTACTTGGATGGACTCTTTATTTCTAAAGTTACCTTCTTGCCATTATATCTGAAACTCCAAAATCATGTATTGATGGTGATTTTACAGTCTTGTCTGAACACAGTCCAAACACTGAAACATTGTAGCAGCCATTGTTTAGGTTCCCAGCTGAGGCAGAAGGGAACCTTCTCTTATGAGCAGCAGTGCAGTGCAACAAATATACAATTCTGATTCTAGAGATAATAACACTTCTGGTTTGGGTCCCAAATCTGGTAAGATGGCCTCAGACAAGGCACTAAATATTGGTGAACCATATTTTACTTTTGTAAAATAAAACAGAATTAGCAAAATTATGGTCAATGTTATAATCTACAAGAGAAATGTGTGTCTATGTATGGATAAATGTACTTTTATCTCCTAGAAACAATGGTTTTGTATTTACTCATTCAATGTTTGCGGAGATGTTATAGAACATAGCTATATTAAATAATTGATCACTGTCACTGTCACTGTCCTCCCGTTGTTCATTGATTTTCTCGTCGAGCGGGCCCAGTAAAATCTCCAGTGTGAGACTTTGTTGTTACTGTGTTTTGCATATCAAATAAGTCACAGGGAGCTTGCCAGGTATTGCCGTGCAGGCTCCATAGTCTCGGTAGCTTGCCCGGGCTCTCCAAGAGGAGAGAAGAATCAAACCCGGGTCGGCCGTGTTGACTGCGTGCAAGGCAAACGCCCTATTGCTGTGCTGTTGCTGATCATCAAATATACTATACATGTATATGCAGATTGATAGATAACTATATGTTCAACATGGAGTAGTAATAATCCAAAAATAAATATTTCATGTGAAAATAAGCATTCTTCACATATTCTGTTATATATCTTTGAAAATATTCTGCAAGACTGCCTTCAAAATTATTCTACCAATGCATAGATTTTTACTTAGAACTATTCTTCAGCTGCATATGCATTTTGCAGTTCTTTGCCATTCTAAATTTTAATGAATACACATATAAATCATTATTGTATTTTTCAATTTATCTGAAGAAGTAATAATATTGACTTTTTGAAAGATCATACTTATTTAAGATCTTTGATGACACAGTTACAATCTTTCTCTGCTCCAAAGGTTATGAGCAATGTCAAAAATGACAATGATATGTATGACATGTATTTTGGTATGCCATCAGAATTTAGCTACAGTGCAATGAAAAGCAAGTTCTTGGGATTGTACCTAGAACATCTATTTATGTTAGTGTCTTAGCAAAATATCAAGGCTACATAATGAATACCCTCCTCTATTTTAGGATTTTAAAACTTTTGCGCCAATCACCTGATTAAGCCTTTTATATAACATAGTTATTCACACAACTCTAAGCAGTTTTATCTTTCAATCAGCTAAAATTAACAAAGCACAGATTAGGTAGTTCATATCACCAGAACACAGACTCATAGCCTAATACAATGAATGCCAATAGTGCCAGTATAGGCCAATTGATTCCAGGATCCTTAAGTTTGAAAATATGGTTGTGTGGTGAACATGAGTAGAATTCTTGAAGATTTGGATTCAGTGTTAGCTTTAAAGATGATGTTATATTCTTAAGCATAGTTTTTAGTAAATTGTGGATAATGTAAGGAAATTATCCTCTATTTTTGTAAAGTAAAAAGTAAAGTAAAGGCCCTCCCGTTGATCACCGATTTGCTCGAGTGGACCCAGTAACGTCTCCATTGGAGACTTTGTTGGTACTGTGTTTGGCATATCGAATACGTCACGGGGAGCTTGCCAGGCTCTGCTGTGCAGGCGAGATACTCTCGGTAGCTTGCCGGGCTCTCCGAGAGGGGCGGAGGAATTGAACTCGGGTCGGCCATGTTGGCTGCGTGCAAAGCAAACGCTAAAATTGTGATTAAGATAAAATTAAGATAAAATATCTTACGTTTATTAGCTATTTCACCTTGTCTCATTCTATTTGTTCTTATCTCATGAGACAAAAAAGAGTCAAAAGGCTGAAGATATGGTACAGCAGATAGTCACTTACCTTGCACGTGTCTGACCCAGGTTCAATCCCCAAGCAAATAATTCTTGAGTAATTCCTGAGTGAAAAATCAAGAGTAACCCCTTTGCCAGGTATTTCCCTTCCTTCAAAAAGAGCAGAGTCTTGATGCAAGAGAGTGAAAACCAGTAATTTTGATTACTGTTAAATTTACTTTTGGTTTTACTTTGCTACCATCTTAGTCATTTGAAAGAGAACATTAAAGTATTTCAGAACAAATAACTTTTGTACGAAAGAAATAAGAATTCTGTGCACAGAATCAAAGAGAATAAGATGACTGATAAGTTGATAATATCAGAGAATCTTGAAATAATATTTTCTAGAATATTACAGAAAATGGAGCTTACAGAAAATGGAGTTACAAAGATAACAAAATTACTAATTATATGTCGTGCATGTGTTTCATTATTCATATCACACATGTGTTTCATTACAGTGCTCAATAATTGAGAAATATACTTCAAAATAAAAAAGATTAACATTATTACCATATAACTAGTAATGAGAAAATATTTCTGATTAAGATGGTATGCCATTTTCTAACAAAAATGGTAAAATGTTAATGTTTAGATACTTTTTTTTAGATACAAAGATTATTTGGAATTTGAATATAAGAGATTGAAACATGCATCATTTAAAAATAGAAAACCCAGTTAACAAGTTTATGTGGTTGATGTTGCTGTTGTCTTTGTCAGTCATTTAACAAAGAAGCCAAGAAACCATTTGACTAGAAACTTTTTTGATTGTTGATTATACTCCCCAGAATTCAACTAGAGGAGTACAAAAGAGAATCAGCATGCATGCTTAGGACAGATTGTCAAGACAGTTAATTCAAAAATCAAAGTTCATATTTTGGATGACTGAAAAGTTTGTTTTTATGAAATGAATTTATTTACTTTGCTTTCTAATAACCACCGACGTGAACATTTTCTTTTAACTAAAAAATGGCAAAAATAATAATGCGCTTGTGTTTGAATCTTGTGTTTAAATACAGTTTTTACTATGTAGTAAAAAGTCTCATTTAGAATTATACACAGTAATGTCAAATCCTATTCAGAAAACGTATTACAATTTATATTTCTATAGTAGGAAATAAAATTATAAGATATATCAAATATTATGTTAAACGTTTGCTAAATTAATATTCAAAAATAATAGCGCATGGTTAAATTTTATTTCTTTAGCTAATAATAAATTTGACTTTCATTTATATGTTGCTTTCATCTTGCTTTCCAACCACTAGTGTCCCCAGATTCCCTCCCCAACTCCCCAGCCTGACTCTATGGCAGTCACTTTTCTTCTCCCCCACCCTTTTTTTCTTCATTTTTCCTTTTAGGCACTGTTATTTGCAATATAGTTAATGAGAGGTCATATACATATCTCTTTACCTCTTTTCAGCACCCAGCTCTTATCCAGAGTGATCATTCCAACTATCTTTGTGATGGTGGTCCTTTCTCTGTGATAACTGCACTCCTGTAGCCTCACATTTGGTTAGCTTCCTATCATGAACCAGTCCTCATGACTGACCTATCTATTGTCATCGGATATTCTCATACTCTGAAAAAATACTGATTTGACTTGAGTATAGCACAGTGGGTAGGACATTTGCCTTGCACGCGGCCGACCCAAATTTGATTTCTCCGCCCCTCTAGAATAGCCCAGCAAGCTACTTAGAGTATCTCGCCCATACAGCAAAGCCTGGCAAGCTACCCCATGACATATTTGACATGCCAAATACAGTAACAACAATCCTTACAATGTTTCTGGGCCCAATTGAGCAAATCAATGAACAATAGGAGGACAGTGCTACAGTGCTACAGTGCTACAATTTCTAAGAATACTGATATATTTGAAATAATAAAGTACAAGTTTTTGTTCTATTTTATTCACAAAATGTGTAATATTTAATGCCTTTGAGAAATCTTTGAAATTTATCTCTATCATAATTTTTAAAGGAAACTAACTTAAAAAGTTTTTATATTAAAAACAAATTTACATAAAGATTATAATTGGGTATACCTTTGTTACATGTCACCTCATTTATTAAAACATCAAATGAAATATTCACCCTATATGAAACAATTTTATGCTAAAAATTGAGTTTTATGTTGCTTTTAATGATTTTTATAAAGCAAGTTATTTAGGAATTAAACTGCCTAATTGTGCTTTTTGTGTCCATTTTCTTAATTATCTTTTAAAAATAGATCATTCCATCTACTAGGTGTTGGGTACTTCAAGAACAAGAATTTTCTCTTCATCCTACATTTTTTTATTTCCATATCTAGGTGTAGGTAAGAAAACCAGTAAATATTAATTCAATTCAGTTCTAATTTTAACTCTGATATCATTGAGTTGCAAATTCAGTGACATGAATTATTTTCTATAGCACAGCTTGATTGCCTCTTTATCTGTCATCTTCATAAATCATTAAACATAGAGTGAATAATCTAAATACTACAAACTTTTTTCCACCCACATGCTTCAAACTCAAACTTTGTTCCTGAAATATTGAGATTTTTAAAAATAATTGATCTAAAGTTTTTTTAATTATAACTTAAAAATTGTGATTTTTCTAGAGTTGTTAAAAAGAATCCTACTTTTTTCAGAATTTTGTATAATTTAAGATTATATTCTATTTATTAATCTAGACTCTTGGTTTATGCTTTCTCATATGGTAACCTCAATGCATGTATAGTTGTTAAGTACTAAGGTGACATAAATGCTCATTGAGATGTGTTGAAAGTCTAAATTAAAAATCTGATTTTGACTTTTTTTCAGATATGATTGCTAGAAAATTTAAAATTATATACGTGGTTGATATTATGATATTCTATTAAATGAAATTGCTCTAGATGAACAAATACATTTGATTACCATCTGTTCATTATGATATGCTCATTTTAGTTTTAGACTATTTGACTTTCTCTAGATCAAATTAAGCTGTGGTTATAGGCAAAGCCTATTATAGGAACTTTTACAGTTACTTGATTTTTGACTAAAGGAAATTAAGCTGTTAACAGATGTGAAAAATAGAAAACAAAGTAGATTATAACTGGACACATTATTAATAACTGAAATCTTTTGTTTATATACACAAGCCAAAGCAGCATACTGGAAATCAGTTATCAAGTGCTGGTATCTTTGCAAAAAGGAAGGGTCTGGCCTATCAGAGAAATACTGGAAGCAGCTGCTGATTTTAGTAACATGCACTTATTTCTCTGAGCAGCAATAAAGGCTGGGTTGACAATTTTCCTGGGAAGATTCTGACAAATAGCATACACTGTTGTTTACATTTTTGTGATTTAACATCTTGCTTAAATTACACAGGTGCACATAAATGTGTTCATTTGATCACGGTAATTCCACTGCCACTAACACTGGTAAGTAACTCAATAAAAAAAACATGCTAGAACTAAATTTATTATTCTCCTCTATGGCTAATGTACTAGAATAAAATTGTAGTGATTGTTAGTTACCGTTAATAACACATTTCAGCCTTGGGAGGAACAACAGCAGTAAAATGCTGCTTTAAGTGCTTTCCATTTATTTTGATTTTATTAATTTTATTGAGCTTTGCCCCCAATTCTGTCCTTATAATTTTTCCACACTAAAGTCAAACCTAAACTGCTATGCTGTGTATTATACATCTATTTTCAATTTTTTTGTTATAGTACACACAAGTGACAAAATTTGTATTTTTAAATTATGATTAATGACATCTTTTTATATGGGTAGCAGACATTCATAAATGAGAAAATATAATGCTAACTTTTGAAAATTGATATATGAAAATGCAATACAACTTAGTCAACCATTATTAAATCCTCATATATTTTACTTCCTATTCATATAAAAGTACTAGGACATAACTATAGCATTATGTAATTTGAATATAATGTTTGTAAACTTCATGTCCATGGGATATGAGTTATTTCAACCCTAAAGTGAAGTCACTTATAAATACTTTAGAAATGTGACATCTCAAGGCAAGGTGAAAAATTAAAAAGGAAAGTAGGTAAGATGAATATAATGATGTGACCATCACATATATTAATTTATGTCAACACTTCCTTAATTTTCACAATATGACTTTCCCCTCACTCCCATACAACAAGCATAAACTTAATGGGACTGGAGAGATATTATTTGGATAGGGCAGCTGCCTTGCATGGAGCCAATCTGAGTTTGATAGCCAGTATCCCATATGGTCTCTCAGGCAGCACGATATTCCTGAGCACAGAGTCAGAAATATCGCTGATTGTGATCCCAAAGAAACCAAGATTAATCAAGAACTTCTAAAATATGGATTAATCCTCGCAAAACTCCACTATTATTCATAACACACTGTCACTGTCCTCCCTTTGTTCATCGATATGCTCCCCAGCAGGCCCAGTAACATTGTGAAACTTGTTACTGTATTTGGCATATTGCATTCGCCACGGATGGCTTGCCAGGCCCTGCCGTGCGGGCGAGATACTCTCGGTAGCTTGCTGGGCTCTCCGAGAGGGACGAAGGAATCGAACTCGGGTCAGTCATGTTGGCTGCGTGCAAGGCAAACGCCCTACCCACTGTGCTATCGCTCCAGCCCATTCATAACACAAATCCTCATAAATTATATTCAACATTAGATGATAGATTGAGGGTAAGCATCATTCTCCTTTTAAAATATTTATTTTTAAAATAAAAAAGAAAGTTTTCTCCTATTTTGTTACCAAAGAATAGCAGAGATAAGTACCAGGAGGTTTACTTACTCCATGGCTTGGAGGCCAGCCGCACACACTAGGGGAAAAGGCAGCTCAGATAGAGAAGGGAGGAGCAAATAAAGGGTTTTGGGAGGATCCTCCCAGGATGGGAGATGCATGCTGATAGTAGACTTTAGACCGAACATGATTGCCACTCAATGCCTCTTTTGTAAACCACAGCACCCAAAAGGAGAGAGAGAACAAAGGGGAATGCCCTGCCACAGAGGCAGGGTGGGATAGGGGGGTCAGGGGTGGGAGGGATACTGGGATCAGTGGTGGTGGAGAATGGGCACTGGTGGAGGAATGGGTATTCGAACATTGTATAACTGAAACCCAAGCACAAAATTTTGTAAATCTACAAGTGTACCTCATGGTGTTTCACTAGTAAAAATCTTAAAAAAAAAAGATTACTCTATATTTGTAAAGAAACAAACAAACAAAAAACCCACAGTTTTACATCAATCCCACCACCAGTGGACCTTTCCTCTACCACTGTCCCCAGCTTTTTTTCCATACTCCATGTCTTGCCCTTAGCAGGCACAAAATCTTTTTATATTGCTTGTTACAACTAAATGGCTGTTAGTTTATTAAAAAAAAACTCAGTAAAACAAAAGTTGTGAAAAAGCAAGATGAAAATGGGCACTTTCTCATATCAAATTTTACTTAATGATCATGGAAGTTAAGTCATTGTCTGAAGGTTTACTAAGTTGTTTGTTGCTAGTTGAGCCTTCTGTGTTATTGCTTTTATTACACATAGTTGGCTTTATGATACATTCACACCTTATTTAGTATGCTCCTACTAGGTTCTCAGTATTGAGGAATTTGGAAGTGTACAGTATATATAGATAGCATCTATTTTCATATGGATGACATAGCATTAATTTTGACAAAATTTAGTATATTTTGTTTGCATTTGATATAGGGGTAAGAGGTGTGCAGCTTTAAGAAAGTTTGCTGGCGATCCTGCTTTAGGAGACCCTCTCCCATAATTTGGACGCTTCCCTACTTTACTCTTTCTATTTCTTTCCCTAACTAAGGTCTTTTACTTAAAACACACACACACACACACACACACACAGACAAAACCCAAACAATGACATGCTCATTAAATCTGAATAGATTGTTTAAATGTGATCAAGTGATAAATATGAAAGATCTCACTTTAAAATTTGTTCTATAATCTAGTAGACATTAATTTGTTCTATAATCTATCAAACTAAAAGTTTCCAAATTAGTTCATTGTTATAAAAATGGCAAGGACAGGGCCTAGAGTGAGGGTACGACGGATAGAGCATTGCTCGGCACAGGGCTGAAGTAAGTCCAGTTCTTCACACCCCAAATGGTCCCCTGAACACTGCCAGGAGTAAAGCCTGAGCACAGTTTGTTGTGGCCCCAAATAAAACAAAAACAAAAATATCAAATACAAGCTCAAAGATTTAAATAAATGTATAGAATTAACTGCTTTATCTAAAAATGTTTTGAAAAGTAGACATACAAAAGTGGGAAATTAAAAAAGAATGTTTTTCTCTAGAGAAACAAAAATGAAGGCAGGAAATAAATGTCAATATTTTATTTGGAAAAATTCAAACCTAAGCCAGCAAGAATAGAGAAGAGGAAGGTGAAGCAAGGAAGGATAGTGAAAAAAAGCAGAACCTTCCATACCAGCCAGTGTTTTATAATGGACTATCGAGAGAAAGTCAGAATAACCTTTCCTTGAGAAGTCTACCAGAAAGTTTAAAACAAATTATCTTTCTCAACATCACTGTTCTGCTGCGGTTCATACATCAACCTCCACTCCCTTTTCAAAGTTTCTAACTGTGAGAAAATTCCTCTATTTTGGGGATTTCATCACCATAGCATTTTAAATGGAGACTTGTTAAAGGACCAGGAATCTGTTAAGCATCAGTTGAGTCAAGACAGGGGTGTCCTTGGTTGCTGCAGCAAGACAACTTATATCATTAAAGATTAAGCAGTTTAAAGACAAATAACCTTTTGAGATTATTGTAGCTATACAAGTAATTGTGAGCAATTAAAGAGATCTCATATCATCTTTAGCCATTTTCTTCTGCTGGTAAGGTAAAGGTAAAGGTAAAGGCCCTTCTGTTGATCGTCGATTTGCTCGCGGGCCCAGTAATGTCTCCATTGGAGACTTTGTTGTTACTGTGTCTGGCATATCAAATACTCTCAGTAGCTTGCCAGGCTCTCCGAGAGGGGCGGAGGAATCGAACTCGGGTTGGCCATGTTGGCTGCTTTTAAGGCGAACGCCCTACCCACTGTGCTAAATCTTATAAATATATTTTGTGGTATCACAATGTTGTTAATAGTCAAGATATTCAATATTTCATTCACAATGTTCTTCCTGTTGCCTATTTGTGGCAAGATATTCTCTTTATAATTTCCTCATCCTTTTTGTATCTTCTTCAAATTACTTTTTGTTTTTTACGATGTTGTCATTTATAGGTATCTGTTAAATGGAATCATATAGTATATAAACTTTTGAACTAGAATTTTCAATATAGTTTCTTAGAAAAGTTATCCAGCAATGAGGTAAGGGGTGTGTGTGTGTATGTGTGTTCTTAAAACTTCATTTATTTTAAGAAAACAAAAACAAAGGCAGGAAATAGATGTCAATATTTTATTTAGAAAAATTCAAACCTAAGGCAGCAAAAATAAGGAGGAAGGTGAAGCAGGAAAGAATAGAGAAAAAAAGCAGAGAGATTACCTTCCACACTTAAACCTTCATCTGTAAAGGGTATCAGGGTTATTTCATATTCAAGACTATTACAAATAAAGGTGCAATAAACCTTTATGTGCATATTTTTATGCAAATACAGGTTGTATTTCCTTGGATAAATGCTTATGAGTTGAGTGATTGACAGAGTGGCTTTATTTATTTATTTATTTATTTATTAAAGAAATTGTCAAACAAGTTTCTAGGAAGATGGTCATTCACATTCCTAAACTGAGTATATGTGATTCTTTTTCTTTACATTTTCACCAGCTTTAGTTTACTCCTTTTTAATTTTTAGGCATGGTAGGCATGTAATGATATGTTTTTGTGGTTTCCTCTCAAAAATAAATACTAGATTTTATGCTAGGTATGTAATGATATATTTTTGTGGTCATCTCTTATAATTTTTTTTAATTCAGCTTATGGTAAGTATGTAATATTTTTGTGGGCTTAATTTTTATTTTCTTTATACATAATTATATTTAAGTTTGTCAACTATATACTCTAATAAAATACGACCACATACCACTTCTACTTGTTTTTATTAAATAATCTGAATTTTATTCCTATTTCTCCCTCTCCCATTAATTCGTTTAAATAGGGTTCCAGAGCTGGGGATAGAGCCTGATGGGCTATTGTACATATACTGACTGGATTAAGTAACTCAGGTTCGACTCCTGGTTCTGCATTGTTCCCTAAGCACTGCTGAAAGCAGTACCCAAACAGAGTGAGGAGTAACCCCTGAGCACACTGGGTGTGCTTAAAAGCCAGAACCAAGAAAATGGTTTAAATTAATTTTGACTAGTATATATAATAGTGAAGATTGCAAAAAGGTTTAATATCTCAGGTGGGCAAAAAAATAATTTTGTTAGAGGCTACATTCTTGACCATGGGAAGTATATCCTGGTGAATTTGTTTACTAAGAAAGTTTCTAATTATTAGGGAAAAGTCTTGAATTGGTCAAAATTAGTTGCTAAATGAGATGTTAAATTTCTTTTTTAAATTAATTTTTATCAGAGAAATGCCATGAGGTACAGTTGTAGACTTGGGTTTCGATTATATAATGATCAAATACTCATCGCTCCACCAGTACCCATTTTCCACAACCATGGATCCCAGTATCCCTCCCACCCCCATACCCCCCATCCCACCCTGCCTCTGTGGCAGGGTATTTCCTTTTGTTCTCTCTCTCCTTTTGGGTGTTGTGGTCTGCAAAATAGGCATTGAGTGGCGATCATGTTCGCTCCATAGTCTACTTTCAGCATGCTTCTCCCATCCTGGGAGGATCCTCCAAACACCCTTTATTTGGTGCTCCCTTCTCGATCTGTGCTGCCCTTTCCCCTAGAATGCCCAGCTGACCACTAAGCCATGGAATAATCCTCCTGGTACTGATTTAGGCTATTCTTGGGTATTAATCTCCTATTTTGTTACTTTATGACCCCCTGATGAATGCGATCTTTTTATGTCTATCCCTCTGTATCTGATTCAATTTGCTTAGCATGATGCTTTCCATGTCGTAACACTTGTATGTAAATTTCATGACTTCATCATTTCTAACAGCTACATAGTACTCCATTGTGTAAATGTACCAAAGTTTCTTTAACCAGTCATCTATTCTTGGACACTCAGTTTTTTTTTTCCAGATTCTGGCTATTGCAAAGAGTGCTGCAATGAACAAACAAGTGCAGATGTTACTTTGACTATACATTTTTGCCTGTCTGGAATATATTCCCAGGAGTGGTATTGCTGGGTCAAATGGGAGCTCAATTTCTAATTTTCTGAGAATTGTCCATACTGTTTTCCAAAAGGGATGAATCAGTCAGCATTACCACCAACAGTGAAGGCATGTCCCTTTCTCGGCACATCCATACCAGCATTGGTTGCTTTTGTACTTTTGGATGTGGGCCAGTCTCTGATGTGTGAGATGGTATCTCATTGTGGTTTTGATCTGCATCTCCCTGACGATTAATGATGTAGAGCATTTTCTCATGTGCCTTTTTGCCATTCGGATTTCTTCTTTGAGAAAGTTTCTGTTCATTTCATTAACCCATTTTTTATGGGGTTGGATGTTTTCTTCTTGTGGTGTTCAACCAGTACTTTATATATCCTTCATATCAACCCCTTGTCAAATGTGTATTCGGTGAATATCCTTTACCATTCTGTAGAATATCTTTGTATTTTGGTCACTGATTCTTTGGAGGTGCAGAAGCTTCTTAGTTTAAGATAGTCCCATTTATCTATCTCTGTTTTCACTTGCTCGGCCAGTGGTGTGACATCTTTGAAGATACCATTAGCTTCAATGTCATGGAGGGTTTTGCCAACTTTGTCTTCAATGTACCTTCTGGTTTCTGGTCCGATATTGAGGTCTTTAATCCATTTTAATCTTACTTTTGTACATGGTGTTAGGCTGAGGTCTAAGCCCATTTTTTTGCATGTAGCCGTCGAGTGATGACAGCACAATTTGTTAAAGAGGCTTTCCTTACTCCACTTCACATTTCTTGCACCTTTATCAAAGATTAGATGATCATATATTGAGGGGAGATGTCACTGTATTCAACCCTGTTCCATTGGTCTGCAGCTCTGCCTTTGTTCCAGTACCATGCTGTTTTAATTATCACTGCTTTGTAGTAGAGCTTGAAGTTAGGGAGGTTGATTCCTCCCATTTTTTCCCCCAAGAATTGATTTAGCTATTCGTGGGGGCTTATTGTTCCATATAAATTTCAGGAGAGTTTGCTCCATTTCTTTGAATAATGTCATGGGTATCCTTATAGGAATTGCATTGAGTTTGTACAATGCTTTGGGATGTATTGCCATTTTGACAATATTAAATCTCCCGATCCATGAGCAGGGGATATCTTTCCATTTCCTCATGTCCTGTTTTATTTCCTGAAGTAGCCTTTTATAGTTTTCTTTGTACAGGTCCTTTACTTCCTTAGTTAAGGTGATTCCTAGGTACTTGATTTTCTGGGGCAGAGACGTGAATGGGATTGTTTTTATTATGTCGCTTTCTCCTCTCTCACTGTTTGTGTATGGGAAAACCATGGACTTTGGGGTATTGATTTTATAGCCTGCAACTTTACTTTGAAAGTCTACTCTATATAGGAGTATCTTCGTGGAGGATGTAGGGTTCTCTAAGTATAGTGCCATGTAATCTGCGAAAAGTGAGAGCTAGATTTCTTCCTTTCCTACCTGAATGCCCTTAATACCTTTTTCTTGCCTAATCGCTATTGCAAGTAGTTCCAGTACTATATTGAATAGCAGTGGAGAGAGTGGGAATCCTTTTCTTGTCCCTGATATTAGAGGGAAGGCTCTCAATTTTTCCCCATTGAGGATGATGCTTGCTGTAGGGCTGTGTTAGATGACTTTAACTGTGTTGATAAAATTCCCCTCTATACCCATTTTGGCTAAGGTTTTCATCATAAAGGGGTGTTGGATCTTGTCAAATGCTTTCTCTGCATCTATTGATATGATCATATGCTTTTTATCTTTTCTTTTGTTGATGTGATAGATTATGTTGCTTGATTTCCGAACGTTAAACCATCCTTGCATCCCTGGGATGAATCCGACTTGGTCATGTTGTATGATCTTTTTGAAGAGTAGTTGGATTCTATTTGCTAGTAGTTTGTTGAGGATCTTTGCATCTGTGTTCATCAGGGATATTGGCCTGTAATTCTCTTTCTGTGTAGTATTTCTGTCTGCTTTTGGTATCAGTGTGATATTTGCTCCATAGAAACTGTTCGGAAGTGTTTTTGATATATCAATTTCGTGGAAAAGCTTAAAGAGGATTGGGAGTAAGTTCTCTTTAAAGATTTGGAAGAATTCACTAGTGAATCCATCCGGGCCATGACCTTTGTGCTTGGGGAGATATTTTATAACCATTTCAATTACCTTGATGGTAATAGGTCTGTTCAGGTATTCCAGGTCTTCTTGGTTTAGCCTTGGATGTCTCTAGGAGTCTAGGAATTTATCCATTTCCCCGAGGTTTTGATGTTCCGTGGCATAAAGCTTCTCAAAGTGCTCCCTGAGAATCCTTTGAATTTCTGTAGTTTCTGTTGTAATGACCCCCTTTTCATATCTGATTCGGTTTATTAGGGTTTTCTCTCTCCCTTTCTTTGTGAGTTTTGCTAGAGGCTTATTGATCTTGTTAATTTTCCCTCCAGCTCTTGGTTTCATTGATTTTTCAGATTGTTTTTTGGGTTTCTATCTCGTTAATCTCTGCTCTGAGTTTTATTATTTCCTTCCCCCTGTTCGGGTTGTGCTCCTTTTGCTGGTCCTTCTCCAAGCTCTTAAGCTGTGAGGGTAGGTTATTTATGTGGGCTCGCTCCTCCTTCCTGAGGAATGCTTGTAGAGCTATAAACTCTCCTCTTAACACAGTTTTTGCTGTGTCCCACAAGTTTTGGTAACTCATGTCCAAATTTCATTTGTTTCTATCATTTTTTTATTAGTGAAACACCACGAGGTAGAGTTATAGACTTATACATTTTTGTGCTTGGGTTTCAGTTATACAATGATTAAGTACCCATCCCTCCACCAGTGTCCATCCTCCCCCACCACGGGTCCTAGCATCCCTCCCACCCCCCAATCCCCCCGTCCCACCCTGCCTCTGTGGCAGGGCATTCCCCTTATTCTCTCTCTCTCTTCTTTTGGGTACTGTGTTTTGCAAGAGAGGCATTGAGTGACAATCATGTTTGGTGTATAGACTACTTTTAGCATGTCTCTCCCACCCTGGGAGGGTCTTCACAACACCCTTTATTTGGTGCTCTCTTCTCTATCTGAGCTTCCTTTTCACCTAGCACGTGTGGCTGGCCTTCAAGTCATGGAGCAAAATTCCTGGTACTAATCTTAGCCATTCCTGGGTGTTAGTCTCCCGTTTTGTTGCTTTATGTTCCCCAGATGAAAGCAATCTTTCTGTGTCTATCCCGCTCTTTCTGATTCATTTCGCTTAACATGATACTTTCCATGTAGTACCACTTGTATGTAAATTTCATAACTTCATCTTTTCTAACAGCTACATAGTACTCCATTGTGTAAATGTACCAAAGTTTCTTTTACCAGTCAACTGTTCTCCGGCACTCAGGTTTTTTCCAGATTCTGGCTATTGTAAAGAGTGCTGCAATGAACAAACAATTGCACGTGACACTTTGGCTACACCTTTTTGCCTCTCTGGGATATATTCCCAGGATTGCTATAGCTGGGTCAAATGGGAGATCAAATTTAATTTTTTGAGAATCGTCCATACTGTTTTCCAAAAGGGTTGGACCAGCTAGCATTCCCACCAGCAGTGAAGGAGGGTCCCTTTCTCGCCACATCCGTGCCAGCACCTGTTGCTTTTGTTCTTGTGGATGTGGGCCAGTCTCTGTGGTGTGAAATGATATCTCATTGTGGTTTTGATCTGCATCTCTCTGATGATTAGTGATGTAGAGCATTTTCTCATGTGCCTTTTTGCCATTCGGATTTCTTCCTTGTGAAAGTTTCTGTTCATTTTCTCACCCCATTTTTTGATGGGCTTGGGTGATTTCTTCCTGTGTAGTTTAAGCAGTACCCTGTATATCCTTGATATCAACCCATTGTCGGATGTGTATTTGGTGAATATTCTTTCCCATTCTGTAGGCTGTCTTTGTATTTTGGTCACTGTTTCTTTTGAGGTGCAGAAGCTTCTTAGTTTAATATAGTCCCATTTGTCTATCTCTGTTTTCACTTGCTAGGTCAGTGGCGTGACATCATTGAAGATACCATTAACTTCAATATGATGAAGAGTTTTGCCAACTTTGTTTTCAATAAACATTATGGATTCCGGTCTGATGTTGAGGTCATAAATCCATTTAGATCTTACTTTTGTGCATGGCGTTAGGCAGAGATCTGAGCCCACTTTTTTGCATGTATCCGTCCAGTTTTGCCAGCATAATTTATTAAAGAGGCTTTCCCTGCTCCATTTCAATTTTCTTGCCCCCTTATCGAAGATTAGATGATTATATGTTTGGGAGGAGATGTCAGTATATTCAACTCTGTTGCATCGGTCTACAGCTCTGCCTTTGTTCCAGTACCATGCTGTTTTGATTATTACTGCTTTTTAGTAGTGCTTGAAGTTAGGTAGGTTGATTCCTCCCATTTCCTTTTTCCCAAGAATTGCTTTAGCTATTCGTGGAGGCTTATTGTTCCATATAAATTTCAGGAGTGTTTGCTCCATTTCTTTGAAGAATGTCATGGGTATCCTTATAGGGATTGCATTGAATTTGTACAGTGCCTTGGGAAGTATTGCCATTTTGACAATGTTGATTCTCCCCATCCATGAACAGGGGATATCTTTCCATTTCCTCGTGTCCTCTTTTATTTCCTGAAGTAGCGTTTTGTCATTTTCTTTGTACAGATCCTTTACTTCCTTAGTTAAGGTGATTCCTAGGTACTTGATTTTCTGGGACACAATTGTGAATGGAATTGTTTTCTTCATGTCACTTTCTTCTCTTTAACTATTTGCATATAGGAAAGCCATGGATTTTTGGGTATTAATTTTATAGCCTGCCACTTTACTATACAAGTGTATTGTTTCTAGGAGTTTCTTGGTACAGGTTTTAGGGTTCTCTAAGTATAATATCATATCATCTGCGAATAGTGAGAGCTTGATTTCTTCCTTTACTACCTGGATGCCCTTAATATCTTTTTCTTGCCTAATAACTATTGGTAGTACTTCCATTACTATATTGAACAGCAGTGGAGAGAGTCGGCATCCTTGTCTCGTCCCTGACCTTAGGGCGAAGGCTCTAAGTTTTTCCCCATTGAGGATGATGTTTACTGTAGGTTTGTGGTAGATGGCTTTAACTATATTGAGGAAAGTCCCATCTATCCCCATTTTCGCAAGGGTTTTCATCATGAATGGGTGCTGGATCTTGTCAAATGCTTTCTCTGCATCTATTGATATGATTTTATGATTGATATGATTTTTACCTTTTCTTTTGTTGATATGATGGTTTATGTTGCTTGATTTCCGAATGTTGAACCATCCTTGCATCCCTGGGATGAATCCCACTTGGTCATGGTGTATGATCTTTTTGATGAGTTGTTGAATTCTATTGGCTAGTATTTTGTTGAGAATCTTCGCATCCATGTTCATCAGGGATATCGGCCTGTAGTTTTCTTTTCTTGTGGTGTCTTTGTTTCCTTTTAGTATTAGAGAGATATGGGCTTCATAGAACCTGTTTGGGAGAATTTCCGTTTTTTTCAATTTCCTGGAAAAGCTTGAGAAGAACTGGCAATAGGTCCTCTTTAAATATTTGGAAAGATTCGCTAGTAAATCCATGTGGACCTGGGCTTTTATTTTTGGGAAGAATTTTGATTACAGTTTCAATTTCCTTGATGTGAATAGGTCTATTCAGGTACTCTATATCTTCTTGATTCAGCTTTGGGAGATGGTAGGAATCCAGGAATTTATCCATTTCTTCTAGGTTCTCTTGTTTTGTGGCATACAGACTTTCAAAGTAGTCTCTGATGATCTCTTAAATTTCTTTAGTTTCTGTTGTGATATCTCCATTCTTATTTCTGATTCGATTTATTAAGGCTCTCTCTCTCTGTTTCTTTGTGAGTGTTGCTAGTGGTTTATCTATCTTATTTATTTTCTCGAAGAACCAGCTCTTGGTTTCATTGATCTTTCGGATTGTTTCTTTGTTTTCCATGTCGTTGATTTCTGCTCTAAATTTTACGATCTCTTCCCTTCTGCCTGATTTAGGCTCTTTCTGTTGATCCTTTTCTAAGGTCTTGAGCTGTGAGGTCAAGTTGTTTATGTGCATTGTTTTTACAGACCTAAGATATGCTTGCAGAGATATAAAATTTCCCCTTAATACAGCTTTCGCTGCATCCCATAAGTTCTGGTAGTTTGTGTCTTCATTTTCATTTGTTTCCAGGTATCTTTTGATTTCGTCCTTGACTTCATTCTTGACCCACTCGTTGTTCAGCATCGAGTTGTTTAGTTTCCAGGTGTTTAATTTGGTTCTCCGTGTCAGTGTGTGATTCACTTCTATCCTCATTGTATCATGGTCTGAAATGATGGCTGATACTATTTCTAAATTCCTGATTCTGTTGAGGTATGTTTTGTGTCCTAGGACATGGTCTATTTTGGAAAATGTTCCGTGTGCACTGGAGAAGAATGTGTATTCTTTCTTTTTGGGGTGCAAAGCCCTGTGTAGGTCTATAAGCCCTTTCTCTTCTATTTCTTCTTTCAAAGCCAATAATTCTTTGCTGGGTTTTGTTCTTGTTGATCTATCCAGAGTTGATAAGGCGATGTTGAAGTCTCCAAGTACTATTGTGTTGGTAGCGATGTCCTCCTTAAAATCTTTTAGCAGTTGTTTTAAATATTTAGCTGTTCCCTCATTGGGTGCGTATACATTTAAGAGCGTGACTTCTTCCTGCTGTATGTATCCCTTGATGAAGAGAAAATAGCCTTCACTCTCCCTTCTAATCTTTTTCACCGTGAAATTAATGTTGTTGGATACTAGTATGGCCACCCCAGCTTTTTTGAAGGAGCTGTTTGCTTGCAGGATTGTTTTCCATCCTTTGAATTTGAGTCTGTGTTTATTCTGGCTGTTGAGATGAGTTTCTTGTAGGCAGCAGAATGTTGGGTTCTGTCTCTGTATCCATTTTGCCACTCTGTGTCTCTTAAATGGTGAATTTAGACCATTGAGAGAGAGTATGGTTATGGGGTTTTGTGTCATCTTTCTGTGCGGGTGTGTTGTGGTTGTAGGGTTTGTCTTGTCTTATAGCAGCCCCTTTAACCCTTGCTTTAGGTTTGGTTTTGAGTCTATGAAGTTCCTGAGCTGCTGTTTATCTAGAAAATAGTGTACCGTTCCTTCGATTTTGAGGGAGAGTTTAGCCCAATAGAGTATTCTTGGGGAAGCATTCATTTCCGTGAGTTTTTTTACTATATCTCGCCACTGCCTTCGGGATTGTAGGGTTTCCTCTGATAGGTCTGCTGTGAATCTAAGGGGTGCTCCTTTGTATGTGATTTCCTTCTTTGCCCTTGCTGCTTGCAGTATTGTGTCTCTATCGGCAGCATCGATCATTCTAACTATGATATGTCTTGGAGTGTTTTTGTTGGAGTCTCTTTTAGCTGGCACCCTTCGGGCTTCTTGAACCTGAATGGCTGCATTGTGGAGCTCTGGGAATTTTTCAGCAATGATTTGTTTTATGGTGTTTTTTATGTTGGGATTGTTTCGCTGAGCTTCAGGTAGTCCCATGAATCTAATGTTATTCCTCTTGGAATCATCTGCTAGGACTCTGATTCTCTGTAGAGCTATTTTGAGGTCCCTTGCCACTGTTTGTTGTTGCGTGTTGGCTTGGTGCAGTTGATCTTCCAGCTCACTGATTCTCTCTTCAGCTGCAGTCATTCTACTTTTAAAAGAAGAAACTGAGTTTCTCATTTCATCTACGGAATCTTTTAATCGTGACGTTTCTGCTCTCATTTCTTCTCATAATTTGTCTATTTTTTTCTGTGGGGTTATTGTCTGTCTGTCTGACTGTTTCATTGAGTTGATTGAACATCTTCATGACTTCGTATCTGAATTCTATGTCAGAGAGGTCCCTTAGGTGAGCTGTATCGACAGAATGTTCTGGATTGTTTTCGTTGTCCTCCACATATGGTGGGGATTTTCTTTGTTTCTTCGTATTGCTAAGTAGGTTGGAGACTAAATTCCTTGGGAACTAGGATCCTTAGAATGGGTAAACAACCTGCGGCCAAATGAAATTTGGCCTGCTGGAAAATAGGCCACGCCCACTTCTGAAGCCATGCCCACTTCTGAAGAGGCCACACACCAGCGGCTGAGCTGACCTGGGTTTGAGATGAGATGGGCGCCACGTGAGGAGTGAAGAGGGGACGGCAGACGCTCACTGCTGCTTTTCTCCAGGCGTCTGCGGGGATGTCTGAGGTCCTGAAGGTTGAGATGAAGTCCCGGGGCCACGCACCAGCGGCTGAACTGTCCTGGGTTTGAGATGAGATGGTTGCCACGTGAGCTCTAGAAATCTTTTGATTTCCTCTTTGATTTCCTTTCTAAGTCACTCATTGTTATATAGCGCACTGTTTAATTTCCAGGTGTTTGATTTAGTTTTCTGTTTGTGTGTGAATGATTTCTAATTTCAGTGCATTATGGTCTGAGAAGATTGTTGATTCAATCTCTATCTTCTTAATTTTATGGCGGTATGTTTTGTGGCTCAGCATGTGGCCTATCTTGGAGAATGTTCCATGTACACTTGAGTATTCAGCTTTTTGAGGATGAAGTGTCCTGTATATATCTACTAAGTCCCTTTCTTCCATTGTTTCCCTCAGATGAAGTATGTCCTTGCTAAGCTTGAGTCTGGTTGATCTATCAAAAGCTGAAAAAGCAGTGTTGAAATCTCCCACTAGTATTGTGTTGCTATTGATGTCTTTCTCTAAATCTATGAGTAGTTGTTTTAAGTAATTTGCTGGTCCCTCATTAGATGCATATACATTTAGTATTGTAAGTTCTTCCTGTTGTACAGATCCCTAGATCAATAAGAAATGGCCTTCACTGTTTCTTGTGACCTTCTTCACTCTGAAATCGATGTGGTCTGATATTAGGATGGCTACCACAGTTTTTTTATGGGAGTTGTTTGCCTGTATGATTGTTTTCCAGCCTTTGACTCTGAGCCTGTATTTGTTTTGACCATTGAGATGTGTTTCTTGCAGGCAGCAGAATTTTGGGTTCAATTTTCTAATCCATATTTCCACTCTCTGCCTTTTAATTGGTGCTTTTAGCCCATTGACATTGAGAGATATTATTGTTATGGGGTTTTGTCCCATTTTTCTTTTGAAATTTGGTGGATTTGCAGGGCCTGTCTTGTCTTAAAGTAGCCAATTTAGTTCGTCTTGTAACCATGGTTTTGAGAGTATGAAGTTCCTGAGCTGTTGTTTGTCTATGAAACTGTGTCTTGTTCCTTCTCTTATGAATGAGAGTGTCGCTGAGTAAAGTATTTTTGGTGAGGCATTTATTTTACTCAGTTTTTTCACTATCTTCCACCACTGTTTTCAGGCCATGAGGGTTTCATCAGACAGGTCAGCTGTGAATTTTAAGGATGTTCCTTTGTAGGAAATTTTTTTCCTTGATCTTGCTGCTTTCAGAATTTTGTCTTTATCTAAGGTTTTGGCCATTTTGATCGGGATGTGTCTTGGGGTATTTTTATTCGGATTTCTTCTAGCTGGTTCCATTCAGGCTCCTCAATGTGGTCACAGGTTTTCTTCAGCTCTGAAAAAGGTTGTAGCAATGGTATCTTTGACAGTTTCTTCTTCATCACGGTTTTCTTCCTGTCCTGAGGGTCTCGAATATCTTATGTTACTCCTCCTGCCTTCATCATGATCTTCTCTTGCCATCTGTTCCTAAATTGTGACTCTCTTTTCCATTTTCTGCTCTTATCTGGAGAGTCTGTTAACTTCATCTTCATGCTCACTGATTCTGTTCTCAGCAGTTGTTACTCTGCTTCTGAGGCCTTCCACTGAGTTTTTCAATTTGCCTACCAGGTTTTTCAGGTCTGACATTTCCGATTGCATTTTCCTCATTTCTGCCTTCAAATCCTCTTGTCTTTTTGGCATTGCTTTCCATTATTTCTTTTCGTTCCCTAAGCATCCTAAGTAGCTCCCTTCTGAATTCCTTGTCAGAGAGGTTGTCTAACACTACAGTACTGTTGGTGTGTTCAGGGTTAGCCTCTTCAATAAGAAAGTTTGGTGGGCTTTTGCGTTGCTTTACCATTGTGTCCAGTGTGGTTTAGATCTTCACGTTCACTGTTACTATTCTGCTTGATATACAGAATGAATTGAGACAGACTTAAAGAATTATTGGCTAGTGTGTTTCTAGTGTTTGAGCTAACCTAGAGAAGGTTCCATGTAAGAGGTACTTACGGTTCCTATTTGATATGTAGTGGGAGAATAATTCACGGCCTCTATAGTAGCCGCGGCTCCGGAAAAGGTTCCTGGCACTGGGCGCCAGGAGGTTCCTGTATGAATGAGGAGAGAATACCTGGAGCCATTCAGCTTTTTTTCCGTGCGATGTGCCTCAGTTCCCATCCCGCAGAGATCAAGGGTGAAAACCTTGATAGAGTTTTATGCATTACAGAGTCCAACACCATACCCTTCCCCAATGTGTCCACTTCCCTCCACCATTGCCAGTGTCTGCCTCCTATTATACCCAACTTCATTCCTTACCTGTGTAAGCCCTCTACTGAAGGCCAGTTCTCAGCTTCTGTTGCCTTTGGGCATTTGTTATACCTCTTATTTGTTACTTTATATTTCATGTGTGAGAGAGAATATTTTGTCTCACCCTCTCCTTATGACTAACTTCACTTAGTATGATACCATATTCATCCACTTGACAGTTAATTGTATAATTTCATTTTTATAACTTCCCAGTAGTATTTCTTTATCTATCTATCTATCTATCTATCTATCTATCTATCTATCTATCTATCTATATTGAGTGATGGGGAGTAGGGGGCAGTTGTTGGGCCATATCTGGTGGTGTTTAGGGGTTATTACTGGCTCTACACTCACGGATCACTCCCAGTGGGGCTCACAGAACCATAGGCAGTGCCAGAGATCTAATCTGCATTGATTGCATATGAGACAAGTGGCCTAACCATTGTATTATAATCTCCAACCCCAATAGAGTTTATCTTGTCATCTCAGATGCTTGGGTTATTTCCAGAGTTTGGTTATTGTAAATAGTACTATAATAAGTCGAGGTGTGCAAATGTCTTTTCTGGATAGTTTTTGGGTGCCAAGAAGTAAACTTGCTGGGTCATCACTTTCTAGTATTTTGAGAAATGTCTGTATTATTTTCCAAAAAGGCTGGGCCAGTCAATAATCCTAGCAGCAGTGAATGACTCTCTTTTCCCCCACATAATGACTGCACTGTCCCAACTTTTTGGAAAAGTTGTGACTTTTCTGATTTCATGTTTCAATATGTGTTCAAAAATTATTTTTTATTTAGATTAAGACATATAGCCAGGTGCATATTCCTTCAGGACATTTGTTTATGAGTTGAACTGGTCTTCAATCTAGAATTTAGTCATGGCTGACTTATTTTCTGTTTTGTATTAGGGTAGACCTGGGCTTGTGTGACATTATAATTTTAGTAATTTTATATTGACTACTTAAATGTTTGTAAGATGTAGCTATGGGTTATTTGAATTAGCTTTAGTGTCTCTGAAGATGCGTCTGTGTTTGGGGTTGTTTAGCCCTAATTCCTAATTGAATTGTGGTTTGGTAGTGTGTCTAATGATCAAGTTTGAGAGTGCTTTATGTATTTTAGATACAAGTAATCTATTCCATCTGTGCTTTGCAAATATCTTCTCTTAGCCTGTAGCTTGTCTTTCAATTTTAAACAGGATGTTCACACGAAAAAACTTTAAATGTTGAATAAGGTTCATACGTCAGTATTTACTTTTATAGATTATCTTTGGGGGGAATTTAAATTTTGTCAAATTTATAATTCATTTTTAAAAATCAAGGAACTTTTTTGGATTCATTTGGTTAATTAATGTTATACTATTTTCATTCTAATTTCTTTTTTTAAAATTTATATTAGTGAAACACAACGAGGTACAGTTGTAGATTTACAAATTTTTGTGCTTGGGTTTCGATTATACAGTGATCAAATACCCATCCCTCCACTAGTGCCCATTTTCCACCACCATGGATAATATCCCTCCCACCCCCATCCGCCCCATCCCACCCTGCCTCTGTGGTAGGGCATTCCCTTTTGTTCTCTCTCTCCTTTTGGGTGTTGTGGTCTGCAAATGAGGCATTGAACATGTTCAGTCCATAGTCTACTTTCAACACACATCTCACCTCCTGGGAGGATCCTCCAAACACCCTTTATTTGGTGCCTCCTTCTCGATCTGAGCTGCCCTTTCCCCTAGAATGCACGGCTGGCCTTTAAGCTATGGAGTAATCCTCCTGGTGCTGATCTCAGCTATTCTGGGGTATTAATCTCATATTTTGTTATTTTATATCCCCCAGATGAATGCAATCTTTCTATGTCTATCCCTCTTTCTGACTCATTTCGCTTAGCATGATACTTTCCATGTTGTACCACTTGTATGTAAATTTCATGACTTCATCTTTTTTTTTTTTTATAATTTTTTTATTTTATTAGTGAAACACCATGAGGTACAGTTGTAGATTTACAAATTTTTGTGTTTGGATCTCGGTCATAGCAGACTTCATCTTTTCTAACAGCTACATAGTACTCCATTGTGTAGATGAACCAAAGTTTCTTTAACCAGTCATCTGTTCTTGGGCACTCAGGTTTCTTCCAGTTTCTGGCTATTGTAAAGAGTGCTGCAATAAACAAACAAGTACAGATGTCACTGAAACTAGACATTTTTGCCTCTCTGGGATATATTCCCAGGAGTGGTATTGCTGGGTCAAATGGGAGCTCAATTTCTAATTTTCTGAGAATCGTCCATACTGTTTTCCAAAAGGGATGAACCAGTCAGTGAAGGAGTGTCCCTTTCTCGCCACATCTGCACCAGCATCGGTTGCTTTTGTTCTTTTCGTTGTGGGCCAGTCTCTGAGGTGTGAGATGGTATCTCATTGTGGATCTGCATCTCCCTGATGATTAATGATGTACAGCATTTTCTCATGTGCTTTTTTGCCATTCTGATTTCTTCTTTGAGAAAGTATCTGTTCATTTCATTGTCCCATTTTTGGATGGGGTTGGATTTATTTTCTTGTGGAGTTCAACCAGTAATTTGTATATCCTTGATATCAATCCCTTGTCAAATGTGTATTCGGCTTATATCCTTTCCCATTCTGTAGACTATCTTTGTATTTTGGTCACTGATTCTTTGGAGGTGCAGAAGCTTCTTAGTTTAAGATAGTCCCATTTATCTATCTCTGTTTTCACTTGCTCGGCCAGTGGTGTGACATCTTTGAAGATACCATTAGCTTCAATGTCATGGAGGGTTTTGCCAACTTTGTCTTCAATGTACCTTCTGGTTTCTGGTCCGATATTGAGGTCTTTAATCCATTTTGATCTTACTTTTGTACATGCTGTTAGGCAGAGTTCTGAGCCCATTTTTTGGCATGTAGCCATCCAGTGATGCTAGCACAATTTGTTAAAGAGGCTTTCCTTACTCCACTTCACATTTCTTGCATCTTTATCAAAGATTAGATGATCATATGATTGAGGGGAGATGTCAGTGTATTCAATTCTGTTCCATTGGTCTGCAGTTCTGCCTTTGTTCCAGTACCATGCTATTTTAATTATTACTGCTTTGCAGTAGAGTTTGAAATTAGGGAGGTTGATTCCTCCCATTTTCTTTTTACTAAGAATTGATTTAGCTATTCGTGGGGGCTTATTGTTCCATATAAATTTCAGAAGTGTTTGTTCCATTTCTTTGAAGAGTGTCATGGGTATCCTTATAGGGATTGCATTGAATTTATACAATGCTTTCGGTAGTATTGCCATTTTGCAATGTTAAGTCTACTGAACCATGAGCAGGGGATATTTTTCCATTTTCTCGTGTCCTCTTTTATTTCCTGAAGTAGCGTTTTGTAGTTTTCTTTGTACAGGTCCTTTACTTCCTTAGTTAAACTGATTCCTAAGTACATGATTTTCTGGGGTACAATTGTGAACAGGATTTTTTTTTTCATGTCGCTTTCTTCTCTCTCACTGTTTGCATATAGGAAAGCCATGGACTTTTGGGTATTGATTTTATAGCCTGCAACTTTACTATACAAGTCTATTGTTTCTAGGAGTTTTTTGGTGGAGGTTATTGGGTTATCTAAGTATAGTATCATATCATCTGCAAATAGTGAGAGCTTGATTTCTTCCTTTCCTACCTGAATGTCCTTAATATCTTTTTCTTGCCTAATCACTATTGCAAGTATTTCCAGTACTATATTGAACAGAAGTGGAGAGAGTGGGCATCCTTTTCTCATCCCTGATCTTAGAGGGAAGGCTCTCAGTTTTTCCTCATTGAGGATGATGGTTCCTGTAGGCTTGTGGTAGATGACTTTAACTATGTTGAGGAAAGTCCCCTCTATTCCCATTTTGGCTAGGGTTTTCATCATAAAGGGGTGCTGGATCTTGTCAAATGCTTTCTCTGCATCTATTGATATTATCATATGCTTTTTATCTTTTCTTTTGTTGATATGATGGATAATGTTGATTGATTTTCGAAAGTTAAACCTTCCTTGAATCCCTGGGATAAATCATACTTGGTCATGTTGTATGATTTTTTTGAAGAGTAGTCGGATTCTATTTGCTAGTAGTTTGTTGAGGATCTTTGCATCTGTGTTCATTAGGGATATCAGTCTGTAATTCTCTTTCTTTGTAGTATCTCTGTCTGCTTTTGGTATCAGTGTGATATTTGCTGCATAGAAACTGTTCGGAAGTGTTTTTGATATTTCAATTTTGTGGAAAATCTTAAAGAGGATTGGGAGTAATTTCTCTTTAAAGACTTGGAAGAATTCACAGGTGAATGCATTCACAGGTGAATGCATTTGTGCTTGGGGAGATATTTTATAACCATTTCAATTACCTTGATGGTGATAGGTCTGTTCAGGTATTCCAGGTCTTCTTGGTTCAGCCTTGGAAGTCTGTAGGAGTCTAGGAATTTATCCATTTCCTCGAGGTTTTGATGTTCCATGGCATAAAGCTTCTCAAAGTACTCCCTGAGAATCCTCTGAATTTCTGTAGTTTCTGTTGTAATGACCCCCTTTTCATTTCTGATTCGGTTTATTAGGGTTTTCTCCCTTTCTTTGTGAGTTTTGCTAGAGGCTTATCGATCTTGTTAATTTTCTCGAAGAACCAGCTCTTGGTTTCATTGATCTTTCAGATTGTTTTTTGGGTTTCCATCTCGTTAATCTCTGCTCTGAGTTTTATTATTTCCTTCCCCCTGTTCGGGTTGTGCTCCTTTTGTTGGTCCTTCTCCAAGCTCTTAAGCTGTGAGGGTAGGTTATTTATGTGGGCTCGCTCCTCCTTCCTGAGGAATGCTTGTAGAGCTATAAACTTTCCTCTTAACACAGCTTTTGCTGTGTCCCACATGTTTTGGTAACTCATGTCCTCATTTCATTTGTTTCTAAAATCTTTTGATTTCCTCTTTGATTTCCTTTCTAAGCCACTCGTTTTTCAATAGTGCACTGTTTAATTTCCAGGTGTTTGATTTAGTTTTCTGTTTGTGTGTGATTGACTTCTAATTTCAGCGCATTATGGTCTGAGAAGATTGTTGATACAATCACTATCTTCTTAATTTTATGGCAGTATGTTTTGTGGCTCACCATGTGGTCTATCTTGGAAAATGTTCTATCTACACTTGAGAAGAATGTGCATTCAGCTTTTTGAGGATGAAGTGTCCTGTATATATCTACTAAGTCCCTTTCTTCCATTGTTTCCCTCAGATGAAGTATGTCCTTTCTAAGCTTGAGTCTGGTTGATCTATCAAGAGCTGATAAAGCAGTGTTGAAGTCTCCCACTAGTATTGTGTTGCTATTGATGTCTTTTTCCAAATCTATGAGTAGTTGTTTTAAGTAGTTTGCTGGACTCTCATTAGGTGCATGTACATTTATTATTGTAAGTTCTTCCTATTGTACAGATCCTTTGATCAATAAGAAATGGCCTTCACTGTCTCTTGTGACCTTCTTCACTGTGAAATCGATGTGGCCTGATATTAGGATGGCTACCACAGCTTTATTATGGGAACTGTTTGCCTGTATGATTGTTTTCCACCTTTGACACTGAGCCTGTATTTGATTTGACTATTGAGATGTGTTTCTTGCAGGCAGCAGAATGTTGGGTTCAATTTTCTAATCCATCCTGCCACTCTCTGTCTTTTAATTGGTGCGTTTAGCCCTTTGTCATTGAGAGAGATTATTGTTATGGGATTTTGTCCCATTGTTCTGCTGAAATTTGGTGTATTTGAGCGGTCTGTCTTACCTTAAACTAGTCCATTTTGTTCTTCTTGTAACCATGGTTTTGAGTCTATGAAGTTCCTGAGCTGTTGTTTGTCTGTGAAACTGTGTGTTGTTCCTTCAATTATGAAGAGAGTCTCACTGGGTAAAGAATTTTTGGAGAGGCATTTATTTCATTGAGTTTTTTCTCTATGTCCTACCACTGTTTTCAGGCCATGAGTGTTTGATCAGAAAAATCAGCTGTGAATTTTAAGGATGCTCCTTTGTAAGAGATTTCTTTCTTCGATCTTGCTGCTTTCAGAATTTTGTCTCTGTCTAAGGTTTTGGTCATTTTGATCAGGATATGTCTTGGGGTATTTTTATTCGGATTTCTTCTAGCTGGTACCCTTCGGGCCTCCTGAATGTGGTCACAAGTTTTCTTCAGCTCTGGAAACCTTGTAGCAATGATGTCTTTGACAGTTTCTTCTTCATCAAGGTTTTCTTCCTGTCCCTCTGGGACTCCAATAATTCTTATGTTACCCCTCTTAGCTTCATCCTGATCTTCTCTTTCCATCTGTTCCTGAATTGTGAGTCTCTTTTCCATTTTCTGCTCTTATCTGGAGAGTCCCTGAACTTCATCTTCGAGCTCACTGATTCTGTTCTCAGCCGCTGTTACTCTGCTGCTGAGGCCTTCCACTGAGTTTTTCTATTGCCTATCAGGTTTTTCAGTCCGACATTTCCGATTGCATTTTCCTCATTTCTGCCTTCAAATTCTCTTGTCTTTTATTGGAATTGCTTTCCATTGTTTCTTTTAGTTCCCTAGGCATCCTAAGTAGCTCCCTTCTGAATTCCTTGTCAGAGAGGTTGTCTAACACTACAGTACTATTGGTGTGTTCTGAGTTAGCCTCTTCAATAAGAAAGTTTGGTGGGCTTTTGCGTTGCTTTACCATTGTGTCCAGTGTGGTTTAATCCTTCACGTTTACTGTTACTATTCTGCTTGATATGCAGAGTAAGTTGAGATAGGCTTATGAGTTATTGGTTACTGTGTTTCTAGTGGCTGACCTAACCTATAGAAGTTTCCATCCAAGAGGGTAACTTATGGTTCCTATGGCATATTTTGCGGCCATGTTAGCGGCCGCGGCTCCAGGAAGTGTCCCTGGCAAGGGGCGCTGGGCTGTACCTGGTTGAATGAGGAGAGAGTACCTGGAGATGTTCAGCTTTGTTGCCAAGAGATGGCCCTCAGTTCCCGTCCCGCGTAGATAAAGGAAGAAATCTTTTTTTTATGTTTTATGGGTCAAAATACGAAGTTGAATTTATAGTCCACAGACAGAAAAAAATTACATTGAGTGTAATATTACGTTAGTTGGGTATTAGTAGTTGACCTATATTGAGTTCTACAATCTAATTGCTCATCCTGAGTTCAAAGGAGGATATGAAACCTTTCAGATTTAATTTGAGTTTCTATTTATTTTTCACTAATGTGAACACTTAAATCATATAAAATGTTGATATGTTGTTTGATTAATGATGATTTAGAAATGCCTTTTCTTATCAGTTTAACATTTTTGTCAACTTCTAATTTTTGCTCTATCTCTTGTAATTCTCTTTTGAAAATACAGCTTATTTGGATTTTAAAAAATTGAATCACTTGGAGATTCATAGTTACAAAGTTATTCATGATTAGTTTTCGGTCGTACAATATTCCAAACTCCTCCCTACACAAGTTTATATTTTCCACCACCAATGTCCCAGTTTCACTCAAACATCATACCACCTGTGTCTATAGTAGTCATCTTTCTTTCTTTCTTTCTTTCTTTCTTTCTTTCTTTCTTTCTTTCTTTCTTTCATTCTTTTTCTTCTTCATCTTCATCATCATCATCATCTTCTTCTCCTTCTCCTCCTCCATCTTCTTCTCCTCATCCTTCTCCTCCTCCCTCTTCTACTTTTCCTCCTCCTTCTCCTCCTCCTCCTCCTCCTCTTCTTCTTCTTCTTCTTCTTCTTCTTCTTCTTCTTCTTCTTCTTCTTCTTCTTCTTCTTCTTCTTCTTCTTCTTCTTCTCCTCCTCCTCCTCCTCCTCCTCCTGCTCCTTCTTCCTCCTGCTCCTCCTTCTTCTCCTCCTCCTCCTCCTCCTCCTCCTCTTCTTCTTCTTCTTCTTCTTCTTCTTCTTCTTCTTCTTCTTCTTCTTCTTCTTCTTCTTCTTCTTCTTCTTCTTCTTCTTCTTCTCCTTCTCCTCCTCCTCCTCCTCCTGCTCCTTCTTCCTCCTGCTCCTCCTTCTTCTCCTCCTTCTCTTCCTCCTCCTCCTCCTCCTTCTCTTCTTCTTCTTCTTCTTCTTCTTCTTCTACTCCTCCTCCTCTTCCTCCTCCTGTTCCTCTTCCTCCTCCTGCTCCTCTTCCTCCTCATGCTCCTCTTGCTCCTCATGCTCCTCCTCCTCCTACTTCTCTTCTTCTTCTTCTTCTTCTTCTTCTTCTTCTTCTTCTTCTTCTTCTTCTCCTCCTCCTCCTCCTCCTGCTCCTTCTTCCTCCTGCTCCTCCTTCTTCTCCTCCTTCTCTTCCTCCTCCTCCTCCTCCTCCTCCTCCTCTTCTTCTTCTTCTTCTTCTTCTTCTTCTTCTTCTTCTTCTTCTCCTCCTCCTCCTCCTCCTCCTCCTCCTGCTCCTTCTTCCTGCTCCTCTTTCTCCTCCTTCTCTTCCTCCTCCTCCTCCTCTTCCTCCTCCTGTTCCTCTTCCTCCTCCTGCTCCTCTTCCTCCTCATGCTCCTCTTGCTCCTCATGCTCCTCCTCCTCCTCCTCCTCCTCCTTCTCTTCTTCTTCTTCTTCGTCTTCTCTCTATCTCACTTTCCTTTTGGGGCATTATTGTTTGCAATACAGATATTAAAAGGATATCATGTGTATCCATGTACCTACCTTTAATACTCAGTTCCTATACAAAATGATCATTTTAAACTATTACTGCTTCCAGCAGCCCAGTAGACCTCCACTACCTTCAATACCTCCAATACCCAGCCTCCGCCATGCTCCAGTATGCTTTCCAGACACTCAGGTCGAGACTCAAGCACAAACGAAGCCCCCACAGAACCAGGGACAAGAACTCTGTGACCTTGAACTCCAGGCTCAAAGGACCTGGAAACAGAGATCCTCTGCCTGCTCCCAACATCCTGGAAAACCTCCACTACCTCCACTACCTCCACTACCCAGCCGCTGCCACGCTCCAGGATGCTTTCTGGACCATGCGGCCACTTTGCAGCCACAAGACACATCATAAAACACTTAATATAAGATTACCACACCATGTTTGATGGGGTTAAAATATGATTTGAACAATGGGAATACCTGCAAAGGACTATTAGAGGCTGCCCTAAAAGCCTCTATTCCTCTCAGAGAGTCTGAGAAGCTACCAAGAGTGTTCAGCCCACATAGCAGAGCCTGGCAGGCTATATGTGGTGTATTTGATATGCCAAAACCAGTAAATACAATGGGTATCATTCCCCTGACCCTGAAAAAGCCACCAATAGGGCAGCAATAAGAAAGATGAGGAAGGAAAGGCTGATAAAATCTCAGGGCCGAACTAAGCTGTCAAAATGAAGGTTTAAAAGGACTGTCTGTGCTTTCAGTGCATGTACACTGGCATTGGATGCATCTATCGAGGACCTGATGGTACAAGCACAAAGGATCAAGTAGGACATCATTGGTCAGACAAAGACAAGAAGGTATCATTCACATCACTCCTTCTTTTGACACTGGAGAAGAACTGTTCCTAAGAACATGAGACAAAAGAGGTGTTGGTGGTGTTGGTTTCCTTGTTAATATTAACTTGGCTATGAGCATTGATTCATTCAAATGCATAAGAACCCGAATCGGATGATTACATTTAAATAGATGTGGCTCACTGCCAGCAGATTCTATCTTTGTTGTCTATGCACCAACATTCAATTACGATGAAGAAGAAATTGAGAAGTTCTACATGGAGCTGGAGAAGTTCTATAAAGAAGACCACACCTTCTACAAGATCATTGTCAGTGATTTTAATGCCAAGATAGGACCGAGAAGATCAGCCAAAGAACTCCACATTAGGACCCATGGCCCAGAATGGAATGAACAGGGTGAGAGATTGTCTGAATTCATCATGTCGACCAAGACCATCCATGGTAACTTACAATTTCAGAAGGCCGAATCTAAACGTTGGACATGGGAGTCTCCTGGTGGACAGTTCCACAACAAAATTGACCACATCATGTTCATTCAAGGGTCTTGCCTGATCGATTTCGCTGTTGTCCCAAAATTCCAAATGGGATCGGACCACCATCACCTTCGTGCAAAATTCTACTTCACAGAGTGGGGAGAAAGGGATGTAAAGTTTAAGAAGAGAACTCCCAGAACGACCACCAACTGGGAGGTCTTTGGCACTATTGAGGCAACGTGGGAAGATGCCGTCATTGACAACATTTATGAGGAATACGATCAACTGATTATCTGAAGAAAGCTGAGAGAGAGATAGCCACAAAAAGAAACCAGTCTTTGAAAACTCTCAAGCTTATTCGCCAACAAGCCTCAGGCAACCGCAAGCAAACTTCCGAGCTCACAAAGCAGTGCAGAGAAGAGATAAAGGAAGACCTCAAAGAGAGAAGAGCAGTAGTGCTGGCAGATGTGGCAGAACCTGGGAAAAGTGTTTACAACGCCTGCCTGTCCTTCTTCAACTACAAGACCAAAATGATTGCCCTCTGATGTCCTGATGTATCTATCACATCTTCCAGAAGGGCAATAGAGAAGATTATTCATGACTTCTACTTGGATCTCTTCAATAGCCATGTCCACCTGCCCAGATACCAAATTCCACAGCATGGAATGTCGTTCCCAGAGTCTTCCTTCCAAAATATGACATGCCATTTCATCAGTAAAGAAGTGAACAGCACCCTGCCCAGACAAGTTTAGACCTGAACACCTGAAGAACCTGCCATCAGTACTCATCAATACATTGGCTTGGCTCTTCACACGCTACCTGTCTGAATGCAAGGTTCCATCCCAATGGAAAACCAGCAGGACTGTACTACTGTACAAGAAGGGAGACATCCACGACATCGGCAACTATCACCCGGTTTGCCTGTTGTCTGTCATCTACAAGCTGTTCACTCGAGTCATCCAGAATAGGATTGGCAGAAAACTAGATGAAGGACAACCATGCGAGCAAGCTGGGTTCTGGAAAGAATTCAGCACAATTGACCATATCCACATGATAACCAAGCTAACTGAGGTTTCTTGGGAGTTTAAGATGCCGCTCTGTCAAACGTTCATTGATTTAAAGAAGACCTATGATTCTGTTGAGACTGAAGCAGTCATCAGAGCCCTAGCCAAACAGGGAATTCAAACTCAATACATCAGGATCCTCCGTGAGCTATATTGCAGATTTACTACCAGAATCTTACCATTCTATAGGGAGGTGATCCATGACGTCAAAGAGGGGTTTGTCAGGGTGATACGATTTCACCAAAACTTTGCAGTCCCACCCTCGAGAATGTCATGCAACAACTGGAATGGGAAGGAATGGGAGTGAAGATAGATGGTCGGCAACTACACCACCTCTGCTTCGCTGATGACTTCTTCTAATAACACCAAACATCAACCAAGCTTTGAAATTACCTTTAGCTGTAATGTCACAGAGGGTTTCACCTACATTTTTTTCCATGAAATTTATGGATTGAGGTCCATAAATGAGATCTTTAATCCATTTTGATCTGACTATTGTGCATGGCATTAGATATAGATCTGAGTTCATATTATTTACAGGTAGCTGTCCAGATTTCCAAGTACTGCTTGTTGGATGCTTTTCTTGCTCCACTTCATGTTTCTTGGCCAGTGGCGCAATGGATCAAAGAATTAAATTATCATATATTTGAGGGTATGTGTGAGAATATTCAACTCTATTCCATTTGTCTGTGGGTCTCAATTTATTCCTTTGCCTTTTTAATACTACTGCTTTGCTGTACAGTTTGATGTTGGGAAAGTGACGCTTCCCGTCTTTTTCCCAGTGATTGTTTTGACTATTTATGGTGATTTATTCTTCCATTCAAACTTCAGAAATGTTTGGTCTGTTTCCTTGAAAAATTTGTTCTCTTGTAATTTTCTTGCATGAAATCAATTCTATATACAATTAATGTAGCTATTGCTTTTTCCTGTTTATCAATTCTGCAAGATACCTCTTAGTTTAAGTCTTTACTTTTTAACCTATTTTGTTTAATTTTTAGGTAGTTTCTAGAGGACAGTTTAAAGTTGGGGGTCATATTACTTTTTTCTATTTTGTGTAGCTCTTTTAGTTGATATATTTGGATATCACTAAGAAATTAAATTACTTATACCCTAGCAGTAAAGTCTGTTATTTTGTTTGGATTTCTCCTTCTGTATATATTTAATTTTCGATCTTCTCTTAAATTTTTAACATGTCTTTAAATTTCATTATTATTTAACTATATTTTTATAGTGCACCTATTTGTTGAAATTTTAAAATTATTATTCTAATAGTATATTACATAACTTAACCAATTAGTGTACTATTATCACTTTGTCAGTTTGATATATGTGTCTAATTCTTGCCTCTGTTTTCTTTTACTTCCCATCTATTTGTAGTGTAATTGTCTTAAATATTTCCTTTCCGTACATTTTTACTACATTAAGCTGTATAAAAATTTTTGTTCTAACAATTAAAAGGCTAATTTCATCTTCACTGGAATGTTCTCAAAGGTTTGTTAATTTATGGGATTTAAACAGCACAATTCCTTTGAGAGGTGGAGAAAGAAAAATTTGTCAATACTGTGAGTTGGGGGGTAGATGTTCTGTTACATATTTGGTCTCCATTTATATTTTAGGATTTTGTGACTTATTACTAACCTATGGGACTTCGTGTTTAAGCCCCCATCCTGCCTTCATTTTACATACAATGGTGGATGGGTCCATTTGAAGGAGAGAGTAGTGATTATTGCATCTAATTAGAGCTTGCAGTAGGTAAAGATTTGGGTTCCTTACCAGGTCCTTGCTGGAAAGGATTGGGGAGGGGAATCATCACTGTTTTATTTCACAAATATTTCCTATGATATTTGACTGGAGTAAAATAGTTTTTATCTAAAGTAATTTATCTAACTAAGGTTCCCTTTTAGATCCCTTGGCCATAGTGAGCAATCTTGCTGGAATATTTTAATCATATCTATTATCAGTGTTATCAGTGTGCCATCTAATTAAAAACCAAGTCTGAGGTATATGAAATACAAAAGGAAGTCCAAAGCAAATCAACTTCCTTTATTAGTCTTTCTCCCCCCCCCTTTATTTTAGTATTGCAATGCTGTTTTATATAATTTCCAAAGCTCTTTATTGAACATAGGGAAAAGACCTTCTCAGTCTTCCTTGAAGCATAAATCACTTAATATTTTATTGCTCTATGAAAATCTAGCTTCACAAATAAAATACAGTTATTAACTACCTAAAAAATAATTAGTGAAATATATGTGCACCATACTAGATGATGTGTTTGTTAAATAATGAAAACATCATCATGCCGAATTACTAATGTACTATTAACAACATGTTGCTTAAGTGTTGTCTCTCTGTGAAGTAGCACTGTCTGTCAGTTGTTCATTGATTTGCTCGAGTGGTCACCAGTAATGTCTCCATTGTGAGACTTGTTCTTACTGTTTTTCGCATATCAACTATGCCATGAGGAGCTTGCCAGGCTCTGTTGTGCAGGTGGGATACTCTCGATAGCTTGCCAGGATATCTCTGAGAGGGACAGAGGAATCGAACCTGGGTTGGCCGCGTTCAAGGCAAACACCCTACCTGCTGTGCTATTGCTTCAGCAAAGTAGTTTGAAGTAGTCTGAAAGTGAAGTAGTCTGTGTGAAGTAGTCTGAAAATATTTTTCTTGAATTATTTTTTGTATTCTATATAGTAAACTTATGTAGATATTGCCTTTCTTTTCTCATTTCCATGGTCATATAATTCCATTACCTTTTTGTCTATTTTTTCAATTATCTTGTATAATTCTTAGGAGATATTGTTATGGCTTGGTTAACTACTTTATGCATATAACTGAATAAGTCAATGATATGGATCCATAGTTTATCAATAAAAACTTAACAAGCTATACAGAACAAATTCTTGTTATTGGAATGAGCTCTGTGACCACTTATCCCGATCTGATAACACAGTATAATAAAATTTTACTACATTTTAGACTCAACATTGAATATTAAGGCAACATATATATATATAAAGTAGATGTATGCTGTGAATCTATATTTTATATGACAGTATTTATGTGATAATGGGAAAAGTTGAAACTTTGCAATTAGATATGCCTATGTTTAAATCCTTAATTTTTTATATTTTAATTCTGTTAATGTGGCATAGTGATTTAAAAATAAGCTCTCTATAAAACACGATTAATTTCTAATGTGGAAAATATAAAATGATTAATGCAAAGCGATTTTTTATACATTTTCTCAGTGACTATTTTCAATCTTGAAATTTTTAGATTAAAAGGCATTCACTTCAGAATTATTTACTTTCAATCTGATAAAACAGCAACAATAGCAACAATTTTTAGTAGAAGCAGCAATAATAGAAGCAGCATTCCAATTCTCACGAGATCAAAAATTAGTTCCATTTTTATCTCAAACTTGATAATTCCCTTTTAGTTTTAAGAACTTTTATTTGTATTACACTTCTTTGTTTTCCAACATTTATTTCTCAGAATCATTTTTTTGGATTAGATCTCCTAAAGATGGAGCCTAGGGAGAACAGATGCAAGGGAAGAGCAGGTGCAAACATTTGTATGCTCTGCCTCTTTCTTCTAAGGGTGTTACCCCAGACCTTCTAAGACTAATTGGCATTTATGGTTTAAGTGTCTCTGCTGACAGAAAGGACTGGCAGAAATGCTATTAGACAATTGTTTGCTTTTGCTCTTTGTATTGATTTCAGAAAGATGCTTCTTTCTAGAGGTGAGTTGTACTGAATGGCTAATTACCACAGGAGATATGAAAGAAAAGATGTCAGGCTTCCAGGTATTTTGTTAACATTATTTGTCTCAGAAATATAATAAAATGGGTATTGTGTAACATATTTTATGCTAGCAAATAGTGGAAGTGTCAAGAATAAAATAACAGGTAGATTTTAAGTAAATAAAAATGTGCTTTTAAAGAAATTTCCATGGCTGACGGTAACTGATTTCAACCAACTAGTACTATTATACATTAAAATATTTGTATTGATTTTTATATATTTATTGACAAAGAACACAATATAAACAACATTTCTATCTGATACTTACATTCTGTACTACTATACTACTAAACAAGAAGGAAGACATCCACGACATTGGCAACAATCGCCCAATCTGCCTGTTGTCAGTCCTCTACAAGCTGTTCACTTGAGTCATTCTGAACAGGATTGGCAGAACATTAGATGAAGGACAACCATGCAAGCAGGCTGGATTCTGCAAAGGACTCAGCAAAATCAACCATATCCACACAATAACCAAGCTAATTGAGGTTTCTCGGGAATTCAAAATGCCGCTCTGTCAAACATACATTGATTTAAAGAAGGCCTTTGATTCTGTTCAGACAAAAGCGGTCATTGAAGCCATAGCCAAACAGGGTTTCAAACTCAATAGATAAGGATCCTCCTTGAGCTGTATTATGGATTCACTACCAGGATCTCACCATTCTACAAAGAAGTGATCATCCAAGTCAAGAGAGGGGTTAGGCAGGGTGATACCATTTCACCAAAACTCTTCAGTGCCACCCTTGAGAACGTCATGCGATGACTGGAATGGGAAGGAATGGGAATGAAGATAAAAGTTCAGCAACTACATCTCTGCTTCACTAATGACTTCGTTCTAATAATACCAAACATTAGCCAAGTGGCACAAATGCTGGCCGACTTCGACCGTGAGTGTGGAAAGGTCAGACTCCAGCTGAATATCATGAAGACAATGTTTATGAGAAACGGGCTCATTCCTGACATTCCATTCACTCTCAACGGGATGACCATCTATGAATGCAACAGTTATGTGTATCTAAGTCGAGAAGTCAACATGACGAATGACCTGGCAACTGTGTTGCACAGGAGGAAGAGAGCGGCGTGGAATGCCTTCAAGAACATCGAAGAAATAGTTAAGAGGACAAAGAACCTCTGGGTCTGGGCACATCTCTTTGATTCCACTGTTCTTCCTGCATTAACATATGCCTCAGAGACCTGGGCCCTGTGAAAACAGGATGAGAATGCTATTCAGGTCTCCCAAAGAGGAATTGAAAGAGCTATGCTTGGAGTATCACGTTTCACTCAAATGAGAGAAAGAATCCGGAGTTCAGAGCTCCTTAGACGATCAAGAATTAGGGTTGTTGTCTTGTTTGCCAAGGTGTCGAAAATCAGATGGGCTGGACACGTAATGAGATTTGGAGATGACCACTGGACTTGAGCCATTACCAACTGGGTTCCATGGGACGTCAAAAGGTTGCATGGCTGCCCACCTATAAGATGATCAGCCTTCTTCATCAAGACCCTGAATGATTGGTTTGAGGCTCTTCGTGTTCCTAGAATGAACAGATTCCATTGGGATACACTGGTGCCTAACAGGGACAAATGGAGACGTTACTGGTGCCCGCTCGAGCAAATTGATGAGTAACGGGATGTCAAGTCATCAAGTGATCAAGTGATACTTACATTCTTAAATAACTCCAAATGCATATTTTCAGAAAACAACTACGGTTTCTCTATAACTTCTTTTTCTTTATAAATTGTTCTCTCAGGTAAGGACCCTGTAAAAGATCAACTTTCAAAGTTAATCTAAGGTCTTAGCTTAGTTGCAACTCTTTGACATCAGTAGATTCACTTGTTCAAGTATAGTTGATTTCCGTATTACACATTTTAAATCTACCGTTGTCCTTTATCTGCTAAACTGTTGGAAGAGATCAACCACCTGCCATGTTCCTCCTAGACACTTGCATTAGACTCTATTGGAGAACCAAATAGTGCCCCTACACCTTTTCTGTCAGTGTCATCAATGGTAATCATGAGTTCTAGATAGATATATAACTGTCCAGAATAATAATATTGTATTTCTTAACCCCTTTTACAGTCACAACTGACTAGTCTGAGGTCAATTCTGACCAGGAAGCTATAATTAGAAATTTGATAAACACATTTTGCAATATGTCCTTAGATGAGGGTGATATACTTTCTATTTTTTTCTTTCTTTCTTCTTGCTAGAGTATAACTTTGACAGATGAAAATGCACTACCTTCTTAGAACATAATATATATGGTTATTGCTGAGGATGACAAAGCAGCAAATGAGTAAACTGTAGATGTTTGTTAACTGAGGAAGCACTTTAATAATTACGCTATGCAGTTAATGGTTAAGTTTCCTTATGTTTCAGTTACTATTAGTGTAGGTTTGCTTGTGCATCTAAGGCAAATCACTGAGAATCAGAACTTCTTAACTGCTTTTCTTTATTTCACTCTCCTCTCCAGGGGAGAAATTTCTGTCATAAAATATGTTTTCTGAAAAGCAAACAACATGCTATTCCTGTGATCACCAACAAAAACTAAAACTAATAGCCAAAGACCAATTATCACCATCTGTTTTTAATTCCACAACCAAGTGTTCAAACTAGAATAATTTAGGTATTATTACTCTGTAGCTCAAAAACTCTGGTGGTGTTTCACCTCTGAGTAAAAGTCAAAAACTTCTAAAGATCTTTTAAGCCTTAAAATATGAGAGATTCATCATATCTTCTTGTTCTCTTGCTTATCTGCTCCAGATGCTCTTTTTTTTTCTTCTTATATTTATTTATTGAATCACTGTGGGAAAAGTTACAAAGCTTTCAGGTTTAAGTCTCGGTCACACAATGATCAAACACCTTTCCCTTCACCAGTACTCATTTTTCATCTCAAGAACCCCAATATACCCCCTCCCATTCCTCCCAATGCCTGTAGGGCAGACAATTTCTACTTAACTTTTCTCTACTTTGATTACATTCATCATTTCCACAAAAGATGCACCATTATAGTTTAGAGTGTCACCCCCCAACAATCAGAATTGCTGAAAACGCCTTGTGAAATACTTTTTTTTCTATAGCTGGTTATGAGAATCATATAATTGCGCAGCCACAATAGCGGCTGCGTGATTTTAGTTTTCTGCAAAGAGCCAGATAATTACGCGATTGGTTTCTGTGCATCTGGTGTTATGGCTGTGTCGAGAGCCACTCGTTGGGGGCAACTCGTGACCTCAGTAGGACGTGAAGGACAAGCCATTACCGCCCCCCCTTCCCATGAGACTGCAGTTGCCCCGTCACCGCCAGCTCGTACCTGGCTTTCCTATAAGTTCTGAGGCCGTGGCCACCTTGCTGCTGGGATGGAAAAAGGAGGAAGGGAGCAAGGAGGCATGGTGCTATAGTTTAACGCATGGTCCATTCACTTTTCTGCCAGAAGCTTCCAGGCTCTGGACTAAGTCCTTTTGCCTCTGGAGCCATGGCCATGCCAGAGAGCCACTCGTGGGGAGCAGCTCGTGACCTCGGTAGGACGTGAAGGACAATCTGGTACCACCCCCTTTCCCATGAGACTGCAGTTGCCCCATCACCGTCAGATCATACCTGGCTTTCTAATAAGCTCTGAGGTGGTGGCCACCTTGCTGTTGGTGAGGGGAAATGCGGAAGAGAGCAATACCCTTTCCCTCCCAGAGAGGCATAGCGCCATAGTTTAACGCATGGTCCATTCACTTTTCTGCCGCAAGCTGCCGGGCTCTGGATTAAGTCCTTTTGCCTCTGGAGCCATGGCCATGACAGAGAGCCGCTTGTGGGGGGCAACTTGTGACCTTGGTAGGTTGTGAAGGACGAGTCGGTACTGCCCCCCTTCCCATGAGACTGCAGTTGCCCCATCACTACCGGCTCATACCTGGCTTTCCAATAAGCTCTGAGGCAGCGGCCACCTTGTATGCAGTCTGGATGCATTTCTGCCAAAAGCCACTGGATTTGAGATTTGTTTCTGGGTCTCTGGGATCATGGCCGTTAATCGGCTTGATTAGGAGCCAGAGAGGCTGTTTGTAGGCAGCGACTCGGAGTCTCGTTGGGATGGGGAAGAAAGGACTGGTTCCACCGCTGTCTGGTGAGGCCCTGCGTGTCTTGTCACTGTAGGCCCAAACTTGACTGTCCAGTGGCCTCTGTCCAGATGCTTAGTCATCTTGCTGTTTTTTTGGAAACGCAAGATACGGTACACTTTGGGGGTCTCTGTACTGCCTACCCTTGTACCTAGACTGTTCTTTCTTAGATCTTTTCTCTCATATCACCTTTTCAGTGAGGTTTCACTTGAATACCCTGAAACTGTAATTTTTCTTCCCCACACTAACGTAAGCATTTAAAATGTTTCTCTATGTTATATTTTCTTTGTATTTCAACACTAACACATCATAAAATTTAACAAATTAATCTGGTTATCTGACTTAGAACCTTAATAATTATAAAACACATATGAAAGACAGTTTATTCTTTCCTGCTCAGTGTTCTTTTCTAGAGGCTAACATAGTGCTTAGCACAGAATAAATGATCAATAAATATTTGTTAATATTGAAAAATGTTTACCAAATTTATGAGGTAATTTTTATTTTGTTTATAAAAAGTAAGTCTATGAAGACTTCCATGACCTTGGCTTTTCCCACCACAAATTCTTGTGATGTTTTCATGATATTTGGTATAGATCATTTTCTAAAACAAAGCATGTATTTGTAATAATGAAATTTCTAATCAAATCAGATTAAAAGTTTACAATGATGTACTGTTATTATACCCCACAATAGAAGTCTATGCAGAATAATTCAATGCTATCCTATTACTCTTGGAATGAGAATGATCATGTTTCCATAGTCTGTTCTATTACTGATCCACAAAGCCACTGAATGTATATATTATGTATGAAATCGAGCAGACTGTTTGAATGCTGGTAATGCATTATCTTTTGCATGGTAGAACTGTAGTACTGTCCTTCCGTTGTTCATTGATTTGCTGGAGCTGGCACCAGTAACATCTCCATTGTGAGACTTGTTGTTACTGTTTTTGGTATATCGAATATGCCATGGGGAGCTTGCCAGGCTCTGCCGTGAGAGCAGAATACTCTTGGTAGCTTTCCGAGCTTTCCGAGAGGGATGGAGGAATTGAATCCGGGTCAGCCATGTGCAAGGCAAATGCCCTACCCTTTGTGCTATTGCTTCAGCCCATTTTGCATGATAGGAGAGCATATGTGTAGTAAAGTGTTCACTAGCAGAACTTGCCAAATATTTTCGCCATCATTTGTACCATTGTTTTGTATATAAGTACACATGCATTTATGAGATTATTTATATATGTACAAATATATATGTATCAGCATGTGTAAGTACATATCCTCTAGCATTCTGAAAATTATGTCCATAATATTATAGGCATATCTGCTCCTGAAAAATTATGTTTATTTACATCAAAATCTTTGTTCCTGAAATACTCCAAAGCACATGTCAATTGCACTGTAGTACTTGTACCTGAGAGAAAACACAGATTCAAGCTCATCTAATCAACAGGTACAGTGCACTCCTGATATATAATGTTCTGCAGCAAATGTCATAAGACTCTGATTATTTCCATCTACATAGTTTGATTGAAAGGCTTTTTTACATAGACTAATTAATGTCACTGTCAATGTCACTCCCATTGTTCATCGATTTGCTCGAGCGGGCCCAGTAACGTCTCCATTGTGACACTTATTACTGTGACATATAGAATACGTCTCAGTTAGCTTGCCAGGCTTTGCTGTGCGGGCGAGATACTGTCGGTAGCTTGCTGGTCTCTCAGAGAAGGGTGGAGGAAGACTAATTAATGTATCATTTGCAATGTAGCTGTCAGTAGTTTTTAGATTGTTGATTCTTTACATGACTCTTTGCCCTTCTCCTATAGGAAAGAAAGGGATACTCAAGAAGAACAAAGTAATATTTATAGGAAAATAAATTTTTAATAATGTAGCATGGAAAAATAAATCTATTTCTTTATAAGCTTATATATGGATCTGTTCAACAGATGATCTAAATATAGATAGAATGAAAACATAAAACTGTTTTTTATGAAAAGAAATGATAAATACTGCAGTCACTGTCTCACTGTATCACTGTTATCTCGTTGATCATTGAATTACTTGAGTGGGACCCAGTAATGTCTCTATTCCTCTCAGCCCTGAGATTTTAGCAGCCTCTTCTTACTAATATTTTGTCAACAATTAGAGGCTCTTTCAGGGACAGGGGAATGAGAATTGTTGTTGTTACTGTATTTGGCATATTGAATATGCCACGAGGAGCTTGCAAGGCTCTGCCTGTGTTTGTGTGACACTCTCAGTAGCTTGTCAGACTCTTCGAGAGGCATATATTTATATAGTCTGAACCCCATCAGGTATCGTGTAGTAATTGTAAAAAATGGGTAGGAAGTTATTTATAAAGTGTCTTATACCTGTTTCTGAAAAATGACCTGGAACGTGGAGGTGGTTGGGTAGTGGAGGTTGGCAGCTGGGACGGGGGTCCCCTTTGGGTGGGGAGGGCTCTCACCTGCCCCACAGCCTGGCAAAGAATACTGCAATAGTTGAAATTAATTAAACACTTAAAACATTTATTCATTATATAGAGGTATTCAGTTCTTTTTTTTTTTTTGAATGCATGTTCATTGAGTACTGCTTGTTGCTAAAGGTCTATAAATATTTAAAGGTTCTGCAAATATTTGCCACCACATGACTCCCTGAGAATTGAGGGATATAAATCCAGAGTCTCTCTACCATCACCAGGGTGTCCCTGGTACTCACATCATAAGACTCAAGCAGTACCTTTGCTCTATCCTCTCATTAATGATCAACTTTCATCCTTGTAATTAATGATTTCAGACATTGATTACCATTTTTCCATGGAAAACTTATTCATTGAAAAAATGTAAAAGAGCTAATCGTTTTTTATAAAATTAAGATAAGTCCCACCCTTGCCTTCTTATCCAAAGGTTCCATGACTGTTACTGACTTAGCTACTGAAATAAAAATATTTTAATGAACTTAGAAATAACTTTTGATATGAAGCTGACTCCCTACAATTCCATAATGCTGTAAGACAAAGATAGTCAATGAAAAATGTAACAATTTAAAAAAATACCTCTGAATAAAGTAGTAAAAAACTCATTTTTACATCTAAATATTGAATATTTAGATATAAAGATTTGTATAATAGTTACATATGAATATTTATGTTTATATAATATACAAGTAATTACTATTACAAAACAAAACTTCACTATAATTCACTACTATATCACATAATGGTACTTTAAAGTAGATTTAAAGGTTTAAGACCAAAAAGGCCATGTGTAAATCTACATGTTGACTCATTATTTATGTGATATGTTACTTAACCTCTAGGAGTTCCTGATTTCTAATATTGAAGTGGATAAAAAAGCCCAATTATTTAACCTTTAATTTAAAGATTAAAGTAAGATTATGGAGTACAAGGAATATTCCCTTACATAGTAGAAAAGCAAAAAATAAAACTATCAGTATTGTTTTTATCTCAAATACTACAGTAATCTTAAGTTTTATCTTAATATTACTTAAGTTTTATCTTAAGTAATACAGCACTCAGAGTTTATCCCAGACAAGGTTGTTTTGGGATGTATATGGCAGAGGAACACTATTTAGATAATGCTTTAAAATATCTGTGTTATATGTCTGTCTGTCTCTTTGTCTATCTCTGCCTCTAATTATATAAATATATATACGTATATACACACATACACACACATATATGTACATATATATGTAGATACATACAGCAAACCATATGAGTGACTCTAAGGGTAAAAATTATGATATTATTTATTTATTTTTAACTGAAAACAGCATGATCATTACAACAGAAACAAACAAACAAACACTGTCCTCCCGTTGTTCATCGATTTGCTCGAGCAGACCCAATAACGTCTCCATTGTGAGACTTCTTGTTACTGTGTTTGGCATATTGAATACTCTCGGTAGCTTGCCAGGCTCTCCAAGAGGGGTGGAGGAATCAAACCTGGCTCGGCCAGGCTGGCTGTGCACAAGGCAAATGCCCTACCACTGTGCTACAACAGAAACTACTACAAATATTTTGGAAGGTTTCCAAAATAAAGTTAAAAAAATAGAATTTTGAAAGTTTCTTAGTATTGGTAAGTCACAATGAACACAATCAAACAAAAATCCATTCTATTTGAACAATATTAAGACTAAAGTTAGTAAAAAACTAACCATAATTTTTCACTAAGAAATAAATCAATAATAAAAATTAGTGTTGTGTATTAGCCTAAAGCTGTGAATAAAATATCAAACCCTTGAGGTCTTAGACTGGGTTGATCCTACCTTTTAATAGCATGATGCTTCCTTCACCTCTTTATCTGACTTAGTTCATACATCAGACACAGTATTGTGTACCTTGAATCTATAACATCAGTGAATATGTTAAGAGAAACGTATCACTATTTTACAGAATACTGATGAAATTCAGGAAGTTTAATTGCCTTATTGAAGTCTAGCAACTTTCTGCCCTTTTGACTGGACCTGAGGATCATGCTTAATTCTTGCTTTCTACTGTTTCAAGTCATAATAAGAAAATAAGAACCAGTTGTGCATCCAGAGTAGGTAGAATTGGTAGGATAAAATATTTGGATATCAAGTCAGATCAATTTGGGGGGCCAGGGAAAAGAGCTCACAAGCAATGCTTAGGAGGCCACCCCCAGTGATATTCAGTCCTCTGTTCAGCCTGGTGGTGCTGGGGTTACCAGTGACAGAGTTGTAGGGCTCAAGAGCCGTCAAGGCTCCTTGAGGAGGAGGAACATGCGGTGCTAGTAATCAAACCTGGAGCTTCACACATGAAACAAATGCACTGCTGCCCTTTGAGCCAGCTTATTGGGCCCAGGCCAAACTTAATTATTTTATATAATATATAGATAATAATATTTTTATATAATATATAGCTAATTACTGTCTGTCATCTACAAACTGTTCACTCGAGTCATCCTGAATAGGATTGGCAGAACACTACATGAAGGACAACCATGTGAACAAGCCAGGTTCCGCAAAAGATTCAGCACCATAGACCATATCCACACAGTAACTAATCTCATTAAGGTTTCTCGGGAGTTCAAGATGCCGCTCTGTCTAACGTTCATTGATTTAAAGAAAGCCTTTGATTCTGTTGAGATGGAAGCGGTCATTGAAGCCCTAGCCAATCAGGGCATTCAAGCTCAATACATCAGGATCCTCCGTGAGCTGCATTACAGATTCACTACCAGGATCTCACCATTCAACAAAGTGATCATCCATGTCAAGAGAGGGGTTCAGCAGGGTGATACCATTTCACCAAAACTCTTCAGTGCCACCCTCGAGAACATCATGTGATGACTGGAATGGGAAGGAATGAAGTGAAGATAGATGGTTGGCAACTACATCATGTTCACTTTGCTGATGACATCGTTCTAATAACACCAAACATTACTCAAGTGGCACAAATGCTGGCTGACTTTGACCGTGAGTGTGGAAAGGTCAGACTTCAGCTGAATCTCACGAAGACAATGTTTATGAGAAACACTTCCATTCCTGACATTCCATTTGCTCTTAACAGAACGACCATGTCCGAAGGCAAGAGTTATGTGTGCCTAGGTCAAGAAGTCAACATGACAAATGACCTGGTACCTGAGTTGCACAGGTGAAAGAGTGCAGCTTGGAATGCCTTTCAAGAGTGTCCGAAGAAATAGCTAAGAGGACAAAGAACCTCCAGCTTAGGGCACATCTCTTCAATTCCACTGTGATTCCACTGTTCTTCCTGTATTAACATACACCTCAGAGATCTGGGCCCTATGAAAACAGGATGAGAACACTATTTGGGTCTCCCAAAGAGGAATGGAAAGAGCTATGCTTGGAGTATCACGTTTCACTCAAATGAGAGAAAGAATCCAGAGTTCTGACCTCCGTCAATGGTCAAGAATCAGGGACGCTGTCTCGTTTGCCAAGGCATTGAAAAACAGATGGGCTGGACACATAATGAGATTTGGAGATGACCACTGGACTAAAGCCATTACCGATTGGATTCCACAAGACATCAAAAGACCGTGTGTCCGCCCACCTACAAGATGGTCAGATTTCTTTGTCAAGACCCTGAATGATCAGTTTGAGGCTATTTGTATTCCTAGAACGAGCAGACACCATTGAGCTACACTTAGCAAGTGACAGTGATGAACGGAGACATTACTGGCGCCTGCTTGAGCAAATTGATGATTAACGAGAAGTCAAGTGATCAAGTGGTCAACATATCTTTAAAAAATTTATAGGTTCTTCAAAGGCATGTTTTATTATTGTATATAAACTATTTTACTCTTTTGCCCAAATGTAAAGATAAAACAAAATTACTTCCTGACCTAAACAAAATTTTAAATAATTTTCTAGGTCTAGTACTTGTATGTTCTGTGGTATCCATTTATATACATGTGTGTTTCTGTGTTTGACACAAGTATAAAAGTAGAATGGAAAGGTGCAGGTCAGAAGTTATTAATCACAATTTTTATTTTTTAAAACCAAATTTAAAGGAAATATGTATAAACAAATGAGAAAAGGAAACTGGTTACACAAATACATATTGTTGTACTAGTATAGATCACGTAAAGCAAGGGTGCCAGCCAAAAAAACAAAACAAATACCAAAAGTATAAATAGAAAGAATTAGAGATCTTTCTTTTTCTTTATTTTTTCACACCTGTATTAATCAGTTTGTTTCTCTGCCTGTTCACTATTAAAGAAACAAATTTTGTTTTATATGTTTTTATTCTTTCATTTAAATAACACATTTTGCATGTCTTTTTTTAGCATCCTAGATTCAAGACCAAGAGTTGACATTTACAGTTTTTATAAGTGATGCAAGTGCTACATTAGCATCTATTTATTAAAGATGATCTTTCATGTACAGTACATCTATGACATGTAGCCTAATTTACTATACTAACATTTCCAATTTGGTTCTGAGTAGGGAGCTGTGCCAAAAGCACTGTGTCCTATGGTGAAATAGTGCCTAATCAGTATTTATGAATAGGGTTTTAGAAGTCACTAAAGAGCACAGGAAGAGATTTTTACCTTCTTAAAGTACAAATATTGCTGAGCTCTGGGAATCTGTATAGCACATTAGGAAGGAATAGCTTTCTTTTTTTTTTAAATTGCGGTTAAAAATGTGTAATGTAATACTGTCAGTAATTTAAATGGAGTGTACCTCTTTCAGACATTAATGCTATTTGTTAAACTTTGTAATTACTATGCAAATGAAGTGCTGTACTTAAAAAATGGCAGTGCCAAGAGTACAACAGAGAAAATCAGTTTGAAATTCAAACTAATACAAAATAACCTTCAAGTCTTATAGAACTCAAATATTGTATTTTTTATTCCTTTGAATGCAGCATTTGGGCAAAAGCAATGAGAACTTGTCTTTGTTCTTAAAGCAGAGATAGAAAATGCTTAGAACAAGAGATTTGAAAGCTTCTGATACATATTAGCTCCCTGATCTTCACAACAGGTAGCTCGTATTTTTATTCCTTTTTTAGAGATGAAGAATTCAAGTTCAGCAATGCTTAACTCATTTGCTCCGGGTCATTTAACCAAGCCAACAACATCCAAGAAAGGATCTGAACACTCCCAAACTCCGAGGTGCTATAAGAATCTCCAAATAATAATCACTTAAAAGTGACAGAATTATGGCTTCAATTATGATTTCAGATTACTAAAATAAGCTGAACAAATGGAATGTAGTTCCATTCTACAGTGATGGAGATGTTTTAGAAGAAATACATAGATTTGGCTTCCTAAAAATTAGCTCCTACAGAGAAATAATCTGAACTTCTAGCCTTCTCAGAAGTGAAGAAATAAAAATAATGAAAAATGTTAGCAGATATGTACTATTTTTTTCATTTCCCAATATCTTGCATTTTTCTCACTTAGACACAATTTTTTTCTGATCAAACAATGAATAAATATACCACAATATGTCATTTAAGTACCTTTCCATTGGAAATCTGTTCAAGAGACACAAAGAACTGAATTCTGAATTCAGCTTAAAAACTATCAAACTCTTCTGTTTGAGACAGTAGCCCTTATTTTGTCCTTCCTCCAAAAGCATAAGATGAGCTTAGCTTTATCATAAATCTGCTAAAATTTGCATTGTGGTGAGTCTCAGGGAAACAGCCCAGAAAGAAATTTATCAACCAGTCTGGTGCCTACCAGCCTTGAAACCACCCTTTTAAAAATTGTGCTTCTTGATCTTTGCCTAATAAAAATGATTTTGTTTCTTGTGCCTCTATAGACAAGATGATTACTTTGAAGACTTAAGTTTGTTATTTTCCAACACTCTGGTTGCTTTTTAACCCCTTCATTTTTTTCAACTTCTTAATTGGTCCTCAATTTTTCAACCTCCTTAAAAAGAGCAGTGGGAATTAACCTACAAGGTTGCACATTCTTTGGTAAACCGAGTTCTGACACTGTACCTATTATACATTCGCTAAACAAATTACTGAAAAACAATGACAAAAACAGTTTTCCTCCTTTTATTCATTCCTTCTGTATTCTTTTGCTTTCCTTGAACATGAATCAACATGATTGTCTTTATATCCCATCTTTAGAACTTTCATTTTTACTTGAGATAATATGGAAACTAGAAGAATTCTGCTACTACCTGACCTGTTGATAGCAATGTGTTGCCATTTTTAGGTGGTCATTTTGAAGTTTTTGAAGAAAAGTTTTAATCTATTTTGGTGGGTCATGAAGAAGCTTGGACCACACTTGGTAATTCTTAGAGACTACTCCTGGTCTTTTGTTTGGGGTTGAGCTTGGGTCAATTATATGTAAGCCTTATCCACTGAAATAAAAAAAGTAAAGTAAAAGTAAAGGCCCTCCTGTTGATCATCGATTTGCTCGAGCGGGCCCAGTAATGTCTCCATTGGAGACTTTGTTTTTACTGTATCTGGCATATCAAATACGTCACTGGGAGCTTGCCAGGCTCTGCCGTGTGGGCGAGATACTCTCGGTAGCTTGCCGGGCTCTCCGAGAGGGGCGGAGGAATCAAACTCGAATCGGCCATGCTGGCTGCGTGCAAGGCAAACGCCCTACCACTGAAATAAAAAAATAAGGTAAAAATATAAAACAGAAATTTAGATATATAGTCATCACAATGGGAAAGGTAATAATGATGGTGTTTTTTTGAGATTTAAAGACAGTCACAAAGTCATTATTTGTAATGATAATCCTGAGACTAATGGGTCATTGACATTCATTATGTGTCAGGAGTGTATTTTTCACATATACTCAGTCAGTCATTCTCAATATCTTGTTAACTTTGAGTTTCAGTACCTGTCGAACATGGGCACCAACATCACTTTTATTTTGAATTAGTAATTGTCAAAAAAATAGTCATTGAAAATATTACACTGTTTGGCTGCAGTATAAAACAAGGTTTCAAAGTAGCAGTTCACATAGACAAATACTGTTTCTAGAGTGAAATAACTGGAGCTAGTGATGATAGTTGTAGTATGTGTCCTGGTATCCAGTAGGTGATGTGGACAGCAACATCTTCTCTACTTTGATGGTAAGTCTGTGGCTGTATGATCTTTGGAACAGTTCTTTATGCTTCTCCTTATGTTCTAATTTCTAGTCTAACTAGTGAATGAATATATTCTGTCCAGTAAATTTCATGGGTCATGGTAAGATTTTTTTCTTTGTTATAAATAAAAAAATTCCTTCAAACTAAAAGCTTCAGCACTGCTGAAGAAATATGGCATAAAACAAAAAGACATACGCTGAACAGAAGACAAAGCATTTTTTTATCACATATTGGATAACTACCTAAGATATATAAAGAACTATGTCTGACATATGTTAACTACTACATAGTTATTTTTATCCTTTCCATCTTATCAAGTGTTCTATTAACTATCTATAGCTTTTCCCACTCCCAGCATCACCAAATTGGCTTGCATGTATAGTTAAAGGCATTTAGATAAAAATTAATATACAGAAATATGTATATATAATATTAATTTTAATATATAATGGTATGACAACATTTGCTAATTTTATTATGAAAGCTTATATTCTTAAAAGGTAACTAATTGACAAAAAACACAATGCTATATAAAGGTCTGGGATACTAATTTATTTCCACTTTTTTTACAATTGCATGATCCTGGCTCTACTGCTACAGAAGTAAAAATGGTGTTTTATTTTATTTTTTTTATTGTATTTTCTGAATATCCCTCATTGCATTTTCTCAGCTTGAATAAAACTGTAGAAAACCAAGGAATGGGGCTGGAGCGATAGCACAGAGGGAAGGGCATTTGCCTTGCACACAGCAGACCCGGGTTCGATTCCCAGCATCCCATATGGTCCCCCTGAGCACTGCCAGGGGTAATTCCTGAGTGCAGATCCAGGTGTAACCCCTAAGCATTGCCGGGTGTGACCCAAAAAGCCAAAAAAAAAAAAAAAGAAAACCAAGGAATTCCCTAGTAAGAGAAAATTCATTAAATATTTCGTTGTCCCTTTCTCTTTAGTGCTGAAATGGGGATTATGTATTCTTGATCTTGGGGTGTTTTAAGAATTAAATGAGATCACTGTAGCACTGTAGCAGTGTCTCTCATTCATTGATTTGCTCTAGTGGGTCCAGTAACATCTCCATTGTGAGACTTGTTGTTACGTGTTTGGCAATTCAAATATGTCACGGGTAGCTTGCCTGGCTTTGCCGTGCAGGCAAGATACTCTTGGTAGCCTGCCAGGCTCTCTGAGAGGGGCAGAAGAATCGAACCCTGGTTGGCCGAGCGGCCTTGTGCAAGGCAAACACCCTACCTCTGTGCTATCGCTCCAGCCCAAATGAGATCATGTATGCGCATTACTGAATTCAAGGTCTAGTTCGACTTTTTTTTTTAACAGCTATATTAACAGAGTGAGATTCTCCCTCCTCTCCCTCCTCTTCCAGGCCAATACATTTTTTTTTTCACAGAAAATTGGATCACAGTATTTCCAAACAACAGGTCTCTTCAGGATTTGGGGCTTGACAAATCCACCAGCTGTCTTCATGCTTTTTCATTCCCCAGAGATTTCTGTAAAATTCCCCTGCTTTCAGAGCTTCTCTTGAGGCACTAAAAAAAAAAAACTCCCTTAGGAAAGAATTAGGGTATAGGCAGAGAGTCCACTAATTTTCTTGTTGACATTTTACAGCAAGTGGAATGCCACTAGAGGAGCTAGGAAAAGAAGGTTGATTAAAGCTTGCAGGTCCTATCCACAGTTCTTTTAACTATCAGAATACCATTAATGATAAATTTTAACATTTTGTGAGTCATAGTGAAAGAATCCATTGAAGATAGAGCTATCAATGGATTCTGGGAAATCCCAACTGGGAACTCTTTGGCACTATTGCGGCAACATGGGAGGATGCCATTGTTGACAACATTGACGAGGAATACGATCGACTGGTTCAGCACCTCCATGAATGTGCGAGGAACGCCAAGAGAGAGATAGCCACAAAAAAACACCTGTCTTCGAAAACTCTTGAGCTAATTTGCCAGCGTGGTTTGGCACATGCCTCAGGCAACTGCAAGCTAACATCCGAGCTCGCAAAGCAGTGCAGAGATGCGATCAAGGAAGACCTCAAATAGAGAAGAGCAGAAGTACTGGTAGATGCGGCAGAAGCCGGGAAATGTATTCGTTACGCCCGTCTGTCTTTCGCCAACTACAAGACCAAGATGAATGCCCTCCGATGTCCTGATGGATCCATCACACCCTTCAGAATGGCAATGGAGAAGATTATCCATGACTTCTACTCAAATCTCTTCAATAGCCATGTCCACTTGCCAACATACCAAATTCCACAGGATGGATATGTCGTTCCCAACGTTCTCCCTTCCGAAATCCGACACGCCATTTCATCGGTAAAGAAACAAACAGCACCCGGCCCAGAGAAGGTCAGACCTGAACACCTGAAGAACCTGCCATCAGTACTCATCAATAAACTGGCTTGGCTCTTCACTTGCTACCTGTCTGAATGCAAGGTTCCATCCCAATGGAAAACCAGCAGGACCGTACTACTGTTCAAGAAGGGAGACATCCATGACATTGGCAACTATCACCCGATCTGCCTATTGTCTGTCATCTACAAGTTGTTCACTTGAGTCATCCTAAATAGGATTGGCAGAACACTAGATGAAGAACAACCATGCGAGCAAGCCGGGTTCCGCAAAGGATTCAGCACCATCGACCATATCCACACAATAACCAAACTCATTGAGTTTTCTTGGGAGTTCAAGATGCCGCTCTGTTTAATGTTCATTGATTTAAGAAGGCCTTTGATTCTGTTGAGACAGAAGCGGTCATTGAAGCCCTAGCCAATCAGGGCATTCAAGCCCAATACAGCAAGATCCTCCGTGAGCTGTATTGCGGATTCACTACCAGGATCTCACCATTCTACAAAGAAGTAATCGTTGATGTCAAGAGAGGCGTTCGGCAGGTGATACCATTTCACTGAAACTCTTCAATGCCACCCTCGAGAACATCATGCACCGACTGGAATGGGAAGGAATGGGAGTGAAGATAGATGGTCGGCAATTACACCACCTCCGCTTTGCTGATGACATTGTTTTAATAACACCAAACATCAGCCAAGTGGCACAAATGCTGGCTGACTTTGACTGTGAGTGTGGAAAGGTAGGACTACAGCCGAATCTTACGAAGACAATGTTTATGAGAAACAGCCTCTTTCCTGTTGCCCCATTCGCTCTCAATGGAACGACCATCTCCGAATTCAACAGGTATGTGTACCTAGGTTGAGAAGTCAACATGACAAATGACCTGGCACCCGAGCTGCGCAGGAGGAAGAGAGCGGCTTGGAACGCCTTCAAGAACGTCCAAGAAATAGCTAAGAGGACGAAGAACCTCTGGCTCTGGGCACATCTCTTTGATTCCACTCTTCTTCCTGCAGTAACATATGCCTCAAAGACCTGGGCCCTACGCAAACAGGATGAGAACGCTATTCAGGTCTCCCAAAGAAGAATAGAAAGAACTATGCTTCGAATATCATGTTTCTCTCAAATGAGAGAAAAAATCCGGAGTTCCGACATCTGTCGATGATCAAGAATCAGGGACGCTGTCTCATTTGCCAAGTTGTCAAAAATCAGATGGGCTGGTCACGTAATGAGATTTAAAGATGACCGCTGGACTAGAGCTGTTACTGACTGGATTCCACGGGATGTCAAAAAACCGCGTGGGCGCCCACCTACCAGATGGTCAGACTTCTTCGTGAAGATCATGAACAATCAGTGTGAGGCTCTTCATGTTCCCAGAGCGAACAGATGCCATTGGGCTACACTAGCACACAACAGGGACAAATGGAGACGTTACTGGCGCCCACTTGAGCAAATCGACGACTAACAGGAAGTTAAGTGATTAAGTGATTAAGTGATTAAGTGAAATAATCCATTGAAGATAGAGTTATTGATGATGTTTTTTTTGCAGGAAAAAAGAGACATAAGACAGCAATAACAAAATGTTGGGTGAAATTCCAGTATGTTTCTACAAGAGTTGTTATTTTCTTTTAATATTATTTAAATTATTTGACAATTTTAAAGGTTATGGTACAGGATTCCAAGAATATGATTTAATAGGTAAACAAGTAAATATCTATCCAAGATCCAAAATAACATTCAATTTTAATTTTGCTTGTGTCTTTCAGTGCTCAATCATACAGAAAATGTAGTATATTGATAGCAATTATTCATTTAGTTACAAATAATATAATATAATTTTGATAATTAAATAATTTTAATTTTAATTTTAATTTTAATAATTTTAATATCACAAATAATATATAATGAGACTATATGCATTTTATTATTATTTTTAATTAAAAATCATCATATTCTATTATTTAGCTGATTTAATGTTCCTTATCATTTATGTTATGAAATGTCAATAGCTGACAATTTAGTATCTTTTATTTATTTGTTACAAATAATGCATGTAAGGACATTTTGTTCTTTGGCAATGATATATCAGAGGTAATTATTCAGGTACAATTCTCAGAAATGCATTAGTCAACCTAAGGGTAGGAATGTTTTAAGTGTATGTTGAATACACTATAAAGAAATTATAGGGCTGGAGCGATAGCACAGCGGGTAGGGCGTTTACTTACTTACTTACTTACTTATAGCCGGCTGGAGCAATAGCACAGCGGGTAGGGCGTTTGCCTTACAAGCGGCCAACATGGCCGACCCGAGTTCGATTCCTCCGCCCCTCTCGGAGAGCCCGGCAAGCTACCGAGAGTATTCGATATGCCAGACACAGTAACAACAAAGTCTCCAATGGAGACGTTACTGGGCCCGCTCGAGCAAATCGACGATCAACGGGAGGGCCTTTACCTTTTATAGAAGAAGAGTGATTTATTATAAATTTATAGGACAACCTTTTTACAGAACTTTTGCTGTGGTATATGTATGAACAAGTTCTGTCTCAGAAAGATAGAATTCTTCCACAGGGTTTCATTTGTATCTATAAAATCTTGCAGAGTACCTTATTAGTATTTAAAATTGCGGTGATTTGCTATCAATTTTTAGGTTAATAAATTTTACATTATAACAATAGGATAGTTAGCATATTAGTAATAAAGAAAAATTTGCTGATTAAAATTGCATTCTTCCTGGGCATTGAGGTAATCATTCCTTGATCAAACCAAGCTTTCATGTCTGAGTTACAATTACACAATGATCAAACACCTATAATATGTACATTCAAGATATTTAAATATTTCATCCTATCTCCATCATTTGGGCAAAAATATTTCACTGACAATTAGAATAATTGCCCTTTGTGGTGTCACTTGTATTGATATTGATGTGGTAGAAAGAAGGGAAAACTATTGAGGAGAAAGCAGTATGACAGAAATAGTGACAACCAGATAGAATGCTTCTAGTTTCTAAAAGCTAGCCCAAAATGGCAAGAAATAGGTTTTTATTTTATGCCTCCTGATTGAACTTGTCCTATTCATATCTTTTTTTATTTATTTGTTATTTATTTAGTTTTTTATTTTATTTTATTGAATCACTGTGAGATATAGTTAGAAGCTTTCATGTCTGAGTTACAATTACACAATGATCAAATACTTATCCCTCCACCAGTGCACATTTCCCACCACCAATATCCCCAGTATAACCCCACCTTTCTCACCCTCCCATTGCCTTCATGGCAGACAATATTCTCCATACTCTCTCTTTATTTTTTTGCATTATTATTTTTCAATACAGATACTGAGAGGTTATCAGGTTTGGTCCTTTATCTACTTTCAGCACACATCTCTCATCCTGGATATTCCTCCAACCCTCTTTTTCTTAGTGATCCCTTTGTTATTCCAGCTGTCTTCACCCTTCCACTCATGAGACAGGCTTTCAACTATGGAGCAATTTTCCTGGCCCTTTTATCCACTGTCCTTGGGTGTCAGTCTCATGTTATTTTATTTTATTTATTTTTTATTTTATAAGTTAGTTCACAATATTTGATTACATTTAATATTCAAACACCAATCCCACCACCATTACACCTTCCCACCACCAAATTCAGGATGTTTCCATCCCAGTTCCCAATCCCTGTCCCAAAACACAACCGAAAGTATATATTTTTTATTGTCTGTTATGAAGAACTGCTGAATATGCTTACAAAAAAGTGTTCATATAGTAAACAGTGTGAAGATTTTTCTATTTTGGCAGGAGCCTTTAAGACATTCTATAGGATATCACTAACATGTTAAAGTTTGGGTGATGTGAGCTTTGATATATTTATCTCAAAATACGTATATATGCATATATATATATCTACATATATATATTTCCCTCTGAAGACCTCTGGGACTCAGCCACAGCCATGCTGAGACCACTCTCCACACACTAGGACAGGCCTCACGCATGAAGAACCTGGCAGAGGAACCCAGTTGTGCGGGACTTGGGGCTGAGATCTCCAAGCCTGCTTGGTTCGGGACTGGGCCTCCTCCACCCAGATCCCCAATATTCTAGTAGCTAGACAGTTACACCCACCAACTGCCGTGTAATTTCATCAACGGTCAATGTTCAGAGACTATAAAACCAAGCTTCCTAAGTGCACGGCCACATTTGTGGCCGCACAATCTCTTATTATCTAGTTCTTACTCTCAGAGAACCCAACAGGCTACTGAGAGTCTCCTGCTGCATATATGCCTGACTGGGAACACCTGTAAAGGTGATTAGAGGCTGCCCCAAAAGCCTCCATCCCTCTCGGAGAACCCACAAGCCACCAAGAGTATCCCGCCCACACAGCAGAGCCTGGCAAGCTACCTGTGTTGTAGTCGATATGCCAAAAACAGTAACGATGATGGCCCTCATTTCCCTGACCCTGAAAGAGTCCCCAATATTCCATTGAGCTACACTAGCATGTGACAGGGAAGAATGGAGACGTTACTGGTGCCCGCTAAGCAAATCAATGAACAACAGGGTGAGAGTGATAGTGATTCCCTCTACTATCTTTCTACTTGTTGCCTACTGTCTGAACCCCATCAAATATGGCATGGCAATTATGGAGAATGGGTAAGTAGTGTCTTATGATGTGTCCAAGAATATGTTCACTCATATGTGAGGCTTGGCCTGAGCGAATGGGAAGTGGCCTGGAGTGTGGTGGCAGTTGGGTTGTGGAGGTCAGCTGGCAGGGCTGAGTTCCTTGTGGTGGGGAGGGCTCTCACTGCCCTCCTCTGGTGCACCCCGAGTGAAAATAACCTGGTCTGGAGTCCGGTGGCATGGCTATGGGGGCCTCATTTTATGCTCCCTTCTGGGAGAAGCAGCTATTTGATCTGGAGGGTGGCTGATGTTGAGATTGTCTGGTGCCAGCCAGAGGTGCCTTATGGGAATGGCCCCTGAGCTACCAGAGACTGTGAGAAATGGGCAGAGGATCTCCGTTTCCAGGTCCCTTTGAACCCAGAGTCCAAGGTCACAAAGTTCCACATTACCTGGGTTCCATGGAACTTCCTTATTGCATGAGGATCAGCCTGAGCACCTGGGGGCAACCTGGAGCATGGCGGCAGTTGGGCTGTGGAAGTTGGCTGCCTGGTCTGGGTCCCTTGGAGCGGGGAAGGCTCTCACTCACCACCTCTGAGGTGCCCCAAGTGAAAACAGCCTGGTTCAAAGTCCGGTGTCATGGCTATGGGGAACTCATTTTATGTTCCCTTCTAGAAGAAGCCCCTACTCACATCTCACCTGGAATCTCATAATATTCATTTTTAAATTCTGTGCTCTTGACCTGCAAATAATTAATTGCATACATACATTTTCAGATGTTTGTGGTCATTTGTTATAGAAACAAGAGCAAACTAATACAGTAGCATTCTGCATACTCCCTGTAATAACTACACTGTGTTATTTCGTCCTGCAATGGCAAATCCAAGTTCTAAAGTGGTAATTACTCTGGAAATTCTCTTAGTAGAATGGGTGTGAGTGTCATTTATTTTAGCATGGTAAAAGTGCCATTTTAAATTAGGTAGCACTATACAAATATGAGGTTTTAATTGTTAGGAAATAATCAAGAAAAATTAAGGTTAGACCCAGAAATTATATTGCCAGATTTCAAATACTATTTCATTTTAATTCTGTAACCTGACTAAGCTATATATCTTCTTAGCACATAATTTCATCTGTAAACAAGAGCCAATAATAATTTATTATTAGCACTGTTGTGAAGATTAAGTCAATATCTACAAATTAATTAAGCAAATTAATGGATTTAATTTAGTATGTGCCTTGTAAGGCTTGTTATAACAAAACACATTTCATTTTCTTGATCAGTATCCATTGCTTAGGAATGCCTAATAGTAATAAAAATGTATTAGTGATTACTAATATCCAAGGAATATTAACAAAAAATTGGGTAAAAATTCTTCTATTGTGTATCTACATATAAACATAAATATATGTATTTATGTGTATATATACTTATCTTCTAAAATATATACAAATGAGGAGTCAAATGATGTTCTTTTATTATTTTTCAAACATAAATGTTGAAATTATTAAGTGTATTTGTTCATTCACTCTCATGGATTTATTTAATTACATATTCTTTAAGTTTTAAAATCTTCACTGACCATCTACTACATGCAAGGGTCTCAGTTAAAGGTATGAAATATTGAGAGGGAAAAAATAGCCCTGCACTCTAAGAAGTTGCAAAGGAAAGTGCATAGAAAAAATACAATGACAGTTTCTTGTGGATATAAAGTGACAAGGGATGATAAAGGATCATAAGAGATGAAGAGTTAGAGAAGTAGAAGGGCAAACTGCTAAGGTAAAATTTTATAGTTCTTTTGATGTGTCTTATGACACACCCTAACCATTCTCCAAGAGTGAATGGTTAACACATTTGATGAGGTTCAAATAATAGGCAACCAATCATAGAAGGAAATATATATATATATACATATGCATATATTTACATATATATGTATATATACAAAAGTTCACAAGGCTCAATATTTAACAACATGTTAGTGATCTCTTATAGAAGGTCTTAATGACCTCCGCCAAAATAGAACAATCTTCACACTCTTTCCTCTATGGATACTTTTTTGTAGCATTTTCAGCGGTCTTTCATAACAAACAATACAAAATATATTATTTAGGTTCTGCTTTGAAACAGGGATTGGGATTTGGGATGGAAACATCCCAAATATGGTGGTGGGAAGGTGTAATGGTGGTGGTTTTGGTGTTTTTATATTAAATCTAATGAAATATTGTAAACTACCTTATAAAATAATAAATAAATAAATAAATTTAATAGTTCTAAATTGTATGCCAATATTCAAGACTTTCTCATTTATAATACACTTAAAATGTAAAATTTATTATTTTCTAAGCTAGATACTGATATTGAGGTGCATAGAGTCTCATTAAGAATCACATAGAGATTCGAGTGCTAGGATAGCATTGGAGACCTTCTATGCTTATATCTCTTCCCACTGTATCATATCACATGTGATGTAATTATTACATAGGAAGTGTGCTTAATCTCTTAGGATTACAAAAAAGAGACCACTGTTCCACTTCTTGTAAACCCCAGGGTATTTTTTCTCTCATATGCAGACTTTATTTCTTTTGTAAATACACATCAAGTGACTATGCTACTCATTTTTGAGTCTCTAATACTACCAATTATGCCTATAGTGTGAGTACAACACAAACCTATAAGAATGAGGCTGACATTCATTCATTAATGCACTCATTAATTCATCCAGTCATTACAAGATTTTAATTGTGCTTCCATAGTATATTGTTAGAAGATGAAAGTATTAATGTATTTATAGATATGGAAGAGAAATCTGAGAGTCAAATGATTTTTTTTCTTCTGACTTTGAGGAAAGTGCATAGAAAAAATACAATGACAAAATACAACTTTCTTTCAGAAGTTCTCCAGTTCTTCTGAATTGATTTGTTTTGAACTACATTAAAGAAAAGAAATCAACATCTCTGTGGGAAATACATATTCCCATACCTGGAAACCATGTGAAGTAGAAAAAATTAAATCCAGTTAACACTTTGTATTGTATAGCAATTTTTATATATTTATATTGATATTTATCTTGTTAAATATTATTTTTACAAAACATAAGATTCAGACATACCTGTCTTCCTTTTTACATTTCACTTATAAAAATAATGATTGTAAACAGCAATTATACATCCTCTTAAATACCAAGTGCCTCTCACAATACCTAATATTTAAGCACTATGATTTTAATTAGTATAGTTCAGTAATATTTGCTTTTTATCTACCTTTAGGTATATATATATATAACATTTACACCTCAAAAATAGCAAAATTTATTGAAGAAACAAAGCAGTTTACTTGACTGGTTTTAATTAAAAACAAAATAAAGTTAAAAATTTAAAATTACAACACTGCTCCAAGGCATCCTTAAAATTGTATTAGGAGGGTAGAGAATATTTATACAGTTTTAGAGCCTCAGCTAGATGACTAAGATATATATTTATAAAAGAAATCTAGTTAAAATCAGGAAGAGCACATTGGAGGATACAACAAAGTGAAGGTCTTGTAGAAAGTCCTTATACTGAGATATCAATTTTGATCAATGATTCAATTAGCAATGAAATATATCAGAAATATATACTTTCTGGGGCTGGAGCAATAGCACAACTGTATGGCGTTTGCCTTGCACGGAGCCAGCCCAGCCGAGCCAGGTTCGGTTCCTTTGTCCCTCTTGGAGAGCCTGGCAAGCTACCAAGAGTATCTTGCCCGTGCGGAAAAGCCTGGAAAGCTACTCGTGACATATTCAATATGCCAAACACAGTAACAAGTCTCAAAATGGAGACGTTACTGAGCCCGCTCAAGCAAATCGATGAACAATGGGAGGACAGTGTTTGTTTTTATACTTTCTGGAACAAACAAAAACTGATTTGGGGAGATCACACTGAATAATTATGTCATGGGGCTACTCTTGGCTTAATAGTCATGGATACAAGGGTCCAACCCTTTGAGCCATTTCTCAGGTAAAATAAAATTATCATTTTCTTCTTTCCTCAATCATTTCAGAACATCATAACACATTCATCAGGATGTCAGAGGGCAGTCATCTTGGAAATATAGTTGGCGAAGGACAGACGGGTATTGCAAATACTTTTCCTGGCTTCTGCCACATCAGCCAACTCTGTAGTTTTGCTATCTTTGAGGTCTTCCTTTATCGCTTCTCCTCACAGATTTGCGAGCTTGGACATTAGCTTGTGATTGCCTGAGGCTCGCGCCAAACCACATTAGCGAATGAGCTCCAGAGTTTCCAAAGGCAGGAGTCTTTTTGTGGCTTTGTCTCTCTCTCTCTGCGTTCCTCGCACAATCATGGAGGTGCTGAACCAGTTGATCCTATTCTTTGTCAATGTTGTCAACAATGGCAATTTCCCATATTGCGGCAATAGTGCCAAAGAGTTCCCAGTTGGTGATCATTCTGGGAGTCTTCTTCTTCTTAAAGTTTGCAGCCTTTTCTCCTGGCTCCGTGAAGTAGAATTTTGCATGAAGGAGATGGTGGTCTGATCCCGTTTGGAACTTTGGGACAACAGCAACATCGTCAGGCAAAACTGTCGATTGAATATGATATGGTCAATTTTGTTGTGGAACTGTTCACTGGGAGACTCCCATATCCAACATTTAGATTTGGCCTTCTGGAACTGCGAGTTACTGTGGATGGTGTTGGTTAAAAATGAACTCAGACAGTTTTTCACCCTGTTCTTTCCATTCTAGGCTGTAGGTCCCAATGTGGAGTTCTTCGGGTGACCTTTTTGATCCTATCTTGGCCTTAAAATCACCGACAATAACCCTGTAGAAGGTGTGGTCTTTATAGAACTACTCCAGCTCCATATAGAACTACTAAATTTCTTTATTGTAGTTGGATCTTGGTGCATAGATGACAAAGATAGAAACTGCCAGCAATGAACCACATCTATTCAAACGTAAGCATCTGACTCATGTTGTTAGGAATTCAAAGGAATCAGAGCTCATGGCCAAGTTCGTGTTGGCAAGGACACCAGCATCACCTCTAATGTCACAAGTTCAAGGAACAGTTCTTCTCCAGTGTCGAAAACGGTGCGATGTGATCAATGCCTTCTCATCTCAGTCAATCCAATGACTTGGTCTTCAGTGCTTGCACCATCAGGTCCTCAATGGATGCTTCTGATACCAGTGCACATGCATTAAAAGTGCAGATAGTCATTTTAGTCCTTCTTCGTTTGAGTAGCCTAGTTTGGCCCTAAGATTTTAGCAGCCTCTGCTTGTTTGTCCTTCGAGACACTGCCATATTGGGAGCTCTACCAGGGTCAGGAGAATGAGGCCCATTTTTGTTATTGTTTTTGGCATATCAACTATGCCATGGGTAGCTTGCCAGGCTCTGCAGTGAATGTGGAATGTTGTAGGGATCTGCATGCTGATGAACATGCCCCACATGGACGTACTGCTCAAGTATAGAAAGTACTGGCCAGATTGACACGGTTGATGGAAGGAGTCCAGTGCTGCACCTGCCTGCATCTGGGCAGCATCTGTTGGTTCGTTGGTTGGCATCGTTGCCAGCCCTTGCCTCGATGAGGTGATGAACCATAGAGGTCGGTGGACCTTCCTACTCTTCACTTATCTACAATAGCTAGCCCCCACCCTATTCAGAACATTAGCACTCTAGCACTGTCATCCCATTGTTCATTAATTTGCTCAAGTGGGAACCAGTAACATCTCCATTGTGAAATTTGTTGTTACTGGTTTTGGCATATCGACTACACCACGGGGAACTTGCCAGGCTCTGCTGTGTGGGCGGGATACTCTCGGTAACTTGCAGGAAGGTAAAATAAAACTTATTTTTTCTCTTTTTAAGTAGTGAAATTCTAAATCTCCATATTGTCTCCACACCTCCATTTCATGTGTGCAATAATAGCAATTGACAATTCTAAGAGAAAATGAGGTAAATAAGCATTAGTTCAGAGTGTCTTCTCTTAGAGTCCATTTTCTCAACAAATCTCTTTGTGATAGCTACCTTTATGTGAATTCCTTGTGTGGTCTATCTCACCAGCATGCATCTCAGAGGATAGAGAGCAGAGTCCTAGTGATCCTGTTACCAACATGTAATGCTTTAGTTGAATTTAGTTATGTAGGAAATAAATCATACTTTGCTTGAAGAAAATAAGAAGGAATTTTTGTTTCCAAAGTAAGATAGTCTATTTTAAGCAAAATAAATGCCAGGTATATATTTAGCAAATATGTAATATATGAATAAAAATGATTAATTCTTTAGTGAATAAGCATATATTTATTTAAACAATTCATTTAGATCTCAGAAAAATATACTTTTACTTAATAAAAATTAATGTAAAAGAATCTGAAAAATAAATAAGCACAATTATAAACAATATAAAGCATGCTTCCCCACATGAATTCCTTTAAAAGAATCACTTGATCACTTGACTTCCCATTAATCATCAATTTGCCTGAGCGGGCACCAGTAACGTCTCCATTAGTCCTTGTCGCGTGCTACTGTAGCCCAATGGCCTCTGTTTGTTCTAGAAACATGACACTGACACTGACACTGACACTGTCCTCCCATTGTTCATCAGTTTGCTTGAGCGGGCCCAGTAATGTCTCCATTGGAGACTTTGTTGTTACTGTGTTTGGCATATCGAATACATGACGGGTAGCTTGCCAGGCTCTGCCGTGTGGGCGAGATACTCTCAGTAGCTTGCCAGGCTCTCCGAGAGGGGCGGAGGAATTGAACTAGGGTTGGCCATGTTGGCTGTGTGCAAGGCAAACGCCCTACCGTTGTGCTCTTCAAACCCATCGTTCAGGATCTTGATGAAGAAGTGTGACCATCTGGCAGGTGGACGGCCACAAGGTCTTTTGACGTCCCATGGAATCCAGTCATTAACGGCTCTACTCCAGCAGTGGTCTCCAAATCTCATTACATGTCCAGCCCATCTGATTTTTGACACCTTGGCAAACAAGACAGCATCCCTGATTCTTGATCGTAGACAGAGGTCAGAACTCTGGATTCTTTCTCTCATTTGAGTGAAATGTGATACTCCAAGCATAGGTCTTTCGATTCCTCTTTGGGAGACCCGAATAGTTTTCTTATCCTGTTTGCATAGGAAACAGGTCTCTGAGGAGTATGTTAATGCAGGAAGAACAGTGGAAAAAATGAGATATGCTCAGAGCCAGAGGTTCTTCATCCTCTTAGCTATTTCTTCGATGCTCTTGAAGAAAACTGCTCTCTTCCTCCTGTGCAACTCAGGTGCCAGGTCATTCATCATGTTGACTTCTTGACCTAGGTACACATAACTGTTGCATTCGGAGATGGTCTTTCCACTGATAGCAAATGGAGCATCAGGAATAGATGGATGAGGAAGGAGAGGCTGATAAAATCTCAAGGCCGAACTAGGCTGCCAAAACGAAGGAAGACAAAAATAATTGTCTGTACTTTCAATGCATGTACACTAGCATCAGATGCATCCATCGAGGACCTGATGGTACAAGCGTGAAACATCAAGTACGACATCATTGGTCTGACCGAAACAAGAAGGCATCAATCACATCACGCCGTTTTCAACACTGGAGAAGAATTGTTCCTTGGAATATGCGATAAAAGAGGCATCGCAGGCGTCGGTGTCCTTGTTAACATGAACTTGGCCATGAGCATTGATTCATTCGAATGCCGAACAACCCGAATCGGATGTTTACACTTGAATAGATGTGGCTCACTGCCAGCAGTTTCTATCTTCGTTGTCTACATACCAACATCGAATTATGATGAAGGAGAAATTGAGAAGTTCTACATGGAGCTGGAGAAGTTCTATAAAGAAGACCACACCTTCTATAAGATTATTGTTGGTGATTTTAATACCAAGATAGGACCGAGAAGATCAGCCGTAGATCTCCACATTGGGACCCATGGCCTAGAATGGAATGAACAGGGTGACAGACTGTCTGAGTTCATCATGTCGACCAAGATCATCCACAGTAACTCACAGTTCCAGATAGCTGAATCTAAACGTTGGACATGTGAGTCTCCCGGTGGACTATTCTACAACAAAATAGACCACATCATATTCAATTGACGGTTTTGCCTGACCGATTTCACTGCTGTCCCAAAATTCCAAATGGAATTGGACCACTGTCTCCTTTGTGCAAAATTCTACTTCACAGAGTGGGGAGAAAGGGTTGCAAAGTTTAGAAACAGAACTCCCAGAACGACCACCAACTGGGAGCTCTTTGGCAGTATTGCTGCAACATAGGAAGATGCCATTGTTGACAAAATTGATGAGGAATATGATCGACTGGTTCAGCACTTCCATGATTGTGCGAAGAACACCAAGAGAGGGATAGCCACAAAAAAACGCCTGTCTTCGAAAACTCTTGAGCTTATCTGCCAATGTGGTTTGGCGCATGCCTCAGGCAACCACAAGCGAATATTTGAGCTCGCAAAGCAGTATAGAGATGCGATCAAGGATGATCTCAAAGAGAGACGTGCAGAAGTGCTGGTAGATGCGGCAGAAGTCGGGAAACATATTCATAATGCCCGCCTGTCTTTCGCCAACTACAAGAACAAGTTGACTGCCCTCCGACGTCCTGATGGATCTATCACATCTTCCAGAACAGCAATGGAGAAGATTATCCATGACTTCTACTCAGATCTCTTCGATAGCCATGTCCACCTGCCCAAATACCAAATTCTGCAGCATGGATATATCATTCTCAATGTTCTCTTTCCGAAATCCGACATGCCATTTTGTTGGTAAAGAAATGAACAGCACCCCGCCCAGACAAGTTCAGACCTGAATACCTGAAGAATCTGCCGTCAGTACTCATCAATACGCTGGCTCGGCTCTTCACACATTACCTGTCTGAAAGCAAGGTTCTGTGCCAATAGAAAACCAACAGGACTTTATTACTGTACAAGAAGTGAGACATCCACGACATTGGCAACAATTGCCCAATCTGCCTATTTTCTGTCATCTAAAAGCTGTTAACTCGAATCACCCTAAATAGGATTGGCAGAACACTAGATGAAGGACAAACAAGCGTGCAAGCTGGGTTCTGCCAAGGATTCAGCATCATTGACCATATCCACACGATAACCAAGCTCATTGAGGTTTCTCGGGAGTTCAAGATGCTGCTCTGTCTAATTTTCATTGATTTAAAAAAAGCCTTGATTCTATTGAGATGGAAGTGGTCATTGAAGTCCTAGCCAATCAGGGCATTCAAACTCAATACATCAGGATCCTCTGTGAGCTGTATTATGGATTCACTACCAGGATCTCACCATTCAACAAAGAAGTGATCATCCATGTCAAGAGAGGGGTTCAGCAGGGTGATACTATTTCACCGAAACTCTTCAGTGACACCCTTGAGAACATCATGTGATGATTGGAATGGGAAGGAATGGGAGTGAAGATAGATGGTTGGCAACTACACCACCTCCGCTTTGTTGATGACATCGTTCTAATAACACCAGATATTAGCCAAGTAGCACAAATGCTGGCTGACTTTGACCGTGAGTGTGGAAAGGTCGGACTACAACTGAATCTTACGAAGACAATGTTTATGAGAAACAGCCTCGTTCCTGATGCTCCATTCTCTCTCAACAGAACAACCATTTAAAAGAATACATTATTGAAATCATAAAGCAAAGCACAATACATCCACATAATCTCCTCCCCTACATTCAGCAAAAACATATCTTTTATGAGACCTGGAGTGTGGTTTAGTGGTATTTTTAGGGCTTGTATGCATAAGACTCTGGTTTAATCTCTGGAACAATACTCATAAACATACAAATAATACCTTTTGTCTAAAAATTCTATTTTTCATGAGATTATTTTCAAACTCAATATCAACTTTTATTGCCATGTAAATAGTGTTTTCTAGCTAAGTTTCATAGGTAGACTTTTGATAATGTAATTGAAATAATTGATTCACCAGTATTAAGTTCAGAATTATGGACATTTTTTTTGATAATTCATTTTTATTTTTTTATTTATTTTTTCTTTTTTTTATTAGTGACACACCATGAGGTACAGTTATAGGCTTACAAATTTTGTGCTTGGGTTTCAGTTATACAATGATCAAGTGCACATCCCTCCACCAGTGCCCGTCATCCATCACCACGGGTCCCAGCATCCCTCCCCCACCCCCCATCCCCCCCCTTCCCGTCCTGCCTCTGTGGGAGGGTATTCCCCCTTGTTTTCTCTCTCTTCTTTTGGGTACTGTGTTTTGCAAGAGAGGCATTGAGTGGCAATCATGTTTGGTCTATAGACTACTTTTAGCATGCTTCTCCCACCCTGGGAGGATCCTCACAACACCCTTCATTTGGTGCTCTCTTCTCTATCTGAGCTTCCTTTTCACCTAGCACATGTGGCTGGCTTTCAAGTCATGGAGAAAAATTCCTGGTACTAATCTCAGCCATTCCTGGGTGTTAGTCTCCCTTTTTGTTGCTTTATGTTCCCCAGATGAATGCAATCTTTATGGACATTTTTATGTAATCTCTTTTTTAAAAAGCAATCCTAACATTTATATGACATTATGATATTATAGAAAAATATTGCCATTATTACCTTGTAATGTCTGTAAAATTTTGGAATGAGTTAATACTGTACTGCACTTGAGGACTGAATGAAAAACTCTGAGCATTATCTGTGTCTCTCCCAGGATATTCTTTAATTTTTCATGATGTAAGTACTACAATAGTTTGTCATCTGAGATTTTTTGCTAAATAGTTATGTTCACCTCATGCTGTAAAGATAATCTTGAGGAAAGAAAAAGTCATCTTTTGTTATACTTGGTAAACATACCACTTTTGAGCATGTTTAGGTGAATATAAATGCAAATGAATGAATCATAAGAATTCATTTGTCTGATGTGAGGGCGATCTGCCTGTGACATCTGTCTCCCTATTGATCACCAAGGTTGATTTGGCTGATCTGACTGGCTAGGCAGTTGTCCCCTTCCTCCCTCACCACTCCATGAGTGTCCCTCCCGAAACTACATGCTCAGCCATAGAGGACAGCCTTCCTGGAATAGAGACTGACCAGTCTTCGGTTGAGGGTATACAAGTAGATGTGCTTCCCTGCTAGAACCTCCAAACAAGCTCTAAAGAATTCATTTATCTACAGACCATATTTCAGGCTCATAGAAGTTATGACTTCTACATGAATTTAATTTAATTCTTGATGAGAAATTATTATTAGTAAACTACAACGTGTATCAATTATACAACACAGCGCATTTTTCCTTGTTTACTATTGAGCACTCACAAATCACAGGTTTTAAATCAAATATTTTGCTGCAGTAGTAGTTAGGTTTTTTTTCTTTTTTTTGCTTTTTGGGTCATACCAGGCCATGCACAGGAGTTACTCATGGTTCTGCACACAGGAATTACCCCTACAGGTGCCCAGGGAACCATATGGGATGCTGGGAATAGAACCCAGGTCGGCCACGTGCAAGGCAAATGCCCTACCTGCTGTGCTATTGCTCCAGCCCCCGTAAAGTTTTTAAACAGTCTGAAAAAAGTAAACCCTAAGTTTTATATAAGTTCAAGGCATAATTTGATTTTATAAGTCAAAATAGATTATGCAAATTTAAAACAACTTCTGACATTGTTAATAAAAATCTTGTGATGATCTTACTATGAATAAAGGTAAAGGTAAAGGCCCTCCCGTTGATCGTCGATTTGCTCGAGCAGGCCCAGTAACGTCTCCATTGGAGACTTTGTTGTTACTGTGTTTGGCATATCGAATACTCTCGGTAGCTTGCCAGGCTCTCCGAGAGGGGCAGAGGAATCGAACTCGGGTCGGCCATGTTGGTCGCTTGTAAGGCGAACGCCCTACCCTCTGTGCTATCGCTCCAGCCCTGTTACGCTAGCTGCGCTCCCCTGCTAGAACCTCCAAACAAGCTTACTATGAATACTTGTTTTAAAATCTTAAGTACCCACAAGTTAGCTAAATATAAGATTTACATTTGATAATTTTATTATGATGAGCTCCTTTTCATAATACTATTACATCTATATTTAAGTACAGAATAATAAATGCGTTAGAAACTACAGTTTGATTTATTTGCATATATGTATCATTGTCACGGTCACAGTCCTCCCGTTGTTCATCGATTTGCCCGAGCAGGCCCAGTAACATCTCCATTGGAGACTTTGTTGTTACTGTGTTTGGCATATCAAATACATCACAGGTAACTTGCCAGGCTCTGCCGTGTGGGCAAGATACTCTCTCGGTAGCTTGCTGGACTCTCCGAGAGGGGCAGAGGAATCGAACTCAGGTCGGCCATGTTGGCTGCGTGCAAGGCAAACGCCCTACCGCTGTGCTATCGCTGTATCATTGAATATGTTAAAGACAAAATAAACTGAATATAAGAAATCATTATATCATATACTGACCTTTGTATGTTGTATATAATTAGCTACTTATTAAAAATCAGTTCCAAGTTTAGTCTAGTATTTTATTTTTCTGCTCACTATTTCCAAGATTCATTTTATATATGGGGCTGGAGTGATAGCACAGCAGGTAAGGCATTTGCCTTGCATGCAACTGACCCAGGTTTGATTCCTCCATACCTCTCAAGGATCCCTGCAAGCTACCGAGAGTATCCTGCCTGCAGGGCAGAGCCTGGCAAGCTCCCCGTGGAGTATTTGATATGCCAAAAATGGTAACAAGTCTTACAATAGAGATGTTACTGGTGCTCACTTGAGCAAAATATATGAACACTGAGAGGACAGGGCTACAGTGCTACAGTGTATTTTATGTATAGCATAAGAACACTAATGAAAACTTTTATAATTGAGAAATACGAATGCAATAAAATAAAATAAAGTGGACTAGGGCATTTATAGATACTTCTATGCATCAGCGAAAATAATTTTTGTTGTGAAAAATAAATGGAATAGAATAAAATACTTTAGTTATATGTCTGATAAGGACTGTTGAGAATATATACATATACATCAGTTTTTATTTAGGAATCATAATTTGTTTGGGGTCACATACTCATGGCTTCGTCCTCAGGAATCACTCCTTGTGGTGCTTTGGGGACCCAGCTCCTTCTGTAGACTCATTTTTATTCTATTTTTTTTAATTTATTGAATCACCATGAGAATAGTCACAAAGCCTTTCAGTTCAAGTCTCGGTCAGTCATACAATGATCAAACACCTGTCCATTCACCAGTGCACATTTTCCAACATCAAGAACCCCAGTATACCTCCCCCCTCAAACCCACTCCCTGCCTGTGTGGCAGATTTCCATTTTACTCTCTCTCTCTCTCTACGTTGATCACATTCAATATTACGACAAAAGACTCAACATTGTTCTTCGGAATTTTCCCCAACATTCAGACCTGCCACAAAATCATCATTAGATCATTTGTTTTCTATTGCTGATTATGAAGAGCATATAATGTCATGTGGCCACAATAGTGGCCACACGAACTTGGATTTCTGATATTATAGTAATAAACCTGAAGGGATAACTGCCAGAAGCCCCTGGATTCCGAGATTGGTATGTGTGACTCTGTGGTCATGGTCAGTCAGAAGCTGGAGGAGGCATTTGAGGGTGGCAACCCGGAGCATTGTCATGGTGGGGAGCAGGGCCAACTCCACCTCCCATCCCATGAAGCCTCATGTGCCTCACCAATGCAGTCTCATACCTGGCTGTTCATTCGAATCTAAAAGATGCAGGCCACCATACCGCAGCCATAAAGGGGGACAGGCGGAGGGACAGATACCCCCCCCTCCCAGGGCGGCATAGCACCATAGTTAAATATACAGTCCAGATGCATTTCGGTTGGGCATTATATTTTGCTCAGATTTTCCCACCATCATTCAAGCCTGTTTTTCAGGGACAAATGCTAGATCATTTACTTTCCATTGATCACTTTGCATATCAGGAAATGTCACGTGGTTGTGTAAGTGGTCGCATGGTTCAGAAAATAGTCCTGGTACATTGCCAGAGCCATGCTTGTAGAAGCTTATGGTCACCAGGATTCCATCTGGAGAAGGCAGGGAGACATCACCTACCCCATCTGGGACCTCCTGGTGATATCGGCTCTATATGGGGCCCAGAGAATTCTCCAGGAGTTATGGAACCCTCCAGCGGGGTTTCTTCATTCCTGTATGCTATAAGATGGTTTGTGGGCGTGACTTCCGGAATCAGAGGTTGCCTGGGAACCAGGGCGGCCCCATTGCCATTGCAGTTCAGAAAATAGTCCTAGTACCCGCATGCCAGAGCCATGCTTGTAGAAACTTATGGTCACCCAGATTCCATCAGGAGAAGGTGGCGCAGACTCATTATTATAAGCAACTCTCAGGATCTATTATCATCAGCAGTTTTTATTTCCTTACTATATTTCTAGTATATACTTAATTATATTTATAATTCATGACAATATAATGAACTCAATTTAAGGGCTGAGTGCATGCTTGGTTTATGAGAGGTCCAGGTTTATGGGCATTGCATGATTCCCTGCATACTTCTAAAGTAATCCCAAGAACTGACCTAGGATCAGAACACTGCTGAGTGTGTCCCCCAAACCGAAATTAATAAACACCCAGTGGATTTAGACAGATATTTCTCCAAAGAACATAAACAATAATAGCTCACAAGTACATGGAAATAACCTAAGCATCACTGATAGATAGGGAAATGTAAGTCAATAGCACAATATGTTGTTACTCTGTATTGAGAAAGAGTAACTATTATAAGACATTGGGAAATAAAATGTGCTTTTGATAATTTGGAGAAATTTAAATCCCTGTGTACTGTTGGTATGAACGTAAAATGGTGCTGCTCCTACATGATGAATAAAGAAATATGGTGAATACTAACCTGGTGAATAAACAAAATATTAGAAAAAGAATTACTGTATGAATCAAAACCTGCATTTCTAAATATATACACCCATTGAATGTAAAACCGGTCTCAAAGAAAGACTTGTATTCTTCTATCTAATACGTGTTTATTCACAGTAGTAAAAAGACGAATGCAACTCACTTATCCATTTTGGATAAATAGGTCCACAAAATGTGGCATATACAGGCGACAAAATATTATTTGCCCTTAAAAATAAATATATTCTGTCCAGAGAGAGTACTGGGAATATCATGATTGCTATGCTCACAACAGACTCCTGTTTGATCTCGGGTATCTAATATGGTTCCCCAAGCACTTCCAGGAGTAATCCTGAACATAGAGGCAGAAATAAGACTTTAGTACCACCTTTAGTACCTTTAGTACCTTTATCATTTTCAGTACCTTTAGTACCTTCAGTACTACCAGGAGCAGCTCATCACAATCCCCACTAAAAATATATATATTCTGTCACATGCTATGATGTGGTTGAAACTTGAGGACGTAATTCTAAATTTTCTTTTTTTTTTAGAATATAACAAATTTATTTATTTATTTATTTATTTATTTTTATTTATTGAATCACTGTGGGAAAGGTTACAAAGCTTTCAGGTTTAGGTCTCAGTCATGCAAATATCAAACACATTTCCCTTTACCAATACTTATTTTTTACCATGAAGAACCCCGATAAAACCCCAACCCCCACCCCTCCCAGTCCCTGTGAGGCAGATGAATTCTAGTTAACACTCTATCTGCTTTGATTAGATTCACTGTTTCAATAAAAGATTCACCACTATTATTTAGAGTTTACCGCCCCCCCCCAAATCAGACATGCTGAAAAAGCATTGTGAAGTGATTTGCTTTCTACAGCTGGGTTCAAGAATTAAATGTTTGTTTTGGATTTCTGCTATTTTACCTATTGACCCTGGAAGTATTTCTACTGAAAGTCAGATAGTTAAGAAATTGGTTTCTGTGTTCTGGAGTCGTGGCCGTGCTGGAGAGCCACTCGTGGGGGGCAACTGGTGGCCTCGGTAGGGCGTGAAGGGCGGACCGAAACGCCCCCCTTCCCATGAGGTTTTAGTCGCCCCCACACCCCCGGCTCATACCTGCTGTCCACAAGGCTCCCATGCGGCCGCCATCTTTCTTTCCAGAGAGGAGAGGGCGAATGGGGCAACACCGTTTCCCCTCCGGCAGACTTGATTGCCTGGATTAACGCATAGTCTGTTCACTTTTCTGCTCCAAGCTGCTGGGTTCTGCATTAAGTCCTTGTGCTTCTGGGGCCATGGCTGTGCTGGAGAACCGCTCGCGGGGGGCAACTGGTGACCTCGGTAGGGCATGAAGGATGGACCGGAACACCCCCCCTTCCCATGAGGTTTTAGTCGCCCCCACACCCCCGGCTCATACCTGCTGTCCACAAGGCTCCCATGTCCCAAAAAGAGCCAAGATCACCGGGAAGTCCCAGATGGGGTAGGTACCGCATCCCGCCTCCCCCAGATGGAACGCCGGTGACCAGAAGCCTCTACAAGCACAGCTCGAGTATGCGGGAACTAGGACTTCTTCTCAAGTCTGCCGGGACTACAGCTCCCAGGTAACCTCTGATTCCGGAAGTCACGCCCACAGCCCGCCCCCCAGCGCCATCTTTACAACATACAGCCCAAGAGAAGGACCACATGGAGGGCGGGAACCACAGATCCCGGAGGAAAAATAAATAAATAAATAAATTTTCAACTAGTGGATGATAAAAAGAAAATCACTATATATGTATATGCATACATGAAGTACCTTTAAGTATCTGTATTGTGAACCATTAATTCTCACTCGGGAGAGGAGAGAGAGAGAAGTGAGAGAGAAAAAGTGAGAAAAAGTGAGAGAGAGAAGATTGCTCCTGGCAATGCTTAGAGAATCATATGTATCATATGTGGTATTGGGGATCAAACACAGTTCAGCTTCATGTACAACAAGAGTTTTTACCTACTGTACTATCTCTCCAGCCCCAACTCCTAAGTTTCTTAAAATCTTGAACCACATTTATTATTTATTAAAAAAATTAAAAGTCTAGTTCATTGAATCCATAACCTTTCTCAGATTCAATTAAATATGTCTGTAATGAAGCACACCCTTTATTTTATACTCATTAGAAAAGAACTAATATTAGCCTTTATAGTATCACATATTATTATACATTACTAATGTGTTTTAAGGTAAAGTAGAAATACACATAAGGAACATATTTGCTTAAACTCCCAAGATAATTGAGAAATCAGTTGTAGCCATTTTTCAATTCAATGAGTGTGTTAAGAGGAATACTATTTACATTAGATCTACAATATAAGTTAGAAAAGTAGGAATAAAGAATGCAACAAATAGATTTTTAACACACTGAAACTGTGTTCTTGACTTTTATTTTCTATTCATTTTGAAGGAGACAAGTGAGTTGCTTATAACAATAGGATAAGGCAAATGTGATGAGATACAACTCCTCTGATTAAGTCATGCTATAGAAGTTTTATCTTGCTGGGCAACATGCTCCTGTTGCTGACTTTGAAAAAGCACATTTATGAGTTTTATAGTCACAGTGAAATGAATTCTCTCAACAACCTGAATGATCTTAGAACTGCATCATCCCCCATCAATCCTCCAAATGAGAACCCAGTCCTGTCTGACATCTTGATCGCAGTCTTGCAAACAACCCAACTAAGTTGTGCTCAGATTTCTGACCCAGAGAATCTATGAAATAAATGTACATTGTTTTAAGATACCAAGTTTGTAATGATTTATTACATAACATAGAAATCTAAAATAAATAAATGCATCAATCTTCACAGATTAATGATATCTTGGTGAAAGTCTTTTCAGGAATCTTGTTAGGTTTAATGATCACTAATACTCTTCCAGGTGACTTAATAGCTTTGGGGTGTGTATTATACCAAGAGGTTTATTTAATACCAAGTTAATATGCAGTTAATGCTCCAAACCCAAAATAAGTGAGGGTAAAACTGGAAAACCAGACTGCTTATTCAATTAGCTTAATAATCTCTTTATCAATTTGTATTCTTTTATTTCTTTAATTTATACTTGCTTTTTATTATAAAAAAGCATATCATCCTCATTACAAATAATTATGCAGATCAGTATCATTAAGTACATTCATATCATTCTGCAACCAGTTCTCTAAAACTATCCATTATGCAAAACTAAAACCCTTACAAAGATTAAGCAACTGATCTCACTCTTTCTCCAGTCAGCCTCTGACAACTACAATTTTATTTTCAGTATCTAAATTTGACTTCTGTATGTACTTCATGTATGCATATATAGTGATTGTCTTCTTATCATCCAGTAATTGAAAACATAGTATTATGTCCTTAAGTTTCAACCACATTGTAGCACGTGACAGAATATATATATATATATATATATATATATATATATATATATATATATTTTGAGTGGGGAGTGTGATGCACTGCTCCTGACGGTACTAAAGACTTATTCCTGCCTCTGTGATCAGGATTACTCCTGGAAGTGCTTGGGGAACCATATTAGATGCCTGAGATCAAACTGGAGTTTGTTGTGTGCATAGTGAGCAAGGTATCCCCAGTACTATCTCTCTTGCCAGAATTTATTTATTTTTAAGTGTGAATAATATTATGTTGCCTATGTATGCCACATTTTGTTGACCTATTTATTCACCAAAGGGCAAGTGAGTTGCATTCCTCATTTGGCTACTGCGAATAAACATGCAATGGATAGAAGAGTACAAGTCTTTCTTTGACTTGTTTTACTTTTACTGTGTGTATATATTTAAAAATGCAGCTATAGATCATATGGTAACTCTTTCTCTAATATTTTGTTTATTTGCCAGGTTGGTATTCACCATATTTCTTTATCCATCATATAGGAGCAGCACCATTTTACATTCATACCAACAGTGCACAGTGATCTATTCCTCAAGAACAGAGCCATCAGTAAACACCAAGCACATCATGGTGTAGCCAAAACATTTATTTATTTATTATTGACTCATCGTGTAACTGTGAGATACAGTTACAAAGCTTTCATGATTGAGTTTCAGTCATACAATGGTCCAGCTCCCACCCCTTCATCAGTGTACATTTCCCACCACCACCAACCCCCATATCCCTCCTGCTTCCTTTCTTGCCATGCTGCCTCTATATCAGGCTCTCTCTCTCTCTCTCTCTCTCTCTCTCTCTCTCTCTCTCTCTCTATGGCAGACAATTTCCTTCCTACTCTCTCTCCTTACTTTTGAGCACTGTGGTTCATAAATACAGATATTTAGAGGTCATCATGTTTGGTTGTTTTCCAACTTTCAGCACATATCTCCACATCTCCAATCTGGAGCAATCCCTCTTAACCCTCATTGTCATAATGGTCCCATCTCTGTCTTAACTACCCTCTCCCCCAGTTTTTGTGAGGACGCTTCCAACTGTGAACCATTTGCCTTGACCCTTGCAAAAGTTTCTTTTTAAGGAAAGGATTGTAAAAAATAAGCCAAAGGACTAGAACAAAGGGCTAGAGCATAGGTGTTGTATGTGCAAGGGCTTGGGTTCCATCCCTAGCATTGCAAAGCACCATGAGCACAAACAGGTATAGCCCTGAAGATGCTAGATACCACTGACTCTGAGCTCTGATTATCGTGGGTGGTTTATAGCATCACTAGACCTGAACAACAACACATTGGTGGGCCAAACACTGAAACATTGGGCACACACACAACTGGGGCTGAATATCATGGGGAGTAGCCTACAGTTACTGAGAACCCCGGGCTTACTCAAAAAGTATTTTCAAGAAAATTAGATTCAGTACTTGAGTATTTAGATAGTAGATGAGGATTAAAGACTAAATCTACTTAATCTCATAGTACAGTTCAGATCAGATAGGCTGTGGTGAGCATTAGATAGGGAAGACAGCATTCATGAGACAGTATGGAAATTAAGAGCCATAGAAATTGAGTATTTGTAGCATAACCCAATAGATCCATACAAAATTCTAACTATATTCAATGTCATATATATATGTAGATGTATGTATATATATATATATATATGTCTACATATATGTTTATGTAAAAGTCTCTACGTATTAGGACAGATTACCTGTGAGTTGATAAATAATTGTATTATTAAATTTTTTGAGATCACTTTTCAGTAGAATCTTTGCTTATGATTGTAATTAGTTTTATACTAACTCTATACTATCTTTAATATTACTAATTATAAAATTGATACTGACATTCAAGAAAGTTAAATGTGTATTCCAAGTTATCAAGGTAGTTAGGCAGCATGGGTCAATACAAATTCAGTACTCTTTTATTTACAAGTTTAATAATTCATATAGACCAATCATATCTATAATACTAACGTGATTTTTTAACACAAGTATCTTCATACATGTATGTAGTTAAAGTTATAGTCTGTAAATATAAGTGCATATTTCTTAGAGGTACTACTCTATTTATAGATACTAACCAGTATGTAATTTAGATCTAATTAAAATATATTGTCTGATATGTATAAAATATGTATATCTGATTATCTCTCAGTATCTGTATTGGAAGTCATAATTCCCAAAAGGGAGAGAGAGAGAAAGAGAGACAGAGACAGAAATAGAGAGAGACAGAGAAATAGGCAGAGAGAGTTAAGAAAAGTGCCTGCCATAGATGTAGGGGGCAGGGGTGGTAGGGAAACTGGGGACACTGGTGGTGTGAAATGTATACTGGTCAAGGGACAGGTATTGGAATATCATAGGACTTAAACTCAATCATGAACAACTTTATAACTTTATAACTTCTCATTCTGGTTCAATTTAAAAATTAAGTAATTTTTAATAATTTAGAAAAAATAAAATATACTGCTAGCAATTAAGGTAACATATTATTAATAATGTATTATTATATTATTAATTAACATATTATAAATATAATATATTAATTAACATATTATACATAGATATTTATAATATGTTATAATTTATAATTTATTATAATTTATAATATTATATGTTATAATTTCTAATATGTTATATTTATAATATGTTATATATAATATGACATATTATTAATATATTAATTAACATATTATAAATATAATAACATTATTAACATATTATTAATAATGTATTAATGAGTAAAATTTAGATATTTTGTGCTTTCTCTTGGAAAGTCTGTAGCATAGGGAGTAAACATTTTAAAGTTCAGCTGCTTAGAGATACACACATCCACATCCCATTCCCGTGTCGCACAAGTCTCCTTTTAACTCGAATAGCTGTTGCTCCTTTACTTTATGGTATTCTCGCTGTCTCTCTCCCTATGCCATTTATCCTATTAGGTCTTCTAAATAAAACCAGTTGAAATAAAAAATAGTAGAAACATTTAAAACTAGAACTATCTAAGTAGCTCTGGGCTTCTTTAACAGGGACAGATGTCACCACAAGACCAGCCTTTTGTTAAACAGACTATTCATTCATCTTTTCACAGTCATCTTTAGATATTCAGCACCAAACACATCCTCCTGAAATCAGAAAATGGAATGGGAGACATTTTTGTAACTGACAAAATTTCCTTATGGTCACATATTTATTCTGTTTCTCCTTTCAGAATATGTTCAGTTTCTCTCAAAACATACTTACAGTCTCATGTTTTTCTGAGTCTTCATCAGGTCTGAATGGATGCCAGTGCAGATCTAAGATAGACACGTCTCACACATTTCCTCTTATGCACTAAAAGTATGATAGCCAAACATAGATTGGGCAACCAAAATAAACATTCCTCTGTAACATGGAAAGAAGAGGAAACAATTAGCAGTTACAAGTCAATAGAAACTCAAATACTGTTAAATGAATGTCTATAAAGTACCCCCTTCTCATACTAGGTTCCAATCATAACTAACCCTCACGTAATTCGCTTCATTGTCTTCTCAAGCTTTTAACTCCAACTTATGGGAATTTCTTATTCCATCATTCTCTTTGGCTGATTTCCTAAAGGGCATTAAGTAGATTTCTTGGTCAGCTCCTGCTTATGTATTTTTATATTTCAGATATCTTGTATTATGCTAGTATAGGTACTACTTTCTTGAAATGTGAATTTCTAGCTTGGATCCCAGTCAACTCTTTGTGTCAGATCTCACCTCCAAAATTCTTTAGAACATACCTCTTTTTTAAAAAAACTTTTCAAGTACATTGATTATGTAAGACCTACTAAACTTGAAGGGTGTTTTTAGGTTTTATTTCTGCTTCATTTTTGCTCAAAAGATCTAAAACAGTCCCCAAAGAAATTAAGAGCTGAGCTAAAAATTACAAAACAGAAAGCTGTTCTGGAGAGGGAAAGATGCCCCTTATTTGGCTCTTTCTCCCAAAACCTAAGGTGATAACAGGTTGAATCCTTACTCATAAATCTTAACTTAGATTTTCACAAGCAGTGGTGTACCTCAGGAGATAATCCCTGTAGGGAATTATTGACTACTCAGGTTGCTCATGAACCTTCAACCTGCATTTCCAAAGATGTGATTTTTTTCTTTTAACTTTTCCTATGATTGATGCTTCTTATGACAGGGCAGACGTGAGGACATGAATACACCATCTCCCAATCTGGTGGTGGCTTACAGCCATAAAAGCTCTTTCTCAACCCATCACTATCATTTGGTCACTTACTTGGCCTTCCCACTGGTATTAAAACCAGATCTTCCTCCTCACAGATCTGGTCGATGTGTATTCATCCTTTCAGTGTCTTTTAATAAAGAATGTCACATCCACAGGCTAGGTTTAGATCTCTGCTCTGAGGTCATGTTTTACTCATCTGAAGCTGCTTTTAACTCTGAAAACAAAAAAGTTTCACTGGACAAAGTTAAAAAGACAAGAAAAAATATGATTATAGCAGCAGAGGGAAGAGAATGAGCTTTAACTGTTGAAACAAAAGGCATATTTTAAAGAGTTTAAAATGTTTTACAGTGCTAGGGTGAATGATTCAGTAGAAAAGTAATGGACATGGGCACAGGGAAAGGAGTGTGGATGACCATCGGATATATTATTGTGATAATATAACACTGTATTGTCCTCCAGTTGTTCATTGATTTGCTCGAGTGGGCACTGGTAACATCTCCATTGTGAGACTTGTTACTGTTTCCGGCATATTGAATATGCCACAGGGAGCTTGCTAGGGCCTGCTTTGTGAGCGGGATACTTTGGTAGCTTGCCGGGCTCTCCGAGAGGGACCCGAGAGGGACAGACGAACCAAACCCAGGTTGGCCGCGTACAAGGCAAATGCCCCACCTGCTGTGCTATCGCTCCAGCCCATGATAATATAATACTGTATAATACCACAATAGACAATAAAACACAACTGATGATTCCTGAGTTGCAAATATATTTTGCAGCTATGTTTGTGCTGTTTGCATTAGCTGGCTGATGACCATTGACAGACTCAACTCTTACCCTCCACAGTTCCTGAGAGAGAAAAACAGTATCTTTTTTGATTACATCTCAGGAATAGCATTCAGAAAAAAACATTTCTGGGTTTTTAAAGAGGCCAGGAGAATATTTACACCTCAGAGGGAAAAAAGAAAAACTTTATAATAGAAAATTTTCCAATGTACATACCTCAATAAAACAGAGTCCAGGTGCCCACTGTGGGGAAGAATACCAAGAATTTCCATCTATTCATTGTATACCAAGAATACCATTGATTAAAGGGAAAATATTTCACTTTTATAGCCATGCAGTCTCTTAACTTTCTAGATTTTTCTTGAAACTTGTCCAGATTGTGTTTTATCTTTTGATGAGCTCATCACTTTCTTGTAATAAGAAATCAACTCATATATCCAACAATTTGCCTCAGAATTTTATTTCACTTTTAATTAACTATACAATTTTAACAAATGGTTTACTACTATATAATGTGGACAATTCTTCTGGCTTCCCATTAGCCCTTTTGCTTCTTGCAAAGAAAACTGCACATCCTCCCCATCATGTGTTTGTTTAATTTGTTTTGTTTTATGGAATCACACCATAACCATTTTTATTAGTCTGAATTGGCTACTGAAAATTTTAAAATAAATTCTCAATGGCATACAACATTAGCATTTTTATTATACATGGTCTTTGGATCAGCTGTGGCTTAGTTGAAGGGTATTAAACTATGGAAAAACTTTCTCATGATGATGGCAGGCACACAAGCGATAAAATCAAAAGCAAAGCCTATTTAAGCCTCTACTGTTATTGGTCTAATAATACTACATTTGCTTCAGTTACAAAGCCAAACTTAAAGGAGAGGGAAAGTAACAGTCTGTTACCAACTTGGTCTGTTACCAGACACAATCAAGGAGAAAATAGGTAAGAAAAAAAATCAGTTAAGTGCAATAAGTAATAGGAGAGTAAAACCAATCTTTCAAACTGCTGTCTCCTCAATTTTTTTGATCTGAGAGTATTTATGTAGTGAAAGGATATCATGAATTTGCAAAAAAAGGTGATTGGGCAATTTGCTCCTGGGTAGGAGTATTTGTTCCATGCCTTTTGTGGGTAAGAAACTTCACAGTGTTGCATGTTCAAAAACGGTGGGTAAGTTTCTTCCTGTCCAAAGGTACTATAGAGTTCCGGGGTTACCTTAGAATAGTTCCTCTAGGTTCAATGCACATTCTCAATGGATTATCAGCAGACACATGTGCCAGTTGTCTTCCAGTACTGATTTTCTAAAACAGTTTCTTTCAGGAAGTTCTGAAACAGGAATGAAGCAAGTTAGGTAGAGAGGGAGTCCCATGCAATGTGGTTTAAAAAAAATTACTCTGGTTCTCTGGCACCAGCCTACAATCGCAAAGGTCAGAAACTGATGTGGGTCAAATAGGAGAGCTGTTTATCCACCTTGCTGTTCATTTAGCCCAGCGTTATTTGGTGAGAAACACAGATGTCAGGTGACCTACAATTCTACAACTACAAAGTTACAGTGTGAAGGCTGAGTCTGTATAGTGTGGGTCATAGCACCAGACTATGGAATCAGGGCAATAAAGAATATGAAGAGTAACAATCTATGAGAGCTATTTTTATTTTATCGTGTTTTAAGTTCAGTGCTTTAAAAGAAGAAAAATGTATGTTTCACAGTACTGCTGTGGGAATTATATAAAATAGCATATGTGACACATCTAATAAAGACACTGACATATGTAGGAATTCCTTAAATGTTATTTTTTGCAAGTTAAATGTCATCCATCAAGGAAAAAATTAAGATGTTACATTTTAGATCTACTGATGCAACATTACTTTTAGCTCTTTGTCTCCTTTTTTCACTTCTACAACATAATTCACATGAATATATTTGTCACAAAATGTTTTAGTCTCAAATAATGTTAATTCAAATGGGTTAAAGTTGTTTTGAGGATGTACTGGACTATGCTCATGGGCCACTACTGGCTCATTGCTCAGGGGTCTCTTCCTGTGCTCTCTAAGGAACACACATTGCCAGGGATTATACTGAGTTTATTGTATGCAAAACATGCTAACTAGCCCTTTGAGTTCTCTCATCAGCATTGTGGGTTAAACATTTTACGTTTAAAAATATCTTCAAATATTTTAAATCCATTCTAAGTCAGCCTTTACATAAGATCCAGAATGGGACAGTGCTCTTTTAGGGACATATTTAAAGGAGCCATGAATGAGAGAAGAGTTTTTGTGGGTCTAACTGTCCGGAAGGACAAGCTTGTGAAATATTTCCCACCGATAATTAATTCCTGTTACACAAAATTAAGAAGGTTATGGGTTTCCACTTGGCACAGTTTAATCATTTGAACATAATCTGTTATGAATTTAGCAGGAAAAAACTGGAGTAATTTGTGACTGGTAAGCAGATGGCCAGTTTTCCTCTGCTTAATATTCCCATGGTTCTCTTCCTCATTTAATTTGCATCTGCTGTCTCACAGGTGTTTTTAGGAATATTCCCTGGGGGCTTTTAGAATGTGTGATATTAAGTGTGGCTACTCACTCTGCTTAGATAGAAAGTATTTTAAGAGAAAAAGATGAAAATATATTGGCCTTTTATAAAATGCTCCCTTGTCTGTATAAGCAGACTTATTTGGCAACCATAGATGCTTTACTTATTTTTATCATTTTAGAATAAGTTTCTTGAAACAAAAAAATAAAATCTTGTATTTAAAATTAAAATAAATGTACTGCTTTGTTGCTTTAGACTTGGTTGCCTTGCTCACTGTTTAGTTTATATGCTTGTTTATTTAATTATGTAATTAAGCTTGGAAGTAGTGACAATGGATAAGACGATGAGCTTTGATATTGACTAATCTAAACTTTTTCCAGATGTGACTGATAATAATACTTAAACACTTAATCACTTAAATTCCCATTAGTCTTCGATTTCCTCAAGTGGGCGCCAGTAAAGTCTCCATTTGTCCCTGTCGCGTGCTAGTGTAGCCCAATGCCATCTGTTCGCTCAAGGATCATGAAGAGCCTCAAACTGATCATTCATGATCTTCACGAAGAAGTCTGACCATCTCGTAGGTGGGCGGCCACGCGGTCTTTTGACATCCTGTGGAATCCAGTCAGTAACAGCTCTAGTCCAGTGGTCATGTTTAAATATCATTACGTGACCAGCCCATCTGATTTTTTGACACCTTGGCAAATGAGACAGCATCCCTGATTCTTGATCGTCAATGGATGTCGGAACTCCGGATATTTTCTCTCATTTGAGTGAAATGTGATATTCAAAGCATAGCTCTTTCTATTCTTCTTTGGGAGACCTGAATAGCGTTCTCATCCTGTTTGCATAGGGCCCAGGTCTCTGAGGCATATGTTAATGCAGGAAGAACAGTGGAATCAAAGAGATGTGCCCGGAGCCGGAGGTTCTTCGTACTCTTAGCTATTTCTTCGACGTTCTTGAAGGCGTTCCAAGCCGCTCTCTTCAACCTGCACAGCTCGGGTGCCAGGTCATTTGTCATGTTGACTTCTCAACCTAGGTACACATACCTGTTGCATTCGGAGATGGTCGTTCCATTGAGAGCAAATGGGGCATCAGGAACGAGGCTGTTTCTCATAAACATTGTCTTCGTAAGATTCAGCTGTAGTCCTACCTTTCCACACTCACTGTCAAAGTCGACCAGCATTTGTGCTGCTTGGCTGATGTTTGGTGTTATTAAAACAATGTCATCAGCAAAGCGGAGGTGGTGTAATTGCCGACCATCTATCTTCACTCCCATTCCTTCCCATTCCAGTCGGCGCATAATGTTCTCGAGGGTGGCACTGAAGAGTTTCAGTGAAATGGTATCACCCTGCCGATCCCCTCTCCTAACATCAACGATCACTTCTTTGTAGAATGGTGAGATCCTGGTAGTGAATCCGCAATACAGCTCACGGAGCATCTTGATGTATTGGGCTTGAATGCCCTGATTGGCTAGGGCTTCAATGACTGCTTCTGTCTCAACAGAATCAAAGGCCTTCTTTAAATCAATGAACATTAAACAGAGCGGCATCTTGAACTCCCGAGAAACCTCAATGAGTTTGGTTATTTGGATATGGTCGATGGTGCTGAATCCTTTGCGGAACCCGGCTTGCTCGCATGGTTGTTCTTCATCTAGTGTTCTGCCAATCCTATTTAGGATGACTCGAGTGAACAACTTGTAGATGACAGACAATAGGCAGATCGGGCGATAGTTGCCAATGTCATGGATGTCTCCCTTCTTGAACAGTAGTACGGTCCTGCTGGTTTTCCATTGGGACAGAACCTTGCATTCAGACAGGTAGCGAGTGAAGAGCCGAGCCAGTGTATTGGTGAGTATTGACGGCAGGTTCTTCAGGTGTTCAGATCTGACCTTGTCTGGGTCGGGTGCTGTTTGTTTCTTTACAGATGAAATGGCGTGTCGGATTTCGGAAGGGAGAACATTGGGAACGACATTTTCGAACGAAGAGTTTTCGAAGACAGGCCTTTTTTTGTGGCTATCTCTCTCTGGGCGTTCCTCGCACATCTATGGAGGTGCTGAACCAGTCAATCGTATTCCTCGTCAATGTTGTCAACAATGGCATCTTCCCATGTTGCCGCAATAGTGCCAAAGTGTTCCCAGTTGGTGGTCGTTCTGGGAGTTCTCTTTTTGAACTTTGCAGCCCTTTCTCCCCGCTCTGTGAAGTAGAATTTTGCACAAAGGAGACAGTGGTCCGATCCCATTCGAAATTTTGGGACAACAGCGACATCGGCCAGGCAAAACCGTCGATTGAATATGATGTGGTCTATTTTGTTGTGGAATCGTCCACCGGGAGACTCCCATGTCCAACGTTTAGATTCTGCCTTCTGGAACTGTGAGTTACCATGGATGGTCTTGGTCGACATGATGAACTCAGACAGTCTCTCACCCTGTTCGTTCCATTCTAGGCCATGGGTCCTGATGTGAAGTTCTTCAGCTGATCTTCTCAGTCCTATCTTGGCATTAAAATCACCCACAATGATCTTGTAGAAGGTGTCGTCTTCTTTATAGAACTTCTCCAGCTCCATGTAGAACTTCTCGATTTCTCTTTCATCATAATGAGATGTTGGTGCTTAGACAATGAAGATAGAAACTTCCGGCAGTGAGCCACATCTATTCAAATGTAAACATCCGATTCTGGTTTTTAGGCATTCGATTGAATCAATGCTCTTGGCCAAGTTTGTGTTGACAAGGACACCGATGTCTCCAACACGTCTTTTATCGCATGTTCTGAGGAACAATTCTTCTCCAGTGTCGAAAACGTCATGGTGAGATTCGTACCTTCCTGTCTCGGTCAGACCAATGATGTCGTACTTGATCATTCGCGTTTGTACCATCAAGTCCTCGATGGATGCATCTGATGCTAGCATACGTGCATTGAAAGTACAGACGATCATTTTTGTCTTCCTTCATTGTGGCAGCCTAGTTCGGCCTTGAGATTTTGTCGGCCTCTCCTTTCTCATCCTTCTCAGTGCTGCCATGTCGGTGAAGCCTTCAGGGTCAGGTGAATGAGACCAGTTGTAGTTACTGGTTTTGGCATATCGAATACACAATGGATAGCTTGCCAGGCTCTTCTGTGCGGGCGGAATACTCTCGGTAGCTTGCTAGTCTTTCCGAGAGGGATAGAGGCTTCTGGGGTGACCTCTAATCACCCTTGTATGTGTTACCATATTTGAACCCTATCAAATATGGTACGACAATTCCTGAAGATGGGTATTTAGTGTCTTATGATGTGTCGCGCGGCCGCTTTGAGGCCGCGTGGGTCCAGAAAGCGTCCTGAAGTGTGGCGACAGCTGGGTATTGGAGGTAGTGTCTATAGTGGAAGTCTGCCAGTAGGGTATTTATCTGGGTAGGGTGGGTCTTCTGTGCGCAATCCGATCCCTGGGTGGTTGATGGAAGCAGCCAGGGCAGGGTAGGGTGGGGCTCCTGATTAGAATTCCTTTGTCACCTGTGGTTGGTGGGAGCAAGCAGAGAAACTCTATCCCTGGAACCGCCGAGCTGGATTCCAAGGTCTCAGAGAGTTCCGCTTATCTTGTTCTGTGGGTCTTCAGTCATGCGTGAGTCTCGGCTGGAGCTGCCATGCAGGGATAATAATACAATCCTCACAAACTTAAGGATTTGCATCTGTTAAATGGATTTAGCTTATCAACTTTCCTTGCATGATTACTTCAGGGATTATGAGATATAGCTAAGATTTTGTGTATATTGTATGGAAGGACAAATTTAGATAATGCATATAATATGCATAGTATAACAGAAGTTTGTGAAGATTAAAAAATATATCCAGTGAGGATACAAGAAATATGCGCTCATGTTTATATGGGACCATTCTACCAAACATTGTCAAAAGGTCTTTCTTTTTCAGTATGTCCAAAATATGCACCTTGGTCAGTTTGATGAAATCTTATGGATCTCGGGAAGTTACCATTACTTAAGTAATGAAAAATAGTTTAAGAGTATTGAAGTTACTGTAAGTTGAGAAGAGCTCTTATTTTTGTCTCAGTCCTATTCAAACAAGCAGATACAGTTCCTGCCTTTTATAATCCACAAAAATGTAGCTGTGGGGGAAGATAATCATTAGCTTTAGATTTATTAATGAAGATGAAACTTTTCTTAAAACATCATTTTACCCTTAAGAGTAAAATATTGCCTCATCTCTTGCTCATTCTTTTTTGTGCTGGGCCTATTAACAAGATAACATATTACTGGGTACCTCCAATTTTCTTTAGAACATAGCACTGTAGCACCGTCATCCCATTGTTCATCCATTTGCTCGAGCAGGCACCAGTAACGTCACCATTCATCCCTGTCATATGCTAGTGTAGCCTAATGGAGTCTGCTCGCTCCAGGGACATAAAGTAAGACGTGTTGTTACTGTTTTTGGCATATGAAATACACCACGGGGAGCTTGCCAGGGTCTGCCATGCTGTGCGGGTGGGATACACTCGTTAGCTTGCCAGGCTCTCCAAGAGGGATAGAGAAATCAAACCCTGGCCGGTTGCCTGGAAGGCAAATGCCCTACCTGATGTGCTATCATTCCAGCCCTTTAGAACATATAGTCATGTAAATTAGTAATGCAAATCTTTCACTTAACTTTTCCTACTACTAATCTCTATGATGGCAATTTGTTCATTCATCAAACCTCAAAAGAAAACAGGAGTGGGAAACTTTAATGTGTAATCAAAATGTTATATTTTGTAATTACTTTATTAATGTTATATTATACATAACATTTTCAAATAAATAGAAAAATATGAAATAATACTTATTTATAAATATGCTCTTTAAACCCTTAAATAACAGATATTCACTGTTATTTGAGATATAATCACTTGATCACTTGATATCCCGTTACTCATAGATTTGCTTGAGCAGGCTCCAGTAATGTCTCCATTCATCCCTGTTGCGTGCTAGTGTAGCCCAATGGCATCTGCTCGTTCTAGGAACAACAAATAGCCTCAAACCAATCATTCAGGGTCTTGACGAAGAAGTCTGACCATCTCGTAGGTGGGTGGCCACACAATCTTTTGACGTCCCGTGGAATCCAGTCAGTAATGGCTCTAGTCCAGTGGTTGTCTCTAAATCTCATTATGTGTCCAGTGCATCTGATTTTCGATGCCTTGGCAAACGAGACAGCGTCCCTGATTATTGAGCGTTGACAGAGGTCAGAACTCCAGTTTCGTTCTCTCATTTGAGTGAAGTGTGACACTCCAAGCGTAGCTCTTTCGATTTCTATTTGAGAGAACCGAATTGTGTTCTCATCCTGTTTCCATAGGTCCCACATCTCTGAGGCATATGTTAAAGCAGGAAGAACAGTAGAATTGAAGAGATGTGCTTGGAGCTGGACGTTCTTCATCCTCTTAGTTATTTCTTCAACACTCTTGAAGGCGTCTCAATATAAATCACATTTTATTGAGATATAATACTGTAACTAATTCTCATTGTTGTTACAGAAATCAAGAGACCAATAAATGAGCAACTGTTTTAGCACATAGACCTGGGTTATAGTAAAATTTTATGTGGATATAAATTTAACTAATTTAATTTTCATAGTATACAATATTTAATATCTCTGGTAATTTTTAAAAATTTGTGTTCAAACTATTGTTAGTTCGATAGTCATACAATTTAGGTGGTCCATCAGATTTGGCATATCAACTATAGTTTTCCTATTAGTTTTGTGAACAAAGTATTGTGCTAGTACTGACATTTCTTTTCTATTCACAGTATTTTTGCGTATTAATATTTCTTTTATCATTCATTTGCTAAGAAATTTCACGAAGAGTGGGCTGGAAGCAGCGTGGCGGGCAGTGCTAGCTCTCTGATGCCCAGGCCGTCTGGGGCACTGCGGGCTGGTCCACACAGAAGCATTTCAGGGGAGGGGCCCCCGAGTCTTCTTCCTCAGCAACCTGAGTCTCTACTGGAACTGGCTCCTCCTTTGTGAGGGTGGGTGGCTCATTGGCCACTTCCGAGGGAGGGTTCCTCAAGGATCTCCTGGCCCAGAGTCGGGGGCTGTGAGTCACATCTCTTTGATTCCACTGTTCTTCCTGCATTAACATATGCCTCAGAGACCTGGGCCCTACGCAAACAAGATGAGAACACTATTCAGGTCTCCCAAAGAATAGAAAGAGCTATGCTTGGAATATCATGTTTCACTCAAATGAGAGAAAGAATCCGGAGTTCCGACATCTGTCAATGATCAAGAATCAGGGATGCTGTCTCGTTTTCCAAGGTGTCAAAAATCAGAGGGGCTAGTCACGTAATGAGATTTAAAGACGACCGCTGGACTAGAGCTGTTACCAACTGGATACCACGGAATGTCAAAAGACCGCGTGGCTGCCCACCTATTAGATGGTGAGACTTCTTCATCAAGATCATGAATGATCGGTTTGAGGCTCTTCATGTTCCTAGAGCGAACAGATGCCACTGGGCTACACTAGCACGCGACAGGGACAAATGGAGACATTACTGGCGCCCGCTCAAGCAAATCGATGATTAATGGGAAGTCAAGTGATCAAGTGTGATCAAGAAATTTCACACAGAAAAAATGCTAATATTATTTACAAAATGGTTATTACTTTGTGCTATTCTTCCCATCTTTTGAGTATCCACTTAATATCAACACTGGCTAAAAACAATATGATGTCCTTACTCATATCTATACTTTATAAACCATCAAGTATATTTTATAGCACATTTTCTCCATATTTTACCATTCAACATTTTCTTATTTCTGTATTTTCTTATTTCTATATTTCAACTATACAATTGCATTCAGTTCATAAAATGTATTCAAAGAAGTAGAAATAAGTAGAGACTAAATCTTTTTAAAAAATTCTCAGAAATTAAAGAAATCAGTATGAAAATTACTTTAATTGTTTAAACATATTACTTTATTATGTAATACAATCAACAAAGCTTATGGAGTTTACTTTGGTCTGTAAGCAATATATGATGTTAGTAGTTTAAAAAGGGGAAGTTAATACTTTCTTAAGCAGAAATGGAGAGAGTTCAACAAACTAAACATATGCCTTATAAATAGGAGGCTTTGATTTATGTCCTATCATAATGTGCACAGAGGACAAGCACAAAGTTGGAATTAAACCTCCTGACCCACCTCTGCCCTGTATGACTGGGTGTGTCTCAAATAGCACCCCACCCCCTTGACATCTTCTAGGCAATCTAATCTTATTCTAAAACAGCATAGCTCTCCAAGTGTTGCCATGTTTTACAGAAAGTTGAAGACACGACTTAATCATTTTTTAATTCAGAATTACTCTTCCTATAATGATTATAATGTGCAACACCTTGTGCCAAGGGATTGTTAGCTGGTAAAATCTTATTTTTGAATGTGTTTACAAAAAAAAAGGAAAAATAGCAGTTTGTTCATTGAATTAAGAAAAGAGGATCTGTTCTCGGCAACCTGGGATTATTGTCCAATGTGTTGAAGGACTTAAATTGAACAACAAGGGAGGGTTAAAAGAGAGGGAGGTAGAGAGGGAGGAAGGAAGGAAGGAAGGAAGGAAGGAAGGAAGGAAGGAAGGAAGGAAGGAAGGAAGGAAAGAAGGGAGGGAGGGAGGGAGGGAGGGAGGGAGGGAGGGAGGGAGGGAGGGAGGGAGGACATGGGAGGAAGCGAGGGAGGGAAGATGGAAGGAAGGAAAGAAGGGAGGGAGGGAGGGAGGGAAGGAGGGAGAAGGAAGGAAGGAAGGAAGGAAAGAAGGGAGGGAGGGAGGAAGGGAGGGAGGGAGAAGGAAGGAAGGAAGGAAGGAAGGAAGGAAGGAAGGAAGAAGGGAGGGAGGATGGAAGGAAGGAAGGAAGGAAGGAAGGAAGGAAGGAAGGAAGGAAGGAAGGAAGGAAGGAAGGCAGGCTTTTTGTGTCACACCTGGCGATGCACAGGATTTATTCTAGGCTTTGCACTCAGGAATTACCCCTGGCGGTGCTCAGGGGACCAGATGGGATGCTGGGAATCAAACCCGGGTTGGCTGCGTGCAAGGCAAACACCCTACCTGCTGTGCTATTGCTCCAGCCGGAAGGAAGGAAGGAAGGAAGGAAGGAAGGAAGGAAGGAAGGAAGGAAGGAAGGAAGGAAGGAAGGAAGGAAGGACTTTTTTTCCCTTTAAACTGGAATGTTTTTTGTTTATCTTTTATTTCCTGTCCCAGATACCACAGCATCTAGTCCTCATGCCTTTGGGTTCAGATTAAATTATTCCAATTCTTTTCTGTTTCTAAGGCTTGTGAATTACTGAGACTTCACAATCTTTGTGTGTCATTAACCCTGGTCTCTCTATCCATCTGAACATCATACATCTATTCTTCTAATATCTAGCATTTATCAACCTACCTATCACCTCATTCTTTTCTACCACTCAAATATTTGTTGGCTGCAAAATTGGAAAAAAACACACACATATGAAGATTCATCTTTCTAGTATATAGTGCTGTGAATTTTATAAAGTTTAATTTTTAATGAATTCTGTGTTTGGTTTGTTAAATATATAGTTCCTGAAACCAGTAGAGAAGCAACTGATTTGAAGTCTATAAAGAGGCAAAAAGAACTTAGTTTTGCAAGTTTTTGTATTACTGGAAACCTATGGATTGAATGTATTAGGCAGTGTTAGATTCATTTACATACCTTAATTTAGATATTATTTTGCCTTGTGTTTGTTTTCTTCTGTCTTACATGTATTTCATACCTTGCAATTTCTGAAACAAACTATTAATTTATAATCTTAGAAATTTAGTCTTATACTTGTTTATTTGATATTTTTGGTAATTCTTTCAAGAATAGGGTCAATGTATTTTTAAAAAATTACAAATTTGCATTTAATTCCCAGCTAGTATAATAATACACTAATCACATTTAGTATATGTTGGGTCCTCAGTAAGTAATTGGTCAGTCAATATAAATTTGTATACAAGATGTCCATGAATGTACATTTCTGGGTTTATTTTTTTTACCAAAAATATATCTTCCCTCCATGTGTTTCCCTTCAAAGATATCGATCTAAAATACCTAAAATAATAGCAATCATTGAAAATATTTTTAACAAATATATGATTAGAACATATTTGTGCCATATAAATTAAATGATAATATACCTCTAATCACGCTTTACTTCTAAATACCATATAAGTTTCAGATAGAACATTGTTCTCCCAAATCACTGAATACATTCATTACATTACTTAGTGGGTGTCAGTTGGAGGTGGTGTAATATTGAAAGTGGAATTAAGGTTGATCTTAAGGAAAGGGATTATCCCACATTTTATTGATGGTTTCTATATAATCAGAAATATGCTAATTTTGGAATGACAAAGACCGAACACTGATTTCCAAAGAGGTGGAATTGTGAAACTAAATAATAAGATTATTACTCTTACTGGTTTTGGCCTTTAGAAGCTGGAAAATGCAAAAGAAAAAATGTTTGTGGGGGGCAGGGGACACTTTCTTCCAAATATAATAGAAACATATAGAGCATAACATACATCTTGATTTTAGTTTTTTGAGACACTGGATTTTAGAACTCCAAAATTCTAAGGTAGTAAATTTTGGTGTTTTAAATTATGGCAATCTGTTTCAACAGTAGTAAGAAATGAGCTCATAGTAGAATAACTGAAATTAAAGAACAAATAAGGATAAAGATGGAAAGAAAATAAAGACCTTAATGTTGAAAAAGTGAAAATGATTTATAAAACTTAATAATTCAAAAAAACCTTAAAACTATAGATGAAATAGTCAACTATTTTGTTATGTAAGCATAGTTTTATAATGATATAAACTTAATACAAAATTATCATTTATATTTTTACACACTGGACACTCAAAAGCTGTGACAAATATTTGTGCTTTAACTGTGGGCATTGGTAATAATTTCTGGGCAAAGAAGAAACAAGGTGCAGAATCATAATCTCAGAATAAGATTATAACTTGCTCGATCGTCGATTTGCTCGAGCGGGCCCAGTAACGTCTCCATTGGAGACTTTGTTGTTACTGTGTCTGGCATATCGAATACTCTCGGTAGCTTGCCGGGCTCTCCGAGAGGGGCGGAGGAATCGAACTCGGGTCAGCCATGTTGGCCGCTTGTAAGGCGAACACCCTACCCGCTGTGCTAAGATTATAACTTAAAAAAGCATAACTTGAAAAAATTCACACAGGTAAATACCATATTCTTGCTTTTAATAATTGTGAAGAAATGTTAAATAAGACATTGAGAAATGTTGATAATGCCTTTTTGATATTAGATTCATACACAAAGAAATAAATTTAATATTTCTACCTTGAAAAGAAAGTATGAGACTGAAATTTAGCCTCATATGACACTAAAGATGAGTTTTTAAGAGGCTGAACCAATATGGTCTCTAAAGGTGAGTGATGGGATTCTAATTGTATTTAGAGGTAAAAGTTAAAATGTCATGGTGCTATCAAGATGAATCACTTCTCCTGTTATTTATATTTTCTTATTTTTCCTCTGAGTTAGGCTTTTAATAAAAGTGTTCTTTCTCTATTAAATTATTGGGTCAGTTCTTTCAATTCTCATGTGACACCATGCTGTTTTCATAGCAGAAGCTCTGAATACTCGCATATATGTCTTAGTTTCTACATGGAGACACTGTTTTCTTTAAAAAAAAAACTCTATCCCTTAATATTTATATGTAACTGTAGAGAGAAATGTATTGTACTGGTATAAGAAATACCTATTGGAGGAGTGGATTCACATTCATAAAGGAGAAAGTTGTAAAACCTTCATCAGTGTCTGCTTTATTTATTGCTGTTTAATCAACATATTAAATATTGTTACATGCATTTGTCAGGTGGTGATGACCTTTCGTCTCAACAAGAATTTTTCTTAACAATGAAGTTATCACATTCCAGGCTTTTTGACAAACAGCCAAAAATTTGTTCTCAGACTTTTTTGTTTTATCTATTTTTTTGGTAATACTCAGCAGTGCTTGGGGCATACAACTGACTCTGTGCTCAAGTGACACTTGTAGGAGTCTCAGGCGACCATATGGAACAATCAGTTTTGAACCTGGGTCTGCGGTGTGCAAGAGTAGCACCCTACCTGCTTTACTCTTGCTCTTGCCCTCATTTATTGGTAGCTTATGCTCAAGAACCTGGGTGGGAAAGAGTATGGAAGGCAAGCATCTATTGCCTGGCTCTCTGAAGGAAGGCTGTTCAGGAGTTGTAAGTTTCTGAGAAATTCAAAAATATTCCACAAGCTCAGCAACTTTTCAGTCGGTTGTTAAGAGACATTGCACTCAGATCCAGTAACTGCATAATCTTTGGTCTACACATGCATAGCTGCAGTTCGCTGCACTGCACATAGTTCTAAAGATTGACGCATGAATAAAGATAAGCCAGGAACAGGTCACAAGATGACAGAGTTGCTCATCACCTTCACCCAGGTGAATCATACAGCTAGAAAACTAATTACTGTTGAAGTGTTAGGGTTAGGAATTGCCCTCTGCGTTGCTGGTGGGGAGGTGTATAGTCAAAGGCTTGTTTAGCTTGTCCTCAAGGGTGTGTGGGCAGGTGTCAATAACTTCTTCAGGAGTTAAGGCACTTGGCTTGCCTATGGTTAACTGGGTTTGATGCCTTTGCCCAATATGGTCTCCTGAGCATAGAGCAAAGAGTAAGTACATGGGTTGTGGCTCACATCTCCCCCACAAATCTCCTGCAAATTTTATAGGCTGGCTGATATTTAGCTTTGTGACACCATAAGTTAGGGAAGTTGTTTTTATGGTTTATGGCTCTGAGTAACTTACAACTTGAGTTTCTTGTTTAGATCAGGGGACATGCCCAATCCTATGCCATCTCAAAGTGATACCATTTAGAATATTTTTCCTTTAGAGTTTATTATATGAACGATATTGGCTCTCAAGGCACACTGTCTATTCATTTAGAAAGACTTCAAAAATATTTTTTATTTCTGTGAAACATGCAACTAATTAATTAATTAAATTTAATTACTCCCCCCTCCCTCAAATTATCACAGTAGAAACTAGAAATATTTTCACTATAAGCTCAAAAAGTTCATGAATCAGGGCTTTAAAAGGGCAGAAAATGCACAGATGCACAATAAAAGTTTAAAGTGCAGGACCTGACATTTTTTGGAACACCCTTAGTGAATATTAAACAGAATTCTAAAGCTTACATTAAGTCACATTCAAGACTTCTTTTCATTAGTGACTGGTGACTCTGCAGATATTAAAGTTTACCTTCATCAATAACTTATTGACAGTCTTTCTGTATACTCTTTAAATGTGACATATATTTTAAGGACTAAATTGGATTTCAGTGCAGTATATTCTCATAGTCTTGCATATTCATGGACTAAAAGCACAGATAAATAAAGCACAGGCAATAATGAAAAATATTCTGTTTGATGTAATCAAACGAATGCAAAGCATGGACAGAAAATGTTGAGTGCTTAGAAGAAATAATACATAAAGTTTTCCTAATTCCTCAAATAGTTCTCATAATATTTATTTTTAAATGTACAGAATAAAAATTTGGCTCAGCATGATAATGTTATGTATTATTTTGTCTTTAACATTTTATAATATCAGAAAATCTGAATATCTGAAACTGATATTTCATTAATAAATTGTAAAAACAGCTTTCTGTTCTTTCTCTAAAGAAACACCCTTATTTCTTAGGGAACAATCTTCAATTTTTGTTTTTGTATTTATTATTAAGATTCTGGAATACATTATTTTTTAAGTTATACTGACTCTATTATAAAGCCTTTAGAAAAATGTATCAGTTTCTTAGGTCAAGAAAGGATTCACACACATATTATTAATTTTAAACTTAGTATATTAATAGTTCTTGGTCTTAAGAGTTTGTATTATGCCTCTTATATTTTTTTTGTTTGCTGCCCAGAAGCACACAGTAAAATTGGTAGCTACCTCTACACAATACATACACAAAATTTTAGAGGACAAGCTTTCTCCTGACTCTCATTTTTCAAATAAAATACTAAAAAAAAAACACTTAAATACAGAAGTGAACTGGGTGAGGACTTCCTCATTTATATACTCATAAATATAAAAAAGATTCGTCTGCCAAACAATGAGGAAATGTTCTCCAATGTTCCTTATTTCAGTGCTTGTTTCATATTTTCAGTGATGAATGAGAAGTTCAAAAACTTCAAAAAACTTTTTTTATTATGCAGGAAAAAATAACTATTTTCTGTCTTAACACAAAAAAATTATTCCTGTGTTTCCTTTGCAAATTAAAGTTCAGTCATTTGAAGATTTGAGTCTTAGGAATATCTTTAAATTTTTATCAGTTAGTGAATGATGATTACTTTTAAGATTTTAGAAGTCATTTACAAAGATAGACCTTATTAAACCATGTACCTACTTTTGGAAAAATCCACAATGTTTATAAAAAAGACAAATGTATAAAACAATTGACTATGCACATTTTTGTGAAATGGCATTTCATGCAGAAAAAGAACATCAAATGAGCAGGTAAATATAATCAAAGTAAACTACAGAAGATTATCACAATTCGAATAGTAAAAGGAATTCTAGCTTATAAATCAGCTTTATATAAAATAGAGAATTGAAGGACATCTAATATAAAGAGAATAGTAGATACATTTCAGGGAACAGGTTTCATTCTATTTTTTTGTTAAGATTAAAAAGTGGATTTTTATGTTGCATTATTTATGTTGATTTCCACTAGGTATATGTGGCTTGCAAAATAAATTAAACTTACTCACTTTTGTTTTCTTTTTGGGTCACACCAGGCAATGCACAGAGGTTACTCCTAGCTTTGCACTCAGGAATTACTCCTGGCGGTGCTCAGGGGACCATATGGGAAGCTGGATTGAACCCGGGTCGGCTGCATGCAAAGCAAATGCCCTCCATGCTATCCCTACAGCCCCAATTATTACTTTTTTTTTTTATTGAAACACCATGAGGTACAGTTGAAGGCTTACAAACTTTCGCACTTGGGTTTCAGTTATAAAATGATTGAGTACCCATCCCTCCACTAGTGCCCATTCTCCACCACCATTACCCTCCCATCCCCCCATCCGACCCCGCCTTTGTGGAAGGGCATTCACTTTTTCTATCTCTTTCCTTTAGGGTGTTCCCACTTATTACTTTTTATGAGTTTTATTTTATGGACTTAGTTTTAGAAATAATAGCAAGACCACAAGTTGTTTCTGTATATGCTACATAAATTTTTCAAAATTCATACTTGAAAATGAGAGTTTGTATGTTTGCTTTAAACTGGAGATTTTGGTGGCTGGACAAATAGCATGGACAAATAGTAGGGCACTTGCCTTGCATGCCACTTACCCGACTTGATTCCTTGCACCTATATGGTCTCCCACATCCCATCAAAAGTGATCTCTGAGAGCAGAGCCAGGAGTAAACCCTGAATATAGCAGGGTGTGACTCCAAAATAAACAAACTAAAAAATTGTAGATTTCACAGCTGATGATCATAGTGTGCATAAAACTTGGAGACCCGAAATAGAACATGTTGCAAGTTGTGTGCTTTTGATCTGCTTTCAAAGTTTTATCTTGATATTCGTACCTTTAGTAATCATAATATTTTAAATGAATGTCTTTAGATTTTTAAATATAAAAATAAATGAATGTAGAAATATAATCTATATTATATATAAATGTAAATTAATATATAAATATTTTATAGTAAGTGGTCTTCACAATAATGTACGTGGTATATGTTTGACTTTTACTGTCCTCTAGGAAAATCAAGTCATATGCAGTGCAAATCTGCCTACTATTTGATGATATTTTTCATATATAATCTAAGGATTGGCACAGGGTAGGTCACAATGACATAACCATAAAAATCAAGGAAGACAATCAAAGTAATGATGATTGCAGAATAGTAGGGTGAGTGTTCTATAATGAAGAAATTTTAAAAAATAATTCTCGTTATTGTAATCAATGTTTTGTTGTTAGTCTCATCACATCATGTTTATTTATGATTTGTCATTGGATGATTGAGTCAACCCTCTTGGCACCTACAGGCTTCTTATTAGGGAAAGTTTCTTTAATATAGAGACATTTTTATATGAACGGGGAGGAAGGGCTATACCTTACCATGTAAAAATAATAACATAATATTTACTCCATTATTGTTTAGATCATCAAATGCTTATTTTGTCCACAGCTGATCAAATGTGGAAATCTTTTAAAATATTCTGACAAGATAGAATGGAGAGTAGTAGGTAAACTGATCTAAGAAATATGTGCAATAGATTACTTTTCTTTACCAATACTTCATAGTCCAAACCTTGACTTATTTGGATAACTTAGGAAAATCTATCACCAGTATACCCTATCTCTTCCCAGCAATCTTTTCCACAGAAACTTCTTTAAGAATATTTTTTAAGTATTTAATACTGCTCTCTCTTTGTCATATTTCATGTTTCTGTGTTCATTGTCCAGGATATGTAATGAAAATAATTGTTTTCACACTATATTTAAATTCTTAGTAGCACTTCTACTTTTTATCCTAGACAGGTAGTTTAAAATATAGACGGAAATTTTTGTTACCCTTTATATGATAATCTTTACTACTGCATGTTTAATCATTTTCTTTTGGTCTATTTTACCCCTGTCAGTTTTAAAAGCCCCATTCCCACCACATATTAAATGTTTATCAGAAGTGAACTATTACCTTTCTCATAACATACATATAAATTAAAATTATGACTATGTAAAACACCAGAAACAGTTATTCTGAAACATATTAGGTATTCAATAAGGTATATTTTATTAGTAGTAGATATTATGTGTTGTTCATATAGCTTTATCTGTACATGGTTTAAATTCAGAAATTAAGTTTAACACTGCAGAGACATATTTAGTATCAGATATTTGTACCTAAAGTCCATTCTTCTTAGAAATAGATTATTAATTTTGTGTGAGAGTATATAAATGTTATTTTTTAACTTCAAAAACATCAGTGACTATGCAATATTCAGAAAGTATTCACAGATAACTTTACCATTGTCTTTTCTCTCCTGAAGTTACATTTAGAAGTTTGTATATATTTTTCATACAGTTTATATGCTTAAGGTGGGCAATGTACTTACTAGGTAGATTTATATATTACAATATGATTACTGCTGTGTCACTAGTCAGTACTTCATCGTGCAGGAGTTACATGTCGGAGTTATAATTCCTTTTGTGTGGTGAGAACATTTAGAGCAAGCTTTGAAGCAACTATAAAATGCAAAAATCATTAACTATAATTACAATGTTGTGCATAAGATCTAGAGAACTTATCATCTAATGGAAAAGTTTTGCTTTTTGACTAACATCTCAATAATTTTCCACACCAGCCCCTGACCTGAAACCCATAACAATTAAAAAATGTCTACATTGATTTTTAGATTTAGATTAAAAAACTATCCCTAATATGAATTAAAGAGAGTTCAGGAAAATAGGTAATTTTAAAGATACATTCAAAAATTGATTATATCTGTAATTATAAAAGGTTAAAATGGGAGGATAGAAAGGTTAATAGGATAAGACACATGGGTCATTTCAAATGCATATCCAGGAGTAAGCCCTGAGCAGGATTGAGTGTGCCCACAACCACACCCCCTAAAAAAGTTAGAAGAGAACTCTTCTTTAAATCGGGGAGATTCAGAGACTGTAGTTTAATGTAAGTAGATTTTTATTCAAGTAAATATTTACTATTGAAAATGTCAATTCCATAGAGTTTAACCACTAATCTCAATTTGATCTACTATCCTTTTCAGTGAAACCTTGCCAGCTAGTCTTTTATGTAAAAGGTCTGTCAAATGGCATCTCTGTTTCCTTCTTGCCTCTTACCAGTGCCAAAACAAATAATGTCTTATGGCTGTGTGTGTTTTTTTTGTATTCACTTATATTTTGGAATTCTTCCATGTAATATGCCACTTGATTTTGTAATAACTGTACTCCATGCATTCTCTGCTCTTGATACCTCGTTATTCTGCTGGCTTTTATGTTGGAATTCAGATATACTGGAATTTTTTTTTTTAATTTTTATTAGTAAGACACCATGAGGTACAGTTGTAGACTTACAAATTTTTGTGCTTGGGTTTCAATTATACAATGATCAAATACCCATCCCTCCATCAGTGCCCATTTTCCACCACCACGGATCCCAGTATCCCTCCCACCCCCCATCCCCACACTCCCACCCTGCCTCTGTGCCAGGGCATTTCCTTTTGTTCTCTCTCTCCTATTGGGTGTTGTGGTTTGCAAAAGAAGCAATGGGTGGCAATCATGTTTGGTCTATAGTCTACTTTACGCATGCTTCTCCCATCCTGAGAGGATCCTCCCAACACCTTTTATTTGGTGATCCTCCCAACACCTTCTCTATCTGAGCTCCCTTTTCCCCTAACATGTGTGGCTGGTCTCAAAGTCATGGAGTAAAATTCCTGGTACTAATCTCGGCCATTCTTGGCTGTTAGTCTCCTATTTTTGTTACTTTATATTCCCCAGATGAATGCAATATTTCTATGTCTATCCCTCTCTTTCTGAGTCATTTTGCTTAACATGATACTTTCCATCTCAAAGAAGAAATCCGAATGGCTAAAAGGCACATGAGAAAATTCTCCACGTCATTAATCTTCAGGGAGATGCAGATCAAAACAACAATGAGATATCATTTCACACCACAGAGACTGGCTCACATCCACAAGAACAAAAGCAACCGGTGCTGGTGCGGATGTGGCGAGAAAGGGACCCTCCGTCACTGCTGGTGGAAATGCCGACTGGTTCAGCGCTTTTGGAAAACAGTATGGACGGTTCTCAAAAAATTAGAAATTGAACTCCCATTTGACCAGCAATACCACTCTTGGAAATATATCCCAGAGAGGCAAAAAGTATAGTCGAAGTGACATCTGCACTTGTTTGTTCATTGCAGCACTCTTTACAATAGCCAGAATCTGGAAAAAACCTGAGTGCCCAAGAACATATGACTAGTTAAAGAAACTTTGGTACTTTACACAATAGAGTACTATGTAGCTGTTAGAAAAGAGGAAGTCATGGCATTTATATACTGGAATTTTTTACCATGACTGTTGCCTCCATCTTCCAAATCTTGGTTGTAACATTTAGAAACCAGGATCAGAACATCCTTGTCTTCAGTGCTATCAGTAGATCATTATTTCTAGACCCTTACAGAGATTAGATACAAAAGAACGCTCATGAATACACACAAATAGTTACATTTGATTAAATCAAAAGTTTATAATTTATAATCTCTAAGGATTTTTTTCATTTTTCTATTCCACATTGTATCATTTTCCACAGGAGACTCTTGTTTCCTGTAACACTGTAGCACTGTCCTCCCATTGTTCATTGATTTGCTGAGGGGGCACCAGTAATATCTCCATTGTGAGACTTGTTGCTGTTTTTGGCATATGGAATACACCACTGGGAGCTTGTCAGGCTCTGCAGTGTGAATGGGAGAGCTTGCTAGGCTCTCCGAGAGGGACAGAGTAATCGAAGACGGGTCAGCCGTGTGCAAGGCAAATGCCCTATCCACTGTAGTATCGCTGTGTCCCTTGTTTCCTAATAATACTAATATAAGTATTCATTATCAAACTTTAAAATATACACAAATTTGTGCCAAAATTAATATAGAAATAACATTCATAGATTATGATTATTATGGGATTTATATTATGTGCATCAAAATATGTGCAAAGCCTGGCAAGCTACCTGTGATGTACTCAATAAGCCAAACACAGTAACAAGTGTCACAATGGAGATGTTACTGGGCCTGCTCAAGCAATCGATGCACAATGGGAGGGCAGTGACAGTGACAGTGATCAAAATATTTATCAGAATTAACTATGTACTAGGAAAGAACATAAGTCCATTAAAATCGTTTATAAAATATATAACCATTTCGTGTCTTGTGAAGTTAATATTGTTTCTAGTATTCAGATAAATTGAGTGATTATCTTAAAAAAATCAAATGGAACAGAACAAAATTGATAGTACATATTAAAACTTAAGTCTTATTAAAATTTAAAGTCATATTCACTTCCATTCAAATTTAATAATGATGACATATTAATTCTTCTGATGAGTGGAACTCCCAAACAGTGATCAAGGAGGCCTTTCTGGAAATTTTTGAGTTCTCTTGTGCCACACATGGTAGTGCTTAAGAACCTTTGGGGCTTTACCTGGTGATGTGTGAGAAACTATGTAGTGCCAGGGATCAAATTTAGGTTGGTTACATGCAAGGCATATGCCTTACCCCAATACGCTATTCTAACTGGCTCCTTAAACATTATTATTATATTTATAAATTCATTAGAACACATATAAATAAATGGTAAATTAATAGCTAGACACTAATAACATTTCTTCTGTAGGAAAGGTTAACAGAGTGGTGATGTTAAACAGGTGTGGGGAATGCTTAAATTTTTAGATCATAAGGACAAGAACTCCAAAGTTGAAAATATCTAGCACTTGAGAGAAAAACTAACCAAAATGTATTCATTGTTTTTGCATTTCTAATCTCCATTTTGGCAACTTTTAAAAATTTTAATTTAATATGCTTCAAAATCTTGGAAACAATAAAGGGACATGAAAGCATTTAAAACAAATTATATTTTTGGATCTAAAAATAAAACTAATGTAAATGTTTAGTGTACCTTTGAGCTACTTTTGTTCCATAGTTGCTATACATGCTATACATGTATCTGCATAATTAAAAATTAGTAGATACTGTTGAGAAGCAATACACACAGTATGTGTGAGGAGGTGGCTAGAGTATAGCACAACAGGTAGACCCCTTGTCTTGTATGAGGCTGATCCAGATACAATCCCCAATAGCCATGTTGACCCTTAATCTTCAACAGAAGCATTCTGTGAGCGCACCAGGAGTAAGCCTGTGTACTGCTGGGTGTGGTCCGCAAAACAACAAACAAAAAAACAGAATGTGTATGCAGACAAAATTTAATATTACAGAATGTTAATAAGTCAAAGAAAGATTTTCACTTCCTATATGATAGTGAAATTGGTTGAGTCTGGAACTTTAGCCTTTTTCTTCAGGATTTCATTATTTTGATAGTGTGAAGGTCATAATCTGTTTGATGTCAAATTGATTCTATTGTAATCTTGTCATTTAGCTGTGATCATTTTAATTATAGCTATCTAACTTATAACACTCAAATGATAACAATAAAGAGAATCCCCTCCCGTTGATCGTTGATTTGCTCGAGCGGGCCCAGTAACGTCTCCATTGGAGACTTTGTTGTTACTGTGTCTGGCAACTACATCTTTGTAAAAAACTCACATGCTGACTCTCCCTCTTTCCCTGACTCCCGCCTGCAGCAGTTAAGCTTAACAACCATAGGAGCTATGTAATAAAACTAGCCACATCTCAAAATGGAAAGGGTCAAGATTCCTTTGCCTTAGCAGATGATAGTTGCTATTTTGACCTTGACATTCTATAAAAGATACACTAATATTCTACTAAATCTCTAATACTTTGGGCAGTTATTTTATTGTAGCTAATGTTAAAATAGTTTCATTTTAACAGTTCTCAAATTTGAAAAATATATTATCGATTTTTTCTTATCCTAATTGATACTATATTTTTCCCTTGAACTAAGAAGTAAGAAAATGTTCTACTTTTCTCTTCCATTCATCATTCTAGATAAATGAGACTTTAACCTAAAGTTACAAATTCCCCTCTCTTATTATCTTATGATACTATGTGTTTTCAAACATCAATATTTTGTGCACTTATTATTATTAATTTTGATGAAAATTGATGTATATGATTTATAAGTCATTATTTATATTCAATTATTTTGCATATTTTTTACTTCCTTGAATTTATTGGTGTCACCCTCTTTATGTGTTTTGACCTTTAACTTCTATCAGCAGATTCTCTTATTACATACAGTATTATTTCCTACCACATCCTGATTCCTTGTCTACCATTTTCAATTCTTCTTAATGATCTCCGGTGGCCATTGCTCACAAATTATGAAGGTTTTATGAGTGGAAGAAATTAAAAGACTTCAAACCATTCTCAAGAGAGGTTTTATAGTTGAGATTCTGGTAATGAAGGGATAAAGAACAAATAAAGAAATGAGGTAATTGACTACAAAGGCAGATGATTTTATTTCTCATTTATAGTCTAATAGATTGAAAACAATTGCAAAAAGTACGTAGAAGGAAATGTCTTCATAAAATTATGCAACATGACAATAATTTAGAATGAGGGTGTAATAATGTCACATATCCTCAATTTATTTGTAAACTTGCCCTATCAGCATGTTTCTTTATCCTCTTTTCCATCCAGCACAGCTACTTCCTCAGTTAGAAAACCATAATGGATCTCTATATCATATGGAGTTTGGAGGACTTATTCATTTTTCCTGCAAAAGTTAAATAAAGTGCAAAACTTTCAGCACATCAATCCTTTAGCAAGCTGTCCAAGGTGACATTTCATTAGCACATTTTGTCAGTGGATAAATCGTATAGCATGCTCTAAAGGGAAGGTGGAAAACATCTAGTCCTTTTTCATTAGATCCATCTGAACTTGAACCACTGGAGATTACATACAAAAAGCATATGAGACAGAAGAAGCACCATTCTGTCTATAAACTGCATTAATCATTCATTCCCTTCAGAATGTCTTAAGTCAGTGCCATGTCTCTGGTTAAGCCCCAAACTGGCTATTCAATTTTGAGCTGCATGACAGATACATTTCAAGGAAAATCAGAGACATAACGACTCCTGCCAGGCTTGATAAAGTCCTCATTCATCAATTAAGAGGTTCCAATAAGCCAAGATGGATGCAGAAAAATGAGGAAACTTGCATGAAAACACTTGCTGATTTTCTCTCACAGTTTTGCTGAATGCTTTTGTTAAGGGACCAGAAAAGCTTATTGAAAAGCATAGGTACAGAAGGAAGTTGATTATCACATGTAAAATGCTCCTTTCTTATGTTTTTAAGGACAAGCTACATATTAAAAATCTGCTAATAAAAAACTTTTATAGAGACCTTCATAATTTTTAAATAAAATTTTAATTCACTTAAATTTTCTATCCCCTTATAACATGAAAATCTGTGTATATGTCTACTTCCTAGTTTCATGATTTTAGTATTGTTGGATCAACCAGAGTGCTAGGAATATTTCCCAGACTTAAATAACTACAATGGCAAAATGTTTCTGAAGCATATGTTCAGATATATACTTTATTCAATAATACCATGTGGGGTATATTTTAAAACAAGTGGTTTGTGTGTGTGTGTGTGTTTGTGTGTGTGTAAAAATGGGGGTTCCTCATCTTTATAAAATTTACATAATTTTCATTATGAAAATTATAAATGTGAATGAAAGCTGATTAAATTATAGGCTTTTTAGAAACATGAAAAAAAGTATAATAGGTGATCAATCTTGTGAAAGTTAGCCATTAGTACTAAAGAGTAATAGATATCACTGAGCCTCAAATTTATAGACAACAATGCTAATTTAATGAGATGAAAGAAAATATAATTTACATTGCATACTTGCATTAGTATTGAGTTAATATATCCAAGAACTCATTGTGCAAAAGACATATTTGGCAATGCTATAAAATCACATCATGATTTAGCTTTTTTCAAATTATTTTAAAGTGTTTTGTTTTCAATAAACTAATGGTTTTCAAACTGTGTTCTTAAGAGCATCATGTGGCTACTCCTCAAGTATTTTGTCAGCAAAGTGAGCAGATGGGAACTTGGGTGTTTGTGGGGAGTCCTACAGCATCAACTGAGGTAAATGTGAATTCCAAAGTAGATTTTGTTAAGATTTCTTTTGCAAAAATATTCTGTAGCTAAGAACTATTAGAAAACTAATGCAGTATGAATGTGTTTTGTTTTCCTTTTCACTGTCACAATATACAGTTTATTTAAAATATTCCCTAAATTTCCATTTCTGAACCTAAGCCAGCCGCACTGGCTCATAAAATTGGATAAAATATCTTTATTGCATTGATGGAATTACTGAAATTGGTTTGATGATCAGCAGCATAGCCAACACCAACCCATTTATTAAAGTGATTAATCACGGTTTGTCATTAAGAAGATTTTCCAGATGCATTTTTTTTCTATTGGCATTTCAGTTTATTAAAGAAAACTTAAAAGAAATACCCCAGAAAATTTTTGTTGTTGTGAGAGTAAATAAACTTTTACTCAGTTTTACCTCAGTTAAGTTTCCTTGTGTCTTTTGTCTGCAATGTACATTTTTTAAAGATTTTTACTTTTTTATAAAATGTTTTCATAGAAATTTAATTTGATTTTCACAACTACATGGAATATATATATGTATATATATATATATATATATATCCTAGTCAAGCTCTAAAATATTAACATTTCAGGTTTATCTGATCAATAAGGTATGAGAAATCAAGCATAATCTCGATAACTTCCCTTTTTGATTTTGGGTTTGTCTCATATACTTTTCCTTTTATGAGTCTAGTCATCTTAGGAGAAATGCATGTGTATAAGAAAAATGATGTTATCTAACAAACACATATATTAAGTAAAACAAGTGTTAGAGGCTCAGAGAGATATTACTGTGAGGCAGCGTGTTTACCTTGCAGACAGATGAATGGAATTGAATCCCCTACACCTCATATTGTCCCCAGACATCCCCAGAAATGATCCTGAATGCAGGGCCAGAAGTTAGCCAGATCACCACCTGATGTGACCCAAAAGAGAAAAAAAGAAATAGTAAGGTTGTAGTCACTAGGGGAAGCACAAGAATCTTTAGCTACACCCATATCCAAACTCTTTTAGCCAATTTTATAAAGCATTGCCAAAATAACATCAATAACATTATTCTCTGTTATGAACAATTTGCATGTTCATCATGTCTTTTATGTGGAAACAGAAGCCTCTTTGCTTAACACTCTAGAAAAAATTCCTCCACAACAAGATGTTCACTAAATATTATAAATAAATTTGGCTTCTAAATGTCTAGCAATATATTCATGATTTTTGCCACACTGTTGGCTAGATTTATTTATTTGCTATTGTATGACGAATTACAAAAATTTTATACCTGTAAAAGAAAAATTTACATATCTTTGTGGTAAAGTAAACTTAAGGGTATATTTGTATAATTGTTGTCATTGGGCTGGTCACATAATGAGATTTAAAGACGACCGCTGGACTAGAAGCTGTTACCGACTGGATTCCAAGGGATGTCAAAAGACCGCGTGGCCGCCCACCTACCAGATGGTCAGACTTCTTCGTCAAGATCATGAACGATCGGTTTGAGGCTCTTCATATTCCCGGAGAGAACAGATGCCATTGGGCTACACTAGCACGCGACAGGGACAAATGGAGACGTTACTGGCGCCCGCTCGAGCAAATCGACGACTAACGGGAAGTTAAGTGATTAAGTGATAAGTTGTCATTGAGACTTTGAGTGAATGTCTATAAATAAATGCCCAATGGAATCATATAGGGTAGTGTCACTCAGATGGATTAGAGATGGAGGGAAGAACTCATCAAAAAAATAATACTTGTCTTTGGGTTGTATGCTATAATTAGGAAGAGATTTCTAATGTGTGGATCTTTGCTTTAGGAAACCAGTGTATACGTACATGGGGCAGGGAAGATATTGCACCTGGAACCGAAATTCTGTGATATATATATATATAGAGAGAGAGAGAGAGAGAGATAGATATATGTATAGTCCAGTTATATACATAAGGTAAAGGTAAAGGCCCTCCCGTTGATCGTCGATTTGCTCGAGCGGGCCCAGTAACGTCTCCATTGGAGACTTTGTTGTTACTGTGTCTGGCATATCGAATACTCTCGGTAGCTTGCCGAGCTCTCCGAGAGGGGCGGAGGAATCGAACTCGGGTCGGCCATGTTGGCCGCTTGTAAGGCGAACGCCTTACCCGCTGTGCTATCGCTCCAGCCCAGTTATATACATATTATATATATATTACTGGAATTGGAAACAAGAATATATAGGACATAAACTGTGGCTAGTTACTAGGAGATGTCATCTGGGAAAACTCTCACAGCTTTGTTGATAGAACTGATAAAGTCACTTGTATCTCACTCTGTGTAGTGACAGATCCCATGGGTGAACCTCTAAGTCCTATATCAAACCCTAGAAAATAGCTGAGCTAGCTGAGGTTGAGACACAACTATTAAATGTCCTAATATTAGGTAGACACATGGATTTTGCCCTTGCCAATTGACATTTGACATTAGCAAGCAAACAACTTCCCTATTTACAGAAAGTGCCACTAAGACTTATGACTTATGAGTATGCCAAAAAGAGCATATTCAATGATCTAGGAAGCCTGTGGCATGCTATGCTCTTTTACTATATTTATGGGAATTACATTTTTAAAAAGATAAATAAAATTAGGGTCAAGGACAAAGCTCAAAAGGCTGGAGTAGATGCTCTGCATGCTGGATTTTTAGGTATTATCTCTAATGTTACATGGTGTCCCAAGCACTTCTGGGGGTAAAGTTCAAGAACAGAGTCTAACGTAATTTCTAAGCACCAGGGTGTGGCACAAAACCCAGAAACACACAGACACAAACACAGGCACACTCACATAGACACAAACACAGGCACACACACATAGACACACACACACACACACACACACACAGCCGTACAGACATCTGTACATAATTGTTTTAGGAAGAATTCTTTCTATTTACCATAATAATTTTTTCGCTTTTCAAAGGTAAAATAAACAGGCCAGGAAAATATACAAAGGGCTGAGTGCATGCTTTTCACGGAGGAACCCTGATTTCATTCCTGGCATTTAACAAATCTTCTATGTAGCACCAAAATTGATGCTAAGCATTGATCCAGGACTATTTTCAAGCACTGAGGATTATGACCACACCCCTACAGAATTTTTTTTTTTATGTCAGAGAGTCTTAGAGTTTAGTGACAGGACATTTTGACTGCAAAGTAAACTGAATGTTTGAGCATAGATAATATATTGAAAATTACTATGATAGAGTACAAAGGTAGAAATACTGACCTTATAGCTTTATAGAAGATCTATTATTACTTCTTAAATTTGACTTACTTATTTCTCTTTCTATTTCTCAGTTTACATCACAAATTATATAAGTAAATTATACTAAATGGCACTGACACTTTAAAAGTGAAATCATAAAAACCACAAATCTTTTGTTCTTTCTCCCTACTATCAGTTCAGTATCTTACATTATGACGGTTTCATTATGGGCACAATTATCATAAGAACACCGACACATATCCTTTCTCTTGACCCATTGCAAATATCATTACATGAGAAAAATACCAGAACATTAGTAAATTGATTATAAAGAAATACTCTGAATGACTATATTTAAGTGAGTTTAGGAGTTGACTGAAAACATCAGTATATTTTAAAAATTTTACATAACCTCTTACAGTTCTTTACTAGTTATTCCCTCAAATCATAGATGTCAGCTTTAAAAACCTCCCTAAAAGGTGGACAGCATAAATGCTGGAACATGCTCACTGATTTGTCTCTTTACGAAGACAGTTTTTTTTATTTCAATCTGCATTTAGGCACCACAACTTACAATACAGTTAATAATAGAGTTTCAGCTTACAATTTTTCAACTCTACATAGAACTAGTGTCAGAGTCTTTCCAGCAATGAATAAAACCCACTTTCATCTCCCCTCTGCAAACTCATTTTTGTTTGTTTTTAAAATTCAACTTTTATAGTCTGGTCATATGTTATAAAAGTGTTGATGCATTTGGTTTGGATGCAAACACTTCATTTCTCCAACCTCACAGTGTCTAAGACTCTCAGCCAATGTCTTTTATTATTTCCAGTGCATGTTTCAATGTTCCCCCCATCCTCAACCCCAGCTCCAACTCCTTAGTTGCATTCTTAGACGCATAATCCAGGGTCAAGTGTTTTAGACAGGTACATATTTTTAGTTTCTGCTTTGAAGAGCTGCCTGACTTACCAATTGAATGAATGACTCAATTTTTACTTAAACAACAAAGATGATTAAGAAATGCTAAATACATACTCTGTTCTGCTTTTATGCAAGACCAGGATTGAAACTGAACTATAAGACTTATCCTCATCAACTCACCTGCTATGACTGGTGGCAGCATGTATGCTAATGAGTATTAACATTAGTGTTAATGAGGAAAAATCATTTGGTTGAAAAATGCATCTCCTAATCACTCACACTGCAAAATAAAAGTAATAAGTTATGGTATGTTAATTGAAATATTTCATTACTGGTAATGAAACCAATTTTGATGAAGTTAAATAGGTAAATCAGTATCAAGGAATATTTTATTGAACCTAAGGGCAAGAATACATATGATCTCAAGGCACAACTTAGATAGCTAATCTTTGGTGTCAACATATTGAGTCATCGGGTACCCAGATTAACTTGATTAACGGGTTGTTTGTGAAAGTATTCAGGGATGAGATCAACATGTAAATCAATGAAATCACAGTAAATAGCCCTTACAATATGCACAGGCATCATCAAATTTGCGAAGGGCCTGACTATAAGAAAATGTGGAGTGAGAATGTATTACTTTCTGTTTTTTTTTTTTTTTTAGTGAAACACCATGAGGTACAGTTGTAGACTTACAAATTTTTGTGCTTGGGTTTCAGTTATACAATGATCAAGTACCCATCTCTCCACCAGTGCCCATTCTCCACCCCCACCAATACCAGTATCCCTCCCACCCACCCATCCCCCCATCCCACCCTGCTTCTGTGGCATGGCACTCCCTTTTGTTCTCTCTCTCCTTTTGGGTGCTGTGGTTTGCAAAAGAGGTATTGGGTGGAATCATGTTTGGTCTGTATTCTACTTTCAGCATACATCTCCCATCCTGGGCAGATCTTCTCAAAACCCTTTATGTGGTGCTCCCTTCTCTATCTGAGCTGCCTTTGCCCCTCGAGTGTGCGGCTGGCCTCCAAGCCATGAACCTCCTGATATTTATCACAGCTATTCTTGGGTGTTAGTCTCCTATTTTGTTACTTTATGTTCCCCAGATGAATGCAATCTTTCTATGTTTGTCCCTCTCTTTCTGGCTCATTTCGCTTAGCATGATATTTTCCATGTAGTACCACTTGTATGTAAATTTCATGACTTCATTTTTTCTAACTGCTACATAGTACTCCATTGTGTAGATGTACCAACGTTTCTTTAGCCAGTCATCTGTTCTCGGGCACTCAGGTTTTTTCCATATTCTAGCTATTGTACATAGTACTGCAATGAACAAACAAGTGTAGATGTCACCTCAGCTATACTTTTTTGCCTCTCCGGGGTATATTCCCAAGATCTATCTGTGTTTTGAGCAAATTCATTTCATTATGTCCTTGGCTACTATTTGATAGAATTTACTCTATCGGTCGTCCTGGATCTCAAATATTAGCTCTCCTGGATCTGGGCCCAGAGCACCAATTTTCTGGATCTCCAGCTTGTAGATAGCAAGTCATAGGGTAGACTTGAGAAATTGCCTATTAATAATAAAATGTTTGTTGTACAATTATTTTTACTTTCTGAAGAAAGTTGACAAATCAGTTGACTAAAATTGATTTTATAATACATCTAAAATAGATCTCTAAGGAAAAATCCCAGTTTTTTCCTCCTCAAGATATCACTGATTTTAATCTATCCATTGCCCCTCCTTCACTCTGAACAGGGCTATTGTTCCTTCCTACATTCTCAGTCTTCCCCGGATAGCAGCATGTTGCTGCTCTATGCATTCAAGTTTGTACATTCAAATACAAGCCGCACAGAGAGACTCTGAAGATGGTTTTAAATCTCAATCTTGAATATCTAGAAGAGATTGGCTAGCTCAGTTTTAGTCTGCTGTTAGGTCATAGGTATATATCAACCAGGTTGGTGAAGCCATAGAGCTCATTTTGCCTTGGCCACCAGTGGGTTGTTTCTTTAGCTGGAAAGAAGATGAGGAATGAGTGACCACCAGGTAGAGTATATGGTCTCTGGTTGGATAAATTGACTGGCAGTACTTCAAACACCAAACTTTCCTTGGTGATTTAGCTAGGAAAACAGACATTATGTATATTGATTGGTACATTGGCTTAATATTGGCCGCATTCCCTAGTGTACTGGCACTGGAATACTAAGAAAAGAACATAACAGATTTGAACTCAGGTTGGTTGAGGGATCAAGTTTAGAATACAAAGAAATGCACAACAAAGTGGGAGAAATGTGTAAAAGATTAGAGCAGGATTCTAAGGCAGCCTGAGGAGAACGAACTGAAACCAGGAGGTTGAGAAAAGTTTTCCTGGGAAGGTGCCCTGTGTCTTCTCTGCATTGCAAAAACAATGTATTAACAAAGTAAAAAGGTCAAGCTATTGTGTATTAAATACACCAGAAACTCAAGCATAAAAGATTAAAAGCATCTGCCTTGTAAGCTTGAGGTCATGAATTCTATCCTCTGAGACCTTCAGTGTACAACAGAGTATGCAACCATCAGCTCATAGCCAGAAGTATGTGAGCACCACAGATTAAAAAAAAAAAGTGCAAGCTCTATGGCTAGAGCTGTATGGTGTGCAACATCTGGGAAAATGTAGAAGAGCACAGTGTGGTGCCAGCAAGCACTTCTGCAAGAACCATTATTAATGTGAGTCACCCTAGCTGAGCCCCACAGCCAGGAGAGCAAACATCAACAAGAAGATGCAAACCTCAGTCATGGAAACAGTAACAACAAAAGGAAGGGAAAAATATAAATAAGTGTTCCTTTCTACTTATAAGTTTTAAGGAAAAGAAATGTTTGAGATTTAGTGAAACCCAAGTAACCAAAGATTTGCTATTCTGTAGTTGAGAAACTGCTTCAGATTAAACTACCATTTACAGTTCATATATTGGAAGAATTAATGTCTTAATCTGTAAACCTTGTTCACAGCTCTTTAAGTTTATTTTGCTCATAACTATACTTTGATTTCATATGCTTCAATAAAATTGTGGCAACTCTGCAGATGCTATTTTTCTGTCAGTTTTTTTTTGTCGCATTTGGTTTTGAGATAAGTAGTTTTGGCAAGATTTATTATAAACATAAACATATAGTAGAGTTTTATGGAGGTGTCCATATTTTATAGCAATTTATTCTCAGGAGCAGGGACTTCTCAAAAATGCAAAATAAAAACAATATAGTAAGATTTTGCTTTCCACGGTTCTCTTGCTTCAGAGCAGATATAGTCTGTCATATGTACATGATGTAAATAGATTTCATTTTCAAATATGTACCTGCTGTTTAAACAGTTTTGTTAACATTTTTGTTAAATGTTTTCTAGACTCACTAAATTGAAAGACTATATTAAAGGTGAAGTTTAAACATATAATGAACTTTACAGAAAATGTCAAGGAGCTACTGTGACAGTAGTAGAGAAACTGAAAAAAAAAGGACCAACTATTCATCTTTTAGTGAGATACATACTAGGAACTCATATCTGACTAAAACTGTAGATGAAAAAGTAGTGGAATATATGTTCCTTCTTCTTATAACAGTTTACTGAGTCACTGGCTATTGGTCTTATTCTTCCCTTGAACTGACTTCCTCAAAGTACATTGTTTTTAGGTATTTCTCTAAGAATGCATGAATATTCACAGAAGTATATGATAAGTAAAAGAAAGTATTTAAAATTATATAGTAAAAATGATACTCAATCCTTAAATTGTACTTGAAAATTTGTTAAGGAGAAAAACAATTTAATTGTAAATAAAAATATTCTTCATTTTATGCATATAGAAATTAGTATTGATTAAAATAAAATTCTCAGAATAAAAGCAGCAACTTTAAAGAATCGTTTTAATCCAAATTACTTATGGATACTTTTCATTTCATTTCATCATTTCATCATCCTGTTATTCGTCGATTGCCTCGAGCAGGCCCCAGTAACGTCTCTTTCATCCTAGCCCTGAGATTATATTCAAGGCTATTTAGGAGAATGAGACCCATCATTGTTACTGGTATTTGGCATATTTGGTATGCCACGGGGAGTTTGCCAGACTCTGCCCTGTGGGCAGGCTACATTCGATAGCCTGCAAGTTTGTCCAAAGTAGGAATAAGACAATAAGATGTCATAAAAAAAAAAAAAGTTCTGTTAAGGCCGCATTTGCGGCCGCGCGGTTCCGGGATCTGGATTTTATAGTCTCTGAGTCTTGTCCGCTGATGGGATTACACGGCGCCAGGGGGCCAGGTGGTGGGTGTGACCCCCGCCTACTGGAATTTGGAGGATCTGGGTGGAAGATGCTCGACTCCAATTCGAGTAGGCTTGGAGGTCTCGGCCCCGGAACCCGCGTGGCTTTGTCCCTCTGCCAGTACCTTCATGTGTGCGGAGAGTGGTCTCAGCATGGTGGTGGCTGGTCCTGGAGGTCTTCGGCTGCCGTAGCCCTGGTCGGGGCGGGGAGGAAAGCTCAACCCGCTCCCCTCCAAGGGACTCCGGGAAGGAACACCCAGGCGTGGGGGCAGAGACTGCGCTGTTCTCGTCCGGGATACTTATGTTTCCTTTACTGATTTTCAGATTAATTTTACTAGACTTTTTTAAAGAGTTTCATCTGAAGCATCTTTTTTACATTCTCACATGCCCAGGTTCCTCAAAGTCATGTTGTAGGAAAAATCCAAGCAAATGAAAAATCACTGGCCATGTTCTTCTGTTGTCTACATATTTTCTTGAAGCTTAATTAATGTTAGGCTCTGTGGTCAGTATATAACACATGTTCTGTCTGTAAGAAATTTTAGAATAAATTTCTTGAATGCCTGCCTTTAGGCGCTTTGTATCTGACTTGCTAGGAAAAAGATCTGGAAGCTCGTGCATTTAATCATGACCCCAGAACAAATCCCACCTATCATCATTTCCCTAATTCTCATTTAGCCTTTCACTAGAATTGCAGATTTTCTAATAGCCCCACATCGAATTGCCTCAAATTAAGACTATATCATTAATCCAATCACCATTTTATTAGCTTGTTAAATCTCCTCAATCTTTATACTGTGAATATTCTCCACAAGCTCAATGTCTACAAGAGTTATTTTAAAAATCCTTTTAATTCCTTAAATACAAGTTCACTTGATATTAAGACCTTTCATTAGTGTATGTTCTTAGTGTCTCCACTTCTGAAGTAGTGTTCATATGTATGATGACTCTTCCATAAATTTCTTTATTTATATTGTTGGTTGATTTATCACAGTAGACTGCTGAGTTATTTTGTTTCATGCTTTGTTTATTTCTCATGTATGTACAATTTTATATATTTCATCATTTTGGATTTCTTTGATAATTCATTTTGGGAGCACACCCTCTGATGATGCTGAGAGCTGACTCTCGGCTCAGGAATCACTTCTGGCGGTGCTCAAGGGACTTTATTGGATACCGTGAACTTGATCTATGTTTGTCAGGTTACAAGACATGAGCTGTACCCACTGTACTATCTCTTCAGCCCTATTCTCTGATGTTTCTTTATGCTTTTATAGTAGAATCTTGAAACGCATATTCTTCCTTCATTTAAATAGTTATAAAATGTTTACTATTTCTTTAGCACAGCCAGTAGGGCATTTGTCTTGCACACGGCCGACCAGGGTATGATTCCTCCACCCCACTCGAAGAGCCCAGTAAACTACTGAGAGTATTCTGCCCACAGGGCAAATCCTGGCAAGTTACCCGTGATGTGTTCAATATGCCAAAAACAGTAACAACAAGTCTCACAATGGAGACATTACTGGTGCCCACCCAAGAAAATCAATGAACAACATGAAGACAAGACAGGACATTCCTGTAGCTGAATTCAATTAATTTTTATTTATGTTTTCATCCCCCATTCAGTTAAAATATTCTTAATTTGGTGTGAATACTTATATCTAAGAATGGTTATAAGTTAATATATAAATACTTGTTGCTATAAAATTGTTATTGAATTTAAATGCAGTGGTTTTATAGGCAGAAAACAAACCCATATATAAGTTTTTCAAAATTTACTTAAGCTTATTTTGTGGCATAGCAAATATTTCTATAATGGTAATTTTTTTGTGCTTTACATCCTTATGTTCTGAAGTTCTTGTATATAATCTATAAATATTGTTTTGTGCAAATTTGTTTGCCAAATTTGCTTATATTCTATCTTTACTACCTTTCTGTCTCATTGTATTAATTGCATAAAGGTGTTTTCCAATGATCATTTTTGGATGATCTCTTCACAGACTATAAAACTCCACATTGAAGTTAAAAAAGTGGAGATACTCTATATAACAGCTATCATAGTTTATAATTATCAACATATATCTGAACTCTGCAGTCAATACATTTTGCTTAAATTATATGTTTTCAAGAATTAAAGAAATAGTTTTATATACTTACTATGTATTATTCTATTATGGTCTTTGCTCATGGACTGGAGTGATAGCACAGCAGTAGGGCACTTGCCTTGTGCGCTGCCAGCGTGACTGAGCTGGGTTTGATTCCTCATTTTGTATAGGCAGCATATTCTATGACTAATTGTGTATCAGTTACTATATTCAGAGAAACTACTTCATATAAAAATTGTCATGAAAAGTTTTTATAAAAAATGAAGTGTGAATAAACTTTTAGGATAAAAAATGTACCCCTTTCATATTTATTCTTCACAACAAACTTACTTAAACTGGTGAAATTACATTTATAGAAAATTATCACACAAAATCTATATCATAATTATATATAGAGAATACGCAGCATTGATTCAAGTATGTTCACACAAGTTTGACAAGAAATCAGGCTGTCTGGCATTTGGAGGACTATTTTTCTTCACCTTTAATGCTGCAGGAGATCTATCCCAATTATTACATACCAGAGGCTCTTTACCATAACTCCTATCCTCAGACTAAGTTTCATACTGGAATGGTCAGACTCTAGTTTTCTTATTCTCAACCTGGAAATCAAAAACTCAAATTACAAACGAAAAGAGCATGTCTAAAGGATACCATTTTTCTGAAACCACTGGTGGCTCTATTCAAGGGCAGAAGACTGTGTTATTGAGGAAATTTTAAAATTCCCCCATTTCTTAAGGGATTTTATAATGATGCAGATGTTTCAAAAGACAGATCTTAAAGAGGTTTAAAATATCCATAGGAGTCAGTAATTGCACTTCTGAGAAAATGTCCAATATAAGTAAGATCATACATCTACACATAAATTTGTACATCAATATTCATAGCTACACTACTTACAGTAGCTAATACCTGGAAACAACTCTAGTAGTGGTTAGATAAAAGTTTGTATATCCAAATGGTAGAATACCATTTGTCAAAGAAAAAAAAAGAAGTGGTGCATGAGAAATATGGATTGACACTGAAAATATTATGCTAATAAAAAGTAATTATTAAGACCACAGAGTTTATGATTCCACTCTTATGAAATATCAAAAGTAGACAAATTTATGCAGACAGAAAGGGAATGGCAGTTCCTTACGATTTACAAACATGGGAAATGTGGAGAAATTAGGATTGAGTGATACTAAGTAAGAGGTTTCATTTGACAAAATCAAAATGTTAAAAAAATATGGTAATGTGGATCAAAATTTATTTCACTTGATTTTATTATTTTGGTGTGTATGGGCAAAATCTGTGGTTCTCAGGGCTTATTTCTGGTTTGGCAATCAGGGATAACTCCTGGAAGGATTCAAGAAACCATATGAGTTTTCAAGGAGAACCCAGGTGAGCTGTGTGCCAGGCAAGTAACCTACTCTTTATCCTATCTTTCTTTCTCCTAAATCAATTCATCACTTGACTTCCGTTTAATCATTGATTTGCTCAAGTGGGCGCTAGTAACGTCTCCATTTGTCCCTGTCGTGTGTTAGTGTAGTCTAGTGGCGTCTGTTTGCTCTAGGAACATGAAGATCCTCAAACCAATCATTCATGACCTTGATGAAGAAGTCTTACCATATGGTAGGTGGGCAGCCATGCGGTCTTTTGACATCCCATGGAATCCAGTCGGTAACAGGTCTAGTCCAGCGGTCATCTTTAAATCTCATTACGTGACCAGCCCATCTTATTTTTGACACCTTGGCAAATGAGACAGCGTCCCTGATTCGTGATAGTAGATGGAGGTCGGAATTCCAGATTCTTTCTCTTTTTGAGTGAAACGTGATATTCCAAGCATAGCTCTTTCAATTCCTCTTTGGGAGACCCGAATAGCTTTCTCATCCTGTTTGCATAAGGCCAAGGACTCTGAGGCATATGTTAATGCAGGAAGAAGAGTGGAATCAAAGTGATGTGCCCGGAGCAGGAGGTTGTTCGTCCTCTTAGCTATTTATTCAATGCTCTTGAAAGCCTTCCATGACGCTCTCTTTTTCCTGCGCAGCTCTGGTGCCAGGTCATTTGTCATGTTGACTTCTCGACCTAGGTACACATAGCTGTTGCATTCAGAGATGATCGTTCTGTAGAGAGTGAATGGAGCATCAGGAACGAGGCTATTTCTCATAAACATTGTCTTCGTAAGATTCAACTGTGGTCCTACCTTTCCACAATCATGGTCGAAGTCGGCCAGCATTTGTGCCGCTTGGCTGATGTTTGGTGTTATTAAAACAATGTAATCAGCAAAGTGGAGGTGGTGTAGTTGCCAACCATCTATCTTTACTCCCATTCCTTCCCATTCCAGTCGTCACATGATGTTCTCAAGGGTGGCACTGAAGAGTTTTGGTGAAATGGTATCACCCAGCCGAACCCCTCTCTTGACATCAGTGGTTACTTCTTTGTAGAATGGTGAGATCCTGGTAGTGAATCCGCAATACAGCTCATGGAGGATCTTGATGTATTGAGCTTGAATGCCCTGATTGGCTAGGGCTTCAATGACCGCTTCCATCTTAACAGAATCAAAGGCCTTCTTTAAATCAATTAACATTAGAGAGAGCGGCATCTTGAACTCCCGAGAAACCTTAATGAGCTTGGTTATTGTGTGGATATGGTCGATGGTGCTGAATCCTTTGCGGAACCTGGCTTGCTCACATGGTTGTCCTTCATCTAGTGTTCTGCCAATCCTATTCAGGATAACTCAAGTGAACAACTTGTAGATGACAGACAATAGGCAGATCGGGCAATAGTTGCCAATGTCATGGATGTCTCCCTTCTTGAACAGTAGTACAGTCCTGCTGGTTTTCCACTGGAACAGAACCTTGCATTCAGACAGGTAGCGTGTGAAGAGCCTAGCCAGCGTATTGATGAGTACTGATGGCAGGTTCTTCAGGTGTTCAGGTCTTACCTTGTCCGGTCCAGTTGCTGTTCGTTTCTTTACTGACGAAATGGCGTGTCGGATTTCGAAGGGAAAACATTGGGAACGACATATCCATCCTGTGGAATTTGGTATGTTGGCAAGTGGCCATGGCTATCTAAGAGATTTGAGTAGAAGTCATGGATAATCTTCTCCATTGCCATTCTGGAAGATGTGATAGATCCATCAGGACGTCGGAGGGCAGTCATCTTGGTCTTGTAGTTGGCGAAGGACAGGCAGGCGTTATGAATACTTTTCGCGGCTTCTGCCACATCTACCAGCACTTCTGCTCTTCTCTCTTTGAGGTCTTCCTTGATTGCATCTCTGCACTGCTTTGCGAGCTCGAATGTTTGCTTGTTGGTTGCTTGTTGGTTGTTGGTTGTCTGAGGCATGCACCAAACCACGTTGGCAAATAAGCTCAAGAGTTTTCTAAGAAAGGTGTTTTTTTGTGGCTTTCTCTGTCTTGGCATTCCTCGCACAATCATGGAGGTGCTGAATCAGTGGATCGTATTCCTCATCAATGTTGTCAATGATGGCATCTTCCCACGTTGCCTCAATAGTGCCAAAGAGCCCCCAGTTGGTGGTCGTTCTGGGAGTTCTCTTTTTAAACTTTGCAGCCCCTTCTCCCTGCTCTGTGAAGTAGAATTTTGCACGAAGGAGACAGTGGTCTGATCCCGTTTGGAACGTTGGGACAACAGCCACATAGGTCAGGCAAAATCGTCAATTGAATATGATGTGGTCTATTTCGTTGTGGAATCGTCCACCGGGAGACTCCCATGTCCAACTTTAGATTCAGCCTTCTGGAATCTTGAGTCACCATGGATGGTCTTGGTGGACATGATGATCTCAGACAATCGCTCACCCTGTTCATTCCATTCTAGGCCATGGGTCCCGATGTGAAGTTCTTCAGCTGATCTTCTCGGCTAATCTTATCTTGGCATTAAAATTGCCCACAATGATCTTGTAGAAGGTGTGGTCTTCTTTATGGAACTTCTCCAGCTCCATGTAGAACTTCTCAATTTCTCCTTCATCATAATTGGATGTTGGTGCATAGACAAGGAAGATAGAAACTTCCGGCAGTGAGCCACATCTATTCAAATGTAAACGTCCGATTTGGGTTAGCCATGAGCATTGAATGAATCAATGCTCATGGCTAAGTTGTAACAGAAAAAAAACAGAAAAAACAGAAAAAAGAAAATTGGCAAATAGTTTATATGCAGATATTCAATAGAGTGAATTTCATGCTTATCTTGTGATCTTTAATAGAAGATAACAAATCTTACTCAGCTATTTGAATGTTTTCTAAAATTCCACTGCCACCTTAAAATTAAGTCTTGAGAATAGAGAAAAATCAAGACAAAAATCAAAAAGCTTATCTAGTTTTATATTTTTCACCTAACTGAAGATATCCAGATGTTGAAATCTACTGTAGAAAATATGAATTCCTAAACAAAATCATCTTTGCTTTTAATTTTACTCTTTATTCTTCTTTCTGTCTGTCAACATTTCACACTGACATACAATTAACTGTGCTGTAAAGTCCCACTTGGCAAACAAGAATGTTGACTTCATTATGTTTTCATTACATTTCCAACAGTTGTTCTGCAATAGAAATTTAGTTTATAGCTTGATAAAAAATATGCTAACACACCACCTGTCCTATCTCATGAGAATTACCCTTTTTTGTAGAATATAGGTTAAAAAGGTAAAGGTAAAGGCCCTCCCGTTGATCGTCGATTTGCTCGAGCAGGCCCAGTAACGTCTCCATTGGAGACTTTGTTGTTACTGTGTCTGGCATATCGAATACTCTCGGTAGCTTGCCGGGCTCTCCGAGAGGAGCGGAGGAATCGAACTCGGGTCAGACATGTTGGCCGCTTCTAAGGCGAACGCCCTACCGCTGTGCTATCGCTCCAGCCCAGAATATAGGTTATTGTGGGAATTATTTTTAATAACCAAAAATAATATGCACGATATTGAGGATTTAGAGTTGCTTTTCTAGCATATTTAGTTTTTGCCTTCTGTTTTGTTTTTTTGCTTTTTTAGAATATTGTTAACTTAATCACAAGTATTATTTAACCACGATTGGATAAAAGGACTACCCAAAATTTATTTTGAAGACATTTAGAAAATGTCAAAATGTTTCATGTTTTAGAATTCATGAAAATTTCTAGGCCATCTAAAATATATTAAATGTTTTAACACTGAACTATAATTTGTTCATATTACAGTTGTTTCAGGCATTCAAACCCCCAACAAAATCTCACCACGAGTATGAGCTTCCCTCTACCAATGTCTCCAGTGTCCCCATACCTGCCCCCTCATTGGCAAATTTACTTCATATTGCTTGTTACGAGCTGGAGCAATAGCACATCAGTAGGATGTTTGCCTTGCGTGTAGCCAGTCCGGCCAGCCGAGCTGATTTCGATTCCTCTGCCCCTTTCAGAGAGCCCAGCAAGCTACCAAGAGTATCTCGTCCACACGGCAAAGCCTGACAAGCAACCCGTGACATATTCAATATGCCAAACGCAGTAACAACAAGTCTTAAATTGCAGACGTTATTAGGCCCGCTCGAGCAAATTGATGAATAACTGGAGGACAATGCAGTGCAGTACTATTGCTTATTACAACAAAATGGCAAATAAGATTATTAAAATATAGATCAATAAAATCAATTTGTAATAATTGTTATATCTTTCAATGGTATTACTAAAGTCATTGAGAATTTACTAAACTGGTAGGTGCTAGTTGAGACTTTTGTATTATTGTTTTCACTCATTGATTTTGGTGAAATCCTGTGCAACTTTCCCATCAAATTTACTGTGTTACTAGTAGATTTCAGTATTGTGGAATTTGGAGATATTTTATGGCCAAAGGTTCTGTGAAAATGGTACAATTTCTTGGCTTTGTGGCTTGATGGCTTGATGAGGTTGATTTCGGACCTTGGTCATTTATATGCTGGAAGATGTTGGTTGTGGGAGGGGGCTTCTGGGCCTTCCATCAGAGAGAAGATTCTGCTCACCCCCATTCTGAGGGCCCATATAGTTTGCGGCCCAGATATCAATCTATCTGGGATAATTCAGGTCTTAACATCTTTTCATGGATCCAGTATTTTAAAGACAAATTAAGTTCTGGTTTGGATAAACTATTTTGGGCAACATGTTATAAGTCATGGAAATAATTATGTTAGCCAACATCCTGTAATTCCTTAGTAAAATACCCTATGCTAAATGAATATTTATTTTTACTGTTATAATGATTATATTTAATAAATATTTACTAATGTAAGTAATTGAATGTAGGATAACATTGTTTTGTTCTTCCTGCATAGTCTCAGGTAGCTTTGGTTTATTGGGTTGCTCCCATCACAGTGCTCCCATTCCTTTGTGTTTATTTGTAACTTCTTTCTTTGTGCTCTGTTAACTTGTAAATATTGTTTTGCTCTTCTCCCTGAGTCCTTTGCATAGCTTATTCAGAGCAATGTTCTTTTTGTATGGACAAAAGTATGCTATGCTTTTGTAACATGATTCTCAGTGATATTTTCCTCCTGGGCATCTGTTCTCTCAACCTAAGCAACCTAAGCCTCAGCTGCCCTTTCTTCCTAGCACACCCAAAGGCAGAGTCGTGACAAGTGACTGGATGGAACCAGGGCAAGCGGTGAGCTATGTGCTACCCTGGCATTGAGATGGGCCATAATATTTAACTATAAGTTAAGAGCTTGGTCATGGACAAATGCTGCCATGATCCAAAAAGTAGTAACTAGATTAGGTTAGGAAAGATTAATCTGGTCTGAGCTTTGTAGTCTGAGTCTGTGGCAAGATGTTCTCAGGAGAGCTGCCCTACAAGCTTCAATGTATCTCTTACTGTGTCTATACAAAAATAACTAGTATGATGCTGATAGAGCTATTGGACTGAGGAAAGGAGAACACCTTAAGAGGTATTTTGCATCAGACAGTCAGAAAGGGCTTTGGAATACCTCTTAGGTGGTGTTCCTTTGAACTTGGTGGTCCCTCAGGAAGGGCTTTCTTATGTTGATTTTGCTACCAGACTGGTGCAGTATGAAGAGAGTTGGAGAGAGGGACAAAGAGCAGGGCAGCATGATGGAGTATGGAGAGGTTAGCAAGGGGAACAGAGAGAAAAGGATGTAGAAGAAGAATACAGGAGCAGGCACGTTGAGAGAAAAAGCCCAGGCTGTGAGATGGAGCATGGAGAGATGAGAGGGAGAGATTGGAGGAAACAGGAATAAAGGGCAGTGTGAGACTAGAATGGGAGGCTCAGAGAGACTGGGGCATAACTACAGAAAAGTTAAATGAAGCTTAATTATTCTGTAAAACAAAAGGGAAATGGAAAATATAAAACTTCTCAAGTATAGCTGAGGAAAATTATCTACGGTGCCCAGAGTTTGGAAGGGGTGGGAAATTGAAAATTATCTATGGGAATGTTCAGGATAGTAACAGTAGATTTTAATTATAATGCTATGATGGGCACATGACATAGTTCTCAACATCCCTAAAAACTGTATTTAAGCTAAAAATAAACCAAGGAAACCTGATATTTATCTCTCCTGATTATTCAAACTCAAAACCTAAAACTCAAAATGTTTAATAGAATGATACCTTAAGTGATAAGGGAACGGTCTAGATAGTATATTACAATAATGACTTTTGAGCAATACTCATGCTTCTAAATGTTATATGGCATGGATCTGATATACAGTTACTGTCATTCTTTTATAAAGAAAAATTAAACATTTTAAAATTTTTATAAAACTTAGTTTTATTATTTCTACAAGCATGAACTATTTAGTCTAATTACTGCCAGAAGTAGTACTATAGATCATTGGTTATAAAGCTAATCATGATTTTTGGCAGACATTCCCAAATTTGGACTGCTTTATGAATAATAATCCTCTTATTTTTAAAAGAAACAAATAATTTAAAAAACAGAAGACTGGGACAGAGAGCCATATGTACTCAACTGACCTTTGATAATATAATTCTAACACAGTGTTATAAAGGGGTTTATTATGATAATCACAAAGTCATTAAAAATTGAGAGAGGGGAAAAATTATTCAAACCAAAGAATGACAATAATCAATTTATAATTGCAACATACATAAAGATTTGAACAGAATTTTGAGGCCCCCCTCTCAGAAAAAAGAAAATGATTTTGTAGTGGATCTGATTGTTCTGATAGACATTCTTTTGAAGAACAGCAGTGTCATACGTTACCAGTAAATCTCTGCTCAGCATTACTTAATACTTCTTTTCACTAATTTGAAACTACAGAGCTATTATGTGTCTTGTCTAATGAAAGGAACATGTAGAACCATATTTGTACAGAACTAAGTGATCTTATTTCAGTTGATCTGAAAATAAGCATAGGTAGGATTGTTCAATAGGTTTAACCTCTATTGAAAACAGTATAAATATGTCCAAAAAATTAAACGAGAAAAACCACATCATCCATAAATCCCACTCCTCTTTACCTATTTCAAGAACACATAAAACATTAATTTGGAAAGATATGTGCTCACTCAAGTGTCCAGCAACAGACGGGACAGTAAATAAATTGTTGTATGTATATATATATATATATATATATATATATATATATATATACACATGTGGGCTGGAGTGATAGCACAGCGGGTAGGGCGTTTGCCTTGCACGTGGCCAACACGGCTGACCTGAGTTCAATTCCTCCCCCCCTCTTGGAGAGCCCGGCAAGCTACCGAGAGTATCTCGCCCGCATGGCAGAGCCTGGCAAGCTCCCCGTGACATATTCGATATGCCAAACACAGTAACAAGTCTCACAATGTTACTGGGCCCGCTCGAGCAATCGAGCAAATATATATACACAATGGAATAACTCAGCTGTGAAAGAACAAAATCTTGCATTGGGTTTCAACATGTCTAGAGGACATCATATTGAGGAAAGTCATATGGAGAAAGACAAATACCAGAGTGCATTAATCATATGTGAGATATAAAGACACAAAGAAGAAACTAGACAGTATCCTATTTAAACATGCTCATAGTTTGTAGCAAAAGAAATAAGGTTACTAAGCAAGGGTCAGGAAAAGAGGGCAGACAGAGGACAAGGTATCAGGGGTCAGTGGTGAAAAGTTAGTGTTTTGGTAATGGATGCAGTGTAGTAACATTATATACTTAAGACATAACAGTTGTATTACTATAAACCATGTTGCCTCAATAGAAAATTTTTAAAAGATAGTTGAAAAAAAAAGAGGAATTCAGGACAGGTAGTTACCCTAATTTACAATAGTGTTAATGATAGGGTTTCATGCATACAGTGTTCCAGGCCCAAATCCTCAACCTATCCTCCACCAATATCTCAGGGTACCCTCCCCCCAAAAAAACACCTACTATATCTCTGTGATGGTTCTAGTTCAGTTCTGTATAAAAGTTCTTAGATTCTGTTGCTTTTGATCATTCTGTATTCCTTTACTATGCTTCTTTACATTCCACTTATGAGAGAGATCACTGTTAATCTTCTCTTTCTTAACTGAAAGCTAGTTGGAGGCAATTGGCATTCTTTATCTCTCTTCCACTCCAACTCTAAAAGTAATGCTAACTATAAAATATAGTCAGACTAGAAATGCCTAGGGCCTTGGAGTACTGAGTCAACTTCTCTTATTGATTTCAATGTACCCAAATATGTTGCATTTTAAGAAAAAATAGCCAGTGTGATTATGTTTTATAGGACTAGCATTTTATCTCGCTACATTATGATTATTGTAACAGGTTGTTGCCCTCTGGGTATTTTTCTCTTATTACATATGTTGATTAACAGAAGAGGGCATGGAAAATATGAATAAATGAATGAAGACGACATTAAATGTGAACAAATTATAAAGATGAGTCCACACATGATTCTCACTATTCCTATTCATATTTATAAACAAACAATGATAATTTGACTTAATTTTTGATCTTCATACTAAATAGTACCTTCCACTGCATTTTGAAAGAATAAAAAGATTTGGGAACCAGAATACATGTGGAATTGCCATGGAAACTGCAGCCACATGTAGTCAATGAAAAGCTTCCAACTTGCTCCTTCAAGTTCACTCCACTTCCAAATTTAGTAATTTCAAACACCTGTTCATGAGCACATGATTACTGTGATTTAATGGGGGTTTATTAGAGCTGTAAATAGAATGGATTTGTTTATGAAGGTGTTGAATATTGGTGTACATATTTTTGAAAGGGATAAATTTCCAACTGATAGTTCTTTATCTTTAAAACTCTCACTCTCTTATATTTGGTAACGTTAAAAGGTTGAATGAAATAAAAAAAATATTCTTCATAACTGAACACTGAACACATGAATAAAGCCACATTCCATTACAAACCTTCATTAAAGAGAGGTATTTATATTGAATTCCATATTCATCTACTGCATTTGATGACCATAGTGTTGTAACTACAAATATGAAGTCTTCAAAATCTGGCTCTGACTTTACCTACTCTTATTTCTAACTCTGTCTCAGTGATCAGGAACACAGGTGTATGTTTCCTTTGGTATTTCACATATAATTAAAATCAAAAGTTGCAGCGTGTACATTTAGTAAAATGAACGCTCACTTTAATTTTAATCTTTTAAATGATAATTTAAATAAATTTTGAAAACTCCAGCTAATTTTTGCAATTATTTGCCTTTCTGCATATAACCTAAATTTGTATGTATTTGCAAAAATGCTTTTATAAAATATTTTAATGTAAATGTAAATGAATCTGTATTAATAACATAACAAAACATATTTGAAATGTGCTTCAAAACAAAGTCTATTTGTGATATTCATAAATATCAGAAAAATTAATAATATTGAGGATTATAATCAATGTTCTTCTCATTAAATGTAGAAAAGAAGCAAGATAAATTACAAACAAAACATACTACATAAATTTGGAAAATGCTCTCTACATATTTATAATGCAATATTAATTTCATTTATGATTGAATCACTGATATTAAAATGTTGTCATTTATGTATATATTCATTGTTACTTAACTATATAAGATAGAATTGTCTTTTGGCATTGCCTCAGGGGCAAAATATAGCTTGCAACTAGTTTATTTTCATCTTCAACAAAGACAAACATACTAAAATGTTTATGAAAAACAAACAGGAGTAAAAGTTGAATGGCAGTAATAAAATTTATGAAAGATAAAAATAATGTGCTTAGGTTTACTCATACTTTTATGGAAAACTCTACTAATTTTTTGATAATACTATGAGCCCTTCATTCTTCCCAAAAGAATACTATGAATCCAAGATATTTCTTCTTCTTTTATCTAAATAAGACAGATGAAAACCCACAGTAAAATACACGGTTAAACATAAACTGTTAACACTTTAAAAACTTTTAAAAACATTTTATTGAAACTTTCTTACTTTCTTGACAATCTAATTATTGATTGGACATCTCATGCAAATGACTGAATATTTTTAGTATGACTATTTACTTCTTGAATAAATAGGCAATTTCCTCGAGATTGCCATTCTCAATCAATCCTTTTAATATATTTATGTTCTTTATTTTGGAAGCCAATCTCAAAGCTGTTTCCATACCTTGCTACTAAAAATATTTATTTATTTTAAAGGCTTCAATAGGCAAGCTACCTGTGATGTATTTGATATGCCAAACAATTTTTCATTTATTCATCAATACATACAATTATCTTTTAAATGTATACTCTGTCAGTTTAACATTATTTGTCTTATGAGTATAAAGATGGTTCAAGACAATTTACTTTCAATATAATTCTAAAAGGTTATTATATATAAAAGTATGTTGGCAATTTTTATGAGATACCATATTTTTGAGTGAAGTCATCATAAAATAGCTATATTTCATTATCAAGGGATTAAAAGTTGATAAGAATTATTGAAAGAGCATCTCTGTACATGAAAGCCTAAATTGGAATAAAATATGCTATGTAGAGGCCAGGGTAAGTTCTTGACTTGCATAAGGCCAAACCTGGTTCTTTAGCACTGCATACTGTCCCCTGAGTTCAGCCATCATTTTTATCCCTATCACAAAGCTTGGAGTAACAAGATCTGTAGGGATAATGGCAGGATGCTCGCTTTGCACACAAACAACCCAAGTTCAGTTTCTGGCAATCCATGTAGCCCCCAAACTTGATCCCTGAGGACAGAGCCATGAGTAAGCCCTGAGCACCATTGAGTATGGCCCCCAAAGTAGATAAGATAGATGGATGAACTCCATAACTAAACAACAAAAGAACAATCAAAAATAGTCTGTGTTCTATTGTATAAAGTACTAGGCACTAAATTTGATTGTATTACATACATTAAAAAGTATATTTTAAGACATACATATATATACATAGGGTTGGAGTGATAGCACAGCGGAAGGGTGTTTGTCTTGCTCGCAGCTGGCCTGGCCAAGCCGGGTTCATATCCTCCACCCCTCTCAGAGAGCCTGGCAAGCTATCAAGAGTATCTTGTCCGCACAGCAAAGCCTGGCAAGCTACCTGTGATGTATTCGATATGCCAAACACAGTAAGAAGTTTCACAATGGAGATGTTACTGGTCCTGCTCCAGCAAATCAACGAACAATGGGAGGACAGTGCTACAGTGCTACAGTGCAGGTACAAATGACCTTATTTGTTTCTCAGCATTTAGAGTAATTTTTCACTGCAGGAGTAATTGGATCATGAGAATATCACCATCTTAGTAATTAGGAACTGCATGTTATACAACATGAATAACATTCTTATTTTCTAAAAATGATTTATCAGATAGCTTATATAAAGATAATTGCTTCTTTTTTCCATCAAACCATTTCTCCCATTTATAAAAAATGACAAATTGCTCACATATAATTTAATTTATTTCTGAATTTACAAGTCTTTAATTAGTATCCTACAACATACTGAAATGCATTTATTTGGGTAATGCGAAAGCTTGTTGTCAAAGAATGAATTTCTAGTAACACAAAATCAACCCCCTACTTTTATGTTGTAAATACTGATTCCAATAATACAAATCCATTAAGGCTTTCTCACAGTATTCATCATTCAATCTTAATTGTTTGAAATTGTATGCAAAAAGTACTTGCAGTTATTTGCAAAAAATCATAAATGCAGACACTATTAAAATTATATTATTTTTGCTTAAATTTCCACTTAACTCCCAAGGCACAGTCACTCAATCCAAATAATATAAATATATTAAACACTATTATACACAATTATTAAATTTTAAATATAATTGGGAAATGAATTTTTAATGATATATTACTGAACTTTGTCTTCATATTTTATCAATTTATGGGTATTACTTATTGTTAAATGAAAGAGGATTTACATAAATTTCATTTTAGTTTCTGACTTTAATGAAGCCATTAGATAGTTAGGTATTATGATGTTTGGCCTGGCCCATTTCGATGGGTAGCTCACAGCTTGTCTTAAATCCATCTAGTCCCTCGTTGGGACCCTATTTGGGGGGAGTTAGGAAGTAAGGGAGACTGAGACTTAAGTAGAGAAAACAGAGGCCCCGGAGTGAATATTACTTGGAGTCAATTCCCAAGTTACAAAAGCATAGCATTAACAGTCTTCCTGTTTCTATACATAAAAGTCATTGCTCTGAATTCACTATGCAAAGGACATAGGAGAAGAGAAAAACAATATTTAGAAGTTAATGGAGTCTGATTAGTAGATAAAAGTGATTGACCAGTTGGAAAAACAGATTATAAAGAAAGAGGTTACATATAAACACAGAGGAATGAGCATGCCTCGGGGGCACTGTGATGGGAGTAACCCAATAAACCTAAGCTCTCTGTGGCAAGGCAGAAGGATAAACCAATGTTATTCTACAATAAGAAATGTTATGAACATTATTTTAATACATAAAATGTTATTATCATTTAAATATCTATGTTCATTTAAAGTTTGCCAAAACTTATACAGTACTTTTTCAACGATCTTGGTAAGTGTGAACTTTCTCTTATTTACTTTCTTGAAAATCATGTGCCTTTAAATCTGTGAATGATATAAAAAAAAATCTCCTTTAATCTTGGAAGGTTTCCATCCCATTCTTTCTCTTATCCTTCTGACATCCTAAACAAATAAATTTTGGATCTAAATCATGATTTTTTTCTTTTTATCTCTTTGTTTGTATTTTTGTTTGGGGGCCATGCTTCATAAAGCTCAAAGTTTATTTCTGGCTTTGTGTTCAGGGATCACTCCCAGTGGTGCTCAGCGACCCATATGCAGTACCATGGAACCAGCTTGAGTTGGGCACATGCAAGACAAGGACTTTAACCCTGGTACTCTCTCTCTCTGAACCCTTACTCTCTTGTTTTATTTTTTTTCTCCATGGTTCACTTAAGATCTTTTTTTTTCTTAATTTGCTGTGAAAAAAAAATCTATCCTTTGATGTTTCATTTGAGTTATTACACATATATTTCCAACATCTTTTTTTCTTTTCTCTTCCTATATTTATTTATTGAACCACTGTGGGAAAAGTTACAAAGTTTTCAGGTTTAAGTCTTGATCATAAAATGATCACACACCATTCCCTTCACCAGTACTCATTTTTCATCACCAAGAACCCCAATATACCCCCTCCCACCCCTCCCAATGCCTGTGAGGCAGATGATTTCTACTTTACTCTCTCTAATTGATTACATTCTTTATTTTGACAAAAGATACACCATTATTGTTTAGAATTTACCCCCCAAAATCAGAATTGCTGAAAAGGCATTGTGAAATAATTTGTTTTGTATAGCTAGTTATGAGAACCATATATGATTTTGGATTTCTGCAAAGAGCCAGATAATTACAAGATTGGTTTCTATGTGTCTGGTCTTATGGCCATGCCGGAGAGCCACTCGTGGCTCTCATGACCTCAGTATGGTGTGAAAGACGAGCCGGTACCGACCCCCTTCCCATGAGACTGCAGTTGCCACGTCACTGCCAGCTCATAACTGGCTTTCCAATAAGCTCCGAGGCAGTGGCCACCTTGCTGCCGGTGGGGGGGGGAGGGGATGTGGGGAAGGCAGAAGGGAGCAATACCCTTTCCCTCCTGGGGAGGCATGGTGCCATAGTTTAGTGCATGGTTCATTCACTATTCTGCCTCAAGCTGCTGGGCTCTGGATTAAGTCCTTTTGCATCTGGAGCCATGGCCGTGCTGGAGATCCACTCATGGGGAGCAACTCGTGACTATTTCCAACATTTTTTACTAAGGTCCACACCCAGCAGTGATTAAAAGACCTAAGGTCACTTTGTTTATTCTTATCAAATTTTCTAGAAATTTGATAGCAATAGTAATTGAAATCATCTAAGTGTTAAGGTTAGAGGTTATTTTGGGCTTCCTCAAGTGGTAGTTATATTCTTGTAAAGGCTAATATATTTTCAATCGTATTAAATTTTTATACTTTTTTCAGTTTCACCAACAGTAAGCTGGAGATACTTTACTAAGACGCATCAGAATTTTTTTTTGAGAATATCTTCAGAGACGTTTTTAGTCACTTAGTTTTTTGTTTTCAAATGAGAAATCTTCCTTTACAATGGCAATTTTGATGGTTACCTTGCCTTTCTGTATTTCAGTTTTCTCAAATATGGAACGCTTCACGAATTTGCGTGTCATCCTTGAGCAGGGGCCATGCTAATATTTTCTGTATTATTCCAATTTTAGTATATGTGTTGCAGAAGCGGGCTGGAGCTTTAGCACAGCGGGTAAGGTGTTTGCCTTGCAAGCGGCCAACATGGCCGACCCGAGTTCGATTCCTCCGCCCCTCTCGGAGAGCCTGGCAAGCTACTGAGAGTATCTCGCCCACATGGCAGAGACTGGCAAGCTACCTGTGAAGTATTCAATATGCCAAACACAGTAACAACAAAGTCTCCAATGGAGATGTTACTGGGCCCACTCGAGCAAATCAATGAAAAACGGGAGGGCTGTGACCGTGACCAGTTTTCTCAAAACTAATAGCAAAATACTTAGGTGTGTTCCTACTCTCTTTAATATCTTAGGCTTATACAATACTACACACCAGACAGCCTGGCGTATAACAACATAAATTTCTCACATATTAGAGCTTTATGTAGTCCAATATGTTTGCTGATTTGGTGTCCAGTTAGGGTCTCCTTGTTGTTTTGCAGGCTGCTTTTTTGCTGAATCTTCACATGACAAAGCTTACTCAATCTTCTGTTGTCCAATAAAGACATTACTCCAATTGTGAGGGCTTCACTTTAGGACCTAATTAATTCCCAGAGGCTCCTTTCCAAATACCATTGTGCTGGAGGTTACAGCTTCAGTATTTGTAATTTGAGGAGAAAAATTTTACCACAATACTTAGTGACTATTAACTTCATGCTTCTAGAAATATGTTGATATTTTATTAAGTGCTCCCAAGTTACCATACTTCATGGAGCTCATAGTTCATGTCTAAATAATGAAGACTATAGTTATTACAAAAAGAAGTCCCCTCTCAAGGAAATATATTACAATTTTGTAGAACCATGTATACATGTATTCACTCTTCATATAATCCTTAAAGAAAGGATTGGTTGTGTCTACTTTATATTTCATAAGATGGGTACAAAGCCTGGTTTTATTTATTTTATTTTTTTATTAATTCACCGTGAGATACAGTAACAAAAATTTCATGTTTGAACTTCGATCATATGGTCGTCAAACACCCAACCTTTCACCAGTGCACATTTTCCACCACCAAAATCCCCAGTATTCCCACCCCACATCCCATTCCATGCCTCCCCCTGCCTGTGTGGCAGACAATTTGCAAAGTATTCTTTCTCTACTTTAGTTACATTCAATGTTTGGAGACCAGTCCTGCTACCCCTCATATCTGCCTAAAATACAATTGCTAGACAATGTGTTTTGTATTGCTTTTTATGGATATAATATAATGTTGCACAGCTGCTCTGGCTCTAGGAATTCTAAGATATTAATAATTAAGGTCTGAAGAAATTGCTGCTGCAAGTTGTTTGGTTCCGAGATTTCTGTGTGTGTCTCTGGATCGTGGACACATGAGAGCTGGTGCTTCTTGCTGGCTTCTAGAAAATGGCGACTGCTGGAGCTCTTAGAGGCAGACAGTGGGACGGCGCCTGCCTCTGTCTGGAGTGTAGCAGCAGAGAAGGCCTATTGCAAATTCCAGGGTCATCTCTGCTGCAAGTTGTCGGGTCTGAGATTTCTGTGTGTGTCTCTGCACAAGCCTATTTTTAAGGAAGTTTATCTAATATTTAATATAAAAATGTAAAATAAAATATGGATAAGTAAAAGTGAAAATGAAAACTAATAATCGTACCACCAAGTGATTACTATAATCAGGTAAGGTAAAGGTAAAGGTAAAGGCCCTCCCGTTGATCGTCGATTTGCTCGAGCGGGCCCAGTAACGTCTCCATTGGAGACTTTGTTGTTACTGTGTCTGGCACATCGAATACGTCACGGGGCGCTTGCCAGGCTCTGCCGTGTGGGTGAGATACTCTCGGTAGCTTGCCGGGCTCTCCGAGAGGGGCGGAGGAATCGAACTCGGGTTGGCCATGTTGGCCGCATGTAAGGCGAACGCCCTACTCGCTGTGCTATCGCTCCAGCCCTAATACACCTATTACATCATATTCAAATACATATGCTATACCATTTAAATTATTTATTAGATACATACATTCGCTCTCAATGGAACCCACCATCTCCGAATGTAACAGTTATATATACCTAGGTCGAGAAATCAACATGACCTGGCACCTGAGTTGCGCAGGAGGAAGAGAGCGGCTTGGAATACCTTCAAGAGCGTTGAATAAATAACTAAGAGGACAAAGAACCTCCAGCTCCAAGCAAATCTCTTTGATTCCACTGTTCTTCCTGCATTAACATATGCCTCAGAGACCTGGGCCCTACAAAAACAGGATGATAATGCTATTCAGGTCTCTCAAAGAGGAATCGAAAGAGCTATGCTTGGAATATCACGATTCACTCAAATGAGAGATAGAATCCGGAGTTCTGGTCTCCGTCAATGCTCAAGAATCAGGGATGCTGTCTCATTTGCCAAGGCATCAAAAATCAGATGGGCTGGATACGTAATGAAGTTTACAGACAACCACTGGACTAGAGCCATTACTGACTGGATTCCACGGGATGTCAAAAGATGGCGTGGACGCCCACCTACAAGATGGTCAGACTTCTTCGTCAAGACCCTGAATGATTGGTTTGAGGCTCTGCATGTTCCTAGAACGAACAGATGCCATTGGGCTATGCTAGCACGCAATAGGGTTGAATGGAGATGTTACTGGCACCCGCTCAAGTAAATCGATGAATAATGGTGGATCAAGTGATCAAGTGATTAGATACATGATATTTTTTTACTGTTTGCAAGTCTAAGTTTTGAATCTTAAAATGTCAGAAATTTTCTGTATCATTAATATTATCCTATAGTCTATATTGATTTAAATATATAATGTGTCATTGCATTGATGGAATTAAATGTTGTTAGGACGCGGATCGTGATCTCCCTTTAACGACAAAGAGACTCCAGAGACTGCAAACAGCAAGCAAGGTTTATTGTAAGACTGCCTAGCCAGGGTCGAGCCACCTACACACTCAGGTCAGACAGGTGAGGCAAGACCCCGAACTTCTTCGAAGGGGATCTTATATAGGCCTTCACTGGCCATTACAGCAAAGCCCGCGCATTTCATAGCCAATAGATTTTTAATAACATATACTTTCTTTTTTTATTTTTATATTTTTATATTTTTAACAACATATTACTATCCAGTAATAAATGGATCTCATTCCCCTAGCCCTGATTATGCAGAGTCGAGAAGGATATGGAAGGAGAAGCTGATAAAACACCAAGGCAGACATGGGCTGCCAAAACGCAGAAAAACAAAAATGATTGTCTGTACTTTTAATGCTCGTACGCTGGCATCTGCTGCATCCATTGAAGACCTTATGGTACAAGCACGAAAGATCAAGTACGACATCATTGGTCTGACCGAAACGAGAAGACATCAATCCCATCATGCTGTTTTCGACACTGGAGAAGAACTGTTCCTTGGAACATGTGATAAAAGAGGCGTCGGTGGTGTCGGTATCCTTGTCAACACAAACTTAGTCACAAGCATTGATTCATTTGAATGCCTAACAACCCGAATCGGACGATTACACTTGAATAAATGTGGCTCACTACCGGCAGTTTCTATCTTTGTTGTCTACGCACCAACATCCAGTTATGGTGAAAAAGAAACTGAGAAATTCTACATGGAGCTGGAGAAATTCTATAAAGAAGATCACACCTTCTACAAGATCATTGTCGGGATTTTAATGCCAAGATAGGACCAAGAAGATCAGTCGATGAACTCCACATCGGAACCCATGGCCTGGAATGGAACGAACAAGGTGACAGACTGTCTGAGTTCATCATGTCAACCAAAACCTTCCATGGTAACTCACAATTCCAAAAGGCTGAATCTAAACGTTGGACATGGGAGTCTCCCGATGGACGGTTCCACAATGAAATAGACCACATCATATTCAATCGGCGGTTTTGCCTAACCGATGTTGCTGTTGTCCCAAAATTCCAAACGGGATCAGACCACCGTCTTCTTCGTGCAAAATTCTACCTCACAGAACGAGGGGAAAAGAATACAAGGTTTAAGAAGAAGACTCCCAGAACAACCACCAACTAGGAACTCTTTGGCTCTGTTGCAGCACCATGGGAAGATGCCGTCATTGACAACATTGATGAGGAATACGATCGAATGATTCAGCACCTCCATGATTGTGCAAGGAATGCCAAGAGAGAGATAACCATAAAAAACCGTCTTTCTTCGAACACTCTTGAACTTATTCGCCAACGTGGCGTGGCACGTGCCTCAGGCAACCACAAGCAAACGTCCGAACTGGCAAAACAGTGCAGAAAAGCCATCAAGGATGACCTCAAAAACAGGAGAGCAGCAGTACTGGTAGATGCAGCAGAAGCTGGGAAAAACATTCGTAATGCCCGCCTGTCCTTCACCAACTACAAAACCAAGATGACTGCCCTCCGACATCATGATGGATCTATCACATCTTCCAGAAGGGCAATGGAGAAGATTATTCATGAATTCTACTCAGATCTCTTTAATAGCCACATCCACTTGCCCACATACCACATACCACATGATGGATATGTCGTTCCCAATGTTCTCCCTTCCGAAATCCAACATGCCATCTCGTCGGTAAAGAAACAAAAAGCACCTGGCCCAGACAAGATCAGACCTGAACACCTGAAGAACTTACCATCAGTACTCATCAATACATTAGCTCGACTCTTCACACGCTACCTTTCTGAATGCAAGGTTCCATCCCAATGGAAAACCAGCAAGACTGTACTACTATACAAGAAAGGAGACATCCACGACATTGGCAACTATCGCCCAATCTGCCTATTGTCTGTCATCTACAAACTGTTCACTCGAGTCATCCTGAATAGGATTAGCAGAACACTAGATGAAGGACAACCATGTGAACAAGCTGGATTCCGAAAAGGATTCAGTACCATCGACCATATCCACACAATAACCAAGCTCATTGAGGTATCTCGGGAGTTCAAGATGCCGCTCTGTCTAACGTTCATTGATTTAAAGAAGGCCTTTGATTCTGTTGAGACGGAAGCGGTCATGGAAGCCCTAGCCAATCAGGGTGTACAAACTCAATACATCAGGATCCTTCGTGAGCTCTATTGCGGATTCACTACCAAGATCTCACCATTCTACAAAGAAGTAATCATCCATATCAAGAGAGGGGTTCGGCAGGGTGATACCATTTCACCAAAACTCTTCAGTGCCACCCTCGAGAACATCATGCGACGACTAGAATGGGAAAACATGGGAGTGAAGATAGATGGTCGGCAACTACACCACCTCCGCTTTGCTGATGACATCGTTCTAATAACACCAAACATCAGCCAAGCGGCACAAATGCTTGCGGACTTTGACCGTGAGTGTGGAAAGGTTGGACTACAGCTGAATCTTACGAAGACAATGTTTATGAGAAACAGCCTTGTTCCTGACGCTCCATTCGCTCTCAACGGAACCACCATCTCCGAATGCAACAGTTATATATACTTAGGTCGAGAAATCAACATGATGAATGACCTGGCACCTGAGTTACGCAGGAGGAAGAGAGCGGCTTGGAATGCCTTCAAGAGCATTGAAGAAATAACTAAAAGGACAAAGAACCTCCAACTACGAGCACATCTCTTTGATTCCACTATTCTTCCTGCATTAACATATGCCTCAGAGACCTGGACCCTATGAAAACAGGATGAGAACACTATTCGGGTCTCTCAAAGAGGAATCGAAAGAACTATGCTTGGAATATCACGATTCACTCAAATGAGAGATAGAATCTGGAGTTCTGATCTTCGTCAACGCTCAAGAATCAGAGACGCTGTCTCATTTGCCAAGACATCAAAAATCAGATGGGCTGGACATGTAATGAGGTTTACAGACAACCGCTGGACTAGAGCCATTACTGATTGGATTCCACGAGACATCAAAAGATCACATGGACGCCCACCTATAAGATGGTCAGACTTCTTCGTCAAGACCCTAAATGATCGGTTTGAGGCTCTACATGTTCCTAAAACGAACAGATACCATTGGGCTACGCTAGCACGCAACCGGGATGAATGGAGACGTTACTGACACCCGCTCGAATAAATCGATGAATAACGGGGATTAAGTGATAAGTGATACTTTCTTAACCAATCCATTTAAAAGTACATCACTCCTTAGCCTATAGATTCAAAGATCAGCATTTAAGTACATAGGCATTGTGGTCAGTGGGCATCTGGTACCTTGGACATTTGATTATCACCTGGCTCCCTTTGATTCAGTGGAAAGTGATAAGAGAAGAGTTCCTGATAGAGGTAACAGATAAGGAAGGGCCAAATGGTTTCTGATTTTACATCCCAGCAGGGAAGAGTTAACAAATGGTTTCAAAATTTAAATCCCAATAAGGAAGGATTTCACAGCTAAAGCTCTACTAGGGAGGGAGCAGGAAAGGGAGAGTTTCTCATTCAGTAGAGTTTTAACTCTGGAATCTCCCTCAGGGTCCCAAGGAACCTTACAATGTATTTAATACTTTGTGTGTGTTTGTGTGTGTTTACTGTTTAACAATAGATATATACTTATTTCTCCATTTAAATAGAAGTTTTTCTTGTTGAATTTCTTCGTGAACCAAATTTACTAATGTAAACCTGATCGTTTTATTTGCTTATTGACCTATACACTTTGACTGTAACTTTCCAAAACATCAGGAGTTATTTATTTATTGTTTTGGGGTCACACCTCTTGGTGCTCCAGGGTTACTGCAGGCTCTGGATTTAGTTGTAAATCTGGTGGTACTTGGGGGAACCATATCCTGCGTAAGGAATTGAATTTGGTCAGCCACATGCAAGGCAAGTGTCCTACTCTCTGTACTGTGACTCTGGAAAAGTGATTTTTTAAAATAAGCTCTAACAAAAGAAGATATATTGTGGCAAGTTTATATTCTTGAATAGATTGGATCTTACTAAGATATAGTTATTTCTCTTTATTTTCCATGTAATTTAAAATTGCAAAGAGAACATTTATTTATCTTGTATAAATTAATGTTTTACATGGCTTTCTCAAAATGAGATTTTATAAAATAATATGTCCTTTATTCCTTTCTCAAACAAATCCATATTTTACCTCTATGGAGATGATAATAAGAAATGTATATCCTTATGGGAAAGCTTTACTTAAATTTCCTTTTACTATAAAAAGATATCCTGATCACCACCACCACGTTTCAAATCAATAAGTCCAGAGATGCAAATAGAAAAGTTATTAAAAATTAATCTCTGCATTAAAATGTCTGTGTGACTAATAGCAAATAAAAATATATGGTTTCATAAATCTTTGTACTGGCACTAAACCCCTCTTCTCATATAAAAACATTGTGATTTGCATACACTAGTTATGCCTTGGAATTTATGAACAACAAATACCAACATGACAGGAAAAAATATCATACTATGAAAGAAAAATGAAGAAAGCAGAAGAAATTTAAATAACAGAATTGGCTAAAGAAGGAAATGAAGTTAGAGTAGATGTTTGATGTTTACAGTCTTTTACTTTTTGTGGATAGCTCAGTGGGAAGATAATGTTCCTGATAAGTAACTTCGAAAAGAAAATACCTGATAGATATATGTTATCTATTTTATTATTTTTCCTCATGCACTTGCATGGTATGTTAGTGGTGTTCATTTTGTAAATTTAAGACCAAAGTATAAATATGGTTGGAGACAAAATAAATATGAATGATGGGTTGAATGCTGTATGGTCATTATTCTAATATAGTGTTTTGCTGACATGATTTTCTATATATTGTATATTATCTGTAAAAAAACTTTGTGCCTTTTAGAATATTTGCTTAATTCAGTTTAGCTGCATTGATTTTTTTAAAACAGTATTTTTGAATTATTAAATGGGTCAGTTAAGATAATCAAGTGACAAAAATCCAACCCAAATTGCCTTAAAGAAAACAATAGCAAATGAATTCATTTAGATAAGGAAAACATAGATACATCAAAATTAAGATCTCTCTCAGTATTTGCCCTTTACATTCTGTGTATGGTACTAGCCAAACCTCATATTTTTTCAGGATTAAAAACATGAGTGCAACACAACTCTACCATTCCAGAGTAAGGATCCTTATCTTTCTTGTTTATAAATTTATACCATTGATGAACATTTTCTCAAACTGATAATAAAAAACATAGAAAATCTATAGTCAGAATTATGTCTGAGTCATGTGCAAAATACAGTAAAATGAGACTGGAAGACGTCTTCATTGAGAAGTATAACAAAGAGTAAATATATATTGTCTGTAAAAAAATAAAAGAGGTACTGAGATTATCCAACATTCATGAATAACCTTTAATTTTTTAATTTCCTGTTTTGAAAATGAGGTAATATTGTTTTACAAGTGTATTAATTCTTAAAATTTTAAGGGATTTATTGTCACACCTAAAGGACCTCCCGTTGATCATCGATTTGCTCGAGTGGGCCCAGTAACGTCTCCATTGGAGACTTTGTTGTTACTATGTTTGGCATATCGAATACGTCACGGGGAGCTTGCCAGGCTCTGCCGTGCAGGCGAGATACTCTCTGTAGCTTGCCGGGCTCTCCGAGAGGGGCGGAGGAATTGAACTCAGGTCGGCCATGTTGGCTGCGTGCAAGGCAAACGCCCTACCGCTGTGCTATCGCTCATAACTTCAATGTTTAAATATTGTCCACCACTCTCCATAGTACCCTTTAATTGCCTTCCTTCACCCTGATATCAACAGTTCTGTCAGAGTGTAATTGTATGCTTTCAGTGGATATTTCAAACTTTTCATTTCTTTATAAAACTCAAAATTTTAATTTTAATTAAACAAAATTTTAATTACAAAAAAGGTCATGTTCATGATCAGAAATAAAATATGCACACACAATTGTATGTATATTTGTATATGTAGATATATATCTGTGCATATATATGTGTATGTGCCTGTGTGTAAATATATATATTTATATATATATACACATATATGTATATGTATATTTGAGGAGGAATATGTGGCTCTGTACAGGGTCTACTCCTGGCTCATATATTTCCCATAATGTGCATATTCTGTGTGTATATATATATACATAAATATATACATAATATATATGTATACACACACATATATATAGCACTTCAACTTACTACACTGACTTCTTGCTTATATTGATATGTATAATTCAACAGGGTCATTCTTTCTCTTAGTATTACCCTTCTGTCAAAATATTTACATATAATAAAACTAGAAAGCAAAAGTAAAACGTAAGAATTTTCAGTTACTATTGTATTTTATATTTATAGGACCTTCTATTTGCTTCTTTATATTCATTTTAGAATTTACTGACACAAATGTGATACAACACATAAACATAAAAGATTTCCTAGTAGGAGCTGGATCAATAGTACCCCAGATAGGACATTTACTTTACATGGAGCCCACACAAGTTTTATTACCAGCATCCCAGATTGTCCACTGAAAACTCTCAGAAGTAATTCCTGAGTGCAGATCCAGGATTAACCCTTGAGTATTTCCAGTTATGGCCAAACCACCCACCAAAAAAAAATTTCCTTGTAAACATAAGTGCATAATTCACAGAAATAATATATCTGTAAATATACAATGTTACAAGAGCTGAAAGAAATGCAATAATTTTTAAAATTTATTTTAATGTAGAAAAATTCCACACTGTTGATACAATTCTCGAGTTGAAATTATTAGGTAACAAAGCTGCAGTATTAAAATCAATAAATATAAACATTAAGTTTTATTTGAAAATTGTTATATCTCGTCACAAAGTTTTTAAGTTCTTGTATAAGAATTTACCAAGCTGTTGGTAGTTGAGCTTTCTGTGTTACTATTTTTATTTGTTGAGCTTATCTGGCTTCTATATTACTTTCTCATATAATTTGTTGTGCTCCTACTGGAATTTCAGTATTGTGGAATTAAGAGACTTGAGGATATATGGTCTGGGCCATAAGTTGATATGACAGTGAATATGGGAGGTGGGCATGGCTACTGGTATTTCAGGAACTTTGTAAACACACCAGAGTTCTCAGCCTGGGCACTGGAGTACCTGGATATCTCACAGATTGGTGTGTCTGCAGATAACATTAGTGAAGCTCTGGACCTTAGTGTGGCTGCACTGGTGGGTTGTAAGTGAGGTTTCCTGGGATTCAGCTGGGCAGTACTCAGCCACTCCCCTCCCCCAAAGGCACTCTAGAGTTTTCAGCTGTGTTAACTATTGTTTCCATGAATTTTAACTGTTTGACTTATATCTCCTCAGAGATTTAGTGATGACTCTGAAGAGCAGGTCTTCTGGGTGAGTCAATATGGCAGCTTCTGTCAACTTCAAACCATTTGACAGCTAACCAACAAAATAAAGATAAAAAGGAAATAAAAAAATTCACTGTCTCTTACATTAGTATTGATGTTTATAAATTAGAACAAAATTTTCAAAGAAAAATTTGACAATATATGTTACAAGTTTTGGGCGCGTATAGGAGGAAGCATTAGTGAACATCCCTAGGGACTATGCATGGGTCTCTGTCAGGGATTGCTCACTCCTGAAGGTGGTTGTGGAGCAATACTATACTGCAGACTGAAAGGAGAAAAAACATGTTGTTATCCTGTTAAGCTATCTCTAGTCCAATACATATTGAGACTTTTTAAGTATATATCTATTCTAACAACATGACCTCATATTCATACAAAGGATAGGGATACTGGTTACAGAAGTGAAATTTTAGTTTAGTATTTAATCTATTAAAAAAATAAACAACTGGTTTTATAGCTTTCGTTAGGATTTCGTGACATGCATTTATGAAATGAATCATTTTGTTGGTGGATATTTTATTTAAAAATAAAATAACTCCATAAATATATGGTTATATATGGTTATGCCATGGGGGAAGAAGGGTGAAGAAACTTTGGACATTGGTTGTGGAAAATGTACAGTGGTTAAGGGATGGGTATTTGAATATTATATGACTGAAACACAATGACAACTTTTTTTTTTAGATTTATAATTTTTTGTGCTTGGGTTTCTATTATACAATGATCACATACCCATCCCTCCACCAGTGCCCATTTTCCACCACCATGGATAATATCCCTCCCACCCCCATCCCCCCCATCCCACCCTGCCTCTGTGGCAGGGCATTCCCTTTTGTTATCTCTCTCCTTTTGGGTGTTGTGGTCTGCAAAAGAGGCATTGAGTGGCAAACATGTTCAGTCCATAGTCTACTTTCAACAAGCATCTTCCCTCCTGGAAGGATCCTCCAAACACCCTTTATTTGGTGCTCCCTTCTCGATCTGAGCTGCCCTTTCCCCTAGAATGCACAGCTGGCCTCTAAGCTATGGAGTAATCCTCCTGGTGCTGATCTCAGCTATTTTTGGGTATTAATCTCATATTTCATTACTTTATATCCCCCAGATGAATGCAATCTTTCTATGTCTATCCCTCTCTTTCTGACTCATTTCGCTTAGCATGATACTTTCCATGTTGTACCACTTGTATGTAAATTTCATGACTTCATCTTTTCTAACAGCTACATAGTACTCCATTGTGTAGATGTACCAAAGTTTCTTTAACCAGTCATCTGTTCTTGGGCACTCAGGTTTCTTCCAGTTTCTGGCTATTGTAAAGAGTGCTGCAATGACCAAACAAGTGCAGATGTCACTTCGACTATACATTTTTGCCTCTCTGGGATATATTCCCAGGACTGGTATTGCTGGGTCAAATGGGAGCTCAATTTCTAATTTTTTGAGAATCGTCCATACTGTTTTCCAAAAGGGCTGAACCAGTCGGCATTCCCACCAATAGTGAAGGAGGGTCCCTTTCTCACCACATCAGCCCCAGCATCGGTTGCTTTTGTTCTTTTGAATGTGGGCCAGTCTCTGAGGTGTGAGATACCATCATTGTGGTTTTGATCTGCATCTCCCTAATGATTAATGATGTAGAGCATTTTCTCATGTGCTTTTTTGCCATTCGGATTTTTTCTTTGAGAAAGTTTCTGTTCATTTCATTGCCCCATTTTTTGATGGGGTTGGATGTTTTCTTCTTGTAGAGATGATGAACAACTTTCTAACTGTGTATTTCACTGTGATTCAATCAATAATTTTTAAAGCAAAGAAAAAACTTATTTTGTTATAGAAAATTTGACTATTCTTGTCAAAATAATTGTATTTACTAAATTCCTTTATATTTCTTCTATTACATTTCCTATGTACCCCATCAGAAGTTGAATTTCTCTGTTTTCTTTTTGTACCGTTTTAAAGAGTTCTCTCATCTTCCTGATAGACAAAGAAACCAAGTGCATATTTCAACTGAAATCTCTCTGTGGACATTTCAAATATTCACAATATATTCACATTATAAAGTCTGGGCATATATGTTTTCCAAGTGAGGTATTTTAATTAGAATAGGGGAATCTATAAAGCAGTCATTGATTCATATGTCTCTAGGATACTGAATGCCTGAAAAGTGTTGTTTCTGAAGTTTTCAAATGATTGTTTATCTTTATTTTACTTACTACAATTTGCAAGGGATGCTTAAAAATAATTAATCAAATACTGAAATGTGTGATGTTTTTAAATGCTTCATTGATTATATTTTAAAATTCTTTAAAGCATTTTATTCTTCTAATATTTGAACTCCAGTGAATTAAACACAGAGTATAGAAAATACTATTTAAGATTGTATATGCATCATTAAAATTTATAAAACCCTTTTCTATAAGTTTGCTATTAATTTTTTATGAAGATAAGTAGTTTATCTGGATATAAATTCCATTCAGACCACTATCTGTTTATAGATATATATTGTTTTTACTTAAAATGACAAGGTACAGTTGGACCATTCAGTTTTTTTTTTTTAAATGGACACACTAGTTTGATCCTACTCTCTGTCTGAGAAGCTGCTGGAACTAGTATTCCCATTACAGAAATATTTAGAAATTTCTAATTTATTAAATGATTAATGAATATTTTAATATACAGAACACATTTGATGTCAGTGACACTGTTTGAGCAATATTTAGTCAGCTAATTTTTCAGCTTCTAATAATTAAATTTCCATAATTAAAATGGAATTGTTTCTTACTATTGTCTAATTTAGTTAAACTACATACATACACTTGTACTTTCCTTAAGAGTATGTCTTCAAAATATGATTTGTTGTTGAAGGTCTGGATCTGCAATACTTTAAAAGTAATCCCTTTATGCTGGTGCTTTCTTTCCCAATTATACTGCAATAGTAACAGGATTCATCATGTAAACCAGGCTCAATGATCTACTAAAATATATTTTTTTACAGAATGTGTCCATCTGTATAGGGAATGAAACATATATAGGAAGTAGCAAAATATATCTGTAGAATGTATGGGCAGTATATTGTAATTTCACAATATGTCGTATATGTGTTAAATATATATGTTAATAAAATGTTAATTTCTGATAGACACACATGTTCCTATATATGTGCACATATGTGTCTATCAGAAATTAACTTTTTGAAACACAATTAAAAATGAAGCCTGTGTGTATCTCCAAAAGAGTGAATTTTTTGAAATTATTATCACATTTTTAGAATGTTTAAAAAGAACTATGGGGTATAAACACTGATCATTTCAACATATTTTTAACTTTTACTATTTGCCTCTTTATAGTTCATGCCACAAGTGTCTACTTATGCTTAGGATGAGTCAAGGTACCTTACAATGTTGGCAAGTCAAGTAGTTTATGCTAGAATGTAAAACTTCTAGTCTTTGAGATCTTACATTTCAGTGCCTCAACATTATATCATTATAAACTGAATTTATATAATCCCTACTCTGATCGAGTTTGGTTTCTAAGCACTAGGAAATATTTAACAATATATCACCCCTAAGCATGCAATTTACATTTTAATAAAATTATCAGAGTAATGAATGGTTAGGCTAACTCAGTGCTTGCCCTTGCAATGTTAATTTAATATATAGAACATTATCCAGATAGTTTAAGTCAAATAAAATGTTCTACTTATGCATCCAATTAATGATAGCCTGCTTCCATTTTTTATATTAATGTTGTAAGAAACATTCTGATTTTTGATAATTCTGAGTTAACAAGGTAACTTTAGGGTTCTTTATCTTGACAGTTGAGGCCTAATATCAAAATTTCATTGATTTTCAGTGTTTATGATAGAAATATGAAATGCTGTAATTACTGGATGAAGTTAGTTTCTATCTCTAGTTACTATAAATGAAGTGCCTAGAGTGATTTATTTGGTAAAAATATTTTATAGTTATGACTTTTAGGTAGTTTAATCAATGCAGGAAGAAAAGAAAGGAGGGAGAGAAGGAAAAGAGGGAGGAAGGAAGGAAGGAAGGAAGGAAGGAAGGAAGGAAGGAAGGAAGGAAGGAAGGAAGGAAGGAAGGAAATATTTGGGAGCACTGAGAAAGTATACATATAGAGATTATGTTGAAAGCATTATTATAGATCCGCATAAAAGAGGAACTGCAGTTAAGGTAATAATATGGTTAAGGGTTAGGAAGGACATAACTAAATAAGATACAAAACCACTTCAAATCACAGATATTTATGAGTATTGTGCTTTAGTTGGAAGGAGGCTTTGTAGGAGCTGTTTGATCCAGAAATTTCAGAACTTTGTGAATGCTCTGTAATGGTTTGAAGACATATATTAAGAAATGACACTTTGTCTTTGTACTATACCCAGAACCATACAGTGAAGGGCAGAGTTTAGAGTTGGAATTTAAGAGTATTCGGAGTATTCGTGAAAATTATCCTGGACATTAGCCAGTTCTTACCAAGAACAATATTCTTTACATATGCTCATTTCAGTTTTAAGAATGCACTTCAAATAACATTTGATTTCCTTATCGCAAGTGAATTAGTATGTAGACATTTAATTAGCCTTGTAAGTACAAGAGCACTGTATTGACCCTAAAGATTTTATATAAATTTTTACAATAAAGAAAAAGTAAAAAATATCACAGTAAGAAACAGATTAACTCAAAATAGGTAAGCTTAAAACATTACCTGTCTGTCTATCTGATGTGACATCTAGTTTTCAGTGCAGTTAATTTAACTGCACTTGGAATTCTGTTCCTTTCCCTCTGTGACCTTGGAAAAATTACTTTGCATCATCATATTCACTCATCAGATATCAAATTAGAATAATTATAACATCTTCTTAGTAAAGTATGAAATTATTATGTTTCATATTCTATAATATTTCATTAAAATATGTGATTATACATTTTAAGCATAAAATGTACTAGATACATGCAAGGATGTTAGAATTTTTATTTTCAAATGGTAAACACTTAGTAAACACACCTCCTATAACATTAACATATGAGAACTTCACAATTGACATGATCTCCTGTATTAGTAAATCCTAAACTTTTATCCAGAAAAAATCCTAAACTTTTATCTTTTGATCCACAAGAGCCTGTTAGAAATCCTTTTCTCTAATTGGTCTCCTCAGCTTGTTTTTCCATTCTTCTTCTGAATCAGTAACTGTCATACTCAGTCTGTACTTAGGTGTGATATTTTCATAACTGCAAATTATTGTCCAGTTAGGTATGTTCTTTATCTTTTATGGCAAAACCATTTTTATCCTGACCCATGGGTACAAAAGTCTCTATACCATTTGCCTGTGAAGTTTGTTCTCAAACTTTCTAATCTCTAAGGAGTTCAAGTCCTTCTCATATCCTGTGTGATATAAGGATCACTTCCTCTTTGTTTCCTGAACCTCCTTTGAGAGAGCTTCACTTTTAACACCTCAGGTGAATTGCCTTGTGTTGCTCCCACAAACCGAATGGATTGGCAGAGGCTCGCAGTGATGTTGTGCTAATTATCTGTAAGTGTTCTTGTTCATCACCATCTGGATCAACATTCTAGCCAAACATTGCGTGAGAATCCAGTTATCCCTGTCACCTGCTTCATAGAATTTTTTTCTCCTGGTTGGGCACACAATTAGAACTGGCTTCAGTCATTTTTTGTTAATATTTTCTCCTCCTTTGCTACTTCATTGGGTTATGTATTCTCTGATAAGACAGACTTTTACTTTTATGTATGTGTGTGTGCGTGTGCGTGTGTGTTTGTGTGAGTGTGTGATGGGGGGCATCAGGGAGGGTATCGGTTTATAATACCCTAACTTTAATAGATCAAAGCTTCTTCCTCCACACTTGTATTTATACTATAAACTAGGTTAAATGTTAATTTTTTTCACATGTCATGATATGAATATTACTATCAAATAACCTACAAAAGACATGTATAAATGTAAAAGATAATACACATTAATGTCCTATCTTTTTTATTTACTTTTATGTATATTATCAACTTGAAAAACCCTTTAAAACAGGTCTCAAAGTTTCAGAAACTAAAAATTATTTCTTTTAACCAAATAAATGGTTGATTAAAAGAAAGAAAGCAAAGACACATATGTATGGATATGTATATATATATATGTATGTATGTATGTATATACATATGTGCCTATACATGTATATAGATATATATATGTTTGTACATGCTTATGTATATATGTCTGTATAGATTAGGAATGATATAGATCCTATTGAATTTAATATAAAGACTATTATAACAAGTAGGGACAACTGAAGAAACGTGCTATTGCATCAATCTATAAAATATTATTTTAGGAGAAAAACAATTATTTTAAATATGTATCATTATCTTAATTAGTATTTTCTAATATCAGTGTTTAAATCTGATGTACTACCCTACAGTTTTATATTGACTGTCAATGAAGTTCCACTCAAATTATTTAGTTTTTATTTTATAATATAATATAATTAGATGTATTCTTAGAGGGCTGGAGCGATAGCACAGTGGTAGGGTGTTTGCCTTGCACGCAGCCAATATGGCCAACCCAAGTTTGATTCCTCCGCCCCTCTCGGAGAGCCCGGCAAGCTACTGAGAGTATTGAGCCCGCACGGCAGAGCCTGGCAAGTTACCCGTGATGTATTCAATATGCCAAACACAGTAACAACAAGTCTCATGATGGAGATGTTACTGGGCCCACTCGAGCAAATGGATGAACAATGGGAGGACTGTATTCTCAGAACGTTGTCTAATTTGGGATAGATCTACTTGCATACATGTCAGTGATATAATAACTTTACTGTGAAAACAAGCTAATATATGCTTTAGACTATGCTTATCACATTATATTTATTCTTTTGTTTAATGCCATCACTCCAAAAGGTTGGATATTTTAGCCTAAAGGGCAAGATGTAAAGTTTGGAAAGACAGTAATATCAAGTACTTATTAAAGAATACCTCTATGAACAAAAAAAGATGTAATTCCCAAACCTATGCCCTAACAATATTTCATTTGAATTATAGCTGGGTTTCTTGAATTTGATAAATGTTTAGGGGGTTCAAACAGGAATTCTAATATAAAATAGAATTAAAAAATATATAGTCTTTTGGGTGGAACCAGGAGATGAATAAAATCACAAAAAAAATTTTATTAAATACTGCATATTTATTTTGCGATTGCTTTCATTATTTATATATACATATGAATATATATGTCTGTAATCATTTTTCTAATACTTAACTCGTTTGAATTTTCACTATCCTTAAAAACATTTTTATGGAAAGAATTTCATATTAAGCTCCACATTTGGAGCAGAGAGAAGTCTCATTTCATTTCGAATGAACAGAGCCCGGCACCTTAACTAAGGCAAGCAGTCCGGGGATTGCAGGGGCCAGGGCCCAGAGCAGCTTCACAGTTTTGCACAGATTTTTAAAAAGTCAGTAAGTTCCTTTGGCCTTTCTAAAAGACAAACACTTTGCAGAAAAGCTGTGCAGTAAGGAAAACTATCAAAAATCATTCTTGTAGAACAGAGAAGCAGTGAGGCAAACACTATCTCCCTCTTGGTTTTAGAGTCTGTAATAGAAATTAACAGTGCCATCTGCAGCCCGATTATACACTTTAAGATCCCCGCATGGTTTATAGCATGCATTATAGTATACAGCAGCATTTTTTTGCTAAGCTAGTCGCAGTTATATTCATTTCTACAAAATTAAAAGTTCCTAAGGACATAAAGAACACCAGGGCAGAGCTGGGGAAGAGGCCATGAGAGCATTAAAAACCCTTTGTCATCTGAATTTTTTTGACATTCTCTAAGCCACTGCCATTAACTCTTTCTTCTTCCTTATTGCCATTTTCACCCTCCTTTAGAAATAAATTCTATGCTGTTAAACTAAATTATATTATCTGCTCCAATGGTCTAAGTTAGCAATTTATTCCATATGTTCACCATCTTTGTGTGAAAGAAGTCTCCCTGAATTTTCAATTTGCTCTTAAGCATTCTCATTTTGAAGGTGTTAAAAAATCTACATAGTTAGAAAAGGCAGAAAGAGACAGGTAGATCATGACTTAGTGTTTCATAGATAGGGAAAACAAGAGATCTTAAAAACTTAAAGTTTATAAATTGTGCCAAAGGCTTTTGGTTACCAATATTTTTGAGAGGGGTGGTTTGGATCACACCTGGTGGTGCTCAGGGATAACTCCTGAATCTACACTCAGAGATCACTCTGGGCACCCATGAAGTGAGGAGTAAGCACTCAGGAGACCATATGGGGTGACAGAGATGGTACCTGATCCATCCGTGCACAAGGCAAGCATCCTAACAGCTGTATTATGGCTCTGGTCCTAACACTACGATCCATTTATTTGATGGAAAATACAGTATTTAAGAACTTAAGCAAGTACTACATGGATATACAATAAAAGTAGCCATCTAAAATATAATTTCCTCAATATTTCAGCTCAAAAGGCATAATGCAATGTATATTATTAAAATATATCTGGTCTATATGAAACAACCTTTCTTACTGAAAATAGAAGAAAACCACTTAATACGTTTGCACTTGTGTAAATTTTTTAAGGTATTTATCATTTATTAAAAACTCAGTAATACTCTGGTAAAATTTTCCATGAGATTTAGTTATGTCTTGCTGTACCATTCATTGTCAAATACTCCATCCATTGTCATAATGAAATCAGATTTAAACGTGTGTGTGTTTGTGTGTGTGTGTTTGTGTGCAATTATTGGTAGTAATTATTGGTAGTATTTTGAGTACACATACTTCAGGGAACTATCCTTCTCAAATTTCATACCGAGGAGAACTCAGATGTGCAAATATGAGTAGATTTTGAATAAGGGCAGAGAAAAACTATATTTCCCTAAGACAGGTAAAGCACTGTAGCACTGTCCTCCTGTTGTTCATTGATTTGCTCGAGTGGGCACCAGTAATGTCTCCACTGTGAGACTTGTTATTACTGTTTTTGGCATATCAAATAGGACTTGGGGAGTGTGCCAGGCTTTGCTGTGTGGTCAGGATACTCTCAATAGCTTGCCAGGCTCTTTGAGAGGGATGAAGGAAATGAACCCACGTTGGCCTCAGGCAAGGCAAACACCCTTCCTGCTGTGCTACGTTCTAGCCCAAGAGAGGTAAAACATATCTAATAATCATTAAATAGTTTTCAGTAGCTCAAATTTAGAATGATGAATATTCTATAATAGTATAAATTGAAAACTTTTCATTAATATGTATTGAATTTAACATAGCAAGTAAAAACTGTTAAAAACATTTTTAAAACTTTAAATGCTGATATCAAGTAAACATGGGAGTTAAATCTGAAGTATACTTTCTTAAATAAAGCTATTATCCTATTGCTTTATATTTTAAATTTCTTTTCAAAGATTTTTATGTTTATATTAAAATCATTCAAAAATATGCTTTTAAAAATATATTATGTAATGTATTATATATTATATTTCTTCCATATATAAATAAGGTAAAGGTAAAGGTAAAGGACCTCCCGTTGATCGTCGATTTGCTCGAGCGGGCCCAGTAACGTCTCCATTGGAGACTTTGTTGTTACTGTGTCTGGCATATCAAATACTCTCGGTAGCTTGCCGGGCTCTCCGAGAGGGGCGGAGGAATCGAACTCGGGTCGGCCATGTTGGCCGCTTGTAAGGCAAACGCCCTACCCGCTGTGCTATCGCTCCAGCCATATATAAATATATTTTATATTATATAATATATTATTTATTATTTATATATAATTATATCTTGGCATTAAAATCACCCACAATGATCTTGTAGAAGGTGTGGTCTTCTTTATAGAACTTCTCTAGCTCCATGTAGAACTTCTCGATTTCTCTTTCATCATAATGGGATGTTGGTGCGTAGACAACGAAGATAGAAAATGCAGGCAGTGAGCCACATCTATTCAAATGTAAACGTCCAATTCGGGTTGTTAGGCAATCGAATGAATCAATGCTCTTGGCCAAGTTTGTGTTGACAAGGACACCGACGCCTCCAACACCTCTTTTATCGCATGTTCCGAGGAACAATTCTTCTCCAGTGTCGAAAACGGCATGGTGAGATTCGTGCCTTCTTGTCTCGGTCAGACCAATGATGTTGTACTTGATCATTCGCGCTTGTACCATCAGGTCCTCGATGGATGCATCTGATGCTAGCGTACGTGCATTGAAAGTACAGACGATCATTTTTGTCTTCCTTCGTTGTGGCAGCCTAGATCGGCCTTGAGATTTTGTCAGCCTCTCCTTTCTCATCCTTCTCAGTGCTGCCATGTCGGTGAAGCCTTCAGGGTCAGGTGAATGAGACCAGTTGTAGTTACTGGTTTTGGCATATCGAATACACAGCGGATAGCTTGCCAGGCTCTTCCGTGCGGGCGGAATACTCTCGGTAGCTTGATCATTGTGGGTGATTTTAATGCCAAGATAGGACCGAGAAGATCAGCTGAAGAACTTCACATCGGGACCCATGGCCTAGAATGGAACGAACAGGGTGAGAGACTGTCAGAGTTCATCATGTCGACCAAGACCATCCATGGTAACTCACAGTTCCAGAAGGCAGAATCTAAACGATGGACATGGGAGTCTCCCGGTGGACGATTCCACAACGAAATAGACCACATCATATTCAATCGACGGTTTTGCCTGACTGATGTCGCTGTTGTCCCAAAATTTCGAACGGGATCAGACCACCATCTCCTTCATGCAAAATTCTACTTCACAGAGCGGGGAGAAAGGGCTGCAAAGTTCAAAAAGAGAACTCCCAGAATGACCACCAACTGGGAACTCTTTGGTACTATTGCGGCAACATGGGAAGATGCCATTGTTGACAACATTGACGAGGAATACGATCGACTGGTTCAGCACCTCCATGAATGTGCGAGGAACGCCAAGAGAGAGATAGCCACAAAAAGTCGCCTATCTTCGAAAACTCTTGAGCTAATTCGCCAGCGTGGTTTGGTGCATGCCTCAGGCAACCGCAAGCTAACGTCTGAGCTTGCAAAGCAGTGCAGAGATGCGATCAAGGAAGGCCTCAAAGAGAGAAGAGCAGAAGTACTGGTAGATGCGGCAGAAGCCGGGAAAAGTATTCGTAAGGCCCGCCTGTCCTTCGCCAACTATAAGACCAAGATGACTGCCCTCCGACGTCCTGATGGATCCATCACATCCTCCAGAACGGCAATGGAGAAGATTATCCATGACTTCTACTCAAATCTCTTCGATAGCCATGTCCACTTGCCAACATACCAAATTCCACAGGATGGGTATGTTGTTCCCAACGTTCTCCCCTCCGAAATCCGACACGCCATTTCGTTGGTAAAGAAACAAACAGCACCCGGCCCAGACAAGGTCAGACCTAAACACCTGAAAAACCTGCCGTCAGTACTCATCAATACACTGGCTCGGCTCTTCACTCGCTACCTGTCTGAATGCAAGGTTCCGTCCCAATGGAAAACCGGCAGGACCGTACTACTGTTCAAGAAGGGAGACATCTATGACATTGGCAACTATCGCCCGATCTGCCTATTGTCTGTCATCTACAAGTTGTTCACTCGAGTCATCCTGAATAGGATTGGCAGAACATTAGATGAAGGACAACCATGCGAGCAAGCAGGGTTCCGCAAAGGATTCAGCACCATCGACCATATCCACACTATAACCAAGCTCATTGAGGTTTCTCGGGAGTTCAAGATGCCGCTCTGCTTAACGCTCATTGATTTAAAGAAGGCCTTTGATTCTGTTGAGATGGAAGCGGTCATTGAAGCCCTAGCCAATCAGGGCGTTCAAGCCCAATACATCAGGATCCTCCGTGAGCTGTATTGCGGATTCACTACCAGGATCTCACCATTCTACAAAGAAGTGATCGTTGATGTCAAGAGAGGGGTGCGGCAGGGTGATACCATTTCACCGAAACTCTTCAGTGCCACCCTTGAGAACATCATGTGACAACTGGAATGGGAAGGAATGGGAGTGAAAGATGGTCGGCAATTACACCACCTCCACTTTGCTGATGACATTGTTTTAATAACACCAAACATCAGCCAAGCGGCACAAATGCTGGCCGACTTTGACCGTGAGTGTGGAAAGGTAGGACTACAGCTGAATCTTACGAAGACAATGTTTATGAGAAACAGCCTTGTTCCTGATGCCCCATTCGCTCTCAATGGAACGACCATCTCCGAATGCAACAGTTATGTCTACCTAGGTCGAGAGGTCAACATGACAAATGACCTGGCACCCGAGCTGCGCAGGAGGAAGAGAGCGGCTTGGAATGCCTTCAAGAACGTCGAAGAAATAGCTAAGAGGACGAAGAACCTCCGGCTCCGGGCACATCTCTTTGATTCCACTGTTCTTCCTGCATTAACATATGCCTCAGAGACCTGGGCCCTACGCAAACAAGATGAGAACGCCATTCAGGTCTCCCAAAGAAGAATAGAAAGAGCTATGCTTGGAATATCACGTTTCACTCAAATGAGAGAACGAATCCGGAGTTCTGACATCCGTCGACGATCAAGGATCAGGGATGCTGTCTCATTTGCCAAGGTGTCGAAAATCAGATGGGCTGGTCACGTAATGAGATTTAAAGACGACCGTTGGACTAGAGCTGTTACTGATTGGATTCCATGGGATGTCAAGAGACCGCGTGGCCGCCCACCTACCAGATGGTCAGTCTTCTTCGTCAAGATCATGAATGATCGGTTTGAGGCCCTTCATGTTCCCGGAGCGAACAGATGCCATTGGGCTACACTAGCATGCGACAGGGACAAATGGAGACGTTACTGGCACCCGCTCGAGCAAATTGACGACTAACGGGAAGTTAAGTGATTAAGTGACATAATTATATATAATATATTATATATTATATATTATATAAAATATATATAAAATATATATTTATATATTTAATATATAAAAATATATATTATATTTGCTTTGAATGAATTACTCTTGTTTAATAGTAAGGGCCTAGATATAAATATACATTAGCTACCACAGAAAAGATCACTTCAAGAATTTTTAAACACCAGTATATGATTGGCAAATAGAAAACAGTAATAGAAAGAGTTAATTTTAATTTATTGGTTTTCTGACAGCTCTAAATCAAGTAAATTTGAATCTTTTCCAACCTGTATTGTGTTTGTTTGACGTGAAGGCATTATAGTAAATAATTTTGATTTAACACGTCATGTACACTAGTAAACTGAGAAGCTAGACACTACTATGAACCCATCTTTTAAATCCAGAAAATTTTATTAAGAAATATAGGGGGAAATTTTTCCCTTCTCCTGCTACATCTTCTTAGACTGATTGAACAAGCAAATTAGCATCAAACAGATTACTAGAAATTAAACAGATACAATTACATAGTGATGGAAGAAGTCTATGGCTATAGATTTTAGAATAAATAAAATAAAAATTTTTTTTATTTTTTATTTTACTTTTTTGTTTTTTGTGTCACACCCAGCATTGCTCAGGGATCACTCCTGGCAGGACTCCAGGGACCATCTGGAGTGTTGGGGACATAGCCTGGGTCTTCTGCATGCCAGGCAAGAATCCTGCTTGCTGTATTGTCTTCCAGCCTTGATACTTTATTCTTAAGTTAGAGGATGATGGAGACTTGAGTTATCTAAATGTAAGGGAACTCACAAAACAGGGAGAGCGTGACTTACATAACAAAGCTAGATGTTTTAGATATTTATTTCTATTAAAAAATTGGGCTTATCTGGGTCTGGAGTGATAGCACAGCATGTAGGGCATTTGCCTTGCACGCGTCCAACCCAGGTTCGATTCCCAGCATCCCATAGTTTCCCCCGAGCACCACCAGGAGTAATTCTTGAGTGCATGAACCAAGAGTAACCCCAGTTTAATGCCGAGTGTGACCCAGAAAGAAAAAAAAATAGGGTATTTGCCTTCCACGTGGCTGACCTAGGTTCGATTCCTCTGTCCCTCTCTGAGAGCTCTGCAAGCTACCAAGAGTATCCCACCTGCAAGGCAGAGCCTGGGAAGCTCGCCATGGTGTATTGGATATGCCCAAAACAGTAACAATAAGTCTCACAATGGTTACTGGTGCCTGCTCAAGCAAATCCATGAACAATGGGAGGACAGTGCTACAGTACTTCGGTGCTGACAAGGTACCTATTTCTGGAGATAAGCATAAATCTGGATGACCATGTTTCTTCACTAAGTAGGTGGGGCCAAGGTAACAGTTTCTTTGGGGCCTCTATTGATAGTTGAACATGACAGAAGTCTACTGTATCTTGGAGAAGTCTGTCTGAATAGTTTGAGAAGGTCTAGCTTTCAGCAAATGGATACCTAACCCAGAATTACAAGATTAAATAGAAAAACAGAAATTCAATTATAGGTTTTTCTTACAGCCAAGTGTAGAATTCATATCAGTGTTCCTCTAACTTAAATATGTCCTCTGATAACTAAGGAATCTTAGGAATCTTACTCATTTCATTATTGGCAGGTGTAGAAAACAAATTTTGAGCCCTCAGGTCATGTCCACATTGATAGTAATTCACTATATTTTTGGCAGAATAGTAAACTATGTCGTCCCTAAATATGCTCCTTTGACGTGGAAATTACTTCGAGCTGGCTATTTTTAAGAAACAAAGAACATCTGTAGAACTCTAAAAATAAAGTAGAATTTATTTTGATTATATATGTATAAGGAAAATCTTTCTTTGTAAGGAAAGGTTAACCTTCATTTTAATCTGAAAGCAGAAGATAATCAAATTTCTAGAAACTCTTATCAAACAGAACACTTTTATTTAAATCTGCATGATGACAAGACACATATCAAGTGCATCATGCCTCCTCAGACTAGTTGTTCCCTAACCAAGCATCATTTATATTGAAATAAAATATGGCATTCAATTTGGCATTGAGTTGGAGCTGTTCAGAGGGCTGGAATTGAACTGGATCTCTATAACAAATACAGGAAGTATACTTGATGTTGAACTGTTCTCCCTCCCCCCCCACACACACACCTTTTATATCTCTTATTACAGAGACATTTTCTTTAAAGAGCATAGAAAGGTAAAGTAGTACTGTAGCACTGTAGCACTGTCCTCCTGCTGTTCATCGATTTGCTTGAGCGGGCTCAGTAATGCCTCCATTGTGAGACTTGTTGGTATGTTTTTGGCATATCAAATATGCCATTGGGAGCTTTCCAGGCTCTGCTGTGCAGGTGGGATACACTCGGTAGCTTGCCGGGCTCTCCTAGAGGGATAGAGGAATTGAACCCAAGTTGGTCACATGCAAGGCAAATGCCCTACCCACTGTGCTATTGCTCCAGCCCAGGAAGGTAAAGTAAAATTAATTTTTCTTTCTTTAACTAGTGAAATTCTGTCACTGTCACTGTCCTTCCGTTGTTCATTGATTTGCTTGAGCGGACCCAGTAACGTCTCCATTGTGACAATTGTTACTGTGTTTGGCACACCGAATATGTCATGGGTAGCTTACCAGGCTTTTTCTGTGCAGGCAAGATACTCTCGGTAGCTTGCTGGTCTCTCTGAGAGGGGTTAGAGGAATCGAACTTGGGTCGGTCATGTTGGCTGCATGCAAGGCAAACGCCCTACCCACTGTGCTATCGCTCCAGCCCAGTGAAATTCTAAATCTCCATATTGTCTTCACACTTCCCATTTCACGTGTGTGCAATAATAGCAATTGGTTATTTTAAGAGAAAATGAGGTAAAAAAGCATTAGTTCAGAGTTTCTTCTCTTAGAGTCCATTTTCTCAACAGATCTCTTCGTGATAACTATCTTTATGCGAATTCCTTTAATCACTCAGTAACTAACCTCTACAAGCTGCATAATTGTGTTTGCTATTTTTCTTTGCTCCCCAATCATTTCTATACCCTTAAAAACAATTGAGGACCCAGCAATAACTCAAAAGGCTGGAGCACATTTTGTAGGCCAAGCTCTAATTCCTGGTGCCATGTGATTGCTAGACAGCACCTAGAAGGATTCAAAAGCAAGCAGAAACTTTATAACAGAAACAAATTTATTAGGATTATTTTTTTAGCTAAAAATCTTTTATTTAGAAGAAATAATGTAATCACATGCACCTTGAAGTGCTAGGGTGTGGCTTAGCAATTTGTCAATGTCCTCTAAGTGTTAGAAATTTTTTTAGATACCTTGTACTCTTCAAACCTCTAACTTCATACCAGAGCCCAGTGGAAATATGGTCTCTACTTTTCCCTGGAATCATGCTCACTCTTCAGATAAGTGCTGTACTTTGAGTAAACAAGCCGATTATTGACCAATTGGACCTTTTAACTCCAGAGGTCTTTCAATGGTCTATATATAGTAAACTGCTTCCAAATGTGAAGATTGATATCTTATGATAAATGAGTACAATACCATTCAGACACTTCAAGGAGAGTAAACTATTGATTACAGATATTAGGGCACCTTAATTAAACTTTATCATAAAAGCTTTGTTGGGATTGGATAAATAGTATAGAGGCTAGGGGACTTTCCTTGCACATGGCTGACCTACGTTCAAACTCCAGCATCCCATACAGTCCTCCAGCCCCATCCGGAGTGTCCTAATCACAGAGCCATAAGTAAGATCTCAGTGTAGAACCACTAGTAATCCCTGAATATTGCCAGGCATAATCCCCCACCAACCAAATAAAAACAAAACATCAACAATAACAGTGGTAAAACCTTGTTTTATCTTTAGAAAACTGATTTTCTTTAGCAAAATCCAAAAAGCATTTGAATATAAATCTATTTGATAAAAATAAGTACTGCTCTCTGGCAGGCACTCTCTTATCTACTAAGAATAAGAAACAGAGCTGACCATCCCTCACCCCAAAAGAGGCAAACAGTTAAAACTGACTTGACAGAATAAGGTGACCTATGTCCAGCTTCATATAAATATTGTATTTTTGAGTGGGATCAACCCTCACAATCACAGTAACAGCTCTGACTTTGCCATAAGAGTGGAAAAAGGGTTGGAGGCATAATTCTGGAAAAGGGGAATAGAGCTTTCCAGGAAAAGACCACTTACTTTGTTATCTTTTTTTAAAAAATTAAAAAAATGTTTTTATAGATTTACAAATTTTCATGATTACATTTCAGTCAATGTTCGGGTACCCGTCCCTCCACCAGAGCCCATTCTCCACCACCAATGTTCCCAGTGTCCCTTCCGCCACAACCCACCCATTCCCACCCCTTGCCTCTGTGTCAGACACCATTCCCTCTTTCTCTCTCCTTTTGGGTGTTATGGTATTAATATATGCACTAAGAAGTCATCATATTTGGTCAATAGTCTACTTTCAGCACACATCTACAATCTCTAGCGAACCCTCCAACCATCATTTACTTAGTGTCTCTTATCCATCCTACTTGCCTTTTCCACCAGCACATGAGATTGGCTTGCAAGCCATGGGACAATCCTCCTGGTCCTTATCTCTACTGTCCTGAGGTGTTATTCTCCTATTATGTTACTTTATATTCCACATATGGAAGCATTCATTCTATGTCTGTCCTGCTCTTTCTGACTTATTTTACACAGCATGATATACTCCATGTTGATCCAATTGTATGCAAATTTCATGGTTTTATATTAACAGCTGCATAGTATTCCATTGTGTAGATATACCAAAGTTTCTTTAACTAGTTATCTGTTCTCAGAAAGTCGGGTTTTTTCCAGAGTCTCGCTATTGTAAATAGTGCTGCAATAAACATACAATATAGATGTCATTTCTACTGTACTTTTTTGCATCTCCAGGATATATTCCTAGGAGTCATATTGGTAGGTCAAATGGGAGCTCAATTTCTACTTTTTTGAGAAACGGCCATATTGTTTTCCAAGAAGGCTGGAACATTTGGCATTCCCACCAGTTTGAAGGAGAGTTCCTTTCTCCCCACATCCACGCCAACACCCATTTCTTTGTTCTTTTGGATGTCTGCCAGTCTCTGTGGTGTGAAATGGTATCTCATTGTTGTTTTGATCTGCATCTCCCTAATGATTAGTGATGAAGAGCATTTTTAATGCATCCATTGGCCATTCAGATTTCTTCTTTGAGAAAGTTTCTGTTCATTTAAGTACCCATTTTATGACGGGGTTGGATGTTTTCTTCTCGTAGAGTTCAATGCCTTTTATATCCTTGATATTAATCCCTTACTGGAGAAGTATTGGATGAGTATCCCTCCAATTCTATAGACTCTCTTTGTATTTTGTCACTGTTTCTTTTGAGATGCAGAAGCTTCTTAGTTTAATATAGTCCCACTTGTTTATCTCTGTTCCCACTTGCTTGGTCAATGGTGTTTTGCCCTTGAAGATACCTATAGCTTTAATGTCGTAGAGGTTTTTGCCAACCTTTTATTGAATGTAATTTATGGATTCTGGTCAGATGTTGAAGTCTTTAATCCACTTTAATCTGACTCTTTTTTTCCATGTAGCTGTCCAGTTTTGCCAGCACCATTTGTTAAAGAGGCTTTCCTTGTTACATTTCACATTTCTTGCATTCTTATCAAAGATTATGTAAAAAAAAAACACTGTCATCTCATTCTTATTGATTTGCTCAAGCGGGCCCAGTAACGTCTTCATTTTGAGATTTGTTGTTAGTGTGTTTGGCATATTGAATACGTCATGGGGAGCTTGCCAGGCTTTGCCACGCAGGCGAGATACTCTCGGTAGCTTGCTGGGCTCTCCAAGAGAGGCGGATGAATTGAGCTGGCTTGGCCGGTCTGGCTGCACACAAGGAAAATACCCTACCACTGTGCTATCACCCCAGCCCATCAAAGATGTTATGATCATATATTTGAGGCTTTGTGTAAAAATATTGAACCCTATTCCATTGGTCTGTGGATATCTGCTTTTCTTCTAATACCATGATATTTTAATTACTACTGCTTTGTAGTAAAGCTTGAAGTTTGGGAAGGTGGTGTCCCCCATTATTTTTTTTACCAAGAATTTAGCTATTTGTGAGGGCTTGTTGTTCCATATGAAATTCAAGAGTGTTTGATCAATTTATTTGAAGAATGTCATGGGTATCCTTACAGGGATCACATTGAATCTGTATAATGCTTTGGGGAGTATTGTCATTTTGATAATGTTAATTCGCCCAATCCATGACCAGGGAATGCGTTTCCATTTCCTTGTGTTCTCTTTCATTTCTTGAAGTGTTTTGTAGTTTTCTTTGTACAGGTCCTTTACCTCCTTGGTAAAGTTGGTTGTGAGGTACTTGATTTTCTGTGTCCCATGATATTATTACCTAATACTGTGAAAAGAATACAAAAACCAAGTTTTTGATTTCCTAGAGCATTTTCTCTTTATAACTGTCAGCTTATAGTTCTTAGGGAGTAATGTTTCTGTCCGTTAATTTTCTTGGTGTTCAGAGACATCTGGGGTATTAGTAAACTCTTTTTCCATCACATATCAAGAATTCCTCCCTGTCCTTGCACTATCTTAATTATAATGAGAAGAGGTGAAGTAAAAAGTAAAGATGTTAACAGTCTCCAAATTATGCTACCATTTATACATATAGTGACCTCCAAGATATCTTAGCGTACTTTACAGAAAATAAAACTTCTTGAATTTGAAGGAGATGAGAGTAATGAAAGAATTAAGTACGGGAATAACCACTAGACTGATTCTGATCTGACTTTATTATAGAAACATATTTCCCTAAGCTCAATTGAAAAATAACTAGTAACAAAGGAAGAATTTAATCCATATATTTAATTTCTTAGACTGGACTGAGAGTACAGGGTTTAAGGACTTGCCTTACACAAGAAAGACCCTGGTTACATACTGGCAATGATTATTATCCTTGAGCATCAACAGTAGTGATACCTGAACACAGAACAAGGATTATGTCTTGTGCACAATTTGGTGTGGACCAAAACCCCAAGAAGAAAGCAAAACAAACATATTTAAATTCTTAATGATGCAATATTAGCTAATCCTGTTTTAACTTCTATGAAATGAATTCTTACCTGACTTTCTTTTTACTTTTAGTATATTTCAACAATTCTATTTTTTAATCTTTAAACTCTCACTGATCTTTTAAAATTATAGATGGGATATAATAAAATATATCAAAACATAATTTCTTCATATCCAGTTGCTTGAGAAGTTAACCTATTTTATTGCAAGCTCCCCGTGATGTATTTGATATGTCAAACACAGTAACAACAAAGTCTCCAGTGGAGACGTTAATGGGCCCGGTCGAGCAAATCGATGAACAATGGGAGGGCCTTTACCTTTATTTTGTCTTGTGATGGAGATGGGTCTTGTATTTACGCTTCTGATAACCATAACCATTGTTTTTTTATCTTTTTTGGTCACACCTGGTGATGCATAGGGGTTACTCCTGGCTCATGCACTCAGGAATTATTCCTGGAGTGCTTGGGGGAGCATATGGGATCCTGGGAATGGAGCTCCAGTCGGCCATGTGCAAGGCAAACATCCTACTCACTGTGCTATCTCTCCAGACTCCCTAATATCCATTCTTTAAGGAACTTGATTTTCTCTCACAATTGGCAGTTTAGGAAGTCAGATCATTTTGTGTTGCTTCCTTTAGAACTCGGACTCATGAGTGCTATAAATCTAATAATGTTATGATCACTTGATCTTGAATGCTCCCCAAATGGGGCTTATTTAACATACTTGGCTTTGTTTCAGGGAATAGGGCCAGAATTCACTGGAGTCACATTGGTAGCTCAACAGACTAAGTAGAAAAGCAATACAGACCCAAGAATATGTGGAGTCCCACCTTTCTCTGGTGCTGCCAAAGCAATTTTTTTCAGTTATTTATCAGCAATGGAAATTTTCACGCAGGCTCTAATTTTAGTGTGAAACATGAAAAATTACACAGTTATCTTGTTCTAAGGTCTTAGGTAGAAATTCAGTGAGGAAGCAAATGCTTTATGTTTGTTTCTTTAATATCCATTTGTTGTTCTGACTAGATTGGTATTTTTAATTTTCTTCTTTTCATTCCTCTTTAATTTCAAAATGAGCAATACTGGACGTGAAGTCGTGTGTGTTTGTGTGTGTGTGTGTGTATCTTGAACTTTTATATGATCAGTAATCTGGGTTTTGGAGATAATAGATGCAGTTTGCTCCATTTTTCCACATATCACTTCCTCAAAATATGTTTTTTATAAAATATTAGTTCATATATTCTTATAAATAAATTGTATGCAAATATTGGTTACAAAGAAAAATACTAATGTTAACACTCAGATGACTGGGTAAAGAAACTATGGTGTATCTACACAATGGAAAACTATTCAGCCACCAGGAAAATGAAGTCATGATATTTTCTTATAAATTAATGGATGTGGAGAGTACCATTATCATGCTGAATGAAATGAGTCAGAAGGAGAAGGACAGACATAGAATTATTGCACTCATTTGTGGGACAGTAGAAGCAAGGGCCTGAAGGACTGGTTCATGTTTGGAAGTTTGTCTCAAGTGGTGGTGGGGGGGCGGTAAGGATGGAGAAAGGACCACTATGACAATAATAGATAGAAATGATCGTTCAGGACAAGAACTGAGTTCTGCAAGTAGGTACAGGTACAAACATGATAGCCTTTAAGCACCTGTATTACAAACCTTAATGATGAAAAGGAAAGAGATGAGAGAGAGAGAGAGAGTGAGAGAGAGAGAGAGAGAGAGAGAGAGGAAAAGTCCCTACCATAGAGTCAGTCTGGTGTTGTTGGGGAGACAGGAAAGAAACTGAGAATATTGGTGCTGGGAATATACACTGGTGAAAGGACATTTGTTGAATATTATATGAGTGAAAGTCAATCACGACCAATGTTGTAACTGTGTATTCATGGTGACAAAATGTAAAAAATTAAACAAAATTTTGTATGTAAATTACTTTCTATAATGTATAAAATGGATTAATATATCTTATAACTAGAAATTATAATTTAAAGAAAGTTCTTATTTATGTTTTTTGATGAAATAGCTTATTTTCACTCCCAATTGTAATTTTACTTTATAATATTGTAGCGTCATCTGATCCAATAATATTTATAATGTGAAGAATAGGGTTCTTAAAGTTATAAATTATGTCTTATGGGATATGAGAAATAAGATGGTTACAATGGTTATTTTTCTTTAACACATGTCACTTAAAATTCATTCAGAGGGGCATAAAAGAAAAAAACACTATTTAGCAAATATCGGCACAAATATTTCAAAATACTATAGTATGGATTTAATGCATGGATGTTGAACTAGATCTTATTGATACTTAATAATAGCTCATATATGCCAAAACATACTCTAAACATTTCCTATCATAGACATTAGGTTTATTGCTTAAGTTCCATTAAATTTGTTATAAATAGTAGACATATTATCTTTCTTTGGCAAAGGACAGGAGGGTGTTGCAAATGCTTTTCCTCACTTCTGTTGCATAGGCCAGCAATTAGCTTGTGGTTGCCTGAGGCTCCACCAAGCCACTTTGGAGAATGAGCTCGAGAGTTTCTGAAGACAGGCATCTTTTTGTGGCTTTCTCTCTCTCTCTCTCTCTCTCTCTCTCTCTCTCTCTCTCTCTCTCTCTCTCTCTCTCGGCTTTCCTCGCACAATCATGAAGGTGCTGAAACAGTCGATTGTATTCTTCATTAGTGTTGTCAATGACGGCATCTTCCCATGTTGGTGCAAAGAGCTCCCAGTTGGTGGTCATTCTGGGAGTTCTCTTCTTAAGATTTGCAGCCTTTTCTACCCGCTCCGTGAAGTAGAATTTTGCACAAAGGAGATGGTGGCCCAATCCCATTTGAAATTTTGGGACAACAGCAACATCGGTCAGGCAAAACCATAGATTGAATATAATGTGGTCAATTTTGTTGTGGAACTGTCCACCAAGAGACTCCCATGTCCACGTTTAGATTTGGCTTTCTGGAACTGTGAGTAACAATGGATGGTCTTGCTCTACATAATGAACTCAGATGATCTCTCACACTGTTCGTTCTATTCTAGGCCATGGGTCCTGATGTGGAGTTCTTCAGCTGATCTTCTCGACCCTTTCTTGGCATTAAATCACGAATCACGAATCACGACCATCCTGTTATTCATCGATTGCCTTGAGCAGGCCCCAGTAACGTCTCCTTCATCCCAGCCCTGAGATTATATTCAAGGCTCTTTAGGAGAATGAGACCCATCATTGTTACTGGTATTTGGCATATTGGGTATGCCACGGGGAGTTTACCAGGCTCTGCATTAATTTAATGCATTGGCATTAAAATCATCAACAATGATCATGCAGAAGGTGTGGTCTTCTTTATAGAACCTCTCCAGTTCCATGTAGAACTTCTCGATTTCTTCTTTATTGTAATTGGATGTTGGTGCATAGACAATAAAGATAGAAACTGCCGGGCACTTGAATAGTGAGTCACATCTATTCAAGTGTAATCATCCAATTCAGGTTGTTAGGCATTTGAATGAAACAATGCTCATGGCCAAGTTCGTGTTGACAAGGACACTGACACCACCAATGCCTCTTTTGCCGCATGTTCTGAGGAACAGTTCTCCAGTGTCAAAGATGGCGTGATGTGATTGATGCCTTCTCGTCTCGGTCAGACCAATGATGTCGTACTTTATCTTCCATGCATGTACCATCAGGTCCTTTATATGCTCCCATTCTGGCATACATGTGTTGAAAATACAGTCATTTTAGTCATTCTTCATTTTAGCAGCCTACTTCGGCACTGAGATTTTATCAGCCTCTCCTTGCTCATCTTTCTTAAGGCTGCCCTATTGGGGGCTCTGTCAGGGTCAGGAGAATACAACTCATTGTATTTACTGTTTTTGGCAAATCGAATATGCCACGGATAGCTTTCCAGGATCTGCCATGTGGGCAGGATACTCTTGGTAGCTTGCTGGGTTTTCTGAGAGGGGGAGAAGCTTTTAGGGTAGCCTCTAATCACCTTTGCTGGTGTTCCCATGGTTCAAACCATATTCTAACATCATAAAATATGGTATGGTCACTGTCACTGTCACTGTCCTCCCATTGTCCATTGATTTGCTCGAGCGGGCCCAGTAATGTCTCTATTGTGAGACTTGTTTTTACTGTGTTTGACATATTGAGTATGCCACAGATAGCTTGCCATGCTTTGTCATGTGGGTGGGATACTCTTGGTAGCTTGCAGGACTCTCCAAGAGGGATAGAAGCTTTTAGGGTGGCCTCTAATCGCCTTTTCAGGAGTTCCCACGGTTCAAACCATATTTGAACCACAGCAAGTATGGTATGGTAATAATGGAAAATGAGTACTAAGTGTCTCATACCGTGTAGGCAACTACAATATCAAGATGACTGATCTCCGACATCCTGATGGATCTATCACATCTTCCAGAAGGGCAATGGAGAAGATTATTCATGACTTCTACTCATATCTCTTTAATAGCCACATCCACTTGCCCACATAGCAAATTCCGCAGGATGGATATGTCATTCACAATGTTCTCCCTTCCAAAATCCAACACACCATCTCGTCAGTAAAGAAACAAAGAGTACCCAGCTCAGACAAGGTCAGACCTGAACACCTGAAGAACTTACCATCAGTACTCATCAATACACTGGCTCGGCTCTTCAAACGCTACCTGTCTGAATGCAAGGTTCCATTCCAATGGAAAACCAGCAGGACTGTACTACTATACAAGAAGGGAGACATCCACGACATTGGCAACTATCGCCCAATCTGCCTATTGTCTGTCATCTACAAACTGTTCACTCGAGTTATCCTGAATAGGATTGGCAGAACATTAGACGAAGGACAACCATGCGAACATGCCAGGTTCCAAAAATGATTCAGCACCATCGACCATAACCACACAATAACCAAGCTCATTGAGGTTTCTCGGGAGTTCAAGATGCCGCTCTGTCTAACGTTCATTGATTTAAAGAAGGCCTTTGATTCTGTTGGGATGGAAGTAGTCATTGAAGCCCTAGCCAATCAGGGCATTCAAATTCAATACATCAGGATCCTCCATGAACTGTATTAGGGATTCACTACCAGGATCTCACCATTCTACTAGGAAGTGATCATCGATGTCAATAGAGGGGTTCGGCAGGGTGATACCATTTCACCAAAACTCTTCAGTGACACCCTCAAGAACGTCATGCAATGAGTGAATATAGACGGTTGGTCACTACATCACCTCCACTTCGCTGATGACATCTTTCTAATAACACCAAATATTAGCCAAGCAGCACAAATGCTGGCCGATTTTGACCATGGAAAGGTCAGTCTGCAGCTGAGTCTCACAAAGACAATGTTTATGAGAAATAGACTTGCTCCTGACATTCCATTCGCTCTCAACAGAATGAACATCTCCAAATGCAATAATTATGTGTACCTCGGTCGAGAATTCAACATGACGAATGACCTGGCACCTGAGTTGTGCAGGAGGAAGTGAGCGGCGTGGAACACCTTCAAGAGTGTTCAAGAAATATCTAAGAGTACAAAGAACCTCCAGCTCAGAGCAAATCTCTTCGACTCCATTGTTCTTCCTGCATTAACATATTCCTCAGAGACCTGGGCCCTATGAAAACAGGATGAGAACATTATTCAGGTCTCCCAACAAGGAATCGAAAGAGCTATGCTTAAAGTATCATGCTTCTTTCAAGTGAGAGAAGGAATCTGGAATTCCATCTTCTGTCGACAGTCAAGAATCAGGGACGCTGTCTCACTTGCCAAGCCATTGAAAATCAGATGGGCTGGACACATAATGGGATTTGGAGATGACTGCTGGACTAGAGCCATTACTGACTGATTCCACTGTACATCAAAAGATCATGTGGCCTCCCACCTGATGGTCAAACTTCTTCGTCAAGACACTGAACAAATGGTTTGAGGCTCTTCATGTTCCTGGAATGAGCAGACACTATTGGGCTACAGTAGCGACAGGGATGAATGAAGATGTTACTGGCACCTGCTTGAGCAAATTGATGAGTACTGGGATGTCAAGTGATCAAGGGATTTTTTTTTATGTTCGAAGCTTTATTTAAACATCATGATTTACAATTTGTTCATACTACAGTTGTTTCAGGTATTCAGTGTTCCAACACCAATCTTGACATCAATGGTATATAATGAACTTATTTCTACCAATGTCTCCAATTTTCCACCCATTTCCTAAGCTGTTCCATAGCATTTACAGAATAGTTTGCTTTATATTGCTTGTTACAACGTGTATGTCACAATAGTGTTACTCATTATTTGAGAATTTATTGAGCTGTTTTGTATTAAGCCTTAAGCCTTCTATATTTGTCAATAATATTTAAAGTTAAATAAATAAATTAAATAAATTACAAAGTTAAATAAGCTAAATTCACAATGTCTTGAACTCAAACAATAATACAATGAATGCATCGTAGTTTAATCTAACTGCCAAATGAAGAAAAATAAATTAAAAACCAGAAAAGAAGTGGAAGAGTTGACAAAACAACTAATAGATAAATGTATTTAAATAGCTACAATAAATGATTTATGTACTTTGTTAAGTTTGAGTAAAAGAAGAGTTTTAAGGAGAGACATGGAGATGCTATAAAGAATAAATATAAATTCAAGAGGCAAAGTTAGAATATAATAGATAAGAATCAATTATGTCATAAATAGAAAATAAATCCCTGGAAATAGATCATGTTGAGTAAATCTAAGAGAATACTAAAACTGTATTTATAGATCAAGGAGCTATAAAAAAATACTGAAACATCCTAATCCAATTATAATTGTAGTCCCCAGAGAGGGCAGGGCAAAAAAATGTTAAAATAAAAACTACTGAAACTCCAGTTCCATAGTTTTTAGAAGAACTTTAATAAATCTCAGTTAGAATAACAAGATGAAAACTATAGAAGACGATATAATAATTAAATTGCTTTAAATCAGAGACAAAAAATTTTAGAGTTCAAAATTAAAATACAGAATTTAAATAGGAGAACAAAGATAAAAATGATAGGTAACCTCTTATTGGATATAACAAAAACCAGAAGGAAGAACAGAAACATCATTCCAGTACTGAAATTAAAATATCTGTCAGCTTAGAATTTCAATCAGTATAGTAACATACAAAAATAAAGAAAACATACAAACCCCCATACAAAAGCAAATTAAAATATAAGTAAACTGAGAAATAAAAATTTGAAAAAAATTGATAAAACTCACAAGCAGAGCAAAACAAAATACAAAAATATTAAAAAGGGAAATGTCAGATATGATAGAAATGTCAGCTTCCACAAAGAAATAAAGAGATCTATAAATCTAAAATATATGATGGGAATATATTAACATATATATCTGAAATCACATTTTAAAGGAAATTGACGTTTTCAATTAAAAAATAATGTCTTTCAGTATATATTATGCCAAATAAAGAACACTGTCTAGAACATGAGAAATAAAATTGTATACTTTCAATTGCATACTTTCATAAAACGCTAAAATATTACTTAAACGTTGAAGAAGATATATTAATGTTATAATTTGTAAATCATAAAGTAAATATTAGAAACGAAGTTATAGCTACTAAACCAATGAAGATGAAAGAAATCATTAAAAAGTAGTTGATACAAGGAGAACAAAGAATCGGTAGGATAAGTTTTAACCAAATACAGAAGTGAAGATATTGAAAGCATAATAGTAATAATCATGTTTAAACTGGACTCCTCATATTTTGTTGCTTGCTTTGCCCCAGGTGCAAGGCAAACATCCTAGCTGAAGAACAATCACTTCTAGGTCCATATTTTTTATATTGATGAAAAGTTAATACTGGACTATGGGGAGCCCCTTTACACACACAAAAATATTATTTTAAAAGTAAGAGGATTAAAGAAGAAGACTAAATACTTAGTTTATTTGACAGTTAAATGGATTGACCATTTTAATATTAAATGATATAGTTTTTTGAGTATAGATAAAATCAACATTTTATCAACATGATGGTCTTTCACAATGTTACATTGACTACATTGACAAATCCAGACATATAAACTATCCTGATTATTTACTCTCATAAAAAGAGTTTTAGACATGAAATAAAATTTAATTAAGCTAAAGGATAAACTGACACATTAACAAGTATTATTTCAAATTTAAGTATTGGAGATTCTAAGAATTATCTGGTAATAATAGAATAAAAGACAATTTCAGGAATGATAAGTAGTCTTAAAAAAGAGTCATTATTGAGTTATCATTTTTCTAACACTATTAGAAAGCCTATATATAATATTTATCTTTTATAATATATGCATATATAATATATTTGAATATATTTGTGAATATATACATATATACCCAGACTATATCTTTGTGTGTGTGTGTGTGTGTGTATATATATATATATATAGTATCTTTTGGATTGTATATATACATCTGTGCATGTATGTGTATATATATATATACATATGTACATATTTGTGGCCTGGAGTGATAGCACAGTGGTCGGGCGTTTGCTTTGGATGCGACTGGCCCGGCTGGGCTGGGTTTGATTCCTCCGCCCCTCTCGGAGAGCCTGGCAAGCTACGGAGAGTATCTCGCCCACACGGCAAAGTCTGGCAAGCTCTCTGTAACATATTCAATTATGCCAAACACAGTAACACGTCTCAAAATGGAGACGTTACTTGGGCCCCCTTGATGAACAACGGGAGAACAGTGCTACAGTGCTACAGTACATATTTGTATAACTCCAGTGCTTAGATCTTGGTTTGCATTTATATTGTCCAACAAGAGGGATGAGGAATTTTGTAGAAAAGACTTTTCATTAAAGGACTGTGCAGAAAAAAAAACACAATGATCCATAAAATCTTCTAATGTAAAAAAATAACTGTAACTCATGGTGTTTCACTAATAAAAATTAAAAAATAAAAGTAAGGGACAGCAGGAAAGATAGTACAACTGGTAGGGCACTTGCCTCTCATGCTCCAAACCTGTTCCAAAGAAAGTGGCAAGTAATTGTCCACTCCTTAAATATTGACTCTGTACAATGACTGTCTTCTACAGAGACAGCATGAAAATGAGGGGGAAGTAATATTATTGTGGATAATTCTGTCAAATATTATATTAGGTGATTAAAGTGCTATGCTAAAATATATCCCTTTGTTATAGTATGATACATATGTCACTTTACCCCATAGTGATCTGCTAACTGGTATCACTGTATCACTGTCAACCCATTGTTTATTGATTTACTCGAGTGGGTACCAGTAACATCTCCATTTGTCCCAGCCCTGAGATTTCAGCAGCCTCTCCTTACTCATCCTTCCCAATGCTGCTGTATTGGAGGGTCTTTCAGGGTCAGGGGAATGAGACCCGTTATTGTTACTGTTTTTGGCATATAGAATATGCTATGGGTAGCTTACCAGGCTCTGCCATGTTGGCTGGATACTCTTGGTAGCTTCCCAGGCTTTCCAAGATATATATATATATATATATATATATATATATATATATATATATATTCCTCTAACTGGAATAATCAATAAATTCATTTCGATTATGTTATACACATAATATACCAGTTCCCATGTTGATGAACATATGAATTGTTTCCTTTCTATGAACATTTATGTACAACTTTTAGTTGGACATTTGCTTCTATTTACTTATTTATTTATTTCTGTTGTTGTCTTTTGGCCACATAAGACCTTGCTCAAGGTTTACTCCTGGTTCTATGCTCAAGGGTCAATCCTGGTGGGACATAAGGGACAATATATGGTGCCATGGATCAAACTCATCTTGACTAAATGCAAAGCAAGTGCCTTTCTGCTGTACTCTCTCTTATCTGTCTGCTTTTATTTCTTTTTGAATATTATATTGACTTGAAATGATTGAACCCAATGGTATATTTAATATTAAATATATTATGTTTATTATGAATATATACTGTACTATTATCTAGTCATACAAAGAAATCTTGCAATTTTGTCATCATAAATGGACATTGAGGGCATTATGCTTAATGAAATAAGAAACAGGAAGACAAATATTGTGCAACTTTACTTTATATGTAGATTCTGAAACTAGAAGGACAAAGAAAGTAAGAACAGATGCATAGAACATACTGTTTCTAAAGGAAGTAGATGCAGGAAAGAAGAATGAATTAAGGGACCAAGAGGTATAAACTCAGTAATAAAATAAATGAGTCATAGGGATGTAAAGTATGGCATGGTGACTGCAATTAGATTTACTGAATTGCATATCTGAATGTTACTTAAAAGAAAAGAAAGTAAATTTTAAAAGTTCTCATTACAAGAGAAAAAGATTTAATATAAAATTTACAATTTGACACAGCATTTTTGCCACATGTAAGTAAGGTGGTAAAGTGTTTTGATTAGAATTTTTGTAGGTTAATTTAAGCATAATGTGTTGTCATAATCACAATTACGATCATCCTGTTGTTTGTCGATTGCCTCGAGAAGGCACCAGTAACGTCTCCTTCTTCCTAGCCCTGAGATTTTAAAAGAGCCATATTCAATGCTCTTTCAGGGCTAGGGGAATGAGACCCATCCTTGTTACTGATATTTGGCATATTGAGTACGACACGGGAAGTTTGCCAGACTCTGCCGTGCAGGCAGGATACTTTCGGTAGCCTGCCGGGTTCTCCAAAGTAAAAACAAGATAACAAGATGTCGCAAGGCCATGAATGAGGCTGCGTGCTTCCGGGAGCTGAGTTTTATTGTCTCTAGGTCTTGGCCATTGATGGGACCACCTGGCGCCGGCAGCAGCTGGTGGGTGTAACGCATACCTACTGGAAGATGGGGGATCTCGGTGGAGAAGGCCCAGTCCTGATCCAAGCAGGTTTGGAGATCTCAGTCCTGGGACCCGCATGCCTGAGTTCCTCTGCCAGTTCCTTCATGCGTTAGCTTGTCTGGACATGTGGAGAGTGGTCTCAGCATGGCTGTGGGTGGTTCTGGAGGTCTTCGGCTGCTGGGGCCCTGCTCTGGGCGGGGAGGGAAACTCAACCCACCCCCCTCCAAGGGGCCTAGTGAGGACAGCCAGGCTCGGGGGCAGGAGACTCTGAGCGAGTCTGAGGTAACGGGCCAGGCCGGAGCCTGAGTATGGGAGCCTATACAGGCCGTACGCGCCGGGCACGGAGCTGCACGGCAGGCCAGGTGGACGGCTGTAGCAGCTGAGGAGGCCGCAGGTGCAGGTCCAAGTGGCGGAGGCGGTGTGGCCAGCTATGGGGAGCCAGGTGGCCAGTGTTCCGGGCCCTGCAGCGGCTATAGCAGCTGTGGCAGCAGGATAATCAAGTTGTTCTCGCTGAAGGAGGAGTCGGCCAGTGGCACCAAGGGCAGCAGCAAGAAGACGTCGGCAGCTCAGCTGCGGATCCAGAAAGACATAAACGTTTTCATAATGATATTTTTTAAATTATTTTTTCTGAGACAGTTTCTCACCAGTAAGAGCTGGAATCCATTACCCTAGAAATAGCTTTTCTTCAAGACCTATAACTTTTTTATTTTTAGTTTTATGCATAAAGTTCTCAAAAATTGATCTTATTTCTTAGAGTATTATAGGTATTAAGAAGTCTATGACTTGATGGGTTTTCAAAGTACATCAAAGCTTCATGCATGCCTTTCTGTCTTGGCGGGGTCTTTATTTTAATGAGTTTGCATATGTCCAATTATATGGTTTTATTGTAAATAATTTGTTCAGTGTTTTGAGAGCAAAGACAACAAAGTGTTCCTTGTTAGTCAAGAAAATTTATTGTGCCGTGGTTGATTTCACTTTTTAATTTTTTTCTGTGTTTTACTTTATTATTATTTTGAAAAACTTCGCTAATTCTTTGTATCAAATCCAGAGTCTTATATAATTGAAGCATGTGCTCTTTCACGGAATCATCCCTTAGTCTTAGATTATTTTTTATTAGACAAAAATATACACTTACTTGTAAGTTTCCAGTCCCTGTCCTCCCGTTGTTCATCGAATTGCTTGAGCAGGCCCAGTAACGTCTCCATTTTGAGACTTGTTGTTACTGTGTTTGGCATATTGAATACTCTCAGTAGTTGCCAGGCTCTCCGAGAGGGACGGAGGAATCGAACCTGGCTCTGCCGGGCTGACTGCATGCAAGGCAAACGCCCTACAGCTGTGCTATTGCTCCAGCAACTTTCCAGTGAAAATAGAAAAGGAAGAATGGGGCATGTGATGGGCCTGTTCATGCAGGGGACTGGATCGTTTGGTGGCTGAGAGTTGCCTCCCCAGTTTGATGACAGGTGAAGGACCAGAAGAATTGAGACACAGGAATCTGGCCCCCAGCTGGTTGGTTATCAGTTTATTTATCTCTCCTCCCTGGCGTGGTCTGATCTCTCCTTTTATGGTATAATCATAGTCTTAGTTTGGGTTGTTGTCCAGTCATCAGATTTTCATCATCCTAATCTCCTTGTCTTCAACACCTGATTCTCAGCATCCAGACTTCAGTGTCTAGTCTACAGCATCTAGTCTTCAGCATCTAGTCCCAACTTTCTCGATTCTAACATCTAGTTCCAGATTCTAGTTCTCATCTTCATCTCCCTCTCAGCATCTCCTCAGCATCTCCTTCCCAGAGTCCAGTCCCAGAGTGTTGTCTCAGAGTAGTTCTGTTTTTTTCTGTCTTACCTCTTATAGCATACTTATATTGAAATCATGAAGGGTGGGGATACAAAGGTGGGGTTGAACATTATCATAACAACAATGAGACATAAAGTGTCTCCTTCAGGACATTGACTCAAGGATAAAATCTCATTTGAGGATTCAGCACTCCAGATTACTAGGAGATCTACTCAAGGGTGGAATTCCATCCAGGGTGTATTGCTTTCTCCTTTCCTCAGCTAGTAAACCATTTAAACAGTCATAGTAAATTTACTTCTTACAATATTTATAACAATGTTATTTTATCTGAACACAGTCAGAGATTAAGAGATTAAGCTCAAGATACTAAGTTTAAAGGTTGGTTCTTCCTGGGAACATCTCACTATCTATTCCAGACCACAGTTCTTAGGCCAGGTTAGTCTTTTCTAACCCCAGCAGGGTCCTTATTCAGTTACGACTGTTTGGGTCATGAAAGAATTTGTCCATGACTGTGCTCTTAACTTATAGTTAAGTATTATGGCACTTAACCTGACCCATTTCAATGCCAGTTTAGCTCACAGCTTGTCCTGGGTCCGTCCAGTCCTGCGTTGGGGTGCTAGGAACTAAGGGCAACCAATGCTTAAGTCAAATAAATATGGGTGCCCAGTAATAAATATTATTTTGGAGTCAATTAACTCCCATATTACATAGCATAGCACCAAATGTCTTTCTGTGTCTATACAAAAAGGACATTGTTAAATAAACCATCCAAATGACATAAAGGAAAGAGAAAAGCAATATAGGATTATTAGTGCCTGATGGAATTGGGTGTGTCTCAGTTGCACTGTTGTGGGAGTGACTCAATAAACCTTAAGCTCCCTGCAGGGACAGCAAGAAAAACCTAGTGTTATCCAATACTTACCCACTTAGCATTTAAGAGTAAGATAAAATGCAGTTCGCAGTATATCTTTTGCAGAAATTTCTGTGTTTAAGTTATGTTAAAACAAAAGAACTACACCTTTTAAATATATTTGTCACTCCTTAGGGAGAAAAAAATCTCCTTTATTGTAGATACTTATTTTGATTGTGTTGTCTACTCTTCTACAATTGCTTATATTTTTAAAGTTAGCCTGAGTTAAGCTGTTTTTAGGATAGGTCGCATTTAGCATTTAGGTGTGATGGACAAATAAGGATGAGTTAAAGTATAGAAAAAGGTCCAGGAGGATTGATTCATGGTTGGAAGCCCGCCTCAAATCCTGGGGAAGAAGGTGATAGAGAAGGAACTACTATGCCAATGCTAGTTGGGAATTATTATTCTGGACAGGAACAGCATGCTTAAGAAGGTAAAGGAACACATATGATAACCTGTATTGTAAAACATAACACCCAAAAGGAGAGAAAGAGAGAGATACAGAGAGAGAGAGAGAGAGAGAGAGAGAGAGAGAAGAAAAGCATAAAAGTACTTGCAAGAGAGACAGAGAGACAGGCTGGGGGTAGTGCAGAGAGTGGAAAGCTTTGGTGATGGGAAATGTAAAATGGTAGAGCAATGAGTGTTGTAACATTGTAAGACTGAAATTTGATCATGAACAGCTTTGCAACTGTGTATTTTTATATTTGCAACTGTGATTCAATTTAAAATGTTTTAAATTTAAAAATAAATGAAATATAATAGCAATAAAGTTTGGGAAACTTTTAAGAGTATAAACAACAAGAACAAAAATACTAGTCTTTCAGAGATAATACAAAGGAGGCTTTGCTTCCATCCTTAACCAGAAAGAAAAGAAGGGGGAATTACAACCATTGTAATCATTCTAGCAACCATATGCTTAGATATCAGAGAGCATAACACTCAGAAACAGGAGTGGAATCTTCTGGTCAGAAACCTAGTCAAGGGTCAAAGAGATTGACCCAAGGATTGGAACTAATGCTTTGTATGTGGGAACCCCAGCACTGTACCATACTGAGCCATGAGTACTTGGGTATAGTTCTTGGGCTTATGGGTTCTGTCTTAAGCACCTCTCCTCATACAACAAGAGATCCCAGTTAACCTGCACTGCACTGCACTGTCTTCCCATTGTCCATCGATTTGCTCGAAAGGGCACCAGTAACATCTCCTTTGGGAGACTTGTTACTGTTTTTGGCATATCAAATACGCCAGGGGGAGCTTGCCAGGCTCTGCTGTGTGGGTGAGATACTCTAGGTAGCTTGCAGGGCTCTCTTACTTGAGGTAAATTAAGGCAATCCTCCAAGGAAGGAAGCTAGGAGCAAAACAGACACCAGGCGTTATAAGACATAAAGCAAAATGTAAATGAGGGATCCTTGTTCAATATCATCTGTTTAAGAATTCCAGGATATTGTTGATCTTATTCAGGCATGAAGCCTCCTGAGTTTGATGTAGAGCCACTGTGCAAGTCTAATTTGGAAGAGGATAATCTTGGCCCTTGAAATAACCTCCAAATATTCTGAAACATCACTTTTTTTTTAAAACTCTTTCAATTTTTTTCTGAATTGCTGAACTGAATGAGGGATCAAAAGGAAGGAAAACTAGTGATATAGCTAGTTCAACTGACTGGAGAGAGGGGAACAAAAGAAATCCAGCATACCAGTCTTACCAATAGTTTAAGGTTGTTATTTGAATTCACGTTACAAGATTCATCTTTCTCATTGTAAGTGGTGAAGAATCGATGTTTATAAATCCTTGATGTAAATAGAAAAAATATATAAGCAATAAAAAATGCAAATTAAGTGTTGACAAGAGAATTGAGTAAACAAGTGAAGTAAGATACTAAGTTGGCTAAGAACAAGCTGTAAATGTTTGGGAATTTATCACAGCAGTATAACTTCATGTAGTACAACCTCTCATTTGCAATTTGCATACAATAGAATCTTTACTAACCCTGTACTTTATTTTCAACACTGAATAATAAATAATTCCATACTATTAGAACACTTATTCTATAAAGTTCTCTAACAAAATAAGATTTAGTAAATGAATTGATGATTAATTTTTTCAAACCCATAAACTAAGCAAAAAATAAAACTTGCATAGTATAAAATTCAATATATATATGAGAGCTTATGACTATCATGTAATAATAAATTTCTGTACACTTCAACCCCTTCATATATTCCCATCTGCACAAACTATGTTAGAAATATTTTATTTAGGGACTAGTTCAATAACAGTGGGTAGGGTTCTTGCCTTGCATTTAGCAGATTCAGGTTTGATTTTCCAAACCCCATAGAGTTCCCTAAGCCTGGCTAGGAGTGATTCTGAGCACAGAATCAGTTGTAATCCCTGAGTACAGCTAGGTGTGGCCCCCTGACAAACAAATATACACATATTCATATAATTATGCATATATAGTTTTATTTATATTTTTTTGGAATCATGTATCCCACATATGTACTCAAGAATACATACAAATGTGCATCCATATATATCCATATGTGTAGAGTGTGCAGATTCAGAAACACACTAATTTTTAAAGTTTTGTTTGAAAGCTTAAACTTCAGTATGGCATTTGTAATGTCCTTAATCATTCTAGACTTGTATTCTTTTTATAAAATAAATATTATGCATAGTTTGCAGATCACTTAGGGTTGTCAAGTATGGTGTTATATGATACCATAAATATTTGGATTATCTTTTCGATGTTTCTTTAGCTATTATTTCTTTGTTAGTAACAGGAGACTAAAAATGATGAAATAATGATTAGGATAGGCAAAACACATTGTTTATGACATTGTCTATTTTAGTTACTGTAATCTAATTTTATTAGCAAATAAAAAAATCAAAGAGTAAATGAAATACATGTAAGATTACAGATAAAGTGAAATTTGTCTCAAGCACACACCAAATTCCAAAATCACAAAGAGTTTAGGATAAAGAAGAAAGTATCCCTTTGTAAAAGCATATGAATGACCCTGAAAACTAGTTTAACCAGATTATAAAGTACATAAACTCACAGTGTTTCTTTGTATAATCTCCAAGGGAAATGCCAAACTACTAAAGTAGATATTGAAGAAATAACATGAGGAGAGTGGTAGCTTATTTATACTTTATTAATTTTAAATTTCTTCAAATATCATATTTTGAGTAACTCATAAAAATTGTGGAAGAGCTGATCCTTATTTCTTTGAATAAATTTTCTTATGGTACTTAAAATATAACAGCTGAAGACCACCGAGGCCCAACCAAGGCCTTGCTGGGAGCACTCTCCACACACTTGGATGAGCCTCACGCATAAAAGAACTGACAGAGGAACCCAGGTGTGTGGGACCCGGGGCTGAGATCTCCAAGCCTGTACAGTTTGGGACTGGACCTGCCAGTAACTAGACAGTTACACCCACCAACTGCCGTGTAACTCCAACAACGGCCAGGATCCAGAGATCATCACACTCAGCTCCTGGGAGAGAACAAGACAGAGTCTCCTACCCTATGCCTGACTGTCTCCACCAGGGCCCAACAGCTGAAGACCACCGAGGCCCAACCAAGGCCTTGCTGGGAGCACTCTCCACATATTTGGATGAGCCTCACGCATAAAAGAACTGACAGAGGAACCCAGGTGTGTGGGACCCGGGGCTGAGATCTCCAAGCCTGTACAGTTTGGGACTGGACCTGCCAGTAACTAGACAGTTACACCCACCAACTGCCGTGTAACTCCAACAACAGCCAGGATCCAGAGATTATCACACTCAGCTCCCGGAAGCGCGCGGCCGCTTATCTTAACATCTTATCATCTCATTCCTAATTCGGTCAAACTGGCAGGCTACCAAATGTAACATGCCCACACGGCAGAGTCTGGCAAACTCCCTGTGGTATACCCAATATGCCAAATACCAGTAACAATGATGGGTCTCATTCTCCTAACCCTGAAAAAGCCTTGAATATGGCACTTTAAAAAAAAAAAATCTCAGGGCTAGGACGAAGAAGACGTTACTGGCACCTGCTCGAGGCAATCGACGAACAACAGGGTGGTCGTGATCGTGATCGTGACTTAAAATATAGATACCTTTATTTCTCATAACTTGCTTCACACTAATATTTAGTATGATATTTTATATATCATAATACCATGCTGCCACAAAATCTACACATAATAAGAAAAGAACTCAGAGAATCATGACTGTAGTTACATTTTATGTTTTATGTGGAGAATTTTTTAGTTGCTTTTGATTGCCCTGCCCAGGGCTGGAGCGATAGCACAGAGGCAGGGCATTTGCCTTGCACGCGGCCAACATGGCCGACCCGAGTTCGATTCCTCCGCCCCTCTCGGAGAGCCTGGCAAGCTAACGAGAGTATCTTGCCCACACAGCAGAGCCTGGTAAGCCACCCGTGATGTATTCGATATGCCAAAAACAGTAACAACAAAGTCTCCAATGGAGACGTTACTGGGCCAGCTCAAGCAAATCGATGATTAACGGGAGGGCCTTTACCTTTACCATTTTTACCTTTGATAAACCATTATATTGAAATGTAAAAAAATTTCTAAATTTTTACATTTATTGGAGTATAGTACTTACTTCAAGGAATCATTTTTTAAACAGGTTTTATAAAAATATAAAAATGTTAGTAATTCTATTTGTTATACAAGAAGCATCAGTACATGAATAAAAAATTATATTAAAAATTAAATAATTAAGGATTTCTTCGACTTAGTCGTACAATATTTCAGAGTTACTATTTATCTATGACAGTTATATAGACATATATTATTAGTTTTAAAAATAAGATTTTATTAATCTTTATAAGAAAATATACTTTTCAATGAACTTTCATATTAAGTACTTTGTTGTTTGTACATATTTTTAGTTAAATGTCTAGAATTACCTAATGTTAACTGAAAGCAACTGAAAGATTATTTTTTATCAGTTTTTAAAAATGGAGTATGTTTCAGAATCCCCTTCCCTGAATTTTCCATGGTCAGAGTTGGGTGAACAAGCTACAGGTGTGAGAGTTGGGAGCGTGAAGTGGTCACACTGATTGTTCTCTTTGGGAAAGTAGTGGGAAATTGTGATAATAGACAGAGAAGGGCTGGGAAATTCCTATTGATATTTACCTTCCATGCCTCTATTTCTAGTTTTTCTTTCAGATTGTTGTTTCTACTGGCCATAAAATGATTAGGTTCTATCACAAAATGCTTTGCTAAGATTTACTGAGTTCTTTCATAGAATAATACCTTCTTCTTTGCAGGTCCACCTGTTTCTCAGATTCACTGGTTGGGGCTCCTATATCTTCCTTCTCTCCTTGTATACCTTAAATTTTCTAGATTCTTTTTGTATATTTACACAAAATTGGAGACCTATTACAAAATCTTTATCTTATCATTCATAACAGTTCTGCTTGCCTGAATGAAATGGAATAAGATCATTTTTCTTTTAACCTCTTAGGTGGAAATAAGTGGGGAGAAAATTAAGAATGAGCAAAGGTAAATATATAAAGATGAAAAAGTGTTTATTAAAACATCTGATCTGTCAATTTTAACCTCCCACACTTCAGCATCATCTGTGGGATTCTTATCAAATCTACTGTAATTTACTGAAATTTTATTGTTTCCCTATAATATTACATTTACATCATGTATATATCACTATGAGGAAATTGCTTTGTGATTTTTAACCCAAGTTTTATTTGTTCAAATATTAGTTTCAGTTTCCTTTGTAATATTATATTGGCCCACCTTTGATTAGACACTATCATTCTCCAACATATTATTGGGGTTAATTTCCTTTATAAACATTTACTGGAGTAAAAAGTGTTCTATTATTTTCAAACATGGTTATATGTGTCAATATATAAAAACTAAAAATTTACTTCAGAGAGACCTTCACCTTTGTAAATGAGTTAATGATTTAAATTCTATACTTTATTAATGTATTTTAAAGCTCATTGAAATGTATAGCATTTTCTTGCAATGTCATTAATAAAAATTCTTTTCACCTTTGTGGCTAAGTAGGTGCTCTTTGAACAGTATCAAACGATGATACCATGAGTAGAACATGAACAAAAAATTGTTCTTTCTCTGTGATAGGAAAAGCCTCTAAGGACAAGTTCTTCCAAAGGTTTTCTAGTGATACTTTCAGTTTCCAAAAAGGTTAGATTTTTATTAGCGGAAAATACTAACAGAAGAAGAATATCAGGATACTGAGCCAGTAAGGTAGGGGGAAAAACAAAACAAAAAAATCCCTGACATTTGTAGGTCTGCACACTGGTTTGGCGGGGTCTGAGTGTTTTCAGTTAAGTAATTATCACAAGAGAGTGTTAGAAATAAAATAAAGATCCATATGAAAAAATGCCCTTAATTTAATCTCATTGTTATGCAAAGATGAGGGTCAAGCAATCAGTTCACAGCCAAGAGTCAACAACCACAGCAAAATGCAAGTACCCACCTGATAGTCTTCTGAAAAGCAAAGAATGGATTTTGACCCTGAGAAAGTACAGATGCTACCATATAAACCATATAACATAACATATACATTTCAAGAAGAAAAAATCTGTCGTTAAAGCAATTACAGTAAAAGGGTATCAGAATTCAATGGGAATTTGGGGGGGATGCTCAGACCTTACTCCTAAGCTATACACTCAGGGCTCACTCCAGTCAGGGCTTTGGGTACCATGTGGTTCTAAGATCGAAATCAGGGTGGCTGTGTTCAAAGCAAGAGCCCTGCCTGCTGTATTATCTCTAGCCCCAATAGGAGTATTTGAAAATAAGCTTTAAGACAACAAATAAATGAAGACTCCTTAGGTATGGAAAACAACTCTGAAATTAGAAGATATATCTGAAAAATTACCTAAATGTATCTAAGAATCATTTAAGGATCTTTCAGACAAGGAAATAAAGAGGAAGAAGATGAAGATGTAATTCATTTCTAGATAAATTTATATATATGTGTGTGTGTCTAACAGCGGTAGGGTGTTTGCCTTGCACGCAGCCAACATGGCCGACCCGAGTTCGATTCCTCCGCCCCTCTCAGAGAGCCCGGCAAGCTACCGAGTGTATCTCGCCTGCACGGCAGAGCCTGGCAAGCTCCCCATGATGTATTCGATATGACAAACACAGTAACAACAAAGTCTCCAATGGAGACATTACTGGGCCCGCTTGAGCAAATCGATGATCAACGGGAGGGTCTTTACTTTTACTTACTTTACATGTATTTTATGTGTATGCATATGCATGTATATAAACATATATATATAAACATTTATAATAAACATGTATTCAATAATGTTGGTATCTTACCTTGGTTCACAGTAAAGCTGGTGTGAACCAGCTCCAGAATCCCAAACAACTTTGGGCTGATGTTTTTGCCAGAGTGAAATACAGTTCTTGTTGCGTACTAGACAACACAGGCAGCTGCCTACCACTAGAGTAAAATCATTTTCTGGAACCTATTTTAAATCTGATATTTGATCTAGAACTAAGTAATAATCTGATGTTACTGCTGGGGCCACAGTTGGAACCTCATAACTTACTCTCAGAACTGAAAGTTTATAAGAAACCCTAATTTATTCATTGATATAATTAATTTAAATACTCACAGGTCTTGGGCTTGAGCAATAGCACAGGTGGTAGGCCATTTGCCTTGCATGCAGCCAACATGACCGACCTGGTTTCTATTCCTCCACCCCTCTCAGAGAGCCTGGCAAGCTACAGACAGTGTCTCGCCCGCACAGCAAAGTCTGGCAGGCTACTGTGACGTATTCGATATGCCAAACACAGTAACAACAAAGTCTCATAATGGAGACGTCACTGGTGCGTCTAACATAGCTATGTTGGCATAGCTCTAACATAGAAATTCAAGTTCTTCAAATTATATTCTTTCATAAATCAGGGGAAGAAGCTTTCACAAATTTGAAACTAAAGGCTATGGTCTAGCTATGAATAATCACAGATGGCTGGCCTTAAAAAGTTAGAGGATTAGAATGTTAATGATTTTGTATTTCTTAAGCAAATTGATGAACAACGGGAGGACAGTGACAGTAACAGTGACTCACAGGTCTTTAGTCCGTATCATAATTTAACTTTCCTTGATGATACCTATCTATGCATCCTTTTCATTTCCAGGTTTAGAAAGTGAATAGAGAGATCTACATAGCACTGGGCCACTGCAACTTTGAGCATAAAAGGGTGGAATTAGAGAACAGGGTAGGTTATATTTAGAAAATAAATAATTACACAGCTAGGTCCAGATGGAATAGAAAGAATAGGACAGAGTACTTGGCAAAACAATATTTCAGGTGAGAAAGAAAATGTCAAAGACTACTAGATGGATTTATGCCAAAGAGGCAAGGTAGAGTAGTGAGTCTCTTTACATTATAGATACTCCTCTGAAATGTCATAAAGCAGGTGGTATGAAACCTTTAGCAGTGTAGCATAAAGATTGGAATCAGAAAGAAGCTGAGTTCTTATCTTGGATTTATTATCTTAACAATATAGGCCTTTGTACCAGGTGCTCAAACTCTTCTTCATAGACTAGATCTATCAAAGTGAAAATGGTTGTTGTAAGGACTAATGAGAAAATAAAAATGGCATATAGCTCTTTTGGAGCCTGAAATACTGAGTTCAGTCACCATGAGTGTGGGGCATTAAACCATACAGACTTTTAAATCTTGGTTTTGACACATATGTATGCATGACCATAGGCAGTTTGCTAAATTACTGTAGTTAAATTTCTTTAAAAATTTTTTATTTTAACAGTGGTGATGATCTCTATTTCATTAATTGGAAACTGCTAAATATTTTAAAGTTTATAAAATACCAGTATCTGTCATAACACATGGTTAGTGCTATGTGAGTTTTTTAATTTATCCATTTATTATTTTTGCTGGGTAGAGAATGTTGGACCACACCTGGTGGTATGCATGACATACTCCTCACTTGATACTCAGTAATCATTCCTGGCGATACTAAGGGGACTATATCAATATTAAGATTATTGTGTGCTATATCTCCTGCCCCCTGTAAGAGTTTCTAAATAAAATTAATGCATTGAAAAATTCTTATTATCAGATAAATAGGGTTAACATTTTTAAAATTCTTTGGTGCTTGTGGATGTCTGCAATTAAATTTTGCTTTGCTCTTGGCACAGGTCTAACATAGAAATTCAAGTTCTTCAAATTATATTCTTTCACAAATCAGGGGAAGAAGCTTCCACAAATTTTAAACTAAAGGCTATGGTCTAGCTATGAATAATCACAGCTGGCTGGCCTTAAAAGGTTAGAGGATTAGAATGTTAATAATTTTGTATTTCTTAAGCAAATATGTTCAACATGAAATGAGCAGCTGTTCCCATGGAAGAATGAACCAGTGATAAGTTTTATCTTTTAAAAGGAAATGCTATTTTTGGTCAAATGAGAGTGCAAAAAAATGTGCTGCTTTTAAAAATCTTTGTAATGACAGGAAACATAAATATTTTTTGCAACTCTTTAATTCAGAAAACAGCTTGCACAATGTTTTTTAAACTTGAGAATATATAAAATTGAACCTAAATCGTAGACCATCAATTCATAGGGACATTTATATAATATGTGTATACAATTTTTTATATGAAGATTAAAATACATATAAATTTCTATTTATATAGTTTATAGTGTGACTGAAAATGAAATGTATACACAGGGAAACCATGGTTTATTTAAATATGTTTTTCAGTGGCAGGTGGTGAGATGGGGCGCATAGGAGGGAACCTGGGACCGTTGGAAATAGCAGAAGTGTAGGAACAGGCTTTGGAACATTGTATGACTGAAATGCAATCATGAGAAATTTTTAAATATATATATATATATCACTGAGATTCAATTAAAAAATAAATAGGAAAATGTGTTTCAATAGGTTTTACCTTAACCCCCTTAAATAGCTTTTCAAATAATGTTTGAATTATCATATGCATAAATATAATTTACACATTATAGTGTATATTTGACATTTGAGTTTAAAAAAAATTTTAACACTTGGAGCCAGTTTTCTTTCTATTTGGGGACACTTAATATCCAAGAATTATTTGCCATAGTAAAAGGCAAAATATAAGCTAGGGGCTGTGGTGCAAGTTGTAGCACAAGTATCTCTGATAGATGAGTTACTGGGTTTGCTCTCTGGCACCATGTGACCCCTGACAGTTCTGGGTATTACCTGTTTTACCCCCCCATCCATCAAGTTATGGTCCATCACCATCACAACAAAAATACATAAGTTTTAAGGTCTTATTGACTTCATTAAAATATCAGTGTATTGGACAACCTCTCCTTCTGTCAGAAAAGATTTGCAAGATTTTTCTCCAGAAATGGAAGTTTACACAGTCAGAAAATGGAACATGGTTTTAGCAAATAAAAAGAAAGAGAGGGACAGAATTGAGCTCAATGGTAGAATCATATGGTGTATGTATTAGGAATGGATTGATATTTATCACTATGCTCACGGGAAAGGCACTTGGAGTTTAATTTTAGGAGTTTTTTGACACAAGGTGACTGGTTCCAGTTTCTGTTATCCGTCCTCTTTTCCTGGTAACATCCTAGATTCATATTCTTTTGACATAAGAGGCTCCAAAAAGATGAGAAGGTTAGTGTAAGATTAAGGGTAGGAGTGTGTTCTGATTATATTGAAGATCCCTGCTTGTGTGTTCTCCCTTCACTAGCTGGAGTTGGCTGGAGGTATTCCTCCAGCCTCTTGCCCCTACTCCCCCAGTCGCTGACCATCACTAAATCAGCTACAATGCTTATCTTGTGACTTTTGCAAAAACTGAACTATTTATACGTATAAAATTCATACACCAGTGCCAGATAAACAACAGTTAATACGTTTCTTTCCTGTTATTGTTTTGATTCTATACGAACAGGACGTACTACTGACTATATTCTCAAGAATCATTCCTGGTAGAATTCAGGAGACCGTATGTCAGGATTGAACTAGGTAGACTCCTTGCAAGTACCTTAACTTCCATACTAGCTTTCCAATCCCTCCTTATTTATTTTACTTTTTTACTTTAAACCTTTTTCTGAAACTAACCCATCTGCTATGTGAACCTTGTGAGGTCAGCTTCAGTTTTATTATTCCTCCTTTTAAGATCACAAAGTCCCCTTTAAAAACAAACAACTAAGAAACACTGTTTAAAATCTAGCCTCATAAAAAAAATTGGTTAGAGAATAATTGGAAAGAATCTGTAAAAAATACACATTAATGAGATTAAGATAATCTGGAAACAGGCAAGTTCTCAGATATGGTGTCTTTTTAGATCTGATTAATTCTTTGGAGAAAAGATTTCTATATTTTTCTTCATTCTTAACAGACCTCTCTAAAAGTTTCTAAGAACTTCTATGTACAATTTCTCAACCAGTTTCAAATTAATCTTGAGTTTCTTATTGGTTTAGCTATATTTTATCATTGGAAATGCCATATTCAATGAACTTGGGAAGGTTGTGGCAAAAGTTAGGAGACAATTACATATTTTTAAGTTGAAATTTATGAAATAGAATTTTTTGGAGTGGATATTTGTGTAAAATGTTGTCTCTTATCATCTAATCACAACTGGGTAAGAGAATTTAAAAATTATAATCTTTCATGAGATGCTAATTTCAATTTTGTCCTAAGTTAATATTCTCAAATGTGGAGAAAATTATTAAAGACAAATGAAACAAATATGAACTGAAGTGGTTGCAATATTAGAACAATATATTACAATGACCAAGGCTAATCTAATAGTTTTACTAAACAATGGAGCAATCTTTATATCAATTAGCTGAACAATAAAAACATCAAAAGTGTAATGAACTGTTTATTTAAATAAACACTTTAAAATTATTTTCTGTAGTCAAACCTAAAAATTACCCTTCCCCAATGTCACAACCTAAAAAAAAATCATCATCTTATTCTAGTTGCTGGCAGGAAGTCAGTTGGATGTGTGTCTATCCTAAAATATCTACTGTGGAAATATTTTTAGGAAAAATGTGACTGAATGCTACTTGATAGTTTGCATCAATTAAACATCTTTACTCTTGTTGTAGTGAAAATTTTTACACCGTGTTAGAATAACAACATACTGTGAAAGTTCAAAATGGCAATATCTCAGAAACATATTGCCAGATAGGGATAGTATTTAAAAATAGTCCCAAGTAATAAAAAAGCTTGAAAATAAAATCTTGAATGAGCATGCTTCACTTGTTCAAATAAATTGGACATACGGCACAATCATTAAGCATAATCATAACAAAAATTGCATTTAACATCTGAACATAATCAAAGATTGTGTTTTATTTTGTGACTTTTATTGGCCACCTTTTCCATAGCTCAAATTCTTTCATAATGTGGTTTAGATTATGTAATTTTGTAGACAACACAATGATTTCAACAACACTGTCAAACCACCATAATTTACTCTCAAAATTATTAATTGAGAGGGTTAAACCAGTTTTTATCACTTTGTATATATGAGATTTATTTGCTTCCACGTGAAATTATTCTGAGTAGAATTTCATATATAGACATTCTACTTAGAATAATTTGAGTATGAACCTATAAAAAAGATCATTCAACTACAACAATAATTTTATTTGCTTACTCCTTGTATTACAGGTGTTCTTTGACAAATTAATTATGATGAACAGAAATAATATTAACTTCATTAAGGTCTTTCCCTAAAAAAACTTATAGACATGATTGTAACCAAAATCACAATCTTTAATAAATTTATGCAAAATATAAATAAAAATAAAACAATTTTTGAAAGACTTTCACTTTGAAAACAAATAATTTTCCTAGATCATTGTCAGTTATTTTTTTTATATAAAGTGGTCTGTTAGGGGAGGAGAGATAGTACAGTGGGTAGGGCACTTGTCTTACATGCAGCCCACTAGGATTCAAAACCCAGCACCCCATATATCCCTAAAGGGCTAATACAGAAAGAATTTTAGTACAGTTCAGTCACATGATATTACCCAATTCCATTAAATTATGCACTTTTTTCTGGAAAGGGTTTGTGTGTATTGTTGTGGTTCTTGACCAAGATGGCAGGTTATTCAATCCTTAGACCCTTTGGTGCTAGGTATTACCCAGGCACTCCAGGGCTGTACCCTGTGGTGTTCTCAGGACCAGATGATGCCAGGGAACAAGTCGTGATGACCTCATGTGTGAGGTATGCACATTAATATATGTACTGTCTTTCTGGACCCTGAATCCTATTTTGTATGTGTATGGGTCCTCCCGGAAGAGAACAGTGCAGAGTCTCCTGCCTCCATGCCTGGCTGTCCTCAGCGGGGCCCCTTGGAGGAGGGTGGGTTGAGTTTCCCTCCCCACCCCGAGCAGAGCCCCAGCAGCTGAAGACCTCCAGTTCCAGCCACAGCCATGCTTAAGACCACTCTCCACATGTTCAGATGAGACTCATGCATGAAGGGACCGGCCAAGGAACCCAGGTGTGCGGGACCTGGGGGGTAGATCTCCAAGCCTGCTCAGATTGGGACTGGGGCCTCCTCCACCCACATCCCTCATCTTCCAGTATGTAGGCATTACACCCACCAACTGTCCCCAGTGCCATGTAATCCCATCAACAGCCAAGACCCAGAGACTATAAAACCCTGCTCCCAGAAGTGACATCTTATTATCTAGTTCTTACTCTGGAGAACCTGGCAGGCTACCAAAAGTATCCTGCCCACACGGCAGGGTCTGGCAAACTCCCCGTGGCATATTCAGTATGACAAAAACCAGTAACAATGATGGGTCTCATTCTCCTGACCCTGAAAGAGCCTCGAATATGGCACTTTTTAAAATCTCAGGGCTAGGACAATGGAGACGTTACTGGTGCCTGCTTGAGGCAATCGACGAATGACAGGATGACGGTGACAGTGATTAAGAAGGATATAAATGCAACATTTGTGTCTTACATATTTTCAAAAATTACAGTATTTTGTAAATAAACAATACTTATAGCCTTTATCTGATTTAAAAAATTACTCATTTTATTTATATGAGAAACAAATTTCAAGAAGTTTGCTCAATGTTAGTGATTAGCAGAGCTCTAAGTAAACCAAAGTAAACTTTTCCCTATATTCTATTTTGCTGGGAAAATGTTTTATGCAACACATCTGTATTTCTTTGATTTTGTACCATTTCTTATTATATAAAGAGCATCCTTAAAATTTCTTAGTTCAAATGTACATTTTTTTATATTGTCCACAATTCCCTTAATCTTAATATTTAATCAGCTCATTCTTTGACTTTGAAAAGAAATGTGAATAATTATTCAGAAAATAAAACTAGTTTGTTCTTTCAGTGATGATTTCAGATGTTCTTGCGAAAGGCAAGTAAAAATATTTTCTAATAAAGTTGAACTAGGTTTTAACGTAAGATATCTCTCAATTTTATCTGAGAAGACTTGTCTTTAATTACCATGCCTGTGACTTACTGAAAGAAATTCTCTGAGTTTAACACAGCTGTAAAACTTAGTCATGACCAAAATCAACATCATACTTTTTTTTTCTTTTTGAGTCACACCTGGCGATGCTCAGGGGTTAGTCCTGGATCATGAGCTCAGGAATTGCTCCTGGCGGTGCTCAGGGGACCATATGGGGTGCTGGGAATGGGAATCGAACCTGTGTCGACCATGTTGGCTGTGTGCAAGGCAAACGCCCTACCCGCTGTGCTATCGCTCCAGCCCCTCAACATCATACTTTTTGAAAAAAATTATTCATTGATGTATTTATTTACTTATTTATTTTATTAGTGAATCACCATGGGGTATAGTTACAAACTTACAAACTTTTGTGTTTGCATTACAGTTATACAATGATCGTTTACCCATCCCTCCACCAGGGCCAATTCTCCCCCACCAATGTTCCCAGCATCCCTCCCACCAACACCACCCCATTCCCAACCACCCCACCCCTTCTCAGCAGCAGGACATTTCCTTTTATTCTTTCTCCTTTTGGGTGTTGTGGTTTGCAATAGAGGCATTGAGTGGCCATCATGTTCAGTCTATAGTCTACTTTCGGCGTGAATCTTTCAACCAGAATGGATCCTTCCAGCGTACTTTACTTGGTGTTCCCTTCTCTGAGGTACTTTCCCCCCAGCATTTGAGGCCAGTTTCCAAGCAGTGGAGCAGACCTCCCAGTCCTTATCTCTACTACTCCTGGGTGTTAGTCCGCCACTTTATATTCCACGGATGAGTGCAATCTTTCTATGCCTATCCCTCTCTTTCTGATTGAAGCCCTTTAATTTACACTATGAAATCATAGCTGAGCCTTGTATCTAAAAAGTTTTGGTGACATTGAAATGACATTATAAACTACATAAATTAGAATTGCATGAAGTGATAAATTTTGGCACATATTTATATAAATTCAGCATAATCATTTAATGAACATCATTTGAGCTCTTTCCTCTGATCCTCAGTTTAAATTGTCCTGTCTGTCAATATTTATCTATGTGTGTATAAGAGTTTATATGTGTTTTGTTTTTGTCCTTTATCAATTATTGTAGCACTGTAGCACTGTAGCACTGTCCTCCCATTGTTCATCAATTTGCTCAAGCGGGCACCAGTAAGGTCCCCATTGTGAGACTTGTCGTTACTGTTTTTGGCATATCAAATATGCCATGAGGAGCTTGCCAGGCTCTGCTGTGTAGGCTGGATACTCTCATAGCTTGCTGGGTTCTCCAAGAGGGACAGAGGAATGGAACCTGGGTCGGCTGTGTGCAAGACAAATGCCCTACCTGCTGTGCTATCGCTCCAGCCCTTATCAAATACACTGCTTACAATTGTTACTCCTCTTTGGAGGTCATAGGACACCCCAGTATGGCTCAGGGCTTACTCCTGGCCGTATTATCAGACAACACTCCTTGATGGTGCTCAGGGGGCTAAATGAGTTGCTGGAAATCAAACTGGTCTGAAAGGCAAGCACTTAAACCCCATTTTATCTCTCTGTCTCCTACAATTATTATCTTTTAGGCCATAATGTCTTTCATTTTCTTCTTGATATCTTGACACCCCAAAATGTGTAGATGTATGTATGTACATGCATGTACAGTTTTTATTTTTGCATGTGAATATTCAATCATATTATACATATATGGTGAAAATCCTGCTTTCTCCACTTAAATCTTGTGTCACTTTAATTGAAAATCAATTCTCAATTAATCAGTTATGTTTTTAAAACTCGACAACCATCTGGAACAAAATGAAGCAGAATCATTTTTTAACTCATATATAATATAACTTTAACATAAATTAAATATTTGGAAATAATACCCAACCATAAAATACATAGAAGTAAACATTAACATATTACATGATGTTAAATTTAGAGATATCTGCTACAAGGGAAATGGCATGAAAAAATAAAATCTTGAGATTATATCAAGTTATAAAGCTTATAGGCTGAGGATTTTACTCCGTAGTAGAGAACTTGTCTTACATACATGAGGTCATGTGTTTGATTTACAACACTATATGAGTTTCACCCTGGCATAATACTCTGTTGCTCTGTGTGTGAACAAACATGCTGCTGTGAAGTGTGACTACATGATGGTAGGCTATATACAACAAAAGAAACAGAAGAGGGAAAAAAATCCTTTTTGTTTTTTTTTTTGCTATTCTTTGTTTTGATTTTTGTGCCTCAGTCATTTGAGGGACTCTACTAGACTCTTCTTCAGGGCTTGCCTCCAGCAATGCTTAGGGGCTATAAGGTGCTAGGGCTCAAAGTCTTGTCTGTAATGTACAAAGCAAGCAAGTATTAAGGTCTTTGGGTTATTGAATAAATGTTTGTCACTAAAAAGTTTGTTCTACTAAAATATATCAGCAGGAAAAAAAAAAGTCTATTGAATTTTCAAGGGGTCAGGTTGAGTTTCCCTCCCCGCCCGAGAAGAGACCTGGAAGCTGAAGACCTCCGGAACCCAGCCACAGCCATGCTTAAGACCACTCTCCACTCATTTGGAAGAGCCTCACACATGAAGGAACCAGCAGAGGAACCCAGGTGTGCGGGACTCAGGGCTGAGATCTCAAAGCCTGTTCAGATTGGGACTGGGCCTCCTTCACCCAGTTCCCCCATCTTCTAGTGCCTAGATAGTTACACGCACCAGCTGCTCCAGGCACCATGTAATCTCACCAGCGGCCAAGATCCAGAGACTAAAACCACATTCCTGGAACTAGGCCTCTTATTTTCTAGTTCTCAATCTTGGAGAACCCGGTAGGCTACTGAGAGTATTCTGCCTGTATGGCAGAGTCTGGCAAGCTCCTCGTGGCATATTAGATATGCCAAAATATAGTAACAATGATAGGTCATATTCCCCTGAAAGAGCCTCCAGTGTGGCACATGCTAAAATCTCAAGGCTGGGACGAATGGAGACATTACTGGTGCCTGCTCGAGGAAATCAGTGAACAACGGGATGGCAATGATACAGTGATTGAATTTCCAAAGGTATTTTTAATGTTACATGTTCAATAAATGGTTAACATCTAATGTATACATAGAGCATATGTAATTCAGCAAACAAAAATAAAACAGCACAACTCTAAGAGTTGGCAGATATTTGGAATCAGCATCATGGTAGCACAATGAGGTTTGAGAACTCTTGTCCACCATTCTCCAAACAGAATACACAAGAGACCAACAGAAGCAGGAAAAAATTGTCATTATAGTAGAAAAATCAAGGCAACAAAGGGATATTACCAGCAACTTATAACTATGGTTTCATAAAAAAAGTGTACTGAAAACAACGGTGTGAGAAAGTATGAAACTAAAAGAAATCTCATTTCTAAAACAATATGACTTTTCTTTAAAAACTAAAAATAGAACTGAAATACGGTCTGTTTATTCCACTCTGGATATCTGCACAAAAATTATGAAATCATTGTTTCAATGAGCTATATGTATGTCAGTGTTTATTGTGGCATAATTTATAACAGCTACAAGAAAGAGAGAGAGTTACTGACCACCATTAAGTGATTGGATAGAGAGCCTATGGTATGTGCAAGTAATGGATTATCACCTGTTACAAAAAAAGGTGAAATATTCTCATTTGTAGCAAAATGAACTGGCCTTCAAGAAGTATAATAAGTCAAGTATGTGATCCAGTGATAATTTAAGTGGCTAAAGCTCCTGACTTAAAAACCTGCAAAGTGAGGCCAATGAGTTCAATTCCCCACATGACCACAGATATCAGAGTGTATGATCACATTGCTTCTCATATTTGGATTTAACATCGTGGTGCCACAATGAGCTTTGAGATCTCTTTTTCATTATTATCAACTGCATGATACCACCACTATCAAACATGTGTCACTCCTAACAAACATAAATTCAAGCACCAGTATGAAGTGTGTGAACCCCAGAAAACATCATAAACAAGTTTGTAGCATTTGTAACCAAATATGGGTGATCTTGGCCATGCAACAATAGCAACAAAAGGCAAAAGGAGGACTACACTGTAGCACTGTCCTCCCATTGTTCATCGATTTGCTTGAGTGGGCCCAGTAACATCTCCATTGTGAGATTTATTGTTACTGTGTTTGGCATATTGAATATGTCACAGGTAGCATGCCAGTCTTTGCCATGCGGGCGCGATACTCTTGGTAGCTTGCTGGGCTCTCGGAGAGGAGTGGAGGAATGGAACCCCGGTTAGCCGGGTTGGCTGCATGTAAGGCAAATGCCTTACTGCTGTGCATTGCTCCAGCCCAAAAGGAGGACAATAAAAATAAAATAAAAACTAAAGATATTTGTTTCTAATGAAAACAAATTTTTTGAATGTCAAGTATGTAGTCTACTCAATGTTGTTTCATTGATTAAAATACTCTTTTTTGTACAAATATTGTGTTCTATTAATTTGTATGTATTTAAAGTGACTTTTGATAATGAGATATCATTAAATACCACAGAGACTGGCACACATCAAGAACAAGAACAACCAGTGCTCATGCATCTGCAGGAAGAAATGTACTCTTCATTCACTGTTGGTGGGTCCAGACTTTATGGAAAACAACACGAAATACCTTAAAACACTAGAAATTGAGCTTCCAAACAACCTAGCAATAGCACTCCTGGGAATATACCTCAGGGGCCCAAAAACACACTGTAGAAAAAAATCTGCACCTTTATGTCCATTGCAGCATTATTTTCAACAACCAGAATCTAAAAACAACCAAAATTCCTGAGAATAGCACTGTAGTACTGTCCTCCCATTGTTCATCAATTTTCTCAAGTGGGCACCAGTAACATCTCCATTATGAGACTTGTTGTTACTGTTTTTTGCCATATCAAATACACAATGGGGAGTTTGCCAGGCTCTGCTGTGCTGGCGGTATGCTCTAGGTAGCTTGCCAAGCTCTCTAAGAAGGATAGAGGAAAAGAACCCAGGTGAGCCGCGTGCAAAGTAAATGCCTACCTTCTGTGCTATCACTCCAGCCTAGGCAACTAAATAAAGAAACGAAGGCACATTGACATAATGGAATACTACACAGCCATCAAATGAAGTCATGAAATTCAGCTATAAAAGGATTGACATGGAGAGTATTATGCTGAATGAAATAAGTTAGAGAGGGACAGACAAAGAATGACTGCATTCATTTGTGGCATATAGAAACAGTATGAGACTAATACCCAGGAATCAATAGAAACATGGGCCAGGAGAATTGATCTAAGGATGGAAACTTGCCTCCAGTGCTTGGAGAAGAAAGCAGTTAGGATGAGAAAGGACCACTATGACAATGAAAATGATAGTTGGAAGTAATTATTCTGGTCAAGAACTGAGTGTTGAAAGTATGTCTTTCAGTATCTATTACAAACCACAATGCCTGAGAGAGAGACAGAAACAGAGACAGAGACAGAGAGACAGAGAGAGACAGAGAGAGAAGAGATTGTGCGTGCGTGGGGAGGAGTGACAATAGGGAGGAAAGGAAACTGGGGATATTGGTAGTGGGAAATGTACACTGGTGAAGGGATGGATATTGGAACATTGTATGACTGATACCCAATCATGAACAAATTTGAAACTGTGTATCTCATGGTGATTCAATTAAAAAAAAAAAGAAGTTTGAAAATCATGTAATACAAATGCTACAATTTATTCCTGTGTTCAAAAAATGTTATGGGGTTTCTTTATTTTATTTTTACAAAGTTGTTCAAGATAATTTGTTACATTTTTAATATTCCCACACCAATCCCATCACCATTACTCCTACCCACCACCATATTTCAAATGTTTCCACCCCAACCTCCAAACCATGCCCCCACATCAGGACCTAAATAATTTATTTAGTATTTTTTATTATAAACAATTCACTGAAAGTGATCCAAAAAATTTACTTAGGGGAAATTATATGAAGATTGTTGTATTTCACCCTGGAGCCACTAAGCCCATATATAAGAATGAAACATCACACACCCACGGTCACATGCTCTGTTATGGGATTTCTTAATCTGTTACAGTTCTAATTACCTCTTAATCCACTTTGTCATGTTTGATTAATAAAATAATATAAATACCTTCTGCACTTTTGTTGATAACTTTTTTAGCATTACTATTCATATTATTTCAATTAAAAATCATCTTTAATTCTACTGTTGATGCATTTTTCATTGGCTTTCTAATGTAAATTCTACTTCACATTTCCCATATTAATCTCAGTTTAATTAAATAAAAATATAAAATGGGTTGTGGCATATAATTCACTTTAATCATCACTAGATTTGAATCGTTGATATTTATTGGAATATTTTTTGTAATTTTTCTATACTTTTCTCTCCCTGTGATGTCTTTGCCTGGATTTTCTAAGAGTGCAATATTGGTCTTCATAGTTTAGAAGCTTCTGCTAAGAATTTTATTTTATTTCATTTTATTTAATAGAAGACAATAGTGAGTCATTGACTATACGACTTTCATGTTTGAGTGAAGATTTTAAATTAGTAACTAAATATCTTATTTTAGTCTATGTCTATTTACTTTTGCGTCAATATATTTGATGTTGTTATGGTTTTGGAAATTCATCTACTTCTTCAGAATTAATAGGATACAAAAATCATGTATTATAATCTGTTATATTTTAATGTGCACAATTTTTACTAAAGTGTTATCTTTAAATTTTGAAAATTGATGTCTTAGTCTCATTCATGGTTAGTCTAGCCCAGTATTTCTCAATTTTGTTAGAGTTTTTTTTTTTTTTTTTTTTTGGTGGCTGTGTGTTAGTTGATTATACCATGGTGGTAATCATACATAGTACTGTTCAGGGATCAGTGCCATACCCAGTGATTTGGAGTCTACATTACCCAGAAGTCATAAAGGTTGCTCCCATATTTCTACCACTTTATGCTCATGACGGGCTGGAGCGATAGCACAGCAGGTAGGGCGTTTGCCTTACAAGTGGCCAACATGGCCGAACCGAGTTCGATTCCTCCGCCCCTCTCAGAGAGCCTGGCAAGCTACCTAGAGTATTCGATATGCCAAACACAGTAACAACAAAGTCTCCAATGGAGATGTTACTGGGCCCGCTCGAGCAAATCGACGATCAACGGGAGGGCCTTTACCTTTTTACCTTTTTTTTTATGCTCATGACAAGCCCAATTTTGTTGATTTCTTTAAAAGGAAATCATTTTCCTCTTTATTTTTCTCATGTGATTTAGAAAAGTTTGTCATACTTGTTACAATTTTCTTCTCCTTAGTTGAATTAAATATATTTTTCTCATTTATTAATCTGAAAAGTCAAGTTATTTTGATAGTTAAATTTATATTTATAATTATTTAATCACTGATTTACTGTATATGTTATTAAATTTGATCTTATATTTTTATTTCAATCAGAGTATTACTTAGCTTTTAACTTTTTTATTATATCTTATTTGGACTATAGATTATTTAGAAATACACTATTTTCAGTACTTATGAGAATTTTCAATATTGTTTTATCTTCTTCATATTAAATTTGACTCATTGTCATCTGAAGAACTTAGTTACATGATCTTATTATTAAATTTGTTTAGATTTGTTTCATAGCCCAGTATATTTCATAACTTGAATTACATTTTGGAGCGATAGCACAGCGGTAGGGCGTTCGCCTTACAAGCGGCCAACATGGCCAACCAGAGTTCCATTCCTCCGCCCCTCTTGGAGAGCCCGGCAAGCTACCGAGAGTATTTGATATGCCAAACACAGTAAAAACAAAGTCTCCAATGGAGACGTTACTGGGCCCGCTCGAGCAAATCGACGATCAACGGGAGGGCCTTTACCTTTTGAGTATAGTGTTTTGTATATCATTTATGGGGTTTGGGTAATAACATTTTCAAATATTAAATATTTCTGTCCAGTTTTTCTATAATTATTGAAAATAGGATACTTAGAACTCTCAGAGTGTTCCGTGTCTGGACAGTTGTGGTTCATTTATCTGATGTGGTGGTTTTAGTTAGTTTTAAACACAATGTAAATAAATCTTCTGGTTCATTTTACTTCATCATGAATGGAGCAGTAGAATTGACTATCTCATTTTCTTAAAGAACAAAATACCATATTAGCTTGAGCACATTTACATTGAGGAATATAGATTCACCATTGTGACCAAGATGTGGAATTATAATGTAAAGTGTGATCCCCATTAAATTTGATACCAATGAACAAAAAAGAAATCAGTGGAGCAGCAGATGGTACTGTTTGCAGCTCTGGGAGAGACTTGAGGCTCATAGTTACCATCTGCCTGCACAGCATTTTCTCAAACTTAGTATTTAGCAAAGTTTATTGCTACTAAGCTTATGAGCTTTACAAGACAGATTACCAAATTCCTGCATTCTACCATGCTTTAATTAAAAGAAATATATGTCATGTCTTAGATGGTTAGAGAAGCTATGTGAATTACAACTACCACTGCTGGTTACTCTTCTTAATAGCCTCTGCTTTTTTAATTCAAAAAGAAACATTCACTATGATAAAGAATATACCTTTAAGAGGTCTTTGGGACTAATATATCATTGGATTTTGTGTAACTTTTTACATAAATTCTCTCTTTTAATGTTTTCATTAAGCCTATCTCTTTGTGGTTAGTGAAGTTCTCACGAATTTAGGTTGTGTTTCCTTTTGTAGATTGCAATATGCTGATGGTTATATATTTTGTATTCTCAGCAACACACATTCAGTAAATTTCACAGTATTCATTGGGTGAAAGCATTATAGTCACACATATTGAACTTTAATCAACTGGTAGAGAAATTTTGTGAGACATAATAATGTATAATTAATCTCAGCATTGGGAAGAGTTGCAAGTTCTACATTTTAATCCATAGGTGTATTATTTAAATTACATAAACCTTATTCATAGACTGAAACACAGGAAAGTGACATTTTTGTGGGTCAAAACTGGTCAAATTTGGCTTCTATGCTGTTTAAAATAAAATATAGGCAACACTAATTGCCACCATATTACAAATATGAATACAGTGTTTTTTTTAAACTCAATTTCAATACAGGAATATAGATGTTTTTATGCTTTTTGCATTCCAGTTAATACGTGAAAATCAATATTTCTTTCTATAATATTTTTTGTTTTAAAAGAATCACTGTCACTGTCGTCCCATTGTTCATCAATTTGCTTGAGCGGGCCCAGTAACGTCTCCATCATGGGACTTGTTGTTACTGTGTTTGGCATATCAAATATGTCACAGGTAGCTTGCCAGGCTCTGCCCTGCGGGCGAGATACTCTCGGTAGCTTGCTAGGCTCTCCTAGAGGGGCGGAGGAATCGAACTCAGGTCAGCCATGTTGGCTGCGTGCAAGGCAAACGCCCTACCGCTGTGCTATCACTCTAGCCTTAAAAGAATCTAAATTTAAATTTAATAAAATATAATTTTTTAGTTTCTAAGGTGTGGTAAAGGTCAATAAATGTAGACTTACAATATCTGTGATGGAGACAGAGAGTTAAAGTTATTTAAGTTCTTGCCTTACATAGGACTAACAGAGTTAGATCACATATTTTCACGAGAACCCCAGCATTTTCAGGTGTTGCTGGTGGCAGAACCAGGAGTGAACCCTTAATACCACCAGGTATTGCCCCCAATCTCTCAAATGAAAAAAAAAAGACATGTGATTTTCAAACATATGAATGACTGAGAATGTTATCTCCTTACCTATAATCTGTTGAGTAGTTATAGCCTCCTGCTAAAGACAGTGTACTAATATAGGCACATAGAGGCAACAGGAAAATAGGCAAAGTGAGATTATAAAGAATGATTTCAGGGGAAAATTTTTTTTACTAATGGACCCAGAATACACTGAAAATAATCCTCTCAAATATCCCGCTCTTCCTCAGCCTCTGTCTTGAATGTTTTGTGTCCAATGTAGACTGGTCACTATTCCCTTAGTAAAGAGAATATAAAAAGAGAAGGTTTTCCACCTCCTCTTCCTGGGTTTACTACTTAAGGAAACACCCTGACCCAGTTTACCTACCCTTGTGTTCCCTAACCCTTTTCTTCTCTTCCTGTTCCCAAATACTTTACATTGAATTCACTACCACTACTACTCCCCACCCCCTCAAAAAAAATGTTACAATAAATAAGATAATTTGGAAAATTTATCATAAGGTGGGGAGGTAGTATCCTTGCCCTAATTCGAAGACACAAGAATCAGAAAGAAACTATAGAAGCCTCAGAGATAGTACAGGGGTGAGGGCACATGTCTAGCATGTAGCCAATCCTGGTTTGATCCATGGTACCACATAGTTCTCCAAGAATCACATGGTACAGTTCTGGAGACTGCCGAGTGTCACCAGTTGTAATCTTGCAGGCTCTACCACTGGGGTGTCCTGAATTAGCTGTGGCATTGCAGACCGTGACCAACACCACATCCTCGGGTCCTTGCACTGAAACACTGGGGCTGTTTCTGAGCACTGGAAACTCTTCACCTTGACAAATAAACTACAGAGACTGTATTTTAGTATAATTTCATGGTTTTGTAGATGAAAAAGAACCATGAATGATACTTAATTGCTTCTTCCTATTTAAAAATTCTAATCAGTAAAATGAAAAAAAACCTTTCTTGAAGGATTGATACAAAGATAAAATAAGTAATTTCAAAAAAAAATCTTTCATGGTATCTTAGCAAAATAGAAAATAATAAATGTTGGCTGTTCATATAGGTATTGCTGTTGTAGATATTAAATATGAAAAATGAAGACTGGAGAGAAAGTCCAGGATGTATTTTTTTTTTTTTTGTCTTTCATACAGTTGATCACTTTCGAATCCTTAGCACCACCCCCTTGAGCACTGCCTGGTTAATCCTTGTGTGCTGATCCAGGAATAAACCCAGTGCACAGCTGGGATTGTCCCCACGATCCCACACACTGAATGAAATAATGAGAGAGCATGGTTTGTCCTCTGACACTTTGAATTCCTTAAATCAATTGTCTTAAGAAAATGTAACTGAACTTAGTCCTATACTAAGTTCCTCCCCAATTGGGGAGTATCTTTTTTTTTTTTGACTTTCCAATAAACTTTTTTTACTTAAAAAAAAGAAAGAAAGAAAAAGAAATTGTAGCTAAAATGGTACTTCAGAGGTTACTATGATATTAAATTGATAAATGTAAATAAAGTGTTTGACAATAAAATTTTGAAATAATGTTAGATATGCTTGTTCATTATTTTTATATATAAATGTGGTTTAGGTAAATAGCATTGTAGCACTATTGTTCATAGATTTGCTCGAGTGGGCACCAATAACGTCTCCATTGTAAGACTTGTTACTGTTTTTTGGCATATCAAATACGCAACGAGGAGCTTGCCAGGCTTTGCCATGTGGGTGGGATACTCTCAGGTACTTGTCGGGCTCTCCGAGAGGGACAGAAGAATCGGACCCGGGTTTGCTGCGTGCAAGACAAAGGCCCTACTCTCTGTGCTATCGCTCCAGCTAAAGTTTAGGTAAATATCATGATAAAATAATAGAATGAAAAATTAGAATATATTCTATGCAAGTATTCTAATTTTCAGAGTGTAATATTTCATATGATCAGAAATATTACCTATAAACAATAATCACAGATAATTTTTCATGTCATTACTGCACCGTAGCACAGTCCTTCCATTGTTCATTGATTTGCTCGAGCAGGCACCAGGAACGTCTCACAACAAATTGTGAGACTTGTTGTTACTGTTTTTGGCATATTGAATACTTCACGGGTAGCTTGCCAGACTTTGCCGTGTGGGCCAGATAATCTAGGTAGCTTGCCAGGCTCTCCGAGAGGGGTGGAGGAATTAGACCGGGGTTGGCTGTGTGCAAGGCAAGTGCCCTACCTGCTTTGCTATGTATGGCTCCAGCCCAATGTCATTATTAATCAAATGTATAAAAGACTTTAATATTTTAAGGAAAGTTGTCAAGAAAGAAAAGAAATGTTTAATAATGTATTGGTTTTCTAGGGCTACCATAACAAAACCACAAATGGGGTGACGTGAAAAAGCTATTTTCACACATTCTTGGAAGTTAGGCACTTAGAACATAGAATTAGAAGGATTAGTTTCTTCTATGGTATATGAAGGAAAGACTTTCTATTGATTTATAGGTTCAATCTTCCCATGGGGTTTCATATGGGCTGTATATGTCCATGATTAGACAACTTTTGTTCTTATCATTAAAACATCATTTTGAATTAAGGATCACACTAAAGGACTTATTTTAACTTTATCACAACTTTGAAATTATGTTTTCAAATACAAACACATTTCCAAGGTACTGGAACATGTGACTTTGGACGGTAATCATACAGTTCCTTACATAAGTCCAGCTGTAGAACATTGAGTAAACAGATATATCTACTTTGAACCCAACGTTTTAGAGGATTATTTGGTTACTTTTTTCAAGAATGTTAAAAGGTGAAAGGCATTTAATATACAATTTCACTAATCAAAATTAAACTAATTTAGGTAAAATGTATGTATTCATACACAAGCCCTTTTTAATATCATAAAGATTTAGTGAAAATTTAACACGGGAAGATGCCCTCTGATAAAGTGTCATTTCTGATTGTGCAATGTATATATGTTTCTAAGTCCTTTGAATTTGATGAGAGATAGTAAAATATGTGCAGATAAGTGAAGAAATGTTTGATTTCAAATGCACAAGAAAACTAACTAGACAGTGTCTCTGAGAATTTGAAGATAAGGAATGGTATTGGGATCTTTTAAGGGAGGTAACTGTGAAATCATTATTTTATTTTTTTTTCTAATTACAACTGAAATTAAGTATTTTTTCAAATGATTGTTCACTGTACTTTCTGTTTTGATTATTTTGGGGACACCAGAGATCTTGGCTGCACCTGGAGGTGCTCAGAAGCTACTTCTAACTCTATGCTCAGGGCTCACTCCTGAAAGTGCTCAGAAAATGTGTTTCCAGGGATTGAACCTAGTGCCTGCATTAAATGCTTGTGTTCAGTCATTTAAACTACCTCTGAACCTGTTTCATTTATTTATTCAGCAACCAAACTTCTTAATTTTTCACATCTACTTGTGTTTTCAGTTTTTGCTAATGTCTAAGGAGATAGTTGGTGAATCTAAATTTTCAGATACCCTCTTTTAAAATGAGAAGATCTTCTTGGGGGCTGGAGCAATAACACAGTGGGTATTGCGTTTGCCTTGCATGCGGCCAACCTGGGTTCGATTCCTAACATCCCATATGATCCCCTGAGCACCACCAGGGATAATTGCTGAGTGCAGAGCCAGGAGTAACCCCCGTGCATAGCCAGGTGGACCAAAAAGCAAAAAATAAATAAATTAATTAATTAAATTAAATTAAATGAGATGTTCATGATTTACATATTTCAAGGGAGTAATAGGGTGATATAATATGCTACTTGAGCAAAAACAGTTTGTAAATAATACATATTCCCATAGAAATGTAGAGTTAACAGTGCTCAAACCCCAATGACAGAAAAACACTTGTTAAGTTAATAATGAGTATAATTACTTCATTATTTCATTATAGCTAAAATTATCTCATTATTCATTTGATTATTTACAAAAATCATAACTTCTCAAATATTATCAGAGCTAAATATCTCAGTTTTGTTTCATAGACATGGTATATCTAAAGAACATGTGAAATCTGAGCCTGGTATTTTATATTATAAAAGTGAATTCCATAATTGCATACCTGTGCAAATCTAGAGACCTAATTATGGATTTTTCTTTAGTTAGCTATCTTCCGGGTAAATGAACCTGATTCAAGTCTCCTAACAATAATTTCTCTGCTCTTGAATTATGGAATTAGAAATTTTGACCATTTTTAAAACATTCTTAACTTATTTAATTTCATCTTGTTGCTACCTTATGGAATGGACTCTTCATAATTTTATCCAGAACAATATATATTGTTCATATAATATACATACTAATATTCATGGACTGGAACAATAGCACAGCGGGTAGGGCCTTTGTCTTGCACATGGCCAACCCAGGTTCGATTCCTCCATCCCTCATGGAGAGCCTGACAAGCTACCGAGAGTATCCCACCCCCATGGCAGAGCCTGGCAAACTTCCCATGGTGCATTCAATATGCCAAAAACAGTAACAACAAGTCTCAAAATGGAGACTCTATGGTGCCCACTCAAGCAAATTGATGAACAATGGGAGGACAGTGGTACAATGCTACTTATATTCATATGTTGGCATTTGAAGATTATTTTCATTGACATATTCAAAATCTAATTCAGTTAGTAGAAGAAATAAAAAATTGATGCCTGCTTTTTAACTTTATAGTAACATAATTTAATTTAGTCAATTGATTAAATTGCATCTTGGTTAAGAAGAATGATTAAAAGGAATTCAGTTTATAAAATTATGTATACTTTTAATTGTAGTATAGCACAGCGGGTAGGGCGTTTGCCTTACAAGCAGCCAACATGGCCGACCCGAGTTCGATTCCTCCGCCCCTCTCGGAGAGCCCGGCAAGCTACCGAGAGTATTCGATATGCCAGACACAGTAACAACAAAGTCTCCAATGGAGACGTTACTGGGCCCGCTCGAGCAAATCGACGATCAACGGGAGGGCCTTTACCTTTACCTTACTTATTGATCATAATGGAAATGTTATTACTTTATTTTTTATTATAGACTACAAAAGTTATGACTTATTCCTCTTTTATTATAGATAAATTAAATTATTTTCTGCCTAAAAAGTGCATTATTGAAAGTCACTCAAAGTAAAATTGCTGGGTCATATAGCAGTTCAAGTCTATGTTTACTGAACTCTCTATACTGTTTTCCATGAGAGGTGAACAAGACAATATTCTCACTAGCAACTGATAAGAGTTCCTTTTTTAACACATTCCAGCCAAAACAGATTTTTCCTGCTATTTTTGATATGTGCCAGTCTCAGTGTTGTGAGACGATATCTTATTGTTGTTTTGATTTGAATTTCTCGACAAGAAGTGATATTGAGCAATTTTTCTTGTACCTTTTGGCCATTTGTTAGTTTTTTTTTTCAGAGAAAGTCCTGTTTATTTCCTTTCCTCATTTTTATGTCTGTGGATTATTTATTGCTAATTTTTGTGAATATTTTATATATTCTGGCTATGAAACATTTATCTGATATGTTGGATGCAAATATTTTTCCCATTCATTTAGCTGTCTTTTAGTTTTAATCCATATCAAAACAAAAAGTTCTCGAGGGTGGCACTGACGAGTTTGGTGAAATGGTATCACCCTGCCGAACCCCTCTCTTGACATGGATGATTACTTCTTTGTAGAATGGTGAGATCCTGGTAGTGAATCCATAATAGAGCTCATGAAGGATCCTGATGTATTGAGTTTGTACGCCCTGATTGGCTAGGGCTTCTATGACTGCTTCTGTCTCAACAGAATCAAAGGCCTTCTTTAAGTCAATGAATGTTAGACAGAGAGGCATCTTGAACTCCTGAGAAACCTCAATGAGCTGAGTAATCTTGTAGATATGGTCGATGGTACTGAATCCTTTTCGGAATCCACCTTGTTCACATGGTTGTCATTCATCTAGTGTTTTGCTAATCCTATTCAGGATGACTCGAGTGAACAGTTTGTAGATGACAGACAATAGGCAGATTGGGCAAAGTTGCCAATGTCGTGGATGTCTCCCTTCTTATACAGTAGTACAGTCCTGCTGGTTTTCCACTAGGATGGAACCTTGCATTCAGACAGGTAGCGTGTGAAGAGCTGAGCCAATGTATTGATGAGTACTGATGGTACGTTCTTCAGGTGTTCAGGTCTGATCTTGTCTGGGCCAGGTGCTCTTTGTTTCTTTACCAACAAGATGGCATGTTGGATTTCTGAAGGGTGGACATTGGGAATGACATATCCATCATGGATAATGTGGTATGTGGGCAAGTGGACATGGCTATTAAAGAGATCTGAGTAGAAGTCATGAATAATCTTCTTCATTGCCCTTCTGGAAGATGTGATAGATCCATCAGGATGTCGGAGGGCAGTCATCTTGGTGTTGTAGTTGGTGAAGGACAGGCGGGCATTATGAATGTTTTTCCCGGCTTCTGCCACATCTACCAGCACTGCTGCTCTCCTGTCCTTGAGGTCATCCTTGATGGCTTCTCTGCATTGTTTTGCCAGCTCGGACGTTCGCTTGCGGTTGCCTTAGGCATGTGCCAACCCACGTTGGTGAATAAGTTCAAGAGTGTTCGAAGAAAGGCGGTTTTTTGTGGTTATCTCTCTCAGCATTCCTCGCACAATCATGGAGATGCTGATCGTATACCTCATCAATGTTGTCAATGACGGCATCTTCCCATGTTTACACAATAGAGCCAAAGAGCTCCCAGTTGGTGGTCGTTCTGGGAGTTCTCTTCCTAAACTTTGCATTCTTTTCTCCTTGTTCTGTGAGGTAGAATTTTGCACAAAGGAGATGGTGGTCTGATCCCGTTTGTAATTTTTGGACAATAGCAACATTGGTTAGGCAAAACCACTGATTGAATATGATGTGGCCTATTTCATTGTGGAACCGTCCACCGGGAGACTCCCATGTCCAACGTTTAGATTCAACCTTTTGGAACTGTGAGTTACCATGGAAGGTCTTGGTTGACATGATGAGCTCAGTCTCTCACCCTGTTTGTTCCATTCTAGGCCATGGGTCCCGATGTGGAGTTCATCGGCTGATCTTCTTGGTCCTATCTTGGCATTAAAATCACTGACATTGATCTTGTAGAAGGTGTGATCTTCTTTATAGAACTTCTCCAGCTCCATGTAGAACTTCTCAATTTCTCTTTCACCATAATTAGATGTTGGTGCATAGACAACAAAGATAGAAACTGCCGGCAGTGAGCCACATCTATTCAAGTGTAATCGTCCAATTCGGATTGTTAGGCATTCGAATAAATCAATGCTCATGACTAAGTTTGTGTTGACAAGGATAGCGACACCTCCGACGCCTCTTTTGTCACATGTTTTGAGGAACAGTTCTTCTCAAGTGTCGAAAATGGCATGATGTGATTGATGTCTTCTCTTTTCAGTCAGACCAATGATGTCGTACTTGATCTTTCACGGTTGTACCATCAGGTCCTCGATGGATGCATCAGATGCCAGCGTACGTGCATTAAAAGTAAAGACAATCAATTTTGTATTTCTTTGTTTTGGCAGCCTATTTCTGCCTTGGGATTTTATCAGCCTGTCCTTCCACATCCTTCTCGACTCTGCATAGTATACTAAAATAGATAAAATAAATAAATAATAAAACCAGCATAGTATACTAAAATACTATACTAAAATAGATAAAATTTTATAGTATAAAATAGTATACTAAAATAGATAAAATTCAGGCTAGAAATAGTTATAAAAGACAATAGCTTATTTTCCTAAAGAGTACTTATCCTAAAATCAAACTTCTTTATATTTAGTTTTCATAAATTATTTTTGAGCCATACCTACTGGTGCTCAGGGTCTACTCTGAGTTTGGTGTTCAGAAGTCACACCCTGTAGTACTTGTAGGATCATTGGCAGTGCCATGTACTGAACCCAGTATCTCCACATGCAGAGCATGTGCTCAACTCACTGAAGTATCTTTCTGACCCCGATGATAAATATATTTTAGAATTTTAAATGGCTAACATAACTAAATGGGCTGGAGCGATAGCACAGTGGGTAGGGCATTTGCCTTGCATGCGACCGACATGGCCAACTGGAGTTCGATTCCTCCGCCCCTCTTGGAGAGCCTGGCAAGCTACCGAGAGTATCGCACCCACATGGCAAAGCCTGGCAAGCTACCCGTGATGTATTTGATATGCCAAACAGAGTAACAAGTCTCACAATGTTACTGGACCTGCTCGAGAAAATCGATGAATAATAGGAGGACAGTGACAGTGACAATAACATAAATAAATTAAAACTTAATATGTAATATTTACAATTTGAAACTAGAGAAGCTAAAATATTTGAATTAATTATTTAAATCCTTGAATGAATTTAAATCTTTGAATTAAAATCTTTGAATTTGAGTTTCAAGAATCCATCAGTTTTTCGAATTGGTAAAGTACTAAATAATAACAAAAGAGAAAAGTCATACACATAGAAACAAGGAAGAACTATAAAGAGTGTAGGTATGTTAAAAATTTAAGTAAACTCATCAGAAAGCAAGTTGTTCATAAGATAACTTGACTTGATGTAAGTTAGTTTAGTTTGACAAACCTGAAATCTAGGAAGACTCTGGTGCTGGCAACTTAGTATAAGGGGTGAAGCATTTGTCTTCCACACAGTCCACATATCCTTGATTCCCAGGATACCACATAGGGTTGGCTCAGAACTTCTATGAGTGATCTCTGAGCACAGAGCCAGGAACAATTTCTGAGAACAGGTGGATGTGACCCCCCAAAGACAACAAAACAAGACAAAACAAAACAAAACTGGTAAGACACAGGCACATATTTCAGAGACTGAACAAAAAAAGAAATAGTAATCTTTTTTTTTTTCACATGAAACCTCACCCCCCACTCACCCAACAGGAGTCTGTTCTTTTCAGGTCTGAAAAGAACAGAAATTTCCAGACCTGCTATGCAAATAGCACTGTCACTGTCACTGTGTTCCCACTGTTCATCAATTTGCTCAAGCAGGCCCAGTAACATTGTGAAACTTGTTGTTACTGTGTTTGGCATATGGACTACATCATGGTTAGCTTGCTAGGCTTTGCCCTGCCGGCTAAATACTCTCAGTAGCTTGCTGGGCTCTCTGAGAGGGGCAGAGAAACTCGGGTTGACTAGGTCAGCCATGTGCAAGGCAAATGCTCTACCGGCTGTGCTATCACTCCAGCTAGCTTCTTGGCCTTTTGGCTAAGATCAAGTGTGCAAGTAGCACAATCTTCTAGATACCAAGAAATTTCTTGACAGAGATACGTGATGAACCAGTGTGTATGAAAATGGTATTGACTAAGTTGCTGCTGTGGGCATTGACTTTACTTGCTATACCGCAGGTTATAGCTACTACCAACTTAGGGTGTCATATTAATGTGTATTTCCAGCAGAAGCCTGTTTTAACCTTTGTTTATGGGCAGTATTATGAAGTCACTATAGTAATTTTAATATAAAATTCAGGTGTTTTTGTCTCTGTTGATCAACCTTACAACTCAGCATGATCAATTTCATTTATAGAGGAATATAGGTAACACCATATATATGCAAAAGGACTGTATATTCTGTGGAGGAGACCTAGAACTTTTTTAAGCAAAATAACTTGGATTGAGAAAATCAATTGCTATCCAGTGAAACTGTAGTACATCAGGATTTGGCCCAGGAAAATACTGATAGTGAGTGATCAAATATAGAATTCCTGTTAGTTTAAAATATAGTTAAATGCACAAGCCATTATTCGGTACACTTACCACAAACATGTTGAGCTCAGAATAGAATTGATAGTTTCAAGATCTACACTGACTCAGGGATGTCATTAGAGTGAATAAGGAAATGCAGCATTACTGAAAAATCAAAAAGACAATTTGACTGCACTTGTTTCTCCTGTGTATACTCATCATCATTGTTCACTTTGAAACAAGAATAGAATTTATAGTTTCAAATTCTCTATTGGAGAGAGGACTTAACTATGTTCTGCTTCTTGGATGGGTGGTTGGTTGGGTTGTCTAGTGATCTAAGTCCCTCAGGACACTAAATTCATAATTTAAATACCTCAGTTTCTCTAACAATGAGAAGCCAGAAGAATAGAGTAGTGTTCTCTATAATAAGGAGTCTAATATTTATGTACCACTATCGTTTTATTACCGTGTAACTCCAACAATGGCCAGGATCCAGAGATTATCACACTCAGCTCCCGGAAGCGCGCGGCCGCGACATCTTATCGTCTCATTCCTAATTTGGTCAAACTGGCAGGCTACCAAATGTAACATGGCCACACGGCAGAGTCTGGCAAACTCCCCGTGGTATACCCAATATGCCAAATACCAGTAACAATGATGGGTCTCATTCTCCTAACCCTGAAAAAGCCTTGAATATGGCACTTAAAAAAAAAAAATCTCAGAGCTAGGACGAAGAAGACGTTACTGGCACCTGCTCGAGGCAATTGACGAACAACAGGGTAGTCGTGATCGTGATCGTGATCGTTTTATTAGAATCTTATTTTTAATAAGTTCAGGTTCAAAACTATGTGACCTTAAATAATGCACATTTTTAAATAGGTTACCACACATTACAGACTCTGAGAATACAATTGCATAGATGACAAAAAATGTAATCTAGTTTTAATTAATTTTTGACAGGAGGAAAAAATGAGTATGAATCAATTTTCATGTATCTTGTTGTAGCAGCACATGTCCAGTCTGTGTGGGCATTTGTATAGTTTTGCTTTTCTGAAGAAATATTAAGACTTGTTACCTTTATATTGTATTTAAATGCTCTTAGGGTTTGCTATAGAACTTTAATGTTCACATTCAGTTTCATGGGATTAAATGTTAAACAATATCACTAGATTTGGTACATTTACTTTCCAAGTAATTGGATTGTGGATGAACCTCCTGCTACTGTTCATTAGTCTGTGACTTCATACGATTTTAACTCTGTTCTCTTTTTCACAACATTGTAATTTGGAAATTTTCCATAGGGGTGAGAGAAACTGAAAATTCTCAAATAGAACCTGCAGACATTATATTGCTTTAAGGATGGGATATCAGACTCATCAACACCATGTTATGCCTTCAGTGTCAATCTGTAATACAGAGCATATTCTGTCATAAGAAATTTCCTACCTAACCATAGATGTCACTATTAATAAGTAACAATAACTTTATTTTAGAAGTTAGCTTGTGAGTAATACATGATCATTTTGGAAACTGAAAAATGGTGAAAATAGGGGCTGTAGCGATAGCACAGCAGGTAGGTCATTTGCCTTGCATGAAGCATCCCATATAGTCCCCAGAGCACTGCCAGAAGTACTTCCTGAATGCATGAACCAGGAGTAACCCCTGTGTATTGCCGGGTGTGACCAAAAAAGCCCTTAAAAATGGTGAAAATAAATTACTTATAATTCCAATAGGAGATAAGATGAGTAACGTATTCTTACCTATAGGTACAATTTATGTACATGTTATAATTAAAAGGTAAAGGCCCTCCCGTTGATCGTCGATTTGCTCGAGCGGGCCCAGTAACGTCTCCGTTGGAGACTTTGTTGTTACTGTGTCTGGCATATCGAATACTCTCGGTAGCTTGCCAGGCTCTCCGAGAGGGGCGGAGGAATCGAACTCGGGTCGGCCAGGTTGGCCGCGTGTAAGGCGAACGCCCTATCCGCTGTGCTATCGTTTCCCTTTAACAAAATATTTGAAGTGATTTCCATATTTTTAAAATTCTTCATAGGGCAAATTTATAATATCTGCATCTTTTTTTCTAATGACTGGCTGCACCATGATATAGTTAATCATTTATGCAGGACATTTGGATTGCTTCCCGTTGTTTGCTGCCATAAATAATGATATGATAAAAATCACTGAACATAAATCTTTGTCCTTATTTCTGATAATTTCTTTACAAGATATTCCCAGAAATGGAATTCCTGGTCCACAGAGAGTAAATATGTTTTTATATATGTATATCTTTCTAAACTAACTTTCTTAATAGACTTTATGAGCATATTTGTATATCTACCATCGTTTATTATCTTATCTCACTGCATTTTAACTGATTTGTATGTTAAAAAGTATTGCAATTAATTGCCCGACACCAGCCTAATATTTGAATAAGTTATGATACCATCACTAGATGGAATAATATGCTTTTTGTTTAAAATTATGCATATTATATTGCAACATTAAACTTATTGATGACATGCTGTTAAGTAAAACACATGACATAAAATCAAATACATTCTTAAATTGAATGCAAATACGTATACAGATGAATTTATTAGAGAAACTTGATGGCGAATAAAAATAGACCTAATAATAATAGATAACCCAAATAACTGACAACATAATATGTAGTCAGTAAACAACAGTGTTACTCAAAGGACTGAAAATTCATTATTTCGGTCCATTTTATAATAAGCATGTAAAGGAGGCCCTGAAGTATAAATATTCTACAAAGACATTCTGTAACCATATAGTATGTCTGTTTGATTCTCAAATTTCAACTCATTTTTTTCTTTTCAAATCTACAATTAGGATATGAAGCATATATATTTTTTTTACTTTATTGGGCCACTCCCAACTTTATTCTTTGAAGTCTATTACTTACTAGTGGTGTTTTAGGGATCAAGAGATGCTGGGAACTGCACACGTGGCCTGCATACAAAGCATGCATCTCAGCCATTGAGCGTCTCCCTCGCCCCAAATGACTATAGCACTGTAGAACTGTCCTCCCATTGCTCATCAATTTGCTCGAGCGGGCACCAGTAACGTCTCACAACAAATTGTGAGACTTGTTATTGTTTTTGGCATATTGAATACATCACAGGGAGCTTGCCAGTCTTTGCCGTGCGGGCAATATACTCTTGGTAGCTCGCCGGGCTCTCCAAAAGGGGCAGAAGAATCAGACCCAGGTCGGCTGCATGCAAGGTAAACGCACTATCAGCTGTGCTATCACTCCAGCACACCCCAAATGACTCAATTTTAATATTTTAAGCACTTTTATATTTCTAATACTTTGTTAAATGCCATTGCTTATTTCTCAGGCTAATATAAAATGTTCTATTTAAAGAAGCGACTGTGAATAAATCTTTTGTGATTTAAAAAAAATAAAACTATATAACAATACTCTGTAGAAGAAGTAAAATACTTCCGAAACTTTTAAAGAAACCCCAATATTGTGTCTAGCATTTAATCAGTCAAATATGAGAAAAACAATAAAATTATATCCATTCAAACCAATGTGATGGTGTCAGGGTGGAGCAATAGCACAGCAGGTAGGGCGTTTGCTTTGTACTCAGCCGAGCTGGTTCAATCACTGACATCCCATATGGTCCCCTGAGCACTGCCAGGAGAGAATCCTGAATGGAGAGCCAGGAGTAATCCCTGAGCTTCGCCAGGTGTGGCCCAAAATGACAAAAACAAATCATACAAACCAATGTGATGATAAAAATCCACTGAATATTGCACAGAAGTCACTGTAGTTCATAAGATATTTATCAAATAAAAATATGTGAATTAATATTTTATTATTAAAAATGCTCAATTTATTATCCACAAAATTATACATTAAATTAAATATCTAGGTGAGCTTCATATTACTAATAATATTTTCTTAGAATTTATTAGATTTACTATTTTATTAAAATAATAAAAGTAATAAAGTATTTTAATAAATAATTTAAATAATAAATAACAATTGTAGTGATATGTATTGCTAGTTATTTTTGTAGGATATATATATATATGTATAATCATTTCAAAATACCTTCCCTCAATTCTGCTCAGGAGATACCCATAAAGATGCTGAGGAACCAAGTGGTGCCAATGATTGAATTGATTTGGTCCCTGGCAAGCAAGCATCTTATTCCCTGTACTTTTCTCCAGGTCAATGGCGATGGGTAGGTGAAGGAAGGAAAGAAGGCCAGGCTGGTTGGTTTCAATTGCCATTTATTCCAATGTCATCTCCATTTACTCCTGTCTCTCTCCCTCCCTCTCTGCTTCTTCCACTTGCCCCCTCTTACTGTCTAGTTAAATCCCCAAGCATGAGGGGTTGGGGCTTACAGATAGGTGTGATCAATCAACAGAGGTAAAGTCTTACCCTCAGGAAATTCTTCTTCTAGGACATATACTCATTCAACAGGACGATCCACCCAAGGGCGGAATTCCCTTGGTGTGTTTCTCCTCTCCTTGTCCAACAAACATATAAACATTCATAATATTAATCATTTTGTATGGACACAGTAAGAGATACATTAAGCTTATAGACTTGCTCTCCTGGGGTCATCTCAATCTCAGACAACAGGGCTCAGGCCGGATTAGTCTTTCATAACCCTAGCAGGGTCCTAATCTTGTTGTTACTTTTGGATCATGACAGCATTCGTCTATGACCATGCTCTAAACTTATAGTTGAGTATTGTGACACATTGGCCTGACCCATTTTGATGCCAGGGTAGCTCATAGCTTGCCCTGGGTCCATTCAATCCCTCGTCAGGACCCTACGTTTGGGGTGCTGGAAACTAAGGGCAATTTAAGCTTAAGTTGAGGAAACCGATGCCTGGGAAGGAATAATATTTGAAGCTAATTAAATCCCATTCTTACTTTGGACAACCTGGTAGGCTACTGAATGTAACGTGCCCACACGGCAGAGTCTGGCAAAGTCCCCGTGGCGTACCCAATATATCAAATACCAGTAACAACGATGGGTCTCATTCTCCTAACCCTGAAAGAGCCTTGAATGTGGCACTTTTTAGAATCTCAGGGCTAGGACAAAGGAGACATTACTGGTGCCTGCTTGAGGCAATCGATAAACAACAGGATGATCGTGATCTTGGTCGTGAATTAAATCCCAAGTTACAAAAGATAATATTAATTGTCTTTCTGTGTCTATACAAAAAGAGCATTGCTTTAGAGTAAAGTAGTCAAAAGACATAAGGAGAGGAGAAAGGCAATATTAACTTTCAATTCAAATTCAGTGTCCTAGAAGGATCTTACCTAACAAATTAACTGAATCTGATTAGGGGAAAAAGCTGATTAACTGGTTGGGGAGGAGAGTTTAGAGAAGAGGTTACAGATAAACAAAGGGATGGGAGTTACTTGGGGGCGTTGTGATGGGTGTGACTCAATAAATCTAAGTTCCCTGTGGCAAGGGAGAAAGGACAAACCAATGTTAGGCCTCAAATGTTTAGAGCAATATTCCAACACCCAGATACCTTATATTTGAATATGAAAAATAGATAATAAGGGAGGTAAGACACTAAAAAATATTCTAGTGCATATTGGTGGAAATATACATGAATGCCTACAAACAGGCAGAAAGAGGAAGATGAAATGTTGGCTAGTCAAACTTGAGACATAAGAGTCAATGATGCTATCTTTAAGACAGTGATTTTTGAGACAAAAGAAACAAAAGAATGTGCCTGAGAAAATTTATGGAAAGCGGATTTAAGGCCAAGGGATGTTATCATTGCAATGATCTTGTGATGGAGGTTTTATTGATTTGCTCTAAGGAGGAGAAAATCTGATATAATTGCAATTGTACAATTAGGAAAGGGTAATAGGTGATTAGAGAAGAAGGAATGGGGCCATGATGAATTTTATAAACTAGCTGACCTTAAATTTATGCTTGTTGCTTTGGTGTGATTGTTAATAATGCTTTTTATTCTGTACAGTATGCCAGCGTGGATAGCTACCATGATTGTAATAAGGAGTGTGAATATTGCCCTGTTAGAGGTTGCCATTGTATAATTCGAACAGATGGCTGATGCGATCTGTATTAAGCTTCACCTGTATAACTCTAATGACTCCTTTGAGAGTAAACTCCTTCAAAGAGGACATGCTTTGGCAAATTCATTTATTGTTCAAATATATGTAAATTTCACAATGTATTTTGCATATAATAAAAAGTATTTGGGCCAAAATGGTTTGTGACACCTTATTGTCATGGATTTTTACTGCTTTTAATTTGTGGCAATTGATTTTAGTTTTGCTGTTGATAATACGGCAATTGTTTGGTTCCGTCTACCTCAATGTGTATTTGTGTTGTTCTCAGTGCTTCATACAAGATTGTCAAATTCCCAGTTTGCTCCATTATTGGAGACTTAAACTTTATTCATTTTATTTTAAATAATATTTACCTCATTTTTATAAATGCTTCCATTTATCTCTATGTTTATATTTCCATTATATTTTTTTATCTATGGGCCACACCTGGTTCTCAGGCCAGAAGATTTTACTATTTGTGCTGAGAGATCACTCTTGGTGGTCCACAGGCACACCATTTAAGGTTTCCTTTGGGCCAGACCTGGTGAAGCTCAGGGCTTTCTCCTGGCTCTGCAGTCAGAAATTACCCCTGGTGGAACTAGCAAACCATATGGGATGCCCTACCTGCTATGCTATACCCCTGGCCACAGGTGGTGTTTTTGATCAAACCTAGGTCTGCTGAATCCAGAGCAAGCATTTTACCCACTTCAGTCTTATTTATACATCTATATCTAGATCTATCTATGTATATATATGTATATATAGAGATACAACGATATAAATAAGACTGGAGAGATATATAGATATATAAATAAGTCTGTAGAGATATATATTTATAGAAATATAAATATAGATATAGATTGGTGTCTTGTATATATATTACTTTTAATAGTCCCCTTTGTTAAAAAATAATCACTTTGAAGCATTTTATATTACAATATATAAGTCCTTATACCACTGGGATGTTTTTTTCCAAGAAGATAAGTCCCTAGAAATGCAGAAACTAATGATGATACATGAATGATGACTCTTAGGGTTTTAGGATACATTTGAGATATGCCCACTAATTATGTCAGTTTCCAGGCAAATCAGAAGAAAACCATGTATCTATGATATTACATTATTGTTTAAGATCTATGATTCGTCATTGTTTTATAATAATTTTGTATTGGGTTAAAATTATAGAAACACAGAATAGATGCTTTTAAAAAAACTTTTTATTGAATCACTGTGAGATAAACCCTTACAAAGCTGTTCATGATTGAATTTGAGTCATACAGTATCTCATCACCCATCCCTCTACCAGTGTACATTTCCCAGCACCAGTGTCACCAGATTCCCTCCCATCACCCTCATCCCCACCCCACCCTCTGCCAACATCTGTGGAAGGTACTTTGTACTTTTCTTCTTTCTCTCTCTCTCTTACTAACATTCAACACTCACATCATATCTAACATGATCATTTCAAATTATTATTGTCATACTGGTCTCTTCTCTATCTTTACTATCCTCTGCCCCAACAAACTTGTAATCAATTTAAACCATTGACCAGGCCACCTGGCCCCTGTTTTCCTTGGCCTTGGATATTTATCTCCTGTTATTTTTTTTAATATACAACAAATGACTGCAATCACTTTATCTGTCCTGTTCCTTCTGACTCATTTCACTCACATGATACTCTTCATATCATCATCCATTTGTAGGAAAATTTCATGACTTCATTTTTCCTAACAGCTATATAGTATTCCACTGTGTAGCTGTACTATAGTTTCTTTATCCAGGCTTTCTTGGGAACGCAGGTTGTTTCCAGGTGGTGAACTGTGAATAATGCTGCAAATAAACATTGAAGTGCAGTTGGTGTTACTTTTCTGTGTTTTTGAACCCCTAGGGTATATTCCCAAACTTATATTGCTGGTTTCTATGGGAGCTCAATTTATAGTTTTTTGGAGTAATGTCCATATTGTTTTCCAAAAAAAGCCTGGACCACTCAGTATTCCAACCAGCAATGAATGAGAATTCCTTTCACCCCATAACTTACCAACACTGGTTGTTCTTGTTCTTTTGGATGTGTGCCCTTCTCTGCTGAGGAATGGTATCACGTTGTTGTTTTGATTTGCATCTCCCTAATGATTAGTGATGAAGAACATTTTTCATGTGCTTTTTGACCATTTACATTTCTTCTTTGAGGACATTTCTGAATATCCTTACATGCCCCCTCCAATATATGGTCATTTAATCTTTGATAAGGGAGTAAGAAAAGCCTACTTAACAAGTGGTGTTTTGAAAATTGTAAAGCTACATGCAAAAAAAAAAGGATGAACTCAGAACTCTAACACCATGAATAGAAGTCAGATCAAAATGGATTAATACCCTCAACATCAGACATGAATTCATTAGGTATATGGAAGAAAATGTAGCCGAAACCCTCCATGACATTGAAGATAAAGGCTTCTTCAAAGATTAAACACTTGTAAATTAATTTTTATTAAAAGCATAGTGATTTCCAAAGTTGTTCATTATCCAGTTATTTCAAGTATTTAGAGTTCCTACACCACTAGTGTGACCTTCACTTCAACAATATCACCAGTTACCCTCCAAGTACTACCCTGTCCACTTTGGCATATAACACAACAAATTTATGTTATAATTCGTATTCCAACAAAACTTTAAGAAATGGCAAAGAGAATTATCAAAAACAAATTCCTATGTAAACTTATGATTACTGTATGATTTTGAGTGATGATATTTCAATCTAAGCACAACTTTAAATGTTTGACCAGTCTTAGGTTACAAGGTTTTCATTCAAAGGTAACCAAATTTCAAGTATAATGTTAAATAGGGTGTTTAAAGTTTTTGTTATTATTATTTTTTACCTCCTGTGGTTCTTCCAGTTAATCTAGCAGTTGTGATCCAGGTTTCTCATCATTACTTGAAACTGTACAATTCCTAGTACAATTTTAGAGAAATAAATCATAGTGTGAGTTCAAGTGTATGACACTTTCAGTGTTCAAGAGCCACCTCTCCAGGCCTCCCCAGCAAAGGAAGAAAAAGATGGGAGACTCATGGATAGAAAGTAAAAATGCCCCATTTAATGCAGAGCTGTTAGCACACTTAGAGAACATCCTAGGGGGTTCAGGACAGAATTGCACATAGTTGTGATTGGTAAAGCATTTCAATGGAGGCAATTCCCTTGGGGAGATTAAATCAAAGTGACACTCTCTCACTCAGGGGCTATATAGAAAGATTACCTCAGGAGTAAAAAGCAATATATTACCTGTATCTTTCCTTTATACTAGCACATATCAAACAATTAAGTTTACTTCTTATTAATACTTTCAGTTTTTGGATAAACACAGAAAGAGGTATGGATTCCAAAACTTAGTTCTCTGGTCTCTTAGGACAAACATGGCTTTTACCATGAATTGCAGACTAAGTCCTCTGACCAGTTGTTCCCCTCGGGATCATTTCTTTGAAGTCATAACAGCTTGCATAAATATCATGCTTTTATGCTTTCTAGACTATCCCATTTTGATGCTGGGGTAGTTTTGCACCTTGCACCAGGTCCATCCAAATCCCACGGTGGGACCAACTTTTGGGGGTGTTAGGAACTACAGCAACTGAAGTAATTGTCATTACTTTAACTCAGTAATTGTCAAGTAATTATGATGGATACCCAGGAGTAGATATATTTTAGCGTCAATCAACTCCCAGTTATTAGAAGCATAGCATGAATGATCTTTCTGTGTTTAAGCAAAGAATATTGATCTATAGTAAAATATGAAAATGTCATAGAAGAAATAGGAAAGCAAATAATTCACCACAAATACAAAGTCCAGAGTCACCAAAATGTTTGACTTATAAGTAATCAAACCTGACTTGGAGAATCTTGTAACTAACTCAAAGTAAAGGTTAAAGATAATCTTGGGGGAATTAGGGATAGTCATAAGAGCACTGTAAGTTTCTCTGTGGGGAGCAAAGGATCAATTTATTGATAAAGCCCAAAACACTTAGGATTAATGTCCAACAATGGCAAGGCAGATTTCTGCATCTTCTCATGATTTTTCTGGGATTATTACTATCACATAACATTTTACTTTTTCTGCCCTCATTATAACCACAAATATTTTCCTCATATTCAGATATTTCATCATTAGAAGAATCCTCGATCATGGAAAGTGATCCTTTTTGTCTATGGCTTATATTTGAGAGCACAGCATTTAGGACAACAGTAGTGAGAAGTATAGTTAATTGTTCTAGGAAACAAGTTTCCATTTCCCAAATACCAAAACAGTTATGAGCCCAAACTTAGTGATTGACCAACCACAGAAAAAAACTGTCCTGCATTTGACAATAGGAGGGTAGTTAAGTTAGCTAACCATTGGTTCTGGGGAGGTAGTTGCAAAATAAAAGGACCTTAAAAATAGAGTTTGAATGTTATATTTTTTTCACCTGCTCAGAATGGTGTATGTTACTATGTCTATACCCAAGTATCAACATTCTTCTATTATTATTCATTTGTCCCCCATAATCTTTCAAACTTCTTCCTGGTCCTTTGATAGATTCCATTCTTTGACAGAGTCCCAAAGTTCTGTTTTCATTGAGCATTATCTTGTTCCTTTGTTTTTATTCTCTATAACCTGTGTTAGTGAGATCATCTGGTATTTCTCTTTCTTCTATTTATTTTGGTTCTCCAGTCCTATTCATATGATGATAAAAGGGAATATTTTATCTTTTTATATCTGAATAATAGTATTTCATTTTACCTATTAACCACATCATTATTCACTCCTATGTCATTGGATCCTTGGGTTGCTTATACATCTTGGCTATTGCAAAGAGCTTTGTAACAAATATTTGATAATGCATATACCTTTTTCAAATTTATATTTTTAAATTATCATATAAATAACTATGAGTAACTACATTGCTTTTATTTTCTGGAAGCATAATTGTGAAGTGTCAGGGGCAAAAAGTTAGTTTTGGGTCAGAGAGAAAGTACAGTGGGTAGGGCATGCAGCCAACCTGGGTTCCATCCCTATATGGTTCCCTGACTATCACCAGGAATAATTCCTGAGTACAGAATCAAGAGTAGCACTTGAGCATCACCAGGTCCAAAAAAAAACAGAAAGAAAAAAATAAGAAGTTAGGACTCTACTATCTGTGGTAATTTGTGTATGTATGTTTGTATCTGTTATTGTATTGATTGGTGGGTGGAGGACCCTCTCCAGTTGAGCATGGGGACCCAGAGCCATTCTCAGGAATACTCAATCCAGTAGTGTGAGTTCAGTGGTAGCCAGTGATAGATACTATTCAGGTTCATTGGTTGCTGCAAGGGGCCACCAGGACCACATCTCAATGATGATCAGGAGTCATTAGCACTACATCGCGTACTTTTGGCTGGAGGGCATATAGTGTTGGGGTGTTATTCAGTCAGGACCTTGTGCAAGCAAAGCTTGTGCTCCAGACCTTTGACCTATCTCTCTGGGCTCTACTAGTGACTTGTTATATATATATATATACATATATATATATACATACATGCATACATACATACATACACACATACATACATACATACATACATATGCACATACATATATGTGTGTATAAGTTTATACATATTATATATTATATACATTTTATAGTCATATATTTTTAATTTGAAGGTGCCACAATCAATGGTGCTTGGAATTTATTTCTGGCTCTTTACTTGAGATTACTCCTGCCAGTGCTCAGGGTATTTATGCCATGTCAGTGATATTGATCACAGGCATACAGATGGTTTTTTGAAAGTACGTTCTTCTGGAAATGAATTTTTATATTAGAAAGTGAGTGGTTGGTATTGAAATTGAAAATAAAGGATTAAGCAATTTGCATTTAGAAACATAGGTTAAAAGTACTTAAAGATGTAAAAGTTCATTTTGACTTTGATGAAAAGTGTTGAAGAGATTTCATTTTAAATGTCCCTTCAATGCATACACACCAAGTCAACAAGTAACAGGTCATTTATTTTAAATGGCCTTATATATTTCTATTGACAGGAAGCATGACTGTATCATGATGATTTCTGGTTATATAAGACTTGTTTAAGTTTCATTGTATATTTATAGATAGTTATATATTTGACCTATTTATATATGTAATTATAAATATTAAATCACAGTTATGTTTTATATTTAATTATAAAAATGTACAAATGTACTAATATACATATATACATGTGCATGTATTTGGAAAGAAATATTAAAAAGAAATATTTCACTTTATTTAGTTTGCATTGACTATATATACATGAGCTATTATAAATGTATATGAAGGTCCTGGCAGACGCCTGGAGAAACGCAGCTGTGAGCGTCTGCCGTCCCCTCTTCACTCCTCACACGGCGCTCATCTCATCTCAAACCCAGGTCAGCTCAGCCCCTGGTGTGTGGCCCCGGGACTTCCATCTCTCCCTTCGGGACCTCAGGCGTCCCGGCAGATGCCTGGAGAAACTCAGCTGTGAGCGTCTGCCATCCCCTCTTCACTCCTCACTCAGCGCCCATCTCATCTCAAACCCAGTTTTCTGTAGAAGTGTGGCCTCTTCAGAAGTGGGCGTGGCTTCAGAGTGGGCGTGGCCTATTTTCTGGCCCACGGCCGCTTAGGCGGCCGCAGGTTGTTTACCCATTCTAAGGAACCTAGTTCCCAAGGAATTTAGTCCCCAACCTACTCAGCAATATGAAGAAACAAAGAAAATCTCCACCACAAGTGGAAGACAACAAAAACAATCCACAACATTCTGTCGATACAGCTCACCTAAGGGACCTCTCTGACATAGAATTCAGATACGAAGTCATCAAGATGTTCAATCAACTCAATGAAACGGTCAGACAAACAGCCAGTAACACCACAGAAAAAATCGACAAATTACACGAAGAAATGAGAGCAGAAATGTCATGATTAAAAGACTCCGTAGATGAAATGAGAAACTCAGTTTCTTCTCTTAAAAATAGAATGACCGCAGCTGAAGAGAGAATCAGTGAGCTGGAAAATCAGCTGCGCCAAGCCAACACGGAACAACAAACAGTGGCAAAGGGACCTCAAAATAGCTTTTCAGAGAATCAGAGTCCTAGCAGATGATTCCAAGAGGAACAACATTAGAATCATGGGACTACCTGAAGCTCAGGGAAACAATCCCAACGAAGAAACACCGTCAAACAAATCATTGCTGAAAAATTCCCAGAGCTCCTCAATGCAGCCATTCAGGTTCAAGAAGCTCGAAAGGTGCCAGCTAAAAGAGACCCCAACAAAAACACTCCAAGGCATATCATAGTTAGAATGATTGATGCTGCCGATAGAGACACAATACTGCAAGCAGCAAGGGCAAAGAAGGAAATCACATACAAAGGAGCACTCCTTAGATTCACAGCAGACCTATCAGAGGAAACCCTACAAGCCCGAAGGCAGTGGCAAGATATAGTCAAAAAACTCACTGAAATGAATGCTTCACCAAGAGTACTCTATCCGGCTAAACTCTCCCTCAAAATCGAAGGAACAGTACACTATTTTCTAGATAAGCAGCAGCACAGGAACTTCATAGACTCAAAACCAAACCTGAAGCAAGGCCTAAAGGGGCTACTATAAGACAAGACAAACCCTACAACCACAACACACCCTACAAAAAATGACACAAAACTCCATAACCATACTCTCTCTCAATGTCAATGGTCTAAATTCACCATTTAAGAGACACAGAGTGGCAAAATGGATACAGAGACAGAACCCAACATTCTGCTGCCTACAAGAAACTCATCTCAACAGCCAGAACAAACACAGACTCAAAGTCAAAGGATGGAAAACAATCCTGCAAGCAAACAGCTCCTTCAAAAAAGCTGGGGTTACCATACTAGTATCCAACAACATTAATTTCACATTGAAAAAGATTAGAAGGGACAGTGAAGGCTATTTTCTCTTCATCAAGGGATACATACAGCAGGAAGAAATCACACTCTTAAATGTATACGCACCTAATGAGGGAACAGCTAAATATCTAAAACAACTGCTAACAGATTTTAAGGAGGACATTGCTACCAACACAATAGTACTTGGAGACTTCAACATCGCCTTATCAACTCTGGATAGATCAACAAGAACAAAACCCAGCAAAGAATTATTGGCTTTGAAAGAAGAAATAGAAGAGAAAGGGGTTATAGACCTATACAGGGCTTTACACCCCCAAAAGAAAGAATACACATTCTTCTCCAGTGCGCACAGAACATTTTCCAAAATAGACCATGTCCTAGGACACAAAACATACCTCAACAGAATCAGGAAGATAGAAATAGTATCAGCCATCTTTTCAGACCATGATGCAATGAGGATAGAAGTGAATCACACACTGACATGGAGAACAAAATCAAACACCAGGAAATTAAACAACTCGATGCAGAACAATGAGTGGGTCAAGAACGAAGTCAAGGATGAAATCAAAAGATACCTGGAAACAAATGAGAATGAAGACACAAACTACCAGAACTTATGGGATGCAGCGAAAGCTGTATTAAGTGGAAAATTTATAGCTCTGCAAGCATATCTTAGGACTGTAGAAACGATGCACATAAACAACTTGACCTCACAGCTCAAGACCTTAGAAAAGGATCAACAGAAAGAGCCTAAATCAGGCAGAAGGAAATAGATCATAAAACTTAGAGCAGAAATCAACGACATGGAAAACAAAGAAACAATCCGAAAGATCAATAAAAACAAGAGCTGGTTCTTCGAGAAAATATATAAGATAGACAAACAACTAGCAACACTCACAAAGAAACAGAGAGAGAGAGAACCCTAATAAATCGAATCAGAAATAAGAATGGGGATATCACAACGGAAACTAAAGAAATTCAAGAGATCATCAGAGACTACTTTGAAAGTCTGTATGCCACAAAACAAGAGAACCTAGAAGAAATGGACAAATTCCTGGATTCCTATCATATCCCAAAGCTAAAGCAAGAAGATATAGAGTACCTGAATAGACCTATTCACATCAAAGAAATTGAAACTGTAATCAAAAGTCTTTCCAAAAACAAAAGCCCATGTCCAGATGGATTTACTAGCGAATTTTTCCAAACATTTAAAGAGGACCTATTGCCAGTTCTTCTCAAGCTTTTCCAGGAAATTGAAAAAACGGAAACTCTCCCAAACAGTTTCTATGAAGCCCATATCTCTCTAATACCAAAAGGAAACAAAGATACCACAAGAAAAGAAAACTACAGGCCGATATCCCTGATGAACACGGATGCGAAGATTCTCAACAAAATACTAGCCAATAGAGTTCAACAACTCATCAAACAGATCATACATCATGACCAAGTAGGATTCATCCCAGGGATGCAAGGATGGTTCAACATTCGGAAATCAATCAACATAATCCATCATATCAACAAAAGAAAAGATAAAAATCATATGATCATATCCATAGATGCAGAGAAAGTATTTGACAAGATCCAGCACCCATTCATGATGAAAACCCTTGCCAAAATGGGGATAGAGGTGACTTTCCTCAATATAGTTAAAGCCATCTACCAGAAACCTACAGCAAACATCATCCTCAATGGGGAAAAACTGAGAGCCTTCCTCCTAAGGTCAGGGACGAGACAAAGATGCCCACTCTCTCCACTGCTGTTAAATATAGTACTGGAAGTACTTGCAATAGCGATCAGGCAAGAAAAAGATATTAAGGGCATCCAGGTAGGAAAGGAAGAAATCAAGCTCTCACTATTCGCAGATGATATGATACTATACTTAGAGAACCCTAAAACCTCTACCAAGAAACTCCTAGAAACAATAGGCTTGTATAGTAAAGTGGCAGGCTATAAAATCAATACACAAAAATCCATGGCTTTCCTATATGCAAATAGTGAAAGAGAAGAAAGTGACATGAAGAAAACAATTCCATTCACAATTGTGCCCCAGAAAATCATGTACCTAGGAATCGCCTTAACTAAGGAAGTAAAGGATATGTACAAAGAAAACTACAAAACGCTACTTCGGGAAATAAAAGAGGACATGAGGAAATGGGAAAATATCCCCTGTTCATGGATGGGGAGAATCAACATTGTCAAAATGGCAATACTTCCCAAGGCACTGTACAAATTCAATGCAATCCCTATAAGGATACGCATGACATTCTTCAAAGAAATAGAGCAAACACTCCTGAAATTTATATGGAACAATAAGCCCCCACGAATAGCTAAAGCAATTCTTGGGAAAAAGAAAATGGGAGGAATCAACCTACCTAACTTCAAGCTCTACTACAAAGCAGTAATAATCAAAACAGCATGGTACTGGAACAAAGGCAGAGTTGCAGACAAATGGAACAGAGTTGAATATACTGACATCTCCTCCCAAACATATAATCATCTAATCTTCGATAAGGGGGCAAAAAAAGTGAAATGGAGCAGGGAAATCCTCTTTAATAAATTGTGCTGGCATCACTGGATGGCTACATGCAAAAAAGTGGGCTCAGATCTCTGCCTAACACCATGCACAAAAGTAAGATCAAAATAGATTTATGGATCTTTACAGCATTCAGCCGAAGAGAAGAACAACATGGAGGGCGGGATCTACAGATCCCGAAGGAAAAAAAAAACACAGTTTCCAAAAAGAGCTGAGATCATCAGGAAGTCCCAGATGGGGTAGGTACCGCATCCGCCTCCCCCAGATGGAACCCCTTTGACCAGAAACCTCTACAAGCACAGCTCGAGTACGCGGGACCTAGGACTTTTCCTCAAAAATGCCGGGACTACACCTCCCAGGTAACCTCAGATTGCGGAAGTCACGCCCACAGCCCGCCCCCCAGCGCCATCTTGGCAGCATTCAGCCGAAGAGAAGAACAACATGGAGGGCGGGATCCACAGATCCCGAAGGAAAAAAAAAAACACACAGTTTCCAAAAAGAGCCGAGATCATCGGGAAGTCCCAGATGGGGTAGGTACCGCATCCGCCTCCCCCAGATGGAACCCCGGTGACCAGAAACCTCTACAAGCACAGCTCGAGTATGCGGGACCTAGGACTTTTCCTCAAAACCGCACAGCCGCGTAAGCGGCCGCGCGACATCTCTCTATATACAAAGTGATCCATGGGAAGTAAACCACCTAACGTTTCTCTCTGAAAATCATAGTTAAGCTTTGAGTATGGCCACAGCCCCAGAAACACAAGGACTTAATGCATAACCCAGCAGCTTGGAGCAGAAAAGTGAACAGGCTATGTGTTAACCCAGGCCATCAAGTCTGCCAGAGGGGAAAGGGTGTTGGTCCCTTCCGCCCTCCTCCCTCTGGAAAGAAAGGTGGCGGCCACATGGGAGCCTTGTGGACAGCAGGTATGAGCTGGGAGTGTGGGGGCGACTAAAACCTCATGGGAAGGGGGGCGTTCCGGTCCGTCCTTCACGCCCTACCGAGGCCACCAGTTGCCCCCCACGAGCGGCTCTCCAGCACAGCCACAGCCCCAGAAGCACAAGGACTTAATGCAGAACCCAGCAGCTTGGAGCAGAAAAGTGAAAGGACTATGCGTTAATCCAGGCCATCAAGTCTGCCAAAGGGGAAAGGGTGTTGCCCCATTCGCCTTCTCCTCTCTGGAAAGAAGGATGGCGGCCGCATGGGAGCCTTGTGGACAGCAGGTATGAGCCGGGGGTGTGGGGGCGACTAAAACCTCATGGGAAGGGGGGCGTTCCGGTCCGTCCTTCACGCCCTACCGAGGTCACCAGTTGCCCCCCACAAGCGGCTCTCCAGCACAGCCACAGCCCCAGAAACACAAGGAGTTAATGCAGAACCCAACAGCTTGGAGCAGAAAAATGAAAGGACTATGCGTTAATCCAGGCCATCAAATCTGCTGGAGGGGAAAGGGTGTTGCCCCATTCGCCTTCTCCTCTCTGGAAAGAAAGATGGCGGCCACATGGGAGCCTTGTGGACAGCAGGCATGAGCCGGGGGAGCGTGGGCGATTAAAACCTCATGGGAAGGGGGGCGTTCCGGTCCGTCCTTCACGCCCTACCGAGGTCACCAGTTGCCCCCCGCGAGCGGCTCTCCAGCACGGCCACAGCCCCAGAAGCACAGGGACTTAATGCAGAACCCGGCAGCTTGGAGCAGAAAAGTGAAAGGACTATGCGTTAATCCAGGCCATCATGTCTGCCCGGAGGGGAAAGTGTGTTGCCCCATTCGCCTTCTCCTCTCTGGAAAGAAAGATGGCGGCTGCATGGGAGCCTTGTGGACAGCAGGTATGAGCCGGGGGAGTGGGGGCGACTAAAACCTCATGGGAAGGGGGGCGTTTCGGTCCGTCCTTCACGCCCTACCGAGGTCAGCAGTTGCCCCCCACGAGCGGCTCTCCAGCACGGCCACAGCCTCAGAAGCAAAAGGACTTAATGCAGAACCCAGAAGCTTGGAGCAGAAAAGTGAAAGGACTATGCGTTAATCCAGGCCATCATGTCTGCCCGGAGGGGAAAGGGTGTTGGTCCCTTCCGCCCTCCTACCTCTGGAAAGAAAGGTGGCGGCCACATGGGAGCCTTGTGGACAGCAGGTATGAGCTGGGGGTGTGGGGGAGACTAAAACCTTATGGGAAGGGGGGCGTTCCGGTCCGTCCTTCACGCCCTACCGAGGTCACCAGTTGCCCCCCGCGAGCGGCTCTCCAGCACGGCCACAGCCCCAGAAGCACAGGGACTTAATGCAGAACCCGGCAGCTTGGAGCAGAAAAGTGAAAGGACTATGCGTTAATCCAGGCCATCATGTCTGTCCGGAGGGGAAAGGGTGTTGCCCCAGTCGCCTTCTCCTCTCTGGAAAGAAAGATGGCGGCCGCATGGGAGCCTTGTGGACAGCAGGTATGAGCCGGGGGAGTGGGGGTGACTAAATCCTCGTGGGAAGGGGGACGTTTCGGTCCGTCCTTCACACCCTATCGAGGTCACCAGTTGCCCCCCACGAGCGGCTCTCCAGCACGGCCACAGCCCCAGAAGCACAGGGACTTAATGCAGAACCCAGCAGCTTGGAGCAGAAAAGTGAATGGACTATGCGTTAATCCAGGCCATCATGTCTGTCCGGAGGGGAAAGGGTGTTGCTCCAGTCGCCTTCTCCTCTCTGGAAAGAAAGATGGCGGCCGCATGGGAGCCTTGTGGACAGCAGGTATGAGCCGGGGGAGTGGGGGCGACTAAAACCTCATGGGAAGGGGGGCGTTTCGGTCCGCCCTTCACGCCCTACCGAGGCCACCAGTTGCCCCCCGCGAGCGGCTCTCCAGCACAGCCACGACTCCAGAGCACAGAAACCAATTTCTTAACTATCTGACTTTCAGTATAAATACTTCCAGGGTCAATAAGTAAAATAGCAGAAATCCAAAACCATCATTTAATTCTTGAACCCAGCTGTAGAAAGCAAATCACGTCACAATGCTTTTTCAGCATGTCTGTTTTTTGGGGGGGGGGGGTAAACTCTAAATAGTAGTGGTGAATCTTTTATTGAAACAATGAATCTAATCAAAGCAGATAGAGTGTTAACTAGAATTCATCTGCCCCACAGGGACTGGGAGGGGTGGGGGTGGGATTTTATTGGGGTTCTTCATGGTAAAAAAAAAGTATTGGTAAAGGGAAATGTGTTTGATATTTGCATGACTGAGACCTAAACCTGAAAGCATTGTAACCTTTCCCACGGTGATTCAATAAATTTAAAAAAAATTAAAAAAAGAAAATTAAAAAAAATGGATTTATGACCTCAACATCAGACCGGAATCCATAATGTTTATTGAAGACAAAGTTGGCAAAACCCTCCATGAGATTGAAGCTAATGGTATCTTCAAAGATGTCAAGCCACTGGCCGAGCAAGTGAAAACAGAGATAGACAAATGGGACTATCTTAAACTAAGAAGCTTCTGCACCTCAAAAGAAACAGTGACAAAATACAAAGACAGCCTACAGAATGGGAAAGAATATTCACCAAATACACATCCGACAAGGGGTTGATATCAAGGATATACAAGGTACTGGTTAAACTACACAAGAAGAAATCACCCAACCCCATCAAAAAAATGGGGCGAGGAAATGAACAGAAACTTTCACAAAGAAGAAATCCAAATGGCAAAAAGGCACATGAGAAAATGCTCTACATCACTAATCATCAGAGAGATGCAGATCAAAACCACAATGAGATATCATTTCACACCACAGAGACTGGCCCACATCCACAAGAACAAAAGCAACCAATGCTGGCTCAGATGTGGCGAGAAAGGGACCCTCCTTCACTGCTGGTGGGAACGCAGTCTGGTCCAACCCTTTTGGAAAACAGTATGGACGATTCTCAAAAAATTAGAATTTGATCTGCCATTTGACCCAGCTATAGCACTCCTGGGAATATATCCCAGAGAGGCAAAAAGGTATAGTCGAAGTGACATCTGCAATTGTTTGTTCATTGCAGCACTCTTTACAATAGCCAGAATCTGGAAAAAACCTGAGTGCCCGAGAACAGATGACTGGTTAAAGAAACTTTGGTACATTTACACAATGGAGTACTATGTAGCTGTTAGAAAAGATGAAGTTATGAAATTTACATACAAGTGGTACTACATGGAAAGTATCATGTTAAGCGAAATGAGTCAGAAAGAGCGGGATAGACACAGAAAGATTGCATTCATCTGGGGAACATAAAGCAACAAAACGGGAGACTAACACCCAGGAATGGCTCAGATTAGTACCAGGAATTTTGCTCCATGACTTGAAGGCCAGCCACATGTGCTAGGTGAAAAGGAAGCTCAGATAGAGAAGAGAGCACCAAATAAAGGGTGTTGTGAAGACCCTCCCAGGGTGGGAGAGACATGCTAAAAGTAGTCTATAGACCAAACATGATTGCCAATCAATGCCTCTCTGGCAAAACACAGTACCCAAAAGAAGAGAGAGAGAACAAGGGGGAATGCCCTGCCACAGCGGCAGGGTGGGACGGGGGGGGCGATGGGGGGTGGGAGGGATGCTAGGACCCGTGATGGGGGAGGATGAGCACTGGTGGAGGGATGGGTACTTGATCATTGTATAACTGAAACCCAAGCACCTCATGGTGTTTCACTAATAAAAAAATGATTAAATAAATAAATAAATAAATAAATAAATGTATATGAAAATTACTTAAAATCTCGTGTTTTTTGAGCACAGAATTCTATGTTCCTTTCACTTTAAGCATTTTATCATTCTCTACAATAGGTTCACATTCACTAACATCACATTATTTTATTACAGTGTTCACAATGAACAGGTAATTGATTCTTTCATATAAAAAATCACATATTTTGGTAAAACCTGACAATTAGGAAGGAATGTATAAAATTGGAAAAATAAGAAAATTAATCTAATTTCTCCCCTCTTCTCTGAGTCCATTATTCATCTGTCATGATAATGCCTATGATATTTACGTCTGCCTAGAAACAATAAAAGTATACAATTCCATTTTCCAAAGTTGCAATATTGTGTTGACATTTTCACCCTAGAGGAAAGCCACATTGCAGTGAACAGATGCTTCACACTGGTTCATTCATGCTAATTTTGCAAAAATATTCTAATCTGTGGGGCTCAAAGATAGAAACACATCACTTCATTACAAACCATATACAGATCCCCACAAGATTTTAAATGCAGATGGAATGTAAAACAAAAAAGCAGATATATTTACTTTGTCATTGTGATTAAAAACCTGAATTGCTATTTAATTTTTGGTTCTGTTTAACACATATACTAACTTTATAGGTTTCTACATTGTCACTAAGATTCTTCGGGTTACATAACATTTAAATCTTGCATACTTGAATTTTTGGTGAGAACAAGTTTGGTCCTCAACAAATATTGCTTAAAAAGTTGACATTTTAAACCAGGAATTATAGAATTATTTGATTAATATTTAAAATGTGTTCTTTTTTAAACAATGCCTAGATGGCATTTTTTAAAAATTAGCAAATTTGGGTGTTATTGCTATTATTAGAATACTTACTATATATTTTTATTTAAATTGGCCAAGATACTATTAACTTTTTCCCCCCACTTAATCTATATTCTTCCTTTTTTCTTCTTTACTCAGTTGTTTCAATACTTTATTTTTTTCTCTATTCAATGATTTTGTATTACCTTTCTAATCTATTATGCATCATTCCAAACATTACAGTATTCATTCTTGACCTATTAAAATTAATAAAATTAATAAAATAAGAATTTTATCTTATTAGCAAATGGAAAAATCACGGTCACGGTCCTCCTGTTGTTCATCGATTTGCTCAAGCAGGCCCAGTAACGTCTCCATCATGAGAATTGTTGTTACTGTGTTTGGCATATCGAGTACATCATGGGTAACTTGCCAGGCTCTGCCATGCGGGCGAGATACTCTCAGTAGCTTGCCGGGCTCTCCAAGAGGGGCGGAGGAATCGAACTCGGGTCGGCCATGTTGGCTGCGTGCAAGACAAACGCCCTATCACTTTGCTATCGCTCCATGGCCAACAGAAAGGTCATAGAATATAATAACCACATTCAGTTCCCTCTCAATGAATTGGATAGCATTGCCATATTTAGTTGTGAGCAAGTATAATTGTTCATGTAGTTTCTATAAACTATAAACATACAGCTTTTGGTTATACACAACTTTTAATTTCTACTTATCCATATACTTATCATTTATATAGAATTTTTATTTATCTTTTATATTTGTCCTAGATTTAGGGATCTCTTTTCTCCAGTCTGTAATATTTATTTTCAATTATTCTGTTACTGCATATCTCATACTAAGTTTTGGTTATACTAAAAGTCTTCATTGTTGAAGAATATTTTTATTAGTAATAAAATTTTAGATTTACTCTTACTCTCACTCAAAATAACTTTAAAGATATATTTGTAGCGTTTTTTAAGTACTTTTGCTTATAATTTCTCTTGTGAGATGTATATTGTTGATTCTTTGAAGATAATACTCTTTCCTATTTGTCTCCAATTTTTGCATACAATAGCACAGCAGTAGGTCATTTGCCTTACAAGCGGCCAACATGGCCGACCCAAGTTCAATTCTTCCGCCCCTCTCAGAGAGCCGGAGAGAAGGGCCACATGGAGGGCGGGATCCACAGCTCCCGGAGGAAAAAAAAAAAACAGGTTCCAAAAAGAGCCGAGATCATCGGGAAGTCCCAGATGGTGTAGGTACTGCATCCCGCCTCCCCCAGATGGCACCCCAGTGACCAGAAGCCTCTACAAGCACAGCTCGAGTATGCGGGAACTAGGACTTTTCCTCAAATCTGCCGGGACTACAGCTCCCAGGTAACCTCTGATTCCGGAAGTCACGCCCACAGCCCGCCCCCAGCGCCATCTTTACAACAAACAGGCTAAGAGAAGGGCCACATGGAGGGCGGGATCCACAGCTCTCAGAGGAAAAAAAAAAACTACCGAGAGTATCTCGCCCACACGGCTGAGCCTGGCAAGCTACCCGTGACGTATTCAATATGCCAAACACAGTAACAACAATTCTAATGATGGAGACATTACTGGGCCCGCTCGAGCAAATCGATGAACAACGGGAGGACTGTGACCGTGACCGTTATCATATACCAATTGTAGTTTATTAGTAAAAATCTCACTTAGTTATAGTAATTTTTTGTATATTTATTGAATTATAAAATTTAAATAAATTTAATTAAAATAAATTGAAATTTTGAAATTCATTACTTTTGAGTTTTAACAGTTTGGTACACACATATAACACTCTGCATGAAAGAGCAACAAAGGGTTTCTAAGTGCCTCTATCCTAATAAACAATCCCTGACCTGTTTTAAATCAGTGTCAATTATCTTGTTTTCTGTAGAGTTTCATAAAGTTACTCTGAGATTCATTGAGTTTCATCCATGTTCCTGTCCATATAAAAAATCTGTTACCCTTACTGATTAGTATGTATACACAGAATGCAATAAATTTATATACTTACATATGGGTATACAGTGAATAGTATTGTACAATTCTTTGTGTAAATAATAATTTTAGTATTTTTTCTTTAATCCTGAGGAATAGCTAGCTCTATCAATATGTAAAAATTTATAATGTATGTTAAACGTTTTACAGTACAGTCAGACTTTTCAGTGTTTATATTCATTTTCCAGTCTCATCAGCAGCGAATAAAGATTTCAGTACCTGCACTCCATTGTATCATTTAATTTTCTCAAACTTTCTAATTTAGTTTCTCATTGTGATGTAACTTTTTCTTCCTAATAAACAAAGATATTGATTGTAATTCCATGAGTTTATTTGCCTACTATATCTTTAGCAAAAAGTTTTGCTTGTCATCTATTTCTTTATTTTATATTGAGGCAAATTTGGTCTGTGAGAGTGCAGATGGTTATGCTTTAGGTACACAATGTCATGCACAATCTCATGCACAACCTAGTGACTCACTAAACCTGTGGCACAGTTCACTGAACTGAATTAGTCCATATTTTGGTACTAGCTCAAAAGATCATTGTTGAATTAGCAGTTGAGTATCATGAAGTATGTTCTATAGTGAAATTAAAGATGGATTCTGTCTATAAACAAACTAAATCTTGGGGATATGGAGAGACAGCACAGGAGTTAAAGTACTTGCCTTGCATGAAGCTTCTAATCCTCCATTTCTTCCTACTTACAAGAATTTTGATTATGTTGTCAAATTACTACCATTGCTGCTCTTATGATTTTTATCTGGGATATCACTTTTAATTCTACTTCTGTTACCTTATCATTTGTCTTAGAACAAGAACAGATACTACATCATCAATACCTTTATAGTTCTCTTAAATTAACATGAGATGATTTTACTCTGTTAAGAACATGAGAAAATGCTCTACATCATTACTCATCAGAGAGATGCAGATCAAAACCACAATGAGATACCATCTCACACCTCAGAGACTGGCCCACATTCAAAAGAACAAAAGCAACCAATGCTGGCGTGGATGTGGTGAGAAAGGGACACTCCTTCACTGTTGGTGGGAATGTCGACTGGTTCAGCCCTTCTGGACAACAGTATGGATGATTCTCAAAAAATTAGAAATTGAGCTCCCATTTGACCCAGCAATACCACTCCTGGGAATATATCCCAGAGAAGCAAAAATGTATAGTCGAAGTGACATCTGCACTTGTTTGTTCATTGCAGCACTCTTTACAATAGCCAGAAACTGGAAGAAACCTGAATGCCCAAGAACAGATGACTGGTTAAAGAAACTTTGGTACATCTACACAATGGAGTACTATGTAGCTCTTAGAAAAGATGAAGTCATGAAATTTACATACAAGTGGTATAATATGGAAAGTATCATGCTAAGCGAAATGAGTCAGAAAGAGAGGGATAGACATAGAAAGATTGCATTCATCTGGGGGATATAAAGTAACAAAGTATGAGATTAATACCCAAGAATAGCTGAGATCAGCACCAGGAGGATTACTCCATAACTTAGAGGCCAGCCGGGTATCCTAGAGGAAAGGGCAGTTCAGATAGAGAAGGGAGCACCAAATAAAGGATGTTTGGAGGATCCTCCCAGGAGGGGAGATGCATGTCGAAAGTAGACTATGGACTGAACATGTTTGCCACTCAATGCCTCTTTTGCAGACCACAACACCCAAACGGAGAGAGAGAACACAGGGGATTGTCCTGCCACAGAGGCAGGGGGGGATGGGGGGATGGGGGTGGGAGGGATATTATCCATGGTGGTGAAAAACAGGCACTGGTGGAGGGATGGGTATCTGATCATTGTATAATTGAAACCCAAGCACAAAAAAAATTGTAAATCTACAACTGTAAAAAAATAAATAAATAAAAATAAAACAAACAAACAAACAAAAAAAAAGAATATGTTAAAAGACTTAATTTCCAATTCCATACACTAACTATGTATTAAGATAATAGAAAGTTTGTATAGTGAATAAATGAAATCTTTACATCCAATATGAAAACATTCTATTTTTTATTTTAGTTGATTTTCTCAGCATGGTTGTGGCTAGTTCTGGAGGTCTTCAGCTGCCGGGGCTCTCCTCGGGGTGGGGAGGAAACTCAACCCGGCCCCCCCAAGGGGTCCCAGCGAGGACAGTCAGGCGTGGGGGCAGGAGACTCTGTGCTGTTCTCTTCTGAGAGCTGGGTTTTAGTCTCTGGGTCTTGGCCATTGATGGAATTACACAGCGACGGGGGGCAGTTGGTGGGTTTGACCCCTGCCTACTGGAAGATGGAGGATCTGGGTGGATGATGCTCAGCCCTGATACAAGCAGGCTTGGAGATCTCAGGCCCGGGACCCACATGCCTTTGTTACTCTGCCGGTACCTTCATACATCTTATTATCTCATTCTTACTTTGGACAACCTGGCAGGCTACCGAATGTAACCTGCCCACCTGAGAGTCTGGCAAACTCCCTCTGGTGTACCCAATATGCCAAATACCAGTAACAATGATGGGTTTCATTCTCCTAAGCCTGAAAGAGTCTTAAATATGGCACTTCTTAAAATCTCAGGGCTAGGAAGAAGGAGACGCTACTGGTGCCTGCTCAAGACAATTGACGAACAACAGGATGATCGTGATCGTGATCATGATCATGATCGTTGATTTTCATTTAAAAATTGACTTAAAAATTTTAATACTTTGAATTTTTAGATAAAATATTCTGTTATAAATAATGGTGTTACATACATATTAAATTTCTCATACTTCATTTTGATTCAGATGCATTTAGCTATATTTGTGAAAAATTAGTCTTTTTTTATAACCTCTTCTTTTTTATAACCACACATTGATGAAAATAAATTAAGAAACATTTGTTTCTCAATTTATTTCCTGAAAGAACTTTGATAGTTTGCCATTATTTCCTTTTCAAATTTTTAGTTCAGTTTTCCAGTGTAGTCTTTTGGTGTTTAGTGGTAGGTAGCCTGTGTTTTTTGCGTGCTTTATTACTTTTTGCAAGGGGAGATGTATAACAGTAATTCTAATTTCTTATAAAGATACAGACTTATTAAGATCATCTGTAGTTTCTTGAATAGTTTTATTTCCTTTAATTTTTTTTAAAAAATTTATCTACGATATGAACTTTATTTCTACAGTTATTCTCTTAGTCATAAAATTTTAAACCATTTATATTGGGATGCTGGGATTTACAACCCTGTATGAGGCCCTTTTTATTCTCTTAGTGTACAGACTTTAGAAATTTTTATTGGGATTTTGGGTGTTCTCGAAACTTCTCTGTGGTTTTTTTTTAATTTGCACATTACGCTACTAGTGAAAATTGTAATTCAAGTATTAGCTCCCTAAAAATAGAAGACAAATGAAACACTACATGTTGTAAGATGTTTAGTTTGGGTCCTTTAAGAATTAGATATAAGGACAAAAGTTAACACAAATTTATTGGTTGGTTGCTATAAAAGCCAAACCCTCGGGAAGGCAAAGAGAGACTTTCAGCTAAATTCATACACAGAAGAGGGATCAGGGCTGATTATTTTGTAGAAAAGCTCTAACTATACCACAGTAATAAGAATATTTCACACATGCTGATAAGAGTCCTTAAATCACTTGTTAATTAAGGAAATTTGGAATACTACAGTAATTGGCCTGAACTAGTACCCTGCCTATACACATGCTGCTATTTTGGTATTAGTATAATAAAGCTATTAATAATAACTGAAAGGAGAGGCAGAATACCCCTTAAAAATTTTGTTGCAATTTTTCCTTCAGTTTATAAAAGTGATATGTATAATTCAAAATGAAATGGTCATTATATATAATAAATCACTATTTTGTGGTCTAAATTTATAAACACACAACAGAAAGAAGACGCAACAGAAAGTATCCAGGGTATTTCATCCTAGAAGGAAGATAAATGTAATTTCAAGTATTTTAAAGAAAGAAAGAACCAATATGGGGCTGGAGTGATAGCACAGCGGGTAGGGTATTTGCCTTGCACGCGGTCGAATTGGATTTGATTCTCAGCGTCCTATTTGGTCCCCTGAGCACTGCCAGGAGTAATTCCTGAGTGCATGAGCCAGGAGTAACTCCTGTAAATCACCAGGTGTGACCCCCCCATAAAAAGAACAAATATAAAAATATAATTTCAAGTGTTTTAAAGCTTGTCATGTGAATATTGTTAGACTTTATGCTCAAACTAATAACTGTACGAAAAATTTTATGTTTTATTTGTAATAAAATTAGGAAATTTCTAAAAATTTCAGTGATTTAAATTTTCTGATCTTGTCACAAGTAACTGAAAAGTTAATTAGTTTAATAAATTGTGACAATCAACCATAAAATTTACTAAGGTTATTGCTGTCTTCTCTGAAAGTCGGAATTGAAATCAAAAGTCATAAAAGGGTTAAACGCTAAACTTCTATGATCTAGTTTTCTAAATATTCACCACTAGCTATATTGTAGTTTTTGTTGGCCCTTACATGGTGATAGTTTCTATGGAGATTACTGACAAGATGTGATCACCCATGTTCTGGCTATAGAAAACAAAAAATGTTCTCTATCAGTTCAATATTTTCTTAATCATATTTTGTCCTTCTGTCTTCTACATATTGAGGAGAATTGGGGCCTTAGTAGCTGGTTCTCATGTGCTAGTCCCAGCTCTGTACTCAGCAGTCATGGTTGACTATAGACAAGGCAAGTGCCTTAATCTCTCTGATCTATCTCTGACACAATCTTCCATATATTTTGCCTCTTTCATTCTCTTTAAAAGAAAAACATATTATTAATAACAGTAATTCTAACAGTTTTTATTCAGAAAATGTAAATAATATTTGGTGCTTTGTATGTAACATTTGTAAATTCTTAAGAAAATGCTTATTTGAATGAAAAATGCAAGAAAAAAAACTTGTGACTGTTTCATACCTCAAATAATATATCAGAAATTCTCAGAATCTATGAAAGAAATCTTTCTTTGATATAAGCTTTTTGTAAATATGTCTAAAATTTTGCTAATAATAGGAATCTAGAGAGACGTCAATCTTCTTGTCATCCTTTATAATTAAATAATTGGTCTGTTGTGATGACATGTACTTGAATTCTTAAGTTTTCTTTTTATCTTCCTTATTTTTAATAAAATTTGGCAGGCAATTTGAAAAATTTTTATTGCCTACTTGAAGTAATTCTCAGACTTTTATTTTTCAAAGGGTGGCTTTTTGTTTCTAATCCCATTTTTTTGTATGTTGAAACAAAGCAAAATATCTCTTATCGAGGCATGCCTTTTAATCTTTATAATAAAGCACTTCTTTATACATAGTCTTTGTCATCGTCTTTTAATAATCCTCAATTTAAATTTTAATAAAATTTCCTCTGGCAGTAATGAATTATTTATTGATTAAATCAGTGTCAATTTTATTTTTAAATCTGTGCACTAATAATTTGGTTGTTAAACACAAAAGTCTATCTTGTTCTTCTCCTGGAGTGAAATATTATTAATCCTAATAATTTCTGATATGATTAACACTGAATGTGTTTTCATTTTAAAGCATTCTATCATGAAGTAAATCTCATAACTGACATACAGTTGTTACAGGGAAGCCAGATGATATTGCCTGGTAAATGTTACCTGGACTTTAATAATTAGAATCCTTCTGTATTTCAGTGTTAACCTTTTGTTTTGAACACTGCAGTTTTTCAGAACAATGGTTCTAGTTTATCATTCGTTTTTATCCAAAAAACTCTAATTATTCATGGGATTTGTCAATGTACTTAAAACTTATCCCTGTGTGTTTCTATTCTCATATTTTATTTTGACAAAATTTTTCTATTGAAACATAACTTAGAGTTTCAATTACTTATGATATTTTGTATTTTCAGTTTACTTTTCCAATTATATGCTAAGCAGGCATTTAAAGAACTCTCAAAGAAAACTTTCTGTTATTTACCAGAACTGAGACCTTTTATCATTCAACACTGATTTTGCGTGAAGCAAATTTTGAGGTCAAACTTCCTTCTTTACTTTTGTTAGAACCCTCAAGTAACACAGATGTATCACTCTTTTTGATGCCTCATTCTACATTACACTCCCCAAATAGTTCAACTACCATCTACAGCACTAAACATCCTTTACATTTAGAGGCTATTTTGACCAATAAATAAAATATCTTTGGTAGTGACCCAAGAACTTTCAAATTATGACTTTTGTTTTCTTTCATGTTGCTGTTTCATAATCTAGTTTGTATTGTAGTCACTGAAGTTCTACACAATCTTGCTAGAAATGTCATTACAAGGACATTATGATTTTTTCTGTCATTCACTCTCTTTTTTCACATAATATCTCACAATCATAAAACTGCCTTTTTATATGACTTTCTGGGAACAATAATGGCATATAATATCTGGATAAAAAATGTAGAAGACAGGAAAACACCACCAGGTCTAGTCCAAACTCACAAAATAACTAGTACTGATAGTAATAATATATCATTTCCTCATTTTTTATTTCTTGCCCTGTTTTGTTATGTTTACTTTGGAATAGTCAATATTTAATTATGGGAAAAGTAGAAATTGCTACCATGCTCCTAAATTTCAATGGCCATGCAAATCTACCATAACATTTTCTGAATCAATATTATTTTTTTAATTCTTACATATATGATACCTAAAGTAAATAAAAGATATTATCACAGTTACTAATCATGTGGCTTTTCACCAAACACAGCCACTTTAAATCTTTATGAGGAACTATTAAAGAGATAACATTTGTGAAAGTAGAAGGCCATTCACTCTTTGACATGTAGGTAGTTTGTGAAAACAGACTGACAGAGTCAGGTTCATTTACCCAGTGTAAACTGCCAACAACCTGTCAACTGCCAAAATATATTAGAGTCTCATACCAAGAAAGTCTTAGATATTAAATGTTTAAACATCGAGAAATTCACTAAGACATCTAGTCATGCTCTGTAACTGTGGCTGTCCCTGCCACACTTCTAGTGCACTTCAAAAAGTAATAAAAAATAAAGACATATTATTCACTTGCACAAATATTTACTCAGAATGCTTTTTATTATGATAGAAAGATAAAGAGAAATTTTTGAAGATTGGCAATGTGTCATTGAAATTATCACTTCTCATTTTTATTATATGATTATGTTAAACATTTTCTAATATTTTAGTTTTCAAAGCTGTGTGTATGTTTTCAAACATTTTGCCATATTTCTTCTAGTAGCATTAAGAGAAAACATATACTAAGATACTTTTAAAAAGATCACACTCATTTATTTATGAACTTATTAGTTAAGAGTATATGACTTGGGGCTGGAGCAATAGCACAGAGTGTAGGGCATTTGCCTTGGACTTGGCTGACTCGGGTTCGATTTCCAGCATCCAATATGGTCCCTTGAGCACCGCCAGGGGTAATTTCTGAGTGAAGAGGCTGGAGCAACCTATGTGCATTGTCAGGTGGGACACAAAAAGAAAAAAAAAAGAGTATATAACTTAATCTCATGATAATTCCTCTTTCTTGCCTCACTTTGTGGTGACGGTCGGCATGACGGTCCTCCCATTGTTCATCGATTTGCTCAAGCAGGCCCAGTAACGTCTCCTTCGTGAGACTTGTTGTTACTGTGTTTGGCATACTGAATACGTCACAGGTAGCTTGCTAGGCTCTGCCCTGCTGGCGAGATACTCTCGGTAGCTTGCCGGGCTCTTCAAGAGGGGCAGAGGAATCGAACTCAGGTCGGCCATGTTGACTGCGTGCAAGGCAACTGTGCTATCGCTCCAGCCCCACTTTGTGATAAAAAATATTTTTGTTACTTCAAAATAATGATAATGTTACAAGCTGCAGGGATTCCTCCAGACCCTGTGCCAGGCCAAGTCTCACCTGGGCCACAGTCAAGGAAGGTGAATGAGTCCCATCACCCACTCTACAAGATTCATTTATGAGAATGAATCTGCTGGAAAAACTTAGATAGTCAGTTTTCTGACCAAAATCTCCAGTTTCTCATGAACTTGAGAACTGGTAACCCTGCCGGCCCCCCTCTCTCTCTTCTTACAAAGTCTGTATGACACACCCATAAACTGCCTCTGTCACCATATAAGTTGATTAATGGTCGTGATCCAGAGACTAACAAATAAATCTCAGAAGACAGCCACAAGCAGCAGAGATGCCTCCTGACCTCAAAGTCACCATCCAGTTAAAAATTTAACTCCAGCTGTATCACCCTATTTAAAATTTTTGAATTACTGGGCTGGAGCGATTGCACAGTGGGTAGGGCATTTGCCATGCATGCAGCAGACCTGGCAGACCCAAGTTTGGTTCCTCTGCCCCTCTCTGACAGCCTGGCAAACTACCGAGAGTATCTCGTCCACAAGGTAAAGCCTGGTGAGCTACCTGTGACATATTCAATATGCCAAACACAGTAACAAGTATCACAATTGAGACGTTACTAGGCCTGTTTGAGCAAATCGATGAACAATGGGAGGACAGTGACAGTGACAGAATTCCTGGAGTGCACAGTGGTGACATACTCTACAACACTGATGTACCAAGAGTAGCACACCACATTTGATGGAGTGTAAAGCAGAAGGCAACTGATCTCATCTGGATCAGAAAAAAATAAAAACCAAAATATTAGCACACGAAGACTCAACCTGTGACAACATGTTAGCAATCTCTTATAGAAGGGGTTAATGGCTCGTGTGATACAACAATCTTCACACACTTTTCTCTAAGGAAACTTTTTTGTATTATTTTTAATAGATTATAACAAACAAAACAAACTATATTATTTCAGACATGCTTTGGGGGCAAGCTTGGATTTTGGTGGGAAAATTGAAATAATGCTGGTATAATGGTGGTGGGAATGTTGTTTGAATATTGAATGTAATAAATTATTGTGAAAAACCTAAAAAAAATTAAAAATATCAATAGTCAGAGTGAAAAATAACACTAATATCCATCAGAGAATGGCACATATTACTTTACTTATATGTGGAATATAAGAAATAAAAGCCAATGAAAAGATTAGCAATTGTCAGAGTGGTTATGTAAAAAAAAGTGATCAAAAGATATAAATTTTGTTAAAAGATTAATAAGTTCTGAGGATGAAATGTATAACATAATTTCTACAGTTTTTACAATATGGTATATTTGAGAGGTGACTATCAATCTAAAAATTATCACCTCAATTAAAAACTTATTATGTGAGGTGATACTGTTATCTCATTTACTTTAAGTCATTATGCTGTAGATTTTTTTACCTTTTTACCAGGAATGTTTTGTCTATTTCTTTGAAAAATCATGGGCATCCTGATAGAGACCGCATTGAATTTGTACAGAGCTTTGGGTAGTATTGCCATTTTGATAATGTTAAACCTCCCTATCCATGAGCAGGGGATGTATCTCCATTTCCTAGTGTCTTCTTTTATTCCTTGAAGTAGTGTTTTGTAATTTTCCTTGTATAGATCCTTCACCTCTTTGGTTAAGCTGATTCCGAGGTACTTGATTTTCTGAAGTACTATTGTGAACAGGATTTTTTTTTAATGTCTCTTTCTTCTCTTTCATTATTTGTATAGAAGAAAGCCATGGATTTTTAGGTGTTGATTTTGCAGCCTGCCACTTTACTAAACTGACCTATTGTTTCTAGGAGCATTTCTGTAGAATCTTTAGGGTTTTCTAACTATAATACCATATCGACTGCAAATAGTGATAGTTTGACCTCTTCCTTTCCTATCTGTATTCCCTTGATACCTTTCTCTTGCCTAACTGCAATGGCCAGGACTTCCAGTACTATATTGAATAGGAGTGGTGAAAGTGGGCAACCTTGTCTTGTGCCTGATCTTAGAGGAAAGGTTTTAAGTTTTCCCCATTGAGAATGACACTTGCCTTTGGCTTGTGGTAGATAGCTTTGACTATATGGAGGAAAGTTCCTTCAATGCCTATTTTGCTGAGAGTATTCATCATAAATGGGTGCTGAATCTTGTCAAATGCTTTCTCTGCATCCAGTTATATGATATTATGGTTTTTGTCTTTTATTTTGTTGATAAAATGGATTATGGTGATCAATTTCCAAATGTCAAACCATCCTTGCATCCCTGGTATGAATTTTACTTGGTCATGGTGTGTGATCTCTTTGATGAGTCATTGGATTCTATTTGCAAATAGTTTGTTGAGGATCTTAGTGTTTGTGTTCATCAGGGATATTGGCCTGTAATTCTCTTTCTTTGTGGTATTTTTGTCTTCTTTTGGTATCAGGGTGATATTTGTTTTATAGAAACTGTTCGGAAGTGTTTTTGATATTTCAATTTCGTGGAAAAGTATAAAGAAGACTGGTAGTAATTCCTCTTTGAAGATTTGGAAGAATTCACTAGTGAATCCATCTGGGCCAGGACTTTTGTGCTTGAGGAGATTTTTTTTCACCATTTCAATTTCCTTGATTTTGATAGGTCTGCTCATGTGTTCCAGGTCTTCTTGATTCAGCCTTGGGAGGCTACTAGGATATAGGAATTTTTTATCCATTTTCTCGAGGTTTTGTTCCATAGCATAAAGCTTCTTAAAGTACTCCCTGAGGATCATTTGAATTTCTGTAGTTTCTGTTTTAATGATGCCCTTTTAATTTCTGATTCAGTTTATTAGGGTTTTCTCTCTCTCCCTTTCTTCGTGAGTCTTGCTAGAGTTTCATCAATCTTGTTTATTTTCTTGAAGAACCAGCTCTTGGTTTCATTGATCTTTCAGATTTTGTGGGGGGGCGGGGGGTGGGGGAGAGGTTTCCATCTTGTTAATCTCTGCTCTGAGTTTTATTATTTCCTTCCTCCTGTTCATATTGGTCTCCTTTTATTGGTCATTCTCCAAGCTTTTAACCTGTAATGTTAGGTTACTTATATGGGCTTGGTCCTACTTCTTGAGGAATGCTTGTAGAGCTCTAAAGTTTCCTCTTAACACAGCTTTTGCTGTGTTCCATAAGTTTTGGTAACTCATGTCCTCATTTTCGTTTGTTTCCAGGAATCTTTTGATTTCCTCTTTGATTTTCTTTCTAAGTCACTCATTGTCCAATAGTGAACTGTTTACTTTCCAGGTGTTTGATTTAGTTTTCTGTTTGTGTGTGTGGTTTACTTCTAATTTCAGTGCATTATGGTCTTGAGAAGATTGTTGACACAATCTCTATCTTCTTAATTTTATGGAGGTGTCTTTTATGGCTCAGCATGTGGTCTATCTTGGAGAATGTTCCATGCACAGTTGAGAAGAATGTGTATTCAGCGTTTTGAGGATGAAGTGTCCTGTATACAGCTACTAAGTCAGTTTCTTCCATTTTTTTCTCAGATGAAGTATGGTCTTGCTAAGTTTGAGTCTGATTGATCTATCAAGAAGTGATAACACAGTGTTGAAGTCTCCCACTAGTACTGTGTTGCTATTGATGTCTTTCTCCAAGTTGATGAATAGTTCTTTTAAATACTTTACTGTTTACCTGTATGATTGTTTTCCAGCCTTTGACTTTGAGCCTGTGTTTGCTCTGACTATTGAGATGTGTTTCTTGCAGGCAGCGTAAACTTGGGTTCAATTTTCTAATCTATCCTGCCATTCTATATTTTAATTGTTGTGTTTATCCCATTGACGTTGAGAGAGATTATTGTTATTGGGTTTTGCCCCATTTTTCTGTTGAAATTTGGTGTACTTGAGGGGCCTGTCTTGTCTTAAAGTAGCCCATTTAGTTGTTCTTATAACCACGGTTTTGAGTCTATGAAGTTCCTGAGCTGTTGTTTGTCTGTGAAACTGTGTGTTGTTCCTTCTGTTATGAATGAGAGTCTTGCTGGGTAAAGTATTTTTAGTGAGGCATTTATTTCATTAAGTGTTTTCACTATATCCCACCACTGTTTTCGGGGCAGGAGGGTTTCATCAGACAAATCAGCTGTGAATCTTAAGGATGCTCCTTTATAGGAAATTTCTTTCTTTGATCTTGCTGCTTTCAAAATTTTGTCTCTATCTAAGGTTTTGGTCATTTTGATCGGGAGGTGTCTTGGGGTATTTTTATTCAGATTTCTTCTAGCTGGTACCCTCAGTCCTCCTGAATGTGGTCGCATGTTTTCTTCAGCTCTGAACACATCATAGCAATTATGTTTTTGACAGTTTCTTCTTCATCAGGTTGTTCTTCCTGTCCCTCTGGGACTTCAATAATTTTTATATTGCCCCTCTTGGCTTCATCACGATCTTCTCTTTCCATCTGTTCCTGGACTGTGAGTCTCGTTTCCATTTTCTGCTCTTTTCTGGAGAGTCTCTGGACTTCATCCTCGAGCTCACTGATTCAGTCCTCAGTAGCTGTTACTCTGCTGCTGATGCCTTCCACTGAGTTTTTCAATTCGCCTACCAGGTTTTTCAGGTCTGACATTTCTGTTTGTAATTTTCTTTTCAGTTTCCTCATTTCTACCTTCAAATCCTCTTGTCTTTTATTGGCAGTGTTTTCCATTGTTTCTTTTAGCTCCCTAAGCATCCCGGAGTAGCTCCCTTTTAAATTCCTTCTCAGAGAGGTTGTCTAGCGCTTCATTAGTGTTGGGGTCTTCTGGGCTAGCCTCTACAATAAGTAAGCTTGGTGGGCTTCTGTATTGCTTTACCATTGTGACCTGTGTGATTTAGCCCTTCAGGCTCACTGTTACTATTCTGCTTATGATGCAGAATGAATTGAGATGGGCTTAATGAATTATTGTCAAATGTGTTTCTTGTGGTTAAGCTAACCTAGTGAAAGTTCCATCTAAGAGGATAACTTATGATTCCTATGGGATATGTAGGGGGAGAATAAATTGCGGCCACCATAGCAGCTGGGACTCAGGGAAGGGGCCCTGCTGCCAGGCAGGTACCTGGATGAGTGAGCAGCGGGTGCTCAGAATGGTTCCGCTTTGGGTGTGCGTGGTGTGCCTCAGTTTCCATCCCCTGTTGAACAAGGATAAAAAACGGCCATTCTTGGGGTGTCTAGTTAGACGCACAGCCCCAGGAAGGGGCCTTGCCACTGGGTGGGTACCTGGATGAGTGAGCAAATCCTTTGATTTTCAATGAAAGTTTTTTGTATGTTTTTCTTTCTTTCCATCAACCTAATGAGATAATGATAATATATTTTCATTTGAATAATGTCTTTCTTCTACTGTCACATAAGAAAATCAGAATTCCAAAATCTAAGATACTTTAGTATCTTTGAAAATTTATAGTTATAAAAATTAATTTTATCCGATTTTATTGCTTTCCTCTAGACTATAAACTTTTGATTATATAAACATATTTACTTATTCTTAGCATATATAAATCTCTTATGTGTTACTTGAGTCATCCAGTAAATATTTTATTATTGAATGAGTAAGTGGTTGATGAATAGTTTTAGATAATTATTGATTATTTGCATTATGTGTTGGCACACAAAAATTATATACTACTAAAATAGACTTTGCTCAGCCGAACGTGCATCTTCAAACCTACTAATATGAAGTTTTCTTTATAATAATTATAAAGCAGTTTATATTATAATTTCTGTCAGAAAGCATTCAATAAATATTTTTAATTCAACTAGAAATCTGACCTATTTTCCTGCAATCCTATACATTTCTAAAATCTTCAGTTTATCTCTCACTCTCTAGGTCCTATTTCCCTTAATTTACTTACATCTTATTTGTATCTTGCAGGTCCCATAAGCTGTCATGATGGACATGTTAACTAATTTATTTATTTCATTTCCATTACAATATGACTCTCTTTAGGAATGTAATAGAAAGCAAAAAGATTAGAGGCAAGAATACAAGTAAGTACCAAAACTGAGGCTTTATGGTACAAAGAAAAATATCAGAAAAAGTAAACCTAGTGATAAAGCAAAATACCATTACGTTTAATATAGAGGAATTATATTCGATGATTTCTGTTTTTTTGTGTTGTTATTTTAAAATATGGTGTGTCACTTATGTACTCTTTGTTCTGTATATTCCAGGAAGAAGAGAAATGGAGATGAGTTAACACAAAGGACAAAACTGTTAACACAAATGTTCACTGTTAAATAGGATACATATTGTCAGTTTTACTAAATAATCTCCACAATATATAAAGGTTCAGTTGACAAAAAAATTAAGTGAGTGTACCTATCTTGTTTGTTTATTCTACTGGTTGTGACCCACCCACTGGCTTCTTCTCACCCTTCCCAATTCCTAAAAAACAGCAAAAACAACAAAAAGCATGCCTCAGGACCCCAAGTCAGACTCTTTCATTCCGGGAACCCTGGAGGGGGGCAGGTGAGACCCTTCTGGCCCCAAGGGACCTAGCACTGGTGGTCACAAACCTCCAGAACTCAACTGCTACCATGCTCACGTCCTCTCTCCACACACTTGGGCAGAGCCTCACCCACAAGTGAACTCCCAGAAAACCCAGGTATACGAGATTTGTGACTAAGAACTCTGAGTTCAATGCCACTGGGAAAGAAATCCTCCGCCAGTATCTCTCTGTCTCCATCAACTCAGTAGTCACACCCATAAGCCATCCCTGCCCGGCTCCTGATAATCTCATCATCAGACACCATCTAGATCACACGTTTTTTTCCTCCCAGAAGGGAGCATAATGTGGCGCTCTCCATAACCATGCCACCAGACCCTTTGCCAGGCTGTTTCATCCGGGCACTGTGGAGGGGTTGGGTGAGACAAAGTCATGCCTCAAGGGACCCAGCCCCCGAAGCCAAAAACCTCCAGAATTCATCTGCCTCCATGCTGATGGCCGCTCTCCACATGCTCTGGCTGAGCCCCACCCATGAGTGAACCTATTCCAGTGCCACATGGCCGCATTTGCGGACACACAGCACTTCATACCATACACACTGCCCATGCTCCAAGAGTACAGCATTAGGTTTGATGGGGTTCAAAGTAAAAGGCAACCAATCTTAGAGGGAATATGTTTTTATAGATATAACACAAGGCTCAACTTTTAACAACGTGTTATTGATCTTTTATAAAAGCACTTAATGGCCCCTGCATGAAATACAACAATTTCAGACTCTTTCCTCTAAAGAAAATTTTTTGGAGCATTTTCAGCAGTTTTTCATAACAAACAATACAAAATACATTATTTCAGTTCTGCTTTGGGTCAGGCATTGGGGTTCAGGACAGAAATATCAGAAATATGGTGGTAGAAAGTTTAATGGTGGTGGGATTGGTGTTTGAATATGTAATCAAATATTATGAACTACTTTATAAAATAAAAAAATAAAAAACCCACTTAAAAGGCTTTTCAAACGAATGCGCAAAAGAAAAGAAAAGTTTAACTCAACTCCATTTTGCAACATAGTAGTAGAATTAAATGAAAAAAAATCCATGAAAAATTAGAAGCAATTAGAGCAACATAAGGTAGTTTTTTTTATTCTGACCTTGGAAAAAATGAAAAGCATATCAAATGTCATTTTATCATTTGGAACATTTGTTTTAATTTATTGTTACATAAATTTATCAATTAGAGTTTGGTGTTATGTAAACATTTCTGGAGTATAAATTACTCTAGGTCTTCTTAAGGGGCAGAATGTCATATTTTAAACTATGTCTAACTCTAACATAGCAGTTTCAATCTTATAATGTTTCAATCTGTATTACATACACAAGTACACACAGATGTAGGTAAAAGGATATATCATTTTTAAGACAACTATAAAAAGAAAAAGAGAAATATTTTCCCATAAGAAAATTAGATAAAAATTTCATGGCCTATTTCATGGAATATTATGTTTTTAAAATATTATCAATTTAAATGTAGTGATATACAAAGGGACCTTACACCTATTAAATGAGAAAGAAATAAAATTAAATTACACTGTAATACATATCTGGAAGTCAAAAGTTACATTATTTCTGAGTCTAAAATGCATTATTTTCACATAAATACCTCAATATAATAAAATTAGGATGTCTTTAAAATTCACTGCCAAAAACACATTCCTTGGTCCAGCAGAAAAGTTGTGAATTATTTGAAAAGCACACATACCAGTTTAATTATATTTATATTATTACAACTATGCGTGGCTATATTTTAGGATGATTCACAAAAGATTTTAAGAGAAAGAAAAGGCAGCAGTAAATCTCCTGGATTATGGGAGAGCTTTCTGTAAGCATGTTTCCAGAGAAAAGTAGAAGTCTTTCTACTTTTTTTTTAACAAAAGAAGATAGATGGGTATTTATCATTGAGTTTAAAGCATATGGACTGATAATACAGGGGGTGGGATATTGAGATAATTATCCTCTCATATATGGTCATCTAGATTATTCAGTCAGGCAAAATTAAGGCCCATTCTTATAAGATTCCAAACCAATAATAACTTCTTTGGGATCATATTCCTCATCTCAATGACCTATTTCACTTTGGCCCTATCATTCTCCCTTTTTACTAAGGGGATCTAGTACAGCAGAATAATAGGTGGGAAGAAGTCATCTGCCTACTTCCTGATAAAAATAGTCCAAGGTTTGCAGGTAGAGCCTTTGATAAAAGATGGAGCCTTTGATAAAAGTCAGGGAGTTGGAGGCTATATATGTCTTTTAGAAGATGGCTCCTTTCTAGTAAGGAAATAGTAGATAAATAAGGCCATAATTAAAAGAATCTTGAACAAAACAAAGCACCCAGATTTAGTTAAGTTAGAGCAAGGTGACTTTAGCTAGCAAGGATTTGTTTATATTTTCCAAGTGTAGGACACTGACCAATCTGTTTTAGTTGGTCTTAGAGTAGAAGGAAGCTCCATTTTTTTTCTAGATAGGGCTGTTTCTTTAAGACATGACTATTACACTAATGCATTATTGTTATTTGAGCTCTTGGGTCTCCCATATCCTGGCTGAGCAGCATAAAATCCTCAACAGGACTCATATGTTGGGGTGTTAGGAATTAAGGTCAATCTTAGGGCAACTGAAATTGATGCTTAGGCAATATATCCAAGGTTTATAAGGTCACCAGCAATATTAGTGTTTTTGTGTTCATCACACCATACATGAAGTTTGACAGTAGCTTCTCTATTACCCTATTGGTAGACTGAAACCCTTTACAAAATTTCAGTCAAGTACCCTGCTTTTTCTGTGTCTATGCAAAGAAAGATATTGTCATGAGATATTAATTAATATATTAAAGGTATTGAGAAGAGAAAATTAGATGCTTCATTCTTATCCTCAGAGTAGGATAAAATTTACCCAAATTTTTGTGTATTATAAGTCAGAGGAGAGAAATCTTAAAATATATAAAATAAAACATACAAGCAGTTCAAGCAATAAGAATTCTATGCTTAGTCTATTTAGTGTCATACAGAAAATTTCAATCTGTAATTAAAAAAAAAATCTAAATTTTTAAGGAAACCACAATTTTGTCCCTAGTTCAATGATGAGTCTCTCTGGGGTATCTAAGACTCTTTTTATACAGACTTCTCTAAATAAAAGTATTAGAGGGGAGCAGAGAGACAGTACAGCAAGTAAGACTCTTACTTTGCAAATAGTGCACCTATTCCTAATTGGAAATTAGTACAAACAACTTAATTCTACCTCTACATCAGTCAAAAAAAACTTTATGATAAAATTGGTGCTTTTATCTTTGGATAAAAGCTCGGCCATCCTGACACCACTGGAGCAAATAGCACAGCGGTAGGGCGTTTTGCCTTGCATGCAGCCAACATGGCCAACCCGAGTTCAATTCCTCTGCCCCTCTCGGAGAGCCCGGCAAGCTACCGAGTGTATCTCGCCTGCACGGCAGAGCCTGGCAAGCTACCTTTGATGTATTCGATATGCCAAACACAGTTACAACAAAGTCTCCAATGGAGATGTTACTGGGCCCGCTTGAGCAAATCGATGAACAATGGGAGGACAGACAGACAAACAGATCTTTGGATAACAGGAGCTAACACTGATTAACAGTCATTATATTACTCTAGAGACCTGTATAATTTAAACTAAATACCTTTAGGACTAGTTTCTATTTACAGTTTTCTCCAGTCATAAGTATTTGGGGCCAGATTTCTAATAATTTTTGCAGAAGTAAAACAAACCCATATTTATTCACATTAAGGAATCTTTAGCTTTTACTGAAATCTTTGATAACAGTATGAAATAGAAATTTGAACTGTCAGAGTTTTCAAAAACACAAAAATTTGCTGTTATTTAACTTTGATAGGTTTGTACCTCTGCTTAATGTTGCTGAAATCAAACCTCTATTTGTAAAACATCCTAGTAAAGGTAAAGGTAAAGGTAAAGGCCCTCCCGTTGATCGTCGATTTGCTCGAGCGGGCCCAGTAACGTCTCCATTGGAGACTTTGTTGTTACTGTGTCTGGCATATCGAATACTCTCGGTAGCTTGCCGGGCTCTCCGAGAGGGGCGGAGGAATCGAACTCGGGTTGGCCATGTTGGCCGCTTGTAAGGCGAACGCCCTACCGCTGTGCTATCGCTCCAGCCCATCCTAGTATTTAATTGAAATTGGTTTAGGCCTATAAGACAGCCCTGCAGCTATTCTGTGTTGCTCTCTTATCTCATGATAACTTTTGTTTTCTACCTCTACTGCTCTTTCTAAATGGTCCAAGTTTTGAAACTCAATGGAATTTTTCAGATGTTAAAAAGTCCTTTTATCCTTTTTCCTATTAAGAAATTTGGATTGAAAACTTCAATTTCCTTATAGGATCAGTAGCCCATGTAGAAAACTTTCAGTGTATATGTGGTCTAACAAGGTCACAATAAATGAGTAAAATACCTCTATTTTTAAAATTGTTAGGTTACATACCACTCTGATATCTAGTGATGATGCAGCTTGTCTAGATCATTGAGCAGCTAGATGAAGTCTGTACTTGAGGATTTCTACTTCTGATTTCAATCAGGCTCTAAAATTTCAGGTTTCACACATAGGTAGGCTGATAAATTGCCTACATCTAAAGTGTTTAATGTTTCCTAATATGTTCGCTATGACATAAAATCATCTACCTGAAAGAGAACAGGCAATATAATTTAAGTCACTAGAAATTACTGTATATCTTAGGAAAATTTACTAGATTCCCAGTATTCATAAATGTTGATATGACTATCTTTTAAATTCCTCATCAAAAGTTTTAGCCTGATTTCCAGTTATGCAGAAGTAACTGATAATGGATTAGCCATTTAGTTGGCTTTGGGGGCCAATCCCGGCAGTGCTCAGGGGTTACTACTGGCTCTGCACTCAGAAATTCCTCTTGACAGTGCTCAGGAGACTATATGGGATGCCAAGATGGAGCCCATGTGGGAAACATGCAAAGCAAGTGCCCTACTCTAGTACTATCCTTCTGGCCCCATCTAAAAATGTTTTATGATTTTGCACATGTATTCTGACTGTGAGAATAGTATAATCCCTGAGTGAAAAGAAACTGAGTGATCTCTGTAACTGTCTTTATTCCCTACATGGAGTCAATTTTTAACTATGGTGCACTGTTGAAATCTGAGCTGAGCCCAATATTTCTACTACCAAAAAGAGTAGTAGGTCCAGAATTCAATTCAGAGCACCTGAAGGGACTTAATAGAATAGCAAAAAGAGACATATTGAGCCAGAGTAGAAATTTGAGTGACAATTTTCTGCATTTCCCAAATTTATGCCAGGGCTCCATGGATGCAGGATTAGACTGCATATAGCTTTCCATAGCAGCTCCACAGAATTGAAAATATGAGAGTATGTATTTACTCGTTGTCCTGTTATTACATGAAAATTAAAATAAATTCACACAGATAAATAAAGAGAAGAATATTTAAAACATTATGAGAAATGAAAGAAAAATATTTTTGAGTTTGGGTTAGGTAAAGAGTTTTCAAAGGCAACATTAAAAGCATAAATGATTAAAAGAAAACCAGATTTGCTCAAAATTTCAGTTCTGTGAACAATATCATTTAGTATACAAAAACAAACTGCATAATAGGAGAAATATCTATAAGTAATATTTGTGACATAAATAATTAAATCATTCTTATAATTAAAATAATAAAAATAGCAAGTAAAATAAAAACAGTATATGACTAGATATTTATCTATAAAATATTAAAGGTCAATAAGCACATTCACAGATTCTTAACATTATTTATCAGAAAAATATAGATCAAAACCACAAAAGAACATGTGCTCTGATATCTTATAATCAAAAATGATGATAAACAGCTTTTGATAAGCATGTAGGAAAAGTAAAGCCCTTATATAGTGCAGGTAGGAATAAATTACAAACAACTATTTTGAAAACCAGGAATTTTCTCTAAAATGTTACCATCTGACCCAGTACCACAGCCAAAATAAAATCCCTTCTCCCCAAATATATACATCCCCTCTAAAGTCCAGCATCCATGAATATGTCATTTCATACGACAAAGGAAATCTGCAGATGTGATGAAGTTAAGGATTTGAGTTGAGGAGATTGTTTCACGCTTCATGTACTGAATAAAATCAAAAGCTTTTTTGTAAGTGCATGATAAAATCAGAAAATTCAGAGGTTTAAACATATTCCTCTGCCAGCTTTGAAGATGGTAAAGGGACAGAAGCTAAGTATGACATTCACAGTTTAGAAAAGACTATAGTGCTAGATTACCTCCAAGACTTTCTGGCAGGAAACCTATGACCTCCAGAAACAGAATATGATAAATTTTATAGATTAGTTGTGTCGATTTCAGCCAGTATGTTTGTTGTGTTTTGTTACAGCAGAATAGGAAATATTGTAGTCAGCAATCTTTCTTAGTTATATGTGCAAGAAAAAAAAGAAATATACACTAAAAAACGTTCGTGTGCTTACAACAGCATTTTTATAATAGCCAAAATGAAGACATTACTTACATAACTATTAACAGATAAACAGAAATTTAAAGCATATAATATGTGTGAATTTTATGTGATTTGATAAAAACCTGCTGAAATTTGCTACCGTATGAATCAAACTTGAGAACATTATACTAAGTGAAGGATGGCAGTCATGGAAGACAATGTATTGTGTTATTTTTCTAGACATTTGTTTAAGTGTCTAGGAAAGGGAGATACAGACTCAGAGACAACACATTAGTGATTGTGCCTAAGGGGGTGAATTTAAGAAATGTGGAGTGGATTATAATGGATAATATTGAAGGATTTGAAATATTCTCAATTTAGGTTGTGGTAATAATTATAGAACTGACTATGAAAAATGATAAAAATCTTATCATTAAAGAGCACAAATTTTATGGTCTATGGAATTTTACTATAAAATTATTAAAAAGAAAACCTAAGAAATGTAAAAATTAGAGCCCAACAATGTGGTAGAGTACCTGTGTATATGAGACCAGAAATTTGACATTGCCCCCATCCTACGTCAGCACATATGGTCTTGGGTGCTGCTGGTGTGATCCCAGGAGCCACATATCAGTGTGTCTCACAGCACAGCAATGATGTGTGTGCAAGAAACACTAGCAAGTGTGTGGTCTCTGACACAAAGCAACGGTACATAAGCATTACAATTAAGTGTTTGAGCACATTAGTTGTGCAGTTCTTGGCACTACAAATGTGCAATCCCTAGACTCACAAACTGTCACTATTACTGTCACTCCCATTGTTCATCAATATGCTCGAGCGGGCCCAGTAATGTCTCCACTGTGACACTTGTTACTGTGTTTAGCATATCGAATACATCACGGGTATCTTGCCAGGCTTTGCCGTGAGGATGAGATACTATCGGTTGCTTGCCAGGCTCTCCGAGAGGGGCAGAGGAATTGATCCTGGCTTGGTCAGGCCGGCCGCTTGCAAGGTATAAGATGAAGAAAAATAAGGGAAGAGAAAGATAAATTATCAGAAAATAAATCAAATAGTTTTAATGAGCAGTCATATAAGTAAGCTTAACAGAAGGAAAATTATATGATGAATATCTTAGAACATAAAATAAAATGAAAATTTTGGCAAACGAACTTTATGACATAATGAGAAAGAAACTATGAGTGAATTTGAATGTTTGCAATAAAAATGTATTCATTTTGAGAACTAGAAAATATGTGAATAGATTCAAATGCATGTGAGAAAATGTCAGATGAGAAACTAAAGTAATAGGAACCTTTAAAGAAAAGTATTTTGTCAATTAACTGAATTTATTGAAAATCAGCTATCAGAATCATGATAGCAAACTAAAAGAATGATAAATTTAAAAATAAAACAAAAAAACCTAAACATATTAAACTACTGAATGCCAAAATAAGAAGGAAACTTTGAATTCAGTCAAACATAAAAGACATGATACACGCATAGATATAATAATTGATAGTTGTCAGTGATGTATTTACTGAAAAAGCATTGGAAGAACAATTTGTTAAAACTTGCATTTAGAACAAAATCATGCAAATGGCAAGAAAAACATTCTTAAGTACCAACATGAAATAAAGACCTGTATTCATCTGTTAGAGCTGCTGTGGCAAAGTATTAGAAAATATGTGAGTTATAAGGTAAAGGTAAAAGGTAAAGGCCCTCCCATTGATCGTCGATTTGCTCGAGCGGGCCCAGTAACGTCTCCATTGGAGACTTTTATAGATGAGAAAATTACTGTCCAGTTCCAGAGGCTAGATGTCTGAGATCAAGATGTTAGCAGGATTCCTTACTTGAGAGAAAGCAGAGAGGGAATTCTGTTACATGTCTTTTGCTTAGATCTGGTAGTTTTCTGGAAATATTCAGCATTCCTTAGCTTGTAGAATAATCACCTAACTTTTGCCTTAATCTTCATATGGAGTTCTTCCTGAATTTTGTCTCTCTTTACATGAAATTATATCTAAGAATATGTATCATACCTTGATTACGGGGTCCACATTATTCCAGAATGATTTCATCTTTGGATGTGGCAGAGGGGAGGTAAGTAACACCAGAGATTCCAGGGGCTCTTCCTAACTCTGAGACATTTAATTTTTAGAAATTTTATAAGATATTTTACATTTGAAATTAGACTGACTTCTAGCAGTGCTAGAGGCCTCTCTTTACTGCTCCAGGTAACAAAATGGTACCATCAGTATTTTAGGCAAAATTTTCTTTCTTTCTTTCTTTCTTTCTTTCTTTCTTTCTTTCTTTCTTTCTCTTTCTTTCTTCCTTCCTTCCTTCCTTCCATCCTTGCTTGATTGCTTTTCTTTACTTTTAGTTAGACAACCCTCACTCCACCCCACCCATGTACCATTTTTTCAGTTCTGTTTGACATTATATTTGTAAATTACAACCAAAAACACTAGATCCAAATAAGATAAAATTTTGAGTACTTTGGGACTTCAAGTAGGATTTAAACAGATGAATTTAGGGAGTACCATTGGGTACCATTACATAATGTAACAAAAACTGAGTGCATTTGCTTTCAGCAGAACCAAATTATAATAAACGGGAAAGGTTATTTCTTGAAGTTAGATAAAAGAAAGTAACTATATAGAAGTAAAGTCACATGATCACTTGACATCCCGTTACTCATCGATTTGCTCAAGAGGGTGCCAGTAACATCTCCATTTGTCCCTGTTGTGTGTTAGTGTAACCCAATGGCATCTGCACGCTCCAGGAAAATGAAGAGCCTCAAACTGTTTGTTCAGGGTCTTGACAAAGAAGTCTGACTATCTCGTAGGTGGGCAGCCACACAATCTTTTGACATCCTGTGGAATCCAGTCATTAATGGCTCTAGTCCAGCCATCCAAATCTCCTTACGTGTCCAGCTCATCTGATTTCCAACGCCTTGGCAAATGAGACAGTGTCCCTCATTCTCTATTGTCGATGGAGTTCAGAAGTCCCGATTCCTTTCACTTGAGTGAAGCATGATACTCCAAGCATAGCTCTTTTGATTCCTCTTTGGTAGTTCTGAATAGCGTTCTCATCCTATTTCCTTAGGGCTCAGGTCTCTGAGGCGTATGTTAATGCAGGAAGAACAGTGGAATCGAAGAGATGTGCCTGGAGCTGGAGATTCTTGTTCCTCTTAGCTATTTCTTTGACAATCTTAAAGGTGTTCCAAGTTGCTGTTGTCCTCTTGCACAACTCAGGTGCCAGTTCATTTGTCATGTTGAGTTCTTGACCTAGGTACACATAACTGCTGCATTTGGAGATGTTCATTCCATTGAGAGTGAATGGAACGTTAGGAATGAGTCTGTTTCTCACCAACGTTGCCTTTCTGAGATTCAGCTGCAGTCTGACCTTTCCACACTCATGGTCGAAGTCAGCCAGCATTTGTGCTACTTGGCTAATGTTTGGTGTTATCAGAACGATTTCATCAGCGAAGCAGAGATGGTGTAGTTGCTGACCGTCTACCTTGACTCCCACTCCTTCCATTCCAGTCATTGCATGATGTATTCACATGACATCCATGATGGCAGCGTTAAGAAGGATGGATGAGCAAGGAGAGGCTGATAAAATCTCAGGGCCGAACTAGGCTGCCAAAACAAAGAAGGAATAAAAAATTGTCTGTACTTTCCATGCACGTACTCTGGCATCGGATCATCCATGACTGTGCAAGCATGGAAGATCGAGTATGACATCATTAGTCTGACTGAGATGAGAAGGCATCGATAACATCACACCATTTTTTGACACTAGAGAAGAACTGTTCCTCGGAACATGAGACAAAAAAAATGTCAGTGGTGTCAGTTTCCTTGTTAATACAAACTTGGCCATGAGCATTGATTCATTTTAATGCCTAACAACCTGAATCAGATGATTACATTTCAATAGATGTGGCCCAGTGTTGGCAGTTTCTGTCTTCGTTGTCTATGCACTAACATCCAATTATGATGAAAAAAAATTGAGAAGTTCTACATGGAGCTGGAGAAATTCTATAAAGAAGACCACACCTTCTATAAGATCATTGTCAGTGATTTTAATGCCAAGGTAGGACCGAGAAGATTGGTGACGAACTCCACATTGGGACCCAGGACCTAGAATGGAACAAACAGGGTGAGAGACTGTCTAAGTTCATCATGTTGACCAAGACTATCCATGGTAACTCATAATTCCAGAAGGCCGAATCAAAAGGTTAGACATGGGAGTCTCCTGTGTTCTCAGTTCCACAATGAAATTGACCACATCATATTCAATTGATGGTTTTGCCTGATCGATGTTACTGTTGTCCGAAAATTCCAAATGGGATCAGACCACCATCTCCTTCATGCAAAATTCTACTTCACGAAGTGAGGATTAAGAGTTGCAAAGTTTAAGAAGAGAACTCCCAGAACAACCACCAACTGGGAACTCTTTGGCACTATTGCAGGAACATGGGAAGATGCCATCATTGATGACATTAACTAAGAGTACAATATTTAATAATAATTTACCAAGAGTATAATTTACTATATAATTTACCAAGAGTAAAGATATTATATTTATATATAATATATATTATATTATATTTAATATCTTTATTCTTGGTAAATTATATGTCCCTGGACAAGTTATAAACTCATTCTCCTCTGTTTTCTCTTCTGTCAAGTGGGGACAAGTATCAATTATTTTTATAAGGTAATGGTGAGATCAAATGAGGAAGCATAGTTAAATTCTTTTCTCAGTCCAATAAATGATATAAAAATTGTTTACTCTTATTATCTAATATTAGCACATACATTTGTGTGAGTCTGTTGAAGTGTTAAATCTTTCTAACTGAGGAAAATATATACAAACATTATCGATCACTTTGTATGTGCCTGGGAATTTAATCACTTCATATAGCTTATTTTATAAGGCATCATAAGCTTTAGGAATTAGACATAGTATCCATATTTATATCAAATTATTGAAATATTAAGAGGTTTATTGACCACTTAATAAATAGAATAAGATTAAAGTCTAAATCTCTTTGACAACAAAATCATTATACCATTTAACTTCCAAGAACAAATCATAGCATCCTCTATTCAAAAATAAAACTGTGAAATTATATAATTATCATATATTGAGCAATGAAATAGTGAGTTGACTCAAATCCTACAACTTTCTCAAGAATCTGATGTCTTTTAAAATAAATGCTTACTATGTAGCTGTTCGAAAAGAAGAAGTCTCGAAATTTACATACAAATGGCACTACATGGAAAGTATCCTCTTAAGCGAAATGACTCAAAAAGAAAGGGACAGACATAGAAAGATTGCATTCATCTGGGGAACATAAAGTAACAAAATAGGAGACTAACACCCAAGATTGGCCGAGATTAGTACCAGGGATTTTACTCCATGGCTTGGAGGCCAACCACACATGCTAGAGGAAAAGGGAGTGCAGATAGAGAAGGGAACACCAAATAAAGGTGTTGGGAGGATCCTCCCAGGATGGGAGAAGCATGCTGAAAGTAGACTATAGACTCAACATGATTGTCACCCATTGCCTCTTTTGCAAACCACAACACCCAATAAGAGAGAAAGAACAAAAGGGAATGCCCTGCCACAGAGGCAGGGTGGGATGGGGGGGATGGGCGGTGGGAGGGTTACTGGGATCCGTGGTGGTGGGAAATGGGCACTGGTGGAGGGATGGGTATTTGATCATTGTATAATTGAAACACAAGCACAAAAATGTGTAAGTCTGCAACTGTACCTCATGATGTCTCACTATTAAAAATAAAAATGATAAAAGAAAGATAAATAAATAAATACTGTATGCATTCACTGAGAGAAAAAAATAAATGCTGAAATATTTTCCATTAATTCTAGTTTCTGAAATTATAGGATAGTTTTAATATAAAATATTTTCTGGCATTGACTTGGAAAATGAACATTGGAAAATTCTAGTAAATATACAATATAATCTACATTTTAAATATTATCTTTTAACATAGACTAATTCTTAATCTGAGATATTGCCAAAACTGGCAGTGGCAGCAGCAACATAAAAATAGTATTTTATTAAATATTCATCTTTTGAATTTAATTTCTACATGCTATAAGCATGACTCCAGAAATAAAGGTGACAGCATGGGCTCAAATGCTGGGTTAAATGTCTTTTGGACTATTCAGATGATACCCCCAAAACTTACCAGTAATATTTGAATATTTGAAATACATATATCACAGTCACGGTCACGGTCCTCCCGTTATTCATCGATTTGCTCGAGCGGGCCCAATAAAGTCTCCATCATAAAACTTGTTACTGTGATGTTTTATATACCTTCTGTGAAATAACCTTGAGAACCATGTAAAAGTTCTGCTTAGCCTTTGTTTCATTTTTATTAGTCCTGTTTCCCACCATTAAGTCATAATACTTTTAAATTCCCTGAGATCCTTCCATTTTCTCAAGACTTTAATGAAGCAGCCATTCTACAGTTTTTGAGTATATTTTAGTTTTTATTTTAATTTTATGGTCACACCTAGTGGCACTTAGAACTTGGAACTGACTCTAAGTACTCGAGGATCATTCCTGGCAGTGCTTGGGGGACTAGATGTAGGTCAGAGATTGAACTCAAGTCAGCTGCATGCAAGATATGCACCCTGCCAGTGGGAATATCTCTCCAGCCCCCACGTTTTTGAGTTTGATAAAAATTATAAGATTACATATCACTTGGCATTACAAAAATCTCTTTCCCCCAAATATTGATATATTGGATTGATTTTAAGATTATCATCTTTAGAGAGTAAGAGAAAGATTCTTACATATAATAGAGAATAATGATTTCTTGAGACAGAAAGAATTACACCAACGACAATCTAACACTTTTTATTTCAACAATTTAAAGTCTCTCTTTAAATATACAATAATTAAAATCTAATTTAGAGAGTAGATACTAATTTATTGTGACCTATAAGACTATACATTGACTTTTTTGTTTTTTTACAAACCCTCTATTTGGTATGGAAAGAGTGAGGTTTAAGCAAGTAGTAGAAAATTACAATGAAATGAGATGGATTAAATATAGTTGGTAGTGGTTATATCAGTTTTAAATACTTTTGGAAATTAAAATAGTGTTTTTTGCAGTATTTTAGCCAGAGGGCTTCCTGAGCACTGGACACTCACCCCTGCAGCTCAAGGGCAGAGAGGATGTTTTGTTGTTGTTTGTGTTTTGAGGCCATACTTGGTGGTGCTCAGGGCTGACTCCTGGTTCTGCACTCAGGGATCGCTCCTGGTGGGCTTTGGGGGCCCCATGGGTTGTCGGAGATCGAGCCCAGGTGGAAACATGTCAGGCCAGAGCCCTTCCCGCTGTCTTCTCTCTCAGATTTTGAGGAGGGGGGCCGGCTTGGAAGCAAAGAGTCTTCCCTCTGAGTAGCCGCTGCCAGGCCATGGTGCCCCCCGGGGGGGTCCTGAAATGTAAGCTCAGGGTGGGAGAGGGTAGCTTCCATTCTTGGGGTCCCCTAGGGGCTTCCTAGCTCCTCCTCAGCCCCCCAGCTAAGCTACACTGCCTTTCCTCCGCCCGATTAATGAGCGTACTCAAAATCAACTCAATTCCCCAAATACTCAAACACAGACTCTTCAGGTCCATAGGGAAAGTGAGCAGGAGGATTACAGAGAACCCCAGTATTAACACCCCCATTTTCCTGCCATTCACATCTCACGTCTGCCTCTGACCAATGGGCCAGAGACCGTGTTTCCTACATGTGACTTAAACACTATTATTGATATTTATTTATTTTTATCACAAATCACAAATCACAAAGCATCCTGCTCCTCGTCGATTGCCTCGAGCAGGCCCCAGTAACGTCTCCTTCATTCTAGCCCTGAGATTATATTCAAGGCTCTTTAGGAGAATGAGACCCATCATTGTTACTGGTATTTGGCATATTGGGTACGCCACGGGGAGTTTGCCAAACTCTGCCGTGTGGGCAGGCTACATTCAGTAACCTGCCAGTTTGTCCAAAGTAGGAATGAGATAATAAGATGTTATAATAAGATGTCCAGGAGCTGTTTTTTATAGTCTCTGAGTCTTGGCCATTGATGGGATTACACGGCGCCAGGGGGCCAGTTGGTGGGTGTGACCCCCGCCTACTGGAATTTGGAGGATCTGGGTGGAGGATGCTCAGCCCAAATCCGAGTAGGCTTGGAGATCTCGGCCCCGGAACCCTCCATGACTTTGTCCCTCTGCCAGTACCTTCATGTGTGCGGAGAGTGGTCTCAGCATGGTGGTGGCTGGTCCTGGAGGTCTTTGGCTGCCGGAGCCCTGGTCGGCGCCAGGAGGAAAGCTCAACCCGCTCCTCTCCAAGGGGTCCCGGCGAGCGAGGACAGTCAGGAGCGGGGGCAGGAGACTGCACTGTTCTCTTCCACCCAGATCCTCCAAATTCCAGTAGGCGGGGGTCACACCCACCAAATGGACCCCTGGCGCCGTGTAATCCCATCAACGGCCAAGACTCAGAGACTATAAAAACCAGCTCCCGGAAGAGAACAGTGAAGTCTCCTGCCCCCACGCCTGACTGTCCTCGCTCGCCGGGACCCCTTGGAGAGGAGCGGGTTGAGCTTTCCTCCCGGCGCCGACCAGGGCTCCGACAGTCAAAGACCTCCAGTACCAGCCACCACCATGCTGAGACCAGTCTCCACACACATGAAGGTGCTGGCAGAGGGACAAAGTCACGCGGGTTCTGGGGCCGAGATCTCCAAGCCTACTCGGATTTGGGCCGAGCATCCTCTACCCAGATCCTCCAAATTCCAGTAGGCGGGTGTCACACCCACCAATTGGCCCCCTGGCGCCGTGTAATCCCATCAACGGCCAAGACTCAAAGACTATTTATTTTTATATATTTATTTATATTTATGTTGATTTTATATTGATTTAAACACTTTATTATTTATATAAAGTTATTGAATGTAACCTGCCCACATGACAGAGTCTGGCAAACTCCCCGTGGTGTACCCAATGTGCCAAATACCAGTAACAATGATAGGCCTCATTCTCCTAACCCTGGAAGAGCTTTTAATATGGCACTTTTTATTTAAAAAATCTCAGGGCTAGGACAAAGGAGACGTTACTGGGGCTTGCTCAAAGCAATCGATGAACAACAGGGTGGTCGTGATCGTGATCGTGATTTAGTACTCTAGGTCTGAGATAACCAGCATAGACTGGACATAGTAAATCTTGTGTCTGTTCACTCAGTATTTCTCATTTAAAGATTCGCAAATTGTATTCTCATTTTTTGTGGACACACTCATCTGTGTGCATGTCTGACATGAATGCAGCTTCTATACAGAGCTCAGTCTGCTGTATTGCCTCTGAACTTTTTTTACCTTCAAATTAGATATTCTGGTTCATACATGAAATTAAAAGAAGATATTTGTTTTTCAAATGTAAACTTCCAGTCACTTTTTTTAAATGGTCATATGTTGTTCTTTCCATAAAAAAATAAAAAAATCACTGCATCACTGTCATTCCATTGTTCATCGATTTACTCAAGCGGGCAATAATAACGTCTCTATTCATCCCAGCCCTGATTTTATCAGCCTTTTATTTGTCTTTCACAATGATTGGAGGCTCTTTCAGGGTCAGGGGAATGAAACCTGTTACAGTTATTGATTTTGGCATATCGAATATACCATGAGAAGCTTGCCAGGCTCTTCCCCTGTGGGTGGGATACTCTCAGTACCTTCTGCCAGGCTCTCTGATATAGATAGATAGATAGATAGATAGATAGATAGATAGATAGATAGATAGATATAGATAGAGAGAGAGAGAGAGATAGATAGATAGATAGATAGATAGATAGATAGATAGATAGATAGATAGATAAAACAAAGAGTCTCCTGCCCCCATGCCTGGATGTCCTCACTGGGGCCCCTTGGAGAGGGGTGGGTTGAGTTTCCCTCCCTGCCCCGAGCAGAGCCCCAGCAGTCATGCTGAGACCACTCTCCACAAGTCCGGACAATCCCCATGGATGGAGGAGCTGGCAGAGGAACCCAAGCATGCGGGTCCTGGGGCTGAGATCTCCAAGTCTGCTTGGAGCCGGACTGGACCTTCTCCACCCAGATCCCCCATCTTCCAGTAGGTAGGCATTACACCCACCAACTGCTGCCAGCGCAGAAGATTATAAAACCCAGCTCCTGGAAGAGCGCAGCCACATTCCTCTTATTATCTTGTTTTTACTTCGGAGAACTGGTCAGGCTACCGAAAGTATCCTGCTCACACGGCAGAGTCTGGCAAACTTCCCATGTCGTACTCAATATGCCAAATACCAGTAACAAGGATAGGTCTCATTCTCCTAGCCCAGAAAGAGCATTGAATACAGCTCTTTTAAAAATCTCAGGGCTAGAAAGGAGATGTTACTAGTGTCTGCTCGAGGCAATCGACAAACAACAGGATAATCGTGAGTGTGATATATATATATATATATATATATATATATATATATATATTTGTCTATGATTTGTGTCTACTGTCTGAACTCCATCAAACATGGTGTGGTAATTATGGAAAATGGGTAGGAAGTGTCTTATGATGTGTCCAGGAATATGTTCACTCATATGTGAGGCTTGGCCTGAGCATCCGGAAAATGGCCTAGAGAGTGGCGGCAGTTGGGTAGTGGAGGTTGGCTGTCAGGGCTGGATCCCTTGGGGCAGGGAGGGCTCTCACCCGTCCCCCTCTGGGGTGCCCCAAGTGAAAACAGCCTGTCGTAAAGTCCCATATTATATACTGCCCATAAAAAAATAAAGTGGCTGGAGCAATAGCACAGTGGGTAGGGCGTTTGCCTTGCACACGGCAAACCCAGGTTCAATTCCCAGCATCCCATATGGTCTCCTGAGCACCGCCAGGGGTTATTCCTGAGTGCAGAGCCAGGAGTAATCCCTGTGCATCACCGGGTGTGACCCCCCAAAAAAAAACTTATATGTATTTGGATAGAAAATAAGATTCAAGTTGACATCATTTTGGAGACGTGAATCCAGTTTCTTAGAAGTAATTCAAGGTTATCCTTACCTCATTTCTATTATAGAGTTTTTTTGCACTCTTTCACTCTTTAAAAATACCCAAGGCTTCACTTCATATTTATACATTTTGATAACCATTACTATCCCACCATGGCTTGTAGTGGTTTCTCTGGGGGAGGTGAGAAATTACATTACTATTTCATTTGGAATCAGAGGAAAAATTAAACAATAATTTTTCAAATGTAGATGAAATTTCAAATTTTCAGAAAAACAATGGGTTGAAATAAGAGATTTATATTCTAAGGTAAATATCAGAGTGCTTGGTTTTACAAGTAACAGAAGCGTGGAGAAGCTATTTAAAATGAGTTTGTTACATCTGTTGCTAAGAGAAGGAAAGTGTAGTTTGTCTTTAAGTATAACTGGGGAGAAAAAATAAAGTTATAATAGGGATTTTTCTTTGTTGTTGGGATAACACTGTCTTGTTTTTATTTCCCTAATTTCTTCTTAATTTTTTATATTGGTAATATTTCTGTTCCAGTTTACACTTGATAATAAACTGGTTTTCTTAGTCTACAAGATATTTTCCTACTTTTACCTAAAATAAGCAAATGCATAGTCATTTCTAGTCCTGAACTTGTTTAAAGGGGGGACACCTAGATCACACTTAACCACAGAATATAGGGGAAAGGAATAAATAGACTGAAGGAGAATAGGAGAAGAGCTAGATGAGAAGCAATGAAGACAGAGGTTAAAGACACTCGGGTACATTGGTGGTGTTAAGGACTGATAACACTGATATATTATATATATGTATATAATATATATTATATAATATAAAGGTAAAAAAGGTAAAGGCCCTCCCATTGACCGTTGATTTGCTCGAGCGGGCCCAGTAACGTCTCCATTGGAGACTTTGTTGTTACTGTGTCTGGCATATCGAATACTCTTGGTAGCTTGCTGGGCTCTCCGAGAGGGGCAGAGGAATCGAACTCGGGTCAGCCGTGTTGGCCGCTTGTAAGGCGAACACCCTACCCGCTGTGCTATATGTTATATTATATAATACGTATTCACTAGTTCCAACTCTTCTAGTTTTTCATTTAATGCTCTTATGTCTTTAACTGATATTTTGTCTAGCTGATCTGTGCAGTGGTGACAGTGCAATGTGGAAGTCTCTCACTACTATTGTGTTTCCATCCATATGTTTCTTTGTTTCTTTAGTTTTGCGAGCAAAGCCTTATAAACTATGCTAATCATACATTTGGTGTGTATATGTTAATTAAAGTTAGTACTTCTTGATCTATTGTTCCCTTAAAAAGTAAAGAGTGTCCATCCCTATGTCTTTAGATTAAATGCTATGTGATTCAATATTAGCATGGTCACCCAGCATTTTTGTTTTCAGCTTATCATTGACTTTTATGATTATTTTCAATCCTTTCGCTCTGAGCCTATGTCTATCTTGTGATTTTAGATGATGCATTTTGTTTTCTAATCTATCCTGCCACTCTATGCCCTTTCATAGGATATTTCAGTCCATTAACATTTAGAGAAATTAGTGACATAAGCGTTGTGTTGCTGTTTTTCTGTGTGAGGTGATTGCTTCCACAATTGGCTCCTTGGTTTATATGGTCTTTCAGTATTTCATTCAGGGACAGTTTACTTATTTCAAATGCTATCAGATCTTCTTTGCTGAGAATGTTTTTATGTTTCCATCCAAGATAAATAAGAATTTTGCAGGATAATGGACTCTAGATTGAAAATTTATTTTTGCTGTGAGCAATTTGAATGTATCATTCCACTCTTCTCTCTGCCATTTCATATAAGAGATCTGTTGTGATTCTTATATTGTTTCCCTTATATTTAAGGTTTCTCTTCCTCTAGAAACTTTAAGAAGTCTGTCTCTCTGGATTTTGCCATTATGATTACTACATGAGTAGTGTTGCTCTGTTTGGGTTTATTTTACTTGTACACTTTGGGCCTCTTGAATCTGCACATCAGCTCCCCTCCAGAGAGTGGAAAAGTTCTCAGCTATGATCTCTCCCAACAATTGTTCTACCCCTTTCTTATTTTCCTGTCCTTGTGTTCCTGTAATTCAGTGGCTGTTCCTCTGACTGTTATCCACTAAGCAACTGACACTCTTTTCCATTCCAGTGCTTCTTTGTTTTTTCTTGCCAGTTTCCTACCAATGCTGACTTGTATTTTGTCTTCATGTTCATCTATATTGTTTTCTACCAGTGTATTCTGCTACTATCTATGGCTTTCTACTGTGTCCTTTAGTTTTTTTTTAGTTTAAGTTTATTTTGTATGAAATCTGTCATCCTCTGAATTACTTGATTTTAGAGTTTTTCAAATTTCTCATTTAGTGATTGCTTAATTATTCTCACCAATGCTTGCTTAATTTCAATTGCCAATATAGTGAGTGTTAATTTCAGGTCCTCATTGACAAGGCTTAAGAAGTTTAGTTATGATCAGGTATAACCTTTTAATATCTACATTGAAAACCACAATGCCCAAAAGGAGAGAAGGGATAGGGGAGGGACGAAAAGCGCCTGCCATAGAGGCAGGCTGGGGGTGGGGGGTGTTGAGAGGTGATGGGAGGGACACTGGGGACACTGGTGCTGGGAAATGTACACTGATGAAGTGATAGATGTTGGAACACTGTATGACCGAAACCTAATATGAACACCTTTGCAACGGTCTCAGTGATTCAATAAAAAAAATAATTAAAGAAGCTTAATGAGCTTGTGGATTTGCTTGAGTTTCTATCTCTCTCTGACTAAGCATTGGATTCCTTAGTTTCCCCATTTTTCATTGAGCTTTTTGTGGGTTAGTGACAGAGGCTTATATTCCCAGTTACTTAACAGTTGATCTATTCAGTTGTTCATATGAGAAGGCTACTGATAATATCTCTGCTGTTGAGATTATTTTCTTAACCATGTAATGCTATTAGTCAAGACTAGGAGGTTTTAAACTAGTTATTCTTTTCAGTTGCCTGAAACATATAACTATATAAGGTCAGTGAAGTGTTGTTACTGCATCCAACTAGCTTCAATATGAAGAGTGTTTAGTAGTAATATTGTGGGGACTCTAATGTGCCTGGGTATTTTAGTTTGAAAAATTAGAGATGATGTCAGATAAGGAGGCTTCCTGATCTCGGGGCTGTGGTCAGTGAGGAGGAGGCCTTCAGAGTCCCAGGCCAAAGGCTTTATTTATGTCCCGAGCCTGGCCGTGATAAGAAATAGAGTGCATCAGTGGAGTTTCAGAACCTCCTGAATTTCTCATCAATTATGTCAACTTGGTAAGCTTGAATGAATTAGCTCAGTTTTTTCTGGCTGGTGACTGGGTAGGTTGGGGTAAGAGTGGTTGGCACGGGGTGCAGGAGTGGCTCCATTTTTTTCTTCTTTTTCATTTCTTTCTTTTAGTGCTCAGGGTTTATTCCTGGTTCTGTGCACAGGATTCTGTCGTGCAAGGTCTCATGGGACCATATGCAGTGCTGGGGTTTAAACTGAGGTTGGCTGCATGCAAGGTGATCATCTTACCCACTGATGTATCTTCCCAGGCCTTAGAAATATGTCTATATTTTTTACAAAATAATAACTTCTCAATTAAGATAAATGCAAGTTCACAATATGTCAATAGTATTCTACAGAGAAAGATTTCCCAGAGAAATATTTGTATTTATTTAATTTGCATAAAGACCATTATTAGAAAATACAGCCTACTCATAATATTCATTCATAAACATAAAAATATTTTGTGTTATCCCAAGGGTTAAAATCTATAAAAATCTATCCTTCGCATTCACCTCATCTTCTTGTCATTTTGATAATTCACAGGGAAAAGTCACCTCAAGTAGCAGCATTCAGGAAAATCTGTGCTAGACAACAGGCTTAGTTTTCTTTTATTAGTAATTTGTCCTTTATGGCAAATTGTGTCGCATTTTTACCTGTATCTTAACAAATGTCTATAATACATTTGTAAACTACAAAGGTTTTTGTATTTCTTTCTCCATATTAATCTTATCTCTACCATTTTCTACCATTTCTATAAATACTTTTAATAATATTTTATATAAAATATATAATAAATATAATAGGAAAAGAAATTTTAATCATTTATATATGTACATAAATGCATATGTTATATAAGTAATAAACTAATTATATAGTGAATATGATATTAAATTATGATATTAAAACATGATATTAATTTATATAATATAAATTATATATTATACTATAATTATATTATAATATAACTTGCTACATATTTATATACTATATATAGCATAAATGTATGTAAGAAATCACATATTGTATGTACCTATGTATCTATTTCTCTATATACATACAAAATATACATAACTCACAGGACAAGATACATTTATATATGCTATTAGCCTTAAGTTCTTAAGAGAATGATTAATAAATTTATACTTAATTACTTAAAATATTTTTGTTATTATGGTCTATGACTCAATATAATTTGCTTCCGTTTTTGGTCAAATGCTTGCTTAACTTCTGTTTCATGCTACCAAATGCAGGTTAGCATCAACACTGGAGTTGACTAAAGTATTCTGTGCAGCATCTTATTTGTTTGCAAAGTTCTTGAACTATGAATAAGGATAAAATTTCAAAGCCAAAGCATGGACAAAAAGACTGGAGAAAAGCATTTTTATGCTAATAGTCATAGCAATGATTATAAAGCTGAGTGCACACAGAATGTACCATGAAGATGCTAAATAATATTTATGGAGCGTATGGGCCTTGCATAGCAGAAGTGATAATGTTCTTATTTCCACTTCTATTTGCCAAATTACTTTGGACATTAAGGAAAATGCTGAAGTTTCATTTGAACTGTGGACCAAAAATTCTGACCAAAAACAGAGCTGGGATTTTTGTGCTGTCATTTTATTTCCCACAATATTAAAAAGAATTGTGACATGCTACGATTCTGGATAAATTGTCTTTTACTTGCTAGATATAAGGGTGTTTTGAAGAAATAATAATAATAATAATTTTTAAAAGTAGGGCAGGAAATAACAGTTTCAAAAAGTTTAGAGAAAAAAAGTTTATGGATTCTGGCTATGGGGGTTAATGGGTTGCTCTCAAGCAGTGGTCAAGGGCCTCAAGGTCACTCCTCATGGTTTAATGCAGGGTCATATTGATGTGGAGCTGCTTAGACCTAAGCTTTCTTGCTGGGGCTGTCAGGGTCACCACTGAGCTAAAGCGTAAGGTGCTTATGGAAAGTGCCAAGAATCAAAATTGGGGACTTTCACATGCAATTCAATGTTCCTCGGCCCTCTGAGCTATCTCCCTGGCCATGTGTTCATGAAATTCTTTATGAAGACACTATGTTCTCAGTGGCTAACCAGATGATGCCTTTTATGCAAGTGTATATATTGAGCTAGATCACAGTGATCTGTTGTATTAGTTGATTTGTGGTACATCTGAAGTACAGGCTTAAAATTTGAGAAATACATAGAAATCTCAGTCTTTTTAACCTCAACACAATACTTAATAATTGGAAGCACCTCATTTCATTTACTTAGATAAGAATAATAATAATAAGCATTTGCTCAGTGTCTGGTACTCTGCGCATCATTTCACCCTTAGCATTGCATGATAGGTTTTATTCCATTAACTACCCGTGAAGTATTTAATATACCAAACACAGTAACAACAAGTCTCATGATGGGCAAGTTACTGGGTTCACTTGAGCAAATCAATGAACAACGAGAGGACAGTGCTACAGGATAGTGCTACAGTGCTACAATTTCATGAATTAAACAGTTTAGATTCAGAAAGTCTAGGAAGATTGTCTTAGATGGTAAAATTAGAATTCAGTTCTGCCTGATCACAAAGGTTCTTCCTTTTCATATGCCACTGCTTTGTTATTAAAAAATAATCAATCTACTAAAAGGTACCAAATGCTGTAACAATGATATATAAAGAAGTACCATTGAAATAGCTTCAGGGAGGTAGAAAACCACTATGAAATTATATTCTGTTTTTAGAGAAACCTATCTTATCAGGGAGATTTCTGAATGGCTGAAATCAGTTTCTAAATGAGTATGCTTGAGGAATTCTTTATCTGTTTCAAACAGTGCTATTGAAGGACTATAGCTTTGGTCCCCTTGACTTAAGTTTAAAGTCCTGAAGATTTAGAATGACTTTTAGGAGAGAAAGTTAGCTCCCATTACATAAACTTTTCAGTTTGTAAATAATAGGCTCTGTTATCAACATAGGCTTTGGATTACTGAAAGTATATTCAAATGTACTTTCTATACTTTCAGGACAAAGTTTCCTCCTACTCTTAGACCCAAAACAGAGTTATTAATGTTTCCAGAAAATGTATAGTTACTTTCTCCTTTTTGGTAAATAAGAGACAGCTTTAGTTCTGTAAGCTGAACATTCCAGCTCATTAAGAAAGTCCTAAGGACTTATTCACCGAACTTTTCCTTTCCATCTTTGATTTTTTTTGTTTTATTAAATTGGTTACATGAGAAAAATCCCCACTCTCTTGAAAAATTAAGTCCATTATTTCTAATATATATATATATTAGAGTAAAAATTTTTTGTAGATATTTTGTGCAAGTCTCACAATGGAGACGTTACTGGGCCCACTCAAGCAAATCGATGAACAATGGGAGGGCAGTGCTACAGTGCTACAGATATTTTGTGCTTTATACACATATATGTCTATATATATTACATATATAAATATACACTCAATAATTCTTTTATTAACAACCCTGTAAATGTAATCCTGTATAAAACATAATTTATCACAGCTTGTTCTTTTCTCTATTAATCAAGAACTTCCTAATGATAAATATGCTTTCTCAAACATAATTCTTCTGTCTCTTTTTTTACTATCAGGTGGATACAAACATGATTTATTTGCAAAGAAAATGCATACATTGCTTTTTCTTCAGAAGAGTTTTCCATTAGAGCTATTGACCTAACTTTATACAAAACTTGCATCTATTCTGTGCATAATAAAGAAAAACACAAACACAAGCATTTCATTGTTGTAGTAAAAATTTCTAATTGAACAAAATAATGCATGCATGGAGATGAAACAGATATTTATGAGGAAACTAATTGAAAGAGCATGGCCTTTGTAAGCTTAAATAGAAAGAAAAATAGGGCAATTTTCCTGATCCTAGTGGAAATATTCACTCATGTAAACCAGGGCATCAGAGAACTTAATCCCAAATATAAGTAACAAGTGCAAAAGAGATACCTCCTTTGGCTGTAAAATGACCTTGTTTACTTCACAGCACTGGAATGGTGCAGGAAGTTGAAAACAAATTAATACAGAATATTTATGGAAATTGAGAGCAACTTTCTTTAGCATTTTCGGGGGTGTTTTCTGTCCTTCTAGAAAAAAAGTTTAATGCATATCTATATACTTATTTTCCTTGGTAACAGTTCTACAATGGCTGAAATGGATGAGACACATTTCAAATTGCTTTTGGAAAACCAGAATGCTGTAACAAGATAATTTACAAATTAAAAGGAAGATGACTAACAGTGATAACTATTAATAAGAAAGTACACTTTCCATAGTATTTGAACATATATAGATCCATTTTGTCTTCACAGCCCCACTACAGATTAAATCAGGGTATTTTATTGGCTCCTTCAGAGGTAATAAAAAAATGCAATTAAAACTTGCTTAGCATATGCTGAGATCCAGGAACTGTGCCAAGAATTTTAGGTAATTATTTCACTTAATCTTTATTGAATCTGTTGTAGTTGGTATAATCATCTCCATTTTAGAGATGAATAAACTTGAGAGCTATGAATAAGCTAAAAAAGTTTGCAAAGTTAATCAGTACTTTTTCCCTTAACTTGAATGCAAATGATCATTAGGTGATACAATAATAAATGTCCCAGGTTTTTTGTTTAGCTGGAATACATAAAAGCATATCATCTGCTAACGCATATAAGAAAACCCTACTAGGATCTGAAAAGATACCAAGCTAATTCAGCTGTGGGTTTAGCAAAACTATAATACAAGAAAAACTAGGAAGGTTCAATATATTTTATTGTTCTTAAATTTTTTTTCTACACCAATTCCATAAATAAAAATATTTTTATTGAAATCATTTTTGTTATTGGTTATTGGACCACACTGGTGATGCTCAGGGATTACTCCTGGCTCTGTGTTCAGGAATCATTCCTGGTGGTGCTCTGGAGACCAGAAGGGTACTGGAGATTGTATCCACAGGCCACGCGCTAGGCAAGTGCCCTGCAAGTTGTATTATCATTCTGGACTCTCACTGAAATTTCTGAGTGAAAGTTGTGCCTTAGTGTGTCTTTCAACCATTCAATAGATGAAACATATTTCCATAACACCTAAAACCCAAAACCGAATTTCTTCTTTGTTGCTTCCCAGATATTTTCTTAGCCATTCTACTTTTAAGAGAATTAATCATCATCTTTTTATCTCCTACAGATTGTTTTTTTGTATTTGAAATTTAACAGATTAAACCCATGCAGATCTCCAAAAGTCAGTAGTATTCAATTTATAAATACTGACCACCTGAATGGATGATTGAAAACAAATGAAGTGAAATCTACCTTCAAGGTTATACTGCTTGAGTTTGGATTCCTGTTTCAAAAATTTCTAGCTAATTATGTTGTGCAAGTTTACTAATCTCTCTGTGTCTGTGGTTCTTCTTCATTAAAAAAGCTCAATTAATTATACAAGCCTCATCAACTTGTTGTGAGACTTACCAGAGTTAATACTATAATATACACTGTTTAATATAGTGAGCCCACAGTAAACATCGGCATAAATTTACTTATCATTATTTATTTGAGACATACAGGATCCAAGAATCTCCTTCAGCTATCTAATTCATCGTTTGGATCTCCTAAACCACCCACCACGCTTTTCTTAAAAAGTGGAGGTGTTCTAATCACCCTCTAAACTGGTTCAATAAAATTTTGTGTGCAAGTTCAAAGCCAAAGCAGTTTCTTCATCATATACATGAAAACTTCTTGACACAGTTTGCAAATATGTGGCTGGTTTCTGTCTCTTAAGAATAAAAAGAATGTGTTGCATTCTATTTATTAAAGAAAATCTTCTGAATAGTTTAAGACAAAGATCACTTCCCCTTTAGATTTCATTACATTTGGTTGAACATTTTTATTCCTTTTGTTTTCCTATCTTGCCAAGTTAATTTTACTTTGTCACTTATTATTTCCATTATAGTAGAGAAAAAGTAGGGAAAAAGTATTTGTATCTTTGTAATAGAAGAGTGAAAAGTATAAAGCATGGTTTTTCGCTGTACTAACATTGGAATATTTGGAGAACTTTAACAATATCAATGCAAGGATTGCATACTGAAGATTCTAATTTAATTGGTTTGTCATGCAGTCATATTGGGAAAAAATGGTGTAGAAAGAGAAGCATAGGATTTATAGTTAGAAAAAAAATCTGTGTATATGTGACTTCTCAGTCTCATATTTTTTTTGTTTAATTACCAAATACCATTACAAGCTTTCAATGGGTCAGAAATTGTGCTGAATAGAGGGCATAAATAAAAATAAAACAATACAAGATGCATTCAAGTGTCAATACAGTAATAATTAAATAACCATACAAATCAAAGTATATTATATATTTAGAAGAATAATTTGAAAAAAGATCATGATTTTATGAATTTTAACATAAGCAATCTATTTAAGTTTTTATTGTAGAGGAGAAAGAATTCATCTAGCCCATAAGTAAAAGAAATTTAAATCAAGAAAAAAATACTATGATTTAGACCCAGAAGTTTATAAGAAATAAAGAACTCTTTCCCCTTAAAAGAAAAAGCACTCTCAGATTTTCTACCCTCTTCATGGGAGATAATTATATTTATATTCTCCAAAACATTTGAAACTTTTAGTGGTAACTGATCTACCTAGAGACTAGATAGTGGCATAACAGAACTTGAAGTCAGTCCTGATGAAAATGACAGCCTCAGGGAGCAGAGAGAGAGAGTACTGTGGGAAGAGTGTTTGCCATGCATGCTTCCAACCTTGGTTCAATCCCCAGCACCTCATATGGCTTCCTGAGCCAGGCAAGGAATGATCCTTGAGCGCTGAGCCAGGAATAAACCCCAAGAAGCTCTGAATATGGCCCCAAAAACAAAACTAAGAATTAAAAAAAGGGAAAAAAAACCTTTCTGTTTTTCTAAAAGGAAACAGGCCAGGTTTAGAGAGCAGAGTTACATGTATCAGCTGGAACATCACCTGTTTGCTGGCCTCTTTCAGGAAAAAAATGAGATAGACAAAATAGTTATTTTGGAAAAAGATCTATTTTATGCTAAATAAATCATGATGCCCAGAGAAATGAAACTTTCATTAGGAGTCATTTTAGCCTGGTATTAAAAATTACATGCTTTTCATTATAAAGTTTCCAAATAAATGCCTCACAAAATGTAAAGTGTATCTGCATCTCTTAGAAAATGTATTTTGTTATTTATTAGTTTCAGGATAGAGTTTGAGAGTCTGAATTTCTAAAAATTCTCATGTAGCACAATGCATATCATCAATGGACACATTAGTTAGTAACTATCCATTGAATATCACATTGCTGACTGTCATAAGAGGTTGGTTTGATATAATTATTGCTACTTGTCAACTAAGAAACAACTCATTTCAATCTGATTTAGCCTGAATGCCTTTTATGTAGTAACAAAAGAATCTGTTTTCCTCTGAAATAGAACTGCTTGAATGATTTCCTGATAACCCTTTTACCTTAGTTATTTCTTTTATTGGTTCATTTACCAATATAGCAGGGATACCAAACAACATATGTTTTGTAGACACTCTTTCTGCCCACCATCTTGCTGCATGTCTGACCAATGACTGGATATGCCTACCGTACCTCTGATCAGTACTCAATGTTCTCTGTAAACTGTATTGATTAATGTGTCAAAATGATCAAATTACTTAGCCAAAAGTCAATATTGCATTTTAAATATTCTACAGAAATGTTATTTACTCTTCAGCTCTGGCAAGAACAGAATTTTATTTCTAAATCAGAAGTGTGTGCCATAAGCGAAGAAAATCCATATGCTATAATATTACTTATTTATCTGTTTTTGGTTCACAGGTCAAGCTGGGTAGTGTTTGGGACTTACTTCCTGACTGTACTCAGGAATTACTCCTAGCCTTTCTCAGGAGACCATATGGGATGATAGGGATAGAATGGGATTGGCTGCATGCAACACAAGTGCCCTACCCAGTGTGCTATCTCTCCAGCAATTAAATTATTATTTTTCATATCATTGCTCATGTAATTAACTCATTTCCCTTAGAGTTGTAGACTCTTCAACTGAAGAAGAAGATTTTGTGGAAGAAATAAATATTTTATTTTAATCTACAAATCTAAACTAACTAGAGACTTGTGCCACTGCGTATAAACACAATCATAGAATAGTTGAACCATTGTAACTTTAGGAATCATATCGCTAAACTCAATGTTTTGTAGTTCAGATATAAATATATTAGAAAGCAGAAAATGTTATATATCAACTTGTTAGTGATTTAACTAGTGTTACCATCAACTCTCAGACTTATAAGTCTAGTGGCTGTTAATTGTCCATAAATAATGTATAAACTCGGCATTTGATCATAGATCTACACAAAGTCGTTTTACCTGTAAATTAAACATTAAGATCTTTAAGATCTAATTTAAGGTAAATGTGTCCTGGATTTATAAAAATCAATATAAAATACAAGTAATTTTTTCATTAGATCAATTTTATTTTTTGAGCATATATCAAATGCTTTAAATTAATAATTGTGATAAGTAACAAATGAACGCTAAGTAATTATTATTTTTCTATTTCATAATTTAGTGATAAATTGAAATAATCTTTTAGTATAAACATATATGATAGTGAATGTCTCCAGAAGCAATGAGTAGTAAATTCTAGATGCATAAAAAATAATAAAATATTATCTCCTGCCCCTGCGCCTGGCTGTCCTCACCAGGACCCCTTGGAGGGGAGCGGGTTGAGCTTTCCTCCCCGTCCCAACTAGGGCTCCGGCAGCCGAAGAACTCCAGGACCAGCCACCACCATAGGAGTTGATGGTAACACTAGTTAAATCACTAACAAGTTGATATATAACATTTTCTGCTATCTAATATCTTTATATCTGAACTACAAAATATTGAGTTTAGCGATATGATTCCTAAAGTTACAATGGTTCAACTATTCTATGATTGTGTTTATATGCAGTGGAACAAGTCTCTAGTTAGTTTAGATTTGTAGATTAAAATAAAATATTTCTTCCACAAAATCTTCTTCTTCAGTTGAAGAGTCTACAATTCTAAGGGAAATGAGTTAATTACATGAGCAATGATATGAAAAGTAATAATTTAATTGCTGGAGAGATAGCACACTGGGTAGGGCACATGCTGAGACCACTCTCCACACACCTGAAGGTACCAGAAGAGGAACAAAGCAAGCGGGACCCGGGGCCAAGATCTCCAAACCTACTCGGATCGGAGCTGAGCATCCTCCACCCAGATCCTCCAAATTCCAGTAGGCGGGGGTCACACCCACCAACTGGCCCCCTGGTGCCGTGTAATCCCATCAACGGCCAAGACTCAGAGACTATAAAATCCAGCTCCCGGACATCTTATTATAACATCTTATTATCTCATTCCTACTTTGGACAAACTGGCAGGCTACCGAATGTAGCCTGCCCACACGAGTCTGCCATAGAGTCTGGCAAACTCCCTGTGGCATACCCAATATGCCAAATACCAGTAACAATGATGGGTCTCATTCTCCTAAAGAGCCTTGAATATAATCTCAGGGCTAGGATAAAGGAGACGTTACTGGGGCCTGCTCGAGGCAATCGACGAATAACAGGATGGTCATGATTCGTGTCATGATCTGGACTTTTTAAATCCAGAATCACATACTAGGAATCTATGTTTTCATAGTTTAATATTTCAGTAAATATTAATTATAAACAATACAGCAGGCAAAGAATATACAATGATTACTTGATCACTTGACATTCTGTTACTCATCGATTTGCTTGAGTGAGCTTCAGTAATGTCTCCATCCGTCCCTGTTGCATGCTAATGTAACCCTATGGCGTCTGCTTGCTCCAGGAACAGGAAGAGCCTCAAACCGTTGATTCAGGGTTTTGACGAAGATGTCTGACCATCTCCTAGGTGGGCGGCCACACAATCTTTAGATGTCCCATGGAATCAAGTCGGTAATGGTTCTAGTACAGCGGCCGTCTCTAAATCGCATTATGTGTCCAGCCCATCTGATTTTCGACACCTTGGCAAACGAGACAGCATCCCTGATTCTTGATCGTCAATGGAGGTCAGAACTCCGGATTCTTTCTCTCACTTGAGTGAAGCGTGATACTCCAAGCATAGCTCTTTTGATTCCTCTTTGGGAGACTCGAATAGCGAGTCTCATCCTATTCTTATCCTATTTTTGTAGGGCCCAGGTCTCTGAGACTTATGTTAATGCAGGAAGAACAGTGAGACAAAGAGATGTGCCTGGAGCCAAAGGTTCTTCATCATCTTAGCTATTTATTCAATGCTCTTGAAGGTGTTCCAGGCTGCTCTCTTCCTCCTGCGCTACTTAGGTGCCAGGTCATTCATTATGCTGAGTTCTTGACCTGCGTACACATAACTGCTGCATTTGGAGATGCTCGCTCCTTTGAGAGTGAATGGAATGTCAGGAACAAGTCCATTTCTCATGAACGTTGTCTTCATGATATTCAGCTTCATTCCGACCTTTCCACACTCACGGTCGAAGTTAGCCAGTAAATATACAATGATATACCTATATATTCATTTTTTCTTTTTTGTGCACTATGATTAGGTCTTTTGTTGTTGTTGCTAGTATACCAAACAGAAGCTACTGTTTCCAACGTTCAAATTCTATTGTGCACTAAACAAAAGTCTTTGGAGAATTTTTCAAAATAATAAAATACATTTCCTCCCAATATAAGATCCAAGGTAACAGGGATGAAAAGAATGTTTTTTTCTGCTTGATTCTCTTGATAAGTAAGAAACATTCAAAGTAGCCGAGATCAGTACCAGGAGGATTACTCCATGGCTTAGAGGCAAGCCGGGCATTCTAGGGGAAAGGGAAGCTCAGATAGAGAAGGGAGCACCAAATAAATGGTGTTTGGAGGATCCTCCCAGGATGGGAGATGCATGTTGAAAGTAGACTATGGACCGAACATGATTGCCATTCTTGCCTCTTTTGCAGACCACAACACCCAAAAGGAGAGAGAGAGAGCAAAAGGGAATGCCCTGCCACAGAGGCAGGGTGGGATGGGTGGATGGGTGTGGGAGGGATACTGGGATCCATGGTGGTGGAAAATGGGCACTGGTGGAGGGATGGATATTTGATCATTGTATAATCGAAACACAAGCACAAAAATTTGTAAATCTACAACTGTACCTCATGGTGTTTCACTAATAAAAATTAATATAAAATAAAAAATATTCAAAGGGTTTTGTTCTTTTTTATTTTATTTTAGTGAGGAATACAGGCTTAAGAAAATGAGTATTAGCCAATATAAATCCCTAGTTAGGTAAACTGCCCAAATGAGAAAACAAACATTTTTTTCTTTTATAATGCTTGTTCAGTTTATACTGGTGAAGTAGTGGTCTTTCTGGCATCACAAAAAACATTATAGTGTCTTTACCATCCTAGAAGGGAGTTAAGGCTATTACCAACAGACATGTCTAGAACTGTTTTTAAATCCCTAAATTTGTAATTTCATATGTATTTGTCAGTTTCTACATTTAAAGATGGCCTGAGTATTTGATTTCCATATACGTCAACCAGGAAGATACTCTCTACATACTATATAGAAATGTGGAAATTAGCTTCAATATGATATTTTGTCTGTGAGAATTATAAAATAACAAGAAAAAGAACACATGGAATGTTAGAACTTATAAGTAGTTTAGGAAACCATTTGAATGTCACCTTTGTGAATGCATCCCATATTTTATGCATACAAAATACTTGCGGAAAAACATAGTCTTTTCAAAAGGAAAAGCTTTTTTTTTAAGGAAGAAGAGACTTTTAATTATCTCTATGTATTGCTTAAGTGTCCCTTTTTACTAGAAAATTTCCAAGCTCCTCTCCACATTTCACCAACAGAGCATCTCTAAAAATAAAACATATCCTGTTTCAGCCCTCTGGAACAAACTGTTCAAACTTAATCAGTTGGAGAATAATGATAAAAGTATTTTGTCAGGAGAGAGGTAATGGAACCCCTACCACTGTCTGATTTTGATGTCATCGTTTGTTAGATAAAAGCTTTGGTTTAAAAAGAAACCCAGTAGTTTGCCTTTGCACATTTACAAAGTGAGGACAATTTTCAAACCCATACAACTTGCAGAGATGAAAGCAATGTCAGTGCCCAGAAGGCTTTGTTGTTATCATTGCTTTATTGTTGTTTCTATGTTGTTGTGACATTAAGAATTATGATCATCAAGGGAGGTGACCTAATCAGGGGAAGAGACCTCAGCTTGCTAGAATATAGCTACCATCTGTCAAAGCATGGGTCATGGCGAGACACACATTACTTTTGTGGTGACTGCTTGCTTGCTGTTTGATAATTTTCCTGATCTTTCCAGTTTAGTCACCACTCTGCTTTCTTTCCCTAGTTGGTTCCTATTTTCAAAAAGCCTCAATCAGAAGACTTTATTTATCAAAACACTTGAAACTGGATGAAGGCTGGATGGTGTGTTTTGCATACTGATTCAAAAGAGATTGCCATTTTAATCAATGAAGAACCTTCAGTAAATATGGTCCCCCCAGGATTCTAAGTGAAGAGGAAGTCACTGTTCTTGGACTATGTTTGCTTCTCATGGCCTTGCATCTTGATAATTAGATCACTGTTTAAAGTCCACGTGAGTGTACACATGTGTTTGTGCCTAAAAACTGTCTCAGTTTCTTAAATTTTTATTATTATGTCTATAATACTTGGTATAATAATTATAAAATTGAAGAGTTTCTATGAAAATCTAAATGATTAAAACTGCTGAAATACTATTGTTATAGTGAAAAAATCACTTGTCAGATTCTTTAGATTGCTATAACAAATTGCCAGACACTGGATACCTTGTAAATAACAAATGTTTATTTCTCAAAGTTTTGGATGTTTATTTCTCAAAGTTTTGGATGTTGGGAAGACTGTTCAAGACTGTTACCTGGGCGAGGTCGATTTAGTATCTGATGAGGTACCTTTTGTGATTCATAGATAATCTGCTCTGTGTGTCCTCATGGCAATAGGTGACTTTCTGATCCTCTGTATAAAGATACTAAGTCCACTAATGAGGGCTCCATTCTCAAAATCTAATTACGTCCTAAGTGTCCTTCCTCCTATCATCACCTTGAATATTAGGATTTCTACATGTGAATTTAGAAGACACAGGTTGTCTAGAATACTGCATTTGTACCAGAGTTTTGCTTCTAACTTTTACATGAATATTTTAGACAAATAGCAATATGTAATGTATATAATGCTGCATTTTCTTTTATAAAATGTAAATATTAAACAAAATACAAAAGTCCTAAATCACTTTTGAAAATATTTAAATTGTTTTTATGTTAAAAAGTAAAAGTGATATATAGTATGTCACTCAAAACATAGCTAAGGTGTTTAAACAGTTATTACAAAGATATTTGAAATTCATATTCATATTATGCATAATCACTCTATCACTGTCATCCCAGTGTTTGTCAACTTACTCAAGCAGGCACCAGTAACATCTCTATTCGTCCCAGCCCTGAGATTTTAGGAGCATCTCCTTACTCATCTTTCCCAAGGATTAAAGGTTCTTACAGTGTCAGTGAATGACACCTGTTATATATAGTGGTTTTGGCATATCGAATACATCACAGGAAGCTTGCCTGGTTCTGCCTGAATATGTATAGTAGATATTTAATTTTGAATTACTATAAAAATATATGTAGCACTGTAGCACTGTCCTCCCGTTGTTCATGGATTTGTTCAAGAGGGCCCAGTAAAGTCTCCATTTTGAGACTTGTTACTGTGTTGGGCATATTGAATACATCACAGGTAGCTTGCCAGGCTTTGCCGTGAGGGCGAGATACTCTCGGTAGCTTGCAGGGCTTTGGAGAGGGGAGGAGGAATCAAACGTGGGTCGGCCATGTTGGCTGCGTGCAAGGCAAACGCCCTACCACTGTGCTATCGTAATTTTTTAAAATTGAGAATTAGAAAATGGAGGAAATATTTGTAGAAATATAAAATTGGATAGTTACTTTAAAAGTGTAAATATATAAATTTATAAAATAGAAAAATGCATGACATGCAATAAGGCATACACATTTTATACTTAATCACTTAATCACTTAACTTCCCGTTAGTCGTCGATTTGCTCGAGCGGGCGCCAGTAACGTCTCCATTTGTCCCTGTCGCGTGCTAGGGTAGCCCAATGGCATCTCTTTGCTCCGGGAACATGGAGGGCCTCAAACCAATCGTTCATGACCTTGACAAAGAAGTCTGACCATCTGGTAGGTGGGCGGCCACGCGGTCTCTTGACATCCCGTGGAATCCAGTCGGTAACAGCTCTAGTCCAACGGTCGTCTTTAAATCTCATTACGTGACCAGCCCATCTGATTTTCGACACCTTGGCAAATGAGACAGCGTCCCTGATCCTTGATCGTCGACGGATGTCAGAACTCCGGATTCGTTCTCTCATTTGAGTGAAACGTGATATTCCAAGCATAGCTCTTTCTATTCTTCTTTGGGAGACCTGAATGGCGTTCTCATCTTGTTTGCATAGGGCCCAGGTCTCTGAGGCATATGTTAATGCAGGAAGAACAGTGGAATCAAAGAGATGTGCCCGGAGCCGGAGGTTCTTCGTCCTCTTAGCTATTTCTTTGACGTTCTTGAAGGCGTTCCAAGCCGCTCTCTTCCTCCTGCGCAGCTCGGGTGCCAGGTCATTTGTCATGTTGACCTCTCGACCTAGGTACACATAGCTGTTGCATTCGGAGATGGTCGTTCCATTGAGAGCGAATCTGCCTATTGTCTGTCATCTACAAGTTGTTCACTCGAGTCATCCTGAATAGGATTGGCAGAACACTAGATGAAGGACAACCATGTGAGCAAGCAGGGTTCCGCAAAGGATTCAGCACCATCGACCATATCCACACGATAACCAAACTCATTGAGGTTTCTCAGGAGTTCAAGATGCCGCTCTGCTTAACGTTCATTGATTTAAAGAAGGCCTTTGATTCTGTTGAGACGGAAGCGGTCATTGAAGCCCTAGCCAATCAGGGCATTCAAGCCCAATACATCAGGATCCTCCGTGAGCTGTATTGCGGATTCACTACCAGGATCTCACCATTCTACAAAGAAGTGATCGTTGATGTCAAGAGAGGGGTGCGGCAGGGTGATACCATTTCACCAAAACTCTTCAGTGCCACCCTCGAGAACATCATGCGACGACTGGAATGGGAAGGAATGGGAGTGAAGATAGATGGTCGGCAACTACACCACCTCCGCTTTGCTGATGACATTGTTTTAATAACACCAAACATCAGCCAAGCGGCACAAATGCTGGCCGACTTTGACCGTGAGTGTGGAAAGGTAGGACTACAGCTGAATCTTACGAAGACAATGTTTATGAGAAACAGCCTTGTTCCTGACGCCCCTTTCGCTCTCAATGGAACACATTTTATACATGCAAAATATATCATTTTGTGAGTATATACACTATATATACAAATATATCATTTTTGTGAGTATATACACTACTTCCACTACCCAGCCGTCGCCACACTCCAAGACGCTTTCCGGACCCGCGCGGCAGCTCCGGCCGAGACCCACGCACAACTGAAGACCCACAGAACAAGATAAGCGGAACTCTCTGAGACCTTGGACTCCAGGCTCTGAGGACCCAGGGACAGAGCTTCTCTGCTTGCTCCCACCACCACAGGTGACAAAGGGATTCTAATCAGGAACCCCACCCTACCCTGCCCTGTCTGCTTCCATCAAACACCCAGGGATCGAATTGTGCACAGGAGACCCACCCTACCCAGATAAATACTTCACTGGCAGACTTCCACTCTCGACACTTCTTCGACTACCCAGCCGTCGCCACACTCCAGGATGCTTTCCGGACCCGCGCGGCCGCTACACATCATAAGACACTAAATACCCATCTTCTGGAATTGTCGTACCATATTTGATAGGGTTCAAATATGGTAACACCTACAAGGGTGATTAGAGGTCACCACAAAAGCCTCTATCCCTCTCGGAAAGACTGGCAGGCTACCGAGAGTATTCTGCCCGCACGGAAGAGCCTGGCAAGCTATCCGCTGTGTATTCGATATGCCAAAACCAGTAACTACAACTGGTCTCATTGACCTGACCCTGAAGGCTTCACCGACATGGCAGCACTGAGAAGGATGAGAAAGGAGAGGCCGACAAAATCTCAAGGCCGACCTAGGCTGCCACAACGAAGGAAGACAAAAATGATCGTCTGTACTTTCAATGCATGTACGCTAGCATCAGATGCATCCATCGAGGACCTGATGGTACAAGCGCGAATGATCAAGTACGACATCATTGGTCTGACCGAGACAAGAAGGCATGAATCTCACCATGCCGTTTTCGACACTGGAGAAAAATTGTTCCTCGGAACATGCGATAAAAGAGGTGTTGGAGGCGTCGGTGTCCTTGTCAACACAAACTTGGCCAAGAGCATTGATTCATTCGAATGTCTAACAACCCGAATCGGACGTTTACATTTGAATATTTGTGGCTCACTGCCTGCAGTTTCTATCTTCGTTGTCTATGCACCAACATCTCATTATGATGAAAGAGAAATCGAGAAGTTCTACATGGAGCTAGAGAAGTTCTATAAAGACCACACCTTCTACAAGATCATTGTGGGTGATTTTAATGCCAAGATAGAACCGAGAAGATCAGCTGAAGAACTTCACATCGGGACCCATGGCCTAGAATGGAACGAACAGAGTGAGAGACTGTCTGAGTTCATCATGTCGACCAAGACCATTCATGGAAACTCACAGTTCCAGAAGGCAGAATCTAAACGATGGACATGGGAGTCTCCGGGTGGACGATTCCACAATGAAATAGACCACATCATATTCAATCGACGGTTTTGCCTGACTGATGTCGCTGTTGTCCCAAAATTTCGAACGGGATCGGACCACCGTCTCCTTCGTGCAAAATTCTACTTCACAGAGTGGGGAGAAAGGGCTGCAAAGTTCAAAAAGAGAACTCCCAGAATGACCACCAACTGGGAACTCTTTGGTACTTTTGCGGCAACATGGGAAGATGCCATTGTTGACAACATTGAGGAGGAATACAATCGACTGGTTCAGCACCTCCATGAATGTGCGAGGAATGCCAAGAGAGAGATAGCCACAAGAAGTCGCCTATCTTCGAAAACTCTTGAGCTAATTCGCCAGCATGGTTTGGCGCATGCCTCAGGCAACCGCAAGCTAACGTCCGAGCTTGCAAAGCAGTGCAGAGATGCGATCAAGGAAGACCTCAAAGAGAGAAGAGCAGAAGTACTGGTAGATGCGGCAGAAGCCGGGAAAATATTCATAACGCCCGCCTATCCTTCGCCAACTATAAGAGCAAGATGACTGCCCTCCGACGTCCTGATGGATCCATCACATCCTCCAGAACGGCAATGGAGAAGATTATCCATGACTTCTACTCAAATCTCTTCGATAGCCATGTCCACTTGCCGACATACCAAATTCCACAGGATGGGTATGTCGTTCCCAATATTCTCCCTTCCGAAATCCGACACGCCATTTCGTCGGTAAAGAAACAAACAGCACCCGGCCCAGACAAGGTCAGACCTGAACACCTGAAGAACCTGCCGTCAGTACTCATCAATGCACTGGCTCGGCTCTTCACTCGCTACCTGTCTGAATGCAAGGTTCCGTCCCAATGGAAAACCAGCAGGACCGTACTACTGTTCAAGAAGGGAGACATCCATGACATTGGCAACTATCGCCCGATCTGCCTATTGTCTGTCATCTACAAGTTGTTCACTCGAGTCATCCTAACTAGGATTGGCAGAACACTAGATGAAGGACAACCATGCGAGCAAGCAGGGTTCCGCAAAGGATTCAGCACCATCGACCATATCCACACGATAACCAAGCTCATTGAGGTTTCTCGGGAGTTCAAGATGCCACTCTGCTTAACGTTCATTGATTTAAAGAAGGCCTTTGATTCTATTGAGACGGAAGTGGTCATTGAAGCCCTAGCCAATCAGGGCATTCAAGCCCAATACATCAGGATCCTCCGTGAGCTCTATTGCGGATTCACTACCAGGATCTCACCATTCTACAAAGAAGTGATCGTTGATGTCAAGAGAGGGGTGCGGCAGGGTGATACCATTTCACCAAAACTCTTCAGTGCCACCCTCGAGAACATCATGCGACGACTGGAAAGGGAAGGAATGGGAGTGAAGATAGATGGTCGGCAACTACATCACCTCCGCTTTGCTGATGACATTGTTTTAATAACACCAACCATCAGCCAAGCGGCACAAATGCTGGCCGACATTGACCATGAGTGTGGAAAGGTAGGATTACAGCTGAATCTTACGAAGACAATGTTTATGAGAAACAGCCTTGTTCCTGACGCCCCATTCGCTCTCAATGGAACGACCATCTCCGAATGCAACAGCTATGTGTACCTAGGTCGAGAGGTCAACATGACAAATGACCTGGCACCCGAGCTGCGCAGGAGGAAGAGAGCGGCTTGGAACGCCTTCAAGAACGTCGAAGAAATAGCTAAGAGGACGAAGAACCTCCGGCTCCAGGCACATCTCTTTGATTCCACTGTTCTTCCTGCATTAACATATGCCTCAGAGACCTGGGCCCTACGCAAACAAGATGAGAACGCCATTCAGTTCTCCCAAAGAAGAATAGAAAGAGATATGCTTGGAATATCAAGTTTCACTCAAATGAGAGAACAAATCCGGAGTTCTGACATCCGTCGACGATCAAGGATCAGGGACGCGGTCTCATTTGCCAAGGTGTCGAAAATCAGATGGGCTGGTCACGTAATGAGATTTAAAGACGACCGTTGGACTAGAGCTGTTACTGATTGGATTCCACGGGATGTCAAGAGACCACGTGGTTGCCCACCTACCAGATGGTCAGACTTCTTCGTCAAGATCATGGACGATCGGTTTGAGGCCCTTTATGTTCCCGGAGCGATCAGATGCCATTGGGCTACACTAGCATGCGACAGGGACAAATGGAGACGTTACTGGCGCCCGCTCGAGCAAATCGACGACTAACGGGAAGTTAAGTGATTAAGTGATTAAGTGATACAAATGTCCATATGTAGTATATAAATATCCTTGTTCCTTTCTCATTTTCTATGCATATATATATGAATTGCATAAATGAAACTAAATATGCTTCCATTAAGTAGTAGAAGGTATTTAATGACTTAGGAGTGAAAAAACATTATTTATGGAGGGAGTATCAGGTGACCACATTATATTTATCAAGTATATTTAACAAACATCGTATCAAAAATGCTGTTTTAATTTGTATTTGTAACACATTTGGCATTGTTCAGGGCCTATGTTTAGCTCAGTATTTGGAGGTCAGTTGTGGATTCTGTATACAATGTTGGAATGTTTTATGTATTATGCAATATTTTACATATTTCTACAATATTGCTTTAACTTTCAGTTTTTAGAAATGTAAGTTTTGAAGCACATAAAAGTTTAAATTGCCTGAGGTCACTCAGCTGTTACATGATGGAAGCAGGATGCCAACCCCAGGGTTTCTGTCTAGGCCCTGTGTTTCCGGCACTGCACATGTTGCTCAGACTGTGACACTAGCACAGCATGTGTTGTAGAAATATGTCAATTGATTCTCTCCTTACCTTCCACATTCCGTGCTGTCTCATAGCAGAGGGTATAGGACGCCCTAAGATAAATAATTAGATTAGTCTCTATCATTCAAGTTAAGGTGTTTAAATAAGTTTATTCAAATCACTGAAGAAGATGGTGTTCTGTGAAGGTAAGGACACAGTGCAGAGCTGTGAATTTGAGAATTGAGGTTGAGATAAATTAGAAAAGCTCATAGTTCCATACAAGTGTGATATGTATAGCTTCTTTGTCTGGATCCTAGAGAATTCATATAAATTTATAGTTAATAGAGAAATTCAATATCACCTTTTGTAAATTATAAAAACTAAATCCACTTGAAGCAAAAGGTCTTAAATCGATTACGTTTTCCCTCTTATATTTGAAATACAAAAGTAATACTAGTGGAGCATTTTCAATAAGCACGAAGAAGATCATACAAAGGTGCTCACTAGCCCTCCAGTCCTTTCACTCCCATTTGTAGTTAAGGTCCATCAGGACCTGGGGAGATTTCCATGAGGAGATGTTGGTAGCAGAGACAATGGGAGATGATAGAAGTAAATTGCCTTAGTTAGTTATAGAAAGGGAAGAGATGAAAGGCATTCCCTGATCTTATAAGAAAATATGGAGAAATTAATAAAAACAAACCCTGTGTTTCAGGATTCTAGTAGCATTCCTTTGTCTCCACTAAGAAACATCATATTACATTAGCATCCTTGTGACACACAGACTATTAAATTTCTTGGTTTGGCTATCAGTTCTGTACTACTTACATAAACGTGATCCTGTATGACTCTTTCATTTGTATGTGTAATGTCAATTAAGTGTTCAGGGAAATTAAAACATTTTTGATATTTGCATAAGAAGTGAACGCATGTTCATGCATATAAATGTTCCCTTTTTTTCTTCTAGGAAACACTTTCTAAATAGAAAAAATATATTTTGCTGATTTATTCTACAAATCAAAATTAGTTCTTTACAACCACTGGCATGTTCTTTCATTTGAAACATTATTAAAGATTTTTAATGCGAAAAACGGTTTCATCTTTCTCTAATAAAAATGGAGTTGAATCACACAGCTACATATAATTTTTAAAGTTTATGACTATTCAAGCAAATGAATTATTAGCAATGCTTTAATTGCATGCATAATTTATTCTCCTCAAAAAGGTTAAAATCATTCTAGATGTCACTTAAATGTTCTAGAATTTAAAAAATATTTAAAATGACCACAGCATGCTTGATATTTCTAGTTTAAAATGTGGAATTATAGGGGTTGGTAAAATTGTACAGGGTTAGACCCAACTGGAGTTCAAATCCTGACATCAGTTAACCTTTTAGCACTGCCAGGGGTAAACCTGGAAAAATCTGATGATTACCAGTTTTGGTCCTGGAGTTACCACCATTACCAAATCACTGCCATAACCATTTCTGTGGTCTTTGTGGTCCGGGCACTGCAAGGCATGAGAATTCTTGGCTCCTCAGCTCTAGCACCAAACAGCATGCTCAGCTAATTGACTGTTTCAGGGATTAAACCTAGGACCCCATAACTGCACAGGCAACCTCTCTCCCTTTGCTCCACTAAAATTTCATTACATTCATGAACATATACTAGAATTAGGGTAACATTAGAAAGAGTCATCATTAGAATCCAATATTGCTAAGAATAATTAAAGGGTCTGCGGCTGGAGTGATAACACAGTGGGTAAGGTGTTTGCCTTGCACATGGCCAATCCAGTGGACCAAGGTTCAATTCCTCCACCCTTATTGGAGAGTCCCTGCAAGCTACCGAGAGTATCTTGCCCGCACAGCAAAGCCTGGCAAGCTACCAAGTGACATATTCGATAAGCCAAACACAGTAATAACAAGTCTCACAATGGATATGTTACTGGGCCCACTTGAGCAAATCCATGAACAATGGGAGGACAGTGCCACAGTGCTACAGTGCTGTGGGGCTGAAAAAATTCTATGTGGATTCAGCCTGCACACGGCTGAATCTGGTTATATCCTCAGTACTGCATAAGGTCCCCAGCACTAACTGAAGGGATCCCTGAGCTCAGAGAAAGAAGTGAACCCTGGGCACTGGTGGGTGCGCCCCCCTCCCCGCCTCAAAAAGGAATGGCATAAAAATAAAAGGTTGCCATTTAGGAAAATAAGTTATTCCCAAATAGATATTTTTATGTTTTTCTCATAAGATCAGTATGCTTTACAAACTTTTTGACATAGTTTTTTTCATTCTGGTGTCAATCTTCATTGGTCAGCATTAACATTCTGAAACACTCATACATGATTCCACATACTAAGATCACAAAGCTAAGCAGGATAAGAAATGTTTGCTCTGACACTAAATCAAGAATGCAGCCTTCCAAATCCTTATTATTTTTTAAATTTTATTGAATCACTGTGAGATGTGTCTACACATTCATTAAGAAGTCTTTCCTCGCTTTCTCAGCATGTCTGATTTAGGGGGAGGGGGTAAACTCTAAATAATAGTGGTGCATCTTTTATTGCAACAATGAATCTAATCAAAGCAGATAGAGTGTCAACTAGAATTCATCTGCCTCACAGGCATTGGGAGGGATGGGGGTGGGGTTTTATTGGGGTTCTTCATGGTGAAAAATAAGTAATGGTAAAGGGAAAGGTGTTTGATATTTGCATGACTGAGGCCTAAACCTGAAAACTTTGTAACTTTTCCCACAGTGATTCAATAAATAAATAAATTATAAAAAAAAAGAGAAGTCTTTCCTCTTATAGAAGAGGTGGCTCCAACACAGTGCTTGTTAGAAGAAAGGGGAAAGCCCAACAATTCTCATTCTACCTGGCCTGACAGTTGAATGAAAGGATGAGAATGCAGTACTGCTTCAAAACTGCAGTACCAAGGGCCACCATTGCCATCAGGTCATGCTCAGAGGCCTCCAGAAAAATACCTGGCAGTGCTCAGGACAGCACCTTGAGGGGACATTTTGCCACACTTGAATTTGTTCTAGCAAATTGAAGGCTATTCCCATTCATATTTGTATCATCTGGTGGATAGGAATGACCTTAGTTGGGCACTATCTTCCTGATTCCAGAAGTATTTTTAATTATAATCTTGCCCATATTATGTCCATACACACCTCCTCATTATAATCAAGCACATATTATAAAAAGCCTGAAGATATCACAACATAGAAGGGTTAATAGATGATACAAATATGTATTCTGTTTAGCAAATATAAACCTACATAGTAAAATGCTAGTTAATAAAGTTATTAATGCACACTATCTTAACTGTCTTACTTTTCTTGGAATTCATTCACTTTTTTTTATGGATGCATCAAGAGACCCTGATTTCCTTTAGGAAAACTAATGATTTTAAAATCAATCCTCATGTTCTAACCTTCAGAAGAATCTGATTTTCGTAATTAGCAATTGGCACTGTTTAACGAATTGGTGATTTAGGTTCTTGAGGGTTCACTTCTTAAATATGAATATAATGCTACTTTTCAGCCAGGAAATTTGGACATGACTATTTCTGTGATTTCTTATTAGACAAGTATATTAAGTCTTAGGCTGCTGCCTATTCACTTTACATTCTAACTACAGAAGATTAATTTATTTTTCATGCCAAGCTATTAGTTCATTGGAATAATCAATGCAATCATACACAAAATAATCAGAGTGTAATGCTTCCTATTGATAAAATTCAGTTAACAGGCCATTGGTGATTATTTAACTTTAAGTCATTCAGAAAACTATCTAGGTATTATAATATTAGACAAGATTCACATACAGTGATATATCAAAACAATTGTTTCTATAAAGGCTCTTGTCATGATTTCATGTAACATAGTACTCCTAAATGCAGGTCTGTGTTGAAAATGTTTCTCAAAAATGTTTGATTAAACATGCGTTTATATGAAATTTTGTTCTTTTGTTTGGTGATGAATATTGGTATTCACAAATATCAATTTTCACCCTCAGAGATTTGTAATAATTCTGTTAGAGGACCCTTCTTTGTGTAGTTGAATACTCTAGAGGCATTTTAGAAGCAAAATTCCGTGACTAGAAACTGCTATACTTTAATTTGTACCAACACATGGTATCAAAGATCATGAAAGCAATGTTTTCATCCAATTAAACTTGCTAGAAGCTAATGAAAACCGTCCAGAGAATTTCCCTTTGTAAATTAAAGATACACAACAAAGGTTGTCACTCTCCTTATTTTCAATAGGCTTTGTGTGGCACTAATAATCATGGTGAGCAATAACAGTGAGGAGTTTGCATCTGTGAAGGGCAAACCACAGAGGACATAGAGAGATTAGCCAGAATTCGGCTAAGCTGCTACCAAAGTTTCAGTGCTTATTCCAATCATCTTCAAACTCATTAGGTCTACAAAATTGAGTTGCAAGTCTCTGGAGCACATGCTTTATTAAGAGATGGCTGGAATTTCTTTCCCTTTTTGAGTTGGGAAGAAGTCCTGTGAGACTCCATTTTTTTTTCTGAGAGAATGCTTGGCACATCTGTCAGTAATCCAAGCCAGAACCAAGAAATGCATCTGAGTGTGAAAAAATGTATTATTAAAATTTTATTTGGGGTCTCATGGCCTTGGACCTCTTGTATAATGGTAATCTGGTTATTTGTTAATTTTAGCCATTTCTCACTTAGAAAAACTCTTTAAAATATAGAATCATCTGAGTGAAGCTTCCTTTTGTCCACATTGCCAACAGTTTCCTCCTATCTGGTATTTTCCAATCTGGCTCACTTTTTTTTCCTCTCAATGAACACCTCTTTTAGAGCCAGTACATTCCTTGGGCTCCGGAGTTATTAGGAAGAAGATATCGGTTTCATGACTTTACATATCTAAGCTTTCATAGGGTTAGATGGACAAAGAGGTTCAGAAAATATTTGTCTCACATATATATTGGTTTCCAGAGGGTTAAGACAGAGGGAAATGTGCAGAAAATACGAGATTGGAGGGACAAAGTCCCTGAAGCAGCTAGGCTCAGAGCCATGAAATCCAAGTCTGAAACAGGTCAGATGCCAGGATTTCAAAGGTCATGTAAAGATCAGCCAAAAACAAATTCCAGAAGAAGCCAGTTCAGGTGTCAGCAGATTTCTCAGAGAGAGAATTGGGAATGCTTTGTTCCAGACCTTGTCTGTCTCAGTGATTCACATTACAGGGAGGGAAAGACCAAAAAACAATGGTTTCACAATAGAATTCACATATGAGAAAAAAATGTAAAAGCATTTTTCAAAACTCAGTTTATAACAGTAGAAAAGAGATAAGGCTGAGAAATAATTTCAAAAAAAAAGAAAAATTTACCTTAAATAATAATAGTTTATAATAAAAGTTTTGTGTTGTACTATCTTCCAAGTACATATGACATTGTGGTTGGGGCTTTGGCACAGAGGACAGGGGGCAGGGTGCTGGCCTCACATGCAACCAACCCACATTTTATCCCCAGCACTGCCAGAATGACCCAGAAACCAAATACATAGGAGCATACGTCTCAACTAGTGATACTAATCTATATAAATTAGGTAGGTGATGACTTTATTAAATTAAGCAATTTGGATTTATGTGAAACAAATATTTACTTGGAATAAAACATGAATAACCTTATGAAATTTGCTGTAAAAAAATTATATCCATTACTGAAGTCTCTATAGTCTAGAAGCATGAATATCTAAACTAGTAATGCTACTGTGAGGTCAAGTAGTGACATGCTTGAAGTGTTGGAGAAAAAAAAAACTAAAATAGTGTTGCGGGTGCTGGGAACTAAGCTAAATAGTGAAGTAGATTGTAATGTGAATAGCATGGAGAAAAGCCAGTCAGTTAGTCCATGACCTTGGGTAAATGAGAATCAATTTCAAATCTCAGTTTTGTTATCTCAAGGAAAATCCCTGTTGTTCCTTTTTATAGAAAGTTACAGCATATATGTCTATTTGTTTTTTCCTAATTTTGCTTCCATAAAAGCCCCCATTTCAATCATTGGCCACTTGTGTTATGCTTTCTAATCAATTAACACAGAGTCAATAATTGTCCATGCTCATATGTCTTGCTATTAGCATAACTAATTTCCCAGTTATGGCAAGGCGTGCTCCAAATGAATTATGTTTTATGTCTATTAGTTTAGAATGCTTATATTTCCCTTTACATTTTTTGAGTGCAGAATTTATTTGGTACACACTGTTAAAGCTCTTTGGTGACTTTTATTGTGAAGACTAACAGTAACTTAATTATGTGATTTAAAATATAAGTACAAATAATAAAATAATGACAGAAATGGAAAAACTATCAAAGACATGAACAGAGAGGTGTGCCTCAGGAGAGAAGACAAAGACAATTAAGAAGCATTCTATATAAATAAATTATTTGCAGAAAGTGTTCAGAAAGTTCTTTATTACTTGGCAATGGAATAAAGCAAAAATATTTCTTTCAAGATGCAGTGTTGCTACTGCCCACTTGACTTGAGTGGCCTTTAAACTGTTCCTCTCTCCCAGTCACGAGAGCTGTGGATCTATTTATGGGCTGTCTTTGATTGAAAGAAGCTATATCTTAATATATTTTTGATATTTGTAGATTTTAATATAAAATATATAGTTAATTTTTAAATAACATCCATAATCACTGTGATGTTATGCATAATATTTTGTTTTAGATGTAAGTAACATTTTTGTTGTTTCATTTCAGGGGACCACCCCCAGAGGTACTCAGGGATTACTGCTGGTTCTTTGCTGTAGGGGTCACTTGTTGGTACCAAGCACGTAGGGTTTCAAGGATTGAACCCAGGTCAGTCATGTAAAAAAGCAAGGATCTTAACTCCTCTACTATGGCTTTGTTCTAATAATAATAAAAACATGATTTCTAAATGAAATTGATTTCACTGAAATTTCATTTTTAAGTTAATATATTGTTTTAAATTTTTAGGGAAAAAGTGCATGATTTTTCATGTGGTCATCTACGTGCAGGGCTGGTAGATCTCCCAGCTGAAAACTCCAAGGTTTTTTGAAACAGAAGCAGGCTGATTTCCCTCCCTTACAGGAGGGAAAGGCTAGGCCCTGCATTCTCTAAGCTTAACCTTGTCATTTCAACAGATCCAACTTCATAGCTTCTAAAACATGTGGCCAAAAAATGTGCCCTGGTACAGCTCCTCATCAAATTTTACACTGTCCACAGAACAACAAAAGCATAAAAAAAACAAGGAGAATAAAACTGGAGCATCGTCAGTTGTGGCCCCAAAAGAAAAGAAATAAATTCAGTGGTGAATTTTGAAATATGTTGTGTTTATATTTGATAATGTACAACTAAAACATTGGATGCTATAATGTAGTGTTACTTAAACTTAGAATATCTGACTCTAGTCTATTTCCATATGGTCAATGTAATATCATTGTACCACCTCTGTTACTAACATTTCAATATTACATATTTAGTAATACTTTTTTAAAATCCTATTTTCCCATTGGTATATGGTGACGTTTTTCATGTGATTTTGGTGAATTTTGCATATGAAGCAGAGTCTTTGAAACTTTCTTTGTGGTAATCTTTTCAGATGTTGGTGTAAATTGTGATTACTTTGTAGAAGTTTGTGAGTTCTCCAAGAGAACCTTGGAAACACTATCAATCTTGGGCACCTTTTATAAATCAGCTTTATCATCATTTGTAGATTAGTTGGGTTAGAATTTTCAGAAAAGGACTTGACAAAGAGCGTGCATCATTTATGTCTTCCTTTATGTTTATTTTTCAGAAAGTGTTATTTCTTGGGAGATTCAAGTCCAATTTTCATTCAGAGGTCATATTCTGGTAGAGTTTTGCTTCTATTTTGTCATTGCAGTTAAGACATATATTTCAATGTGATTAGCTTTTATTTACCTAAACTATCACCAGAATTTTCCTTAGTATTAAACAGATGATTCATGTTAAACGTAGCACTGTTGCACTGTCCTCTCATTGTTCATTGATTTTTGCTCAAGCGGGCACCAGCAACATTTCCATTGTGAGACTTCTTGTTACTGCTTTTGGCATATCGAATAAGTCATGGGGAGCTTGCCAGGCTTTACCATGAGGGCAGGATACTCTCAGCAGCTTGCCGAACTCTCTGAGAGGGGCAGAAGAATCAAACCTGGGTTGGCCACATGCAAGGCAAATGCCCTACCTGCTATGCTATTGCTCCAGCCCCATGTTAAAAGCAGAATTTGATATTTGTTCAGCATTTGAGAATTTTTTCCATGAGTCAATGAAAATGACTATAACTACAGTTAATATGTGTGTATATATATATATGATTTAATAAAATAGCCTATCTAGCAGCTCTTTACTAATAAGATTCATACTTTAAAGGAGGTACATTTTTTTCAGGTTGAATTGACATGGAAAAGCATCTTTTTATCAGATTGATTCAATACTTATAACACATTTTACTGATGGATTTTAAAAACTACCTATGATTATTAGCTGTATGAGTGGTTAGCCTCTGACATAGGCAATTTATGTTAAATGTGAACATTTATAATGCATCAGCATTTTGGAATAAGTCCTCCAACATCATTTCTAATAAAGTCAGTCTTGGAGTCCTTCACTTTAACCTGGAAATAGATTATGACATTTTATTGGATACTCATGTAGGACTATGTAAAAGTAATTTGTGAAACTTTTTCTAAAATATTAGTACTTTTAATTTTTAATTTATTTCTACCTATATTCTTCATTTATAAATAAATTAAAAATATTCATATGAATGATTAGGCAAATATATGTGATGTGATCTACTTAAATTTTAATACTAGAATCCGAATTCGCACTTATTATGTGATACTGCATATGTAAAGTTATATCATTTAATACTGACTAATTTCAACAGTGTTAACAATTATGTACTGAGCATTCAGAATATTGTACATCTTGTGCTTAACTAGTCTCAGACATTTAATTATTACAGTATCCATAGAATTAAAACATGACAAATTTCATATATAAAAATGACTGGTAAATATAATAAATGATTTTTCCTCATATAATATAACACATTAGAGTAACCAAGTGAAAACATTTGCTGAAAGAATCAGTATATAAATATTGTAAAACTTTCAATAGACACTTTTGGTTCATGTAGTTAATAATTTTTTTCATAATTAATAGGTTAAGTACTTATTTCCTTATTTCATTCTTTGGGGAGGTTAATACTCAGCAGTGCTCTGAGCTTAGTACCAAATTTGTGCTTAGGAATCACTCCTGGCAGGCCTAGGGAAAACATGGGGGATCTCAGAGATCGAATGCAGGTTGGATCCATGCCAGGCAAATGCTATTCCCATTGTATTATATATGTGTCCCCTCACAAATGATGTATTTCATTTTCATAGAAGTAATATAGCATAATGACTTCAAGTATGAGTTCTACATGAAGATTGTCTAAGATAACATACTAGCAACATTACTTGTAACTGAAGAATTTGGAGAATAACTAGCACACATTTTGAGTTTCAAGTTTACCATCTTTGAAATGGAAATAATCAGTCATGAGTTATTGTATTTCATGGTGGTGATGCAGCACTCAAGAATAAATGCCAAAGTAATAAGTGTTTAGTTTGTTTATAAGTTGGTGTTATGAAATGGTCTTTCTACCGCAGACATTTCTGTACTAGTTTTAATATTGCTTGAACAAAAAAGCCATGTTCTGTTTGTTAGACTTGATAATAATATAGGCACTTTGTAAGATCTTTCTCTGTTTTCAGAGACACATTATTTAATTCTGTTTTTCACAATATTTGGATAACTGAAAAGAACATTTGTAAGCTCTATGGCTTCAGAGTACTTCTTTTGTTGTGATGTTTCATCTTTAAGAATACCACTTTTAGAGAGAAAAATGTCCAACAACTAAAGAAAGAATATTAAATCACCCTTTTTAGTATATAAATTTATATGCTCAGGAAATGTAGAAGGTTGGAATTTCCAACCAAGTCAGTTCTGAAATTGCACTATTACAGGATCACATGACAATGATGAAAATGAATGGCCCAGAGAATTGGTTGTGAGATTCATAAGATGTCAGCACTCATAGATTTAGTGGTTGAGCAGATTATTTTGGTACAGAGGGTCAGAGTTCCCTGGTGATCACAAAATTTCACTGAACTCTCTTTCTAGTGTTTATCAAAGCATCATTCGTGAAATATAGGTAGCAGGAATCACTGTCTATATTTCACTAATAATTATCCTTTCAATTTTTGGAGTTATACTTTGATAATTTTGAGACCAAGGGACTAACTGCTCTTCGATTATAGTGGGGAGTTATAATGTACAGGGAGGAAAGAAATACAAAATACATTTGTTTTTCTTTATAACCAACTATTCCACAGAAAGTAAAATGGATTTGTTTAGCTTTTCTTAAGTATCAGGAAAAAATAGTTTAACTTTTCTTCCATTGTTCCATAGAATTTTGTAAATTAAACGGATCTCAGACAACAAGGAGTTCAATCTTCTTTATTTCACAAATGAAGAAACCTGAAGTCTGAGTCACCCACATTGAAGAAGCTTATTACAAAGGTTAAATCCAGCACTTACACTCATCTCCATCTCATTGCACTTCAATGATGATGTTGCATGAATACTTACAATTGTTTAACTCTTAATTTACTTTTAATTTGTGTATTATCATGTACAGAGGGGCTAGTGTTTAAGTTATTTCTGTAGTAAATATCTAGAAAGAAATTAGTCGAAACACTTGATATTAGTAATAAACTAAATTAGAAGAAGAAAAATCACTTCCATCAAAAATATTGACATGTATTTTATGGTCTTATGACTAGATACATTCAGTGATACATAATGATTAAAATAGAAAGTAAAATTTATACTGTGAGCTACTATGCCCTAATTCTTTTGGGTCATATCTGATGGGGCTCATAGTTCACTTCTGGCTCTGTGCTCAGGGATCACTCCTACTTTTTTGCCAGGGTTGAAGGTCCATAAGTAGTTTTGGTGATCAAGCCTGGGTAGGCTATGTGCAGGGCAAGTGCTCTACCTACTCTTCTGATCTCTCCAGTTCTGATCTCATTCTTAGTTGAAAAATAATTTCTAGAGCAAGTTGGTTACAAATTGGTCTAGAATAAGTAATCCTAGATCTTTTCCTCTTTATTTACTAAGATCGTTAATGCAAGGTTTCACAGTATTTTTCCATGGTGTGTCTACTATCCTCAGTGAACTGGTGCATGATAAGTACTAATTATGCCACCTGAAAAGTAAATACACAAAATAAACTTTGTGTATTATGTTTATTATATAAAAAATTTAATTTTATATTTTTTATGTTTGTTACTAGACTTAGGGAAACAAATTGAATAACTTGAAAGTCCAAAATTCATTTTGCTTTATATTTGACTAGAATTGGAGGTTGCTTTTCCTATATAATTTAGAATAAAATTGTGAATCTCAAAGAGATTGCAATATGAATATGTCCCTTTTGAAGTATTCAGAAAGATAGGCACCAGCAGCATATTCTTCTCTAAGTTAAGAGACACAAATTACAAATGTGTAAAAAAAAAAATCAAGTTCAGTACCGCCTCTGATAGAAAAGAAAACAATGCATACTGAATTTCAGGATCTTTTGGTATTTGTGTACAGCAAAGTCAAATACATTGGATACTTAAAATTAGTGGCATTTTGCATTCTAACTTTTGCAATGCTTGTGCTCATTTTAGGAAATTAAATTCCTTCATGCTATTTCTGAATTACATTTAAATTCATCCATGGAACTGAGAACAATTCTTAGGTGAAATTCTAGCATGTTAATTTTGCAAACTCATCCAGAGTGTCCTAAGATCTATGCTGAGAGAGGAGATAAGAATGCTAATTTCATTTATTTTTCTACCTGTTTGCCTCCTACTGGGAAAGTGAATTGTTTTTCAAAAAAGTTAATTTTGTACCTCATTTTTTAGCTGATACCACTTTCCACATTGAGTTGTTCTTACAAGCTAAAGCTAAATGTTAATTGGATCCAAAGGTATGGCTGCATTTAGATATACTTACACTATAAATTTTTCCTGCTAAGGATTTGAGGAGAGAGCTTTTAAGAGAAATATATTTATTTCTTAGTCAATATTTCAATATAATAATTTAATACAGTCTTAGTAAGACCTGAAAGATAGCACAACAAAATCAAGTGTATGCTATAAATGTAGAAAGTATGATTTTGATACTCTGTTTGGAAGAATCCCCCACAAATCCCTCCAGAAACTGAGCACTAAGCTTAGAGTTTTTCTTTATCAGCACCACCAGATATGTTCTCTAAAATATTATATATATATGTAGGTAGGTATGTATGTATGTGTATATATATATGTATATATATATATATATTTTGGACACCAACCATGTAATAGTTACTACTGATAGTTTACATGGAACAAAACCCTCATCCTTTGCAAGTTTGCTAGGTTCTCATTGTATGCTTGAGGCAGTCTTTGACATTCTATAATATGAAATCAGAAAAATATGAAGAAAACATAAGAATAGATATTAGAAAAGATACCAAAAGAGCTATTAAAAATCAAGATAATTCCTTTGCATTAAGTAATTAAAAGTTCTTATGCAGGAGACACTTCATAGGGACACTCACCAAAAGTAGAGTAGACAGGACTTAAGTAGAGAATTTCATCTGACAAATTAATGTGCATTGTTATATTAATGACTATACCATTTAATGGAATAAAAATTTCACTATAGCACAGAAAAAAAAAGAAATAGTTTTACTGAATGTAAGGTACTGTTTTCTGCCTATCATGAATGAACAAATATAAACATGAAACAGGTAACAATGTATCTCTAGATTCCCCTGTAAAAAAAAGTTAGAAGACTTTGATTTTGATGACATAATTTTAAAGGGATTGTACACCTTATCATATTATCTTACTCTGCCATGCACAGTTATGGACACCAGTAACTCAACTAAATTCCTATGTTACCTAGTTTTTTTGATCCTACTACTCTGATACCCAAAATATGTTGGTTTCTCTTTGTTTTTGTATGTAAGATGTACTAAAATCTCTGACAGTCACACTTCAAACAAAACCACAATTAGACCTGAAAGGAGTGAGAATAGCATCTCATCCCCATGCACTTTATTTTTTTAATAACAAAGCAGTGGCATGTGGAAAAGAAAGAACCTTTCATGCCCTTTAAAAGAGAAGAGAGGGGCTGGAGTGATACCACATGGGTAGGGCGTTGCCTTGCACGCGACTGACCTGAGTTTGATTCCCAGCATCCCATATGGTTTCCTGAGCACCGCCGTGAGTAATTCCTGAGTGCAGAGCCAGGAGTAACCCCTGTGCATCTCTGGGTGTGACCCAAAAAGGAAATAATAATAATAATAATAAAAGAGAAGAGAAATTTAGTCTAAAGCAACTAAGAAGGCTTACCAGTGCATCTCTTTTGCCAGCATCCCATCATAGGTTTATTTCTAATTCAATAATTGGCAAGAAAAATAGGGTGTTTGCCTTGCACGAGGCCAACCCAGGTTCGATTCCAAAGGTAAAATTTATTTTAGCAGTAAAGGCTAAAAACAATGATGTATTTTTGCTCTAAATTATGCATTTTTCTATGAATGATATTTGATTAAAAATACAGATGTATAAGAACCCACCAGCGCCATCTTACAGCACACAGTAACAAAGAAGAAAACTGGCTGGAGGGCCTCACAGCTCCCAGAGAATGCTCCAGGTCCCAAACAGAGTCAATATCACCGTGAGGTCCCAGATAGGGTAGGTGCTGCATCCCACCTTCCCCAGATGGAATCCCGGTGACCATGAGACTGCAACCAGGACATTTTTTCCAAACCGCGCGGCATCTCCTTATATACAAAGTGATCAATGGAAAGTAAATCATCCAACGTTTCTCCCTGAAAATCAAACTTAACTCTTTTGGAAACCACAACACCCAAAAGGAGAGAGAGAGAGAGAATAGAGGGAATGCCCTGCCACAGAGGCAGGGTGGGATGGGGGGGATGGGGGATGGGAGGGATACTGGGATCCGTGGTGGTGGGAAATGGGCACTGGCGGAAGGATGGGTCACAAACTAAAAAAAAAATACAGATGCATAAGACTGCATAAGATGCATAACAAATCTTTCCTAATCTAGTAAAGGGCAAATATAAGATTAACAATACCCATATCATAAGTTAAAATAAAAATGCTGTTTTTAGAATTGGGTTGGGTCGGTTATGGCTATAGTAGGTTAGATTTTAGTTGACACATACAGACAGAAAAGCTGAATAAAAAAATTAAATCTATTTGTAAGCATTAATGAGCTTCAAAGGATGCCAGATTAGAATGCCAAAATCTAGGGAAGATATCATTGAGCCAAATCCTGTATTAATTTTGCCATTTCTTCTCTCTGGGTATTCGTAAATTTTCAAACACTCAGTAGAGGTTGGCTGCTTAGAGGAAAGAAACCATCAACTTTTTAAAAAATCTTAGAATGCCACTTATATAATAATAATAATAACAATAATGTTAGACTGCTGCAGAAGGCAGTACTTGTATATATTAAATGCAAAGAGAAATGATGCTTAAGGAAATCAACTTGGCATTGTCAATTTTATTCTGAAGTCGTTTGCATTTAGTAAAACACACAAAACAGGAAATATAGTAGCCCATATATCACTGTCACAGTCCTCCTGTTGTTTGTCGATTTGCTCAAGCAGGCCCAGTAATGTCTCCATTGTGACAATTGTGACTGTATTTGGCATATCGAATACGTCACAGGTAGCTTGACAGGCTTTGCCATGTGGGTGAGATACTCTCAGTAGCTTGCCGGGTTCTCCGAGAGGGGCTGAGGAACCGAACTCGGGTTGGTTGGCCATGTTGGCCACTTGCGAGGCAAATGCCCTACGACTGTGCTATCGCTCCAGCCCAGCCCATATATAATGCTGAAAAAAAAAATAATGAACTTTTCAGTAGATAGTGATAAAAATTAAAAAAATAGAGTTTAGCATGTCTTGGTAAATACAATTGCCAATCCAGACAAAAATAATTGTTGCAGCAAACTCTGAAACACCATCTTTGTTCATTATCTCAATCTGGTTGATATGAAATATTTTTTTCCCATTTTGTTGCTTCTCAGGAAAAAAAAGTATTTGATGGAAGAACATAACTGCCTTTTCTAAAGAATATAAACTTCTGAGAAGTTTTTTCAAATCATTTTTTAGGTTTTATTGTGACCAGTAATCAATTTTGAGCAATATTTACAGATTATTCAATATTATTTATGCTCAAAAAAAGACAAAGTATAATTTTCTCTACATAAATTTGTTAGATATAAATGTTGCATTATTAATAACTGATTTAATTATTTGTAAATGATAAAAATTTTAGTAAAGATTGGAAAATATTTTAGGAATCTGTGATCTGCTGTTCTGAATCAACATATAGAAAACAAAATTATTCAAAATGACAGAGGAGACTATATAATTTTTGAGTCATATATAAAGACAATACATGATCTTTATTGAGTATTTGCACAATCACATAATAACTTAAAGGGGTAGGATTCAAGAAATGAAGAATACAGCAAAAGAGAATTAAGTGAGCTCTTGAAAAACTTCAGTGAGGTCAGAGAAGTTTCCAGTAAGTAAAGAACCTAAAGTAACAATCATAATAGCAGAAAGTCCATAAAACCAAGGAAAATCAAAATATCAACACAAAGTAAGAAAGGTGAAATATCAGTGGAAAACAATTTAAATCAAATATGACTTTTAAAAAGTAATGTTTGTAAGTGTTCTTAAGTATTAGCTTTCTCAAAAGCATAAATAGAATGAAGAAAAGATAATATGGTACAATGGAATCAATTCAAATTAAATAGTGTGTTCACTTATGGAAAGTCTTAAGTAATATCAATCATCTTTATTCTACCTTAGGAAAGATATCAATATAGATAACACAGCGGTAGGGCATTTGCCTTGCACGCAGCCGACATGGCCGACCCGAGTTTGATTCCTCCGCCCCTCTCGGAGAGCCCGGCAAGCTACCAAGAGTACCTCACCCGCAGGGCAGAGCCTGGCAAGCTCCCCGTGACGTATTCGATATGCCAAACACAGTAACAACAAAGTCTCCAATGGAGACGTTACTGGGCCCGCTCGAGCAAATCGATGAATGGGAGGGCCTTTACTTTACTACCTTTACTGGAAAGTAAAGAATAGATATAATATAGATTTAAAACTTCATTACACTATTCCTCTCAATAATAATGTGGTAGAAATTATCTTTGTGGTTTAGCACATAAATTAGACCTGAAAGGTAGAGGAAAATTTTTTTAACATCACACATACAATTATTTCTTTCCTTTTAAAATGATTTCTTATATATAATTTAAAATCATTTTTCTTCAGGTATTGAAGTTTACAATACTGTTGGTCATACTATTCATATACACCTTATTTCAACATCACAGTCACCACTAGATTCTTCTTTCTTCCACCAATATCTCAAAGCCTCATAATGTAAGTTTAGGTGACTTTGACTATTGTCATTCCCTAATTATATTTCTTTTTTGTCTTGCATGTGGAGGATCACTTTTTTAATTTTATTTATTTGTGGAGGTTGTTATATCTCTTACACATATAGACAAATAAAGTTAAATTCCTGATTTAATTGTAATATTACTTGTAATATTACAATTTTAGGTTTACAAATTGTAAATTTCAAATTGTACTATTAATATTTCAAAATTGTAAATAAATGGTAAATTGATAAATAAGAGAATTTTCACACATTAGATCTTATTTTAAAAGTATACAAATTAGTGTTATGAATTATTCTGTGATAATACATCTTAAATTTTAAATGAAATGGGTAAATGCTACAAATAAAAAGTTTAATAAGAGTAAAGAGAATTAAGAAAGATATAAGGGGAAAATCTGACTAGGCCTCAGAATGCATAAAAATGGATTTTATCCCGAGAAAGTTAATCTTGCATTTATGTTAGAAAATATTATAGATACTCCTGAAGTGTCTTCATTGATAATAAAGTAATTTAGTAAAAATATCTAGATTCAAGAAAGACACCTAATTAGATAAAGGTATAGAAAATTCACTATAAATGAAATGTTATAATTGCAAATCTATAAAATGCCTTATATAGGAGTAAACAAATCTTTCTTAATCTAGTCAAGAGCAAATATAAGCAACATGAGTGAATGCCGTAGTCAGTGCCAAATGCTGAGAAATTTGTCTTCTTGAAGTTCCTTCTTAAGGGTTTCATGACTATGAATTCCTTAACCTGTTTCCTATCCCTGAAGCTCTGTAAGTCCCTTCATATATGAATGATAATCTAGCTAGATGCACTGTCTTAGATAATATGTTCATTCAGTTAATTTTTGTACTGTATCTCTCCATTATCTTAAGGCTAGTCTCATTTGGTAGACCAGCTGTGAATTTTATCGACTTTCTTTTGTATGTTAAGTTTCTTTTATTTGATCTTGCTGCTTTCAATATTTTGCTTCTGTCTTTGAAGTTTGTCATTTTGAGTAGTGTGTCTTGGAATTTCCTATTTGAGTCTATTTTCACTGGTACCTTTTAGATCACTTAGATCTGGATACCTGTGTTCCTCAATTCTAGGAAACTTTGATCTATAATTCCTTTAATCATTGGTTCTTCATGAAATTCTCCTTTTGTCTTCTTAAGGGAATCTAATGATTCTTATACTGTTTCTATTGAACTCATTTCATAATTCTCAGGTATGCTGTTTATTTTTCAGACAGTTTCCATCTCTGTTGTTTTCTAGAGGTTTCCTTCACTTCATTTTGGGGCATGTGTTTTCCTCAGCTGCTGTCATTCTGCTGCGCAGAGTCTCTATTGAGATATTTATATCACTTAGCATAATCTTAATTTCCATTTTTCTTCTGTAGCTTTTTAAATTTTATTTCTCATAATTTCTTATGTTTTGATGACTTCCTGTGTCATTGTGTAATTAACATATTTTACTAAACATGCAGGGCTGGAGCGATAGCACAGCAGGTAGGGCATTTGCCTTACACTCAGCCAACATGGCTGACCAGAGTTCGATTCCTCCACCCCTCTCGGAGATCCCGGCAAGCTACCGAGAGTATCTTGCCCGCACGGTAAAGCCTGGCAAGCTCCCTGTGACGTATTTAATATGCAAACACAGTAACAGGTCTCACAATGTTACTGGGCCCGCTAGACCAAATCGATGAACAACGGGAGGACCGTGACCATTGACTAAACATTCATAATATATTGGTTCTAAAATCATATTTGAAAATGTACTGAGCTGATTTGGTTTACAAATATAAGTTTGCTTCCCAATTGGCCTTGCTGTGCTATTGTTGTGGAGATGGTGAATTTTTATAGTTAACCAATTTGGGATTCTGAAGAATTATGCTAAGAATTGTTCTTGTCCTTCCCTGCCTATCTTCACCCAGTGATTCAATGGGGTAGGACGGGTAGCTTAGGAAGAGTGGAAAATGCTTTGCATGCTCAAGGTGCTGAGTTTGATCCCTGGCATGACAGTGCTCACCTAGCATGCTGAATATGGTACTCTTTGTCTCTAGCACCTTGCCTTGCAATGAGCCTTCCCACCTAGTAAGCTGAGGACTTCCAAATGTTACCCCAGGATTCTGTGAGAACAATACCCACCAAAAATATATTGACTTTAATAGAAGTGAAAAAGTAGAGCATCAGGCATAACCTTTGAGGCTTTGAACTAAACCAAATATGAGGGATTTTTTGTTGTTGTTGTTGTTAGGATGAAAGTCTCAGCAAAGTACAAATTGCCACATATATTTTTTCACACTTGGCCCAATTATTTGAAGTACAAACATTTCAAAAATAATGAAATGTTAATTTTATTGCATTACTTTTTGTTTTGGGGCTGGAGCGATAACATAGAGGGAAGGGCATTTGCCTTGCGCACAGCCAGCCCAGCCAAGCCGGGTTCAATTTTTCCACCCCTCTCTGAGAGGCCGGCAAGCTACCAACAGTATGTCACCTGCATGGCAAAGCCTGGCAAGCTCCCCATGACATATTCAATATGCCAAACACAGTAACAAGTCTCACAATGTTACTGGGCCCACTTGAGCAAATCGATGAACAACGGGAGGACTGTGACCGTGACTTTGTGTTTTACTAACTTTTTTTTGCATCTATATTATCCATTTAGACTAAAGTCTAGGAATTTAGCTTCTATATAACCTATCAATTCTACTCCTGGGGCTATGTCCATAGGACCCAGAACACAAATTAGAAAAGACATCTGCACTCCTATAGTTACTGCACTATATACAATAACCCATATAGCAAATGACCCAAATACTCATGAGAAAAATGACATGATAAAGTCATGCAATTCACAGCAATGCGGCTAGACTTGGAGAACACTGTGTTGAGTGAAATCAACTAGAGGGAGAGGAACAGACTCAGAATTATCTCTCCTATAGGGGAGATATAACTCATAAGGAGACTATCAAATGCCCAATAACAATAGAAATGAAGAGTAGGAAATACGCTTATCAGTAGGAAGCTTAGCATTGGGACAGAAATGAAGAGAATAAGTTGTGGAAGAGAACATGGGAGAGGGGAAAATTGCCTTTCCAGAGGGAGGCTGAGTGGTTCGGAGGGAAGCTGGGGACACTGATCGAGAGTAGGAGGCACTGGTGAACAATATGAACCTATGATTCAATCATAAATATCTTTGCAACTTTTATTAGTGAAACACTATTAGGTACAGTTGTGGACTTACAAACTTCTGTGCTTGGGTTTCAGTTGTACAGTGATCGAGTATCCATCCTTCACCAGTGCCCATTCTCCACCACCAATGACCCCAGTATCCCTTCCACCCACCGCCATCCCCCCAACCCTCTCTGCTTCTGTGGCAGGGCATTCCCTTTTGTTCTCTCTCTCCTTTATGGGTGCTGTGGTTTGCAAAACAGGCATTGAGTGGCAATCATGTTCAATCTAGAGTCTACTTTCAACATGCATCTCCCATTCTGGGAGAATTCTCCCAACACCATTTACTTGGTGCTCTCTTCTCTATCTGAACTGCCTTTTCCCCTAGCATGTGCAAATGACCTCCAAGTCATGGAGTGAACCTCCTGGTATAATATAATATAATATATATAATATAATATAATATAATAACCTCTTGGCTATTCTTGGGTGTTAGTCTTCTATTTTGTTACTTTATATTCCCCAGATGAATGCAATCTTTCTATGTCTGTCCCTCTCTTTCTGACTCATTTTATTTAGTATGATACTTTCCATGTCGTACTATTTGATTGCAAATTCCATGACTTCATCTTTTCTAACAGCTATATAGTACTTCATTGTGTAGATGTACCAAAGTTTCTTTAACCAGTCATCTGTCCTCGGATACTTGATTTTTTTCCAGATTTTGGCTATTGTTCACAATAGAATTGTCCATATTGTTTTCTAAAAGGGCTGAACCAATCAGCATTCCCACCAGCAGTGAAGGACAGTCCTTTTCTCACCACATCTGTGCTAACACCAGTTGCTTTTGTTCTTTTGGTTGTGGACCAGTCTCTGTGGTGTGAGATGATATATCATTGTTGTTTTGATCTGCATCTCTCTGATTAATGATGTAGAGCATTTTCTCATGTGCCTTTTTGCCATTCGGATTTCTTCTATGAGAAAGTTTCTGTTCATTTCATCGCCCCATTTTTTAATGGGGCTGGAGCGATAGCACAGCGGGTAGGGCGTCTGCCTTGCACGCAGCCAACATGGCCGACCCGAGTTTGATTCCTCCGCCCCTCTTGGAGAGCCTGGCAAGCTACCGAGAGTATTCGATATGCCAGACACAGTAACAACAAAATCTCCAATGGAGACGTTACTGGGCCCGCTCGAGCAAATCGATGATCAACGGGAGGGCCTTTACTTTACTTTACTATTTTTTAATGGGGTTGGATGTTTTCTTTTTGTGGAGTTCAACCAGAACTTTGTATATCATTGATATCAGCCCCTTGTCATATGGGTATTGGGCGAATATCCTTTCCCATTCTGTAGACTGTCTTTGTATTTTGGTCACTGTTTCTTTTGAGGTGCAGAAGCGTCTTACTTTAAGATAGTCCCATTTGTCTATCTCCGTTTTCACTTGCTTGGTCAGTGGTGTGTCATCTTTGAAGACACCATTTGTTTCAATGTCGTGGAGGATTTTGCCAACCTTATCTTCAATATGCCTTATGGATTCCAGTCTGAGGTTAAGGTCTCTAATCCATTTTGATCTTACTTTTGTACATGGTGTTAGGTAGAACTTTGAGCCCATTTCTTTTGCATGTAGCTGTCCAATTTTGCCAGCACAATTTGTTAAAGAGGCTTTCCTTACTCCACTTCACATTTCTTGCTCCCTTATCAAAGATTAGATGATCATATGTTTGGGGGGAAATGTCAGTATATTCAACACTGTTCCATTGGTCTGCAGCTCTGCCTTTGTTCCAGTACCATGCTGTTTTAATTATTACTGCTTTGTAGTAGAGTTTAAAGTTAGGGAGGTTGATTCGTCCCATTTTCTTTTCCCCAAAAATTGCTTTAGCTATTTGTGGGGGCTTTTTGTTTCATATGAATTTCAGGAATGTTTGCTCCATTTCTTTGAAGAATCTCATGGGTATCACTATAGGTATCACATTGAGTTTGTACAATGCTTTGTGGAGTATTGCCATTTTGACAATGTTAATTCTCCCGATCCATGAGCAGGAGATATCTTTCCATTTTCCCGTGTCCTCTTTTATTTTCTGAAGTAGCGTTTTGTAGTTTTCTTTGTACAGGTCTTTTACTTCCTTAGTTAAGCTGATTCCTAGGTACTTGATTTTCTGGGGCACAATTGTGAACGGGATTGTTTTTTTCATGTCACTTTCTTCTCTCTCATTATTTGCATATAGGAAAGCCATGGACTTTTTGGCATTGATTTTACAGCCTGCAACTTTATTATACAAGTCTATTGTTTCTAGGAGTTTCTTGGTAGAGGTTTTAGTGTTCTCTGTGTATAGATTCATATCATCTGCAAATAATGAGAGCTTGATTTTTTCCTTTCCTACCTTAATGCCCTTAATATCTTTTTCTTGCCGAACCACTATTTCAAGTACTTGCAGTACTATATTGAACAACAGTGGAGAGAGTTGGCATCCTTGTCTCGTCCCTGATCGTAGAGGGAAGGGTCCCAGTTTTTCCCCATTGAGGATGATGCTTGCCATAGGCTTGTGGTAGATGGCTTTAACTATATTAAGGATAGTCCCTCTATACCCATTTTGGTGAGGATTTTCATCAAAAATTTGTGCTGAATCTTGTCAGATAATTTCTCTACATCTATTGATACGATCATATAGTTTTTAATCTTTTCTTTTGTTGATATGATGGATTATGTTGATTGATTCCTAAATGTATCCCACCAAGATGAATCCCACTTGGTCATGGTGTATGATCTTTTAGATGAGTTGGTGTATTTGCAGTATTTTGTTGAGAATTTTTGCATCTGTATTCATCAGGGATATTGGCCTGTAGTTTTCTTTATTCTCGGTCAGAATAATGATTCTAATTATTTTATGTATAAGATCTTTGTAATGTTTATATGCCTGTTTCTAAAAAAGTTTAGTAATTTAGCAAAAATTCTACCTGATCATATAATTGGAACAATTTAAGATCAGAGTATTTATTTGTCTTAATATTTAGTTATCTTACAAATGCCAATGATATTAGAACACAAATTGATTTTAGATTAGTAATAATTAGGTGATTATAGCACAGCACATTTCATAGCCTTACAAAAACAAATTTGCACTCTATAAAAAATCGTGAGTAAATAAATTTTTCATGTCTTGAAAATAATATACATTTAAAATTATCTGTTTTTAAGTTAGGTTAAGTAGTTTTATTAAGAAAATATTTTGCATCACTTTGAACATCCTGTTTAACTGGTCTATGTCATAATGAAGGATATAGAAACATAAAATGTTTGCTAAACTGTGGAGCCCTTATTATAAATTTAATGACACTAACTTAGCTTTGTATTCATAATATCCAAGAATAATAAGGTGCCTGATATATATGATTTAAAAAATATCCTTGCTACTATATTTTAAAAATTTAGTTTTGCCTTAAATTATTCTTGCAACTATTTTTCCAGACACTTTATCTGTATGGGTATAACTTAAATGATTTACCCTAAACATACTTAACTAGGCATTAAATTGAAATTTAATAGGATCATTATTGAGGTTAAATAGATATGTTAATGATTTCTTAAAAGACATTTATAAGTTTAAAAGGCGATATGTTTAGGATGTAGCTGTAAATCCTCAACAGTCACCTTATATTATAACATGTTATTAAATAAACACAATCAAATTTGATAAAGAACTAATTATGATTAAAGGATATTATTAAAACATATTTTTGATGACTGAACTATGCAATAACTAAATATTGACAAGCTTTTTCATCAATTAATTGTGATAAGTGTTATGTGAACTTTTATTAATGAATGTTACATGAGCTTAAGTTAATTCATTTTAAAATTATTATATGAACTGATATTTCTGTTATTTATATGCAGCATATGATCTATTACAGAAAAAGTACTTATATTTCTCACTGAATGTCAAATTGTGTCTAAACATTATTGTATATGCATCATTTTTAAGGGATGCAATACTTTGGAAATAATATTACAAATGAACAAAGCAACACTAAGTGTAGCGATATATACTATATAAACAACAGAAAGATCTTTGGCTGAAGACATAGTATATGGTTGAAACACTTGCCTTGACAGTAGCCTCCCTTAGTTTGATCCCTGACACATGTGGCCATGCAAACACCACCAGGAGTGATCCCTGAGCACAAAGCTTGCAGTAAGCTCTGAGCACTTGTGGATATAGAAAAAAATTTTAAAAAAACCCACAAGATCCAAGATTTCTGTAGAAAGCTTCTGTCTTATGGTACTTAATAATTATTATTAAAATTGCACTAACAAGAACTTCTGTATTCAATGACTCTGTCCTCAAAATTTCCATTTCTTCTGCTACTATTATCTGATAAAATGTGGATCTGAAAGTTAATTTGAATATCTTCCTTTGAAATGTATAAAAGCAGATTAGATTTCTAAATCAGCTGTGCATTTTCTAGCTTTAGATAAAAGTGGAAAAATATATTTTGTAAACTGAGACAACCTTTTTACTGTCAAGTGTTAAGTGGAGCAGAAAGATGATAAACGTATAAAATTAAGAACAAATCAGAAAAATAAAGACAAGAACATGTTATTCCAAGAATTGAGAAAATTTTCCTATAATTGTTTTTTCATCCTGCAAGTTGTACTTGAAGCCAAGTTACACTTTTCTTCTCTTATCAACAGATGTAACTGTCATTTTACACAGCTTCTTCATGCTTCTCTTACTTACAAAATCAAGTAAATAAAATCCAATACTGACCTTAGAACATATTAGTCATTTCAAACATTAATTTTTGTGAAAAATAGAAAATTTCATCTATATATACAGTTATTGTTTATGCTTGCACTTTTTAATTTTTCTTTTTATGTTGGATAAAATAGCTATGCACTTTCTCACTTCTTCCAAATTAACTACAGAATAAAATCTAATCTACTCATATACAGAGTTCTTGAAAGCAAGAAGTTATTTTACTGTATCTTTTGTCTTCAATATTTAGTAGAACATATATATATAATATTGTATTTAATCAGAGAAGAAATTCATTATTTTTATTAGTTCACTTGTATTTTCCTCTGATTTTATAGACAAGTTAAAGAGAAAATATGTAACTTGACATCTCTGATAATTCTTTTTTAAGGTAAACATGAAAAAGAATTCCATTTTGGAGCTGGAGTGATAGCACAGCGGGTAGGCGTTTGCCTTGCAGGTGGCCAACCTGGTTCAATTCCCAGCATCCCATATGGTCCCCAGAGCACTGCCAGGAGTAATCCCTGAGTGCAAAGCAAGGAGTAACCCCTGTGCATCGCTGGGTGTGACCCAAAAAGCAAAAAAAATACCATTTAGTTTGCTCTATCAATTAATATTCACAATTACATCATTGTTTCTTTTTTGTTCTTGCTATCTTTTGTATACTGTAATATTCTACTTCCTTAAGCACTAAGCTTTGTGAAGCTATTTTAGTTGTCATTGAAAAATTTCAAAGTTTGGACTTTTGAAATCTGCAGTTACCTGAAAAAAAAGTTAAGAGAAACAGCACTGTAAGAAGAATCTGTAAATTCTTTTTTTTATTTATTTTTTGGGTCATACCTGGCGATGCACAGGGGTTACTCCTGGCTCTGCACTCAGAAATTATACCTGGTAGTAGTGCTCAGGGGACCATGTGGGATGCTGGGAACTGAACCCGGGTTGGCCATGCGCAAGGCAAATACCATACCCACTGTGCTGTTGCTCCAGCCCCTGAATCTGTAAATTCTTAAGCATGTTAGTACTGCATGTTCATAAATGTTTGTTGGTGTCAATCGACAATTTTCTTTTAACTTTACAATGTGTTAAGGAAAGCTATTATATCTCACAACTATATATGAAAATAATTACTATTTTAAGTTATATGAAATGAAGAAGCATTGTTTTGAGGTAAAGAACAAATTAAATATAATAATCTAATAATTCTACAATGACAGTACAATTTCTATCTTTCTCAGGGTAATCCCATAACTTTCTATTTACCTTTAGGCAGAAAGTTTTCACTTACTTTCCGCTTAACCTTAATTAAGAAAATAGGCTACTTAGTCAATCTTAATTGAATTGAAAAGAATCACTGAGTATTACTTTACATTTGGAATCTACTATGTGTAATACGGTTTGTATTAGGATGCTAATACTTTCCTAGTACCTTCCCAATACTCAAGAAGTTCTCATTCATGCTCATTCCTGAAATGATGCCATACTACAATTGACCTTTGCAAAGAAGATACATCTTTAGGCATATGCATGTAACTATGCACTCCAAAGGTATTCTACAGCAAGTTAAATTAAGAAAATCATGAAATAAATTTTCTGGACTAGAAAACGGCAATAGTGGTTATCCTTATGACTAATATTTTTATAAGTGTTTGGAGTGTAAAACTTCCAGAATAATTATGAAGAAACGAAAAGGGAGGATGAGGATTAGAAGGAGCATAAAGAGAAAAATACAGTGCTTGTGAGAGTCATGTCATGTCCTATCTCTGAGCACATCACTCCTCATTGCTGTTGAGCACCAGCTGATCACTTTAGACGTCAATACATTTGTTTCCTCTCCATAAGTAGAGTCTATGAGGTGTCATTTGTATTCACCTCGGGCAGACACGGAGCCTCTGCTCATTTCATCAAAGAACTATTTATGAGGCTGTAAAAAAGATGAGTTTCTCCGAACAGTCTCCAAATTAAACTTTTTAAAGTTTAATGTTGGCACACAAGAATAATTACAGTTATAAACCATTAAACATTTAGGAGAAATTTATAGGATTGAAGAGAGAAAATTTACAGCTGTGGCCTAATACAATAAATTTCCTCTGTAGAAGCAAAACCACGGAAACATGTCTATTCTGGACTCAGAAAAAGAAAATGCTTTATTAATATAACCAAACATGGAAGCACTATATTTGGATATTATTTATATAGAAAGATAAATACTTTTTAAAGATACAGTTAATTAACCTTACAAGCAAAAGTCAATATATTTTCTTATAAGATCAGTAAATAGAGTGCATAAAACTCATTTGTAAGATTAAGCAATATATAGTCTCTTGTACTAGAAGACAATCCAGTACTTTAAAGTACTTTTTTTGAGGAGTTATTATAGATCAGTGATTATATCCGAGATGGGTGGCTTTTGTTAAAGAGGTTTCTTTGTGATGTTTAATTTTGATGTGAAAAAAAAAAAAAACATTACGCAGTCCCAACACTGCCATTTAGTTTCTAGGAAAATGTTATCCTCTGAAATTCTAAAATGCCCTCACAGCGTAGAAAATCTTTTTTTTTTTTAATAAAGTGTTTGCTGCAACAGGGAGTATGTTCTAATAGCCCATTAGAGTGACAAAGCAGAAATCTCAGTCAGGTCTCAGACCTTATGAGAGAATAACTGCTCACCCAAATAGACTGGCTATTCACCCAATGCTTAGATCTTAGCACTCTCCTCCATGTAGCTTCAGCTATAAACACCTATGCCTTTATTTCTGTTCAAATCTTTATTGTGATTATTACTAATATTTAAATTTTTTCTTATATAATCAGCACATATTATATTGATTTATTGATAGTATGTGTATAAGTAGATATGTTTCATTAATTTTGTCATCTCCCTGGTTCCTATTCCACCCATTTGATTGATCTTATCAGTTGTCAATGGGGTTATTTCTCTTGTATTTTCAAGGTAAGCAGTAACATCACATGCAAAGAATAGTAATTTTTACTTTCTCTTCTCTAACTTTAATTTCTTGTTTCTTTACATACCTGACACTGTCACTGTCACTGTCCTCTCGTTGCTCACTGATTTCCTCAAGTGGGCCCAGTAACATTGTGAGACTTGTCACTGTGTTTGACATATCAAATACGTCATGGTATCTTGCCAGGATTTGCTGTGCGGGCGAGATACTCTTGGTAACTTGCTAGGCTCTCCAAGAGGGACAGAGGAATCAAACTCGAGTCAGCCATGTCAGCCGCGTGCAAGGTAAATTTCCTACCCACTGTGCTATCGCTCCAGCCCTACATGCCTATAGAAAACTTAAACTATTGTAGTGATAAAGGTTTTCCATACTTTGTTCCTTGACTTTATTCAAGAATGTTTTAGAGTTTGCTCAATAGATATGCTGTTAAATTTTATTCTGTTTAAAATAATAGATATAATAATGGGTAAATGAATTTATATTTACTAGATAATTACTATAAGGGATTTTTTTGTAATTGTGTACCTCACCACTGAGATTATAGACTCTAAAGTGAGAGTTATATATAAAATTGGCATACTGCTGTGGTGAATTATGTTAATAGGTACATTAATGAAAATATCCTTCATTCCTAGGGAAAAAAAACTCTGCTTGGTCATTTTGTACTTAATTTTAATAGATTATAGTTTTTTAGCACTGTGAGACTGTCCTCCCGTTGTTCATCGATTTGCTAGAGCGGGCACCAGTAACGTTTCCATTGTGAGACTTGTTGTTACTGTTTTTGGCATATCAAATACACCACAGGGAGCTTACCAGGCTCTGCCATACAGGTTGGATACTCTCAGTAGCTTTCCAGGCTCTCCGAGAAGGATGGAGGAATCAAAACTGAGTTGACTGTGAGCAAGGTAAAAGTCCTACCAGCTGTGCTATCGCTCCAGCCCTAGATTATTTAATAAACACTGTAGCACTGTCCTCCCGTTATTCATCGATTTGCTCAAGTGGGCCCAGTAACATCTCCATTGTGAGACTTGTTGTTATTGTGTTTGGCATATCAAATATGTCACGAGTAGCTTGCCAGGCTTTGCCATGTGGGCGAGATACTCTCAGTAGCTTGCCTGGCTCTCCGAGAGGGTCAGAGGAATCAAACCAGGGTCAGCTGAGCCGGCCTCGCGCAAGGCAAATGCCCTACCACTGTGCTATCGCTCCAGCCCTAGATTGTTTAAGATATTTTTATTAAAATATGAGAATATTTTGTTTAGGAATAATGATTCAGCAGTAAGTAATGCCATTTATATTAGGTGTACGAAGAAACCATAATATTACATATGTGAGGCAGAGAGATAGTGCAGTGACAGGTTAGTTGCCTTTCATGCAGCTGATCAAGTTTCAATCACTGGCATATCTTATAGTCCCTGAACCCCACCAGGAGTGACTACTAAACACTCAACCAGGAATAAGCCCTAAGACAATAGAGTATGTCTAAAGACAAACAAAACCAACTATGAAAACATAAATATGGTTAAATTCCCATGGAAGGTAATGCCAATAATGTGATAGATCATTTACTTGATCTCTGGTCTACTTAGCTGTGATTGCACAAAGAGAAAAATTACAATTAAAATTTAAAAATAGGTTTAAACAAGGGAGTATATTTATCATCACATTTTAAAAAACTCATAGCATAAGTGATTCAAAAATTGGTTCTATACAAATTGGAGAGACAGTAAACTAGTAAAAGACACCTTACACATGGCTGATCTGAGTTTGACCCCCACCATGCTATATAGTCACCCCTGAGCATGGCCAATAGTGATTCCTTAGTACCAAGCCAGTAGTAAACCTTGAACACAGCCAGGTATGGACCAAAAACAAATTTAGACAAAACAAATTTGTTCTTTTACTATAATTATTCTATTAAGAAAATTATTAACAAAATCAAAATGAAAGTCATGACTTTGCAAGTGTCTTACAGGAGGAGAGAGGTGGCAGGCTCAAGAAAGCAGTCTACAGCTTCGCTCTCTATCATACAGTCAACTCCTGAAAGTGTTTGAGGAAATCTTGGACTGATGAGATTACGCTATGAGCTCCTGCCCAACACAGACCTCACATCAAACCAGCCTCACAAGATAGTTGTCAAACTGCACATGAATTCCATTTGATCTACCTGGCATGGAAAATAATCCCTGTCAAGAAATTTCTTGGGGAGTCATGGAACCGAGTGGAGTGAAGAATTGCTATTTTCAGGAAAGGAAAGTCAGTCCAAAATCTTACACAGCCTTTTCAAGTCAGTTGCCTTCACTTAAAGAAAAGAATTCTAGGAGAAGAGTAGTGAAGTAAAAGTTCTATTTAGAGATTATGAGAAAGTCTCCTGCCCCTGTGCCTCGCTGAACTCACTGGGGCAGTTTCCCTCCCTGCCCCGAGCAGAGCTCCGGCAGCCGAAGACCTCCAGAACCAGCCACAGCCATTCTGAGACCACTCTCCACACGTCCGGACAAGCCTCATGCATGAAGGAGCCAGCAGAGGAACCCAGGCATGCGGGTCCCAGGGCTGAGATCTCTAAACCTGCTCAGATTGGGACTGGGCCTCTCCACCCAGATCCCCCATCTTCCAGTAGATAGGCGCCAGGTGGTCCCATCAACGGCCAAGACCCAGAGACTATAAAACCCAGCTCCCGGAAGCGTGTGGCTGCATTTATGGCCCTGCGACATCTTATTATCTTGTTTTTACTTTGGAGAATCTGGCAGGTTACCAAAAGTATCGTGCCTGCACAGCAGTCTGGCAAACTTCCTGTGTCGCACTCAATATGCCAAATACCAGTAACAATGATACGTCTCATTCTCCCAGCCCTGAAAGAGCACTGAATATGGCTCTTTTAAAATCTCAAGGCTGGGAAGAAGGAGACGTTACTGGTTCCTGCTCGAGGCAGTCGACGAACAACAGGATAATCATGATCATGAGAAAGTAAAGAGGGAAAATAACACGCTCAGGAGAGAACAGTAACTTCCTCAGATGGGAGAGGGACAGACCCTTCACCCTCAGAATGGGAAAAGTGACCACTTGCCTTTGCAAAGCTGGTTATGTAGGTTTATCCCAAACTTCTCCTCTATTCCCCAGGGATGTGTAGGACTTTCTAATGTTGTCAAGGGGAAGAACTCGAACATTTTAATGCGCAACTCCATGTCCTTATTGTCCTTATTACAACCCTTGTTCTTGCTGGAGCTTCTCTCTGGGTCATGTGTGTGTGTGTGTGTGTGTGTGTGTGTGTGTGTGTGTGTGTGTGTGTGTGTGTTTTGGAGGTACTAGTTTTCAGTCTTCTCTAGGCCTATGCTGATGCCAGTTAGAGTTTCTGTACCAGTTTCTGTTTCCACAAAGTGGGCCCAGCATTATATTTTTGTTTTTCTATTTTAGGGCTAATGACAGAGTAAATTCTTTAAATCCCTTACTGGTTTCTTTACATCCAGAGAACTCACTGCAAGCCTTCCCTACTTCTACAGCCTGCTTCAGTATATTTTTCAATACATTTTTTAACAAGTTCTATTTTTGCATTTTGAGCTGTAAAATAAGAAATTCATCAATATTTTATGCAGCAGCAACAAAAACTTGACTGGAGACACAGAGAAAAAATTATTTTATTTATTTCTCAGAAAACTGTCCTAAGTACATAGACTCATAATAAATAAACATCCACTGAATAAAATCTTCTACTGAATAAAATCTTTTTGTAAGAATAGTCAGATTATGTGGTATATAAACTACAGTGTACTCTTGCTCTAGCTTTCTCATAACTTTCTGGAAACCAGAGAAATTCTACTTAATTGTCAAAAATATAAAAATCATCTAAGGGGGAAATAAAGAGACCCTGGTAGGTCTGTATTTTAAACAGTAACAAGCAAAATTCTGGAGAAATAAAAAAATGAAGCTATAGGAAAACATACAGGAAGTTCTTCCCCTTGACAATACCCTAGCACATGGAGTTGCACATTAAAATGTTCAATGTACCCTTGAAATAATATTTTACCCTAACTATCAGGAATATTTTGCACATTTACTAAGGTAGATCAAATTGCATCTAAGGTATGGACCATATTTGAAATAATCCCCAAAGGCCAGAGCAATACTACAACTGATAGTGCATTTTCTTTGCATATGGCTGACCCTAAATGATACCCAGGATCCCATATGCTTCTTCAAACATTGCCAGGAGTAATTCCTGTGTACAGAGGCAGGAGTAACCACTGAGCTTCACCAGGTGTCACACTCCTCATGCAAAAAAAGCTGAAATTGTCCTCAAATACAGACCTAACAACAGATGGTAAGACTCCAACTGAATAAAGAACATAACTACTACCTATGAATAAATGTCTGAAAATTGAACTATTTTGTAAGAAAAAACCTTCTAGATGCATATTTATTTAATAATAAAGGGGTCAGAAGATAGTATAGTGAAGAGTACTTCAATTCAATTCCTAACATCTAACACTGTTTTCAGGTGCAGCCCTGGAGGTCCTAGGCACCACAAACGTGACACAGGTATCACTACAGTGCCTGAGCAGCTTGGCATTTTAGAACCCTGGTCTGAATACTAGCCAATTGGCTGTAGTGCAGTGAGGGCTCTGTCCTTCTTCAGCCTCCTACACAAAATGTTTTAAGTAAAAAGATGAAATTAGACATGACATAAATGCATAGATGTCATGTCTATGTTGGGAGCCTCCTTCACAAAATGTTTTAAGTAAAAAGATGAAATTAGACATGACATAAATGCATAGAAAAAATTAAGAGAGTCAAAAATCAGGATAATAAAAATGTTTCAATATTAGATTTTGGTAATAGAAACTAGAACATTACTTAAAAATAGTATAAATTAATTTCTCGAGGAAGTGCCATTTGAGATATGGTTTTAGTGATTACAGTTCTGAGAAAGAATATATATCCTGATGTGAGTGGCAGTACAGCAGGTAGGGCATTTGTCTTGCATCTGGCTAACCAAAGTTGGATCCCCAGCACCCAGTTTGGTCCCTAGCACTGACAGGAGTGGTTTCTGAGTGCTGAACCAGAGTAAGCCCTGAGCACTGTCAGGTGAGTCTATATACTAAAATTACATTACAATTTTTAAGTTAATGTAGAATAGAAAATGTGAAATGCTGCCCTTAGAATCAGAAGATATTCACATAAGATACTAAAAGAAATTTATATTGGTCATTATATGTGGTATGGCCAGTGATGGAGTTTGCAACCTGACAAAGAAACAAATCAGCTAATGAAAGACATTGTGTTCCATATTACTATAAAACTAAGTTTTGGGTTTTCTTAGTAATTGAATCTTATTTAGAAAGCCTTCCAAGCAGTGCTCAGGGGACTGGGGGTCACTTACAATGCTATTTATTCCAGCTGTTGCCATTAATACCTGTTTATGGAGTACTCTGGCCCTGCAGTTCTTGGACTTCCACCAAGGCTTCACCTAGCAGTGTTTTGGTTGGTAGCCATGCTGTATGGGGTACACTCTAGACTTTGAAGATATCTTTACTACCTTGTCTAATTTATAGTTTTGTTTGGTTTTGGTGCCTCATCAGATAGTGCTCAGGGCTTAATTTTTACACTGTAGTCAGCAATCAGTCCTAGCCATGATCGGGGACCATATTCAATGCTTAGGTTTATCTGCAGTGCTAAGGATCGAACTGTTAGCTGAGGCTAACAACCTATAAAGCAAGCTCTTTATACCCTATACTATCTTTCAAGCACTAAATCTAATAGAATCATTTTGTTTTTATTTGGTTAGTGATTTTGGTTTGGAGGCCATACTCAGCAATGATCTGGGGTAACTCGTGACTTTGCACTCAGTAAATATTCCTGTCAGTGCTGGGGGGACCATGTGAGATACCAAAGATGGAAAGTGGATAGGCCACATGTAAGGCAAGTGCCCTACACACTCTACTATCTCTTCAGCCCCAAGTCTGATAGAACCTTAGTTTGCAAAGACAGTATATTTTTTATAGTAATTGCCAGATACAAATATTTCTTTATTAGATCATTTTACAAATATTTCTTTAGCACATGTTAAGTAAAGACACTCGTACTGGGCTTTATAAAAGTCCTTAGCCTGTGTATACCATTAGTAAAAAGCAGTAATACTAAAGGTGCAAATGAAACAACTTTTTTTGTGGGGATTAGGGTGGGTGTGGCACATTCAGCAGTGCTAAGAGTGTACTTGGTGAATTCATTGATTTCAATTGTCAGAATATTATTCCAGTAGAGAATTACTTAGCCATAGCATACAGATTAAAAAGGAATAGATGAAACAGCATCACTGGGGAAAAAAATCTTTTTTCTTACCTATGTATTGATAGTATTTAATCATCCAGTAAGAGGAAAATATTGCTTGGTCAAATACAATAGAAAACAAAGGGCAGGGATAAAAGAAAAAAAAGTAGATAAACCTTGTAAAAATATAAACTATATAGGGAAATATTTAATCTCATATTACCTGGGCCTACGAGTTTTTAGGTGCTCCTGTTGATTCGGTTGTTAAAAGTAGCTCAGTAATGGATACTTCGAAAAATTACACTTATTATTCACTTAGTATATTGGCTACATTAAAATGAAAGAAGGAAGATGGTTGAAATTTAGAAGAGTGAGAATCAGAGATAAAAATTTCTTTAGTCAAAGCTTGTGCTTTCACTTATTTCACTGTCTTTTCCTGCCCAGAATTTGTTGACTGGTGTAATCAAGTGAAGGAGCATTTGTGATGGATGTCAGATGATTATAATTTCTATGTTGTTATTCCAGCCATCACAAATCTGAAATATTTTCAGAATGCTGCAGCTGCAACTGATGCCATTTCTGAGCAATGATCATAACAATTTGCAAATATACATGGATTAGTGTGGTGCTAATGTGAGTCTTGGAAACCAGTACACCACGCAGCTGTTCACTTAGAGTGTATAAATGTCCAGTCCTATGGGAACGATGACTTTGTACCAGGATGAGGTTAGCCAGAGGCTTTCAGAATCATAAATTATTAATTAAATGCATACCTTTAAAGTAGACTATCTCTCTTTATACATGAAAAGTCAAGAAATTGAAATTAAAGTTTTATCTATGGATCAACTTCTGTAAAGAACATTCATAAAACTCTGGATTGATTAGCTGCTGGTTGATTTAAATTAAAGGTTGTGATTAGGGCTTTTTAAAAATCATTTTTAAGCTGAAAAGCTTCTGAGAAATTGGTTTCCATAAAATGTAATTTTTACTTCAGGAAGGAGCTTCATCTGTGCGGTCCTTTAAGATACAATTTTTTTCTTGATAAATTTACAGAGTGATTTGTGGCTCATATCCATAAGAAAGCAAAACAAGGGCAAACAGGATATTTCAATTTCTCCCCCTCAATTATGTTTTGCTTAAATTTATGCCTCTCAAAAATAAAAAAAATGCAATCTGTGGGGATAACAATATGATATACATGGAAAATTATTGAGTTCTCTTTCTTGGGTATAACAGGTCTCTTTTAAATGATTTAAAGTTAATTTGTTGTTCAGCTTTTGAAATGTTTCACTAAATAAGCGAAATCTGAAAACATTCTAAATATGAGAGTATTCAAAGAACTTTCACTGGTGTTTAATTTCTGTTTGTGATATTTTAAATGTTACCCTTTTAAAAGCTATATGTGGAAATGGAAATACATTTATCTTAATGATATCTTGTCAGTCTGAAGATTCTAAAAATATTTGATGAATAGCAGGATTCCTTTCCTTTGATGTTCATCAACATCAAAATAAGGTAAGAAATTATTTTTGTATTTTAAAGATATCATTCCAGGACTAGCTATCCCTAGTCTATAGTGTGCATAGGAATTAATGAAGCTCCATGTGTGTATTGTTTGGAGGGTGTGGGTGACTACTGAGCAGTCAGTGCTCAGGAGGTCTGGTTGCCCCCTAGTTGTTCCAGCTGGAATGGCAGTTCAATGTGTGAACCTGAGGATGGGATGCTGCTTCAGTGGTATTCAGTAGACTCCAGACCTGCACCTAGCAATGCTGGAGGTACCATATAATGCAAAAATCAAACCTAAGTTTTCTGAATACCAGGCATATATCTTTGCTTCTATGCTATTTCTTTGACCCTGATGCTCCACTTAAGAAGTATTGAATCTCACTTTAAGATTATCAAATCCAGGAAGAGTCAACTCAATTTTTCTTTCAATAATTTGCAGTCTCCTGCCCCCATGCCTGACTGTCCTCGCCGGGGCCCCTTGGAGGGGAGCGGGTTGAGTTTCCCTCCCTGTCCCGACCAGGGCTCTGGCAGCTGAAGACCTCCAGAACCAGCCACCACCATGCTGAGACCACCCTCCACACGCATGAAGGTACCGGCAGAGGAACAAAGGCATACGGTTTTCCGGGGCTGAGATCTCCAAGCCTGCTCAGATCAGGACTGAGCATCCTCCACCCAGAACCTTTATATTCCAGTAGGTAGGGGTCACACCCACCAACTGGCCCTCTGGCACCATGTAAACCCATCAACGGCCAAGACCCAGAGACTATAAATCCCAGCTCCCGGAAGCGACATCTTATTATCGCATTCTTACTTTGGACAAACCAGCAGGTTACCAAATGTAACCTGCTCACACAGCAGAGTCTGGCAAACTCCCCATGGTGTACTCAATATGCCAAATATCAGTAACAATGATGGGTCTCATTCTCCTAACCCTGATAGAGCGTTTAATATGGCACTTATTTAAAAATCTCAGGGCTAGGACGAAGGAGACGTTACTGGGGCCTGCTCGAGGCAATCAACGAACAACAGGATGGTCGTGATCGTGATCATGAATTTGTAAGTAGTTTGTTCTTCACTAAAAATTTCATAAAATAAGGTGTGCCTCACAACTATAAGATGTAAGCATGCGTAAACAATGCTCTTTTAATTTTTTGCTGTTGAATGAATAATTCAATACTTGAAACTGTTTGAGATAAAACAAAATTAGAAACTACAGTCATTAATCTGAAGAAGGTAGTGATATAAGTTGAGTAAAAATTTAAAATACACCAGACACATTAACAATAAAACATTTATTAATTGAAATTTTCTAAGAGATTTTATTATTACATGATATCAGGAACTTGGCTGAAAATGTGCTAGAAAGATGTTTCACACAACATAAAATGTGTCAAAAATTATGAGTTTGATATATATATCACAGTGGTAGGGCATTTGTCTTGTGCGCAGCCAGCCCAGCTGAGCCAGGTTCGATTCCTTCGCCCCTCTCAGAGAGCCTGGCAAGCTACCAAGAGTATTCAATATGCCAAACACAGTAACAAGAAGTCTCACAGTGGAGACCTTACTGGGCCCGCTCAAGCAAGTCGATGTGTATAAGTGCCTGAAAGAATGTGCTTCACAATGGAGCTGATGAGCTTTACAGAGATGGAAATGGAAGTCAATAGCTGACACAGTTTAGACATGGGCTCTTCCACCTTGAATCCTATTTCCAGTCCTGGTTAGATGTTTAAAATTGAGAATATTTATTAGTATTAGTATTAATATTTGCTTTTTAGGACACACAAAGCCCACCAAGCTCAGGGAGCTCAGGATTTACTCCTGGCCATGTACTCCATGATTATTATTGGTAGGACTCAGAAGACTATATGGGATGCCAGGGATCAGTTCTGGGTCATGCAAGGAAAGAATTCTACCTGCTACAGTGTCTCTCAAGTCCCAAAACAGAACATTTTGAGTATTAGGTAGTAGATTTTTAGTAGATTGGATCTCCTTAGTCAGTTTTAGACTTGTAAATTTTGAGATAGCATTGCATTAGATTGCTTTATACTGTCCTCTTGTTTTTCATCAATTTGCTTGAGCGGGCCTAGTAATGTCTCCATTTTGAGACTTATTGTTACTGTGTTTGGCATATTATACGTCATGGGTAGCTTGCCAGGCTTTGCCATGTGGGCAAGATACTCTCAGTAGCTTGCCGGGCTCTCCGAGAGGAGAGGAGGAATCGAACCTGGCTAGGCCAGGCCAGCTGCGTGCAAGGCAAACACCCTACTGCTGTGCTATAACTCCAGCCTAATGGAAAAGAATTGAGGGTTGTATCAAAATTGTAAGGTGACAACATATTATGAAGAAAATTTGAAATTAATACAAGTAGCATATTCCACACTGATTACTTTGATACATTGTGTCACTATATTTGAAATATAGTGATTATTTTGTGTGATAAAAGGAGGGCTAATCACGTGATCACTTGATCACTTGACTTCCTGTTACAAATCAATTTGGTAGAGCTGGCGCCAGTAACGTCTCCATTCATCCCTTTCGTGTGCTAGTGTAGTCCAATAGCATCGGTTTGCTCTAGGAACAAGAAGATCCTCAAACCGATCATTCAGGGTCTTGACGAAGAAGTCTGACCATCTTGTAGGTGGGCGGCCAAGTGGTCTTTTGACTTCCCTTGGAATCCAGTCCATAAGGGCTCTAGTCCAGCAAATCCAGTACATAAAGGCTCTAGTCCAGCGGTTGTCTCCAAATGTCATTATTGTGTCCAGTCCAGTCTATCTGATTTTGGATGCCTTTGCAAACGATTGTCCCTGATTTTTGACCATCAACGGAGGCCAGAAATCTGGATTCTTTCTCTCATTTGAGTGAAATGTGATACTCCAAGCATAGCTCTTTTGATTCCTCTTTGGGAGACCCGAATAGCGTTCTCGTCCTGTTTTCATAGGGCCCAGGTCTCTGAGGTGTATGTTAATGCAGGAAGAACAGTGGAATCGGAGAGATGTGCCAAAAGCAGGAGGGTCTTAATACTCAGCTATTTCTTCGATGCTCTGAAGGCTTTCCAAGCTGCACTCTTCCTCCTGCGCAACTCAGGTGCCAAGTCATTCATCATGTTGACTTCTCGACTTAGGTTCACATAACTGTTGCATTCAGAGATGGTCATTCCTTTGAGAGTGAATGGAATGTCAGGAACGAGACTGTTTCTCATAAACATTGTCTTTGTGAGATTCAGCTGGAGTCCAACCTTTCCACACACACGGTCAAAGTCGGCCAGCATTTGTGCAGCTTGGCTAATGTTTGGTGTTATTAGAACAAAGTCATCAGCGAAGCGGAGGTGGTGTAGTTGCCAACTGTCTATCTTCACTCCCATTCCTTCCCATTCCAGTTGTCGCATGACGTTCTCGAGGGTGACACTGAAGAGTTTTGATGAAAACGTATCACCCTGCTGAGCCCCTCTCTTGACATCAATGATCACTTCTTTGTAGAATGGTGAGATCCTAGTAGTAAATCCATAATACAGCTCACGGAAAATCCTGATGTATTGAGTTTGAATACCCTGAATGGCTAGGGTTTCGATGACCACTTCCATCTCAACAGAATCAAAGGCCTTCTTTAAATCCATGAACGTTAGATAGAGAGGCATTTTGAACTCCTGAGAAACCTCAATGAGTGTGATTATCGTGTGAATATGGTCAATCGTGCTGAATCCTTTGCAGAACCTGACTTGCTCGCATGGTTGTCCTTCATGTAGTGTTCTGCCAATCCTATTCAGGATGACTCAAGTGAGCAGATTGTAGATGACAGACAATAGATAGATATGGCGATAGTTGTCAATGTCTTGGATATCTCCCTTCTTGTACAGTAGTACAGTCCTGCTGGTTTTCCATTGGGACAGAATCTTGCATTCAGACAGGTAGCATAGGAGGAGCTGAGCCAGTGTATTGGTGAGCACTGAGTTCTTCAGAGGTACAGGTCTGACCTTGTCTGGGCCAGGTGCTTTTCATTTCTTTACTGACAAAATGGCGTGTCGGATTTCTGAAGAAAGAATGTTGGGAATGACATATCCATCCTGCAGAATGTGGTATGTAGGCAGGTGGACGCGGCTATCAAAGAGATCTGAGTAGAAGTCATGGATAATCTTCTCTATTTCCCTTCTGGAAGATGTGATAGATCCATCAGGATGTCCAAGGGCAATCATCTTGGTCTTGTAGTTGGTGAAGGACAGGTGGGAGTTGTGAATGCTTTTCCCAGCTTCTGCCGCATCTACCAGCACTTCTGCTCTTCTCTTTTTGAGGTCTTTCTTTATCGCATCTCTGCAGTGCTTTGCAAGTTCAGATGTTTGCTTGTGGTTGCCTGAGGCATGCACTAAGCCACGTTGGCAAATAAGCTCAAGAGTTTTCGAAGACAGGCATTTTTTTGGTGGCTATCTCTCCCTTGGTGTTCCTAGCACAATCATGAATGTGCTGAACCAGTTGTTTGTATTACTCATCAATGTTGTCAACAATGGCATCTTCCCATATTGCAGCAATAGTTTCAAAGAGCTCCCAGTTGGTGGTCATTCTGGAAGTTCTCTTCTTGAACGTTGCAGCCCTTTCTCCTCGCTCTGTGAAGTAGAATTTTGCACAAAGGAGACAGTGGTTAGATCCCGTTTGGAATTTTGGGACAACAGTAACATCAGTCAGGCAAAACCGTCCATTGAATATTATGTGGTCTGTGGAACCGTCCACCAGGAGACTCCTATGCCCGACGTTTAGATTTGGCCTTCTGAAACTGTGAGTTACCATGGATGGTCTTGGTCAACATGATGAACTCAGTCTCTCACCCTTGTTCGTTCCATTCTAGGCCATGGGTCGCAATGTAGAGCTCTTGGCTGATCTTCTTTGTCCTATCTTGGCATTAAAATCAGCAAGAATGATCTTGTAGAAGGTGTGGTATTCTTTATAGAACTTCTCCAGCTCCATGTATAACTTTTCAATTTCTCTTTCATCATAATTGGATGTTGGTGCATAGACAATGAAGATAGAAAGTGCCGGCAGTGAGCCACATCTATTCAAGTGTAATTGTCTGATTCGGGTTGTTAGGCATTCGAATGAATCAATGCTCATGGACAAGTTCATGTTGATAAGGACACCGACACCTCTTATGCCTCTTTTTTCGCATGTTCCGAGGAACAGTTCTCCAGTGTCTAAATGGCGTGATGTGATTGTTGCCTTCTCGTTTCAGTCAGACTAATGATGTCGTACTTGATCTTTTGCCCTTATACCATCAGATCCTCAATGGATGCATCTGATGCCAGCGTACGTGCATTGAAATTACAGACAGTCATTTTTGTCTTTCTTCTTTGGCAGCCTAGTTCGGCCTTCAGATTTTATCAGCCTCTACTTCCACATCCTTCTCAATGCTGCTGTATTGTTGACTCCTTCAGGGTCAGGGGAATGAGACCCATTGTATTTATTTTTTCAAATATAAGCATATGAAAGAAGTAACCCTTGTTGATTTAACAATAGTCTTAATGCATTATTTAGAGAAGAATGACAAATATTTTCATTTTATACCTAGAATTAGAAAAGAGCACAAAAGCTTTCTAACCTGTTTAACTCATTTCCACTGTACAATTTAGAGGACAAATGCCTAGCTAGTATCCAATTTCAGAGTTTTCTCTTTTATATGATGCAATTTTAAAAATGCTCATATTATCTATTTATGTCTATGGGTTATTAGATTATGGTTATTTTAGAAGATGCAATTATATTTTTTCCCTTTTTTTCTTCCTCACATCAGATGGGTAATGTGCCAAGTGTGCAACAAGATTTAATGGAGGCACATATCACACAAATGTGTGAGTGCCCAGTCATCATGCTTATGAACCGAAAAAGGGTCCAAATTATATTTTTAACCTAGCATTTTAGTCTGAAAAAATTTCTAAGAATATAAGAAATATAATAATTATATTTTCTTGTCTAATAATTTTGACATGCAAATTAATTTGTCTGTTTTTTAATTAATTATGTGTTTGATTCTTTTGTTCGTTTTATGAAATTAGTGGTTCATATATGTAAATCATTAAGTCAATTGCTAATGCAAATAAAACACTAGCAATAACTAACAAAGGTAACAACTAGACTCCCTGAAAACTATGGTGGGGCCAAAGTGATAGTACAGTGAGTAGGGTGTTTGCCTTGAAGGCAGCAAACCTGCGTTTGATTCCCGGCATCCCATATGGTCCCCCAACCACCGTCAGGAGTAATTCCTGAGTGCAGGGCCAGGAGTAACCCCTGAGCATCACTGGGTGTGACCCAAAGAACAAAAATACAAAAAACAAACAAAAAAAACCTATGTTGGTTACCAGAGGAAAAATGAGTAGGTGGAAGAAATATGCATACTTTGGTGGGTATAGCACTGGGTATCTGGATGGGAATGTTGACAATTAAATAGAGCTATAAAGCCAAAACTCTCTAAAATTAAAAACTACATAAAACCAGTAATAGTTACATGAAAAAAATAAAAATAAAGAAAATATGAGCAAGCAAAGAGTAACAAACTTCAGTGTGTGGGTGTAAACACTATTGATGAAATATTATATTGGTAAAATAACTCTTAATTTCAAATTGATTTTTCTTCTTGGTAAATTGAAAACATTGATTTCATGAGACTATTTTTATACATGTAAATTCTATAATCCATATAGAATTAGATTGAACATATCAAAGAACTTTGAAATAGAAATTTATATGTGTCATTTCTGAAAAATATGTTAAAAACTTTAATAGTTTCCTTGTTTCCTCCAAAATTTTAAATTAATAATCATAAGAGTATTAAAAAATAAGAGTAGATTTATATTATTTCATTTTTCTTAGATTGATATTTGATTTTAGCATTATATAAAAGCCTATATTTATTTACAAACAGCTTTGATGTTCTCTGACTATTGGTGGTTGCCAAGCAATAAAGTTTATTGACCTGTGGGGGAAAAAAGGTATAGTCCTGAGCTTCTATAAAGGGTACAGTAAATCTACTAGCTTTGTAATTAATTCATAATTATGTAAGCAATAAAGGCATAATTATAAGATTATTAATATGTTAAAATTATAAGAAATTTTCTGGCATTTAATTAACATTTGCCAAGCAGGCTACAGCAAATTAAATATCAATTAATAAAAATAGTGACATTTATTTAGATACTCTATTAGTAGTCACAATTATTAACTTGTTATCACTGGCTTTTAAAATTCCAATTAATGCCTAAATATTTCTTACATTTTTAATGTGTAAAAGCCTAATTATATTAGTGTCCTGTAATTTAAAATTGATTACACAGCATCTCTCATAATAAATCTCAATACTCTCTTAACTGCCAATTGATGCATAATTGACATATATTAGCTTATAAAGCTGAATAAACACTTCCACGGGAACTAAGCGATCTTAAAATATCTCTCTTCCTTTAAAGCACTCAATCTTATAAGCCTCACATTGAAGAATGTATTAAACTAATGGAATTGTCCACGTTAAGCACAAAACACTTAAAGTGACTCCTCTATAAATGTTCCATGCTTTGACTTAGATGAAATCTTACAGTTATAATTTCCTAAGCAGCCACTGGCTCTTTACGAAACACCAGATACCAAACATATCTCATTCATGTATTCACAGTAAAACATTTCCCAATTGATATAAAATACTCATTATAAACATGGAAATTCCCAACTCACATACTTCAATACTTTAATCCAGAAATTATCATTATTAAAATGCGATCAATATATTAGGAGATTCACTTCATTCAATTCAAGTACGTCAATAGATGATCTACAGCTCCTGGCCAATAACAATCACTTATATGAAGAGATTCCATGAATAAATTTCATATGTAAATATATATTTGAAAATATGACCTTTGAGAGTCAAGGTATGCACCAGTAAGTAAAAGAGTTCAGGGCATGCTGCACTAAGGAAATCTTAAGTGTGAGCAACATTGACTTTTGAACAAAGTGACTTTTTCTTCTTTTTTTTTCTTTTTTGGGTCATACCTGGCAATGCACAGGGCTTACTCCTGGCTCTGCACTCAGGCATTTCTCCTGGTGGTGCTCGGGGGACCGTAAGGGATGCTGGGAATCGAACCCGGGTAGGCCGTGTGCAAGGCAAACACCCTACTGGCTGTACTATTGCTCCAGCCCCTATTTTTAAAAAAAATAGATTATTTAATTAGAAAAATTTTAAGGCTAAGCTATAATGAAATGAAATTTGTTCATATGAATTGGGGAATATATTTGATGGGCCAGATAGTACAGGAATTAAGTTGTTATACTATCAGCGTGTAGCGAAGACCAGTTCAATCCATGGTCTCGTAAGCATTGCTAGGGGTTATCTCTGGGAACAGAGTCAGAGATAGGCCCAGAACATCACTACATGGAATCACAAACAGTTCCCCAAAGTAATACTTGAAATCCTATCTTAGTGATAGAGCAATAGCAAATCACTAATGATAGCATATCATCCCTGATTCTAAGAATTATTTTTCATAGGAAATACTGTTTATTTTGATTTTATATAGAAATTTTATATAGTAAAATTATTTCTACTATAAATTTATTAAAATTCCTTCTGATTCTGTAGGTTTTGTTGAAACTGAACTGCTTTACTTGCCAATACAAGATTATTATGGACTAATCTTGACTTTGTGTAATTGACAGTACCTGTCATTCCTTAAAAACATAATACTCACTTAATCTGAAACAGATATTAATGAATTACATATATTTTTGATTTTACATAAAAATTATTATAATCTATGAGATATATAAATCACCCAAAAAAGCATGTACAACACAACAAATTATTAAAAGAAATGATTGTGCAATACCACATCAATAAATAAAATGCTTTCAATGTATTAGGTGATTTTGAATTAATATTTGCTACTAAAATTTTTCCATTACCATTGTTTGCTTTATTTCTGTTTACTGCAATAAAATAAGCTTATAATATTATATAGGTTTCAGGTATACATATATATTACTATAAACTAAAATCTGTACATTCTCCTTTATATTGAATGTCCGGCAAGCTACCGAGAGTATTCGATATGCCAGACACAGTAACAACAAAGTCTCCAATGGAGACGTTACTGGGCCCGCTCGAGCAAATCGACGATCAACGGGAGGGCCTTTACTTACTTACTTACTTATATTGAATGTCAAATATTGCCCCTAGTAATTGATTAATCTCTTTCTTTCCTTCTTCCCTTCTGGTAATAACTAATTTGGTTCTAGAATGTAAAATTTTATTTTAATTTTATTTTTTTATTCTCTATGTACCACAGATAAGAGACATTATATGGGTGTTGTCTTTTTTCCATATAGCACAGTGCTAGGGCTTTTGCCTTGCACGCAGCCAATATGGCCGACCTGAGTTCGATTCCTCTGCCCCTCTCGGAAAGCCCGGCATGCTACCGAGAGTATCTCGCCCACACGGCAGAGCCTGGCAAGCTACCCGTGATGTATTCAATATGCCAAACACAATAACAACAAGTCTCATGATGGAGACATTACAAGACCCACTCGAGCAAATGGATGAACAACAGGAGGACCGTGATCGTGACCGGTTTACTTCACTAAATATGATTCCATCTTGATTAAATGATAATGTGTGGAAAATGTAGGGTTTCACATATTTTTATAGTTGAAAAATATTCCATTATATATGCATATATAAAATATTATTTTTTACTTATTGCATTATGTATCATGTAATTATCACACATAAATATATCTGTAGCATCTTACTCCCTTACTCATTTCATAAAGCATAATTAGCTATCTATGTCTCAAAGGGCACAGTTGTCATCTTTCCTAATATCAGAGCAATATTTTCATTGTGTATATCACATTTGTTGATGAGAATTTAGTTTGATTCCATATTTTGTCTTCTGTCCATAAAGCTGTAATAAATATAGTATAGAAATAACCTTTGAATTAGTAGCACTGCAGCACTGTCTTTTCATCCATCAATTTGCTCCAGCAGGTACCAGTTACGTCTCCATTGTGAGACTTACTGTTGCTGTTTTTGGTATATCAACTGCGTCACAGGCAGCTTTCCAGGCTCTGCCGTGTGGGTGGGATACTCTTGGTAGCTTGCCAATCTCTCCGAACCCGGGTTGGTTGCATGCAAGGCAAACACACTACCCACTGTGCTATAGCTCTAACCATTGAATTAGTATTTTTATAATTTGAAATAATGCAAACCTCAAATTGTGATGCTAAAACTAAAAAATGTTCTTGGGGGCTGGAGCAAAGCACAGCAGGTAGGGCGTTTGCCTTGCATGCAGCCAACTCAGGTTTGATTCCCAACATCCCATATGGTTCCCTGAGCGTGCCAGGAGTAATTCCTGAGTGCATGAGCCAGGAGTAACCCCTGTTCATCTCCAGGTGTGGCTCAAAAAGCAAAACAAAAAAAAGTCTGGTCATGTATAAATACTCTATTGCGTCTAACAACGGATCAGATTTAAAATGGAAATAAGAATTAATTTCACCATCTTTATTCATATGTGTAAATATATATGAATATTCACATTAGAAATTATACTAATATTCATTACAATTCTTTGTTGCTTTTAACACCACAAGTTTCAAATATTTATATAGAAGGTAATCATGATAGTTCATTTTAAGTCCGATTTTTCAGGTGAATAATTTTCCATCCAGATTCTATATCTATGTACTTGTTAAGTATTACTGTGGTGTACTCATGTGAGTGGATTACTGTTTTTCTCTAGTTCAAATTATCGCAGACTATAGATATTACTCCTAAAAGGTTTAATTTTATTAGTCTGTTATTGTTTGTTTGTTTGTTTGTTTGGGGGTACACCCGGTGATACTCAGGGCTAATTCTTGGCTCTGTATTCAGGGATCATTCCAGGTGATGATCTGGGGACATGTGGGATGCCAGGGATCAAACCTGGGTTGGCTGCGTGCATGCAAGACAAGCAGGTATCCGCTCTACTATATCTTCTACCCATCAATTTCTTTTATATAACTTCAATTCCTCACTCGAATCCATTGATAAAAATGAATATGGCCAATCCTACTTTACTGGAATTGAAATTACTTTTAAGAGATTTACTAATATTTCTCCTGTACTCTATTCAGAAACTACAAAAGCATTGAGTAAATGACATGTAATTTTTAAATATTATAATATTAATTATAATAGCTCGAGCGATAGCACAGCGGTAGGGCGTTTGCCTTGCATGCAGCCAACATGGCCGACCCGAGTTCGATTTCTCCGCCCCTCTCGGAGAGTCCGGCAAGCTACCAAGAGTATCTCGCCCGCATGGCAGAGCCTGGCAAGCTCCCCGTGACGTATTCGATATGCCACACACAGTAACAACAAAGTCTCCAATGGAAACCTTACTGGGCCCGCTCGAGCAAATCGATGATCAACGGGAGGGCCTTTACTTTACTTTACTTATAATGTAATTCAAAAGTTACTAAATTAAAGTATAGTTTGAGATAACATTATGAATTTTCAATACAACCTTGTATTTGAATTTTGTAAATGCGATGAATATTTAGTATAAAACAATGTTTCAGGACAAAATATAAACTACTTAGATTTTTTTTTGTCAACTGTTTTAAAAAAGGAAGTGTTAATTAAATATATTAATCTAATTCTATAAGTACTAACTTACCTGATACTTTTTTTAGGAGTCGTAAGGCATTTGCCTTGCATGCAGTCAGCCCAGCAGAGCTAGGTTCGATTCCTCTGCCCCTCTAGAAGAGCCCAGCAAGCTACAGAGAGTATCTCTCCCGCACTGCGGAGCCTGGCAAGCTACCTGTGATGTATTCAAGATGCCAAACACAGTAACAACAAGTATCAAAAAATGGAAACGTTACTGGGCCTGCTTGAGCAAATCGATGAACAACGGGAGGACAGTGACAGTGACAGGGACAGAAATGAGTAAAAGAAAGAGCAAATATTTAGTTTTTACTTCACTTGTAAGCATACAAAGTAAAACAGTACATATGCTGTTATAAATAAAGTGAATTTCTAGCTTTCAATGAGCATATTAGAGGAGTCCTAAGATATTTACAGCAATGACTTGCAAATAGGTAAGAAAATATTTTTTCTATAGTAATCAAGAATTTATTATGCAATTGATAATTAATTAGATTTTTATGCTATTTTAATTTTCATATTTATATTCAATTAAGTTATTTGTAATATTTTATAAAACCTAATTGTAAAATAAAGCATTTTTCCAGCAAGTGGGCTAAGTTGGTTTGAATTTTATTAGTGATAGGTATTCAGCGGTTATGCACATCTAAATTTATACATTGTATTGAAAGCATATCATGGTAACAAAAGGAGGTGGCTTACTGATGTCCAGAAATTTATTATGGATATAAAAGAGATGAATATTTATGCTTCTTTTATGGTTAAATCTATTTTATATTATTTATATAAATTATTCATTAAGATTTATATATGCTAGGTAGTAAGTAGTGAGTCATTGTTTTTTAGTATGACACTATAAATCACAAATATCTACCTGCTATTCTCCTCAGGTTTCATTAGAGAATATGTATTTTAATTCCTTTTACAGTATATCAAAGTATTCTATATAAGTAAGACAACTTATTTGATGCATAATCCAAATACAAAACAAATAGGAACACTGACCTTTTCAGAAAGATTTTGTAACCAACTTGCTTGAAGATTGGTATAAAAATCAATTTGTGCTCATTGAGCATTTAGTGTGCAAGATATAATGCCATTTCTTAAACATTTAAGCATTCTTAAAGTGTTAGCTCAAAAAATAAGCTTTCTTATATTTGGGGATTTTAGCTATTATCCTGTATTTAATTCAGAAAGAAACTATACCAATATGAAAATAGTAAAAATTATAGGAAATTTTGTATGAATTTAAGTCCTTTACACATTGTGTTTTAAACCAATAGTTCTTAGTGTTTCTATTTGGTAATACTAATCTTTTTTGAAAAGGGAAGGACTCCTTATTCTTATTGGTTCATCAATCATTTTTTTTTTTTCATTTTGGGGCAACACCTCACTGTGCTAGAGTCTTCTGGCTCTGCACACAGATCACTCATTGTAGTGCTCAAGGGACCACATGGCATGCCAGGAATCAAACCCTTGTTTGTGCAAGACAAGCAACTCATCTGCTGTTCTGTCTCTTCAACCCAAGAGCTCTCTTTATAACTTGTTATGGCAAGCTATCTCAATTTCATCATACATTCTTTCTTTGGGATTCAGTCATTTATTCAATAAACTGTGGATTCTTCCAGTTTTATGAATCAAATTAATTATTAGTGCTAGGAAAGTAATTTGCTAATTTGCTGGTGGTTGTTTCAGAATGCTTTTAATGGATAGATCTAGAAATGTGTTTTAGCTAGATCTTATACATTTAAAGGCAAATATTTTGTGCTTTTAAGCTGGCATTTCTATTCTATACTTGAGAAACAGACTTGTTCCTGACCTTCCATTAGTCCATTAGTTCCAATGGAACGAACATGACAAACGATCTGGCACATGAACTGCACAGGAGGAAGAGAGAGGCGTGGAGCACCTTCAAGAGCATCGAAGAAATAGCTACGAGGACAAAGAACCTTCGGTCCGGGCACATCTTTTTGACTCCCCTGTTCTTCCTGCATTAACATACGCCTCCGAGACCTGGGCCCTACGAAAACAGGATTAGAATGCTACTTGGTATTCCAAAGAGGAATCAAAAGAGTTATGCTTGGAGTATCATGTTTCACTCAAGTGAGAGAAGGAATCTGGAGTTCCGACCTTTGACGACCTTTGATGATCAAGAATAAGGGACACTGTCTCATTTGCCCAGGCATCGAAAATCAGATGGGCCAGACAAATAATGCGATTTGGAGATGACCACTGTACTAGAGCTGTTACCAACTGGATTCCATGGGATGTCAAAAGGACACATGGCCGCCCACCTATGAGATGGTTAGACTTCTTCGTCAAGACCCTGAATGATCGGTTTGAGGCTCTTCGTGTTCCTGGAGCAAGCAGATGCCATTGGGCACACTAGCACGTGACAGGGATAAATGGAGACGTTAATGTTGCCTGCTGGAGCAAACCTATGATCAATGGAATGACAAGTGATACAAGTGATACTTAGAATCTGGATTTTTTTTTACTCAATTTTATCTTTATTATATTTAAATCTTCTTAATTCCATAAAACATTTCTAGTTTTCAATAGTAAATGAGCACAGCAGTACTAAAATAACACATAATTACATATTTTCAATACCTTAACATAACATGGTTTTACACAAACAATACTTATATCATCAATTATTCTACTGAAAATTGTTGACAATCTTGGTATACCATTATTTCAATCAATTTTCGTATCACCATTTCAAATTGAAGTACAAGGTTTTCCAGGTGATTTAAGTGAAGTAGGAGGAGAGAGGCAGCTAACTTCAAAAAGGGAATCATTACTGCTTTCTCTATATATACACTTCTCCACCCTGGAACAGCTGGGGAAATCTAGGACTGATAAGAGTGAGCCTGTGAGCCTTGCTCCTTTTCTGAAAAGGAAAGTCAGTCCTCCACCTTATCCAGGCCTTTTGGGTTCTTTAACCTTCTCTTCAGAGAAGAATTAGGAAAAGACAGTGAAGCAAGAAACACGTTTTGAGGAAGTGGGGGTGGGGAGTAGGAGAGAGAAGTCAAGGGAGGAAAGAAACTGCTTACTGCTGTTCTCAGGAGAATGCAGGAAAGAGAGCCCCAGTACATATCCCAGTGCTAAGGTATGAAAGCACACATTTACAAGAGGGGAGATGCTGAAGGTGTCATGTACTGGGGCACCACATGATCTCAGTGGCAGCATATGTGTTCAGGCAACATATGTGCACAGCAAAAACACATGGACACAAGAAGCATATGGGTGTGCTTTCTTTGTTCAAATCGGCTATAATAGGGTTTTTCCCAAGCTCCGTACCTCGGGCTTTCTACCTAGATAAGAGATCATTGCTAGGGTTGTTGCCAATAGTAAGGTTGGGAGCAGTTGAAGGATTTTTTTTTTCTCTTCTGATCTTTATTCTTGTTGAAGCTTCTCATAGGAGGGGATACAGCTTTCCTGGGTCTGTGCTGTGCCAAGTAAAGTTCTTATCAAGCCTTATTTCCTGTGTTCTAAGGTGTTTTTTGTTTGTTTGTTTTTTATCAGAATTTGGGCTAGATGTTTTTTTTTACTTGCCAAGAACTCATTGTCATGGGGGAGCCTTCCTTAGCTGCCTACCTACTTCAAAACTCATTGTTCATTATCTAATTTGTAAGATAGGAATTTTTAAAAAATTATTAGTGAATCACTGTGAGGTACAGTTACAGACTTACAAACTTTCATGCTTTCAGTCATACAATGCTCAAGTATCCATCCCTCCACCAGTGCCCATTTTCCATCACCAATAGTCCAAATATTCCCCCCCCACCACGACAACCCCGTCCCCTCCACCCCATTATGCTTCTGTGGCAGGACATTCCCTTTTGCTTTCTCTCTCCTTTTGGGTCTTGTGATTTGCAGTAGAGGTATTAAGTGGCCATCATGTTTGGTCTATAGTCTACTTTCAGCCTGCATCTCCCATCCCGAGTGGGTCCTCCTAGCACCCTTTACTTGGTGGTCCCTTCTCTATTTGAGCTGCCTTTTCCCCGAGCACGCGAGGCTGGCTTCTAAGCTGTGGAGTAATCCTCCTGGTACTTATCTCTACTGTTTTTGGGTATTAGTTTCCCAGTCTGTTACTTTATATTCCACAACTGAATGCAATCTTTCTAGGTTTGTCCCTCTCTTTCTGACTTATTTCACTTAACATGATACTTTCCATGTTGATCCACCTTTATGCAAATTTTATGACTTCATCTTTTCTAACAGCTGCATAGTATTCCATCGTATAGATGTACCAAAGTTCCTTTAATCAGTCATCTGTTCTCAGTCACTCTGTTTTTTTCCAGATTATGGCTAATGTAATCAGTGCTATAGTGAACATATAAGTGCAGATTTTATTTCTACTATACATTTTTGAATCTCCAGGATACATTTTCAGAAGTGGTATTGCTGGGTCAAATGGGAGCTCAATTTCTAATTTTTTGAGAAGCATCCATACTGTTTTCCAAAAGGGCTGAATCAGTCAGCATTCCACCAGCAGTGATGGAGAGTCCCCTTCTCTTCACATCCACTCCAACACCAGTTGCTTTTCTTCTTTTGGATGTGGGCCAATATCTGTGGTGTGAGATGGTATCTCATTATTGTTGATCTGCATCTCCCTGATGATTAGTGATGAGGAGCATTTTTTTTATGTTTCTTTTGGCCATTTAATTTCTTCTTTGAGAAATTTTCTGTTCATTTCATCACCACATTTTTGATGCTATTGGATGTTTTCTTCTTGTGGAGTTCAATCAGTGCCTTGTAAATTCTTGATATCAACCCCTTATCAGATGGGTACTGGGTGAATATCTTTTCCCATTCTGTGGACTGCCTTTGTATTCTGGCCACTCTATCTTTTGACGTGCAGAAGCTTCTCAGTTTAAGGTAGTCCCATTTGTTTATCTATGTTTTCACTTGTTTGGCCAATGGTGTGTCACCTTTAAAGATAACTTTAGCTTCAGTGTTGGGGAGGGTTTTGCCGATCTTGTCTTTAATGCACCTGATGGACCCTGGTCTGATGTTGAGGTTTTTAATCCAATTTTATTTGACTTTTGTGCATGGATTAGGTGGAGGTCTGGGCCTATTTTTTTTTTTTTTGCATGTAGCTGTCCAGTTTTTCCAGAATCATTTGTTAAAGAGGCTTCCCTTGCTCCATTTTACATTTCTTGCTCCCTTATCAAAAATTAGATGGTCATATATTTGAAAGTGTGTGTCAAGATATTCAACCTTGTTCCATTGGTCTGCAGCTCTGCCTTTGTTCCAGTACCATGCTATTTTAATTACTACCACTTTATAGTAGAGTTTAAGGTTGGGAAAGGTGATGCCTCCCATCTTCTTTTTCCCAAGACTTGATATAGCTATTCGTGGGGGCTTATTGTTTCATATGAATTTCAGCAGTGTTTGCTCTATTTCTTTGAAGAATGACATGTGTATCCTTATAGGAATCACAATGAATTTGTACAATGCTTTAGGATGTATTGCCATTTTGACAATGTTAATTCTCCCAATCCATGAGCAGGTGATATCTTTCCATTTCCTCGTGTCCTCTTTTATTTCTTGAAGTAGCATTTTGTAGTTTTCTTTGTATAGGTCTTTTACCTCCTTAGTTAAACTGATCCCAAGGTACTTGATATTCTAGGCATAATTTTGAAGGGGATTGCATTTTTCATATCACCTTCTTCTCTCTCATTATTTGCATATAGGAAAGCCATAGAATTTTGGGTATTGATTTTATAGCCTGCAACTTTACTATACAAGTCTATTGCTTCTAGGAGTTTCTTGGTAGAGGTTTTATGGTTCTCTAAATAGAGTATCATATTATATGCGAAGAGTGAAAGCTTGAATTCTTCCTTTCCTACCTGAATGCCCTTAATAGAGAGATAGGAATTTTTTAGATAGAATTACGTACTATTTTTTCTCCCTTAAAATTTTTGCTGAAAGTAGACTATAGACCAAACATGATGGCCACTTAATATCTGCATTGTAAACCACAACACCTTAAAGGAGAGAGAGAGAGTAAAAGAGAATGTACATGCCACAAAAGTGGGGGGTGGGGGGGGACAGGCAAATGGAGGGAACGGGGGAAGGTGGGGGTGGTATGAGGGATTCTGGAAACATTGGTGGTGGAGAATAGGCACTGGTGCAGGGAAGGGAATTCGATCATTGTGTGACTAAAGCATAAGCACAACAGTTTGTAAGTCTGTAACTGTACCTAATGGTGACTCATTAAAAAAAAGTTTTGGTTATACAAGAAACTATATTTTATATTCTACAAGAATACATTTAATACTTACACCTACTTGTATTCCTATTTCTATAGTCATTTGCTCTTCTTGGGGTAATTGTTGTAGTTCAAGTCCTTGAGTATTTTATAGAAGGAATATGTTTTGAGTCTCTGACTACTGTTACTGGTAAAACTATTTCTTTTATATTTAAAGGCTGATTTTTAGGATCTGTATGAAATTGATATTAACATAACTTATATTATTCTATTTTTGCATCAAATTTCTACTGAAAAATCTGATTCTAATATTGTTTCTTTCCAAATTACACACTTCATATTTTTCACTTATTTTGGAGTGCAGTAAGTTTATTAGATTATGGTCTTGTTGACCATTGCAGTCAAAGTCCGCAAGTGTATTCTGTTTTAGTGTAAAGCTTAATTTTTTAATATAAAATTTCTTAAAATGCATATTTTTATAATCTTCTTTGATGCTCTTTAAAAAGTCCTAGTAACTGTTTTCACATTCCCTTTTATCAATTTTAATATTTTCTAATTTCTCCAATATCTCTGTAATCCTTTCTATATCTTTTACTTTACATTTAAATCCTCCCACTCATTTCCTACATCTTTTTAAAAATAGCTTGTTTATCACCACATGCTTATTCTAATGCGATTTTCAGTTGTAAAATTATTGATTTTAACATTTTTCTAATTCTCTTAAAGTTCTCACCTTATTTTTGATTTTTTAAAAAATTTGATGGAGACAGAGAAGTAAGAGGGCTTTTGAGAAATAGTAAGGCATAAGAAATTGCCCAGTCTTAAAGGCATGAAAAACAAATCCTTTGACATACAAATCCTGTGATCTTTTGAGTAGGTGAAGCTGTGGTACCACCAGAGGCAAAACCTGGGGTACCACTCAGAGAATGGTAGAATCCTCAGAAAAAGAGAAGCTACAGTAGAATGTAAATGTCATGAAAAGAATATGAAAGGATTATTAAGAGTTCAAAGCTTTCCTTAAAACAAAGCCCAGATTAACATTATTGTATGCAGGGAATTCTAGGAAAAATACATTTGGAGGAATAATATATAAGGTCCTTCTAAATGTCTTCCCAGACTCTATTCCATGCTGGAGAAACCCATGTTCTCTCTTGAACAGTTACTTCTCTTTCTCTCACTTCATGGACTTTTTTTAAAAGTAAAAATGTGGGTTTTTTTCCCTAAATTTTGAGGAAGGGGAGAGAAAAAGCAATTTCTCTGGAGTAGAGAGAGCACCCCTGTACACATCTCAGCATCGTAGTATAAAATAGATATTTCAAGAGGGGGGATGAGGGCAACATAGGTGCAGGCAATGCTTGTTGTCAACAACAACACCTGAATCTGGGCATTACATGTGCAAACTGTTCTAAGTTGACTTTTATAGTTTTTTTTTTCCCCAAGCTGCCCTAGTTGGGACTTTCTACCTAGGACAGTCTCTTGCTAGGGTGGTTGTTGCCAGGGAGTAGAGTTGGCAGTAATGACTGGTCTTTATCATCTTAAGGTCTTAAATGGATGGTCTTCTATGGTATTCCTTTCCCTAGGCTTTGTTCCTTTTGGAGCTTTAATTCAATAAAAACTATCTTGCCTACTATTTCAGCTGCCCTGAAATTCTTAGCTGTAAAGTTTGGCTCAGAACACCTGTGCTGAAGTTTGGACTGAATTTCCTTTCTCGAAAAGAGTAATTTCTTGCTCAAACATGGATTAGTCCCTGAGGATTTTGATGTGGGAGATAAATTCCGTGCTGAGGGGCATGGTGCAGAGAAGTAGAAGCACTTTTTTTTTCTCTAGTTCACCTTTCTTGAACAGCCAGCAACAATATTATTTATGTTCTTTTATTTCTGTATGTTCTTAATTTCTAACTTGGGGTTTTGTTTGTTTGTTTTGATTGATTTTGTTTGGGGGCAGCAACTAGCTGAACTGAAGGCTTTCTTTGTATCTGCCCTCAGGGACATTCCCCATGGTAAAGGTAAAGGTAAAGGCCCTCCCGTTGATCGTCGATTTGCTCGAGCGGGCCCAGTAACGTCTCCATTGGAGACTTTGTTGTTACTGTGTCTGGCATATAGAATACTCTCGGTAGCTTGCCGGGCTCTCCGAGAGGGGCGGAGGAATCGAACTCGGGTCGGCCATGTTGGCCGCTTGTAAGGCGAACGCCCTACCCGCTGTGCTATCGCTCCATTCCCCATGGTACCCTGGGGAATATAGAATGCAGAGGATTAAACCTAGGTCAACCAAACACAAGGCAAGAGCCCTCCCTACTGTACTATTGCTTCAGCCTTGCCTAACTTGTTTTAAAATTATATACTACATGTGAAAGAGTATGAAATATCTAGGAGGGAAATGTTGCAAGTTAATGAGGGAGCATGGTAATGAACTTTTGGAAAGTGACAAAAGTTAAGATGTTGCCTAACCCCTGAAGTAGCCCAAAGGCATGAAGAACACATCCCTTTTGGATGCAAATCCCTAGCTCATTGGAAATAGAGAAGCTGAGGCAACACCAAAGGTAAAAATTAAGTACCACCCAGACTAGGCAGACCCCTCAGAAAGAGAAGCTACATTCTAAAGGTCAGGATAAAAGTAAGAAAGGACCATCAGGAGTCTGAGATTTACCTTGTGACAAACCCCAGACTAATTTTCATTTATGCAGATAACTCCAGGCCAAAACGATTTGCAGGAATCTGACATAACCACCCAAAAACTATTCCAGATTTCCTCCCCTTCTGGAGAAGCACTTTGTTTTCTCTTGAGTATGTTTTCTCATTCGCTTTCTCTTCTGTCACATTTTTCTTAATTTCTTTTCCTAAAACTATTTTGCATCACAAAAATAAAATTTTACTTTGCCCTACAGGTTATTTTTTCTTTTCAATGTACTATCAATATTTATACGGATGGTAAAATGTTCTATATTCTTAGTAAAGGTAGTTTTCTGAAGAATTCAGAAGGACCTCAGCTCCTTTCTTTTTTTCACATTTGCTTGAATCAAGTTCATTTAAATGCTGATTCAAATAGTGTTTTTAACTTCCCAGAGCTCCCCCTTCTGTTATTTTAGTACAGTGTTAAAAATTATGGGAAACTGCTTTGTGAATTTCTTTCTTATTTCACATTATCCTCTTCCTCTTTATTTGGATCTTCTCTTGCCTGCCAGTTTGTTGACATTGCCCTCTGCAGCAGAAAACATTGCCCTTAGTAGAAAGTGATCTTTAAGAGTTCAGTTAGACAAATTGCTTCAGCTCTTTAAACCTTAATCATTAGAGTTAAATCTTTCTGAAACACCAGTTAATAAAATTGTTTTCAGTTGAATTGAGTTAGACACTGTAATAATGGAGGTTGTTTCACCATTTTCTGCCCAATTTACTACTCTTAAAAATAATTTTTTGTTTATTTTTTGTGGGGAGAGTCTCACAACCCTCTGTGTACAGGGGCTGTTGACAATTTCGTGCTCCTAATAGGCTTTTGGGATCCTTAAGTTCTAAGGATCAAACATTTTCAGCTGTTACTCCAAACTCAAAAGTAAGTTTTTTAATACAAAATTTTAATACAGCAAAAATAATAATAATGATTTATTTTTGGCCATGTGTCAAGAAACAAAAGTGAATTCACCATTTAATTTTCCCTTTGCTCATTTTTTTTTCTTTGCTTCAACTTTCTTACTCTGGAATTTTTATTTTTTTAAATAAACTAGAAATGAAAACAGTATTGAAGGATCTGAGCAATGATTATAGTGTTCATTTATTTGAATACATTTAAGGTTGCAATAATTAGATGGGTGGCCCTTGTTGCTTGATATTGGTATAGAAAGAAAAAAGAATGTTCAAGGATCATATTCATGGTTGTGGTCTATAAAGTCTAAATTCCTAAAAAATACATTAATTTAATATCACTAATGAATTTTGAAAAACAATTTCTCACAATGTGATATTTATCATAACAATTTCCAGTTATCATAACAATTACCAATTACCTGTACATCAGTTTTTATTTTTCCAGCTGGGGGAAATAAAACAAATTCTATAAAGATTGATATTGAAAACAAACTCACTTCTCTCTTTCATATTGTATAATTTCCTAATAGACAAACTTGTCATAATTTTTTGTAATGATATTTGTATGTACTATATTTTATCTGAATATTTTATGCTATTTCATTATGTAGTATATACATATCACAAAATGCTTAAATATGTATCAAGATGCATATGCTTGAAGCAAATGCTGAAAAACATAATGGAAGTGAAATGATCATTGCGATGCTTTAGGACACATTGTCAATTAAGTAACCATTTGTTTAGAAACCAGGGGACCAAAATGTTCATGTTTTATTCATAATTAATATGAATAATTATGAGAAATACAATTTCTCCTTGAGGAAATCCTAAACTACCATGGAATTTTATTTACTCTTACTTCTTATTGTCATTCACTATAGTTGTTTTTTCTATCCTATTGAGAAAAATTCTGTATTTGGAGTTTACATTTCCAAAGATCAGAAGTCACTTGCAAAGGTCAAAATGTTTATTTTGTAGGCACTAATCCTATAATATGGTAATCTATTATGATGAATAATTCTGATTTTGGAAATTTAAGGCTCATTTAAAGATAACGAGTTATTTCAGGGGTCAGAGATATTAGTATAGGGGTTCAGGCACTCACCTTGTATATGTCTGACCACAAACGGTCCCCCAAGAACTACCCAGAGAACTCTTAAGCACAGAGCCAGGAGCAGTCCTGTGTCACGGATGAGTATGACCCCAATTCCCCCAATTAAAAAATTAATGATTTCAGGTCTTCAAAATTCATTTGAAAATGTACCTACTTTCACATACAAGGATGTATATTTGTTTGCTCACATTCTACAAACATATGAACATTACTATGTATACAAATGAGGTGATAGGTGGTTTAATGAGTTAATTATTTTAATTTAGACATCTTATACATATTTTATAATGCTTTATTAAGATACAAATCAGAATAAAATCCATCCTTTAAAAGTATACAATTCAATGGTATTTTTGTATATCCCCAGAGTTGTGCAATCTTTACCATCATAAATTTTAGCTCATTTTTATCTATATTTATTATTTAAATATCTATTAGAGTTTATCAAAAAGCAACTTAGTCTTCCTTTGGGGAAAACTCTTGAACACTAAATAATTTTCTCTATTTGTTACAGGTTATTTAAGATTTCTACTTCTTGAGTCAGTTTAATATTTATGACTTTCTTGGACTTCTTCCTTTATCATCAAATTAAAAAAAGTGTTATAAAATCTATCCAATGTTAAATTAAATATGACATATAAGCTCTTTGATAAGTTTCTGTTGTCTGATTTTTATATATTATAAACATTTGCTAATACATAGTAAAGTTTTTTATTAACAGTATACTATAATTACAGGTAAAATGTGATTTTAGTTACATTTGATTTATATTTTAAAGACTTTCTTAATTACACACATAATCTCATTGAATTTAATATTATCATAGATTACCCATATTTCTACATATACATTTCTAGCTGAATATGAATATGTATTCTCATAACAATATGTGTTTTTATATATAATACATTTATATTATATATCTGTTATACTTTTATGAGAATGTGTAAATGCTTAAAATATAACAAGGGTATTTAAATGATCATCCCATTTTTCACAAAATACAAAACAACTTAAAATAATTTCTCATGAATGCTTTTTATTATTATAGTCTTATGATAATCTATATGCATTAAAAGGGTTACATATAGATTATATATACATTATATAACTTAAAATATAAAATATAAATTGATATTTTGGCAAAGATAACAGATAAGATGACTGAAGAATATAGTCATATGTATGTGTTTACAAATATATGCATGTGTTTGTATTTATTTATCTTTGAGATTAAATTAATTTACATAGCATTGTATCAAAGGATATAATTTCAGATGTCTTTAAAGTATATGTTAGCACACTCTACTATTTAAAGTAACAATGTTCCATCACCACAGTCCATTGGAATACTTTCACCTTTATCACTCCTATTCTTTATCTCCTCCAGTAACCACAGATTTGCATGTCGATGTGTTTGTTTCCACTGGCTTTATCTCCCATGATTTATTTCTCTATACCCCACACATTCATGATACATCTTTCTCTTTATGACATATTACAATTAGCATGGCGTCCTTCACTTCCATTCATGTAACAAATGGAAAGACCTTTATTATGGCTGATTGGTACTAAATTGTATAAAACACCAGATTATTTTTAATCCATTCCTTGTTGCTGAGGACATTTTTTCCCGTATTTTGACTGTGTCTACTCTTTTTGCTGTTTTGCAGTGGATTTTGCGAAGTTCAGTGACTTATTGTTCCTTGGTTGTAAGTGTTCAAATAGCAATTCCTACAAAATAATTTTTAGACTCATTGTGTCTGTGGACAAGCACTGTCCTAAATTTGCAGTTGAAAATTACGATCAATTAAACAATATATTGCATCTGAGAACCAGTCTGTGGAACAGTGGTTGAAAACCACTGCATTAGATTCCATGTTCCTGGGTGCCAGCTGGAGATTATGAAATGGAGTGAGTAAAAGAGGCTGCGGTCTTAATTTCTGACGGTGAGTTTTTAAACTTTGGAGTCAATTGTGCAGAGCCTGGTTGACTGTGTGCCATCAGGGCAAATACCACAGGCAACGGGAACCCATTGTTAACTCTGTATATGTTGGTATGCCCAAAAGTTATTTTCTACCTTGAGGAAAGTTAGCAGTCATATGCAGACTGGTAAGGACTAATTTTGACAGAAGCAAGTAGGCTTGGTAATTACTGAGATTATCTCTGGTCCCCGCTAGCACTAGTATTTGCTGTGGGTCAATGGAAAGCTTCTCAAACATTTTCCCTCATATTGAGAACTGAAATGATATTCACCAGAGTTACGTGAGTTATGAAAGACAACCAGGAAAGCACCTGCTGAAAATCTTGATCTCTGACTATGTCCAAGTTCTGTAGTGAAAAAATACAGTCATGGGTTTATGTACCTACATTCGGTCACTACTTCCTAGTTAATATTCTACAATGCAAAAAATCTCTTTTGTTGTTCTACGATTTTGGTTCTGTTAGTGTTTTCCCCCAGTCTTTACCACTGGCTGTCCTTTCAAACCTGGCTACAATATTTTCATTCATTGAGTTTCCAATCAGTACATGTAAATTGACACAACTATTACTGTAGATGTAATGACACAACTGTTACTCTTGATGTAAACACAAGAGCTGACAAACATGGATTCTCTCTATTTGATTCAGTATTTTTTAAAAATTCAATTATTTAAAAAATTAATTAAAATTATTTAAAAAATTACTGTCAATAATTAGAATGAGCACCAATATAAATTGGGAATAAAACATTTCTATTAAAGTTCAATAATAGTTTATTGCTTTAACAATTCAAACTATATTCTTCAATTTTTATTAGTGATGAAGTATAATTTGCTCACCTTCCCTCTGTCACAAGTTTGATAGACTTATGATACAATTTTTATTATGTGTATTTATAGAGTACTCATTTTCATCATTAAGATTTTTACCCATAATATAATAACTATCATTTATAATATCCGATTAATTATATGTTCTAAATTGTATAGACTGTCATTCTAAATAGTTTTTCTATATTAATTATTATGCAACATGGAAAATAAAAATCTGAGTAGATTATAGAATATCACAGAAATTTTCTAAAGTTAAATTTCAAAATTAAACCCAAAGTCTCAGATTCTTACACTGATTTAACCCAAAGTCTCAGATTTTTATATTTATTTCAATTTTGTAAACTTTAAATTGAAAAATTTTTAAAAAGATAAAGCACCATTTAGTAAAAAAAAAAATGTGTAAAAGCAAATGCTTAGTCTTTTTCAGAGATAGCAATAAACTTCAGTCCGTGAAAATGGATAATTAGTTGTTAGCATTTTTATCATTCTCTTTAAATATGAATTTTATTTTTTTTGTATCAACACTGTCCCTGATCTCTTACCAAATAGAGCATATCATAAGTTCAATGTTTGATATTCTTGATTTTTATACTTGGTATATGTGGAATGCTCTTTCAAGGTTGTTTTATTTCCTATTTTCCATACTTTATACCGCAGAGTAGTACCTAAAAGTTAAATGCATTTTCTTGAAATGAGCCACATGATAAAACAGTGCATAAGAAGAAGACCATAGGGTGCAGTGCGAGTATGCTGTGAAAATGAGTAAACCAGATGTCAGCAATGCTTGAGCTCAGTTGTGGATGTGTTAATTTTCCCCTAGATCTGCTCAGGAAGTTGGCAGGCAGAATCCCTAGCCTCACAGATTAGGAAAATAGCTCAGAGAAGGCTCAGAGGCAGAAAATGTAATTGACGGGGAAAAGTCATAGAAACCTTTTTTTAAAGAGAAAAGTTAGATTGTTTTTAAGTAGTTTTTGGCTGTTGGTTTTCAAGCAGATTTTTACTACAATAAATTTTAATATCTGGAATGCAATGGGGTAGAATAGTATTTGCTGAACTCTATGTTACATGAATGAGTAATCAATCTCTATTCTTTTGGGATGCATTAAAAAGAAGAATGAAAGGTTATGTAAGTTAGACAAACATTTTATATCCAGCAATGTACGTAGTGTTCACATTTAATCTTCACAACAACCATAAGGTATTTTGAATTCTCCTTTTTTATATAACACTGTAAATAGAAGTTTCCCAAGGTACATATAGCATAATTATTAGTTTCAATACTTGGAAAATATGAGTGGAGACATAATTGCCTTATTAACTAGTGTGCAATATTGTCTTCTAGTTAGATTATAATACATGTTTAAAAAAGAAATATTTCAAGTGAATTTTAATTGATAAATAAACAAATAAGAAAAACAATTATAAAGTACAAAGAGCATCTTTTCATTAGAATTCATATTGCTTGATCTCACTCTATTTCCTCTTGAGGCATACTAACTTTCTATCCTCATTCTTTTGTCTTTAGTGTTTGGTGATTATGGAACTAGTTTTGAAAGTAAAGAAGTATATAAATGAATTCGTATGTAAATAATAGCACTGGTTAATTTTTGATATTTTACTGTGAAATATATGTAAATAAAGGTATCTGAAATGTATGCGGGCAATCTTATGAATGAAGAAAAGATTTGGCCCACCCCCATCTAAAATATATTATATTAAATAATGGACAGACTATGTGAGACAACTTATATACTACACCATTCTTTATATTTCAATCATTAGTATCACAAAAGAGATAAATAGGTTTATATACATTTTAATTACATTTAAATTTGGGGCTAATAAATGGAATAGTTCAAAATAGTGCAATTCATAGTAGTTAATAAATGCCCTTTTAAGTTTTGTTTACTTCTAACTGAAATAGAATTAATTTGTCATGCTACAGGGGGTGCCAAGCTCCAATTAACACCCCATGTGTGGTTAGCACGTTGTAATAGATTGGCTGTGGAGTATGATAGAACCAAGAAGCTCGGAGCCTTATACTAACAATTGTTGGGTCCACAGTTTCTGGGTCTCATGGTAAGTTAGAGTTAGATTAGAAGGAACTAGCAAGCTCATTAGTTGTTTATTAAAAAACAAAATATCATCCTGGTCATTCTAATATTTAGAAAGTATCCAACAGTGGCATTTATATTAGATAACTTCTAAAAGTGCTTTCAGGGTTATATAGCAGTAGCTATAATTTCCAACTTTATTTCCTGAAGATTTAAAGAATTTCTGCTTGTTTTTTATTGTTATGGCTTACTGACTCAAACAGAATCTGTTAGTTCATCCAACTATTGAATAATTTAGTAAATAAACAAATAATAACTAGCTAATCTAGATAATTGTCACAAAGCAATAGAAATTTTAAAAAGCTATATTTTCTAAGTCTTTGATCCTGGTTCATTACCTTTTATCAATTTATCATCATGAACTTATCAAAGAATTTTTTATTGTGGTCAAATTTGGTTTCTTTAGGAATTTATTTTTTTTGTTACTAAAAGAGAAGATAGACTTTCAGTTTTCAGATTGTGTTATTTTAATGTAATAACAGTCAAACTACCATTATAGTTGCAAGGATATTTCATTACTTGTTAATGTTTTAAGTCTTTACATTTAATATGGCAATATCTAGAACCTAGAGAAAATTTTAAATGATGGGGAAATAACTAAAAATGTAGCCAAGTGAGATATTAATAAAATTAAGTGAAATGGCAAGAAAGAACTGAAAAAAATGCTTCGCTATAAGTGAAGTGTTAATAAAATGAAGATAACTGGTCTGAGTGCAATAATTGCCAGTCACTTCATGGCACAACCCACCTTTTGTGTTAATTACACTACAGTCAATTTTTTTGACAGGGGAATTGTGGGGATTACAGTGGCAAACTATTATGCTATGCTACCTAAAGTACTCATTTATAAAGGTTTTATTTCATTTCATGTAGTAAAATACACGTGATACTATTTTAGAGAAAGCTTCAGAATTTTACGAGTGTGCCAAAAGGTAACTGGCACAGATCAGAATGAGCTGCTATTTTTAGATACTCTATTTTAATTTAATTCCTTATTTCAATTCATCAGTAGCTTAAATGATCATACCTACTGTCCAGCACATTTTTTATTTTTGAATCCCATGTTCCTTCTTCCCATCATTCCTTTATTTAAATAAAAAACTTAGGGTCATTTCATTTAAACTTAGATCTCTTTCTTGAATGAAAACTCTGAAAGAAATTAATAATTAGATCTTGAAGGACTGGAGAGGAAGTACAGTGAGTAGGGCACTTGCTATGCATGTGCCAACTAGAATTTGGGGCCCAATATCCCAGGTAGTTCCCTGAACACTAACAGGAGGAATTCTTGAATGCAGAACTAGCAGTAACCCATGAGCATTGCCAAGTATGACCCTAAAATCAAACCAAAACAACAACAAAAGAATTAGAACTCTCTTTGTCCTCTGCTAGAGTACGCAATTCTGTTTTAAGGAACTAGAAAAGATTATGCATCCGCTATTATGATTTATTGCTTATAAAGAACATGTACATAAAATATAATATCATGGGAAAAGCACAAGAGTTTACAAGGAGACTGAAAGTAGTCAATGTATTTCCCTTTTGCCTCTTTATGACATCAGTGAAGCAAGTGGCCACTTCTGTTGTTTTGATTTTTAAAAGAGAATACTTTGTTTGGTCCTTTGTCTACTCGGTATTTGTATTGCAAACCATAATGCCCCCAATATAGAGAGTCTGAAGGAATTTGTTTGAAGGAGCATGAAGAATATGAAGGAAATAGATGAGTGGGTAGGGTGGGATGGGGGTGGTGGGATGGATACTGGGGATGTTGGTAGTGGGAAATGTATACTGGCAGAGGGATGGGAGTTTGAACATTGTGTGACTGAAACTCAGTCATAAAATCTTTGTAACTGTATCTTATGGTGAATCTATCAAATACTAAAATAAAAGTATTAAATGCAAATAAAAGAGAGAACATTTGTGATCCCCTTCTCCTCCTGTTTAAAGGTACTCATTAGAGAAAGGAATAGAATTCAAATGTCAAGACATCCAATAAAATCTTTCATTGGAAGATGAAAGAAGGATGATATCAATATGTTTTTTTATCTGGTCAAGAAATTCTCAGTAACAGTCTTTTGGTGCCCAGAGTTCTAATGGGCTTATGACTACTAATGGTTTTTTAATCTCATCCTCTGTAATGTTAGAGTTTTAAATCTATTTACTTCAATTTCCTGACATGCTTCAGAGACAAAGAGGGTATTTACTGGCTTTGTAGACTTTGTGTTACATTTTTTATTATATTAGAATATGCCCAGACTTTTGTATTACCAACTCAATTGGATGGTTTTAAGGGAAGAAAATATAGAAAAAAAAGTCATCAAATATATTGTCTTAAAAATCATCATTCTCAGTGATATAAATGTTCATGCTATCCTCACAATAAGTTCTTGTTGCTTTGTTTGGACCTAGGTTAAATCATGCACTTGTGAGGATTTTTTATATTTTCTATTTCTATTTTCTCCTGTTAGAGTAATGCAGAAAAGGAAGATGGTCACTTAGGTTATGTGGGTTATTCAATGAGTTTCTCTTAATTTTATTTTCCTTAGAATTAAAATTAAAAGTATTTTCTATTTTTAAAGGAGTTTTTATTTTTTTTCTTATGTTTCATTTTACTTTTTATGGTGGACATATCCAACAGTGCTGGGATGCGAGGGCCACTCCCAGCAATGCAAGGGCATGTCTGGCAGGCAGACAGAGTATTGAATAGGCACTGGCAATACTCAGGTTTACCAAGCTACTCCTGTTATGCTCAACAACTCATTTGGTGCCAGGGATAGAAATCAGGGCCTTGCACATGCTGGCTTTTGGTCTACTGCTTCTCTATTCCCTAGGCCTCAATCTTCAAAGTTTTGTAGATAATTTACCTCAAAACTTCTGAGAAAATTTCCAAATTTTAGGGAGAATCAAAAAAAACAGCACACAAGGAAAAATAGAAAGTAAACCAAGTTTAAAAAATTAAAAATATTAGGACCGGAGACAAAGTACAATGAGTAAGACCTTGCCTTGAATAGGGATGACCTGAATTTAATCCCAGAATAACATATACTGAGCACTGCCAGGAGTGTTTTGCATGTGGTTCAACCCCAGCATTACAGATATATAGTTACACATGTAAGATAACAAAGTTTCAAGAAAATACTTTCAATTGTAGGTACTTACCATTTTATTTCCCTATTTTGTCCAAGTCCTTCCACATACAATTTTTAAAGGCATTTTTGTATATGCATACATAGAAAATTAAGACTTGAGCAAAGAGTTGAATTTCTAGAATAGTTAAAATTTTATACCATAGTATGAAAAAAAATTTAAACCTAGAAATACATTAAAAGGCATCAAAGAATAATGTGCATCAAGTTAAGAATTATGAAAGGAAACATAGTAAATTCTAAGATTAATGCCCTATTTAATTTCTCAAAGAAATTAAAGTAAAAATACCTGAAAGATAAAAAGATACATATATAAACATAATTAAATTTGTATATATGTATCATGAATAAATATATATACAACTAAATATATGCATTATATAAGTGCACATTTTATCACATATTTATATTACATATTACATACATTTTATTACATAATTATATTACATATTTTGTTACATAATTATACATATAACACTAAAAAACAAAATAGGTTGAAAAATCAAAAGATTACAAAATTGAGTTAGTGGTAAACAGCAAAGCCTTTATGGATTGAGGAAAAATATCAAAAGTTATAAATAGAGAGGAAAATCTTTAGAAAGTTGTACTAAAATAAAAGAAAAATCACTTGATCACTTGATCACTTGATATCTGTTACTCATTGAGTTGCTCGAGCAGGCTCCAGTATGTCCTTGTCATGTGCTAGTGTAGCCCAGTGGCATCTGCACGCTCCAGGAACACGAAGAGCCTCAAACCGATCGTTCAGGGTCTTGACGAAGAAGTCTGACCATCTCGTAGGTGGGCAGCCACTCCATCTTTTGATGACCCATGGAATCCATGAAATCCAGTCGGTAACGGCTCTAGTTCAGTGGTCATCTCCAAATCACGTTACATGTCCAGCCCATCTGATTTTCAATGCCTTGGCAAATGAGACAGCGTCCCTGATTCTTGATCATTGAAGGAGGTCAGAACTCCAGATTCTTTCACTCACTTGAGTGAAGCGTGATACTCCAAGCATAGCTCTTCTGATTCCTCTTTGGGAGACCCAAATAGCATTCTCATCCCGTTTTCGTAGGGCCCAGGTCTCTGAGGCGTATGTTAATGCAGGAAGAACGGTGAAGTCGAACAGATGTGCCCGGACCCAGAGATTCTTTGTCCTCTTAGCTATTTCTTCGACACTTTTGCAGGCATTTTTTATTGCTCTCTTCCTGCTGCACAACTCAGGTGTCGGGTTATTCGTCATGTTGAGTTCTCGACCTACATACACATAACTGTTGCATTTGGAGATGTTTGTTCCATTGAGAGAGAATGGCACATCAGGAACGAGTCCATACCAAAGAGAGATAAAAGTTAAAAAAGAGAATGTGACAGTTATATTATACAAAGACTATTTAATGAACAATTAGTATTACTTGAAAAGAAAAAATGTAAAGATATAAATTCAAGATGAATATCTAAAATAAACAAAAGTCTGACGTTGCAATTTGTTCTTTTAAAATATGTATTGTTATGACATTTTATCTCAATGCCATGATTACATACTGTATATGGTTTATTTTAATTCTTCCTTTATGTATTTTCTTTCAACATCAATTGAATGACTTCCATGTTTATGGTTGCATGTTTACCTTGATTTTGAAGGACTTTTTGTGCTTAAGTATCCACGTGCTCATATGGATACATGTAAATACAGAAGCATCTATGTCCAGATTTGTCAAATTTTAAACATTAATGTACTACATTGGAAATAAGTAGGGAATTGGAAGAATATAACAGATAAATATACAATTAAAAAATTTCTGAAGTTGAAACAAATGATAAAAATAGATTTATGTCAAAAATAGACAAAAGAAGAACAAAAGTAATAATTAGATAATTAGATCTGATAAAATCTCCTGCAACTAATAGCTCTAATGTTTGGACAAAACAAAAAGCACACCCTCCAAATCATATATATGGACAAGACAAATAGCCTTTCTCTCTACTATTGCATTGGCCCCATTATTAATTCTTCTAACATTTGAACATAGTTTTGATCTCTGTATCTTTTAAGCTATGTTAATAATGAAATAATTTTGAAAGTGAAGAACTTTGAAAACTGCAGGTATCCTACAGTGTTTATTTCTAGATACTTATTTCCATTTAATATAAAAGTGATTTTAAAAAATTCTTTTCTGATACGTTGCTTGTTTATCGAAATTTAACAAATATTTATATACCAATTTCTTTTAACCTACTACATTACTGTGTTGGTGAGCTGCATTTAAATTTTAGTAAGTGGAGTGTTTTTAATTTTATGTGAATGTTATAATATAGAAAATGTTATTATTTTAATATTTTATTTTTCAGCTTAGATAATTTTTTTACTTATCTTTCCTAATCCTCTATTTAGGAATTCTAATACTCTTGAATAACTGTATAAGAGAAGTAATCCTTTTTGTTCCTAACCTTAAAAGAAAGAAATGGACATTTACACTATTGAGTATTATGTAAGTGATTAGTTTGTCATATATAAATACTGTATTGAGGTATATTCTTTCCATATCCCTTTTATTAAGATTTTTTAATAATAAATGATCATAGAATATTCTCAAATATTTTCTCTGGATTGACTAATATCCTATAATAATCTATGATATTTCCTTTGTTGGACTGGAGCGATAGCACAGGGGGTAGGGCATTTGCCTTGCAAGCGGCCAACATGGCTGACCCATGTTCGATTCCTCCACCCCTCTCAGAGAGCCCGGCAAGGTATTGAGAGTATCTTGCCCGCACGGCGAATCCTGGCAAGCTACCCATGACATATTCAATATGCCAAACACAGTAACAATTGTCACAATGGAGTCATTATTGGGCCCACTCGAGCAAATCGATGAACAACGGGAGGACAGTGACAGTGATTTCCTTTGTTGATATAGTACATTAATTGATTTATGTATGTTGAACCAGACATCTATCCTTGAGATAATTCTAACTGGTTATTACTTATGATTATTTTAATGAATTATTGTATGGCATTCACTAAATTTTTATTGGCCTATAATATTTTTTTACTGTAATCATAATGTCTGATTTTGCTGTCAGAGCAATGCTCACATCATAATGTTATTGAAAGCATCCCCTTATCTTTAATTTTTTGAAGCACTTATTAGGTAATAGGTCACCTCTGAGTGTTTGGTAGACAGCACTGATTAAGTCATCTGGTTCTGAAAGTTCATCACTAGTATTTTGTTGTCATTAATGTCTTGCTTCAGGTATCAATTGTTTTTATAAATTTTATTCTCTTTTGTTTTTTATACACATGCACACACATAAATCTTGATAGATTGCTCTCTGTCTCTTTATCTTTTCTATCTTGAAGTCTATTTTATCTAAGTATGTTGGTTAGCCCTGTCTTTTGTTGGGGTAAGAGGCATACTGATAGTGCTCAGGAATTACTCCTGGATCTGTACTCAGGGATCACTCTTGGCAGTGCTGGGGTACCAAATTTGTTGCTGGGGATTGATACTTGGTCAGCCATGTGCAAGTCAAGCTTCCTACCTGTTTTAATATGGCTCTGGCATCAGACATGTCTTTATAAGATGATAATTTACCTCTAAAACTGTTTTCCAATCTTTTACTTTCTGTTTATTTTTATCTGGTAGCTCAGGTGGGTCTTGGAATTTGTTTCCTAATATACTTGTAACTTTTGACTGGTGTATTCAGAGGACTGATAATGAAATTATGGGTATGAAATGATTCATTGACATTTTCTGTATTGATTTCGTATATCTGCCTTGCGTGTTGACAATAGGGTGCATACTCAGACACTAGTAGAGAGAACATTGTCATTCACGATCATGATCACAACCATCTTGTTGTTCGTCGATTGCCTTGAGCAGACCCCAGTAATGTCTCCTTCATCCTAGCCCTGAGATTGTTTAAAAAGTGCCATATTCAAGGCTCTTTCAGGGTTAGGAGAATGAGACCCATCATTGTTACTGGTATTTGGCATATTGGGTATGCCACAGGGAGTTTGCCAGACACTGCCATGTGGGCAGGTTACATTGGGTAGCCAATTCCTACTTTGTAGGAATGAGATATTAAGATGTCGCTTCCGGGAACTGGGTTTTATAGTCTCTGGGTCCTGGCCGTTGATGGGATTACATGGCACCAGGGGGCCAGTTGGTGGGTGTGACCCCTGCCTACTGGAATATGGAGGATCTGGGTGGAGGATGCTCAGCCCCGACCCGGGCAGGCTTGGAGATCTCAGCCCCGGGACCCGCATGCCTTTGTTCCTCTGCCGGTACCTTTCATGCGTGTGGAGAGTGGTCTCAGCATGGTGTTGAACATTGTCATTGGTCTAATGATAATAAAGGAGCACTACTAACTCTAGCCTTTTGATGAACACTCTATGTGCTTTGAAAAGATAGGGGAATTCTTAGTGTAAACACATGACCAGTTTTCTTGTAGTCAACTTAAGACTGTTGAGGACCAAGACCATTTTTTTCTGCATAGCAAAAATTCTTATAGTTATCTTTATTATCCCAGTTGGCTCAACAATTTGCTGGGGTGGGTAGAATTCTCAGGATTTTCCCTAAGATCTGTTGGTAAAAATGAGAGTGGATTCCTATATGGTAACCACATTACCCTTATCAGCAACTTTGCAGTTAGTCACTAAGACTCTATTCCAACAACTCTCACTAGGTCGCACTCTAGTTGCACTGCCCTCCCATTGTTCATCAATTTGCTCAAGTGGGCACCAGTAATGTTTCCATTGTGAGACTTGTTGTTACTAGTTTTGGTATATCAAATATGTCATGAGTAGCTTGCCAGACTTTGCTGTGAGGACAGGATACCTCAGTACCTTGCCAGGCTCTCGGAGAGGGGCGGAGGAATCGAACCTGGGATGGCTGTGTGCAAGGCAAATGCCCTACCCGCTGTGCTATAGCTCCAGCCCTCTCACTAGGTATACACTATATTTTCTTACATTTATACTTCACCGGTAAGTGCTGAAAGTAGATGGTTATAGAGTTTGCATGCTGGATGATTAGCACAACCCCATTAACTTCTTAGTGTAGCATTTTACCCTTAGAAGTATTTCCAAATTACAGCTGCTTATTTGGGTTTCTTTCTTGATCAGTCAACTTTCTGTTTCCTTTCTGATCTGCTTGGATGTTTTCTTTATGCTGAATTCAGTAAAAACTATTTCCAATACTGAAGTTGGTTTGTGCAGGTGAAATCATATTTTCATAAAAATATGCTGCGCTTGTTGAAGGAGGTAAACAGAGTTTCCCCTTAATTGGCCATCCTGTTGTGCCTACTCCTTGGTATTGCTCTAAATGATACGATTGAAGTCTAAATTAGATGATCTAAACTAGAAAAAAATAAGCATATATATTAGTTTCAGTTTATTTATTTCAACCCTTCTGTTTCCAAGAATCTTTACAAGTTATTAACATTCACTTTTATTAACATAAATCTTCAAACCTTGTCTACCCTACAATACCCTATTCCTGTGTAGATTTGAGAGCTATTGAAACTATTTTCCTAGACTTTGCAAAACAGTTTAATAGAACAAATATTGTTAATCAATACAGAAAGACAATTTATTGAGCCAACATGGCCGACCCGAGTTCGATTCGTGCGTCCCTCTTGGAGAGCCCGGCAAGCTACCGAGAGTATTCGATATGCCAGAAACAGTAACAACATATACTAAATTTTCCAAATGTATATTAGTCATGATTAATTTTTTTAAGGATAAAAATATCTGGTATTGTCAGTTGGATCTTTTTCATACATCTCATTTACATTGCAGATAAACAGAGTTCAAAAAAGTGACTAATTTTTTCTTCCATAATTTTTGACTTTTGTCATAATTGGTTTGTCAGTAGGGATGTGAATTGTTTTTTTCTCTTAGAACTCTTACATTAATCTTCTATATTTATTTCTAACACATTACTGAAAATACTAAGCTATGGAGTTAGATATACTTCAGTTTCAATTTAGGTTCCACTAACTTTGGGAATTTGAGCAAAGTGCAATTACCTTGAGTTTTATGTCCATTGTCAAGTGAAAATAAAAGTACACCGTTTGGGGTACATGGTTGAAACTAAGTAAATGGTAGCAATTATTATTATTGATCTCTCTAAAATGTGTTAGCAGAAAAACAGTCTCAGTTCATTTGGCAGATTTCACATAAAGTTAAAATAACAATAGATATCTCTATTCTATCAGAAGCTTGTCCACTCCTTTTACATCCTGCCAAAGACAACTCTCATGGTTCTATTGTCTTGTTTTTTAATGTCTCTGTAAGTTATTGAGTCTTGTAAAATATAAAATGTAAGATTTAAGGGTATCTTATATAATAGTATGTTGGGAGAATTCCTTGAACAAAAATGACCATTATAGTATTATAATAGAATTAATATTGGAACTTGAGATCAACTCTTGACACTTTAGATAAGATTTTTATCCAGGATTTGACAAAGTTTTCTCTAAGGAATATTTGACACTCTTTTAAATAAAATATGCTAATTTCACCTCAAAACCATTTGCAATGTATTGCAAAGTAAATATAATATTCATCCACGGATAAAAATACACGCTCTTAAAAATAATCACCCCTCAATTTATATATTCAAATATTTTACTTATTAATATTTATAATTAATTTTTTCCATTAAAATTCCCAAGACTAAAACATAAATAACTGTTAATATCATCTGCACTATAAGGAAAACTTTTAAATTCTGTATAAATTATAATAAGAGTATGATACATTTATAATTCCTCAGAGATAGAATGTTTCAACAAACCTATAATTAGATATTTAGTATAATTTTCTGGAAAGATTTTTTAGCTTTCTAGTAATTCCTACCAAATATCTTTTATATAAATACTTTGTTAATATTGCACAGCAATTTTAAGGTCTGCTTGGTGTATCACTAGATAGAAATGCCAAAATTTAACTGATGTGGCCTTGTAGTTCTTTGGCTGGGTTACAAGATAACTCTGAGGTATTTTTGTGAGTTGTTCAATAAATTTTCCACTGAAAGTTAAGGACAAGTATGTTGAAGTGCTCTTGAAAATGATTTACCATATCCGACTGCCTTTTTCCATAATTTTTAGAATATGAATCAAAGACATTTTTCTGCTTTGCAAAATGGTACATTTTTAAAATAAAATTCAATAGCATAAAATAAAGCATCCTTTTAGAAAAGAGCAAATATGTAGTGGTAAATTCAACAAATTAACCACTGAGCAAGGTAGTATATTTATTCTTGAAATTTATTTGTAAAGTTTTGAGTACCTACCATATGTTAGACACCCTCTAGGCTCTTGTAGATATGACAGAAAACAAAATAGATAAGACTTTTCTGTCTAAAAGTCCATTAAATGAAAATGTATTTCAATCCATTTTGCAAAGCAGAGGTATGCTTTTGATTCACATTCTATAATATGAATTATAGGATATATAATATTTCCCTCCATCCTAATTCACATGGAATTAGAATTAACTTTTCACTTTAATATACTAATATACTTTTTTAATAGACCCTTTTAAATTTGGTGTTACAGCTGAAGAAATAGAGGTCATAACATTTAGAATAGTGAAGCTGTTATATTAAATGTTGTTTCTAAGACTTTTCTAGCATTCATTTTTGAAGCAACCACATAATCCTTTCATCTCTAAAATATAAAGTGTATATTATGGGTTTTGGTATTGAATGCTCCATTGAAGTATTGTAGAAACTTAGAATAGATTATTTTTAAGCTTATTGAGGCTAAAAAACAAGTCACCCATTTAGTATTCAGAAGCCAAGTAAAGATGATTGAGGTCGTATCAGATTAAACACAAACATGGAACAGTTTCCATCTGGTGGGGCACACATAAAATGCAAGATAGTTTTATCAATATCATTTTTCTACTTCATTAGCTTTATTTAGCCTGAATGCTTCAGAGCGGGACCACAGATCTCTTCACCACTAGTCCACTTGTGTCAAGCTGTGAGTAAAATGACAAGAAAACTTCATTAAGTCCTAAAGGGCAACCATGAATAGACATACTTCCTTCGCTTGTCTTCACCTCCATAACCCTCTGATGATGCTTCATGCACATTCGAGAAAAGCATGCACTTTAATTAATAGAAATGTTCATTCACTTTCCCATTTCATCTCCCCAAAATGTGAAAAATGCCTCTTTAGAGTCTAGTGGAAGAAAATCAGAGTTTGTCTCTAAACAGAGCCTGCTACACAAAGCAATTATTTAATAGAGAGGATTATCTTGTTTTTGTCACTTGGGTACAACATAGGGTCAGATATGAAGTGAAATTTTGATGCTTGAGTAGCAAACATAGTAAAGCAAATTTTACATAACCTTTTCAGATTAGCATAAGGGGTGTATGGGTCTTCATGTGTGCCCAGCATTTTATTTCTTATATTGAAGTACTATTGAAATAGATTGTATAACATTATTGGTTTTATACACATGGCACTAAACATCAATTTGTATTTATTCTGCAATAAGATCATCCTTAGAAAGTATAATTCGGTATCATATAATTATCCCTTTTGCTCTTTTCTGGAAACCACTAGTTTATTTTATAATCTAAAAGCTAATTTTAATTTTATTTAGTGCATCTACTTACCTGTTTACTCTAGGCAGCACCCATGATAGCCTTTATTTTTCTTTATCTGACATATTTCATTAAGTATAATACACTTCAGGTTATTTATGTTATTGAAAATGGCAGGTTTTAATGTTTATTTTTAAAGCTAAGTAATTTTCTACTGCATATAGATGGTATATTCTTATTCATTCATTTTCTGGTGGGCATTTAGTTTCCATTCTGATTATTGTAACTAATGTTTCAATAAGTGTGATAGGCATATATTACTTCAAATTAGGGTTATTATCTATATCTAAATATACAGAAAGGGGATACCTAAGTTGTATAGAATTTCTATTTTCAGCTTTTTAAAGGAATTCCTAATCTTATTTCTATAAATGCACTAATTTATGTTCTGTTATCTTCACATCCCATGCAAATTGTTTGTTCTCATTAAGTTAATAGCCATTCACAGTTTTAAGGTTATATCTCATTATTTTTTAAATTTACATTCCCTTAATAATGTTGGGCATTGGGCATCTTTGCAGGTACTTATTGATTATCTGAATATCTTCTTTGAAGACTGTCAATACATACCCTTGCCCATTTTTTTTTAAATTGGGTTTTTAATTTTATTTTTGTTGTTGTTTCACTTTCGGAGTTCTTTGTATATCTTGTTTACTAACCCCGTATCAGATAAGAGTCATATAAATGCATTGTCTCATTCATTAAGAGACAATCTTTTCATTTGAATAATTGTTTGGTTTGTCAGCAGTTTCTTAATTGTATGCAGAATCATTTATTTTGGCTTTGTTTTGTATGCTGTTGTACTAGAGTTCTTAATTATATCCCTAAGACCAATATCAAGCAACATGTTTTCTATGGTTTCTTCAATGTAGTTTATGTTTTCATATTTTTTATCTTTATGTTTAATCCATTTGAGATTATTTTTTATATATGTGTTTTCAGTCTTGTTTAATTCCTATGGTTTACATAGAATTTTAGGTTGCCTATAGTTCCCACGATAATTTATTGAAAAAATTAGACACAACTTTTTTCTCAGATTAATAAAAAATTACCCTCCCACATCCCTTCCCTTCATTGCTATTGTTTTTATTATAAATGGGGAGTTGACCCATACTTGATTGTGGTTCTCACACACTAGTTGTGGTGCTGGTTGCAGTACTCATATATTTAAGTAAAGTGTTTCCTTATTCTTAGCTACAAACCATATGTTTTGGTGGCATTGGTACTATATACCTGGTGAATGTATCAGAGGTTGAAAACTCTGCTGTTGTTCCTCATTTCCCAGATAGCAGTTTTTTGGGAATCTGCTCAACACATGTGGGCAGCTCCTAGGACCAAATGAATGAATGGCCTCAGGCACTTGAGTGAGACACCTTTAGTCACTGAGCCAACACCTGGGCCCCAAGTTACATTGATTCTTGCAACTCCTTTGAGTCTTAGACGCTAAAACCTGTTTCTTGAATTCGAATGTACTTGCTTTATTTGTTTGTTTTGTTTTTTGGTTTCAGGGCCACACCAGGCAGTGCTCAGGGGTTACTCCTGGCTCTGCATTCAGGGTTCATTCTGGCAGGTTTAGGAGAACGATTTGGGGTGCCAGGGATCAAATCCAAATCAACTGCCTGCAAGGCAAGCACCCTACTCACTGTACTATTGCTCAGGCCCTTGACCTTGGTTTATTATTTTATTCGTTTCTTCAGGTCTCACATTGTAAAAACATAATCATAATTGCCATAATTATCTTATGGGCATTTGCCTTACATGCAGCCAACATGGCCGACCCGAGTTCGATTCCTCCGCCCCTCTCGGAGAGCCCGGCAAGCTGCCGAGAGTATCTCACCTGCACGGCAGAGCCTGGCAACCTCCCCGTGACGTATTCGATATGCCAAACACAGTAACAACAAAGTCTCCAATGGAGACGTTACTGGGCCCGCTCGAACAAATCGATGATCAACAGGAAGGCCTTTACCTTTACCTATTATCTAAAAAAGACTATTTTACGTGTTTAGCCAACGTAGAGAAATCTTCATGGGTTGACTTCTATAAATTTATAAATTTAGATTCATATCTGTAGTTATAACTTGAAATAGTTTTAATAAAATATGCCTAGATAAGGTTCTCTATTTTCCTTTTTGGAAAACTGCAAATGCAAGTAAATTTCAATTTGATACAGATATTTGTTTCTCTTCTTTATCTTAAAATGCATTCCTCTAATTTATTGACATGAACAAAAAGAAATCATCAATATTTTGAGCTGTCATCTTAGGAGTAGTTTCTTTGAATTAATGCCAATCTCTTGTACGTGGAGGTTCCTTGTATTTAAATTTCTACACACTGATTTTTTACAGGGCTGGAACGATAGCACAGCGGGTAGGGCAGCTGCCTTGTACATGGCTGACTGGGATTCGACTCCTCCACCCCTCTCGGAGAGCCCCACAAGCTACCAAGAGTATCTCGCCCACACTGCAAAGCCTGGCAATCTATCTGTGACGTATTCAATATGCCAAAAACAGTAACAACAAGTCTACAATTTGTTGTGAGACATTACTGGTGACCACTCAAGCAAATCAATGAACAATGGGAGGACAGTGACAGTGACAGTGATTTTATACAAAAAAAAACTTTTCTATTTGCAGAGAAATTGTATATGTAATAGGACTATGCTAAAACTTGCATTTGATTGGGTTGTATGATCCTAATACGTGATTATTTCTTTTGTGTTTCTCCTTTGGTTTGCACTTTGATAATAATAGTAGTTTCTGACTTTCTGCAGTATTTGTTGTAACTTTGCTAGTTTTATTTATGATTAGTATTATTGGAGTTTTTTTAATAGGTGAGCTTACTGAGATATTGGTCAATGTTATTTATTTTTTTTAAACAACGAAATCCAATGCTTTAATACATTTTATTCATTCATTTTGTAATTCAGTATTTTTCAATTATTTTTAAAATTAAAGCATCATGATTTACAAAGTTAATCATAGTCGAGTTTAAGCATACAATATTGTAGCATCAAGTATACCACCAGTGACAAGTAACTTCCCGGAACAAATGACTCCAGGTTCTTCCCATATTCATTGAGATCTTTATCAATGTTATTTATCTTTTTTAAAGAACTAAATCTTGCTTTCATAAATTTTATTAATTCATTTCATCATTCAATACTTTCATTTTCTGTTTACATATCTTTTGAACTCTTATTTTTATTATTTTTGTCTGATTACTATTAGTGCACTTTGCTCTTAATTTTCTAGTTCCTCTAAATAAATGAATAGATTAGCTATATGAGACTTCCTTGTATCTAGACTGTATTATTATCTGTATAATCTGTCCCTAATGTTAGTGACATGCTGAGATCCCTTACAATAATTGTGATGTCAATATATTTCTGAGGTCTGTAAATAAATTTTTTGTATATTTGTGTCAACCTGCATATGATATATATATCATATAATATATGTATGTGTGTTTACACACATATATATGAACATATATATATATACATATATATGTATGCATTCTAGCTTCTTCATGGTAAACTGAGCCCATGATTACTATACAATATCAATCTTTCCTATTACAATCATTTTTTTACTGAAAGTATATTTTATACAATAGAAAAATAGCAAGGGCTGGAGCGACAGCACAGCAGGTAGGGCGTCTGCCTTTCAAGGACTGACCCGGGTTCGATTCCTCCATCCCTCTTGGAAAGCCTGGCAAGTTACTAAGAGTATCTCGTGCGCATGGCAGAGCCTTGTAAGCTCCCTGTGGCTTATTCCAAATGCTAAAAACAGTAACACAAGTCTCACAATTGAGATGTTACTAGTGCCTGCTTGAGCAAATCAATGAATAACGGGAGTACATTATTACAGTGCTGCTACAGGAAAATAGAAATCTCCTTTTCTCTACAACTTTGCTTGGAACACTTTGTCTTTATCTCAGAGTTTTTCTTTGGCCCATATCAGTGTCAGGGATTACTCCCAGATTTAAATTCAGGAATCTTTCCTGGTGGTGTTCAGGAAACCAACCATATGTGTGCTAGTAATCAAGTACAGATCGTTCTCATGCACAGCATGTGTACTACCAGCTGTATTACCTCTCTAGCCCTAATGTCTCTCTCTACAGCTAATGTTACACACCACTATGTACAATATAGATGGTTTCTGCTTTTCTTTCATTCTAGCTGTCAGACATTCCATGCCTTTTTATTGAAATCCGTGAGTTTTAGCGAGTAATTCATAGGGAAAATAAAGATACATGGGACTTAATTTACTGAGAATCTCGTTTGTTATCTATATATTTGTGTATACATATATATAAGAACTAGATATATTACATCAATTTCTTTTATCTTTATTCTTCACCTGTTTTCTTATTTGAATGTTTTTTTTTTCTGCTGATCCTTTGAATATGTTCAATTTCTTTTTAAATATCTCTGATCTGTATTTTTGCTTTGTGATTACTATGAGGGTTATATAAGATTTTTTTCTATATCTAAATATTTCCTTTTCAGTTAATCCACCAGTATCCAAACCTGGGACTTTGCTTTCCCCACACAAGCGCCCCAGGCGTCCTCTAGGACCCTGAGTCTCCCACCACCTCTGAGCCTCTTCCTGTTCGTCCCCAATGGTATACCGGTCTTCTTCCCCTCCCAGTCAGTTAATCCACCAGTATTTGAACCTGGGACTTGGCTTTCTCCGCACAAGTGACCCAGGTGTCATCTAGGACCCTGGGTTGCTCACCATCCCTGTGCCTCTTCCTATTTGTCCTCAACATTGTGCTGGTCTTCTTCCACTCCCAGCTGGTACCCTACCCACACACCAGTTACAGGTGGGAGCAAGCCTCTTCAGAAGTGGGCGTGGTTTCTGTAGAAGTGGGCATGGCCTAATTTCCAAAGGGCGGATGCTCACGTGGCCGCAGGTAGTTTAATCATATCAAGAAATCTAGTGTAACATCTCAGTCCCCAAACCTCCACACCAACTTGAAGAAACAACATAAATCCCCACCACATGGGGAGGACGATGAAAAGAGTCCAGAAGCCTCAGTAGGTGCTACTCACCTAAAAGACCTCTCTGAGAAAGAATTCAGATATGAAGTAATGAAGATGTTCAATCAACTCAATGAAAAAGTTAGACCGATATCCAATAACATAAGAGAAACAATCCAGAAATTACAGGAAGAAATGAGAGCAGAAATTGCAAAGCTATGCACAGAAATGTCACGAATAAAAGATTTCATAGATGAAATAAAAAACTCAGCCTGTGCGCTCAAGAGTAGAATGGTCACAGTTGAAGACATAATCAGTGAGCTGGAAGATTAGCTTCACCAAGCCAACAGGCAACAACAAACAAGACAAGAGACCTCAAAATAGCTCTAGAGAGAATCAGAGTCCTAGGAGATGATTCCAAGAGGAGCAACATTAGAATCACTGGAGTACCAGAAGGTCAGAGAAACAATCCCAGTGAAAAAGCCATGATTAAAAAATCATTGCTGAAAAATTCCCAGAGCTGGACACTGAAACCATTCAGAAAAGGAGCCCAAAGGGTGCCAGCTAAAAGATACCCTAACAAAAACACTCCAAGACATATCATAGAATGATGGATGCCACAGAAAGAGACACAATACTTCAAGCAGCAAGGTCAAAGAAGAAAATCACATACAAAAAGGAGCATCCCTTAGATTCACAGCAGATCTATCAGAGGAAAACCTCCAAGCTCGAAGGCAATGGTGGGATATAGTGAAAAAACTCAATGAAATGAATGCTTCACCAAGAATACTCTATCTCAAAACTCGAGGAAATGGTACACAATTTTCCAGATAAAAAGAAGCTCAGGAACTACATAGACTCAAAATCAAACCTAAAAGAAGGGATAAAGGGGCTACTAAAAGTCAAGGCAAAACCTACAAGTACAACAGACACTTTTAGAAAGATGACACAAAACACATAACAATAATCTCTCTCAATGCCAATGGTCTAAATTCACCAATTAAGAGACATAGAGTGGCAAAATGGATTCAGACATAGAACCCAACATTCTGCTGCCTACAAGAAACTCATCTCAACAGTCAGAGCAAAAACAGACTCAAAGTCAAAGGATGGAAAACAATCCTGCAAGCAAACAGCTCCCTCAAAAAAGCTGGGGTGGCCATATTAGTACCCAACAACATAAATTTCAGGTTGAAAAAGAAAAGACAGCAACGGCCATTTTCTATTCATCAAGGGATATGTACAACAGAAAGAAATCACACTCTTACATGTATACGCACCTAACGAGGGAACATCTAAATATTTAAAACAACTGCTAGCAGATTTTAAGGAGGACATTGCTAGCAACACAATAGTAGCTGGAGACTAAAACATTGCCTTATCACCTCTGGATAGATCAACAAAAACAAAACTCAGCAAGGAAACATAGGCTTTGAATGAAGAAATAGAAGAGAGAGGGCTTATAGACCTATACAGGGCTTTATACCCCCAAAAGAAATAATACACATTTATTTACAGTGCACATAAAACATTTTCCAAAATAGACCATGTACTAGGCCACAAAACATGCCTCAATAGAGTCAGGAAGATAGAAATATATCAACAATCTTTTCAGATCATGATGTACTGAGATTAGAAGTGAATCACACACAGATTCACTGGAGAACCAAATTAAACATCTGGAAATTAAACAACTCAATGTTGAATAACGAGTGGGTCAGGAAGGAAGTCAAGGATGAAATCAAAAGATCCCAGGAAACAAATGAGAATGAAGACAGGAGCTACCAGAACCTACGGGATGCAGCTGAAGCTGAGCTAAGGGGAAAATTTATAGCTCTGCAAGCATTTCTCAAGAAGGAAGAAAGGGTAAAGACACATAAACAACTTGACTTTGCAGCTCAAGATCTTAGAAAAGGATCAACAAAAGGAGCCCAAATCAGACAGAAGGAAAGAGATCATAAAACTTAGAGCAGAAATCCATAACATGGAAACCAAAAAAAAAAAAAAAACAGTCCTAAAGATCAATGAAACCAAGAGCTGGTTCTTTGAGAAAATAAACAAGATAAATGAACCACTATCAAGACTCAAAAATAAAGAGAGAGAACCCTAATAAACTGAATCAGAAATGAGAAGGGGGATATCACAACAGAAATCAAAGAAATTCAAAACATCATCAGAGACTACTTTGAAAGTCTGTATGCCACGAAACAAGAGAACCTTGAAGAAATGGAAAAATTCCTGGATTCCTATAATCTCCCAAGGCTGAATCAAGAATCTCTAGAGTACCAGAATAGACCTATTAACATCAAGGAAATTGAAACTGTAATCAAAAGTCTTACCCCCCCCCAAACAAAGTCCAAGTTCAAATGGATTCACCTGCGAATTTTTCCAAACATTTAAAGAGGCGCTATTGTTAGTTATTTTCAAGTCAAAAAAACCAAAGTTCCCGAGAACAGATGACTGGGTAAAGAAACTTTGGTACATCTACACAATGGAGTACTATGTAGTTGTTAGAAAAGATGAAGTCATGAAATTTACATACAAGTGGTACTACATAGAAAGTATCATGCTAAGCAAAATGAGTCAGAAAGAGAGGGACAGGCATAGAAAGATTGCATTCATCTGGGGAATATAAAGTAACAAAATAGGAGACTAACAACCAAGAATAGACGAGATAAGTACCAGGAAGTTCACTCCAGGGCTTGGAGGCTAACCGCACATACTAGGGGTAAAGGCAACTCAGATAGAGAAGGGAGCACCAAATAAAGGGTGTTGGGAGGATCCTCCCAGGATAGGATATGCATGTTGAATGTAGACTATAGACCGAACATGATTGCCACTCAATACCTCTTTTGCAAACAGCAGCACCCAAAAGGAAAGAGAGAACAAAAGAGAATGCCCTGCCTCAGAGGCAGGGTGAGATGGGGAGATGTCGAGTGGGAGGGGTATTGGGATCAGTGGTGGTGGAAAATGGGCACTGGTGGAGGGATGGGTACTCGATTATTGCATAATTGAAGCCCAAGCACAAAAATTTGTAAGTCTACAGCTGTACCTCATGGTGTTTCACTAATAAAAATTTTTAAAAAATCCCTATGAAGCTGATTTTATTATGTCAATTTTATTTTATTTTATTTCCAATTTTTATTTTATTGAAGCACTGGATTTCTAAAGTTAGTCATGTTGAGTTTTAGACATAAATGTTCCATCACCGATTTTGCAAGTGTCAACTCCCCTCCACCTATATTCTCAGGTTCCCTGGACTTCTACCCTCTCCAACCAACCATTTCAACACCACCTTTTGAAATTTGGTTTTTAAAGTTTAGGGCTTATGAGTTCAGTGTTGCTAACTCTATGGTTTGGATACTTAACTCCATCATTCCTTTTATTTTTAATAATGTAGGAGTACTGCTATTTATTCAGCCATTAAGCTGATTAAATTGGGCATAAACTTCACATTACTTTTTTTTATTCAGAGTGTTAATTTTATTCTATTATTTTATTATTAGTTCCCTCCCTTTTTTTGATTCACAGTGAGATACAGTTAGAAAGCTTTCACGTTTGAGCTTAAGTCATACAATCATCAAACATCCATCCCTTCAGCAGTGCACATTTTCCTCCACCAAAATCCCCTATATTCCTCCCGCACCCCCACTTCAAACTTTTTCCTGCCTGTGTGGCAGACAATTTCCCCCATACTCTCTCTCTCTACTTTTGTTACATTCTATATTTTGACACCAGTCCTACAGCCATTGAAAACTTCCAAAAAAGCTACCTGAGATGATTTGTTTTGTATTGCTTGTTATGGAGAATATAATGTCCAAGAAATTCTGTGTCATTCTCCTCAGGGAGCTTTTGTTTATAGTCGCTGGATCTTGGCCATTGATGAGATTACATGGTGCCGGGGGCGGTTTTTGGCTGTGACTGCCAAGCTACTGGAAAACTATGTACGGGGTTGGGGGGGAGGGGCAGGAGGCCCAATTCTGATCCAAGTGGGCTTGGAGATCTCAGTCATGGGTTCCCGCATACCTATGTTTTCTTGCGGGTCCGCTCTTGGGTGAGGTTCATCTTATCTGTGGTGAGGTTTGTCCCCTCTTGGGTGAGGCTCATCCTAGCATGTGGAGACTGGCCTTGGGCATGGTGGTGATTGGGTTCTGGAGGTTTTCAGCTGCTGGGGTTCTGCTTGGGGCAGAGAAGAAAACTCAACCTGCCCCCTTCCAAGGTGCCCTGGTAAAGATAGACTGGAGTGGGATAAGGTCATTCTGCGATGCTCTCTTCCAGGAGCTTTATTTTAGTCTCCAGATCTTGGCCATTGATGAGATTAGATGGCACCAGGGACAGTTTCTGAATGTGACTGCCATTCATCATTCCTTAACAGCACTTATGTACCTTGACCCTGTGTCTGTCACTTCTCATCTGTTTTCTCTCTTCCACCCACATGACTACTTCTCTTTCCTTTTCCTCTCCATACTTTGGGACCAAAGTATGGTATGGGACCAATGTAGTATGGGACCAATGTAGTATGTAGTATGGGACCAATGTAGGCATCCCCCCTTTTAACTGTTGCCTTTCCTCATCCAGTTACTCTAAACACCACATGTAAGTGATAGCATTCTCTGTTTTCTGGATTACTTGATTTAATGTGTTATCTTCCAGTTCTATCCATATTGCAGAGAGATTCATGATTTAATCATTCCCAACAGCTGCACAATATTCCATTGTGTTTATATACAACATCTTCATGATCCACTTCTTTATTGGACATCTAGATTGATTCCAAATCATCTCTATTGCATTGTGTACTGAAATGAATATTAGTGTGCATATGTCCTTTTGAATGAATGTTATTCTGTCTTGGGGATAGAAACTCCAAAGTGAAATTTATGGGTCATATAGAAGCTCAATTTTAATTTTATTGAGTCCCCTCCATTTTGTTTTCCGTTGGGGTTAAACCATATTTCTTCTTCACATGTACAAACATTTTCATATCTAATAAAAATACATATATTCATCTATTGCATTTAAATTCATTCACATATTTATTATACTTCTAACAAATGAAATAAAAGACAAAAGTGGAAAAATATTTAAAGAGACAAAATTAGGATTTTGTCTCTAGCTAACGTGGTATAATGTTTCATTTGTTGGTGACCTTTAGTTTTTTGTTTTTGTTTTTTTTTACTTTATTAAAATAATTGGTCATGCACTATCCAGTAGACCAGACCCAAATTAAGGTAAAACATGGTAGTGTATACCACATTAAAAACACATTGTCACTGTCCTCCCTTTGTTCATCAATTTGCTCGAGCTGGCCCAGTAACATCTCCTTTGTGAGACTTGTTATTACTGTTTTTGGTGTATTGAATATGTCACGGGTAGCTTGCCAGGCTTTGCCATGAGAGCGAGATACTCTCAGTAGTTTGCTGAGCTCACACATATTAATTTCATCAAGTTTTTTCAGAAAAATCTTCTGGACCAGAGTAGCATAGAAACTTGTCACTGTCACTGTCCTCCCATTGTTCATTGATTTGCTTGAGCAGGCCCAGTAAATTCTCCATTGTGAGACTTGTTATTACTGTGTTTGGCATTTCGATTGCATCACAGGTAGCTTGCCAGGCTTTGCCGCGCGGGTGAGATACTCTCGGTAGCTTGCTGGCCTCTCCAAGAGGGGCGAAAGAATCGAACCTGGGCCGATCAGGTTGGCCGTGTGCAAGGCAAACGCGGTACCCGCTGTGCTATTGCTACAGCCTGTGGAAACTTGTAGACTTTAAAATTTTGTAAAAAAATAAATCAATAATGAGAAAATTTTAGCTACAAGTAAGCATTTGTGCAGGACAGTATCCTACAGGCAAAATCAGTTTGAAAATTGTCCCTAGTTAGCTACTAGAAGCAAACATAACAACTCTGCAACCAAGGTGTCTAAACTAAATTTTCAAACAGTTTCACAGGAAAAATGGTTTCAAGACATCTAGGAGTCACAAAACATCTATGGAAACAAAGTATCCTTTTTTAAAAAAAGGAGAACTAATAGTCTTCCTAAGAAATCAGTAACACCTAAGAAAGGGTGTTTGTGTTTCTTTGGGTCCTCCAATAAACATTCAGGCAACTAAGCACCTTTTCAGTTAAAGGATACTTGTTCTGAGAAAGGAGTCTTTTGAGCCTTTTCAGTGTGTTGTTAGTTTTACAATTCATCCATTCTGTAAAATACTCATTTGTTTTGGAAGATGGATTCATTAGAATAAATATAAAAGATTCAATATTGCAATAAGGTTATAAATAAGGTTATAATGCAATAAACATTTTTGTATGTGAAAATATCTTTAGTTATGATACACCAAGACACAAATTAATTAAAAAGATAGCTTATTTTTAAATAAACACCTTTTTAAAAATATTATTCTAATAGTTCCTTTTGGGAGTGCTTGAATATTTGCTTATACTATTTTTACACTCCTGCAATAGTTTTCCTAGTACTTTTTAAAAAAATTATATCTGGTTTTGGTTTGTTTGTTTTCAGGCCACAGCTTGTGATACTCAGTGTTTACTCCTGGCTCTGCACTCAAGGATCACTCTTGGATGGCTCAGGAAACAGTATGGGATACTGGGGATCAAACCTGGGTGGGCTGTGTGCAAGCAAGCATTCTACAAGCTATACTATCTCTCTAGCCCCTGCACCTGATTTTTAATGATCAAGAAATAGGGTTAGAGTGATAGCACAGCAGGTAGGGCATTTGCCTTGCATGCGGCCGACCCGGGTTCAATCCCCAGCATCGCATATGGTCCCCTGAGCACCTCCAGGAGTAATTCCTGAGTGCAGAGCCACAAGTAACCCCTGTATATCCCCAGGTGTGACACCAAAGGAAAAAATAAAATAAAAAAATAATTAGTCTTGATTAAATCTCCATGTTACTTTTGTCAAACCAAAATATTTATTTGAACTCATTTTTACCTTTTGGGTTCTGGAAAGGAAGAAAATACATTAGAAAATGAAAGATGTCTTAGATCAAGAGCTCATTTTTTTATAGTTAAAGGGATAAATATTTCAGTTACATTTCATACCTTCATGCATGGGCTGGAGCAATAGCCCAGCAGGTAGGGCATGTGCCTTGTATGCGGCCAACCCGGGTTCGATTCCTCCACCCCTCTTGGAGAGACTGGCAAGCTGCCAAGAGTATCTTGCCCACATGGAAAAGCCTGGCTAGCTACCTGTGACATATTCAATATGCCAAAAACAGTAACAAGTCTCACAATTTGCTGTGAGATGTTACTCGACGTTATTTGTTACTTGAGCAAATTGATGAAGAATGGTGGGGACAGTGCTACAGTGCTACCTGCAAGCATACATCCACATGTTCAGTAAGCATTCATCAAATATTTACTATGTATAGAAAACTATTCAACACTTTCAGAGCATTAAATATAGACATAAGACACTTTGTGTTCTAACAAGAGATGAAAGTATAAATATGGAAGTTACTTAACAATAGATCTTAAAGCATGACCTGACAAAAGCCACAGAACAGAAACTAAATTAATAGGACACAACTATTCCTTGGTACTTTATGCCCTAATGCCAAATGTAGAACACAGATTTTTGAAAAAATAAACAAAAAACAAAACAGAAAATCTTTACTTGTTGAAGCAAATAGTGATAAGGCAGACAGTTGTGCTACCGATCAACTCATGGGCAGGTGTGTGTGTGTGTGTGTGTGTGTGTGTGTGTGTGTGTGTGTGCATTAAGGAGGGGTTCATCTGTGGTCACTAGCCTCATCACAGAATTTGATTTCAATAGTCTATGGCATCATGAAAGTTCATTTACTATTGATTCTCCATCCCTAGGCCACAGTTCAAGGACAACAGTCATTTCCTAAAGAAAGACTCAAAAAGAGAGGGGAGCATTCTCAAGTTTTCTTATATTGGGTATATATTTTAGTAGGATTAGGGATTAGTGTTCTCTGAAAAGCAGATATGGTGATTTGATTATCTAGCTCTATAAGGTGAGAAACTGGAGATAGAAACTCTAGGTTGCTCTAACACAACACTTCAAAGTGAGACAAAAGTATCAACATATTTGTTTGCTTTGTTTGAAGTCACAATCACAACGATCACGACCATCCTGTTGTTCATCAATTGCCTCGAGCAGAACCCAGTAATGTCTCCTTCATCCTAGCCCTGAAATTTTTTAAAACGTGCCATATTCAAGGCTCTTCCAGAGTTAGGAAAATGAGACCCATCATTGTTACTGGTATTTGGCATATTGGGTACGCCACAGGGAGTTTGCCAGACTCTGCCATGTGAGCAGGTTACATTCGGTAGCCTGCCAGTTTGTCCAAAGTAAGAATGAGATAATAAGATGTCACGCGGCCACAAATGCAGCCACGCACTTCCAGGAGCTGGGTTTTATAGTCTCTGGGTCTTGGCTGTTGATGGGATTACACGGCATCAGGGGACCAGTTGGTGAGTGTGACCCATGCCTACTGGAATATGAAGGATCTGGGTGGAGGATGCTCAGTCCTGATCTGAGCAGGCGTGGAGATCTCGGCCCTGGGACCCGCAAGCCTTTGTTCCTCTGCCGGTACCTTCATGCATGTGGAGAGTGGTCTCAGCATGGTGGTGGCTGGGTCTGGAGGTCTTTGGCTGCCGGAGCCCTGGTTGGAGCAGAGTCTCCTGCCCCCGCACCTGGCTGTCCTCACCGGGACCCCTTAGAGGGGAGGGGGTTGAGATTCCCTCCCCGCCCCGACCAAGGGTCTGGCAGCCGAAGACCTCCAGAACCAGCCACCACCATGCTGAGACAACTCTCCACATGCATGAAGGTACTGGCAGAGGAACAAAGGCATGCGGGTCCCAGGGCTGAGATCTCCAAGCCTTCTCGGATCTGGGCTGATCATCCTCCACCCAGATCCTTCATATTCCAGTAGGCTACCAACTGGCCCCCTGGCGCTGTGTAATCCTATCAACAGCCAAGACCCAGAGACTATAAAAGTGAAGTAGATCTTATTTTTTTATGTTCTTTTTAACTAGAAATGAGGAAATATATTACTCTAAGTTTAATTTATATATTCAATAGAAGATACAAAATTATATAAACATATACACAAAAGTAGAGAAATTGATTACTATATATATTTATATATATAATATTGAACAGAATTTTTGAGAGCAGGGAAATCCAATTTCATTCAGTTGGAAAAGAATATATGAACTATTTTTATGGCCCATCAAATTTTGATTTCTTGTAACACTTTGAAGCAGTCGTGTCAGATGTAGAACAAAAACTCTCAGAATTTTGTTCAATTTCATTTCAAAGCTTTTAAAATGAATTTTTGACTATACCTGAAAACCTTTAATAATGTTCACTTAATATATTACATTTCTTGTCCTGGTACTAAGTGACTAGGATCAAAGACAAAAACTTTGTAACTTGGTAAAAACCCAGTTTTCCCCAATCCATCATATGACCAAGTTTTATTCCCTGGTCATTAGGCTAGGAACTTTTTCTTAGAGAGGTTTAGATATTTTTCCAATTGTAGGACCAGTATGCACACTCACTTACGGTGCTTAAAATTGATGTTGAATTTAAATATATTTTTCACAAGTAAAAGCAACACAGACTTTTCTATGAGTACTACTTAGGATTTCTGTATTTGCTATACATTTTCATACTACTGATTTTACCTATTTTATATATCTTTTATTCAATGTATCTAGTGCATTTAACAGGGTTGTAATGTCTCACTTTTCTTCAATTACATCATTTTCTTTAATTCTATGGCTCTGTTGTTAGCTGCCTACAGGTTTAAAACTTTTATCTTTCTGGTAAACTTTTTTACTGTCTAACCAGTATCTTGACATCAATCTTATCTTACCTTTTAAATCATACTTTAGCACAGCAATCACAGTTTTCATTTCCAGTATACACTTATTATTTTATATTTTTACATTCAACTTTCTGAACTTAACTGAAGAGAATAAAGTCCTAAATATTAATGTGTCATAGTATTCCTTTTCAGGTCTGTTACTTCTTTGCTATATTTTAAATCTCTTCTGTTTGGATATTAATATATTGGTGAGTGTTTCATTCTCTTGATCAATTAATCCATAAATAATAATATAATGCCTGTCACATCACCTGTATTCATTTTAGTTTGAATGCATTTTATACAATATAATTATTTCTAAGTAAAATTAGTCACTTTTAACTCAGATTCTTTAGTTTACCAAGTATGGTTTAACTATGATTTTTATCACACCACTCAGCTGTTTGATTCTGTCTCTGGGATCTTCAATGCTTATTAGATCTTATCATTAAATCAGGACTCTGTGTTATTTAATCCAATTGATGTATTGAAATCCTGGCAATCAATTGTTCTCAATTATTGTTGCATATTTTGATTACATTGGAATATTTTATCCTTGGACCCTCACCATATGCAAATTAAGAATCTGGACCTTACAACTGAGAATGTGATATTTCTGAGGTCATGTTCGACTGGGGACTATTTAATAATTTAGTTCTAAGTATGACTGAGAAAGGGCTAAGTAGAATTCTGCAATCAAATCTCTCTGTAAAGTACAATTAGAAATCTACTATAAATTTAGAAAAAACTCTCATTACCTAATTTACCGATGAGACACAAGTATGCCTTTATCTGGAATTGGGTGACCATGGAACAGAAGTGGAGATGAAAAGGTAAACATTCCCTGTATGAGGAGCAAGTTGGTTACCAGTAACCATTATTAACTGACCTAAGTATTCTCTGAGAGGACAGAGCCAGAAGAGGGAAAGAGAGGGGGGGGGGGGAGAGGGAGGGAGAGAGAGAGACAGACAGACAGACAGACAGACAGACAGACAGACAGACAGATAGAGACAGAGAAAGCACTGCCAGCAGATAACAAAATAAGTGTCAAAAATCAAAACAAAACTGAGCCCAAGCTCTAAGATTAAAACAAAACGAAACAGACAAAATATGGATCCCCAGTGTTTTTAGTTTACCACTGCTGGAATGACTGAGTTCTGTCTACCATTTCTTCAAAAGTACTAAGATTAAGCCACGGTTTTGAAGTGGAAATAGTGACAATTACTACCTTATCAGGTATGGCTTTGAATCCAAATTAGCAACACAGTGATAAATTGTAATTTTATTCCTATTGTTCCCTCCTCCCTCTAACACTAAGAGAAACAAAGAACTCATACCTAAATGAATAAAAGATGTTAACTCAGATTTATAAGGAAAATTCTGAGATGATTCACGGTAAAAATAGAATGGAATTGCTAAAAGAAAATGACAATCTCCAAAGGGCAAATATAAAGACACAAAATTGGAGGTGCCTTCAGATTGCAAGTTATACTTACGCAATATAAATTACAGACTCAAGTCTTCTGTCAAAGTTTTCAATCCATTTTGAATTATATTTGGTTCATGGTGTGAAATTGGGGCTAGAGTTGTTTTGTTTGTTTGTTTGTTTGTTTGTTTTTCCATTAATTGACCAGCTTTTCCAAAACCATTTTTTGAAGAAACTTTTTTGTTACAATTTATACTCTTAGCTCCTTTGTCAAAGATTAGCTGGCCAAATACCTGACCATGCCTCTGGGATATAGATTACTTAGCATTAGTTTAAAAGTCTTCCCTTAATCCTGTACCACACTGTTTTGATCATTATAGCTTTGTATTATAATTTATAGTTTTAGCCTGCCATATTCAATGCCAATGGACAAGCAAAAGGAAGATAAAGTAAAAGGGTTACATCAAACTAAGACTTTTGAACTACAAAAGAAATAATAACCAGAATAAAAAGACATCCCACAAACAGTGATAAAATATTTATCCACCACTCATCTGGCAAAGGGTTAATAGTGAAGATACATATAGCATTTGCAAAACTTAACAAAAAAATCAACCTCATCAAACAATGGGTATAATAGATTAACATAAATTTTCTCAAAGAATACATAAAGATAGAACTATTAAGGAGGAAAATCACTGTATTGGATATTTTTAGGGAACGTAAATTAAAACAGTAATGATATATCACCTCACACAAATGAAAATGGCATTTTGTGATCAATATGAAGAAAAAAATGGCAGTGTTTGTAGGAATGTGAGAAAAAAAAACCCTCGCTCACTACTGGTACAAATATTGGCTGTTCAATCGTTTTTGGAAAACGATAAGGTCATTTGGATACCTCAAAAAAGTAAGAATTGAGATTCCATAAGTCTCAAAATTCCACTTTTGGGATTATATCCAAAAGGCCAAAATAAATTGAAAAATAGCACTGTCCTCCTGTTATTCATCGATTTGCTTAAACGGGCCCAGTAATGTCTCCATTGTGAGACTTCTTGGTACTGTGTTTGGCATATTGAATACGTCACGAGTAGCTTGTCAGACTTTAAAACTTTGAAAAACCATTTTCAAGGCTGAAGAAATAGCACAGCAGATACTGTAATTACCTTGCATGTTGCTGACCCAGATTTAAACTGTGGCACCATATATGGACTCCCAGTTCTAAACATAAGAAATCCCTGTGAGCAGAACTGGGAGAGTTCTGTGTACTGCCAGATGTTCCCCTTCCCACCCTCCCTTCTCAAAAGGAAACATTTTTTCCTTTTAATGTTCATTGCCGTATTATTCAGAATAGCTAAAATCTAGAATTAACCCAACTTTACAGGAACATATGATTGGATAAAGAAATGGTATACATAAACAATGAAATATTACGTGGCAAAAAGAAAAGATGGAGTTATGAATTTTGCTGCAAGGTGGGTTGAATTAGAAAGAATCGTGTTAAGTAAAGTCAGTCAGAAGGAAAAGACAGAGAGAGAATGACCTCTCCCAAATGTGGGTGATAAAGAAGTCACAAATCACACAAATCATCCTGTTATTCATTGATTGCCTCGAGCAGGCCCCAGTAACGTCTCCTTCATCCTAGCCCTGAGATTATATTCAAGGCTCTTTAGGAGAATGAGACCCATCATTGTTACTGGTATTTGGCATATTGGGTATGCCACGGGGATTTTGCCAGACTCTGCCATGTGGGCAGGCTACATTCGGTAGCCTGCCAGTTTGTCCAAAGTAGGAATGAGATAATAAGATGTCATAATAAGATGTGGCGCAGCCACAAATGTGGCCGCGCAGTTTCGGGAGCTGGTTTTTATAGTCTCTGAGTCTTGGCCATTGATGGGATTACACGGGGCCAGGGGCCAGTTGGTGGGTGTGACCCCCGCCTACTGGAATTTGGAGGATCTGGGTGGAGGATGCTCGGCCCAAATCCGAGTAGGCTTGGAGATCTCAGCCCCGGAACCCGCATGGCTTTGTCCCTCTGCCAGTACCTTCATGTGTGCGGAGAGTGGTCTCAGCATGGTGATGGCTGGTCCTGGAGGTCTTCAGCTGCCGGAGCCCTTGTCGGGGTGGGGAGGAAAGCTCAACCTGCTCCCCTCCAAGGGGCCCCGACGAGGACAGCCAGGCACGGGGGCAGGAGACTGCACTGTTCTCTTCTGGGAGCTGGTTTTTATAGTTTCTGAGTCTGAGTCTCTGAGTCCTGGCGCCGTGTAATCTCATCAACAGCCAAGACTCAGATACAGAAGTATACCAAGGAAATAACAAAAAGTCAGAGGCAACAGAACCTGAGGTCTGGTCTATAAAACTTAATTTACCATGCTGGTGAGATAAGAGATATTAGAGGGGCCAGAAAAGAATGAGAAAGGTAAGTGGACACTGGTAGAGGCTGTGAGGCAGGAACATTGTTCTGTGTTAATACTATAACCATATTATAAATCATAGTGACTAAAATAAAAAAAATAAATTAAAATAAAACAAAGACCTAAAATTGGAGGATTGTAGGTATAACATAAAACTGAGATAAGTAATCATAAAAAACTATAAAGGAGTGAGAAAATCAAAACTAAACACAAAAACGCAAGTTCAAGACAGCAAAGGAATCATAAAATAAACAAGAATCTATTAACCACAGAGACTAGGGATACAAAATGCCTGTTGGATAATATTGGGTTGTCTTGCTCCTCCTGCAGGGAGTTTAGGTTTATTTACTCCCACAACAGCACCCCTGAGGCACACACAATTCCTTCAAGCACTAATAACCCTATATTGTTTTTCTCTTTTATTTATGTCATTTGCATGGTTTATTTAGCAATATCCTTTATATAGACACAGGAAGACAGTTCATGCTATGCTTTGTTACATGAGAGTTAATTGACTCCAAAATAATATTTACTCCTGGGAATCCATATTAACTTGACTTCAGCCTTAGTTACCCTTAGTTCCTAGCACTCTAAACGAGAATCCCAACAAAGGGATTGGACAGACCCATGGCAAACTGTAACCTACCCTGGCATTGAAAGGGAACAAGCTAAGCACCATAAGAAGGATAATAAGTTAAGAGCATGGTCATGGACAAACTCTCTCATGACCCCCAAATAAGTAACTGAATAAGGACCCTGCTGGGGTAAGGAAAGACTAATTTGTCCTGAGAACTGTGGTCTGGAATATATAGTGAGATATCCTTAGGAAGAGCCAACCTTTAAGTTTAATATACCTCTTACTGTATTCATAAAAAATGACTACACTATAAGAAGTAAATTTACTATAATTGTTTAAATGAATTACTAGCTGAAGAAAGGATAAAGAATCACACCCTGGATGGAATCCCACCCTTGAGTGGGATCTCTTAGTAATCTGGAGTGCTGAGTCCTCAGATGAAATTTTGTCCTTGAATTAATCCCCTAGAATTTCACCTCAAGGAATAACTTTACCTTTTTTTTGTCATGACAATGTTTAACCCCACCTATGTGTACCCCACCCTTCATTATTGCTATATAACTATGCTGTAAGGGGAAAGAAAAAACCTGAGTTCTTGGAGGACTAGAGGGTCTGTTAGCACTAGATGAAGGACTAGATAATGATAATGACTGGAAGTAGAGCACTAGGAGACTATGATGAGACAAGGAAGGAGATGATGAAGGAGAAGACTTTGAGGTCTATGAGGAGACTAGGATGATAGAACTATGATGACTGGGACTACAACTAAAACTACGATCATGATTGTGCTGTAAAGGGAGAGATTGGACTACACCAGAGAGGAGAGAGAAATAAACTGACTGCCACCCAGCATGGATACCTGTTTCTTTGTTCCCCAGTCTTTAGTCCATCTGTTGCTGCCATGGGCCTGTCAGTGGAACAGTTCTTGGCCACCGAATGATGAGTCCCCACATGCATGCACCCATGCACCTTTTCCTTGACACTCACAATGCCAGAGATACTGAGTACACAGAGCACATTTAATAAGAACATTCAAAGCACAACATACAGTATGAAAATCAAGAAAAAAGAATTTTAAAATGTGAAGAAAATGACAAGCAATTATCTAAATAGAAGAGATTGAGGGAGGAATAGATTGAAGAAAAATGAATAAACCTTACAAGAAATGTGAGACTCCTTTCGATGGTAACTATCAGGAATGAGAACTACACAAGTGAAGAGAATGAGAAGGGAACATAATGAGGATCAAAGAAATAATAGCTAATCATATTCCGTATTTAAGAATATTAAGAAGACTAAAATAAGTTGTAGAGGTGCTTTCGGATCCCATGCCAGGCTGAGTCATCTGGGCAACCCAGAGAGTAGCTGCTGAGCCCACCACCCACAGGAACAGAATCCTGGTAGTCAATAACCTGCACACTCTACAATCACCGCCATGCTCATAGCCCAACTCCACTGCATGGGGTGAACCTCATTCAGAAATTGATCTGTTGAAAAACTCAGGTATGTGGGCCACAAACACTTCTGGGATTGTTCTGTTGACCTGCAGCACTGCTGGGTGTGAGCACTATAACTTAGCTGGGCCAAACTCATCTGGCATGCTTAGTCATTTACTATCAGGCATGGCCCTGGGCCCATGAAGATGTTATTTATAGGCTTTCCCAAAAGAGAAGAAAATTACATTTACAATTATACTGCAAAAGATAAAATATCTGGGAGTGAACTAACAACTGAGGTTAAATAACTTTACACTAAAAGCTACAAGGCATTTTTAAATTGAAAGAGAAGACACAAAGAAATTGGAAGGCAGCCAATTTTCATTGTTGGAAAGGTAATCATAGGTGAAATGACCATCTTACATAAAGCACTTCACAGATTCAATGCAATCCCTATCAAAATACAAATAACATTTTTCACAGGAATTGAAGAAAAAATTCTAAAATCTGTATAGAACTTGAAACCCCCGCAATGTCCAGTGTTTCCGAAAGAAAATAATAAAAATAGAAACATCTCACTCTCTTAACTTTAAACTTACTACCAAGCAATACAATTAAAGCCGTACAGTGCTGGAATGAAAACTGACACATATACCATGAAAAAGAATGATAAACCCAGATATATTTGCACACTGTAGCACTGTCCTCCCATTGTTCATTGATTTGCTCGAGCAGGCATAAGTAACGTCTCCAATGTGAGGCTTGTGTTACTGATTTTGGCATATCGAATATGCCACGGGGAGCTTGCCAGGCCCTGCTGTGCAGGCGGGATACTCTCTGTAGCTTGCCGGGTTCTCCGAGAGGGACAGAGGGATTAAACCCAAGTCAGCTGCATGCAAAGCAAGTGTCCTACCTGCTGTACTGTCACTCTAGCCCATATTTGCACAAGTGCATGGAAGTTTAATCTATGTTAAACCAAGTTCATCTAAAGGAAGAAAACAAACAAACAAACACTGTCCTCCTGTTGTTCATCGATTTGCTCAAGCGGGCCCAGTAACATCTCCATTTTGAGACTTGTTGCTATTGTGTTTGGCATATTGAATATGTCATGGGTAGCTTGCCAGGCTCTGCCCTGCAGGCAAGATACTCTCAGTAGATAGCCGGGCTCTCAGAGAGGGGCGGAGGAATCTAACCCGGCTCAGTCGGGTTGGCTGCGCACAAGGCAAATGCCCTACTGCTGTGCTATTGCTCCAGCCAATGGAAGAAAAAAGACTTTATTTTCATAATTCAAATTTAATTATGCTCTTAGACTTTCAATATAGAAATATAGAACAGATAGAAGATGTAAGTGATATGCTTAGTACCCTGATGTCAGAAGATATTTTTGAGACTGTACTTGAGCAGAGAAAGAGAAACAAAAGCAATAAAGAATAGGACTACACCAAATTAAGCATCTTTACACCATGAATGAAAGCATTTTAATGCCAAGAGTACAGCCTAACAGTTGGGATAAGATTTTGACACATTACAAATTTGTCAGGAATCTAATGCCTAAAATAGATTAAGAACTCACACAACTCAACAAAAAGCAAGGCAAGAGACCTTGTAGGTAATGTTGAGTCAGTATAGGGTGCTCGGGTAGAAGGATACCTTGGAATCACTGGAGAGTGTCTGCATCTGCAGCTTGTAAAAACACCTAGTGACTTCTTATTGGCCAGGGATTTACTATTGCTCCCAGAGATTTCTTATTGCATTTAGAATTTCAGTAGCCTGCTAGAAAGTCCTGGTACTTGTCTACCCTTAATCATTCATTCCTCCCCAAACTTCCTGTATTTCAGTATAAATCTACCCCAGAACCCATGTTGGCCTCAACATTACTGATTCTTCAGAGGCCCATGAACCTTGCCTGGGAATGCTTCAGTAAATCTATTTCAGCCGGATTCTTCTACTGGTCTCTATTTTTTCTTTCCTGGAAACTCTTTCCCGTATCTTTCAGGGAAAATAAAGATGTCTATATGCTACTCCCTACACTAGTGTAGTTGGTCTTTTCCTAAAGTTGGAGGGACCCATCAACCCCAGAATAAGTGAGAAAGAGAGAGCATTTTTGGCTTCCCCTCGGGAGACTTCTGAGAGCAGGAAAGAGTAACAGCACAGACAATACTATTATGAGGCATTTAGAGACAGATAGAAACACAGCTTGGAAAACAGCCAAAAGCTAGGAGTTAGAGGTACAACAAGATGCCAGCTAGATGCTCAGCAAAGAGAACTGCTTCCCTCAACAATAAACCCAGAGAGCCCTAAATCTAGAGTGCCCGAGAGGCTGGAGGAGTTGCCGCTGCTCCTGGGAGGGTTGTAAGTAGGAGAGTCCTGAGATATATGGTGGGGATGAGATTCCAAAGATAGCCCACGTCTTAGGTGAGCACATATGACTGCTTGCTCTGGACTAAAAGGGTAGCTGTTCTGTACTTGACATCATGAAAAAAATTCAAGACAAATAGATACTACAATAAGCAGATGGGCACATGCCTTGCACACTCCAAACCTGGGTTTGATCCCTGCACCCCATATGTTCCCCCAGAGCACAGCCAGGAGTGATACAGCAAAGAGGAAACCCTGAACACTCTGGTATGGCCTCCCCCAAACCAAAACATTCTAAATCTGGGGCTGGAGAGATAGTACAGCTGGGAGAACATCACAAATGTTATAGCACCAGTCAGGCCAGGAACAATCTCTGAGCACAGAGCCAGCAGCAAGCCCTGAGCACCACTGGGAATGGCCCCAAACAAAGTTAGATCACCCATGACTGAAGCCCTCCATTAGCTACTTTTACTCCTGTCCCAGACTCCTGAAAAGGACCAGGTGCTTCACAAATGATAAATAAAGTACAGAACCCAGGAATCCATGAGGGCCTCTCATGAATATTTTCCTAAATTATTTTCCAGGGAGTTTTCCTGAAACTTGCAAAAAGGATGGGCTTGTCACAGCTGAATAGGAATCAGAATGCACCTGTCACAGGTGCCAAACAGACCTCAATACACATTTATCAAAAGAAACACTCAAATGTCTTATACACATAAAAACAGAGTCTAAACATCACCTATCATTAGGGTAATGTAATTCAAATTCCAATGTAATTCACTTCTCACCTGTGAGAATGGGCTGTATTAAATGTATTGAAATGAAAACTGTTGAAGTTACAGAAAAAATAAAAGGATTCTGGTACTCCTTTGGTGGGAATGTGTTTCGTGAAAACATCAGGAAAATTATGGAAAGTCTTAAAAACTAAAATTAAAATTAAATATGATATAGAAATTCCTTCATACATATCAAACAATGTGAAAGTACCAATTTAAAAGAATATTTGTACCCCTATGTTCATAGCACCATCATTCATAACAGCCAACACATCAACCAAAATGTCCACTGACAGATGGTTGAATAAAGAAACTGTGGTATATATACCCTTAATAAAATTCTGCTCTACCATTTAAAAGAGTTGAAACTGCTCTTTAGGATGAAGTGGGTGTATTTTGACATGATTGTGGGAATGAAATAAGTAAGAAACTGAAAGATAATTACCAGATGCTTCACTTGTATGTGGAATATTAAAAAGACAAACAAATTGGGGGAAAAAAATCACCCACAGCAAAATTCACCTTTAACTCATGAAAACTATGGTGATCACTGGAGTGAAAGTGGGGATGTGAACAAATGAGTAGAGGGGTCTTTTAATGGTGGAATAACTCCTCTCTATGGTGTGGATGTGTTTTATACACAAAGATATGTGAAGGTAAAATCCCTGAAATTACATCAGTTTGTAAATAAAAGTTAAATCTTTTTTTAAAGTTTGTAAAAAATTAAGTTCTTTAATGGACAAAATTTTTTTTATTCCTTTTTCCATATGGTGAGCTGGAGTGATAGCACAGCGGGTAGGGCGTTTGCCTTGCAAACGGGTTCAATTCCTCTGGCCCTCTCGGAGAGCCCCGGCAAGCTACCTAGAGTATCTCTCCCGCTCGGCAAAGCCTGGCAAGCTACCCATGACATATTCGATTTGCCAAAAACAGTAACAACAAGTCTCACAACTTGTTGTGAGATGTTACTGGTGCCCACTCGAGCAAATCGATGAACAACCGGAGGACAGTGCAGTGCAGTGCAGTGCTTTCTATATAACATCTATAAGAGATTTTATTTCCTATAAAGACTTGATGAACCGAATAAAAAGTACATATTTTGAACGTAGCATAGTTTTAATACTAACACAATATATTAAAACACATGGCATGCCGCTTGAACTTGTTATCATTATGAGACAGATTAATTAAAACTGAAAATATATATGCCTATACAAAATTAGAATGTATTATTTGAGAAACAACTCTTCATTATGGTTTTACATGCAACTAAAAATAGTAAAGAGAAAATATTCTAGGTCTCTATTTTACTATATATAGATACGTTTATACCAAATAAGTATTATTATCTGATAATCACTACAACTCATCCTTTAACAGAATCAAAAGTGCAGTACAAAGTATTAAAATCTCAAGAGGTGTACAGCAGTTGGGTGCTTGCCTTGCATACATCCATACAATAGGTTCCTGTCATCCCATATAACCACCAAGACCTTCCGGGAATGATCACTGAGCACAGATCCAAAAGTGAGCCTTGAGCACAGCTGGTGTACTCAAAAGGAACACGCCCTCTCCCAGAAAGAAATAAAGAAAAGGAAAAGGAAAACTGATATTGGCTAAATTCTCCTAGCAAAACTAAAACTCAGGATTCCTTGGTTTACAAATGGGAAACATGCAATACTTAAATTTTGCTTTTAAATTACAAATAATTTTTAATTTTTGCTTTTAAATTGCAAATAATAAAGTTTATTGCTGTTCTCCTCCTACATTTGTTCTAGTTTTCTCATCCTGCATTCCTTCTAGTGTAAATTACATAAGTTAATAAGCAGTGATAATAAAGAAACTTTTAAAAATCACTTGGAGAATATAATGACTTTAAAGTTATGGTGATAATTCCAAGTGTATGCTATAATAACTCTGCTATTTTCTTCTGTCAGCTTTGTGATTTTATCTATCCAGCTCACTTTATACTAACAATCAACTCGTTTTAATAATTATCTCAAATATTGATTCTACTCATCAACAAAATTGCCCTCAGTTCTTCACCAATAGTTCAAGAATCAAATGGCAAATTTCCTTGAATTGTCTTTTGCTATTGAGCACAGTTATATATTCAGTATAACTTTTTAAAGCCTTCATTGTTATACTAAGCAATCTCAAACCAGCATTTAGAAATATTTACAATAAACTATATTTGCCATGCTATTTATTAGCATTACAGTCTTAAAATTCTAGCCTTTCCATAAATATGATAATTTTAACATTTGCCATCTATTTCCTTCCCAGAAGTAAGACTCGCAGCAGGTTCACCACTTCTGACATTTTCTTTCATTTTACAGAGATAAGTGGCATCCTGGAAGTGCCTTCCCTTCTCCCTGTTGCATTAACATTCATAATATTAATTGCCAAAAATTACTATCTGCAAGAAGTTTTGTCTAACAAAGCTGCTCTATGGCTTTCTCAAGACAATTTAGTACCATTTATGTCCCAAGCAAACACTTAGGTATGTAAATACGAAGAAGCCCACAGTATAATTAATATTTAAAAGGTAAAATGTCAGGCTCAGCTAAGCAATTTTTAACATCCTTCACCCTCCACCCCCTTTGTTTTAACCGCATGTACTTCCTAGAGATGAGCTCTGGGATTTTACTTGTGAAAGCTACAATTGATCTCAGCTAAGTGTTTTGCTATAAAGTGCCAACAATTACCCAGCCATGTAGTGTTGAATTCAGGTTTTGCAATAGAATATATTTAACTCTGAAATTTCTATTACTCATTTGAATATTTAATTTATTTAACCCAATACAGCAAATTATTTGAATTAAGTCAGTATAACAAAGATATAAATCAGGGCCAAGCAAAGTCATAAGCAATTTTCAGGAATAATTTTTTTCACAGCTGATGTATTTTAATGAGTACCTGCTAATCAGTACTTAAATATTGTACTCATCTCAAAAGTCCAATAATTCAAATTATTTATACCAACGAAGTGGTCATTTTTTTTCATCAGAGCAAGAGGTGGTTTAAGAGTCACATCAATTTATATAGTCTTAAAGCAAATTATTTAAGTTGAAGTTTTAAGTTTTCTATAAGCAAAAAAGATGATTTTCTTTTTCTTTTCTCTTTTTTTCTTTTTGGGTCACATATGGTGATGCTCAGGCTCTGCACTCAGGAAAAACTTCTGGTAGTGCTCAGGGGACCATATGGGATGCCGGGTATAAAACCTGAGTTGGCTGCATGTAAGGCAAATGCCCTCCCCACTGTTCCATCACTCTGGCACCAAAAGATAGTTTTCTGGAGATGATTCAAAGGATTTTGCCATATGTGTGATCACCAGGTTTGAATCACACACCAGCTAATCTAAACAACTAAGGGAGTGCCTCACAAGTACTACTCTGGAAGAACTCCAAAGCAACACTAGTATGACTCTCCCCAAAATACAATTTACGCCAAATATATAGTAATTTTATAATTGTTTTTTACTATTAAAAATAGCTGTTTGTGTTATTTTTTGTTTTTTTTACTATTATATTATTTTCATATTTATGCTATTTCAAAGTAAGTTTTCCAATTGTTTTCAGCATAAGTCTCTTGTTGCAATAGGAAAATTTGTGCGTGATAGAAATTTCTTTCCTAACTGTTAAGATAGAGTTGTACATTTATATAACATATTAATTGCATGTGGTCAACCAGGGTTCAATTCCTCCGTCCCTCTTGGAAAGCCTGGCGAGCTACCCAGAGTATCCCGTCCTCTTGGCAGAGCCTGGCAAGTTCCGCATGGCATATTTGATATGCCTAAATCGGCGGAGGAGCGATAGCATAGCGGTAGGGTGTTCGCCTTACAAGCGGCCAACATGGCCAACCCGAGTTCGATTCCTCTGCCCCTCTCAGAGAGCCCGGCAAGCTACCGAGAGTATTCGATATGCCAGACACAGTAACAACAAAGTCTCCAATGGAGACGTTACTGGGCCCGCTCAAGCAAATCGACAATCAACGGGAGGGCCTAAATCAGTAACAAGAAGTCTCACAATGGACATGTTACTGGTGCCCACTTGAGCAAATCGATGAACAATGGGAGTAAAGTGCTACAGCACCACATTAGTTGGGGTAAGAGTATAGTAGCAGTAAATGTTTTGTTACTTAAAGGAATATGAGCACAGTTTACAGACTACGCCAATACTTCAGAGAAGAACTAGCTAATGGAGTTAGGAGATTTGCTGCAAGAGCAGAAGAGGACTTGGACTTTTATTTCCCTACAGAGTAAATAGGAGACATTTGTAAAATCTCCCAAAATTTTATAGAATTACACATAAAACAAAATCTTAAAACTTTGTTCTAAACTAATGTTTTCAAGTGCAAAACAGAGGTACTTGTTTTCACCAACACAGAACAGAAACCAACAAAATAAAAAATCAAGAAGGGGAGGGACTAGGATGGCTGAATGAAGAGTTGCCCACCTCACTTAAGTACAGCCTGCATGGACCAGTGGATTAAGTGCAGAATCTGACTTTGCCTCCTGCAGGAAAAAAATCAGTGGACCTAAGCATCCACTCTGAAAAGGTATTTGACTGGAGAGTAAGAGATACCAGGTAGAATCTGAAGACTCTGTGGGACTGACAGTGTGACTGTAGGCAGAAGGGGCTACAAATTTTGGACCTCTGGCAAGCTGGGAATTGAACTCAGTTTAGGGCTTTTAAGGTATTGAGAAACAGGAAAAGGTAGTGGTATTCTACTGAGTGATCAGGTTCCAACAGCAAACTTTTTTTTTCTCAGCAACTGAATGGAGGAAAGTTCTGTGTCTGATGGAAACAGCAAGGGCAGTACCTTGATTCACGTTGGTGGTGACTGGGACCTGCCTCCAAGCTTGAGGCAAGGCAGCAAGAATCTTATCAATTGTACACGTAATGGAGTTTATTTTTTACTTATATTTAACAATTTTACAGACAAAATAGCCTTAGGAGTTTGGCAGAATTTATTCTGATAACCATTAAATAATTATTCTTAGTATTTTATTTTTTTAAGTGAGCTTTTAAATATTGATAAAATGGTTCAAAATTATACTATCAGTATTTGATAACATTCAATATTTCTGAAATTTTAGATATTTTCCAGTTAATAACATTTTTCATTTGCTATTATACACTTGTCATAATGGTGTTGTTGCCAATTATTATACATATATGCAAATAAGCAATAATATTATTACAATATGTAAAAAACCAAACACGCTGAAGGTTGAGTATTTGCAGGCTCTCTGGACAGCTCTGTCTCACTGCCTGTGTTTGGTTCTCTTGAGCCTCTGTGTGTGTGGCCTGGATCGGGATGGCTGTTGGCCAAGGGCAGACGAAGGAAGAGACAAGGGCCAGGCTAATTGGTCTTAGTAGCAGTTTATAGGAAGCAGTTTAGTAGGAAGTTTATCCCATAGAACAAATTTATGTTATGGAGGGCCCAGTTTCTCTCAAGCACATGTCTCTCCAACTCCCCAGCACTCAGGGCAGAAACTGCACCCAGTCAAGTAGCAAAACCAACATAAGAAAGTCCTTCCTGAGGGCCCCAGGTAAAATACCTCCTAAGGTGTTTTCTCTTTTCCTCCATCCAATATCTATCAACATATCAATACTAGCTATTTTTGTATGGACACAGTAAGAGATAACAATTGAGACTTGTAGGGCAGCTCTCCTGGGAACATCTTTCCACAGACACTGACTACAGCGCTCAGGCCATATTAATCTTTCCTAACCCTAGCGGGTCCAAATCTAGTTATTACTTTTTGGATCATGACAGCATTTGTCCATGCCCAAGCTCTTAACTTATAGTTCAGCATTATGGAGCTTTGGCCAGGCAAATCTCGATGCCAGGGTAGCACATAGCTTACGGCTTGCCCTGATTCCATCCAGTCCCTCATTGGGACTCTGCTTTGTGGGGCACTAGGAAGTAAAGGCAGCTAAGGCTTAGGTGAGAGAACAATTGCTTAGGAGGGAAATATCACTGAAATTCACATTACGAAAGCATGTCTTCTTGTGTCCATACAAAAAGGACATTGCTCTAAATAAACCATGCAAAGGACTTAGGGAGAAGAGAAAAACAATATTTACAAGTCAACAGAGCACAAAGAAAGAAGCTACAAATAAACATAGAGGAATGGGAGCACTGTGATGGGAGCAACCCAATAAATCTAAACTACCTGAGGCTATGCAGGAAGGACAAAACAGTGTTATCCTACAATTATATATATTATATTATATATCATTATGTAATATATATCGATGATATATATTATATTATATATATTATATATGATATAATATATATCGATGAACAACGGGAGGACAGTGTTTATATATATATTACTGTCAAACACTGTCCTCCTGTTGTTCATCAATTTGCTTGAGCAGGCCCAATAGCGTCTCCATTTTGAGACTTGTTGTTACTGTGTTTGGCATATTGAATACGTCACGGGTAGCTTGCCAGGCTTTGCCGTGATTATAAAATATTATAAATTATAATATTATTCCTAAACAAACTATTTCTGTGGTTAAGATAAAATCTTAGAGCTATTTATCAAGCATAGTTTAAACTTTAGGTACAAAATTCTTAAGAGGTAACTTGTGGGGTATTTTGAACCATGTTAACATCTTTTTTCCTCAAGAAAAAGTAAATCATTGTATCATAGGTGCTGAAAAAAATTTTCACATTGTTTATGATTTAAACTTGGGAAAAATAGCTAATTTACTCATATTAATAAAATATGTGCACAGTCCTATAGCTAAGTTATATATATGATGTGGAAATTATTTTCCTGCTAACATCAGGACCCAAGCAAGAATATATTTTTATCACCATTTCTATTCAACATCATATTGGAAGTCCTATCTAAGAGAATGAAACATTAAGAAATGAAGATTGGTAATTAGAACCTAAAACTGTCTTTTCTTATATACAAAGGACATTATAAAACTACCTTTATTGACATAAAAATGGTTTTATATGTATAAAATCTCAAAGAATCAACAAAACTCCTTAACTAATTAAAATTTATAATAAGATTAATAACTGCAAGTTAATATTCCAAAGATCATTGATTTAGGAGATAAGATTAATCAACAAGAGGAATTTGAAAATATATAAAATTTGACAAAAAATTTAGTTCAGGGCTGTAGCAATAGTATAGTGGGTAGGACATTTGCCTTGCATGCAACCAACTTGGGTTCGATTCCCAGCACTCCATCTGGTCCCCAAAGAACTGCCAGGAGTAATTCCTGAGTGTAAAGCCAGGAATAATCTCTGTGCATCACCATGTCTGTCCCAAAAAGTAAAAAAAAAAAATCGTTTAGAATCAAAAAGAGATTTATGTATCAACCTAAGGTAAAAAAATTTGCCAGTTCTACATTAAAAATAAAGTTTTTAAGAAACCTCCAATAAATAAATGAGAGATTTAAATGGAGGATGAGATAGTACATGATTTCTCTCCAATTAGATGCCCAGCATTATATATGGTCACCTGAGCATTGTTGCATTGTCATGAGTGATCCCTTAACACAGACCCCAGATTACTGCTAAGTATGGCTGAAATAAACAAACAAGCAAAAATAAAGGAACAAACAAAAAATAAGTGACAGATTTATATACAAGTGAAAGCCCATGTTCTCAGGTAAAAGGATAAGAAGAGACCATATAGAGCTGAGCAAGATTACAGTGGGTAAGGTGCTTGCCTTGCATGTGGCCAACTTGGGTCAGACCCTGACATGCCATCTAGTTCCCTGAAGCCTCCAGGAATGAACCTAGAGTGCAAAACCAGTTGTAAGTCTAGAGCACAGCTGGATATGGCCCAGAAACAATAAGAACATAAAAGAACAATATTGTGAAGATGCCAGGTTATCCTAATTTGATCTACAGATTCAGCAAAATATCAACAATTCCAAATATCCAAGTTTGGCAATAATTTTTAAAACAACTTCAAGACATAAGCTACAAATTATCAGATGGACTTCATTACAACTTAGCAACTTTGATCTATAGAAGAAACTGTGAAGAGATCAGCCATGGTCATGGAGAAAGAGTCGACAAAAGATACATTCAATAATTTGTGCTATTTAAATTACATAAACAACTCAATATTAAATAAGGAGACTGATACCAATATAAAAATGGGCCAATTATGTTAAAAAATAACCCCTACCCCCACCCCAGTAAAAAAGACACAAAGTTGAAAAATAATCACTGGAAAAGATTTTCCACATGTTACCAGGTAAAGTCGAATTAAGTCAACAGTGAGTAACTAGTAAGAGCATATTAAAATGATCGAAGTCCCCTGATTAGATTTCAACCACTATTTATGGTCACCTGAGTGTTGTCAGGAATGATCCCTTAACACAGATCCCTGAACATCAAGTGTAGGTCAGTCTTTAGAGCAACAATACTCATTTATTAATGACTATAACTCAAAATTATATACATAATACAGTTGAGTAGTTTGAAATACAGTTTGGTGACTTCTTATGTAATCTAACTACACATGATATAATCCAGCAATTATGCACCCTGTGGTTTATACAAAGGTTTTGACAAAATGTAAAAAAAGTAAAGTCAAGGCCCTCCCATTGACCATCGATTTGCTCGAGCGGGCCCAGTAATGTCTCCATTGGAGACTTTGTTGTTACTGTGTCTGGCATATCAAATACTCTCGGTAGCTTGCCGGGCTCTCCGAGAGGGGCAGGAGGAATTGCACTCGGGTTGGCCATGTTGGCTGCGTGCAAGGCAAACGCCCTACTGCTGTGCTATCGCTCCAGCCCCTTGACAAAATGTATCTACACAGAAACATGCAAATGAGGTTTCAAGCAACTTTATTTATATGTCAAACCTGTGAGCACCCAAGATGTGCTTCAGTAGGCTAATAAATATACTGTGATACATACAAAGGATGGAATATTATAAACTATTATTAACGAGCTTTTGAAGCACAATAAAGGCTTAGGAAACCTTAATTGAGTAGTATAGATGAAAGAAACTAACATGAAAAGGTTACATAGTTTACCTTTGTTTATGGGCTGAAAATTTTAAAATAGACTATTAATAGGAAATAAAAGTATTTTTCTCAGTTCTACGAACCACTCTGGCAAACTACTGAATCTGAGCGGGAAGGTGTACAGTCTCCAATTAATAGACAATTTAATTATAGATGATAATTTGAGGCTTATGACTATCATCTGAAGTGAGGTCAGTCTGTGGTACTGAACTCTTAAACTATTGGGGTGCGTAACTTCAGTTCTTTAGTGCCATTATAAGAAACAAATGGTATTCAAAGAATTAAGGATATATTTAGTATGAAAATATACTCTCCACTACACACATGCATATGTTTGGTATCAGAAGTCATGATTATAGAAAATAAGAATAGTTTGTCAAACAAGATTTAGGAGGTACAGCTTGGGAAAGATTGATGGTGGTGGTTTCAAGTATGTGCTTACTACAGTAGAAAACATTTAATACTAATGTTTTGAATTAGCTGAGGAACTTCATAGAAATTCTGTTAAACCCTTTAAGGCCCCAATGGTATATCATATCTGCAAATAAAAAAATGACTTCTATATATATTTCTATATACAAAATAGGGACCAGAATGTTTTAAGCATTTAAGAAAAAAATTAAAGCTGAACAAAGGGTAAATAACAGCATATTTGATCCCATACAAAAACCTGACAATTTAACCTGAAATCAAGACAGATTATGATATGAGATGGGTAGAGAAAGGTTTCAAAATTGAATCTCAGATCAAGTAAAAACATCTTACTATAACTGCTGATATAATATAAACAATAGATATCAATGAAAGTGCCACATTTTGAAAGTGAGGGACTTTTTAGGATATTTTTAGTTATCCTCATTTAAGTTTGATGTAACCTGGATAAGATTATAGAAAATTAACTCATGGTAATCTGAAGAAACTTGTCTTTAGTAGTCAGTGAGCTCAGGAGTCTTGATTGGGAGTAGCGAGATTCACCAGGAGATTTCAAGAATTAGTCCTGGCTCTGACCTCATAGATGTACTCCTGGATGTACACAGTACACCAGATGCGGTTCTGGGACTTTTGGTATGGACAAGCGCAAGGAAGTACCCTTTCCCCTGTACTATGATTCGGGATCAAGACTCCTTCATCACCTTAACAGACCACTATACCCTGTTTATGGAAAGGTACTTACTATCAATTTCAAGTTAAGAAAATCAAATAATGTCATCTTGTTTTATTTTTTTAAAGCTGAAGACTGTCCTTAATAGACTTCTTCTGGCATTGTAAACTTTCAATTTTATATTAAGTTGATAATTTATTTTGCATGAGACTGCAGTAATTCCAGGAGTAAACACTTCAGCAAAATACAATGCACCAAGGATATTAGATTCTGGGATAGAGTTTAATAACCTCAAGTAAGAAACAGAGGTAGGTGCATCTTAGTGAATATCTTTTCTAGATATAGATTTTTGAAACCACAAGAAGATATATCACATTAAATATGACAAATTCGAAGAAATATATAGAAGCTAGTGAGTTTAAGAAGAGATGACAGATACAACATATATCAATTACTAGAATAGGTCACAAATGATTTCTACAACTTGATGGAGACAGGATTCATTATACCTATTTTGTTAAACAGAAACTGTGATTTAGAATTAAAACACAAAGCAAGAAATGGTAAAATTTAAACTTGGGATACTAATAATGTGCAATCTATGCTAGTGCCAAAAGCCACCGAATCATGACATCCTAGAGAACAAATTTTGGGTGTGTGAACACAGCTTTTATTTTCAAATTTCTTTTTTCAAGTGAGCATGACCATTGTTGTAGCATTGATGATGACAATTCTGTGTCACTGAACAGTCACTAGTTAGAAGAGATGCAATGGTCTCTAGTAGAGATCATTCTAATAGAATATTTTAGAAATCAGATCTTTAGCCAAACTACTGATGTAAGGCTTTCGGACAGAAATGACTGTTCTGGTAGTTTGGTTTTATTCTTTGAAGTAAGTTGATAATATATTGGCATGTCAGGAAGACTACACATTCGAAAAATATGAAGGCATGATTCCTTTTTAATTCAACTGCTTTCAGAGGCAATGAAGGCACTGCAATTCAATAAAAATATGCTGTCAAAGTCAGTATAATGATTCAGTTTGTACAGTTTTTGGTAATAGGTTTTAAGGTCAAATACAGACACAGTGAAAGAAGCTGTACACAGGCAGATTGTTCAATTTAAGTTTAATCTGATGGTGAACAGATACAGATGGAAAATAAAAATTGTCATGAAAAATGTAGAAATAGGGGGATAATATATAGATGTGATGCAGTTTTGCTCTCCTGCCATTGTTGATCGATTTGCTGGAGCAGGCCCAGTAATGTCTCCATTGTGAGACTTGTTACTGTGTTTGGTATAACGTATACAACACAGGTAGCTTGCCAGGCTTTGCCGTGCGGGCGAGATACTCTCGATAGCTCTCTGAGAGGGGCAGAGGAAAAGAGCATGGCTCGGCAGTGCCTTCCACACACAAGGTAAATGCTCTACCGCTATTGGACAGTGGTAGGACGTTTGCCTTGCATGCGGCCTTCTCGGCCCACCCGGTTATAATTCCTTCGCCCTTCTTGAGAGCCCAGCAAGCTACTGAGAGTATCTCACCCGCACAGCAAAGCCTGGCAAGCTACGTGTAATGTGTTTTATATGCCAAACACAATAACAAGTCTCACAATGGAGATGTTACTGGGCCCGCTCCAGCAAATCAATGAACAAAAGGAGGAGAGTCCTACAGTGCTACAGATGTATTTGTGCATGTGCATATATAGAACAGACAGATTAAACATTTTGTTAAAGTGTAATTTTTAAATAAAGCTTCCAGTGATGCAGAAAAAATTACAATGAACAATATATTATTTAAGACTAACGGAATCTGCCCCCAATGCTGCTCTGCCAGTCTTCTCCCCAACCCAGGTCAGTCTGCCTGCCAGCATTCGAATCCAGGACTCGGCTCTTGCCCTGCAAAGCCCCAGGCGTCCTCTCAGGCCCTGGGACAAAAGCAGATCTGAGCCTCTTCCTCTTTGCCCCCAACACTGCTCCGCGGGTCTTCTTCCCCAGCCAGCCTTCACCCCCCCCACACACACAAGGTTCCTGTGGGGGTGTGGCCTTTTCAGAAGTGGGAGTGGCTTCGGTAGAAGTGGGTGTGGCTTAATTTTAGGCAGGCTAAAGTTCACCTGGCAGCAGGTAGTTTAGCATGCCAAGAAATCTAGTGTGACATCATAGTTCCTATACCTACACATCAACATGAAGAAACAATGCAAATACCCACCACATGGAGAGGACGATGAAGAGTCCAGAAGCCTCAGTAGGTGCTACTCACCTAAGGGACCTCTCTAAGAGAGAATTCAGATATGAAGTCATGAAGATATTCAGTGAACTCAATGGAACAGTCAAACAGATATCCAGTAAATTCAAAGAGGACATGAAAGAAACGATGGATCACACAATTGAGAAAATACAGGAAGAAATGAGAGCAGAAATTGGAAAGCTATGCACAGAAATGTCATGAATCCAAGATTACATAGATGAAATAAAAAAATCAGAATGTGCCCTAAAATGTAGAATGACCACAGCTGAAGACAGAATCAGTGAGCTGGAAGATCAGCTGCTTCAAGCCAACAGGCAACAACAAAAAATGGCAAGAGACCTCAAAATAGCTCTAGAGTAAATCAGAGTCCTAGGAGATGATTCCAAGAAGAAAAACATTAGAATCATAGGAGTGCCAGAAGCTCAGGGAAACACACCAATGAAAAATCCATTGTCAAACAAATCATTATGAAAAATTCCCAGAGCTCAACAATGCAGCCATTCAGATTCAAGGAGTCCAAAGGGTGCCAGCTAAAAGAGACCCTAACAAAAACACTCCAAGACATATCATAGTTAGAATGATCAATGCCGCCGATAGAGACACAATACTGCAAGCAGCAAGGTCATAGAAGGAAATCACATACAAACGCGTACCCCATAGATTCACAGCAGACCTATCAGAGGAAATGCTCCAAGCCCGAAAACAATGGTGGGATATTGTGAAAAAACTCACTGAAATGAATGCTTCACCAAGAGTACTCTAACCGGTTAAACTCTCACTCAAACTCAAAAAGATGGTGCACTATTTTCTAGATAAACAGCAGCTCGGGAACTTCCTAGACTCAAAACCAAACCTAAAATAATGGCTAAAGGGGCTACTATAAGATCAGACAAACCCTACAAGCAAAACAGACCCTTACAGAAAGATGACACAATACCCCATAACAATAATATCTCTTGATGTCAATGATCTAAATTCAGCAATTAAGAGACACAGAGAAGCAAAATGGATTAAGAGACAGAAACCAACATTCTGCTGCCTACAAGAAACTCATCTCAACAGTCAGAGCAAACACAGACTCAAAGTCAAAGGATGGTAAATAATCTTGGGAGCAAACAACTCCCTCAAAAACCCTTGGGTGGCCACACTAGTATTTGACAACATCAATTTCAAGTAGAAAACGATTAGAAGGGACAGTGAAGGCCATTTTCTTGTCATCACGGAATACATACAACAGGAAGAAATCACACTCTTAAATGTATACGCACCTAATGAGGAAACAGCTAAATATTAAAAACAACTGCTAACGTATTTTAAGGAGGACATTGTTAGCAACACAATAGTGGTGGGAGACTTCAACATTGCCATATCACCTCTGGATAGATCAACAAGAACGAAACTCAACAAGGAAACATTGGCTTTGAAAGAAGAAATAGAAAAGAGAGGGCTTATACACCAGAAAATGAAAGAGTGCACATTCTTCTCCAGTGCACATGGAACATTCTCCAAAATAGATCATGTGCCATACCTCAATAGAATCAGGAAGATAGAAATAGTATCAACACTCTTTTCAGACCACTGAGTATAGAAGTGATTCACACACAGATTTACTGGAGAACCAAATTAAACATATGTAAATTAAACAACTCAATGTTGAACAATGAGTGGATCAGGAAGGAAGTCAAGGACGAAATCAAAAGATACCTGGAAACAAATTAGAATGAAGACACGATCTACAGAATCTATGGGATGCAGCTGAAGCCATGCTAAGGGGAAAATTTGTAGCTCTGCAAGCATTTCTCAGGAAGGAAGAAAGGGCAAAGATCCACATAAACAACTTGACTTTACAGCTCAAGAGTTTAGAAAAGGATCAACAAAAGGAGCCCAAATCATGCAGAAAGAAAGAGATCATAAAACTTCGAGCAGAAATCAACGATATGGAAACCCAAAGATACTATCCGAAAGATCAATGAAACCAAGAGCTGGTTCTTTGAGAAAATAAGTAAGATATATAAACCACTAACAACATTCACAAAGAAAGAGAGAGAGAACCCTAATAAACTGATTCAGAAATGAGAAGGGGGATATCACAACAGAAATCAAAGAAATTCAAAACATCATCAGAGACTACTTTGAAAGACTGTATGCCACAAAACAAGAGAATCTAGAAGAAATGGATAAATTCCTCGATTCCTATAATTTCCCAAAGCTGAATCAAGATGATCTAGAGTATCTGAATAGACCTACTGACATCAAGGAAATTGAAACTGTAATCAAAAGTCTTCCCAAAAACAAAAGCCCAAGTCCAGATGGATTCACTAGAGAATTTTTCCAAACATTTAAAGAGGACCTTTTACCAGTTCTTTTCAAACTTTTCCAGGAAATTGAAGAAACAGAAAGTCTTGCAAACAGTTTCTATGAAACCCATATCTCTCTATTACCAAAAGGACACAAAGACACCACAAGAAAAGAAAACTACAGGCCGATATCACTGATGAACACAGAAGTAAAGATTCTCAACAAAATACTAGCAAATAGAATTCAACAAATCATTAAAAAGATCATACACCATGACCAAGTGGAATTCATCCCGGGAATACAAGTATGGTCTAACAATTGAAAATCATCAACATAATCCATCATATCAACAAAAGAAAAGATAAAAACCATGTGATCATATCAATAGATGCAGAGATAGCATTTGACAAGATCCAGCACCCATTTATGATGAAAACCCTTGCCAAAATGGGGATAGAGAGGACATTCCTCAATATAGTTAAACCCATCTACCACAGGCCTACAGCAAGCATCATCCTCAATAGCGAAAAACTGAGAGCCTTCTCCCTAAGATTAGGGATGAGACAAGGATGCCCACTCTCTCCACTGCTTTTCAATATGGTACTGGAAGTACTTGCAATACCGATTAGGCAAGAAAAAGATATTAAGGGCATCCAGGAAGGAATGGAAAAAATCAAGCTCTCACTATTTGCAGATGATATGATTCTAAGAGAACCCTAAAACCTCTACCAAGAAACTCCTAGAAACAATAGACTTGCATAGTAAAGTTGCAGGCTACAAAATCAACACCCAAGAGTCCATGGCTTTCCTATATGCAAATAGTGAGAGAGAAGAAAGTGACATGAGAAAAAAAATCCCATTCACAATTTTGGCCCAGAAAATCAAGTACCTAGGAATCAGCTTAACTAAGGAAGTAAAGGACCTGTACAAAAAAATACAAAATGTTACTTCAGGAAATAAAAGAGGACATGGAAAGATATCGCCTGCTCATGTATTGGGAGAATTAGCATTGTCAACATGAGAATACATCCCAAATCATTGTACAAATCCAATTCGATCCCTATAATGATACCGATGACATTCTTCAAAGAAATGGAGCAAACACTCCTGAAATTCATATGGAAAAATAAGCCCCCACGAATTGCTAAAGCAATTCTTGGGAAAAAGAAAATGGGAGGAATCAACCTCCCTAACTTCAAACTGTACTACAAAGAGTAATAATTAAAACAGCATGGTACTGTAACAAAGGCAGAGCTGCAGACCAATAGAACATGGTCGAATATAATGACAGCTCCCCCAAAGTATTTAATCATCTAGTCTTTGATAAGGGTGCAAGAAACGTGAACTGGAGCAAAGAAAGCCTCTTTAACAAATTTTGCTGGCAAAACTGGACAGCTACATGCAAAAAAGTGGGCTCAGATCTCTCCCTAAGACCATGTACAAAAGTAAGATCAAAATGGATTAAAAACCTCAACATCAGACCGGAATCCATAAAGTGCATTGAGGACAAAGTTGGCAAAACCCTCCATGACATTGAAGCTAATGGTATCTTCAAAGATGTCACGCCACTGGCCAAGCAAGTGAAAACAGAGATAGACAAATGGGACTACCTTAAACTAAGAAGCTTCTGGACCTCCTAAGAAACTGTGACCAAAATACAAAGACATCTGCAGAATGGGAAAGGACATTCACCAAATACACATCTGACAAGAGTTGATATCAAGGATATACAAAGTACTGTTTGAACTCCACAAGAAGAAAACATCCAACCCCATCAAAAAATGAGGTGACGAAATGAACAGAAACTTTCCCAAAGAAGAAATTGAATGGCTAAAAGGCACATGTGTAAATGCTCTACATCATTAATTATTAGAGATATGCAGATCAAAACCACAGTGAGATACCATCTCACACCTCAGAGACTGGCCCACATCCAAAAGACCAAAAGCAACCATTGTTGTTGCAGATGTGGCGAGAAAGGGACTCTCCTTCAATGCTGATGGGAATGCCAACTGGTTCAGCCCTTTTGGAAAACAGTATGGATGATCCTCAAAAAATGAGAAATTGAGCTCCCATTTGACCCAGCAATACCACTCCTGGGAATATATCCCAGAGAGGCAAAAAAGTATAGTCGAAGTGACATCTGCATTTGTTTGTTCATTGCAGCACTATTTACAATAGCTAGAATCTGGAAAAAAAGCTGAGTGCCCAAGAACAGATGACTGGTTAAAGAAACTTTGGTACAACTACAGAATGGAGACTATGCAGCTGTTAGAAAAGATGAAGTCATGAAATTCATTTATAAGTTGTACTACATGGAAAGTATCATGCTAAGCGAAATGAGTCAGAAAAAGAGGGACAGACATAAAAATACTGCATTCATCTGGGGAAAATAAAGTAACAAAATAGGAGAATAACACCCAAGAATAGCCAAGATAAGTACAAGGAGGATTACTCCATGGGTTTAAGACCAGCCGCACATGCTAGGGAAAAAGGCAGCTCAGAGAGAGAAGGGAGCACCAAATAAAGGATGTTGGGAGGTTCCCCTCAGGATGGGAAATGCATGATGAGAGTAGACTATAGACCGAACATGACTGCCGCTCTATGTCTCTTTTGCAATCCACAGCACTCAAAAGAAGAGAGAGAACAAAAGAGAATGTCCTGCCACAGAGGTAGGGTGGGATGAGGGGATATTGGGGGTGGGAGGGATACTGGGATCAGTGGTGGTGGAGAATGGGCACTGGTGGAGGGATGAGTACTCGATCATTGTATAACTAAAACCCAAGCACAAAAATTTATAAGTCTACAACTGTACCTCATGGTGTTTCACTAATAAATATTTAAGGGGAAAAAAAAAACTAACAAAATCTCATCATCGGGTAGAAAAAAAAAACTCTAGGTAGGAGTGGAAAAGATCCACAAGTCCTCAAGTTCCATCACTACAATACAACGATGTGGTCCTGGTTGCCCCAGCCCTCCAGGACTCAGTTCAGTAATTTTTTTTAATGTAGGAATACTGCTATTTATTCAGCCACTTATTAGCTGATTGAACTGTGCATGAACTCCACCTTACTTTTTTTTTCATTTTTTATAATTTTATTTATTGAATCACCATGAGAGCAGTTAGCTCTCGGACCCAAAGCTTTCGGGTCTAAGTCTCGGTCATACAATGAAACACCCATACCTTCACCAGTGCCCATTCTTCACCACCGAAACCCCCAATATACCTCCATCCCACACCCTCCCACTACCTGTGGGGCAGATGACTTCCACATTACTCTCTCTCTACTTTGATCATATTCAATATTTCGTCACCAAACCCACCATTATTATTTGAGATTTTACCACAAAACTCAGATCTGCTGAAAAGGCAACAGTAGACAATTTGTGTTTTATTGCTGGTTATGAATAACATATGATGTCATGTGGCTGCAGTAGAGCCATGTGATTTTGAAATTCCGAAATTTTAACACTTAAATCTGGAGGGATTTCTGCCAAAAGCCACTGGGTTTCGAGATTTGCTCCTGAGTCTCTGGGATCATGACCATTGAGCAGCTTGATCAGGAGACAAAGAGGCCGTTCGTGGGCAATGACTTGGGGTCTCGTTGGGATGGGGAGACCAGGACCAGCCTCACCCCCATCCTGTGAAGCCCAACAAGTTTCGTCACTGAGGGCCCAGACCTGACTGTCCAATGGCCTCTGGAGGATGACGGTCACCAAGCCGCCAAGGGGGAGCAGGCAGAGGGACAACATCCTTTCCCCCCTGGGGTGTCCTGGTGACAGTAACCTACTGTGGGGTCCAGATGCATTTCTGCCAAAAGCTGCTGGGTTTCGAGATTTGTTTCTGAGTCTCTGGGATCATGGCCGTTAAGCAGCTTGATCAGAAGCCAGAGAGGCCGTTTGTGGGCGATGACTTGGGGTCTTTTTGGGGTGGGGAGTATAGGTCCGGCTCCACCCCCATCCTGTGAGGCCCAACAAGTTTCATTACTGCGGGCACAAGCCTGACTGTCCAATGGCCTCTGGAGGATGACGACCACCGAGCCACCAGGGGGAAGCAGGCGGAGGGATAGCACCCTTTACCCCTTGGGGTTGTCAAGCGACAGTAACCTACTTCAGGGTCCGGCCACATTTCTGCCAAAAGCCGCTGGGTTTCGAAATTTATTACTGAGTCTCTGGGATCATGGTTGTTAAGCAGCTTGATCAGGAGTCAGAGAGGCCATACGTGGGCGATGACTTGTGGTCTCGTGTGGTGGAGAGGACAGGCCTGGCTCCGCCCATATCCCGTGAGGCCCTGCATGCCTCGTCACTGGGGACCCAAACCTGACTGTCCAGTGACTTCTGAAGGATGGCGGCCACCAGGCCTCCCGGGGGAACAAGGCAAGGCACAAAACCTATTCCCACCTGGGTTGGCCCAGCATTGGTAACCTACTGCAGGGACTGGATGCATTTCTGCCAAAAGCCGCTGGATTTCAAGGTTTGTTTCTGAGTCTCTGGGATCATGGCCATTAAGCAGTTCAATCAGGAAACAGAGAGGCCATGCCTCCAATTATATAGCTGAGCCGGAGGTGGTTTGTGGGTGTGTTTCCCACATACCTAACTTTTGTCCGTTTACTTTCTTGGTAAACTTTGCCCTAAGTTTTTGGGGTCTGGCCAAAGGCACAGCAGCAATTTTGGGGTATCTGGAAGTCTGAAGGCACCATGAGGCTGCTGATGCACTCGCCTCACAGGTACAGACTGACCTGCTGGCGGCACCATACCCCCGAAGTTCAGTAATTTTTGATCCTGGTCAAAGTAAATGTTTAACACAAATGCATCCCCCCCCCGACACCCCGACACACACACAGTGCCATCATTTATAGATGTAAAGCTGAGAGAAGGAACTTCTGTAATGTCACATCATTGAAGATTGACAAAGCTGAGAGTGATGCTTAAATATGAAACAACACAGAGAAAAAAATAGCCCACCCACATTTTTATCTTTAAAATAGCTTTGAAGTCATTATAATATTACAAATAGCTGCCTAATATCATTATCTATTATGAAAAATAGGTTAATATTAAGTAATCTATGCCTTAATGTTAAAAATAAAATTAAACCTGTTTTTTTCTCTAAGTAATGATATTTAGAATTTGCACACACATTGTATATAAAACTAAAGTTTCCTATGTGTAAAGAGTAAAGAGTAAAATTATAAAATTTATATAAAATTAATCTTTAAGAAACAATATAATCCGTCCTTTCCTTTAAAACTGAACTTAGGAAATGCAAATCTTAATAACTGAAAGTCCATCTTTTTTCAATTTATTGACCTCCTCTAAATCCTTCATTGTGATAAAATTCAGTGCCGTAATTGCAATCATCCTTGACTTACTCACTTACATATACTTGTTTACTTCCTACTTTCTCTTGGACTTTTCTGCTAACCTCTTTTATCAGACTGTTCTGTCTTAGTTACATTCATGTGTACTTCACTCAACATGCTCTCTAATCCTTAAAAATACTGGGGTTTCTGATCTGTCCATGCATCCATATCAAGTTTCAGTTTCCACCTAGATTTTGAAATATCTATTTAAGTTCGTAGAATTCATAGGTGCTATCCATATTTACCCTATACCTTTTTCTGCAGGTTTTTCTTTTGGCACCAAACCTGGTGATACTCAAAGCTTATTCCTGGCTGTGTACTCAGAGATCAATCCTAATGGGTCTCAGGGGCCCATAATTGGTGTCCAGGTTGAACTCAGGTCATCACATGCAAGGTAAAAACCAAACAGTGTTCCTGCTCTACTATTGTTCTGGTTCAGTACACAAATATCAAGCTGTACAGTTGATATTACCACTTTGAAGTTTTCTACTAGTTCATATTTAACCTATTCATAATTGATCTTTTACTTATTAAATTTTTATTTTCTATATCACCATATACTTGGTTACTCATATCAAAGTGTCATATTGTCATATTCAACTTGTCCACATCTCTCATTCTTTAGATGTGTCAGTGATTCTGTCATAGGAGTATCACATATTAGTTTCATTATTCCATCTTATTGGTTATTCTGACTGTGCTTAGAATAACCAAATTATTTGAATTTTGGTAGAATTTTTCAAAGATCATATGTTGATTAAATTTTCATGCTGATAACACTGCTTTCTAATTTCTTCACTTGAAAATATTATGGACCTCTCCACAGATTGTAAAATTTTGCAGAGACATTTATCTGTGATTGAATGGAAAAATAAGCACTCAGAGAGCCCGGCAAGTTACCGAGAGTATCCTGCCAGCATATAAGAGCCTGACAAGCTCCCCGTGGCATATTTGATATGCCAAAAATAGTAACAACAAGTCTCAAAATGGAGATGCTACTGGTGCCCACTCGAGCAAATTGATGAACAATGGGAGGACAGTGCTACAGTGCCACTGAATGAAAGTTAAATAGTTCAACAAGTTCTAAAGCAAATCAACTGGATTGATTTTTTTTTTTTACCTAATCTCTGACATCTACTTGTGAGACCCTTGAAAACATGATTAACTTAGAGATATAAATTAGGTAGTTACTAGTTACTGTAAAAAGTTGGAAGTAAGTAAAACATAATGATAAACAAATATTTTATAGAGGTAAAACATAATAGTAATAAAAGGCATGGCCAGAACAAAAGCATAGCAAGTAGGGTGCTTGTTTGTACACAGCCTACCTGGTTTAATTCCCAGAATCCCATGTCGTCTCTGAAAACCACCAGGAGTCATTCCTGAGTGCAGAGTAAGGAGTAACATCTGAGCACTCCCAGATGTAACCCAAAAATCCAAAATCGAAAACAAAGAAAAAGCAGAACAAAAAATTAAAGGCAGACAGCAGGTAACAGGGCCAGGGGGCTGGGGTCTCAAACATATGTGCAGTGTAGAAAGTGATATACCTATATATTTGAATCACATAAGCAACAAAACTGAATTCATGACATTCAAACTACAATGACCAAACTTAAAAATTCGTCCTAACAAGAAGGCAAGCTGGTAGGGCGGAGTTGGGGGAGGCAGTGGAAAAAATTGGGAAATTTGGTAGAGTAAAGTAGATACTGGTAAAGATATTGTTATTAGAACATTGCATGCTTGAAACATGAATCAAGGAGTCTGAATAAGAATTAAAAAATTAAAGATGTATAATTCACAAATTTGTAATTTTTTGTTCTGCTTTTCTTTGAAGTTTTGATCTTTTATTTAATATATATCAAGAAGCTTTCTCTAATATACATAGGAAAACAAATAGCCAGAATAAAGTTAGAAGGTTCTTTTACAAGAAAAGTAAAATCAAGGAGTTCTGTGTCAGTACCAACTATAAATGTGGAACCAATTATAAACTATGGGGATTAAAGCAATATGGTGTTGATTCAAAAATATACAAGCTAAAATAAGGAAAAAGATATGAGTCCCTCTGATAAGTAAAAAAATTTACTTGTTCATATTTTTGCTTCAAATATCCAGAGAAAGGATGAAATATTAAGAACATGGTACTGAAAATTATATAAGAAATTTTAAGAAATATTGTGAAAGGATGAATTGGAGGTTATATAATTTGTAAATTCTATTTAAATTAATCTAAAAATTTAACATAATCCTTATGAAAATTCTTAGCATTTTTGGAGTACACATAAATGCTCACTCTGAAGTATAAAAATATTAATCATAGACATTGACAGAAACAGCTACAGAAAATCTTTTTGGGGAAAATATAAAGAAGAAAATTAAAAAAAAATAACAATACCAAATAATAGTCTTTTTAAAAATAAAGTTACAATAATCAAGATCAGGATTTTTTGAAAGAGAAATAGACACATAAATCAATCAATAAATATAGAACTCTGCTTATAGTCAAGTGGTTTTTGGCAGACTGTAAAAACAAATTACTAGAGGAAGGGCAGAGAATAGTCAGCCTTTTCAACAAACCATGCTGGGCAATTGAATAGCTATATGCAAAAACTAAACAAAACAAAACCTGAATGAAAACCGTTCACACTCTCTAATAATTTAAGCAAAACTGATCCTAAGCCTAAAATACTAAGATGAATATTCGGAAAGCCCAGCAAGCTACGGAGAGTATTCAATATGCCAGACACAGTAACAATAAAGTCTCCAATGGAGACGTTACTGGGCCCGCTCGAGCAAATCAATGATCAACGGGAGGGGCCTTTATTGTTAAGAAATATTTTCAGAACTTAGAGTGAAATGAAAAGTTCTCAGATATTATAGCAAGAAGGTAGAGCATAAAGGTGAAAAAAATAGTGAGTTGATTAAAAAATTAAATTGAAAAATAAACACACTTTTTTTTATGACAGGAACTGTGTAAAGGATGGAAAGTAATCTACAGAATAAGTGAAAATAATCACAGTCTCCATAGATAGGGAAAAAACACTTAGATAATATGGAGATTCTTAAAAAATCAATTATACATTTACTTCATATATGTAATGACAAAGCACAAACAGATACCTTTCTAAAGTGAATATAAAAATAAAAAAACACATCAAGAGATGTTCAGATCACTGTCCATTAGGAAAAAAATAAGTCTAAGGTATCATATTTGAACCTCCTTATTAAAAATTTAAAATATAGCAAAAACACAAAATTCTGAAAGGCAATTCACAACATAAAATAAATAAATAAATAAAAATCTCTGATATTGGTTGGAATTTAACAGGGTATAATAGGCCTGGAAGCATTTGTTCACAGACACAAAAACAAATGAATATTTACTGAAAGCACCCAGCAATCACACCCCTTGGACTTTCTCCCAGAGAAATAAAATATGATTTCTTCACAAAAACCTCTATATGCTTGTTCATTACATTTCAGTTGTGATTGTCAAAAAAAAATTGAAAATAATTCAAATGCCCCACAATTGACAACAGTTAAATTACTATATCCATAGCATGAGATACTCATTGAAAGTTGCAAGAAGCAAATTTGATAAATGCACTGAAGTCGATGTGATTGAGAAAAATTAAAAGTTAATATATGATATTCTTGATATGACAAAATAATGCAGATCAAGACCAACTAATAATTGCCCAGAGCTAAGAAGAACGGAGCAGAAGAGGGGCAAATGTTACTATTAAGAGGTACTATCAGTGATATTTTAAATTTAAAGAATGGTTCTCTCTCTTAATTATGGAGATGCTTACATGAGACACATAAGTACAAAAAATTCCACTTGGTATATAATTAAAGAATTTTAATTATATAATTAGAGAATTTTTCACCTATATGGTACTAATGTTGTTTTTCTCTTGTGGCTAACTGCTAAACTTATGTAATGTTTATATAGCTAGAAGTCCAATGCGCTAAGCGATAGCACAGCGGGTAGGGCGTTCGCCTTACAAGCGGCCAACATGGCCGACCCGAGTTCGATTCCTCTGCCCCTCTCGGAGAGCCTGGCAAGCTACCGAGAGTATTCGATATGCTAGACACAGTAACAACAAAGTCTCCAATGGAGACGTTACTGGGCCCGCTCGAGCAAATCGACGATCAACGGGAGGGCCTTTACCTTTACCTTTATATAGCTAGAAAACCATATAACATGATAGAAAGAACAGTGGACCTCTCTGTACTAGCTTTGAAATTTTCTTTTTATTTATATTTAAAAAAAATAAAGCATCAGTTTAAGATATTATAGCATTTAAGGAATATAACACCATATTCATATATTTATAGAATTCTTTATACCTACCAAAAAGAGTCAGGGTCATCCCATCATCAAAAAGCTCCTCCCTTCCCACCCCCCACTCAGGCCCACTTTTTGTTTTTCTAATAACCAGCACAGTTCACTGAATCTGAGTTAATTTTCTTTTCCTTTTTGTTGTTGTTTTTTTTTGTTTGCTTTATTTATATTCACATGAATGAAATCATGGCATGATTTTAAGAGAGAGAAGAAAACGTGTCAAATAAGAGCTAAAGTTCCCTAAAACTAAGGAAAGAAGTATTCACATTAGTTAAGAAATCAAGAGATCATCTTAGTTTATAAATATTACAATAACAGCAATACGGACACCAAACACCACATTGAAGTCACCAAATACGGACCATAACAGCAATACGGACACCAAACACCACATTTGCCTGCACAGCAAAGTAACAGAAAAAAATATATTAAAGCCTCCAGAGATAAAACATATGTTCCACAGTGAATGCCATTTCTTGAATTGAAGAAATATTAATAAAAGAAAAAATTTATAAACATAGGTATAACATATAGATATGCAGTTAAATAAATTGGTAGAGATCAACATAGAATGAATATATGGATATAAATATGAGCATAAACATTGACCAAAATAAACATCATTATAGAGTATTTCTAAAAAGAAAATATATAAAAATTTATAAAGCAGTGTGTTAAGAAATTTAGAAGAATACATTGATTAAAAAATCTCCAGTTTTACTAGTAGCTAGAGAAATCAATAAAAGACATAGTAAAGTTTTCTTTTTGAGTTGTAAATAGTGTTTAATTTTAGCAAGGATGTCAGTTTTCTATTTGAATCCTGAATATATTTTCTGATGTTATTTATTTGATGGTCTACTTTAGAAATCTGGTCTCTGTTCATATCTTTGAGAGTTCATTAGAAACATTTTAGGAAATTTCAGGAAATACCTTGGTGGTTACTTTCATTCTAAAAATTTAATAAATTTTTTTTATTGTTTTCTTCTTTTGGGCTGGAACAATAGCACAGTGGGTATGGGGTTTGCCTTGCACATGGCCAAGCTCGGTTGAATTCCTCCGCCCCTCTCGGAGAGCCCGGCAAGCTACCAAGAGTATCCTGCCTGCACAGCAAAGCCTGGCAAGCTACTGGTGATGTATTCGATATGCCAAAAACAGTAGCAACAAGTCTCACAATGGAGACGTTATTGGTGCCCGCTTGAGCAAATCGATGAATGAGAGGACAGTGCAGTGGACAGAACAGTTTTCTTCTTTTATATGTGTATGCTTTTATGATTTTATCTGATAAATTTAGTTTATCATCTTTGAAATATATTGCAAATATTTTGGATTGGTTTTATATATGTTTCACAACTCTGTGTTCTAGTGCTATTTATTATAATGCTTTTTAACTTACTTTTCTTAAGTTTCTCTTGCTTTTCGCATTCCTGTGTGGTAAGGAGTTTATTATGTATTCAGTTTTATTAATCTTTGTTATCTGTTTCCAGCATGAGTTACAATTCTGGGACAATATTATTTAATCTACTTTTTCTCTGAGCTCTTATAGTTCACATTTCATCTCTTTCAATATTTTCCCATAGTTGTTACACTTCCAGCTGGAGTTCTTTGACTGATTCATTAAATTATTTTACTTGTTGTAATGCATTTGAAAGAAATTTTATTTGTTCCTTAGTGTTTCTTTGTTTCCCTCCAAGTGTGCCTTTGTGACTTTTGTTTTAATCCTTTGTTTCTTCAATCTCTGTATGTCTTCTCTTTTTACAGATCTTCTACTTACAATACCCATACCCAGAAATTTCATGCTCATAGTTTGGTAGAAAATATTCCTCTTCATTTAGAAAAAATTTTGAAAATATATCTTTTGGTTTTGTTTTATGAGTATTGTCCTTATACTATGTATATTGTGTGAGGAGTATTTTAGTATTCATCTTTTTACACATGATAGATATTAGAATGTTGAAGAATTTGTTAACTATTCGACCTTCAGGGCATTTAGTAACCCTTCATTATATATTTACTCCAAAAATATACTTACTCAAAAATTTTGATTCTTACAGTGTTTTTTTATTGCAATTTCTGATGATTTCTGAGAAAAATTACTGTCTTATTTTTGCTGTTAACGATTTTATATACTCTAGCTAATATATGCATAACATAGAAAACATTTTCCCTGTACAGTTAGATTATATTCAAGAAAAACATTAAGAGTAGAAACTGTTCATTCAAGGTAATGAAATTAAAACAAAGTTGACATAAACCACAAAGACCTTGGTACTTTGCAGGTTCACATTTCATATAGAAGATAAAAAGGAAGTTTTCTTTGATTCACAGAATAGTACTCTGCTTAGAAAAAGAAAAAAAATAGCAAATCAGCTTTGCAGTGGGACGTATATAGCACAGCTATACTACTCTGGGCCCTGGGTATAAATTTCCAAGTGAAATTTTTGTTGATTTTTGTTGCTGCTTCTCCTGTAATAGGGATCAAACAAAGTTCTTCACACAAGTTAAATAAAAAAATAATAAAACAATCCCTGATGAGGTAGGTAATTTATTGACTATGCCCACACTATAGCAAAAAAATTACAGAAATTTGCCTTAATCTATAAAATAGTCTTTCATGGCTTTAGAAAGGATTTTCTATAAATAGAAGTTGGATCTAGCTATTTCTTATTTAATTAAAAATTATGTTATTGTGACAGAAAACTTAACATAAGACTTAACCTAGTATCGTAAGTGTGTAAATATATATTATGTATTTGAATATAATATTTAGAATCCAATGTTGTATTAAAAGGGCCCTCCCATTGATCGTTGATTTGCTCGAGCGGGCCCAGTAACGTCTCCATTGGAGACTTTATTACTGTGTTTGGCATATCGAATACTCTCGGTAGCTTGCCGGGCTCTCCGAGAGGGGAGGAGGAATCGAACTCGGGTCGGCCATGTTGGCCGCTTGTAAGGCGAACGCCCTACCCGCTGTGCTAAAAATATATAATACATATTTATTCTAGCCCTTCAAGATTTGGGACAACGTTTAGAGTTCATAAGAGTAACTGAATTGTTTTCACATATATAAAACATTAATTTGAAGAAGAATTTGAATTTTTATTTATAAAATATGTTATTCTAGATCATCTAACAAAATACAGCTCCAGACATATATAGCAAAATAATTTTATATAATTATTAAGCAAAATAGCCTAAAGTATCACTAGTCTATAATAATAAATTCTCTTCACAAAAATTTTTCAAAGCACTTTATTTTCTCATTGTATTCATAATCTATCCAATACAAATTAAAGCAGATCCAAATTTGCTATGTGTGTAGCAATATGAAGATCAGGCAATTAAGATGATGTCTGCCATTTTCACTAGAAAATAAACTTAAAACATTAAGTAAAAATGCATCAGATGAAAGGTTGATATCCAAGATCTATAAAGCACTCAAAACTCACAACAACAAAAAATTCAATGATTCCATCCTCAAATGGGGCAAAGAGAACAGACACTTCTTCAAAGAAGTCATTAAATGGCCAAAAAAAAAGGCAGAGGAAGAAAAATATTCACCACCACTTATAATCAGGGAAATGCAAATCAGAAAAGCAATGAGATATCATCTAATGTCTGTGAGATGATGCATACATCAAAATGCTGGAATCAGTCACTGCTGGAGGGTTGTAGGGAGAAAGGAGTCCTCATCCACAAATTAGTGGGAATGCCATTTGGTCCAACCTTTATGAAAGCAATGTAGAGATCTATCTTTAAAAAAATAGGGATAAATACAACCCAATAATACCACCTCTTGGTATCTATCCCCCTAATACACACACACACACACACACACACACACATATTAATTCAAAAGGATTTATATACACCTGTCTTCATTACTGCATTTAGAACTATAGCAGAGAGATAGAAAAACCCCAAATGCTACTATGATTCTGTAGATGATGGTCCAAAATGATGATATTGTGGCTGCTAACGGAACGGCTAAAATAAAGATAAAATACTTTACACTCGGTGTTAAATCACTTCTGATTTCCTTTGCTCATCATAAGATACACAAGATTGAGACAGGACTTCAATTTTTACACTTTGTAAAGTACGTTTGTTAAACAATATATTAGGGACATTGTATATTTAATTTTTTAAAATGTGGTTGGATAAGTAATACTTGTTTTGCATGTGTCCGACACAAGTTGGATCCTTGTTCTTGAGTTCTTGAGACTTCTAGCAGTGATTTCCTAAATAAAGACTCAGATGTCAGCAGCTAGAGGTGACTCCCAAACAAAATAATATATCTATAAAATAAATCCGTGTCTTTATTTTTGAACATATTGTTTACTAAAACTAAAAAAAAAAATCAACACAGGAGGTTATTGTCCATCCTAAGAGGAGAAAAGAGAGTTCTTTCTGACTAACCAATCTGGCAATAATTTTTCCTAACTGACTGTAATGATATTTTCAAAGGATTTCAAAATACCCATTCTCCTTTATCAAGTCCATGTTCTTTTTTACCATTGGAAGCATTTAAAATTTTCTTTTCTAATCAAAAAGGACTCGATTTTTTTCTTTGGTATAAAGGGGAAAAATCACTAAATTACTTCCTTACGAAAATAATTATTGCTCTCATGTTATACAGCAACGGGATTGTAACTCAAAAAATGTCAGTGGAGAACGGAGCGATGATACAGCAGAAAAAGCCACTTGTTTGGCACATGGTCAACCTGAGCAGATCCTTGGCATCCCATATACTCACCCACACACTACCAGGGATGATCCCTAAGTGCATAGCCTGAGTGACTCCTGAGCATCACTGGATAGAGCACAAAAACAAAACAAAATAAAATTTCAGGTGGATTTAATTTTCATATAAGTGACAGTAGGCTTGAAGGATAGTCGGATTTGGGCCGAGTATCCTCCACCCAGATCTTCCAAATTCCAGTAGGCGGGGGTCACACCCACCACCTGGCCCCCTGGAGCCATCTAATCCCATCAGCAGCCAAGACTCAGAGACTATAAAAACCAGCTCCCGGAAGAAGAACAGTGCAGTCTCCTGCCCCCGTGCCTGACTGTCCTCGCCGCTGGGGCCCCTTGGAGGGGAGCAGGTTGAGCTTTCCTCCCCGCCCTGACCAGGGCTTTGGCAGCCAAAGACCTCCAGGACCAGCCACCACCATGCTGAGACCACTTTCCACACACATGAAGGTACTGGCAGAGGAACAAAGTCACGTGGGTACCGGGGCCTAGATCTCCAAGCCTACTCGGATTTGGGCCGAGCATCCTCCACCCAGATCTTCCAAATTCCAGTAGGCGGGGGTCACACCCACCAACTGGCCCCCTGGCGCCATCTAATCCCATCAGCAGCCAAGACTCAGAGACTACAAAAACCAGCTCCCGGAAGAAGAACAGTGCAGTCTCCTGCCCCCGCGCCTGACTGTCCTCGCCACTGGGGCCCCTTGGAGGGGAGCAGGTTGAGCTTTCCTCCCCACCCCGACCAGGGCTCCGGCAGCCAAAGACCTCCAGGACCAGCCACCACCATGCTGAGACCACTCTCCGCACACATGAAGGTACTGGCAGAGGGACAAATGTGGCCGCGCAACATCTTATTATGACATCTTATTATCTCATTCCTACTTTGGACAAACTGGCAGGCTACCGAATGTAGACTGCCCACACGGCAGAGTCTGGCAAACTCCCTGTGGCGTACCCAACCTGCCAAATACCAGTAACAATGATGGGACTCTTCCTCCTAAAGAGCCTTGGATATAATCTCAGGGCTAGGATGAAGGAGACATTACTGGGGCCTGCTCAAGGCAATCGACGATTAACAGGATGATTTTTGATTGTGATTTGTGATAAGTGACAGGTCCCTGTGGAATTAAAATGATCTGTTAATTTACAAGTGGCAGAGTCCTTAATTTCACTGAATTGAGCTGTTAGATATTAACTTTTCTACCAATTTTAGTGTTTATATGTTATTCTTTTCTTAACACATAATAAATGTTTCATTAGGTATTATTTTCATCTGCAGCAGTTGTTCTACTTTTCTCTTTGATGACATGTTAGCATGATTTCAGCAGTTATTTCTGTAAATAGATATTTTTATTTTGTATCTCAACTTATTCTTACCAATCTCTTTATTCCAGAATTTCTTATTATTTTCTTCACTGTTAATACTGAATGTCATAAAGTATTATAAGTTGTAACATTCTAAATGATCCTTACTAGGAAATGTTCTCATACATAAAAGCTATGTGATCTAAAATTTGAATGTTTAAATGGGACATTTTATCAAATTCAACATCAAACCGACAATACCCTCTATAACAACAATTTGCCAAATGGAGAAATGTCGTACACTGAATGAGCATTATCCTTCATGCTGATAGGTAAAATTAATGAAATAATTAAAAAGCCATAAAAGGAAAATGAAGAGTGTCAGAAGACACCAACAGGATTAAAAACAAAATATTTCTGGCATGGTAATGTGATTACAAAAAAAAAGCATTTCTCCAATTTCAAGGGGAATCATGTCTCAAAAGCTAAAGTTTCCTATGTAATTAGCATATATAAATGTAATATTTGAGAACTTATCGATTTGTCTTATATCACAACAAACCGTTATTTCCATGATGTGTCAGGATTAAGAAAAACTAAGTAGGCAAAATAACTATACAGTTTTTAAAAATTTCCTCATCTTACCATACTTTCTACAAAAGAGATAAATTGGTCATTGTGACATAATCACTGATATCATCTATTTAAGAAGCACCTCAATGACAAACCATACACAGGAATTATTATATTTTTCTGATCAAAAAAATTCCCATTGAAAATATTTTTTGGATACAGTATACTCTCATTGATGATGCTTATAGTGTTTTCTAATTTTTTCCCCCTACAGTATAACACCTATCCAAAAAATACAGAAAGAGAGTGAGAAACAATTGAATTTTAATTTTGTAATTATTTTGGAGAAAAGAACATTATCCTGAAATCTCTCAAGTGAACAATTTTCAACAAAAAGTAATTTACTTTTTATAATATTTGACTTGTGTGTGAAACCAAAAACATGCTCTATAATAAGACTTACTGAGAAAAATCTTATTCTACAATGAAATAATCCTGTTGTTTTTGTTTGGGGACCACTCTTGGTGGTGTTCAGGGCTTACTCCTGGCTCTGCATTCAGGGTTCACTCCTAGCCATTCTTGGGGACCTTATCTATTAAGAGAGAGCAATCCCAGGTCTGCCATTTGCAAGGCAAGTGCCTTACCCTTCATACTATCACCAAAATAATTCAATTTTAATAGCATTCTTACAGATCCAATTTACCCAAATAATTCAATTTGTAATAGTATCCTTATGCCAATGTGAAGGAAAAAAATTCAGGCATAGTTCCCAGATGCTTGAAAACTAAAGGAGAAAGCCCTCTTACATTGTTCATGCTCTTTCATTCCCTTGTTTTTACCTATTTGTTTTTACTTTGAATCCTATAGATACATGTTAGCAATTTATGCAGATATAGGGATCATAAAAAGCACATTTGTATGATGGATTTTTTGGTCATCATTTTAGATTCAGATATTGCTTTTGAATGAAGTCCTGTGACTAAAAATTAGAAAAAGAAATTAACAATTGGATGCTCCAAATGACCAAAATTCCAAGCGTTGATAGTAAAACACAAATGATCTAATGATTACTTTGAACTATGACTTTTAGGCAAAGAAGCAACAACGTTCATGAATGATACACATTTTAATATGTATTTATTGTAAAAGCGATTTGCAGTTTGGTTATTTAATCTAAGAACTTACACATACTACAGTTTTGCTTTCTGTTTTGCTACTTCAAACTGTCATATTTGTATTTACCACATGAGATTTCTATTTGTTCACTTATACACAAGTTACACAAGTTTATATTCATTGCTTTTACAAATTTTCTTACATGCACACATACATTAGTAGATAGATATGATGCCAAGAAGCATGCCCTATTTGTTGCTTTGTTAAAGTATGACAGGTTGTGTTACTGAGATATTTTGGCCAGAACTTCACTCATGCAGTTGAAAAACTAAGGCAACTCCTCAGAAAAGATGAGGTATATCTGGCTGTGGAGCAGACTAATCAGTGTCTGGGGGTATGGTACTGCTCAAGTTGTGAGTCAGTAAGGACTTGAAGAAGGAGAAAGTGAAAGTCATTGTGTGCATACATACCTTGTAGGGCGGAGACTACATAAAAAGTCCTAAAAAAACTTGTGTAATATAGACTTTCATTCAGTAATGAAGAATTGTTTCACTTCTGGCAGTATGATCAGGAGCTAATTCTAATTTCCTAACCCTCTTTCAGTTATTGCCTCAGCTGAGGAGAGTGACTTTCCTCAACATGGATCATTTTTGTCAAGGATTTTTTTTTTTAATATCCAATGACTGAGCACTAACAACCATGCAAAGAACCAGTACAGTTGTCGTTACAGGTGGCAATTATAATTCACTGTAGGGTTATATGATGTTTCTGTTAAAACATGTTGCTGTTTAGATTCTCCCTATGCCTGATCTTTTTCTTCCCCTGTTCTTTCCTTTGAACATACCCCAAATTTTTTTTCTAGAAACTTCCTGTACCCTAATATGCTCTTGAAGCATCCAACCTCCAATTGGCTCGCAATTTGGGCTTCAATCAAGAATATTTTATTTAATATTTTATTTATTTTTTTTAAAAGATGAGTGATTCTAGGCCAGGCATATTTTAATGTTTTGATAACAATTTGTCATCACCCTAATGCATTGAACACATATTGGTGCTTAAACTAGCCAAAATTCTATATACTCTTTCAGTTGCGAATTATAATAGTTCTTGTCTTTACTCCTTCACCTTTTTTTAAGGAGCTTTTACTGAACAAAATGTACATAGAAAGGTGTGGGAGCAGTGAGATAAGGAAAGAAATAAGTGCTTGAGACAGAACACAATCTTGAAAGAGCAAGCAAGCAGAGACATAGATATGTATTCAACGGAGAACATGGGCTTGAAGAGTAACCTTCTACTTTAGTTCATAGGAAGATAATTTTCCCAGAAATTTATTTTAGTAACTCCTGCTTCCTTCATCAACTGACAATAAAGTATCTTGCAACAATTCATAGGTTACAATAGTTTTATTCTGCTAGATCTGTAAAACTTGGACATAGGCAAGGAATATCAGATAAGAGACAGAAATGACATTTACTGGGTACTTACTATACACATGACTGTGGTAAGCATTTTACATATACCATCACTCTTCTAACGTCAATGATTTGGAGTTGACATTTATATTCTTTCTAGTGCTAAAGGAATTGAAACTCAGAAATAATAAAATAAAGGTTCAAGGTCAGAAAATTAAATGCATCATTAAAAAAAAACATTTAAAATACAAGTACATGAGCCTTCTTTAATACTACCAAGCATTAGAAAAAAATGTGAATAAGTTTTCAAATTAGATTACATTTTGAAAATGGATATTTTATTAATTAAAGAGATAAGATGGAACAAATCACAGTGATGTCCTCAGGCTAGATGATGAACACATAAATCCCTCCTAATCATGCAATCGTTTCACAGATTTGCTAAGTCAAACAATTTTCTGACTTATTCACTTATGATCTTCATTTTAGTATTAAGGCTTACATAGTAAAAGATTTATTGCCATCAAGCCAAGCTTGGAAATGGCATAAATTTTTATGTGCAAAAGTTATTTTTTTAAAGAAAAAAATATGCATAATAAAGACCATGTCTTGAACTGCAATCTGGACATCTGTATTCTTATGAGCCAAAGTATCCTTTGCCCTACCATTCCAAAGTGTGAACTGCCTGTTCTTAAAATTATACTTTTACTCATTTCATGGAGCAATATTTTAATTCATGGTCATTACCGGAAAATCATTACTTTATACAATTTCTTGCTGAGAAGAATATGTTCTCTAAAATCAACTCATTTTTAATAACTGCTGAGATGATTGTAACATTGGAAATTGGAAAATTATATCAGGTTAAATTTAATTTTGGGGGGATTAAATAAGTAAGCTAACATTTAAAGAAAAGTGAAAAGAAACAAAGTTTCTGTTTAACTAAAATTAAATTTTTAAGTATAAAAGGCAGTAAGTTGATTCAATGGCATAGATGACACTGTCTGGTATTTTTAAAATCTACAAGAACTGATTAATCTGTTAGTAAGTACTTGAAAAGTTAATTAAGGCATGCATGTGGTAAAATTGAGTGCCAAGATTGAAACTTTCCAAGCTGCAAAAAGGCAACTTCTGGAAGATAATTGGTCACTCATACTAAGGCAAAAGCAAGATATCTTTCTTATCATCAGTAATAAGTAATTGATTGTGGGGCATGACAAAATATTATTTTCAAGGGATAAGGAATTTTTGCTAATCTTAGGTGTTGGAACCCAGACAAAAGTACAAAAGAATGACTCATGAGCAGCAGATCTATGTCTTCTTAAACTATTCTTCCTGTGTCAAATTTTGTAACTGATGAAAATGGAACTAACTTAATTCTGGCTAATGGACAATGGACTAATTTTCTCAGAAAGATGCATTAGCTTTATCTCTATGCACTTTTACTAGTATCATTATAATAAGACAATTACACTTACACTGGACTGTATAATAGAGCTATATGTCCAACAATGAATAACTATAATTGATTATAGCTCATTATAGTCTCAAATAATTTAAAACATTTGTTTTCCTTCAGTGAAATTTAGGAACTTGTTGACTCTATCTGGAGTGACCATTATCTGAACACAATCATGGATCAATACTCTAAAAAGTATGATTAATTACACAGATAATATATTTGAATCAATTAGTCTTTAAAGTCTATTTAGTAACTACAAAGGGCAGAACAATGTCTAACTCATGGGGGATTTAAAAATATATATAACCTCTGAACTCAGTTTATGGATTTTATAATGCAGTTCAGAAAAATGTCAATGGAAACAGTTGATTTTTAAAGTTTTAGAAAGCAAAATAATGCAAAAATCAATATTACCAACAATAAAAGAAAAGAAATGCAAAAAATACCTCATTCATGGATATTTTCACTTTTATTACTACATATTTTTAATAAGCCAAAACAAAGTTAAGTTTTTGTTGCTCTATGATATGCTGATAAAAATCAGATTTTTTTTAATGTAGGAGTCACTTAATCACTTAATCACTTAACTTCCCATTAGTCGTCGATTTGCTTGAGCAGGCGCCAGTAACGTCTCCATTTGTCCCTGTCGCGTGCTAGTGTAGCCCAATGGCATCTGTTTTCTCTGGGAACATGAAGAGCCTTAAACCGATCGTTCATGATCTTGATGAAGAAGTCTGATCATCTGGTAGGTGGGCGGCCACGCGGTCTCTTGACATCCCGTGGAATCCAGTCGGTAACAGCTCTAGTCCAGCGGTCGTCTTTAAATCTCATTATGTGACCAGCCCATCTGATTTTCGACACCTTGGCAAATGCGACAGCGTCCCTGATTCTTGATCGTCAACGGATGTTGGAACTCCGGATTCTTTCTCTCATTTGAGTGAAACGTGATATTCCAAGCATAGCTCTTTCTATTCTTCTTTGGGAGACCTGAATAGTGTTCTCATCCTGTTTGCATAGGGCCCAGGTCTCTGAGGCATATGTTAATGCAGGAAGAACAGTGGAATCAAAGAGATGTGCCTGGAGCCGGAGGTTCTTCATCCTCTTAGCTATTTCTTTGATGCTCTTGAAGGCGTTCCAAGCCGCTCTCTTCTTCCTGCGCAGCTCGGGTGCCAGGTCATTTGTCATGTTGACTTCTCGACCTAGGTACACATAGCTGTTGCATTCGGAGATGGTCCTTCCGTTGAGAGTGAATGGGGCATCAGGAACGAGACTGTTTCTCATAAACATTGTCTTTGTAAGATTCAGCTGTAGTCCTACCTTTCCACACTCACGGTCAAAGTCGGCCAGCATTTGTGCTACTTGGCTGATGTTTGCTGTTATTAAACAATGTCATCAGCAAAGTGGAGGTGGTGTAGTTGCCGACCATCTATCTTCACTCCCATTCCTTCCCATACTAGTCGTCGCATGATGTTCTCGAGGGTGGCACTGAAGAGTTTCAGTGAAATGATATCACCCTGCCGAACCCCTCTCTTGATATCAATGATTACTTCTTTGTAGAATGTTGAGATCCTGGTAGTGAATCCGCAATACAGCTCACGGAGGATCTTGATGTATTCGACTTGAATGCCCTGATTGGCTAGGGCTTCAATGACCACTTCCGTCTCAACAGAATCAAAGGCCTTCTTTAAGTCAATGAACGTTAAACAGAGCGGCATCTTGAACTCCCGAGAAACCTCAATGAGCTTGGTTATCATGTGAATATGGTCGATGGTGCTGAATCCTTTGCGGAACCCGGCTTGCTTGCATGGTTGTCCTTCATCTAGTGTTCTACCAATCCTATTTAGGATGACTCGAGTGAACAACTTGTAGATGACAGACAATAGACAGATCGGGCTATAGTTGCCAATGTCATGGATGTCTCCCCTCTTGAACAGTAGAACGGTCCTGCTGGTTTTCCATTGGGACGGAACCTTGCATTCAGACAGGTAGCATGTGAAGAGCCGAGCCAGTGTATTGATGAGTACTGGTGGCAGGTTCTTCAGGTGTTCGGGTCTGTCCTTGTCTGGGTCAGGTGCTGTTCCTGTCTTTACCGACGAAATGGCGTGTCGGATTTCAGTAGGGAGAACTTTGGGAACGACGTATCCGTCCTGTGGAATTTGGTATGTTGGCAAGTGGACATGGCTATCGAAGAGATTTGAGTAGAAGTCATGGATAATCTTCTCCATTACCGTTCTGGAGGATGTGATGGATTCATCAGGACGTCGAAGGGCAGTCATCTTGGTCTTGTAGTTGGCAAAGGACAGGCAGGCGTTACGAATAATTTTCATGGCTTCTGCCGCATCTACTAGCACTTCTGCTCTTCTCTCTTTGAGATCTTCCTTGATCGCATCTCTGCCCTGCTTTGCGAGTTCGGACGTTAGCTTGCGGTTGCCTGAGGCATGCGCCAAATCACGCTGGCGAATAAGCTCAAGAGTTTTCGAAGACAGGTGGTTTTTTGTGGCTATCTCTCTCTTGGCATTCCTTGCACATTCATTGAGGTGCTGTACCAGTCGTTCGTATTCCTCGACAATGTAGGAGTATTGCTATTTATTCAGTCATTGGTTAAGTTGATTGAATTGGGTACGGATTCCACCTTACCTTTTTTTTTCCTTTTTTATAATTTTATTTATTGAACCACCATGAGAGCAGTTAAAAACCTTTCGGGTTTAGGTCTCAGTCATACAATGAAACACCTGTACCTTCACCAGTGTCCATTTTCCAGCACCAAAAACCCATTTATCCCCCCCCCCATCCCACAACCTCCCGCTACCTGTGGAACAGATGATTTCCACATTACTCTCTCTCTATTTTGATTACATTTAATATTTCGACACCAGACCCACGATTATTATTTGGGATTTTACCCAAACACTCAGATCTTCTGAAAAGGCAACAGTAGACAATTTGTCTTTTATTGCTGGTTATGAATAACATACGATGTCCTGTGGCCATAGTAGTGGCACAGGCAATTTTGGAATTTGGAAATTTTAACAATTAAATCTGGAGGGATTTCTGCCAAAACCTGCTGGGTTCTGAGATTTGTTCCTGAGTCTCTTGGATCATGACCATTAAGCAGCTTGATCAGAAGCCAGAAAGGCAGTTCATAGGCAGCGACGCAGGGTCCCGTTGGGGCAGTAGAGGAAAGGGCCGGCTCCACCTCCATCCCATGAGACTTCGCATGTCTCGTCACTGAGGGCCCAAACCTGACTGTCCAATGGCCTTTAGAGGATGGCAATGGTGGCCACCACGCCACCAAGAGGAAGCAGGCGGAGGGGCAGCATCCTTTCTCCCTGGGATGGTCCTATACCCATAACCCATTGTGAAGACTAGATGCATCTCTGCCAAAAGCCGCTGGGTTCTGAGATTTGTCTCTGAGTCTCTGCGATCATGGCATTTAAGTAGTTCGATCAGGAACCAGAGAGGCCTTGCCCCTAATTATATAGCTGAGCCAGAGATGGTTTGTGGGTATGTCTCCCACATACCTAACATTTGGCCGATTACATTCTTGGTAAACTTTGCCCAAAGTTTTTGGGGTCTGACCAAAGGCACAGCAGCAATTTTGGGGTATCTGGAAGTCTGAAGGCGCATCAGGCTGCTGATGCACTCGCCTCACAGGTACAGATTGACCTGCTCGCGGCACCATACCCCCAAAAATCAGAATATTTTTATCTTATAAAATGTCTTAGTATATTATAACAAAGGATAGTTTGATAATTCAAAACTTTATAGAAGTTTATATTTTATTATTCTGACTATTTTTTAATGGAATATCTATTTTTTGTTTCAATTATGGGCAAATAACCTTAAGTGAAATGATATACTAAGCTTATTTTAATTACAGAAAGAAAATGTTTCACTGTTCAGCAGTTCAATTTAAGTGAAAAATATTTCTTTGTTTGAAACTAAATTTAGAACTCTTTATTTTATTGTGTATATGCAGCGATATTATCAATCTTGACTAAGCTACTTAACTGATTGGTGTCAAAAGTTGGGCTGCGTTGCAGGTTAAGTTTTTTGTTTCCTTTTTATTTTTAGATTCAAGAGTCTTTCACTTTTTGTCTCATGATACATAAAGCTTTCATCTTTGAACAACAAAGAGTATTTTTAAATTAAACATTCATTATAATGTGCACTTCTCAGTTGATAACAGTCTTGTAGTTTATGATAGTGCACTAGGAAAAGAGGTTAATATTTAATAAAATAATGCTTCCATTTTAGTATTTTTGTAGTGATTTCACTGTACAGAAAATTAGGGTTCACAAAACATTTAGTCTCAGATTCTGTACTTCATAACTAGTAACAAACAACTAGGGTATCAATTAAAATATTTTGATTCTATTTAATTGCATCAGCCATTCTCTTTACCCACATTATTATATTTTGTTTTCATTGCTTTAAAAGAAAATTTATTAAAAATGTATTGCTGAGCAAATGATATGAATAAAAAATATGCCTGAGAGTAACTAATATGTATTATGTATTTAAGTAATCACACTGAATATGATCGAATGCTATGCTTAGATTGGTGAACATTATTTTTTCCAATAAAAGACCAACATGAAGCAACTAGTACTCTGAGTTTTTTTTGATGATAAAGTTTTTAAACACATATAAGAAATAGAGAATTTGAAAAGTTTTTTCCAGTAATAATTTTAAAATGTTGTATATTTGTTAATAAATATTATACTTACTATTGTGTATTTGTGCACAATGATATAAAAAATGAATTCAAAGTAAAAACATTGGGTAAGATGTTTGCCTTGTACACAGATGTTCCTGGTTTGATCCCTGGCACTATATATGGTCCCATTATCAACACCAGGAGTGATCCGTGAGCACTGCTGAATTCGGGCCCCAAATACAAAATTCAAAACAAAACCAGAAGAGAACACAGAAAAAACATATACATAATTGTTCCATGATTAATCAATTATAAACAAATTAATAACTAAATAAAATACAATTATATATGGTATGTCAAGAATTGAATTAATTTTATAATTAGTTGCATAGTTAATTGAACTAACTATATAATCTTCACGTACTTTTCTGATTAAGTATTGGTTAGTGATAAGACCAAGATGACTGCCCTCCGACATCCTGATGTATCTATCACATCTTCCAGATGGGGAATGGAATAGGTTATCCATGACTTACGCTTGCATCTCTTGAATTGCCACGTCTACCTGCCCACATAACAGATTCTGTAGGATGGATATGTTGCTCCCAGTGTTCACGCTTTTGAAATCCCACATGCCATTTAATCGGTAAAGAAGCATACAGCACCTGGTCTAGACAAGGTTAGACCTGAACACCTGAAGAATCTGCCACCAGAACTAATCAATACACTGGTTTGGCTCTTCACACGCTACCTTTCTGAATGCAAGTTTCCTTCCCAAAGGAAAACCAGCAGGAGCATTCTGTTGTACAAGAAGGGAATCATCCACAACATCTCCAACTATGGTCCCATCTGCCTGTTGTCTGTTGTCTACAAGTTATTCACTTGAGTTATCCTGAATAGGATCTGCAGAACACTAGACCAAGGACAACCATGCAAGCAAGCCGGATTTTGAAAAGGATTCAGAACAATCGACCATATCCACACAGCAACCAAGCTCATTGAGGTTTCCTGAGAGTTCAGGATGCCACTCTGTCTAATGTTCATCTATTTAAAGAAGGGCTTTGATTCTGTTGAGACTGAGGCTGTCATCGAAGCCCTACCCAAACAGGGTGTTCAAACTCAGTACATTAGGATCCTCTTTGAGCTGTATTACGGATTCACCACCAAGATCTCACCATTCTACAAGGAAGTGGTCATCAGCGTAAAGAGAGGGGTTCGGTAGAGCAGTACCATTTCACAGAAACTCTTCAGTGCCACCCTCGAGAACATCATGCAATGACTGGAATGGGAAGGAATGAGAGTGAAGATAGATGATGGGCAACTACACGACCTCCACTTCACTGATGACATCATTCTATAACACCAAATATTAGCCAAGCGGAACAAATGCTCACTGACTTTGACCCTGAATGTGGAAAGGTCGGACTGCAGCTGAATCTCACCAAGACAATGTTCATGAGAAACAGACTAGTCCCTGATGTTCCATTTGCTCTCACATCTCCAAATGCAGCAGTTACGTGTACCTAGGTTGAGAACTAAACATAACAAATGATCTGGCACCTGAGCTGCACAGAGGGAAGAGAGCAGTGTGGAACAACTTCAAGAGCATGAAAGAAGTTGTTAAGAAGATGAAAAACCTCTGCCTCCAGGGACATCTTTTTGACTTCACCATTCTTCCTGCATTAACATATACCTCAAAAGACCTGGGCCCTACGAAAACAGGTTGAGAATGCTATTTGGGTCTCCTAAAGAGGAATTGAAAGAGCTATACTCGGAATATCATGTTTCACCAAAGTGAGAGAAGGAATCTGGAGTTCCTACCTCCATTGATGATCGATAATCAGGTACACTGTCTTGTTTACAAAAGTGTCAAAAATCAGATGGGCTGGACATGTAATGTGATTTAGAGAGGACCACTGGACTAGAGGTGTTACCGACTGGATTCTGAGGGATGTCAAAAGGCCTGGCCGTCCACCTACGAGATGGTCAGACTTCTTCGTCCAGACCTGCAAAAAATGGTTTGAGGCTCTTTGTTTTCCTGGAGCGGGAGATGCCATCGGGCTGCACTAGCTTGCGACAGGGATGAATGGAGACATTACTGGCACCCACTCGAGCAGATTGATGAGCAACAGGATGACAAGTGATACAAGTGATTGTCTAGTGATTTAAAAATAAAATAGAATGATATTGATGTATACATTTATTTTAGCATTGCAAGGGAAATGCTACATTTAGGAATAAGAATTTAGGGGCCAGAGCTATAGTGCAGCAATAGTGCACTAAGTAGGGCACTTATTTTCCTGGCATGCAGCCAACTCAGGTTCTGTCTCTGGCATCTCATATAGCTCCCGAGTCCTGACAAAAGTGATCCCTGGGTGCAGAGCCAGGAGTAAGCCCTGGGCACTGCAGAGTGTGACCCCTAAAATAAAGAGAGATAGAGAGGGAGAAAAAGAGAGAGAGAGAGAAAGAGAAAGAGAAAGAGATAGAGAAAGAGAGAAAGAGAGAGAGAATTAATTCAATTTGTCCAAGCAGTAAAAAAAAAATGAATTCCTCCTAAAGAATGTATCAGTTACTTGAAAAGGACCCTCCTTGGCCTTAAAATGTATTCTATATTAAATGATGTCCCTATAGTCCATTGCTAAAGTGAAGTTATGGTTTCAATGGTTTTTTCCTAATCACAAACATGGAAATGAGTGACAAATTTTAAAATATCAGAAAATAAAGTTTAGTATTAAGTTTGTAGGTTTTTTTTAACCACTGCTAATAATTCCAAAGTACTTCAAAATTACGACAGTCTAAGCAAACATTTTACATATGTTACAATCTTTGTTTTTATAAGTACCCTGTAAATTTGACTTTCTATTATTATCTTATTTTAGAGATGATAAAATTTGTTACTCAAAGATTTCAAGTGAATGAGAGTATTTTATTCTATTAAGCAGAGTCAATTTTTTTAACTCGGCTCATTAACACAACTCAGGTGGTTCTATAAGTCAATAAGGTCTACAAATTAGCCTGTTTGGTACAAGCCAAAGCTTCATCAATTGTACCACGTGTCCATCAAGCTACATCTGACATCTGCTTGGTCTTCTTGGTATAAGAATTGATCCCCACCACCCCATTTCTCAGCAAGTCATGGACTCAGGCTGGCATGAGGAATTGCTCTTTGAAGGAAAGGAAAACCAGATGTAGGCCTAACGCAGGGTTTTCAAGTCTTTGTCCTATCTCATGGAAAAGAATTTCAGAGTAGACAGCAGTGAAGCAAAGACATGTTATTTGGAGGTTTTTAGGAAGGGGAATGAGGGAGTGCAAGTTGAGAGTGAGTAACATGCTCAAGAGAGAATGTGGGCTTCTTCAGAGACAGAGAGAGTCTCACTACACATCCCAAGAGGGGAGATGGAGGCAACAGCTATACTCAGGGGCCACATGTTCTCAGCCACGTGGGCATAAAAACACATAGGCTCAGGCAGCATATATATGAGCCTCCTTTGTTCAAGTTGGCTTTTATAGGGTTTCTCCTAGCCACTTCTACTTGGGGCTTTCTGGCTAGATAAGAGTCACAAGTTTCCAAGGGATTAGAGCTGGGAGTGGTCAATTGTCTTTTTTTAATTTCCTTTCCTTGGCCTTTGTTTCTGCTGGTGCTTCTCTCAGATGGGGTGCAGGCTTCTCTGAGTCTGTTGGCACCAGATGAAGGTCTTTTTTTCCCTCTCATAAATTTTTTATTTCTTTTATTATTATTATTATTATTATTTGCTTTTTTGCATCACACCTGGTGACGCTCAGGGGTTACTCCTGGCTCTGCACTCAGGAATTACCCTTGGCGTGCTTGGGGGACCATATGGTGTAAGGTCCCTAGGGACCCTGAGAAAAATTCCAGAGCTAAACTCTACTAATTAGTAACTCTCCCTTTCCTGGCCCCTCCCTAGTAGAGCCTTAGCTGTGAAACCCTTCCTTATTGGGATGTAAATTCTAAAACCATTTGTTGACTCTTCCCTGCTGGGATGTAAATTTGGAAACCATTTGTTGGTGCTTCCTTACCTCTGTTAGGAACTTCTCCCTTATCCACTGCAAAGAGAGCCAGGTGATAACCAAATGTCTGATTACCAGATACCCACTAGCCACAATGCCTATGTATTTAAATGCTGATCTTTGAATCTATAGGCTAAGGAGTGATGTACTTTTAAATGGGTAGGTTAAGAAAGTATACATTGTTACAAATCTATTGTTACAAATCTATTGGCTATGAAATGCACGGGCTTTGCTGTAACAGCCAGTGAAGGCCTATTTAAGATCCCCTTTGAAGAAGTTCGGGGTCTTGCCTCACCTATCTGAACTGCATGTCTGTGTAGGCGACCCTGGATAGCCAGTCTCACAATAAACCTTGCTTACTGTTTGCAGTCTCTGGAGTCTCTTTGTCGTTAAAGGGAGATCACGATCTGTGTCCTAACAATGGGATGCTGGGAATCGAACCAGGGTCGAACACGTGCAAGGCAAATGCCCTACCCACTCTGCTATTGCTGCAGCCCCAAATCTTTTATTTCTGCCTTAAGAAAAACTCCCGACTCAATCAGATTTTCAAATGTTTGTTGAACAAGGGATGAATGAATGAATTTGTGAATTAATTAACTGAAATGGATGCCAAGTTTTAAAAATAGCTTGTTAGGGGATTTCCTGCTTAAACTGTTATTTCAGGAGGGATAAATAACACTCAAATATTTGAAATATTTCTCTAAAACTTTAAAGTTTTTCACCTCACTATTAATGAGGTATATAGTTAATGTGCTATACCAATGTCATTGGATCTGCCCATTGCCAGCAAAGGACTTTGAAAAAACTCATTTTGTGACACCTCAAAGTTAAATTATTTTCTTTTTCTTTTCCTTCTTTCCTTTCTTTTCTTTTATTGAAACACCGTGAGAGAAGTTACAAAGTTTTCAGTTTAAGTCTCAGTCATACAATGATGAAACACCCTACCCTTCACCAGTGCCCATTTTCCACCACCAAAAACCCTAGTATCCTCCCCATTCCACCCCTCCTTCTACCTGTGGGGCAGATGATTTCCACATTACTATCTCCCTATACTTTGATTACATTCAATATTTCTACACCAAACCCACCACTGTTATTTGGGATTTTACCCCAACACTCAGATCTGCCAAAAAGGCAACATAGACCATTTGTTTTCTATAGCTGATTATGAATTACATATGATTTTGGAATTCTGAAGTTTTAATAATTAAGTCTGGAGAGATTTCTGCCAAAAGCTGCTGTGTTTTGAGTTTAGTTTCTGAGTCTCTGGGATCATGGCCCATAAGCAGCTCAATCAGCAGCCAGAGGGCTCATTCGGCAACTCAGGGTCTCATAGGGGTCGCGTGGGGGAAGAACTAGCTTTGCCTACCTCATGAGACCCCACGTTCCTCGTCACTGGGGACCCCTCCTTGGCTGTCCTAGGCCTCTGAAAGATGGCGGCGGCGACTGAGCCACCAGGGGAAACAGGCCTACGCACAAAACCCATTCCCACCTGGGGTGGTCTGGCGCTGGAAATCTAGTGCATAGTCCGGACTCATTTCTGCCAAAAGCCGTCGGGTTCTGAGATTTGTTTCTGAATCTCTGGGTTCATGGCCAATAAGGAGCTCGATCAGCAGCCAGAGGGTTCATTTGTGGGTGGCAACTTGGGATCTCGTAGGGGCAGGGAGAAAAGGGCTCAAAGTTAAATTCTGTTCCAAACACACCTAACTCTCAATACTTGCAAGTTTTACGTGCACAATTTTCCCATATATTTATAAATCTGAAGTTATATTATTAACCTCTATCAATTGATGTTAAAATGAAATCATTTTAAACAAAGTATGGCTGTACAAATCAAAATTCTACTAGTTAATATTAGACAAGAGTATTTTACAAACACTACATTACATATTTTCTTGAAATTTGAAAAATTACATTTCATATTGGGGTAAGTTTATTTTAGATAACTGAAACTTCACAGAATTGAACAGCAAATAAAGTTTTAAAAATTAGTTCTGTACACTAGTTTCAACTATCTCTCTTTTACAATCTATAAAATTGATTGTATAATCATGATTTTATACATGATTTTATACATACTCCACTTGTGCCATGTAGTTCAGTACCAAAAAGATCTAGAAAACTAACCATATTCTTCTTCATCCCATGTGATAGTTTTTGTTAGTTTTAAAAGTGAAAATCTTAGAAAATGCTTACAAATTCTACTCCCAGACCTTGAAGTGGAAGACTTTTGGGGGATGATCATAAACTAGAATTGTACCTTTTCATTCTTATTGAATAGACACAAAAGGGGGAAAGAAGGAAAAAAATAAAAACAAATAAACCCAGAAAAGAATACTTAAACCATGAACTCAGGCCTTAGTTCCTGAGTCCTTCAGGTGGGATTTTTGCAGCCTGAGGCTGCAAAAAGTTGTAATACTTTGCAGGAATTCAATTGCCATGGGGAGTCCTTCCCAGTCTACCTGCCTACATCAATAGTTTATTCTGCTTTTATTTGCAAATGACTATTTTTTTTCACTCTAAAGACCTACCAATGTGCTAATCCATTCACAAGTTGTAAAACATTTATATTATTTCCAGTTTTATACTAATATAAATAAACTAATTATAAATATTCACATAACTATCTTTTGTGAGGAGATGCACTTTTTATTTCACCCGGATAAAGATTCAAAAGTACAAATATTGGTGTGAATGTATGAGAGCATGCATGCCTGTATGTGTGTGTGTTTCACTATATGTTTTAAGAATATGCGCATTAGTATGAGGAGGGATTAAATAATAGTAAGGAAGAGATAAAACTTTTATTGAATTGTACTCAGTAAGTTAACTGTATTCTCTTGAGTATGTCATTCTTTCTGTTTCTCAACTCAACAATATCGTGCCTATGGAAATGTAGAAATGATGATTATGAAAATGGAGAGAAAAGTCATAAAGCAAATTTAGGGCACTATGTGTTCCATAAAAATCAACAGGCATTGTATATTAGGATCATTTAAAAATTAAATATATATGTTTTCCTAAATATATTTAGGTTAAATTAAATCTCAGTGTAACACAAATTTCTTAATATCTAGTATTCACTAAATTATTTCAGCATCTAGACTTAGTTCATAATACTGAGGTGTGGACCCAAAATAAATTCCTTTTATGGAAAAATATCTTGAGGTGTATGAAAGAATTCATATTAGGGCATCAAATTTTTGCATGCTTCAGCTAACTTGTAACATTGCTTTCTGTAAAACTGCTTGGCTGCTTTGCACCCGGGGCGGGGGGGGGGGGGGGACTTGGAATGGGAACAGAGCATAACTTCTTGTGAAACCAAGAATGGCAGGATTCAGGTGTATTTACCGTTCCTGGAATGTATTGTCTCAGCAAAGACCCCTGCAAATATCTTGGGTAAAGGATAACTCAGGATGTGGGTAGTTGGGGGAAATTGCCCACTCCTGGAATGTATTGTCTCACTAAAGCACCCTGCAGATGTCTTGGGTAATGGATCACTCAAAATGTGGGTGGTCGGGGAAGATTACCTAAGGCTTAAAGATTCCGACTATAACCTTGCTTGTGCTGATAATCGATGTACATAAATGCTGATCTTTGAATCTATAGGCTAAGGAGTGATGTACTTTTAAATGGATTGGTTAAGAAAGTATATGTTGTTACAAATCTATTGGCTATGAAATGTGCGGGCTTTGCTGTAACGGCCAGTGAAGGCATATATAAGACCCCTATTGAAGAAGCTCGGGGCTCTCAGCCACTGCCCACTCTGGGGTATGCTGTGGAGCCCCAGCATGCTGGTCTAAATAAACCCCGTTTGTACTCCTGCAGGAATTGTGTCTGTCTGGTTTCTCCGCACCTCCCAGGGCCAGGGGACTCTGCACCCCAACAGTGTATTCCATGATGAGTTTTGTACTATGCAATATTTGCTGCATTGTCCACATAAAGCACTAGGTAATAGAATCATGTTCTCCCAAGATCTACTTGTTCTGTTTCTCCAAAATTCCTCACATGCTTTGTGCAATGTCTTCACAAGTTTTCAACAATTTGGTGACCTCTTATTTTCTCCTTTGTACTTTGTTTTCCTTTCATTTTTAAAAGACATAGTAGTTATGAGAGTTTTTCTATGATGTGTTATGAAATTAGCTCATTTGGGATAAAGAGTATGTCAGTCATTATTGTTTCTTCAAAACCATAAAATTCAAAGCACCTCCCACAAAATTAAGCAAGGAACCTGAAAACTACAGTATAACATCCTTACTTGACTTTTACTTCATTCACATGCACATTCCTATATTTGTTTAAAAGATGTTTTTTTACTGTTGAGTAAGGGGCAGATTAGTAACACACTTAGCAGATAAAATCATCTTGTAAAAATCAAGCAGCTGTCAAAACTCTTGGGCTTTCTTCTATATTTAGTTAACATGGAAGATAGCTGTAAAATTATAAACTGTCTCTAAAATAACTTTTCAAAACACTCTTAAAATGGTTTTATACTTGTGTTATTCTTTGTGACCGAAGAAAAATATATACCATTTAGAGAAAGTTACATAAACTCTACCTAAGATGTCAGAGTTAGCACTCTGTTCCTAAGTTGCAAGTATAAATCTAAGAAATAATTCAAATAACAATCAAAGCAGAGTTCTGAAAGAAGCAGAGGAAAGCTGGAAGTTGGCATTGGAACCCAGACTGGGTTTAATGGCATAGCATACTACTAACCTCTTCATCCTATGAGCGTGACAACCTAGATTCTCTTATTTCATTACCTGCACTCTAACAGAAGGTTGTGGAGAAAGTAAGGTCATTTTTTCCCAGTCTTGTGGGAAAACGATGCCTATAAAATATCAGTATGGCAGAAAGCAAGAAGGAATAACAAAAAGTTCTGTTGCCACATTCAGGCAGGGTAAATTCACTTCATTCAAGCTGCACTTAAAACCGACCATTTACAACATAGTACTACGTGGCTGGGACAGGAAGAACTGGAAACTCAGACCCCCAAGGACACTACAGGGAAAAAGAGCTCCATTCTCCATAGAAAAGAAGTTCTCCCTACAGACTTTCAATGCAGGACATGTTTTTCATTCCCACAGGCTATTTTCACACACACCCACCCTCCCACAAAAAATGTGTGTGGGGGGCTAGATTTCAACTAAAGACTAATTGAAGTTAAAGTTCTCTTATCTCTTGAATTACTCAGAGGCATGTATTTGCCACTGACTTACAAATGCCCAAAGTATCTCTCAGGCTATTAAGGTACTTCCTTTTTATTTCCCCATAACCTTACTATTTCCCACAAGAATAATTATTTAAATGAAGTGCTTGCATGTGAATTTTTGTCACAAACAGCCTAAGCACTGTGTTAATAAGACATTATAGAATAAAACAAACCAGACAACTATACAAAAATGTACTTTCTTTAAGTTTTGTAAACGAAGTTTTAAACTTTACCATAAGAATTAATGTATCCTTAAAATTTTTGAAATCAATTATCATAAGATATAGGAAAGAGGTTAAGGTGCTGACCTTTAACTCAGTCTTACTCAACTTGACAAAGAGTTAAAATCCCATTGGTCAAAATTGATAGTTCATTGACCTCATCCAGGGCAGAGACACAGAGATGAGTATAGAGTAGAAATAGGAAAAGTTTATTGGGGTGCTCTCCTGGGAAACCCTGCAGGTCCCTGGTAAGGCAGGGATAGAGCTGGGACCTGGAAGGGATTTAGAGGGATTTTAGTTGTCTTGGGAAGGAAAAAGGAAAAGATACCTTTGGGACCAGTGCTCTTGGTCTGGCCTTCTGTTATTTATAAAGTGGAGCATGTGAGGAAGGATGGATTGTAGCCTGTTACCTTCCTGGCTCCAGATGGACCATAAGTCCTATCTTCTTCATGGAGTGAGGGGAGCAGAAATAGATTACTATAGTCGATCAGTATCACCCATACACAAGACTGCACATTTACTCACTGTTAAACATTTATTCCTCATTGAAGTTCTTGTGAAAAACTGATTAGAGGTATATTGGTCAATGAAATGCATAACATTTATAAACTCAACATGTATAGCAAAAATAAAAATTGTATTTTCTAGTGATGAAAGTTTTTTCAATATATGCTTATAACTGAATATGTGAGATTGTATAAAATATGTACTAGCCTTTTATTACACATCATACTATTTTTTGTTCCTTATAACATGTCACCATAACCGTCCTCCTGTTGTTCATCGATTTGCTCAAGCGGGCCCAGTAACGTCTCCATCATGAGACTTGTTGTTACTGTGTTACTGTGTTTATGTAATTTTATAGAACATTTCTCACTTTTGGTGGGAATATATAGTGATGTTTCACTTTTGCTGCGATAATCTATATATTTTCTAGAGGAACCATAAGACAAAACTATTCAAGAGACCAAGGAGATAACACAAAGCTAGGAGTTAGCCTGATACCACATGGACCCCAATGATTTCAAAGTATAGCATCAGAATACTTCCAGGTAACTCGGGTCGTCTGTGGTAGACCTAGGTAGTGGCACATCCCAGGTACTAGAATTAAGATGTCTGGTCCACTTGATCAATTATAGCTGAGAGTGACCATTGGGTGCCATAAACACATATTGGGAGTACTTTAAAAAACATATTTTTTTAATATTTGTTGTAGTCAGCAATATATGGTATAATAATTTAAAGTGGGTAGTTACATTTTCAGAGATGGCTTCTAGAATGTATTTCATTCAGCATATTCTTTATTTATTGACAGTTCTTTCTGAACTGTCATTATTGGGGTCAATATTGAATCTTAGACCTTTGTGTATACCTTATCAAATAGAGAATAATCGAACCAACAGTATCTAATTTCTAAGATGAAGTGATAAAAGCAGATATAGTTATATTATACAACTTTAGCAAAGTGGGTAGGGTGTTTGCTTTGCATGCAGCCAACCCGGGTTCGATTCCTCTGCCCCTCTTGGAGAGCCCAGCAAGCTACTGAGAGTATCTTGCCTGCATGGCAAAGCCTGGCAAGTTACCTGTGATGTATTCAATATGCCAAAAACAATAACAACAAGTCTCACAATTTGTTGTGAGATGTTACTGGTGCCCACCCAAGCAAATCAATGAACAACAGGAGAACAGTACTATAGACAACTTTTTAATCTATGTGCAATAATTCCTACCTTCTGGCGTGTTATTCTTTTTTTCCATCATCCTCAATATAACTTTATTGACATTTCATCATTATAAATGTTGAATTAATTACATTTATATATTACATAGAAATGGGGCTGGAGTGATAGCACAGCGGGTAGGGCATTTGCCTTGCAAGCGGCCAACATGGCCGACCTTAGTTCGATTCTTCCGCCCCTCTCGGAGAGACCGGTAAACTACCGAGAGCATCTTGCCCGCATGGCAGAGCCTGGCAAGCTGCCCGTGATGTATTTGATATGAAAAAACACAGTAACAAGTCTCATGATGGAGACGTTACTGGGCCCCCTCGAGAAAATCGATGAACAACGGAAGGACAGTGACAGTGATTACATAGAAATATGTATAATTATGTTTTGTATGTCCTAATTCAATGTTCTTCCCTTAAATCTGTGCTAGTTCTTTTGGCTGCTTCTCAGGAATGGAAGACAGCAAATTAGCTGGGTTGTGCTATTCATGATCAATTTTAAAATTCTGGTTTTCTTTGGCTGGGCTTTTTTCATTTTTAATTGCCTTCTTGGTACAAATATATGGATGATACAAACTGCCATATAATAGAAGTTCCCAAACCAAGGAACTGAGAATGACTTTTGACCAACAATTGGTCACTATCACTGTCACTGTCTTCGTATTGTTCATTGATTTTCTCAAGCGGGTCCAATAACATTGTGAAAACTGTTACTGTGTTAGGCATATCAAATACGTCACAGGTAGCTTGCCAGGCTTTGCCGTGCTGGCGAGATGCTCTCGGTAGCTTGCTGGGCTCTCTGAGAGGGGCAGAGGAATCAAACTCCGGTAGGCCGTGTAGGCTGCGTGCAAGGCAAATGCCCTACCCACTGTGCTATCGCTTCAGTGAAGTTCCCAAACCAAGGAAGTTCCCAAACCAAGGAACTGAGAATGACTTTTGACCAACAATTGGTGAGAAAGTAAAACTCTCAGTCCAATAGCCTCTGAGACACTGACTCCTGCCAATTACCGCAAACTCAGAGCAGAAAAATCTAGTCAAAATTTAGGGGGAGAGAAGAGTTTAGCATTGCTAGTCGATTACATCCTGTGAGATAATTTGTTATAAAGAACACTATTAGTGAGACTTGTTAAGGTTCCTGGCTGTGAGATAATATGTATATTTATTTTATTATAAAGTCTGAGATATTTATTACCCAGTCCATACAATGCTTGCTCTTGAAAACTAATTGGCATTCTCTGAGGATACCAAGCATTTCCAATTGACCACCAGCTGATCACCAATAGCAGCTACCTATGCGGTGTGTGTTGTCCTAGATGAAACTGTGCAAAGAACATAATCTGTTTCCTTTGAAATTTGACTCAAGATACAAACCAGTTAGTAAAGAAAAATGATGTAGTTGCTAGTAGGAAATTTGGTGTTGTTTGTTATGGAGCACTGAATAACTAAAACATTAGAGGATATAGAATATTTGTATGTATTTAATGTGTTGGGTTTCTTATTAATATCTTAACTCCAAGTCAAAGTCAAAGAATAGCTTTAGTTTAAAAACTGAGATCCTGGGATCAGAGGGATAGTCCAGTATATATGGTATCTGCCTTTTATGTGGCAGATCTATCTTTGACAACCAACATCACACATGGTCCATCTAGTACTACCAGGCATGATTTATGACCATACAGCCAGGAGTAAGCTGAGCACAGCCAGATGTTCTATCTGCCAAGATCACGGTCCTCCCATTGTTCATCGATTTGCTCAAGCGGGCCCAGTTACGTCTCCATCATGAGACTTGTTGTTACCGTGTTTGGCATATCAAATACATCACGGGTAGCTTGCCAGGCTCTGCCCTGCGGGCTAAATACTCTCGGTAGCTTGCAGGGCTCTCTGAGAGGGGCGGAGGAATCGAACTCGGGTTGGCCATATTGGCTGCAAGCAAGGCAAACGCCCTACTGCTGTGCTATCGTTACAGCCCTTTAAATAAATAAATAAATAAATAAATAATAAAATAGATATATTCTTTAAGATAACTTCCCAGATATTATTAGAGATAAAGATTTTATGCATTTATAATTTGCCTGTCATACTGCAAATATTTTTCAACTAAAGAAGTATGTACTAAATTTATTTCATACTGCAGATAAAGAAAACATTTTCTTTATCCCTCATTAGTAAATAATATGATAATTAAATTAAATTGGGCTGGAGCGATAGCACAGTGGTAGGGTGTTCGCCTTACAAGCGGCCAACATGGCCGACCCGAGTTCGATTCCTCCACCCCTCTCGGAGAGCTCGGCAAGCTACCGAGAGTATTCGATATGCCAGACACAGTAACAACAAAGTCTCCAATGGAGATGTTACTGGGCCCGCTCGAGCAAATCGACGATCAACGGGAGGGCCTTTACCTTTACCTTTTGAATTAAATTAATACTTTGTTAAATTAACTTGGTTTTGGTAATTTAGAGTATACCGGAGAAGAAGAAGGTAGTCAAAATAAGCTCAACTCAGAAACAGTTGTGTTTTTATTATTTTATTGAATTATAATAGAAGAATATTAAATTTTACTTCATTAAAGAGCATAATAAATTATATGCGTATATATATGTATGTAACTATGTGGAAACTATTATTATGAGTGAGATAACACACATTTCATAAAATTTCATCTGAAATAAAAGAAACATTTCTCATAACAATCAAAAAGTTTCCTTAAGCTGTTTTGAACTCATTTCTTTCTAATCTTCTGCAGTCAAAAAAGTGCTGTTTTACTTGCTTTATCTAAAAATTATTTTTATTTAAAAATTATGAATTATTTACACTAACTCTGCCCTTTGCTCTTTGCCCTTTACACTTTTGTGCAGCATAATGATGCCCAGATTTACTAATATTGTTACATATAACAATACTTAAGTCTCATCTAGATGATATTTAGTATTTCAATAAAAGGATAATTTCCCCCATTAATTTTTGATAGGCATTTAATTCTTCTAATTTTATATGTAGTAATAGAATTATGTATATTTTTGAAATTAATTTCGGATTCTTAATGACATCCTTCTTGAAGTATACACATGGAGTTTTCTAATCTAGGTTGAGTTTTGTCCAGGATTTTTTATAAAATTAAACAGTGTTTCTAATAATTTCCCTTTTGCAAAAAAAAAAAAATCAATGATCACTTGATCACTTGACTTCCCGTTAATCATCGATTTGCTCGAGCAGGCACCAGTAACGTCTCCATTTGTCCCTGTCATGTGCTAGTGTAGCCCAATGGCGTCTGTTCGTTCTGAGAACACGAAGAGCCTCAAACCAATCATTCATGATCTTGATGAAGAAGTCTGACCATCTGGCAGGTGGATGGCCACATGGTCTTTTGACATCCCGTGGAATCCAGTCGGTAACAGCTCTAGTCTAGAGGTTGTCTCTAAATCTCATTACGTGTCCAGCCCATCTGAATTTTAATGCCTTGGCAAACAAGACAGTGTCCCTGATTCTTGATCATCGACAGATGTCGGAACTCCGGATTCTTTCTCTCATTTGAGTGAAACGTGATATTCCAAGCATAGCTCTTTCAGTTCCTCTTTGGGAGACCCAAATAGCGTTCTCATCCTGTTTGCGTAGGGCCCAGGTCTCTGAGGCTTATGTTAATGCAGGAAGAACAGTGGAATCAAAGAGATGTGCCCAGAGCTGGAGTTTCTTCATCCTCTTAGCTATTTCTTCTATGCTCTTGAAGGCGTTCCAAGCCGCTCTCTTCCTCCTGCACAACTCAAGTGCCAGGACATTCATCATGTTGACTTCTCGACCTAGGTACACATAACTGTTGCATTCGGAGATGGTCCGAATTTTTAAAAAATAAAATTCTTAAAAAAGCCGCATTGATGTATGTGGTGGTCTTAAATGATCAAGAAATGTGCATAATGGGGATAGAAAGGTAACTTCAATAAGAAAGCTACATATTTTTAAAAAATTTTTATTAGTGAAACACCATGAGGTACAGTTGTAGGTTTACAAATTTTTGTGCTTGGGTTTCAGTTATACAATGATCAAATACCCATCCCTCCACCAGTGCCCATTTTCCACCACCATGGATAATATCCCTCCCCCCTACCCCCCCATCCCACCCTGCCTCCATGGCAGGGCATTCCCTTTTGTTCTCTCTCTCCTTTTGGGTGTTGTGGTCTGCAAAAGAGGCATTGAGTGGCAGACACGTTCAGTCCATAGTCTACTTTCAACATGCATCTCCCCTCCTGGGAGGATCCTCCAAACACCCTTTATTTGGTGCTCCCTTCTCTATCTGAACTTCCCTTTCCCCTAGAATACCCGGCTGGTCTCTAAGCTTTGGAGTAATCCTCCTGGTGTTGATCTCAAAAATTTTTTTAAGAGGATATGAATAAACTGACACCGAAGGCAAGGATGGGTTAAAGTCTCTGTATTTAGAGGCTAAGTCCAAGTAAAGTACAGGTGATTTTGCTGAAACACCTTTGAAAGAATAATAGTTTAAGACCTGAGTTTAGTCAAGCTGAGGTACTTTGGATTACATGCCCACAGGGTTTCTGAAACCTTCTCTGAATTTTGACATCTGTCACAAGAGGCTCATATGCATATACATATGTATTTCTTTCTATTACTGATCATCATTACTTAATATAAATTTTATAAATTTTTTCTAATCCATTCACTAATTGATACATGTCTGAGTAACTTCCTGTGGGGGGACATTATAACAAAACCATTCTATCAAACTCTTTGTATGAATATATTCAGTGATTAATGTGAATTTTTTTGTATCACCTCATTGTGAGGTTCCTATTTTTAATGTTAATCATATATTTAACATTTTAATAAGGCACTATTTCCCCAAATGCCACATTCATTTTCTGTTTTAATAAGCAGTGTATAAGGGTAACAGGGCTTCCCACACATCTTTAGCAGTACCTATTAGATTCATTCATTAGTTGTAAAAGCTTTCTTGTAGCTCTTTAAAAATCTTTTCTATAAGTATACTATCTGCAATTAAGGTACTTTACTGATATTTCCCAACATTTATATTAATGTTTTATTTAGATGGATTATCCAAAGAATTATCTAATGTAAATGGTGAAAACAATTTTTTCCAAGTTTCTTATTTTAAGGAAGAAGTTCTCAGTATTTTATCATAAAATACAAGATTAGATTTAGTTTTTATTTTGTAGATGCCCTTCACTAGGTTAGCTGGTTTACTTTTATTTGGGCATGCTAATTACTTCTAATAATGCCCATTATCTGGATCTTATTTACTTAAAAAAAAGTAGTACTTGTTATACAAGGCAGATAATTGTAGAGCAAATTGATTCTCTTGAGATTCATATTTAAGCTTTACTTTGGGGCTGAGGGAACTGTCTTGAGTCTCCCAATATAATTTCCCTATAAACTCTGACTCTTACAACCCATTGAACGAACACTCAGGTTCAACAAAGTCTATTTCAATGACTTTGTTATTGAAATACAAATTTCCCAAAATTGTATGGAGTTCAGTACTTTCAGTTTACAATATTATGATAGATTTTTTTTCTTTGTTCCTCCAGTGTTACCCATTCCCCTATTGAAAGATCGTAGGGACAGACTTTCAGAGACTTAATACAAATTTTTGAAGCTCTTATTTGCAGAATTTTCTCTTTCCCATCTTCCAGTACCTTAGACTTGGAGCACATTGATCTTGATTTTCTAAGGTCAGCACTTCTATGTTCAGTTTGATTTTTTTTCCCTCTCTATAAAAGATTTTTGCAAGTGCAGAACATTAGAGAAACAATAGTAATCATCTCTTGTTTCCATTCTTTCCCATTGTTTAATATCCAAATATGACTATATCGTGTATATATTATCAAATGGTTAGCTATGTGGTAGGCAATCATTTGCTAATTAAATCATATTAAACGAATGTAAAATCTATTTTGTTTTAAAAATAGATTCCAACGAGTTACAAAATCATTGTCCTCTTGTTCTATTTAAATACTAAAATATTTGTAATTATTTTGCTATAATTCATAAGTGCATCATGAAAGTTAGACAAATATTAGAGCACTTTTATACTTGAATATTTATAAGAAATAGCTCTTAAGAAAAGAGCTACTGGTGGCTGGCATGATGGTACAGTGGGTAAGGTACTTGCCTTGAATGAGGTCAACACAGGTTTGATCCCGGGGTACTCTATATGGCCTCCTGAGCCCTGCCAGGAGTGATCTCTGAGTATAGAGCCAGGATTAAGTCTGAGGACAATCAAGTGTGCCCCCAACTCCCCTAAAACAAGAAAAAGGACAGTGTGTATGTTAATTGCAATAAAATTTTATTAATCAATAGGATCTTGGAAATTTTTGTATGCTTTATGGGATTATAAAATGTGTGATTTTCCATAGAAACTTGAGCAGTGATTTCTAAGTAGTAGATGAAAATAAAAGCATCCAGAGGATAATACCTAGATATATGCTAAATACTACTCCATCAAGTATGTGTAAAATTAATATTTAGAAATATAACTGCCTAATATTAAAAAAAACGTAGGATACAAGAGAAATACAATGGAAAATAGCAGTCTCCCTTAACTTCAAGGTATGCTTATATAACAAGAAAAAAAAAAAAAACAAAGCTTGGTATGCTCTATTTATATCATTAAGTTGCAGTATGATTTTATCAATCCATTTGTCAGTACCTGAATATCACTGCTCATAAGTCACAAGAGAGTTCTATAAATGGAAGTATTCTAACATATTTAAGAGATTAATCCTACAGAATAGAATGTTTTGACAGGACTCTGATCTCCCACAGGCAAAGCTCTAGAGACATTTCCTTTCAAAGTGCCAAACCATTATCCTGTCTCAGTATTCTAGTACTGATGACAATTTTTTGTCATGTCAAATGATAAAAAAATATATATGGCAAAAAAAGAAGCACTCTGTCTGGCCAAATGGGTGACTATAATCACTATGAGGCAGGGTCAGGGAAAAGGAAGAGCACCTGTGCTTTTATTCCAAAGATTCTTTATTCTTTCAGTAATTATATGACTTCCCCCAAACAGACTACTTTTTCATAAAAAGGAAATTACTTTTTCAGGCAGCCGGTTATTGGATTCTGGGTTCTGTCACAGTGTGTCTAATGTTATTGAGGTATATTATAGACGTTTATGGAATATGAGAACGATGAGCGCAAACCTTGTAGCAGTCTTTTACTTAATATTTAGGCCAGTTTTGAACTACATACAAAAGTGCAAATGTTATAGAAAAAATATTTATTCATCTCATTTAGACTTCTAAGAAATATGATTTGTTTTAGGGTTACTCTATATCAGAATGCTTTCAAAGGCAACAAATTCTATCAAGATGTCAACATATAAATATGTAGAATTTTTTCCCAAATGTTTCTTTCTACCGTTTCTGGAACAAACTTTTAATGGTTTAGCAATACTCATGCTGCCCTAACATCTTTTTTATATATAGTTCCATAAATTATTGGCAGTACCTGCTTACCCAAATATATCATTATGTTTGATTATAAGTTGGTTGTAGCCTAAGACTAACCATTTGCCATTTATTCATTCTAAAATACTAGCAGCAAAGAACTTCATACATAGTTGAAATATTGTAATTGTTAGTTAAATGATTATTTTAATTTAAAAAAGACCATATCTTCTAGTTGGTTAATGTATTTTCCATAAAAGCACCTTGCTTACTCTTCACAAAGTACTTATAAAGTTATAAAAGATAACTAATCAGACTTTCAAAGACTCTCTAAAATGTTGCATAGAAAAAAAACTGTAAGAATATATTGGTAGATGACAGAATTTGTCATGAACAGATAAGGAAAGAATTCCGTAAGTGAACTTTATTTTCTCCTTCATATGTGGTATAGTTTTATTGGTATTGCTTAATATTTTTTTCTAATATTCAGTGAACAGAGACGATTAAATACATAATTGGGATATAAGATATAGCTTCTTCATCCCCATTTTAATATCAGCTTTTAAAAATTTGATATTTTTATTCTTAAAATAAAGTGCCAAGGGATTGGTGTTAAAATACTGTATGACTGGTACATTTACACAATGGAGTACTATGTAGCTGTTAGAAATGATTAAGTTATGAAATTTACATACAAGTGGTACTACATGGAAAGTATCATGTTAAGCGAAATGAGTCAGAAAGAGCGGGATAGACACAGAAAGATTGCATTCATCTGGGGAACATAAAGCAACAAAAAGGGAGAGTAACACCCAGGAATGGCTGAGATTAGTACCAGGAATTTTGCTCCATGAATGGAAGGCCAGCCACAGGCTCTAGGTGAAAAGGAAGCTCAGATAGAGAAGAGAGTACCAAATGAAGGGTGTTGTGAGGGTCCTCCCAGGGTGGGAGAAGCATGCTAAAAGTAGTCGATAGACCAAACATGATTGCCACTCAAAGCCTCTCTTGCAAAACACAGTACCCAAAAGAAGAGAGAGAGAACAAGGGGGAATACCCTGCCACAGAGGCAGGATGGGACGGGGGTGGGGGGGATGAGGGTGGGGGGGGGTTGCTGGGACCCATGGGGATGGATGACAGGCACTGGTGGAGGGATGGGCACTTGATCATTGTATAACTGAAACCCAAGCACAAAATTTGTAAGCCTATAACTGTACCTCATGGTTTTTCACTAATAAAAAAAGAAAAAAATTAAAAAAATAAATAAATTAAAAAAAAATACTGTATGACTGAAATCCAATCATGAACAGCTTTGTAAGGACATATTTCACAATGAAACAAAAAAGTTTCAAAAAAAGTAAAAAAAATTAAGCAACAAGTTTTGATATTATTGAGATTATGTGAATATGGTATGATTATGATAAAGATAATGTATTTTCTAAAGCAAATTCTTTTCCAGCTATATGCTTTACTATAGCTATAAAGCTTCAACAATTGCTCATACTGATTTTTATTTAGATGATTTTATATTATGAAGCATATCTAAAATTGAAGTACACTTTAAAGTCTCCAGTGAAGTACATATATGACAAAAAAATTAAAATTTAAATCATCTAAGCCTGGCGAGAATACAGAGGAAAATATCAAAAATTTAAACAATTTTCACAATTTGGAATAATATTAGGGGACAAATACTAAAGGTATGTATAATTTTTTCAAGAAAAAATTAATTACACAGAATAATATACAAAACTAAAATAACTAAAATAATAGTCCTGTCCTCTCGTTGTTCATCAATTTGCTCAAGCAGGCCTAGTAACATCTCCATTGTGAAATTGTTGTTTCTGTGTTTGGCATATCAAATATGTCACGGGTAGCTTGCCAGGCTTTGCCATGTGGGCAAAATATTCTCTGTATCTTGCCGTGCTCTCCGAGAGGGGTGGAGGAATTGAACCCGGCTCGGTCGGGCCAGAGGCTTGCAAGGCAAATGCCCTACTGCTGTGCTATAATAATAGTTATCAGTAATAAAATACTTTTCAAGCGCTTGCCATGTTCCAGGAACTGGCTATCTACTTAATATACTTTAGTGAATATCAGAGCACTGTGGAGTTTTATTCTTTTCATTATGAAGATTAGCAAATTTATACTCAGAAAGATTCATCTTCCTTCCCTAAATTTACATAGATAATAAATATGAGAACTTAGATGTGAAGCAACACTTAGGATACCCCTCTCCATAATACTAAATAAATAAAAGACAGGATCTATGTGTTTAAAAATATAGGCGCAGGCATGTAAACTTACAATAAGACAGTAAATTCTGTCAATAAATGCATGTAAAACTTTTATAAATTTAGAGAGAACTAAATGGATATGAAAAAGTTAAAATAGCAAAAAAAAAATTGAAATGCCTCAAAGTGTTAAAAGAAAAATAGGAATAACTATCAAAGAATGATGGGCAAATACTGAGTATACTATGGAGTGTGTGTGTGTGTGCATGTGTGTTTATGTGTGTGTGTGTGTGTGTGTGTGTGTGTATGTGCAAAACTTTAAGACATAAAGACTTAAGCCTTGTGAGGCAGAATGTTCCATCACTCCTGGTTATATTTTATAATATAAACTAAGTGATATACCAGTGAAAAATGATGTATAAATAAATAAATATATTTAAAGGGATACTGAGTTGCAGACTCATAAATTTGCAAATATTTCACTAAAAATGAGAATTCATAGGAGTGGTCTTATGGATGAGTTGAAGTTATATCTGCACTGCACTGCACTGTCCTCCGTTGTTCATCAATTTGCTTGAGTGGGACCCGTAATGTCTCCATTGTGAGACATCTTGTTACTGTGTTTGGCATACTGAAGATGTCACGGGTAGCTTGCCAGGCTTTACCATGTGAGCGAGATACTCTTGGTAGCTTGCCGGGCTCTTCGAGAGGGGCAGAGGAATTGGACTTGGCTCAGTCAGGCCGACCGTGTGCAAGGCAAACGCCCTACTGCTGTGCTATCCTCCAGCCCAGTTATATCTATTTTACATTATAGGGAACTGCATGACAAAGGCAATGAAAACAATATTAAGGCTTCTTCAGTGAAAACTTGCCTTATAGCTTAGAACTATATGGCTTGTTAATTGGTCTCTCTCTGACAAATTAGAATTGGACTATTTCTAATTTGTCATGCTATTGTGTACTTCCATATAAATACATGTTCTTTTGCTAAAATAAAATACATTTAGGTCAAAGAGGAAAATCAAAATATGATCAGCCTATGCAACATTGAGGAATCATTCTTGAACACATTATTTCAGACTTTCTTGGTTTCATATGTCCCAACAGATCATTTTCTCATATAAATTTTTCCCTCATGAATACAAATAATGCTCATTAATAATTAATTTTAGTTTTAACTGTTTGCCATTTACAGCAGACCCCCCCAGGCTCAGCAACTTTTCAATAATCACTTTTGCTTAATTAGACAGCTCATTCTTTTCTTTAATAACAAGAAGTAAAATTTTGATTCAAGAGTTCACAAATTTTTCTTCTTTACTGAAGATACCAATTCTGTTTAGACATTAGCTATTAACACATGGTAAAAATAAACATGCATACTGCCATATGTTTATAAGACTATGCATTAATTCACAAACGTGAATATACTTTGAATTACTCCTAAATATATATTTTAGTATTAAAATGGAAACTATAAAAACATTTCATTCTTATCATCTATTAATATGATGTTGATCTAAGAATAGATATTTAATAAAGTCATTATTGACTTATACTTTTGAAAACTGGATAATATTAGATTAATTGGAAAATTTCTAAAATTGTTAGTCTGGACTCCCAAGGGAAAATTTACTCTATAAGATGAAAATTCTGTTCTTATTAAAGCACAAATGAGGCAGGTTGGTATAAAACCGACCAGAAAAGGCTAATCTCACCACTATTCAATGATGAAGTGTGTGAGTTGAACAAAAGATGAAAAAACTACCCCCATGAGGGAACAAATAGCAGTTATTAGCAAAGACCAAATTCAGAGCAGAGGATTGAATACTTTTTGGTATCCACGGCATGAATAGAAATCTATTTCCATTTGCATTGTCAGCCAGAGTACTGAGTGGTTTGATGAAAGAGGAAAAGACTTTCTAGGTTTGTGCTGCATGTACTGGAGTAGACAAGTTTGAGTATGTTGAATTTATTAAACTGTGTTCAGTTGAAGCTGGATATGAATTTTTTTATGCTGAATAAATTCAGATGTGGCTTACTGAATTGATTCTAATCATCAGTATCTACTGCAGTAGAAAAAAAGGAATAGCTTTAACATATTGACTTTCATATTCTCCTTACATTTTCAGACCTTTGACTTCTTTTGCTCAGTACTTTTATTTTCTAAAATATTAAGACTAAACATATCTTCTTTTTCTATTTTTTTTTTTTGGTCCTGAGGGAACACGGGCATGCTGAGGACTTACTTCTGACTCTGTACACAGGAATTGCTCCTGGCAAAGTTGGGGGAACTCTATGAAGCACCTGGGATAAAACCCCAGATGACCCCATGCAAGGGGTCAACTTACCCTCTATTCTATAGCTCTGGCCTTAAATATGTGTTTTTATTGACTTACACTATTGTGTGATCGTTACCAATCACCTGCAATTAACTCCACATCTTCATGCAGTCTATCTAGTAGTGTGAAATTATTGAAAAATTGAAAAATTCAACTTCTGAGTCACGAAAGCTTGAGTAAAATAATAGGAACATAAAATTTCTTCTCACACCACTAACTTTGGTAAGAGAAACTCAAAAAGAGCTTTATAAAAATGCCCACAAAACTCGTTGAAGAACTTTCCAAACACCGGCATTGGCTACTGGTTCTTATTATGTACTTAAGTTTAAATTTATCTTAAACTTAAAGACAGTTATTCCAAAAATATCTAGTTAGTTTAAATTTATCACTGACATATGCCATTAGAGGCAAAATTTTGTTATCTGGTCTTATGAAGATATAAACCAAGGCTCATCTTCCACAGTAGTTGCCATGTTGATTCAACCACTGACCCTGTTCTATCAATTCCCAACTAGATCTCCCAGGAGATGCATTCCAAGCAGCTAAAATTTATGGAGTCAACAATCCCCACAGCTGAAAACTCTGAAGTGCCCTCAGGAGCTGCGCTTGTAAAATATCCACCCAGCAGAAGCTCCAGCAGCAATATCCACACCCTACCACGGGCTCAACTGCCACCATTTCATAAATATTCTCTGCAGAGACACCAATATGCAAATAATTTCAGGTATCCGGTGGCGAGACTGAGAACTCTCGTGTTTCTCAGAGTTCCGACTGGGCAGCTTGCCTCCCAAACCCCTTACTTCCAGAAGTCTCCTCAACCATGCATACCGTTCACAGTCAACATCATGTGGAATCTTTGGCCCAAACCATAAATCCTGAAATTTCTGGGCTGTGTCACCATATTCTCTGCCATGTGACATCTCCTAATGCAACAAACAACTTAATAAGTTCTTATTTACTAAGGACTTAACAAGGGCTTAAAAACCCTGCAATCAGATAGAACAATTTCCACATAAATTGACTTTTATATTCATTAATTTTAACATTAGAAGTTTGTTATCCAATCAATTTTAATTCTATAACTATATCAACAGTTGTATTTTCTACCTTAAAATAATTTTTTTAGAAAAAGAAAGAAAAAAAGAAGACATAAAACAAGATGGAGATTTCAAAAAGGGGTCAAATGAAACTGAATTTCTTCAAATAATCATAATATTAAAGATATTGCATTTGAAAAAACTTTATTAATAAAAATCTATTTCAGAAGAATTAATAGTACATGTATATATGTCCAGTCATTTTAAAATTTTGTTTTCAGTTAATTTGAATCCTCAAATTTTTGGAAGAATAATATTCAATATGACCCCAGAGAAAGAAAAAATAATATAGAAATGTTTGAACTCCAAACATCACTACTAGCTTTTGTATTCCTTGAAAATCAGCTTATATGTGGATTACTAACAAGAACAAATGCTTCTGAAACTGATCATCCTTAATAGACTTTCATTAATTTAATAGAGATAGAATTATCTCTCTGAGCCTTCAGGAAAAGTAAATGAGAGGGAAAACATAAGCAGATGTACCTGAGATAAAAGTGGAATGCAAGACTACAGCAAAGGAATAGTGAATAGTGTGAATTTAAAAGGAACAGCAACAACAACTATTCCCTGAGTCTTACATTTTTTGCATTTTAGCACTGTAGCACTGGCCTCCTGTTGTTCATCGATTTTCTTTGCTCGAGAGGGCCCAGTAATGTCTCCATTGTGAGACTTGTTGATACTGTGTTTGGCATATCAAACAAATCACGTCATGGGTAGCTTATATCAAATACATCACATTATTTACTAAATTTAAATCATAAATAAAAATAAGTGTGCCATCTTAAAACTTTCTTCAGGCTTTATTTTATTCTACCTGCCAATACTAAAACTTTTTTGCTTATTCCTTATATAATTTTAAAAAATGAAATAAAATCCTTAATTCTTATTGACATGACTAAAAAATATATATGAATATAATCCATTTTTTCTTAATAATTAATATAACAATGAATTTCTAAGTAAGCAATATCTTATTAACCACCCTATGATTTTAATGTAGGTTTTCTAAAAATAACTTTGGTAAAGGTAAAGGTAAAGGCCCTCCCGTTGATCGTCGATTTGCTTGAGCGGGCCCAGTAACGTCTCCATTGGAGACTTTGTTGTTACTGTGTCTGGCATATCAAATACTCTCGGTAGCTTGCTGGGCTCTCCGAGAGGGGCGGAGGAATCGAACTCGGGTCGGCCATGTTGACCGCTTGTAAGGCGAACGCCCTACCCACTGTGCTATCGCTCCAGCCCAGAGGTAGGGCGTTTGCCTTGCATGCAGTCGACCTGGCCGACGCAAGTTCAATTCCTTTGCCCCTCTCAGAGAGCCCGGCAAACTACTGAGAGTATCTTGCCCACACAGCAAAGCCTGGCAAGCTACCCGTGACATATTTGATATGCCAAACACAGTAACAACAAATTGGAGGAGACATTACTGGGCCTGTTCAAGCAAATCAATTAACAACAGGAGGACAGTGCTACAGTGATATTTGAAAATACTCTCCATGGAAGCTTAGTAGTGTACCCTGATTTATTTGCTTATTAATTTGCTCATTTGCTTTGTTTATATAATTTTATAAATATCTATAATTTGCTCATAAATTGAAAAAATCATTACTGCTTCAAATTTTGAATAGTTATACACATTCACATGCAGGTTATAATGCAGACATCTTTTCAAATTAGTTGAGTTTATATATGCAATTGCTTGCTCATAAAATTATAGCAAGTTTAGTTTTGTGAGAAACTGTCAAATTGGTTCTGGAGCAATAGTACATCAAAAAGAATATTTGCCTTCCATGTGGCTGACCTGGATTCAATCCCCAGCACTCCATATGTTACCCTAAGCCTACCAGGAGCAATCCATGTGTGCAGAGTCAGGGATAAGCCCTGAGCACAGTCAGTGTGACCAAACAATAGAAAAATAAAGAAAGGAATGGAAGGGAGGAAGGGAAGGAGGGAGGGAGGGAGGGAGGGAGGGAGGACAGGAAGGAGCAAGGGAGGGAGAAAGGAACTGTCAAATATTCTATCATTGTGGCAATATTATTTTGTGGTCCCTATCTTGTTTTTGCTTCTTAGTATCTTTTGTATTATATGATTATTCATTTTTATTATCTATATTTGTTTATTTTGTAGGGTTGGAGCCATAGCACAGTGGGTAGGGCATTTGCCTTGCACATGGCCAACCTGGCCAACCCAGGTTTGATTCCTCCGCCTCTCTCGGAGAGCCCGGCAAGCTACCGAGAGTATCTCGCCCGCATGGCAAAGCCTGGCAAGCTACCCATAATGTATTTGATATGCCAAACACAGTAACAAATGTCACAATGGAGATGTTACTGGGCCCTTTAGAGCAAATTGATGAAAAACGGGAGGACAGTGACAGTGACAGTTTATTTTGTAGACATTGTTGAGATGTATAATATTGTATCATTATTTAGAGTGTGAGATTGGAGCAACACTGAGTATAGCTGAGTGTTGCTCCAATCTCACACTCTAACTAACTAGGTATTTTCTGGCTCAGGGGTCATTGTTGGTGGGGCTCAAAGAACTACATGTGGTGCTGAGGATCAAATTCCAGGTTGGCCTCAGATAAGACTAATGTCCTACTCACTGTACTACTATACTACAGTACTACTATTCCAGTCTCAGTATTTCATTAATATTCATCTTTCCTTCTGTATATGTTAGTAGTGATAACCCCTCTTTTTTTACTGGTAATATAAGTTTTCATCTTTTATTTTTATTTGTTAGCCTAGCCCTATATTTGTTGCACACACACATCTATATAATATATATATAATCAAATCCTTGTTCAGCTTTTCTCTACTTTTTGTTTTCAATTTTTTGTTATTGCTATGTTTTTATAATTTTTTTGTGATTAAATTGATCTTAATTACAATTTATTAATTGATACTATAAATGATTGATTTATGAACTCTAATTTTGCAGGAATTTCATTTCATACTATAAATTTCCCTTTTAACATTGCTTTTCCTGAATACACAAATCTTGTTTTATTTTCTTTTTTATTGAACTTAGCATATACCATACTGTCTCTTAAGACTTCCTTTTTGATCCATGTGTTACTTACAAGTATGTTATTTCCCATACTTGAAAAACTTTATTTTTCTAATGTATTTCTAGTTTATGTTCACTGTGGTTGAGGTATACTTGATATGCTCTTACCTTTCTTATTAATATATTAAGGCACTATTTATACAATCTATAATGTGGTCTATATTCATAAATATTCCATACAAGTTTGAGAAGAATGTTTTCTCCTTTTTTTTCATTGTCTATTTTGTAAATGTCAATTGGATTAAGTTGATTTATAGTGCTGTCCAGGGAATTTATATTCTCATTCATTTTCTGCCTGCTTGATCTATCAATTACTGAAAGATGAGTACTGCATTCATCAACTATAATTATGGATTTGTGTATTTCTCCATGAAATTCTATCAATTTTCCTCACATATTTTAACATGGTATTTTAGGCATATATGTTATACCTTCTTGGGGAAACTGACCCTTTTGTAATTATGCAATAGCTTTCTTTATGCCTGATAATGTTTTTCCCTGAAAGTTGTTTTGTTAAAAACCAATATAGCTATTTCAGATTTTTAAATTTGCTTTCTATACTTTTCCCATTCTATGATCTTATTAACCGTCTAGTTAATCTGTTTTTATATTTAAAATTGAGTTATTATATAAAACAGTTACTTTATTTATTTTTTCCTCTGGGGTTATTCCTAACTCTGTGATTAGGAATTATTCTCAGTAGTGCTCAGGGAACCATATCAGATGATGGTGATCAAACCTGGGTGGGCCGTATGCAAGGAAAACACCCTCTTTTCTGTACTACTGTACCACAAAAGTAGTTTTTGTTTTCCTATATGATATACATTTATCCTTAATTTTGTATTTAATCCATTCTCATTTATACTGATCATACATAAGATTTAATTAATATTTACTTTGTAGTATTTTTACTTACTGCCTTTTTTGTTTCATTTCCCCTATTTTCTATCCTTCTGGTTTCAACTGAATTTTTTGTGACTATATTGTATAAACTTAAGTCTATTTTTTAGTTATTTTTAAAAATAGTGACTGTATAGAATTAAAAAGGCACATTTTACTCTAACTCCACTTTCAAACAGTGTGATACTTTTCTGTGTGTATTATATATAACATGTATTCTCAGTGCCTTATATCTGCCACGTCTTTAATATAGACATATTTTATGATAATTCAATACATTGATGTTTTCATTGTAGTGATTTTTCTTTATCTTAAAAATTTGTGTTTGGGGGGGCCATACCCAGTGATGTTGAGGAATTACCCTTGACTGTGCACTCAGAAATTTGTTCTGACTGTGCCCAGAGGACCATATAGAATACCAGGAGACCAGGCAGACCATGTACAAGGAAAGTGCCCTACCCAGTTTACTATAGTTACAGTTCCTAGTGATTTTATTTTAATATAATTATCTTAAGAACAAATGAAAACTATGACTTTGGACCACGATAACATAGGAGACGATTAAATTTCTCTTGTCAAACAAACTAAACACGTGAATATACAATTGCAGAGAGAATAATTCTCTTACATAAAAAGAGAATCTAGATAAGTAACTTTCACATACTGAGCAATTTAGAAAATAAAGTGAATAGGAAAGACTAGGGACCACACTTGCTGAAAAGCTCTGGCCCAAAAACAGATAAAAGCAGACTCCTTGCTCTTATTTTCTTACTGAGTAGCAAAAGGTTGGAGATTGAACACCTAGCAACCCAAATCTTAATTATGCCACCTGAAGGACATCCCCTCAAACAAATATGTGAATGAATAAGATTTGAAGTCACAAGTGCCACAGGAAAGTACCTACGGAAGCAGGGTTTTTTTTTGTTTTTGTTTTTGTTTTTTGTAAAGCTAGCTGAGTCATTGCTATGCTTTCCTATTGATTTGGTAAAAAACTATAGTCCAGTCTTCTACTGACAGAGGTTGACTACATATTTTATTTTATTTATTTTTGCTTTTTGGGTCACTCCTGGTGTTACAGCACAGGGGTTACTCCTGGCTCATGCACTCAGGAATTACTCCTGGTGGTGCTCGGGGAACCACATGGGAAGCTGGGAATCGAACCGGGGTTGGCCACATGCAAGGCAAATGCCCTACCCGCTGTGCTATCATTCCAGCCCTATGACTACATATTTTAGAAACCATTGTCTCACAGTCCAGATGAAGACTATCAGCACATCATGCTTTAAGAGATTCATGAAGTCAGTTACCTTTTTAAGGCACTTGACTGCATCTAGGCACAACTGCTCTCTTTCTGTGAACAACTACTCATAACAAGGCCAAAAAAGAGATCTCTTTGCTTTGCAGTAAGTACTTGTAGTGTCAAGTCTCCATTACTGATGCTCCCAAATACTCATTTCTTAGTAGCTACTGCAGGAAGTGCAGACAATGTCTGCACTGAACTGAAACACTCGTGAGCATCTGTGGTGTCAAGGTGACCTCCTGCAAATTTCTCAGATGATTACTACAGTGGAAAAAGAGAGTACTTCATTTATCTTTTAGCAAATTCTGCCATAACAGCAAACATCCTTTTTAACAATGTGCTTTTTTTTCTTTCCCTTCCTTATGTTTATTTTTCAAGCTGTGTATTTGTTGGTGTGTGTGTGTATATGTGTCTGTCGGTCTATGTGTGTGTGTGTGTATTTGTGTGTGTGTGTTGGCAGTGGGTTGTGGAGGTGGGAGAGGGGGTAGCACAGGGGGCTCTAAAGTGATGTTCAAAAGACAGGGGTCAATAGCAATTGGTCTTAGGTTCATTACAAGGGTCAGGGGATGAACTGTGGTTCATCTAGTTCTCTGAATACTTCAGCCAACCATGCAGCACTCTAGGCCGTCTAGATGAGCCCTAACTGCTGTACTACCTTCCCAGGTTTCAGCTTTTTCTTTCTCTTGAAATTCAAGCACAGTAGAAGGTTTTTTGGGTATTTTATTTGTTTGTTTTTGTGTTTTTAAAAGATTATTACCACATATCTGGTTTCTAATTGCTGGCCTCCTCATTTCTTTAAAGAGCTGCTCCTGATAGCTGCAGTGATAGAATCAGGTCTCAAACTCTCCTTTGGAGGAGCAAATGCCCAGGTCTTGTGCCTCAGTTTTCAATGACTTCAGATCTTTTAGTGCGCCTAAAGTGACATATCTAAATTAGAACGAATACCATTATTCAGATGTCATTGTGTGACCTAAAGGAGTTAAGGAAATATCATTGATTTAATGGTATATGATAAATTCAATGGCACTTGTCCATGCTTGTAAGAAATAGGATATGGATAATTCATAAAGATAGTCAAAAAACTCAAAATTAAAAAAATGGGTTGCATATTGGCACTTGTAATTTATTAAATATGGCCAAGTCTTTGAAAGAACAAAATATTAATCAGGCAGTACATGAAGTTTCTATATATGGACATAATTATGATTCATTAAATGAAAAGCAAAACTAGCATTATGTATTAGTAACATGTACCGGTGTTAGCATAATTTTGTCAATAAGAAAGCTTAATATGATAATTTGAAAATGAACATAAATGTTGATTGGTTTATTGGTTTATTGTTAATTAAAGGGAAAGTCAAGTTTGTTCAAGAATGAGTGTCTCATTACAAAGGATTTCTTTTGATGAAATGTTTGTGGTAAAGAATGAATAGCATAGAACAGTGATTCTATAATTTGACGATCACTTTGGTTATATACAGTAAAGTGTGTGCAGGGAAGACATAGCAGCCTAAAAGAGTTAAATAGGATTATCAGAGAGGTTGAAATCTGGCTTAGCAAGAGAACATAAATTTAAACAATCACTTGACATCCTTTTAATTGTCGATTTGCTCGAGTGGGCGCCAGTAACGTCTCCATTTGTCCCTATCGCGTGCTAGTGTAGCCCAGTGGCGTCTGTTCATTCTAGGAACACGAAGAGCCTCAAACCAATCATTCATGGTCTTGATGAAGAAGTCTGACCATCTGGTAGGTGGGCAGCCACGCGGTCTTTTGACATCCCGTGAAATCCAGTCGGTAGTGGCTCTAGTCCAGCGGTTGTCTCTAAATCTCATTAAGTGACCAGCCCATCAGATTTTTGACACCTTGGCAAATGAGACAGTGTCCTTGATTCTTGATCGTCGAAGAAGGTCGGAACTCCGGATTCGTTCTCTCATTTGAGTGAAACGTGATATTCCAAGCATAGCTCTTTCAATTCCTCTTTGGGAGACATGAATAGCGTTCTCTCCTGTTTGCGTAGGGCCTAGGACTCTGAGGAGTATGGTAATGCAGGAAGAACAGTGGAATCAAAGAGATGTGCCCAGAGCCAGAGGTTCTTCGTCCTTTGAGCTATTTCTTCGATGCTCTTGAAGGCGTTCCAGACCACTCTTTTCCTCCTGCGCAGCTTGGGTGCCAGGTCATTCATCATGTTGACTTCTCGACTTAGGTACACATAACTGTCGCGTTCAAGATGGTCGTTCCATTGAGAGCGAATGGAGCATAAGGAACGAGGCTGTTTCTCAGAAACATTGTCTTTGTGAGATTCAGCTGTAGTCCGGCCTTTCCACACTCACGGTCGAAGTCGGCCAGCATTTGTGCCGCTTGGCTAATGTTTGGTGTTATTAAAACAATGTCATCAGCAAAGCAGAGGTAGTGTAGCTGCCGACCATCTATCTTCACTCCCATTCCTTCCCATTCCAATCGTCACATGATGTTCTCGAGGGTGGCACTGAAGAATTTTGGTGAAATGGTATTACCCTGCCGAACCACTCTCTCGATATCAATGATTACTTCTTTGTAAAATGGTGAGATCCTGGTGGTGAATCCGTAATACAGCTCACGGAGAATATCCTGATGTATTGAGTTTGAATGCCCTGATTGGCTAGAGCTTCAGTGAACGCTTCTGTCTCAACAGAATCAAAGGCCTTCTTTAAATCAATGAACATTAGACAGAGTGGCATCTTGAACTCCTGAGAAACCTTGATGACCTTGGTTATCGTGTGGGTATGGTTGATGGTGCTGAATCCTCTGTGGAACCCGGCTTGCTCACATGATTGTCCTTCATCTAGTGTTCTGCTAATCCTATCCAGGATGACTCGAGTGACCAACTTGTAGATGACAGACAATAGGCAGATTGGAAGATAGTTGCCAATGTCGTGGATGTCTCTCTTCTTGTACAGTATTACAGTCCTGCTGGTTTTCCATTGGGACAGAACCTTGCATTCAGACAGGTAGCGTATGAAGATCCAAGCCAGCATACTGATGAGTACTGATGGCAGGTTCTTCAGGTATTCAGGTCTGACCTTGTCTGGGCCGGGTGATGTTCGTTTCTTTAGTGACGATATAGTGTGTTGAATTTCGGAAGGGAGAACATTGGGAAGACATATCCAGCCTGAGGAATTTGGTATGTGGGCAGGTGGACATGGCTATTGAAGAGATTTGAGTAGAAGTAATGGATAATCTTCTCCATTACCGTTCTGGACGATGTGGTAGATCCATCAGGACGTCACATGGCAGTCATCTTGGTCTTGTAATTGGGGAAGGACAGGCGGGCGTTACGAATACTTTTCTCGGCTTCTGCCACATCTACCAGCACTTCTGCTCTTCTCTCTTTAAGGTTTTCCTTGATCGCATCTCTGCACTGCTGTGTGAGCTCGGATGTTCTCTTGTGGTTGCCTGAGGCATGCACCAAACCATGTTGGAGAATAAGCTCAAGAGTTTTCGAAGACAGGCTTTTTTTGTGGCTATCTCTCTCTTGGCGTTCCTCGTACAATCATGGAGGTGCTGAACCAGTTGATCTTATTCCTCCTCAATGTTGTCAACAATGGCATCTTGCCATGTTGCCACAATAGTGCCAAAGAGCTCCTAGTTGGTGGTCATTCAGGGAGTTCTCTTCTTAAACTTTGCAGCCCTTTCTCCTCGCTCTGTGAAGTAGAATTTTGCATGAAAGAGATGGTGGTCCAATCCTGTTTGGAATTTTGGGACAACAGCGACATCGGTCAGGCAAAACCGTTGATTGAATATGATGTGGTCTATTTCTTGTGGAACCGTCCACCAGGAGACTCCCATGTCCAACATGTAGATTCGGCCGTCTGGAACCTTGAGTTACCATGGATGGTCTTGGTCGACATGATGAATTCAGAGAGTCTCTCACCCTGTTCGTTCCATTCTAGGCCATGGGTCCCGATGTGAAGTTCTTTGGCTGATCTTATTGGTCCTATCTTGGCATTAAAATCACCCACAGTGATCTTGTAGAAGGTGTGGTCTTCTTTATAGAACTTCTCCAGCTCCATGTAGAACTTCTCAATTTCTCCTTCGTCATAATTGGATGTTGTTGCATAGAAAACGAAGATAGAAACTTCAGGCAGTGAGCCACATCTATTCAAATGTAAATGTCAGATTTGGGTTGTTAGGCATTCGAATGAATCAAAGCTCATGGCCAAGTTTGTGTTGACAAGGACACCCATGCCTCTGACACCTCTTTTAGCGCATGTTCTGAGGAACAATTCTTCTCCAGTGTCAAAAACAGCGTGATGAGATTGGTGCCTTAGTTGAAAGGAAATAAAACTACCCTATAAGTTGTAGTTGCTAAAATAAAGAGTATGCCTATAGGATAACAGTTTTGTCCTTCCTGCATAGCCTCAGGTAGTTTAGGTTTATTGGGTTGCTCCCATTCCTCTGTGTTTATTTGTAAACTTTGTGTTCTGTTGACTTGTAAATATTGTTTTTCTCTTCTCCCTAAGTCCTTTGCATAGTTTATTCAGAGCAATGTCCTTTTTGTATGGACACAAGAAGACAGTATATGGTATGCTTTTATAAAATGACTCTCAGTGTTATTTTCCTCTTGGGCATCTGTTCTCTCGAGCTGAGCCTCAGATGCCCTTACTTCCTAGCACCCCCAAAGGCAGAGTCCTGAAGAGGGACTGGATGGAACCAGGGCAAGTGGCGAGCTATGTGTTACCCTGACATCGAGATGGGCCTGGCCAAAGTGCCTAATGCTTAACTCTAAATTAAGAGCTTAATCATGGACAAATGCTGTCATGATCCAAAAAGTAATAACTAGACTTGAACCCTGCTAGGTTTAGGAATGATTAATCTGGCATGGGGCTGGAGTGATAGCACAGCGGGTAAGGCATTTGCCTTGCACGTACCCAACATGACCTACCTGAGTTCAATTCCTCCGCCCCTCTCCGAGAGCCTGGCAAGCTACAGAGAGTATCTCGCCTGCATGGCAGAGCCTGGAAAGCTACCCATGAGGTATTAGTATGCCAAACACAGTAACAACAAGTCTCACAATGGAGACGTTACTGGGCCCGCTTGAGCAAATCGATGAACAACAGGAGGACCGTCACCGTGACCAATCTGGCCTGAGTGCTGTAGTCTGAGCCTCTCTCATGATGTTCCTAAGAGAGCTGTCCTAGGAACCTCAATATATCTCTTACTGTGTCCATACAAAAATAATTAGTATTAAGATGTCGATGGAGTTATTGAACTGAGGAAAGGAGAAAAACACCTTGAGACTGCCCTTGGGCAGTCAGGAAGGGCTTTGGAATACCTCTAGGTGATGTTTCCTCCCTTGAGCCTAGCAGTCAGGAAGGGCTTTCTTATGTTGATTTGGCTACCTGATTGGGTGCAGTGTCAAGCCCAGAGTGCTGAGGAGTTGAAGAGCTGGAGAGAGTTGAAGATCTGAGAGAGAATGCAGGGCAGCTAGAGAGAATGACTAGCAAACAGGACAGAGAGAGAATGATGTAGGAGAAGAATACATAAGCAGGCAAGAGGAAAGAGAGAGCCTAGGCTGTGATATGGAGGACAGAGAAATTAGTGGGAGAGACAGAAGGAGACAGGAAAGAGTTGCAGTGTGAGACTAGAATGGGAGGCTCAGAGAGACTGGGGCAGGCGCATGGGGAGAATGGAATAAACGGCATCTGATCGATCAACTGGATTGGCTCTAGTTTCCTTCATTGTCTGCCTCATGACCTGGGCCTCCCCAACTGGGCCAAAGACCCGGGGCCCAACCGGAAAGCAGGCGGCAAGGGGGAGAGCTGCCCGGGGCCTCTCCCTGACTTCCTCCAGAGAATTATATATATGTCTACTTTCAAGTTTAAGAAATCATGTACATTCTATTTCTCGAATATGAGCCTATAATCTGAAAGCTGAAAATATGTTCCATCACGGGGCTATACACATAGTAAAGAGGTTAAGGCACTTGCCCTGCATGCAGCAAACACTATCCCTGGCATCATATGTTTCGTGAGGATCACCAGTAGTGATGTGTAAGTACAGAGCCAGGCATAAGTCCCAAATATCACTAGGTATAGTCCCAAAACAAGCAAACAAATCATAATGCTTTAAGAACAACAACAAAAATGAAAAATAAAGCTAATGGGATTTAACATTTTAGAAGCAATGGTACTTAATAATTACTGAAAGCACTGAAGGAAAAGAGGTATGCAAATTACTTAGCACAGCTTATAGATAAATAAAAGTACTTTTATCATTCCCTGGAAAGCCTGAGATTATTAGACACTTGGGTTGAAAAAGAGGCTGTTTTGCCACAATGAGATATCATTTCACACCACAGAGACTGGCCCGTATCCACAAGAACAAAAGCAACTGGTGCTGGAGCGGATGTGGTGAGAAAGGGACACTCCTTCACTGTTGGTGGGAATGCCGACTGATTCAGCCCTTTTGGAAAACAGAATGGACAATTCTCAAAAAATTAGAAATTGAGCTCCCATTTGATCCAGCAATACCACTCATGGGAATATATCCCAGAGAGGCAAAAAAGTATAGTCGAAGTGACATCTGCAATTGTCTGTTTATTGCAGCACTCTTTACAATAGCCAGAATCTGGAAAAAAACTGAGTGCCCGAGCACAAATGACTGGTTAAAGAAATTTTGGTACATTTACACAATGGAGTACTATGTAGCTGTTAGAAAAGATGAAGTCACGAAATTTACATACAAGTGGTACTACATGGAAAGTATCATGTTAAGCGAAATGACTCAGAAAGAAAGGGATAGACATAGAAAGATTGTGTTCATCTGGGGAACATAAAGTAACAAAATAGGAGACTAACAGCCAAGAATGGCCCAGATTAGTACCAGGAATTTTACCCCATGACTTGGAGGCCAACCACACATACTAGGGGAAAAGGGAGCTCAGATAAAGAAGGGAACACCAAATAAAGGTGTTGGGAGGATCCTCCCAGGATGGGAGAAGAATGCGGAAAGTAGACTATAGACTAAACATGATTGTCACCCATTGCCTCTTTTGCAAACCACAACGCCGAATAAGAGAGAGAGAACAAAAGGGAATGACCTGCCATAGAGGCAGGGTGGGATGGGGGGTATGGGGGGTGAGAGGGATACTGGGATCTGTGGTGGTGGGAAATGGGCACCAGTGGAGGGATGGGTATTTGATCATTGTATAATTGAAACCCAAGCACAAAAATGTGTAAGTCTGCAACTGTACCTCATGATGTCTCACTATTAAAAAAATTTTTATAAAAAAATAATAAAATAAAATGAAATAAGGCTGTTTTGGATTGGGACTCCAGAAAAATGACTATAAAACTCTGAGTTTGCATGCAGGAATGTTATTGAACAGTATTTTAGTATCAGCTCCTTTATAAAGGTAACTGGACTGACTAATGCACTAACTATAACTGTATATAGTTGCAAAATTCCATGGAAAGTTCTAAAACTACAATGTCATTTCTGGTAGATATCAAAGCAATTTATCTTTGCTCAATATCTGTGCCCCTACATTGAGAAATCACCAGACACTCAAGCAATGAATGTGAAATATTAGTGAAGTACCTGAGGGCTCAAAAGTGACTTTGCTTTGAGTCTTCCCAGAAACATGTCAAGGATCTAGGAACTGAATGCATCTCCACACTAAAGGGAAGGTTCAACAAACTAAACACACTATCAAAAGTCTGAACATATTATATTGCTAAGGAAACAATGGAGATGAAAAGAAGTGGTAATTAATTTTCCTAAGCTTATTAGGTAAGAAAAAGGTTTATATAGGGGGCATTTTTTGAGTTAATTGAGAGCAGAGGTACTGGAAAACAAAATTGTAAATGTATTTTTTAAAGGAGGCTTAATTCTCAAAGATGTCCAAGTGTTGACACACTGTCACCAGTTTCCCATCAAAGGCTTCAAAACTATTTAAGTCAGAATAATTTGTCTCATTTTACTAGACATATATATATATACATATATATATCAAGAATAGATTTGAGGTTGTATCTATCTATATACATTTATACATACCTAGGTATGTTAAGAACTATTTCTACTTTAGCTTGGAATGTTTCTTATTAGAAAACAGTTGGTAAATACTTAAATATTATAATGGATCATATGTGAATAAATCAGATGATAATATACCTAAAGCATTAGAATGTCATCAGATCACGAAAATATTGCAGTCTTGGGATAATATGTTTAAATTTAACTTGGAACTTTATCTCTAAAATGCAACACATTAATTCAGATTAAACTATATTTGCAAATGTTATCTTTAAATTTCCATGATTAGCATAAAAGATATAATATTACTGAAGGAAAACATTTTGAAAATGATCTGACTTATTTGAGTCCTACAACATACCATTTAATTTAAATAGCTGCTGTGTAAACATTATGTTGTTCAAGATATCTTTAGCCATTTCAGTACTTTTCCCATCAATCTTTAATTCATTTTATTAATTTATTTCACCCATATTAGGACCTTACATTTCTCAACAAACCTCTTTCAGAAAGGTTTTCGTTTGAGAAACTTAATTATCTTTACATGCTAGAGTTTTGCAGGGGAAGGAAAATGGAATGTTAGACATTAGACCCAATGAAATGAGCCACAAGAAAAGTGTCTCACTTAAACTATAAGGAAATTACTCTTTTACCTGTTTGTAATCATTCATTTTACCTTCTACATAAGCCAGCTTAGTATTCACTATGTTCAAAGGACCACGACATTGGTTATATCATAGATTTGAAGAGAACAGTTATAATATTAAAAGTGATATTCTCTAGTGGCATCATAATTTACCCTATAAGTTGGGAGTTCCTCTGGTCCATTTACTACCAGCAATTCCCTTCCTTCAACCTTCTCATTGTTATGTATGTAACATAAGCTGCTATATTCATTATAACTACTTAATATTTTTCCCAAGTTATCTTTTCTTCTTATTCTTCTTTGCAGCATTTTATTCTAGAAATCTGACCTTAGGTCAGGAATGAAAACTTATAAGCTGACGAAACAGTACAGCAGTCAGGACAGTTGCCTTACATGCAGCCGACCTGGGTTCATACCCATAGCACCCCATATGGTCCCTCAAGTCCTCCAAGTGTGATTCCTGAGTGCAGAGCCAGTAGTAAGCTCTGAAACTGCCAAATGTGCCTCAAAATCAAAACACACATTAAATGGGAATAGATGAACAAGAGCAAGAATAAGTTCTCATAAATGCAAACACAATGAAATCAATAGAAGACAGTAAATGATTATTATAATTATATGATATTATCTTGGATTATGGGCTGGAGCAATAGCACAGCAGGTAGGATGTTTGCCTTGCAAGCGGCCAACATAGCCGGCCAGAGTTCAATTCCTCTGCCCCTCTCGAAGAGCCTGGCAAGCTACTGAGAGTATCTTGCCCACATGGCAAAGCCTGGCAAGCTACCTGCGATGTATTCGATATGCCAAACAGTAACAATTGTCACAATGGAGATGTTACTGGGCCCGCTCGAACAAATTGATGAACAACAGAAGAACAGTGACAGTGATCTTGGATTATATCTAGGCATAAACAAGTTATAGCCAAAAGAAATTGAAGTTATTTTGAACTAAAAACTGGATTTTCTAAGATCACAAAAATAACGTTGAAATTAACAGCAGAATGGACTTTGAATAATAAAACATTGCAAATCAACACAATTTGAAGTCTGTATAATATAAACAAAAATAACTGTGAGAAAATTTTAAGTCTTGGAAAGATGTAGTAAATGATTCCCCACATTAAAAAGAAATCAGATATCTGGAAAGTATCTAATAGCCAAAACTTTCCCATCTGATATGAAAATTATGGCACCATATAGTCACATAACTTCACTTAATCACTTAACTTCCCGTTAGTCGTCGATTTGCTCGAGCGGGCGCCAGTAACGTCTCCATTTGTCCCTGTCGCGTGCTAGTGTAGCCCAATGGCATCTGTTCGCTCCGGGAACATGAAGGGCCTCAAACCGATCATTCATGATCTTGATGAAGAAGTCTGACCATCTGGTAGGTGGGCGGCCACGCGGTCTCTTGACATCCCGTGGAATCCAATCAGTAACAGCTCTAGTCCAACGGTCGTCTTTAAATCTCATTACGTGACCAGCCCATCTGATTTTCGACACCTTGGCAAATGAGACAGCGTCCCTGATCCTTGATCCTCGATGGATGTCAGAACTCCGGATTCGTTTTCTCATTTGAGTGAAACGTGATATTCCAAGCATAGCTCTTTCTATTCTTCTTTGGGAGACCTGAATGGCGTTCTCATCTTGTTTGCGTAGGGCCCAGGTCTCTGAGGCATATGTTAATGCAGGAAGAGCAGTGGAATCAAAGAGATGTGCCCGGAGCCGGAGGTTCTTCGTCACCTGAAGAACCTGCCATCAGTACTCATCAATACACTGGCTCGGCTCTTCACTCGCTACCTGTCTGAATGCAAGGTTCCGTCCCAATGGAAAACCAGCAGGACCGTACTACTGTTCAAGAAGGGAGACATCCATGACATTGGCAACTATCGCCCGATCTGCCTATTGTCTGTCATCTACAAGTTGTTCACTCGAGTCATCCTGAATAAGATTGGCAGAACATTAGATGAAGGACAACCATGCGAGCAAGCAGGGTTCCACAAAGGATTCAGCACCATCGACCATATCCACACGATAACCAAGCTCATTGAGGTTTCTCGGGAGTTCAAGATGCCGCTCTGCTTAATGTTCATTGATTTAAAGAAGGCCTTTGATTCTGTTGAGACGGAAGCGGTCATTGAAGCCCTAGCCAATCAGGGCATTCAAGCCCAATACATCAGGATCCTCCGTGAGCTCTATTGCGGATTCACTACCAGGATCTCACCATTCTACAAAGAAGTGATCATTGATGTCAAGAGAGGGGTGCGGCAGGGTGATACCATTTCACTGAAACTCTTCAGTGCCACCCTCGAGAACATCATGCGACGACTGGAATGGGAAAGAATGGGAGTGAAGATAGATGGTCGGCAATTACACCACCTCCGCTTTGCTGATGACATTGTTTTAATAACACCAAACATCAGCCAAGTAGCACAAATGCTGGCCGACTTTGACCGTGAGTGTGGAAAGGTAGGACTACAGCTGAATCTTACGAAGACAATGTTTATGAGAAACAGCCTTGTTCCTGACGCCCCATTCGCTCTCAATGGAACGACCATCTCCGAATGCAACAGCTATGTCTACCTAGGTCGAGAGGTCAACATGACAAATGACCTGGCACCCGAGCTGCGCAGGAGGAAGAGAGCGGCTTGGAACGCCTTCAAGAACGTCGAAGAAATAGCTAAGAGGACGATATAGTCACATACTCAAGATAATACAATCATAAAAAATAACAAAATTAAGCAAAAATATATTTAAAAAATCAAATAATTAAAATAGCTTGGATAAAGAACCAGAAAGGAACATGTGGACACAGAATTCATAACTGAGTTCGAAAATCGTACAACATTATAAAGTTCACGGGTAAAAAAACATAAAGCCTCAACAAACCAATCACAAATATAGAAAAATTTAACAGTAACAAAAAGTATTCTCTATCAATAAAATCCCAGTATCACCTGGTTTCACAAGTTGTCAAAGACTTTCAAAGTTCTAATACCATTTTTTTTTGCAAAATACTCTTAAACACATTCTATCAGGTGAGTATTTATCTGATCTCCTCTCCTCCTTTGGTACAGACAGTACCAAAAAATCTACAGACTGATATCTATGATAAACAGAGACACAAAAAATCGCAAGTATTCAAATCCAATAATACAAATAATCTTTCGTTATGTTCAGAAGAGATCCATCATGAGGCTGCAAGGATGATATAACACATACCAATCAAAGTATGTATTATACCACATCAACAAATAAATACAAAATCACTGTCACTGTCACTGTCCTTCCGTTGTTAATCGATTTGCTCGAGCAGGCCCAGTAACTGTCTCCATTGTGAGACTTTGTTGTTATTACTGTGTTTGGCATATCAAACACATCACGGGTAGCTTGCCAGGCTTTGCCCTGCTGGCAAGATACTCTCGGTAGCTTGCTGGGCCCTCCAAGAGGGGCAGAGGAACCGAATTCCGGTCGGCCATGTTGGCTGCATGCAAGGCAAACTCCCTACCCGCTGTGCTATCACTCCAGCCCAAATACAAAATCATATGGTCATCTATCAACATGCTGAGAATGGTGTTTTCCTGGAATGAGGCTTTTACTGAAAGCCCAAGTCATTTTATTCATATATATTCCCATCCTTTTATCATTGTTGAATCTAATCTTTCATAAAGAGAAAAACCTACTACAGGTGGGGGAAGGACATAAGAGGAAATCTATTTTCCATCAAATAAACTGAATGTTGTAACTTGAAGCTATTATTAAAGCTATTTTCTAAAGTAATTTAACCTAGAGTCCTTGGATGAACTTTATATTTGATTCATGAACTTAAAAGCTTTTGTAGATATCTATGAATACTTACAAAAGTTTTTATGTTATATGTCCTCCCCTGGAGTGTCAAAACATAATATTTCTAATGAACTTTATCAAAGATTTTACTTTATAATCCAAAAATTTGCTTTTTTTTCTTTTAATAAATGTAAGGAAATGAAATAGTCTATGGCTCACCTGACACATAAGATGTCTTCTTCATTTTCTTCTAACAAAATATACTTTCTCTTTATTTTCTAATTCATGTTTTGTTTTATTCTTTTGAAGACCTAATTACACATTCCCACAAATTTCATTTTTCCTGGTTCCCTCACAGCAATATTATGATTTCACATGGTATCCTTTGGCAGAATCAATCACACATGTTTGTTTCCAACCCCGATGGTTCTCAAAAGTTTCACTTTTTATATTTTCATCTCTCTAAACATACACTTTCCTAAAAAAATTACATCTAAACTATTAAAAACTTTAAATAGTTCTTCTAGCAGCTACTTATTTCTATGGCATTACATTTTAATGTCAAGCTACCAAGAGTATCTCGCCTGCACAGCAAAACCAGGCAAGCTTCCCATGACGTATTCGATACGCCAAACACAGTAACAGCAAGTCTCACAATGGAGATGTTACTGGACCCACTCGAGCAAATCGATGAACAACAGGAGGAAAGTGCTAGTGCTACATAGTGCTACCTTCTAATAGTATGATTGATTGGAAACTCTTTATAGTTTTATGATTCACAATACTGATGATTACAAAATTGATAATGCAGGATATCATGCAGATAAAAATTACAAAACTACTCCCTCAACCTATGTCATCTTCCCCCACCATGTACCATAGTCCAACTCCCTATTGTCCCCTCATCCTCCCTATAGTGATAAGCTTCTTACTAAAGATGAGTTCTCAGTTTCGGTTTTCTTTGAGTACTTATTTTTTAAATTTATTTTTATTAAAACCCTTTGGTTTACAAACTTGTTCATAATCCAGTTGTTTCAGGTGTTAGATATTCGAACACCAATCTCACCATCAGTGTGTCTTTCCTTCCACCAATTTCCCAGTTTCCCATTCACTGACTGCCCCAGGCTGCCACTTGCAGGCATAATCAAACTTGCTTCGTACTGTTGGTTACAACATAAAGGAAAAATGAACTATCAATTAGTAGATCTTCTTAGATCAAAGAGTCCATTTGTGTTAACTTTTGTATCTTTCAATGATACTGCAAAAGTCATTGAGGATCTACTGTGCTGGTTAGTACTAGTTGTATCATCTATATTATCGTTTGGGCTCATTGAACTTGATCTTTTCTGGAACTTTCCAATCAGTATGCTGTAATCCTGCTAGACTGATGGTGCTTTGAAAATTTGAACTTTTCAAGAGCTATAGATCTAGAATAATTCAAGGGCTTGACAGTGAGATGAGATTCAATTGTAGAGATGGGCCATTTCTATGTCAGAGGGTGTTGGCAATAGCTGTGGGCTTCTGGACCTTTAGGCAGAAAGAGCAATCTGCTCACCTTAAATCTGAGAAGATCCCAGAGCTGTCAGCCTGGACTAGTCTACCCAGGAAGTATCAGCAGTTCTCATGTTCTCTTGGAGCTGTCTGAGTACATGTTTTTCTTAACTATGTTACTTTATAAACCACGTTTGAGATAAGGTTGTTTTGTATCTGACTAATTTTACTCAGCTTGATACTCTCCAGATCCATCCATGTAGTTGAAAATTGCATGATTTCATCTCTTATCATAACTGAGTAGTATTCCATTGCATACATGTACCACTATTTCTTTATCTAGTACTGGGAAAAATCAGCCTCAAATCTGAATTCTTTTCATTTACCTCTCAGTCCTATCATTTTTCAGAATTTCTCCTGAACTATCCTTTGACTGGTAGCATTTCAGACTCTAGTTTTTCACTATTCTCTTTTCAAATTATTCTATACAAAAGCAAAGTTGGTTTACAAAATGTTTGTATGTTTATGTTCATTTCCCAACTCCTATATTTTGTTAAGCCATTGCTTAGTCAGAAATATCCTCACTCCCTACACAAAGATGTTTGATATTCTCTGAATAACTACATGTCTTTATTTCTCCTCTAAGTGCCACATATTTCTCAATTTAACTACTCTGCATATGGCTTCAACTTTTCAGCCCTATAGCTTTGCTTAGAAACAGTTTAATGACATTTATTCTATAAACAATTCTGTAATTTCCCTATTAGGTGAACCCCCAAAATTTCCTTTTTTTCTATTCTTGCCAACTCCCAGGAAACTTTCCCCTAACTCACTTTGCTCAAAGATAAAATTTGAAGGTAGATGCCTCTTAATTTGATTCCTCTATTAGTTTCATACATAGTTAGGTCAATGAATTTCTAATGAAATGTTTCTTTTATTTACACTGATTGGTTAAAGGATTTGAATCACCCTTAAAAATGCTCTTCTCAGAGATATAGTGGGTAAGGGGCATGCCTGTACAGAGCTAACCTGGGTTAGGATCCAACACCATATATTGGTCACCTGAGCACTGCCATGAGTCATTTTTAAGCAAGCCAGGAGTTAGCTCTGAACACTAAAGGTGTCCTTTCTCAAAGAAATGCTCTTCTCTTGTGATAAAATTAACTATAAAATATATTTCAACTTATATTAGCAACTTTCAGAGTCATATATAAATACCAGTACCAAAAGTACTGCCTGCTCTGTGCAGAGATTAGTGAGAAGCACATATCCACTAATTCTTTGAAAGCTATGTAAATGGAGAATTGTCATTAGCCTAGTAATTTGGTTAAATGAGGACTGTGCCAAATGATTTCAAATTTATAAGGTAACAGCTTAAGCAGTTTTATGGAAAATTGCTTCCAAAATTACACCCTTAGAAATAGCAGGTTTTAATCACATTCTGTAAGGATGCACATATTTTGCAAGAGCCAATTCCTTTTGTAATTGGGTACAATGGATAATGTAACATTTTAACACATAAAAATGTTTCATTTATAAAATATATTAATATTCTAATAAATAATCTATTATAGTGTATATTTTTTAAAGTAAAATGATTGCAGTTTCTACCAATTTATAAACAGATGTAAAATTTTAAAATTCTGACTACTTTTCAATACAGATTAAGAGAAAATTAGCCCATGGAAACAATACTAGGATCTTTAGTCATATTTATCAAATGTCTCATCTTTCATGGGAAAAAAATCAAGTTAATAACTTTCATTTGTTAAGCTCAAAACGAAAAAAAAAATCAGAGATTTTACTTTACAAAATAACTCAAAACAATGGCATGAAACAGGATGAAATATTACTTTTGCTTTGTTTTTTAATTTTTATTTCTCTGTCACTTTTTGAGATAATACTAATAGAGGTACTATAGTTGACAATAATATTAAAGTTACTATTTTGTAGTTGCATAACGCAACACCAATCTCTCCACCAGCGTTTTCAGATCTGCCCACCATTATCCCATGGTCCCATACTTTTACCCCCAAGTCTTTTATTCTGACTTCTGTTAATTATATCTCAGAATTTGTTTCCACTGAGGATTTTCAAATCTTTTTGTTCCTTTCTACTTCACACATGAGCAAGATCAGATTTATTTTTTTTACTTTCTGCTATTCTTCACTTAATGTATATTGTTTTCTATTATTTATTTTCTTTTATTTTTTTCCTGGTTGGCGGCTACACCTGGCTGTGCTCATAAACTTTAGATTTATTTTCTTCTGTCATGTATACTGTTTTTTTCTATATTAAAGTCTTAAAGTGAAAATAAAGCACCAAGTTTCAGTATATCCCATATTAATTCACAATATGAAGAAATATAAACTATTGTAAGACTTAAATGCACAAATAAGTGTCATTATTTAGCTAAGTACTTTGCATGTAATATGTGCTCAGTAAATTCTAGAACTGAATTCAAATCTGGATGATTATACCCACAAGGGCTGGAGCGATAGCACAGCAGTAGGGTGTTTGTCTTGCGCACAGCCAGCCCTGCCAAGCCAGGTTTGATTCCTCCGCCCCTCTCGGAGAGCCCAGCAAGCTACCGAGAGTATCTCGCCTGCGTGGCAAAGCCTGCCAAGCTACTCATGATGTATTGAATATGCCAAACACAGTAACAGCAAGTCTCAAAATGGAGATTTACTGGGCATGCTCGAACAATGTGGGGGACAGTGTTTTTATACCCACAAATATTTTTTCCTTGGGAAAAAAAAACTAATGAAACAACACCTGCTTCCTATCTTTCTCAGTTAGCATTTAGTATAGTGGATGTTTAATAAGATACTAATAAATTGGTTTTATAAACTCTTTTCAGCAAAGTAATTTGTGGATTTTAAGGTAATCTTTTAGGCAAAATATTACAGAGACTCTCATTTTGTTTTGTTTTGTTTTCTTTTGGAGCCATATCCAGCAATGCTCATGAGTAACTCCTGGGTCTGCCAAAGAAATCACTACTTGGTGGTGCTCCAGGGACCATATGGGATCCCCAGGATGAAACTTGGGTTGGCATATGCAAGAGAAGTGCCTTAACCACTGCACTGGTCTCTTAGGTCCCTACATTGTAACAGCATAGTCTTATGTTGTAAAGTCATATTTAGTCTATTAATATTTTCTTTTTTATAAATTCTTTTTTTGTAACTGTTACTGTTTTTAGTCCTTCTTCATTTTGGTAGCCTGGTTTGGCCCTGAGATTTTAGCAGCCTCTCCTTGCTCATCCTACTCAACACTGCTATTGGGGGCTTTTTCAGGGTCAGGGGAATGAGGCTCATTTTGGAAGATCCCCTGATATGACAATATTGAAAAAGAAAAGAAAGGAGAGGCTGCTAAAATATCAGGGCCAAACTCGGCTGCCAAAATGTAGAAGGACTAAAATAACTGCACTTTTAGCACACGTACACTGGCATGGGAAGCATTCATTGAGGACCTGATGGTGCAAGTGCAGAAGATCAATTACGACGTCATTAGATTGACCGAGGCAAGAGGCATTGATCACATCACACCATTTTTGACACTGAAGAAGAACTGTTTCACAGAACATGTGACAGTAGATGTGTCAGTGGTGTTGATATCCTTGTCAATATGAACTTGGCCATGAGCATTGATTCATTTGAATGCCTAACAACGTGAATCAGACACGTATGTTTGAATAGATGTGGCTCATTGCCTGCAGCTTCTGTCTTCGTACCCTCTGCACCAACATCCAACTATGATGAAGAAGAAATTGAGCAGTTCTACATGGAGCTAGAGAAGTTCTATAAAGAAGACCACACCTTCCACAAGGTCATTGTCAGTGATTTTAAGACCAAGATAGGACCAAAAAGATCACCCGAAGAACTCCACATCGGTACCCATGGCCTAGGATGGAACGAAGAGGGTGAGAAACTGTCTGAGTTAATCCTGTTGACCAAGATTATCCATGATAATTTACAGTTCCAGAAGACTGAATCTAAGTGTTGGACATTGGAGTCTCCCAGTGGACAGTTCCACGATGAAAGTGACACATCATATTCAATTGACGGTTTTGCCTGACCAATGTCACTGTTGTCCCAAAATTCCAAATCGGACCAGACCACTGTCTCCTTCATATGAAATTCTACTTCATTGAACAGGGAGAAAGGGCTGCAAAATTTAAAAGAGAACTCCCCAAATGTCCACCAACTGGGAGCTCTTTGGCACTATTGCAACAATATGGGAAGATGCCATTTTCCTATAGATAAAGATGTTGACAACATCAACAAAGAATACGATTGACTGGTTCAGCACCTCTATGATTGTGTGAGGAACTGAGAGAGAGAGAGATAGAGAGAGAGAGAAAGAGAGAGAGAGAGCCACAAAAAAGGCAACTCTCTTCAGAAAATCTTGAGTTCATTAGCCAACGTGGTTTGGCACAAGCCTCAGGCAATCACAAGCTAACATTGGAAATCTCAAAGTGGTGCAGAAAAGCTATAAAAGAAGACCTCAAAGAGAGAGGAGCAGCAGTATTGGCCAGTGTGACAGAAGCTGGAAAAAGTATTTGTAACGCTTACCTGTCCTCCGCCAACTATAAAACCAAGGAGACTGCCCTCCGATGTTTTGATGGATCTATCACATCTTCCAGAAAGGCAATGGAGAAGATTATCCATGACTTCTATTCAGATCTCTTCGATAGCCATGTCCACCTCCCCACATACCAAATTCCGCAGGATGAATATGTTGTTCCTAATGTTCTCCATTCTGAAATCTGACATGCCATTTGTTCAGTAGAGCAGTGTACAGCACCCAGTCCAGACAAGGTCAGACCCGAATATCTGAAAAATCTGCTGCCATTACTCATTAATACACTGGCTTGGCTCTTCATCACATTACCTGTCTGAATGCAAGGTTCCATCCCATTGGAAAACCATAAGGAACATTCTGTTGTACAAGAAGGGAGACATCCACAATATCAGCAACTACAGCCCCATCTGCCTGTCGCCCGTCATCTACAAGTTATTCACTCAAGTTATTCACAATAGGATTGGCAGAACACTAGATGAAGGAAACCCATGGAAGCAAGCCACGTTCCACAAAGGAATCAGCATGATTCACGATATCCACACAATAACCAAGCTCATTGACATTTCCCAGAGTTTAAGATGCTGCTCTGTCTAATGTTCATTGATTTAAAGAAGACCTTTGATTCTGTTGAGACTGAAGTGGTCATAGAAGCCCTAACCAAGCAGAGCTTTCAAATTCACTACATCAGGATCCTCTGAGCTGTATTATGGATTCACCACTAGAATCTCATCATTCTACAAAGAAGTGATCATCAACGTAAAGAGAGCATTTTGACAGGGTGATCCCATTTCACTGAAATTCTTCAGTGCCACTCTCTAGAATGTCATGCAACAACTGAAATGGGAAGGAATGGGAGTTAAGATAGACAGTTTGCAACTATACCACATCCGCTTGGCTGATAACATAGTTCTAATAACACCAAACATTAACTAAGTGGCACAAATGCTGGCCAACTTCAACCGTGTGGAAAGGTTGGACTACAGCTGAATCGCACCAAGACAATGTTCATGAGAAACAGACTAGTCTCTGACATTCCATTTGCTCTCAATGGAATAAACAGCTCCGAATACAACAGTTATGTGTACCTAACTCAGCATGAGTTAGAGAACTCAACATGATGAATAACCTGGCACCTGAGCTGTGCAGGAGGAAGAGTACATTGTGGAATGCCTTAAAGAGTGTCAAAGAAATAGGTAAGAGGACAAATAACCCTGGCTCTGGGCACATCTTTCGACTCCATTGTTCTTCCTGCATTAACATACGCCTCAGAGACCCCGACTCTATGAAAACAGGATAAGGATACTATTCATGTCTCTCAAAGATCAATCAAAAGAGCTATGCTCAGAATATCATGTTTCACCCAAGTGAGAGAAGGAATCTGGGTTCTGACCTCTGTCAAAGATCGAGAAATAGGGATGCTGTCTCATTGCCAAAGCATTAAAAATCAGATGGGCTGGACACATAATTCGATTCAGAAAAGCCTGCTGGAGTAGAGCTGTTACCGACTCTATTCCACGGGATGTTAAAAGGATGCATGGCCGCCCACCTAAGAGATGGTCAGACTTCATCCAGACCCTGAATGAATGATTTAAATCTTCATGTTTCTGAAGTGAGCAGATGCCAGTGGGCTGGAGTGAGTCAATGCCAGTGGGCTAAGCTACCACATGGCAAGGACAAATGGAGACGTTATTGGCACCAGCTTGAGAAAATCGATGAGCATTGGAATGACAACTGATACAAGTGATAAATTCTTTTTTATTGGTGGGGAGACATATTCAGCTGTGCCGGGGGCTTTGTCCTGGCTCTGTACCCAGAAATCACATGTGTTAGTCCTCGATGGATCATATGTGATGCCTGGGATTAAATCCAGGTTCACTAGATAGACAATTCCTTACCTGCTATACTTGTCTCTGACTCTACTAGCCTTTACTGTCTAATTATGCATCATAATTTGTATTAAGTAAAGTTTAGGGTTGGGACAGGGTTTTTCTTAAACTTGTTTACCATGAGAATCACAGTAATATGTCCTTAAAAGATCAAATACATAACTCTCTCATGGGTTTCTATTTTGTTCAGCATAGCTATTGATAGTTGGAAGTGTATCAGAGAGATGTACAATCACACTGAGACACTGACAGTCCTTTGATATTTGTTTAAGTCACTTTGTTAAGTCAATCCTAATATTTTAGGATCCACTTAAGAAAATCACTATATGAGTCCATCTGTAGTGAGACATTTTTCTCTGCTACTGTATCACTAGCTTCTGACAGTTCTTCAATATTGGTAAGTCAAAGAGTTTGTTTTCTCAAAAAGTTAAGACTTCATCTTTTCTAACAGCTACATAGTACTCCATTGTGTAAATGTACCAAAGTTTCTTTAACCAGTCATCTGTTCTTGGGCACTCAGGTTTTTTCCAGATTCTGGCTATTGTAAAGAGTGCTACAAGTGGTACTACATGGAAAGTATCATGTTAAGCGAAATGAGTCAGAAAGAGCGGGATAGACACAGAAAGATTGCATTCATCTGGGGAACATAAAGCAACAAAAAGTGAGAGTGACACACAGGAATGGCTGAGATTAGTACCAGGAATTTTGCTCCATGAATGGAAGGCCAGCCACAGGCTCTAGGTGAAAAGGAAGCTCAGATAGAGAAGAGATTACCAAATGAAGGGTGTTGTGAGGGCCCTCCCAGGGTGGGAGAAGCATGCTAAAAGTAGTCGATAGACCAAACATGATTGCCACTCAAAGCCTCTCTTGCAAAACACAGTACCCAAAAGAAGAGAAAGAGAACAAGGGGGAATACCCTGCCACAGAGGCAGGATGGGACGGGGGGGGGGGGATGAGGGGGGGGGATGCTGGGACCCATGGGGATGGATGACGGGCACTGGTGGAGGTATGGGGACTTGATCATTGTATAACTGAAACCCAAGCACAAAATTTGTAAGCCTATAATTGTACCTCATGGTTTTTCACTAATAAAAAAAAAAAAAAAAAAAAAAATCATTCCAATTGGTCTAAGAAAAAAAAAAAAAAAGTTAAGACTTTTGTATCTGTATACTATCAATGGTTTACAAATGATTTCAAGTTATAAAGATATGTGTACATATAATATGCATCACAGTTATATAATTTCTGTCACAGTACCTGCAATTTTACTATCATTTTTATAATTATTGGCTATTTAGATGCTGGAGCGATAGCACAGCGGGTAGGGCGTTCGCCTTACAAGCGGCCAACATGGCTGACCCGAGTTCGATTCCTCCGCCCCTCTCGGAGAGCCCGGCAAGCTGCCGAGAGTATTGGATATGCCAGACACAGTAACAACAAAGTCTCCAATGGAGATGTTACTGGGCCCGCTCGAGCAAATTTAGATAATAATTTATCTAAATTTTTATCATTTAAATAGAAACCTTGATAACTTTATATTTCCTTTGACCAAGTCAATAAATTAACTAAAGGTCTGGATTTGAACTTTCTTGGATGATTAAAACTCTATTGTCTGCCTCAATGAGTATGAAGATGAACTGCTTCCAGGACACTCCCAGAAATAACTCAGTGTACTGGTCAGAGCAATGAGCTCAGCATACTATATGAGACTCTCTGTTGCTTCAACGAAAGGCAGAGTTACAAAGCGACAGAGTCACATTCTTTCTGAAGACTGTGAATTCCATGACCAAGTGGCTGAGGTGGGCTTCTCGTCACAACTCTCAGCAGGCACTCTGTGACTCAGGGCACCCAGTCTTGGATTCCCATAATTAAATTAGGTCATAAAATTAAAAAAAACTCTATTGTCTATATTTTATACATTTATATTACAATTAAATATATTTAAGAATAATTTTACAACAATAAAATTCAAGTATAAGGATATCTTTAACCCATTTTCCTGGCCCTGACATTTATTTTCCTGAATGGAATTAATGGCTTTTAGGGCTGGAGCGATAGCACAGCGGGTAGGGCGTTCACCTTACAAGTGGCCAACATGGCCGATGCAAGTTCAATTCCTCCGCCCCTCTCAGAGAGCCCGGCAAGCTACGGAGAGTATTCGATATGCCAAACACAGTAACAACAAAGTCTCCAGTGGAGGCGTTACTGGGCCCGCTCGAGCAAATCGACGATCAACGGGAGGGCCTTAAAGACACTCAGAGAGTTTCCTTGCTTCTCTAGCAAATTATGAAACAAGAAGGAAAAAAAATGCACTGACTTTAAAGAAGGAAGATGGCCCTACTCAGAAGTCTCCAAATCTCTTGTCATTTACGAGCTACAAAGTTTTGTTACAAGAGCTGAATAGGACGAAGACAATATTCATTAATGATTAAGTAAACAATCCATCAATTTTACACAAGCAGGGACATTAAAAAACATCCACTTAGACCTTCATTCTACTTCATCAAGACTATGCAAGAGTATTTTTTTTAAACTGTAGTTAGGATTTGTACACAATGAAATTGATAGTATTACATTTTAGATTTGAAAATTGTTGTGTTTTATTTTCAATTTGAGGGACTTTATTATTTTTTTTCCTTACCTATTTACTCCCTCAGGCTAAAATTTCTGGTACTATATTGAATAGTCATGATTAGAACCTATACACCACTGTTTATTTAATTATTTTTGGTATTTGGGCCATGTCAAACACTAGTGTTCAGTGCTTATAATGACTCTCCACTCAGGAATCACTCCTGGCAGTGCTTTGGGGTTCATTTGAAGTGATGGGATTTGAACCTATGCCTGTCACATGCAAGGCAAATGCCTTATCCACTGTACTATTGCTCTCACCCCAGCACTGTTTTGTTTCTGATCTTAAAGATATTAAACAAGCATATTTACTACTGTTTTATTCAGAATTATAGGGAAAAATATTTAAACTTTCATCATCAATTATGATATTATGTATGGGTTTGCTATATATGTGGTTTTTTATTATGTTAAGGATAAGTAGTTTCTGTTTCTTATGCCATGATTTTGTGCAGAGAAAATCATAAAGATACCACCAGGAAATAGTTAGATCATTTTATTAAATTAAATGTAAATTCAGTAACACTTCATGACAGAAAATCAATATGCAAAAATGAGTTGCATTTCTACAGATTAACAATGAACTATTTGAAAAGAAAATCAAGCAATTCTATGTGGGACACCATAAAGAATAGAATATCTAGAAAGGAATTTAATTTAGTTAATTATAAATAACATTGAAAAAGAAATTACAGAGGAAGTAAATGAAAGTAACTTTAAAGTTATCCTATGTTTATGGAATAGAAGTTAATATTGACACAAAGTGTAGGCATTCAATAAATATTAAGTGGTAGTTAGTCACTCTGACATCTATTCTAATTCCCATTTCTCCCACTTCTAAGGTTTGTGACAATAAACCTTTAGAGCAAGTATAAGTAAAGTAAAGTAAAGGCCCTCCCGTTGATCATCGATTTGCTTGAGCGGGCCCAGTAACGTCTCCATTGGAGACTTTGTTGTTACTGTGTCTGGCATATCGAATACTCTCGGTAGCTTGCTGGGCTCTCCAAGAGGGGCGGAGGAATCGAACTCTGGTCGGCCATGTTGGCTGCGTGCAAGGCAAACGCCCTACCCACTGTGCTATCGCTCCAGCCCTAGAGCAAGTATACTAATAGATTATTTGCTTAGGTTCTCTAAGATTAAGTGTGTGAAAATGAGAGTTTTAGATAAAACATACTACTAAAAGCTAATTTTCTTGGCTGGTGTGCAAGTTTTTCTTAAAGGAGACCCAGATTCAATCTTCGGTATTACATGCCCCCCCCCCCCCAGATCAACACCAGCAGAGATGGATTCCAAATCCAACACCAATGGATGTTGCCCCAAGACAAAAACAAAAATATTAATGTTCTTAATTTTGATAATGACCCTCCAAATATATTTAAAAGATCAATTTATATTCTAATTGAAAGATGTACACATTGATCACAAAGAGTTCTCATGAGTTTGCAGAAATTCTCCGAGTTACATCCTGCCATGCTTGAATTACATTATATGTAAAATACCACCAAATTTATAACAAATGTCCGATATGCTCTTCTTCTAAATTATTAATTTTATTTGGTTCTTATTTTCAAGCAACAGAAATTACACTTATGCTTTGAACATGAAAATCATTGATCAAAAAATGCAGAAGTTCCCACATTTTGTTTGCTTATTTGTTTTGCTTTGTTTTTAAGTTTGCTGAATAAAACTTGAGACATGGTCAAGGAAGGAAAGAAAGTCTAAGTTCTAACTAGCTGCCAGATTCATACCTCTAGTAATTTCAGCCTGTTACAAATCATTAAATGTCATTGTACCACAGTCACAGATACAATGAACTAAAAGGCATTGCCATTGCTGTCAAAGTGGATTCCACACAGCATCTGCATGTTTGCATCCCCCATTATTATTTGAACTTTATGATAGTGTGTTTGTTGGACAAAGTCTAAGTCACATCCCCTTTCCTTAGTTGTAAAGGAAGTGAAGCAAATGCACACTTTTAGCTTTTAATATCCATGACAGAAAGAAGGCTCTGCTGGATGGAAAAACACCTAATAAGCAGGAGGCTGAACCCTGTAACTATTTTTTTAACTATTTAAATTCTTACCAAAACACCCATGTCCCCCAAATAGTGATTTTTACAGATAAAGTGAAAAATGGCTAAACATTGTTTTCTAAATTATTGTTTTATGTCCTTGTTGTGGGGTCATGCTTGGCTATGCTCAGGGTTTAGTCTTGCCTCTGTGTGGAAAGGTCACTCCTGGAAGGATTTGGGCGACTGTATGTGGAGCAAGAGACTGAACCCGGGAAACAATGTGCACGACAAGTGCCTAACCCACTGCATAATCTTTCCTACCCTAAGTTTTCTAAACTCTTTATTTGCAATTTGTTGGAGCTACTTTTACTCAAGGTGAATGAGAAATTATATAGATAGCAGAAACTTTAGATTCATCATAATGAAACTGTTTAATTTGTTATCACATAACAGAAGCCACATGGAAAGGGAAAGTGATGGTATATAGTGAAAGGAAAATCACTGGATTTGACAGTTGTAAGAATTCAGAGGCTAGCACAAAATTGAGTGATTTTCTTTTGAATCAGTCTAAGTCCTTTATATACTTAAAGAGGCAATTACTTTAAGAAACTCCAAATCCCCACTTTCCATCCTACAAACATTCAAGATAAGAACTTCCATCCTTTACTCTCATTATGCCTATAAATTTGCTCTAATATTTCAAATTCTGTTTTTTTCTTTTTTATTACTATTATTTTAAGTCTCATCCAGAAATGCTCAGGGTTGTGCACTGAGGATTTACTCAGGGGACCATGAAGACGCCATGGATTGAACCTGGGTTGGCTGTATACAAGACAAATGCCTGATCTGATGAACTATCACTCTGGACCTTCTTTCGCCTTCTATATCCCTTTATCTCCATATCATAGTACATTCCTACTGGCAACTATTGCTGCTTGAATCATATTAGATCATTGACAAATATCTGTTATATTTTATCATTTGCAGATGTATTTAATGATTCAAACTATCAGTGAGTACAGAAAGGTTTAAAAAGTAGCATTTTGCAAAGTTCCAGTAGCACTGTAGCACTATCCTCCCGTTGTTCATTGATTTGCTCGAGGGGGCACCAGTAACATCTCACATCGAATTGTGAAACCTGTTGTTACTGTTTTTTTGCATATAGAATATGTTACTGGGTAGCTGGAACGATAGCACAGTGGGTAGGGTGCTTGCCTTGCACGTAGCTGACCTGGACAAACTCTGGTTCGATTCTTCCACCCCTCTCAGAGAGTCCGGAAAGCTACCTAGAGTATTGCACCCACAGGGCAACGCCTGACAAGCTAACTGTGAAGTATTTGATATGCAAAAAACAGTAACGAGTCTCACAATGGAGACATTACTGGTGCCCTCTCGAGCAAATCAATGAGCAATGGGAGGACAGTGCTATACAGTGCAAAGCTCCTAATGGAGATAATTTTAATAAACAGCATCTATTTTCTTGAAGATAAGATCTTTTTGAAAAAAATAAAATAAGTTGACTCAGACTTATAATAGAAATAGGTATATTCTGTTCCTTCCCTGGGAATAGCAAAGAGAGAACATATTATTGATTGCCTTCTTAATAATAACTATGCTTATTGCATATTTATGATGTGTGCATGTTATGCCTGGTAGTTATGTTTTTATTTCTTTTTCACAAATATCTTGACATGAGGTATTATTTTCATTCAAGAAATAAATGAACTGAGGCAAATTCATAGTAACATCAATGTTAAATTAGTCCTGATAAGCAAACGTAGCAAATAATTCCTCACTACAAAGACTTGATATATTTTCAATTTACCTTTGTGTTCAGCAAATTGCAGTTGTATTCAAGAGAAATAGGTATTTTCTAATAATCACTTTTGTTGTTTTACTTATTGATGTTACTTGAGAAATTATCCATTCTATTAACTACTTTTCAATTATCATCCATTTAGTATACACTTAAAATCCATCTATAATCTTTTATTGAATCACTTAAGTAATGTGCAGTCATTGGACAACCATATTTAGCACTGTTTCATGAATGAACCTAAGATTCCTTCAGTGCTTCTTTCTCTGAGGGATATAAATTTTACCACTTCCATTTTCATAAATCAGAACAGTACACTAATTTTTGGGAGTCTGGATTTCTGCAATAAAATGGAACTCATTCCTTTTTTAAAAAATTATTGGGGGCACTAATACATTGCTTATTTTACAACTCCCCATTTTCACGAACAATTTTTTATAATATTAATTTTTATAATAGTAATGGTTTATATGATGTCCTTTAAGACTTCTATTTATATGCCTTTATCACATACCATTGATTAACTAGATAGGGCAAGTTAAAATGTGGAGTAAACTAGGTAATGTTAAGTAATGATGAGGCAAATGAACATATAAATTTTAATATTTCTTACTACCTGGTTTGCTATGTTCTTCAACCTGGAGATTTAGTATCCATAGGAAAAGAAATAGCACTTTGAATCTTTTTGTATCCAATATGGTCCTCTCTAATGCATAATTTAAAAATAATGATTTCTACAATATATATTTAGTGTCAATTTCCATTTTAAGTGGTATACAATTCTTCAGTGCTTTTGGCATTTTAAAGTAACAGGATTCTTCATAGTTTAGATCGTTACATTTATCACAGGATATCATGACTGGGACCTAGATTTTGAATACCAGTAAAAGTCTGAAACAGTTGAGCAATAGAAACCACCTGTATTTCCACCAATGTAATTTAAGGTATCGGCACTACTCCCTATAAATAAAAATGAGTATAAATACATGCATAAATAATTTATATGCACATATGTGTATGTGCAGATCTATATCTGTCACTATATCTATATTTCTATCCTTAAATCTCCAAAATATATGGCATAATGAGAAGGGAGAAAAAAAATAAATAAGAGGAAATGCAAGTGAAACACTACCGGTAACACTGAAAGAACAAAAGAACAAAAAAGAATGCTTTAATATGAAAAATGATTACCATACTGGAAAGAGCCACATGGGTTATTGTGCAAAGGTTAGAAAAAGTCAGTTAAAATTGGATTCAGTGAGAAGAGGGAGTGTATGGCCAGTAGAGTGTTTGCTTTGCACAAGCTGAATCAGATTTGATATCTGACACAACACACCCTTCTCTGAGCACTACCAGAAGTGACCCATGAGTACAGAACCAGGAGTAAGCCATGAATAGCACCAGGTGTTACCCAAACAGCAAAAACAGGAAGGGGGGCAGTATATCTCCAATGAGCTGAGTGCACGCTTTGCATGTTCGATCCCCAGCACCACATGGTTCCTTGAGCACCAAGAGCAGTAATCCGGAGCTCAGACCTAGGAATAAACCCTGAACATTTCTGATGTGGCTCAAATTCCACCCTTTGAAGCCCTCCATAAGTAAATAAAACATTATATTGTATCTCACTACTTAAAAGAGTTAGCATGATAAACATTTTTTAAAATACCTTGAGGAAAAAATGTAAATCAGGAAAACATAAATCTTTTTGAAACTTATCTAACCTTAAAAGATGTAACAACACTTGTGTCCTATTCTAGACATTGAGGCAAACACTACCGAAGAGAGTATTTGTAAAACATTGATTTAGGTGATGAGAAAATTGACTCATTATATTTGAGGAACTTACAGTGAATTAAGCACAAATGTTCAAGTAAATACAATGGCAGTGATTTCCTACAGAGAAAAGGTAAAATTATTTTGAAATGCATGCAAGTGAGTGGGAATCATTAATAGGAAAAGGTCTAAAGAGATTTATTACTAAAGTGCATATACATGATTTAAACAGATCTTTAAGTTCTTTCTCAAAGTTTGCACCATTTTCTCTCAACAAGTATGTAGCACTAATTTAAGAAACAGAATACTCACTAGGTTTTTGTGCTCGTCACTGCAATTATAAGCCATATTTGGTCAAGTTCGCAATCCCAAACTTGACTGTAAGAGCCTTAAAAGGAAGAGGTAAGACAGTATTCATAATTGATAAGATCAAAATTATAATTGCAATAATACTAAAATAAGAGAGGTTCCCTAAATAGTGAGGGAAGACTTTTGGAGGGGACTTTGTTTATCGGAGCATAGGTGGGCAGTATCAGAAGGGAGACTCAGAAGAAGAACACAATTGTAGTTCTTTTTATTACTGCAAAATAGCTATTCCTGCTAAAATAGTAGCACAGACTCTGCAATGCTTCCTAGACTTGCTCACCTCTATTTATTTTAATCTTCTGTTGGGAAATAAAGGTGAAGGAGGAAGAAGGGCATTTGGGTCCAAAGAAATTTTTAAAAGGAAAACAAACTGAAAGGCTCCAGGTCATGCAATGTAATAATGGAGCAGGGAGTTAAAAATGTATCAGTCAAAGCTTATACTTCCTAAACCCAACATAGCATTTTTTCCATTCTATTCAGTTTCTCTCTAGAAAAAATAGTGGACACCCTCCAAACTTTTCCTTGCCTTTTAAAAACTTCACTGATTTAAGATAACCTCTTTGCCTAGTGAGTAGATACTGTGTGGTTAGAAATTGTGCCTATGTTTTGCAAGCCTTACTTGAAAGAAATTTCCTGTTAATAGGTTTAACTGGAGGCAATTGAACCACAAGAATGTGTCTTTACTCCTTATAGCCTGACCCAATAAATACAGAAACAGGAAGGGTGTTTGGGTGGCATAATATACAGCATCCACAATATTTTACAGGGGAATGAATCTTTTATGAACTGACTAGCCAGCTTTATTAACTGAACTACAATGGCTATTAAAAATTAGTATTTTTGTGTTTCTACAAAAATGTTCCAATATGTCAACACTGCTATATAAAAGGGCATGCTTGCTCTGTATTTTTTATTATACAAGTTAAAATTGAGATCAAACAGAAAACTATAAATTATATTAAAACAAGATAATGAGGACACCTGGTATCAAAGGTATTTTCTTAGGCCTACCTTGATTTTTTTTGGCAGGGAAACCCAGTTTTTCTCAGAACATACTCCTGGCTCTGTTTTCAGGGTACATCCAGGGTGGGGCTGGGGAAACCATGTGCAGGCACTGGGGATAGAATTTAGGTTTCAAGGCAAGAACCCTCTCCACCTGCTGTACTATGTCTATCACCCAAACCTTGAACTTCTAAACCAAGTTCATAAAATACATGAAGTTCATGTATTTTATGAGCTGGATATAGTAATTATTAGGGGCTGTGCATGGATGATTATGCATGCTTTAAGAAATAAAATTCAGTAATCCTAATTCCAAATTTATTCTGGGCTGAGTGATCTATCCAGTAACTTGATTCTGAAGTTAAATGAAAGGAAACAGCAATCAGCAACAACAATGAAACTGTGGCACAAATAGTTCTTAGTTTCAGTAAAAGAACATCATCTCCCCAATCTTTTGGTAAAATTGTACAGGCTTTCACAGGAGATAATGTTCTTTACAGTTGGAACAGCTTCTCCAAACATATTTCAACTCTACTAGTTATTATACACTTGCATGTCTTCGAGCAACTTTACTTTTGCCTGGAAGATAACAGATAAATGGGAGGTATTCAGGAATGTCCCCAATTCTCACTTGAGAAAATTGTTTGTGACAATATAGTGTTACTTGCCAATAGAATTAGTAGGCATAGATTTTCCTTATAAAGCATAGTGTAAATCCAAGCATAAAACAGTATTTAATAGAAACAATGTAAGTTCATAGAAATTATCATTATGTGTCATTTATAAATGAAAGATGATAGAAATAATAAAATATTAAAATTAAATATTCTTAAGATAATAGCTGAAACAGAGCTACCCTATACATGTATTATTGGATTTGATTTCTTATATTAGGGATTATGTATTAAATTTAAGGATTTCTTATATTAAAGTAAAGCAATATCATCTAGGTACTACAAACAACTTGTGTTCTCAAGATAGTTTTTATAATGCCTTCCTTTTTGTTAAATTATATTGTTTTTGTATTTGCAGGTTTTTAAGAAAATAGGTTCATTAGAATTCTACCATGGAATAGACTTTATATAATAATAAAAAAAGGTTTATGGTCTATAATATTATGGTTTCTTTTTATCATTGATCACCTACCAAGTGCATTCCATTTAGGCAATTGAAAAAGATAATAAGATAGTCATTAAAAAACAATACAGTTATGTAGATTACTTTAGCAACAATGTTGAAATGCTGAGCTATCTGAGATTAATGGTATATTTACCATTTTATGCTTAAATTTCAGCTCTAGTTGTTTGCTATACATAGGATATTCTGATTATTGCAGTAAAATGAACAAACTTTTAAATATACTTCATATATGCCATGAACAGTTCATGGCATGCAGAATACGGAGAGTAGAAAGAAATATTTTCACTGTCTGAATGCTTATTGTTTTATGCTTCAAATTCAAAGAACAACTATTGGAAGTGAATTGGTCATATGCAGCACTCTTGTGCTTTTCCCCACACCCACTCAACTTGCTTGTCATTTCAGCACAGTGGCAGTGCAGCCTATCTTAGATATATTTCTCTCCCATAACTTTATGCAGATTACAGTAGTCTTCCTTGGAAATTCAGAGCTGTTACAGGCAATGCAGAGGGCAATAGGTATAAGTCTATTTTTCTCTTTTCCTTTTTTATATCTTTGTCTACTTTAGCGGATATGCAAAATAAGCTTACAGTAACTTATAAAAACTTACCATCCACAAGTCCACCAATATATTATCTTCATATTTTATATTCTTTAACTTGTCTTCCATAGGATTTCTATGGTATACATATTTAGGATTTCTATTACTATTTTATTTAGCCCTTTAAATGAGTTTATGTCCTTAACTTTACTCCTAATATCAAGGTTTTAGTATGCTTTATTTCCTGATATTTAATTTACCTTAACACTCATAAATATTTTCTCACCAGAATATTACCCAATACTAAGTCCCTACCACCTAAGGCCAGGATGGGAGTTAGAAATACAGTGCTTCCTCTTGTATGTGAACCAGATAATCAGTCTCTAAGCAGCGTTCAAGATCATTAATAATGAGAGGCTATTGCACTAGAACTGTTAGCAAAACAGCAAACACAAATGAGAACGGAAATATATCAAACCAACTAGTTCTAGACAATTTCAGAGGAAGGTAATGTTCGCATAAAGCTCAACCAATTAATGCAGGCGCCAGATAATCAGAGGAAGGCCATATCTGACTTAACCAAAAGCATCAGGAATGTAGACAATCTCTTTGGAAACTGGTTTTCCCTAATAGAGGGTCTCAGGACCCGTTTTGAGTTCGTGGAAGTTCTCTCCTGCCTCTTGTCCCTCATTATCCAGATCAGTTGGAGATCCATTGAAGCCCTGGAAGAGTGCGACACAACTTCTTAGATAACACTTTTGACAGAATTCCAGGAGCTTAAGAATCAGGGAGGTGACTCAGATTTGAAGATCTTTAAGTATGCAAGTGGCATCTTGAGAATAACGAGTGGATTATGTGCAGTTAAGCCTGATTCCTGTACCTGTGTTGTCAAGGGAATTCTGAGTCCTGTGAAGAGAAACCTGGTTTCTGTACCCATTTTTGTGCATCACAATATCACCCTACCATATCTGTATACAATGTCTTTGTTAAGTGTAATCCAACAGGCTTCTCACCCCTACTGCAATATCTTCTAGCACAGATCATTTCCCTGCCTGGGGCTGTGACTTGCACAAATAGAAGTTAATCCCCAGGCCTTTAAAGGTGACTTCCCTGGACCAGTACTTGTGCTAAGTAAATTTGATTTTTAAATCTTATTCTGCCAAGTGTGTAAATTTTTCTCTTCCTTTTGCTCAGCTATTCTGCAACATAATTTATACTCTCTCTGTTTCTCTCCCATCCCTCTCTCCCCCTCCCTCTTCTACAAATAATAAAATTCTAAGTTTATATCAACAAATTATCTATATACATATATGTATATAATCACCAATATTTAACTTATACTTTCATTTTTTATACAGATATATCATCTGGAAAATAGAAAAACCTATTGTGCAAGCAATAACTGATATTCATGTTTTCCATGTGCTTTCATTAAAAAGGACATACTCATCAATCTCACAATAAAGAGAATTTTTTCTCATATCATGCCAATTTTATGCAACAAGGATGAATACAAAGCCAAATGAAACTTGGAAATAGTAATCCACATAGAAAAATACTGAATCATTACCAATGTGGCTTAAAGGTTGCTAATTCATTATTAATTTAGTCATCAATCATTTAGTTCTTATGCTAGAAATTGGTAAGCAACAGGTATATAAGAAGGATCCTTTAAACTACCATTTATTCTCATTATTTATCTCTTTTAATTGAGAGGGCCACAACCCTACAATGCTTGGGGGTTACTCCTCGCTCTGCACTGAGGAATTAATCCTAGAAGTTCTTAAGGGAACATATGGGATGCCGGGCATTGAACCTGTATTTGCCTCATGCAAGGCAAACACCCTTTCAGCAGTACTATCTCTCCAGCTCCTCTTTTATTTCTTATCTTTTTCTTTCCCCTCCCTCACTCCTCCATGTTATTCTCTTCTACAAATAATGTAGTTTTGCAATTGATACCAAAGAATAAAGGCAGGATATATGTGTGTCAGTTATTTTGACTGTTATCTCCAATTCAACCATTACTCGTTATTCTAAAACACTTTATGTATATCACAGGGAGAAAATTACTGTCCAATAATCTTGGATTAAAATATGATTGTCTGACACACTCAAGTACTATTTTCTCAGTCTCATTTATTCTCAAATGTATTTCTTAAACATCATTTATTTTCTTAAATATGAAATGTATTTTCTTGAATGTTCATATATCATATGGACTTCTGGAAATAGGCCTAGAATTATTTTCCATATTATAAAAACAAATGTGGATGAAATAGTTATAATATTGAATATATGGGTGAACTCTGAACATACACAATAATTTGAAAGCAAATGAATTGCATAAAATATCTCCAGCCCAGAAAGTGTATTCTAAGGTCACATAGTCAAGATATTCCCTCAAATAGTAATTGTTAAATTTAAAGTTGGGAGGAAGATAAAGAGAAGTCACCTTCATTTTTTAAAAAATTTTTATTAGTGAAACACCATGAAGTACAGTTGTAGACTTACAAATTTTTGTGCTTGGGTTTTGATTATACAATGATCAAATACCCATCCTTCCACCAGTTCCCATCTCCAATGGAGACGTTACTGGGCCTGCTCAAGCAAATCGATGAACAACGGGAGGACGGTGATGGTGACGGTGATGGATCCCAGTATCCCTCCCACTCCCATCCCTCCCCATCCACTCTGCCTCTGTGGCAGGACATTCCCTTTTGCTCTCTCTCTCTCCTTTTGGGTGTTGTGGTCTGCAAAAGAGGCATCGAGTGGCAATCATGTTCAGTCCATAGTCTACTTTCAACATGCATCTCCAATCTTGGGAGGATCCTCCAAACACCCTTTATTTGGTGCTCCCTTCTCTATCTGAGCTGCACTTTCCCCTAGCATGCCCAGATGGCCTCTAAGCCATGGAGTAATCCTCCTGGTACTGATCTCGGCTATTCTTGTGTATTAAACTCCTGTTTTGTTACTTTAGTCCCCCAGATAAATGCAGTCTTTTTGTGTCTATCCCTATCTTTCTGACTCATTTCGCTTAGCATGATACTTTCCATGTAGTACCATTTGTATGTAAATTTCATGACTTCATCTTTTCTAACAGCTACATAGTACTCCATTGTGTCGATATACCAAAGTTTCTTTAACCAGTCATCTGTTCTCGGGCACTCAGGTTTTTTCCAGATTCTGGCTATTGTTAAAGAGTGCTGCAATGAACAAACAATCGCAGATGTCACTTAGACTATACTTTTTTTGCCTCTCTGGGATATATTGCCAGGAGTGGTATTGCTGGATCAAATGGGAAATCAATTTCTAATTTTTTGAGAATCGTTTATACTGTTTTCCAAAAAGGCTGAACCAGTCGGCATTCCCATCTTCTATCCTGAAAAATTTATCATCACTTAGAACATATAAGAGATTAGCTATTTTAATTAGAAAGGACAATGTTTATCTTTTTTTGGTTTAGTTTTGTTTTAGATCTATGTGTTTTTTTATCATATTTTTTTATTAGTGAAACACCATGAAGTACATTTATAGACTTATAAATTTTTGTTCTTGGGTTTCAGTTATACAATGATCAAGTACCCATCCCTCCACCAGTGCCCATCCTCCCCCACCACGGGTCCTAGCATCCCTCCCACCCACCCCCACCCCCCATCCCACCCTGCTGCGTGGCAGGGCATTCCCCCTTGTTCTCTCTCTCTTCTTTTGGGTACTGTGTTTTGCCAGAGAGGCAATTGAGTGGCAATCATGTTTGGTCTATAGACTACTTTTAGCACGTCTCTCCCACCCTGGGAGGGTCTTCACAACACCCTTTATTTGTTGCTCTCTTCTCTATCTGAGCTTCCTTTTCACCTAGCACATGTGGCTGGCCTTCAAGTCATGGAGCAAAATTCCTGGTACTAATCTCAGACATTCCTGGGTGTTAGTCTCCCGTTTTGTTGCTTTATGTTCCCCAGATGAATGCAATCTTTCTGTGTCTATCCCACTCTTTCTGACTCATTTCGCTTAACATGATACTTTCCATGTAGTACCACTTGTATGTAAATTTCATAACTTCATCTTTTCTAACAGCTACATAGTACTCCATTGTGTAAATGTACCAAAGTTTCTTTAATCAGTCATCTGTTCTCGGGCACTCAGGTTTTTTCCAGATTCTGGCTATTGTAAAGAGTGCTGCAATGAACAAACAATTGCAGATGTCACTTCGACTATACCTTTTTGCCTCTCTGGGATATATTCCCAGGAGTAGTATAGCTGGGTCAAATGGCAGATCAAATTCTAATTTTTTGAGAATCGTCCATACTGTTTTCCAAAAGGGTTGGACCAGCCTGCATACCCACCAGCAGTGAAGGAGGGTCCCTTTCTCGCCACATCCGCTCCAGCACCTGTTGCTTTGTTCTTGTGGATGTGGGCCAGTCTCTGTGGTGTGAAATGATATCTCATTGTTGTTTTGATCTGCATCTCTCTGATGATTAGTGATGTAGAGCATTTTCTCATGTGCCTTTTTGCCATTCGGATTTCTTCTTTGCGAAAGTTTCTGTTCATCTCCTCGCCCCATTTTTTGATGGGGTTGGGTGATTTCTTCTTGTGTAGTTTAACCAGTACCTTGTATATCCTCGATATCAACCCCTTGTCATATGTGTATTTGGTGAATATTCTTTCCCATTCTGTAGGCTGTCTTTGTATTTTGGTCACTGTTTCTTTTGAGGTGCAGAAGCTTCTTAGTTTAAGATAGTCCCATTTGTCTATCTCTGTTTTCACTTGCTCGGCCAGTGGCGTGACATCTTTGAAGATACCATTAACTTCAATATCGTGGAGAGTTTTGCCAACTTTGTCTTCAATAAACATTATGGATTCCGGTCTGATGTTGAGGTCATAATTCCAATTCGATCTTACTTTTGTGCATGGCATTAGGCAGAGATCTGAGCCCACTTTTTTGCATGTAGCCGTCCAGTTTTGCCAGCACAATTTATTAAAGAGGCTTTCCCTGCTCCATTTCACTTTTCTTGCCCCCTTATCGAAGATTAGATGATTATATGTTTAGGAGGAGATGTCAGTATATTCAACTCTGTTCCATTGATCTGCAACTCTGCCTTTGTTCCAGTACCATGCTGTTTTGATTATTACTGCTTTGTAGTAGAGCTTGAAGTTAGGTAGGTTGATTCCTCCCATTTTCTTTTTCCCAAGAATTGCTTTAGCTATTCGTGGGGGCTTATTGTTCCATATAAATTTCAGGAGTGTTTGCTCCATTTCCTTGAAGAATGTTGTGGGTATCCTTATAGGGATTGCATTGAATTTGTACAGTGCCTTGGGAAGTATTGCCATTTTCACAATGTTGATTCTCCCCATCCATGAACAGGGGATATTTTTCCATTTCCTCGTGTCCTCTTTTATTTCCCGAAGTAGCATTTTGTAGTTTTCTTTGTACAGATCCTTTACTTCCTTAGTTAAGGCGATTCCTAGGTACTTGATTATCCGGGGCACAAGGGACAATGTTTATCTTTAACTCAGTAAGACAACATTTAAATTGATAGTGTTCATAATATTAATGTACATCCTCAATGACACTATGAAATGGATATAACTATTGGTTGGCACCTTGAAACTGTATTATCGGATAAAGGAGACACAAAAAGCATGAAGAATGCTTAATTGTCCTCTTAACAGTGTTCAACTAAGTTTTATCTAAGTCATATTGATCAATAAATCAAAAAGATTTTGCAAACTTTTAAATTACCTGCCAAGTTTTTGGCAGTATTGTTATAAGCCTTCTTAATAAGATCACTTGACATTATATTGAAGTGCTTTTAATACATCTTTAATTGCTCTTGATTACTATATTTAGGAGAAAAGTATTACAGATGGACAAATCTCATAAACACCTTATTTGACCAAGGTACCGCACTTCTACTAAGCTGTGTAAAAGTTCACTGATTCAAATTAGTTATTATTAAAAAAGGGAATAGCTGTAGCATGTGTCTAAAAAAATCATGTAGCAATCTCTTAGTCACTCTTTTTTTCGGAAGTAATTCAATGAATCATCACTAGGCAAATATGTGATTTCTTATTTAAAAAAGGCTTTGTGAAGCACAAAATGAGAGGTTTCACTTTCAAAAACTTTAAGACCTCTGAAAACATCTCATTTATAAAAGTTTGGATGCTAAGCTAAATTAAAACTAAGGAAAAAACCCCAAAATTTGGTCATATTTAAAAGAGAAATCCGGGGTAAGAAATCAGGGCACTTGTAAGCACAAGGTTCTGAGGTAAATTACTAGTTTGCATAGTCCTCCAAGCATTGCTGGGTATGGCCTGATAACCACCAGCACTGCTGGACAAGAGGAATTCCACTGTACCACATGTCCTAACATTGAATAGCCCAGCTCTATTTGCTCTCTATCATCAAAAGTAACCTCACAGTTCTCAGAACACTGCATGGGAGCTTCACACTCCACTCAACTCTTTTTTTAATGCAACAAAACAATGAATCAACAGTAAACATGTTTAACCAATCTTTTATCAAAATTAATAAGGAAGACAAAAGTTTGAACCTAGGTTTAAAACAATTAATTTTTAATTCAAAGCTCTAAGCTTTCCTTCTAGAAAATACATTTTTTCAAATAATAACTACTTGGGGACCAACAAGAGTCATTTGAACCATAAACAATTCAGCATTATTGAATGAAATTTTTGGTTAAACTTTCATAAAATAACAGAAAGTCTTAAATAGAACTTCAGTAAACACAGAGAATGTGCTCAGTAAGTTGAAGCATGCAGTGTTCATTTAATTTGACTGTTCTGTTTTAAACATGTGCATCTATATAGCTAAAATCACTATTGATTTCAAAAGAATATTTTTTAAAAAGTTATTCATATTTCTTCAGAAATTTTCTTCTTTTATAATTATTCCAGGTTGGAAATAGTTTTCTTACCATTGAGGTACAGGTGTCCTGTTGATATTTGTGCTCATTGGGTTTTGAAGTTTCCTGAACTGATGCAATGGAAAGTTGTTTTTGAAGGTCATGCAACACTTCTCCGAGGATTAGTTTCTTTTCTTGACTATGAAATAAGAAGTACCTCATTTTCCTTGTTATTTAGCTATGCAAGGGCCATCTCTTCTGGATGACCTGACATAGATCAAGGCAACACCATCCATAATGAAAATCAATGGCACCAAGTCACTAAACAATTACTCCATCTTCTTTAAAAATGCACAAGTCTTAAAAAAATAAAGATTTAGAGACTGATTAATTTGCCATTTGTCTGGGAGACTGCACCAGCTGCATTATTTAAGAAACACCTAGTCTTTATTCCTTCAAAATTTGAAACAACATCAGAGAGTTGAGAATCACCTGTCCCCATGAAATCATTTTATGGTAACAGATAAGGCATACATAATTATTCTTGGGCTATATTATTCAAAAATATCTTTTTTATTCATTGTCAGTGTTTAAGCACTTTTTAAATGCAAAATAAGCACTCACCTACTGATCTACAACTAGTCTCTCAGAACCTTCCTTACATTCAAGACCATGATGTATTACAAGCTACCTGCATATACAAAATAGATAAAGAGCATGACTCAAACAATAGCTGTGCTTTTGTTTACTCAAAGAAACATTCACAGGAATATTTATTTTCCGAACATGTCTTCTGAGAGGAAGAAAACATCGGTGCTTAATCCATCATGTTCTCATTTTGATTTATTCTTTTTGGTCTCTTCTCCTTTTAAATTTATATGTTGATGGTTTTATTATAAAATTAATAAAATAACTTTTTTCTTCACCCTCTCTATACCATCCCTCACAGAAACTCCCACTGATTATTTCTACTCTTGTAGACAGAATAGAATTGATATCATAATGAGTATTTTCCCTTTCCTCTTCCTACTGATTTGCTCGAGCGGACCCAGTAACATCTCCATTGGAGACTTTGTTGTTACTGTGTCTAGCATATCGAATACTCTCGGTAGCTTGCCGGGCTCTCCAAGAGGGGCGGAGGAATCGAACTCAGGTCGGCCATGTTGGCTGCGTGCAAGGCAGACGCCCTACCCGCTGTGCTATCGCTCCAGCCCCCTACTGATTTAATTCTAAAAATTTAGTCAAGATTTTTTAAAATTTCTTTTAAATTTATACATGTTTACTTTAGTAAGTCAGTTATTTTTGAGAATAAATTGTTAGAATCTTTAACTTTTTTCTGTACAAAATATTACAATTAGTGAGTAGTTAATATTGGTTTTAAAGAAACATCTTTTTGGGTAACAGGAAACTTTTGATAGAAATGTCTTTAAGACTAAAGGGATAGAAATAGAGAGAGAGTAAAAGAGAATAATGTTAACACACTTTCTCGGAATTTCCCTAGAAAGTTGAAAAAAGGGGCTTCAGAAAGATAAACAGAAAATACTGGAAGTCATTCACATATGTCATCTTAGATTTCCTGAGTATTGCTATGCTTTATATTGTCTATTTATATTTGTTTATATTCCACTCAACTATTAGCAAAGTGTTCTCAGTGAGTAAATCTTGTCTTTCAATATATATTGCTCAATTTGTAATAAATAATTGTTCGTGCCTCAACTGAAATGAAGCTGTTATTTTCCTCAATATTATTTAGGATAAACCTTAAGTGAAGGGAAAATAAAGTTGGTATTCTGATAGTCATGCTTCTCTACTGCTGATGCAAATAAGCAGTTCAGTATGGACTATACTGTTGATACAAATAAGTAGATCTTTCAGGGACTGGGGAGAGAAACATTTTGATAATTAAAAACTGAGACAAATTAATTGTTGATTGAGAAATTTATAAATGAGTGCATTGCTGTATCTTATAACACTGTCAAGTCAAGCATTTGTTCTTTAAAATCAGTGATGCATTATAAAAGAAAACACATATTGCATGCTAAAGTGATTAAATGCAAACAATCTATTGTCCCTCAAATATGTATTCATTATATATTTATATAAGTTTATGGATCCTAAAGACAGATGAATATTCCTTTTGAAAAGATACTTACATATATATGTATATATAAAGCTCTCTCAAAGCATCACAGGGGAATTTAATCAATGGAACAAGTGGACCTGAAGCACATTTACTGTGTCTTTTTAGAGTAAATTCCTTAAATGGCCTTCCCTTTCTTTTTCCCAATATCTTCTGTATTTAACTAAGCTAGGGAAACATAAATTATTTTGCTTAGCTATTTTTTTGTTTTCATAGTAATAGGAGGTGTGTTTGTTATTAATAAATATGTTTATTTTTCTCTTATTTATTTGAATGACCGCATATTTGTTTGAATGACCTCCAAGGAGCCCAGAGGGCTACAAGATTATTTCTTTAGTGCTCAATATATTTAAAAATTAAATTTTAATTTTTTAATCAAAAATAAAGAGTTTGGAGTTGGAGAGATAGTAGAACCTTTCATGAAGTTGATCTGGGTTGAATCCCAGGTATCACATATGAGTAATTTGTGATTATTATAAGCAAAAATGTTAAAGCAGAGTTAACAACACTTCTCCAGTTTGGGTAGGGAGTTTGACTTGCACGTGACCAACCCAGGTTTGATTCCACCATCCCTCTTCGATAGCCCAACAAGCTACCAAGAATATCCTGCCCGCACGGCAGAGTCTGGCAAGCTCCCCATGGCATACTCGATATGCCAAAAACAGTAACAACAAGTCTCACAATGGAGACGTTACTGCTGCATGCTCGAGCAAATTGATGAACAATGGGAGGACAGTGCAGTGCTAAGAACACTTCTATGTGACCTGAAAATTTTACTTTTATTGCACTAACATGTCATACATAACTTTTAATGTGATTTTTGACCTAGTCGAGAGTTTTATTGGCTACATTATATAAGATTTTTCCTTCTTTTTTTTTTTTGTTCAGAGGGATTCACACCTGTGATACTAAAGAGTTACTCATGGCTCAGCACTCAAGACTGATTTCTGGCAGTGCTTGAGGGACCACATGAGATTCTGAGGATGGAACCCAAGTCATCAATGTACAAGGCAAATGTACAAGGCAATGTACAAGGCAAATGTACATCAATGTACAAGACAGTTGCTGTGTTATTGCTCAGGCCCCTAGATGAGATTTTTATATTCTTGATTTATTTTACATTTCACTGTCACTGTCACTGTCCTCCCGTTGTTCATCGATTTGCTTGAGCGGGCCCAGTAACGTCTCCATTGGAGACTTTGTTGTTACTGTGTTTGGCATATCGAATACATCACGGGTAGCTTGCCAGGCTCTGCTGTGCGGGCGAGATACTCTCGGTAGCTTGCCGGGCTCTCCGAGAGGGGCGAGGAATCGAACTCGGTTGGCCATGTTGGCTGCGTGCAAGGCAAATGCCTTACCACTGTGCTATAGCTCAATTTTACATTTATCATAAATAAAACAGAAAATGTACATTTGGAATAATATCTTCTGCTTCACATGTGATTTTATTAATTCAATATGGCTATAAATTAATGTTACAATATTTTTAGATGAAGCACATGTACATTGAGTAGCTGGATGCTCTTAAGACATTAAAACTTATATATACTTACTTTGATTTTTTTATAAGTAAAATAGTTTAGATATATATGTATAGATGTGCTACCTTAAAAAGATAGTATATCAAACATTCCTAATAAACTTGAAGACAAATATTCTATGATAGAATGTAAAATCTTAACACGCCGAAAGTTGTGTGGGCTCACTGGATGGCTCTTTCTCACTGCCTGCGTTCGGTGCTCTTGAGCCGCTGTGTGTGTGTGGCCTGGATCGGAACGTCTGTTGGCCAAGGATAGACAGAAGAAGAAATGAGGGCCAGGCTGGTCTATATCAATAGTGGTTTATTCCAATCCTCTTCACTCCTGTCTTTCTCTGCCTCCTTCTTTCCTGGGCCCCAATCTTGGAACCTCTCCTTCTGGCTCTGACTCTGGATCTCTGGAGCCCGAGCTCTCTCGCTTCTGACCCCCTTTCCGAGCTTACGTCTTAGTTTATATAGCAGTCACATAAGGCGGTGACATGAAGGTGGGTTGAATACTGACGAAACAACAAAGAGACGTAAGACCAGTCCTCCAGATTAACTCAAGGATAAAATCTCACCTACAGAGATTACTTCAGATTACTAGGAGATCTGCTCAAGGGTGGGATCCCAACAAGGGTGTGTTCTTCCCTCCATTAGTAATCTACTTAAATAGTTGTAATAAATCTACTTCTAATATTTCTAGCAATGTCATTCTATATGAGCACAGTAAGAGATATAAATTTAGTTTGGTTCTTCCTGAGAACATCTCACTATACATTTCGCAGTCCTCAGGCCAGGTTAATCTTCCTAGCTCCAGCAGGGTCCTAGTCTCATCGTTACTTACTTTTGGATCATGACAGCATTTTGCGGGGGGCCCGCAAACCACTCTCTGACCCGCGGAGGTGGCCCTAGGATCCGTAGGTGCAGGGAAGGACCGACCGAGTGAACACAAGACACAAGAGACAGAGTACAGTTTAGAAACAGAAAAAGGGACAGCACTTTATTGAGGGATACAGGCTGTTTATATAGGGTCTGGGCAGCTCAGTTAGGAGCAGAAGCAGTATAACCATATATGGTAAGGTCAGCAACAAGAGCTTTACCTAACATTCAAGGTAGACATTTGTACATCAAAGGGTCTTGTGGCAGAAGGTGCATCCTGAGCTTTACATTTGTATATCAAAGGACCTTATGGCAGTAGGTGTATCCTGAGCTTTACATTTGTATATCAAAGGGTCTTAGGGAGTAGATGCATACTGGAGGTTACTATAGATAAGGCCAGCTAAGCTAACTGTCAGCCTGATGTTGCTTGCTATAGATCAGGCATCCACTGAGATCAGGAAGTCCTGGGAGACTGTCACCAATGTCTGTCCCAAGCAGTTCCTAGCATGGGAACCACGGTCAGGGTCTAGGAGAGGGCTCTTGGCTTCCCACAGCATTTGTCCATGATCATGCCCTCAACTTATAGTTGAGTATCGTGGCTCTTTGGCCTGGCCCATTTCGATGCCAGGGTAGCTCACCGCTTGCCCTGGGTCCATTCAGTCCCTCGTCGGGACCCTGCTTTTGGGGTGCTAGGACCTAAGGGCAACTGAGTCAAGAAATCAGATGCCGAGGAGTAAATATTATTCGAAATCAATCAACTCCCAAGTTACAAAGCATAATATGAACTGTCTTCCTGTGTCCACACAGAAAGGACATTGCTTACAATTCAAGTTCAGTGTCCTTAGATGGGTGTGACCTGACAAACCTAAGCTACCTGAGGAAGGACAAACGAGTGTTATCCTACAATAGAGAGATATCATAGGAGAAAGAAAGGTATCCTGGACTAATAATACCAACATTTGAATATTAGTTTAAATGCTAAAAATTATGGTTAGTGACTGGAGAGATAATACAGTGGGTAAGACACATGCCTTGCATGCATCTCACCTGGGTTAGATCCCTGGAACCCCTTTTTGTCTCCCAACCTGACCAGGAGTATTTCTGGAGTAGAGTCAGGAGGTAGCCCTGAGCACAGTCTGATGTGGGTGAGCCCACCCCAAAATAGGAGAAAGTAATTAGGGTTAATTATATATATATATTTAATTTGTGAGGGTGAAATCTGGGTGAAACCTGATTGTGCTAGAGCGTACTCACCTCTCTGTACCCAGGGACACTCATGGCTATGCTCAAGAACTATATGTACTAGAAATCAAACCAGGCTCCTTGGACTGCAAGGTAAGCCCCGTAACAGCTGTACTTTCTGTCTCTGTTTCTTTCTATCTCTGTCTGTCTGTCTTTGTCTCTGTCTCTGTCTCTCTGTCTCTCTCTCTGGCCTTAATTATATTTTTGAATCAATTTATACCTTAAAAATGAAACTTTTACATTATATTTTTGAATCAATTTATACCTTAAAAATGAAACTTTTACATTATATTTTTGAATCAATTTATACTTTAAAAATAAAACTTTAAAATTAGGGTAGTGTTTTCCAAAATACATGTCTTAGATATCCTAACTTGTATTGAATGACTTCAGGAAAATCAGTTGTATCAAAGAGGAGAAAAATATAGAGATCCTGGTATCTTCATTTCAGCCAAAAGACTTATATTTCTTCTATGTATTGTAATTCTTGTTGCTTACGTCATTAATACTATTAAATTATATCATCCCCAAGGTGTGCTTCTTAGCTGTCAGTTCTGTAAAATATTTATAGGTTAAGAGAGAATGCTAGTCATATCTTGAATAAAACTATAAATGCATAATGTTAATGATTACAGATATAATATTAACAACTTCAATTACCAAGCACTAAGCACCTGCTATGTGCCACTAATTTTAAATCTTTGCAATCCTATTACAAAGGGAGGAAATGCCATGTCTATTTCTAGAAGGATGAAGTGGGAACTTAGAAAAATAAAGCATTCTTACCCTGGTTCATAAAGGCCAAGTGTAGAGCAGGGTTAACAATGAGGACTGTATATTAGTTTAAACTATTCTAGTGCACAATTTTTTTTTTGTCTGCGGAAAGAGAAAACTAGCAAAAAGTTTGGCAGTCTTGTAAAAAAGTGAAAGTGACTATATTAAACAATATGAAAATGAGGATTGAAATTCAAATCCTCATGATCTTAGTTAACCTATATCATTTTTCCTTTGCACCACATTTTCAAGAGAGTATGGGGAATATGCAAAAAATACTGGAAAAGGGTTATGAAGCAAATTCGGTTGTAGAAACTATCATTAAACCTGACTAACTTCAGAATTTGGATACAATTTAAATATTATGCCACTTTAAAGCAATACTTTCCTAGAACTGTCACTGTCACGGTCCTCCCGTTCATGGATTTGCTAGAGCAGGGTCAGTAATGTCTGCATTATGACAATTGTTACTGTGTTTAGCATATTCAATATGCCATGGGTAACTTGCCAGGCTCTGCCGTGCAGGTGAGATACTCTCAGTAGCTTGCCAGGCTCTCTGAGAGGAGCGGAGGAATCGAACCTGGGTTTGGTCAGGTTAGCCGCATGCAAGGCAAATGCCCTACCTGCTGTGCTATAGCTCCAGCCCTAGAACAACAACAACCAAAAGATATAGTTCCAAACAAAACTTACAGTTTCAAAGGACACGCAACTCAATAACTCTTACAGTATTTTGTTGAGCAATACTTCTAAAATTTTATTTGGATCAATAATTTAATAAATTTTGAAGATTTTAAAAATATTTAACATATATTTCACTCTCAACTGCAATGATTTTTGACATTCTAAATTTTTCAATTATACACTTTATATTATTGGCATTAAATATTACATATAATTCATCCTTGCTTTTTCATTTTTACCACTATGTGCCATTTATCTGTGAATGGTACCATGTCTTTTGTAACTAGGTCAGTTATTTTTTAGCTTTAAATGTAAAAGCACACCATACAAGTTTATAGTTAAATGCTTACCTGAGCTAGAATTTTCACATATGCTTCTCACCACTAACATTAATTTGTTTTCTAGTTATTTTTTTTCCTGAGGGGTAGGTTTAGGTTTGGGGGCCACTTCCAGGTGGTGTTCAGGGGCTATTCCTGGGTCTGTGCTTAGGTGTCATGCCTGCTGGTACCAAGAGGGCCCAATATAATGCCAGTAATATAACTAGGGTGAGACACATGCAAAACAAGCTACTTATATTCCATACTATTTCTGACCCTGTTTTCCAGTTTTGTCTGGTTTCCTTTGTTTGGGGCAGGGAGCATATCAGTGGTGCTCAGGACTTACTCCTGACTAACTTAGGAATCAATTGATGGTTGTCGGAGGACCATACGGGGGAACTCAGGTCATCTACAGACAATTAAGAAACATTAGAAATGGGAAATTTTAAGTCATTTATTCACTCTCCTTTTTGAATATTTTTTTCAAATTACTGGAGTGTGTAAAGCACATGATACTAAACATTAAATAGATGAAACAGATTGAAGAACAAAACTAATCAAAGAACTGACTAGTGGAAACCTAACAGAAACCTGAACCCAGTAACCAAAACTGCTCCCCTTTCTAGAGAAGTAGTTACTCAAAGGTACTCTGAAGCTTATAATAGATCAATAAGCATTATTGCCAGATAAATGATTCTCTGTCATTGCTGTATTTATATCTTAAATGTTAAAAATAAAGATGTGACTATTTTTAGAAGCTAATTTTTTTACCATGAATTTATTTTTATTCCATGATATGTTGGTGGAACCAAAAATATTCTGTTTATACAACAGGATGAGAGTCAGACTGCTGCTTTTCAGCTCTGGGTATCTGTGTCCTCTGCTTGATCATATGTGTTGGCAGATGCTTCAGTGCTACCCAGATGGAAGTCACCTAACATCTTGTGAATCTTTTATCACTGTCACTGACATCTGATAAATGTAGAACTGTCATTTGATGCCAATAACAGAATTTCTACAGAAACTATTAAATACTCTGGGAATGAATATTGTGATGACAATTTTTTGTTACTCTTCTGGAGCAAATGGTATTCATTTCATGACAAAATTATAAACTATACAAAATATTAAAATGGCTCACAAACTATAGTAAGCCATATACAAGCACTAATCTTTTTGAAAGTAAACATCTAGAATAATTATGCAAATGTTCAACACAAAACATTGTAAGAGAATAAATTTGTTGATGCTTTCTTAAAATAAATAGGTTTCTCTAAAAAAGTTATTTTACTTTAAATAATTTTCTCATGTATTTTTTGCAAATATATTTTTTTCTGCATTGATTTAAAAATAAAAAAATAGGGCTGGGGAGATGGTACAGAAAGTAGGGCCCTTGTGTTGCATCCACTGACATGGGTTTGATCCCGGTAGTCCCATATGGTGTCCCAAGCACTCCTATCCTGAGTGCAATATCTAGGGATAACCCTGAGAATTCCTGAGTGTGGTACTAAAATAAACATACAAACAAAAAACCCTATAAATTTGTTTCTGAATATAATCATATGTTATAAAATTGAGCTGAACATTTTATAAACTGGTATGATTTTTAAGTTTGAATTCATTACAGTTACATTATACTATATAATACAATATACAGTATTTTGTAAAGCTGTAATTTATGCATAGTTTTTTTACTGTGAGTAAATGTTTTTGCTAATAAAAGCATTTATGTTTGTACTGCCTGTATTTTGATTATTTAATATAATGTGCCCTTGAGCTCCAGAGGAGGGATCATCCCCAATTAATGTTAAATAATTGTTCAAGATGACAATAAGATTGCCTATAAGCATAACTTTTTAATGAAACACAACCAATCCAAATGATATTCTCTATCAGTCTTCTAATATCCTACTTAATGAATCTCAGACAAAATCATCCCAAACCTAGGAATCAATAACTACTAACCATCTAGATAGTCCATAGTCCCCTGGAATAATTCAAGCTATTCTAAACTCTATAACTTGCATATTCTGTCTACTGTATACTTATCCTTACCTAATTCTTTCTATGAAAATGACAATAACTGCCACTGACCCATGCTTTTTCCTCACTCCTCTGACTCCTTTCCAACTTGTTATTTCACCATGTGCATGTGAGTAGCAATGAATGCCCCTTCCAACCTGATATTTCACCATGTGCATGTGAGAAGCAATGAATGCCCCTTCCTCTTGGGAATTATGAACACTGAACTATTGTTTCCTTGCAAGTACAGTATTAATAACAACTCCCATCACTATGGATGAAGTACCTGCTGTAGGTCATGCATTTTCAACTTATGTAACCTCAGGTATATTTTAAAAGACAAATGAAATCTTTATTTCAATATATAACAAGTCACCCTGAGTTCTAGGAATAAAACTAATCCATAATAGGCATTTCATAATAATAAAATTTTTCTTGGAGGATAGAATATTTAGGTTCTAACCTTGACTATAAAATTTATTTGGTCTTTAAATGTTTGACAATATGCTTAATCATATCTTTTATTTATTAAAAAATAGTTTTGGGTAGTTCCAAGAAAACTTGTTTTATTTGCAAATTGACCAACACAAATTACTCTAAAATGTAGACTTGTATTCCAACTTAAAGTAATCAAATAATTTGAAATTGAAGAATTTTCTGTCCTTGATTTTTAATTATAAATATTTTATTGGTTTAATTTTTATAGAGAAATACTTTAATAAAAATGAAAGTATTATATAAATAAAACTAACTCAGATTGAACCTGTTACCCTAATGTTAATGACTGGTAATAAATGACCAACACTATTTTCAATAAACAATTGAATATTCTAGGTGTAATAATCACAGTTTTGATCAGTCTCTCTATAAAAGTCTCTCTGTAATAGCAATTACCCAGAGTAATATTGATTAGGAAATTTGAAAATAGGGGCCAGAAAGAGATAATACAGTGGGGAGGGTTTGTATTTCCATGCAGTCGACCCAGGCTCTATCCTTGGCACCCCATATTGTTCCCCAGCCCACCAGGAGTGATTTCTGAATACAGTGTAGATCCTGACTATCATAAGGTGTGACCCTCAAAACCAGGAAGAATAATGATAAGTTTGAAAATAATACAATATTTAGTTGAAATGATATCTGGACTTGTATGCTCATTGCAACACTGTTCACAACAGCCAGAATCTGGAAAAAACCTGAGTGCCTCAGAACAGATGACTGGCTAAAGAAATCTGGTATATCTACACAATGGAATACTATGCTGCTGCTAAAAAGATGAAGTCATGAAACTTGCATATAGATGGATCAATAGGCAAAGTATCATGTTCAGTGAAGTGAGTCAGAAAGAGAGGGACTGACAGAAAACTTGCACTCATTTGTGGAATATAAAGTAACAGAATGGGATACTAACACCCAAAATTATTAAAGATAAGTACTGGGAGGTTTACTCCACAGATTAGAAGCTGGACTTACATACTGGGGGGGAAAGGAAGCTCAGTTAGAGACGGAATCACCAAATAAATGGTGCTAGGAGGATCCGCTCAGGAGACGCACTCTGAAAGTGAACTATAGACCGAATGTGATGGTCACCATATAACTCTATTGCAAACCACAACACCCCAAAGGGGAGAGAGAGCAAAAGGGAATGCCCTGCCACAGAGGCAGGGTGAGGGGATTGGGGACGGGGTGGGGATGATGGGAGGGATGCTGGGACCATTGGTGGTGGAAAATGGTTACTGGTGGGGGGAAGAATACTCAACCATTGTATGACTGAAATGCAAGCACGAACGTTTATAAGTCTGTAATTGCTGATTCAATAACAAAAAAATAATACAATATTAAATTTTCCACTTAAATCCCCATAACTCATTCAGGCATGTTTCATCTGAACACAAAATGTATTTAATAAAAAATTCTTGGACAAGGGGATGGTCAAAGGGCTAAAGTACATGCTTTGTATGTAGAAGACACAGATTCTATGCTTACCACATGGTCTGACAAATATTGCCAAGAGTACCTACAAAAAAATTTAAGTTCTTTAAGGAAATAGTATTCTCACAGTGCTGAAGTATTACCCTAGAGATTATTCATGCTGCGAAAAGAAGTTAGCCTTTAAAAATGGGAAAACCTACAAGATAACAGTCCTAACAAGTAATCTAATTTGACATAACTAATGTGACAAACTGTCATATATGTTACCTAATGCAATGAAATTTTAAAGATACTTCTGTAAGAAATATTTTGACAAAAGCTTACTTTGGACAAAGTCAAGTCTTTAAAACTATTTTAATGTTTGAAGACAGAACAATAATACAGGGGTGTTTGTTCTGCACGAACCAGGTTAAATCTAACTGGTACTACATGTGGTTTCCCCAAGGAGTGATCTCTGATCTTAGAGCCAGGAATAAGCACTGAGTACACCAAGTGTGGCAGAGCAAGAAAAAAATATTTACAAAAAATATAGTAGAGTTATGTGTTACAAAACATTATATGAAATCAGACCAATCCAGACTATGGGAGATCTTAACAGTCTGTCATTGGAAATACAAAGGAAGAAAGTTAAGTTTAAAGAAAAATATTTAAGTAGATATGATAAGGATTCTACTTTCCTCTTAACTTTGTATTTTTTTTTATTTGTTTGCTTTGGTCACTCCTGGCTTTGCACTCAAGGAATTACTTCTGACACTGCTCAGGGGGATCATATGAGGTGACAGGAATTCAACACTGGTTGCCTGGGCACAAAGAGCCCTAAATACTGTACTGTTACTAAAGCCCCTTTTCTTTCAACTTTGCTATGAATCTCAAACTGTCCTTAAAAATTAAATTTGTTGCTCCTATAGATGCCATCAATTTGCCTCACCTACCTTGTGGTAAGAGATAACAATTTTCACAAATTTTCTCTTACTGAAGCATTTTTTGATCATTCCTTTAGCAACTTTGCTGTGATAAGCATTACAAAACCAACTATTTTGCATCTATTATGGGAGTAGGCTTGTGTGGTGTTTGAAAAAATGCAGACAAGTGTGATGAGACCAATGTTGAAACATCAAAAACCCACAACATCTGTATTGTGAACAACTTTGTTACCACTCTATTTAAATAAAGTAAATGAATAAATAAAATTTGTTAAAATTGCAGCATGTGGATCTTGATGAAACTTTGATTCATACAAATAAAAACAAATTAAAAATTTGAATATTGGATATTATGTTATTTTATGTACTTGTTAGCTTCTTAGTTGTGACAATCATATGTAACCAATTATCTAGAAGAAAATGATATCTCTTGGCATATCTATATTAAAATATATAAAAGGAAAATGTAATTGTAGCAAAGCTTATTTTAAATAGTTCAGCAATAAAGGTAATTATTATATGCTTTCATATGTATATGTGTGAACTTTTTCCACCATTATGAAAATCCACCCTTACCGAAGTGAAACCACCAAGTGATTTCTACATATTTGAGGATCTTGGTGTTCTTACCATTCAGTAAATATTCCACTAATTTTCTACTATTTTTTGATTATTTCAAAGAAGACAGAGTTTGAGAACTGTGGGGACAATTGGATAATCTTAGAAGAAGCTTCAAAGTCTAAAACCAAAATTGCCCTCTCGCCTTGTAGTCTGCAAAATATCTAATTAATCTGTGATGAAATAAAAGTCACCAATATGAATTTATGCAATCTAAAAATCTTTAGACCGGGTCAGTTTAATCTTACTACAAGCAAGTACTGCTACACTAGATTTTTTTTATCTGCATTAATAGCCTGCTCAAGGATCTGACATTATTATATTTGAACTGTCCTTTATAAAAGTGCTTATGTTTACATTCTTTAGCTGTACAGAAAACTCTTCAAATTTATAATATTTTCTATGGATTAGAATAGTAATGGTAGCTGTATCAAATAATTGTGAGTTTTTTTGCTAAATCTTACTAAGACTAACTAAGGTTCTATAGCCAAGCTTGCATTTTTTGCTTTCTTTTGTTTTATTTTCCTTAACTCTGAATACTACAAGTTTTAGATCATTTGTCATTTTTACCAATTAAAACAATGAGCTTTTCCAAATTAAAAGGGTTGCTAGCCCTTTAAGTACATATTTAATAATTCATGCATGAAATAGGACTTTTCTTTCCCTGGCTAGAATGAACAAAATTTCCTCAGAGATTGCTTTAGTATTCTATCTAGATAATGCTTTAGGATTACTATCTAAATCATAGTAGAATAACCACATTAGAATTACAATGCTACATCATTTTAATGCACAGACTTACAGTAAAATGTTACTACTGAAGTAATACAATAAAATCAGAGGGCTCCACTACTAGAAATGTGTGAGAAAGCCCTTGAACATTGCCAAAATATATTTTGTTAGGGAGAGGAGGAAAATTTGTGGTTTTATAACCATAAATACCCATGATTGTCCTAAAGGTAAATTGAAATAATTTACAACTGAAGAGAAAAAACAGCCTCACATTATATCTGTGTTAATGGAATTGCAAGTAATGAAAAAATTGGTGGATGATAAAAGCAAGCCATCTTGGTCTACTAAAAGTGACATGCATTTACTTGAATTTAGATCATTTACACTTGGGTTAAAGATTCAGCACTTCACATTTGTTTGTAGAATAGCAGTAGATAAAAAATGGTCTAGAACTTGGAGTTAGAAATTCAAATTGTATTTCCTGTTCCACAAGTTTCTATCAGTGTAATAATGGGCTACTGCACATTAAATGCTATTCCATGGTGACATAGATGGTGAAGGTGAAGACAATAGAAGTTAAATAATATCATAGGAAGACAGAATTAAATAAAGTGTATGTAATTCTCCAAACAGTGGGTTTTTAGTATTTGTTTAAATTATGTTAGGGCACAACATTCTTTGCCTATTTAAAGCAATTCCCTTAAGAGAATGATGTAAAAATTGTACATTATTATTTTAGAATTTTTTGTTAATATGCAAATACATTCTTGATTTAAAAAAATTCTCAATGACTGATGATAGTCTGAAAATGAAGTCATATTTGTCTGCACATTTTATAATTTTTCTCATCAGAACTATTTGTTTTTAGTTTCCATTTTTTTAGCATTACTCAAAACTTCCTCTATTTTCTACAGAATGAGCCACTTCTCCTCAATATCTTAACTCTGGGTCATCCATGTTCTCCCCCAAGTCTAGAACATACTTCCTCTCCCTGAACATACTTCTTCAAATTACCTATCCTCAAGCTAATATCTACTTGTCTTTCAGTTCTCTATCAGAAGACTAATTTTGTATCTCCCTATCTCATCCCTCAAGTCTACTTTGGTTCCAGAACTATGCATCATCATAGATTTTTCTTTATCATTCCTAAAGGAATTTACTGCCTCTTGGATACAATATTATGTAGATTATTGTTTTTTCTCCACCACTAGATTGAAAGATCTAAGTTCTTAGTTTAACAAAATTTAGTTTAATTAAGATCATAATACCACTAATGCTAGCAGAGAGATCAGATAAAATAAAAAAACAGATATTTGTTCAATAAATTGTAGAGATATGCCAACACTGGAACTCTATTGCATTAAATCTGATCAAGAATTGAGAAATTATAATATACAGTATACTAGTACAACTAAAGGGTGATTAGAGGCCGCCCTAAAAGTCTCTATCCCTCTCAAAGAGACCAACAAGCTACCAAGAGTATCCTGCCTGCATAGCAGAGCCTGGAAAGCTATCTGTGGCATATTTGATATTTCAAAAACAGTAAATACAATGGGTCTCATTCTCCTAACCATGTAAGAGCCCCCAATACAGCAGCGTTAAGAAGGATGAGCAAGGAGAGGCTAATAAAATCTCAGGGTCTGCCAAAAAGAAGGACTGAAATGACTGTGTTTTCAATGCACATACGCTGGCAGCAGAAGCATCCATCTAGGACCTGATAGTGCAAGCTCAGATCAAGTCCACATCATTGGTCTGACCGAGACGAGAAGGCATTGATCACATCACAACATTTTCACACTGGAGAAGAACTGTTCCTCAGAACATGTGACAAAACAGAGGTCAGTGGTGTCAGTGTCCTTGTCAGCACAAACTTGGACATGAACATTGATTTATTGGAATACCTAACAACCCAAATCAGACAATTACATTTGAATAGATGTGGCTCACTGCTGGCAGTTTCTATCTAAGTTGTCTATGCACCAACATCCAATTATGATGAAGAAGAAAGTGACAAGGTCTACATGGAGCTGGAGAAGTTCTATAAAGTAGATCACACCTTCTATAAGATCATTGTTGGTTATTTTAATGACAAGATGGACCTAAAAGGTCATCTGAAGAACTCCACATCGGCAAAAATGGCCTAGAATGGAATGAACAGTGTCAGAGATTGTCTGAGTTCATCATGACGACCAAGAGCATACATGGTAACTCACAGTTCCAGAGGCCGAATCTAAACGTTGGATGGACATGGGAGTCTCCCAGTGAACAGTTCTACAATGAAATTGACCACATCATATTCAATTGAAAGTTTTGTCTGACCAAAGTTGCTGTTGTCCTCAAATTCCAAATGTGATTGGACCACTGCCTCCTTTGTGCAAAATTCTACTTCACAGAGCAGGGAGAAAGGGCTGCAAAGTTTAAGAAGAGAACTCCCAGAATGACCATCAACTGGGAGCTCTTTGGCACTATTGCAGCAACATGGGAAGATGCTGTCATTGACAATATTGATGAAGAATACCATCTACTGGTTCAGCACCTCCATGATTGTGCAAGGAACGCATAGAGAGAGAGAAAGCCACAAAAAGACACCTATCTTAAGAAACTCTCAAGCTCATTCATCAATGTGGCATGGCTCAAGACTTGGGCAAACACAAGCTAATGTACTCTGTACTCACACAGCAGTACAGAGAAGCTACGGAGGATGACCTCAAAAAGAGAACTGTAGCAGTGCCGGCCGATGGGGCAGAAGCCAGGAAAAGCATTCCCAACCCCACCTGTCATTCGCCAACTACAAGATCAAGATGAAGAGATTATCCATGACTTCTCCTCAGATCTCTTTGATATCCAGGTACACCTGTCCACATACAAAATTCTGCAGGATGAATATGTCATTCTCAACATTCTCCCTTCCAAAATCCAACAAGCCATTTCATCAGTAAAGAAGCAATAGTACCCAGCCCATACAAGGTCAAACCCAAACACCTGAAGAATCTGCCATCTGTACCCATCAATACACTGTCTTGGCTCTTCACACTCTACCTGTTTGAATGTAACGTTCAGTCCCAATGGAAAACCATCAGGACCATTCTACTGTACAAGAACAGACACATCTACGACATTGACAAACATAGCCCCATCTGCCTGTTGTCCGTAGTCTACAAGCTGTTTATTGGAGTCATCCTGATTAGGATTGGCAAAACACTAGATGAAGGACAACCATGGGAGCAATCTGGATTTCAAAAAGGATTCAGCATGCTCGACCATATCCACCTGGTAACTAAGGTCATTGAGGTTTCTTAGGAGTTCAAGATGCTGCTCTGTCTAATGTTCATCGATTTAAAGAATGCCTTTGATACTGTTGTGACTGAAGCAGTCATCAAAGCCCTAGCCAAACAGGGCATTCAAACTCAATACATCAGGATCCTCTGTGAGCTGTATTACAGATTTACTATCAGAATCTCACTATTCTACAAGGAAGTGATCATCCATGTCAAGAGAGAGGTTCGCCAGGTGGATACCATTTCACCAAAACCCTTCACTGCCACCCTTGAGAACGTCATGCGGTGACTGAAATGGGAAGGAATAGAAGTGAAGGTGGATGTTCGGCAACTACACCATCTCCGCTTAGCTGATGACATCATTCTAGTAACACCAAACATTAGCCAAGCGGCAAAATGCTGGCTGACTTCGACCATAAGTGTGGAAAGGTCAGACTGCAGAGGAATCTCACCGAGATAATGTTCATGAGAAACAGACTCGTTCATGATGTTCCCTTTCCTCTCAATGGAATGACCATCTCTGTATGCAGCAGTTATGTGTATCTAGCTTGAGAACTCAACATGACAAATGACCTGGCACCTGAGTTGTGGAGGAGGAAGTGGTGTGAATGAAGGAGTGGCGTGGAATGCCTTTCAGAGCGTCAAAGAAATAGCAAGAATATGACAAACCTCTGGCTCTGGGCACATATCTTCAACTCCATCATTCTTTGCATTAATATATGCCTCAGAGATGTGGGCCCTACAAAATCAAGATCAGAATGGTATTTGGGTCTCCCAAAGAGCAATCAAAAGAGCTGTGCTTGAAGTATCATGTTTCACTCAATTGAGAGAAGGAATCCGGAGTTCTGACCTCTGTCAACAATCAAGAATCAGAAATGTTGTCTTGTTTGCCAAGGTATCGAAAATCAGATGGGCTGGACACGTACTGTGATTTGGAGATGACCACTGGACTAGAGCCATTACTGACTGGATTCTATGTGGTGTCAAAAGATCGCATAGCCGCCCACCTATGGGATGATGAGACATCTTAGTCAAGACCCTGAATGAACTGTTTGACGTTCTTCATGTTCCTGGAGTGACCAGAAGCCATTGGGATACACTAGCACACCACAGGGATGAATGGAGACATTACTGGAGCCCATTCAAGCAAATCAACGAGTAACGTGATGTCAAGCGATCAAGTGATCATGTATACTAGTATGGTTCATGGTTGTGAATCACTTTGTCTCCATCATCCTTTTAAATTTTATTCAGAAAAAAATTTTCTCTGTTCTTGGTTGAAGACTACTGCAAATGCATGATTTCTCCAATAACTTTTAAATAATATAAAGGTTTATGATTACTTGTTAAATCAGATAATTAAATGTCCAGATGAAATTGTCTAAACTTTTAATACATTTAAAAGATTAGTTTGGTATGAACTACCTTTAAAATTTTTACTTTATCCTATTTTATTGATTTTTACTATTTTTGTTGAAGTGCTGAGGTTTATAATATTATTGATTATATTTTTTTTGGCTGGAGCAATAGCACAGCAGTTAGGGCGTTTGCCTTGCACGAGGCCTAGGTGGGTTTGATTCCTCTGCCCCTCTTGGAGAGCCTGGAAAGCTACTGGGAGTATCTCACCCACATGTCAGAGTCTGGCAAGCTCCCTGTGGCATATTCGATATGCCAAAAACAGTAACAACAAGTCTCACAGCGGAGACGTTACTGGTGTCGGCTCGAGCAAATAGATGAACAATGGTAGTGCAGTGTTACAGTGCTATATTTTTATGCATACATCTTCCCAATACTACAACCATTAAAACAGAGCCCTCATCTCTTCATCAGTGCCCCAAGGGCTCCTCCCAGTATCCCCTGCTTCCCATGTAAGATCAATTCTATAGACACAATCTTCAGTTCTGATAACTTTGGTCATTTGTTATGCTCTTACTAAGCTCTTTATGATGTCATATCTGAGGAAGATTTAAAAAAATTATTGTGGAGTTGGTGACACATATATAAACACACTTAGGATTAAAACAAAGCTACTGAAATTCCATAAAGTTTTAGATTAATGAAAATTGATGATTTTTTCAAAAATTTATATCTTTCTCTTATTTAGTCATAAAATTTTTAAATAGTATCTATTTCAATTCTAATACATTTTAAGTTAACATAAGAATTATAGACAATTTAGTCAGAGTAAAGAGAGAATGATAAAAATTTAAAGTAAAATCTCAGAAGGCCTATAAAATATATTTTATCATAAAAAGGGAATATTAGCTTGATGTTAGAAATTATTATATAAAAGATACTGCTTAAGTATCTGCACTAATAGGAAAATATTGTAATAAACTTTTCTATTGATTTAATAAAATCAACTGAATGCATAGAACATTCAATATAAAAATATTAATTATGTATTGAAATAGTATAAAATCCCATGCCAGTTAGAAATGAACATACTTGTATTAATTTAGTGAGGGCAGCCATAATTATCCAGTGAATGCCTTCTGTATTCAATGGCAACATCCCAAGAATTTTGTCATGCCTTTAGCTCTTTTTACACTTCTTACAAAACTGAGATAATGAATATCCTAAACTGTTGCCTGTCTGTGAAGCTCTATATTGTTCTTTAAGATCTGAATTATAATCATTCAGATTTGATTCTCACTCTTAGAAGACTAGTGTTGTGCAAGAATGTAAGGAAAAGTACTTATTCTGTTGAACAATTTCAACTGTACTTCCTATGGGACATATGACAAAATTTCCTAAAGCTTGTCATGGCTTCATAAATCTCAGACATGAGTTTTTTCTGATTTTCATATAAATCATTTAGAGAGTCTATCCTATCTACCCAAATTCTGGTTCTCAGAAAGCATTCTCCTTTGACTTCAATGTTATGAAATGCGTGATAAGGTCTCCCTCCCACTATCAATCAGCTCCTCCCTCTATTTCTCCCATCCTTTCTGTTTCAAAAATTAAAAATTTTCTTTACATATGAATTGGTAATTTAACTTCTTGGCATCTACCCCAAGATTGCAAGATTTTTTTTTTTGCTTTTTGGGTCACACAAGGTGATGCTCAGGGATTATTCTTGGCTTTGCACTCACGAATCACTCCTGGCGGTGCTCAGGAATATGGGGTGCTGGGAATCAAACCCGGGTCAGCCACGTGTAAGGCAAACCTCCTACCTGCTGTGCTATTTCTGCAGCCCCGCAAGAATAACTTTTTTAAAAAAACAATTTTCACACCTATGATCATTCCTAGGCTAGATGGGAACAACTCAAGTACCCAATAACAGGTATGTGAATAAAGAAACCCTGGAATACTCAGCTGCAGTGACGTTGCTGGCACCCGCTCGAGCAAATCTATGAACAACTAGATGACAGTGACAGTGACAATTACCAACTTTCATTCTGAATGCTTAACTTCAACAATATCACATAAACAGAACAGGAAAACAAATCCTAGTTTGTTTAATCTATGAAAACAGTATAAAATACTATAATTTTCCTGAAAACTACAAATTTATGCAGGTCTCTTTATCTTCAATTTTTGTTGACAAATTTACGTACTTGTTGCCTGATTATTCTTAGACACAGTTTATGTAAAACGTACCCCAAGACAGATGTTTCTTGCCATACAAGATGTTTCAAGCTATCCCAAGAATTTACATTGTCATTGAAAAAACCAACTCAAAAAGGTTATAAATAGCACTTAATGCAGCAGATTGCAAATCTTTAAATATCTATAGTTCAGGCTGTTTTATTAATATCTTCTCTCTTCCTAAGCAACATATTTCTACCAACCTCAGGATACAAATTTTAGTATTTTTAATTGTTCAAGATCCTTATTTTCATCATTTTTTATTCATCGTTTCTTCACTGAAGGTTTCTGTTGAGTATTTTATTCTCATCAGTCAAGTATAAACACTATTGCTTCTATGCTCACAGTACACAAGGAATGCAGGCACACTTAATGTCACAAACATTTTCAATTGGTGTGCCAGTGATTAGAGACAGAGAGCCCCTCTCATCCCTCTGTTCTTTTGTTTCTCATTACGTAATGGAGAAAACAGATTGATTTGTTGTCTGACAATTTGTCATTCTCCACAGCTCACTGATGTCAATCAGAACGGGGGGGCATTGATCAGAACAACCTGGCCCTTGTCATTAAATGTGGATGCATATTTAACAAAAAGTTGATCTGAGAAACCACCAAAAGAGGAGAAAACAGGGCACCTCTGAAAGTCATGTGAGGTGCCGTACTAACTACTGGAAGAGAGAAACATATTTTGTATAATCCATCTTTGTGTTTCGTTTGGATGAACAAAGGAAGGAAAATGGAGTATATAAAGAAGGAAAAGTGGAAAATAAATAAGCATGCTTGACAACTGTGAACAAAATGAATTTTATAATGACATTCAGACTACTATATAAAGAATGCCTTCTATATACTTCAATTATAAAATTATATCTTTTAATATTGATCATAATGGCCCCCCAAAACTTCAGAGTAAAAATAAATCCAGAAAATTTAAATTATGTCTTTTCAAAATATTGAGAGGCTATCACAGAAAAAATTATCTAAATATGTCTGTGATATACATATATACATGTATATGTAGCTGTGCATTACTTAGACATCAGATCACAGTATATTAGTGATCAGATTTTATTTATTTATTTATTTATTTATTTACTTTTGCTTTTTGGGTCTCACCCTGCGATGCTCAGGGGTTGCTTCTGACTCATGCACTCATAAATTATTCCTGGAGATGCTCGGGGGAACATATGGGATGCTGGGAATCGAACCTGGGTTGGCCGCGTGCAAGGCAAATGCCCTACCTGCTTTGCTATCACTCCACCCCTGATAAAATTTTAATATTTAAGAATACAACATTGAAATTCCAACACTGCTTTAAAGCCATTTATCTTAAACTATTTTTGAAAATATTATTTAAATGATTGAACTTATTTTTATGGTTTTCTAGTAGTAAAACTTTTTTTGTTGATTTTCTTAGTTTAGTGTCAGTATAGATATAAACTAGAAGAAATGAACCTGCAATTGAATTGGTGATTATTTAAACTGTGTTTCATCTGGATCATCTCTATTAATTATAAAATTTATTGCTAAACTAAAAATAGAAAAATGTGTAAGTAGAATACATTTTGCAATGATATAGTATTAGTGCTAGCACAGTGGTATGGTGTTTGCTTTGCATGCAGCCAGCCCGGTCCAGCCAGGTTCGATTCCTCAGCCCCTCTCGGAGAGCCTGGCAAGCTACCGAGATATATTCAATATGCCAAACACAGTAACAAGAAGTCTCACAATGGAGACGTTACTGGGCCCGCTCAAGCAAATCGATGAACAATGGGAGGACAGTTTGTTTGTTTAAAGTATTAGTTATATGTAGTTTAGGTTTTATTTAATAATACACTTGAAAAAAATAATATTTGTTTCTATCTCCAGTCATGTCATTCATTTACTCATTCATCTGCCCATCAATTCAATAATATTTACCTACTTATCAAGTTTTGGACAATGGTCTGGGATCCGAATGCACAGTGGTAAATAAAAATAACAAGATCTCTTAGAATTAATGTACTTTTAAGCCTACAATTCTAAATACAAAACAAGTCAAACATATTTTGGGAAATGTGATAAAGTTAAAAGTAAAAGGATCATGATAAGAAAAAAAGCACCTGGAGGAGGGGTTCTTTTAAGTAGCAAATCAGGAACAACTATTTTGCATTTTAAGTAGAAAACTCAAAAGTAAGAAACATTCAGGTTATAAGATGTAAGAGCATTTCAAGTAGAGAAATCTCCACGAATGAATAATTCAAAGCCTGGTCAGAATTTAGTGAATTAAAAAAGTTTTCCGATATAATGGGAAGAAATAGGGGAAAAGACTTATATTATCATTTATGTCTGATGTAAATCAATGGCGATTGTTTCCAAATGTTAATAACAATACACATAGCATACATATAGTCCCAGTGGTTATATTTAAAAGCATAACTCTTACCTACAAAAAACTGAAAAAAATTATGTTTGTACACTTACTAAAAACTTCATGTCTGTGGGTAAAATAAATGAATATCAAGTAGAATATATTATAAAATGCAATAAAATTGCACCAAAAATAATTATTTTGACATCGTTTGTTAATCCAGTAATTAGGGGAAATAAAAATTTTCAACTATAATTAAATTAAAAATGTATTATAACTCATAACAAAATTAAATTGACATATATTATTTTCATTTATAAGTTATGTACAGGCTGGAGCGATAGCACAGCGGGTAGGGGGTTTGCCTTGCACGCAGCCAACATGGCCGACCGGAGTTCGATTCCTCCGCCCCTCTCGGAGAGCCCGGCAAGCTACCGAGAGTATCTCGCCCGCACGGCAGAGCCTGGCAAGCTCCCCGTGACATATTCCAAACACAATAACAAGACTCACAATGTTACTGGACCCGCACGAGCAAGTCAATGAACAACTGAAGGACAGTGAACTTATGTATATATTTCATGAATGTACTTTGTAAGGTCAATAAAATATCTCACACTAACTTTTAGTAGGAATGGACAAAATGTTTGTAGACAAATATATATACCTAAAATACAACTTTATCTACAATAGGAAAAATATTGAATGCCTGTCATTCAAAAAGAGATGACAAAATAAACTATAATACATATGCTTTTTCTTAAGAAAGATAGAATATTTTAGAGAATATAGAGAGAAATACTATATCTATCATACATTTTGTTAAAATTAAAAAATGCATAAAATACTTAAAAGATCATTTTTTATTAATCAGGGAGAGAGTGAAGTTAAAATTTTTAATTCCTAGTAATTGATTTTACTTTAATTTTGTTAAATAAAATATAGGATGAAACTCAACAAATAATAAGGAATAAAGTCTGAGAAACAAGAAAATCTTTAAGTAGCATGTATGCAGCTTTAAATATGACTTTACTAAGGTTATAGTTCCATCTTTTTAAATTTAATTTGTTTTGCTGTTTTTCATTTTTGCAGATCCTGCATATTTGGATTTTATGGATGCATCACAAATAAAAATGCTTCTGAATCACAATCTGTTTTGCCTAAGTATGGAGTTCTGAATTCAAGCAGTGTGTCTCATTAAAATTTATACCAAATTACAGTTGGCAATCAGTACATTGCATGTAAAGGAAGAACCCTGGCCCTCATATATACAGAAATTTGTAAGAATATTTTTTTAAAATGAATAGAAATAAATGCCAAGGATTCCAGTATAATTGAATTACATTAATTAAATTCCACCAATAATGTCTTTCAATGATTGGGTAAATAGAATGCCATATAATCTAAATATAGCAAATATATTTACATACAGTAATATTAATCACTTTTTTGCATATTTCATTGTGTGGCAGTAATTATGCTAAGCAACTACATAGCATCATTTTTATTTTTTTGACAATGTCCTGATAAAACATGTAGAGAAACTTTGTTGCTTGCTTCCTTGTTTTGAAAAGTTTTCAGAATAAAACTGAGGGGTTGTTTTTGGTTTTGTTTTTTTTTTTTTTTTAGTGGCAGGTCACATCCAGCAATGCTCAGAGGTTATTCCTGGCTCTGCACTCAGGAATCACTCCTGGTAGTGCTCAGGGAACTATATGAAATACTGGGAATTGAACCTGGGTTGGCCGTGTGCAAGGCAAATGCTCTCCACGCTGTGCTATCTCTCCAGCCCTATAACTGAGTTATTTTAAAGCTTAACATATAAATGAAAATTCACAAAACCTTATGTGTAACTAATTACTTTGTTTGACATATAAGCAGTTTCTTTTTTATGCAATTTATAGGTTTATTATTATCAATTGTACATTTCAATTCTTGATGTCTCTAAATCCATTATCTCTATTTTTTTATTTTATATTTTTTCCCGTATGTGTCTCACTTTTTTTGTTTGCTTGCTTTTGTTTAGGTACCACGCCTGGCAGTGCTCAGGGCTTACTCATGGCTCTGATCTCACTCAGAGATCACTCCTGGCAGGGCATGTGTATGAAACCTGAAATGACCATATACAAGGCAAATGCCTTTCGTGCTGTACTGCATCTCTGACCCCTGTATGTCTCACTTTCAACTAAAAATAAATATGTTCAAATTATACAAATTTTCCCCAAAACATAAATTTTATAAAGTTTCAGAATAAAAATAACTCCACATTCATTTGCACAGGTAAGGTATTTGAGTATCATCCTTTACTCCTTCTCTCTCTAATATTATACACTATCAATTATCAAGATTTGTTAATATTACTTCATGACTAGACTGAGAATCTGTCTCACAAGTCTTTTTGTCCACTTATTTAACTATTTTCCTGGACAGTGTTTCAGGAAACATTGGTTTTTGTTTTGTTTTTCCTTGGAAACCTACTTATTCTTTGATTTCAGGAGTTCTTTCCTCTCCCTGATATTACAGTTTACAGTTTAACCTTACATTTCTCACACTATTTTCAGTACATCCATATTGTTTCATGTCATTTACCCTTACTGCAAATTTAATTTTTACTAATATAAATCACAGTGGGCTGGAGTGATAGCACTGTGGGTAGGGCGTTTGCCTTTCACACAGCTGACCCGGGTTCCATTCCTCCACACCTTTTGGAGAGCCTGGCAAGCTACCGGGAGTATCTTGCCCGCATGGCAAAGCTTGGCAAGCTACCTACCTGTGACGTATTTGATATACCAAAAACACTAACAACAAGTCTCACAATTTGTTGTGAGATGTTACTGGTGCCCGCTCAAGCAAATCGATGAACAACGGAAAGACAGTGCTATTGTGCTGTATATATAGACACATTCGACTATGAACTTCTTATTTTTGGAAGGCTTTTGTTTTGAGGGATAAACACCTGACGGTACTAAGCGGTTACTCCTGACTCTGCATTAAGTAGTCCCTCCTGGCTAGTTTAGGAGACCATATGGAATGCTAGTGATCGAACCCAGGTTGACTGCATGCAAGGCAAATGCCCTACCTGTTGTACTATCTCTCTCTCAAGATTGTGACTTATAGTCACTTCTTGACAGTAGACTTATAGACTTCAAGATAGATGTCTTGGCCAACTATGTTGCTCAAATGATAGACTAATTAGTGGTGTGAAGTCCCCAGTTTGACTTTGAGTTTGATACTTCAGGAGGACTGCATGCCCTCCCTGCTCCCACTCTGTGTATTGCCAAGTGTAGCCCTGATAGACCTTGGGTACTGGAGCAATGGAAGCTATCACCAATGTACACAGTACACAGTACACTTGCCAGAATACTGAATAGTCAGTTCTGTGTCACCAGAGTAAGCGTCACTGTGACTGACCTCGAGGCCATTGCCTCTATGACCCTGTGGCCACCCTACCAATATAGCTGGGTATGGACCTATTGAAAAACAAAAAGAAAAGAAAATAGATCTCGAGTCTGAGAAGTTTTCCCTGATCTTCCATAAAATCTTAGAGGTTTTTTGTTTTTATTTTTGAACCACACCAGACTATGCTCAGGAGCAGTTCCTGGCTCTGTGGTCATGAATTATTATGGTGGAAGTTTTCTAAGGACCATGTGGGATACTGATGAGTGAACCTGGTTTGGCCACATGCAAGTGGTTTATTTATTTAATTTTTATTAGTGAAGCACCATGAGGTACAGTTGTAGACTTAACAAATTTTTGTGCTTGAGTTTCAATTATACAATGATCAAATACCCATCCTTCCACTAGTGCCTGTTTTCCACCACCACAGATCTCAGTACAAGTGATTTATTTTTATCATCTCAATTTTTATATCTTTTATTAACTCAATACAAAATTTAATAGGTGAAATGTTGTGGATACCACCTTGCTATAGTTAGTATAGGACCTGGACTAATTTTTCTCGATACATGTCGATTCCACTAAAGCTTGCCATATCCATATATATGGTCTATAGGCCAAATTGATCAACTACCAACTGTGATAGTATAGGTGACACAGTCTAGATTAAGCTAAAATAAAGGATATATAACACAATTTTCTAGACTATTTGGCTAGTTTGATTAGTATTCTAAGATAAATGCAACACTGGATAAATGTCTCAGCATACTAATGCCCCAACTGCAATAAAAATTAGCAATGAAATAAGTCATCTATATGATAGTTTCATTATTATCAAACAAATTAAGACAAAAATTTGATTGCTCTTTGTCATTCTTTAATTAACCATGAAGTTTTTAGGTTTGATTTATTATAATACCATTGCATCTTTCACATTTCAATAAATATTCAACAATAGTCCCTATAAAACTTGATTAATTTGCACAGAATTATGTCCTATAAAACTCTTTAAGCTTCACTTTCTTAGATGTGCTAATCCTTCATTCTGGTTTACTACCTGGACTGCATGGCAAAATTCAGACATCATTTCCACTCTTGATTTCAGCTTACCTAGCTATTTGAATATTTTCAAGTAGTTGGGAACTTTATATTTGGAATTATAAACTATTCATATGTGTGGTAATACTTATTACACCTTATTATAGTCCCGCAGAAAGTTTTCCTCCATGTCCATGAACCCTTTAGGTTATGGAAAAGTATTTTATCATTCTTTTATACACATTTAGATTCAATAAAATTTTTAATGTGCTGATAGTATCAATAAAACCATTTTCAACTATAAGCAATTACTGTTCTCAAACTATTGTTACCTTCATTACAAAATAGACTATAAAGAATGAATCAATATGCATGATCTGAATATTCCTATCTGCTGAAAAATCAACATGTAATCAAACATTTGAAATGGAAAGAATATTTAAAACACAATGTACTTAGCAAGATAGTGCTAAATGAATCCAAAAAAAGTGTTGAGCAATATCATCTGAGTATCATGGCAGTTTTTTTAAATTATTATTTCACTACATATATATTAGTTAAAATTCAAAGGGAGAACCTAATTTGGAAGATAAGACTTTAATGTCTTTAAAAAATACACGACTGTCTTGTAATAGGCAATGCTCATGTGTATTGTTTTAGGTCAATTTATAGATAACACACTTAAAAATAATCCAAAAGTGCACATGAAAGCTAGGATTATTACAAAGTGATTTATAGTAGAAATAGCATGCTCATAATTTATTCTCCCAAGCATTTCTACCACTGAATAAAATTATGGGGAAATTACAAAATTAGGTGTTATTGTAGAAAAGTGTTTTTGCTTAACATGGATGACTTCAAAATGTTTTCCACTTTTAAAAATTTTATCAGATTTATATTTTAATTTAGAAAAAAACACATTTAAAATACACACAAATAGATGCATCTGACTTTGGCTAAAATGACTAAATGGGGTCATCTATTTATACCAGTTTAACTCTTTTTACTAGATAAAAGGGCAATTGTAAGACATACTCATACTTCATGGTATAAACTATAAGCCTGACTTATTGGAAAATCTTTAATTTAATGTCCTTGATTGAGCTATACAGCTGCCTGCAATTTGACAATAAATCAGTACACTTGTGTGCTTCCTTAAAAAATAAAAAATATATATAAAATGGTTTAACACACCACATTGGAATGTTAAAATGATTTCAAGGAAGATTAATAACATCCACATGATAGTTATTCTCTTGCTTTGCAAGAAAACACATTATCTATTCCACAACAATTGATTGCTTTTCTGAGGAATGTCCTTGATTTCAATGGTATTGTTCATGCCTTTGATACTAATCTTTATGATGTTGTTAGGGAAGAATCTCACCTCATCAGACATTCTGCAAGAAACAAAAAATTCTGCACCTAATAAATCATACATATTCTCACAGTGACAATTTTCACTTGAAGAAGTGGTCTTTGAATCTTTTCAAAATAAAAATCCAGAAATATGTTCCAGAATATTTTCTTAAAACTCACAAGTTGTATATTTTAAAAAGTGATATGCTATAAAAATAAAAACACAACAAAATTTGACAATTTGACATTTTCAAGCTTACTTTGTGATTCAGTGACTTTTTAAAGCTGTACCTTTCATTTTTTCCTGAATCTTAGAAACATCTGCTCAAGTGAAAAAAAAATGGACATTTTTCATTACCAAAATTCTTCAATCTACTTAGCAGGTAATTTTGGAACTTTGGGGGTGTAAAGTTCTTCATTTAAAAAATGCTTAAACTTTTTAAAAAATCATCTTTAAAATAATGTTCTTCCTTATAAATACATCATGTGCCCTTAAGAAGTGCTTCTTAACTAATTCTTGGGGAAGAGGGAATGTTACCAGGACCACATCTGGAGGGGTAATGCTGTGCTTAAAATACAACTCAAGTCAACGGTCATACAAGGCATGCACTCTGTCCTTGAACTAGCTCTGTGATCCCAGAAGCATAGTGTTACAAGCAGGGGTGTCTGGGTGGCAGTGCCATCTGCTATTCTCTTCATGAAGTGAAAGCACAATGAGCTTAATGTTGATTTATTTTTTATTTTATGTTCATAGATAGAATCAATAATTCCTACACAAAGGTTGTTGTGATGGATAAAAGAGAAAGATATGGAGGCCAGAGAGATAGAGGTCAGGGCAATTGCTTTGCAAGTGAATGACTTGGGAACTTGGGTTAAATAAAGTCCTTGGGGAGTGATCACTGAGCACAGAGCCAAGACTAAGTCCGGAATACCGCTACAAGCCCACCAGAAAAAGAGAAAGACAGAGAGAGACAGAGAAAGATAGAAACAGAGACAGAGTCAGAGAAAGACACAGGGACAGCAAAAAATGTAAGTCTACACATAATTTTCAATATTTGTTTTTGTACTTTTAGTCATAATTTTAGCTCTTTGAATTTTTTAATCTTTCACTAGGGTTAACAATACCTCCAATAGAGTTGCCATTAAATAAATGGAATATATTTATTAAGTTAAAAATATTGATTAGGACCTCTCATTGTTTGCACAATTGAATATGCATGATGATTGAATAAATATTAAAATTTGTGACAGTATTTTATGACATGTAATAAAATAAAGTGGCTGATGAAATAAGCAAAATATTATATGAGGGTACTTCAAACTTCTGGGTTATTACAGAGAATCCTAAAATATTGGTTGTTAGTTTTATAAATCTAACAGCATAGCTCAGAGTAATCCTAGCAAAAGGATTGCAATACTTCTGTTTGTATTTATCCAGCAATTGTAGCATTTGAGATCTAATGTAAAGAAACTTTTATCTTCTTCCAAAAGCACCGATTAACTTATTGAATATATTAGATATTTTATTCTTTATTAATATATTTATATCAATATATTAATATATTCTTTATTAAAATATTTATTGAATATATTTATTGAATGTATTCGATATTTTGATTCTTTATTATTGGTAAATACCTAGAGTCAATTACATGAGTATACTTTCATACATACACACCCATATACAAATATACGTACATTATTTTATCCATAAGTCTTTGGAAATTAAAACAGACTCAAAAGACTGATAAGATACCAGATAGGTCTAAACATATTGTCTCATAGGTATAGATATATTGTCTACACTATTAGTCTCTACCTTTTATATGAATATTTTCTGGTGTGTGAAAAAATACTATGATTTTAAAATTCCTTTCACAATAATGTACCATTAAGGAGCTCAAACTATATTTACTAGTGTTACTAGATTAAAAATAATATACAGCCATTCGGATTTCTTCTTTGAGAAAGTGAACAGAAACATTCTCAAAGAAGAAATTGGAATGGCTAAAAAGCACATGAGAAAATGCTCTACATCATTAATCATCAGGGAGATACAGATCAAAACAACAAGGAGATATCATTTCACACCACAGAGACTGGCCCACATCCAAAAGAACAAAAGCAATTGGTGCTGACACAGATGTACCGAGAAAGGGACCCTCCTTTACTGCTGGTGGGAATACTGACTGATTCAGCCCTTCTGGAAAACAGTATGGACGATTCTCAAAAAATTAGAAATTGAGCTCCCATTTGACCAGCAATACCACTCCTGGGAATATATCCCAGAGAAGCAAAAACGTATAGTCGAAGTGACATCTGCACTTGTTTGTTCATTGCAGCACTCTTTACAATAGCCAGAATCTGGAAAAAACCTGAGTGCCCGAGAACAGATGACTGGTTAAAGAAACTTGGTACATCTACACAATGGAGTACTATGTAGCAGTTAGAAAAGATGAAGTCATGAAATTTACAAAAAGTGGTACTACGTGGAAAGTATCATAAGCGAAATGAGTCAGAAAGAGAGGGATAGACATATAAAGATTGCTTTTATCTGGGGAACATAAAGTAACAAAATAGGAGACTAACATCCAAGAGTGGCCAAGATTAGTACCAGGAGTTTTCCTCCATGGTTGGAGTCCAGTCACAGATTCTAGGGGAAAAGGGACCTCAGATAGAGAAGAGAGCTCCAAATAAAGGGTGTTGGGAGGATCCTCCCAGGATGGGAGATGCATGCTGAAAGTAGACTATAGACCAAACATGATTGCCACTCAATGCCCCTTTTGCAAACCACAACACCCAAAAGGAGAGAGAGAACAAAAGGGAGTGCCCTGCCACAGAGGCAGGGTAGGGTGGGGCGATGGGGGGTGGGAGGGATACTGGGACCCGTGTTGGTGGAGGTTGGGCATTGGTGGAGGGATAAGTGTTTGATCATTGTATGATTGAAACCCAAGCACAAAAATTTGTAAGTCTACAATTGTACCTTATGGTGTTTCACTAATAAAAATTTTTAAAAAATAGTAATATACAGAATTACCAAGCTTAAGAAGAGTTGAGGTTAATAAGAGTCTACATAAAAAATCAGTAACAAAAGTGGTCAGTAAAATGGAATCAGATTTAAAGACTTGAAATAGTAATTGAGGTAGAAGATTGTATCATTTACTCCACAAGTGTCCCTCCCATGACCCTCACCTGCCCACACCTGCTCAGTATGCCTCTATGGCAGGCATTTAGGCACTTTTCTTCTCTCTCTCTCTCTCTCTCTCTCTCTCTCTCTCTCTCTCTCTCTCTCTCTCTCTTTCTCTCTGGCAACAGATACTAGGGGTTATCATATATATTACATTCATCTGCAAATCAAGATTAGTGCTCTTAAAAAATACCACCATATATTATCATCATTTTTTTCTTTCATTTGCTTTCCTAACCAACTGTTTTCTGTTATCTCATCTTCCTTTTCTACTTATTTTCTCAATCATTATATCTTCACAGCATTTTTTAATCTTAAATAAGAATGACTCAATTTCCTGATAACAATTTCTGAGATAAATCATAAGCTAAGGAGAACAAACACATAAACTAAGGAGAATTAACACAATTCACTTCTCCAAACCCATGCTTGCTGAACTTAATTTTACAGCAAGAATCACAGCTGTTCCATTCATATTGGCAGTGATTGATAAAAGGGGGATGGGAGTAATTAAAGAGCATATGATATGTTTGTTTGTATTTTGAGTGACTTCTATAGAGTATATGCAGTCAATGGCATGGTACATTAAATAAATCAAATAACTCAATAAACCAGCCCAACCTGCCAAAAAATGAACAGAGAGAACTTGCAATGTAGCAGGACTGCGTGTCAGGCCTTAGGCAAGCTGTTTCCTCGAGGGTAAAGTCATCAAACACAGAGCCTAAAACAACCACAGATGACTCGCTCTTTTTAGAACTCAGAATTTTATAAGACAAGTATTAGAATATTTGAACACTTGTGCCAGAATGTACAATTTGAGAGATTGGTTTAGCTATATCTTTCCATTTGCCCTCAATAATTTTGTGCAGTGATATTGATTTAAAATGGAATTTATAGGAGGAGAAAAATTTTAAAGCCCTACAGCTATGAAGAATTCTAAGGCAACTCCATATCTAGCCCAAATATGTAATAAAGGATAATGTTTTTCTCCTGATAGCATCCTAACTGGCTCTTAAGTTTTAGATTAAAGTCTTTAAAAATTGGTGAGTTTGTGATTGGTGGGTAATATATATTGACAAATTAGAGAATTTATAGAAAATTATAGAAATTCATATGAAACTGAAAAACATAATTTTAAGTATGTATCTTGTATGAATAAAACACATTTTAAAAAAGTGAAGTATGATTTTTGTTTAGAAAAAAAGAAGCTCATATTAATCTCTAGTGTAAAATTGTAATGAAACAACAGAAGAGTAAGATAATGTGATATCCAGACAAGACAAAAACAAAATCAATAAATTTCATAGAAATAAAAATGTTTCTGTAAAAATATGTCTTAAAGTTAATTAAGTGAATACTTCATTAATATAATGTGCCTTTAAAATGATTGCATTATTTTGTATCTACTTATAAACATTTTCATTCATATGTACCATTTATACAAGTATATCACTATCTGAATATAAGGAGCTTGATGGTGAAATATTTTTCATATTAATTTGGTTGCCTTTTCTATGACTTATTGTATTTTTGAAAATCATAGGATAATTTTTAAATACTATTGCACAAAAATCAGAATTCTACTTGTTGTCTTTGCAATAGTTTTAGAAATCATTTTAAAAACCTTGAAAAATCTATTTTCCATATGCTAAATGGGAGTTTACTTTTAACTTTTCAATATACATTTGATTCCAAATATATTCATCAAAACACACAAAACACACATACACTCATGTAAAGAGAGACACACAGAAAAGTTAGTTAAAAATAGTAACATACCCCTGATCCGCGTGGGACGGGCACAGAGGCCCAGCTCGGGGCAACAAAGCTGAACGGCTCCAATTTCAACAGGTACAGCCCGCCCCCAAGGGCCTGGGTTCCTCTCTGGGCACGCGCAGCTAGAAACAGCCCCTAGACAGCCGGTTTTCAACCCCTGATCCGCGTGGGACGGGCACAGAGGCCCAGCTCGGGGCAACAAAGCTGAACGGCTCCAATTTCAACAGGTACAGCCCGCCCCCAAGGGCCTGGGTTCCTCTCTGGGCACGCACAGCTAGAAACAGCCCCTAGACAGCCGGTTTTCAACCCCTGATCCGCGTGGGACGGGCACAGAGGCCCAGCTCTGGGCAACAAAGCTGAACGGCTCCAATTTCAACAGGTACAGCCCGCCCCCAAGGGCCTGGGTTCCTCTCTGGGCACGCGCAGCTAGAAACCGCCCCTAGACAGCCGGTTTTCAACCCCTGATCCGCGTGGGACGGGCACAGAGGCCCAGCTCTGGGCAACAAAGCTGAACGGCTCCAATTTCAACAGGTACAGCCCGCCCCCAAGGGCCTGGGTTCCTCTCTGGGCACGCGCAGCTAGAAACAGCCCCTAGACAGCCGGTTTTCAACCCCTGATCCGCGTGGGACGGGCACAGAGGCCCAGCTCTGGGCAACAAAGCTGAACGGCTCCAATTTCAACAGGTACAGCCCGCCCCCAAGGGCCTGGGTTCCTCTCTGGGCACGCGCAGCTAGAAACAGCCCCTAGACAGCCGGTTTTCAACCCCTGATCCGCGTGGGACGGGCACAGAGGCCCAGCTCGGGGCAACAAAGCTGAACGGCTCCAATTCCAAACAGGAGACATTCCCAACTCCTCGCCCAGTGCCAGGGACTTTTTCCGGAGCCGCGGCCGAAATATTTTCCCACTACATATGCCATTGGAACCATAAGCTAACTTCTTAGATGGAAACTTCTCTATTTTAGCTCAGCCACTAGAAACACAGTTGCCATTAACTCATAAGCCTATCTTAACTCACACTGCATATCAAGCAGAATAGTACACTGAACGTGAAGGACTAAACCACACCTCTCACAATGGTAAAGCAACGCAAAAGCCCACCAAACTTTCATATTCAAGAGTCTAGCCCAGATAACACCAACAGTACTGTAGTGTTAGACAACCTCTCTGACAAGGAATTCAGAAGGGAGCTACTTAGGATGCTTAGGGAATTAAAAGAAACAATGGAAAGCAATGCCAATAGAAGACAAGAGGATCTGAAGGCAGAAATGAGGAAAATGCAATCAGAAATGTCAGACCTGAAAAATCTCGTAGGCGAATTGAAAAGCTCAGTGGAAGGCCTCAGCAGCAGAGTAACAGCGGCTGAGAACAGAATCAGTGAGCTCGAAGATGAAGTTCAGAGACTCTCCCGAAAAGAGCAGAAAATGGAAAAGAGACTCACAATTCGGGAACAGATGGCAAGAGAAGATCGTGATGAAGCCAAGAGGGGTAACATAAGAATTATTGGAGTCCCAGAGGGACAGGAAGAAAACCTCGATGAAGAAGAAACTGTCAAAGACATCATTGCTACAACATTTCCAGAGCTGAAGAAAACTTGTGACCACATTCAGGAGGCCCGAAGGGTACCAGCTAGAAGAAATCCGAATAAAAATACCCCAAGACACATTCTGATCAAAATGACCAAAACCTTAGACAGAGACAAAATTATGAAAGCAGCAAGATCGAAGAAAGAAATCTCTTACAAAGGAGCATCCTTAAAATTCACAGCTGATTTTTCTGATGAAACCCTCATGGCCCGAAAACAGTGGTGGGACATAGTAAAAAAACTCAATGAAATAAATGCCTCCCCCAAAATACTTTTCCCAGCAAGACTCTCATTCATAATAGAAGGAACAACACACAGTTTCACAGACAAACAACAGCTCAGGAACTTCATAGACTCAAAACCATGGTTACAAGAACAACTAAATGGGCTACTTTAAGGCAAGAAAGGCCCCTCAAATACACCAAACTTTAACAGAACAATAGGACAAAATCCCATAACAATAATCTCTCTCAATGTCAATGGGCTAAACGCACCAATTAAAAGACATAGAGTGGCAGGATGGATTAGAAAATTGAACCCAACATTCTGCTGCCTGCAAGAAACGCATCTCAACAGTCAAAGCAAACACAGACTCAGAGTCAAAGGCTGGAAAACAATCCTACAGGCAAACAGCTCCCATAAAAAAGCTGGGGTAGCCATCCTTATATCAGACCACATCGATTTCAGAGTGAGGAAGGTCATAAGAGACAGTGAAGGCCATTTCTTATTGATCAGAGGATCTGTACAACAGGAAGAACTTACAATAATAAATGTATATGCACCTAATGAGAGATCAGCAAAGTACTTAAAACAACTACTCATAGATTTGGAAAAAGACATCAGTAGCAACACAATACTAGTGGGAGACTTCAACACTGCTTTGTCACCTCTTGATAGATCAACCAGACTCAAGCTTAGCAAGGACATACTTCATTTGAGGGAAACAATGGAAGAAAGGGACTTAGTAGATATATACAGGACACTTCATCCACAAAAAGCTGAATACACATTCTTCTCAAGCGTCCATGGAGCATTCTCCAAGATAGACCACATGCTGAGCCACAAAACATGTCTCCATAAAATTAAGAAGGTAGAGATTGTATCAACAATCTTCTCAGACCATAATGCGCTGAAATTAGAAGTAAATCACACACAAAAACAGAAAACTAAATCAAACAACTGGAAATTAAACAGTGCACTATTGAACAACGAGTGGATTAGACAGGAAATCAAAGAGGAAATCAAAAGATTCCTAGAAACGAATGAAAATGAGAACACGAGTTACCAAAACTTATGGGACACAGCAAAGGCTGTGTTAAGAGGAAAGTTTATAGCTCTACAAGCATTCCTCAGGAAGGAGGAGCGAGCACACATAAGTAACCTAACCTCACAGCTTAAGAGCTTGGAGAAGGACCAAAAAAAGGAGCACAACCCGAACAGGAGAAAGGAAATAATAAAACTCAGAGCAGAGATTAACGAGATGGAAACCCAGAAAACAATCCGAAAGATCAATGAAACCAAGAGCTGGTTCTTCGAGAAAATTAACAAGATCGATAAGCCTCTAGCAAAACTCACAAAGAAAGGGAGAGAGAAAACCCTAATAAACCGAATCAGAAATGAAAAGGGGGTCATTACAACAGAAACCACAGAAATTCAGAGGATCCTCAGGGAGTACTTTGAGAAGCTTTATGCCACGGAACATCAAAACCTCGAGGAAATGGATAAATTCCTAGACTCCTACAGACTCCCAAGGCTGAACCAAGAAGACCTGGAATACCTGAACAGACCTATCACCATCAAGGAAATTGAAATGGTAATAAAAAGTCTCCCCAAGCACAAAAGTCCTGGCCCGGATGGATTCACTAGTGAATTCTTCCAAATCTTTAAAGAGGACTTACTCCCAATGCTCTTTAAGCTTTTCCATGAAATTGAAATATCAAAAACACTTCCAAACAGTTTCTACGAAGCAAATATCACACTGATACCAAAAGCAGACAGAGATACCACAAAGAAAGAGAATTACAGGCCGATATCCCTGATGAACACAGATGCAAAGATCCTCAACAAACTACTAGCAAATAGAATCCAACTACTCATTAAAAAGATCATACACCATGACCAAGTAGGATTCATCCCAGGGATGCAAGGATGGTTTAACATTCGGAAATCAATCAACATAATCCACCATATCAACAAAAGAAAAGATAAAAAGCATATGATCATATCAATAGATGCAGAGAAAGCATTTGATAAGATCCAGCACCCCTTTATGATGAAAACCCTAGCCAAAATGGGTATAGAGGGGACCTTCCTCAACATAATTAAAGCCATCTACCACAAGCCTACAGCAAGCATCATCCTCAATGGGGAAAAACTGAGAGCCTTCCCTCTAAGATCAGGGACGAGACAGGGATGCCCACTCTCTCCACTGCTGTTCAATATAGTACTGGAAGTACTTGCAATAGCGATTAGGCAGGAAAAAGATATTAAGGGCATTCAGGTAGGAAAGGAAAAAATCAAGCTCTCACTATTCGCAGATGATATGATACTCTACTTAGAGAACCCAATAACTTCCACCAAAAAACTCCTAGAAACAATAGACTCGTATAGTAAAGTTGCAGGCTATAAAATCAATACCCAAAAGTCCATGGCTTTCCTATACTCAAACAGTGAGAGAGAAGAAAGCAACATGAAAAAAACAATCCCATTCACAATTGTGCCCCAGAAAATCAAGTACCTAGGAATCAGCTTAACTAAGGAAGTAAAGGACCTGTACAAAGAAAACTACAAAACGCTACTTCAGGAAATAAAAGAGGACATGAGGAAATGGAAAGATATCCCCTGCTCATGGGTCGGGAGACTTAACATTGTCAAAATGGCAATACTACCGAAAGCATTGTATAAATTCAATGCAATCCCTATAAGGATACCCATGACATTCTTCAAAGAAATGGAGCAAACACTCTTGAAATTTATATGGAACAATAAGCCCCCACGAATAGCTAAAGCAATTCTTGGGAAAAAGAAAATGGGAGGAATCAACCTCCCGAACTTCAAACTGTACTACAAAGCAGTAATAATTAAAACAGCATGGTACTGGAACAAAGGCAGAACTGCAGACCAATGGAACAGGGTTGAATACACTGACATCTCTCCTCAATCATATGCTCATCTAATCTTTGATAAAGGTGCAAGTAATGTGAAGTGGAGTAAGGAAAGCCTCTTTAATAAATTGTGTTGGCATCACTGGACGGCTACATGCAAAAAAATAGGCTCAGAACTCTGCCTAACACCATGTACAAAAGTAAGATCAAAATGGATTAAAGACCTCAACATCAGACCAGAAACCATAAGGTACATTGAAGATAAAGTTGGCAAAACCCTCCATGACATTGAAGCTAATGGTATCTTCAAAGATGCCACGCCACTGGCCGAGCAAGTGAAAACAGAGATAGATAAATGGGACTATCTTAAACTAAGAAGCTTCTGCACCTCCAAAGAAACAGTGACCAAAATACAAAGACAGTCTACAGAATGGGAAAGGATATTCACCGAATACACATCTGACAAGGGGTTGATATCCAGGATATACAAAATACTGGTTAAACTCCACAAGAAGAAAACATCCAACCCCATCCAAAAATGGGGCAATGAAATGAACAGAAACTTTCTCAAAGAAGAAATCCGAATGGCAAAAAAGCACATGAGAAAATGCTCTACATCATTAATCATCAGGGAGATGCAGATCAAAACCACAATGAGATACCATCTCACATCTCAGAGACTGGCCCACATTCAAAAGAACAAAAGCAACCGATGCTGGCGTGGATGTGGCGAGAAAGGGACACTCCTTCACTGTTGGTGGGAATGTCCACTGGTTCAGCCCTTCTGGAAAACAGTATGGACGATTCTCAAAAAATTAGAAATTGAGCTCCCATTTGACCCAGCAATACCACTCCTGGGAATATATCCCAGAGAGGCAAAAATGTATAGTCGAAGTGACATCTGCACTTGTTTGTTCATTGCAGCACTCTTTACAATAGCCAGAAACTGGAAGAAACCTGAATGCCCAAGAACAGATGACTGGTTAAAGAAACTTTGGTACATCTACACAATGGAGTACTATGTAGCTGTTAGAAAAGATGAAGTCATGAAATTTACATACAAGTGGTACAATATGGAAAGTATCATGCTAAGCGAAATGAGTCAGAAAGAGAGGGATAGACATAGAAAGATTGCATTCATCTGGGGGATATAAAGTAACAAAATATGAGATTAATACCCAAGAATAGCTGAGATCAGCACCAGGAGGATTACTCCATAACTTAGAGGCCAGCCGGGTATCCTAGAGGAAAGGGCTGTTCAGATAGAGAAGGGAGCACCAAATAAAGGATGTTTGGAGGATCCTCCCAGGAGGGGAGATGCATGTGGAAAGTAGACTATGGACTGAACATGTTTGCCACTCAATGCCTCTTTTGCAGACCACAACACCCAAAAGGAGAGAGAGAACACAGGGGATTGCCCTGCCACAGAGACAGGGGGGATGGGGGGATGGGGGTGGGAGGGATATTATCCATGGTGGCGGAAAATGGGCACTGGTGGAGGGATGGGTATCTGATCATTGTATAATTGAAACCAAAGCACAAAAAATTGTAAATCTACAACTTTAAAATAAATAAAATAAAATAAAGGGGAAAAAAAATAATAGGGATGTAAAAAAAAAAAATAGTAACATAGAATAGTTAATTAAAAATAGTGAGCATATTGTCAAAATGCAGCATAAATTTTGCTATTAACATTTGACAACTTTAATAGGGCTTGTATTTAATTAAAACAGAAAATTAGGCGATGAATATAGCTCAACAATACAGCAATTGTCTTGACATGTGTAAGGCCCTAGGTTTGATTCCCTACAACTGCAAAAAGAAAAAAAAAACTAAATCTACTAAATTCTCAGTGTCAGAGATTTTTTTCCTATCTGCATATTTGAAACAGTCATGGAGAATATGTGAATTGAAACAAGATATTACAATAAATTATAGTATGCGCTTCAGAAACTTATTCAAGTGTTTATTCAAAATGCATTCAAAACAAAGCAATCACTTATCATTTAGATTAAACAGTTGGAGCAGTTGGTTCTCAGTTTGACTAATCACCTGTCAGCATACTTTTCAAAAACATTTGAAGATCTAGGAAGGAGTGTAAGAATAGAAGTTGTAGTTAGTTTAATATATTCTCTGAAACTGGCAAAATATTGTTGTTTAAAGTCAAAATTGTTTTTTAAAAAGGCACAAAGCTATATTTTCAGCTGACACTGAATTTAAAGTATAAAAATCCTTTCTGTGACTACAAAAAAACTGAAGTAAAAGATCAACAAGAAAGTTTCTTCTAATTATAATTTTGTACTCTGGTAGAAATATGAATTTAAAACTCTGAATACTGAATATTTTCATATATGCATGAACATCTGCTGGCACACACATGAAATCATGATTACCCTATATTTGGGTATTAAGCAGGCTCACTAATAACTCTTCATCTTACACTTCTAAAATTTATGTTAAAAATACCTTGGCATTGGGCTGGAGTGATAGCATAGCAGGTAGGGTGTTTGCTTTGCATGTGGCCGAACAGGGTTTGATTCCCAGCATCCCATATGGTTCCCTGAGCATCACCAGGAATAATTCCCGAGTGTAAAGCCAGGAGTAACCCCTGTGCATCACCAGATGTGACCCAAAAAGCAAATAAATAAATAAATAAATAAATAATAAATACCGTGGCACAGTGGAAATTGTTTTCAATAAAACTTGAGTAAAGATGATTTTATTTTTCTTTTCTAAAATTAATGAATGTAATTCATTCATAGAATTGTTATTGTGAATTAATTGTGATAATAGTGAGGAAAAAAGATCAGTACAAATATAATGGCTATTAATAAATTTAATATTTAGTATAACCACTATAAATTAAAAATCTATTTGCTCGAGTGGGCCCAGTAACTAATATATTTGAACTCCAAATATAGTGATGTTAAATTGTGTTATATTTAAGAGCTCATTTTGTTATTAAGTCCCTACAATAAACATGGGCATGTGCATCTACTGCCTACTTCATTGGAAGGTTTATATGAGTGGGTCTCTAATGAAGTCATCTTTACTCACATTTTATTGAAAATCATCTTATTGTGCCAGGGTATTTTTTTTTTTTAGTGAAACACCATGAGGTACAGTTGTAGACTTACAAGTTGTTGTGCTTGGTTTTCAGTTATAAAATGATTGAGTACCCATCCCACCACCAGTGCCCACTCCCCACCTCCACCAATTCCAGTATCCCTCCCACCCCCCTATCCCCCATCCCACCCTGCCTCTGTGGCAGGTCACTTCCTTTTGTTCTCTCTCTCCTTTTGGGTGCTGTGGTCTGCAAAGAGAGACATTGGGTGGCAATCATGTTCGGTCTATAGACTACTTTCAGCATGCATCTCCCATCCTGGGCGGATCTTCCCAGCACCCTTTATTTGGTGCTCCCTTCTCTACCTGAGCTGCCTTTACCCCTAGAGTGTGCGGCTGGCCTCTAAGCCATGGAGTGAACAACCTGGTATTTATCACAGTTGTTCTTGGATGTTAGTCTCTTATTTTGTTACTTTATGTTAGTGACAGGATATTTTTAACATTAAATTTTCCTTTGTTGCCTCACATGATGAAGGAAACTTAACATTGTATTTGCTTCTATTATTTTGCTTCATTAAATAGTAAATTTTGACTAGGGTGTTTAAAAATGAAAATAATATTTTTGCAGTGATATCATAGTATATTTTATCAAAACACTACATAATTTCCAACTTTGAAATAATGAAGTCCTAGAAACGACAACAGCAAAAGTACTGCAATTACTATTTTCAATATTATAGCATTTGCAATTTTGTATAGTATTACTCAGGAAATGAACCTAGTAATTTCATTTAATATATTGGGTTTCATTCTAGTGAGATACATTGATGGCTTGGAGAGGAAAAAACAAAAACAAAATTCTATTAAGTCTGCATCTTTCAAGTTGAGTATTTACAAGAGTCTACTAATTGAATATTTTCTCTCCCCAAAGAGTTTTAAATAATATTATATGTAGAGGTTAAAAGTGCTACAAAGAGTAAAATGCTTTCTTCCACATATAAATTCAATTATATTCTCAAGTAAAAGTAAGTGTATGTGGGGTGTGTGTGTGGGGGGGGATGTGATATTTCAGGACCAAAAGATATACGATATAATAATATCGTCATTTTCCAAAACAAAATTTGGTAAGTGTAGTTGAAATAATTAGCATATGTCCACACCAAATAACAACTCTTTTCTACATTTACCATTAGCATTTGATTAAAGGAATGTGCCAATGAACAAATTTAGAAGCACAAGAATCCAGTTTTATAAATTTGGTAAAGTCACACTAGAAATCATGATCAGGAGGTAAGTGTCTGAAAACCTATATAGCATATTTTGTATTTTTCTCAATATACTTGTATTTTTCAAAAACTATGCAACATGGAACAAATTTAAAATTTCAAAACAATTCTTGAAATAAATGCTCCTTATATTTATCTATCCACCACAGTCATTATTTATTACATTATTTTTAATCTATAGAGAAAAATCTTTCTATTTTCTCTAGGTCAGTTCTCCCAGAACGAAGTCTAGCAGATTCAGTTTAAGGTGGTTTCAAGTACTGACATTGCAGAGTTCAATGATAATAATTCAATGCACTAATAAACCTTTATTTCCTTCTATTAAAATTAACTAATGTACAGAGCTTGATACAACGGATTAGTAGACAATAACTGTTATTCAAAACTTTAATTTTAACTTAAAAGTCTATAAACATAAAACTGGGAGTGAAACAGAATTCCAGTTTTTCTGTTGTATAGCAATAAATAATAATAGGAGACAGGCAAAGTGAAATGATAGGTAAAATATGGGTATTTAGAAAACACTAGAGGAAGTGTAAGAAATTCTAATTCAGTTAGAAGCAATCTTGGTGTTGCACCATTATTTTAGTCATTTGATCCCATTAGTGAAACATGTTGATGCTTCATTTCCAGAGCCATGATTCATGCAAGTCATCAAGAGATGAGTTAAGTGATATTTCGGGAATACTCTGTTGATTAGTTGTCAACAAGAGAAATCCACTTTGAAATACTAAATTGACTTCCTATATGAACTGAACAAAGGACAAAAGATCATTACTTTAGAGAAAAGTCACAGCAAACAATTTTTAAATGCTTGTACAAATTTTACATTCTTATGCTATGTGAAGCTCTAGAATAATATTTTTGTCATAAATATCTTTGCAAGTATGATATTATTTTTATTATTTGGAGCATTGCATCGGTGAGGGAAACAGCCAACAACAGTGTTGTAAATCACAGAACCTCAATAAATAAACACAATTAAAAACTAAAATAAAGATTAAAAATCTAAAAAAATATATTATGTGTGAAAAAGACAATGAAAGTAACAATTATAAGTTAGTTGATATTGGTATCTCTGCATTTCAAAAGAAAGGAAAGTAAATTATAAAAATCTAAACAAAATCTGTAGAGATAGTTCAAATGTTAGTGTACATGCTTGTGAGGCCCTGAGTTCAATCTCTGGCTCCACAGAGTCCTTGAGCACTGCTAACTGTGGCATGTGTTTAAAGTAAAGTAAAGTAAAGGCCCTCCCATTGATTGTCGATTTGCTCGAGCGGGCCCAGTAACGTCTCCATTGGAGACTTTGTTGTTACTGTGTCTGGCATATCGAATATTCTCGGTAGCTTGCCGGGCTCTCCGAATGGCATGTGTTTAAAAATAAAAAACTTTTATTTTTAATAAAAAATCTCACCACACCACAGACCCAATACAGAACCATCAGGTCTATACCTTAGCTAACACTGCCAGAGTGGCCCTTATAGGAAAAACATATAGAAAATATTGAACTTGCATAATATAAATCTGCAGAAAAAGTTAGAATTTCATTATAAGCATAAAATAGATCTATTAACTTATAGTGTAACTGGATTTTGAAATAAAGGTCACATACATTCTCTTTTAATTTAAATTTATTTTGTACAGAAGCACCCACTTATCTGAATATCAAAACTCTAGTTTAGCCATTTGGTGAGATTCATATATAGATTATAGCAGTGCAATATATTTCTGTTCCATAGCAATATTATAAACTCCAATTTCAACTATATATTCATGAAGTTGACAATAGTACTCAACAGTTTGAACTATCTTTCATCATTTTAATGGAATTTATTTCACTACTGAGCTGTTGTTTTAAATTTTTGATTTGCGATACTCTTATCATTATCTTTCTTAGAAGAGCCTGAAGTTCTTTCTTTGTTCTAGTCATAAAACCAGACTTCTTAGCAACAGAAGAATACTCTAACATAAGCCTTTTAAAAACATCAAAAATTAGAAAATAAGCTAGCAAATTAAATTCTGCTTTGTCAATTGTGTATTAACATAGTGTTGAATAGGAACCCCTTAATTGGTTATCTGCTGATGTGTGCTATTAAAGTTATTTGTTACAACATATTCATTAATTAAGGTTCAAATTCTGAAGTGAAATGGCTACTTATAGAGGATGCCAACTTTTAAAATATTGTCAGCTTTCCACTTTTTTTCCACAGAGGCAAAAAAAGATTTTTCTGATAGAATACACTACATTTTCATTACCCACACAAAAAATAAAATCTCTATGTTATCTTTCAATTGTATTCTATGGATAAATGCTGATATAGGTAATTGATACATTGTTTTATTTTTAATATCTAAAAATTTGTGATTTAGGAGTTGTAAGAAATCTCAATGAATTGAAGCACATGCTTGTCTGTGAGGAGAAATATACTAAGAGAGACATAGATTTACAGAAATAAAGAACTAAAAAATGGGTTGGGTTTCAGTTTTTGAACATGTCACAGAAATGTAAAATATCTGGAAAAAATAGAAAATTTATGCTGCTTGATTTCATTATTTGCTTATTTAGTCTAAAATATATTTGACATTATTTTAAATAAAAAATTAGCTAATTAAGGCTAGTCTGAAAGAAAGGAAGTGCCATTAATATTCTGACATCAGGTACTGTTTTAATGGGGCATCCATTCTGATTCACCCTGAAAGAATTGCAAATGCTCAACCCTATAGTACTTTCATTAGCTGATCATTATTTCAGGCAGCATTGCTGACAAAGAAAAATCTTTACCTGTTTCATTTTACAGCCTCCAAATTTTCTCTCTGCCAGATGGGTGCTTACCTAATTGCAAAGCAGATTGTGTCTGTGACTACAAAAGAAAATTGAATTGGAGACTTGAACATTAATCTAGAGGCCATATGTGTGTGTGTTGTCCTAAGTAAATATGACAACAGCATCCAACTATCATTAAGCTCTACTCATCTAATGGTAGAGCTCTATTTGCACTGATTCATCTGCATCAGTAGTTTTCTAGGTGAAAAGTTAGACTACCTATATCACAGTTACTTGGGCCCCTTGTTACACACATATAAACGGACTGATTCAAGACTTACTCTACTAAAATCTTGAAGTTTAATCATAAAGATGCTTTACTTGTTCTGTTGCTTTGGGGCTCTCAGGCTATTTCCTCTGCTGTGCTTACTTTCAGTTGTTCTTAGGGGAATCATATATTCCCATTCTGTAAGCTGTCTGCCCCACCCCTAGAATCATAACTTTTAACAACAATTTCCCAGGTATTCTCTTAAACTGTATTAAAAAAATTAAGACATTGTTAAAGAATTGTAAGACTTACTTTTTTCAGAGGACCACTGTAATTTAATTTTACTATCATAGTAGAAAAGATTGATTCAACTCTGACTACAGCAAGGACAAATGAGTTTGAGGAGACAAGGGTGTTGAGCTAATGACTGAAATACAATTAGGAGGAAACATCAGGGTAAGTTAAGGAGATATTAGCTAGGTCACCTGAAGAATTTTGATACAGATTGTCCTGGCCTTTAGGATATGGATACACAGAGGGAGAAATGGGATGGGAGCTGGGCAATGATTCAAAGGGTTGAGGATATGCTTTTTTTTCCATACTGAAGACTGCCTTGATCTTTGGCATTATTCTCACTTTATTCCTTGAGCACCAAACCAGGAGCAATCCCTGAACATCCTGCAGGAGGAGCTCCCAAACAGATCAAGAAGGGTGTTAAGGGGTTGCTTCTGGCTTGGAGCAAACATTTTGAAGGATATCAAGATGATTAACCAGATCACTAGGAATTTCATCAAATACAGGGATGAGAAGCCTTATTTTTTATTAAATATAGGGTTCTTGCAAAAAGTTTGACTAAGCATGTCATGGACAAAGCCTAAAGGTTGAGTGAAAAGTGAAAAGGAGAACTTTAGAGAAGTCTCATTAAAGTTTAGTTAAGTAGAATGTCTCTGTGAACATAGAAGTCTGAAAATAAGACTGCTTCTGAAACAGTGGCTAAAGCATTTTTTTTCTGAGGAAATATCTGTCAACGTCTGTAGACCATATGCATTGTCCAAACTTTGGTTGAGGACGGTGCTGCAGGCCTTGAACAGGTAGTATTGAATAGAAAACATTTGTTTATATTTAGCTACAAATCTTACACACTCCTACCCATATAAGTATGTAGTCCGAATGTCAACAATGCCATTGTTGAGAAATAGTTTTTTTATAATTACATATATATGTGATTGCAAATCTAGAGAGCCTAGTGAGATTTCTGGCTCATATAAAGTATAAACCACTTACATGAAAGGCATAGAGTGAAGCTGAATGTGGCCGGCTGCCAACTAGTTGCACCAGAAAGCCAAAAACTGTCATAGAGGGTTTTTGTTAAAGGGAAACAGCTTTCACTGCAGTTAAGAGTACAATGTATGGTGGAGCAATGTGCTAGTTTATCTCCTTGTTCTTTATTTCAAAGAATTTTTATGCAGGTAAAAGGAGACTCTTAAGAATTCTCTTTGTCCATTTTTACACAAGTACATGTAGGCTATTGAATAAAGTAGTTAGGGCCTCAAAGTCATTAGGTTATCTCTAGTCTCTTATCTATTTCCTATGTAAGGCATTTTATGTTTATTTTCTCATTGCTACAAGTCTTAAGTACTACTAACATAAAAGGAAAAAAAAAGTCAATGTATCAAGGGAAGAGAGCATTAGAGTTTCTTTTGCTCTGGGAAAAAAGGAATTAGAGAGATAGTACAGCTAGTAGGGTGCTTGCTTTATATTTTGCATGTGGCCAACCTGGGTATGACTGCTGACTAAAATCAAATTTTTCTCTTTTTTGCTTTTTTTGGGTCACATCCAGTACACACCCAGGGGTCAGGAATTACCCCTGGTGGTGCTCAGGGGACCATATAGGCTGCTAGGAATCAAACCTGTTTTGGCCGTGTGCAAAGCAAATGTTCTACCCACTATGCTATTGCTCCACTGCACTGCACTGCACTGCACTGCACTGCACAGCACTGTCCTCCCATTGTTCATCGATTTGCTCGAGCAGGCACCAGTAATGTCTCACAACAAATTGTGAGACTTGTTACTGTTTTTTGGCATATCAAATCGTCATGCTTAGCTTGCCAGGCTTTTGCTGTGCAGGCAAGATACTCTTGATAGCTTGCGGGCTCTCCAAGAGGGTCAGAAAACTCGAACCCGGCTTGGCCACGTGCAAGGCAAACGTTCTATTCACTGTACTATCGCTCTAGCTCCCCAATGTTTTTCATGTTTCTTTTCTTTCTTTGTAAATTTTGCATTATTATTTATTATTTTATGGTGGAAGAATTCTTAGAGTGTAAGAGTTATTATCTTTTGTCTCATTTTATTAATGTCATATGTCCTTTTTCTTTAGGGCCATGTTAGGTAAGACATATTCTTTGGGGTCCAGAATTTCAAGAAAATCCTATTTTGACTAAATTTACATATAACATTTGTTCATATTCTCCTTCTAATTTCAGCGACATGATTTATTTCCAATTTTATTCATTTTTGCTTTAATAATGTAACGGCCAATTTTATGGTATGCAAACTGAATACATATACAGGCCCCCACATTTAGAAGGGCTTATGCAGTTTATTTTATTATATGCTTTTTTAATGTCAGCTGTCTTAATATTTATGTACAATGGGTCTCAATTTTCGTCTTGCACTAGATTCAACAGATTATGTAACTTACTGTGGATGATACTGTATTTCACTAGAAATATCAGTTTTGTTTAAATTAATTGTTATAAATAAAATATAATTATGTTACAAGGAAATTTCAAGGAATTATTTTTACTAAGGTAAACTTGAGAAAACAGCCTAAAGGGCTGGTAAAGAAAAAAAATGTTTGAAAGAGCAGCCTCAAAGGTTGGTGAGGTAAAAAATATTTGGTCAGTTAGGGAATTTTATTTTACTTGGTTAAGAATTCAACAGAGAACTTTTAAACATGAAAGGAAGTAAAAGTTAAATTTGAAAGGATGAAAATAGTGAAGAGGACTGAAAGACAGTATAGCAGGCAGCATGATTGCCTTGCAGGCAGTTGACCAGGTTTAATTCCCAGCATCACGTAGTGTTCCTGGTGGACTGCCAGGAATGATTCCTGAATCAGAGCCAGGAGTTACTCCCGAGCACTGCCAGGTGTGGCCCAAATGAACACATCGAAAGAATAGTAAAAAAAAAATGAGTACTTGTGATCATTTCATAAAACATTATTTTGGTTAGAAAAAAATATAATTAAGCTATACTTAGGTTATTGATCCCAATCTATTTGATTTCTGTACATAAAGAGAAAGCAAGAGAGATAATAGAATTTTGACAGAAACTGCAGTTAAAGAAATACTGCTGTTTGTTTCCATTTGAAGATATAGGCCTTTGTCTAGCAAGTGACTGGGGGAGTGGAGGGGTTAACAGTTCTTGTCCCTTCTAAGTAGGAAATTGTGTGTAGACTAAGAACTCAACTCTGCAAATTAGCAACTGATTCAATGAGATTAACAAGGAAAAAGTAAGAAGTAGGTGTTACATACAAAGCTACTAGAATATAAATTTGCTAGTTTATATTTTATTAAGATTTACTAAATTATTCATATATAAAAGTTTGTTTATATTATCTAAGTGATATAATAATTTTTATTAAAAGGCATTTAAAACCAGTGGCGAGAATTTTTCAACTCAGAGAGTAATAACTTCTAGTTACATATACTTTCATTATTTGTGATTCTATATTCTAAGTTCCCAAATTTCAAAAGGATTTATTCTTTCCTAATGATTGCCAACTTGACTTTTTTCTTAAGACACCTTTAAATATATCTTATCTCATCCCATCTTCTTTAACGGCTGGTTTCCACTTCTATTATATGTTCATATATGCAGTATTTTACTTTAAATGTTCTTGACATAACAAACACTAAATATTTTCAGGACATTATTCTTTTTTCTATATTTTCAGGTAATAGAACAGAGATACAGCCAAGATGGTTACATACTGCAGTGTTAAACTATTACTTATAGTTTGCAGTCCTACACAAAGAACTTGAACACTAAGCATTTTACTTAAAATCTATAGGTGGCTCTTACACCAGGCTTACATCTCACATTTTAGAAGATTGCACACCATTAATGCAGTATTGGCTACCAGCTGTATCTGGCACTCATGTTGATTTCTCCTTGTAAATCCCAAGGAAAAGATTGCTCTTGAAACTCTTGCCAATTGTCTTGATAATTAGAGTCACTCAGCAGGATAAAACTGAACAGAAATATTCAATGGAAATTTTCAGCTCAGTATCTGAAAAACTTATTTCTGATTGCTTTCTTGACCTCTTAATGTATATAAATGTTATATCAGTTTTAAAGTCCATGCTTATTTCTGCAAGGCTTCTAATGATGACTTGTCAATAAACAGCTCTAGGATAACTACTTTGAACAAAACACAAGCAATAACAGACACTGGTTCATAAAATACTTCCAGAATACATGGTATGACAAGAATGAGCCTATTGTTTAATATCAATGATGCAGTAGAATAATAAAAGCAGTCAAATATTGCTAATGAGAATTTAATATGTACAATCTTTCGAAGCAAAAAAAACCAACAAGATGTATCAAATGCCTTAAAGAGCAATTCTGTTCTTTGCCTCAGTAAATTTATTTCTGGATATTTATTATGTAATCAGATTTATCAACAAAAACTGTATTTGCTTTGAAATTTGAGCATTTTGATAATTGTTGAAATAAAATGATCTTGAAATTCATGTACTGGAAAATAATTTAAATAAGCAAAACAGATGAAATTTATAAACAGTTAATGGAAGTGTGTACTTAGCATAATTTTAGAAATAAAATAAGAATTAAAATATATTTACATATGTAATATATATGTATATATGTATATGTACATATATAAGCATATATGTAATAAGAAGAAAACTATATGGCTAGGGTTCAGTTAAGGAAACAAAACACTTGTTTATTTCAGGTGTGAGGAATTTTGCATTCACTTTAGCTTTCCCAAAATGAGCTGTTACAATTCTCAAAATCTCAGAGAAGCTCTAACCAATTATCTCAGTCAACAGCAGCCAAGTAGAGGGTTCTTCAGTGCCCTTTGGGAAAGCCATTTTGAATCTCATGTGAGCTCCTGAGTCTGCCTGCCACTTCAAACTCTCAATTTCCTTTACTCCTTGCATATCCTGCCATTACCACTGATTTTAGAGAAATGGGTCCTAGGAAATGTAGTTCTCTGCTTTTCTGAAGGGGACTTCAGAGAAATCCTTAATTCACAGCTAACAATCATACACAGATACATGACATAATGTTTGAAGATTTATATTTGGTATTAGAATTGGAATGAAAGAAACAAAGTTTTCCCAATATTTCTCTGAATTTCCATATCTTTTGCAAGTAATAAAATGTCTTAATTTACAATAAAAATATAAGCTTTAAATCATATATAGGCAAAAAGATAAAACATCTAAGATTATGAAAGTAGGGCCCTTGAAAGGAATATACCTATATATGTATAGATGTGAATATATATACTTGTCATGATAAATATACATGCATATACACATATGTAAATGCATATCTATTTGTTATGGTAAAGTATATTAACATCTTATATATAGATAGATTTACTGAATATTTCACTCTCTTCTTCAAATATGCAAACCATAACTATTTCCTCATTTATCAATATGTGTTTCTGTTCTTCAATATTAGTTGGAAATATTTGGTAAGGACCTGAATAAATAGTCTCTATTTCACCTATTCTAGAAGGTAACTTTAGAATTAAGTGTAGAGGATAGCAAAAACCTTCAACCTTAAGATAAGTCTTTGGCAAAGAATGGTTTCATGTGCAATTGGGTTTAAGTTATTTACATGAAAACTTCTTAGCTAAGAACATTGTCTCCCACTTTATGGGGAGATACCTAGCCTTCTTTTCTGTGGAGAAGGAGAGTCTTAATTCTGTATACTCTTGTTTTACTTGGTTTCCTTGATAGTAATCTTTTTTAGGTAACTTCTCTCTCCCCCTTAAATATTTTACTTTAAGTTTTGTGCTCCTCCCAATACCCCTAGTGCTGAGAGTAAAAATAGTTCTCTGGCATGCAAGATCTTCAACTTTATTGCTGAGCTCATTCCTGACATTAGGGATAAAGCATAATGACAAAACTTCACTCTTAGCATTAGTTTTTAAACTAGAGTCTGAAATCAACTGGCAAGTTTCTGAACTCAGCAGAATTTCCTGATATATGGAGGATGCATACATAGTACTTTTTTTTTATTATTACTGGTGAAACACCATGAGGTACAGCTGTGGACATTACAAGATTTTGTGCTTGGGTTTCAGTTATACACTGATTGAGTACCCATACCTCCACCAGTGCCCATTCTCCACCCCCATTGATCCCAGTATCCCTCCCACCCCTCTGATCCCCTCATCCCATCCCGCCTCTGTGGCAGGGCATTCCCTTTTGTTCTCTTTCTCCTTTTGGTTGCTGAGGTTTGCAAAAGAGTGGCAATCATGTTCAGTCTAGAGTCTACTTTCAGCATGAATCTCCCATCCTGGGAGATTTCTCCCAACACCATTTACTTGGTGCTCTCTTCTCTATCTGAACTGCTCTTTCCCCTAGATGTGTGGCAGGCCTTCAAACCATGGAGTGAAACTCCTGGTACTTATCTCAAATATTCTTGGATGTTGGTTTCCTATTTTGTTACTTTATATTCCTCAGATGAATGCAACCTTTCTATGTCTGTCCCTCTCTTTCTGACTCATTTCACTTAGCATGATACTTTCCATGTAGTACCACTTGTATGTAAATTTCATGACTTTATCTTTCCTAACAGCTGCATAGTACTCCATTGTGTAGATGTAGCAGTTTCTTTAACCAGTCATCTGTTCTCGGGCACTCGGGTTTTATCCAGATTTTGGCTATTGTGAACAGCGCGGCAATGAACATAGAAGTGCAGATGTCATTTTGGCTATACATTTTTGCCTCTTCAGGATAAATTCCTAGGAGTGGTATTGCCGGATCAAATGGGAGCTCAATTTTTAATTTTTTGTGAATCATCCATACTATTTTCCGAAAGGGCTGAACCAGTAGGCATTCTCACCAGCAGTGAAGGAGAGTCCCTTTATCCTCACATCCGCACCAACACCGATTGCCTTTGTTTTTTTGGATGTGAGCCAGTCTCTGAGTTGTAAGATGATATCTCATTGTTGTTTTGATATGCATTTCCCTGTTGATTAGTGATGTAGAGCATTTTCTCATGTGCCTTTTAGCCATTTGGATTTCTTCTTTGAGAAATTTTCTGTTCATTTCATCACCCCAGTTTTTGATGGGGTTGGATGATTTCTTCTTGTGGAGTTCAACCAGTACTTTATATATCCTTGATATCAACCCCTTATCAAGTGGGTATTGGGTGAATATCCTTTTGCATTAGATTGTCTTTGTATTCTGGTTACTATATCTTTTGAGGTACAGAAGCTTCTTAATTTAAGATAGTCCCATTTGTTTATCTCTGTTTCCACTTGGATGGTCAGTGGAGTATCTTATTTGAAGATACCATTAGCCTCAATATCCTGGAGGGTTTTGCAACCTTGTCTTTGATGTATCTTATAGATTTTGATCTGATGTTGAGATCTTTAATCCATTTTGATCTGACTTTTGTGCATGGTGTTAGGTCAAGGTCTAAGCCCATTTTTTGCATGTGGTTATCCAGTTATGCCAGTACCATTTGTTGAAGAGGCTTTTCTTGCTCCACTTCACATTTCTTGCTCCTTTATCAAAGATTGTATGTTCATACATTTGGGGTTGTGTGTACATATATTCCACCCTGTTCCATTGGTCTGTGGACCTGCCTTTGTTCAAGTACCATGCTGTTTTAATTATTGCAACTTTGTAGTAGAGTTTGAGGTTGGGGAGGGTAATGCCTCCCCACTTTTACTTTTTTCTCTTATAAAAACCTTATTGATGCTTGTTTGACTATTTCTACTTATTTATGAAGAACTCAGAGGGCTGTTAAATTATTACTTTTATTATTCAAAAAGCTTAACAAAAAGTAGTGTCCTCTTTTGGATAATTTGTTTACCAGTACAGCCGCCAGTAATAGGGATGGGAGACTCTAGAAAAAGAAACATAATGTTTTCGCATGGACATAGGGACTTGGGTTTGTAATTATGAATCCAGAAGACATTTTTATAAGTGCTTTCTCAGAACCTCCTGGAATGGTTGCCTAGAAGTTTAATTTCTATGAATTCCTAAGTAAATTCTTCACTAAAATTGACCTTGGACAATAATCATGGGGCAATCTTCAAAAGTCACTGCTATGGGAAGGAAATAAAGAAAAAACAAAAATATTTTTGTGTCATTAAAGAGAAAAATATCCTCACATGAAACTGCATGTTTATGATTGTGTATATTTACATACTGTAAAATACTAGGCCGTAAGGATATCCTGGCCCTATGCGCTTCAAGGGCTAATGAAGAGAATCTAGCTGAGGACACTTAGAGAAGTCATTTAGATATTTGCAGCCTGTGAATCATTTAACTGTAAGGTCAAGGTGTTTACAAGTTTTTGAATTCCTCTTCTATGCTAGCATTCTCTGTTACAGCAAATCTATTACAGGCAGATCCTGGATGAAATGCTAAACTCAGAAACACTCTTTAATTCCCTCACCAATCATCTTACTCTCTTTCTGCTCTATTGCCTGTAGGCCATATCCCCAAGCACTCACTATTTGGTATCTTTCCAACTGTGTTCTCTTAGTCAGAGTTCATCAGCTCCGTGTCTCTTCCATATCTAATATGATACATAATATGTGCTGCTGCACTGGTGTGAGCTAATGAGGTAAAAGCTTGCCAGATGGCATATTTGCATTTTAACAGGGGCCTTCTGGAAACAATGCCTCAGTACAAAGGAGTGCTATAATTGGTGAGAATGCTATCAAACAAGGTAGACCTTCTAAGGAAAAAGATCATGTATAATAAAGATAAGTCCATCAAAGCTTATCAAACTGAAACTCTATTTCGACTTTGAGCTCACAGCAAATTGACCTGGATAGAATATTTTTGGCAGTGCTGTGGGGGTGAAGGTACATCCAGCAGGGCTTGTTTCTGGCTCTGAGCTCACGGATCATTCCTAGCACTGCTCATGGGACCATTTGCTGTACCAAGGATCAGAGATCAAACTGAGGTTAGCAAGAAGTCTTAACATCTGTACTATCTCTCTGGTCTTTTTCTTCTTGTTTATTTTAGGTAAAATATCTTAGAATATGATTCATATATATGCTGTTTTGTTGTTGACTCTGAGTTGAAAAGAATGAACATACAAAACAGAATATGAATATCGTGAATGGTATCAGATTTTCCAGTCCATGTTTTAAAGTGTTCTCTGCAGAAGTCCTGGTTCTTTTTCAGAGGAATTTTTCTCATCAGGTCAGGACACTTTGTATTTAAATAATCCACTCCGTTATGTACACTATTATCATATGCCAAAGTTACTTTTGCTTTACAAAGAAAATCTCATTTGGGGACTCGATGACAGTACAGCTTGTAAGGTGCTTGCATTGCACACTACTCACCCAGGTTTATTTCCCAGCATCCCATATGATCCCCTGTGTCTGCCAAGAATAATTCCTGCGTGTAGGACCATAAATTAGCACTGAACATCACCAGGTGTGATACCCCCCCCCAAAAAAAAGATTTAAAGGAACATGCCTGGGTCAATCAATACTTGACTAAGTGCAAATAGCATCAACCTACATATCAAAACACTTTGGTCAGAGATATAACTCAAGTAAAGGTAAAGGTAAAGGTAAAACACATGACTAGAATGTATGAGGCCCTGAGTTCAATCCTTGGTACAATATGACACCTGCGCACCTCTTGGTGAGGCCCTAAGAGCCACCATATTTTTAGGCAAATCACCACATCACCGGGTCCTCCCCACAGGATGAAACATTGCCAGAAATTTGCCTTCTCTGACCCCAAGCACCATTAGTTTTTAATCAAAGATAAAGGTGCTTGACATCTAAGGCCTAATAAATAACAAAACAAAAGTCATGTTGGCTCCCTGTTTCAAAATACATATCTTAAGTCTTGCAAATAATTTGTCACAATTGTGGAGATAACTGATTATCTCTATATCCATTTTGTGAATAACTTGTAGCACTTTAATAAAAGTCTGAAGTTTCCTACTATACTCAGAGAAAGGAAAAACTTTCAAATAATGTTTATAATATTTTTAAACATTTACATTATTTTATGATTGCATTCATTGACTAAATATTAATTTTTGAGTTCATTTTATAAATATGCCCCAATGTCATCCTTTATGCCATGCCAAATAAATCTCAACCATTTTTGTGATTTGTTTCAAAATCACTTTACATATCTCTATTAAAAAATCATTGATGCATGTTGTTTTTATTGATGTACTTTTAACTTTTAAAATTATCAGTGTAAAATGATGGAATTATAATAAATTTGGGCTTTGAAAAATAATAAAGTAATACAACAAAAGGCATGTGCTTAAACACACTTTAAGTTGATGATTTAAGAAAATAATCTTCCATTACATTCTTCAATATGATTCAAGGAACTGAATAATTCCCTCCAGGCAGCTGTTTATTTTGATATATGATAGTGACAATTCACCTATGTCAAGTACAAATAGTATCTTGTCCAATAAGACACTATTTATTCACTCTAGAAAAAATATTGATCAATATTTCTTAAATTTTTCTGAAAAATTTGGAGGGAGTGAGGAACATTAACCAAAGAGCCTGGAGATCTTTTGAAAAGAAACTAATGAGGAACCCAATAACTCATTCCAAATGTCCTAAATCATTAACCTTCCTAAGATTGAAGCAGGTGACCCAAACATAAGGACAAGAAAAATTATGAAGCATGAAAAATCACTGTGGAAGTAAAAAGCAAAATTGATCTTGCGTCAAGTCTTGTGGTGAAAAGAAGATCATTTCATGTTCATGAAACTGCAGTCTCTGAAACATATTCAATCATTTCTTAGACAATTTTGTACTATAAGGTAGTTGACAAACTAACAATGGGCTTAGGATAAATGTTCCTTCCCATGCTGGAAGAATCCTTAGCCAAAAGGATCCCTATAAAATCTCTAATTCCTAAGCTGTGGAGAACTGAAAATAAATAAATAAATAAATAAATAAATAAATAAAACAGCGCAACCACCTATCCTGAGACATGATTCTAACTGTACTAAGCTTTTAGAACTTTTGTGTTTTGTCTAGCTCTTAAACAGGATATATATTATTCCAGCTTTTACAGCAATGCCAATGCAACCAGAATTCCTACTTAGGCAAAGTTCATAGTGTTGTGTGTCAATGAGAAGAACTGTTCTGACATTGGTTTCATCTTATGATTTCTGACTCTGTCCCAATTCATGCGAACTTTGACCTCTCTTGGAATAGCCCAGTTAAAAATAGGCAGAGGAGTTGAGAAGATTTTTTTCCAAAGAAGATAAGCAGTTGTTAAATAAACACATTAAAAATGCTTATAATAACTAATAGTCTGGAACTGCATATAAAAACTAATATATCACCTTCACACTAGGGAGAATAGTATATATTATAAATATCAGAAACAATAACACTAGTGAAAATGTATAGAAAAAGGGCCCTTTATTCACTTTTGGTGCAAACATAAAAAAGGGTTAAATACCTATGGAAAAGAGTTGAATATTTCTTTAAGTATAAAACATAGGACCATCATATAATCTAGCCACGCCACTCCTATATATTCCAAAAACACAAAAACATTAATTTAAAAAGATGTATAGAGACCTTTGTTCATTGCAGCACTACCCACAATTGCCAATATATGAAAATAACAGAATATACTTGAGATATTTAAAGCACTTGCCTTGGGCAAGGAGGATTGGTCCACGATCAGAAGTCTACTTCAAGGATTGGAGGAGAGGGTAATTGGTATAAAAAAGGGACCATTGTGACAGTAATGGTTGGAAAGGATCCCTCTGGATGGGAGATGTTTACTGAAAGTGGGGAAAGGACCAAACACAATGGCCTCACAGTATCTGTTTTGCAAACAATAATGCCGAGAGAGAGAGAGAGAGAGAGAGAGAGAGAGAGAGAGAGAGAAAGAGGAAGGGTGAGAGAGAGAGAGAAGAGAGTGAGAGATGTGTGTGTGTGTGAGGGGGGGAGGATGACATACCCAAAACTAGAAACTAAACATTGATAAGCATTTAGAGATAAAGAACTCTTAGACACTATTAATAGGAATAAAAGCTAGTCAGTCTCAATTAAAAGCGATTTGGTAGTTGCCTAAAAAACATACCCAAATTTAAAATACATATTACTCAACAAAACCAGCACTAGTCATTAACTCAATGCAAAAAATAAAAAAAATGTAAAATAATGTTTACATTCTTATGTTCATAATAGTATTATTGATTTAAATATGAATCTTATGCCTGTCAGAAGATTTCTGAATAAAAACACTGTGATGCCTATATTCAATGGAACTAAGTTGTTAAAAAAACATGACATCATGCCTTTGTGACAATATGTTTGCTTTTGGTATTAGGGTGATATATGCCCCATAGAAACTGTTTGGGAGAGTTTATGGTTTTCAATTTCCTGGAAAGTCTTGAGGAGTACTGGGAACAGTCTTCTTTAAATGTTTGGAAGAATTCACTCGTGAATCCATCTGGGCCTGGAAGACTTTTGATTACGGTTTCAATTTCCTTGATAGGAATGGGTCTATTCAGGTATTCCAAGTCTTCCTGGTTCAATCTTGGGAGATTATAGGAATCCAGGAATTTATCCATATTTTCTAGTTTCTCTTGTTTCGTGGCATACAGACTCTCAAAGTAGTCTCTGATGATCTTTTGAATTGGTTTCTCTTGTAATGTCTGCTTTTTCATTTCTGATTGTTTTTTGGGTTTCCAAATCATTAATTTCTGCTCTAAGTGTTATTATTTCTTTCCTTTGGCCAGGTGTGGGTTCCTTTTGTTGGTCTTTTTCTAAGATCTTGAGCTGTGAAGTCAAGTTATCTATGTTGGCCCTTTCTTCTTTCCTGAGGAATGCTTGCAAAGCTATAAATTTTCCTCTTAACATGGCTTTAGCTGCATTCCATAGGTTCTGGTAGCTCATGTCTTCATTCTCATTAGTTTCCAGGTATCTTTTGATTTCTCCCTTGATGTCCTTCTGACCCTCTCATTGTTCAACATTGAGTTGTTTAATTTCCTGGTGTTTGATTTCTTTCTCCGTATCTGTGTGTGATTCGCTTCTATCTTCAGTGCATCATGGTCTGAAAAGATAGTTGATACAATTTCTATTTTCTTAATAATGTTTAGTGACCCAGCATGTAGTCTATTTTAGAAAATGTTCTGTGTGCACTGGAAATGAATGTGTATTCTTTCTTTTGGAGGTGTAAAGCCCTGTATAGGTCTGTTAGCACTCTCCTATTTCTTCCTTCAAAGCCAGTATTTCCTTGCTGAGTTTTGTTCTTGATGATCTATCCAGAGGTGATAAGGCAATGTTAAAGTCTCTGACTATTGAAATGTTAGCTATGCCCTCCTTAAAATCTGTTAGCAGTTGCCTTTTAAGTATTTATCTGGTCCCTCATTAGATGCATATACATTCAAGAGTGTGAGTTCTTCCTCTTGTACATATCCCTTGAGAAATAGAAAATGGCCTTCACTGTACCTCCTAATATTTTTCAACCTGAAATCTATGTTGTCGGATTCTAGTATGGCCACCCTAGCTTTTTTGAGGGAGTTGTTTGCTTGCAGGATTGTTTTCCATCCTTTAACTTTGAGTCTTGTGTTTGCTCTGTCTGTTCAGATGACTTTCTTGTAGGCAGCAGAATGTTTGTTTCAGTTTCTGGATACATTTTGTCATTCTTTGTCTCTTGATTGGTGCATTTAGACCATTGACATTGAGAGAGATTATTGTTATGGGGTTTTGTGCCATATTTCTGTAAGGGTTTGGTGTGCTTATGGGTGTTTTACTTTCGAATTACAGGAGCCCTGTTAGTTCTTTTAGGTTTGGTTTTGAGTCTTTGAAGTTCCTGAGTTGTTGTTTATCTATAAAATAGTGTATAGTTCCATGGAGTTTGACCGAAAGTTTAGCTGGATAAAGTGTTCTTGGTGAGGTGTTCATTTCATTGAGCGTTTTCACTATATCCCACCATTCTCTTCGGGCTTAGAGGGTTTCCTCTGATAGGTCTTCTCTGTAAATCTAAGGAGTGCTCCTTTGTATGTGATTTGCTTCTTTGACCTTGCTTCTTGCAGTATTGTGTCTCTATCCACAGCTTTCATCATTCTGATTATGATATGCCTTGGAGTGTTTTTATTAGGGTCTCTTTTAGCTGGTACCCTTTTGGCTCCTTGAATCTGGATGCCTGCATTCTATAACTCTGGGAACTTTTCAGCAATGATTTCTTTTACTGTGGCTTTTTCATTGGAGTTGCCTCCCTGTCCTCCTTGTATGCCAATGATTCTAATGGTGTTCCTCTTGGAGCCATCCCCTAGCTCTCTGAATTGCCTTAATGCTATTTTAAGATCTTTTCTCATTGTTTGTTGTTGCCTGTACGATTTCTCCTGCTCATCTTCAAGCTCACTAATTCTGTCTTCAGCTGTAGCCATTCTACTGCTGAGGGAACCCACTGAGATTTTAATTTCACCTACTGAAATTTCACTGTCACCTTTATTTGTGACACATCCTTTTGTAGCTTTCTTATTTCTGCTCTCATTTCTTCCTGTATTTTCTTGGCTATCTGTTCCACTGTTTCTTTCATTTATTCCTTTAATTTTCTGGATGTCTGCTCCATTGATTCTTTGATTACTTGAACATCCTCAGTATTTCATCTCAGAATTCTTTTTTGGAGAGATCATATTTGTGGGTAACCCCTCTTGAGTTTCAGGACTCTTTTCTTCATCCTCTCCTCAAAGTGGAGATTTGTGCTGTTTCTTCATGCTATTATGGTTTCATGGAAATAAAAGCTTCAAGTTCACTAACTCTATTCCCTCTAATTGTGGAAAAGGATTCTGAATAAGGTTGGTAGATGGTGGTCACCCTTCTCCCCTTCTAGAATATGTCCTTACTCTCAGACATTATTCTGTGACTTATGATAGGCATCTAGTGAAGAGTTGGAGGAGGTGGTCTTTTATATTGAGCTTGTACCGCATCGCATCTTGGGTACACTGGCGTTTTGTTGGAATGGGAGTAGATTATTGTGGTGGATTACTGTATTGTGTTTGAGGTGGCCAGGGCATTTTCCACAGAATTAGGTGATGAAGGTTGAGATGTGAGTTGAGAGTGCTAGGAGTGGGAAATATAACTGCTGTGGTGTGAGCCAGCCTCACAGAAGGACACTCCCACTTTGAGGAGACCACACCCACCACAGTGGAGGCCACACCCCCAGTCAGTCCAGATGCTAGTCCACAGACCTGTTGGGAAAGACTGCCGCTAGTTGGGCCTGCAGTTGCAGTGGAAGTGCAGGCAGGTGACCCAGGCTGGTGTCCCTGTGGCTGGTGTTGAGGGGTGCAGGTCTGGTTGGGGAGGTGGTGCGCAAAAACAGGTACAGACCTGTTGGGAGGGGTGGCAGCTAGTTGGGCTGGCCCTTTTGTGACAATATGAATAGAAGTTGAGGTGAGTCTGCTAAAGAAGTCAGGAAGTTAAGGAAAAATATTAGTTCCTTTCGCTCCAATGCAGAAAAAAATAAGCAAGGCAAAGAAACTGGTGAAACAAAAATATTCTTGGGCTCTTGCTAAAAACAGAGTAGCTACCAGAGGGTGAATTGAGGAAGAATGAATGGAAAGAATTATTTTTATTTTGTGTTGGCACTAAAATCTTGGCAGTGACTATAGTGATTCTTCTACACACACACAGAGGTTTGGAGTTGTACTTGTAAATTTATATTGTAAATTAATAGAAAACTAGTCACTGCACTGCACTGCACTGTCCTCCCATTGTTCATCGATTTTCTCTAGTGGGCACCAGTAATGTCTCCATTGTGGGACTTGTTATTGTTTTTGGCACATTGAATACGTCCCGGGTAGCTTGCCAGGCTTTGCCGTGTGGGCAAGATACTCTCTGTAGCTTGCTAGGCTTTCTGAGTGGGGTGGTGGAATTGAACCAGGGTTGGCTGCATGCGAGGCAAAGTTCTTACCTGCTGTGCTATCACTCCAGCCCGGAAAACTAGTAAATTTTATTTTAAAAATAAAAGAAAATTTATTTAAAATATAATGTCAGAAAATTTCATCAAAACAGGTAGAAATTTAAAAATGACTCATAAATACTGCATATATATCTCAGTGCTACACAAAGTATTTGTGTATTTGAGGCCTCACATTTCTTCCGAGTACCATTTACCACCAGATATACAGTCTGAAGTTTCCCTTTGATTTTTTATGTGTTATACTTACTTATTTGCAAATATTTATTTGTTTCACTTATGTAAAATGAATTTATAATAGTTTTGTTAGCTTATAAAATATATTTTTTATCCTTTAAAGAAATATTAGTGATTTTCTTAATCAAGAAAAAATACTTCTTCATTAAAGAACAGTTTGTTCAGTATATTTTTGCTATAAAATCTCCAAGAAAACAAATTTTCAGAGCATACCTTCAATATATTTATAATGAAAATTGATTGACAGGTAAAAGTAATATGTGCATAAAGTTACAGTATGCTTTGTATGAAAATTATAGTTTTTCCATAAACACAAAAAATTCCAATTGCTTCTATAGTAACCAAAAGCAGTGTTTTATTTTATCAAATCTTCCCAAAGATTGTGAGGTGACAAAACAAAATATTTTCTTTAATATTTATTCCATTTTAAGCTCAATTACTACCTTATGACCTCTTAATTTTTACTTATTTTACCTATATTACTAAACAGATCATGAACATCATTTGGCTGATTAAGGTATATGTATACTTTATGAGGATGAACTTGATAGCAGGTACAACTAGCCTATAACACCTATAGAATCCTAGATATATTATGTAGAAAACAAATGAATAGAGAATTATATTTATTTAAACATAGGATTCCATTGAAATTATAATTGCATAACTAAAGTCAATGAGAATTTTAGATAAGTTTTTGTTCCAGTGCATGAGACTTTGTTACTTGAGTATTGTGAATGGTTTTATGTTGTTATTTAAATTACACAATTATGAATGTCCTTATATTTTACTGTAACCCAAACTCTCTTAGTCCTTAGTGTAAAGGTCATATATAGCACTTCTAAATAATTATTGACAGCTCCCCACAGTATTTGATAGATATAAATATATAAAAATATTGTGGTCATTGAATCGTATCACCTTTTGCTATAAAGTCTCATAAAAACAAATATAACTATATATGACTTAATTTTAGCTACTTAATATTGCTTAAGTATTCTCATGTTTTCCAAAAGAGTTGCTAATTTAGGATGTTAAAGCAACATACAATATTCACATAGGAATTAATTAACTATGTATAATACATGAAATATCTCAAATCATGGTTATATGGTATTAAATATACCTCAAAACAAACAATTCTCTATTGTAGAATAACACTGCTTTGTCCTTTCTGCCTTGCCACAGGGAGCCTGGGTTTATTGGGTTACTCCAATCACAGAGCTCCCATTCCTTTGTGTTTATTTGTAACTTCTTTCTTTGTGGTCTGTAAACTTGTATATATTGCTTTTCTCTTCTCCTAAATCCTTTGCATAATTAATTCAGAGTAATATCATTTTTGTATAGACACAAGAAGACAGTTAATGTTATGCTTTTGTAACTTGGGAGTTATTTGACTCTGAATGATATTCACTCTTGGGCATCTGTTCTCTCGATTTAAGCCTCAGCTGCCCTTAATGCCTAGCACCCCAAAAGCAGCGTTCCAATGAGGGATTGAATGGACCCAGGGCAAGCAGTGAGATACCCTGGCATTAAAATGGGCCAGGTCAAAGCATCATAATACTTAGCTGTAAGTTAAGAGCATGGTCATGGACAAATTCTGTCATGATCCAAAAAATACCATCTAGATTAGGACCCTGCTAGGGTTAGGAAAAATTAATCTGGCCTGAGCAGTGTAGTCTGAGATCTGTAGCAAGATGTCCCCAGGAGAGCCACCCAACAAGATCATTGTATCTCTAACTGTGTCCATACAAAATAACTAATATTAGAAGTAGAATAAAGATGTTAATTAGGATATTAATTATGTTATTATACTGAGGAGAGGAGAAATACCTCTAGGTGTTATTTTCCTCCCTTGATCCTAGTCAGGGATCAGAAAGGGCTTTTGATATGTTGATTGTGTTACTGGACCAGGTGTGTTGGCTACCCCAACGCTTGGGTGTTGAAGAGAGATGAGAGAAAGATCAGGCCAGCAAAGTGGAGTGGAGAGAGACTAGCAAGGAGGACAGAGGGAGAAGAATGTAGGCCAAGAATGCAGGAACAGGCACGTGGAGAGACAAGAGACGTGGCTGCATGAGGGAGAGCAGAGATGTGAGTAGGAGAGACAGGAGGAAATGGGAATGAAGAGCAGTGTGAGACTAGAATGGGGAACTTAGTGAGACTGGAACAGACATGTGAGGAGAAAGGAATAAATGGCAGCTGATCACCAATAAGCCTGGTGGACTCATTTCCTCCTTCATCTGTCCATAGCATTGGCCATCGGGAGGGGGGATGGGTGCAGCTTGAGTCCATGAATGCAGGCAACTAGAGAGAGCCTCGGGGTTCTTCCAAGTAGCCCAGAGATTACACATTCTCTTACTAACAATTTTATAAGGTAATCAGTTTACTTTTATTTATTGTTCTTAATTGAATCACCATGAAATACATAGTTACGAAGTTGTTCATGATTGGGTTTTAGCCATACAATGTTCCAACACACATCCCTTCACCAGTGTACATTTCCAACTACCAATGTTCCCTCCCTCCTGCCATGCCTCCCTCAAACTGCCTCTATGGAAGACACCTTTCTTCTCTCTCTCGCTCTCTCTTTCACTCCCTCTCTCTCGCTTTCTTTTCATTTAAGACATATGATTTGCAAAACAGCACTGAAAGGTTATCGTGTATGCTTATCACTTTACCTCCTTTCAGCACTCAGTTTTTGTTCAGAGTGAACATTTCTGGATTATATGGAAGCTAAATTTCTGTTTTTTGAGGAATGCCCATTTGTTTACAAAAAAAGTCGGCAGTCCCACCAACTATGAATGAGAGTACCTTTCTCATTCATTTCATTCATCCATGCTGGCATCCACACCAGAACTGTTTGATTTGTTCTTTGTGAAGTGAAATAATATCTCTTTGTTGTTTTGATTTGCATCTTCCAGATGATTAGTGATGTCAACTGGTGCCTTTTGAACACTTTTATTTCTTCTTTGAGAATGTTTATACTTATTTCTTCTCCCCAATTTTTAATGGGATTAGATGTTTTCTTTCTTGTAAAGTTCTACCAGTGCCTCATATGTGTTTGATATTAACCCCTTAATAGATGGATATTGGGTAAATTATTTTTCCCATTTCATGGGCTGTCTTTGTATCCTAGTCACTGTTTTCTTTGAGATGCAATAACGTCTTAATTTAATGTAGTCCTACTTGCTTATATTGCTTTTACTTGCTTGGTCATTGGTGTTTCATCTTTGAAAAAAGCTTTAGATTAAATGTCATGGAAGGTTCTGCCTACATTTCCCTTTACATACCTTATGGACCCAGGTCTGATATTGAGGTCTTTAATACATTTTGATATGACTTTCGTGCATGGTATAAGAAAGAGGTCTGAGTTAATTTTTGCATGTGTCTGCTATCTTTGAGAATGTCTCATGTGCAAAGGAGAAGAATATGTATTTGGCTTTTGGAAGATTAAAGCACCTGGATGAACCTACTCCCCCTCGTCCTTTCTTCCATTTTATTCTTTAGAGCCAGTATTTCTTTGCTGAGTTTTAGTCCATTGACCCATCAAGAGGTGACAAAGTGTGCTGAAGTCCAATTATATCATCCAACTACAATTGTGTTGCTACCAATGTCCTTCTTGAAGTCTATTAGCAATTGTTTTAAGTATATTTCTGGTCCTTCATTGGGTACACATATGTTTAAGAGTGTATTTTCTTTCTGATATGCATGTCCCTTGGTTATTAATGGAATGGTCTCACTGTTTGTGCTTGGGTTTCAATCATACTCCAGGTCTGGGAAATTATCAGCAATGATGTCCTTTCTTTCTTTCTTTCTTTCTTTCTTTCTTTCTTTCTTTCTTTCTTTCTTTATTTTTATTGAATCACTGTGAACTAGAGTTACAAAACTTTAATGTTTGAGTTTCAGTCTTACAATGATCAAACACCCATCCCTCCACCAGTGTATATATTCCACCACCAAAGCCCCCAGTATCCCTCCCCCCCTCCCCTGTTTCATCACTTCCCTGCATCTATGGCAGACAATTGCCCTCTTATTCTCTCTATGTATGGGTATTATGTTTTCATCAATAATGTCTTAATTGATACATCCTAATTGGGCTTGCTTCCCTGTTACTCTCAGACTCCAATAATTCTTATGTTGTTCCTATTGAATTCATATCAGTGCTCTCTTGTCTACCATTGATTTGAGGTCTTTTCTCATATTTTGCTGTTGCCTAGTTTTCTTCTCTCATCGCCAGTCTCATTGAACTCATTCTATCTTCAGCTGCTATTACTCTAGTGTTGAGGGCATCTATTGAGCTTTACATTTCACCAAGAAAATTCTTTAAATAATATTTCTGTTGTAGTTTCTTATTTCTGCTCTACATATTCCTCTATGTTTTATTGCATGTCTATTGCACTCTTTCTTTGAGTTCATTAAATATACTCACCATTTTTCTTTGAATTTTTTATCAGAGATATTATGGGTGTGGATATTACTGACTGAGGTTTTGGGGTTCCTACCTTAATCTAATTTCTATGGTGAGGTTCTGTGCTTTTCCCCATGGCTCCTGAGGTAGTCTAGAGGTGATTCTTTGCAATTCACTATCAACATCCCCTCTCACTGACATGGAGGTCTGGGGGATTTTCATGGAAAGTGGTTTCTTCTTTCCTGTCAAAGTTATTCCCATCCAATTTGGTACTCCTGTTTTGTGAGGTTCTTTATTCCAAGTATCTAAATTTATGGCAATGATAAAGGTATTGGCAATCCCATTTAAGGTAGAAGGTTCACTATAAACTCAGAGGGTTGCCTTGGTCATTGAGGCAAAGTTTAAAAGGTTGGAGTGGATGCTCTGTATGTAGGGACCTGTCATTCCATCCCTTGTAGCACAACATATGCTGAGCTCTGCCAAAAATGACCTCAAGTAACTACTCACAAGTAGCCCCTGAACTCTTTGGTGTATAGTCAAAATTGTTGTTGTTGTTGTTGTTGTTGATGATGATGATGATGATGATGATGATGACAGTGATGATGAGAATGCTGGAAAAAAATATTTCCTTGCGTTTGTAGAAAACATGACTGCTTACTTCTTCAAGGAGAGCAAAAAAGATTCTGACCTTCGGACACTCTTTTTTTTTTTTTTGACACACCCAGAGGGACTCAGGGCTTAACACTGGTTCTGTACCTAGAAATCAAGGAACCATTACCGGCTCAGCCTTTATGCCCTACCGAGGTCACGAGTTGCCCCCCAGAAGCAGCTCTCCGACACGGTCATGGCTCCAGAGGCAAAAGGACTTAATCCAGAGCCCAGCAGCTTGCGGCAGAAAAGTGAATGGAAGATGCGTTAAACTACGGTGCCAGGCCTCCCCAGGAGGGAAAGGGTGTTGCTCCCTCCCCCTTTCTCCACCCCCCCTCACCCCCCCCCCCCCCGGGAGCAAGGTGGCCGCTGCCTCAGAGCTTATAGGAAAGCCAGATATGAGCCGGTGGTGAAGGGGCAACTGCAGTCTCAAGGGAAGGGAGGCGGTACTGGTTTGTCCTTCACGCCCTGCTGAGGTCACGAGTTGGCCCCCAGTTCCTACTCTGTGATGTAATTTCAGGTGGTGATCACTTTATTTGTAACAAACTGCATAGTGCAACGGAAGCTGTACTAACCTAAGCATTAGTAGATTTAGATTTTACTTGTGACTGTTTAGTTGAGATACGTTCAACAGGTCTTTATATCGCTGGGCACTGGGTTATAATTTTAATATTGAAAGCAAAAAATAATCAATCCTCATGTACGTTAAAGGAAAAAAAATTATCGCATCCTGAGACATGCTATCTGATAAGAGCATACAACTATTTCAAGGAAAGATTTGATACTAGGTTGCATGATATGGGTATTGTTAAAAATCAAAAATACAATTAGCTCTCTATTACAAACCTTTGATTTACCTCAATTCTAAACCAGGATGATAGGTAAAAGCCTAGTAATAATTAGTACCCAAAGGGTAGTGTTTTTTTGAGAGAAATATGACATATTTTCATATAAATAATAACCAAAAACATGATTAAATACCTATTTATCAGTTTTAAACATTAAAGATTTTCTGCTATAGTTAGAAACTTGAAAAGATTATAAGAAAGCTGGTTAGTAGCTTGAGTTTTTTGTTTGTTTTGTTTGTTTGTTTTGTTTAAGCAGGAGACAGAAATTGTTTGCCAAGGATTTCTGCAAGTCACCAGAAAGTAGAGGAAATGTATGAAACAGACATCTACTCAGAATTTCTAGAAGGAAGTAAACCATTCAACATATATATTTTTAATCACTCAATGTATTAATCTATTATGTTTAATAAGATCTATATCTTAATTGCTACTGGATGGGAAGACAGGGTGTCATTTGTGAAAATAATTCTGGAAAGATAATGAAAGGAGGCTGGTTTAAAAGAAAAGAGGAGAAGACAGAGAAGAAAGGAGTGGGTGGTCAGTACAAGAGAAGGGGGAGATGAACCAATAAGGGAAGAGTAAAGAAATTAGTATAAAGAAAGAAGAGGAAAAAAAAGCAGTATTACTATTATAATAACTTGGCACAAACATTGAAAGATAAGGTAACTATAGTTAAGAGCTAATTCCCTCTGATAAATTAATACAAGTCTCTAGTTTGTATAAAGTTAATTTTCCATGCTAAAAGAATGAAACTGAAGTATATTCAAATCAGTGAGTTCCAAGGTATTTTCCCCAGCATCTAAAATTGTCAGAATTATCAAGAACTAATAATAAATAAAAAAAAAATAGAAACTGACTAAATCATAAAGGTAAGGTAAAGGTAAAGGCCCTCCCGTTGATCGTTGATTTGCTCGAGCAGGCCCAGTAACATCTCCATTGGAGACTTTGTTGTTACTGTGTTTGGCATATCGAATACTCTCGGTAGCTTGCCAGGCTCTCCGAGAAGGGCAGAGGAATCGAACTCGGGTCGGCCATGTTGGCCGCTTGTAAGGCGAACGCCCTGCCGCTGTGCTATAAACTCTGGAAATTCAATTTAGGAATCTACATTTGACAAAACCCTCCAGGTAATTCTGATGCATGCTGAAGTTAGAAATCTCTAATTCATATCTTCTCAGGCAGAGCAATCTGCTTGTTTTTCTCATAAGGTCACATGATAATGCTCATGGAGAGAGCATAGATTAAATAAACAGATTTTACTTTACATGAGTGCTAACGAAATAAAAATCATCTTAAAAGAGTGTGTAGAAATAGTCATCGTTGTATTCTTTAATAATGCATCGATTCATTCATACCAATATGTTCTCATTCATCTCTCTCCAGCAATCTAAAATTAATCAGACATATAGTTAGGGATTCTTAGTATGATTCTTCCAAAAACTAGAGTACAATGATGAGCCATCTTGAGATCTTATCTCTGAGTTCTCACATTATTTATGCTTTAAATATTCACGACTATAATCTCGCTTAATTTTTCAATATAATGTTTATACCATCAGACAAAATCAAGACCTGTAAGCTCAGAACTTTTAGATAGTTAAAAACCAAGCTGACAGGCAACCCAGGCTTTGCCAATATAAGATTTAAAAGATTTCTAGCAATAACTGAAAAATCACTGCTGATGTTCCTTTTGATCACATCTATAAACCAGTTTGTGTTGGAATGAAACATGCTTTTACCACAGAACTGTCAGTTATATATTAAGGAGTTTTACAAGCCAGTTGTTAAACATAGTATTTATTAAAATGATATTCTTAAAGTAGTTTCTAAAACAAAAGTAATATGCATGAAAGTGGTCACGCCTACTGTTGTATATGATTTAAAGTAATCATCAACTGAAGTAATATATCTTAACACCATGTAAGAGTTCATTACAACACATTTCCTCTTAGCTCTTCATTTTGTCTTATCATTCAGTTTAATTTTAGTCATTTGGTAGTATTTACATCATAAAACTTAATGAATAGTAAAAATCATACTTTTTCTCCATAAGGGGAGAGTTATTAAATATTTACCTTCACATCACTGGCTGTGATTGAAGTATATTAAAAGTCTTATTAAATCTATTTCCTCTGAAACACAGACAATAAATATTATGTAGGCATTACTATAAAGCTGTTTAAACCTCACATAGTTCAGAAAAATCAGATATTCAATTAACAAATTTATTTTTAACTGATTACAAAATAAAACAAAAGTGTTGGCATTGTTTAATTCAATTTAAAAAATGAGGTACAGAAGAAAAGGAAAATGGCTAGAATGAAAACTTAGAAAAAATTTTAGGAATATTTGTGCATTTTTAATAAAGCCCTAAGTACATCTATAAAGTTTTACTTTCACAGATTCCTATCCATTTGTTTTTTCAATTATGGAGATGACAGTTTTATTCATTTCAAGTGATACTTCTGCTCCTTTTTCTTCTGAAAATGTGAAATGTCCTTTTAATATCAACCTTTACTAGTGAGAGTGTAGTAATTGGTTTCTTTTTGTCAACCTTTTAAAGAGAAAAAATAAAAGAATAGGGCACAGAGAAATTACTGGGGCAATTGAAACTTCATGTTTCATATTTTGAATTAGTATTGTTAGGTGGCCAGGAAGATAAAATCTCCAGCCTTGAGAAATTTGTATTGTGAAATAGTTTCCTTATCAGCGAGGTTAATGAAGATGTCAGCAAATGGGATGAGGTTTTGCCAAATGGAATTACTTTCATCTCCAATCTAACTTGGAAAAGGTGTTAATCAGTATATTAATCTTATCAGCATCCTAGAAGGAGAATTTGGATGTGACCATTTATGCTATTCATTAGAAAGCCCTGAAAAGATAATTATTCTCAAAATCCATATTATCTATACTATTTAAAAAAAAACTTTCTCTTGTTGAAAACAAGGACAAAGATGAATAGATGTTCCAGAAAGAGTCTTAAAAGAATTTAGGCAGACATATACCTAAAATTTGTTGAAAGTTTTATAGTACACTCAAGAGCTAATTAAGTCACATATTACACCAAAACATAGCTCTGACAATACAGCAATCCATCCTAAGAAAAATAAATGCATAATTTAAAAGAAACAGTATCCTTTTGAAAATGATATGCCTGTTATTTGAAAATGGCATGATGTCATTGATCTTTCGGATTGTTTCTTTGGTTTCCATGTCATTGATTTCTGCTCTAAGTTTTATGATCTCTTCCTTCTGCCCGATTTGGCCTCCTTCTGTTGATCCTTTTCTAAGATCTTGAGCTGTGAAGTCAAGTGGCTTATGTGCATCCTTTCTTCCATCCTGAGATATGCTTTCAGGGCTATATATTTTCCCCTTAAAACAACCTTAGCTGCATCCCATAAATTCTGGTAGCTCGTGTCTTCATTCTCATTTGTTTCCAGGTACCTTTTGATTTCGTCCTTGACTTCCTTCCTGACCCATTCATTGTTCAGCAGTGAGTTGTTTAGTTTCCAGGTGTTTGATTTGGTTTTCCGTGTCTGTGTGTGATTCACTTCTATCCTCAGTGCATAGTGGTCTGAAAAGATTGTTGATACTCTTTCTATCTTCCTGATTCTATTGAGGTATGTTTTGTGGCCTAGTACATGGTCTATTTTGGAAAATGTTCTGTGGGCACTGGAGAAGAATGTGTATTATTTCTTTTTGGGGTGTAAAGCCCTGCATATGTCTTTAAGTCCTTTCTCTTCTATTTCTTGATTTAAAGCCAATTTTTCCTTGCTGAGTTTTGTACTTGTTGATCAATCCAGAGGTGATAAGGCGATGTTGAAGTCTCCAACTACTATTGTGTTGCTAGCAATGTCATCCGTAAAATCTGTTAGCAGTTGTTTTAAGTATGTAGCTGTTCCTTCATTAGGTGCATATACATTTAAGAGTGCAATTTCTTCCTGTTGTACGTATCCCTTGATGAAGAGAAAATGGCCTACACTGTTCCTTCTAATCTTTTTCAACCTGAAATTAATGTTGTCGGATAATAGTATGGCCACCCCAGCTTTCTTGAGGGAGCTGTTTGCTTGCAGGACTGTTTTCCATCCTTTAACTTTGACTCTGTGTTTGCTATGATTGTTCAGATGAGTTTCTTGTAGACAGCAGAAAGTTGGTTTCAGTTTCTGGATCCATTTTGCCACTCTGTGTCTCTTTGTAGGTGCATTTAGACCATTGACATTAAGAGAGATTAGTGTCATGGGGTTTTGTGCCATCTTTCTGTAGGAGTTGGTTGTATTTATATGTGTTTTCCTTCTTATCTTACAGGAGTCCCTTTAGTCCTTCTTTTAGATTTGGTTTTGAGTCTATGAAGTTCCTCAGCTCTTGTTTATCTACAAAGTGGTGCATCATTCCATCAAATTTGAGTGAGAGTTTAGCTGAATAGAGTGTGTTTGGTGATGCATTCATTTCATTGAGTTTTTTCACTATATCCCACCATTGCCTTCGGGCTTGGAGGGTTTCCTCTGATAGGTCTGCTGTGAATCTAAGGGGTGCTCCTTTGAATGTAATTTCCTTCTTTGACCTTGCTGCTTGTAATATTGTTTCTCTGTCCAGAGCATCCATCGTTCTGACTATGATATGCCTTGGAGTGTTTTTTCTGGGGTCTCCTTTAGCTGGTACCTTGAGAAAATAAACAAGATAGATAAACCACTAGCAACACTCACAAAGAAACAGAGAGATAAAACCCTAATAAACCGAATCAGGAATAAGAATGGGGATATCACAACGGAAACCAAAGAAATTCAAAACATCATCAGAGACTACTTTGAAAGTCTGTATGCCGTGAAACAAAAGAATCTAGAAAAAATGGATAAATTCCTGGATTCCTATAATCTCCCAAAGCTGAATCAAGAAGATATGATATACTTGAATAGACCTATTAACATCAAGGAAATTGAAATTGTAATCAAAAGTCTTCCCAAAAACAAAAGCCCGGGTCCAGAAGGATTCACTAGCGAATTTTTCCAAACATTTAAAGAGGACCTACTGCCACTCCTTCTCAAGCTTTTCCAGGACATTGAAAAAGCAGAAACATTCCCAAACAGTTTCTATGAAGCCCATATCTCTCTAATACCAAAAGGAAACATAGACACCACAAAAAAAGAAAACTACAAGCCAATATCCCTGATGAACACGGATGCAAAAATTCTCAACAAAATACTAGCAAATAGAATTCAACAACTCATCAAAAAGATCATACACCATTACCAAGTGGGATTCATCCCAGGGATGCAAGGATGGTTTAACATTCGGAAATCAATCAACATAATCCATCATATCAACAAAAGAAAAGATAAAAGCCATATGATCATATCAATAGATGCAGAGAAAGCATTTGACCAGATCCAGCACCACTTTATGATGAAAACCCTAGCCAAAATGGGTATAGAGGGGACTTTCCTCAATATAGTTAAAGCCATCTACCACAAGCCTACAGCAAGCATCATCCTCAACGGGAAAAAACTGAGAGCCTTCCCTCTAAGATCAGGGATGAGACAAGGATGCCCACTCTCTCCACTACTGTTCAATATAGTACTGGAAGTTCTTGCAATAGCGATTAGGCAAGAAAAAGATATTAGAGGCATCCAGGTAGGAAAGGAAGCAAGCTCTCACTATTTGCAGATGATATGATACTATACTTAGAGAACACTAAAACCTCTACCAAGGAACTCCTAGAAACGATAGACTTGTATAGTAAAGTTGCAGGCTATAAAATCAATACTCAAAAGTCCATGACTTTCCTATACACAAATAGTGAGAGAGAAGAAAATGACATGACGAAAACAATCCCATTCACAATTGTACACCAGAAAATCAACTACGTAGGAATTAGTTTAACTAAGGAAGTAAAGGACCTATACAAAGAAAACTACAAAACGCTCCTTCTTGAAATAAAAGAGGACACAAGGAAATGGAAAAATATCCCCTGCTCATGAATGGGGAGAATTAATATTGTGAAAATGGCAATACTTCCAAAGCACTTTAAAATTTCAATGTGATCCCTATTAGGATACCCATGACATTCTTCAAAGAAATGGAGCAATCACTCCTCAAATTTATATGGAATAATAAGACCCCTCGAAGAAAGCAATTCTTGGGAAAAAGAAAATGGGAGGAATTAACCTCCCGAACCTCAAACTCTATTACAAAGCAGTAATAATTAAAACTGTATGGTACTGGAGCAAAGGCAGAGCTGCAAACCTATGGAACAGGGTTGAATATACTGACATCTCCCCTCAAATATATGATCATCTAATCTTTGATAAAGGGGCAAGAAATGCAAAGTGGAGTAAGGAAAGCCTTTTTAACAAATGGTGCTGGCAAAACTGGACAGCTACATGCAAAACTCTGGGCTTAAATCTCTGCCTAACACCATGTACAAAAGTAAGATCAAAATGGATCAAAGACCTCAACATCAGACCAGAATCCATAAGGTACATTGAAGACAAAGTTGGCAAAACCCTCCATGACATTGACGCTAGTGGTATCTTCAAAGATGTCATGCCACTGGCGAAGCAAGTGAAAACAGAGATAGACAAATGGGACTATCTAAAACTAAGAAGCTTCTGCACCTCCAAAGAAGCAGTGACCAAAATTCAAAGACAGTCTACAGAATGGGAAAGGATATTCTCCAAATACACATCAGACATCGGGTTGATATCAAGGATATACAAAGTACTGGTTGAACTCCACAAGAAGAAAACATCCAACTCCCTCAAAAAGTGGGGCAATGAAATGAACAGAGACTTTCTCAAAGAAGAAATCCAAATGGCTAAAAGGCACATGAGAAAATGCTCTACATCATTAATCATTCATCAGGGAGATGCAGATCAAAACAACAATGAGATATCATTTCACACCACAGAGACTGGCCCACATTCAAAAGAACAAAAGCAACCTGTGTTGGGGCGGATGTGGCGAGAAAGGGACCCTCCTTCACTGCTGGTGGGAATGCCCACTGGTTCAACCCTTTTGGAAAACTGTATGGACGACTCGCAAAAAATTAGAAATTGAGCTCCCATTTGACCCAGCAATATCACTCCTGGGAATATACCCCGGAGAGGCCAAAAAGTATAGTCGAAGTGACAACTGCACTTGTTTGTTCATTGCAGCACTGTTTACAATAGCTAGAATATGGAAAAAACCTGAGTGCCCGAGAAGCAAACAATTCTGGTTAAAGAAACTTTGGTACATCTACACAATGGAGTACTATGTAACAGTTAGAAAAAGTGAAGTCATGAATTTACATACAAGTGGTACTACATGGAAAATATCATGCTAAGCGAAATGCGTCATAAAGAGAGGGACAGGCATAGAAAGATTGCATTCATCTGGGTAACATAAAGTAACAAAATAAGAAATTAACATCCGAGAACAGCTGTGGCAAATACCAGGTTGTTCACTCCATGACTTAGAGGCCAGCTGAACACTCCAGGGATAAAGTCAGCTCAGATAGAAAAGGGAGCACCAAATAAAGGCTGCTGGGAAGATCTGCCCAGGATGGGAGATGCCTGCTGAAAGTAATCTATGGACCGAACATGATTGCCACCCAATGTCTCTTCTGCAGACCACAGCACCCAAAAGGCGAGATAGAACAAAAGGGAGTGCCCTGACACAGAGGAAGGGTTGGATGGGGTATGGGGTGGGTGGGAGGGATACTGGTATTGGTGGGGGTGGTGAATGGGCACCGGTGATGGGATGGGTACTCGATCATTGCATAACTGAAACCCAAGCACAACAACTTGTAAGTCTACAACTGTACCTCATGGTGTTTCACTAATAAAAAAAAAAGAACCAGTGGGGGGGGGGGGGAAATGAAACTTAGAATATAAAAAAATGGCATGGTGTAAAATATCAGTAAGATTTGCTTTCAAGAATTTTTAACCTTGTGTGTATTGTCTGGTTAAAACAAAAAAGAAAAGATGGGAATCTCTACCTCACACTATACCTCATGCACAAAATAAATTCTAACAGTATTTAACTGATTTCACAGAAAAACTAAATGATGAAGTTCTAGAAAATATAAAAAAAGAACATCTACTGACACAAGGTGACAATGTTAATTAATAAAGTATATAATTATTCAATTGTAAAGAAAATAACTGGTAATTTTCATTATGCAATAACTAGAGACATTTATCAATTAATTTAAAAATAACATTAAGAGATACAAGGGAAGAAAAAATAAAGGAGACAGGGATGCATTCAATAAATGAAGAACTAATACTAATTAAAGAAATAACAAAATAGTTAACCTCTAAAAATAGACTAAAATCTTGAAGAGATATATTACAAGTAGCAGCATAGGGCTGGAGCGATAGCACAGCGGTTGGGCGTTTGCCTTGCACGCAGCCAACATGGCCAACCCGAGTTCTATTCCTCCGCCCCTCTCGGAGAGCCCAGCAAGCTACCAAGAGGATCTCGCCCACACAGCAGAGCCTGGAAAGCTCCTCGTGACGTATACGATATGCCAAACACAGTAACAACAAAGTCTCCAATGGAGACGTTACTGGACCCGCTCGAGCAAATCGATGATCAATGGGAGGGCCTTTACCTTTTACCTTTACCTTTAGCAGCATTTCAAATGAACATTTAAAAAGCACAAAACATGATTAGTTATAAGGAGATGATACTTTAAAAAGATGCTACTTAATTCCAATTAGAAGAAAAATAGAATGACTAAAGTAATGTAGATGAGAATAAAAATTAACTGGAATTTTCAAGTATTACTTTTTTGTACTATATTCATATGCTAGTAAAGGGAATAAAATTGGTAGAACTATTTTTTAAAGACTATTTAATGGGATGCAAAAGATAGAACAGTAGGTAGTGTACTTGCTTTGCATATGGAGAGCTGGGTTTGATCCCCACAATCCCTTATGGCCCCCCTGAGGACATCAGGAGTACTCCCTGACCGCAGACCAGGAGCAAGTCTTAAGTGTAGGTGGATATGACCAAAAAACAAACAGACAAAGAAAATATTTGGTAAAATTGAACATAAAAAATACTATAACTAGCATCTTATTTGTGAGTCTATACTAACAGAAACATATAAAATAATATTTAAAAATTCACAAGAGTAGATTCTGTACTCAGGAATTACTTTTGGCAGTGCTTGGAGAACCATATGGAATACGGGATATCAAACCTGGGTCATGAAATAATGATTCATAATATATATTGCTACAAGGTGTCAAACTCCTAGAGATAACTTTTTTATATCTACACAAATATACTTGATAGTTTTGTTTGTTATATGTTTTAATTGCAAATATATAAATTTATTAGAAGAAAAAAATTATCTCATGCCCATTTAGTCAAGTAAAACAAAACAAAATATGGTCCCATGCCTAGCCTTGGAGCCACATTTTAAAAAAGTAGTGCCATGTTTAATTTGTGCCCACAGTTTGCTGATTTTCACCTAAATTTTATATAGTAATCCTTCTTTTCTTGAAGGCAATACTACTTCTAGGAATTTGTTATCTAGCATAAGAAAATATAAAGGGTCAATTTTCACCTACATGACCTTACTGTTTCAACTTGAGACAAGTGAAGACAAGTTTCTTTCTTACTATATATAAGCTTCTACTTCTGAGAACAGTTAGTTTAGATACCTTGCAAATGTAATCTATTTCTCTATCTGTTTGAAATGTACATATCTATCATGAAAGCATATGTTTTCTAAAAACTTGGGACCCAACTATCTTTCTGAAATGTGAAAATCAGGAACTGCAGAGAATAGCACATGGGGTTAACTGTTTGCTTTGAACACTACCCAACCAGATTCGGTCATCAGGACTACATATTTACTCCTGAACATGAGCAGGAGTCAACCCTGAGCACAGCTGAGTGTGGGCCAACCCCCCTGAACCACCCCCATCCCACACACACAAAAAAGAATAATAATCCTCAGTAACATTATACCCTGAGCCTAGGCAAGCATCAAATTTGATTAACTCCAGTGAGCAAAGCCAGATGACAAGTATCATTGATTAACCTACTCGTTATTGTACTCAAATTATTTTCCACAAATTTTAAATGTCATCCATTATATTTCTTTAGGGGTTAAATACTTATTTAAGGCTTTTTATCCATGAAAATTCCTATACTTGGGGCCAGAGACATAATACAAAAGGTTGAGCACTTACCTTGCTTGCAGCATCCCTGCTATCCTACATGGTACCCCAAGCACCACCAGGAGAAATCCCTTAGCATGTAACCAGGAATAATCTCTAAGCACCACTAGGTGTGGCCCCAAGGCCAAAAATAAAATAAAGAACAAAAACTCAGTTTTTTGTTTCATGGACTTGAGCTCAATCTCTTTTCGCGATTGGAATCGTCTTGAATAAAGTATTCCCTGGCATTCTATTTTAATTAATTAGTTTAGGGGTCACATTCATTGATGCTCAGGGGTTACTCCTGGTTCTATACTCAGGAATTACTTTTGACAGTGCTTGGGGAACCATATGAAATGTTTTGTATCAAACCTGGGTCAGCCTTACCCAAAGCAAATACGCTACTTATTTTACTATCCCCAACAACCCCGTGCTATTTTAAACAAGTCCTCAGCACCATTTTCATTTTATTTTATAATCCATGATATCTATGGCTAGTACATGTCAAATTGCTAGAGATAACTTATTAGAAATTATAATTAAACTCGAGCGGGCCCAGTAACATCTCCATTGGAGACTTTGTTGTTACTGTGTCTGGCATATCGAATACGTCATGGGTAACTTGCCAGGCTCTGCCGTGCGGGCGAGATACTCTCGGCAGCTTGCCGGGCTCTCCGAGAGGGGCAGAGGAATCGAACTCGGGTCGGCCATGTTGGCTGCGTGCAAGGCAAACGCCCTACCGCTGTGCTATAGCTTATTTTACAATCTGGATTTTTGGTGTATATTTTCTTTATGCACTTGGGGATGAAGAAGTGGGTTTACAAAGTAAAACGTATTTGAACAATAATCTACATATGTCCTTGAGTTATGTCTAGTAAGTTTAATATAAAAGCTACATTGTCTAAATCAACATATCTGAACTTGGGGCCAAGGTGAATATTGTGTGAGTAAGGGGCCAGAGAAGGAGACTAGGAGAAGTAAGACAGAGGGCATAAGAAGGATACAAGGTCATGTGTGGAAAATAATTTTGAGACACACTAATATAAATTACCATTCATCAACAGAAAGTCATGTGTATTATGTTTCCAATATAAATCATTGCTACTTTTTAAAAAAACATATGTAGGGGTTGCACCCTGGGAAACTGATATTTAGTGATGATCAGTTTTTGTTGTTATTGTTGTTGTTTTGTCACCACATCACATAGCATACAGTCTTTCCTATTTATTAAGTCTTGAAAAAAACAGAAGAAACCTATGTGCTGCTATTGAACATTAGTCATAGAAAATAAAAGTATAAGTCCAATTCAGAATACTGGAGCTCTAAATCTCTGCTATACTAAAATGTTTTAAAGTTTTTAGCAGGAAGGTCTTTGGGTCACATTCAGTTGTGCTACAGGATCACTCCTGGCATTACACTGGGGGACTACAGGTGGTACCAAGGAAAACTGGAGTTAGATGTGTATTGAACAAGCAACTTAACCCCTGTGCTATCTCTCTATTCCTTGAAATGCATTCACTTTAGGGGAAACATATAACCCAGAATTTTTGTGACCATCTTATTCTTATGCCAGTCTTGAACATTTTTGCTTATTATTTTCCTTTCCCTGAAGAAATATTTTTATTTAAGAAAAATAAAACGAGAGAACAAAAAAGAAAATGTAGAAGAGAATGATTCTATTGATGTTCTTGTATAATCTCTCAGCCAAAAGTTGAGTCACAACTAAAAACCCCTGTGGAAGATTTGGCTGTTAACTCTGGGTCTTGCCTTCCAAAGGAAATGACGGTATTTTCTTCACATGAAGGCACTCTTCATTTTCCTAGCCATCTCCAATAGAACAATAAGTGTCTAGAAAGATGACATTCCATTCGAATGCCAATGTGTCAGGTGTTCTTAAATATCCTTAGCAAGGCTATATAGTCATTTACTCTGACAGTATAAGAAAAGCAGGAAATCTCCTGAGCATTTTCTAATTTATTTCCTCCCCCCCATTGTTTTAGGAAAAGTCTCATCTTCTTTATGTTTTTAATTGCTTCAAATATTCAATATTTTTGAGCTTGAATGTGAAGCTAGTATCCTTAGACTTAATTATATTTAAAATTGATTCCACATCAATTAAATTGATAAATACCTCAATTTTAAAATAAAAATAGTACTGATTTCAAAAGCTTGAGTTCTACTTGTGCATATTTCCAAGGGGCACAACTTTGTTTAACTCTTAAACTACAAAAGATGATGATAATGAAATCATAAGTCCTTAACAGTATAGACTAAATGGAATCTCATATAAAAAGTGCCATGAAAATGTGCAAAAATTATTCAAATGCAAACCATGACTACTAGAAAAAGAATAGTTGTTGTGTTTTGTTCCTATGATACACATTTTGATTCTTGTCCTTCAGATCATTGCCCCATTCTATCCCTGCCCCCAATATACCGTTAATGGCTATATAGCTACAGTCACTTTTCCCATCAGTAGTCACAATGTTTTTAAGTTTGTTGTTGATTTTCTTTTTAATTTAATTAGAATCTTAATGAAATAATTGCAACTTTACATACTTCGTGTGGTGACTTAGCGGATTATGTTTACATGGAGGATTTTTTTAAGTCTTTGGAGGAGAAGTATCAATAAACAAAATTAGTAAAATCATGACAGCAATTTATTAAGAAAGGTACAAAAAATACTTAGGAAATTCCATTCGAATGTCAATGTGTTTGATGTTCTTAAATATCTTTAGCAAAGCTATATAGTCATTTACTCTGACAGTATAAGAAAAGCAGGAAATTTCTTGAGCCTTACCATTTTGCATGTTGAATCATCTATTCAATATACTTAAAACCTCTGAAAAACTCAGTCATAATCTCCAAGGTACCAGTTTCTTCACGCTCTTGTTCTATAATTTCTTACCTTGTTAAGGATTAAATAATTTTGTGGTTGGTACTTCATTGCAATATTCTTTTAGACTGTAAGCATAGATAAATTATAAAAGAGTATATATATTATTTTATACATTTATACACAAAGCTTATTGCTTTATAAACAATGCAGATTCATACACAATTTTGATAGCTTTGTTATGTTAATTTGATATTAATAATGATAATGAGGATAAACATGATATATTTTGTTACACAATAGAAGTATACACTGATCTCCTAACATTGACATGCTCTGTGAACTTTACCATATAATATCATTTAAATTTTGCAAAAAATCTATAGGAATAGAACAAATGCTGTGAGGCAACATGAGCTGCATTTTCTGGAACCCAAGTCTTTGACTTTAAATTGAAGGAAAGGGGTTTCAAGATCTTTAATATTTCTTACATCTAGAATAAGTAAAATATAATGTGTTTATGACTTTATAAAACGAATAGTTTTAAATTGTTTTTTTTATAAACACTACCCAAACAATGCACAAAAGTTTTCTAAGCCGAAATGATCTCATATCCATCTAAACAAATCTCCCAACACATTATTTCCACAGATTGATTCTTGGTTTTCATGGGAATTAAAGTGGAAAACAGCTCATATTTGCAAGCTAGAGATCCAATAACAGACTTTGTAATGCAAATTTAAAGCTCAATTCTAGAAAGAACATACACACACATACACACACACACACACAACAGGAAGATAAGCCCTTAGAAAGGTTGATTCTTTTTTTTCCCCCTACATGAATCTAATTTCTAGAGCACAAACCCCTGATTTAACTAGTTCCCAACTCAGTTTCTTTCTCTCACTTGCTGTACTTAAATAAAACAAATTCACTTTTAGCGGGTAGGGCATTTGCCTTGCACATGACTGACCTAGGTTTGATTCCTCTGCCCCTCTCGGAGAGCCCGGCAAGCTACCAATAGTATCCCACCCGCATGGCAGAGCCTGGTAAGCATGGAGTATTTGATATGCCAAAAACAGTAACAAAAAGTCTCACAATGGAGACTTTACTAGTGCCTGGTCGAGCAAATTGATGAAGAATGGAAGGACAGTGCTACAGCCCAGTGCTACAGCAATAATAATAAACCAAACTCTGTCCTCTGCCTATTAAAAACTCTTCCATACAGGAAGTTGAGTTTTAGCTGTATGGATAGGCAGAAACACGTAATTCAGCTAAAACACTCTGCATTTTTGGGCAGGACGGTTTAATGCTGGGACCTAGAGCTATGATGCTATTTTGGTCTGGCAGCATGGTAGTTCACCAGGGCAAAGATTTTAGTGCTCAGTGTAGCAAACATTTTAGTGTTCAGAGTAGCCAGGGATAAAACTGCAACTTTTTATACAACAAATATTTTCTGCAACTGTTTCTCTGGTCATGCCTTTTATTTCTAAGACTGCTCTTCATAGGTGGGCTAAATTTTGAAGATACAGGTGATCTCTTCAATTTGTGTAGTTACTTTCACTTTTCCTTCCTTCTTACCTTCTCTTTCACTTCACTTTAGGCAGTTTTTACAATCACTGAAATCAGGAAACTCTTGATCACTTTTTCACTTGATATCCCGTTACTCATTGATTTGCTTGAGTTGGCACCAGTAAATTCTACATTCATCCCTGTCGCTTGCTAGTGTAGCCCAATCATGTCTGCTCATTCTAGGAACATGAAGAGCTCAAACTGATTGTTAAGGGTCTAGACGAAGAAGTTTGAGCACCTCATAGGTGGGTGGCCACTTGATCTTTTGATATCCCATGGAATCCAGTCAGTAATGGCTCTAGTCCAGCGGTCGTCTCCAAATCTCATTACAGGTCCAGACCATCTGATTTTTGATGCTTTGGCAAATGAGACAGTGTCCCTGATTCTTGATCATTGATGGAGGTCAGGACTCTGGATTTTTTCTCTCACTTGAGTGAAGCATGATACTCCAGCATGGTTCTTTTAATTCCTCTTTGGGAGACTCAAATAGAGTTCTCATCCTGTTTTCATAGTGCCCAGGACATTTAGGCGTATGTTAGTGCAGGAAAAATATTGTAATTGAAGAGATGTGCCTGGAGCTGGAGGTTCTCATTTCTCTTAGTTATTTCTTCCATTTGCTCGAGCGGGCCCAGTAACGTCTCCATTGGAGACTTTCCTGTTACTGTGTCTGGCATATCGAATACTCTCGGTAGCTTGCCGGGCTCTCCGAGAGGGGCGGAGGAATCGAACTCGGGTTGGCCATGTTGGCCGCTTGTAAGGTGAACGCCCGAAGGTATTCTAATCTGTTCTCTTCCTCCTGCGCAACTCAGGTGCCAGGTCATTCATCATGTTAACTTCTTGACCTAGGTACACATACCTGTTTCATTAAGAGATGTTCATTCCACTGAGAGCGAATGGAACATCAGAAATGAGACCGTTTCTCATAAACATTGTCTTCGCAAGATTTAGCTGTACTCGGACCTTTCCACACTCATGGTCAAAGTTGACCAGAATTTGTGCCGCTTGACTAATGTTTAGTGTTATTAGAATGATGTTATCAGTGAAGCAGAGCTAGTGTAGTTGCCAACTGTCTTCACTTCCATTCCTTCCCAATCCAGTCATTGCATGATGCTCATGAAGGTGGCACTGAAGAGTTTCGGTGAAATAGTATCACCCTGCTGAACCCCTCTCTTGACATGGATGATCACTTCCTTGTAGAATAGTGAGATCCTGGTAGTGAATCTGTAATACAGCTCATGGAGGATACTGATGTATTGAGTTTGAATGCCCTGTTTGGCTAGGGCTTCAATGACTGCTTCAGTCACAACAGAATCAAAGGCCTTCTTTAAATTGATGAATGTTAGACAGAACAACATCTTGAACTCCCAAGAAACCTCAATGAGCTTGGTTACCATGTGGATATGGTCAATCATGCTGAATCCTTTTCGAAATCCGGATTGCTCCCATGGTTGTCCTTCATCTAGTGTTTTGCCAAATCTAGTCAGGATGACTCCAGTGAACAGCTTTTAGATGATGGACAACAGGCAGATGGGGCTATGTTTGTCAATGTCATGGATGTCTCTGTTCTTGTACAGTAGGATGGTCTTGATGGTTTTCCACTGGGACTGAACCTTGCATTCAAACAGGTAGCATGTGAAGAGCCGAGTCAGTGTATTAATTAGTACTGACAGCAGGTTCTTCAGGTGTTCAGATATGACATTGTCTGGGCTGGATGCTGTTCATTTCTTTACTGACAAAATGTCGTGTCAGATTTCGGAAGGGAAAACATTGGGAACGGTATATCCATGCTGCGGAATTTGGCATGTGTGCAGGTGGACGTGACTATTGAAGGGATCCGAGTAGATGTTATGGATAATCTTCTCCATTTCCCTTCTGGAATATGTCATAGATCCATCAGGATGTTGGAGAGCATTCATCTTGTTCTTGTAGTTGGTGAAGGACAGGCGAGCATTGCAAATGAATTTCCTGGCTTCTGCCATATCTCCCAGCACTACTGCTCTTCTCTCTTTGAGGTCTTTCTCCATCGCTTCTCTACAGTGCTTTGCGAACTCAGACATTTGCTTGCGGTTGCCTGAGGCTTGTGCCAAGTCACGTTGGTGAATGAGCTCAAGAGTTTTCGATAACAGGTGTGTTTTGGTGGCTATCTCTCTCTTGGCATTCCTCACACAATGATAGAAGTGCTGAACCAGCTGATTGTTTTCCTTGTTAATGTTGTCAATGATGGCATCTTCCCATGTTGCCGCAATAGTACCAAAGAGCTCCCAGCTGGTGGTTGTTCTGGGAGTTCTCTTATTAAACTTTGCAGGCCTTTCTCCCTGCTATGTGAAGTAGAATTTTGCACGAAGGAGACTGTGGACCGATCCCGACTGGAATTTTGGGACAACAGTGACATTGAAAATTTTGGGACAACAGTGATGCTTTCCATAATGAGTGGCTGCAAAGCAGCCATATGACACATCATAAGACACTTAATAACTATCTTCCAAGATTGCCTCACCATATTTGATGGGGTTCAAATATGGTTTGAACTATGGGAACACCTGCAAGGGCATTTAGAGGCTACCCTAAAAGCTCTATCCTTCTCGGAGAGACTGGCAAGCTACTGAGAATATCTTGCCCCCACTACAGAGCCTAGAAGCTATCTGTGGTGTATTCGCTATGTCAAAACCAGTAAATACAATGGGTCTCATTCCCCTGACCCTGAAAGAGCCACCAATATGGCAGTGTTAAGAAGGATGTGAAAGGAGAGGCTGATAAAATCTCAAGGTCAAACTAAGATGCCAAAATGAAGAAAGACAAAATTGACTGTATTTTCAATGCATGTGTGCCGGCATCAGTTGCATCCATTGAGGACCTGATGGTACAAGCGTGAAAGATCAAGTATAACATCATTGGTCTGACTGAGACGAGAAGGCATCAATTACAGCATGCCGCTTTTGACACTGGAGAAGAACTCTTCCTCAAAACATGCAACAAAAGAGGCATTGGTGGTGTTGGTGTCCTTGTCAACACGAACTTGACCATGAGCATTGATTCATTCGAATGCTTAACAACCCGAATCAGATGATTACATGTCAATAGATGTGGTTCACTGCCGACAGTTTCTATCTTCGTTGTCTACACACCAACATCCAATTACGATGAAGGAGAAATTGAGTAGTTCTACATGGAGTTGGAGAAGTTCTATAAAGAAGACCACACCTTCTACAAGATCATTGTTGGTGATTTTAATGCCAAGATAGGACCGAGAAGATCAGCTGAAGAACTCCACATCGCGACCCAAGGCCTAGAATGGAATAAACAGTATAAGAGACTGAGTTCATCATGTCAACCAGTACCATCTATGGTAAGTCACAGTTTCAGAAGATCAAATCTAAACGTTGGACATGGGATTCTCCTGGTGGACGGTTCCACAACAAAACTGACCACATCATATTCAATCAACAGTTTTGCCTGACCAATGTCACTGTTGTCCCAAATCAGGACAAAATTTAATAAATTCCTCCTCATTCATTTTTATTTGTTCAAATGCATTTATCATTCAAAATTCACTTTAACTATCACTTCTGAGAAAATTTCTGGAATCCATCAAAACAGAAACTATCTTCTCTTTGCCTTTAAGACTTTTAATAATATTCAACATCTAGCAATTTTATTTACCTTGCAAATTGAGTGGAAGAGAAACACTCAATTTACCCTTACCAGCTGATATGGCTAACCCATTCTACATTTTTGACATCCTGCAAACTCCAGGACTTTTTCTGATACACAGGGAATTAACAATTGTCCATCATAAATTCTCCCTCAGAGTTTAAGCTCATGGGGAGACTATGATAATGAAAAATACCTAAGGCAAATGATCACTCAAGGATCTGTTATATCCTTGCAATATCTGTAGTACTTGCCAAAAACTCGATTTATATTTAAAAGGTCTATAGGAAAACCCTTAGTTTTAACTTCCCCACATTGCACGTAACACAAAAACCCAGTTTTCTCAGTAACGTCTCCATCATGAGACTTGTTGTTCCTGTGTTTGGCATATCAAATACATCATGGGTAGCTTGCCAGGCTCTGCCGTGCGGGAGAGATTCTCTCGGTAGCTTGCCGGACTCTCCGAGAGGGGTGGAGGAATCGAACTCGAGTCAGTCATGTTGGCTGCATGCAAGGCAAACGCCTTACCGCTGTGCTATTGCTCCAGCCCATGTGACAGGTATTGGAAGATTATTATGTGTACTCATTTACCTACTTTCAGCACTCAATTCTGCCACATGACACAGCAATACCATTTCTGAAAATTTATTAGGGGGCCCAAAAACACACAGCAGAAATGCCACCTTTGCACTTCTAAGTTCATTGCAGTGATATTCACAACAGACAGACTCAGAAACAACATAAGTGTCCAAAAACAGATGATTGAATAAAGAAACTATGGTATATCTACATAATAAAATACTATACAGTCACCAGGAAGAATGAAGTCATGAAATTTGCTTATAATGGATGGACATAAAGAATGTCATGCTGAGTCAGAAAGGGAGGGACATAGAATGATTACACTCATTTGTGGGATATAATTAACACAGTAGGAGATTATTACCAAAGGACCACAGAAATGAGGGCCAAGAGGACTGGGCCAGGGTGGAAGCTTGTCACAAGTGGTAGGAAGGGAGAGAGATAAGTTAGGATAGAGAAAGGGCCACTATAACAATGACAGTTGAAAATAATAACTCTTGACAACAATTGAGTTTTACACTTAATTATCATTAGAGTAAAAGCACAATAAATTAAACCTAGGACTCAACAAATCTGTCAGTACATGTGAGTATGCTGGGGTTGACTTAAGTGAAGGGGAGAGAGATAGCTTTGTGAAACAGTGTCTCCATCCCTCTGCCCCCTAATAAATCTCTCAACTTGGTGACCCAGAGGAAATACCTGATGTGGTTAGGATTGGTAAAGTCTGGTACAAGTTGCTGCATGGATGCTTGTGTCCAAATAGCCTCGTGGTACAGCTGTCAAACTGTCTGTATGGTGCAGGAATGAGACCCCACCACCAGAAATCTTAGGGAGCCATGGGATTCAGGCTGGACTGACAAATTGCTCTTTGCAGAAAAAGAAGTCGGTCTTGACTTCAGTACAGGTGTTCCATGGAAATAGATTTCCCTCAGAGAGAAGAATTTCAGGTAGAGACAATTGGCATAAAGTAAAATAGAGAGAAAAATAGAGGTGTCCAAGAATGAACACAGATTTCAGACTGTGAAAGAAAAACTTGGAACAATGTTTGGAATGAGATTCCACATTTCTCCTAAAACCCATTTTTTTCACACATAAAAATTAATCTGGATATTGTCCCTGGGGAAAAGCCTTGGGCTCCTGGTGGTCCTTTCTGCTTCTTATCAACACCTTTAGATTCTTGTGTAGCTTCTTCCCAGATGTTCACAATTCTCAGCTGAGTGCTTTCCTTTATGTTTCAGTGTGTTGCTCTATCCCCAAAGAGTTAGTATTTGCATCTCAAAGGGGTGTATTTCTCATGCCTTTAGGGATGATTTGATTTGTTCAAAGCCTGGCAATATTTTCTAACTTCATTATTTAGGCCCCTCTGTCTTTAACTAATCTAATCTTGACACCAGACCTTTTCAACAGGTGTTCGTGATCCTGGATCACCTGCTGTGCAATATATGGATGTCAATGAATGTATGTAATCATTTGGTAAATATTATAAATTTATTTCTTTTATCAGTTATAGATATACACATCCACTGTTGCTTGAGGGCCAATCAAATGAGAGACATTATGACAATATGAGAAGGAGCTTAACTGAAAATAAGCCAATAGCTTGGAGAGGGTGAACACTCCTCAGAAGAACAATTTTGTCTAAACAGTGACTTAAAAAGGGGGTTTTATAGAAGAGAACAAGTGAACCGGATTTAAGAAAGGTGGGTTTCATATCAGTGGGGTGCCATGATGCAGAATAAAATCTCCTTCTAGGCTGTTCCCCCAGACACACAGTCTTCTCTGCAAACCTCAATGAAGTCTTGCAGGTGAGAGACTCATCCCCCAACAGCAGAGTAACTAATGTGAGTTAGCTAATGTGAGGTGACAGGTAGCACCCTATAAAAACAAATGAAGCCCTTCTCTCTGTACTCACCTTGGTCACCAGAGAAATGCTTGGGAAATCTAGAACTGCTGAGTCTGTGATGAGCCCGTACAGCACAGAATCTCATGTCCTTCCACGCCCGCCATGCAGCTTTCCCGCAGTGCTGCAAGCTCGCTTGTTTTGCACAATGTGAAGATGATCCTTGCCACAGTGTGGAGATTATACTGGAGATCATTCAGGGGCCACGAATTCAGACTGAAGTGAGAAATTGTTTTTTTTTTCCTGGGAATTCCTAATCTCTGCACCTTCAGGATCCATTGCCTTTCCCTAACAGAAAAACAAAAATTAGGAGGAGACTAAATAGTGAAGTAAAACAAGTTTATTTGTGAAAGAATGGGAGGGATGAGAGAGGTAAAGGTAAAAGGTAAAGGTCCTCCGGTTGTTCATCGATTTGCTCGAGCAGGCCCAGTAACTCTCCATTGGAGACTTTGTTGTTACTGTGTTTGGCATATCGAATATGTCACAGGGAGCTTGCCAGGCTCTGCCGTGTGGGTGAGATACTCTCGGTAGCTTGCCAGGCTCTCTGAGAGGGTCGGAGGAATCGAACTCGGGTCGGCCATGTTGGCCACATGCAAGGCAAATGCCCTGCCTCTGTGCTATCGCTCCAGCTGAGAGAGGTATATGAAGATATATGCTGAAGAGAGCACACGGGCTTCTCCAGAATGGCAAGAGCCCTTAGTAGACTTTTGCGGAAGGTAAAACATGGATCTTTGCTAGAACTGCTATTTTCCAAAATTCTTTAGACAAGTAGAAGTTAATGAGGCTTTTCCCAAGGAGAAACATTGAACATCTGTTGGTTCATTCTGGAGTTCCCATCTCAGCGTTTGCCTTTGCATTCCTGAAACCTTGGTCCTGGAATTCTGCATCTCAGTGATTCTTACCTGCCTCCTGAGTTGGTCTTTTGTCAAAAGCTTCTGTGCCTTTTACTTGGGTTAGTTGTCTGGCAATGTTTCCTTAATATATATTACCATGATCTGCTCCCCCCATCTTCCTTCCTACAAAAACAGGAAGGATGAGACTTTGAGGTGAAGGGTAAACTTAGGTAAAACTGTGCATATCTTTATCCTTCAGGGCAAGAACAGTTGTCTTTATCTAATACTAATCTTTGGCCCAGTTTAAGAAACTTACAAATACTTAAATTTATTGTACAATATCTATTAGGTAATATAAACAGAAATAACTATACCATGTGATACTATATCATATATATGCAAATTTCGGTACTAAAATTAAATTTTAATATAAGTAAATACATATTTAATTACTATTATAACCTCATGTTAAGTGTCATTGATATTTTAGAAGCACAAGTTATTTGGAATTCTCCAACAATCTTGAGTTAAAATAATATAATATCGTAAGGTTTGGAGTACTCAGCATTGATGCATTTTCAAATCATTTTAAAGTGCCACCCATTGGTAAACAAAACAACAAACAATTTTAGACACAAAGTCTACTGTTGTTTCTATTTCACCAGTAGACAATTTTTATTGCTGGGGCTAGAGAGATAGTACAATGGATAAGGTGCTTGCCTTGCACACAGCAGACCTGGTCTCAATCCGTGGCTCATCATATGTCCCTCAAGTCCCACAACAAGTGATTGCTGAGCACAAAGCCAGGATTAAGCCCTAAGTGTCATTGGATGGACATGGCCCACAAACCAAAAACAATACATTTTTCCATTACATCAAGATATTTTTTACAATAACTAATATGATCCTAGTTTTTAGCCTATGGACATTCCTATATAATTATGTTTGAAACTAGATAGTAGGTTCTAAAAATATTGAATGTTAAATGAATGTAGATTTAAAAGTGTTGCATTCAAGGCTAAATATCTGATTCTTCATTTTCTATATTTAATTGGACATGAATTTAGAAAATCAATGTTCAGTGGTCTCTGAACTGCTTAATAGTAATAGAAGTTGTAAGATGTATAGGAGATAATTGGTCTCAGGATAAAAAGTGACACTTTTTTTTATAAGGTATATGTTATTAGTATATTTCCTTGTCTGCTGTCTGTTGCAATCTTGCCACATTGGCAGAGCAAGTTTTGAAAAAATGGTTCAAGAAAAAACTTCTTGGTCAAAAAGAAAGTTCAGTTTTCTGTAGCACATGTTCAGCATGCAGGGGATCCCACTTCAACTCTCTGAACTGTATGGTCCTTCAAAAATTGCCAGGAGCAACCTCTGGGCACTGCTAGGTATAACCTCAAAACAAAAAATCAAACCAAAAAAACCTGCTTAATATCTAAGAAAAAGTATAGTTATAAGCATCCTCATATATAAAATACTACTTAATTCTTATCTTTCTTGAATAAAGTCTAGAAGGGTAGCACTGTAGCACTGTCCTCCTATTGTTCATCGATTTGCTCAAGTGGGCACCAGTAACGTCTCCATTGTGAGACTTGTTACTGTTTTTGGCATATAGAATATGCCACAGGGAGCTTGCCAGACTCTGCTGGAATCTTAGAAGGGTATACATTGACAACAGTACAGGGAGAGTGTCTTGTTGGTTTCAGAACGCCTACACGGAAACTTGTGAGTTTGACACACAAAAGCAGTTCTCTAGTCCTATACAGTGCACCAACAACTCTAGATGTTTGTTTGAATGGAGGTAGGTGGGTACAGTTTGGACCAGTACTGGGGGAATTACTACTCCTGTTTCTGTGCCGGGCAGGAGTGGAAACAGTGTGTGTGTGTGTGTGTGTGTGTGTGTGTGTGTGTGTGTGTGTGTGTGTTGTTGTTGTTGTTGTTGCTGTGGGGCTGTGTGGGAGGGTTGCTCTCTAAAGTACTTAGGGAACCATACTCTGTAGTCCCATTTCCTGCAGTACTCAGGGGACCATACTTTGTAGGACCATGACATGTAGTAAACTAGGGAACTCTAGGGCTAAAGACACTGTATCTATGAAAATGGAATGTCTCCTTGAATTTTGTGATTTTTTTTGAGTGCAGGAAATCTAAAGGTATGGTAATAGCATAAAGGTCTCCTTTAAAACTGCAGTTACCATACAGTACTTTCTCTTCCAATATAGTTGATCAGCCAGTCAATGAAAGAAGTGTGGCACTGCCAACAGCACGGACCTCACGTTCAAAGAAGTCTTATTTCTCTGTTCTGCATCCTGGAGTTATAATAGAGATGGTCACAACAGGATGATTTTGCTGACCTCACAGAAAACAAAGTAACAAAGGGAAAATAATCAGAACTCTTGTTCAGAGTGCCAGAAGATGCTGTGAATAAAGTCAGGACAGCAGCAGTCAGCCGTGTTCTGCTACTGGTGAAGTTTAGCTAATCAATATGAGGTTTGTGTCTAGAAGTGCCTAAATTCAGGAAGAATTTATCAGGAGACATTAGGAAACTTTCTTTCCATTGCATTTTTTTCTCTGAGGTGGAGAAACTACAGTCAGTAAATAATATAAAAATACGTGGTTTCTAAATTTCTGATTATTCTCCAAATTTCTATTAAAATACACATTAAGCTCTTAAGTTATAAAGTTTCACATTAACTTTTTTGATTGTAAATTATTTCAAGAATATGTTTCTACAAATGGTTGACACATTTTCATTATCTAAGAAGAACTTATTTTGATTTTCTTTATACATGTTGGGTCAGAGAGATAGTACAGTGGGTAGGGAAGCTGCCTTGCACACAATCGACACGGGTTCGATCCCCGGCATCCCATATGATCCCCAAGCACTTCCAGGAGTAATTTTTGAGTGCACAGCCAGAAGTAACCCTTGAGCATTGCTGGGTATGATCCAAAAAGCAAACAATGAAAAAAATTTTAAAAAATTAAAATTATTATACATGTTAAAAGCTTCCTATACTTCAAGAGCATGAAGCAGATGAAGTCCAAAGCTATGTGTTTTTCTTCACAGAAAGAAGTAAACATAGCAGTTTAGTCTAATAATCTTGATTTTAGATATCAGATGAACACTTGGGTGGTTAGGATTCCTTGGAACTTTTGAAAATATTGATTATGAATCATTTCTCGGAGGTTACAGTTGATAGTGCTTCAGTGTCGATCCAAGCAATGTTAAGTTTCTTAGAAATACTTTGCTTTGGACCACACATGGTGGTATTAGTACTTAGTTCTGACTCTGCATTTACAAGATCGCTCCTAGCAGGACTCAGAGAACCATATGTAAAAATGGGCTTGCTACAAGCAAGGCAATTAACTTCCCTGTTGTGTTATCACTCTGGCTCCAACAATACTACTATTTGGTAATGAAGCAACAAGGATTCTCACAAAGCACTAAAGTGACTATATATATATATATATATATGTATATATATGTATATACACACACATATATATTTATATATATATACACACACACCTTTACACACATATATGTACAATGGTAATTCACTTCAGGAAACAATTTGACAAATTAACTGTTGAAGACATGATATATTATTTCCTAACAATATGTTCCCTCACATAGTGATTACTGAACAGGTTCTAAAGTGATTAGAGCAAAATTTTTAATATAGGGTAATCTGATATTACTCAAATAATCAATAAAAATAATAAATAGATTATAATAGAATATAATATTATAGAATAATGAAGATCAATGAACTACCAGACCATAGTAGTAAATGATTCTATAAACCATCACATTAGATAAGTAAATAGGCACAAAAGAAACATTCAGCGCAAATGCATCCAAACAAGTTTGAATCTTGGCAAAGGCATTACATATTTTAAAATGTGTGTATGGGTGTTGGATCATTAATGACTGGAACCTGATCCTGAACAGCTTTGTTACTATATATCTAATGGTGAATCAATTAAAAAATTAAAAATTAAAAAAATTAAATTAAATTAAGCAATAAACTTTAAAATCTTTAAAAAATAAATTAAAAATGTGTGTATTTATAATAAAATTAATGCCAAAATACAGGATATGGTTACACCAAAGGGTGGTGATATATTGTTCCCTGTTTTGTCTCATTTACATTTATTTTAAAGTTGTTTTTCTTTTTTAAGCCTTAGATGCTTGCTGCTGCTTTTTTGCTTCCTATTTTTTGACCATGAAACATATTCAACTACCAAGAATACTCAGTCATGCTTAGACACTGTTCAGTACTGGTATCTTTTTTCCTGCTTCACTCCAGAGTCCACTGCCCTTTTCACCTACCAAAGAAAGAAAGGTAATGCTGGAAGTCATTATGAGAAATCACATCAAATAGTACTTGTAGATGCAATAAACAACACATCCACCAGTTCACCTGGAATGTGTACCAGCTTTCAAACAGCGTCACTGAATTTCGGTCCTTTTCTCTCTGTCTGAAAGAAGTTGAATTAACATAAAATATACCACATGTTGTGACACCTTCCTCTTTTTAAGATGAGTAGTTTCCTTATAGAAGTGAGTTTATATGAGGTATTTGATGTTACGATCCAATTGTGGCTGATTAACACGCTAGGGAAGAAATGTACCAAATGAGCAGTTAGGACTATTTCCATGATTCCCACACTACTTGAATAGAAAAAAAAAGTAAGAAGGACTTTAAAGGTCTCTCAAACCTGAAGTTAAGCATAGTTGAGTATTGGAAATGCGGAGGACAGGGTGTACATTTCCAAAGGCAGTCCAACTACGCTGATAATGTTGTAAACTCATTAAGCCAATGAGGTTAAAAACCAAGCACAAAAATTTGTAAGTGTACAAACTGTACCTCATGGTGTCTCACTAATAAGAATTAAAAAAAATACAAAATAGGAAACAAAGGAAAAGAACCCTCCCAATGCCCCATGATTTTAAAATCGCATTTGACATTTGACAATGCTGTAGGATACTAGACTTTGTAGAAATTTCATGGGGAGGGAAACTGACCTTTGTTCAACACATTCTATAAATTTGGAACTAGCTCTCTTATCTATGCATCAAGAGACATAATTATCCTTGCTCTTATTTTAACTTATTAGAAACTGAGATTAAAAGAGATCAAAGTGCCTACCCAAGACAAACACATGAACCTTTCTTGCTCCAGACCCAAAGTCATTGCTACAACTACTGTATCAAAGACTGGCATCATGCAATTTGCCATTGTTAAAAATTGTATGCAATATCCTGGCAAAGCCTGTTGCTCTACTGTGATTACACCGAGGAAGCTGTTCATATCATCATTGGTGTCCCTTTAATCTCAAATGAACTTTAAATTTTGCATTAATCTTGGAATTGGCTGTGCTTCCTTTGAATGATTAGTTTGTTTTCATGTAATGAATTCTATTGAATCTTTTAGTGACCATGCAATGCCCTCAAAAATGTTTTGAGAGAAATTTGTACTTAAGAAGCTGATAATTTTAACCATGTTTATTATTACTTTTATACTGACAAGTCTCATTCGTTTTAGTTATATGCTTTTTATTGATTTTCTTTTGCTGAATATTATATTTATATGAGCAGTGGGAATGCATTGTGAATAATAACTATTTTCTTTAAAGATAAACTTCATGTTTCATCTCTACAAATTTTATAAAAGATGGTTATTCTTAGAAAAGAGCTTTTCTACCCACATCTCTGATTTCTTCTTCCAAAACTCTTTTCAAAATGTCTAACATACTGCATTTTAGAGATATCTGCTAGAGACAACAAAAAAATCCATTTCCTCATGTTAAATATTTGTCAGAAAAATGAATTCTGCTGTCTCATTTTGACCTTTTGATTGTTAAGCTTTGACATATTCTCTTTCATTCACTTGCCAGTCGGTCCTGAAAAGAAAGGGAGGGGGCTGGTGTAAAGGGGACATTGAGTAATTCTGAATGTATCTATATTACAGAAGATAAATAATCAAATGCAAGTTTTAAATAGAGTAATTCTGCTTCTTTCTCAGGAGATCTAGTGGGAGAGATTTATAAAAGCTAGTTCAAATTTTGCATTTCACATTGCTTACATTTAAATCCTCATCTACAGCAAAGGAAACTTTGTTCTCTAGTTTTTCACTTCTGTCATCCCACCCACCCCCAAAGCTAAATAATAAGTAGTGTGAACAAAAATCAAAGTTAGCTCCCACTGCCTACAACTCATTGGAAATGCAAAACTCCTCACGTCCACACAGAGGATACTACCAACATAGGTCTAGAAAACAAAATGCCAGATCTGTAACTTTAGAAATGTGGTATTAAGAAAGACTGCAATAGTGCTTATGTTTAAGGGGAGATGCATATCAACTTAACTGAGCATTTATCTCATCTCTCTCTCCTTGCATCTCTCTCTCTCCACACACATGCACACAAACATGGTCACTCTCTTTTTGAAGAACTATAAACAGAATTTATATGCTAATTAACCTTCTGAAAGCAAAACAATTTATAAATTGTAGAACTGGGATTTAGATCACTCTGATGTAATGTTTTCTAAAATTCATCTCTGGCAAACTTTTAGTGAAATCCACTGTAAATTTTCAGACCATCAGAATCTACTTTTTTGAAAACTTGGATCACCATCTTCTCTCTGGAGTTTTTCCACTTTTAAAATTTTATTTGAGATTTTTAAAAAAATGTTCTTCAGTGCATGTCCTTTGTCTTTTTTATGTTAAACTTGCTTTCCCTTACACTTCTTAAGTGTTTAGAAGTGTAATTTTCATCTCTATGATAATTTTTCTCCTAAAATATCTTGCCTTTCTCACCCTATTCACTGTTACATTAATATGCTGCTGAAATTTAAATATTCATAATTTGTTGTCCCATCCTCATCCTGGACTCTATACACACATTTTTTTTCTGAGTTCAACTGGATGTCACAGGCATTTGTTATACTTAAATATTATTAGAGTGAAATTTGTGTTGCATATTATATTATTTTCCACACCCACTGTAGTTATTTCTTTAACTAAGAAATTGAATCTTACAGATTGAATAGCTCTACATAATTGATCACCAGTATATGATTATATACATTAGGTAATGTTAGTAATTAACCTGACACTGCCTGATATTTAAATATATGTTCTGTCTCTCTTTAATACATTTTCTGAAATTATTACTACCTGCTTCCTAACTCTGTTCCTTTCTTCTTTCCTATCCTTCCTTTACTCCCTCTTTTTCTACTTTTTTCTTTTCCTCTCTTAAAAAGGGGGAGGGTGAAGAGGTGCAGGAGGTACACCCAAGAATTTGTCACAGAGCTTTTTCAATTTGTAACTATGAGAAATAACACAATGTTCCTGTGATTAATTACAAAAATGGTAAGATTTTTTTTCTTACAGATGGGGTAAAGATTATATCTCTATATAAGTATTATGGATATTTGCATATGGTTATTAAAATATTTATTTTATTCAGTTATATCTATTAACCTAGAATCTCTGGAAAATGTCTAATGCACAATTCTAGATCACTTCCCTATTTAAAAGAAACTCAGTTTTTAAGCATGAAAGCAATATTTTAGTTAGGTACAGTTACCTAGAAGGTATTCATATATGACACCAATACCTTGAATGGAAACTTCTCTAATATTAATGGGGTAGTGGGAATGTGAATTCTTAATTTTGCCCCTAATCGATAGCATAGTGGTAGAGCATTTGCCTTGCACGCAGCCAACATGGCCGACCAGAGTTTGATTCCTCTGCCCCTCTCGGAGAGCCCGGCAAGCTACCGAGAGTATCTCGCCCACACGGTAAAGCCTGGCAAGCTCCTCGTGACGTATTCATTATGCCAGACACAGTAACAACAAAGTCTCCAATGGAGACGTTACTGGGCCCGCTCGAGCAAATTTGCTAAAAGAGAAAAATTATAGAAATTCAGATAAATATCACTTGATCACTTGATACCCCGTTATTCATCGATTTACTTGAGCGGGTGCCAGTAATGTCTCCATTCATCCCTGTTGCGTGCTAGTGTAGCCCAATGGCATCTGTTCATTCTAGAAACATGCAGAGCCTCAAACCGATTATTCAGGGTCTTGACGAAGAAGTCTGACCATATTGTAGGTGGGAGTCCACGTGATCTTTTGACATCCCTGAAATCTAGTCAGTAATGGCTCTAGTCCAGTGGTCATCTGTAAACCTCATTACGTGTCCAACCCATCTGATTTTTGATGCCTTGACAAATGAGCGCCCCTGACTCTTGAGCGTTGATGGAGATTGGAACTCCGGATTCTATCTCTCATTTGAGTAAAGCATGACACACCAAGCATAGCTCTTTTGATTCCTCTTTGAGAGACCCAAATAGCGTTCTCTTCCTGTTTTCTTAGGGGCCAGATCCCGGGGCATATGTTAATGCAGGAAGAACAGTGGAATCTAAGAGTTGTGCTCGTAGCTGGAGGTTCTTTGTCCTTTTAGTTATTTCTTCAACACTCTTGAAAGCATTCCAAGCCGCTCTCTTCCTTCTGCATAACTCAGGTGCCAGGTGCATAACTCATGTAATTCATCATGTTGATTTCTCAACCTAGGTATATATAACTGTTGCATTCGGAGATGGTGGTTCCGTTGAGAGTGAATCAGGAATAAGACTGTTTCTCATGAACATTGTCTTTTTGAGATTCAGTTGTAATCCGACCTTTCCACACTCACGGTCAAAGTCGGTCAGCATTTGTGCCGCTTGGCTGGTGTTTGGCTATGTTTCAGATAAATATAGAAAAAATAAATCTATGAGAAATTTTTATAATTTTATAAATATCTATTTGTAATTTAATCTCAACTGTTTTTTTAATTTGATTACTATGAATTACCAGGCTTTGCTGCATGAGCACGATACTCTTGGTAGCTTGCCAGGCTCTGTGAGAGGGGCGGAGGAATCCAACTGGCAAGCTACCCGTGATGTATTTGATATGCCAAACACATTAACAAGTCTCACAATGTTACTGGGCCCGCTCGAGCAAAGCAATGAACAATGGGAGGACAGTGACAGTGACAGTATGAATTAAAGCCATGGGACATTAAATTGAGTGTCTTTTATACTTCAGATATTAAACTGATAAGAACAGATTCTACACTTGATCTTAGCCAAAAGGCCGAGAAGCGATAGCACAGCGGTAGGGCATTTGCCTTGCACGCAGCCAACATGGCCAACCCGAGTTCGATTCCTCCACCCCTCTCGGAGAGCCCGGCAAGATACCAAGAGTATCTCGCCTGTATGGCAGAACCTGGCAAGCTCCCTGTGACATATTCGATATGCCAAACACAGTAACAACAAAAGTCTCCAATGGAGATGTTACTGGGCCCGCTTGAACAAATCGATGAACAACAGGAGGACAGTGACGGTTATACTTCAGAATGATCTAATTTGTACACAGCATTGATTTCTTAGCTGAATATTATCCTTTTATCATTCTAGTGATTGTAAACCTATATACATAAATGAAGATATGAATGTGCATTTATAATTCATAGAATTATACCACATATATCATGTATTCTACAACAAGATCAATATTTCCTAAAGTGGCAAATACTTCCCCTCTGTGGCATTGAAATAATGGGGGGTAGGGTATAGTAACCTCAGGTGTAATTGAGGAGTTTTTTATGTTTGTTGCGTGAAGGGGATAGAATTTCAAGGAAGTGCTGAATTATTTCTATCCTGAAAAGAGAATAAGCTCAATAAGTAGAAAAGCTCTAAGACAAATTCTAGAATATATTATATATAGAAATATATATAGCAGACTATTGAATTAAAGGAACATATATCTTACCACACCTCCACAGTTAAATTAATATTTTTGAAATTCTTCATATTTATAGAAGCATTTCCAATAACAGAGAAGTGAAATATAAACATTATGGAATAGTTTGCAAGACTTCAGTTCTTTTATGTAATATAAATTTAACACATTTGTGATTTAGTGTATTATATAAGCTGGTTGCTATTGTAGGTCAAAGTCATTATTGGTACATTGGTACCAATATTGGCACATTTTATGTGCTAACACTTTTATACCAGAAGTTTAAAGCATTAAAAGAGGAAATATCTGAGAGATAATGTAATTTTTCTCTGAAGTATATATGTAAGATGAATGTGGTCAAAACTTATTCTCAGAAGTGTTAGGAAGAAGTATATGTGTGAGTTGAGTTCTACTCTATTACTATAAGGTACATTTTGAGTTATCTAAGGCAGAGAAATTCTCATCTTATTATACAACGATGAAGGAAGATGCTTGAGTCATCCATAAAAATGTAATAATGATCAGGTAGCTACCCTTTAAAGTCATGCCCTTGGTTTTATTGAGGCTTGATGCAAGGAACAGTCAAGTCATATGCAGTGACTTCTAGATTTAGCCGCATAATCATTTTTAAAGGCATTATTTAGATACATTATTCAATGTTCCCTGTAAAGAAAGACCTTGAGTGATATACTGTTAGAACATATCAGGAGAAAATAGATTTTGCATACATTTGTATCCTCTTATTATTGATAAAACTTTATTTCCTTTTTATTTTTTATATACCAGAAATCTCAGTGTTGTAAATATACTAACTTAGAATGAAATTAACTATTATGGTTACAATATTTGACTCGTATATTTCATTTCAATTCATTGTTCTCTATTTTAGGTAGAGTTTTATTGGATCATTTTTATAAACTTCCTGGAAATGGGAAAGTGAAAATATTAAATTACTAATCACCTGTAACATGAGATAAGATTTTAAATGAATTACATATGTTTCTTACATTATCCATCATAATATTACTCATGAGATTCATAGCATACTTTATCAATTATTTTTTAAAACCTGAGAAGTATACATATTAAGCTGATGACACAATAGTCACTTAAATTTATATAACAGATGTGTTTCTAACTTTAATCTGTATATTTTTCAAAAGTAAGAAAAAAATGTAACAAAAATGCATCAATCTCTGAAATGTTTATGTGAAATATACAGTTTCCTTTATGTTGATTCATCTGGATAATGATATCAACTCTTCATTCCTCTGTCTTATATTAAATATTAATATATAATATAAGAGCAAAGCAACGAGGAGGCAAGATTCTTTCTCTTAATCTCTCTCATTATAAACTGCCATACTGCTTAAGAGGATTTATTTATTCTGATTTCATCCAGGGAAATAAAAAAAAAAGGGTGGGACACATGCCTTATGCACATGGGATTCTAATTTTTTCTGCAGCATCACAGTAAGCAAACCAAGTGTCTTTGTTGTAGTCTGAGTGGACTCTGCGCACAGTTGGAACGATTTCAGATGTTCAGACACTCCAGGACCTGAACAATGCTTCATTCTCAGGACCTAGTATTCAACAATCTAACTGTATTGGCTGAGTATCACTAATAGTGAGCACCCATATTACTCCTGAGCACTACTTGGTAGGACAAAAATAAAAGCTATGTAACTATGTATTTATGTATGTATGTATCTATTTATCTATTTATCTATCTTATCTACCTATCTGTTGTTGTTTAGGTATATTTTGGTATTGCAAAAGTTTTCTTTAGTGTTTGAAAATTTTCCTAAATCATTCTAATGTCTCAGTTGAAAAATACTCTGGAAAATTGATATGTACCAATAAGAGACTGAAAAATAAAGAATTAACTCCTTGTGACCTTTCATGGTTCAATCACACACACACACAGAGTATGGTCAATTCTTTCTAATGTTACATCGAGTAACTTCCTTGCTAGATGTTGGTTCTGTTTTTAAACCCCTATCATTCATATTGGCATATTTGATACACTAAATACAGTAATGACAACAGGTCTCATTTCCCTGACCCTGAAAGAGCCTCCAATCCTTGGAAAAAGAGGAGTAAGAGGCTGCTAAAAATCTCAGGGCTGGGAGGAATAGACATTAATGGCATCTGCTCGAGTAATTCAACGATGAATGGGATGACCGTGATACAGTGATCATTCATATTTCAGTCTCTGTATTCAACATTATATCAGAATTATATCTCAATTCTCATTACTAGACTCTGCTATAGTTTTTATTTAATCTAGCATTTATACTTCCCTATTATATTAGATAGGAATTCCCTGCTCAAACTAAACTGGAATTCATTCATCTCCATAATCTATATGGTTCATTTCGGGACTCAGTGCAAGGCGACTTTAGAAGTTTATTTTAAAAGGCTTCAGAAGGTTGTTTAGTGTATTCAATATACCAAACCCATGACTATCTTTACAAAAAATATAACTACCATATAGATTAGGAAAAAAGACAGTCAACCCTCTAGATGAACTTTATACCATAGCATTATGTAAAGGGGTTTGTCATTAAAGTAGACTATGTGGTTATTTTAACCATGGACTAAAAAGTGCTACTGATAAATAGCAATAATTTTACCTCAAGAAATATGACACTAAATGATCACTAAAATTTACTGTAGAAAATAATGTTTGGTTACTTTTTTTCAAACAGTGCTTCATACATAAAAGATTTTTTAAAGCCTAGTTAAATGTTCCTGGCAAATTCTGATAAAGAGCATAATTTCAAAAGCACAATATTGTATTTTGGAACAGTTTACTGATCAAATATTACACAATGGCACCACTAACATCACTGACTGAGTGCTTATGACATTTGCATTCAAAATAAATAGCTTCATATCAAAACTTGAATCATAGCTGGAAGCCAAATTAAACTGAAGGACAGCTTGCAAGAATCCTTAAGTTATATATTCTTCCCAATTCCCTCTTAGAACTGCCTTTATCATTTTAATCCACATAATAGTTTCCACCATTATAAATTTATTAACCAGATTATTATTCATATGCATGGCATGCATAATTATAATTGATTTGCTGAAGGCTCGTTTTGCTGCTTCTATTAATTATGATCCTATGGTTCTGAATAAATCAGGGAGAAGGGGAGAAATACCTAAACCAGAAGAATATAGTAAACTAAACCAATAAATTGAGTTACACAGATGACACTCCCTGATGCTGTCAGGGAGATAAGTTAATGATATTTTGAACATCAGTCCTGAATTAAAAATTTAACTAGTAAATTTAACACTCAATGATTCAGTCCTTTTCTCTCTTCCAGATCAGTTTCTAATAATAAATATCCAGACCACAAAAAAAGGAACACAAGGACTAAAATATGGCAATAAAAAATGAATAGTATAAATTATGATTCTCAAGAAATTTAATAAGACTTTTCAATTAAAGCAAGATGAATTTTTCTCTTTAATTAAATAAATAACCTCTATCAACCCCCACACCCACCAAACACAACACAACAGCAAAGCCCTTTCACTAGCTCTTTACTGTTGCTCACTTTGAAAGATAAAACTCAACCAAATAATCATGATAGGAGAAAACCAATATATCCTAAAAAACTGCAGGGAAGATATTTGATAATGTAGTGAAGTCATTTTTTAGAGTATGTAGCCTTTGATCATGAAAGGCAATTTTTGAAAAATGCCTAATAGTTTTCAGTAGTTTTAAAAAGTGAGGGTTGTTTGGGAATATTAAGTAACACAGCAGTTCTAAATGCAGGTTTCTGAACAATAATCTCAAAGGAATACATTGTATTCATTGCATTATAGCCCTGGGCCATCCCTAATTCACATTTTCAGGGACTCTTTGAAATATAAATTCTCTCACTTACATAAAAAGATTTGGGGCTGGAGCAATAGCACAGCGGGTAAGGCATTTGCCTTGCATGTAACCGACCCGGGTTCAATTCCCAGCATACCATATGGTCCCCTGAGCACCGCCAGGGGTAATTCCTGAGTGGAGAGCTAGGAGTAAACCCTGTGAATCACCGGGTGTGAGCCAAAAAGAAAAAAATAAAATAAAATAAAAAAATGAATAAAATAAAAGATTTACTTGCATTGGAAATCAAATAAAAGTAGTACATGTTTCAAGTTTCTTAGGAAGCCCTAGGAATCTTCAGATAAATATTTTGGTAAGGAAAGTTTTAGAACTGCTTCAGAATCTCCACATTCACAATAAAATAAACAAAAAATCTTTGTAGTAGTTTTTCTACTCATCCATATTGATTGTTTCAGAGTAATCATTAATTGTATACACTGACACAGTCAAAAATGACTTCATTTAGAACATAAATTATATCGTGACATCAAAATCAACAAAATAAGTAAAAATTTGCAATTTTACTCTTCTGTGAGGTTCAGTGGTTTAGAGGTTTTTTTCACTATTTTTATGCTACATTTTTTTTATCATCTGAGATAATTGAAATAAGTATTTTAATGACATTCTCATAGAATTACCCTCGTCCCTATTTTCACTTGGTGGTGCTTAGTTCCCCTACCCCCACAGCCCTATCCATTGACTCTCTTCCAGGCCCCAGGTACAATTTCCATTTACATTAGCTTCCTGAGTCTGTCTGTGATGGAACTCTAAAAACAGCATTCCAAATTATATCAACTTTCTCACAAGAAGGGATTTGTATGTAGATAATTAATATCCAGACATAATATGTACATATATGCAATATAATGCCATAATTTGGAAATCATTGAGATACTAGGATCGTAAATTAAAGTTTAACAATGCAGCAACAGTGGATTAAACTATCACTATAAGATGATAGGATAATACTATGGAATTCAGTCCATTAGCCTTTTATATATGTGTTTGCCACGAAGCTAAAATATCTACCTGCAAATATGTCTAGCTAATGACTGATTTCATGAAAGTGACTCTGGTATCTGGGTGGAGATTGCTTTTGAGAAATAGTACTTGATTTAGCTAAATGTCCCAGTTGCCAAACTATAAATTCCTGTAAGTGATACTAGCTTTGATTATCTTGTACCTATTAGAACCCACTTGCCCTGACTTTTATAGGGGACCAGTACATATGTGTTGAATAAATCCATTAACAAATTAATAATATTCCATAGTGTCACTGCAGGGCATAATACAACTTAATATTGAACATAGTAGGTTTTACTTTTAAACCGGGATCGTGTTCGATAAATTTTCTATTAATCGTAAGTCACACTACTGATATACTATACACATTAGAGAAAATTGGTATCTTAAGCAATAGATAAAATGAAAGCAAAAATTTGACAAGCATTTTCATGATACATACATATGCATGCATTTTCCGTTTCATAAAAACTATCCTAAGGTATAAAATATGTACAACAAAATCAATATAGTCCAAATAAATCGCACATTAGCATACATTTAAATATCATAATTTGGTCCATTTTGCACAATTCTAGTTTGCTAAAACATGTTACATGGTAAATTTCAACTCACTACTCCAAAGAGTTCCAAATGGAAATTTTCTGCATGATAAAATAACATAAAGAAACAAGGACTAATGTAATCACTACAGGATATCTACTTTAAAGATCATATATATGTAAATGCTTGAGAAAACATTGCTATTAATTCTGGAAAAAGTTGACTGCTGTCTATAATTTAATGTTTAAAAATTCAACAGAAAGCATTTTAGGAGAATTTAAATAAAAATTAAAGTTGCTGTATATAAAATATTTTTAAAGAAGTGTACTATTGAATTTAATATGAAAAAGTGATAAACATCCATAAACTGTCCACCATTAATCTACTGATTATACTACTGACCGTTCTACCGTTCTACTAAATAATTTATATAAAGATATATTGTACTTCATTAAGTATATCGCCTTTATTATTTATTACATATGTGCACTCATGCATATGTACAACTAACACAAAATCTCACACTTTTTTTTTTAGTTTCTGAGTTCACAAAACAGTTAAAAATTCATAAAATAAAAAAAAAGCAAAACAGAGGTAAGAGAAAAAAAGCTTTGTCCTAAAGTCAATCTTAGCTGGAATAATAACTGAACTTCATATATGATCTTTATTTTTCAGGTTTAGATAAAGTGGAGATAATAAACACTATCTATTCATCCAAGCTTGGCAACTTAGCAGTCAGAATTTCTACTATATACACAGATTTCTACATTATATCTCTTCTTTGTAAATATTCAATAAGACCCTTTTTACCACCCAGAGAAGGGGAAATGTGTATATTAGTTTTCTTTATCAGGTTATTTTAGATATTAACTTGGCTGGGCCATGGGGACACACATATTGGTTAAACATTATTTTAGGTACATCTATGGTATTTCTTAATGATATTTATATTTTAATCAATAAACTAAATAAAGCAAATTGTTCTGCCTAATGTGGGTAGGTCACATCCCATCTGTTGGAGACCTGGAGAGAATAAAGATGAAGCGATAGGAATTTACTTTGGTTTTGAATGGAGAGGTCTGTCTTCTGCAATTAGACTGCAAGTGACTGACTTTATAAGCTTTCTGTTTCTCAAGTCTTTGGCCTTAAGCTAGTAGTCACACCATTCTGATTCTCAGTCCTTCAGACTCAGCCTAGAAGTATGTCACTGATAGTCTTGGATCTTTAGTTTGTTGAGGGCAGAACATGAGACTTTTTAGACTTATAACCACATGGAGTATTTCCCTAAAATAAATCTCTTGGTAGATAAACTAAAAGATATAATATATGAAGTAAATAGAGATGATATATAGATATAATATCATCTCATATATTTATACATACATGAGTGTAAATGAAATGAAAAATAAAAATAGATAAATGTAGACTAATTTGGAATTAATTTGAGAAAGGTTGTATGATGAAGAGAGTAAAAAGCAAAGAAGAGAAGTAGTAGAAGGATATTACTAAGCAGTTTTGAGTAACTAAGCCCAAGGACACCAATCACGTAAGGAATCCTTTAGGACATGTTTCAATATCTAAGAATAATATATCATGTTTGCTGCAGAGAGGAAGATAGGGGCCCTAGTAATGTGTTTTGGGGAAAACGTTGTCTAAGACTAAACCAGCTCAAAGGCAAAATGACCTTTGACACAAGAGACCTATCTCAGGATCCCTGATGATCACTGAGAAGCAGAATTCCAGTCCAAATTATGGATAGCTCCCCAAGAGTAGAGTCCCCAGGAATTCAGGGGAAAAGGCTGCGATGGGAACTCACCAGAAATTTAACTTCTCCTTGGAAAAGTTTCATTAATTTCTACTTGTGTAAAGGATTTGGAACAAAGCCCCATGAACAAAACTATACCTAAAGTTCACTCATTCCGCACAACATGTGGATGACCTCCGCCCCAGATTTCTGGAGGTGTCTTGGACTCAGGCTGAGAGAGGAATTAATCTTTTCAGGAATGAAAAGTCAGTTCTAAATCTTACCCAAACATCAGAGTCCGTTGTCTTTTACACACACACACACACACACACACACACACACACACACACACAATTTAGGAGGTGTCAAATCATGAAGTAAAACTATCTTAGTTAGAGATTATGAGGAAGAGAAATTATAATGTTCCTAGATAACACAGGCTTCTCCATAGTTAGAGAGACCTGAGAGTACACATCTCAGGTGAAAATATCCATCACACCCCAGAATGGGAGGTGTTCTGCTTCCCTTTGTAGAGCTGGTTTTAAAGGTTTTCTTCCTAAATCAGAGTTCATGCTAAGACACTACCAAGAAGAAGTGCTTGAAACTTCAGGTGGTCCACCTTGGTGTACTCACACATTTTGTTCCTGCTGGAACTTCTCTGCAGACCAGTGCTGGTGATAGTTAGACTCGTTAGACTCAGTTCCTATGTGTGGCAAGTGCTCTGACCATAATACTTTTAGCTGCATTTAGCTTTTAATTTAGCTTTCAATGCTAGTGGCAGAGCAACCTCTTAAATTCCATATTGGTTTTATTGCTTCCCTAGAACACAGTACCAGCCTACTGTATCCCTTTCCCTCTAACTTCCTACTTCAAAAGAATAGTTTAAGATAAAAATTACCTCCCCTTATTAAGATCGACCTGCCTTTGGTTTGTAGAACTTCTATGCTACTAGAAAAAATTTACTGTTGGAAAAATAGAGAGAACCGGACCTTTCAGTTGAAGACCATCTAACTGCTAGATATTGTTGTTATCTATAGGTGAACTTTATTGGACCAAGGATCTTTGAGGAGAGTCTGGAGCACAGCATTTGTAAAATACTGGAAATACAATAAAATTTGTTGGAGTACACGGAGCTTAGGTATATCAGATTGTACCCATCACAGTGCTCCCGAGTCACTCCCATTACTTTGTCAGTCTGTAACCACTTCTATGCTCTCTTCCCCAACCAATTTGTAAGGTCTCATCCTTCTTAGACACTGAAGCTGTACTGTAAGTTAATATTGCCTTTCTCCTCTCCTTATGTCTTTTGAGCAGTTTACTTTAATGCAATGCCCTTTTGTGTAGATACAGGAAGACAATTAATTAATATGTTCTGTAACTTAGGAATTGATTGGCTTTGAATATTATTCACTCCTGGGCATCTGCCTTCTCAACTTAAGCCTCAGTTGCCCTCACTTCCTAGCACCCCAAGGGCAGGGTCCCGACGTGGGACTGGATGGAACCAGGGCAAGCCGGTAAGTTATGTGCTACCCTGGCATCGCGATGGGCCAGGCCAAGGTGCCACGATTCTTAACTATAAGTTAAGAGGTTGATCATAGGCAAATGATGTCATGATCCAAAAATAACGACGAGACTAGGGCCCTGCTGCTAGGAATAGGAAAGATATCTGGCCTGAGCACTGCAGTCTGAGATCGAGATGGCCCTAAGAGAGCAATTCTATAAGCTCAAAGTATTTCTTACTGTGTCCATACAAAATGATTAATATTATGTATGCTTATATGTTGGTTGGACAAGGAGAGGAGAAACACGTCCTAGAAGCAGTTTTCCTGTGTGTCCTGACTAGCTTGGATGAGACTGCTTTCTCCCCTTCAAACTGTCTTCAGTAAATGATTTCAGTATATTGAGGCAGTTTCCCCTTTCTCTCAGAACCCTGGCTGGTCTTAGATATGCAGATCTCAGGTGCTAGCCAGGCTGGTCTTTGGGATGCAAATCAAGGTGCTTGCAGCTTGTGAAAGTGCTTGTGAAAGGTTTCAGTTTGGCTTTGTATCCTCTGAGGCCAGTATTACCAGCCTGCGATGTAAGGAAACAATGTGGATGTAAGGAAACTATGTATGTTGCTGCCTCAATGTTCTTTCTGTAACTCCTTTTGATGACATCACTATATTGCGCCCTTTAGAGGTACTATGATCTATATAAGGGAGATTTCAGGGCTCTCTGGGGAGACACGTGCACCAGAGAACCTGGGAAGATGGGGCTGAGGACAGAAGCTGAGAGAACAAAGGCGCACGTGCTCGAGGATTTCTGAGGCCTCCATGACATACATCTCTTCCATGTAATAAACGGCTACTAAGACCAACCAGCTTGGCCTCGTTTCCTTCCTTCACCTGACCATCGCCATCGACCTCCCTGGAGAGGGGAAATGGCCTGACCGCTGCCCCTTTTATTTTTTGTGTGTTTACACAACGGATCATGACATCATTTGCCTATGATCAACCTCTTAACTTATAGTTAAGAATCGTGGCACCTTGGCCTGGCCCATCGCGATGCCAGGGTAGCACATAACTTACCGGCTTGCCCTGGTTCCATCCAGTCCCACGTCGGGACCCTGCCCTTGGGGTGCTAGGAAGTGAGGGCAACTGAGGCTTAAGTTGAGAAGGCAGATGCCCAGGAGTGAATAATATTCAAAGCCAATCAATTCCTAAGTTACAGAACATATTAATTAATTGTCTTCCTGTATCTACACAAAAGGGCATTGCATTAAAGTAAACTGCTCAAAAGACATAAGGAGAGGAGAAAGGCAATATTAACTTACAGTACAGCTTCAGTGTCTAAGAAGGATGAGACCTTACAAACTGGTTGGGGAAGAGAGCATAGAAGTGGTTACAGACTGACAAAGTAATGGGAGTGACTCGGGAGCACTGTGATGGGTACAATCTGATATACCTAAGCTCCGTGTACTCCAACAAAAATTTATGATAAAAATTCTTCTGGAGAAAGTGTCTTTCCAAATAACAAAAATTAATTAGAATATTAAGTTCAAATATATATAATTTTCAATAAAACTGTCAAAACACAATAAGAACGAGACAAACAGTAAGCAAAATAAGAGGAAATTGTTATATCAAAAATATAAAAACAATATGCATAATATGTTTAAAAATAAGCAGGAATGGCAAACAAAAGTAGAATTAGAAAAATATGTTTCTGGATAAAATTGAAAATATATTTACATATATAAACCAAGGCAGTGAACAGAAAGTACAGCAGATGCCTTGCACACAGCAGACCCAGACTCAATCCCTGGCACCTCCTGTGGTCTGCAAGTCTACCAGGACTGAAGTCTGAGCATCAAGTCTGAGTTAAGTCCTGAGCTCAGCCAGGTTTGGCCCATAGAAACCAAAGAAACCAAGACAAAAGTATATATAAAGCAAAAGTCAAAATAAGAAATGTAAGGATTTGGTTTCTGACCAATTTGAGTACCTAATGGAGTAACACCAATGGAGCAGAATGGATTAGCTTTTCTTTTTTACCTAAATTATCAAAAGAAACTAGAAAACATGCTAAAAATAATGGATTTTGAGGTTCTTGCTTTTAGGAAATAAGGAAAAATAATCATTGAGAATCAAGATAAACCCTAAAATTCCCTTAGATAGTTTCTTAAAGAATTTCCAGCCATAATTCAAGAAGAAAGATAAGAGAATACTGAAAAACTTCACTTTCAATATCATTTTGAATAAAGATACTGAGGGTAGTATTCTCAGGACAGAACGATAGACATGAGAGTTTCACATAAAGACAACTTTGAACGGTGACTGATTCAACTTCTTTGGGAAATAAAAACATGTAGAGTTCTCAAAAGTTGGATTTAAATTTCTAAAAGAACCAATAATACCATTTTGGGGATATTCAACCCAAGGGTCAAAAACCATATTTCAAAAAGACTTTTGTGCCCTTATACATATTCTAGCATTATTCACAATAACCAAGTTATGTAAACAACCCAAGTATACAGGAACAGATGGCTGAACAAAGAAATTATGGTATGTATACACTGTAGCACTATCCTCACATTGTTAATCGATTCACTTGAGTGGAAACCAGTAACATCTCCATTGTGAGACTTGTTGATACTATTTTTGGCATATCAAATACACCACAGGGAGCTTTCCAGGCTCTGCCATGCGGGTGGGATACTCTCGTAGTTTGCTGGGACCTCCAGTGTGATGGAGGAACCGAACCCAGGTCGGCCATGTGTAAGGCAAACACACTACCAGCTGTGCTATTGCTCTAGCCTGGGTATAAGTAATTTGAAATTATTATTACTTGATTTTATGATTTCCCTGGAAGATATATATATATATATACATATATATATACACATACATATATATATCACTTAAATCACTTAATCACTTAACTTCCCTTTAGTCGTCGAGTTGCTCAAGCGGGTGCCAGTAACATCTCCATTTGTCCCTGTAGCATGCTAGTGTAGCCCAATGGCATCTGTTTGCTCTGGAAATATGAACTGCCTCAAACCGATCGTACATACTCTTGATGAAGAAGTCTGACCATCTGGTAGGTGGACGGCCACGCGGTCTTTTGACATCCCTTGGAATCCAGTCGGTAACAGCTCTAGTCCAGCGGTCATCTTTAAATCTCATTACGTGACCAGCCCATCTGATTTTTGACACCTTGGCAAACGAGACAGCGTCCCTGATTCTTGATTGACAACGGATGTCAGAACTCCAGATTCTTTCTCTCATTTGAGTGAAACGTGATATTCCAAGCATAGCTATTTCTATTCTTCTTTGGGAGACCTGAATAGCATTCTCATCCTGGTTGCGTAGGGCCCAGGTCTCTGAGGCATACGTTAATGCAGGAAGAACAGTGGAATCAAAGAGATGTGCCCGGAGCCGAAGGTTCTTCGTCCTCTTACCTATTTCTTCAACGTTCTTGTAGGCGTTCCAAGCTGCTCTCTTCCTCCTGCGCAGCTCGGGTGCCAGGTCATTTGTCATGTTGACTTCTCGACCTAGGTACACATAGCTGTTGCATTCAGAGATGGTCGTTCCGTTGAGAGCGAATGGGGAATCAGGAATGAGGCTGTTTCTCATAAACATTGTCTTTGTAAGATTCAGCTGTAGTCCTACCTTTCCACACTCACGGTCAAAGTCGGCCAGAATTTGTGCCGCTTGGCTGATGTTTGGTGTTATTAAAACAATGTCATCAGCAAAGCGGAGGTGGTGTAGTTGCCAACAATCTATCTTCACTCCCATTCCTTCCCATTCCAGTCATCGCATGATGTTTTCGAGGGTGGCACTGAAGAGTTTTGGTGAAATGGTATCACCCTGCTGAACCCCTCTCTTGACATCAATGATTACTTCTTTGTAGAATGGTGAGATCCTGGTAGTGAATACGCAATACAGCTCACGGAGGAACTTGATGTATTGGTCTTGAATGCCCTGATTGGCTAGGGCTTCTATGACCACTTCCGTCTCAACAGAATCAAAGGCCTTCTTTAAATCAATGAACGTTAAACAGAGCGGCTTCTTGAACTCCTGAGAAACCTCAATGAGCTTGGTTATTGTGTGAATATGGTCGATGGTGCTGAATCCTTTTCAGAACCCTTCTTGCTCGCATGGTTGTCCTTCATCTAGTGTTCTACCAATCCTATTTAGGATGACTCGAGTGAACAACTTGTAGATGACAGACAATAGGCAGATCAGGCGATAGTTGCCAATGTCATGGATGTCTACCTTCTTGAACAGTAGTACGGTCCTGCTGGTTTTCCATTGGGACGGAACCTTGCATTCAGACAGGTAGCGTGTGAAGAGCCGAGCCAGTGTATTGATGAGTACTGACGGCAGGTTCTTTAGGTGTTCAGGTCTGACCTTGTATGGGCCGGGTGCTGTTTGTTTCTTTACCGACGAAATGGCGTGTGGATATGGTCGATGGTGCTGAATCCTTTGCGGAACCCGGCTTGCTAGCATGGTTGTCCTTCATCTAGTGAAGAGCCGAGCCAGTGTATTGATGAGTACTGGTGGCAGGTTCTTCAGGTGTTCAGGTCTGACCTTGTATGGGCCGGGTGCTGTTTGTTTCTTTACCGACGAAATGGCGTGTCGGATTTCGGAAGGGAGAACATTGGGAACGATATTTGCATCCTGTGGAATTTGGTATTTTGGCAAGTGGACATGGCTATCGAAAAGATTTGAGTAGAAGTCATGTATAATCTTCTCCATTGCCATTCTGGAGGATGTGATGGATCCATCAGGACGTTGGAGAGCAGTCACATTGGTCTTGTATTTGGCAAAAAACAGGCGGGTGTAACGAAGACTTTTCCCAGCTTCTGCCGCATCTACCAGTACTTCTGCTCTTCTCTCTTTGAGGTCTTCCTTGATCGCATCTCTGCACTGCTTTGCAAGCTTGGACATTTACTTGCTGTTGCCTGAGGCATGCGCCAAACCACGCTGCCGAATTAGCTCAAGAGTTTTCAAAGACAGGGATTTTTTGTGGCTATCTCTCTCTTGGCGTTCCTCGCACATTCATGGAGGTGCTGAACCAGTCGTTCGTATTCCTTGTCAATGTTGTCAACAATGGCATCTTCCTATGTTGCCGCAATAGTGCCAAAGAGTTCCCAGTTGGTGGTCGTTCTGGGAGTTCTATTTTTGAACTTTGCAGCCCTTTCTCCCCGCTCGGTAAAGTAGAATTTTGCACGATAGAGACGGTGGTCCGATCCTGTTAGAAATTTTGGGACAATAGAGACATGGTCAGGCAAAACCGTCAATTGAATATGTTGTGGTCTATTTCTTTGTGGAATCGTCCACCGGGACACTCCCATGTCCAACGTTTAGATTCTGCCTTCTGGAACTGTGAGTTACCATGGATGGTCTTGGTCGACATGATGAACTAAGACAGTTTCTCACCTTGTTCGTTCCATTCTAGGCCATGGGTCCCGATGTGAAGTTCTCTGCTGATCTTCTCGGTTCTATCTTGGCATTAAAATCACCCACGATGATCTTGTAATAGGTGTGGTCTTCTTTATAGTACTTCTCCAGCTCCATGTAGAACTTCTCAATTTCTCTTTCATCATAATGAGATGTTGGTGCATAGACAAGGAAGACAGAAACTGCTGGCAGTGAGCCACATCTATTCAAATGTAAACGTCTGATTCGGGTTGTTAGGCATTCTAATGAATCAATGCTCTTGGCCAAGTTTGTGTTGACAAGGACACCGACGCCTCCGACACCTCTTTTATCGCATGTTCTGAGGAACAATTCTTCTCCAGTGTCGAAAACGGCATGGTGAGATTCGTGCCTTCTTGTCTCAGTCAGACCAATGATGTCGTACTTGATCATTCGCGCTTGTACCATCAGGTCCTCGATGGATGTATCTGATGCTAGCGTACGTGCATTGAAAGTACAGACGATCATTTTTGTCTTCCTTCGTTGTGGCAGCCTAGTTCGGCCTTGAGATTTTGTTGGCCTCTCCTTTCTCGTCCTTCTCAGTGCTGCCATGTCGGTGAAGCCTTCAGGGTCAGGTGAATGAGAACAGTTGTAGTTACTGGTTTTGGCATATCGGATACACAATGGATAGCTTGCCAGGCTCTTCCGTATGGGCGGAATACTCTCGGTAGCTTGCCAGTCTTTCCGAGAGGGATAGAGGCTTTTGGGGCAACCTCTAATCACCCTTGTAGGTGTTACCATATTGGAACCCTATCCAATATGGTACGACAATTCCGGAAGATGGGTATTCAGTGTTTTATGATGTGTTGCGCGGCCACTTTGTGGCCGCGTGGGTCCAGAAGGTATCCTGGAGTGTGGTGACGACTGGGTAGTGTAGGTAGTGTCCAAAACCTCCACTGAAGAGCATCAAACCGATCATTCATGGTCTTAACAAAGAAGTTCGACCAACTCTTAGTTGGGCATCCAGGTGTTGTTTTGACTCCCATGGAATCCAATCAGTAATGGCTCTAGTCCAGTGGTCATCTCCAAATTGCATTACATGTCCGGCCCATCTGATTTTCCACACATTGGCAAACAGAATCTGTGATCTTTGATCATCATCGATGGAGGTCAGAACCACAATGAAATATTTCTCGGTTATAAGAAAAGATAGAAGCATGCAATTTGCGGCTGAATGAACAAAGCTGAAGGGTATCATGCTGAATTAACTCAGTCAGAAGGAAAGGGACAGATACAGATGATCTCTATTATATGTGGAAAACAATATGAAAAAACAATAGGGGAACAACAAATGGCCAGATATCAAAACTGGAGATAGAACTGAGTTGAGAAGATAGAGGGAACATAACAACTTCTGGGAATATTAGAGGAGAAAAGTGGGCTTTCTGCTGATGGGTGTGGTCTTATAACAACATATTAATAGAACTGTCATTTACTAATTTTGTAATTCAGTGTGCCTCAACAAAAATGGGATTAAAATATTTTATATTGATTTTTTGATATGTCAAAGTATGAAAATCTATACCTTTAAATAATTTGATTTTTAATTAGATTCACATTTAAATATATTAACTTAATGTGATATTTAAATGAAAATGCTTTTCATATTGAATTGATAATTTAATGTAAGAAGGGTAAAACATTTTGTCCAAGGCAAATGGGCTGGAGCAATAGCACAGCGGGTATGGCATTTGCCTTGCACACATCCAACCCAGGTTTATTTCCTCCGTTCCTCTCAGCCCGCCAAATTACTAAGAGTATCCCACCTACATAGCAGAGCCTGGCAAGCTCCCCGTGGCATATTTGACATGCCAAAAATAGTAACAACAAGTCTCACAATGGAGACGTTATTGGTGCCTACTGGAGCAAATTGATGAACAATTGGAGGGCAGTGCTACAAAGCAAATATGAAACAAATACAAACTTAAGTAGTTGTATTAGTAGAAAGAAAATTAATCCTTGAAGGTAGAAGTGCTTCCAGAAAATGTCAGTATGATAATATTATGGGCTCAACTTTTCATGAGGGTATATTAAAGGTTAAACTTTCATTTTTTTCATTTTTTATAATTTTATTTATTGCATCATCATGAGGGCAGTTACTAAGCTTTTGGGTTTAAGTCATGGTCATAAATTGAAACACCCATACCTTCACCAGTGCCCATTCTCCACCACCAAAATCCCCAGTGTACCCCCATCCCAAACTCTCCCCTTACCTGTGGGGCAGATGATTTCCACATTACTCTCTCTCTACTTTGATCATAATCAATATTTTGACACCAGACCCGCCATTATTATTTGGGATTTTACCCAAAAAATAAGATCTGCTGAAAAGGCAACAGTAGACAATTTGTTTTCTATTGCTGGTTAAGAATAACATATGATGTCGCATGGCTGCAGTAGTGGCCACTTGATTTTGAAATTATGAAATTTTAACACTTAAATCTGGAGGGATTCATACCAAAACCTGCTGGGTTCCAAATTTGTTCCTGAGTTTCTGGGATCATGACCATTTAGCAGCTTAATCAGAAGTCAGAAAGGCCGTTCATGGGTGGGGACTCGGGTTCTCGTTGGGATGGTGAGGAAAGGGCTGGCTCCAACCACATCCCTTGAGGCCCCACGTGTCTCATAACTGAGGGCCCAAAACTGACTGTCCAATGGCCTCTGGAGGATGACAGCTACTGAACCACCTAGGGGGAGCAGGTGGAGGGACAATACCTTTTCCTCCATGGAGTGGCCCAGAGACAGTAACCTACTGCCGGGTCCCTACGCATTTCTGCCAAAAGCCACTGGGTTCCGAGATTTGTTTCTGAGTCTCTGGGATCATGGCAATTAAATGGCTTGATCAGGAGCCAGAGAGGGCGTTCATGGGGGCAACTCCGGGTCTCCTGGGGTGGGAAGGAAAGGGCCTGCTGCACCCCCATCCCATGAGGCCCTGTGTGTCTCATCAATGCGGGCCCAGACAGTCCAGTGGCCTCTGGAGAATGGTGGCTACTGGGCCTACAGGGGCATCAGGCCAATGCATGAAACCTATTCTCACCTGGGGTGGCACAGCGCCAGTAACCTGCAGGGACCAGACGCATTTCTGCCTAAAGCCACTGGGTTTCAAGATTTGTCTCTGAGTCTCTGGGATCATGGCCATTAAATGTCTTGATCAGGAGCCAGAGAAGCTGTTTGTGGGTGGTGACTGAGGGTCTCGTTAGGATGGGGAGGAAAGGGCCGGCTCCACCCCCATCCCATGAGCCCCCACGTGTCTCGTCACTGCAGGCACAAACCTGACTATGTGATAGCCTCTGATGGATGGTGGCCACCAAGCCACCAAGGGGGAGCAGGCAGAGGGACATAATTCTTCCCCTCTGCGGTGGCCCAGCAACAGTAACCTACTGCGGCGCCTGGACACATTTCTGCATAAGCCCCTGGGTTTTGAGATTTGTTTCTGAGTCTCTGGGATCATGACCATTAAGCAGCTTGATCAGGAGCCAGAGAGGCAGTTCATGGGTGGCAACTTGGGATCTCATTGGGGTGGGGAGGAAAAGGCCAGCTCCACCCCCATCCTGTGAGGCCCTGTGTGTCTCATCACTGTGGGCTCAGACTGTCCCATGACCTCTGGAGAATGGCGGTCACCGGCTGCCAGAGGGATCAGGCCAAGGCACGAAACCTATTCCCACCTGGGATGGCCCAGTGCTGGTAATCTACTCCAAAGACCAGACACATTTGTGCCAAAAGCCGCTGGGTTTCGAGATTTGTTTCTGAGTCTCTGGGATCATCGCTGTTAAGCAGCTTGATCAGGATCCAGAGAGGCAGTTCGTTGGCCGCGACTTGGGGTCTTGTTGGGGTGGGGAAGAAAGGGCCGGCTCCACCCCCATCCCATGTGGCCCCACATGCCTCATCACTGTGGGCGCAAACCTGACTGTCCAGTGGCCTCTGGAGGATGGCGGCCACCCGGTCGCCAGGGGGAACAGGCCAAGGCACAAAACCTATTCCCACCTGGGTTGGCCCAGCACCAGTAAACTACTGCAGGGACCAGACGCATTTCTGCCAAAAGCCTTTGGGTTTCGAGATTTGTTTCTGAGTCTCTTGGATCATGACATTAAGCGGTTCGATCAGGAACCAGAGAGTCCATGCCTCCAATTATATAGCTGAGGCCAAGGTGGTTTGTGGGTGTGACTCCCACATACCTAACTTTTGGCCACTTACTTTCTTGGTATAAACTTTTCCCCAAGTTTTTGGGTTCTGGCCCAATGCACAGCAGCAATTTTGGGGTATGTGGAAGTCTGAAGGCATCATCAGGCTACTGATGCACTTGCCTCACAGGTACAGACTGACCTGCTGGCGGCACCATATCCCCGGAAGGTTAAACTTTCAAGCACACAATAGAACATACTCTAACATATATAGGAAAATTTATCAATTAATAAAAATCATAAAAATACACTAAGAAGAGGCTGAAATTATTTATAAAAAATAAAGTACTATTACAGAATATTAACAGTTTAAAAATAAAATATTCAACTTCATGATCATGATATTGGAAAATAAGTGAATAATAGCAAATATTTTACTATCACTGTCCACTGTCCTCCTGTTGTTCATCAATTTGCTTGAGCGGGCCCAGTAATGTATCCATCGTGATATTTGTTGTTACTGTGTTTGGCATATTGAATATGTCATGGACGGGTAGCTTGCCAGGCTTTGCCATGTGGGCGAGATACTCTTGGTAGCTTGCCAGGCTCTCCAAGAGGGGCGGAGGAATCGAACCTGGCTCGGCCAGGCCGGCTGTGCACAAGGCAAATGCCTTACTGCTGTGCTATCGGTCCAGCAAATATTTTAAGTACAACTTTTAAAAAGTGATCAATTACTATATTTTCATACATTAAATTCGAGTTTAAATTTCATAGCTGAAGACCTGAAAATAGTTATCGATTATTGTATATAATGATAAATAGAAAATACTCATATGTATATTAATTTTATGATGGTTTTGGTTTGGGGGTATATCTGGGTGTCCTCAGGACTTACTTTTTATTTTGTGCTCAGAAAACACTCCTGGCAGGTACAGGGGACTATAGAGAATGCCAAGAATTGAACGCAGGTTGGGCACCAAGTGGACTAAGTGTGTAAGTGCCTTACCTACCATACAAGGTCTCCAGCGCAATGTAGTAATTTTAAAATATCCGTATAAAATAGTTGGTGACTAAGAAGATATGCATTTGAACATAGTTAAAACACAAACAATATAAAATAAAAAGTAAACAATTATTTTTATGTGATTTGATTGTTGGTATGTCAATAATTTTATATCAACAATTTATATAAAAATTGATAGAATGTTGTTAATAGAAATAAGGGACAAGATTAGAAAAACTAAAAATAACACTTTGACAAGAATGATAATGTTGAAAAAAATCAAGCAAATTTGATCAAATAATCAAAGTAACATAAATTTATTTACCTACAAAATTTAAATATATTAAAAAGTCCAAAGATCTGAGCAACTTTTTGACTATTAGGAAACATCAAAAAAATTAAAAATTAATAAAAATATAGTAAACAAAAACATGAATTAGAAAAGCAGTTTTATAGATATGTGAATGATCATTAAGGAACTGATGAATTTGCAAGGAAAAAAGCCATTGATTTTTTAATGTATAAATTTCATTTCAGGTCTGACCTTGTCTGGGACGGGTGCTGTTTGCTTCTTTACTGACGAAATGGCGTGTCGGATTTCGGAAGGGAGAACGTTGGGAACGACATACCCATCCTGTGGAATTTGGTATGTCGGCAAGTGGACATGGCTATCGAAGAGATTTGAGTAGAAGTCATGGATAATCTTCTCCATTGCCGTTCTGGAGGATGTGATAGATCCAGCAGGACGTCGGAGAGCAGTCATCTTGGTCTTATAGTTGGCGAAGGACAGGCGGGCGTTACGAATACTTTTCCCGGCTTCTGCCGCATCTACCAGTACTTCTGCTCTTCTCTCTTTGAGGTCTTCCTTGATCGCATCTCTGCACTGCTTTGCGAGCTCGGACGTTAGCTTGCGGTTGCCTGAGGCATGCGCCAAACCACGCTGGCGAATTAGCTCAAGAGTTTTCGAAGATAGGCGACTTTTTGTGGCTATCTCTCTCTTGGCGTTCCTCGCACATTCATGGAGGTGCTGAACCAGTCGATCGTATTCCTCGTCAATGTTGTCAACAATGGCATCTTCCCATGTTGCCGCAATAGTACCAAAGAGTTCCCAGTTGGTGGTCGTTCTGGGAGTTCTCTTTTTGAACTTTGCAGCCCTTTCTCCCCGCTCTGTGAGGTAGAATTTTGCACGAAGGAGACGGTGGTCCGATCCCGTTCGAAATTTTGGGACAACAGCGACATCAGTCAGGCAAAACCGTCGATTGAATATGATGTGGTCTATTTCGTTGTGGAATCGTCCACCGGGAGACTCCCATGTCCATCGTTTAGATTCTGCCTTCTGGAACTGTGAGTTACCATGAATGGTCTTGGTCGACATGATGAACTCAGACAGTCTCTCACCCTGTTCGTTCCATTCTAGGCCATGGGTTCCGATGTGAAGTTCTACACTGGCTCGGCTCTTCACTCGCTACCTGTCTGAATGCAAGGTTCCATCTCAATGGAAAACCAGCAGGACCGTACTACTGTTCAAGAAGGGAGACATCCATGACATTGGCAACTATCGCCCGATCTGCCTATTGTCTGTCATCTACAAGTTGTTCACTCGAGTCATCCTGAATAGGATTGGCAGAACACTAGATGAAGGACAACCATGTGAGCAAGCAGGGTTCCGCAAAGGATTCAGCACCATCGACCATATCCACACGATAACCAAGCTCATTGAGGTTTCTCGGGAGTTCAATATGCCGCTCTGCTTAACGTTCATTGATTTAAAGAAGGCCTTTGATTCTGTTGAGACGGAAGCGGTCATTGAAGCCCTAGCCAATCAGGGCATTCAAGCCCAATACATCAGGATCCTCCGTGAGCTGTATTGCGGATTCACTACCAGGATCTCACCATTCTACAAAGAAGTGATCGTTGATGTCAAGAGAGGGGTGCGGCAGGGTGATACCATTTCACCAAAACTCTTCAGTGCCACCCTCGAGAACATCATGCGACGACTGGAATGGGAAGGAATGGGAGTGAAGATAGATGGTCGGCAACTACACCACCTCCGCTTTGCTGATGACATTGTTTTAATAACACCAAACATCAGCCAAGCGGCACAAATGCTGGCCGACTTTGACCGTGAGTTTGGAAAGGTAGGACTACAGCTGAATCTTACGAAGACAGTGTTTATGAGAAACAGCCTTGTTCCTGATGCCCCATTCGCTCTCAATGGAACGACCATCTCCGAATGCAACAGCTATGTGTACCTAGGTCGAGAGTTCAACATGACAAATGACCTGGCACCCGAGCTGCGCAGGAGGAAGAGAGCGGCTTGGAACGCCTTCAAGAACGTCGAAGAAATAGCTAAGAGGACGAAGAACCTCCGGCTCCGGGCACATCTCTTTGATTCCACTGTTCTTCCTGCATTAACATATGCCTCAGAGACCTGGGCCCTACGCAAACAAGATGAGAACGCCATTCAGGTCTCCCAAAGAAGAATAGAAAGAGCTATGCTTGGAATATCACGTTTCACTCAAATGAGAGAACGAATCCGGAGTTCTGACATCCGTCAACGATCAAGGATCAGGGACGCTGTCTTATTTGCCAAGGTGTCAAAAATCAGATGGGCTGGTCACGTAATGAGATTTAAAGATGACCGTTGGACTAGAGCTGTTACTGATTGGATTCCATGGGATGTCAAGAGACCGCATGGCCGCCCACCTACCAGATGGTCAGACTTCTTTGATAAGATCATGAACGATCGGTTTGAAGCCCTCCATGTTCCCGGAGCGAAGAGATGCCATTGGGCTACACTAGCACGCGACAGGGACAAATGGAGACGTTACTGGCGCCCGCTCGAGCAAATCGACGACTAAAGGGAAGTTAAGTGATTAAGTGATTAAGTGAAATTTCATTTCATTTAATGTATAAATTTCAAATGTAAATCATGTAGGGGCTGGAGCGATAGCACAGCGGTGGGGCATTTGCCTTGTAAGTGGCCAACGCAGGCTCAATTCCCAGCATCCCTGGGCACTGCCAGGAGTAATTCCTGGGTGTGGAGCAAGTAGTAGCCCCGTGCATTGCCAGGTGTGACCCAAAAAGAGAAAAATGTAAATCATGAAGAAATTCCTGTACTATATAGCAAAATTAGCAATATTCAATTTGAAAGCACTTTAGGAAATGTTCAATGATACATCTGTATGCATTGCAAAAGATCACGATAAAAACAAATTTATAATTATATATATAAAAAATTAAACCCTACCAAATTAAATCAACTACATTAAAAGTGTCTGACATCACAGTATATATCACAATCACGATCATCCTGTTGTTCATCGATTGCCTCGAGCAGGCACCATTAATGTCTCCTTCGTCCTAGCCCTAAGATTTTAAAGTGCCATATTCCAGGCTCTTTCAGGCTTAGGAGAATTGTTACTGGTATTTGGCATATTGGGTACAACACGGGGAGTTAGCTAGACTCTGCCATGTGGGCAGGTTATATTTGGTAACCTGCCAGGTTGTCCAAAGTAAGAATGAGATAATAAGATGTCGCACAGCCGCATTTGAGGCCACGTGCTTTGGGGAGCTGGGTTTAATAGTCTCTGGGTCTTGGCCGTTGATGGGATTACACGGCACCAGGGGGTCAGTTGGTGGGTGTGACCCCAGTCTACTGGAAGATGGAGGATCTGGGTGGAGGATGCACAGCCCTGATCCGAGCAGGCTTGGAGATCTCAGCCCTGGGACCTGCATGCCTTTGATCCTCTGCCAGTACGTTCATGCGTGTGGAGAGTGGAGAGCAGAGCTCTGGCAGCCGAAACCTCCAGAACCAGCCACAACCATGCTGAGACTATTCTCCACACGCATGAAGGTACCAGCAGAGGAACAAAGGCATGTGGGTCCCGGGGCTGAGAACTTCAAGCCTGCTCGGATCCCGGCTGAGCATCCTCCACCCAGATCCTCCATCTTCCAGTAGGCAGGGGTCACACCCACCAACTGGCCCTCTGGCGCCATGTAATCCCATCAACGGCCAAGACCCAGAGACTATAAAACCCAGCTCCAGGAAGAGAAAAGTGCAGAGTCTCCTGCCCTCACACCTGGCTGTCCTCTTCGGGGTCCCTTGGAGGGGGCGGTTGAGTTTTCTTCCCCACCCTGATCAGAGCTCCAGCAGCCGAAGTCCTCCAGAATCAGCCACAGTATATATATTTAGTAAATTTTTGCTTTACTTTTAAGAAATTAATTTATATTAATTAAATATAAGATTTCCAGAAAATCAATAACTTTTTAAAATATGCTCAGAGTAGCTTTAAAATAAATAGATATTACAATGCTCATAGAAAACTGGCAATAGAAATGCATATTTTAAACTAATAAAATAATGTATATTAAAATATAACTATCATAACAAGTATTGAATTGAAAAGGCAAAACTACAATATGATTCTTAATATATGATATAATAATGAAAAAATCCAAAATAAACTCTAAGTTATTTTGATAAAATTTTGTCGCAAATTTGCTGAATACTAAATTAATATATTCAATTAATGCTAAATTGGTATAAAATTGGTAAACTCTAACAGGAGATTTTTTAAATATTCTTTAACTGTATTTTCTCAAATTTTATACTACCATAATTACTGTCTATAAAAATTATCAGATATGTTAACTAAGTTATTTTATAGTATTTCAAATGACATAAAATATAGTACATTAACATAATGCAGTAGTATTGTATTACGTATATTAATTACTCGAGTGGGCCCAGTAACGTCTCCATTGGAGACTTTGTTGTTACTGTGTTTGGCATATCAAATACTCTCGGTAGCTTGCCAGGCTCTCCGAGAGGGGCAGAGGAACCGAACTCGGGTAGGCCATGTTGGCCGCTTGTAAGGCGAACGCCCTACCCGCTGTGCTATTGCTCCAGCCCACGTATAATAGTGATATAAATATTAAAATTTTAATTAACAGAGTCCTAAATAAGATTGAAAATTGCAATCCATCAATGAACTTACGTAAATAAATCAGTATATGTAACAATCATAATGATATTGAGAATTATAAAATTAATCAACCAACTCAATGATGTAATGATATAACTGGAATTCAGATTTTGTTGATTTTGTTTTTGAAGAACTTGATAAAAGTAAAAACTATTCCAAGATACTTTTTTAAAAATTTTTTTTTTATTTGTTGAATCACCGTGAGAACAATAACAACGTCTTTCAGTTCAAGTCTCTGTCGGTCATACAATGATCAAACACCTGTCCCTTCACCAGTGTACATTTTCCACCACCAAGAACCCCAGTATACCACCCCTCTCACCCCCCTCACTTGTGTGGCAGATTTCCACTTTACTCTCACTCTTTCTCTCTACGTTGATCACATTCAATATTACGACAAAAGACCCACCATTGTTATCTGGAATTTTCCCCAACATTCAGACCTCCCAAAAAGATATCATTAGAAAAATTGTTTTCTAATGTTGATTATGAAGAGCATATGGTGTTGTGTGGCCAAATAGCGGCCACGCAAATTTGGATTTCTATTATTTTAGTAATAAACCTAGAGGGATTACTGCCAGAAGCCCCTGGGTTCCGAGATTGGTATGTGTGCCTCTGGGTTCATTGTTGGTCAGAAGCTGGAGGAGGCGTTTGAGGGTGGCAACCTGGAGCATTGTCATGGCAGGAAGTAGGACCGATTCCACCCCCCATCCCATGAAGTCCCACGTGCCTCATTAATGCAGTCATATGACTGGCTGATCATTAGGTTCTAAAAGATGCAAGCCACCATGTCGCTGCCTCAGAGGGGGACAGGTGGAGGGACAGACACCCTCCCCCTCCCAGGGCGGCATAGCACCATAGTTAAATACACAGTCCAAATGTATTTCAGTTGGACATTATCTTTTTTTTTGCTCGGATTTTCCCACCACCACTCAAGCCTCATTTTCAGGGAGAAATGCCTTATGATTTACTTTCCATTGATCACTTTGCATATCAGGAAATGTCACGAGGCCACATAAGCGGCCACACAATTCTGAAAAATTGTCCTGGTACCTGCATGCCAGAGCCATGCTTGTAGAAGCTCATGGTCACCAGGATTCCATCTGGAGAAGTCGGGGAGACAGCACCTACCACATCTGGGACCACCCAGTGATATTGGCTCTGTTTGGGGCCTGGAGAATTCTCTGGGAGCTGTTGGACCCTCTAGCCAGTTTTTTTCTTTGCTGCTGTGTACTGTAAGTTGGTGCAGGGGGGCTAGTTGCGGGTGTGACTTCCACAATCAGAGGTTGCCTCGGTGCCAGGGCGGCCCCATTGCAGTTTGAAAAAATTGTTCTGGTACTCGCATGCCAGAGCCATGCTTGTAGAAGTTCATGGTCACCGGGATTCCATCTGGAGAAGATGGGGAGACAGCACCTACCCCATCTGGGACCTCCTGGTGATATCGGCTCTGTTTGGGGCCCTCCAAGACACTTTTTAATAAGATGGAAAACCTTTGCCTTAAGAATTATGGAATTTAATAGTGAAATATTTGTAAGGGTTGGATAATTGACTAATTCTCAGCAATAGAGAGTTAATTAAAACACATAAAAATCTATTAATCATAAAAATTGTAGTATCCAAAGGTGGGAAATACATTAAAATATCAGTATATAGTGTTGAAAGAATTGCTAAACTTCAGGTAAAAGATGAAGCTCAGTATTTGCCTTACATTATGCATAAGAATTTAAGTAGGTTGATTGAAAACAAATAGGAAAGCCAAAATAAAAATGAAATAGAATCTTCTCTTATGTTTGTCAAGAACCTCACTTTTTCATTATCCCCATCTATAAATACATGATCCCATGATCCATTTCTTCCCATTAGAATTTTTTTCTCTTGATCAAAACATAAATTCTATGAATTTTAAAAAATTGTTTTCTGGAAAGTATGATCCTTCTTTCCAATTTCCAAATCCAATTTATTATTTAATTTCTGCTTCTTGAAAAAAGTAACACGCACCTACTTCCTTCTTACCAAGAAGCATCTTTTTTTTAATTCAAATTTCTTTAACTACTTTCACTCCAAATTTTCCAGTGTGTGTTTCAGACAAATTTATTAAAGAAAATCAAGTTGAATAGTCAAACCAGTATAAAGATCAGTACTAACTGAGCTGTCAGTTAAAGATCACAGTATCATAATCTGAATTAACATAAAATTTGGATAAATTACATAATCAAAAATGAATAACTGTTAAATAAAAAGGTTTGCATAACTTATTTACCCATAGAGCCCTTGATTTGAGGATCACCTGGGATCCTTTTTGGAATACTTTTAATAACATATATTTTGCATCTAGGAGACATATGATGAAAATAATGCCTGTTTTGCTCTATTTACTAGGTAATCAGAATATTTTTGTATATTTTGTAGTTATGGGTAAATATGTCTTGTGAGTTCTTTGTCTCCATTACAAGTTTTCTTCTCAGAAGCAAGTTTAATACTAAAACTTAAAATTTGAGAACATAGGGAAAAATATTATTTACATTTTTGTTTTTAATTGAAAAATTACATTAGGGCCAGAGAGATAGTATAGGGGTTAAGGTGCTCACTTTGCATGTCTCTGCCCCAAGTGAAATTCCTGGCACCAGGAATTCTGAACAGTTTTCTGAACACTTCCAGGAGTGATGCCTAAGCATTGACTCAGAAGTAGCTACTGAGCACCCCAGGTTGTGTTCTAAAAACCAATATATAAAGAAAAGAAAACAAACACAATAAATATACTCTGTAAATTCGTTTTACTGAGTAGGAGATAATTCTTAGAATGTTTTATGAATTCTAATTCTTAGAATTTTTTTTTAATGGACAAAGAATGATTTATAGAATTTTTTACAGGTTGAGACTGCAGTTTTATGGTGTGACCTATACCATCACTATTGCAATGCTGGGTTATAAAGTATTATTGAAATAAATGGCCTAGTTCATTACTTATTAGACCTGTATATCCTTAGACTATCAATATATTTGTGATGTATACAATTACAGTTTGGTAGAAATTAATTAGCTATTCTAAAGTTATTTTGAAAGTTATTAGGCAACTATGTATTATGTGTTTATACTGGAATTTGTATCAATCATAAGAAATTAACCAGATATTTAAAAAGCTTTGCCTTAATATTTACATATGTAACTGTTTCATATATAAATACTTGAAGAAATAAAATTCAAAAATAATGATAAAAATATTAAATATCTAAAATAAGCATACTATTAAAAGTAATTGAGAAGTTAAAATTACATCATAAATAAGTTTTGAGTCATATCTCTGAGAGTTGAGACAGTACCTTTAAATGCTGGAAAACAAAATTCTTATTTTTTATTTCTATTTTAGAGAATGCGTAAGTATTGCAAACATGGTTATATTTTTTGTGAATAGTGATATCATTTTTCAAATTTGTGATTATCAGGTATTGTATAGTATGCTATCCAAACAAGGAGTCTATCAGACCTGAAATCAAGAATGATAAGACCCTATTTTGTTCATCTGAGACTTTCTGATAACTATTGTGTAACAAATTCATAGCTAAGTTTCATAGAAATAAAGTTTCCATTATGAAGTTAAGGAATATTTCTTACACTAATGTCTCTATGTACGTATGTACTTCTTTTTATCTACCACTAGAAAAATTCACATGAATGTTTTACTTTTACATAGAACTTTGTAAACAGGTGGGAAAAATTCAGGAAGATAAAAGATACAGTAACTATTACCTGCTTGTGCTTATTAGTTTCAAATCTTTAAAAGTCAAATACTTCCTTTCCATTTTGTATGATTCTAAAAAAAATTCTTTAAATAATGTTCATGTATATTAACTGATTACTTGACAACTGCAAAAAGACGTTGAACAATTAGAGCAGCGAATTTGTGCCTGCTGACAGGGCATGATTTGGAAAATGGGGACAACAGTGGGGGGAAAGTCACACTAGTAGTGGCAATGGAGTTGGAACATTGAAATCCTATAGCAATTGTATTATGAAAAACTTTGCAAACCATGGTGTTTAAATAAAGGGAAAAAAGAGACATCCACTTGAATATGGGAAGGTAAAGTTGCCCACTCAATGCAGAATATACAAGTAACCAGCGCTGTATTTATGCCATCAAATAACAAAAAACACATAAAATAAATTATAACTAATATTGTATGTTCAACGCATACTAAAACCAGAAACACATTAAGCAACTGTCAGAGGGATATCTCTCGAATTCATTCATTCCATAACTCAGTAAACATACAGTGAGCTCTATCATGTTATAAAGATTAATGATAGCCATACTCTCCAAGATTCATAATATAGGGACAAAGAAAGTTTATATCCTTGTTCCTTTCATTTTAAAACATATTACTTTATCCTTATGTGGTGACTCATCAAACAAACACTGTCAACCACTGTCCTCCCATTGTTCATCGATTTGCTCGAGCAGGCCCAGTAATGTCTCCATTTTTTGAGACTTGTTGTGTTTGGCATATTGAATACATCACAGGTAGCTTGCCAGGCTTTGCCATGCGAGCGATATACTCTCTGTAGCTGGCCGGGCTCATATAGTTATTTAATAATACCCAAAATAAATAAATACATAAATAATATTTTACCATCACATTGAATCATCACGTATTGGACAGGTATCAGCAGGTATCAGCAGGCATTGGTATTAAAAGAAAATTTAAGTTTTATAATTCTATGAGCACATTTTGCATGGATGAGAACATGAATGCCTTGTGGAAAAAAAGTCCTGTGGAAATTTTTTGTTATTTCTTTTTGAGAAAAAAAAAAAAAACAACGGCAAAACAAATTATACAATGGAAGGAAATCAGATGGCAAAAATTATTGTAGCACACAAAATGAAAATAGAGGATCTGAAAAATGTGAGGAAGAAAATCAAATGTGAAATGTAAAAAAATAAGATTTATTAGACAAAACAATTCATATATGGAAATTGATAGTTAAGGAACTAATAACCAAAACCTTGGAGGTAAGAAACTTTATAGTATGAGTTAGAATTTTAGGTACTATGAAACTACTGCTGTAGCAATAGCTATGATAAAAGGGAGACAAATGAGATCTCTACTTAAGTCATTCTTGACACATTTACAAATAAAATTTAAGAAAAATATTTATACTATTTGATTTTATTTTTGACAAGCAAAAAAAAAAAAAAGAGCTTCTCTGCTTGCTCCCACCACCACGGGTGACAAAGGGATTCTAATCAGGAGCCCCACCCTACCCTGCCCTGTCTGCTTCCATCAACCACCCAGGGATCGAATTGTGCACAGGAGACCCACCCTACCCAGATAAATACCCCACTGGCAGACTTCCACTCTCGACACTACTTCCACTACCCAGCCGTCGCCACACTCCAGGATGCTTTCCGGACCCGCGTGGCCGCTTGCGGCCGCGCGACACATCATAAGACACTAAATACCTGTCTTCTGGAATTGTCGTACCATATTTGATAGGGTTCAAATATGGTAACACCTACAAGGGGGATTAGAGGTCACCCCAAAAGTCTCTATACCTCTCGGAAAGACTGGCAAGCTACCGAGAGTATTCCGCCCGCACGGAAGAGCCTGGCAAGCTATCCGCTGTGTATTCGATATGCCAAAACCAGTAACTACAACTGGTCTCATTCACCTGACCCTGAAGGCTTCACCGACATGGCAGCACTGAGAAGGATGAGAAAGGAGAGGCCGACAAAATCTCAAGGCCGACTTAGGCTGCCACAACGAAGGAAGACAAAAATGATCGTCTGTACTTTCAATGCACGTACGCTAGCATCAGATGCATCCATCGAGGACCTGATGGTACAAGCGCGAATGATCAAGTACGACATCATTGGTCTGACTGAGACAAGAAGGCACGAATCTCACCATGCCGTTTTCGACACTGGAGAAGAATTGTTCCTCGGAACATGCGATAAAAGAGGTGTTGGAGGCGTTGGTGTCCTTATCAACACAAACTTGGCCAAGAGCATTGATTCATTCGAATGCCTAACAACCCGAATCGGACGTTTACATTTGAATAGATGTGGCTCACTGCCTGCAGTTTCTATCTTCGTTGTCTACGCACCAACATCTCATTATGATGAAAGAGAAATCGAGAAGTTCTACATGGAGCTAGAGAAGTTCTATAAAGAAGACCACACCTTCTACAAGATCATTGTGGGTGATTTTAATGCCAAGATAGGACCGAGAAGATCAGCTGAAGAACTTCACATCGGAACCCATGGCCTAGAATGGAACGAACAGGGTGAGAGACTGTCTGAGTTCATCATGTCGACCAAGACCATTCATGGTAACTCACAGTTCCAGAAGGCAGAATCTAAACGATGGACATGGGAGTCTCCTGGTGGACGATTCCACAACGAAATAGACCACATCATATTCAATCGACGGTTTTGCCTGACTGATGTCGCTGTTGTCCCAAAATTTCGAACGGGATCGGACCACCGTCTCCTTCGTGCAAAATTCTACTTCACAGAGCGGGGAGAAAGGGCTGCAAAGTTCAAAAAGAGAACTCCCAGAACGACCACCAACTGGGAACTCTTTGGTACTATTGCGGCAACATGGGAAGATGCCATTGTTGACAACATTGACGAGGAATACGATCGACTGGTTCAGCACCTCCATGAATGTGCGAGGAACGCCAAGAGAGAGATAGCCACAAAAAGTCGCCTATCTTCGAAAACTCTTGAGCTAATTCGCCAGCGTGGTTTGGCGCATGCCTCAGGCAACCGCAAGCTAATGTCCGAGCTCGCAAAGCAGTGCAGAGATGCGATCAAGGAAGACCTCAAAGAGAGAAGAGCAGAAGTACTGGTAGATGCGGCAGAAGCCGGGAAAAGTATTCGTAACGCCCGCCTGTCCTTCGCCAACTATAAGACCAAGATGACTGCCCTCCGACGTCCTGATGGATCCATCACATCCTCCAGAACGGCAATGGAGAAGATTATCCATGACTTCTACTCAAATCTCTTCGATAGCCATGTCCACTTGCTGACATACCAAATTCCACAGGATGGGTATGTCGTTCCCATCGTTCTCCCTTCCGAAATCCGACACGCCATTTCGTCAGTAAAGAAGCAAACAGCACCCGGCCCAGACAAGGTCAGACCTGAACACCTGAAGAACCTGCCGTCAGTACTCATCAATACACTGGCTCGGCTCTTCACTCGCTACCTGTCTGAATGCAAGGTTCCATCTCAATGGAAAACCAGCAGGACCATACTACTGTTCAAGAAGGGAGACATCCATGACATTGGCAACTATCGCCCGATCTGCCTATTGTCTGTCATCTACAAGTTGTTCACTCGAGTCATCCTGAATAGGATTGGCAGAACACTAGATGAAGGACAACCATGTGAGCAAGCAGGGTTCCGCAAAGGATTCAGCACCATCGACCATATCCACACGATAACCAAGCTCATTGAGGTTTCTCGGGAGTTCAAGATGCCGCTCTGCTTAACGTTCATTGATTTAAAGAAGGCCTTTGATTCTGTTGAGACGGAAGCGGTCATTGAAGCCCTAGCCAATCAGGGCATTCAAGCCCAATACATCAGGATCCTCCGTGAGCTGTATTGCGGATTCACTACCAGGATCTCACCATTCTACAAAGATGTGATCGTTGATGTCAAGAGAGGGGTGCGGCAGGGTGATACCATTTCACCAAAACTCTTCAGTGCCACCCTCGAGAACATCATGCGACGACTGGAATGGGAAGGAATGGGAGTGCAGATAGATGGTCGGCAACTACACCACCTCCGCTTTGCTGATGACATTGTTTTAATAACACCAAACATCAGCCAAGCGGCACAAATGCTGGCCGACTTTGACCGTGAGTGTGGAAAGGTAGGACTACAGCTGAATCTTACGAAGACAATGTTTATGAGAAACAGCCTTGTTCCTGACGCCCCATTCGCTCTCAATGGAACGACCATCTCCGAATGCAACAGCTATGTGTACCTAGGTCGAGAGTTCAACATGACAAATGACCTGGCACCCGAGCTGCGCAGGAGGAAGAGAGCGGCTTGGAACGCCTTCAAGAACGTTGAAGAAATAGCTAAGAGGACGAAGAACCTCCGGCTCCGGGCACATCTCTTTGATTCCACTGTTCTTCCTGCATTAACATATGCCTCAGAGACCTGGGCCCTACGCAAACAAGATGAGAACGCCATTCAGGTCTCCCAAAGAAGAATAGAAAGAGCTATGCTTGGAATATCACGTTTCACTCAAATGAGAGAACGAATCCGGAGTTCTGACATCCGTCGACGATCAAGGATCAGGGACGCTGTCTCATATGCCAAGGTGTCGAAAATCAGATGGGCTGGTCACGTAATGAGATTTAAAGACGACCGTTGGACTAGAGCTGTTACTGATTGGATTCCACGGGATGTCAAGAGACCGCGTGGCCGCCCACCTACCAGATGGTCAGACTTTTTTGTCAAGATCATGAACGATCAGTTTGAAGCCCTCCATGTTCCCGGAGCGAAGAGATGCCATTGGGCTACACTAGCACGCGACAGGGACAAATGGAGACGTTACTGGCGCCCGCTCGAGCAAATCGACGACTAACGGGAAGTTAAGTGACTTAAGTGATTAAATGATTTTATTTTTGGCTTATCTTTGTTTTCTTGAAACCTAGCTGAGATCACACTATGGAAGGATATTGTTTCAAGTCTCCAAACGAGACAGACTGAGAAAAGCATATTTTGATTCAACAGAAATTTTGAAAAATTCCCCAAATGGATCAGATACTAGATAAAATATTATCTGGGAGACTAGGATGCACATTAGTTACAAAAGATATTTAGATACAGTTTATGTATATATATATATATATGTATTTATATAGCATTGTAGGTTACATTATATAGTGTGCTTATATTCAGGTTCAGTTTGTCCTTTGAATATATAATTAGAACATTCTAAGATGTATCAATTATATATATACATACATGTATATATACATATTTACATATACATGCATATTTGGCTTAAAGGCCACACCTGGTGATGCTTAAGGGTTACTCCTAGCTCTCTGCTCAAAAATTACACCTGGCAGTGCCCGGGGGACCATATGAATGACAAGGGTTGAACTTCAGTTAGTTGCAAGGAAAGTTCTCACTGAACGATATCTCTGACCTATATTTTTATAGAAAGAATTTGGCTAAGTTAACCTTGAAGACAGGCTTAATGAAATATCCTCTTTATATAAAGAAGCCTGATAAATTATCTTACTGTATGAAGGTGGACCATTTATCAAACATATACACATTTATTTGACTTTTGCAGTGTCTCATTTTATTTATTTTTCGTTGAACAACCTCCTTGTAGACTCTTATTCTTATACTGACTCTTGAAAATGTATACTTCAATGAAAAAGCCAAACATAGAGTTCTATATTTTAATAGTTTAAAAGCTATTTTTATATGGAAACTTGCAAACAGTTAAAAAAACATTTATAAAATAAATTTAACATATTTTTCTTTTTGTCTTGTTCAGTGGATTACATCTTCTATTTCTAACAGTAACATGCACGAATTTAGATTTAATAATAATTTTTACCATATTATAAAATAAGAGGCATTTCATATTGTGGAAAATTCAGCTTTATTGATCTATGATTAAAGTTTGCACAAGTTAAACATGGAAAACATGAGAAAAGTCCATGTGTAAAAAATTCTGCTATATCTATAAAGGAAAAAAATATCAGAAAACATTTTTTGCTCATTTATACAATGGATTATGACAAAGAAAAGTGAAAACAGTTCCTTGTTATTCTGAGAAGACCCATTGTATTTATTGGGTTTGGCATATCGAATATGCCACGGATAGCTTGCCAGCCTTTGTCGTGTGGGCGGGATATTCTCGGTAGATTTCCAGGCACTCTCAGAGGGATAGAGGCTTTTAGAGTGGCCTCTAATGGCCCGTGCAGGTGTTTCCATGGTTCAAACTATATTTGAACCCCATCAAATATGGTGTGTGTAATCCCTTGGTCGCCAGAGATTGGTTAGGAGCAGGCAGAGGATCTCTGTTCCTGGGTGTCATTGAGCCTGGAGTCCAAGGTCACAGAGTTCTGCTTACCTGGTTCTGTGAGGCTTCACTCATGCGTGAGTCTCGGCCGAAGTGTCCAGAAAGCATCCTGGTGCGTGGCTGCGGCTGGGTAGTGGAGGTAGTAAATAAAATGTGTCTCTTCCCCTGACCCTGAAAAAGCCATCAATACAGCAGCATTAGAAAGAATGAGGAAGGAGAGGCTGATAAAATCTCAAGTCTGAACTAGGCTGCGAAAAAAAAAAAAAAGGACAAAAATGACTGTCTGTACTTTCAAAGCATGTACTCTCTCTAGTTTCAACGCCGGCATCAGAAGCAACCATCAAGGACCTAATGGTACAAGCGCGAAACATCAAGTATGACATCATTGGTCTGATGGAGACGAGAAGGCATCAATCACATCACACAATTTTCGACACTAGAAAAGAACTGTTCCAAGGAATATGTGAGAAAAGAGGCGTTGGTGGTGTCAGTGTCTTGTCAACAAGAACTTGACCATGAGCATTAAATCATTCGAATGCCTAACAATCCAAATCAGATGATTACACTTGAATAGATGTGGCTCACTGCTGGTAGTTTGTATCTTCGTTGTCTACACACCAACATCCAATTATGATGAGAAGAAATTGAGCAGTTCTACATGTAGCTAGAGAAGTTCTATAAAGAAGACCTCACCTTCTACAAGATCATTGTTGGTGATTTTAATGCCAAATAGTACCAAGATCAGCTGAAGAACTCCACATTGGGACCCATGGCCTAGAATGGAACAAACAGGATGAGAGACTGTCTGAGTTTATCATGTTGACCAGGACCATCTATGGTAAGTCACAGTTTCAGAAGGCCGATCTAAATGTTGGACATGGGAGTCTCCCAGTGGATGGTTCCACCATGAAATTGACCACATCATATTCAATCGATAGCTTTGCCTGACAGAAGTTGTTGTTGTCCCAAAATTTCAAATGGGATCGGACCACCATCTCCTTCCTGCAAAAATCTACTTTACGGAGCGGGGAGAAAGGGCTCCAAAGTTTAAGAAGAGAACTCCCAGAACGACCACTAACTGGGAGATCTTTGGCACTATTGCAACAACATGGGAAGATGCTATTTCCTCATTATTGATAACATTAATGAGGAAAACAATCGACTGATTCAGCACCTCTATGATTGTGCGAGGAATGCCCAGAGAGAAATAGCCACAAAAGATGCCTGTCTACAAAATCTCTTGAGCTAATTTACCAACATGGTGCAAACCTCAGGCAACTACAAGTGAACATCTGAGCTCGCAAGCAGTGCAGAGAAGCGATCAAGGAAGACCTCAAAGAGAGAAGAGCAGCAGTGCTGGCAGATGTGGCAGAAGCCAGGAAAAGCATTCACAACACCCACCTGTCCTTCGCCAACTGCAAGACCAAGATAACTGCCCTCTAATATCCTGATGGAGCTATCACGTCTCCAGAAGGGCAATGGAGAAGATTATCCATGACTTCTACTCAGATCCCTTCGATAGCCACGTCCACCTGCCCACATACCAAAATCTGTAGGATGGATGTGTTGTTCCCAGTGTTCTCCCTTCTGAAATCTGACACCTATTTTATCAGTAGAGAAGCGGCAGCACCCAGACAAGGTCAGAACAGAACACCTGAAGAACCTGCTGTCAGTACTCATCAATACACTGGCTCAGCTCTTCACATGCTACCTGTCTAAATGCAAGTTTCTGTCCGAATGGAAAACCAGCAGAACGTTATACTACTGTAACAAGAAGAGAGACATCCACGGCATTGGCAACTATCGACCAATCTGCCTGTTGTCTGTCATCTACAAGGTGTTCACCTGAGTCATCCTGAATAGGATTGGCAGAACACTAGATGAAAAGAAACCATGGGAGCAAGCCAGGTTCCAAAAGAGGTTCAGCACAATCAATCTTAATCCACACGAAAACCAAGCTCATTGAGGTTTCTTGGGAGTCCAAGATGCCACTCCGTCTTACGTTCATTTATTTAAAGAAGGCCTTTGAATATGTTCAGACTGAAGCAGTCATCAAAGCCCTAGCAAACAGGGTGTTCAAGCTCAATACATCAGGATAGTCTGTGAGCTGTATTACGAATTCACTACCAGGATCTCACCATTCTACAGGAAAATGATCATCAATGTCAAGAGAGAGGTTCTGCAGGGTTATGCCATTTCACCAAAACTCTTCAGTGCCACCCTTGAGAACATCATGCGATTACTGGAATGGGAGGGAATGGGAGTGAAGATAGACATTCGGAAACTACACCACTTCTGCTTCGCTGATGACATCATTCTAATAACATCATGCATTAGCAAAGCAGCAAGAATGCTGGCCTACTTTGACCGTGAGTGTGGAAAGGTCAAACTCCAGCTGAATCTCACGAAGACAATGTTTTTGAGAAAGAGTCTCATTCCTGATATTCCATTCACTCTCAACGGAACAAACGTCTCTGAATGCAACAGTTATGTGTACCTAGGTCGAGAAGTTAACATGACGAATGACCTGGCACTGTAGTTGTGCAGGAGGAAGAGAGCAGCTTGGAACATCTTCAAGAGCCTCAAAGATATAGTTAAGAAGATGAAGAATCTCTGGCTCCAGACATATCTCTTTGATTCCACTGTTGTTCCTCCATTAACACACACCTCAGAGACCTGGGCCCTACGAAAACACAATGAGTATGCTATTTGGGCCTCTCAAATAGGAATCAAAAGAGCTATGTTTGAAGTATCATGTTTCACTCAAGTGAGAGAAAGAATCTGGAGCTCCAAACTCTGTTGATGATCAAGAATTAGGGATGCTGTCTTGTTTGCCAAGGCATCGAAAATCAGATGGGCTGGACATGTAATGAGATTTGGAGATGACCACTGGACTAGAGCTATTACCAACTGGATTCTGCGGGACATTGAAAGATCATGTGGCTATCCACCTACAAGATGGTCAGTCTTTTTTGTCAAGACCCTGAATAATCGGTTTGAGGTTCTTTGTGTTCCTACCTAATATGAGCAGACACCACTGGGCTACACTAACACACAACTGGGACGAATGGAGATGTTACTGGCACTCCCTCGAGCAAATTGATGAGTAATGGGATAACAAGTGATCAAGAGATCATATTCTGAAAAATTATTAAAAAACAATCTAAACTTTAATATACTTATTAATTAAATTCTCATAAAATTTTCTCATGTCAATATAAGTACTTCAATAACTAAGAAGTTAAAATTTGAACCATAAATATTAATAGATTAGAACTAGTAAATTGATCAATAAAGATACCAAATAATCAGAATAATTTTTGAAATTTAGATATATTCTCTTTACAGGTTCAAGTTAAAAATACAGAATGAAAGTTCTTTTGACTTCAATTTTGAAAAAAAAGAAGCTGATTGGAATATTTAAATAATTACTCAAGAAAAATTCATAGTCCTTAAATATTTCTTTTAACAGACATTTGAATGAGAATATGCTCACTAAAGTGATTTAAAATATGTTTTTCTATTGTCTTCCAATATAAAAAAACAGTGGTACAGAACCATAAAAGAATTAAACTTCATAAAATCTGACATAACACTAGATTATAGCATCACACATAACTACAAGAAATCAAGGGTGCATGTAATCAGCAATATAGGTCTTGTTACTGAAAATTTGTCATGAATTTAAAGTTTTCAATATGGAGAGGACACACACTAATATATCTATAAGAAGCAGGGCATCATGGTTTTCTTTCTATATCAAGGGGCACATACAGCTGCTAATTACTCTGTCACTAGGTGTAACTAATGCTCATCATGACTGTGAGATGCTGATTGCCTTCTGAGCCTTGCCTCAATGTCATGTCAAACAAAATTACAGTGGCAATGTACCAAAACTAATTAGGCCGTACTGACCTTAGCAGTGGGCAGTTCTCATCGATCTCATCCCAAGCTTGTTAGAATTTTGAAAAATGAAAACAAAGTAGAAAAATATTTCTGCTTGCTACGAGCCCTTTCACATCACCCATTCATTCCAAGTGACATGAAATTAATGAATCCTCTATGAAAGGGGGTAACATTAAGAAAAGAAATAAGAGGGAAATCCTTTGAGATAGAGTTTTAATTACATCTTTTAGTCCAGGCTGCTATAACAAAATACTATAGAATGGGTGACTTCAATATCAAATATTTATTCCTCACAGTAAAGAAGGTTGAAAGTTCCAGATTAAAGTTTTTATATTTGGCCATATATATATCCTTATATATCCTTTGGCCAGGATGTTCAGAGTTGAGTTTCCCTTCTCATATGCAGAGTCACCTTAAAATAACTTCACATGGCAGAGACAGATCATCCAAGTTAACTTTTTCTACGGGTACTAATGCCATTAGTGAGATCTTCACCCTCTGGTCTAATTAACCTCTCAAATCCCACATCCAACTACTACTTTATTGGGGATTAGGATTCAACATACACATTTTAGAGGGATACACGCATTTAGTACACAGCAATGTCAATTCTCACATAAATGTGTGTACTCTATAATTTTTAAGTATTTAATTAATAGAAACAAAATAATGTTGGTAAAAATACTCCCTTAAATAAGCATTAAATGTGTCAGGGTAATTAAAAAATAAAAGTCATTAAAGTACAGATTCATAATGAAAATCTAATGCCAAACTGTATGTTTATTTCAATAATTTATATTCAATAATGTAAATATCTAATACTTCCTGAGATATTACATGAGCAAAAGAATAAACACTTGCTTTGCAATGATCACTTCCCTATTCATATATCAACAACAAAAAAGTTCATTCATTATATACCATGACATGTATGAGACATTCAGTTATCGTTTCTCTCTCATTAGTTACATATATTTGTCAAGCTTTGGTATTTATTTTCTAAAATGTATTTTTATTCTTCTTTCTTTTGTTTTGTTTTTTAGTCATACCGTGTAGTTCTCAGGAATAATTTCTGTCTGTTTACTCAGGGATCAATCTTGGCAATGTCCAGGGGATCATTTGAGGTGCAGGGGATTTGAATCAGGATTAGTTACATAGAAATTCAAGTGCCTTAACTATTTTCTTTAATTATTTTAAAATTTTCATCGAATCTCCGGGAAATACAATTATGAAGTTGTTCATGTTTGGGTTTCAATCATACAATATTTGAACACCCTTCCCTCCACCACTGTAAAATTCCCACCTCAATTGTCTCCAGTTTCCTCCCATTACCTATCCCCTGAGCCTGCCTCTATGGCAGGCACTTTCCTTCTCTGTTTCTTCCTCTTTTCCTACTTTTCACATTATGGTTTGCACTACAGGTACTGAGAAGTTATCATGTGTGCCCCTTTATCTACTGTCAGCACTCAAGTCTTGTCCAAAGTGATCATTTCCAACTATCCTTGTCCTTATGGTTCCTCGTTTACCATAACTGCACTCCCCCCTCCATGCCATCACTTGTGGCAAGCTTCCAACTATGGAACAGTCCTCCTGGGCCTTGGCCTTAACTTCCTTTTAATCTCTCCAACCCACACAGTATTATCCTGTACTGTTAATTACTAAGTCAGATTCTGGAATTCTTATTATTTGTTGACTTTATTATGTAAAGTCAAGTTTCTAATAAATTAAAACTTCACTTAATACTAATTTTAAATATATGAAAAATGTAAAACAAATATAAGAGAATATTAAATATGTTGATTTATATATCTATCCTTTATAGTATGTGAATGGAGAAGAAAACTGCTTCAAAGGTAACCAAACAACATCCTACAGCAATGGAGCATTTTAATAAGTACATTTAATTTTTGAGCCATAAAATATTAAATAAAATGTCACACATAACTGTAACATAAACACTAAGCTTCTGAAGGCAAACAGTTTTCTTTTCATTATATGACAACATTGGTTTATGATAGTTCACTCAAATCTAATCCCAATAGTAGAACACAAAAAATACCTCCAGAATACTTAGTAGATCTTAGCAGTGTTTATAGAAATATAAATATAATGATATTGATATGTCTAAATACAACTCAGTAGTGGTTATGTATTTTATGATATCAACAATTTTAAAGGTAATCAGTGTGAGATATTAATGAGAAAATGTGTAGAAAGTATTTGTATTCCACATGTAAAGAATAAAGATCTTAGTTGTTAAAACTTCATTGGTATAGAAATAAAAGAATATATTATAAAGTCTTATTAAGTCTATAAAAGAAATAATTATGTAGAAACATAAACAAAATTATGCGAAGTAAACTATAGAATGAAAAATTATAGGCCTTAGAAATGATACATTCATCCTCACATTCTTCCCATGTTAGTATCAGTCAAAAATTCTGTTGGTTAAACATTTTTTTGTAGGCTGGAGCAATAGCACAGTGGGTAGGGCATTTGCTTTCACGTGGCCAACCATGTTCAATTCCCAGCATCCCATATGGTCCCCTGAGCACTGCCAGAAGTAATTCCTGAGTGCATAAGCCAGGAGTAGCCCCTGTGCATCGCCGGGTGTGACTAAAAAGCAAAAAAAAAAAAAAAGAATTTTTTTGTTTCTTTGCTTTGTATTGTTCAGCCATATCTGTCTGTACTCAGGACCTGCACCTGGCAATATTCGGGGGACCATAGTGGATACCTGGAATCAAATTTGGGTCAGCCTTGAGTGAGACAAATGTCTTATCTACTATAGTATCTCTTTGGCTCTCTTATTGTTTTTTGTCTAATATTTGTTGAATGGAATAGCAGATTGATGCTGTGATCCTAAATTTTTTACATCTGCTCAAACAGTCAAGAATAGCAAAGTTTTAGGGCTAGAGTAATAATAGTAATTGCCTTGCAAGTGACCAACACAAGTTCGATCATGTGTGTCCCATATGGTCCCCTGAGAACCTCCAAGGAATAATTCCTGAGTGCAGAGCAAGGATAAGTTATGAGCATCACTGGGTATGGTCAAAAACAAATTAACAATAGCAAAATAGTTAAATATCACAAAGAAAAGAAGGCTTGCTCTACAGAACATCATATTTAATATGAAGATATAGTAACTAAGATATTGAATAACTGGTCTAAAATGAACTACAAAACAAAAATATCAAAATAGAGGGCCAAAAATAGATTGACACATATAAAATGTATCTTATTATACTTGGGTAAATAAATTATAAGTGATTATTTCCGTAATAAGCCAACATTTGTGGTCACTAAATATATTATAAAAATGAATATTAATCCCTACTTTCAAACTTCAGGTCTCCAGTAAGCCCTGTTAAACTGTAGATTGAATTAATATAAATTTTATAAGCATACTTTTGATAACTTTTAAAACTTTAGGCTAAAAAAGAGTTTTTTAACTGCCTAAAAAGTCCTGGTCCTTGGAAGAAATAAGCAATAAATTGATCAAGATTATTACTTAGGCTATGAAAAGAAAGCACTCTCATTCCAGAGTAGGAAAATAGCTTTTTAAAATAAAATTTAACTTGCAAATAACTTTAAACAACACAATTAGCCAGGAATAAAAAAAGCATGATAATTGAGATGAGTAATAGGGGTTCACTATAGCATCAAGCTTCACTTTACGATAATTTTTTAAGGCTAAAAATGAAAAGAAAATTTAGATGTGTTAGTGAATAAACACAGTGAATCTCATTTTTCTTTAGTGAAATATATAGAACCTGGCTGAAAGAGAATAATATTCATTAACATCTTTAACAGATATAAAAACTATCACTTTTAAGCATGCCTGAAAATATATAGAACAATTGAATCTATCAAACTTTGCAATGAAAACTGTAAAATGGTACAACTACTTTGTAAAAGTTAAACATATAACAATTCACTGACCCATCAATTTTACTTCTGGTTCTTATCCAAGATATATAAACATATATGCCTACCAAAAATGTGTGTGAACTGTTCACATCAATATTAAAATATCTCCAAACTGGTATTGTAATATTCATGAATCAAAGGCAGGAATAAATTAAAAAAGGATATAAGCTATAGAGATTGAACAGTGTTATGACAGTTGCATTTTTGGAGGTAGTCACTGGGCTTGAATTCCCACCACTGCACATGATCCTCTGAGCACTTACAACCATTGATGTCTGAGCACAGAACATATGAGAAAGCTCTTAGCACTCTGAGATGTTCCCCAAAAGAAAAATCCAAGAAAAAAAGTAAACAAATAACTGATTCTTTTGAAATAAATATGAACAATGATCTCTTTCACAGCAATATGTTACTCAAATAAATCTTACACAGAGTAACACAAACAATATGAATCTAATTGTATTAAGTTCTAGAATAAGTAAAAACAAATCAATTTTACAGGTATTAGAAGTGTTTACTTCCAGAGATAGACAATGAATTGAAAATAAAGGAGGTAAAATTTTTTAGTTAATAGAAATGTTGTATTTCTTTATTAGGATGCTAGTTATATTTAAAAATACAGTTTTTCAGATCTCACTAAATATATTTGCATTATATATGAGATAATTAAGTTTAGAACAAAATATTGAAATAATAGGGATAGTTCAAGCACTTTTCTATAGGTTTGTAAAGTAGCAACTAAAATATAAGAAAAAGAATAAATATAAGAAAAAGGATAGAGATTAGAATGGCTACAATCTAAATTATGATTCTAGTTTTTAGATTTGTGATGAAAGTCAGAAAACAAAATTGAGTAAGATGTCTCAATTTTTTAATTAATAAAAATGACAATACTAGATACAATTAACAACAGCTTAGATTTACTAATAGACAGCACAATAAGCAAACAACACATAAAATCCAAGTAACAATGTCAAAAAAATCTAAGTGTCTTATGACATATGGTGAAATATCATAATACCATAATATATAAGTTTAAATATATGATATATCATCACATGTCATAATAAATTCTACTTATAATCAAACACATGTTATTTCTACTGAAAAACACTTAAATTTCCAGGATTATCTGTAAAAGCCAAAATCACTTTTGCACGTGAAGTGAAAATGAATTTCTTAGCCCTCAAAATACAGAAGAAATTATAAGAAACAAAGCTGACAGATTAAACATAAACCTTTCAAATTTCAGTCTTGTGAAAACAAAAACAAAGTGATAATAATTAGGACATGCAGCGGTTTAAAAATTATCAGAAAAAAATGAGACCTCTTATACAAACTGTAGCACTGTAGCACTGTCTTCCCATTGTTCATCGAGTTTCTCGAGTGGGCCCAGTAATGTCTCCATTGTAAGATTTGTTGTTACTGTGTTTGGCATATCGAGTTCGTCACGAGTAGCTTGCCAGGCTTTGTTGTGCAGGCGAGATACTCTCAGTAGCTTGCCAGGCTCTCCGAGAGGGGCGGAGGAATCAAACCCGGGTCGGCCGGGCCAGCCTCATGCAAGGCAAACGCCCTACCCGCTGTGCTATTGCTCTGGAGTGATAGTACAGCAGGTAGGGCGTTTGCCTTGCAAGCGGCCATCATATATGCCAAACACAGTAACAAGTCTCACAATGGAGGCTTTACTGGGCCCTCTCGGACTTATACAAACATATTTTATAAAACATTTTTATTTATTTTAACTGAATCAGTGAGATACAGAGTTACAAGGTTATTCATGATTGAGTTTCACTTATATATTGTTCAAACACCTGTCCCTTCAACAGTAAACATTTCCCACTACCAATATCCTTGTCAACCATCCCCCACCTGCCTGCATCTATGGCAGGCACTTTCTTCTCTCTTTTCTCCTCCTCCTCCTCCACCTCCTTCTCTTCCTTTCTCTCTCCTTTTGAGCATTACGCTTTGCCAAACAGACATTGAAGGTTATCAGGTATATATCTTTATCTACATTAAACACTCAGTTCTTGTCCAGAGTGATCATCTCCATCTATTATTGCCATACTGGTCCCTCCTCTATCCAACTGCCCTTCTCCTCACAACACCTGTTACAAACCTCCAACATTAACCAGTCCTCGTGGCTCCTGTTTCCCTGACCTTGGATATTAGTCTCATACTATTTTTTAATGCCATAAATTAATTCAGTTATTCTATATCTGTCCCTCTCCTTCTGGCTCATTTCATTCAGCATGAAATAGAACATAGAGAGTTCTATTTAAAGTATATTCTCTCTATGTTCATATGATACTCTCCATGTCCATCTAAGTATACTGAAGGTTATAAAAAAAACTAATATAAAACTAGGTAAATAGGGTCAAATGTTACCTCAATAGACTGAGGTTCATGTGTGGGGGACTCTAGCAAAGCGTGGTTACCTGAGCCCTGCCAAGGGCAATACTCTAGCACATAATATGCTAGTAGCCGTGTGCTTGGGCATTGTCTCAAATAAAAATAATAATAATCCATTAGTAGAGTAAAACATGTTTGAGTATTTTTTTCTTATGTGGTATAAATAATTGTCAATAAAAACACCAGGAGTTAATCAGTAAGGCATAATTTCACAAAATTATTAAATTGATATAATTTTTAGGAAATTGATCTACTAATACAGAGTAAGTGACATTATAATTGTTCACAAACACTTTGGGAATTATTGTGAGTCTTTAAAGCAAACATCCAATATTTGTACATAATTTGTACTGTTCTGATTCTAAGATTCTAAGCCTAAAATTTTAGGCTAAGGGAATAATTCAAGAATTTCAAATGGCCTGCATGAAAACATTCCTTACATCATCAATATGTAAAAAAATATAAAACTTTTGAGAATGTATTTATAGAGTCTGGTGCATTGAAATGACAAAATTATCTATAGTTATTAAAATCCCAATTTTAAACATCATTTATTATTCAAAAAAATTTAAGAGCAAAAAGGATTAGTTAACGTTTAATCTATACTATGATAGTAATTATGTAAAACAGTATTATGCATGTGGAAGATAATAAACACAAAATAAATACTTACAGAACTATTCCTGAAATTTTAAAGATGTTATTCTTTGAGAAATTACTTTCATAACTATAAAGTCTTTTAATAAGAAAAAAATTAATGATCCAACCTTTACTTTTCTATATCACTGCAAACTTGCAAAGTGCATAGCAATGAAAAGGATAGAAACCATTAGAATAGAGAATATCATTGACCTTCTGCTTATGGAAGAATAAACTGACCTTCTAGATAAAATAAAGACAACGACTATGTATTAACTAAGTAACTTTGCTAAAACCTGCCAAAAAAATGAAATAAGAAACAGGCACAGTCCTCACTGACCTTCCAGGTACCTGTGACACAGTATAACTATGAGTCCTCAAATAAAACCTGCAGTCTATTGTACCTGACAGCAAGGTTTGCACTTTCATTATGCATATAATGTCTAATAGATCTTTTGAAATCATTACCTGTCAAGAGAGGAAAAGAAAGGCAGAGTAAAAACCTTGAAGAATAGAGTTTGTCAAGGGTCAAAGTAAATGGCAATATACTTTAATAAGCAATAAGCTCCACATTATCTCTGGGTGGCCGAGACACTCAGTGGACTGTGGTATCATGTATTGAACCACTGAATAACTTCTAAGTGGCCCAGATACCCTTCCCTGATGTCTCTCTATTCATAAGTTTATATGTAATTTTTTAAAGATAATATCACTATTACTTAAGTGATATATAATTGTGAATACTTCTGAGGAAGCAAAAGCTTTAAATGTATTATATATTCATTAATTTTGTATGATCTATTGGCAGAGCCTGGCAAACTACCCGTGGTGTATTCAATATGCCAAAAACAGTAACAATAATGGGGCTCATTCCCCTGACCCTGAAAAAGCCTCCAACATGACATCGTTGGGAAAGATGAGTAAGGAGAGGCACACAAATTCTCAGGGCTGGCACAAATGAGACGTTACTTGCACCCACTCGAGTTGATTCATTAATAGTAATACTGAGGTGATGATGTGTGTTGTTTTTTTGTTGGTGATTGGATTTACATGGAAGTAGAAAAAAATATATTGAAAAGTAGAAGTGAGAGAAACTCATCAGCAAGAAAAGAACTTAGTATAGACTAAATTCTTCTCTTATTTAATGATTTGCAGGGTGGAGTTGTGGGTTTTGGAGTCTGGCGGTGGTCAGGAGCTGTTCCTAGTTCAGGAATTTTCATGGTGGTGCTTAGATATAATATCATGTTTTCAATTTTTAATATCTAACAAATGTGTGCCCAACTATAATATAACCACAAAATAGATAGCATGAAATAAAATTTTATTAGTTAATAATAAAGTGAAATATTTTAAATTTAAATACCTCAGAACTTTAAATAATAAAACAGTGAAACAAACATTTTCTTGGTTCTCAGAACAAGTCTGGTTATAAGAAAATGGGATGTGGGACTTGTAACTGAAAACTCCAGACTCAACAGAACTGGGAATGGTTGACCTCCCCTCATCTCCCCCTATTCCTGGCAGCTTGGCAGTCACACCCACAAAGCTGCCATTGGCACTATATAATCCCATCAATGGCCATGATCCAAAGACTCATTATAAATCTCTTGGAAGAGAACACAAATTGATATGCCATTGCTATGCCGCTGCACTCTACCCAGGCTGTTGAATTCCAGGCAACATAGAGGGGGGTTGGGTGCCCCTCTTTCTGCCCCAACATACTCAGTCTCAGCAGCCGAAAACCTCCAGAACTCACCTGCTGCCATGTTCATGGCTGCTCTCCACATGCTTGATGTGCCTCTCCAAGGGGTAAACCTATTCCTGGACAGCTCATACTTTACACCACCAATATACCAAGAGTGGTTCACCACATTTGGTGGAGGTTAAAGTGGAAGGCAACCAGAACACAACACATGCCATAACCATGCCACCAGACCCCATGCCAGGTTGTTTCATTTGGAGCACCACAAAGGAGGCAGGTGAGACCTCTACCCACCCCAAGGGACCTAGCCCTGGCAGCTAAAATCCTCCAGAACTTACCTGCTGCCATGCTCATGGTCGCTCTCCACACAATGGGGCCAACCCTCACCCATGAATGAAGCTATTCCTGGACTGTGCAACTGCAAACTCATACTTCACACCACCCATTATCCAAGAGTACCACACACATTATCCACATTATCTCTGGGTGGCCGAGACACTCAGTGGACTGTGGTATCATATATTGAACTACTGAATAACTTCTAAGTGGCCCAGATACCCTTCCCCGATGTCTCTCTATTCATAAGTTTATATGTAATTTTTTAAAAGGTAATAGCACTATTACTTAAGTGATACGTAATTGTGAATATATATATATATATATATATATATATACTATTACTGCTCTTCTCATAGAAATCTAAATAATAAAAGTCAACCCAATAAGAAAACCAGGAAGAATTATAAATACAATATAATGAAAACTAGACATGTATGATTCTCTCAGAAAAGTGATATATTAATGGCTATCTGTACTTAGGAAGAAATATTTTAATATCCATGGAAGGCAGGTAGATACATGACTGTAACTACCTGTATATGGTAGTGTTTACATATTTGTGACATTTTAACATGTATTTTTCAAGAAAAAACTTATTTATTGAACTTTTTTTTCCCTATATATTCTTATTTTCCTATTTTTGCTGCCTCCCCTATTTTATGACAGTTTAGCAGAAATTTTGGAGGGGAATTAGACTCTCTAGATTTGGGTAAACTAAGGTTTTTATTCCAAAATAGTGGATACATGATACGGGAAAAGTGAATATGATCTTGACCAAGATATGTAAGAGCCTTTATTCATGCATACTTAAAGCTACAACCAAAAGCATCTTAGTTGCACGTATATTATAAGGACTTAAAATAATATTTTAAAAAATACTTATCTCAGTGCTAAGTGCTGAGTGGGTTTTGATTAATGTAGGTTATTTATAATATTATCATATTAATGAATGTTATATCCTTCAACATTAAATAGCTAGTACAGTATAAGGTTTTAAAAAACTTTTCTGAGGGCAAATACAAAATATTTAGACTTTGTGGGTAAAGGTAAAGGTAAAGGCCCTCCCGTTGATCGTCAATTTGCTCGAGCGGGCCCAGTAACGTCTCCATTGGAGACTTTGTTGTTACTGTGTCTGGCATATCAAATACTCTCGGTAGCTTGCCAGGCTCTCCGAGAGGGGCGGAGGAATCGAACTCGGGTCGGCCATGTTGGCCGCGTGTAAGGCGAACGCCCTACCCGCTGTGCTATCGCTCCAGCCCCTTGTGGGTAAAAAAGGAAAAAAATAGTCAAATAAATTACATAACTACTTAAATAAATTTAAGTAGTTACAAACATAGTGAAATATAATTTTAGCTCACTTGTTACTAATAAAAGCAATAAATAGTAAAGCAAATCATATCCAGCAGCCATCATTGCCAACCCCTAACAGAATAATGAAACAGAAAAAGAGTAAAATAAATGCATCTCATTTCCCACTAATTTTAAGAAGTAGTCTTAATTAAAATGAAGAATGACCTGGAAATTGCATTTATATTTATAATTATTATTCTTTAGAACAAAATTGTGTTTCTACAGAAGTAATCTTAATTGTTTGGTACTTTTGTCTTCTAACAAACCCTAAAATATGAAGTCTTTAAATTTCAATGGAAACATTTTATGAGAGAAATGTAAGAGAAAAAATTATAGAAGAAATATTTGAAAAATATTTTGTTTTCTTTTGCCATTCAAAACCTGATGGAAACAGTGCGTAAAATTACCTGTACAGATACCATAAATCTAATGTTGACTTTATTAAAGTACCTTTTATTATTCCTCAGCTGTGGTTAAAACATTTTTCTAAAGCTGAGAATAAGTATCAACAAAACAAATGTGCAAACAGACATATATGTATCCTTCCCCATGTAACCCAATTACCTAGAGGAATTATGGAGGCCAATGTCAGAAGTCTGTTGCTTTCCATCTCCTCACTAATCACACTGTAGGTTGACTCATTGGGCCACCACCTTGAGGCAGTTCTTGAGTTCTAGGTACCACACAAAAGAAATCCCAGTATTCAAGAAAAAAAATAGTCAAAATGATCTTCAAAAACAAAAGTAAAGGTCCAGTTGGTTTTACCAGTAATTTCTACATAACCATTACAATGACCTTTTACCTATCCTACTGAAGTTCTTCCCAAAAGTTGAAGAGAAATCCATTACTTCAATTAAAGTTAAATTGTTAGCTTATAGTAACCTGGGAAAAGAATGTTATAAACAGAAGTAAATGAAAAGTCCTTAACCTTTGGAAAATGAATTTTATTAAGGATAAACTCCATGAGGCCAAACTCATAATTAAAGCTAAGGGCCTGGGAGAAAATAAGAGCATGTCCTATAATGTTTTGCTCTGAATTTCATAAGTAAAAGTAAGATACTTTTGTTTTCTGACAAAATTCATAATCACTGATGACAAAACAGTGACAAGATCCAATTTCTGTTTAGACTAAATTCCTCAATAATGATCCATTTCTGGAAATAAATTTTGATATCATAATTCAACAAAGAATATAAACAAACTGTATCACCAGAATGAGAATTTTCTTCAGTATGGCACTTATTTTAATTTTACTTGCTTTTATAAATGCATTTTTATTTAAAAAATGAGTTTAGACATTGGGAGATTAACTCAAAGTGTTAGAACACATGTCTCACATTTGTTTTTGAGTTAAATCCTTATAATTTTTCTGCACTCTAAGTAATAGCCAGTGTAACTCTTGTGGTTCCTCAACATTGTTGGCATGGTTCTGGTTGCACTCAATGCTGTTGAGTCAGAAATGTCACATCAACAGCCGAATAATATTTCTCATTTGACAACTATCTCTAAGGATGACCCATGGGCTCCTAATAATTATTTGAGAACCTCACCCACAACAAATGCTTTCAATTCAAAAACATATTTAATCACTCTTTATGAAAACCAACAAAGATATCTCTAATTTGTGTTAGATTTCAAGTTATGTCTGAGTCGCCTATATTATAACAATGGTCCAGGTATATTAAAAAGTGGCTACCATCCACTGAAGAAATACAGATATTTGAGAATACAGAAAAAAATGTTTCTGAATAATCCAATACAGTACCAAGCTTTAATACATGCAGTAGCCCTGTAGCACTGTCCTCTAGTTATTCATCAATTTGCTCGAGCAGGCCCAGTAATGTCTCCATCGTGAGACTTGTTCGGCATATTGAAAGCCATGCAGATGAGATCTTATTATTATTACTGAATATATTAACAATGATGATTAAAGAGTAAATAGCTAAACCAAGGGTGGCTTCTTGGAATAAACATTATCAAAAAATCTATATGTGGACCAAAGTAACTCATTTTCCACATATATAAAGTTAGAAGGTATACGTTCCTCTATCTTTAACTCTTCTACATGTATAAGCACTTGTAAATTCATTGCTAGTTTAATTTCACACATGTGTCACAAACATTTGAGAAATTTAACAATCCATATCTTGAAACTCATGATAATTATCTTTTATATATATTTTTGGCCTACTTTGAATCATTTGCTACCAACCAGGACAAATCAAGGCATCACAAAATTAGATTGTTAATCAATAGCATAAAACCATGAAGCAGCATAGCATGGATTTCCAATGAAGTCTAAGAGAAAAGACAAAAGATAGGGACATAATTCAAACGCTGGCTTTGTGACTTGCAACTGCTATGGACACACCACTCCTGAATCAAGTTAAATTTATTTATTGTCTTATTTATTTCATTTCTATCTAGGGTGAAATTTTATCTCAAGGAAATTAACTGACCTGGCCATAAAGGAAGTCAGAACTACTGGGACTTCAGTGCAATTGAAGCTAGATGAGAAATTACCTGAAATATTGGGTGACTGTTGACAATTGCAGCTCAGGAAAAAAACACCATGGGCATTTGGTAATAAAAAGGAAGAAAGCAGTATGGATGATAAGTCTAAAGAAAGGCTCAAAGGATATAGAAATCGCATCCAGAGGGAGTGATCAGTGAAAACTTCTTAAAGAATGTTGAACATGGACATGAAAAGCCTCTCTGGATAAGAACTGCTGCTGAAAATAGGTAAAGGAACAAACATGATCACCTTATAGTATCTGTATTGCGAACCATAATACCCAAAGTGGAGGTGGGGGGAGGAAAGTTCCTGCCTTAGAGACAGGATGCTGGGGAGGGGTGGCAGGAGAAAAACTAGGACATTGGTGGTGGGAAATGTATACCGGGGGAGGGATGGGTGTTGGAACACTGTATGAGTAAAACCTAACCAGGAATAGCTTCGTAACTTTGTAGCACTGTCTGTAGCACTGTTCTCCCCTTGTACATCAATTTGCTTGAGTGGGCACTAGTAATGTCTCCATTGTTATTACTGTTTTTGGCATATCAAATACATCACAGGTAGCTTGCCAAGCTTTGCCATGCTGGCAGGGTACTCTCGGTAGCTTGCTGAACTCTCCGAGATGTGCGGAGGAATCGAACCTGGGTCCGCTGCATGCAAGGCAAATGCCCTACTGGTTGTACTATCACTTCAGCCGTGCAACGGTGTATCTCATGGGAACTGAATAAAACAGTGGGGGAGAAGACATTCTAAGGAAAAATAAGCCTTAACAAAATGGTAATGAGAAGGGCACTTTGAACATTTAGTCATACAAGTTGAAAAACATGGGGCATAAACACAGCAGAAAAAAAATGCCTGAATTCAGTCACACTAGAAGTTCATAATTCAAAGTAAGAAAAATATTAATAAATTTTACAAGAAAAAAAGTAGCTTGTGAACAGATTACAAAAATATCCAAACTTAGATTTTATGTTTTTAATTTTGTTAAGAAACTAAGTATTTATCTTCCCTATACTCTTTTATTTTTAATATTTATTATTTATGTGTTCCTCTCGGAGAGCCCAGCAAGCTACCAAGAGTATCCTACACACATGTCAGGGCCTGGGAAGCTACCAGTGGCATATTTATTATGCCAAAAACAGTGACAGTAACAAACCTCATTCCCCTAACCCTGAAAGAGCCTCCAAAATGGCACCATTGGGAAGGATGAGTAAGGAGAGGCTACTAAAATCTCAGGGCTGGCATCAATCTAGAAGCTGCTGGCGCCCCTTAGAGCAAATCAATAAACAACAGGATGACAGTGATACAGTAATATTTATGTAGGTAGTTATAGAACTTGATTAAATCACATTATAGGTTGATTTTTCAGGAAAGCTAATATAATTGCCAATGTTTTAAATGAATATGTTCATTATATTTGGCAAAATACTTTTTATAGTAAGAGCCTATAGATCACATTTATATTTCTAAGTTTTTCAAGTAAAGAGATGCTAGGTTAAAGTTAGAATTAGTGGATCTTAAAGTAAACATTAAAATAATTTTCTTCTTAAAAAATTAAATTAGAATTATGGATTTCTCTGTTTTATACCATACCTTTAGAACTAGCCCTATGGCCTTCAAATGTTGCTTGTATTCAGTTAAACTATTTTTTAGACTTATAAATTGAATTATTTGGATTAGATATCCATTAAGGTACCTTCCAATGGAATATATTAAAATTCTATAAATGTAGCCTTTAAGGGAAAATTTTCATGCACAGATTAATATTTGTAGAACACAGGCCATGTCTAGACATCTTGAGAAGGTAAATCAATTTACTATCAAATATCTACTAACAAAGCCAATCACCCTTGTGATTTCAACAATTTTTAGTCTGAACTATTGACAAAGAAAGCCCATATGTAAATACAGGGAAAAACATTTATTTTATAAATGAAATACCAGAGTTTGATCCTCAACCTTAAATAACTTTGAATATGTAATTTGAATTTAATGAGATTCATTTCTCACTCCCAATTATGGGGACTATGATACAGCCAATATATTTTAAGTTCCTATTTTCTTTTGAAGCCATTTTCCTCAATTATTAACCGAGTTTACCATTTCCCTTTTTCCATTTTTGCAGAATTGAAGATAAAGCTTGTGAGTCATTTTTCACTTTGTAGTTGAGTTAACTTCATATGTTTGATTGATTTTAGTATTTGTGAAGAACATATCTCATCAGTGAATCAGTGTCTTAGAAACACAATATGTTTTTCTATGCAAAGTCAATTTATTTCTCATTTTGGATGTGAGAAAATGGGAAATTAAATATCCTATTCAGGTTGAAAAGTCTTAACATTTCTTCAGTAAGTTCATTCTGAGAAGACATAGAGGATTCTCCACACATTTTATTTTATTTTTTTAATTTAATTTTATTTTATTGGGCTGGAGCTATAGCACAGAGGGTAGGGCGTTTGCCTTGCATGCAGCCAACATGGCTGACCCGAGTTCAATTTCTCAGCCCCTGTCGAAGAGCCTGGCAAGCTATTGAGGGTATCTTGCCTGCACGGCAAAGCCTGGCAAGCTACTTATGACATATTCGTTATGCCAAACATATTAACAATTGTCACAATGGAGACGTTACTGGGCCCGCTCAAGCAAATCGATGAACAATGGGAGGACAGTGACAGTGACAATTATTATTTTTTAAAATTTTTATTAGTGAAAAATCATGAGGTACAGTTGTGAACTTAGACATTTTTGTGCTTGGATTTCAGTTATACAATGATCGAGTACCCATCCCTCTATCAGTGCCCATTATCCACCACCAAATATCCCTCCAATCCCTCCATTCCCCCCATCCCACCCCACCTCTGTGGCAGGGCATTCCCTTTTGTTCTCTCTCCTTTTGGGTGCTGAAATTTGCAAAAGAGGTATTGAGAGGCAATCATGTTCATCCTATAGTCTATTTTCATCATGCATCTCCCATCGTGGGAGAATCTTCCCAACATTACTTGGTGTTCCCTTCGCTATCTGAGCTGTATTTTCCCCTAGCATGTGCGGCTGGCCTTCAAGCCATGGAGTGAACTTCCTGGTACTTATCTCAACTAATCTTGGATATTAGTCTCCGATTTTGTTTCTTTATATTCCCCAGATGAATGCAATCTTTCTATGTCTGTCCCTCTCTTTCTGACACATTTCGCTTAGCATGGTACTTTCCACTTGTATGTAAATTTCATGACTTCTTCTTTTCTAATAGCTGCATAGTACTCTGTTGTGTAGGTGTACCAGAGTTTCTTTAACTAGTCATTTGTTCTCGAGCACTTTTTTTTTCCAGATTTTGGCTACTGTGAACAGTGCAGTAATGAACATAGAAGTACAGATGTCATTTTGATTATACTTTATTGCCTCTTTAGGATATATTCCCAGGAGTGGTACTGCTAGGTCAAATGGGAGCTCAATTTCTAATTTTTTGAGAATTCTCCATACTGTTTTCCAAAAGGGCTGAACCGGTCGGCATTCACACCATCAGTGAAGAAGAGTTTCTTTCTTGCCACATCTGCGCCAACATTGGTTGCTTTTGTTCTTTTGGATGTGGGCCAGGCTCTGTGGTGTGAGATGATATCTCATTGTTTTGATCTGCATCTCCCTGATGATTAGTGATATAGACCATTTCATCACCCCATTTTTAATGGAGTTGGATATTTTTTTCTTGTGGAGTTCAACCAGTATTTTCTATATCCTTGATATTAACCCCTTGAGGGATAGGTATTGGATGAATATCCATTCCCACTCTGTAGACTTTGTATTTTGGTCCCTGTATCGTTTGAGGTGCAGAAGCTTCTTACTTTAAGATAGTCCCTCTGTCTTTCTCTCTTTTCACTTGCTTGGCCGATGGCGTGTCATCTCTGAAGATACCATTCTCTTCAATGTCATGGAGGACTTTGACAACCTTGTCTTCAATGTACCTTATGGTTTCCAGTCTGATGTTGAGGTCTTTATTCCATTTTGATCTTACTTTTTTACATGGTGTTAGGTACAGATCTGAGTCCATTTTATTGCATGTACCTGTCCAGTTTTGCCAGCACAATTTGTTATAGAGCATTTCCCTGCTCTACTTCATATTTCTTGCTCCCTTATCAAAGATTAGATGATCATATGTTTGTGGGGAGATGTCAGTATATTCATCCCTGTTCCATTGGTCTGCAACTCTGCCTTTGTTCCAGTGCCATGCTGTTTTAATTATTACTGCTTTGTAGTAGAGTTTTGGATTGGGGCGTTTGATTTCTCCCATTTTCTTTTTCCCAAGAATTGCTTTAGCTATTCATTGGTGATTATTGTTCCATATGAATTTCAGGAGTGTTTGCTCCATTTCTTTGAAGAATGTCATGGGTATCGTTATAGGGATCACATTGAATTTGGGAAGTATTGCCATTTTGACAATTTTAATTCTCTCTATCTATGAGCAGGGGATATCTTTCCATTTTCTCGTGTTCACTTTTATTTCCTGAAGTAGCGTTTTGTAGTTTTCTTTGTACAGGTCTTTTATTTCCTTAGTTAAGCTGATTCCTAGGTACTTGATTTTCTGGGGCACAATTGTGAACAGGATTGTTTTTTTCATGTCACTTTCTTCTCTCTCATTATTTGCATATAAGAAAGCCATGGGCTTTTGGGTATAGATTTTATAGCCTCCAACTGTACTATAGAAGTCTATTGTTTCTGAATGGTTGCATTGTCAAGCTCTGGGGACTTTTCACCAATGATTTGTTTAACCGTGACGTTTTCATTGGGATTGTTTTCCTGAGCTTCTGGTACTACAATGATTCTAATGTTGTTCCTCTTAAAATCATCTCTTATGACTCTGATTTGTTATAGAACTATTTTTAGGTCCTTTGACATTGTTTGTTGTTGCCTGTTGACTTGGTGAAGCTGATCTTCCAGCTCACTAATTCTGTCTTTAGTTGCAGCCATTCTACTGTTGAGGACACAGACTGAGTTTTTTTATTTCATCTACAAAATCTTTTATTCGTGACATTTATGTGCGTAGCTTTCCAATTTCTGCTCTCATTTCTTTCTGTATTTTCTCTATTGTTTCTTTCATGTCCTCCTTTGATTTACTGGATATCTGCCTCACTGTTTCATTGAGTTCATTGAACGTCTTCATTACTTCATATCCGAATTCTTTCTCAGAGAGGTTCCTTATGTGAGTAGCACCTATGGAGGCTTCTGGACTCTTTTTATCGCCCTCCCCTCGTCGTGGGGATTTGCGTTGTTTCTTCATGTTGGTGAGAAGGTATGGAGACTGAGATTTCACACTAGATTTCTTGTATGACTAAACTACCTTCGGCCGCATGAGCATTGGCCAGCCCAAAACCAGGCCATGCCCACTTCTGAAGAGACCACACTCACTTCTGAAGAGGCCACGCCCCCTACTGGTACCTGGTGTCAGTAGGGGCTACAACCTGGGGGAGGAAGAAGACTGGCACAGCTATGGGGACAAAGAGGACGAGGTTCAGGGATGGTGAGCGTCCTAGGGTCCTAGAGGACTTCTGGGGCTCATTCGCGGGGAAAGCCAAGTCCCCTGTTCGAATGACTCAAATATTTTATTTTCAAATTTATATTACCTCTAAAATTTTACTTGTAGCACTGTAGCACTGTCCTCCATTGTTTATTGATTTGCTCGAGTGGGCACCAATAATGTCTCCATTGTGAAACTTGTTGTTACTCTTTTTTGCATATCAAATATACCACGGGAAGCTTGCCAGGCTCTGCCATGTGGGCAGGATATTCTCAGTAGTTTGCTGGACTCTCCAAGAGGGATGGTGAAATCAAACCTGGGTCACCTACATGCAAGGCAAACGTCCTACCCAATGTTCTATAGCTGTAGCCAAAATTTTCCTCAAGTTAGTTATTATTAGTAGTTTGCAAGTAAACAATGAGTTATTATTATTAGTTTGCAAGTAAACAATGACAAAGCAAAAATAATTTGGAGACTCAGACAATGGAGTTTTGAAACTCAAATTAAAATAATTATTGGTCATTTGGAAGGTAAATTACAATAGTACAAAATATACAAAACAGCATTCTTCTTTGTTTAATTGTATTTATTTTGCCAAGCCAGTGCCATGAGCTTGGCAAAAGTTAAAAGATTTAAAAAATACCCACATGAAACAAAAAGCAAATATATTAGAAATTACAAAACTATGATACTAATCACACTAATAATGTCTATATTTGCCTTTATTCTCTCTAATATAGTCAAGAAAATGTTCAAAAATAAAATATTTATTTTCTGTAAACCCATCTACTATTTATATGTATAATTTATCTATTTAATTAACAATTAGAAGTTTCATCAGATAGCTGGACTTTTTCCAAAACACAAATTTCACCTCAGTTCTGACTTAACTTTAGCTCTCTTAAGTGCATCAAAACATAGTTAGCACTTATTAGAAGGCAACATCATTCTCTGTGCATACTCCCTAGACTCAGTGAGTAACAAAATAAAGTCTTTTAGCCAACTTCATATAGAAAAGGGAAAAGGTGAAATCAATGGAACAATAAAAACTGCAATCTCTTTTTGTCACATTTTATGACCTCATCACCAGCAAACTCCATAAGGTCATCACTCCTTGTATTAGTCTGTTAACAGTCTGGGCACAATCACTGCTACCTTTTGAACTTCTCTCTCTCTCTCTCTCTCTCTCTCTCTCTCTCTCTCTCTTTCTCTCTCTCCCTCTCTCTTTCTCTCTCTTTGTCTCTCTCATAATATTGTTTTTTTATTTCATTGGATCTTCCTACAGGTCCTCCCACCTTTTTATTATTAAAATGAACCACAAAGAAGAATTCTATCATAACATGTAATAAAAGCATTCAAGGTAGTTTCACACATGGTCCTCCAATACCACCATTCCAGCTGTTCTGCTGCCCGGTCAAATAAATTCTTCATAGTTTACAGTTAATATAGTAAACCAAATGCAAACATTTTAATGATAGTTAGCTGGTCACACTTCCTATGGTGATTTTTAACACATAGAAAAATATACTTTTCTGATCTAAAAGTACAAAAATACATAGTTTAAAATACAAATAATGCAGCACTGAAATATATACCTTTTTTCAAAAAATATTAGTCTTAAATGAAAGCAATACATGTTCATCTATTTTGTTTATATTAACTGGATTATAATCTCTAGTTTATAGCTAACATGGAAGATTATGTTTTGATACAGGATCAAAAATGCTCTCTGTGACATATTTCAACATTTATTTTGACTCTATTTCTCTAAGATCTGATCATTTAGAAATTTGTCTTCATGAAATATTTGAGAATTAGGTGGAAATTTTAGCTATGCAGAAACTATGAAATTCTTTCATAATTGTGCTCATTAAATTTATCATGAAGATATTTATATTCTCCTAATACCCACTATTGACCCTTTTATCCTCTGCTTCTGCGCTACTCTCTTTCTGCTGATCAAATCTCTTTACTGAGTTTGCTTTCTCTTATCTTTATCATTTTGGTAAGGACATGTATATTTTAGTTTTTGGTGAGAAAAAAATGTCCTATATCTTGACATTGCCAAATACTAAGTTTCATTCAAAATTTACATTTCATAGTCTAATTTTTCAAATATTCTTTACTCAACACTCAGCTGAATGTAACTACTCACCTGACTCTCCATAATCGGTTTCAGGTTTTTATTTTTGCATCGTCATATGCTTTGCCATACAATTTGAAATGACCTCACTTGTGTATATAACTTCCTTAGATGGTTCTCTCAATTTTTTATATATTTCTAAAATAATATTTATACTTTCCACTTTAACCCGAATTTTGAAATTAAGATGTATTTTTAAACAATTTATACATTTACCTAGATGCAAATCTTTCTTCCCTATTGTATGAAAATAAGTTTTAACTTATCTTCTCCTTAGCTATAAGCTTTTAAATTTAAATAGACTTAAATATCAAGTGAAGCTGGGTTTTATAGTCTCTGAGTTCTTGGCCGTTGATGGGATTACATGGCTCCAGCTCCCTGAAGAGAACAGTGCAGAGTCTCCTGCCCCCACTCCTGGCTGTCCTCGCGGGGGCCCCTTGGAGAGGAGCGGGTTGAGTTTTCCTCCCTGCCCCGACCGGGGCTCTGGCAGCTGAAGAACTCCAGAACCAGCCACCACCATGCTGAGACCACTCTCCGCACACATGAAGGTACTGGCAGAGGAACAAAGGCTTGCGGATCCCGGGGCTGAGATCTCCAAGCCTACTCGGATTGGGACTGAGCAACCTCCACCCAGATCCTCCAAATTCCAGTAGGCGGGGGTCACACCCACCAACTGGACCCCTCGGACTGTGTAATCCCATCAATGGCCAAGAACTCAGAGACTATAAAACCTAGCTCCCGTAAGCACATGGCCGCATTTGCGGCCACGCAACATTTTATTTTCTCATTCCTACTTTGGACAAACTGTCAGACTACCGAATGTAACCTGCCCACATGGCAGAGTCTGGCAAACTCACCGTGGCGTACCCAATATGCCAAATACCAGTAACAATGATGGGTTTCATTCTCCTAAAGAGCCTTCAATATGGCACTTTCTTAAAAATCTCAGGGCTAGGACGAAGGAGACATTACTGGGGCCTGCTTGAAGCAATCGACGTATAACAGGATAGTCATGATCATGATCAAGTGAAAGACATGGAATTTTCAAACTTAAAGTCTACAACTCATCTTTTTTATAAAACTTTGTATTCTTCCCTCATTCTTTGTTTACTAATAAAAGAATATCTTCTTCCTACTCCTCACTGTGATTTTTCTCATCCTTTTCACCAAGTTTCAGCAGTATTTCTTTTTTTTAATTTTGAATAGTGGAAATATATTTAGGTTATTAAATTTTTGTCTTAACAACAACAAAACAGGGTTTTTAAGTCTCAAGAAGATGAATTATTTAGGGATGACATTTCAGTCTAGCAGGTCGGGCTGTTGTCTTGCATCCAGCCCTCCAGGGTTCAATCCCCAGCATCCCACATGGTTCATGAGAATTGTCAGGAGTAACTCCTGAATGTAGAGCCAGATGTAATTCCTGAGCAACTGCTGGATATGGCTCCAAAATAAAACAATACAAGACAAAACCCAAGAAAAATCAATAACTTAAATAAGAGACACACTGGATTGGCTTAATAAATATTCTGCTGTATTCAAAATACTTCCTGCATTCAAAAATCCTATGTGTTTACTGTTTCTTTTTTGAGAAACAAGAAAAAAATATGTGCAAATATTCACATAAAGAATTGAACTGAAGTGAACAAAGGTACAATGTTGCAATGTTGTAGAGTACAAGGAATATTCTAAAAACCAAGCGCAAGGAAGGCCCACAATTTACTGTAGTATTATCCTCCCAGAAAGAAATATTCAGAGACTAGTGGAATAGTCCCGAGAAGAGACGAAATATCCCTGATACTCTATCCATTTGTAGTATAATTTAATGAATGTAATTTGGAAAAGATAAATGGGACTAGCTAATTTATAAGTAAAGACACTAGCTAATTTATAAGTAAATTCTTTATAACATTATTTTCTGAAAAGTTTTAAGTCATTATGCCACATTCTTATAAATATTGAGATTCAACTTTTTTAGGGAAAACACATCATGGCCCTATTGGAAACTGCGTTTCTTTAGACATCACTCCTAAAACAGAAGTAGGTCTTTCTCTTGGTAATTCCATTGCATGGCAACTTGGTATTAGGACTTTTAATCCTACCACACTTATCATTACTTTAAGAAAGGATGTTTGATAAATCGCACTTAAAAGTTAAAAATTGGAAGAAATCAAGACTAGGCAATAGTTTAAATAAGTTAAGATATACCCATTTCGTTTACAGTACAGAGCCGTTATAATATTTCTTATGAAAATTTGAATTTTAAAAAGCACTGTCCTAGCACTGTCCTCCTGTTGTTCATCGATTTTCTTGAGCAGGCACCAGTAACGTCTCCATTCTGAGATTGCTGTTACTGTTTTTGGCATATTGAGTACATCACGGGTAGCTTGCCAGGCTTTGCTGTGCAAGCGGAATACTCTCAGTAGCTTGCCGAACTCTCCGGGCTTTTAAAAAGCAAAACGAAATATTTCAGAGTTACACGTTTATAAACTATTTATAAACAGAATAGGAATCTGGTATATAATTAAAATTTTTCCTAAATCATAATCAATTTGCTTCTAAGAAGGGCAATAAAACATAGAATTTAATTTGAAAGAAAAGAGCTGATAATATTAAAATAAATTCATATTGCATACAAGCATTCTTGAGAATTAAGTGACCATATCTAGTCACTTGCAATTTCACCTTGCAATTTCAAGGAAGGTCTAAACTGATTTTAAGCTTGGTAGTAAAATTAAAGCATGGCAGGTAGGAATGAAAATAAAAAATTTAATCATGTTTTTTAACATCATTGTAACCCTAAAGAAATATGAGTTTGCATGAATTTATTTATTGTGTATACATTATTCTATTTCTGGTTTAAAAGCATCCCCAAAAGCTAACACTACTTAAAGCCACACACTGAAATTGTGTAGCAGCAGGAACAGCAGCAGCGATGACAATGGAAGCAGGAAAGTAAAAGGCATAAACATTAATTTAGTTCACTAGTAGTCCCATTATCATCACTGTAATCTTCAAAGTTGGATCACTCCATGGTAGCTTCAGATTTAGTGCTAGAATCTTCTCCGACTAAATTGAAGAAATCAGCTAATATCATCTTCTGAGCAGGGAAATTTATTCTGTGTAATTTGATGTAAAAGAGCCTTTATACTTGTGACCATTATGCCCTTCCACATTAGAGCAATAGCAAGATACACTGGAGAGCCAAGGGGAGTTTTACAAGCCAGGCTGATTTATTGGCACCACAAAGAAATAGAGAAACTGGCAACCCAGGACACTGTATGATGATGATATTTCCAAACAATTTTCCTAGGTTTTTATGTAGTTCCAAAATTGGATTTTTATACATTGAACTCAAACTAATACTTATGCTGATGAGGAACAATGCTAATAGTGGATTAAAGAGTCTCTTAAAGATGCTTGCTTTCACTTTGAATCTGACCTTGAGCGATTTTGACTCCAATAAGCAAGTCCTGAAGTAATTGCAATCTGTACATCAAAGCTTAAAAGTAGGAAGCATACTCTTTTATACTTTACCTTAAGTCATCACGTTCAGTGAGTCCCAAGGTCACCACATTTGTTGGGTTTCATTATCATTAAGATAAAATCAACAAGAGTGCGGAGATAGCTCAATGGACTTGAGTGCATGTTTGGCATGCAGAAGTGAAGGTTTGGTCTTTAGCATTGTGTGGTTCCTGAAGAGCACTTAGAGTGACCCTGAGTTCTGAGCTCAGCATAGACCATGAGTACAACCAGGTGTGGCCACAAAGCAGTAATAACTCAAAGTACGAGGGGCTGTGGATCTAGCTCAGCAGCAGAACAGAGCAGAGCACTGGTTTTATATTGCAGGACATGTAAATGCTATTGCGAACACTACAAGCATTTAAAAATATAGTAAGAAAAGCAACATTCATAGAGTGGCCTCTTTATTCTTTAGGGTCTGGTCTCTACCTAATTTAAGAGCTCCCTTCTTGTGCGACTGCTCCCTTTTTACTCTGCCGTATTCCAATGGCACTCACCCACAGCTGCTCAACCATGCATCTTGATATTAAAGTCTATAGTAATTCAGAACTTTTCCTCCTCAGCCACCTTTGCTGTGTGCCCAGAATTTTTTTTTGTTGGTTTGCTTCTTTTGTTTGGGGGTTTTGGTTTGGTTATCCAGCCACACCCAGCAATGCTCAGGATTCACTCCTGGGTGCTGCCAGGGCTTTACCAAGGGCTTTCTGCATGCAAAACACACGCTCAGCCTGTCCTCTCTCTAGCCCTGTTTTACATTGACTTCAGTTGCTGATGTACTTCAGAATTAGGTTAGGTTAAGTTTTATCATTTGTTAGATATTTTAGTATCTTGTACTTTTTCAGTGTAGCACTTTTTACAATTGTTTTTATTTATTAATGTAATTACTGGACTTCTAAATACCTATTAACTCTATTCCAACCCACTAAAATGTAAATTTAATGAGAATAGAGGCAGTGCCTATGATTCTATTTTCAGTTTGCACTTAGCATAATGGTTAGGTTCAAGGAAACTGCTACTTTAAGTGATATATATATATGTATATATATATGTATATGTGTATATAAAATATCTCATAATAACTTGAAGACATTCATCTTTAGCCAATTTTATTTGTTTTTGCTTGTTTTGTTTGTTCAAAACCTCATACTCAAACGACATTGAATGAAAAAGCAATATTTGAAAACTGTTATTCTTCTTTACAATATTCAGTGTCTAAATGATGGCTCCACATGTACTCAGTTTGTATAGATTGCCTGAGGTTAGTGATGTCAATGCCAAGTCCTTTTCAGCTCCCAGCAAGAAATTTTGACAATAATCTGACATGATTATTAGGAGTCTTTATGCATAACCTCTGATGAACTGCAGTACCCTCTCATGATTTGCTCGAGTGGGCCCAGTAACGGATCCATTGGAGACTTTGTTGTTACTGTGTTTGGCATATCGAATACGTCACGGGGAGCTTGCCAGGCTCTGCCACTCGGGCGAGATACTCTCGGTAGCGCGCCGGGCTCTCCGAGAGGGGTGGAGGAATCGAACTCGGGTCGGCCATGTTGGCTGCGTGCAAGGCAAACGCCCTACCGCTGTGCTATCGCTCTAGCCCTATCATGATTTAAAAAAAAAAAATTAACCATTCTTTGTTTTAGATGCTTAATATAAGAACAAAAGAAATGCCTTCCTGAGTGAGTAAACTCAGAGATTTCTTTTTTTTTTTTGTTTTGTTTTTGTTTTCCATTTATTTTATTTTATTGTTTTTTACAGTTGTAGATTTACAATTTTTTGTGCTTTGGTTTCAATTATACAATGATCAGATACCCATCCCTCCACCAGTGCCCATGTTCCACCACCATGGATAATATCCCTCCCACCCCCATCCCCCCATCCCCCTGTCTCTGTGGCAGGGCAATCCCCTGTGTTCTCTCTCTCCTTTTGGGTGTTGTGGTCTGCAAAAGAGGCATTGAGTGGCAAACATGTTCAGTACATAGTCTACTTTCGACATGAATCTCCCCTCTTGGGAGGATCATCCAAACATCCTTTATTTAGTGCTCCCTTCTCTATCTGAACTGCCCTTTCCTCTAGGATACCTGCTGGCCTCTAAGTTATGGAGTAATCGTCCTGGTGCTGATCTCAGCTATTCTTGGGTATTAATCTCATACTTTGTTACTTTATATCCCCCAGATGAATGCAATCTTTCTATGTCTATCCCTCTCTTTCTGACTCATTTCACTTAGCATGATACTTTCCATGTTGTACCACTTGTATGTAAATTTCATGACTTCATCTTTTCTAAGAGCTACATAGTACTCCATTGTGTAGATGTACCAAAGTTTCTTTAACCAGTCATCTGTTCTTGGGCATTCAGGTTTCTTCCAGTTTCTGGCTATTGTAAAGAGTGCTGCAATGAACAAACAAGTGCAGATGTCACTTCGACTATACATTTTTGCCTCTCTGGGATATATTCCCAGGAGTGGTATTGCTGGGTCAAATGGGAGCTCAATTTCTAATTTTTTGAGAATCGTCCATACTGTTTTCCAGAAGGGCTGAACCAGTCGACATTCCCACCAACAGTGAAGGAGTGTCTCTTTCTCGCCACATCCACGCCAGCATCAGTTGCTTTTGTTCTTTTGAATGTGGGCCAGTCTCTGAAACTCAGAGATTTCTATCTTCAGATTTAAAAGTGTTTAGCAGGGAGTACAAATTAATCTTAATCTATTTATTATTTGCTCGTTTGTCTCTGTGTTCTATCAGACCCAGAAACATGCAGAGAATGGATTTTTCCTCAAAATTTCTGTATCTGAAGGAAACTGGGTGTTCATGCATCATCATAGCTATTAAAACTAAAGTCTACTCTTATAGAAGGACTCACTCAGGCATTTCCATATGGATAAAATTATTTTTATGATGACTCTGGAATATAATGATAGTCATGGAAATGGGTTCCAAGGAAAAACTTTGAACTACTTAGCTCCTAAAAATACTTAAACTTTTTTTGAACCATAGATATAGTAAATATGTTAAAGTGCTTGCCTTATACATATCTGACTTTTGTTGCAATTCCTGGAACCATATATGATTCTCAGAGCACCTTGAGATTCACTGATGAGTACCCCTGAGAATACAGTCAGGTATAGCCCCTAAGTGATATCTGAAATGGCCCAAACTTCCAGCTACCAAAAAATCCAAATAATTTTACTAATAATCATGTCAACTGTCAAAATGAGTTGAAATAATAAATGGCTTTGTCAATTACTTTTTATTTTAACACTAGAACAAAACATTTGCCATTCAAGATCTAAAGACATAAAAAAATGATATTACTCTAGGCATTCCGATTATACTACAAAGGAGTTAATAAAGAAATCATTTTTTTGTGATATGCTATGTGCCACAATGAAGCAACATTATATTAACGACATTGTAATACATTTATCCAGGAAACATTTAATATTGATTATATACTGCGAACAAAATATATATTTTTCAATTAAAAACAAAATTCCATAAGAAAAAACTCAATAATTTTAAATTTTAAAAGGACAACTTGGTTATTTTATGTACCATAAATCAACGTCCTGTGTAATCAAAAAAGGAAAAATGAAAGTCTGTCTAAATTAATAATATTTGAGCAGCCTATGTATATTAATCCAATCTAACAGGTTTTATTACTGTGCAGAAATTTTCTCAAGGCTTAATATCTCTTGTATAAAACAGAAAGGATGATTGGGAATGATTAAAATTATAATTGAGGAAAATATTCATTTCAACTATAAATGAAAACTGCTAATGAATGAACAATGAATGACCATAGGTTCTGTCATTGCTCAGTAATCATATTTAACAGAGAAATATATTTCAGACTAAAATAAGCTGAAATAGAACTGGAGATAAATTAAAAAACACATAGGTACTCTAACTTCTAATTAGGTGCCTTGAAGCAGTGATAAATTTCACTAAATAAAATTGCCCTTGCTACTTAAGATTTACATCAAGATGATATGGTCAAAGAACTCTAGACTTTCATACCTGAAGAATACAAGTACCTTTTGTATGTTACAAAATACTTCAAGGCAGTGTTAAAATTCAGAAAAATAATAATCACTAAAATGACACAGATATATGTAAGACATGGTCTGTGTTTATAAATGTGATATCAGGCATGTACTTAATATCTTTGAAAATAGTGCAATAAATTAAATTGTTAAATAAATCAAGAAAATATAAATAATCATAATAAAGCAGCACAAATTTAATGTTAAATCATAAAATATATATGTGAATATCAGTGAATGACAAACTCTATAAAAAGAATTTAGTCCATGAAGAAGAGAGATTATATGACTAAAAATTTGCAAAATATAATTTATTCTGGAATTACCTACACCCTAATTCGGAGTGTATAATTCCCTTCTTTTACTTTCTGAGGTTCCCTCTATTATCCTTTTCTTCTTTCTCTTGTTTTTCAATTAAAACTTTGCAGTTTCAAAGTAGATAAATGAAATGCATCAAGCATGATATCAGATATTTAAAAGAATGATAATATTTCTGGTACTTGGTTCCAAAAATTTTCTTTTGTAAGTTTTCTTTTATCATTGCCAAACAGTATTGCATATTTGAATTAGTTATTCATTAACACTTTTGTGTAGGGCTACCTATTAGTTTGTATGTGTAACAAAATTTTCACTTAATTTTAATCCAGTTTGAAATGTCATAATGTAAATTTTAACTAATCTCAAAAAAGTGCATGTTCAGAAAGTAATTGTTTGCTAGTAAAGCATACATTAAGAATAATGAAATTTACCCAAGCACAAAAAATTGTAAATCTACAACTGTACCTCATGGTGTTTCACTAAAAATAAAAAAAAAATAAAACTAAATAAATTAATTAATTCATTAAAAAATAAAAAAGAATAGTGAAATTTGTACTTTCTTTGATTTTTAAAGTAAAATTCAATTAGTTTATATTAATGGCACCATACCAGAAAACTTTCACTTGCTGCATGTTTTTTTTTCTAATATGAAAAATACATGGACTCTATATAGAGTTTTCTAATGCTTTGATGTAACAAAATCTTGTCAAGAATAAAAGTGATGGTAAGAATAACCTCTGGTCGATTGCCTCGAGCAGGCCCCACTAATGTCTCCTTCATCCTAGCCCTGAGATTATATTCAAGGCTCTTTAGGAGAATGAGACCCATCATTGTTACTGGTATCTGGCATATTGGGTACGCCACGGGGAGTTTGCCAGACTCTGCTGTGTGGGCAGGCTACATTCAGTAACCTGCCAGTTTGTCCAAAGTAGGAATGAGATAATAAGATGTCATAATAAGATGTCTTTTCCGGGAGCTGGTTTTTATAGTCTCTGAGTCTTGGCTGTTGATGGGATTACACGGCGCCAGGGGGCCAGGTGGTGGGTGTGACCCCTGCCTACTGGAATTTGGAGGATCTAGGTGGAGGATACTCGGCCCAAATCCGAGTAGGCTTGGAGATCTCGGCCCCGGAACCCGCATGATTTTGTCCCTCTGCTAGTACCTTCATGTGTGTGGAGAGTGGTCTCAGCATGGTGGTGGCTGGTCCTGGAGGTCTTTGGCTGCCGGAGCCCTGGTCGGGGCGGGGAGGAAAGCTCAACCCGCTCCCCTCCAAGGGATCCGGGAGAGCGAGGACAGTCAGGCGTGGGGGCAGGAGACTGCACTGTTCTCTTCCGGGAGCTGGTTTTTATAGTCTCTGAGTCTTGGCCATTGATGGGATTACACGGTTGCCAGGGGGCTAGTTGGTGGGTGTGACCCCCACCTACTGGAATTTGTAGGATCTGGGTGGAGGATGCTCGGCCCAAATCCGAGTAGGCTTGGAGATCTCGGCCCTGGAACCCGCGTGACTTTGTCCCTCTGCCAGTACACATTTTTTACAATTGTTTTTATTTATGTGATTTCTGTGATTGTCCCTCTGGTCAGTCACATTTAATCAGAATAGATCAGGTTTTGATACAATAAGATTATTTAAGTTTAATAGCTTAAAACAAAAGTAATTTGTCTTATCACACCATTTATTTTGATTTTATGTTTTCTTATAGCCTACTATCTAAACGATCACCATGGCAGAAAGAAGAAATCACAGAAATTCTTATATTTATTTTTAAGTGACATTATCTTGACATAACATATGTTATACATTTCTTTTACTAAAGTAATATTATCACAACTAATTTCAAGGAAACGGACAGAATATATTCTAGCTCATAAATAGAACAAAGCAAATCTCTAAGTATACTCATGCCTACAGGCTCTGAAGTACTTAGAATTATATTGTAATAAGATTATATTTTCCTATGAGGACTTGAAATGTACCTAAAAGTATGACTAAAACATTCCTTCATAATTTAAGGCAAAATACAAAGTTACATGAGACAAGACAGTATGAAATCATATCTGAGTTTCTTCATTAATTTAGACTGCTCCTACTGCTGCTAAAGACAAAAGCTATGATGACAACGACGATGATGATGATAAAGGTTTCAAAGTCCGAGGAGTATTGCATGACTTCACTACTTTTCTCCTGGTATTTATTTTTGAGTAGGTGATAATAAAAATTCACCTGATTTACAGAAAAGGATTCAATAAAGCAAGCTCAATAAAACATGCTCAATCAAGCACGTAACTCTGGGAGATGCCTGTGAAAATAACTGGCTATAAAATAAATGCTGAGATAATTACATGAGAAACCTCATTTGAGGAGTTCATTAAATATCCTTCATTTAAGAGTTGTGAGATATATGCCCAAAGTGATGATTTTAATTTAAAACTAGATTCAAGGTTTTTTGAGCAAAACTTATGGCCAGAACTATCTCAAAAACAATACAAACAATATATATTCATTTAAGTCAATGAGTAACACTACTGACACACTTTTCACAAATCCGAATATGTATGCAAAAAGACTAAGTACAAATAGGTATCATAATTTAACAAAAGCATACATAACATGAAAGTATATTTTCACTGAGCACTAGTTAGATACCAACCACCAGTCAACCACCCTATGTGGGGATAAAATCTCGCTTTTAGTAACCTTATATTTACTCAACATGAAGAATATTTTGAGACCAAAGCTGTGTTGCAGTCTAATTCTAAATGTAAAGCATCTATTTATGATACCATATCTAGATTATAACTTGACATATTATTTCATTCTGGGAAAAATATAAGCAACTTCATTAGTTAAGATAATGTTGATTCTTCTATTCTCAAAAAATAATCTCTAAATATATACAGAGGTCTCCTTGGTTTAAACCAACTTGTCACTGGCTCCTTATGAGGAATAATGCACTTGTATTTTACAAGTATTCTAAGTGTGAATTGAAAAGATTAACAGTTATTGCCAACAGGCACTTTCTGTCCATATTTTAACATAATAATAGTTATCAAGGAGGCACAGGGTCCTAAGATAATAAATGACCATTCTTTACAACAGATCTATAAACAGGATCAGGATTAATGAATTTGCTGGCAGCTATTGGTTTTAATTAGCCCAAGTTCAACTGCAGCAGAATCATAACTGTCCCAAAGATTTGGAATTGTGTAGATGTAGATACCAAGAAACTATTTCTCTTAATTTAATAAAGCAATTGATTAGATTTATTTTTTAAAACCATCCATTCAAGTATTTTTTAAAAGCTTCATATTTTCTTTTTTTTCTGATTCCACTTTTCATCTTTAATCATATCTCCTCTGTCTGTTTTCTTCACTACTGTCAATACCATCTCATTAATCTTGTCCTTTGCTTATATGAATGTCTTTATCTTGAGTATTTTCTCCTAGGTATGTCTATAGTTTTTTTCCCTTCTTTCATATGCTGAATCATAAAATTGAATCTTAGCTTTCTTTCTTATCTTGGGTGTCACTTCCTCCATAAAGTTCATTTATACTGATTTTTAAACTCCAATAATACGTCTTTTTCCTGAATATTATTTGGAAAATAATTCAAATGTCTGTAATTTTATAGCTTTTATTGGTTTTTCTAAGTAGACAGTGAACCTTTTGTTTGATTAATGGAAGCTACAGGAAAAATCTGTATTTTAATCACCCATTCTTGATGAAATAATAGCAGCTTGCTTATCAGGCTGAAAACCCTCTTATATGCATCAGCAATTGCCTGATCTTCAATTGAGTAGTCTCAGTGCTCCTTTGTTATGTTGCTTGTCCTCCCTTTCTTTTTGTTTGTTGTACTTTTTCTTTTTAAAAAGAATTGAAATTATATTGACATGCAAATATTAAGTTTATTAAAGTCAGTACTCACTGAAACCCAATCTCTCTTTTACAGTTCTAAATTTATAATAGCCATGAAACAAAAATTAGGAAAGTTGATCTTTGTATTATTTTATTTCGGGCTGGATCAATAGCACAGTGGATAGGATGTTTGCCTTGCACATGGCCGACCACGGTTTGATTCCTTCATCCCTCTTGGAGATCCCGGCAAGCTACTGAGAGTATCCCTCCAACAGGGCAAAGTCTGGCAAGCTACCCATGACATATTTGATATGTCCAAAACAGTTACAAGTCTCACAATGGAGACATTACTGGTGCTCTCTAGAGCAAATTGATAAACAAAAGGAAGACAGTGCTAATGGTGCAGTGCTATCTTTGTATTACTTTATTTTGGGCTGGAGGAATAGCACAGCAGGTAGGGCATTTGCCTTGAATGTGGTCAACCCTGGTTCTATTCCTCTGTCCCTCTCAGAGAGCCTGGTAAGCTCCCTGTGGCATATTTGATATGCCCAAAACAGTAACAAGTCTCACAATGGAGAAGTTACTGGTGTCCACTCGAGCAAATCGATGAACAACTGGAGGACAGCGCTTATTTTATTTCATCATTATTATCAAGCAAGAGCAATAGAACTTGAACACTTTCATCTCCTCTTTCATTCGTGATTGAGTTTAGGTCACGCAATTTTCCAAAACCTGTCCGTTACCAATGAACATTTCCCATCACCAATGTCCCCAGTTTACCTCCTGCCAACAAGTCCCTGCTCACAACTGCCTCTTATGACAGACACTTTTCTACTTTTCTTTTCTTCTCTCTCTCTCTCTCTGTCTCTCTGTCTCTGTCTCTGTCTGTCATTTTGTTTCTTTGTTTTACACATAACTTCTCATTTCAATTTTGCTATGTATATCTATTTATATTTCTACTCTTAAAAACTAGGCAGATCTTATGTGCTTCTTTGATGTGAAAATGAATGTATTAATTTTATTTTTAAAATTTTAATTTAAAAATTAAAATTGACAATAATTTAATTTGCACTGTAATTTACAACACTGTTAATGATAGGGTTTCATACATACACTGTTCCAACACTATATCCTCATCCTATACCCTCACACTCCCCTCCCTTCTCCCCCCACTATCCTCATCCTATACCCTCACACTCCCCTCCCTTCTCCCCCCACTATCCTCATCCTATACCCTCACACTCCTCTCCCTTCTCCCCCCACTGTGGTAAGCTCAGTTCTTTAGACCAGTTCATAAGTTTCTTGCCTTTGGGAATTTGTTTCTTTATGTCCCACAATGAGTGAGAATACTCTGCATCTGATCTAACCCTCTCCTGACTTACTTCAAAAAACATGATATTTTGGGGGTACATCCATATAGCTGAAAATTTCCTGATATTGTCTTTTCTTTACTCAAGTATTATTCCATTATGTATGCAACCTAAAGTTTCTTTATTCACTCATCTCCTCTCGGATACCTAGATACATGTTTTGTACTTTGTTTATAGTAAAAAAGTGCTGCAATGAACATAGGAGTACAAATCTCTTTTATGATAGAGTTTTAGGGTCCTTGGAGTAGATTCCAAGGAGTGGAATTGTGGATCACATATGCTCACTCAATTTCTTATTTAAACAAGTGTCTATATTGTTTTAAAATTTGTTGAATGAATCAATTGATAATTCAAACAGCAAGTGGAGTTTGACAACATTGGTTATTTTTGTTCTTTGTGATGTGTTCCTGTCTCGATGGTGTGCGGTAATATTTTATTTTTGTTTTGATTTATATTTTCCTGATTATAAGGTATGTAGAGCATTTTTCATATATCTATTGACCAGCTGTATGTCTTCTTTGAGGAAGTTTCTTTCCATATTTAATTCCCATTTTAGTGAGTTTTTTGTTTTATTTTTGTTTAAAAGTATATACATTTTAATATAAAAATATTTTACATCATGGATATTAATCTTTTGTTTGATGAACAATGGGATATTTTCTCCCAATCTGTGGACTGTCTTTTTTGTCTGATCCTTTTTTTGTTTGTTTATTTTGATTTTGGGTCATAACCAGGGATGTTTCTGGTTACTCCTAGCTCTGTGCTCAGTGATCAGTCCTGAAAGTGCTTGAAGGGCCATATGATATTCCAGAGATTGAAGCCAGGACAACTACTCTATGCTGCATTATCTATCACTCCAGCCCCTTAGTCCTTGCTCCTTTTTCAAAGCAGAAGCTTCTTAACTTGATGTAACTAATGTGTTTATATTTTCTGATATGTGCTTGATTCATCACATTAAGCATCAAAGATATCTTTAGATTCAATGCCTTCCTGCATATGTTTCCTTCAGTATCATTTATGAGTTTGGATATCAAGGTCTTTACTGCATTTTAACTGATATTTGCGAATTGTGTGAGAATAAGTTTGGATTATTTATTTATTTATTTTACATATGGCTGACCAGTTTTCTCAGTATCATTTGCTGATGAGACTTTCTTTTTTTACTTCATATGGTTTGCTCCTTTATCAAAGATTAACTATCCATATATCTGTGCCTCTGTCCTTAGGTTCTCCATTCTATTATTTTAAAAGCTATGAATCACAAATTCCTCATTATTAGATATCAATTCCAAATATTACTCTGTAAAATTTCATATTAATATCTGATGTAACTTCCTGTATACATGCCTAAATATGAGTTTTCTAATTGCTCAGGTATATACTGGAGGGATAGCACAGCGGGTAGGGTGTTTTAATTGCCTGTGGCCGACACAGCCGACCCAAGTTCGATTCCTCTGCCCCTCTCGAACAGCCTGGCAAGCTACCCGTGGCACATTCAATATGCCAAACACAGTAACACGTGTCACTATTGAGACGTTACTGGGCCCACTCGAGCAAATCGATACAACGGGAGGACAGTGACAGTGACAGTGATTTATTATATATAATTATATACATTACTATGTTTGTATTAAAATATATGTAATATATAAATATATAATAAAGCAGTAGCACACAAACTTCACATGTGGCCACCTAGGTTCAATACAGCACCCCATATGGTCCCCCAAGTGCATCATGAGTGAAAAAACTCACTGAAATGAATGCTTCAACAATAATACTCTATCCAGCTAAACTCTCACTCAAATTTGAAGAAACAGTACATTATTTTCTAGATAAACAGCAGCTCAGGAACTTCATAGACTCAAAACCAAACCTAAAACAAGGGCTACAGGGGCTACTATAAGATAAGACAAACCTTACAAGCACAACAGACCCTTACAGAAAGATGACACAAAACCCCATAACAATAATCTCTCTCAATGTCAACATTCTAAATTCAGCAATTAAGAGACATAGAGTGGCAAAATGGATTCAGAGACAGAACCCAACATTCTGCTGCCTACAAAAAACTCATCTCAACAGTCAGAGAAAACACAGACGCAAAGTTAAAGGGTGGAAAACAATACGGCAAGCAAACAGCTCCCTCAAAAAAGCTGGGAATGCCCTACCACAGATGCAGGGTGGGATGGGATGGATGAGGGGTGGGAGGGATAGTGGGATCCGTGGTAGTGGGAAATGGGCACTGGTGGAAGGATGGGTGTTCGATCATTGTATAATTGAAACCCAGGCACAAAAATTTGTAAGTCTACAACTGTACCTCATGGTGTCTCACTAATAAAAATTAAAAAAAAATAAAAAGGCACCTTATAAAAAAACTGGGGTGGCCATACTAGTATCTGACAACATCAATTTCAAGTTGAAGAAGATTAGAAGGGACAGCAAAGGCCATTTTCTGTTCAACAAGGGATGTGTACAACAGAAAGAAATCACACTCTCAAAAGTGTATGCAGCTAATGAGGGAACAGCTAAATATTTAAAACAACTGCTAATGTATTTTAAGGAGGACATTGCTAGCAACACAATAGTAACTGGAGACTTCAAGATCACCTTATCACCTCTGGATAGATCAACAAGAACAAAACTCAACAAGAAAACATTGGCTTTGAAAGAAGAAATAGAAGAGAGAGGGCTTATAGACCTATACAGGGCTTTACACCCCAAAAAGAAAGAGTACACATTCTTCTCCAGTGCACATGGAACATTTTCCAAAATAGACCATGTGCTAAAACGCAAAGCATACCTCAATAGAATCAGGTAAATAAAAATAGTATCTACAATCTTTTCAGACCACGTTGCACTGAGAATAGAAGTGAATCGCACACAGACTTAGAGAACCAAGTCAAACACCTCAAAATTACATAATGGAGTACTATGTAGCTGTTAGAAAAGATGTCACTGTTGCTGTCCTCTAAATAATAGATGAACTACTATTGTGTTCATCGATTTGCTTGAGTGGGCCCAGTAACATCTCCATTTTGAGACTTGTTGTTACTGTGTTTGGCATGTTGACTATGTCATGGGTAGCTTGCCAGGATTTGCCGTGTGGGCGAGATACTCTCAGAAGCTTGCTGGGCTCTCAGAGAGGGGCAGCAGAATCGAACCCAGCTCGGCCAGGCTGGCTGCTTGCAAGGCAAATGCCCTTCCACTGTGCTATCGCTCCAGCCCTAGAAAAGATGAAGTCATAACATTTATATACAAGTGGTTCCACATGGAAAATATCATTCTAAGTGAAATGAGTCAGAAAGAGAGGGCAGACATAGAAAGATTGCATTCATCTGGGGAAAATAAGGCCCTCCCGTTGATCATCGATTTGCTCAAGCGGGCCCAGTAACGTCTCCATTGGAGACTTTGTTGTTACTGTGTCTGGCATATCGAATACTCTCGGTAGCTTGCTGGGCTCTCCGAGAGGGGCAGAGGAATCGAACTCGGGTCGGCCATGTTGGCTGCGTGCAAGGCAGACGCCCTACCCGCTGTGCTACAAAATAGGAGACTAACACCCAAGAATAGCCTAGATAGGTTCCAGGAGGTATACTCCATGGCCTGGAGGCTTGGAGGCTTTGCACAAGCTAGGGGAAAAGGCAGCTCAGATAGAGAAGGGAGCACCAAATAAAGGGTGTTGTGAGGATCCTCCCAGGATGGGAGATCCATGCTGAGAGTGGACTGTGGACTGAACATGATTGCCATTCAATGCCTCTGTTGCAAACCACACAGTACCCAAAAGGAGAGAGAGAGAAAAAAAGGGAATGCCCTGCCACAGAGGCAGAGTGGAATGGGAGTATGGGGGAAAGGGGGGGTGGGAGGGATACTGGGATCAGTGGTGGTGGAGAATGGGCACTGGTGGAAGGATGGGTGTTCGATCATTGTATAACTGAAACCCATGGACAAAAATTTGTAAGTCTACAACTGTACCTCATGGCGTTTCACTAATAAAAATTTTAAAAAAGAATTGGTACTTGAAAAATGATACTAGTTTCATAATGGATCGATTGTCTTTTTAGGCATAACCTCCGCACATTTTGGAAAGAAATATACTAGAAAAATTGAGCTGTACAAAAGCAAAAGTACATTAAGATATATTTTCATTATGATTTATTTTTTCTTAAAATTTCTTGATGAATATTAACTTCCTTAATTGTATATAATTAAACATAAAGAGGAATTATAAGAAGTGCAGACAGGAAGAAAACCAACTTTCACAGACAATAATTTCAGGTAGATATCTTTTTGAATGACCAAAAATGTTTTTCCTAAAACTGTTAGAGATATTAACCAAGTTGTTTGGAAACAATATATGCTTCTTTGGATAAAGAATGTATCCTAGATAAAGTTGAAAATTAAGTATATTTGCAATTTTGTATATAATGTTTATTAACATTCTATGATATATAAAATACATCTGAATGGGGTTGAGATACCTAGGTGAAAATAAAAAAGGAAAAAAAAAGTAGCTCTGACTAATTTGAATACAAACCTTTCTGCAGTATATGCAGAAAAAATTCTTGTACGGTTGAGCAGAGAAAATTCCATTTATATTTCACTTTAATAGATTGTGGACCTCTCAGAGGGAAATCCACCTAATACAACATCACTTTGGGGGAGGTATGTTGTAATTTAAGAGGTTATAAAATGAATTACAGTGTTTTCAGAATAAAAGACGAACTTGGTTTAACAACTGCTCTTGAATAAAAATGTATTCACTACAAAATTTCTTGTGATAATTCCCATGAAAATAGCAATATAAACTCTAATTTTCTTTCAAATCACACAGGTCAATTCTACATTAAGTATACTTTTGTTCCACTGATAATCCAAATAGAAAACTATAGTTAACTTTCTGCTGCATGGGACAATTATAAATGTTGTATAAAGATGTACATTCGTCATTTACTATAATGTTATAAACTTTTGAGTTTCCGCTAAGAAATATCGAACAAAAACAGGTAAGGCAAGCCAATTTTTAACCTAACCACTAAATTACATTGGAGGTAAAATACATTTTAATTTAAAAATGTGTATTTATTTTCTTATATTTCATATATAGAACTGCAGTTAAAATTTAGATTGTATGCCTTTTTTTGCTAATATGATAGAGTATTTAGTTCATATTAATTTGGTATAATCAATAAGACTTACTTATACTAGGTCAAGTAAAATTATCAAATGGAGTAAAAGTCTTTAGGTATGCTAACAGTAGCTATTATGCAGAATCACCCCAGGAATATTAGAAAAATTCCAGAATTTCCATTCATATAATTATCATGACTCAAGAATATGATTGTCTACAGTGCATTTATTTTCTTTAAATCATAACATTATATTAAGAATTTATTATATTACTAGTATTCTTCTAGACACTGATGATCAGACAAGTGACCACAGCAAGATATCTACCTATATTAAGGGTTAGAGAGAAAGTTCAGAGGATAAGGTGCTTGCCTTACACAAGCCTACTCAGGTTCTTATCCCCAGCACCCTCTCATCCCGAGATAACTACCAGTAGTTATCCCCAAATACAGAGCCAAGAGTAATCCTGAGCACAGCTGGGAGAAGCTCCCAAACAAACAAATGAACAAAAATATTACATATAAGAGGTTTATGTGGGTGTGCATGTATGAATTGATAGTAACTAAAAACATTTGAGAGATGGAGAATTGAACATTGGTGATAATACTGCTAGTATTAGATATGTATTTAATATAGCATGTTAAAATGGACTATGCAAAAAGAAAGCATTTGAATACATATATGAAGGAAGTGAGGAGACAGACAAGCCGTGATAATGTATGGAAAATAGCATATATACAGAGAGAACAGCAAGAGTAAGTTCTTCAGGTTTGAGAAGTTTCTTATCTTTTCAATCTCTATGATCAACTAGATTCTCCTATCTGAATGTACTATCTGAATGTACTATCTATTTGAAAGTACTTTCTACTTATTTCTTACTATTTACTTATTTATTTTACATGTTCATAATAAGATATGATATTTACCCTACATTTAATAACACAAAACCTACTTTTATTCATTTTTCTTTTTTGAAGTTTTCTTGATAAACCAAAATCGAATTTATGAGAAAAGACATAAAACTTCTCATATAATAAGAAGCAGGAAAATCATAACATCAAGGCAATTAATTTTATCCCCTTTGACATTGCCTTATAAGTCATGTATATGATTTGCAGGAAGAGTCTAGTTAAAAGGAAGGAAATATGATATTCTAGATGATTTTAGAAATGATAATAACTACAAGAACATTAACTAAAATTTAGTTTATAGAATTATTCCAAAACATGGATATACACAAAATTTATTCCAGACTAGTTTTACACTATTTGTAAATAGTTGTTTCAGTATATAAATGAATTTATGGAAGACTATATAAATAAATATATTACTCTAAAATTTTCTCTAGATAAAACATGATTTTGTTTTCAATTTATTATGCTGACATGACTGGCATATGAGCCAAGGCCAATAATCATACCCATTTGGGAATAGTTAAAATAAAATTTCATGGTCACGGATTTATGAGTATATGCTTATCTCCAAACTTTCAAGTTATATATATAAGATATAGCACTCATGCTCAATAACTGGTTTAAAGATAACATCAGATTTGCAGAAATAGCTGAAGTGTTAGAGTACAAGGACCTGAGTTTGATATTCAGTACCGCTATGACCCCTTTAACGGCAACAAACTTTAAAAAAAAAACAACAAAAATTAGGATCAGAGAGACAATTTAGCGGGTAAGTCTCTTACTTTGTTTGCAATCTGCCCATGTGTAATCTCCAGCACGCTGAATGGTATCATATGCTCTTACAGTTGTTGAAAATATGCAAAAGACTTTCATTATGTATTGAAATAGTTTCACTATTTATTGAGATGCTTTCATTATTTAGGACAGTGTTACAGTGCTATCACTATTTATTAAGATGTTTATTATTATACTATTTGCCTTTCATCACAATTTACTGAGGTAAACACATTATCCCCACTTCCAAATGACTCAATGATATTCAAGACTCAATGAAATGAATTAACGAATAATGAACCCTTTGATGTCTACACTAGATTCTTTCATTATACCATACCACTCCATGTGTGTAACTGAGTCTCAGTGTACTCAGGATATTTCTAAGTTTATACCATGAAGTGGGTATTCTACACTGCTTTCAATATTGTAAAAATCAAAAAGGACACATTAATATAGATGAGTTAAATCATTAATTTCTCATGTTAAGGACCTAATTTTCTATACTTCTAATGGTCCTCAGAATATCACATTATAAAAGTAACAGGAATGGTGTTAAAGAAGTATTTCTTTCAAAGAGAATTTAGAATGAAGAAGAAGGAAAAAAAAAGAAAAATAGACTACTAGATCATCTGATATTAATGTCTAATAAACATTCACATAGAGAAATGAGGATGGTGTATTGAATAAGTACACTTAAATATACTTCACATTGTATAACTATACATAAATCAATAACAAATTTAATTCACTGGAATTTTTATCATTTGCTTTTTTCCCAGATTTTTCTGTACTTTTACTTATTTAGAATTCCCTGATTATTTAGCCATGATTAGAAATTTGTTTTTAGCTTTTGTTCTAGAAAAAGATAACCTCTTTTCAGAGCAAGCTATAGGATGTTAAACTGTTACTACTTTTCCAGACAATATAATAATGAATTCATGGTGAAGATGGTTAAAAGAACTGTCAAAGAAATACAAATAAAGCACTGGTGAGATAAAAGAAATGTTACTCAGTATAAAATATGTTATATCTACCTATCCATCTAGATAGATGTTATATCTATCTAGATGGATAGATAGATATAAAATACTAAGAAGCACTCAGTGTGCTTCAATACAAACAAAAGGAAATCAAATTCTAGTTAACTAAGCAGAAAAACTGTTCTCTCATAATAAACAGTTCAAATAATTTAGATAAGAACCAAGATAATCTAAGAAGTTCCGAATAAAATCATGAGCAGAATATTATTTATAGGAAAGATATTGAGATTCTGCTTTCTGTAATTTGAACTCTTAAATTCCAAAGATTAATATTATCTTTCTCACCAAGACTTCCTTTGGTTTCTTCTGGAGCATAAGTCTCTGGCAACCCTCTAAAAAGAGCAATTACTTTATTTGCTTATTTATTAGTTTGTGGTGGTATGTGGGGTGGGGGACGCAGAGGGGGGAGCCACAGCTAGAGACTCCACCTGGCTCAGTGTTCTGTAGTTTTTGCCAGAGGTATTCATCTCCAGAACCATACTCTGGTGGACATGAACTTGAACCTCTTGCATGCAGCCCTTTGAGCTATCTTACTGTCCCCAGAGGAAAGTCTGAATTGTCTCCCTGTGCCTTTGACCAGTAAATCTTAGCTTCTTGCCAGTTTACAACACAGAAATACCTTTTTTAAAGATATGCAACCATTATTTTAAATGAAATCATCAAAGAAGATGGCGTTTCTAAAGTCCCATGAAAAAATGGAGAGAGAAAATTAACAGACCTTTCTCTGAGGAAGACCAATGTATGGCTAATGAACACATGAAAACTGCTTATTATCACTCATTATTGGGGAAATTCAAATCTAGACAACAATGAGATACTTTGTTATCCTAGTATCAAAAATCCTAGGAATTTTTGGCACGTATCAAAAATCCTAGGAACACCTTTTTTTCTCTTTTTCTTTTGGCTTTTAGGGTCACACCTAGCAGTGGTCAGGGGTTATTTCTGGTTCTGCACTTAAGAATAACTCCCAGCAGTGCTCAGGAGAGCATATGAAATACTGAGGATTGAATCTGGCTCAGCAACATGGGAGGGAAATACCCTATCCACTGTGCTATGGCTTCAACCCTTGGAAACAATGTCTGCTTGTGGAAATGTGGTGGAAAAAGAACTCTCATCCACTACTGGTGGGAATGTTGTCTGGTATGAGCCCAAAGGAAAAAAATTATGGCGGTACTCAGTCAACTCAGAATTGAGCACTCATATGACCCAAACATTCTACTTTTGGATATCTATCCCCAGAATAGAAAAACATTCATTCAAAATAACATATGCACACCATAATTCATAGCAACACTTAGTATAATAGTTCAGAATTGGAATCAGTCTAGATATACAATGACAGATAAGTGGATCAGGAAGATGTGGATGTGGTATATATGCACAACGGAATATTACACAGCTTTAAAAGATGATGAAATCATACAGTTGACAGCAACATGAAGACATCATGTTAATTGAAGTAAGCCAGAAAAAGAAGCATAAACACAAAATGATATCACTTACCTGTGGTATTTAAATAGCTTGGTTAGAGAATGCAATGTTTTACAGAGGGGATGTCCTGATCAACCATTTCCCCAGAGTATAGAAAGAAGGAAATAATGAGTGAAGAGAGAGAGAAATGAGATGCAATGGAGGCAACATCAGGGGAATCAGGTACAATGGTGATGTTAAGGAATGACAGAGCCAGATATACTAACCACAGAGTCAACAATACTGAAATCAAGAGACCCAAACTTTAAGAAGCAAACTTTGAAAGGAGTCTGTGAAGAGGACAGGCTGGAGTCGGGTGAGGGCATGAAATGTCAGGGGACATTGGTGGAGCAAAGTTGTCACTGGTAGTGGGATTGATGCTGCAATATTGTACGTCTAACACTCAACTATCAATATTTTTGTAAGTCATCATGTTTTAATTTTTTTGTTTTCATTTTCATTTCATCATCCTGTTATTCGTCGATTGTCTCGAGCAGGCCCCAGTAACGTCTCTTTCATCCTAGCCCTGAGATTATATTCAAGGCTATTTAGGAGAATGAGACCCATCATTGTTACTGGTATTTGGCATATTTGGTACGCCACGGGGAGTTTGCCAGACTCTGCCCTGTGGGCAGGCTACATTCGATAGCCTGTAAATTCAATTCAGAGTAAAAAAAAACAAACCAATTCAGAGTAAAACCTAAAGTAAATTTTTTTTTGTTAATGTGAGGAAAAAAAGAGAAGATGATAGCATTCCTGTTAGTAGTTCAGTCTCAGTGGAAAGGTAGGAGTCTAGCTTCTATAAGATAGACACAGATCGACAAAAACAAATGGTCTCATTATGTTTACTAGTTGGCCTATGTCCTCAATATCATTCTTGTTGTTTTTCACTAGTTTACTTTAAACTTTGCCACCCTTAAATTTCAATTATTCTTCCTGTTTAAATAGTATTGAAAAAAATGTCCCATTTAACTTGTATACAATTTCCATTTTATTTTTCATGGACCTGAGCTTCTGTGATATTCTGAGCAAATATCTAACATTTTACAATTTTCCTGACTGCAAGCAGAATTCCATCTTCCATAAAGACTGCCAAATGTTCACGTAGAAGGAGGAAATTGTCATGCTGTCAACAGAAAAAGTATAATGTCCACTATTTTCCACAATATAATGTCCACAGAAAAATATTTTTATATACAAATACACTAATAAAACTTACCTTTGAGGATATGTAACATTTCCCTGTTACAATGAATTTCTTTATGAATCTAAACCTAGTTCTGCAACAGTGCTTCCAAACTAATCTTATTTAGGCTGACTTTATCTCTATAGTTTAAAGTGTTGTCTCCATAACAATGATAGCATTTGTTGAGTACTTATAAGGCTTTTGAATATTTTTAAATCTATTGCTCTTGAAAAATTTTCCCCCCACACCCTTTGGTACTTGAGGCTTACTCCAGCCTCTTAGCTCAGGGATCACTCTTGGAGGGGCTCAGAGAACCGCATGTCATGCTGGAAACTGAAACTGAGTTTGAGGCATGCAACGTTAAGATTCTTGCTATACTAAGTTTATAGCAATTACTTACCTACTAAATGTCCAACCCAGAGCTATTTTAAATGTTATTTCCCTCAACCTAAACATTAACCACGATAGGAGAAACTCATTAGTTACCATACTACAGAATTTAAATTGACTTGATGTTGACATTTGAAGCCAGTATTATATAGAACCAATTCAGAGTAAAACCTAAAGTAAAATAATACAACAAAACACAATATAGATTTAAATTGAGGTGTGACTCAACTCCAAAATTCTTCTTATTGCTTTAGAAACTAACATTCTTTTGAAAATGTTAACAATTAATTATCAATTTAAGAGGATTACAGTGTGTTCTTTTATTAAGAAGGCCCTGTGATAATTTTATTTCAAACAAAGAGAAAATATAACACTCCCTGTAAAACACTTTTATTCTAATTCATTGTTCTGACTTTTGTTCTAATTAAGTTCAAATAAAGTGTAACATATCTATGTCATTTTTAAGTCTTTGAATGACTTAAACACTTTAAGAAAACTTTTTTCCAGTAAAGAAAGTTTTCACATGACACTGCTGCTTTACTATAATGTTTCTGTTCTTTTTTCACCTAAATGCTTCAAAAATAAAAATTTATATTCCATAGTGCTTTCTCACTTGGACATTAATTTTTGAATGTCAGTTAGAATTTCTTATGCTATTAATCATTTATTTTATCATTAGGTAATATTTATCCAATTTTATTTTACACAGTATTTATTTCGGTTCTTCTATTACTCAATTAGCTTCTTATACTTGATTATTTTGCTAGTTTCTTCTAATCTAAATTATGGATCAACTGAATGGCTCAAGGTTTAGACTTTTGATGTCTTCTAAATCTGGTTTATATAATTTAACTTCATAGAAATCTCATTCCATCCAAAATATTTAAACAATCTCGATTTTTGATAACATTCACATGTTAAATTGTGAGCCATACCTCTACCTGAACTCTAATTACCTACTCCATTTCAGGAGGCATTTAGAGTTGGACATAATTTAAAATAAAAACATTTTTGAAAAAATGTAAAATGTATATTATGCTGGTTTCAAAATTTATCCATAAACTCTTGCCTACTTCACAAATGATCAATCCTATTCTCAAATAGAATTGGTCTCAGTTGTTTTAATTGTCTCAAACACAGTTATGATGATATGGAAAGGTTGTAGATAGCAATAGCATACCTTACCTCTTGTTATATGCCTCCACATGATTTTTTGTTTTGTTTTTTTAATGAGAGTAATCACAACAGAACCTGGCAAGTTCCCTGTGGCATATTTGATATGCATAAAACAGTAACAAGAATGAGTCTCATTCCCCTAACCATGAAAGAGCCTCCAATAGTTGGGAAAGATGAGTAAGGAGAGGCTGCTAAAATTTCAGGGCTGGGAAAAATGGAGATGCTATTGGTGCCTGCTCCAGTAAATTAATGAAGAAGGAGATGACAGTGATACAATGAGAGTATCAATAAGAATTTCTTTTGTGACTTTAAAATTTGATACATATAGGGATCAGAGACTTAGTAGGGTAAGTAACTTCATTGCAAGTGGCTAATCTGGCCTCATTCCTTGGCTCACCATGTGATCTCCCGCACCATAATAACATCAGGTGTGATTCCTGAGAAAACAATCAGGAGTAAAGCCCTAAGCACTGACACATGTGGTTGCCAAACAAATCTGATAGGAGAGATGCCTAGGTCCCTAGCACATTCGTGGTGTAGAAGTATATGTACATGTATAAAACACAGAGTCAACAACACTGCAAGAAGAAGACCAAACTGCAATAACCAAAGCAAAATGTGCCTGCGAAAAAGACAGGATGGGAAATTGGAGAGAACCTCAGATATTAATCTAAGGCAGGTCACACGGGTGATGGGATTGGTGTTGGAACTTTATATGTCTGAAATGCTATTAAGAAAAAATTTGTATATCACAGTACCTTAATTAAAATATATAAATACATATATTGAAATAAAGAACATATTTAAATAACATATTCAAATAAATAACATGAAAAACAGCACTGGTAGTAATCATAGTGACATTTTTCAGAACAAATATTTATTAAGACGTTGATGATAAAACAATTTATGACAAGATGTGAAGAAAACTTGATTTACTCGGTTTTTCATTCAGATTGCCCATTAAGAAAGCAAACACTCCTGAAATTTATATGGAACAATAAGCCCCCACGAATAGCTAAAGCAATTCTTGGGAAAAGGAAAATGGGAGGAATCAACCTCCCTAACTTCAAACTCTACTACAAGGCAGTAATAATTAAAACAGCATGGTACTGGAACAAAAGCAGAGCTGCAGACCAATGGAACTGAGTTGAATATACTGACATTTCCTCCCAAACATATAATCATCTAATTTTTGATAAGGGGGCAAGAAAAGTGAAATGGAGCAGGGAAAGCCTCTTCAATAAAATGTGCTGGCAAAATTGGACGGCTACATGCAAAAAAGTGGGCTCAGATCTCTGCCTAACACCATGCACAAAAGTAAGATCAAAATGGATTTATGACCTCAACATCAGACCAGAATCCATAATGTTTATTGAAGACAAAGTCGGCAAAACTCTCCATGATATTGAAGCTAATGGTATCTTCAAAGATGTCACGCCACTGGCCGAGCAAGTGAAAACAGAGATAGACAAATGGGACTATCTTAAACTAAGAAGCTTCTGCACCTCAAAAGAAACGGTGACCAAAATACAAAGACAGCCTACAGAATGGGAAAGGAAATTCGCCAAGTACACATCCGACAAGGGGTTGATATCAAGGATATACAAGGTACTGGTTAAACTCCACAAGAAGAAATCACCCAACCCCATCAAAAAATGGGGTGAGGAAATGAACAGAAACTTTCGCAAAGAAGAAATTCGAATGGCAAAAAGGCACATGAGAAAATGCTCTACATCACTAATCATCAGAGAGATGCAGATCAAAACCACAATGAGATATCATTTCACACCACAGAGACTGGCCCACATCCACAAGAACAAAAGCAACCGGTGCTGGCGCGGATGTGGCGAGAAAGGGACCCTCCTTCACTGCTGGTGGGAATGCCGACTGGTCCAACCCTTTTGGAAAACAGTATGGACGACTCTCAAAAAATTAGAATTTGATCTGCCATTTGACCCAGCTATAGCACTCCTGGGAATATATCCCAGAGAGGCAAAAAGGTATAGTCGAAGTGACATCTGCAATTGTTTGTTCATTGCAGCACTCTTTACAATAGCCAGAATCTGGAAAAAACCTGAGTGCCCAAGAACAGATGACTGGTTAAAGAAACTTTGGTACATTTACACAATGGAGTACTATGTAGCTGTTAGAAAAGATGAAGTTATGAAATTTACATACAAGTGGTACTACATGGAAAGTATCATGTTAAGCGAAATGAGTCAGAAAGAGCGGGATAGACACAGAAAGATTGCATTCATCTGGGGAACATAAAGCAACAAAAAGGGAGATTAACTCCCAGGAATGGATGAGATTAGTACCAGGAATTTTGCTCCATGAATGGAAGGCCAGCCACAGGCTCTAGGTGAAAAGGAAGCTCAGATAGAGAACAGAGTACCAAATGAAGGGTGTTGTGAGGGCCCTCCCAGGGTGGGAGAAGCATGCTAAAAGTAGTCGATAGACCAAACATGATTGCCACTCAAAGCCTCTCTTGCAAAACACAGTACCCAAAAGAAGAGAGAGAGAACAAGGGGGAATACCCTGCCACAGAGGCAGGATGGGACGGGGGGGGGGAAATGAGGGTTGGGCGGGGGGATGCTGGGACCCGTGGGGATGAATGACGGGCACTGGTGGAGGGATGGGCACTTGATCATTGTATAACTGAAACCCAAGCACAAAATTTGTAAGCCTATAACTGTACCTCATGGTTTTTCACTAATAAAAAAAGAAACAAAAAAGAAAGCATTTGTAATTATTTCTAATTCTGTGTTTGTCTTTTATTTTTAATTATTTAAAAATATATCAACAGTGAATTCAAATTATTCTTCGTTTGGAATTTTAATTCTGATTTGGGGGGCAGGGAGGCTTTAGCACTGCTCATGAGACTTGGGGACCCACTGGTAATTCTCAGATAATCCAGCAGGCAATTGAACACAAGGACCTGGGGATGGGATGCTCCTCGGGTAGTGAGGTGCGGTAGGTACCCTACACCTTAGTGGTCCTGGGAGTCTCTAAGACTGCATTTGCTGATGACCAGGGGACTATGCAGTGCTGGGAATTGAACCTTGGTCAGCACATAGTGGTATTCAAACTGCTGTACTATCTCCCAGCTAATTTTAAAATAAAAAACAATTCTAAGTTATGGTCAATTATCTAGAAAACTACTTAAAATATATATATAAAGATAAGAATTTTTATGTTATAAATAATTAGTATTGGTATAATTTAATAAAAAGTATCAATTTTATTGTTTTAAAAAAGAGAATTATGCAGGCTATGATTTAAGTAAATCATACCCAGTGGACATTCAGGACTACCAAAATCTGTGAGAATTCAGATCCCTAAATCTCTCCTTTTCTAAAGTGAGCACCCTGTACTTTGACCTTTGGATTTAACATTATTCAGAATGTGAACTCACCTGTTAATCAGGTTTGCAGAATCCAGGTTCGTTAATTTACAGGAGGTTTCTCATCAACATCATTTTCTGATATCCTAGAGGACTCCGTACTATAGATGTTCCAGGTCTAAATGCAGAATGATTTTCTACAATGGTTCTGTGTGAAAACTCCTTCCACCTTTCAGTTAATTTCTGATAACTGGAGTTCTAGTCCACTAGTTTTAACTTTCTATCACAAACTCTTCTCAATGCCTTTTTCAGCCCTTCTGATTTCATCAGGGAATGGAGCTGTAAGCACTAACTCTGATAGACACTTATTGGCAGTAGATGTCCCAAATCCTATCTGGGTTTTGCTCATGTAACTGAATTCTGATCAATTATCTGATTTAAAATAGTGAATATTTTGACAATGATTATGGTAGTGTTACTGTGAGATTGAACCAGCCTGATCCTGTGCTCCAAAAGTTTTTTATGAAAGTGATTCATGATAGGATCAGATCTTTTTAAAGACATTAACTGTGCTCATCTTGAACAATTAATGATTATCAGAAACTATAACAGATTAAAGAATAGACTGTGTGTATAGCCTAGATTTGCAAACTCCTTCTCATGTCAGACATTCCATAGCTCTTATATCAGACACTATAATGTTGTTTCATTCTTTTCTTAACTAAATAATTTAAGACCATTAATATACCTGAATATTTAAACTATGTTCAAATATATTTCCTACTAGAGTTTTAAGGTATCAGTCATATTAAAATTAATTATATTTTTGATACACATAAACATAAATATACAATAACGTAAAAGCACCACACTCACACATACATTTTTTTTCCCATTAGGTCCATAATAGAGTTTACTAACTCTGACAGAGATCACTTGTCTTAACAGACCATCTTAAAAACACAGATGAGAGAGAGAATAGACAGTAATAGTACAGGAGTTAAGACAAATGCTTTGCTTGTTGCTAATCCTGTTGGAACACCTTGCACTGAACTAAGATGTGGTTAACAAAGAATCACTGGACAGGACCTTGGGTTCCTTGGGAATCCCCTCTCCAATTAAAGAGTCTATAATCAATGGGGAAGAAACTGTGGGCTGACAAGTATACTAGAAAAATATACTCTCTGTCTTATAAGTTGAATTCCTTGGAGGAGAGCCCCACACGTAGCATTGCCTTTTTAGAATACCTGGTTGTGATCCCTTTTGAATATCAAGCAAGGTATGATCCCTGGATAGTACCATAATCAAGTGTGTAACACCTCTGATTAGCATAGTAGCAAGAACAAGAAGAAAATAACGAGAATTTAAAAAATAATGTGGTAAATATTCGCAAACCAGTCTTTGGGAAGGGCATGGTATAATGATGACTACTCTATTTCAAAACAAGATGAAAAGTATATTTTCTTCTGAGTATTTTTGCCATTGAAAATGTACTTTAAAAAGTGAAAAAAATTAAACTTTACATACAAATTAAAGAGACAGAAGATTTATTCTTTGCTTACCAAGACTTTCTTCACAGTGCTGTTACATTACCTTCACATATCATATGAAATAAAACATATTATACCTGATTATATTTTTCATATATGGTATTGCTGTTGAAGAAATACATGATAAGAAAATTTATGAGCTTGAGTGACAGTACACAGGTAGGGTGCTTACTATTCACATGGCCAACTTGGGTCTATCCTTGTCAGCCTATATGATCCCATGAGCCCCACCAGTAGTAATACCTGAACACAGATAAAGAAGTCAACCCTGAGAACTGCTGAGTGTGACTCCCAAACAAGAAGAGATGAAAAAAAGAAGAAGAAATCACAATTTTGACCCAAAGATACATTTTCCTTTAAGGTTGTTTTCCTCATTACAAATACTTTTTACACAATATATCTATGATGTTGATAATCCTTTTATTATATCATGAATTATTTTTATTAGAAAGTGACAGCTAATGATTTTGAGATAGTTTCATTTTATTGCAATATTATATATACTTTCATAAAGTCAAAAGGCCAGTAGGAAACTATTCTAATATAACCAAGGTATTTTGGGCTAGTGAAAACAACAGATTTATGATTGAATAGGCATCTATTATTATAATAGATCTACTATCTATTATTATAATAAATCTACTTAGTTTTCCTCTTAGTCACTTGGAAGAAGTACCTTAAGCATTTTTCTATCCATATCTATTAAGAGTAAGCAAGCAGGGCTTTGTATTTGCCATCTCACAACAGTGTCAAAAGCAATCTGAGGGCCATTGAGTGAAGAAGTCCACTGTGTATAGTTATGAGTTCTTTATTTTATACCCTGCCAAGGCTTTGTTAAGTTGCTTTGCATTCTCTTATGATTCTCATGGTAGTTCTGACTTTATTTCAGTTCATTCCTCTGTGGATGTTTATAAAACAGTTAGACATTAAATTAAATGTTTTTTATTTCATTCCACATAGAGTTCATTTAGTTCTTTCGACTATCCTCTTATACTTCAAGTTTTGCTTTAAAGATACACAGGATCAGAAATACAATTTTAAGTTTTTATTATTCTGAACTTCTTTTTAGTGTTTAATGTTTAGCTGCTAGCTAAATTTTGCTAAGTACTATTTTAAAAAGACCTTTTATAAAATATAAGACCTAGTTTATAGTTTCTGAGTCTTGTGCATTAGGTAACATTTTTGTGAAGAGAAAGAAATGCACAAAACTTGCACAGTAATGGCAATAAGTTTTGTTCTATTCATTATGTCCCTATTTGTATTTTACTTTTTATTATTTGAGAGGGAGTTTGAGGCCACACTTATCTGTGCTTAAGTCTTATTCCTGGCTCTGTGCTCAACAATAACTTCTAGTGGAGCTTAGTAGATCACCAAGGTTGGTGAACCCAGGTTGGCCAAGTTAAACCCAGGTTGGTCACGTGCAAAGAAAATGGGTATTAAATGATAATCCCCACTATTATCTCTCCAGCTACCTATACTTTAAAAACAACATTAACTCCCTAACAAGTTTCTTACAAGATTCCAATACTCTCAAATGAATCATCTCAAGTTGATTTGTGACAATCTTTTTTTTGATATCATGTATCATCCATTACAAAATAGTCCAAAATACTGCAGCAACTGAAACTCTATAAGAAATTTAATAATGGCTTAAATTTAGCTTAAATTTTCAAACTGAAATCACTTGGAAATAAATGGAATAATAGCTTTATTTTCCCAGACAGGTTTTGAGTAACTTTAGATACATTTCTAGCATCATTAGCTTCAATTTGAATGGTGTTTTGTGCTCTGTGTGTGTGTGTGTGTGTGTGTGTGTGTGTGTGTGTGTGCGCGCGCGCGCATGCTTGGGAACTGAACCCACAGTCTCATACATACAAGGCAAGTGCTGTACTTCTGAGCCATATATCTTTACCTCTCTATTTGTTTTCCTTCCTTTCTTTCTTTCATCTTTCCTTCCTTCCCTCCCTCCCTCCCTCCCTTCCTTCCTCCCTCCTTCACTTCCTTCTTTCAATTTTTTCTTTGATTTTTGAGCCACACCTCATGGCACTAAGCAATACCAGAGATAAAACTAGCACTCCTGTATGCAAAGCATGTTCTCCAGTCATCCACTGAGCACTTTATTCAGCTACACACATATTTCTTAAGGTACTCTCTCCAAAAAACAAATTTTTTTTCTTTTCTTTTTTTATTAGTGAAAAACCATGAGGTACAGTTATAGGCTTACAAATTTTGTGCTTGGGTTTCAGTTATACAATGATCAAGTGCCCATCCCTCCACCAGTGCCCGTCATCCATCCCCATGGGTCCCAGCATCCTCCCCCACCCTCATCCCCCCCCCGTCCCATCCTGCCTCTGTGGCAGGGTATTCCCCCTTGTTCTCTCTCTCTTCTTTTGGGTACTGTGTTTTGCAAGAGAGGCTTTGCGTGGCAATCATGTTTGGTCTATCGACTACTTTTAGCATGCTTCTCCCACCCTGGGAGGACCCTCACAACACCCTTCATTTGGTACTCTCTTCTCTATCTGAGCTTCCTTTTTAATAAAACCCTTCCACTGATTTGACCAGAAGATTTCCATTAGTGCAAACGTCAAGCTTTTTTGGTAGTGATAGTTTTCTCCTTCAGTTAATAAAGCTAAATTTACATCTACCCCAATGACGACTGAACCAAAGCACAGTCCAGTAAAAATCTTTAAGCCATTAAATATAAGATCAACAAGTAGTTTCATTCTAAATTGGGCATAAAATTCATAATTTTAGGAATATTAATGTTAAAGCATCCTTTGATAATGAGAGCAGACGAAAATGACCAAACAAGTATGTAGGTGGTTATTTTGTTTTTAGAATCTTGATTTTTAGCGCAATTTATTTCTTCACATCATGGAAGAATTGATTCTTTGAGAGAAAATAATAATCAGAAAACCAAATACTATTCATTAATAAGCACTTGACATTTCACTGTCCTCCCGTTGTTCATCAATTTGCTCGAGCAGGCCCAGTAACCTCTCCATTTTGAGACCTGTTGTTACTGTGTTTGGCAAATTGCATACGTCACGGGGAGCTTGCCAGGCTTTGCCGTGTGGGCGAGATACTCTCAGTAGCTTGCCAGGCTCTCCGAGAGGGGCAGAGGAATCGAACCCAGCTCGGCCAGGTTGGCTGTGCGTAAGGCAAACGTCCTACCACTGTGCTATCGCTCCAGACATTTGTGTTTCTAAATATATTCATTCCTTAAAGAAAAAGTTAGGTGTTTTAAAAAGTTCTGACTCTCATTTTCAAGCGTCCAAATGTTTTATTCTTTGGTGTTTGGCTACATCTGGCTATGCTCAGGGCTTACTCCTGGTTCTGTGCTCAGAGATCACTAATTTGGTACTCAGGAGACCACGTGTGGTGCCAGGGTCCTTGGTCCTCCTGTAATATTGTTTCATCCCCTAAATATAGAATCAGTCAAATAGGGGGGTTTATTTGTCCTTTATAGTTGTCATTTCTTTAGAATAGTCTAAATTATAGAAATGTGAACCATTTCTCTGCTTCACGTCTTTCTAAATCAAAAAATAGATTCCGAAATTGTCTTATAGGCTGCACTTATAGTTGAAACAAAATGGGGTATAAATAACGCCATTCATATTTCATGAAAGTTTAGCTGTACAGAAACAACAATTATCTAGTCATCAATTTATAGACCCTTGTATTGGAAGAAAGTCTACCTTCCTTTGATATATATTGAATCTAAGATTCTAAAACAATATTTTTCTGTTAGAAACTTGACAGGAAAAAATGGGGAAGATAGTCCTCAATAAATTGTGTCTTTACTAAGTTCTATTAGATTTGGGGAGCCTGTATTATATTTCCTCAGTTTGAAAACATAATTCTTTCACAAAACTTCTTAAAATACTAAACAAGTCTATCAATTCCTAATGGAAAATCTAAACTCATCAAGAGTTACATATTGCTGTGGAATTACTGTTTTATAGGTTTGTATAAGGACACTTACACACTGACAGGACAGTGCAGACAAGTTTGTATTATAGAAATCCCGACTTTCACTATAATGGTACTACGAGGTAGGTGTTTGAAAGGTAATTTAATATGAGTGTATGAATAGGGTATGAAAATGGAGTCCCTATGATGCAATTATTACACTTAGAATACAAGGAGTGATCTCTGTCTCATGAGAACAAAAACATAGAGATAAGACTATCTACAACTGTGGATGAAAGCATTCAGTAGTCAAATCTCCTGACACCAGGCCATTGGATTGCTTAACTTTAGAACCATGGCAGATATGTTTCATAGGTCATGCAGTATATGGCTAACTGTTAGAGTAGCTTTACATGATGAGGGCATTAAATTATATCAAGGACTAAGGATGTATATTTTCAACAAATACATATAAACAACAAATACAAATAAAAACAATAGATCAAAAATCAATGCAAATGGTCCTGAAAATTCATCAGACTGTTGTTATAAATGGTGAAGGCAACGATTATCAAGTGATTAGAGTCAGCCACCTGGTATTCAGGACCACTTTGGGGTTATGATTTTCCAGGTGTCCTTGAATCATAAAAAATAGAAGATGGGTAAATTCAAAATGCTTAATAAATGCACCCCCGAATCAATAAATGTTAATTTAAGCATTAATATTCATTATAAACTCCTTTAACATTATTTTAACTAAATGTATAAGGTTGTATATTATTAAATATAAGGTGACTAACAATTGTAACATATTTTTACAACATTCTTATGAAATATATCCCACTATATAGACCACATAACAGAACAATGACATGATTTGTAAGAATTGCTAAAGTAATAGCTGTAATGTTAAAGAGTAACTTCACGGAGCAAGATATGATCACTATTAAAACACAGTTTGCGTGAGACAAAGAAATGGCATTAAAGAGATAGCCTCTAAAATTTAATTTATGTTAACTATCAAAGAAAGACCATTAATATCAATACAATCCTATTATTTCAAAGAGAAATATTTTTATTCCTATCTAAATAAGGTAAGATATCAGGAATATCTGAAAAAATTAATTATAACAAACATTGTTCTATTTAAAAGTGATAAAATCTACCAAGGAAGGTGAACACAAAATAGGGTGAGTTGATGGAAGTAGTAGCTATAAATCCTAGGTGAATTTTGAACTTTACTCATATTTGGTCAATTTTACTAAGTCTAAGTCTGAAACTAAATAAGCTTGACTGTTTCTACACTTGTTGATAATTGATCAACTATAACAAAACTTATGCAAATTATTTAGAAAGACTAAATATTTTTCATATCTAAACCATTTCAAACAAAGTAGTTTTGACTCAATAATCAGGAGACTGTACCTGGCTGTACTCAGGGCTTAGTCTAGGCTCTGTACTCCGGGGTCACTCTTTACAGGCTTGGGGTACCATACAGGGTACGGGGTATCGAACCTGGGTCAGCAATATGCAAAACAATTTCCCTACCCAAGGCCCCATTAAAGTAAAATGACATATGCCTTCTATTCATACATTACATTTTACATGTATCTGCTTCTAATTTAATCATTAGATACAAAGAGAATTTTACTCTCCAGTTATTATTTCAAGAAAATATCTTACACATGAACTTGTTGATATATTTCTATAGGCTAAGTCATCTCTGCTGCATGAACGTCTTCAGATATTTTATCAAAACAGACCTCAAATAGTAATACTACCTACCTCTGAAACAGATGGATTTATAGAGCAAAGTACTAAGAATAATCTAGGAGTAATATCTAGGATTTTCCTCATTAATACAACCATACTTCCTTACATATTACAGCACCATATCTAGAGATAGCACTATAGCACTGTAGTCCCACTGTTCATTGATTTGCTCTAGCAGGCACCAGTAATGTCTCCATTGTGAGACTTGTTTCTATTTTTGGCATATCGAGTTTGCCACAAGGAGCTTGTCAGCCTCTATAGATAACATACATAAATTTTAAAACTCTTAAAAGTTAGAATACAAACTAATAGTTTAGCGTTGCGTCTGTACTTAGATTTAGAGAATGCATGATATTTGCTACTAAACTATTAACTGGTTAAAAATCCATTTGAGAAAATTTAATATCTATTTTTGTTTAAAAAAGAGAAGCATTTTCATTTGATAACACCAATTCAGAAACTTTGCCTTTAGAGATAAAATATTTCTCACAAGAAATGAGTTAGAAGATAAAGCTTGAGTTCAATGAAAAAAATAAACTGGTTTCAAGAAGGACATGAGCTGTTTTCTCTGTTGGCCTGGATTTATATTCACCTTTGTCTGTAGATTACCTGAATTTTAAAGAGTTCTCATAGTTACTAGACATTTTTATCTTTCAATATCAATTTTAATGCATGTTAACAAATAAAGATACAACGTAGCATTGCTATATTGTATTTGCTTATGAATTTATTATATACATTTTATAAAGTTTCAAGGTTCTCAGTCACGTTTTCATGCATACATTTCTGATTTTCAGGGTAAAATTATGTGTTAAAGTTGATTTTTATGAATTTATTAATTTTAGAGTGCTTAGGATACTTGACCATAATTGCAAATAAAAATTTGTGTTTATATGCATGTGCTTTTGTGCTTCTTCCTTATACTTCATTACATAATTTTGTCCTGATTTGTAACATACTAAATTGCCTAATTATACATGACATGTTTAATTATTTAATTTTATTTTTCCAGAATAAATAAGAAAATTTATGAAGACAGAAATCATCTATACATGTACATGCACATATAGGTCATTTTGTTTTCTGCAGTGTTTTTAGACAGATATAAAATGAACACCCTCCCCACTCCAAGGGACCCAGCCCCAGCAGCCTACCTCCACTACCAACCACCACCATGCTCCAGGCCACTTTCCAGACACTAATGCCGAGTCTCACGCATGAATGAGGTCCCACGGAACTCAGGCAATGCGGAACTTTGTGACCTTGGACTCTGGACTCAACAGGACCCAGAAACAGAGATCCTCTGCCTGCATCCCCCCATCTCTGGTGACACAGGGATCACATTCAGAAGCCAACCCTGCCAGCACCAGATAATCTCTTCATTGACTACCCTTCAGAACTCACAGATGCTCCTCCCAGACGGGAGTATAAAATGTGGCTCCCAGAGCCATACCACCGTACTCCACGCCAGGCTGTAGGGTGGGTGAGAACCTTCTCCACCTCCAAGGTACCAAGCCCCGGCAGCTAACCTCTACTACCCAACCACCACCACACTCCAGGCCACTTTCCGGACCATGTGACTGCAAAGCGACCGTGCGACACACTATAAGACACTTTCTACTCATATTCCACAATTACTATATAGTATTTGATGGTGTTCAGACAGTAGGCAACAAATCATTATGCCTCTCAGAGAGCCTGGCAAGCCACCAAGAGTATCCCGTCCATACAGGCAGAGCCTGGCAAGGTCCCTCTGGCGTTTTCGATATGCCAAATCACGACGATCACGACCATCCTATTATTCATCTATTGCCTTGAGCAGGTCCCAGTAACGTCTCCTTCTTCCTAGCCCTGAGATTTTTTTTTAAAAGTGCCATATTCAAGGCTCTTTCAGAGTTAGGAGAATGAGACCCTTCATTGTTACTGTTATTTTGCATATTGGGTACGCCACGGGGAGTTTGCCAGACTCTGCCGTGTGGGCAGGTTACATTAGGTAGCCTGCCAGTTTGTCCAAAGTAGGAATGAGATGATAAGATGTCGTGCGGCCGCTAATGTAGCCACACGCTTCCGGGAGCTGGGTTTTATAGTCTCTGGGTCTTGGCCGTTGATGGGATTACACAGCGCCAGGGGGCCAGTTGGTGGGTGTGACCCCGCCTACTGGAATTTGGAGGATCTGGGTGCAGGATGCTCAGCCCTGATCCAAATAGGCTTGGAGATCTCAGCCCCGGGACCCGAGTGCCTTTGTTCCTCTGCCGGTACCTCCAGGTCTGCGGAGAGTGGTCTCAGAATGGTGGTGGCTGGTTCTGGAGGTCTTCGGCTGCCGGAGCTCTGGTCAGAGCAGGGAGGAAAACTCAACCCGTGCCCCTCCAAGGGGTCCCAGCGAGGACAGCCAGGAGCGGGGGCAGGAGACTCAGCCCTCTGGCGTTTTCAATATGCCAAATACAGTAATGATAACAGTTCTCATTCCCTTGACTCCAATCGTTGGGAAAAGACTAGTAAGAAGAGACTGCTAAAATCTCAGGGCTGGGAGGAATAGAGATGTTATTGGCACCTGCTCAAATAATTCCACGATCAACAGGATGACAGTGACACAGTGATACAATGTCTATGATACAGTAATCATGTAATAAAAATATAATTGTTGATATAATAAGTAAAACTGTTTTCTTTCACATAAGTAAAATGTAAATAATAAACTGCTTCAAATGTTCTTTACTCCAACAAAGTTCTATAAGGTTTGTGAAGAGTTAATATTTCATTTCATTTTTAAAACTGATTTTTACATTTATCCTCTGAAGAATGCTCATAACCCATCCTAACAGGCATGCACCAGAGAGGAGAAAATGCATTCATCTAGATCCTGCACTTTGTCAAAGAGGAGAATCAGTCTTCAGGGCTGTCAGCTTAGATGGTTGCACTGAAACTGCTCAATTAAGCCCCTGATAGAGCATCAAGTAGATTGCCACTTTGGGCTACTGGATCGATAATAATAATTCCTTGTCTTTGTATAGCAAGCACTTACACTCCCAAAAAGTACTTTCACATCCATTGTCTAATTTTATCCTTACAAGAGCAGGGTCAGATATGAGGGTCAGATCACCTTTTCTGTTTTTCAAATGAGTATAGTTCAGGACCAGAGAGTTAACTGGCACTATCGTCAGTAAAGATGGAACAAAGTAGAAGACTTTAGGTTTCCTACATCTGAGTTAATGCTCTGTTCATCAGATAACCTTATCCACAATACAGCACCTTTTTTATGTACATGTAACCATAAGTTCAACAGCAGAAACATAGCTAACCACTTATCAGCCATCTGTAAGAAGACATATGATACAAATTTTACTGAGTAATTTTATATTTCACTTTCAGATCAGAGATAGAACTGCAAGGAAAACAATATAATGAAGTGAAAGAATCACAAACAAGGAAGCCATACAAGTGTGAACTCTTTCCAGCAATGGGAAGTAGAAATCTTCATGACCATGTCTCATAATAGGACTATAATTTATGGTTACCTAAAGGGTTTAATTTGTTTTAAAAATAAATTATATATTTGGCAGTATTTACTTGAGAATTAAATTTTTTGTTTATTTGTTTTTAATTTTGATGCCACAGCTGGCTGTGCTCAAGCTAACTCCTGACGGAGCCTGTCCTAGGGCTTTTTCAGACAGAGCCTGTGCCCCTTTCTTTGTCCTTTCACATGGTTTGAAAAAGCCAACTTCTGGTGACAGAAGTCAAAAGTTAATACAGGACTTAAGATAAAGGTAAAGGTAAAGGCCCTCCCGTTGATCGTCGATTTGCTCGAGCGGGCCCAGTAACGTCTCCATTGGAGACTTTGTTGTTACAGTGTCTGGCATATCGAATACTCTCGGTAGCTTGCTGGGCTCTCCGAGAGGGGCAGAGGAATCGAACTCGGGTCGGCCATGTTGGCTGCGTGCAAGGCAAACGCCCTACCCGCTGTGCTAATATTTTAAAAATAAATAATAATATTGAAGTGTTTGGGATTATTCAATATGCTAAGAATATATTTTAGTGACAAAACTAGTTATTGATGAAACTGGAATTTTCTGTCTGATGCAGTAAATGCAGAGTATGAGATGTTCATCATGATTTAGGAACCACTATAATGTGCTTAGACTTTGTGATTTACCTGTAGTGTGGCACTGCCAAACACAGACTAAGTGCTTTATTTACTGTTATCCCACGTTCTACAACTCTTCTAAAAGATATAATCTATTATTCTGTTTTCTAGGTTGAAAAAAGAAAGCTTAAAATAAACGAAGAAACTTCCAGGAGCATACATTTAGCTAAGAGAAGAGCTATTTAATCACATTTCTAATGATTTTTTATTTATTTTTATTTATTTCACATATAAAATTTCAAACGAAACATTTTAATTAGGAAAAATGGAGTAAACTAAATAGAAACCCACTTTTAGACAGTATAGAAGTTTATTCATACAGAAGAGCCTTTGGTTTGAAGTAAGGCTGTGGTATATTCAGTTTTTACTCAGTTGATTTGTATATAGGATCACCACTCACTAAATCTATGAAATATATTTGCTGTTTTTATTCTCTAATAATGAGAGATATCCTACACAACTTATAGTCAAATATAGCCCTCAGCATATTTTGGGTGATAACCTTGTCCAAAATCATTAGGGCAATGGTTTCTTGACCCTATGGTGTCAAGAAAAGTTTTAGAATTAACCCTTCAGCCCTTAGGGAGAGAAGAAATGTTTCCATACCTAGCACAAAATTATCAGACTTCTAACTTCATTTTTAAGACTTCCACTTATGTGAAGGCAGACAGCAGTATTTCTGTTTTCTTTTCTCTAGCATCTGGAATATCCATGATATAGGATATATTTCTGTGGATTTAGAACCTAAAATGTCACCACATGCTGTTGCTAATAATAACACATAATAATAACTGCTGTGAATGTTCTTTAGCAGCTAGCTCTATTTTTATTTCATTTAAAAAATAATAATTTCAGTGCCTAGTGCTGTGCCTCTGAGTGCATTACCAAGTCAAAAACATATTTAAAAAAAAAAACAAAGCAAAGAGCAATGCTTAACTTAATCAGATGTTAAGCCTCAGGCAAGAAAAAAAACTCAGCCTAAGATGTTAGCAAATAAAGAACAGTCAAAGAATTTTGAGTGATCAAAAATTGATCTTATATATCAATAGAGATTAAACACAGAATTCATGAAGTATGGTACTCTATAATCTTATCTGGTTGAACTTTAACCTGTTAAATTAATATTTTTCTGCCTTGTGACAGCAAACAAAAACATGAAAGATTGTATATGAAATGATTGGTTATGCTGGTATTTTGCTATATTGATGGAAGATTCATTCTAAGTTAGTCAATTCTATATTAAGAATCTATGTCAACAGCAGAGTATTTGTTTGCTTTGTTCCTGTCTAATTTTAGATTGGGACTAAATTATACTTCTGGAAGTTCCTACTAAGCTCTGTTTCTGATTTCTATACCCATTAGATTCTTCCATACATAATGTTTCAGTAATCTGGTAAACATTTCTTTAATTTGATATCATTTTATCATCCCAAATATCTTGTTATCATTTTTAATTTTTATCTTAAAGCTTGCTATTTACCTTACATTTAACCTGATTGACAATATTCTTCCTGAAAGGGTTTCATGTCTACAACTTTCCAACACCACATCCTTAACTAGAGTGTCCACTTCCATCCACCATTGTCTCAGAGTCACTCCACTCGTACCCCAACACCTATGTGCTTTCCTGTGGTATGCTCAGTTCTGTACAGTTCTATGCTCTATTGTTGTTCTCTTACTGTTTTTTTTATATCCTATATGATAAGGATAGTGCATTTATCCTTCTCCTCTGACTGATTTTACTTCAGCTGGATGTTCTGATGCATCCATGCAGCAGTGAATTGCATGGTTTCATTTTTCTCATAACAAGTAGAATTCCAGTGATTATCAACAAACATAATGGTTTTATTATTTAGTCATGTGTTCTTGGGCACTGGGTTGTTTCGGTATTGTGCCTGTTATGAAAAATGGTTCAGTGAATACAGAGTGCAAATATCTTTTCTAAATTGAGTTTTTGGGTTCTTGGGTTAGATGCCAAGAAGTGGAAATACGGGGTAATATGGAAGCCCAATTCTTAGTTTTTGAAGTGTCCATTTTGGTTTAGAAAATAGTTGAGTTAGTTGACATTCAACCTTGCAGTAGATGAGACTTCTTTCCCCCTAGCCAATGAACACAATAATTTTGGGATTTTATGACATATTTCAGTTTCACTGTTGTGAGGTGATATATCATTTTTTTTATTTGTGTTTCCCTAATTATGGGATGGAGGGTATTTTTAATATACTAATTGGAAATCTGTATGTCTTTGTTTGAAGAAGAATCTATTCATCTCTAGTCCCATTTTTGGTATTTTGCTATTACTATTTGATAATATCTTGAATATTAACCCTTTGTTAGATGATTGATGGAGAAGTATTTTCCCCTAGTCTTTTCATCTTGTCTGGGCTGTGTGTGTGTTTGTGTGTGTGTGTATGCATGCACATGTGTTCATGTGTGTGCTGCAAGCATGTGTGTGCACATGTATGCGATCATAGTGGAGAACCTTCTTAATTGGTCTATTCTAAATTATCATTGCTCTTGTCTGTTAGGTCAGTGGCATTGAGTTATTGAAGATGTTTCTAGATTTAAAGTCAAGATGCATTCTTAAACAAACTTACAATAGGATTTTTTATCTTTCAAATGGATCTATGTTGAAACCTACTCAGAAATCTAGATATAGTTTAATGATGTAGAGTTCTGCAGCAAAACATACAATTTTGGTTTCTGGTATGTTTCCCTGTGAATTCCTTCAACACAGAAAGATGTGATGATTATCTGGATAATTTTAGCACCAGCATCATGTACATGTTTCCTTTTATTGGGTAGTCATTAGATGTTCCATATTCAACTCAGTTTCTCTCCTGACTTCTCATCTCCTCCCTGGGGCTACAATTAGTAGAGCACTACAACAGAATTCTGGCATTTGCCTTTGCCTCTTTGGAATACTCTTAACTTCTAATCTCCCTTCAAGTACCAACTCATTTACTGCTTTTCTGACCTCTCAAGTCAAATTTCATGTTTTACAGTCTCAAAACACCATTGATCTCTGCATCCACAACTTGTAAAACACATCAACCATTGTGAGTTTACATTTATTCAATAACCATCTGTCTATCCATTTAGATTATAAACTCCATGGGGAAGATAGCTTGGTTTTGTTGATGTTTATATATCCTCAGCACAGAGCTCAAATTTTAGTTCATAATGGATTATCAGTAAATGTTTGCTAAATAAAAAAGTAAGTAAATGAGTGAAAGGAAAATTAAATAAAAATATGTAAAATACTGGTAGATTTAGTACGATAATCCAAAACCTCTCTTTGTGTATGTATAATTATGAGTGCAAACACATACACATATGCAACTTGTATATTGATTAAATAGGCTGAATTGGAGATACAAATGAATGTTATAAATCAATGGGGTAGAATCTCAGTGGTATAGAATGATTGTTATAATATTTCTATTATATCATCTCAAACCCTCGGTATTCTCCCTGAATCACATAGCTAAGCCACTGCCCTTCCTCTAGTTCTATAGAAAAATGCATTTGAGGCAAACTCAATAAAATGGAAGTGATTAAATCCACAATTATAGATATGAAGTTGTATTGCCTGTCATTATCATCCATGAAAATATCATCATTGCTACTAAACTATAGGCAGCCAGTCTTATACCATCAACATTGGAAATTAGAGTCTTCCTGTAATCAGAAATTCAGAGAAAAGGTAGTATAGAACTAGAGATGCAGAGGACTAAAGTGGGGAATGGACTCTGAAGAACATAGTAGGGAAGAAGGAATAAGCAGAGGAGCCTTCATACCATAAATAGGTGGCTGTGGACTGAGGAGAAAGAGAATTAGGAAGGAAGAGTCTTCGACCCCTGAATAGTTCTAAGAAACAATTGAACAGGCCAATGGGGAGTCCTTGAATCAAAATGGTTCATTATAGAAATTCTATATTGCAAATGAAGGTATAATATTACTACACAAATGTGGTACAGTGCAGAGTCATTGGTTTGGGTAGTCTTGAAAAGAATGTCCTCAGCTAAGAGATGTATTCAGAGGCAACTATTATAATCCTTACATAATTATGTTCCCTTTTGAAGGAGAGAAGATAAGTACATTTCTTATAACTACCATAATTTCTTTTAGGGATATTTGAACAATTTCCTTAAAAATATATTGATGTTTAGAGTTCTCCTTAAAGGACAGTATTGATCATAGATATTTGATTATATAAAGCCCTAAAAATGCAGAAGTGTGTTATATACAATTTTTAGCTCAATTTTAACGTTTTTAAACTGACCTGTAGGTTAACATTGTTTTGTGCATTCTCACTTGCCATGGGGAGCTTAGGTTTATTGTGTTACTCCCATCATAGTGCTCCCATTCCTCTGTGTTTATCTGTAACCACTTTCTTTGTACTCTGCTTCCCCAACTGGTCAATTACCTTTATCTTTTAATGAGACTCTGTTAACTTGAAAATATTGCCTTTCTCTTCTCCTTAAATCCTTTGCGTAGTTAATTCAGAATAATGTCCTTTTTGTATAGACACAAGAAGACAGTTGGTGCTTTGCTTTTGTAACTTGGGAGTTAAAATTGACTCACAATGATATCCTCTCCTGGGCATGTGTTTTTTCGATTTAATCCTCTATTGCCTTTACTTCCTATATCCTCAAAAGCAGGGTCCCAGGGCAAGCTGTGAGCTACCCTGGCATCGAAATGAGCCAGGCCAAAGTTCCATAGTACTTAACTATAAATTAAGAGCATGGTCCTGGACAAATTCTGTCATGATCCAAAAAGTAACCACTAGATTAGGACCCTGCTAGGATTAGGAAAGATTAATCAGGCCTGAGAACTGTAGTCTGAAATCTATAGTGGTTTGATCTAGGAGAGCGGCCCTACAAGCTTAATGTATCTCTTACTGTGTCCATACAAAATAACTAATATTAACAAGTGGAATTAAGTTGTTAATTAAGATGTTAATTAAGTTATTGGATTAAGGAGCAGAGAAACACCCCTAAGTGGTATTTTGCCTGTGAGCAGAGAGAAGGACTTTCATATGTTGATTGTGCTACCTGACAGGTGTGGTAGCTACCCCCAATGCAGGAAGTTGGAGGGAGAAGAAAGAGACCAAGGCAATGAATGGGAGCACAAAGAGATGAGAGGGTGAGACAGGAGGAGATGGGAATGAGGGGCAGTGTGAGACGAGAACGGGGATCTTAATGAGATTGGAACAGGCGCGTGTGGACAAAGGAATAAATGGCAACTGATCACCAACCAGACTGGCCCTCCTTTCCTCCTTCATCTGCCCATGGCATCACTGCCCGGGTGGGGAAGTGACCCGAGACCACCTAACGCAGGCAGGGAGAGAGAGCTGCAGGTTTCCTAGTCACCTGGTGTTTACACAGCATTCTTTTTAGCTCAATTTTAATGTTTTTAAAATGTAATAAAAAGTTATTTTTTATAAAAAGAAGAAAAAAGTTACCAACTGTTTTCTCTCATTGGTGACAAAATGGGCATTATTATGTTCTTTTTTGCATATTTAAGATGCTTCAAAATTCAGTGTTTTATACAAAAAGAACTGAGGCATGGGATAATGTCAAAAATAATGTATTTGGGAAAATCTATTGTTTGTATGCCTGGAACAAAAGTTTTATGTACCAAGAGAGGGTACAAACATGAAAAAGACATGCTTAGGCTTGACTATGGTAAGAAATTAAAGGATCTTATGTGTAAGCATACAAATTTGAAAAATAATGAACAAATAACAGGGAGCTAGATTAAAAAATGGTCTGAGAAAAGCATTATTCTAGACATATGTTTTTCTCATACTCTCCTTTATCAGGGAATTGTGATTTGATTTTTTTTCATAAATACCATCTCTCCACTGTTATCAGCCGTATGGTTTTGCTTGATTTTCTCCACTTGCATATACACATCAGCCAATTTGGCAAATAAGGAAATTCTATTTCTCAGGCTACAATATTTGGCTTGGTAATAAGCACCTAATCCAATCAGTTCAACAAGATTTAGATCTGAATTTTGGTTTCAGGACCTAAAGAGAAAGAACCATTTGATTTTATTAAACTACTACAAAATAAATATGAATATGTTGTCACTATAAAAGGAGAACAAACAGAAAAGGAAATTTCCACAGAACTCAAGCTTAGAGAAGAAGAAAAGCTTGTACTCGATAGAAATGTCTAGAATTGGAAGTACTTGTGTTTGAAGGTACAATGGCCTAGTAATTTCTTTAAAAAATGCTGAGGTTAATTAAGCAATATTATGGTTAACACTTTAGAATATTAAATCACTATCACTATCACCCCATTGTTCTTCAATTTGCTCGAGCAGGCCCAGTAACATCTCCATTTGTTCCTGTCACGTGCAAGTGTAGTCTGATGACATACTGGGGGCTTCTTCGGGGTCAGGGGAATGAGGATCATTCATTGTTACTGTTTTTGACATATAGAGTATGTCACGGGTAGCTTGTCAAGCTCTGCTGTGCGGGCGGGATACTCTTGGTAGCTTGCCAGGCTCTCTGAGATGGATGGAGGCTTTTGGGGAAGCCTCTAATCACCTTTAGAGGTATTCCTAGTCAGGCATATAGGTGGGTATGATACTCTCAGTAGACTCCCGGGTTTTCTGAGAGTGAGAACTAGAGAATAAGAATAAGTTTCCGGGAGCTTGGTTTTATGGTCTCTGGATGGCCGTTGATGGGTTACATGGCAGTTGGTGGGTGTAACTGTCTAGCTACTGGAAGGTGGGGGAGCTGGGTGGAGGAGGCCCAGTCCTGAACTGAGCAGGCTCGATGATCTCAGCCCCGAGTCCTGCACACTTGGGTTCCTCTGCCGGTTCCTTGTCCAAGCATGTGGAGAGTGATTTCAGAATGACTTTGACTGGGTCCCGGAGGTCTTCAGCTATTGGGGCTCTGCTCGGGGTGGAGAGGGAAACTCAACTCACCCTCCTCCAAGGGGCCCCAGTGAGGACAGCCAGGAGCAGGGGCAGGAGACTCTGCCTTGTTCTCTTTCGGGATCTTAGTTCTGTGGCAGAGTCTAAGGATGTTTCCTTTTGGCCTCTTCATTCTGGTTTGTTCCTCTGTAATCCACATATGAGTGATGTTTGTGTTTCTCCTTCAGACTTTATTTTCCTTAGTACTAGACCTTCCAATCTAATTCATGATACCAACATCACAAAGACAATGTTTCATATTTCTCTACTGCTGAATAGTGTTCGATTTCATCTATATTACATTTTCTTTATCCACTCATCTATAGTCATATTGATATTGTGACAACAAGAAAATACAAAAGAAATTAAATGATTGTTAAAAACAAATGGAACTGTTATCATGGGCTCTCCGAATATAAGGGGCCCAATAAAAGCAGTGCTAAGTGGAAAGTTCATACAAATACAGTCTGAGATCATGAAATAAAAAAAAATAATTAAAATAAACAAGCTAACTTCACATCTAAAGTTACTAAAAAAATAAAAAGAAATAAGTGTTAAGTCAGTATAAGCACCTAGAGGAAGAATTAGAGTAGAAATAAGAAAATTTATTCAATCCAGATAATAAAAAGTTCTATTAAACTAGACAAATTTCTTCAAAACGATAACATGTGCCTTAGACTTGATGCCTAGCTAAAAGCCTTTAGCTAGGAGACAAGAAGGCAATAATGATGGAACAAAGAAAGGAAGGAAGGAAGGAAGGAAGGAAGGAAGGAAGGAAGGAAGGAAGGGAGGGAGGGGTGTAAACACAAAAATACAGCAGCAGTCTATCTCTCATGCAGCCCGATTTTGCTAGTCTCAGGCCTTTTCCCTCACTCCAGGAGGTCGATGGTGATGGGCAGGTGAAAGAAGGAAAGGAGGGCCAGGCTGGTTGGTCTTAGTTGCAGTTTATTCCAATCCTCTTTCCATTCACTCTTGTTAAATATAAAATTAATATTATAATTTTAATGTATGCATCTGACATTGGAATTAAGGGTCAGGGTATGTAAAAGCATGTATTTCACGTGTGGTTCAACCCACAGCATGAATATATTCATCATCTCTGTGTGTTTGATGAAATGTCTGCTCAGTACTTTTACCCTCTGTTCCCCCTTCTTTTCTTTTGTTGTTGTTGTTGTTAAATTTAGCCAGTGCTTTGTAGATCTTAGCTAAAAGACCTGTGTCAGATGTGTGGAGAACAAATATTTGTTCTCATCAGGGAGTCTTTTTATCCTAATCATTTTCTTTTAAATTTGGCTGCAGAAATTTATTTATTTGATATAATCCTATTTGTTTGGTTTTGGACTTTGTCTTGGTCAATGACATTAAATCATTGAAGATGTCTCTAGAGTTGAAATAATGTAAAGATCTGCAGGTTTCCTCAATGTAATTTGTGTATTTTGATATAATATAAAACTTTTTAATATATTTTGAGTTGAATTAACTTTAACTTATGGTATGAGATAGGGATGCATACTTTTTTTTTGAGGGGGGTGGGAGTTAACCAATTTTTCTCAAAACCAAGTAAAGCAAGCAAGGTTTTCCTTGTTCCAATTCATACACAGAGATCTTTTGTACATATACATGTTGGTGTGTCTCTGAGCTCTTAATTCTATTTCAACAATCTGGGACTCTTTTTTCCTAGCAGCACACTGTCTTGATAACTATAGCTTTACAGTAGAATTTAAATTTATGGAGAAAAAAAACTATCTTATTTTTCTCAGATTACTATATGTATTCAGAAAGTCTTGTTTCTTAATGTAAATTTAATAATATTTTATCACTGTTCTCAATCAATGTCATCAGAATTTTCATGAGGACTACACAGAATCTGTGTTGTCTCTGAGTAGGACAGTCATTTTAACAATGAGATTGTTCTAATCCATAAATAGTGTATGTATTTCCATTTCCTTGTGTCTTTTTCTATTTCTTCTAATAGTGTTTTTTTAATTAGTGATTTTCTAATAGTACATTTAAAAATTCAATCGGAGGGGATAAACACAGAATTGCCTATTTCATATATATGAAACATATAGAAACAGAAAGGCAGGGTCGGGGTATATGAGTATGGGAACACTGGCAAAGAGAAGTTAAGACTGGTGGTGGGACTGACATTAAAATATTACTAAAATAATACTAAAACTTGATTATTAATAACTCTAAATCAAAGTTCTTTAATTAAATAAAAATATTTAAAAAGAAAGAAATATAATTAAGTGGATTTAAAATGGCTGATGCATAAGTAAACATAACAATAGAAATTAAGAACTGGGATTTTCAAGGAAATAGGATAATGGGAATTAGAGATGACCTGGGTTCATTGGTACAGATGAGCTGTCAATCTTTTGGTGAGCTTGATGTTGGAACTTTGCTTAAGAAGTTCTACTTCTGAAAATTTATTCTGTGCCCATGCAAGCATAAAATATTTAATGGCATCTGCAGAATGACATTCATTGTAGTACCGGTTTATTTAAAAATGGTATCAACTTCAGTGTGAACTCAGAGAACAAGCATTAAGTTACATTATGCAATGATATAATTATAAAGGATGCCATATTCCTAACATAACTGGTCAGAAAAGACTTCCAAACTATATGTTTTAGATAGTTACAAGGTAAAATAAGTATACATATTTTAGTGGAATATTGTGTATCTATCCTTTCATTGTACAAAGTCTCTATACAATTAGTTTAAAATATAAAAATAAAAACTGCACTGCACTGTCCTCCCATTGTTCATCGATTTGCTCGGGCGGACCCAGTAATGTCTCCATTGTGAGACTTGTTACTGTGTCTGGAATGACGAATATGTCACAGGTAGCTTGCCAGGCTTTGCCTATCAATAGTAATTGATTCATCCATCAAATACGGTAAAACATATTTAAAAACAAATTTTTTGTAAGTCCAAAGTATAATTGAAGTAGTATTAATTTTAAAACTGAATTCAGGTTGCTGAGGTGAGAAAATAGCATATCAGTTCATGAGTATGATGGGAAGGCATAATTAAAAGGTGATTATTTACGTTGAAGGAGTTCAACTTACATACAAGCCTGGAAAGGAATTTAATTTAATTTATGCTAAAAGGGAAGACAGAAAAAGGAAGCAGAAGAAATTGGAGGAGGAGGAATGAGAAAGAGAAAGGAAAGGAGAAAGGGAAAGAAAAGGGATGATGGGAAATAAAGAGAGAGGAAGAGAGAGGCAGAGGAAGGAAGGAAGGAAGGAAGGAAGGAAGGAAGGAAGGAAGGAAGAAGGGGGAGGGAGGGAGGGAGGGAGGGAGGGAGGGAGGGAAATAGACACAGAGAGAAAGAAAGGAAGAGAGAAAGAACGAAAGAAAAAAGAACAAAAGAAAGAAGGAAAGAAGGAAGGAAGGAAGGAAGGAAGGAAGGAAGGAAGGAAGGAAGGAAGGAAGGGAGGGAGGGAGGGAGGAAGGAAGAAAGGAAGGAAGGGAAGGAGGGAGGGAAATAGACACAGAGAGAAAGAAAGGAAGAGAGAAAGAACGAAAGAAAAAAAGAACAAAAGAAAGAAGGAAGGAAGGAAGGAAAGAAGGAAGGAAGGAGAGAGAAAGAAAGAAAGAAAGAAAGAAAGAAAGAAAGAAAGAAAGAAAGAAAGAAAGAAAGAAAGAAAGAAAGAAAGGGAGAAAGAAAGGGAGAAAGAAAGGGAGAAAGAAAGAAAGGAAGGAAGAAATAAAAAAGGAAGGGAGAAAGAAAGAAGGGAGGAAGAGGAAGGAAGGAAGGAAGGAAAGAAGAAAGGAAGGAAGGAAGGGAGGGAGGGAGGGAGGGAGGGAGGGAGGGAGGGAGGGAAGTAGATACAGAGAGAAAGAAAGGAAGAGAGAAAGAACGAAAGAAAAAAGAACAAAAGAAAGAAGAAAGGAAGGAAGGAAAGAAGGAAGGAAGGAAGGAGAGAGAGAGAAAGAAAGAAAGAAAGAAAGAAAGAAAGGAAGGAAGGAAGGAAGGAAGGAAGGATGGAAGGAAGGAAGGAAGGAAGGAAGGGAGAAAGAAAGGGAGAAAGAAAGAAAGGAAGAAATAAAAAAGGAAGGGAGAAAGAAAGAAGGGAGGAAGAGGAAGGAAGGAAGGAAGGAAGGAAGGAAGGAAGGAAGGAAGGAAGGAAGGAAGGAAGGAAGGAAGGAAAGAAGAAAGGAAGGAAGGATGGAAGGAAGGAAGGAAGGAAGGAAGGAAGGAAGGAAGGAAGGAAGGAAGGAAGGAGAAAAAGCTTTGCTAAATTTAAAACATGTTTCCCAAATTCATGGAAAATTATTTGACATGTAACTGGAAAAAAGATATGTGGTATGATGAAAATATTTTTGAAACAGTCATGTATATATTAAATATTATTTTTATTTATCACCTCTGGAAATGGTAAATCCTTTTCAATTTAAGTAAATACTAAATCCTCTATATCTTATTTATCAAACACTGAGTTTTCCACACATGCATTTATCAATACCCTGATACTAAGCATAGCTTAATTAATGCAACAGAAAGAATGGGAATAAGCTGTGCTAATGGAATGTGGTGAAAAAAAGAGAACTCTAATGCCAGCTGGTGGGTGTGCTGTCTCACTCAGCACCTATGAAAAACATAGAGATTCCCCAAAAAATTAAGACTAGAGCTACAATAAGACCCAGTTATTCCACTCCTTGGTATCTTAACCTAAAAATGCAAAAACATTCATTTGTAAATATATGTATGCATATATATGTATGTGATATATATACATATTTATATTTATATCATTACTTAGTACAATAGTCAGTATACAGACATAACCCAGGTGTTGTCCAATAGAAGTGCAGATTTATATATCCAATGCGATGCTATGCAGCCACAGGAGTGATGAAATTGTGCAACTGCGGCAACTTAGATGGAACTGGGGCCATTTATGTTTAGTAAATTAGAAAGACAAGGGTACATACCAGATGTTTTATCTAACTTGTGGTATATAAAATGACATGTCTAGAGACTGGACAGGCTCTTTGTTATAGAAACAAAAAATGGTGAGGAAAGAGAAATGGAGAGAGGGGACCAAGAAGGAGTCTGGAAATAACCATCGGGACCTAGGTCAGGGGCCTTGGGCGTAGAGGCAAAGCATCTGTGTATATCTAAACCACTAGACCAACACTGCTCCAGGCATGGTAACTATTCTACAATAATTGAATATAAAAAGAGTCAGGTTTGAGATGGTTGAGGGGTGAGAGGTGAGAGGGAAACTGTGGTCATCGGAGGGATCGCATTACAGGGTGGTGGAATGGGGACACTGTATGTCTGAATCCCTGTTGTAAACAAATTGTAAATTAAATACTCTGTCCCCAGTTTTCTTTATTTCTAAATAAGATAATGATACTTTGTATCTTTAAGATAAAGCACTGTAGCACTGTCCTCCCATTGTTCATGATTTTGCTTGAGCAGGCCCAGTAACTTCTCCATCATGAGACTTGTTGTTACTGTGTTTGGCAAATTGAATATGTCATGGGTAGCTTGTGGGCGAAATACTCTCTCGATAGCTTGCCGGGCTCTCCGAGAGGGGTGGAGTAATCAAACCTGAGCAGACCGGGTCGGCCACATGCAAGGCAAACACACTACCATTGTACTATTGCTTCAGCCCCTATCTTTAAGATAAATATTAATATAAATATCTTTAAGATCAATATTAAGTAAATATTAAAATAGACAAAAAAGAATGCATTTAGCATACTCATATATTAAATACTCAAATTGCAATGATGATTTTTAAAGAGCCTTTTATAAGTCATTCTACAGGGCACTGAAGACAATAAGCCATCAAACTCTGAATATTAATATTGTGGTGTTAATTTATGTAGACTGATAGATCCTTGGGATAAATAGACTGCATTAAAGCTTACACATGGTAATGAATGATAACTCTGCCCTACGCATAGATATTCAAAAAGAATAACTGTGATCCAGATATAAGATTACAATAATCCAATACAATTAAGATTGGAAAAAAATAGCATCAGAAATAATAAAACAAAGTTAAAAGAAATCCAAAGGCCAAAAATATTTTATTAGAAACATCAGAGCTAAAACTTTCAGTTTGATTAAAACGTTTCCACCTCTAATAAATGGCAATATTAAATATTTTAAGCTTGAAAAGTTCTAATCATTGAAGTATTTAACCTGAAACTGCTTAAATCATTGGATAGACATATGCTTTGTTCTCATGTATCTAGCCCTGTAGCACTGTCCTCCCATGTTCATCGATTTGCTCCAGCGGGCACCAGTAATGTGTCGCAACAAATTGTGAGTCTTGTTGTTACTGTCTTTGGCATATCAAGTACATCACAGGGTGCTTGCCAAGCTTTGTCATGTGGGCAAGATACTCTCGGTAGCTTGCTGGACTTTCTGAGAGGGGCGGAGGAACCGAACCTGGGTTGGTTTGCCTTACCTGCTGTGCTATGGCTCTAGCCCCTCACGTATCTACAAGGACACTTATTTTAACTTTTCCATTGTCTTTTAAAAAGACCATAATGAACATGATATGATAGTAAGCAGACCAGAAGAAAGAAGCTGTTAGCTAAAGGTGTGAGAAACATTACAGTACTGTGTTATACAACTGGGAAACTAGTGATGACTGTGGGATATAAAATTCTGGTCTCATCATATCTTCCAGCTTTTAAAACAATAAAATGACAATGTTGGAAGTATCCCATTTATCTTAGTCTCCCAAAACTGATTTGAGAAAGAGATCAACAGTTCATTTCTAAGATTTAAGATAAGAGAAATAGTTAAACAGGGTTGAGAAGAAGCCTAAGATTCTTTCACCTCGCCTGACAACATTAGGATTTTCTATGCCTGGATTATGCCAAAAATTTAACTTGACAAAATATACATTTTTTGACACATTGCTCAAAAAATACAATAATGAACTGTGTCGCTCATTTAAAAATTTTTATTATAGCTAAGGAAACATTATTATAATATTGTTAAGTATATTATATATGTGTATTATATATACGTGTGTATATATATATACACACACACAGCGAGGGAGAGAGAGATACAAACTTACTGCACACCACCACCACTACCAAAGTATCATGAAACTACCACTGTCCTTTTGTCACCTCTGATTCAATCTTTATAATCTCCCTCCCTTTGTTTGTTAAAAGGTTTTGTGATCCATTGCCAACAATCTGTCATTTTCTGATAGTGTCTACTCCTTATATTTTCTCTCTATATTCCACAGATGAATGAGATCATCCAGCATTTGTTCTCCCTCTGATTTACTTTGCTTAACTCCAACTCATTCCATGTTGCAGTAAAACTGCATCACTGTCACTCTTAAGAACACTGTTCATAACCAATGAAAATTCCAAATATCTTGGTTTTCATTCTCTTGCTTATTTTAAGACAATGTAGAAGTCATGTTAATTTTTTTTTTTTTTGCTTTTTGGGTCACACCTGGCGATGCACAGGGGTTACTCCTGGCTCTGCACTCAGGAATTACTCCTGGCGGTGCTCAGGGGACCATATGGGATGCTGGGAATCGAACCCTGGTCGGCCGCGTGCAAGGCAAATGCCCTACCTGCTGCGCTATCGCTCCAGCCCAAGTCATGTTAATTTTAAAGCTATTTAGAGGCTGGAGCGATAGCACAGTAGTAGGGCATTTGCCTTACATGCGGGCTGGCCCGGGTTCGATTCCCAGCTTCCCATATGGTAGCCTCCAGGAATAATTCCTGAGTGCAGAGCCAGTGAATAATCCATGAGCCTCACTGGGTGTGACCCAAAAAACAAAACAAATAAATAAATAAATAAATAAATAAATAAAGCTACTTAGTTTTGTTAATGCTTTGGTTTTTTTCCCCTTTGATCTCAGTAAAACAAAAAGGAATTTACAGGAAAAAATATGTGTCTTTTGAGGGGAAGGTGGGGGACATACTTGGGAGTGCTCTTATCTTTGGCTTTGCACTCAAGTATCACTCCTGGTGGGGTTGATAGACCATATGGAGTGTTGGGGATCAAACCAAGGTTGGCTATGTGCAAAGCTACACTCTACTGGCTATACAATCCTTCCAGCCCACCCCCAAAACATAATTTTTAATAAATAAAAGAGAATGAATAGCTATTTTAATGATAAATTATATTAAACTTGGTTATTGTTTTATTTTGGTTTGTTCATTTTTTTGTTTTTATTATTTGTTTGTTGGGGGGGGTCACACTTAGTAGTGCTCAAGTCTTACTTCCGATCATGTGCTCAGGTAGTATCATTCCTGATAGTGCCTAAGATAATGTATGGAGTTCCAGGTATCAAAACCAGGTTGGTCATTTGGTAGAAAAGTACCTTAACCACTGTACTACCTCTCTTTTCCCTTACTATATAAAATATAATTTCTACTTACATTGGAAGATAAATATGCTATTTTTTTCATTGTTAGGAAAAACTATATATATCTTAATATAGATTCAGTAATTACTTTATATTTAATAGTTTATAATAGACTGTGCCATAGCACAGCGGGTAGGGCATTTGCCTTGCACGCAGCCAACATGGTCGACCTGAGTTCGATTCCTCCGACCATCTCAGAGAGCCCGGCGAGCAACCGAGAGTATCTCGCCCGGACAGCAGAGCCTGGCAAGCTACCCGTGACGTATTCGATATGCCAAACACAGTAACAACAAGTCTCACAAAGGAGACGTTACTGGGCCTGCTCGAGCAAATCGATGAACAACGAGAGGACTGTGATAATAGACTGTTATTATAATTTTTTATGCCAGACACAGTAACAACAAAGTCTCCAATGGAGACGTTACTGGGCCCGCTCGAGCAAATTGATGATCAACGGGAGGGCCTTTACTTTACTTTACTTATAATTTTTTAAAACAATTTTTTCATTAGTGAAACACCATGAGGTACAGTTGTAGACTTACAAACTTTCATGCTTGGGTTTCAGTTATACAATGATCGAGTACTCATTCTTCCTCCAGTGCCCATTCTCTACCACCAATGGTCCCAGTAGCCATTCCACTCACCCACCCCATCCCTCCACCCTACCCAAGCCTACTTTTTAATACCAACAATATTGGGGAGGAAAGACTAATTCAATGCAACGAAAAAATATTTATGGAGGGCTGAAGCAATAGTACAGTAAGTAGGGCACATACCTTGCACTCAGAAGCCCTACTTTGAATCTTGTAGCCCACATGATTCCCCATGTTTGTCAGGAGTCTTCCCGAGTAAGCCCTGAGGACCACTTGGGTGTGGCCATCAAACAAAACAAACAAAAAGTATTTATAGACAATGGTGGACAGATAGTGACAGTGTGGTAACATTGATTCCTAAAACAAAAATATTTATAACCTTGTAAATCAATGTAACCTCAAAAAATGAAGTATATATTGTAAAATTATTCTTATTAAGGACTTGATTTCAGATTAATTTTGAGAATAATTTTCTAAAAGATAAATAAAACCCTCAATTACAATTGAACTGTATTCTATTCCTTCTTGCAATTAACTAAATTATATGGTCGACTTCCTCTAATTTTAGTGATTACTTGAGGTTTTTTTTTCTCTGTTAATGTATGTATTGAGTTTCTTCAATAACAGAAAGAGAAAAAATCAAGGATTTAAAGAACGGGGGGAGAACTAATATCTAGACAGCAGCTGCAGGAGATAATGGATGGACTAACTTTTTCATTTTTAATCACATGGACTAGATAAATAATTTAAAAACCTTAAATATATAATGCTTTCAAAGAAGGGAAATGGGCTAGGTTTCCAAAGATATTGACTTCCAAAGTGCTATAAGGAGTGGCAAAGTATTAAATTTTTAAATATTCTGATCCTAATCTTTACATTACAGACTATCTGTGTATTGATTGAAGCAATGTGTTTTCTTTCTTCTACCAGACACCATTTACAGATATCACTTGCTATCATTCTGGGAAATGCATTATTGCACCATCATTATCTCCACACATAATCAAAAACTTACAGTTTGTTTTATAATTTTTAATACATAAGGACTGATACATGATTCTTATTTTCATAAAGAAATATTTCTGTGTATTTATTTTTTCTGGAGTTAAAAGAATAGCATGCTGTCTATTCAATTCTGAATTTGCATATTTGAATTTTAAATCTATTGCTATCGTTTCTTTAAAGATACAATAAAACTCTGCCCAGCATCTCTCAATCATAAGTTCTGTCCCAAATGAGAAAGAGATGAGTAAACTCTTAATAAGTGCTTTATGTGGTGCTATTAGAAAGTAAGAACTTTCCATGAAAGCAATTATTGATTTACATAATAAACACTAGAAAAACTATGCTTCAATTATTTATGAACGTTTTCCATTAATAAGGATGCCAATTATTGGACTTCTAACTGTATATAGTGCTCAGAACTTTATCAGACATGACTTCTGTTAAGTAGGCCTAACAAACCAAAAGATGAATAGATTACCGTTAGCTTATTCTCTTTTTGCACAAAGTACAAGCACCAATGGAAAATGTCATTTAAAGGCTTGTTTATGGTACAATAACCAATTAATAATAACATTAGTTCCTCCCTAAGTAGTGCTAAAAACAATGTTGTTTCTTTATTATTAAGTATGCTAAAATATTAATCACTAGATGAAAGAAAACAAAAGTGAAAATACCAATTTAAAAATGTTTGATACTTCTAGAAATTATGTTTAGGGTCATAGGATTACAGAGATTCTGTTGTTGAAACATTAACCTAAAGACCTATATTGACTCTGACCTTCTCAAATCATTACCTTGCCTATTCTTTTGGGGGACAGGGGCTTTTAGGTCAAACTCGTAAGTGCTCAGGGTTTATCTCTGCACTCAGGGACATTCCTTGTAGGACTAAGGGAACCATCTCTAGTGTCTGGGAGCAAACCTGGGTCTGTTACGTGCAAAGACAAGCTCTTCACCTTCTGTGAGGTATCTCGACTCCTTTCTCTGTCTCTGTTATGAGAAATGTATCTTATACTTAGTGAGCAGGTAAAAGTCTTGGTCCAGGGTCCTCCCATTGTTCATCGATTTGCTCGAGCAGGCCCAATAATGACTCCATCGTGAGACTTGTTGTTACTGTGTATGGCATATCAAATACGTCACGGGTAGCTTGCCAGGCTCTGCTGTGCGGGCGAGATACTCTCGGTAGCTTGCCGGGCTCTCTGAGAGGGGCGGAGGAATCGAACTCAGGTAGGTCATGTTGGCTGTGTGCAAGGCAAACACCTTACTGCTGTGCTATCGCTCCGGCCCAGGTAAAAGTCTACCTTCATGAAATTTTTAATTTAGACATTCATCACATTTTCATGGCATGCTTTGGTGATTTTTTTAGTGAATATATACCTTATTCTATATATGCGAGCTAAGTGAAGGTCAAAAAACATCTCCTCCCCCCTACTTGTAATTTACTTGCTTAAGAACAAAACTTGGTGGAATATAAATAAATCATACTTTATGAATAAGTAAACAAAATAATGAAAAGGAAAACATCAATATAAATGTAATATAGTGAATAATACTTTATTAACCAATTTCTAACAACAGTTCAGATGAAGTATACCTATTGGCTAACCTGTAATTTTGCAGATTGAGAGTCAGAAGATACCTTAAATAGTGGAAAAGACTCTTTGTACAATGTCCAATATTGAGATACTGAGTGATTTTTAAAACTCCAAGATTTTACTAACTGCTTGGGATGGCCCTAAGTGAAGAGACCTGAAGCAGGGACACCCTGAGGATTAAGCAAAGAAACAGAAACAAAAGAGAAAAAGCATGGGGTCAGCTAGCTGTCCTCCACAAACAGGATCTATTGCTTAGAACCAGTTTACCTAGTTTTCACAAAAAGGAGAACAACATTCTTTAGTCCAGTGCTAACACTCAGACTTTTACATATTTGAGGGCCTTAAGTTACAGTGATCATCATCTTTGTAAAGATATTTCACAACAGGAATTTCTTCCTAGTGAATGAGACAGAGAACAGATACAGAACACCTATGGGGACAGCATTCCTCCTCCTGGTGCCAGCATTCTGTATTGGAAGGTCTGACAAACTGCCCTTCCTGTCTGTTTAATCTGTAGATTAATCTACTCTGTTTAATCTATAGATCAATCTCTCTACCTACTTATCTATCACAGGACAACTATAGCAATTATATATTAATTCCTGCCATAACTGACAATGTATTTATTGCCTCAATTACCCTAACAGACATCAGTCTTTTAGAATTAGTCCAGTAAAAACATTTGCCTAAATGCTTATAATACTGATAAAATGAGGCATATGTGTAGTCTGCCTTTAAGGAGTACACACAAACTACTAGGAAAGATAGCTCTAATATTATGTAATTTCTAACAAATGCAAATGAAGATGTTATTTGTTTAACTCCCATAAATCTGAAAACTGTACTATCCTTGCAATCTTCTTCCCTATGTATTCTATGGCACATAAATAAGAGAAAAGCAACTTGCTGACAGACCTGGAAATTCCATATATTTTAATATATGCTGCTACCTGACATTGTGGCATCTTATACATTTTAAATAAATGTTTCATCTCTCTCTGCTGCTTGGTGATTTTACCCTGAAGGGCATCATTTTATGAATTCAATAGCGAACACTACAGTAGGCCTGGAAGGAGCCTTGGGGGCTTTTCTTGATCTATTCTTGAATCTTCAAACAGGAGAATATCTTAACCATTACATAAACAAGTATTGGCCCATGTGCCGAGACCTTAATAAATTCTGGACAGAACTAATGAGAATTTAACAGTAGATAAGGTTTAACCATCTCTAACTCTTTCTTTTTATTCTGAATTTTTCTCGAGTGCTCCATGTAGCAGATTCCTTAAGAAATGGACTGAGCTAATTCAGAGACATAGAGAGCAATAAAAATGGCCTGAAAAGTTGAAACTGGAACTTGAAAGTTAGGCGACTGTAGTTCAACTTGGAAAGGGCATGAAGTTTGCAGGTTTTTTCCCCCACAAATCAAGGTAGTAGGACAGAAGAAATAATATACTTTCTCCCAAATATCATTATGTACAAACATTAGCTACATGCTCAATTAGTTTCATTTTGTTGAGTCATTAATTTGTTTCTGTAGTTTTGATTTGTTTTGTTTGTTTTATTTGAGGGGAGTCAAATCTGAAAGGATGGTTTAATGCAGGTTTATCTACACTTTTCAATGCATATTTTTCATCTTTACATAGATTTCTCCAAAGTTAAGTGCTTTTTTGATTGTTTTTTTTTGTTGTTGTTGTTGTTGTTGTTGTTTTGGGCCACACACAGCTCACAGCTGTGCTACGGCTTATTCTAGGGTCTGCGGTCAGGTATCATTCCCGGCAGGTATGTGGGCACTGATGAAGTGGCGCCTGCACTCTCTTTCTGCACAGGTATTTGCTATTTGGATAAAATGATGGCAATTTATTTATTTATTTATTTACTGTTAGGAGACCACACCCAGCAGTCCTCCAGGCTTATTCCTGGCTCTGCTCTCAGAGATCACTCCTGATGGGACTTGGGGCACTATATACAGTACAGAGGATGAAGCCCAGATCAGATATGTGCAAGGTACTCCCTATATTCTGAATGACTGCTCTGGTCCCTGACAATGTGTTTTAGCCTAAGTTCTCATTTTTCTTATTTTTCTTTAATATGTCATTTATATTTCCTCATTTATAAGAATTAAATTACTTCTAGCTAACACATACAGCTTAGCACTATTTTATAATTTTTCTATTGTTAATAAAAGTTTTATTTTCTAACTTATTTCTTCATCTAAATGTTAAGGAAATATCTTGTCTCCACATTTGAATGTAAATCTAAATGTGGGGCTTATTGAAGAATGATTATACATTTCACAGTACAACAGCAATGCAAACCAGCTGGGATAAGATCCACAAGTTCCTCCAGCAAGGCTAAATGTAGTCCTCCTTCACTACAGTTTAAGGACCCAGAGCTCCCATAAGCCCTGAGAATCCTGGTGACTGCAACAGTGCATCCTGAGGACATTGATGGGAGGTCATGGTGCTCTCCCGATGAGCAGGAATTTGTCTGTTAATACTATAAATGTAAATACTATTGTAACCAGACTACTTAAGCTGCAATAATTTTTTTTTAAATTAAGATATTTTTGAAACAAAGCAATAGAAATGACAGAGATGTTTGTAGTTTTGGTATATTTAAATCAATTTTGTATCTAAAAGAAAAAGAATTGGTGGTCAAGAATAGCATAAATAAAATTTTTATCTGACTCTAAGTAATGAATTTTGGGAAAGCTGAGTTAACTGCTAATTTTGGAAATGATTCAGAGTTAACTGCTAATAGAAAAAAGGGGAGGGAGGATCTTTTAAGAGAACAAATAAAAAATCAAAGCAGCATTCCCATGTATTCTTAGAAATGTATTCTCTGTTTTTGTTGGGATATGTTTGCTCTACAATCAAGTGTGAAATCTAGTACAACAGATTGCTGCTTAAATAAACATAAATGTTATAGCTCAGTTTTATCTTCTGTATAACAGTGATTCGAGTGGGCTTGAGGTTACTCACTTTTTCAGTGAGATGCCACACATCATATTGTGGCAGACCTTCAAAGAAAAATTTCTCCCCAGACCTTTCCAGAAAGCAAGACCAGAGTAACAAGATTACACAATGAAAATGCAGAGAGTGGAGCTGGAGGGACAGTACAGCAGGGAAGGGGCTTGCCTTGGGCAAAGACTACCTGAGTTCAAATCCTGACACCCTCTTTGTCTCCTGAGCCCTTCCAGGAAAAATCCCTGCTCACAGAGGCAGGAGCAAGTGCTGAGCACTGCTGAATGTGATCAAAACACACAACACATACACACATACACACAAAAAACACAATGACATAAAACAACCTCAGAGGGTTTTAGAATAAGTAGAATGAATTTATTTAAAGATGAAGAGTTTAAAAAGTTACAATGTGAGATTGCAACAGATTGTACTTGCCATCATTTTGAAATTTTTATAATTTTCTAGTAGTTTGAATTTCTTATCAATTTGGGAAAAGCCACTTTTTTAAAAGATAAGCTCATATAATATGTGGCTTCTCGATTGTTATGAATACATATACAATTACCAAATATACCTTAGCAACCAAAGTAAAATAACTAGTGTTATTCTGAGTTATAATCAAAAGCAACAAAATTACCTTTATAATGTTGTAGTGATCATTAAAGTGTTTTTAAAACCACTCTACTTAATATTTTTGGCTTCTGATAAGCATCATTTCAGAATTAAATGAAAGGTAGGGAACACTATTTCCTCTTAAAAAGTTTTCATACACATGACAAGCACAAAACATGTCCTGGAGAGGAACTGAATCAATATCTTTAATCCATTTATGGGAAACCTATCCTTGGAGTTTGGAAAGAGAAATGAAATTTTACAAATTGTAACTGACTAGATCTTTGAAACTGATCAGTAATAATTGTATCTAATGGAAGTAAAAAAAACTATCAAGACTCCATCTCCAAAGCTTTAAATTTCTTAAATTTCTTAGAAATCCATTTCTTAATTACTATTCTCTCTAAACATATCTGAACAATAGTCTCAGGTTAACTTTATCATTAATATTCACCCAACAATTTGGTTGTGTTGTTCATGGTTTTGTAACTCAGGAAGAAGTAGTTTAAACTAGAAAGCCAGTTTATTTTATGATAATTTTACAATAAATCATATAAACACCAGGATTCAAAAATATAATGTGTTAGTTACATTTTATGTAATATTTCTGAGATTCTACATTGAATCTTTTATTTAAAGTCTTTCCTGAGACACTTATTTCTTTACAAGAACTATCCAGTGTCAGGAAACGATTCCCCCTTTTTACATATCTTGTAATAGAGAGCTTGATTGCATTTGTTCTAAGATTATTTTTTAAAGCATGTTTGAATATCAGTGAATAGTCTTGGGAGATAGAAATAAAAATGGTGTCTCTCTGCGGAAGAAAGGGCAGGTTTAATTATAGCCTCCAAAGCAAAGAGAAAGTGTGCTAACCTCACTTAACGAGTCTGTTTTCCTTCGCTCAAGGTTCCTCTGTTATTGTACAACCCATGCATGTACAAACATGGTTCGGCTTTCTTTATCTCATCCTTTGGGAAATGAAGTTTAGAGAACCAGCACAAGATAATATACTGATAATGTCTTTATTATAGTGAATAATAAAGGCTTTGTCTCTGACTAAAGAATCTAGCTTCTGCCATTAGCTGTGAAACAGAACGTGGTAGACTAACTTCTAGCTCAGAAGGTGAAAGGATACTATCTCAAAGTGTCTTAAAAGCTACCATTTCGTTGCAAAAACAATGTAAATGATTTTGGAGCCTTTTTTTTAAGCAAAAAGTTCAAGACAAAGATGCTCTCAGGTTTGCTTTCATCTGAGGCCTCTCTCCTTGGTTTGTTGATGGTGAATGAACTTCTTTGTCTTTATACTATGTCTTTCTATTCTCAGTGCTCTGTACTTCTAGAATGTCTTATTTTAACAACAGTACAAATGTCCTGTCCTATTGGATTAGAACACTGTCTTTATGACAATTTAACTTTAGTTATTTCCTTATCTCTAATATAGTTACATTGGGGGTAGGAATTGAGAAAGTAGGAAGAGCTGAATACAATTCTGGTCATAACACAGTGTAGCACTGTAGCACTGTTCTCCCATTGATCATTGATTTTCTCAAGGGGGCACCAGTAATGTCTCCATTGTGAGACTTGTTGTTACTGTTTTTGGCAAATCAAATACACCACAGGGAGCTTGACAGGTTCTGCTGTATGGGCAGGATACTCTCAATAGCTTGCCAGGCTCTCCAAGAGGGAAGGAGGAATCAAACCTGGGTCGGCCACGTGCAAGGCAAACACCCTACCTGCTGTGCTATCACTCCAGCCCAAGACAGGTTAAAAATATAATAGTTTTTCATAATTCTTGACATTTGGTGAGTATCTCAAATGATCCAACTGTTGTCTAGTAAGTCACCATTTTCATTAGGATAGGTCTGTTTTCTGTAATTTACAAAATAACATCAATTTTACCACACTAGAACTTGTTGCATCAAAATGACATAGTATTATAGGGTTAAATTGAAGAAAATCAGTGATAATTTTTATATGCTGCTATTGGATTTGATAATCTTTGGATTAAAATGACATATCCATTTTGACAATGTTAATTCTTCCTATCCATGAGCAGACTATATGTTTCCATTTCCTTGTGTCCTCTTTTACTTCATGAAGTAGTATTTTGTAGTTTTCATTGTAGAGGTCCTTTACCTCTTTAGTTAGGCAGATTCTGAGGTATTTGATTTTCTGGGGCACAATTGTGAACAGGATTGTTTTTTTCATGTCACTTTCCTCTGTCTCATTATTTGTGTATAGAAAGGCCATGGATTTGGGGGCATCATTTTATAGCCTGTGACTTTACTGTACAAGTCTATTGTTTCTAGGAGTTTCTTAATAGAGGATTTAGGATTCTTGAGATATAGTATCATATCATCTGCGAACAGTGAGAGCTTGACTTCTTCTTTTCCTATCTGGATGCCTTTAATGTCTTTTTTTGCCTAATCGCTATTGCAAGTACTTCCAGTACTATATTGAACAGAAGTGGTGATAGTTTGCATCCTTTTCTTGTTCCTGATCTTAGAGGAAAGGCCCTTAGTTTTTCCCCATTGAGGATAATGCTTGCCATGTGTTTATCGTAGATGGCTCTATCTTGAGGAAAGTTCCTTCAAAACCCATTTTGGTGAAGAGTTTTCATCATAAATGGGTGCTGAATCTTGTCAAAAGCTTTCTCTGCATCTGTAGATACAATCCTATGGTTTTATCTTTATTTTTGTTGATATGATGGATTATGTTGATTGATTTCCAAATGTTAAACCATCCTTGCATCCCCAGGATGAATTCCACTTGGTCGTAGTGTATGATCTTTTTGATGAGTTGTTGGATTCTATTTGCGAATATTTTGTTGAGGATCTTCACACCCATGTTTATTAGATATATTGGCCTGTAATTTTCTTTGTTAGTTGTGTCCTTTCTTGCTTTTGGTATGAGGGAGATATGTGCCTCATAGAAACTGTTTGGAAGAGTTCCTGTTTTTTCAATTTCCTGGAAAAGCTTGAGAAGAACTGGCAACAGGTCTTCTTTAAATGTTTGGCAGAAACAGCTAGTGAATCCATCTGGTCCTGGGCTTTTGTTTTTGGGAAGACTTTTAATTACAGTTTCGATTTCCTTGATATGAATGGGTCTACTCAGGTATTCCAAGTCTTCTCGGCTGAGTCTTGGTACATTGTAGGAATCTAGGAATTTATCCATGTCTTCTAGTTCTCTTATTTTGTGGCATACAGATTCTCAAAGTAGTCTTTGATGATCTTTTGAATTTCATTGGTTTGTCTCGTGATGTCCCCTTTCTTTCATTTCTGATTAGGTTTATCAATGTGATCCCTATAAAGATACCCATGAAATTCTTCAAAGAAATAGATCAAGAACTCCTGAAATTCATATGGAACAACAAACTCTCAAGAATAGCTAAAGCAATTCTGGGAAAAAGACGTGGGGAGGCATTACCCTCCCCAACTTCAAACTCTACTAAAAAGCCATAATAATTAAAACAGCATGGTACTGGAACAAAGGCAGGGCTGCAGACCAATGGAACAGGGTGGAATATCTGTACACACAACCCCAAATGTATGAACATCTAATCTTTGATAAGATAGCAATAATTGTGAAGTGGAACAAGGAAAGCCTCTTCAACAAATGGTGCTGGCATAACTGGACAACCACATGCAAGAAAATGGGCTTTAAGACCTCAACCTAACAGCATGAACAATAATCAGATCAAAATGGATTAAGGATCCCAATATCAGGCCAAAAGTCTTAAGATACATTGAAGACAAGGTCAGCAAAACCCTTCACGATATTGAGGCTAATGGTATCTTCAAAGATGATACTCCACTGACCAACCAAGTGAAAACAGAGACAAACAAATGGGACTATATTAAATTAAGAAGCTTCTGCACCTCAAAAGATAGAGTGACCAGAATACAAAGACAATCTACAGAATGAGAAATAATATTCACCCAATACCCATTTGATAAGGGGTTGATATCAAGGATGTTCAAAGTACTTGTTAAACTCCACAAGAAGAAATCATCCAACTCCATCAAAAAATGGGGTGATGAAATGAACAGAAACTTTCTTAAAGAAGAAATCCAAATGGCTAAAAGGCACATGAGAAAATGCTCTACATCATTAATCATCAGGTAGATGCAGATCAAAACAAGGACATATCATCTCACACCACAGAGACTGGCCCACATCCAAAAGAAGAAAAGCAACCGGTGTTGGCGTAGATGTGGCGAGAAAGGGTCCCTCCTTCACTGCTGGTGGGAATACTGACTGGTTCAGCCCTTTTGGAAAACAGTGTGAATGGTTCTCAAAAAATTAGAAATTGAGCTTCCCGTTGACCCAGCAATACCACTCCTGGGAATATATACCGGAGAGGCAAAAAAGTATAGTCAAAATGACAGCTGCACTGATATGTTCATTGCTGCACTGTTTACAATGGCCAGAATCTGGAAAAAATCTAAATTCCCAAGAACAGATGACTGGTTAAAGAAACTTTGGTATATCTACACAATGGAGTACTAAGTAGCTGTTAGAAAAGATGAAGTCATGAAATTTACATGAAGTGGTACTACATGGAAAATATCATGCTAAGTGAAACGAGTCAGAAAAAAGAGGGAAAGACATGGAAAGATTGCATTCATCTGGGGAATATAAAGTAACAAAATAGGAGATTAACATCCAAGAATAGTTGAGATAAATACCAGGAGGTTCACTCCATGGCTTGAAGGCCAGCCGCACATGCTAGGGGAAAGGGCAGCTCAGATAGAGAAGGAAACACCAAGTAAAGTGTATTATGAGGATCCTTCCAGGATGGGAGATGCATGCTGAAAGTAGACTATAGACCGAACATGATTGCCACTCAATGCCTCTTTTAAAAAACCCAGTAACCAAAAAAAGAGAGAGAACAAAAGTGAATGCCCTGCTACAGAGACGGGATGGGATGGAGGGATGGCGGGGGGGGGGAGGGTTGGTGGGATAATGGGATCATTGGTGGTGGAAAATGGGCACCGGTGGAGGGATGGGTACTCGATCATTGTATAGCTGAAACCCAAGCACAAAAACTTGTAATGTCCACAACTGTACCTCATGGTGTTTCACTAATAAAAATTAAAAATAATAATAATAAAAAAGAAAAAATAAAGTCATGAAATTTACATACAAGTGGTATTACATGGAACGTATCATGCTAAGTGAAATGAGTCAGAAAGAGAGGGACAGACATAGAAAGATTGCATTCATTTGGGGAATATAAAGTATCAAAATAGGAGACTAAGACCCAAGCATAGTTGAGATAAGTTCCAGGAGGTTCACTCCATGGCTTGGAGGCCAGTCACACATGCTAGTGGAAAGGGCAGATAGAGAAGGAATCACCAAGTAATGGGTGTTGGGAGGATCCTCCCAGAATGGGAGATGCATGCTGAAAGTAGACTATAGACCAAACATGATTGCCACTCAATGCCTCTTTTGCAAACCACAGCACTCAAAAGGAGAAAGAGAATAAAAGGGAATGCCCTGCTACAGAGGCTGGGAGGAATGGGGGGAGTGGTGGGATTGGAGGAATACTAGGATCATTGGTGGTAGAGAATGGGCACTGGTGGAGGAATGGCTATTCGATCACTGTATAACTGAAACTCAAGCACAAAAATTATAAGTCTACAACTGCACCTCATGGTGTTTCACTAATAAATTTTTTAAAAAGAATAAAAAATTAAATAAAATAACATATCCACTGCTAAAGGAACAGTTTATTTATTAAGCGATGCACTATTCGTTGCAAAAATATCCTGCCAACATGAAATCAGATTATCTAATAAAATTTTATTTAAAACTTTTAGAACTACAACGAATAACATAATATTTCAATATCTAGTGTTTCTGTGTTCACTAAAAGCTTCAGCTCATATAGTACTATCCCTCTCACTGTTGTATTCTCCTACAGCTTATTTATTGCATTCTGGGCTCTTTGTATTCACTATCCTCTTTCCATCAAAATTTTTTTTTCTCTAGTCCCTTCAACAATTTCAACATTTAACTTGTCCAATGTTCTCGACAATTGATCTGTTCTAGATCAATTATAACATAACTTTTTTTTATTTTTATGTTTTTAGCTTTTGTGGACACATCTGACAGTGCTCAGGGATTACTTCTGGCTGCTTAAGGATCACTCTTCAATGCTTGGAGGACAATATATGGTACTGGGAATGAATCTGAATAGATCATATACAAGCCAAGTGCCAAATCCACTGAACTATATTTCTCTAGCCTGCTAGTTCTTTTTTTTAATCTAAATGTTACCCCTTACAAAAGTTCTAAAACACGATTTTCTACAGCAAAAAATCTTTATCATGTCAGTTCATTCATTATTATGTTTCAATATATAAATATCTCATTGCGATATTTGTAATTCAGATATATTTCTCAAGGTTAATAAATGATAAACTTGTTATAACATTATTATTATTGAAGTAGTGCAGTAGAGAACTTGTACTATCCTTACTACCTAGCCAGTTAACATATATATCCATATAATTCTCTTATTCCCTAGAAACAAGCTATTTCCATGTGAAATGACTTGAGAAATCAAGTGCTAAATCCAAATAAAGAATAGATTTTTTTTCTTATATAGTCTGAATCAAGCCAATTAAGAATTCTCATGGTTACTGTCTCTATTCAATTTTACCCATATTTGCTATTGTTGTTATATTACAGTACTTCAGAATTTTTCAGCTTCTTCCTGCAAATTAACAGAAATTTTCAATATGATAACAAATGAAGTGTCCTCCTGGAATCAGGATCTTTTCCCAATTCAAGTAAATGTGAGAAGAAAAATATTAAAGGTTTATTTTCTTCCCTTATAAGTTCTGTCTTAATTAGGCACTTTTAAATAAAATAACTAAACTTTTTCATCATAACATTCCCATTCTCCACAACAATGTGTTTTGATTGAAGAAATAAAACAGAAAATTGAAAGGTGCCTATACCTAGGTAGTCATAAGCAAAAGAATAGAACAATATAAAGTTTGATGAAATGATTCATATACTCAGGATAGAAATTCTAGATCTATTAGAAGATTTTATGCTCTATATGTCCCAGGATACATATCTTTGGTGGTTTTAAATGACAAAATCAGTCTTTTAAGGTGGTATTTCAATATGGAGTCCAGAAGGAATCACAATAGTTGAGGTTTACACCAAAAATGATTTTAAAATATTTTCTTTTAAACTGCATAATATATTATATATTTTGCTCTTGTCTTTCAGGAGTCACTGAAGAGAAGTTCTGTTATTTGGATGGAGCTATTTTGAATTAATAGTCATGATTTTTTAATCTTAACTTCACATAAAATCCCTACAAAATAAGATTCATTTTAGAGAAAATGGAACTCAATAAGAAAAAAAAGAAAACAAGACCAACAAAATGGTACATATATTTATAACTGTACAATCGGGCTTATGGCATAATGCATTACAGTTTCACAAACAATCAATACAAATTATTGGATATAAAATTACTTTTTGATGACCACTGTGAAAATACAAGCTGCTCAAGTCATTCCTCACACTATTATTGATTTTACTCTACTTTTTCTATTGCATTTTTAAAGCACTTGGTGTCAATTTTTAAGTCTCTAGTCTATAGTAAAATACTAAGCAAATTCATGTAGACTGTGATTTCTCTAAGGGATATCAAGGAAGAAAGGATTTTAAAGAAAAATTTTGCTTTGAATCTCCCAGTCTAACAAGATTTTTTTTTCAGAGACATAAAAATGTCTTCAGTCACACATTCAATAAAAATTTGAAAGTACCCAAGCATTTTAAGATTCACAGTCACTTTATTTCATCACTTTTTCTGCAGTGTTAACACTTTGAAGCCATTTTTCTTCACTAGGATGTCATATATAAGATTATACATAATTGCCATGTTTATGAGCATGATTTTCTTTACCTTCAATACTTATTTTATCAATTAGTATTTAATATTAATTTTGAATATTTAGAATTAGATATGGTTACTTCTGTGACTGAATGGTAATGATAAGAAATTTCTAAGAAAGTATTTTATGCTGGAATTCACAGGAAACTGACCCTGAGACTGAGATTGATGTGTACAAATTTTTCCGGGATGCTCCTTGGTTAATATATCTGGAAGGAATGACAAGTAGGATTAGGAAGAGAAAAAAAATTGAACTGCAGTATAGTTATTCTGGAGGTCTTAAGCAATCCCGATGGAATATCTGAAGCTGGGAAACACTTTTTAAAGAAGGTTCATATCAGTATAAAGTGGGATTTCCCTCTTACACAGGAGATTCCAGCCAAGACAGAGACTATGGCCGCAGGCATGACATTCCTTTCAGATAAAGGTTATTTTTTATTGATTTTTTGAAGTAAATACATTTTATTTGTAGGCTTTTTGAAGGTGTGGAGGGAGAGAAAGTGAGAGAGACAGACAGAGAGAGAGAGAGAGTGAGAGAGAGGCAGAGAGAGAGAGAGAGAAAGAGAGAGAGAGAGAAACGCACTCAAGAGAGAACGCGGGCTTTTCCAAGGGTGGAGAGAACCCCTACACACATCCCAGTGTTAGGTAGGAAAGCATGAAAGTGCATATCTCAAGAGGGGAGATGCATGTGACACATATGTGCTCGGCCACCCACATGGGTGCAAGCAGCACATGGGCTAGGGCAGCATATGCTCCTCAGGGCTATTTTTTAGTATGAATGTGTAAGAATGAGCACCTCAATCCTGTGAGAGCAACCTGGAAGCTGTACCCAATATTCAGGATGAGAAATCCAATGAAATTTTACATAATGAGATCACATAAACAGAAATGTTTGTAAATGAATTTCCAAACCTCCCAACCCTATCATACCTTGGATCACTCTTGCTGTTCACTACTCTAAGAATAACTTCTGCAAAATTGCTGATTTCTCATTCAGTGGACTATTGGTCCTTCTCTGAACTTTTGCTATATGGACTTTTGTTTGTCTTCCTACCTCGGCATTAAAATTTGATTCCAGTAAAACTAAACCTAATATCAGGCAAAACATTGGTCTTGGAAAAGCTTACTTAAGTAAATGCTAAAAGAATTTCAAAATAATCATGGGCTCCACACATTTTAAAGATCATATGTTTTATTGTTATCATCAATTTAAAGGCTCAGTAAATTTTTTTTAGATATCAACAAACATAAAATTAATTCCAATTTGATCTTAGGATATTGCAACATGCAGTATTGTATCTAAATATTATAGATCTCAATGCCTACTTATTACAAATTCAAAATTTAGGACTAGAAAGATAGTAGAGTGGGGAAGGCACTTATTCACATGCTACTCACCCAGGTTTCATGCATTGCATTGCATATTGTCCACCAAGCATCACAAGACATTATCCCTGAATGCACTAAACCAGTAGTAAGTCCTGAGCACAGCTGGGTATGACAGGCACATACACACACACACACACACACACACACACCCCAATAATTCAAAATGACTTACCTTTTCTTCTACACTTTAATATCACTTAACTCACGTTCTCCATGCCATGTTATTTGTGTCTGATGATGTTTTATTTTGAAAATTGTCATATCCACACTGAGTTTTACCTATCTCACACACATATATACATATATATCTAGTTGTATGTAAAGTGAAATTTTATTTTTATTAGACTCATGATTTACAAAGTTACTGATAATTGTGTTAGCCATATAATAATTCAACAACAAAACCTCCACCAGCATTCCCCAACTCCCTCCACAAACCAACCCGCATTCCACCCCCACCTGTCAATTTCACAGGCACATTACTGTTTCAGTGGTTAGAGCTTAGTCACATTAATCACTTAATCCCCGTTATTCATCGATTTATTCGAGCGGGTGCCAGTAACGTCTCCATTCATCCCGGTTGCGTGCTAGCATAGCCCAATGGTATCTGTTCGTTTTAGGAACATGTAGAGCCTCAAACCGATCATTTAGGATCTTGACGAAGAAGTCTGACCATCTTATAGGTGGGCGTCCATGTGATCTTTTGATGTCTCGTGGAATCCAATCAGTAATGGCTCTAGTCCAGCGGTTGTCTGTAAACCTCATTACGTGTCCAGCCCATCTGATTTTTGATGTCTTGGCAAATGAGACAGCGTCCCTGATTCTTGAGCGTTGACGAAGATCAGAACTCCGGATTCTATCTCTCATTTGAGTGAATCGTGATATTCCAAGCATAGTTCTTTCGATTCCTCTTTGAGAGACCCGAATAGCGTTCTCATCCTGTTTTCGTAGGGTCCAGGTCTCTGAGGCATATGTTAATGCAGAAAGAATAGTGGAATCAAAGAGATGTGCTCGTAGCTGGAGGTTCTTTGTCCTTTTAGTTATTTCTTCAATGCTCTTGAAGGCATTCCAAGCCGCTCTCTTCCTCCTGCGCAACTCAGGTGCCAGGTCATTCGTCATGTTGATTTCTCGACCTAGGTATATATAACTGTTGCATTCGGAGATGGTGGTTCCGTTGAGAGCGAATGGAGCGTCAGGAACAAGGCTGTTTCTCATAAACATTGTCTTCGTAAGATTCAGCTGTAGTCCGACCTTTCCACATTCATGGTCAAAGTTGTTCAGCATTTGTGCCGCTTGGCTGATGTTTGGTGTTATTAGAACGATGTCATCAGCAAAGCAGAGGTGGTGTAGTTGCCGACCATCTATCTTCACTCCCATGTTTTCCCATTCCAGTCGTCGCATGATGTTCTCGAGGGTGCCACTGAAGAGTTTTGGTGAAATGGTATCACCCTGCCGAACCCCTCTCTTGATATGGATGATTACTTCTTTGTAGAATGGTGAGATCTTGGTAGTGAATCCGCAATAGAGCTCACGAAGGATCCTGATGTATTGAGTTTGTATGCCCTGATTGGCTAGGGCTTCCATGACCGCTTCCGTCTCAACAGAATCAAAGGCCTTCTTTAAATCAATGAACGTTAGACAGAGCGGCATCTTGAACTCCCGAGATACCTCAATGAGCTTGGTTATTGTGTGGATATGGTCGATGGTACTGAATCCTTTCCGGAATCCAGCTTGTTCACATGGTTGTCCTTCATCTAGTGTTCTGATAATCCTATTCAGGATGACTCGAGTGAATAGTTTGTAGATGATAGACAATAGGCAGATTGGGCAATAGTTGCCAATGTCGTGGATGTCTCCTTTCTTGTATAGTAGTACAGTCCTGCTGGTTTTCCATTGGGATGGAACCTTGCATTCAGACAGGTAGCGTGTGAAGAGTCGAGCCAATGTATTGATGAGTACTGATGGTAAGTTCTTCAGGTGTTCAGGTCTGATCTTGTCTGGGCCAGGTGCTCTTTGTTTCTTTACCGATGAGATGGCATGTTGGATTTCGGAAGGGAGAACATTGGGAACGACATATCCATCATGTGGTATGTGGTATGTGGGCAAGTGTATGTGGCTGTTAAAGAGATCTGAGTAGAAGTCATGAATAATCTTCTCCATTGCCCTTCTGGAAGATGTGATAGATCCATCATGATGTCGGAGGGCAGTTATCTTGGTTTTGCAGTTGGTGAAGGACAGGCGCGCATTACGAATGTTTTTTTCCAGCTTCTGCTGCATCTACCAGTACTGCTGCTCTCCTGTTTTTGAGGTCATCCTTGATGGCTTCTCTGCACTGTTTTGCCAGTTCGGATGTTCGCTTGTGGTTGCCTGAGACATGTGCCAAGCCACGTTGGTGAATAAGTTCAAGAGTGTTCGAAGAAAGACTAAGTTTGTGTTGACAAGGATACCGACACCACCGACGCCTCTTTTATCACATGTTCCAAGGAATAGTTCTTTTCCAGTGTCGAAAACAGCATGATGGGATTGATGTCTTCTCGTTTCGGTCAGACCAATGATGTCGTACTTGATCTTTCGCGCTTGTACCATAAGGTCTTCAATGGATGCAGCAGATGCCAGTGTACGAGCATTAAAAGTACAGACAATCATTTTTATTTTTCTGCGTTTTGGCAGCCTATGTCTGCCTTGGTGTTTTATCAGCCTCTCCTTCCATATCCTTCTCGACTCTGCATATTCAGGGTTAGGGAAATGAGATCCATTTATTACTGGATTTGGCATATCAATTTGTTCTATTTGGCATAGACCACGGATAGCTTGCCAGGCTCTGCCGTGCGGGTTGGATATTTAAGGTACCCTGAAAACTTAGAGAAAAGTAAATAAATAGTTAGAGCTTAGATTTCATATTTTCAGTTCTGTTGAATCTGTGTTTTTATGTATATGGCAATAAGCCTCAATCTTATAACTGAAACCTCAACACCTGATAACCCATTACTTCTTGTTCTCTTCTTCTCCCCTTGATATATTCTATTTATCTTCTCTTTAAACACTGAGATCGAGGATGATCTAAGTATACTCCTTTCACTACAATTACTGTATCACTGCCATCCCATTGTTCATTGATTTACCTGAGCAGGCACCAGTAATGTCTCCATTAGTCCCTGCCCTGAGATTTTATTTTTTTTTAATTTTTATTAATGAGACACCATGAGGTATAGTTGTAGACTTACAAATTTTTGTGCTTGGGTTTCAATTATATAATGATCAAATACCCATCCCTCCACCAGTGCCCATTTTCCACCACCACGGATCCCAGTATCCCTCCCACCCCCCAGGCCCCCTATCCCACCCTTCCTCTGTGGCAGGGCATTCCCATTTTCTCTCTCTCTCCTATTGGGTGTTGTGGTTTGCAAAAGAGGCAATGAGTGGCAATCATGTTTGGTCTGTAGTCTATTTTCAGCATGCTTCTCCCATCCTGGGAGGATCCTCCCAACACCCTTTATTTGGTGCTCCCTTCTCTATCTGAGCTCCCTTTTCCCCTATCATGTGTCAACCCTGAGACTTTAGCAGCCTCTCCTAACTCATCTTTCCCAACATTGTCATAATGGAGGCTCTTTCAGGGTCAGGAAAAGGTAACCCGTTACTGTTACTGTTTTTGGCATATCAAGTACACAACGGGTAGCTTGCCGGGCTCTCCTGTGCAGGAAGGATACTCTCAGTAACTTGCTGGGCTCTCCAAGGCACTTTTCTTTATGATTTGTTGATTACTGTCTGAATCCCATCAAATATGGTGTGGTAATTATAGAAAATGGGTAGGGAGTGCCATATGTGTTCAGTCCAGGAATATGTTCAGTCATATTTTAGGCTCAGCCGGAGTGTGTGGAAAGCAGCCTGGAGCGTGGGGTAGTTGGGTAGTGGAGCTTGGCTGCCAGGTCCCTTGGGGCAGGGAGGGCTCTCACCTGCCCCCGTCTGAGGCGTCCCTAATGAAAACAGCCTGGAACAGAGTGTGCTAATATATATATATATATATATTTGCTCGAGCGGGCCCAGTAACGTCTCCAGTGGAGACTTTGTTGTTACTGTGTTTGGCATATCCAACACGTCACGGGGAGCTTGCCAGGCTCTGCCATGCGGGCGAGATACTCTCGGTAGCTTGCCGGGCTCTCCAAGAGGGGTGGAGGAATTGAACTCGGGTTGGCCATGTTGGCTGCGTGCAAGGCAAACGCCCTACCGCTGATATATATATATATATGATATATATATATATATATATATATATATATATATATATATATATATATAGCGAACGCTGGAGCGATAGCACAGCTGGAGCGATAGCACAGCGGTAGGGTGTTCGCCTTACAAGCGGCCAACATGGCCGACCCGAGTTCGATACCTCCACCCCTCTCGGAGAGCCCGGCAAGCTACCGAGAGTATTCGATATGCCAGACAGAGTAACAACAAAGTCTCCAATGGAGACATTACTGGGCCCGCTCGAGCAAATCGACGATCAACGGGAGGGCCTTTACCTTAATATATATATATATATATATATATTTGTCCGTAAAGAATCAACTATTGCTGATTTTTTTCTGCCTTACACCCCATCTAATGTGTTGTGCTACTCTTGGTAAGTCAGTGCCATAAAGTTTGAGATGTTGAGGCTGGAGCTATAATACAGCGGGTAGAGCGTTTGCCTTGCACATGGCCAGCCTGGCTTCGATTCCCAGCATCCCATATGGTCCCTCAAGCATCACCAGGAGTAATTTCTGAGTACAGAGCCTGGAGTAAACCCTGAGCATTGCCGGGGGTTACATCTCCTTATTCAGTTACTATATTGCACATATAAGTGAGATCATCCTGTGTTTGTTTGAGAGTTAATTTTTAAGTCACAACACTAAAAGTTTCAAATCCAAATTATCTGATTTAAATTATTATCATTGAATTATTAGTAAGCAACTGACCAAAATGATATATTTGTTTATTTGATACTGAGGAAAAAAATTAATTTTGATAGTACATTTAAAAATGGTGTCATACTTAACATTTTTGCTTAGTTATAAATAATCATTATAGTTACTAGTTAGCACAGTCAACATTAAGTTTATCCCAAATAATGAAAATGCAATTTTTTATTTGGCTAATATTAGTGGAAATATTCAGAATACAACTACATAATTCCTAACCAATTCAAAGTGACTAGCAACATGGAAAAATGTATAAATGGCACTATGAACAAACCTATATGGTTGATTTACTTTATAAAAAGTTAAATAATGTATACATATTTACATATAAATTCCACTAAGTCTAAATATTTTAAACAGAAAAATTGTTATGCTTTAGGTCAATAGAACCCTACTGTTCCCTCTCTTTGTTTGACATCTGAATGATGAATGAATCATCTGAGGATCTGCCCAGAGGGTCAGGCCTATAAATTATATCACTACCCTCTAAGGCAAGTAGATGCTAAATACCAAAAACTTGATCCATTCCTATAAGCTATTGAAGTATGATGTCTGTAAAGAATCAACTATTGCTGATTCTAAGCAAAGGGAATCCTCTGATTATTTTAGAGTTTAATCAATATGATTAGAAATGTCTCCCTAGGGTAATGGTCCTAAAAGGTAAGGGTGGCACATGATTGGAACTACATAGTAAAGATTTGGGAAACATAACAACATAAACTAGAAGCTATGTTTCATTTTCTTTTATATATTACATATAACCTGACAATAATAACGATAAAATGTCTTTTGCATCAGTTCTGAGGCCCTTGAGGACAGAGATTACTCTTATGGTCCTGCCGTATAGAAAATACAACAATTTTTTGTGTTATCACTTTCAATATATGTATTGCATACCTCTTTCATGCATTTTGTTTGTACTGGGACCACATCTCAGCAATGTTCCAGACTATAATTAGCCTCATGCTTAGAGGTCACTAGTGTTCATGTAGAACTGGAGATGGAACCCAGGTCTTCCACAAGTTTTCATGCACAGAAGCCCTTTGAACTCTCCCCCCAGCCATTTTTTACACATTTTATTGAGTTCCAGTCAACGCACCACATAGCTTCCCAGCATGTAAACTACCTGTACTTAAAAACACACACACAGACACACAGACACACACACACACACACACACACACACACACACACACACACCAAAAGTTTTCAGGACAAATTATCTTCTTGTTTTATATGTGACTAAAAGTATTTCATAATAACAAAACTATGTCTAAATTTTCTTTGCTATCTAGTAAACAATTACTTTCTCATATGTCATTTTCACTTGGTGATTTTCTAAATTGAAAGCTGAATTTTCTAAGTTGGTATGTCTTTAAAAAAACAGTAGAAATGATTTGGGAAACATTTGCCTTGCAGCACTTCTCACCACTACAGCTATGCCAAGGACTCAATTCCACAGCCTCAAGAATATTCTTTGCAGAAATACCAATCTCCAAATAATTTCAGGTACTGGAACCCAGAATGAGAACACTGGTGCTTTTACAGAGTTGAGTTGCATCGCCTCTCCTCCAACTACCATACTTCCAAAAGCACCAGTAGCCCCCATCCCCCACCCATGTCTGCAGCCTTGTCGACTCTTTGACCCAGACCATAGATCTGGATGTGTTTGGATGATATGGCAGTGACACCTCCTGAAGCAACAAAAAAGTTTAATAAATTCTTAGACAAGGACTTACAAACCTTGGAGTCAGATATAACAATGTTCACACAAATTTATTTTCTATATATATTAATTTTAATATTGTGACTTTGTTATCTAATCAATTTTAGTCTTAGACTTGCATCAACAGTTGTCACTATAGCACAGCAGATAGGATGTTTGCCTTGCACATTGCCGACTTGGGTTCAATTCCTCCACCCCTCTAGGAGAGCCCGGCAAGCTACTGAAACTATCTCACTCGTGTGTCAGAGACTGGCAAGCTCCCTGTGGTATACCTGATATGCCAAAAACAGTAATAACAAGTCTCACGATGGAGACATTACTGGTGCCCACTCGAACAAATTGATGAACAATGGGAGAACAGTGTGACAGTGCTACGTTGCTAAATTTTTTAAAAATAAAAAAAATAAAGAAGCTGGGATTAAAAATAAGTGTAAGGTTAAAAATAATTTCTAGATCTATTGAATCCCAAATTTCTTGGATATCAAAACATATGATGAAAAAATAATGAACAGATATGATACTGAGGAAATGAGAAATGAGTTAGTGTAACTAGTACAGAAATTTCCAAACTTAAGTAGCCTACAGCTCTGTTTTCAGAAAAATATTATGCACTGCCTCCTGAAAATCTATATCCTCCTTCTCCTTCCCTCCTCCTCCTCCTCCCTTGGCTCCTCATCCTCCTGCTCTACCCTCCTTCTCCTTTTCTTCCTTTTCTCTCTCCTCATCTTCTTCCTCCTCCTCCTACTCCCACTCCTCTTCCTCCCCCCTTCTCTTCCTCTTCCTCCTCCCCCTCTTCCTCTTCCTCCTCCTCTTCCTCCCCCTTCTCCTCCACCCCCCTCTTTCTTTTTGTCCTTCTCCTTCCTCCTTTTCTTTTTTTTTTGGTAAGCGTTGGTTTGGTTCATTCTTAGAGATGTTCAGGTGCTATTCCAGGCACACAGATGGGAGATTGAGCTGGACAGTGTTGGAGCATGGTCTCATGTGGTGCTGGGGATCAAACCAAGGTTTCCCACTTGTAAAACGGGCACTCTCTTCTTCATGCTATATCTCTAGACAGAAATATGTATTAAACTAACTAAATAAATAGAAAGTGTCCCCCAATTGCACCAAGAGTATCATTACTCCCCTGCACCATTCTAGCAACCCAGGGGAAAGCACTAATATGTTTTGAAAAGGTGATATCTACTATGGGCTCTGATGGACATTATGGTGTTTTAAAATCCTTCAGCTGCTTTCTGGTGTCCAATGTATAAAATTGTGACTTTTCAACAACACGTAATATATTCATGTTCCGATTTTTGCTTTTTTGAGTCCATTTTTATTCATACTATAAATTTTAAGGGACATAGTATTTTTAAATAACACAATTTTACTAATACAAATATTTATATAATCTAGGGGATTCAATATTAACACTCCATACCAAGAAGCAGAGTGCCAATATCTCTCCATCAGTCCACATGACCATTCACATCTATTCTCCACACCCTTTCCCCAACTTAGTTAAGCCACTTCATCATCAAAGTCTATGTATTTGTTCGCATTGGACTCTGTCTATTCCTAGGGTTTGTTTCTTTGTGTAGCACAATTGAGATAAACCAGTATGTAATTCTCCTTTTGATTAAGAACTGACACCCTCAAGTTACCTTCACATTTTAGCAAAAAGTAATATCTTCATCATATAGCTGACACTATTTGACTGTGTGTGTGTATATATATATCCCACCTTCTTTATATAATCATTTGTCCTTGGGTACTTGATTTGTGTTCACATCTTGGCTAATGAACATAGACATGCACAAAACTTCTTGATGGTATCTTTATGTTTGAAATTACACTTCAAAGTGAAATGTATGGATAATATATATGATAGCACCAATTTGGGGGTCTCTCAAGCAGGGCTCCATATTTTCAGAGGTCATTCCCAGCACTGTTTGGTCAGATTTCCCAAGTATGTAGCCTTGATTCTGGTGTTAGTATCCACCAGGCCACAGCTGTCATGCTTGGGTGACCATGCAGGGCTGAGGACAGAACTACGGTCCCACACATGTAAAATATGCACTTCTTACCCTTGTGCTATGTTCCAGATACTATTTTTAATATTTTGAGAAAATTTCATACTATGTTAAAACTGTGCTAATTTTAGACATTTATAGCTCGTAATCCTGTCATTAGGTTTCTTTTCTAAATTTGTTACATTATTTAGGCTCTTTCTATAAAATGTAAATCCATTGAGTTGATTGAAGTGTCCAGATGTTTTGGTGTGATATAAAAACATCGTTAAACTACCAAGTACTTCACAGTAATAATTGTACTTTAAATAGCTGATAGAATTATTTTATTGTTGACAGCTCTTGAACCTAATTTGGGTAGAATATTGTTCTCTTAGAATAAAACTATTTCTTGATGAATACAATAAAATGAACTCACGCCTCCAGCTGCTTCTTATTGAAACTCCTTGAGGTCTACAAATAAAACTACTTTATATTTACAAAACTTTTATATTAGCTATGAAAGTACTAAAATTCTTTATCCCAGACAATGGCCAGTTGAATAAAACTGAACAAACTATATCATACCCTTACCTCATTTTATTTTGTCAATAAACTTGCAACAGTGTCAGTTGATTACTAAAGTCCCTTTGACTCTAATATGTCATAATATTATCATTAAAAACCCATTTAAAAACAGTATCAGGTTATTCTTAAAAGCTTATGAAGAGGGTCAAAGTGATAATGCAATGTGTAGAGCATTTACCTTGCACTCATCAAACCCAAATCTGATCCCCTGAACCCCGTATGGTCCCATGAGCCCCACCAGTAGTATTTCCTGAGCACAGAGTTAGAAGTAATTCCTGAGAATTGTTGGGTGTTGCTTCCCCCAAACGAAACCAAAACAAAGCTACTAAAGGCCTACTCAGTGGTGCTTAGGTGGTTAGGGGATCAGTACTAGGAAATAAGAGATCATCATATGTACTAGGCATGCCTCTTACCTCTTGAGCAGTCTTGATAGTCCTACTATGAGATTTATAACATTCACTTGTGCACGGACTTTGGTTTTTTTTAAAAGCAAAATATATTGATATATCAGTGTTTATCATCTTTTGGACTAAATAAAACCTTTTTTATTTCAGAATATCGCCCATCTACTATAGTAAAGAGATGTGTGGAAACTGCATTTGATAGAAATTTGAAAGAACAGGAACTAAGAACTGAACATTTCTACATTAGAACAGGTTTTCTAAAATGTCACTGAAGTAAATAACAGAGCACTGAACCAATCCTTAGTTAATCTTGGCAATCATTTTCAGTAGAACATTTGCCAGACTTCCTGAGGTGAAGATAAAACATGTCTCTGTGATAAAAAAAGCTTTATTTTCATGATATCATTCTATTTGAAGAGAAGTATGAGAAGGGACACTAACTAATATGTTAATAGCTATCTACTTTGGTCATAAAAATAACAATATCAAAAATAACAATATCATACTTTATAAAAATTTGAGATATATTCTTTGGTTCTTAAGACTCTTAATCACATCATTCTTTTATTTGAAGTACCATTATTAATTGGTGTATTTCTCAATATTTTTCTTTTTTAAAAAATCTAGTTTGGAAAGAAGTTTAGAATAGAATCTTGAATATATTTACAAATCAATTTTGGACTGAAAAACAGGTCAATATCAGGAAATCAAATGTCACATAACTCATTTTGTTTTGTTATTGTAATGTTACTTGTGAGGTGGTAGGGCCAAAGATAGAACCCAGGACCTTATTTTGCCTTGTTCTATGTAGATATACATCCTTGGTCCTCAAACAAGTAATTTTACCATAGACTAAGTCTGGGTTGTAGGATTCTGGTGATTCAGTCCACAAAATACACTGACTTAGATTATCTGTAGATCATGAATAAAACTATCAGGGAACATCAAGTACTACAAAGCAGTAAAGATCATTTAGTCCTTTCTGACAGATGCATAGTATTCCATTGTGTAGATGTACCAAAGTTTCTTTAACCAGTCATCTGCTCTGGGCACTCAGGTTTTTTCCAGATTCTAGCTATTGTAAACAGTGTCGCAATGAACAAACAACTGCAGATGTCGCTTCGACTATACTTTTTTGTCTCTCCGGGGTATATTCCCAGGAGTGGTATTGCTGGGTCAAATGGGAGTCATTGAAATTTACATACAAATGGTACGACATGGAAAGTATCATGATAAGCGAAATGAGTCAGAAAGAGAGGGATAGACATAGAAAGATTGCATTCATCTGGGGAACATAAAGTAACAAAATAGGAGACTAACACCCAAGAATAGCCGAGATAAATACCAGGAGGTTTATTCCATAGCTTGGAGGCCAACTTCACACTCTAGGGGTAAAGGCAGCCCAGATGTAGAAGGGAGCACCAAATGGGGGGTATTGGGAGGATCCCCCCAGGATGGGAGAAGCATGCTGAGACTAGACTCTAGACCGAACATGTTGCCACTCGATGCCTCTTTTGCAGGCCACAGCACCCAAAAGGAGAGAGAAAACAAAAGGTAGTGCCATGCCACAGAGGCAGGGTGGGATGCGGGGGTGAGGGGGGTGGGAGGGGTACTGGGATAGTGGTGATGGAAAATGGGCACTGGCGGGGGGATGGGTACTCGATCATTGTACAACGGAAACCCAAGCACAAAAATTTGTAAGTCTAGAACTGTACCTCATGGTGTTTCACTAATAAAATAAAAAAAGATCATTCAGTCATGGATATCTTTATACCATATCTGAAAATCAAATTTGTGGAGGAGGATTGGAGAGATATTACAGGAATTAAGGAATTTTCCTTGTATATGGTAAATCCTTGGGCTGGAACGATAGCACAGCGGTAGTGCGTTTGCCTTGCATGCAGCCAACATGGCCAACCCGAGTTCAATTCCTCCGCCCCTCTCGGAAAGCCTGGCAAGCTACTTAGAGAGTATCTCGCCCACACGGCAAAGCCTGGCAAGCTCCCCGTGATGTATTTGATATGCCAAACACAGTAACAAGAAGTCTCACAATGGAGATGTTACTGGGCCCGCTCAAGCCAATCGATGAACAAAGGGAGGACCATGACCATGACTGGGACTGTGGTAAATCCGGATTTAATTCTGTCTTCCCCAAGTATAATCAGGAGCATCCTTGAAATTTTTGAGCATGGTGACCATGGTGACCCAGGAAAACTTTGATACCATAGGGAACAAGCAGTATGGAATTCTTAAAACTTTACATTGAACCTCTGGTCCAGTTGGCTGATAATTTCAGGATGGGGTCCCCAGGCCTCCTCAGTGATGATTGAGAGCTCCCATTCAACCTTTTTAACTCAATATTGATTATCACATAAATATGATAATATTATATTTATTATCACATGTATAAACAACAAGCTTTGAATTTCAGTATGTTTCTTCATTATCAATGTTCAAAATATTTGAGAGCAAAGGGTTGGTGTCAGTATTAGAATGTTTTTGTGATGTTAAGAGATGCTAGGAAGGTAATAATTAGTCATATGTAAAATTTGAGGTGAGAACCAAATGATCGATGGCCATGGGTAGATGAAGGTGTCTGTTGTGCATATTATTGTATCATAAAAACAATAACATGGAGGATTAACCACTTAGTGATTTATAACTAACAATTAAGGACTGTCAAAATGTCTGAACAGAATATGTTAATTTCAAAAATTTCAAATAACAAAATGATTGGACAGGAATGTAACTAAAGAGCAGACCAATTTGTCTTGCATTTTCTAGACCCTATATTAAATGCCTAGTACAAAATTAAGGAAAAGAAAAAAGTCATGTTTAAAATGAAGAATGATATTTAAAGTGATAAAATGTCTCTCAATCTGATCACTGTTTCAATGAATGTGATTTTTTTTTATAAATCACTGATCTCTCAGAACTTTAGTTTTTTGTATAATAGGAATAATAATATCTAAGACGACTAATTTATTGTGAAGAAATTACTGAATTAGTAATCCGAAATTAGAATGTTAATAAGGAAGTACAATAGCTTTATTGACTTAATTATCTTACATTACTGAAAAATTGAACGTGAAGCTAGGGTAGGATCCTTACTAAGATGCACAACTAGTGGGGCTTATATTGGAGAAACATTGGTCAATTTGACTATTTGAAAAATTATTTTCATAAGAATAAATCTCTTTGCTTGCTTACACAGAAATTTTGATGTAATCTGAACATTTATTTGGGATTACAGCAAAAAGTCCATTATGTTAGACTTTAGAGAGTTAAAAGATGATGATTAATGGGATGAGATTGATAATGTTGGTAATAATAATACCTAAAACTTATTGACTACTTGTTTTATAGGACAGATCTCTTTACAAGTAGATTATGTAAATTGTCTAAGATTTCACAGTAATCTTAGTAGTTATAAATAAAATTTACCCCTATCTATATATGAGAAGTTTTAGACTTGTGATATAATTATAGTAGTTGGTATAGAGCTTTCATTCTCAAAACTGAATTACTGCCTCCTTAAATCTTATTTAATTTTTACTTTAATTTTCTTATTAATGTCAGTAAATTCTCATAAAATTTAACTTCTATTGTAAATATAACTTTAAGATCACTGTCTCCTCATATTGCCTCTAATTCTTCTTCTTTTATCCATTGTCTTAAAGACAAATGTAAAAAGGATGACAGTTGGATATGAAGGTTAGGTATAAGAAGAGGAGTTTCCTTAAAGGCAACTGAATGAAAAATTTTACTATAAACATATATCAAATTTTTATAAAATTATACCACCAATGCCACAGAGTATCTCGCCCGCATATATTCAACATGCCAAACAGAGTAACAAGTCTCAAAATGGAAACGTTACTGGGCCCGTTGGAGTAAATTGATAAACAAAAGGAGGACAGTGCTTGTGTTTGTCATGAAATTATATTGTGAAGTGTGATAGCAATGAATCAAATGACACAACTCATTTCTTCGGATGCACAGTTTTCTTGAAATAGATTTTTCCTATTTTTCTCAATCTATTACCTAATTCTATTTGTTGATTACCTAATATTCTTTGATTATTCTTAGATAAAGCATTGTCACTGTCCTCCCATTGTTCAGCAATTTGCTCGAGAGGGCACTAGTAACATCTCACAACAAATTGTGAAACTTGTTACTGTTTTTGGCATATCAAATATGTCACAGGTAGCTCGCCAGGCTTTGCCATGCAGGCGAGATACTCTGGGTAGCTTGCGGGGTTCTCCGAGAGGGTCAGAGGAATTGAACCTGGGTCAACTGTATTCAAGGCAAACGCGTTTCCCACTGTGGTATTGCTCCAGCACAGATAAAGCATTAGAGGTTAAAAAATTCTATAATATATATATGTATATATATATATATATATTATCACCCTAATGTCCTTCCAATACTGTTCAAAGTGGATGAAAGTTTCAGATAATTGTACAAACACTAAATCTATACAAACTGGCTTCACATTCCTTTTTATATGACCTTTTCTCATCCCCAGTCTGTGTAATGGAACAATGTGAAACAGGAAAACAGAAGAATTTCTTGAGTTATTTATTCATTTTTTACTTTGTGATCAGGGGTTGAAGCAGTAACTATGAATAAGAAAGACATAAAGATATGACAACCATCACTTGCTATTTACAATTCTTATAGCTATAGATCACTGAATCCAGCATTGTCTGTGAATTCATATCATAATGCACCTTGTTACTACTTTCTTTCAGTTATTATCAGTTGGTTTTGAACTTTTCTTTGTGTAATTCAATTCTCACAAACACAAACCTTTTTTACCCTGCTTTCTTGAATTGAAAAATAAATAATAAAATGAAAAAAAATCAGAGTTAATTTTTTTTCTGAGAGAGTACTTTATTTAGAAAGTCACATTCCCTCTATTATATTCAGGTACTCTGCCAATTAAAGCCTTACTGATATGCTCTAGATTCTGAAGATCCTGATCTCCAACCAAAGTTTACTCATTTTTTCAAGTCAAAATTTAATGAATATTACAAACTTCCTGACAGGCATATTGCAGAACTATGTATTAAGGTCTATGAAGGGAACTGAACCTAAGAGATCTGGATAGTAGGGCATAGATCCCTACCAAAAATATGAAAGTTATCTGATAGCCATTAAAATATCAGAGTGTACTTGTAAAATGACAAAAACAAAAACATAATACAATTATTTTATCTACCGATCACAATCACAATCACAACTATCCTGTTATTCGTCAATTGCCTTGAGCAGGCCCCAGTAATGTCTCCTTCGTCCAAGCCCTGAGATTTTTTAAAAAGTGCCATATTCAAGGCTCTTTCACAGTTAGGAGAATGAGACCCTTCATTGTTACTGGTATTTGGCATATTGGGTACGCCACGGGGAGTTTGCCAGACTCTGCCGTGTGGGCAGGTTACATTCAGTAGCCTGCAGGTTTGTCCAAAGTAGGAATGAGATCATAAGATGTCACAATAAGATGTCGTGTGGCTGCTTCTGGGAGCTGGGTTTTATAGTCTCTGGGTCTTGGCCGTTGATGGGATTACACGGCGCCAGGGGGCCAGTTGGTGGGTGTGACCCCCACCTACTGGAATTTGGAGGATCTGGGTGGAGGATGCTCAGCCCCAATCCGAGTAGGCTTGGAGATCTCAGCCCTGGGACCCGCGTGCTTTGTTCCTCTGCCGGTACCTTCAGGTCTGCGGAGAATGGTCTCAGAATGGTGGTGGCTGGTTCTGGAGGTCTTCGGCTGCCGGAGCCCTGGTAGGGGCGGGGAGGAAAACTCAACCCGGTCCCCTCCAAAGGCCCCAGCGAGGACAGCCAGGCGATATCTACTGATATCATTATTAATCTACTGACTGAAATTTTCTTTGCAAAATATCAAAACCCAATTACTCTATTTTATAAATATGAAAATGTAACATGCATAATTTTATTTCAAATAGAAAATTGCTTATCATAATATAGACAAATGCCTTGCATAGAAAAATAGATGTCAAATATTTCCTTAAATCACATAGTCTAAATAATTCTGTAAGTAAATCAATTTCTAATTGGGGTTGAGACTTCATTCCATCTTTACCAACTATTTATTCTTTTAAGTTTAGTTAGAATTGTTACCCATCTCCTAGCTATAGATTACTAAATCAAGAAAATAACTGGTAAGCATAGCTTTTCATTTAGGTAGATAGAGCAGTCACTGTAATACAAGCCTGCTTCTTCAATTTGTATAAAGTCCAAAGATGTATCTTTCTTGTGTTTGCTACCTGTTTCATTTTGTACTGAGGTTTCATGTTTGCATCCTAATTTTATAACCTTGAGTGCTGGGGTCTTCCATATATTTAATGAAGTCAGCTAATAAATCTCAGTTCTCCTCGAGTAAGCAATCCTACTGCAGACTCAGCTCTCTCTCCCTCGACTTTCCTGGAGCCCAAATAAGATTTGTGCTCTGAAAGAGTGAGCATTTACTTTATCAGAAAGCATATTAGGGTGGGCATGTCTCAGCATAATGTGCACCAGAATCAGAGAGGATGACTAATTTGTTCTGCTATTAAGCGGATAATAAAATGATTTAGGCATGTAGATATGAAACAGCCAGCACTTTAGGAATTATGCGTAGCATATTTCATCCTAAATCTGGCCAAGTCCAAGAACCTTTTATGTATTATGTGACATTTACAGGAAAGGCAAGGCTTTTCCCAGAACTTAGAAATGTTTACTTAGGATGAGTTAAGAAGACAAAAACTAAGAATTATTTAAAGGGAGTGCCAGTTATATAAATTTTGTCAATTTTCTTTTATACTGATAGACTTAACCAGTTTCTGCTATTCTGAAAGGTTTTCTTAAAAATCATAATGAAAACAAAAAAATGTAATAAAATCCAAAATAATATGATATAAACATTTGTTAAAACTTAATTGTTGATCTTCAAGAACATTTTAAATGTGTATGCATTTTCAGGAATATACCTATAAAAGAATCTGTATTTTATATACTTTACCTGTATATAAATGTAACTGAAATATTATTATTGAATATGACTTACAAAACATATGGTTGGGTAAAATTGTTAGTTTGGCATACTCTTTCATAAAATAATGTGAAAGTAGAGTCTTATAAAACAAACACTACCTGAGTATATAACTGCACTTTGAAATTTCAATAAAAATCCTAGAATATCATCACTGATTCTTAGAATAAATTGTTCCTCATAGATTAGTTAATTAGAATAGTTATGTAAATATTAAAGGTATTTAACAAAGGGTTAGTCATTAGACTTCAATATATTTATGGAAAGTAGTATTTTGCTAGTATTAAAATTATATTTTCAATATTTTAGTTACATGTAATGAATTGGAAACATTAAATTTTATATATTTTTTATTTTTATACTTGAGGCAATATGATTATAATAGTTCTTATGTTTATGCTCATGGTGTACACAGCTACTGCTCCTCCACCAACACCAAATAACCCAAGACCTTCTAGCACTGTCATAGTGTCACTTTTTTTCTGCCGTATCCTCCCCTCTTCTATCATCCTCACTCCCATTTTGGCAACTTTAGTTCAGTATTCAAAGTCTAGTGATTAGCTACCGTTAGATACAACCTGTTCACTTTTATGTAAATATTAAAAAATATTTAACATAGGATTAGTCATTAGATTTCAATATATTTCTGAAGTATATTGAAATCTATAAATATATAAATATTTCAATATAAAATATATTAAATATATATATTAAATCTATAAATATATTGAAATACATAAATGTATATATACACATGTAAAGCAATTTTACACCAATATGTGGTATACATATATATGAAATAATGTTCTATATTTGCCTTTCTATCTCTGACTTATTTCACTAAAATTATCACTCCTAAAGGGACTCAGTGGGCCTTATGTGGTCCCAAGGACAAAACCAGTTTAGGCAACAGCAATGCAAGCACATTATTTGTTTTATTACCTCTCTGGCACCCAGGAGAGCTTTTCTTAGGTATAATTTTCCCCTGATTCTCCTTGGTAAACATCTAATTCAATTATAGTTTATATTTTGGCTCTCATGGAAAAATTTGCCCAACTATTAACAATTAGCCTCCTTTCTTCCCAAGAAAGTCCTCAAACTTGATCTTCTTCATAGTCTATGCTAAATAAAGTCAATTACTTTAGGAAAAGTCTTACAGATATTTGTTTCTTTTTTATTCTCACCCTGGGCATAACTTGAGCTATGACTCCTTTATGTTCCATAACTTGAACCTCCATATGGGTAGCCTCCTTCTTCAAATGCAGCTGGAAATGGGTAATGGGTGTCCTAATGGTTTTGTTCTGAAACCCTGACATATAAGTTTGACCTACAGGTAGAATCTAACTGAAATAAGACAACCTTGAATATCTCAGCAACTTCACTGCGGATAAAAGCTTCTGCAACATCTTGACTTGTCATCCCATTACTTATCAATTTTCTTGAGCGGGCACCAGTAATGTCACATTTGTACCTGTCGCATGCTAGTGTAGCCTAATGACGTCTGCTTGTTCTAGGAACACAAAGAGCCTCAAACTGATCATTCATGGTCTTGACAAAGAAGTCTAACCATCTCGTACGTGGGCGGCCACTCGATCTTTGACGTCCCGTGGAATCCAGTCAGTAATGGCTCTAGTCCAGCAGTCGTCTCCAAATCTCATTATGTGTCCAGCCCATCTGATTTTTGATGCCTTGGCAAACGAGATAGAATCCCTGATTCTTGATCGTTGATGGAGGTAGGAACTCCGGATTCTTTCTCTCACTTTCTCTCACTTGAGTGAAGACTGATACTCCAAGCATCGCTCTTTCGATTCCTCTTTGAGAGACCCGAATAGTGTTCTCATCCTGTTTTCATAGGGCCCAGGTCTCTGAGGCGTATGTTAATGCAGGAAGAACAGTGGAATTGAAAAGATGTGCCAGGAGCTGGAGGTTCTTCATCCTTTCAGCTATTTTTTGAGGCTCTTGAAGGCGTTCCAAGCTGCTCTCTTCCTCCTGCGCAGCCCAGGTGCCAGGTCATTCGTCATGTTGAATTCTTGACCTAGTTACACATAACTGCTGCATTCGGAGATGTTCGTTCCACTGAGAGCGAATGGAACTTCAGGAACAAGACCGTTTCTCATAAACATTGTCTCCGTGAGATTCAGCTGTAGTCCAACCTTTCCACACTCATGGTCAACATTTGTGCCGCCTGGCTAATGTTTGATGTTATTTGAACACCACGGACCACAGGCTCAATGTTCTGCAACATCAAAGGGAAGAAAACACTTAACCATGCACCAAGTCCAAGATTCTCCAGTATTCCAAAATTTTCCTACAGCAAGTCACACTCCCCATAAATTTAATATACACAATTATCTAAAGTAATTTATCTTTTACTCACTACTACCAATAGACAACCAAATGCTTTGTTTCTATCTCTCCTTAACTTCCAAGATTGCTGGCAAATTATAATAACTAGATAAGATGCAGAGCATGAATTCTCAGTCACAAAAGAAACAGACAAGATATATGTATGTTCACATTAATAAATCTACTCTTTGTTTGTTTGTTTGGGAACTACATCACACTGTTCTGACAGTGTTCAGCAATCTACCCAAAAGAGCTAAGGGAAAGTTGTGTGGTGTCTAGAATTGAACCTGATTCAGCCACATAGAAGGCAAGCACCCTGCCAGCTGTATGATCTCTTCTGCCCATAATTCTTGTCATTGTAATTATTACTATTAGACAGAAAATTAAAATCAATAAACACTCTGTCCCCAAATACATAAATTATGAAACATAAACAAACATACAAGCCCATATGCAATACAGTATCCTAAAAAGAATGTTTCTACTAACTGGCAAGTTTAAAAGTAAAACAACACCCTGTATTTTTCAATCTTTCACTGTCATTTCAACCACCCCGACTAAAATAAATCAAGCAGTCGTAATCAAGTTTCCCAATGATCATTAAACTACATCTTTTGGTTAATTAAAATCAATTAATTAAAATCAGAAATTAAAATCAATTTTATTTTTTTCTTTATTAAGTTTTTATTTTCCATATCTTTCATAATGTCATGTATGCTTTTATATCAAGAAACATTTCATGGTGTAAATAAAAATTATCTTGACTGGAATAGTAGAAATAAATACTATATCTAATAAACAATGTATAGCTTTTTCTATCTATATTTTATATATAAATAAAATTTTGATTTGGAATTTAATTTTATTGACTTGTCTTCCTAGGAATGCAAACAAAATTTAATTCAAATAACCCACTTTTATGGAAACAATGTATGCAAATAAATTTTAAAGTTCAGTGCTGTCTACATAGCATTTCATTTATTTCAAATATTAATTTTAATCAAGACTAAGTATGAGAATTCGTAATGAAGATGAATGTAACAAATGAGCTAATTAAATCGTTTCTACTTGATTTCTTTTTTTTCTACTTGATTTCTATAGCTATGCAACCTTATTTAAAAAAATTTAGTTTATAATCTTTACAGAAAGCAGAATACATCCTTATTTAACCAAAGGAATAAAATTGAATAAAAAGAAATAAACTTTCCTAACTTGGTTACATAGTCCAGCTAGTAAGGCCTGTGCTTTGCATGTGGCTCACCAGGTTTCAGTTCCTTGAATCAATTATGGTTCCCTAGTCCCCATCAGGAGAGTTCCCTGAGGGCAGAGCACCTCTGGGTGTGGCCCAAAAACAAAATTTAAAAACAAATTATACTTAGTCAGACAAATATTCTACATTCCTTAACATGTTAATGTTTTTCCTTAATATTAGGTTATGGGTAGGATTTCGGATTTGTCAGTGATACCATTATTAATAATATAAACCACAGAATGCCAATGAATAAAAACATTAGATATTGTTGCACCATAATCATTTTTGCATTTTATAGTGAACTAAATGCATTTTATATAGTGCATTATGTACTCAAACTCTATGTTCAAAAAAGAACGTAAAAATTTATTTGGTATATTTTGAAAATAAATTGAGGAAATGGCTAACTCATTTCTAATTACTCAAATCATTAAAATCACTTTCACATTATTTATTTCTAGTATCCATGTGTAATATATGTAATAAAACATGAGCTCTTTTTCTGTATTTTGCTATTATGCCCCTATAGGGTACTCTAATGTAAATATTTCCAAAATTCCTACCTGTTGTACTCTTTAGCACAGCAAATATAATCTTAATTGTAGACATTAAAAAATTGAAAAAAGAATATATTTTCTTACTAACTTTTTAAATTGCAAGAACAAAATAAAACAAAACTAAAATTAAAAAAATAGTGCTCTTTAAAAATGCATTTAATTTCATATAAGGAGAAAATCTGATGTGAATTGTCTTAACAGAAATGGAAATTCTTTGACCAAAGGGAGTGAAAATTTGTTGGAGACTCAGCAGCTAGCCTGAGACTTTGACCAAACCCCTGCTGGAAGCAAGATCCCCCAGCCCTGTTTACAAAGACCCAGGGGGCATACTCAGCATTCCCCACAGGTAGACACTCTGGTTGAGAATAAAGCTGTAACCATCTACCCATGTTGATAACCCTACCCTAAGAGCAGGATATGTAAATCATTAACTGACACCTGTATGAGCCCTACCTGAGAAGTGTGCTGTACTAGGGAACCTTGCTGTATGTGGGATTGCCCTCCCCGCAGTGTACGTATAAGAACCCCTGGGTAGGGGCCAATAAAAGGAGAACTGTTTGACTACCAGACTCCCCCCACTCTCTGTTCCTTTCTTTCTCAGCAGTGGTGGCAGGAATCCAGGAATTGCACAGTGTGCAGAGGGCCAAGGCAGAGGCTTCTCCCCTACCCTCTCCCTCCCCTTTAGAGACTAAATCCAGCAGGGTTGACTGGATAGGACCCCGAGAAAAAATTCAGGGAGCAACCTTGCTTCAGAGGTACTGTTGAACACTGTTAGTAGAAACCATCTACAATGACATTTTCTAATTTCAGCTGTCTTCAGCCTCAGGCACAATGGTAACAGAAATTTTGAGGTCATGTCATTATGGCACTAACCACATACAAAGCAGAAGCCTTGAATTCATCCTGCTCAGATTGTTTTAACCAGCCTGAATGAAGACTGCTCCCAGGGACTATGCTCTAAATCAGTGTTTTCCATTTTTTTCCAACTATGGTCCACTTCTGACCATGTTTCTGTTTTGTGATCCTTCTGCCCTACCAGTTGGCCCCAGTTTCTTGCTGTGTTCTCTCTACCATTTCCGCAATCTTTGCCTGTAATTCAGTGGAATATCCTGGGAATGGAGGGTAGCCTGTAGGGTGCCATGTGACCTCTGCTGGGAACTATTATTCTAAATTAATTTATTCTGAGATAGGTAGTTATTTCAGAACCACGGATAGAAACAAGAAAGATGCTTTTGCCTCTACACAATACAATTTGACCTAAGGATGAATCAAAATAACACAATGTCTTATCACATAATATAAACCAAAAGAAAAACTTAAGAAAACATGGATTAGGGGCTGGAGCAATAGCACAGCAGGTAGGGCATTTGCCTTGCACGCGGTGAAAACGGGTTCAGTTCCCAGCATATTATATGGTCCCCTGAGCACCGTGAGGGGTAACTCCTGAGTGCAGAGCCAGGACTAACCCCTGTGCATTGCCAGGTGTAACCCAAAAATCCAAAAAAAAAAGAAAAAAGAAAATATGGATTGTAAATCTTTAAATTTGTCTACTTATTCTTTCAATTTCAAATAGCTATAGGATTTGTTTTCATGCTTTTTAAAACTTAAAAATTAGATTTGCAATTCTTTTTATCTGAGTGTGAGAGAGGGATTGACAAGTCTACTCTTTCTCAGTTTAGGAAAATGTAGTTCATTATTGTATTTATTATTCTACTTCCAGTATTCATATACTTGTGCTCATAATTTAAGCTTTCTATTAGTTATCTCTTTATCAATTTCTGTCAAATTCTTACTTTCTTTAACAGATATTTTCTTTCAACTAATTTATCTCATTCTATAATCACATAAAAATATATGATTACTACCTCATTAAAATTAATAAGACTACTTTAACAGATAGTAACTTTATAGGTTTCATCTTAACTTCATTGAATCTTATGCAAAACCGAAAATACTATTAAAGATGGGATCAAGATAGTAGAGAAGGGCACCTATGGTTCCAAAATGCAACAAAACACAGATTTCAACAAAATGTTCCACAGTCCTCAATGGAGGTCTAAAAATGTCTTCTGGATCTGATTGGGGATAGTGTTGACTCAGATAATAATTTAAATAATGTAGTCATTTTGACAAATGTGGTTCTTCCAATCCATGAGCATGAAATATTTTTCCATTTCTTAAGGTCTTCTATCCCTTAAGTGATTAAAGTTTTCATGAAACAGATCTTCCATGTGTTTTTGCTAAGTTGTTTTAGAAAGTATTTTGAACAGAAGAGATTCTTTGATTGCTCTCCACTCTGATTCATTATTTGTACTTATATATGAGAATGTGTCTTCTTTTTGCGTATTGGTTTAGTAGCTGACTACTCTGGTGTTTTGGCTTATTATGCGTTTGGTGCATCTTAAAAATGTCAAATGCTAGATTTTTCTCCCATATTTTCGTCTCAGTGTGTTTTAGTTTTCTACTGTACAGTTTTATCTGTGACTTACTTGGAAGAAATTTTTGATACAGAAAGATGTTTAAGTTGAAGTTCTATTTTCCTTCTTTTTCCGTTCACCTTTTCTTTCTCACATTATATCTGACAATTACTTCAATACCAAATACCATACTTTCCACTGTACTTTATAATTTTGTCATAGGTTAAATGACTATACATGTTTCAATGACTTTCTATATTATTCTTTTCTAGAAATTGGTGCATCCAACCTTTTACTAAAACCACCCAGTTAATTTTCAAAGCTTTACAGTAATTCATAAATCGAATATAAATAATTAACATTTTTATAGAGACAAAATCAGTGGTGCTAAACGTCCTGAGTCACTCAGGCCAGTCACTAGGGTCATGCTTGGCGGTGCTAGTAGAGGAATGGCATGTGATGCAAAGAATGTGAATCAGGGCCTCACTCAAGCTATTTACACAGTTACGACAACTTATTTATTAAAACATTTTACCTATTTTCATTCCTTTGTCTATATTTTTTATTATCAATGTGAATATATATCTTATAAATGATCCTAATATTTTTAATGTAGCTGTAGTAAGTGGAGGGCTGGAGCGATAGCACAAAGGGTAGGGTGTTTGCCTTGCATGTGACTGACCCAAGTTTGATTCCTCCGCCCCTCTCAGAGAGCCCAGCAAGCTACCGAGAGTATCTCGCCTGCACGGCAAAGCCTGGCAAGCTACCCCTGATCTATTCTATATGCCAAACACTGTAACAAGTCTCACAATGGAGACATTACTGGGCCTGCTAGAGCAAACGGATGAACAACAGGAGGACAGTGCTACAGTGCAGTATGACTATCTTACAGAAACATAGTCCTGTTGGTCTGTATTCTAAAATCTTATTGAAATATATTTTAAGAGATTTACTTTTCTTTCTCTTAAAAATGACTGATTTGGATTTGCTATATGAAAATATGTTATTTATGTATAAAATATATTTTATTTTCTCTGTGCAAATGTGTATGCTTTTAAATTTACTTCTTCTTTCATTTTGACTAAAACGTCAAATCATGATCATGACCATCCTGTTATTCGTCGATTGCCTGGAGCAGGCCCCAGTAATGTCTCCTTCGTCCTAGCCCTGAGATTTTTTGAAAAGTGCCATATTCAAGGCTCTTTCAGGGTTAGGAGAAAGAGACCCACATTGTTACTGGTATTTGGCATATTGGGTACGCCACGGGAAGTTTGCCAGACTCTGCCATGTGGGCAGGTTACATTTGGTAGCCTGCCAGTTTGTCCAAAGTAGGAATGAGATAATAAGATGCTGTGTGGCCACGAATGCGGCTGCATGTTTCCGGGAGCTGGGTTTTATAGTCTCTGAGTCTTGGCCGTTGATGGGGTTACACTTCAAATATAGTGTAAAAATAACATTTTTTTTTCTATTTTTAGTCTTATGAGAAAACTTCCCATACATGTATTTTTAACAGCTTTCATATTCCCAGGATTCATAGTCCATTTCTGCTGAAGCTATTTTGGGAGGGGAATGCTAATAATTGTGAATTGTCACATTACCTTCCTTCTTTACAAAATTTAATATATTGATGAGTCTGTTATAATCAAATGATAAGATTACTAGAATAGATTAGGAAGGATCATGTTAAAAGCTCTTAATATTAGCCACTGATATTATAGTTTCTGAAAGAAACTATATAGCTACTGAAAGATACAGTTTCCGGTGGATGTTGCACTGCTATTTATTTCTGTGTCAAACTAAAATTTGCAAAGGTCAGCTCCAATTAGCTAAGTCAACTGATATAAAAGAACATCAATCATTTGATTCCAGTAATGAAACCATGATGTGATTGATGTCTTCTCGTTTCGGTCAGACCAATGATGTCGTACTTGATCTTTTGCGCTTGTACCATAAGATCTTCAATGGATGCAGCAGATGCCAGCGTACAAGCATTAAAAGTACAGACAATGATTTTGTTTTTCTTCATTTTGGCAGCCTATTTCTGCCTTGGTATTTTATCAGCCTTTCCTTCCATATCCTTCTCGACTCTGCCATATTCAGGGTTAGGGGAATGAGATCCATTTATTACTGGATTTGGCATATCAATTTGGTCTATTTGGCATAGATCACGGATAGCTTGCCAGGCTCTGAGTGCGGGTGGGATATTTAAAGGTACCCTGAAAACTTAGAGAAAAGTAAATAAATAGTCACGCAGCCGCGAATGCAGCCGTGTGCTCCCAGGAGCTTGTTGTGATAATCTCTGGATCCTGGCCGTTGTTGGGGTTACACGGCAGTTGGAGAGTGTAACTGTCTAGCTACTGACAGGTCCAGTCCCAAACCATGCAGGCTTGGAGATCTCAGCCCCGGGTCCCACACACCTGGGTTCCTCTGCCAGTTCTGTTATGCCTGAAGCTTATCCAAGTGTGTGGAGAGTGGTCCCAGCATGGCCTTGGCTGGGCCCCGGAGGTCTTCAGCTGTTGGGCCCTGGCGAGGATAGTCAGGCACAGGGTAAGAGACTCTGCCTTGTGCTCTTCTACTCAGATCTCTTTAATAGCCATGTCCACTTGCCCACATACCACATACCACATGATGGATATGTCGTTCCCAATGTTCTCCCTTCCGAAATCCAACATGACATCTCGTCAGTAAAGAAACAAAGAGCACCTGGCCCAGACAAGATCAGACCTGAACACCTGAACAACTTACCATCAGTACTCATCAATACATTGGCTCGGTTCTTCACACACTACCTGTCTGAATGCAAGGTTCCATCCCAATGGAAAACCAGCAGAACTGAACTACTATACAAGAAAAGAGACATCCACGACATTGGCAACTATTGCCCAATCTGCCTATTGTCTGTCGTCTACAAACTGTTCACTCGAGTCATCCTGAAAAGGATTAGCAAAACACTAGATGAAGGACAACCATGTGAACAAGCCGGGTTCCGAAAAGGATTCAGTACCATCGACCATATCCACACAATAACCAAGCTCATTAAGGTTTCTTGGGAGTTCAAGATGCCGCTCTGTCTAACGTTCATTGATTTAAAGAAGGCCTTTGATTCTGTTGAGACGGAAGCAGTCATGGAAGCCCTAGCCTATTAGGGCGTACAAACTCAATACATCAGGATCCTTCGTGAGCTCTATTGCGGATTCACTACCAAGATCTCACCATTCTACAAAGAAGTAATCATCCATATCAAGTGAGGGGATAGGCAGGGTGATACCATTTCACCAAAACTCTTCAGTGCCACCCTCGAGAACATCATGCGATGACTGGAATGGAAAAGCATGGGAGTGAAGATAGATGGTCGGCAACTACACAACCTCCGATTTGCTGATGACATCGTTCTAATAATACCAAACATCAGCCAAGCGGCACAAATGCTGAACGACTTTGACCGTGAATGTGTAAAGGTCGGACTACAGCTGAATCTTACGAAGACAATGTTTATGAGAAACAGCCTTGTTCCTGACGCTCCATTCGCTCTCAACATCTCCGAATGCAACAGTTATATATACCTAGGTCGAGAAATCAACATGATGAATGACCTGGCACCTGAGTTGCGCAGGAGGAAGAGAGTGGCTTGGAATGCCTTCAAGAACGTTGAAGAAATAAGTAAAAGGACAAAGAACCTCCAGCTACGAGCACATCTCTTTGATTCCACTGTTTTTCCTGCATTAACATATTCCTCAGAGACCTGGACCCTACGAAAACAGGATGAGAACGCTATTCGGGTCTCTCAAAGAGGAATTGAAAGAGCTATGCTTGGAATATCATGATTCACTCAAATGAGAGATAAAATCCAGAGTTCTGATCTTCGTCAACGCTCAAGAATCAGGGACGCTGTCTCATTTGCCAAGATATCAAAAATCAGATGGGCTGGACACGTAATGAGGTTTATAGACAACCGCTGGACTAGAGCCATTACTGATTGGATTCCACGGGATATCAAAAGATCACGTGGACGCCCACCTACAAGATGATCAGACTTCTTCGTCAAGACCCTGAATGATCGGTTTGAGGCTCTGCATGTTCCTAGAACGAACAGATACCATTGGGCTACGCTAGCACGCAACCGGGATGAATGGAGACATTACTGGCACCCGCTCGAGTAAATCGATGAATAACGGGGATTAAATGATTAAGTGAAGTGATAAATGAAACCATTTGGAAAACAAAAGGAAGAACTATGCCAAATGTTGCTTGTATTTATTCATTATAAGGCATACTGCAATGTTTGTGAAAAATTGTGAAGAGATTTATTTTCCTATTTGACCAGATACAAATATTGAAAAGGGAATTATGTCCTTTGGTATGAATATGTATATTGAGAATGAACCATTAATGATATGGTGGAAATCAAGTTTTCATATTGAAAACACTTTATTTAGGAAAAAAATAAAAGAGTTACTTCTACACAGATGAAACACAGATGAAAACATGCTTTCTTTAGGTTTGGATTCACAAGACTTTTTTTTCTATACCAACTCAAGGATATGAATTGATAATTAGATATTAACTCAAGACTCATAAAAATACTTGTTCAGTATTTTTAGAATAGCATATAAAATTCATGATGACACAAAGACATGGGCAATAATTTTTGGTGTTATTCTTCAGTAGTCAACTAATCAATTTTCAAAATATGTTTTAATGAGCATTTAACAAAAATGAGGAAAGCAAAAAAGTAAGAATTTTTATATTTCTCCTAAGCCATAGGCTTACTATTTATATATTTGTACTAAATATATATTTAAAGGAGATTTTTTAAAACATAAATTATTAAAGTAGCAATTTGTTTTTATACATGTGTGTTAGATACATACTTTCTTTGATGTAAATATGATTTTTTTCAAGTGTGAAGTAACTTTTATGATAACAGAGAATTCTTATATTTCTATATCACAAGTAGATTTTAAAAATTATAATATATAAGTTAAATAATAAAATGCTATTCCAAAAGAATTTATACCTTAGAGAAACCACAACTGAAATTAAAAAACTTACCTGAAGATGAAATTTTGGCTCAGAACTTGCATATGAAAAAATATCATTCACTGGAAGAGTAAGATCTAGTAAAAAATAAGATTGGTAAAATTAAAAAATTGTAAACCAAAAAGTGTTTAAACAATCTTCACTTGATCACTTGACTTGACTTCCCATTAATCGTCAATTTACTTGAGTGGGTGCCAGTAACGTCTCCATTTGTCCCTGTCGTGTGCTAGTGTAGCCCAATGGCGTCTGTTCGTTCTAGGAACACAAAGAGCCTCAAACCGATTGTTCATGATCTTGATGAAGTCTGACCATCTGGTAGGTGGTGGCCACGTGGTCTTTTGACATACCATGGTATCCAGTCGGTAATGGCTCTAGTCCAGTGGTCATCTCTAAATCTCATTATGTGTCCAGCCCTTCTGATTTTTGACACCTTGGCAAACGAGATAGCGTCCCTGTTTCTTGATTGTCGATGTAGGTCGGAACTCCAGATTCTTTCTCTCATTTGAGTGAAATGTTAAACTCCAAGCATAGCTCTTTCAATTCCTTTTTGGGAGACCCTAATAGCTTTCTCATCCTATTTGCATAGGGCCCAGGTCTCTGAGGCATATGTTAATGCAGGAAGAAAAGTGGAATCAAAGAGATGTGCCCAGAGTCGGAGCTTCTTCATCCTCTTAGCTATTTCTTCAATGGTCTTGAAGGAGTTCCAAGCCGCTCTTTTCCTCCTGCACAACTCAGGTGTCAGGTCATTCATCATGTTGACTTCTTGACCGAGTCACACATGACTGTTGAATTCAGAGATGGTCATTCCGTTGAGAGCGAATGGATCATCAGGAATGAGGCTCTTTCTCATAAACATTGTCTTTGTAAGATTCAGCTGTAGTCCAACCTTTCCACACTCGCGGTTGAAGTCGGCTAGCATTTGTGCCACGTGGCAAATGTTTGGTATTATTAAAACAATGTCATCAGCAAAGCAGAGGTGGGGTAGTTGCCGACCATCTATCTTCACTCCCATTCCTTCCCATTCCAGTCGTCACGTGATGTTCTCGAGGGTGGCACTGAAGAGTTTCGCTGAAATGGTATCACCCTACCCAACCCCTCTCTTGACATCAATGATTACTTCTTTGTAGAATGGTGAGATCCTAGTAGTTATTCTGTAATACAGATCATGGAGGATCCTGATGTATTGAGTTTGAATGCCCTGATTGGCTAGGGCTTCAATGACCACTTCTGTCTCAACAGAATCTAAGGCCTTCTTTAAATCAATGAACGTTAGGCAGAGAGGCATCTTGAACTCCCTAGAAACCTCAATGAGCTTGGTTATCGTGTGGGTATGGTCAATGGTGCTGAATCCTTTGCGGAACCCGGCTTGCTCGCATGGTTGTCCTTCATCTAGTGTTCTGCCAATACTATTCAGGATGACTCAAGTGAACAGTTTGTAGATGACAGACAATAGACAGACTGGGCGATAGTTGTCAATGTCGTGGATGTCTCTCTTCTTGTACAGTAGTACAGTCCTGCTGGTTTTCCATTGGGATCGAACCTTGCATTCAGGCAGGTAGCGTGTGAAGAGCCGAGCCAGCATATTGATGAGTACAGATGGCAGGTTCTTGAGGTGTTCAGGTCTGAATCTAAGGTTAGTTAATTTGGAATAATCATAACCTAGCATACTTTATGATATTTCCATATAAAATTTGTTTTGTGCATGGGCAATAGGACACAGATTAACATAAAATGGTACATTTCTATTATCCATAAAGAGCTAATTATTGAACAGTCTAACAGTGGTCCTATTTGTTAATTGTAAATTTCAGTCAATTGTTATATTGTCATAATTCAGTGTAAAGACAAATTTGTTTTCAGGAGATATGACATATTAATTAGTGAGCAACCTCCAAATAGTGAATCTAGTAGGCAATATAGATCATTGTTATGCTTACAGTCACTGTCTATTCATAATAACTAGAATATATTAAAAACCACTTTGAGCCAAGAACTCTTTTGTGAAAGCATCTGGAACTCCATTTAATCCTCCAGAAACTCCAGACTCATCATCTTTTATTACATAAACTGTTTAGCAAAGATTTAGATATCTTGCCTTCCATGAAATGTTTGCTTAATACTGATTAAATATGAAAATCAAAGTACAGAAGATTGACAGAGAAATATAATGATAGTTTGATATTTAGTGGTAAAATGAAACATTATCTTATTCCAAACTATACTGTAATCTTGAAATTATAACATAGTAAAAACAAAAGCCCTTAGAAACTTATTAAGAATTTAGCATAACTCTGCTAAATGTGAGAGTACATGTTCAATTGTCTAAAGATATGATATATAAGGCCAGAATGAGATGCAAATGTCACATAGAGAATGGTGGATAATTCAGTTTGAATTCCCTAAACCTTAGTTTCTCAAGCCCTTAAAGAAAATAATAGAGGCACATCTAACGGAATATTGAAATGTAAGTTAGAGTTATAAAACTAAATAATTAGATGCTTTACAGCAACTCAGACCGAATGAGATGAGTGAGAAGTAGATGGAAAGATAACTGCAAAACATGGAAAAGAGTTAAGAAAACAGGAGGACAAATTTGGTTTTTGAGCGTAGAATTTCTATGGAAAACTTTTAGTGCTCATGCAGGAAACAATATTTCCATTTAAGTATACTAAATACAAGAATAGATAAATTATTTAATGTCTATTTCAAATCCTATCTTAATCCAAAGAAGCAATTTGGTTGCCAATGGTAAAATCCTGGTTGGCCACATGCTAGGAAAGCACCTTACCTAGTGGACTATCTTTTCAATGTCTATATTTTTCAACCAAGTTTATTCTAAAATTAAATTCAGGAAATAACTTTAAATAGAAAATTTAATGACACAAAATAATTTTCTAGTAAGAGTAAAATTAGGGCTGGAAAAGAGAGTATAGAGATGAAAGTAATTGCCTTGTAAGTGAAATATTCCAGTTTTATCCTCGACATTATGTTCCCCTGAACCCTTCCAGGAATAACCCTTGAGTATAGAGACTACCCTATACACCTTTGGGTGTGACTCAAAAATGAAAAAAAAAAGCAATAAGATGTAGTAAGAATTTTACCATGAAAAATTGAATCTCATTTCAAGCTCTACTATGGCAAGCTTTAATATGATATTGATAAAGCATCAGATTCTATATAAAAAATAACCTAGCAGAGGATATGGTACCACCAGCAGGTATATCTGTACCTGTGAGGTGAGTGCATCAGCAGCCTCATGGTGCCTTCAGACTTCCAGATACCCCAAAATTGCTGCTGTGTCTTTGGCCAGACCCCAAAAACTTGGTGCAAAATTTACCAAGAAAGTAAATGGCCAAAAGTTAGATATGTGGGAGACACACTCACAAACCACCTTCAGCTCAGCTATATATTTAGAGGCATGGCCTTTCTTGTTCCTGATCGAACTGCTTAATGGCCAGGATGCCAGAGACTCAGAAACAAATCTCGAAACCCAACGGTTTTGGACAGAAATGCGTCCAGTCCCTTCAGTAGGTTATGGGCACTGAGCACGGTGGCTGCCATCCTCCAGAGGCCACTGGACAGTCAGGTTTGGGCCCACAGTAACGAGACGCGGGGCCTCACGATATGGGGGTGAGTCAGCCCTTTCCTCCCCATCCCAGTGAGACTCCCGAGTTGCTGCCCATGAACTGCTTTTCTGGCTCTTGATCAAGCCGCTTGACAGCCATGATCCAAGAGACTCAGGAACAAATTTGGCAGAAATCCCTCCAGATGTAATTGTTAAAATTTTGGAATTTCAAAATCACGTGGCCACTGCTGCAGCCATGTGACATCATATGTTATTTATAACCAGGAGTAGAAAACAAATTGTCTACTGTTGCATTTTCAGCAGATCTGAGTGTTGGGGTAAAATCCCAAATAATAATGATGGGTCTGGTGTCAAAATAGTGAATGTAATCAAAGTAGAGAGAGAATAATGTGGAGATCATTTGCCCCACAGGTAGGGGGAGGGTGTAAGTTGGGGGTATACTGGGGGCTTGGGGGATGGAGAATGGGCACTGGTGAAGGTATGGGTGTTTCATTGTATGACCGAGACTTAATCCTAAAAGCTTTGTGACTGCTCTCACTATGATTCAATAAATAAGATTACAAAAACTGAAAAGATAAAAGTAAGGTGGAGTTCATGCCCAATTCAATCAGCTGATTAAATAGCAGTACTTCTACATTAAAAAAATGAATAACCTAGCAATATAAACATGTGATTTATTATTTATAAATTAGAACTATTCTTTATATTAGAAGCCAAGTCTGCATAAAACAGTCAAAAGTTGAAACAGTTTATTATATATATGTGTGTGTGTGTGTGTGTGTGTGTGTGTGTGTTTCTAAAGCAAGAAAGGACATCATACCAAATTCCAAAAATTAAACTGGCAGAAAATGTTGAAAAATATTTAAATATGATGTTTCAGTGCTATTCTTGAATGATCTATGATATTGTGTTCTTAAATCTTGTTGAAATTATTTAATAATATAAAATACTAATTAGAAGACTTGTATGTAGAAAAATAGTCAGAAATCACTCCTGGTGGTGCTCGGGTGACCATGTGGGATGCTTCAGATTGAATCCCAATCGACTGTGTGCAAGGTTAACACCCTATCTGCTATTTTATTGCTCCAGCCACAAAACTTTATTTTTATAAAATCCTAAAACTTAAAAGATACAGACACTTAATTTAATCAACTTTAATTAAAGTTAATGAGCAATATTCATCAATGATGAACATTAAATTGAGTAAAAACTTTTGACTCACTTATAGAGATAGGGCTCTTAGAATGCAGAAAATATAATTCAGTAATAAATATTATTGAGTCTTAAAAGCATGGTGTGCTCTGATCTCAAAAAATATCAATTTTTGAGTGATATCCATAGTATACTGACCTACAAAAATTTATTAAGATAATTAGGTCTTGGAATAAGGTCTTGGCTGGAGAATTGGGTAGCTAGTTCACTCATACAGTCAAAAAACAGTCAAGGACATGTAAGAAAGTAAGAAAACAATCCTAAAACCAACACAATTATTGACCCATTTCTAGACCTGAACTAGACCCACTGAATGAAGGAGAGTATGATCCACTGCATCAACAGTATGAATCGGACATCCAACTCCTTTTTCAAAGGACTGATAGCCATTTACTTGGTTAAATATAAACGTAGTAAGGGGAAGATATTGTGAGAGAGCACATATCTTAATTTAAAAACTCTCAACACTTATCCTGTTTTCTGACCAGCAGGGGAATCGTCATACAATTGCATCTTTCATCAACTTGGCAGATTAATTTCCTCTTCATATCTGGCCAATCTCTTATAGTTTCTTCTCTATGCATGCCCCAATAACTTCCTTTATGCAAGTATCCATAAATAATTCTGTTTTCAAAAAAAATCACATCTAGGATTGATGTAGACATTATTATCACAAGCACTGTTTAAACTGGTTGGTGGGAAATAGGCTGTTATTTAGTTGGTAATGTTTCCATGCTACTGTTCAATAACCACCTGGAACAGAAGTTCAATACAGAAGTAAAGTTTGAATAAATTTACAGAAGTGCAACACAGATATCATTTTTATTTATCAGATTAAATGCAAGTGTGAAATAAAAGATTATTATGTTTTAGTATGTTCAGAATGAGAAAACATTTAGAAACTTAAGAATTGAAATTGTTACTAAATTTGTAGGGATACACTTATGTATATTTACTTATTAATTTAAAGTATGCTTAAATTTATTACAGCGATATTCTTATAAGAATATATAAAATTCAGAATAAAGGTACAGATATAATGTAGGTAATTTTTTCATTTCATCACAGTTTATAACAATGATTGGAAATCTGTAGCTAAAGAATTAAAGCTTTATTTTCTTTTAAGTTTGTATTATGCAGCAATTATTACACTTCAAATATATCTACATGTATATCCAAATGCTTATTTAAGTAGTATAAGTCTTAAGTAATTTATTTAGATTTACTTAGAAATATTTTGCATTAAAAATTCCTCTACATAGTCATATCTTATGCATATAGTGATTATTATTTCAAGTTTCTATTTTCTTTATAATGTTATTTCCTAGTTTTTAAATAAATATTAAGAATAAGGTGATTTTGGGGCTGGAGCGATAGCACAGCGGGTAGGGCATTTGCCTTGCACGCAGCCAACATGGCCGACCAGGGTTCGATTCCCAACATCCCATGTGATCCCCCGAGCACTGCCAGAGGTAATTCCTGAGTGCATGAGCCAGAAGTAACCCTGAGCATCGCCGGGTGTAACCCAAAAAGCAAAAAAAAGAAAAAAAAATAAGGTGATTTTATTTAAAAATAACATAAATATTGGGCTTCTTTATCTGATTGATTAATGTAAACAATCTTTACCATACTTCCTTGTGTCATACAACTATGGTTCAAGAAATTAGATGAGCAAAAAAAAAAAACTTATATAAGAACATCATCATCAGAGAAAAAATTTAAAATATTTCTATGTTGTATTCATGTGGAGTGTCATACCTGCATTACTATATAAATTGCAGGTAACTGAAGCAAATACCCCATAAAGGTCTCGTTTCTCTCTTCTTACTACTTTTACTTTAATATATCTTCTACTCCCTTTAGTTTTTTTCATTTTTATCTTTTCAATGTGAATGCTTATCCTCATCAGACCAGAACTTTTTATACTGATTAATTGAAATATTATATTGTATTGTAGTTGGGATATAGCAAAGTTATAATACATTTAATAATGTGTATCATTAGCAATCACTAGCATTGTTTAACCTGGTTGGTGGGAAATATGATGGTGTTTGGTCAGTAATGTTTCCATGCTACTGTTCAATAACTCCGTGGAAATAGAAGTGCAATACAGGACTTGGTGCTTTCAGAATAATACTATCTTAAATCTTTCTGGCACTAACAGCATAAGTACCTACTATAAAAGTCCCAGCCACTGCCCACAGCAGTCTAGCAAGAAAATTACTTATTGCATATATCCTTTGTCTATGTTGCTTGCCATGAAAGACTGAACAAGAATGAAAGGGAGTTTCAACTATATCAAATTAGGGCCGGAGCGATAGCACAGCGGTGGGGTGTTTGCCTTGCACACAGCCAACATGGCCGACCCGAGTTCGATTCCTCTGCCCTTCTCGGAGAGCCAGGCAAGCTACCGAGAGTATCTCGCCTGCACAGCAGAGCCTGGCAAGCTCCCCATGACGTATTTGATATGCCAAACATAGTAACAACAAAGTCTCCAATGGAGACGTTACTGGGCCCGCTCGAGCAAATCGATGATCAACGGGAGGGCCTTTACTTACTATGTCGGATATTGATAGAGTAGAATACACATACATACTGGGATGCTGAATTTAAAAAAATGACTCAGCAGTTTTAGACGGCAATCTACCCTCGGTCAGACAAGGAGGAGAACAGAAACCCACAGAAGTTATATGTTCTGTGAAGAGGTGGATAGCATGAAGAGAAAAGTAAAGTGACATTAAAAATCAAAAATATTTACCCTCAGAAAGAAAATCAATAAAACTGATAAACTGCTATCCAAAGGAAATAAACTGATTATCCCAGTTTCCATAGGAAGAGTGGTGCTGCAGGTGATTCATCAGGATGAGCAGAAGACTGGCATAGAGGAAGCAATCCTCAGTGTGATCAGCTAATGATCTCTTTTATTAAGATCCAATAACATATTAGTTAGATGTTATAAACACAATTTAAAATTAATGTCTGTAATATGATAAAACTCACTGGCTTGTATATTAATTCTAATTTTTCTGTTTGTTCATTTTACTTTATATCTTTCTAAAGTATTGAAGACTATAATGCACATGAAATTTTAGAGACAAATAAGAAAACTTAACACCTACATACCTACCAAGTAGATTAAGAAATAGAACTTTATCTATACTTAGAAGCTCTCCATACCCTCTTATTTAATATGTCCCTATATCAAAACAGGAGTATATAGCTACTATCCTCATTTTTGGGCTTACATATTGTCAAATAATTATATATGGTCATTTAACATCTGTTATTTCATAAAGATACAATAAAAAGAATAGAAATAAGTTTTCTTTATGAGACCCTAGGTTCTATTCTTAACATTCCTATAAAACATATAACCATGCTACCTAAAGTTCTTGTGTTGCCATCATTACATCCCTAGGAATTATCTTATAGTTTTGAACCCTTTTCATCACTTACTGTTAAATCTTTATCCCTCGTAACACCATTTTAAAGATGAGGAGCATAAAGCACAGAGGCTAATAATTCAGTTATCAGTTCGCCAGTCTGTTTTAGAGCAGAAACTTGAACTCAGTCTTGTCTTACTTCACACGACTTTTGCTATTTCCATTTTACCACCTTGATTTCTCAAAAATATCTATAAAAGTGATCAGAGGGTAAGAAACAAACACAGAGCAATCTCACTCGTATGTCGTATATAAAGAAACATAGTAAGGGAATAACTAATGCACCCAAACAATAGAAAGTAAGAGCAGGAGAACTTGGGCTTTAGTATGAAGCTTGCCACTGGGGATTATGGGAGATCAGTCTGGGAAGGGACCAAGATGACAATGATAGAGGGAGTAATCACTTTGAAACAGGACTAAGTGCTGAAAGGAAGTAAATGACATCCATGAAACCCTATCACTAACAGTAGGGTAAACCACAATGCCTGAGGGAGACAAAAGAATAAAATAAAATGAAAAAAGTTCCCATAATGAAGGCAGAAGGTTAGAATGAAAACTGCGGACACTGGTGGAGGCAAGTGGACACTGGTGAAGGGATTGGTGTTGGAACATTGTACACCTGAAATTCAATCATGAATAATTTTTCAATTTGTAACTCATGGTTACTCAGTTAAAAATAAAGTTTTTAAAAGACCCACAAAAATGAGGATAACAAATTTGCTAGATGTGTTAGGTGCTTCATTAACTTTATTGAATATTTTCACATAGTAAGAATAATCTATTAAATAAAAAAATCTGTAAGTATATGTCCACTTGTCCAAGTATATGCCTTTGTCAAGGTTTTGATAATTTTTGTTTGGTTTTCAATCCTCTGTATGCACACTTTAAATTTTTACAGTAGTAATTTGGCAAGTTAATGTATAGAGATGCTTTTTTTTTCTTGCTTTTCTGTGGTCTTCCAAAATTATTTGACAAACAGTAGTTAGTACTAAACCACATTAACTGCATCTTTTCTTTTAACCTATGGCAGATAACACAGAAAACCAATGCACAGAACTTGTTTGATTAATATTCATTCCCGTTATTTTACAAATACATATGCATACAGCGTAAGACATTTTTTATTCCCTTGGTCCAAACAGCTCTGTTGAGTTTTGTGTATGTGCAATAATCTGGCAAAATTTTATGCTGTTTTTTAAAATTTTTTTGCATGCATATTTTTGAGGGGCTTCCAAGGAAGACATAGGGGCCCTGGGGACATTTTCCAGTGATTCTCATCCATCCAGGCGGGTCACTCAATGCTAGGGAACAAGAATATGGCACTGCTCAGGAACATAGTGTGAAATATTATTCAGGTCACTCAAGAGACCTCTAGGGTTGTACTCAATGATCCTCAGGACCAGCTGTGTTTTGGGTGTATAAATCAGGGTAAACAGTATACAAGAAATGCACCTCAATTCCTATATTTCTCTTCTGTCCAGGTGCAATATTCTTTAAGCCATCACCATGATTTGCTCTATGACAGGCTAGAGCGATAGCACAGCAGTAGGGCGTTTGCCTTGCACGCAGCCAACATGGCTGACCCGAGTTCGATTCCTCTGCCCCTCTCCGAGAGCCCGGCAAGCTACCGAGAGTATCTCGCCCGCACGGCAGAGCCTGGCAGGCTCCCCATGACGTATTCGATATGCCAAACACAGTAACAACAAATCACCATGATGCACTTAAAACAGTTGATGGTGTGTCATTCTCTAGTCACTCCCTCAATGATGACAGAACTATCATTCCTTTAGTTACCTTTCTTTGCTGGAGCCATTTTCCTAACTCTATATGGCATTTCCCAGTGAACAGTCTGTTCACTATCAGATTTTTTCCCCTTCTTTCCTTTGGATGACATTTCTTAAAATGAAGTTATGGGTCAGCTGCATTTCTGGAACCTTCTTAGAATTGCAAATTCTCCTTTCTCACCTAAGATCTTAAGCATCAAAAACACAGGTGATGAAGTACAACAATTTATGTTTTACCCAGATACAAGATGATACACGATAAAGCATGTGATCACCTTGTATGGAAGATTAATTGTCTGCTTGATCAAAGAGAAGTTGCCTCTAAAAAACCTTCCATCTTAGCTTTAAGTTCCAGAAGTCTGAGCTCCTTGTCAGAAAATAAATATTCTCAAAAGTAGGAAATGCGTGAACATATGAGTTTCTGCTATTTGTAGAAATTATTTTGTGCCAGAGAGAACTGAACACTGTCTTGCTATTGCTATGTGCTTCCCCTAATACTTTGTTTCTACAGAGCGAGATGTTACCAAGGAAGTAGAATTTTCACCTAGACTTGGTCAGTGATCACAATTCTTCTAAGAGACATCTCCTAATGTAAATATCACGTTGTCATGAATAAAGGGTTAGAAGATTCCTAAAGACTAAGATTTAATGAAATTGGAAGTGGTACTAACATTCAGTTGGAACTGTAGCATTGTAGCACTATCCTCCCATTGTTCATTGATTTGCTCGAGCGGGCACCAGTAACATCTCCATTGTGAGTCTTCTTGTTACTGTTTTTGGCATATCAAATACACCACAGGGAGCTTGCCAGGCTCTGCTGTGGGGGCGGGATACTCTTGATAGGTTTCCAGGGTCTCCGAGATAGATGGGGAAATTGAATCCAGATTAGGTGTATGCAAGGCAAATGCCCTACCCGCTGTGCTATTGATCCAGCCTAATTGGAACTAAATAAAGGAAATGAAATATTTATTAAAAAGTGAATTGTGAAAAATTCTATGAGAGAAATAAAATAAAAGCATAACTCATAAAAGGATAGCATATATGATATGAACATTAAGTTTATCTCTCCCAGATTCATATTTCAAAACTCGAACTTTAATGGATAATATTACAAAATGGAGCCTTGGAAAGATAACATCATTATTTTTTAATTATGAGTTTATATAACCTAATTTATTTAAATATTTCTTTTCTTTCCACTTATCATTGATATACAATCATAAGGAACTTCAGAACTACAGTTTCACAATCTAAATGTTTATAAGACATACACATCTACCATCAACGTTCTACTTCCATTTATTAAAAACATTTGTTGTTCTCATTCCCCTTTCTCTGAGTTACTGGAAACCACCATAGTTTCCACTACATAAGATTTAGTTGTACTGAGTTTTATTGGATTGCTTGGTCTAGCTATTTAGATTCCTTATGAATAAAAAAATTCAATAATTGTCTTTCAGTTCCTTTTTTTTCACTTAGTGCATAACCTCAAGTTTGGTCAATTTTTTTTCAAATTAACTATTTTTATCTGGGGTGAGATTACACCCAGCCATACTTAGGGATCATCTGGTGAGACTCCATGACCATATGTAATGCTGGGTATCAAACCTGGGTTGGCTGCATGAAAGGCAAGCACTCTGCCCACTTTACTATTGCACCAGCCCCAATTTTTCTTAAAAGAAATTATTTTATTTTTTAATTTTTACGTAAAATACAGTAAAACATATATCAAAACCTCATTCTTGAATACTAAATAATGATATTAACTGGTATTAACTAGTATTAGTGCTCAGGAATCATTCCTAGTGAAACCCACGGATCATAAATGATACTGGAGATTGAACTGGAGTGCACTAAATATAAGGCAAGTGCCTTACAACTGTACTATCTCTCTGGTCCCCAAGATAAAGAGTTCTGGAATTTTTTTCTGAAAAATATGCGTTACTTGCCTCAAATTTTGTATTTACAAATGAATAGAGAGCAGGGGTAAAAAATGTAGCTCAATGGTAGGTTCTTTTACTTGCATGAGCGAGTCATAGGCACATTTCAGGCACATACACAACAATCAAAACACAACAACCAACAAATAAAACACTAAAATAGTTAAGGCTACACTGTGTGCTGCATATGCTTTAACTTATTAGGTTCTTTTTTTTAGGGGCTTTGGTTTTGTTTGTTTGTTTTTTGGTTTTTTGGTTTTTGGATCACACCTGGCAAAGCTCAGGGGTTATTCCTGGCTCTGTACTCAGGAATTACCTTTGGCAGTGCTCAGGGGATCATATGGGATGCTGGGAATTGAACCCGGGTTGGCCGTGTGCAAGGCAAACAACTTACCCACTGTACTATCACTCCAGCCCCTATTAGGGTGTTTTATTTTTAAGGAAGCCAAAAAAAAAAAATGCAGAAAGATGGGGAAAATTTTCTTTTTTTCCTGCTACACTATCTGAAGCTACCTTTTTCCAATATTTATAAAGCAAAAGCAAAAGGAAGAATAGAAGTGGAAAAATTAACCATTATGTATCAAAAATGTGGTAGCTATATATAGTAGGTGTTGGCATCTTCTCACTTTATCACTGTCATCCTGTTGTTCATCAATTTCCTCAAGCAGGCACCAGTAACATCTCCTTCATCCTAGCTTTGAGATTTCAGAAAGTGCCACATTTGAGCTATTTCAGGGTGAGGAGAATGAGACCCATCATTGTTACTTGTTTTTGGCATATTGAATATGCCACGGGGAATTTGCCAGACTCTGCCATGTTGGCAGGACACTTTTGGTAGCCTGCCAGGTTCCCAGAGTAAGAACTAGATAATAAGATGTCCGAGAGCTGGGTTTTATAGTCTATGGGTCTTGGCCATTGATGGGATTACATGGCACCGAGGCCAGTTGGTGGGTGTAACGCCTAAATACTGGAAGATGGGGGATCTGGGTGGAGGAGGCCCAGTCCCAATCCAAACAGGCTTGGAGATTTACGCCCCAAGTCCTGCACACCTGGGTTCCTCTGCCGGTTCCTTCATGTGTGAGGCTCATCCAAACGTGTGGAGAGTGGTCTTAAGCATGTCTGTGACTGGAACCGGAGGTTTTCAGCTGCCGGGGCTCTGCTCGGGGCAGAGATCTTCTATTAGATGTAAATTTAAAGTCAATAACATTGTTTAGAATTTCCTTTTTCTAAAATAAAAGTAAGATAGTTTTTACTGAAATTTATTTAGAAAGATATAAGGGGAGAGAGAGAGAGAGAAGTGTGTCTTTGAGAACAAATACAGGCTTATCCAACGTGGAAATAAACCAGCAAAGACACATAGAGAAGAGCAAGTGAGATACATATCCAAGGGAGAATACAAGCCATAAGTATAACATTCTTAAAAACAGTATCATTTAAAGTCAATATAACATAAAAATATGTATTAGAAGAATTGAATGAAAACATGCTTTGAGGAGGATGCAAGCTCTTTTATTCTAGAACACTTTTCAAAAATCAGAGTATGTAATTCTATCAGATCAACAAAAGATTACATTGAGTAGGTGCTCAAAAAGAAAATAATAAGTATCACCTTGTTGAAAATTCAATGAACTTCAAAGAGCGCTGATCTTGCTGACACTAATTATAAATCTCATAAAGTTAAAAATCTATCAAGAGCTGAGATATATAAGCAGGCTACTTTTATTCTCCAGGAAAGCAATTAAATTCAGTACATCATAATACAACTAATACAAATATTCACCACTCCAAGAGGTATGAATAATATCATAATAAGTTCAAACCTTAACTTTAGTATTTGATAATAATTGAGGAAATAGGTTTAAAAGAAAAAAGGAGTCCTCTCAGGAAGATTTGTTTTATTTTAACATCAGTATATATAATATGTGCATAAGAGCGCAGTCAATTGTGATAATTCTTTCAGTGGCATCAAATGGGAGAAAGAACTATCAGAAAAGGCCTCTGTGTGTGTGACTATGTGTGTGAGTGCATATGTGTCCAATTACTTTGTTCCTTTTATAGCTGAGTCAAATCCTAGTAAGAAAGAGAAGTGATTGGAGTGATTGCTATCTTTTAATTATTTTTCCAAAGGGAGAATGTGAATAGTGGGACAAATTTGGGTTAAGGTAAAATTGTAATGGACAAGTCACTTTATCTTGGCTCAGAAGGGAGCTTGGGAGGTTTTATGTTGATTAATATTGGAGTGCAGAATATCCGTAAATTAATTAAGAATAGTAAGTACAATTACTTGTCTTAGTTAAGGTTCTAGTAGGAACTGCAACGCACACAAAAAATGATCATGAAAATGACAGTACTAAAGGGACTTATTTTGAATATGGAAATAGGGGGAACAAAGATAGTCTATGTAGTACAGAGGCAAACTGCAGGCTAGCAAGGAAGGAGCCTTGAGGAAAAGACCTTACTCATCTACCTCCTCTTTTTCCTACCTTTAACTGGTGATTTCCAATTTCCAATGGAAAGGAAATAGTGGAACTTCAGAGAACCAGTGCATGATACTCAGCATCTCAGGAGCAAAGCAGGGCAGAGAACAGCAGATGATGAATCTGAAAAGAAGGTTAAAGTAAAATGGACAAATTTTATAATATAAAGTACACATTTTTATAGAAATTTTAGATTTTCAACAACCATTTTATAAACTATCTCCATTCTACTCACAAAGCCTTGGAGGATAAACAGAAAGCAGGACATTTGAATTTCAAGATTTTTAGTTTCTCAATATTGTTCATTTCATGTGTAATAGACCCAGTAATTAAACTGTCTTCTAAATTCTTTCCAGATAATTTTTAGGCTACATGAAGAAATCTGAAAATACGAAAATCTAAATAGCATCAAGAAGCATAGAACAGTAAGATTTCATAGTGATATACACGTCAAATCAATCTTTGCTAGACACATGTTCATTCTTTCAATGACCTGCAGAACTATCCAAATAACAATTTTTACGTCAATCTTTCAAATGGTCTTTAGTGAATTTTATATTGAATAATATATTAAAAATTAAGAAATTTAAAATCATTTGACAGGGAAATAATAAGAGCTGGCCTAGAAATATTAAAGGCTACATTTTTGTGTGTGTGAGAGTGAAAAAAAAATAAAACACAGGGTATTAGTGAGAATTCTGGCCATCTGACAAGGTTTAAAAGGTTCTCTGAATCAAAAAGTCATCCAACCTTAAGAAGAAGGCAGAAATGAACATACTAATGTGAACCAAAGTGGATACCTTAAATAATACTAAACTGCATGTATCTTTAAAATAGTTTCATGAGGAAGAAATGGTGATCCAACAAAGATCAAAATAAGAATCCCTTCAGAAAAGTTCTGATCTGTTTTGCCAGAGTATGGAGTGTTTAATAGTAGAATATTTTGAGTTGTGCATTTGAGCCACAAAATGTGAGAAAGCTGAGGCCAATAGACAAAGTTTGAGGACTTGAATGATAAGCCAACACTAGTTCATAAATAATAGGAAAAAAGAATCACCCTTCTGCCTCATTTATTCTAGAACTGAATCCTAAATCCTTTTGGAGACAGTTATTGAGGTATTTGCCACCTTAAAAAGCACTGAGTACTATATATTATATTAACTGAGGTAGAGAATTGCTGTTTTTTTTAACTGTAGAAGTTGTATGCCATAAAAATACTGGATCATTCATATGATTTATAATGAATCCTTTGTATTCTTTCCTCACAATAATTTATTTGAAATAGAAGGCAACACCTTACAGGTTAGTAAGTCTGGCTATTGAATTAATTCATGAACTATACTGAAAAAATGGGCAATTCTTCACCACCAGTATCATGAATATTTTAATATCTGAATAAAGATAAGAATAAGGCAACTCAACTTTGTAAAGAAACCATCCAGATGAAAACAAAATTAGGCACTAAAGTGGATACTCAGTTTTACATGATGATAGGTTAATATTTAACTGATTGCTGCAGGTTATTAAATACCAATTTTAACACTTACTATGGTTAATTCATAGAGATATCTAAGGATTACTATAGTCTCGGGTTTGGCAAAACTAAGGAAGAATACCATTTTCTAATATTTTTGAAGTCTTGTGATTTCATCATTGCCATTGGCAATATTCCCCAAGTATTTCAATTCATGAACAAAAATATATTTTCTTCTTGGATTCTGGACCACATCTGACAATGCTCAGAGGTTACTTCTGCTCTGTGCTCAGAAACCACTATTGGAAGTGCTCAGGAGATGATCAGGGGTGCCGGGGAATGGAACTTGAGTTGGCTGCAGACAGGGTAAGCGCCTTAGCTGCTGTAATACCTCTCCCCAACCAAAACATATTTCGAACAATTTTCCAAGATAGAATTAAACTTATTATGTGTATTAGAACAGGATTAAATATGTGAATATAAATATTAATATTCTCAAATAAAACAAAATTTATTAGATTTTTTGGTCTTTGAGAAGTCTGTTAATGATAATGACCTGACAATATAAAAAGAAAACTGGAGTTTAATTATACATTTTTTTCTCTGTTCTCCAACAATTTTTTCATTTTAGTCCTATCAGAAAACATACTGGATAAGAATATCCACAAAAGAAGAGTGAAAATTACATATATATGCGAAAATTTATGGCTTCTCTTTAGCAAATTATTGTTACCATCAATGTTTTCCTTGAATAGTAGAACAAATGGAGAATTGTATCATCCCGAGTCCACAGTAAACACTCTTCATTTATGACAAATAATAACAACAGTATGATAATAACATCACTACCACCACAAGCTAAAAACTTAATTTAATCCTATAATTTGTTTTAATTAACATTCAGAGATTGAGAGATTGAAATGGAATTTCCAGGAGTTCAGAAGTGGCTGTTTTTTAATACTTACAATAAAAAAAAATATGTAGTTAGGATTGAGAATGTTTTTCTATACTATTTAAACATGTTTAAAATGTGAATGTGAATTTCTTAGCAATACTCTCATGACTTGAAAATCATATTTGGCAAGTTTCCTACATTATTTCATTGCTAGTACAAAAACATACTGCCTGAAGCTAGGCATGGGTATTTAGTGAAAATTCTATAGTTAAACTCAACTCTAAAAAGATCCTTGTATGTTGAGGCTTCTTAAAGTAAATTTATATTCTCATGGATGCTTAAGCAAATTAAATCTTATTGATTTTTATACACGTGGAAAAAACAATAATGACATTATTTACTTTCTAGAGTTTTCAGGAAACAAAATAGATTAAACCATTAGAAATGTTTGTGTAGACTTTCATGACAATGTGTATCTATCAATACAGTATCATAAATTATGATTATAAATATAATGTCAACAACTATAAGTTAAGAGACAATTTTCATATACATTTCTTAAAATTTATGCAGTAAATCTGGACAGATAGTACAGGATTATCCACTTGCTTAGCTTGCAGTCAACTCAAGTTTGATACCCAGTAGTATGTGTGGGCCACAAACACTGCACAGAGACAGAAGTAAGCCCTAAGCATCACCAAAAATGGCCTAAAAACATATATATCTACACACATATATATACACATATGTGTATATATGTAAATTTTACATCACATGCATATCACAATGAGATTATAGGTTTAATTATTATTTCCAGAGAACTAGCAAGCTTTCACAAATTTCATATGCAAACATGGGTGATTTAAAACTATGACAACATAACTAATTCAAATTATACATATATACATTATATACATTCATAAATATATCCACTAATTTGACTATTGCATTATAACCTTTTTCATCTAAGTTCAAGAATTATAGTTAATGTCTAAGTTACTAAAACATTAAATTAGTCTATATATCTATGTAATATATATAAAACTTATTTTATATATTTATAGATATTATATTTATTCATATTATATTAACATATAAATATATTATAAATTATACATATTTAGCCAGGAAAATTAAAATAAAAAATAATTCTATCTAAGGAAACAAAAATAATTTGCTTCTGTTTGTTTGTTGTTGCCCAAAGCAGCAGCAGTGCTCATGGCTTATTCCTGACTGCCCTCAGGGATCACGTCTGGTAGGACTCGGAGATATATGGGACTCAAACCAGAAACCAGATTTAGCAAGTACAAGGCAATTGCACTGTTGGCTATATTATCACCACAGTCCCAAAATAATTCGCTTTTAAAAATAACATAAAATAATTTGCTTTTAAAATATCAGAGCTAATGTTTAAGAACATTAAATTATTTATCTTGCTAAAAATATTTCAGATAAGGAAGAGCTTTTGAATATTTACAAATATACCACTATCTTCAGTAAATTTCTAAAGTCTTAGAACAAATCTTATCATTTCCATTGGCATAATGTTCACTTATAATTCCAATTTTCTGTAAAGGTCAAAAGGATTTTTCCTGGAAAAAAAGTTTCATCTAGCAAAAATTTTATTCAAATATAAATTAAATTAGGAGAGATCCTGTAAAAGAATAGATATGACCTAGAAGGTCACAAGAGGATATGGATAAAAAGGTTTTATGTTTCCTTTGGGATAAATTATAATGTCATTCTGAAATATAATATATTTTAATTGTGAAGTACAGTAACCAAAACATTGAAGAAAGACTATTGTGTTGCAAAAAAAAGCAATCATATTAACGTGATACTATCCTAATTTTTCTTTGTATATGTTTTGAGGGCATTTCATTCTCATAAAAGTGTACTAAATTTAATTTACTCATTAAAACTTGGTTGATGATGATAAATTTTCAAACCTAAGTTTATTTTTAAAATGTTGCTTTTATAACAAGGTATAACTAGTATTGCATTTGGAGTTCAGCTTTTATATATTTGGATGTGTCTTTTTTTCTGACTAGAAGAAACAATCACTGTCACAGTCCTCCCATTCCTCATCAATTTGCTCTATCGGGCCCAGTAATGTCTCTATTGTGAGACTTGTTGTTACTGTGTTTGGCATATCAAATACATCACCGGGAGCTTGCCAGGCTTTGCCACGAGGGCAAGATACTCTCAGTAGCTTGCTGGGCTCTCCGAGTGGGGCAGAGGAATCAAACTCAGGTCGGCCATGTTGGCCACTTGCAAGGCAAACACCCTACTGCTGTGCTGTCACTCCAGCCCAGAGGAAACAATAATTTAATAATATAGAAAATAAAGGATATGGAAAAGATATAGAAACATATAGAAAAGAAAATACAAGTCTATGTATTTATCATTGGATTTTGATAGGATAAACGTCATTTGAGTCTTTAGAAGACTAAAGTGAAGCTAAGGTAGAAGTTATGGTAGAAGCTAAGGTGAAGAATGCAGTACAGGATCCAATAGTAACCAAAGAAGAAAATCTTTACACCAAGTCTTTTACAAGTCTATTACATAATATCCTCTTAATTTTCTTGGAACTTTGGATATAATAAAGTAAACACACTGTCACTCTCCTCCCGTTGTTCATATATTTGCTCAAGCGGGCCCAGTAACATTGCAAGACTTGTTACTGTGTTTGGCATATCAAATACGTCACGGGTAGCTTGCCAGGCTTTGCTGTGCGGGCAAAATACTCTCAGTAGCTTGTCAGGCTCTCCGAGAGGGGTGGAGGAATTGAACTCGGGTCGGCTATGTTGGCTGCGTGCAAGCAAATGCCCTATCCGCTGTGCTATCACACAAAATTTCACAAACAAAAACAAATGAGTACTTTCAATTATGAATTACTATATACATACTGAATTAGTTCTTGGTATATGTCACAAGAGGTGCTATACCTCATTTAACTCTGTACATTTCATTCAACTCTACTAATTTCTTGACAAATAGTCTACTCCCTTTGGGAATTTCCTTTTCCATTATGATTTCTTATTCTAGATAAGTCTATTCTTCTACAATATGTATACTATACTAAATTTTATTTAATATTTAGATTATTGTTCTTCCTGCATCAACATATGCCTCAGAGACCTGGGCCCTACGCAAACAAGATGAGAACGCTATTCAGGTATCCCAAAGAAGAATAGAAAGAGCTATGCTTGGAATATCACGTTTCACTCAAATGAGAGAAAGAATCCGGAGTTTTGACATCCGTCAACGATCAAGAATCAGGGACACTGTCTCATTTGCCAAGGTGTCAAAAATCAGATGGGCTGGTCACGTAATGAGATTTAAAGATGACCGCTGGACTAGAGCTGTTACCGACTGGATTCCACGGGATGTCAAAAGACCGCGTGGCCGCCCACCTACCAGATGGTCAGACTTCTTTGTCAAGATCATGAACGATCGGTTTAAGGCTCTTCTTGTCCCCAGAGCGAACAGATGCCATTGGGCTACACTAGCACGCCACAGGGACAAATGGAGATGTTACTGGCGCCTGCTCGAGCAAATTGATGATTAACGGGAAGTTAAGTGATTAAGTGATTAAGATTATTGCATCTAATCTACAGCAATAGAGCTTTCCCTATGCACCATGGAAATTTAAAAGCATTTACTAATACCCAGAACATAGTCAGTGTTTTTATTTCTGTTTATGCAATTGCTCATATTCTGTTTCCTCATTCATATTGAAGAAATAATGTTCAATTTTATTTCTATTTTCTATATCATCTATTTTCTATTTTCTATATTTAATATTAAGAACAGACTATTCAATGTATGGGAAATGGGAAAACATGGGAGTGAAGATAGATGAACAACAGGAGGACAGTGACAGTGACAGTGACTATTATTGCTATTACTATTACTATCACTGGAGCAATAGCACAGCAGGTAGGGCATTTGCCTTGCACACAGTCAACCTGGGTTCGATTCCTTCATCCCTCTCGGACAGCCCAGCAAGCTACCAAGAGTATCCTGCCTGCATAGAAAAGCCTTTCATGCTCCCTGTGGCGTATTTAATATGCCAAAAACAGTAACAACAAGTCTCACAATGGAGATGTTACTGGTGCCTACTTCAACAAATTGATGAAAAAATGGGAGGACAATGCTACAGTGCTACAATGCTACTGATACTATACTAATACTATACTATTCTTACTTTTCTGTCCTCCCATTGTTCATCGATTTGCCCGAGCAGGCCCAGTAACATCTTCATTGTGACACTTGTTACTGTGTTTGGCATATGGAATACATCACGGGTAGTTTGCCAGGCTTTGCCATGCAGGCTAGATACTCTCACTAGCTTGCCGGACTATCCGAGAGGGGCGGAGGAATTGAACATGGGTCGGCCATGTTGGCTGCTTGCAAGGCAAACGCCCTACCTGCTGTGCTATCGCTCGAGCCCCTTACTTTTCTAATGAGTGTTTTATTTTTAGTTTTCTATTGAGTGTTCACTATTTTTAACAGAAACTATACCAGTTTACATTACCACTAAAAGTGTACAAGAACTCCTTTTCTCCGCATACTCCTTGCTACCAATCTTTTTGATTGAAGTTCATTGTCATGATGTGAGATAGTCTTTAGTTATGGTTTTTATTTGCAATTTCCTAAAGTTAATATTTGTGAACATTCCGTTTCATGTGCTTAAGGGCTATCTGTATGTCTGCTTTGGATAAATGTCCATTTATGTCTTTTTAGGCCATTTTTCTAATTGCACTTTTGATACTTTCGATTCTAGGAGTTCTTTTTATTTAAGGGTTTTGCAAGGGAATTCAATTGCAAGATTGCAGTAGCAAATCTTTAAAAATGGTCCCTGGATTTGAAGAACTTGAAACTAAGTCAGACTATGTTGAAAAACTTAGATCTAAAAATAGTTAAAAAGAACAATTACAAAGTATTTTGAACTAAATAAAAATAAATGAAAATGCAACAAATCAAAATATGCATAGTGTCTAATGAAATACTTAAAACATATCAGTAAATTTAACATTAGAAAGTATGAAGTCAACAAACAAAATTTTAAAACTTTTACAAACTTAAAAGATGATATAAAAATAAAATTTAATTCAAATTAAAGACAGCTATATTAACTAAGGATGAAAAACAAAGAATAAGAAGAATAAAATAAAAAGCAGTAAAATGTAAAATTTAAAAGTTGATTTAGATAGGGACCAAAGAGACAGTACAATGTAGGGCATTTGGCTTGCACACAGCCCATGAGGTTCAATTGTCAATGCCTCATGCCTCATAAGTTTTCCCAAGTCTATCAGGAGTGATCCCTGAGTGTGTAACCAAGACAAAGACTGGAGTAGTTAGTTGTGAGCCAAAGAAAAGACAAAATAAAATTAAGTTAGAGCCCAGGAAATAGCTCAAAAGATTGGAGTGATATCTTGCATATGTGGGACCCTAGCATCAGGGCTGGCCCTGTAGATTCATTACAAATCTAGATCTCAGTAGCAGTGAATCCTAAGGCCTCAGAACTGTACCCCTCAGTGTAATTGACCAAATCATAATTAGGGTATACCATAGACCTCCCTGCTAGGTAAGTGCTTGAGAAAAAGATTGTTGTAGAAAACATTAAAGGGGCTGGAACATTAAAGCACAGCAGGAAGGGCATTTGCCTTGCAAGCGACCGACCTGGGTTCAATTCCCAACATACCATATGGTCCCCAAGCACCGCCAGGAGTAATTTCTGAGTGCATGAGCCAGGAGTAACCCCTGTGCATCGCCAGGTGTGACCTAAAAAGGAAAAAAAATTGAAAAAACTAATCAGCCTTCAGGTACATCTACAATGATCAAAAAATAAAAATTACACACTTCAAATACCAGTAATAAAGAAGTAGAATCACTGTAAATTATATATATATACAATATATATATACATCCATATGTATATATAATATATATGTTATCAGAAATAGCTTAATATCGATAAATATGACACCACCAGTGAACAAACACTAAAAAACACTAAAACATTCCACACTCACTCAAGAAGAAATAGATCAATTAAATGTTATTTAAAATATTTCTATTTGTACATAAAAACATTTTACATAGTACCTTTCGAGCTTATTTACTTTCTGTGAGTTTCAAAGGGAAGACACATGGGCTCGTGGGGACAAGTCTGCTCCTTTTCGTAGCTGAAATCCGTCTTCTCAGGCTGGATGATGGCAATGGACAGTCCAAGAATGGGAAAACAGAGAAACAGGGATCCAGGCTGGAATGGAGAAACAGGGCTCCAGGCTGGTGGATAGTCAAGTTTATTTCTCTCTCCTTCCCAGCATAGTCAGATCTCTCCCCTTATAGCACAATCATAGTGGTAGTTTTGATTGCAGTCCCAGTCATCAGTTTCATCATCCTAGTCTCCTAGTAGACCTCAAAGTCCTCCACTACTTCTTGACATCATTATATCTCTCCCTTTCTCCTTAAAGCATAGTTATATAGAACTCATGAAGGGTGGGGGTACACATAAGTGGGGTTGAACATTGTCATAATAGCAGAGCTAAAGCCACTCCTTCGGGAGAAGTTTTAGGAGATCAACTCAAGGACAAAATCTCATCTGAGAGTTCTGCACTCTAGATTACTAGGAGATCCGCTCAAGGGTGGGATTTCATCTAGGGCAGTTGTTTTCTCCTTTCCTCAGCTAATAAAGTAATCCTTTCAACCAATCATAGTAAATTTACTTCTTATAATATTTCTAGCAATGTCATTTTGTAGAAACACAGTAAGAGATACATTAAGCTTGAAGGTTGGTTCTTCCTAGGGACATCTCGCTATATATTCTTGACCATAGTCCTCAGGCCAGGATAGTCTTTTGTAACCCCAGAAGGGTCCTTATTCAGTTACTTCTTTTTGGATCATGACAGAGTTTGTCCCATGAAAATGCTCTTAACATTATACTTATGGCACTTAGCTTGTCCCCTTTTGATGCTACCAGGGTACCTTAGAGCTTGCCTTGAGTCCATACAGTCCCTTCATTGGGACCCTTCTTTTGGGGGTGTTAGGAAGTAAGGGCAACTGAAGCTTAAGTCAGGAAAATATGATGGATGCCCAGAGTAAATATTATTTGGAGTCAATTAACTCCCACATTACAAAAGCATAGCATGAATTGTCTTCTTGTGTCTATACCAAAAAGAACATTGCTGAATCAACCATGCAAATGACACAAAGGAAAGAGAAAAACAATATAGAATTATTAGTGCCTGACAGAATTGGGTGTGCCTCAGAGGCACTGTTGTGGGAGTAGCTCAATAAACCTAAACTCACTGCGGGAGGAGCAAAGACAACCCAATGTAATCCAACACTTTCTCTGAATTCTAACAAAAATTTCATTAATTGATTAATTAATTGTTTAATTTAGATTTGGGTCACAGCATGTGATTCTCAGTGGCTACTCCTGGTTCTGTACTCAGGAATCACTCCTGGAAGTGCTCCAGGGACCTTATGGGGTGCCTGGGATTGAACACAGATTGGATGAACACAATACAAGAGTCCTACCCACTGCACTAACTCTCCAGCCCCTCAAACAAGCATTTTAAAGAAAAAAATAATATTAAATCCTCAAAAGAAATTTCTGAAAACAGAAGAGGACAGACATATGTGAAAATTATACCACATAATTTGCCTTGATACCAAAAATTTAAAAAGATATTGCATGAAAATTTAAAACACCTATTAACAATATTAAATGTATTTGAAATAAAATTTTGCCAAAAGTAGCAAAGTATAACTTAAACACATTAAACTAAAAAATGTGTATAATTCTCTCAAAATACACAGGAGAAAAAATGTAACTCAATATCTATTGTTAATCAAAAAATTCAGTTAATAGGAAGTAGAAAAAAATTAATGTGGCTAAAAACAGGAATGAAAAATACAGTGCCAGCACTGAATTTAATAGAGAAAATTGATTTTATTTCTCTTAAGTTCAGGAAGTGAGGTAGGATTTTTCCTTATCCACTGCTCTTATGCAAATTATACAGAATTTAGCCAGTGCAATAAGGCAAGTAAAAGCTAAATTAAAACTTCTCAAGCTATAAAGAATTAAAGAACTATTTTTCTTCATATGTAGCATAGTTGTCCATGTAGAAAATCTAACATAATTGACAGAAAAATTGTAGAAGTAAACAATAATTGTTATAAAGTCAATTATATTCTAGTTACTAAGTTAATAACTGAAATTATAATTTTCAGACTAATTTTAATAGAATAAAATATTACAAATGAATCTGTCATATTTAAATATTCCAACCATCATTTAAAAAAATAACTTTTTATTTTTAATGTTTTGAAATTTATATAATAGTTTCTAATTATAAAATTATAAGTTTGTAATATATTCTTTGACAGATTAAAAACAGCAATACTGATATACATTTTTCCCATACTGATTTATACTTTCACTATAATATTAATAAATCACTGTCCTCCTGTTCATAGATTTTCTCAAGCAGGCCCAGTAATGTCTCCATTGTGAGACTCTGTTGTTACTGTGTTTGGCATATCGAATACATCACGGGTAGCTTGCCAGGCTCTGCCATGTGGGCGAGATACTCTCGGTAGCTTGCCGGGCTCTCCGAGAGGGGCAGAGGAATCGAACTCGGGTCGGCCATGTTGGCTGCACACAAGGCAAATGCCTTACCCGCTGTGCTATTGCTCCAGCCCATTAATAAATATATTATACAATTTTTTATAAAAGCACAAAAAATCATGGACATCCAAATAGCTTTGAAATAAAACTACCTTAGAAGATGTAAATTAACTAAATTTCAAAGTATTTTTTAAAGCTACAATGGTCAATATAATGTGGTTGGTATTAATAAAGATAAATATAACAAACAAATGTAATGCAGCCTAGAAATACTTATATGTAGGTGGTTAATTGATTTTTGCCAAACTATAAAGAACAAAGTATGAAATGTTTTACTCTTTGACAACTGCCATTCAGCAATTAGTTATCTTGTAAACTATAGCTTTTTCTGTAACCTTCCAAATATTAAAAAATTACTTTAAAGTGGATCACAGTACAAAATTAAAACGTATTAATTCAAAATGTAATTATGGGAAAAACTTCTCTGAACTCCTGTAAAAATATCTAAACCATACTCAATTTAAAACAAATCAAACTCAGAATATTTTATGATCTTTATTCTTTTAAGTATATATACTAAACTAGTGAAAATGAAGGCTACATATGGTGTTGAAAATAATATGTAAATCATAGATCTGATGAAATATTTGTGTCTAAAACAAAGAATTTCAAGACACAATGAGAAAATAAGCACTCAATAAAAAAATTAGCAGCGAATTGATATTTTAGTCTAAGAGCCTAAAAATAATTTTGGAACTAAATTCAGGTTTGAAACATATGTTGCAAAATTACTTTATATTAGACTTACATTTTGTTAATGTTTCTTACTTACCCCTCTAAACTTGTGCCAGGCTAGATCACAATTAAAGTAACACAATAACATTTTATGACATTTATTTTATTATACTTATATGTTTATTTTTTTCTATGTTATATTACTTTTCTCTTCCTAAAATATTTCATTTGGATTCATCAAATTGGAAGAAAATCTACCTTTTATATGCTGATCTTTTGAAATATAAAATTCGCAGCTTTATAATTCTTAAAGAATTTCAAGAGAAAATTTCACTAAACAAACAAAGTGAGTTTGAGGGCATCAAAGGAATTATACCTGATAGAAGAGTATTACCTGTGAAAGATAGTATACACACCGGACATATCTTCAGATCCAGGACAAATATCAGAATAACTCAAGGGTTGGGGCGGGGGGGAGAGACAGAAACAGAGACAGAGACAGAGGAGAGAGGGAGAGAGAGTGCACATGCTTGTACACATGTGCAGAGTCATCAACTACTTCCTTCTAGTTTCTTGTGTTTTCTTATTATTTAAGCAACAAGACAAATGGGACATTTTGGATCAATGTATGAACAAATTAAGATTGAGCTAGTATAATATAGTTTATGTTTTGGCTAGGGGCTTCTCCTGGTGGTTTTTGAGGAACTTGAATTACGGACCATTGATTCTGGTTCCTGTATCATGCTCTCAGTCCATTGAGTTAGTTCCATGGCCCCAAAGATTATATATACATACATATATATATTATGGCATATATATGATGTGTATGCCCCCGTGACTATATTTATAATATTTTTTTTTGTTTTGGACCATATCTGGTTGTATTTAGACCTCAGCACTCAGTGTTTACTCATAGTGTGCGTTTGGGGAACTTAAGTGGTGCTGAGGACTGAACCAGGATGAGTGTCATTCAAGACAGGATCCACACATGCTTCACAAGCTCTTTGACACTCTCAATAATGTGTGTAAGTGACATAATGCTTCATATGTAAAAATATTCTAATATAATCTTGCAATTTTAATAATTATAATTTCATTAAAATTAAATGGATATACATAATGTTAATAAATCACATGATCGTTCAATGTTAATTTTGTCCCTATTTCCATTAATTGCTTTAACTCTATGACTAATATCTACATAATATGCATGCATAAATAAATATAAACCTATCAGACACATAGTAGTATTTATAAGACTTTTTGTCTTTTAAATCAGTTAATAATTATCAACTTATATTAAGGATACCCAATAATCTGTTCATAGATTCTGATTCTTTAAATGTATAGTAGAAGAGACATTTATGGAACTTTTAAGATTTTGCAGAAAATGTGAAAACTATTCATTTAATTATTTATGAATAATATAATTATCAAAAATAATTCATCACAATAAAATTATTTTACCATTAAGTCAGAAAGCTATTTAATTAATTTATTTTGGTCTATTAGTAGAATTCCATTGATAGAATTATATTTCCATTGATACAAATATGTTTAAATAAAAAATATTCTGTTACAAAACATTTTTAAAAGTAAATACAAACATGCTTCCATTTAAAAAAATAAAAGAATAATTAAAAACAGATTTAATGAGGTATAAATAGTCAGGTTTGGAGTAAAAATGAAAGCAAAGGGAAACAATGTTTTGATGTTCTCAGAGTCACATCTGAGATACAATAAATCTGTTAATACATATGAAAATAAAATAAAAACCTAGTTAGGTAAATGTGTATATACATTTATAAGTGGTAAAGGAAATGAAAGGAAAAAGAAAAGAAGGGCTGGAAAGATTGTATAGTGGGAATTGTGCTTTCTTTGCATGTGGCCTACCTGGCACCAGTTAGTTCCCTGAGCATCTCCAAGAATGATCTCGGGACACAGAGGCTGGAGTAAGGCCTGAGCACAGCCAGGTGTGACAGGAAGGAAGGAAGGAAGGAAGGAAGGAAGGAAGGAAGGAAGGAAGGAAGGAAGGAAGGGAGGGAGGGAGGGAGGGAGGGAGGGAGGGAGGGAGGGAGGGAGGGAGGGAGAGAGGGAGGGAGGGAAGGAGGGAGGGAGGGGGGAAGAGAAGGGAAGGAGGGGGACCAGAAGAAAGGAAAGAAAAAAAAGAGGAAATGAGAAGGGAACTAAAGAAGGGGAGAATGGAGAAAAGGAAATGTTTATATTATTCTTCACATAACCATCCTGTATCTCCGATTGTGAGATTTAAATATTTTAAAAAATTAAAAACAAACAAAAATTACTTAAAACAGAATAAAACTAAGCAATACTTTATTCTAATTATCTAGGATAAAGGTTTCCTTGAAAAAATTACTTGGAAGATGGTTGTTTTTTCATTCTCACTCTGCTTTTTTAAAAGTCTGTATAAGCACAGACTACACAGTACAACCTACCTCCAGTTCACTCTGAAGCATTGTAAACCTTTAACAGTTATGACAGAATAGCAATTATAGCCCCCACAATTTGTTACCCCTTTTAAGGGAGTTCTTTTGTTTTGTAGCATAAAGGGAAAAGAGACCATGTATTGACGCCCAATCCTGTATTGCTAAAGCTATACATTCTGTAGAATTATATACTGAATTGTCATTTGCTGCTACTATTGGAGAGTTATTTCTTTCCTCCTCTGTTTTGACTAAAGGAATAAGGAGAATTCCAGAGAAACAGCTTGCTTAGTTTTCTTTAATTTCTGCTTTATTCTTTGAAATCACCAGCTTATATTTGTTTGGTCATGTTTTAAAAACCATGTCATATTTGAGTTAAATTTGGAACTGAATATGAATTTTCAGGCTTTTTCTTTTCTCTTTATTCACTGTACAATAAAATGTTCTCTTTCTAAGAAAAATACAAATATAAGTTGCTTTCCCAATATCTATTTTTTAAACATTTAAATAAATCAATATCATATGGATTTTCTTTCCCTTACAATATATGTTTTAAGACATCTATAGAAGAAATATCTTGCATTTATACCTAAAACAAAATCTGTCAGGAAACATCTTCAGCTGCTCAATATAATGCATTTATTTCACTCTCCAGGGGTCCACTAGCTCATTTTTGCCTTACTATAAATCATCTATTAAGGATAGTTGACTATCTGCTCCAGAAAAGAGAATTTTGACAGTTGTAACAATAAAAAGCTTAGGACTACCAATTACTATGTCTGCATAGTTTCTGAAATACTAGACAGAGAATTCTTGAAGAAAAATCAATGGTTCCTATACTATGTTGATATTTTAAAAGAATGAGGACAATGTTAATATTTTATTCTTCTCTTAAGTGTTTCTTATAAATATCAGCATGATGCAAAGTCAGGAAAACAGTATTGGAATTGAACTTTTGAAGACAGTTTCCAGATAAAGTAGCCATAAGATATATTGATAAATTTTATCTATTTTTTTATTGATTGTATATGGAGAAATGAATTGGTTTATTCAAAGGCATGCTTATGGTTTCATGAGAAAGATCCTATCTTATTGCTCCAAATTGTGTCTCTGGTAAATTGTTTTTCTGGCAAAAAAGAACATGGAAGACTATTTATGAACTGTTTATATGCTTCATTAATTTCTATTCTATTCACTATATCTTCTACTATTTTTAAAAATAGGAAAAAATTCTCTATAGCACAAATAGCCATGGGGTGGAGTCATGGAAATAATAAAAATTTCAAAGGAGTATAATTCTAGAACCCTAGCCTCCACTTGGTATTTTATGCTTTATTATGGGAGGTAAAAATGTCTACTTCAATTATATTTCTCTCTACTAAAGACAATACGTAATAGTTACTAAAAGCACCAACATAATAAATCAATGGAATGTTATATGAGAACCCGAATGCTATGCATTAACCAACAAAACAATCTCCATCACTTATAACTCAAGGCCAAACACTCTACATAGAACATTGGTATGGATGATGTATGCATCTCTCTCTTTCCTTTATTTGTCCTATGATTGCACAATATTAACAGTCTGAACTTTTTACTGAGTTCATCAAATAAATAGCTAGTTTTATGAGCACTCCAGATGAGAGATGCCAATATTTTACCTAAATGTTTCCACATTTACATATGATTACAACATTAGCACTGCCATACATCCACCTTCTTTCTAAACATTCCAAAGCGGCTGCATGTATACCTGAGAAATGCCATTTGTTGATATGCATGTGTGATGTGTGTGTGTGTGTGTGTGTGTGTGTGTGTGTGTGCGCGCGCACGCATGGGGGTGATGTCAACTGGAATGCTAACAGAAGTAGAGTAGTTACAGGTTCAAATGGAAACAAGACTTCCTGAAGTTTTTCAGACTCTGATTCTGTCTTGCTTCTGTTCCTATTATGCCAAGTAAAATATTATATTTTCTGGTTCCAGAGCCTGAGCAAAATAAAAATATGAAAATTCGAATTTTAAAATAGTACTAATGACCCCAAAGATCTTCCAGGAGAACTCCTCAATACTTCCTGAAAATTTTAAGTCTTGTCATCTCTAGATGTCAAAGGAATCCTCTCAGACCCATAAATGAGTAACAGTACAGCGTGTAGGGTGCTTGCCTTGCACATGACTGACTCAGGATTGGTCCTTGGAATCACATATGGTCCCTACCCTCCCTGCAAAGAGTGATTCCTGATCACTAAGAGGGGAACAAGACCTGAGTGAGCACCACTGAGTGTCTCCTCAAAAAAATGTTTTAAAAATGGATAAATAAAGTCAAGCCTCACTATGTTTTCTTAGGAATATAATATAATGCCTAATATTATAAAAATGTAAGTATTTTTATAATATTAGGTATTTGAATATTTACCAAAAAACATAGCACATAATTTTTTTAGGTTCAAACTGCTTTCTAATTTGAGAAAATTAGCATTGCTTAAACACACATCTATATTTGTTTTATACTTATATCTATTATATCAATTCATTTAATAAATTTCACAGAATTTAAAATGCCATAATTGAACCAGAGGGGTAGTCTAGGTTAAATTTAGGGCACTGCCACAAGTGATCTCTGAGCATACTGGCAGTGGCTCAAACTGCCTCTCCCCCCCAAACTTTCACTCCCCACAAAAGCCATAATTCTTCAAATAACAGGAAGTACAAAAATTGAAATTCTTGTTCAAGTGTATTAATCCCTGTTAATTGATTTTACCAAAATTTATAAAAATACTGTATGAAGGTTTGCATATAAATGTCACTCTATGCGATGTAATTGATGTGAAATGGGTTGTTTTTCTTCTTGTTGTTTTTCTCATCTTCCAGGTATAGGCTGCAAATAAAACACAAAGGCACTGTGGAATCATTTAACCCCATAATCAAAATTGATCACTGCCTCTTACTGATTTTGCAACTTTAAGTACTAATGTGAGGGTTTCAGTTTTAGTCTTTAAAAGAACTATAGCAAGATTACCATACAAAGTAGACTTAATGACTAGATAATACGTACAAATCTCCTAGTAAAGTACAGCAGAAGAATAATCACTTAACATACAATAGCTAATAAGTGTTAACAGCTCAAGGTTCATTTAACTGAAAGGGCACAGACCCTTTTCAAACAAATCATTTATCAGTGAACATCACTGATTACTGAATTTAATATGACTATACAACTTTTAGATAAAAATGAATAGTTGAGCAGTAATAAGGAATTACTGTAAATGAAACAAATGATTATCAGTAAATACATTTACTATTTCCTATAATGTTGCAACCTACTTCAAGTAGATAATGGAATTATTTAAGTTCTGGATGAATCATTCAACATCTCTTTTCTTGATTAATGTATTTAGATGCTTAATGCTATATTTGTTGTCATGAGCTCAGAGAGAAAGTTAAGACATTTTCAGAGGGCAATTTTCTTACATTCTGCCTATATATTTGTGAAAAAACTAGTTTAGCATCATGAATTGTTTGCCTTGTGAAATATCTAAAACATTTAATATGTAGGTAATTAACTTTCCAATTTACTTATACCATTTTTTCAAAAGCAGAATTTATGGTAGCAAAATGTAGTTTGCATCTTCAGCATCTTGTTCCACTTAATGTATTTAATGAAGAAATTGGAACCCTCCCAGTTAAGAATGAAGTCATCTACTGTCTCATCCATCTCCCAGGAGCTTCATACAGCATAGTGACTCCAACATCTATATCTCTTCTGAGAATTTTTATAAGCTCTGAAACTCTATTTCTAGCTCCTACTGGAAAAACCAAGTTGGATGAATTCCAATAATTTCCCATTCAACTGTCTTCATAAAGTAAATGAATACCTTATGTTTACTCTATTCATTTTCTTGCCATCCCTTCATCAAGTAATCATCTCACTGTTTAGCATCACTCAAGTCAGATATAGTCACTAAGTTAACCAATTCTATATCTTATTCTTGGACCTGTTCATGCTATTTCATTTTTTAAACTTTAATTCTGTATCTAAATTTTTCACACTCACATCATTTCATGTTTCCCTAATCTAATTGGTTTTTACTCTGATCATCGTTTCATATTTGGTATAATAAATACACTCTATTATATATTTGAATATGATGTTATCATAGTGCTTCCCACTATGAATTTTGAGCTCTTGTTGTAGAAATTGTTAATAGATATCAAAAGAAAGGCAAGTATTTTTGTCATAAAAGTTGGAGAGATATATTAAGAAAAGGATTCTCTAGGTACCATGGTTAACATCTGTATGTGTTTGTATTTGTGTGTGTTTTTATGTATATAAGCACATGTAGTTTGGAAATGTCAGAACTCATATAATTTATATTCAATAAAATATTATTTTTATAATCATTAAAATATGGCATTCAAATATACTAATTATATATTATGATGTTTGATTTGGTGTGCCTACTGTTGTTTTATGTTTTTGTTTTTGTTTTGGGTCACACCCAGCTATGCTCAGGGGTTACTCCTGGCTCTGCACTCAGGAATTACTCCTGGCAGTGCTTGGAGGACCATATGGGATGCCAGGGATTGAACCGGGGTGGACCACATACAAGGCAAATGCCCTACCCACTGTGTCATTGTTCTGCACCAGTGGTGTGCCTATTTTTGACTTATTTTCTCATTATAATATAATACTCTTGAATAGTATTTTCTACCCTTAGGCTAATGGTGGGGCAGATCTTCTTATGAAGAGCTCAGGAGGCCCATGGGCTTTACTGGTGATTCTCAACCAACGAGGTTTTGAGGATAAGATATTTCTCAGAATCTATTGTGCTGGGGATACCCAGGCCACTGCGGAGGTGGTGAAGGCCTCCAAGGTCACACCTGGAATTACTGGGGGCCTTAAGGACTGCACTATGGGAATGTTAGGAGATATCAAACCCTGGCCTATACCCTGACCACAGTGCATGCCTATACCCTAAATGCTGTTATGTCCTAGCCTTTCCTTTGTAAGTCTTATATATGATTATTCATTTGGTAAGGGTATGAAAAACAGCTGGTGGTACTCAGGGTCATTTCTGGCTCTGTGCTCAGGAGCTATTCCTGTTAGTGCTCAGGGGATGTTAGGAGGTTCTTGTCATACCAACAGAGGTTGCTGGATGCAAGTGAAACCCTTTAACATTTATCTTAGCTCTCTAGTCCAACACTTTCTTTTGAACATTCTTAAGGAAGATAGGAATAACCCAACAGAAAATTAATGTAATCACACCTAAACTAAAGGGGAATGGGGACTTTTCAGTAATAATATTGGCATTTAAAAAAATGTATTTACAAGAATGTTCCCTTATAACACAAGTATTCTAATGTACATATTTGTCGCACTGCTGTGGATTAAATTTGAGTTGGCAACATTCCAGGCAAGCACCTTACCTACTGTGCTATTGCTCTGATCTAAAGCATAAGAATCCTTAAATAACATGCTTTTTAAGACATCACTTCAAAAACTATTTCAAAAATAAAAAAAATTAAAGATTAAGATTAGTACCAAAGATTAAAAAGAGAAAAAAAACCTATCATCTAGTTGACATTAAAGTCAATTTATAAAAGTGAATTAAACTCAATCTGGTAAGTATATATTTCCATATAGCATGATAGTAATTAATTTTAAGTAATTCACTGAGATTTTAGTACTTTTATTAATCTTTCCCCTTGTTTTATTGAAAATTCTGGTTTGTAAGCACTAAAAGGTAAAGAGCACTGTCACTGTGTTCAAAGACCATGAAGAAATGAGAAAAAGTCAAACCTTATGAACAGAAAGATGGAGGTTTAAATACCTGGTATGTCTTTTCTCATACAAATAGCAGTCATTACTTCACTCTTCTTTCATACTAAAGAAAAAGTAACACTTTTTTTTATCCTGAATTTATACAAGACAATGGATTACATCCCTCCTGGCACAGACATATACCATGCTCCAAAAATGCTGTTTTTCTTTCTTTGAATATTCTCATATTCTTCCTTACTGATAAACTAATCGTAAGAGCACAGAGAACAGAATAGCAGAAATCCTAACAATGATCTCATAATCCTTTCTAAATTTTACAGCACCTAGAATTAAGGTAACCTTGTATTTAAAGATAGACATTTTTAAAGCAATTCTCATTTTTTTTGATAAAAGCAATAATCCACACACTCTACTTTAATTATTTGTCTGTTCATGGGCTATGTGATTATATTTATGTCTAGAGTATAACATTAATCCTGCAAGTCTAATCTTGAAGAAAAAACTTAATTATCTTTGAAACTATTACATTTATGCCACAATATTTATTGCAAGGGAAACACTGTCTAATTTTGAAAAAGAAAATAACTTTCTTCATTCTTAAAAGCAATAGTACATAGTATCAATTGGTCTAGAGTTTGTTGTTGTTGTTTTGTGCTGATTAGAGTAAAAAGAACTAATTCACATAATTAACATTTAACCTATTAACATTACTAAAAAATTAAATATTCAAATATATTAAACAATTAATTAAGGGAAAAGCAACAGAGAAAAGCTGGGTTAAATCACAGAAACCAGTGAGTTCCATATTAACTTGTTAAAGGAACATGGATTTCAGCTCCAGAAAGAAGAAGTCTAACTTTTAAAATACATCTAATCTATAGGACATGCATCAAATTCATCAGCATCTCTGGGCCTCAATGTTCACAGTAATAAACTGTAAGCAGTATTATTTGATTCATATTTTGTGTGAGAATTAAATGACAATGTGTATAAAGTTACCGTTATATTTTTGGTAGATGAAAATTATTCAATTCCTTTGGTATTCCTTAAAAATAATTTCTTCTAAATAATGACTCCATTACAAAAATTCTTTGATAAACTTCAAAATATCTTCATAGCCTAAATTTCTATTTATTTGTATATATTTTACATTAAAATGACTAATTTTATCATAAAAAGTTTTACATTTACATATTAATTCAGGTATCTTTGATGGTTATTAGAACTTATGATGCATTCCCATTATCCAAAGCTCAGTTCTCAGCTACTGAAACAACCAGAAAGGTACTTTCCAATCACATTTTGATAAAGATGTAGATAAAAATAGAAACTTTTTTCATTTCATGTTATTTTAATGAAAATTCTGTAGATATCTAGCCATATATAATATAATAATAATTTAAACAGTTGAATTAGGGATCTAGCAGATAATAGATCATTTCCTACTTGCTGGTTCAGTACATTGGTTCAGCAGATGACAAATAACTGCATATTACAATTTTCCCTGGAATGCCCTATTGCCATCTATTTGAATTTTTATCAGTTATAATAAGATATATGGCCCCTAACATATGACAAGACTTTGTTCAAAAACAATCACTACATTGATTTACCAACTCAAAATCTCATCAAGAGAAGGAAAAGACATTCAACTTACTTACAAATTTAAAAAAAGTCAAGGAATTTTCTAGCTTATAGAATTTTACTGATTATTTTTCCTACTAAACTTCCATAATTCTTTCTTGAACATTTATTCTAGAAAAGAGAGATTTTGTATTTTTTCACTTTTTCATTGAAAGGCTTAGTAATAGAAACTAATAAATTGTGTACTGAGATAGATCAAAATAAGTGTTTACTGGGGAAGATAACGTTGCCTATATTTTTTTAAATTATATTTTATTCCCAAGTATGCGCTAGATCTCTGATACAGACAAACTTTTAAACCAATTTTAATTCCTAGTCTCTGAGGGGAACGCTTAAATTTACCTTCTGTATTTTCTGTAGCTGTAGCTAGAATTCTTCTCTCTCTTGCCCTCTAGTGCAGCTTGTCAATATAACATTGCTTATTCCTCATGTGTCCTCAGAGAGTTTATCTATTTGATGCCACTATTGTATCCTTTGTTGTAGTTTATTACTTATCCTCCACATAGCAGAAATTCTCTAAAAGATAATGAAGAGGGGGAAAGAGGAAGGGAGATTGTACAGAATAAAGACACTAAGAATTCACAGGGAATATTCTGGTTGAATGAAGTTCTTGGCACTCTTTGTTTCTACTACAGGTTTCTGTGGGGAAAAAAATAGAGAGAGCAAAAAATATCTGTCTGGATATACCTTTAAAAATGAAGAGAATGAAAGAGCCTAAGATTTCAGGGACACAGTATCTACGGTGTTGCATGTTCCATCATACCCACAACACAGAGATAAGTACGCAATTTATTTTACTTACGATACTTAAAAGTAAGGTTAACAAAACATACACTTTAGTTTTATTTAAAATAAATACTTATAGAATCTACATCCGTAAGTACCTGTAGAAAACCAGAATAGACAGACATTGTTGGGGAAGAATGTGAGTGCCAAGAATTGAACATGGGAACATACAAATGTTTTGTATATGCTCTATCACGTAATTCATATCCCAACTGAATATTTATTTTTCAATGAAGACACATAAAAGCATAATTGTCACAATTTTTTAACTTTCATTTATAAATTTATATCCTCTGATATTTAGCAAAATAAATTTATACATTTACCAATATATTTAGAAATGTAAATGATCTAAAGAGTACCAGTGTATATAGTTTAGGCTGTTGCTGAATTACAACGAAAACAGGAAGATAGTTCTTATCAGGTTTAAAAGAAAATTGCATAGTCATTCAAATGCTATTAGGTTTTTGTAACATCAGTGTTCCAACCTAATTTCATCATTTAGAATATTGAAATAAATCCCTATTTTGATTTTAATAAATAGAAGACATGGGCATCTATATAAAAACTATATCTCAAATAAATAATAGTAAAGAAGGTTTGCTTAGGTAAAATAATTATGGTTTTATTCCATCATTGGACCATCGATTCCCCATAATCATTCTCATTTCCTGAAAAAAGCTCAGTCAAAATTCAGCACAAACTGACCATAGAATAATTAATTAAGGTCACTGGTAGTTTCAACACATAACTCCTTGAACAATATATGCAGGACTCAATTATAAATAAAATATATTCTGTCCAAAATATTCAGAAAAACATAAGATATTTCTACTGTTACATTAAGGACAGAAACCATTTCCTTAGACAAACATTAAGGTAAATATAATGGAAAGGCTATTCAAACTATTTAGAAAATACATATGCTAACTTAAATTCTTGGTATCTGATATAGTCTGTTCGAATTACAACTTTTGTCTCAGAATAATTATCTGGCCTCTAATCATGAAAATCAAAAGGTTTCACAATTTAAACACCATTGCCACTTCAACCAAATGTTTCTATGTTGTAGGAAAATTTCCTGTGCATTGCAAAACATTTTGCAGCATCTGGAATGACTCTGAGGGTGGTGGAATGACAAAAATTAAAAATAAGATAATAAAACTCCTCTTCTGATTGAGAACCACTGATCTAAACCAATGTTTTAGCTGATGTTAATAATATAAAATAAAAGAAGAATAAATGAGAGAGTATCTTATGAACATAGTAGCAGGTATTGTACATGGCACTGAACTTATGCTTTACTCTAGCAATTCAATCTGACACGAGGATTATAGGCTACCTATAAATTAGCATCCTAGAGTATGAGAAACTATTTCAATATCAGGAAAATAGAAAATATAAAAACACTGTGTACAGGTCAGTTACATTCCAAAGTCGTATTTTTGTATTTTGTACAGAAACAGTTTTAGCAACTCAATTTCTTTGTGCCAAACATTATAATGTTTGGCAACTCTAAATGACCTCATTACCTGCTACTATCCCTGTAGTTTTTAAAATAAACTGATCGTTCTATACAATTCAGATGACTTATCCAATTCAAATAAATCAAAAATGTAACACTTCATGCAGACTATATCCTAGCATATCAATAATTACACAGATATTTGAGATATTGCATTAATCAGGATGGACACCATATTTGCTATTTAACTGATCCTCTTCACTGCACTAATACTTGGATTCAGAAGCTAATATAGGACACGAATTTCAAATAAAACGATCAGTGTGAGAGCCTTAAAATAAAACATGATTCCAACATGTTTCTGTAAAAATATTCCATCACCTCTGCTTCATGACCCAGAATTTGTGATGTAAATAATTTACAATAATATAAGTGAGATATCACCTGGTGTGTGGGGACCAGTGATAAATTTAGTTTCAAAAATGAGAGGTAAAATCAGTAATTCGTTGCAGAGAAGAAAGGCTATTGTAACAGGATTTCTGATTCCTTGTTTTTTTTTTTTAATCTTGTCTCCTTCCATGCTCAGTAAATGCTAATATTTGACTGGTATTTGTGTATAGTCAGTTTTCCTTTTAAAAACATATTTTTCAGTTGCTTCAGAAACATGACAGTTTATAGATAAGCAGTGTATATGTACTTGTTCAATGTGTTTTTTATAAAAGAGTAAGAGACACGAAGCTCTCTCTTTATATAATTTATCTTTGCACTAATACAAATAAACAATTATATGCATTATTTTTTATCACTATTTGCTAATTTATCAAAATTTACCAAGATTATTGCTAAGTCAGAAAACATAATAAGTGATCAGACTACAAAAACAAGGTGAGATATCCTTCCAAAATGAGGCAACTACTGTACTCATAAAAATTTATATCTTTCTAATACTTCACTGTATAAACTGATCTAATCTTCACTGCAACCAGAGTCAATAAATCAGATAACTGATGAGTAATTGTGCCGAGATATATGGTAATGAATATCTTTCTTATCATATTGGGCTCTTCTGTAACATAGAAAACATATTTTGATTGCTGAAACAGAAATAAGGGTTTGCTCTTAGAAAATGATACAGAGAAAGAGATAAGACAAAAAATCAAATGCCAATAGTATTAATATAATGATTTTATTATTTTTCTAAATGGGACAGAAAAAACTATCTCCACATTTCCACTTAGAAACCATCACCTGCACTTATCCTAAGACTTAACTGTAACTACATAGGGATGAAGATTACAAAGATGGAGTCAAAGAAAATCATAAAATATATGGACTACTTTGGGTAGAGATTCTGCTTATTTTAAATGTGATTTTGCTTCTTCACAAAAGGACACAAAGTTACATATGTTGTAAACTTACATACACACAAATCCACACTTTTAATTCAAGGAAGCTTATTGTTGCTCATCCCTCAATTGTCAGATCTACAGTAGAACAAGTTGAGAATGAACAAAGTATTTGTTTCTACCATATTTCATTAATTCAGAACATTGGAACTAGTGTACATTAAGTGAGAGGTATATTGATACATATATCATAGAATTTCTCACTTATATCAGTCATGTGGCATAATCTTTTTAAATTATTGAGCTGTGCAGATATGTATTGAAAATAAGGGCCGGAAGGAAATCCAATTTAAAATATAAACACTACAAACAATGACAATATTACTTTAGGAACAGTGACAGGCTGCTCCACATCTTCTCCCCTATGTTTCATACTTCTTTTCATGGTGGAGACTCATAGAATCCCTAGTCTTCATGGTAGTACTCTTTTATCATTACTAATTATAGAAGTTATCTGTAATTTTGAAAGGGAAAACAATGATATACAGAAAAGTGATGGAAGTCACACAGATTTTTTTCATTAGCTACAACCAGACTGTGATTAAATCAACCTCTTTTGAAGTTCCCAATACTGCTAATAATACTGACTTAATTACTCTGTTGTAAACTTCCTTTTGGGATTGCAATATACCAGACAACTCAACAGAATGCTTCGTATTTCATCAAAAGAAAAATGAGCATGAGCAAAAGAAAAACATCTATTTTATTTTATAACTGATTTATAAGTTGGTCCAGGACACAGAGTGGCCTCTAAACATTTTTGCCTCAGAGTATAAGTATTCAATAATAAGACCAGGGATAGTAATAATAATAGAAGATCTAAGAATATATTTTTTCCTCACTTAAAAATGTTCGTGTGTATACTTATTTTTTGAATTAATTTTTATTAGTGAAACACCATGAGGTACAGTTGTAGACTTACAAACTTTTGTGCTTGGGTTTTGATTATACAATGATCAAATACTCTGTTTTTTTAAGCTGGATTAATCTACCTGACATATTACGGTTACTATCTATATTGATTATTAATAATTGGAAAGGAATAAATAGGTACATTACTAAGAAAATAATACATTCATATATACACACAGCTAGATAGTTAAAACACAATAATAATACATATACTTTTACTTTGATATACTTAATTTAATCCAAATAAAATAAAAGTGCCTCACTTTTGCAGATGAGTCTCAAAATCTGAAAAATTGATAAAATAATTTGAGATTCAAGTTACCAACTGTATTTTAAGAGGAAGAAAAAATAATTGTGCAGATAGGTCAAAACATTTGACATACAGTAAAATGTCTACTTTAAAATTATCAACACCAAATAGAGTTATGAAGTGAGTAAACAATTCATTTTCCTGCTTTAGGATATTATCAATTGTTTCCATTATGCAAGGTAAACTAAAATTCTATGTCTTTGTATATCCATCTGACGCTCACATGCATTTATATTTGAAATATATTAATATTAAAAAATCTCTATTTATAAATCATATCAATTAAATATGCACTTTCTTGGCTGACAGTAATGTTAAAGTGTTTATGAAGTCCTTTAAAATAAAAATTTTCTACTCAAGCCGGCAGTTCAAACACTGACAAAATTCTATATAAATCAGAAAACATAGCTATTTTAGACACAGAGCTAAACGAGTAGGAAAACAAAACCCCAGTTGTTTCCTTATACATAAAAGGGATGAAAATATGAGTGAGATAGAGGGGGAAGAGGGCTGGGAAGGTAGGGAGAGTAGATGAGGGAGGGTGAGGGGAAAAAAGGCAATTAAGCTAATGCAAGTTGGGTGTCACAAGGTTATAGATATTTCAAGAGCTGAGCAATTTACCGTCTGGAAAAGGAGAAGAGCTCTTGCATAAAATGTCCCCCAGTTCAGATTTATTATGCTTTTAGTTGTGTTATATGTGATACAATTAGCAGGAGGTGCCAATAAGGCGTTCTCTCAAGGACGTGGTCATCCCGTGCCATCTGTTATTAATTGCATTGTCCTTTCCACATCCAGCTAGAGGGGAAAAAGTTCTCTGTGAAACACCTGCAAATTCTCACTATACAATGACCAGAATTTAAAAATACTCAAACAAAGGAATGAAAAATTGGTTAGATCTCTAAAAACTGTCCTCTCGAAGATGAAAAAGAAAGAAAAATATACAATGGGTCCTGATGTAAAAAATTTGCCACTGCGACTGTTCTGTCATTATACTCTGTACACTTATAGCTTTGTGACAATAATAATCTACTTTGTAAGTGAAAAATAAATAGCACATTGTCCTAGAAACGCAGGCATCCTTCATATGGCTTGATAAATATTCAGATGTCTAGAAAATCAGAAAACAGTGATAATAATAATTGAGCTTAGTTTTTAGACTTTGGCATTTTCTAGAATTCAGTTCTGAAAATTTATACTGCTATAAGTATGTAAATGCTTTTTCAATTGGCATCTCTTTTTCATAGATATAATTTCAAAATATGAACCATTAAAGAATGCTGTTATAATACAGATAGCTAGTAAAACAATTTAACTAATTTCAAAAACACTAACTTACTTTTAACCATCTGTGCTGCCTGTGCTTTTCTTTTTTCCACACTTGACTTGAATCTTTGAAGCAGGCAACTGCTACAGCCAGCCTTGTTTTCTGTGCTCTTGTTTGAACAGAAATGAATGCTTCCGATGCTCTAGAGTGAAGCTCCAAAGTACTCTGTGGCAATGTTTTAAAACTCCTTGATGACCAGTAATTCAAAATATTTTAACAATAGCATTGAGATTATTAGGAGAGACTGAGGTTAGGATGTATGTTAAAGAAAATGAATTCCATATAAGTGATGTTTCCAGGAAAAAAAAAGAGAAAGAAAAAGCAGTGTTAGGTAGCTTCAATACCTACAGTTTTCTTGACAGTTAAATTACCGACATTATCTTATGTAGTATTTATACAAAATTCATCTTGATTCCATTTATTGAAACGTGGCAGGAGAAAATAAAGTTCTTCACCAAAAAAAATTTCATAAGAAAATACAAAACCAGGAAAACTTTCTACATAGTTTCAGATAAAAATTTAACACAATGCTCTCCAGCTGCAACATTTCACAATATAATGAAATTGGCAATAAAAAATAAAATAATGTAGCAAAAAGGTAAATAATAAAATGTTTTTAAAACATTGCTCACCATTAACTGTTAAATGAGGCAATTCCCTTGCACAAGAATCCTCAGAAATTGTTTATTTTCCAGTATGGAGCAAACATTTTGTTTGAGCATATCAAGTTATTTTGTCTTCTAGCTCACTTATTCTCTGTCTTTTTTAAAAAAAAATACTTGTTTGCCCTTGATTTCAATTGTATCCATTTGTTTACATAATTTCTAACATTTACTTTATTTAAAATTTTAAGTATGTAACTTAATGGATATATCACTAAGTTATACAAGTAACTAGAGTAAACCCCTCCCAATGAATATGGTAGATATAAAATATCTCATTACTATCATCTATTTTAATATATTTCATCAAACTTCATGCTCAAAATACTTTATTATTGTCCACAGAAAAAACATTAATATTTTAGTATTATTAAAATAAAGGATATCAACATATAATACAATACGATATTTCAATGAACACATTGTTGGAGTTTATAACTTTATGAATACTCCTAATTATTTTTATTAGTTAAAACCCCACAAGTATCAAGATTAAATCAATGAATTTCCTTGATTTTCCCCCTAGTGCTTTTATATTTGGACACATGGTATTACTTTTGGTGCACAACAAAGCAAGCAAGAAATTTTAGTGTTCTAGAACTGAATTAGTATATACTGAGTATGAATTTCTCCTAGGGGTAGATTCACATTAGAGCAATGATCTGATAAATTGTTCTTTTAGGAAGCTATCTTTCAGCTCTTTAGTCACAGAGGCATCTGATCTTAGAATGTCCACTGAATGGTTCATCTGAAAAAGCTGTTTTAGTCACCAGTACTCAGTATGAGATAATATCCATGACAGCCAAAATACTAAGTCAATTAAATAATATTTTAAAATGTGGATCACATTTTTCACATGTGCCAGCTAAATTTTCTTAATTTAGCAATATATGTGTGTGTCCAGATCAGTATAAAATGAAAAACATACTTAAAACATACACTTGATTGGAACGTTGAGTGTTGCTGAGATTAGTCAAATACAACCTTATACTTCTAAGAAGCATGCATTTTAATGCTGGGTGAATTTTTAAGGTTTTAGAAATATCTTTTAAAAGTATTCTGATTTATATTCTGATGTCCAAAAACCAAAAAAACAGAAAATCAAGCAAGACAATGAAAATGCGAAAGCTCAAATGTTCTTGCCAGTAAAGGATAACTTTGAAATCTTGATCTCGACAAGATGCAAATTCTTAGGCTAGTGATATATACCCAAGCCAAATTTCAGTTTTTAAGGAAAAGAAATCAGAGTATTAAAAATTTCTTAGAAGCATACTAGATAAAAGAGAAATAAATCATCTATAGTGTACAGTCTAGTGAATAACAAATGATGAATTCTTGTGAACTGGGGTGATAGTAATATGAGACTAGTTAACAATCCCATTGGAAACTGGTCAGAAATTTTAATGTAGAAACTCTATAATGTTCTAACTATGCTACATTAAAAGAGACACTTATAAATCAGAATAATGGAATAGCTAGTTCTTTAGAAAACTAAGTTGAATGGGAATGAATGTTTTACCTACATCATAGTTTCTACCATACAGTGATTATTCCTACCAGAAAATGTTCATTGCTATAGCATGGTAGAAATGAGGGAGCAATTCCAGGGTTTAGAGATTAAAGAAAGCAGAATGAACAAAAGCTAAAAAAATTGCATTTCATCATATTTTGAGGAAACTTTTGCAGGTAAACAATATTAGTTTGTGTGCATCTGTTAGAGAGAGGTCTACTATGTTATGCAAAAAAATAAAACAAATGCCTTCAACTTCTAAATTTATATAATTTTCTCTAATTATATACTTATTAAGATGCTGTGATCATTTTTCTAATTTGTTCTTTAATTTATGAGCATATACTAAGAAATACTTCATAGTGAGTATTATATATTATAATATTAATATTTACACTAATATTAAATACTATTTACCATGCAATGATTCTTAGGTATGCCAGAGTGCATTTCATTTATTACTTAATTATAACAATATATCTATGATAATTACTATTTTTTTTGGGGGGAGCCACACCTGGAGGTGCTCAGGGCTTACTCCTGAGGTGTAAGATTCCAGAGTTTAGAGATTAAAGAAAGCAGAATGAACAAACTTGTGCTCAGGGATTACTCATTAACAGTTTGGAGGGACCATATAGGATAAAACTGGGGTCAGCAGCACGAAAGGCAAGGGCCCTACCAACTGTATTATCATTAACCCCATACCACTATTTTTAAATGGTGGAATCTTATATACAAAATATTTAAGTAGCATTCTGTCCAAAATAAAACTTTAAAGATTGGATTATTGTTAAAAAATTATTCTGATCCAAAAATGAAAAGTGATCTGGAAAAATCAACAGAAAACATCGTTTTTTCTATCCCCAACCTACATTAAACATGAAGTGTTCATAGTTAATTTCAATTTTCTATTGATAATTTTCTTTTCTCATAAGAGGAGCTGCATCTAAAAATATTATTTTGCTATTAACTGGAAACATTACATGCAAAAGCATTTTATTAAAAATATCTTCTGGGAACAGAGGAGTAGTTCAGGGGAGAAGGCACTTTCTTGCACCTGGCCAACACTTGATTTGATTCCTGGAATTGAATATGGTCCCTGAGAACTAAAACAAGTGCACCCTGAGCACTACCAGGAGTTAGCCCTGAGCACAGAGTTGGGAATAAGCCCCAAGCTCAGTAGGGTTTGACTCTGAAAGAAATAAAAGTTTTAAAAAATGTGTTACAGTTTCATAGTCATGTATTACTATGCAGAGTGTTCACATCACACTGGGTTTCTGGGACATATTTCATATAGGTCATGTAGAGTACAATAATATAGTAATACTGTAGCACTGTCCTCCCTTGCCAGGCTCTGTATTAATGTATTTATCTATACATTAATACAGTAAGAGTCTAAAATATTTTTGAAAACATTTCCTAGCTTTTATTATTTTTGCATGACTTATAATTTGAAGAAAAGTATAAAAAGAATAAAAGGTTCCAGTTTATCCATTCGCTCAGTCATTGTATCTACTTCACTTCCCAATCACTACTTTTGTTTAATGTTTCAAAGTGTCCTTATATATAAATTGTTTAGTACAAACTCTACTTTTCATTCCCTTACACAGTTGTTACAAGTTAACACTTTCAAAGAAAGAAAAAAAATGTTCGCTAAGTCTGAACAATTTCCAGTAATTCATGATTTTAATATCCTATTCTACTTATCCTTTTTGATTCTAAAAATTCTGGAGAGTCTTGGGACAAATAAATATTATTTCACACACCCCTCCCAAACTAAAATACATTTAGATGTAGTTGTGGTGTCAAGGTTGAGACTGGCATCTAGAAAAGGATTATAAGAAACTTAACCCATGACTTCAAATCACAGCAAGTGTCTATCTATGACTCTACAGTATCAGAATTAAAAAGTAATACCTCTACTCAAAATTGAAAAAACTGTTTAAGGGCAAGGAAAGGACTACCACATGAGAAGAAAAAGAGATCAACCACTAACACATGAGAAGAAAAAGAGATCAACCACTCCATTAACATGGAAGGATTTGGCGAAATAATGTGCCACAGTGATTGTGCCACAAGGGAATGGAGGGGAAGACCTCTCTGTAAACACAGAATAGAGCAAGCAGCTTGACACTACAACTACATTGAGATGAACAGAAATGGAATAGATCATGTCCCTATCCTAACCTTAACCATACAAAACCCTAATCATAATTACTTACACAATAACCCCTCATTCTAACCTCAACAGAAATGCCAGCTTCCTGAATTGGAACACTGATTCTCAAACAGATGTCAGACATTAGCCACTGGCTTTAGCTGACATCAATATTAATCAGCTAATATTAACATTAGTAAAACATATGCATCTTAAAGTTGAACTTGTGCTATAACTATGTGGAGGACAATTATTAGCAAATTCAAATCATTAGAATGATGTCAGCTCATATGTTTTCAGCTAAGATATCTTAAAAAAAAAAAGAAACAACTGGCTTATTTGGCTTATTAGGGACATGATTGTTACTTAGTTTATATGCTGAATTTCCTAAATGCATAGTAACAATACATATGTCATTTCTTTAACTCACTTAAAATAGAGATTTTTTAAGCAATTATCTTTAACTATTGAGATTCTTAATTACTAATTTATTAATGCTTTTTTATGTATAGAGACTTCTAAAAACTGTAGAAAGCATGTATATTAAATTTACTAACCATCCGTAATTCAGTTAGTATTTATTGTCTTTTAACTAGCAGTTGTACAAGTAATCAAATGCAAAAATTGCCTCCAAACTTTTAAATAAAATGTTCTTAACTTAATAAAAATAACCCTTTTCACACAAAACTGGAAAAAAACTTAATTCATATCAAAAGGCCCAAATTCTGCTTTTCACCTGGACTAGAATGTTAAAGTCCAGAATAAAAGTGTCTACATAATCCTCTAAATATTATTCTTTTATTTCTCTTCATATATCATCACACATATCCATGGGCAATTAGGCTTCACAAGCACTTTTGTGGTTATTGCTACCCAGGGCAAGAATAATCATTATAAATCATTTCCTCTCATGATACAACTTAAGTTAGATCCTGGTGCAATTCTCAGAAACTCACTTAATAGCTGAACTAAGGAAATACTTAACTTAATCAGAAATTCAAAATGTAATAAAATTGCAGTAACATCAAATTAGTAAAATATATATACAAAAAGCGTATTATGTTCTTTACAGTATAAAGTCCTAAGGATAAGTAATTAAGTAGGATAAATAGTTTATGCCTTTACTGTAATTACTCTTCACAAGTTAAACATAAAGGTGACCCTGATAGCTAACACTTTTAAGTTGAGTTCTACATACATGAGTATCAGTCTTCAGTAGGGATAATCTAAGAAAAACACAAGTGTAGTAGGTATATGAACAAGTATGTATTGTGGATAATTAAAAACTAAAATAACAAAGAGGATAATTAAGATGATGTTATCAAATTCTTATACATTCACATGGTATTTTAAGTACAAAGGAATTTGATAAATTCAGACCAAGATATGGGGAAAATGTGAAGGTCAAATTATAAGAGAAAGAACAGAGTAAGGCAGCTTTAGGATTCTCTGACATAGGGAAGTTTTGGGCCTCCCATGGTTTTCACTTATGCTAAAAATGCAGGCTCAATTACCAGAGTGATAATTGAGAATTGGTTTTATCCATAAGCATTGCAAGAGTCATTAAGAATGGCCATAGTCACAGGATGGTAGCAATACTAATTTTGGTCCTATGAATACAGCAAAAGCTAATGGGCTATCTATCTATAGAGTGTGTCACCTATATCTGTGTACCAAGGTAGAATTTTTAGAATTGAAATAAACACATCATGACTTTGGCATTTCTTTATTTCTTTAAACATTACATTTGAGTTCAAAACTTACTAGAAAAAGGGAATTTTGGGATTCCCCAGGCGATAAACAAGAATTGGCTTATGAAGCACTGTACCAATTCATTATACTTGTGTCAATAAATTTTTCTATTCCTGAGGTACTACATTTCTATTCCTGAGGTACTACATTTATGAATATGTATATTTTTACTATTTAAAAATATTACTTTATTCCAACACTGATAATCCTTCCAAGGGAGAGGTGGGTGGCATTTATGAAGAGCTTGCTTTCTCTGGAGAATATTTTCCTTGTCTTATAAATGTTCTGATTTGGCAAAAACTTACTAATGAAAACAGCCCTGTAAAGACTCACTTTATAAACCAAGCTTGATTATATAGACATTAGTAAAAACAAAACAAAACAAAAAAATCTTATTATAATTCATAAATTCTTTTAAAAAATATATATGCAACTCAAATTATATATGAGTGCACATTCATCATGACATGGTTCTTACAAAAGCGCCAGACTGAAGATGCAAAAAAAATTCTAATCTTATAAGAGGAATATTCAGATGGGCTTCTGCTCTCTTTATCTTTATCAGTATGCTTTATAGTTATCTGTGTGTGTATGTTGTTCAAGAACTCAAGTATGCAGTTAATGGGCTTCATATTTCATCACCCAGAGATTTTAATGTTTTAAGAATTAAACAAAATAGGTTTTGCTGACCCAGAATGTACAGAGGGTTACCTCTTATATCACTATGACAAATTAAATTATAATAAATTTATTTAAAATAAAACACTTATTGAAGGTTAAGAGATAGTAGTGCATAGGGTGTTTTTTTTTTCTTTTTTTATTAGTGAAACACCATGAGGTACAGTTTTAGGCTTACAAATTTTGTGCTTGGGTTTCAGTTATACAATGATCAAGTGCCCATCCCTCCACCAGTGCCAGTCATTCATCCCCACGGGTCCCAGCATCCCCCCCTCATCCTCCATCCCCCCTGTCCCATCCTGCCTCTGTGGCAGGGTATTCCCCCTTGTTCTCTCTCTCTTCTTTTGGGTACTGTGTTTTGCAAGAGAGGCATTGAGTGGCAATCATGTTTGGTCTATAGACTACTTTTAGCATGCTTCTCCCACCCTGGGAGGGTCCTCATAACACCCTTCATTTGGTGCTCTCTTCTCTATCTGAGCTTTCTTTTCACCTAGAACGTGTGGCTGGCCTTCCATTCATGGAGCAAAATTCCTGGTACAAATCTCAGCCATTCCTGGGTGTTAGTCTCCCTTTTTATTGCTTTATGTTCCCCCGATGAATGCAATCTTTCTGTGTCTATCCTGCTCTTTTTGACTCATTTCGCTTAACATGATACTTTCCATGTAGTACCACTTGTATGTAAATTTCATAACTTCATCTTTTCTAACAGCTACATAGTACTCCATTGTGTAAATGTACCAAAGTTTCTTTAACCAGTCATCTGCTCTTGGGCACTCAGGTTTTTTCCAGATTCTGGCTATTGTAAAGAGTGCTACAATGAACAAACAATTGCAGATGTCACTTCGACTATACCTTTTTGCCTCTCTGGGATATATTCCCAGGAGTGTTATAGCTGGGTCAAATGGCAGATCAAATTCTAATTTTTTGAGAGTCGTCCATACTGTTTTCCAAAAGGGTTGGATCAGCCGGCATTCCCACCAGCAGTGAAGGAGTCCCTTTCTTGCCACATCCGCGCCAGCATTGGTTGCTTTTGTTCTTGTGGATGTGGGCCAGTCTCTGTGGTGTGAAATGATATCTCATTGTTGTTTTGATCTGCATCTCTCTGATGATTAGTGAAGTAGAGCATTTTCTCATGTGCCTTTTTGCCATTCGAATTTCTTCTTTGCGAAAGTTTCTGTTCATTTCCTCACCCCATTTTTTGATGGGGTTGGGTGATTTCTTCTTGTGGAGTTTAACCAGTACCTTGTATATCCTTGATATCAACCCCTTGTCGAATGTGTACTTGTGAATATCCTTTCCCATTCTGTAGGCTGTCTTTGTATTTTGGTCACTGTTTCTTTTGAGGTGCAGAAGCTTCTTAGTTTAAGATGGTCCCATTTGTCTATCTCTGTTTTCACTTGCTCGGCCAGTGGCGTGACATCTTTGAAGATAACATTAGCTTCAATATCATGGAGAGTTTTGCCGACTTTGTCTTCAATAAACATTATGGATTCTGATCTGATTTGGGGTCATAAATCCATTTTGATCTTACTTTTGTGCATGGTGTTAGGCAGAGATCTGAGCCCACTTTTTTGCATGTAACCGTCCAATTTTGCCAGCACAGTTTATTGAAGAGGCTTTCCCTGCTCCATTTCACTTTTCTTGCCCCCTTATCAAAGATTAGTTGATTATATGTTTGGGAGGAAATGTCAGTATACTCAACTCTGTTCCATTGGTCTGCAGCTCTGCTTTTGTTCCAGTACCATGCTGTTTTAATTGTTACTTCCTTGTAGTAGAGTTTGAAGTTAGGGAGGTTGATTCCTCCCATTTTCTTTTTCCCAAGAATTGCTTTAGCTATTCGTGGGGGCTTATTGTTCCATATAAATTTCAGGAGTGTTTGCTCCATTTCTTTGAAGAATGTCATGGGTATCCTTATAGGGATTGTATTGAATTTTGATGATGTTGATTCTCCCCATCCATGAACAGGGGATATTTTTCCATTTCCTCTTGTCCTCTTTTATTTCCTGAAGTAGCGTTTTGTAGTTTTCTTTGTACAGGTCCTTTACTTCCTTAGTTAAGCTGATTCCTAGATACTTGATTTTCTGGGGCACAATTGTGAATGGGATTGTTTTCTTGATGTCACTTTCTTCTCTTTCACTATTTGCGTATAGGAATGCCATGGATTTTTGGGTATTGATTTTATAGCCTGCCACTTTACTATACAAGCCTATTGTTTCTAGGAGTTTCTTGGTAGAGGTTTTAGGGTTCTCTAAGTATAGTATCATGTCATCTGCGAATAGTGAGAGCTTAATTTCTTCTTTCCCTATCTGGATGCCCTTAATATTTTTTTCTTGCCTAATAGCTATGGCAAGTACTTCCAGTATTATATTGAACAGCAGTGGAGAGAATGGGCATCCCTGTCTCATCCCTGACCTTAGGGGAAAGGGTCTCAGTTTTTCCCCATTGAGGATGATGTTTGCTGTAGGTTTGTGGTAGATGGCTTTAACTATATTGAGGAAAGTCCCCTCTATCCCCATTTTGGCAAGGGTTTTCATCATGAATGGGTGCTGGATCTTGTCGAAAGGTTTCTCTGCGTCTATTGATATGATCATATGATTTTTTATCTTTTCTTTTGTTGATATGATGGATTATGTTGATTGATTTCCGAATGTTGAACCATCCTTGCATCCCTGGAATGAATCCCACTTGGTCATGATGTATGATCTTTTTGATGAGTTGTTGTATTCTATTGGCTAGTATCTTGTTGAGAATCTTCGCATCCGTGTTCATCAGGGATATTGGCCTGTAGTTTTCTTTTCTTGCGGTGTATTTGTTTCCTTTTGGTATTAGAGAGATATGGGCTTCATAGAAGCTGTTTGGGAGAGTTTCTGTTTTTTCAATTTCCTGGAAAAGCTTGAGAAGTATTGGCAATAGGTCCTCTTTAAATGTTTGGAAAAATTCGCTAGTAAATCTGTCTGGCCCTGGGCTTTTGTTTTTGGGAAGACTTTTGATTACAGTTTCAATTTCCTTGATGTGAATAGGTCTATTCAGGTACTCTATATCTTCTTGATTCAGCTTTGGGAGATGGTAGGAATCAAGGAATTTATCCATTTCTTCCAGGTTCTCGTGTTTCGTGGTATACAGACTTTCAAAGTAGTCTCTGATGATCTCTTGAATTTCTTTAGTTTCTGTTGTGATATCCCCATTCTTATTTCTGACTCGATTTATTAGGGTTCTCTCTCTCTGTTTCTTTGTGAGTGTTGCTAGTGGTTTATCTATCTTATTTATTTTCTCGAAGAACCAGCTCTTGGTTTCATTGATCTTTTGGATTGTTTCTTTGTTTTCCATGTCGTTGATTTCTGCTCTAAGTTTTATAATCTCTTTCCTTCTGCCTGATTTAGGCTTTTTCTGTTGATCCTTTTTTAAGATCTTGAGCTGCGAAGTCAAGTTGTTTATGTGCATCCTTTCTTCCGTCCTAAGAAATGCTTGCAGAGCTATGAATTTTCCCCTTAATACAGCTTTCGCTGCATCCCATAAGTTCTGGTAGTTTGTGTCTTCATTCTCATTTGTTTCCAGGTATCTTTTGATTTCATCCTTGACTTCGTTCCTGACCCACTCATTGTTCAGCATCGAGTTGTTTAATTTCCAGGTGTTTGATTTGGTTCTCCGTGTCTGTGTGTGATTCACTTCTATCCTCAGTGCATCATGGTCTGAAAAGATGGCTGATACTATTTCTATCTTCCTGATTCTGTTGAGGTATGTTTTGTGTCCTAGCACATGGTCTATTTTGGAAAATGTTCCGTGCGCGCTGGAGAAGAATGTGTATTCTTTCTTTTTGGGGTGTAAAGCCCTATATAAGTCCATAAGCCCTTTCTCTTCTATCACTTCTTTCAAAGCCAATAATTCCTTGCTGGGTTTTGTTCTTGTTGATCTATCCAGAGGTGATAAGGCGATGTTGAAGTCTCCAAGTACTATTGTGTTGGTAGTGATGTCCTCCTTAAAATCTGTTAGCAGTTGTTTTAAATATTTAGCTGTTCCCTCATTGGGTGCGTATACATTTAAGAGTGTGATTTCTTCCTGTTGTACGTATACCTTGATGAAGAGAAAATAGCCTTCATTGTCCCTTCTAATCTTTTTCAAGGTGAAATTAATGTTGTCGGATACTAGTATGGCCACCCCAGCTTTTTTTGAGGGAGTTGTGTGCTTGCAGGATTGTTTTCCATCCTTTGACATTGAGTCTGTGTTTGCTCTGGCTGTTGAGTTGAGTTTCTTGTAGGCAGCAGAATGTTGGGTTCTGACTCTGTATCCATTTTGCCACTCTGTGTCTCTTAACTGGTGAATTTAGACCGTTGACATTGAGAGAGAGAATGGTTATGGGGTTTTGTGTCATCTTTCTGTGCGGGTGTGTTGTGGTTGTAGGGTTTGTCTTTTCTTATAGTAGCCCCTTTAGGCCTTGCTTTAGGTTTGGTTTTGAGTCTATGAAGTTCCTGAACTGCTGTTTATCTATAAAATAGTGTACCGTTCCTTCGATTTTGAGGGAGAGTTTAGCCGGATAGAGTATTCTTGGTGAAGCATTCATTTCAGTGAGTTTTTTGACCCTATCTGGCCACTGCCTTCGGGCTTATAGGATTTCCTCTGATAGGTCTGCTGTGAATCTAAGGGATTCTCCTTCGTATATGATTTCCTTCTTTGCTCTTGCTGCTTGCAGTATTGTGTCTCTATCGGCAGTATCGATCATTCTAACTATGATATGTCTTGGAGTGTTTTTGTTGGGGTCTCTTTTAGCTGGCACCCTTCGGGCTCCTTGAATCTGAATGGGTGCATTGTGCAGCTCTGGGAAGTTTTCAGCAATGATTTGTTTGACAGTGTTTTTTTCGTTGGGATTGTTTCCCTGAGCTTCAGGTAGTCCCATGATTCTAATATTGTTCCTCTTGGAATCATCTGCTAGGACTCTGATTCTCTGTAGAGCCATTTTGAGGTCCCTTGCCACTGTTTGTTGTTGCGTGTTGGCTTGTTGCAGCTGATCTTCCAGCTCACTGATTCTCTCTTCAGCTGTGGTCATTCTATTTTTAAGAGAAGAAACTGAGTTTCTCATTTCATCTATGGAATCTTTTAATCGTGACATTTCTGCTCTCATTTCTTCTTGTAATTTGTTGTTTTTTTCTGTGGTGTTACTGGCTGTCTGACTGACTGTTTCATTGAGTTTATTGAACATCTTGATGACTTTGTATCTGAATTCTATGTCAGAGAGGTCCCTTAGGTGAGCTGTATTGACGGAATGTTCTAGATTGTTTTCGTTGTTCTCCCCTTGTGGTGGGGATTTTCTTTGTTTCTTCATATTGCTGAGTAGGTTGGGAACTAGATTCCTTGGGGACTAGGTTCCTTAGTATGGAAAAGAACCTGCGGCCGCATAAGCGTTGACCCACCAGAAATTAAGCCACACCCACTTTTGAGGCCACACCCACTTTTGCGGAGGCCACGCCTCTACAGAACCCTGGGTTTGGGATGAGATGGGCGCCCCGGTCAGGAGTGAAGAGGGCAGGGCAGAGGCTCAAAACTGCTTCTCTTCAGGCATCTCGGGGGACACCTGGGGTCCTGCAGGGAAAGATGGAGGTCCCAGGGTCGCCAGTCGTAAGCTGTGCTGACCTGGATTTAGGTGCATAGGATGTTTGCCTTTGTTTGCCTTGTACCCAGTAGACTCAAGTTTTATATCTGTGATGCCATATGGTCCCCAAGCACCACAAGGAGTGAACTTTGAGTGCAGATCCAGAAGTAATCCCTGAAAACAGATGCCCCAACACACACACACGTATGTATAAATAAATGTATATATATACATTTAGACAAGTTATTTTCACTCATTCTAAAACAGAAATCCTATAGAAAAGTGATAATTGCAGAGTTAGAGAGGTCGTATAGGGGGCAGGGCACTTGCCTTGCATGCAGCTGATCTGGGTTGATCCCCACAACCCCATTTTGGTTCTCCAAGTCTCACAAGAGTTATCCCTGAGCACTGGTGAGTGTGGTTCCAAAACAAAACAGAAACAAATAAAAATACGTGACAATTGCTATCATGAGAAGATGTAATAAAAATATAAAGGTCATTGAGTGTATAATATCTCCAAGGGAAAGTCTCCTACGGCTCTTCCCCTAGCCGCCTGCGTTCGGGGCCCTCGGGCTGCTCCCTGAGCCAGAGAGGCCCAGGTCATGGGTCAGATGGTGGATGAAATGAAGGGCTAAACCAGTAGGTTGACCCGTTGTTGTTTATTCCATTCTCCCTATGCACCTGCCCCAGTCTCTCTGAGCCTCCCATTCTAGTCTCCCACTGTCCTCATTCCCGTTTCTTTCTATCTCTCCTGATCATCTCTCCACGATCCATCTTGCAGCCTGGGCTCTATCTCCACGTGCTTACTCCTGTATTCTTCCTATACGTTCTTCTTTCTCTATCCCCCTTGCTAACCTCCCTGTGGTTTTACTTATTTCTTGCTCCTGTCACTTCTTTTTTTAAAAATTTAGTCTATTTTATTATTCAGTTTTGTGATTTTTGATGAAAGGTTTCTAAGAGCTTCTATTGTGTTTGTTTGAAACCTTCTGATGCTTTCAGCACTTCAGTGTATATCCTTAGCATTGTGACTTTGACATCTTTATTGGAGTGCAGAAGTTTCTTAGTTTAAGATAGTCCATTTGTCTGAGTTCTTGTCTGCTTGGGTTCTCCCTGGACTTTTGTCTTTATCTACTGAAGCACAGGTGAGTTCCTCTGTTTCTATATTGTGTCTCGTATGCCCTGAGGGTTAATGCTATAAGATTGGTTTTGTTCAGGTCTAGTGGAGTGCACTGTTATGCTTGCTAATTCTTGCCATGGACTATGGTGCTGTGTTTGGATTATTCTGAATTGTTGCAAAGAATTTTCTGGTACAAACTTAATTTATGGACATACACCACAGCTTTGTTAGAATTGCCACTTGTTAGTTCATGACTGTGTCCAAGTATTGTTATTGCACAATTTTGGCTGTATTTGTGGACTAATTTTTATAATTCTTGTAGCACCTGTTTTCCATAATATCTGCAGAAAATCCTTTCTGAGTCTAGAAAAATATCTTCACTCATTGTGTGACATTGGGATATTGCCGCTTTTGTTTTTTCTGAAACAAACATATGTCACAAGTTACTACTGTTTCACATGTAGCTTGAAATGGTAGAACTTGTCAGTGGATTGCTCCCCATTCAAAAGGGAAATTGCCTAATAACTGCAGATATACATATTTTGAATTGATGTTCCCGAAATCTTTTCTGGACTACTTCCTGTCTCATGGTCAGATTTTGTGAGGATGGCATGTTTAAGGTTGAGCTACATGTTTTCAATCAACCACTACCTTTCCCCAGGACAAGCTTCTGCAGTTTAGCAGTCTCTGCTTCTGTGAATCACAGAGACTTCATTCATATTCTTTTCTACTCACTGCTCTTTGAACACAGTGGAAAATTTTCCTAAAACGTTTGCTGGATTTTCCCCTGTACCTCCTCCATGGAGCCTCATGCAGAATTCTGTATAGTGAGTGAGTGTGTTTGTGTGTATGTGTGTGTATATGTGTGTGATATTTGTTTCTAGAATTTTTTACATTATTATTTTATTTTTGTATGTCTGATCTTTTAAAATTCTTGCCCTTTAGTACTACACTTTATCAACTGACCTGCATTTTTCTCATATTTTACTTTTGTTTCTAAAATATTCCCTTGTCCTTATCTTCTAAACTTGTTGCTATTTTTAACTTAAAAAGTTTTAGCCTTAATTTCATTTTTCAATAGTTTTTATCAAAGAAGTTTTAGTTTCATTTTATGTCTATGTTCATCAAAACTCTCCATGAACTTTAAGCTAATGGTATCTTCAAAGATGTTGCACTACTGGCCAAGCAAGTGAAAACAGAGATAGACAAATGGACTATCTTAAACTAAGAAACTTCTGCACCTCAAAAGAAACAGTGACCAAAATACAGAGACAGTCTACAAAATGGTTAAGGATATTTGCCCAATATATATCTGACAAGGGATTGATATCAAGGATATACAAAGTACTAGTTGAACTCCAACCAAGAAAACATCTAACACCATCAATAAATGGGGTGACGAAATGAACAGAAACTTTCTCAAAGAAATCCAAATGGCAAAAGGGCACATGAGAAAATGCTCTACATCATTAATCATCAGGAAGATACAGATCAAAACCACAATGAGATATCATCTTACACCACAGAGACTGGTCCACATCCAAAAGAACAAAAGGAAGTGGTGTTGGCGCGATGTGGTGAGAAAGGGACCCTCCTTCATTGCCAGTGGGAATGCCAAATGGTTCAGCCCTTTTGGAAAATGGTATAGACGATTCTCAAAAAATTGGAAATGGAGCTCCCATTTGACCCAGCAATACCACTCCTGGGAATATATCCCGGAGAGGCAAAAAAAGTACATTTGAAATGACATCTGCACTTGTTTGTTCATTGCAGCACTGTTTACAATAGCTAGAATCTGGAAAAAAAAACCTGAGTGCTTGAGAACAGATGACTGGTTAAAGACACTTTGGTACATCTACACAATGGAGTACTAAGTAGCTGTTAGAAAACATGAAGTCAAGAAATTTACATACTAGTGATACTACATGGGAATTATCATGCTAAGTGAATTGATTCAGAAAAAGAGAGACAGACATAGAAAGATTGCATTCATCTGGGGAATATAAAGCAAGAAAATAGGAAATGAACACCCAAGAATACCCCAGATAAGTACCAGAAGGTTTCTCCATGGCTTGGAGGAAAGCCTCACACGCTAGGGGAAAAGGCAGCTCAGACAGAGAAGGGAGCACCAAATAAAGGTTGTGGGAGGATCCTCCCAGGATGGGAGATGCATGCTGAAAGTAGACTATCGACCAAACATAATTGCCACTCAATGCCTCTTTTGCAAACCACAGCACCCAAAAGGAGAGAGAGAACAAAAGGGAATGCCCTACCACATAGGCAGGGTGGGACGAGAGGGATAGGGGCAGAGGGATACTGGGATCAGTGGTGGTGGAGAATGGGCACTGGTGGAGGGATAGGTACTCGATCATTGTATAGCTGAATCCCAAGAATATAAATTTGTAATTCTAAAACTGTATGTCATGGTGTTTCACTAATAAATTTTTTTAAATGTAGTATGAATTCACAACAGTAAACATATCTTTCCAAAACAAAATGCCAGACAGATTGGCTGGGGAGTTTTTCCATATTTTCAAAGGGAACTTATTGCATTAACCGTTTCAATGCCTCCTGAAAGCTGAAGAAAAATAATTTACCTCACTTTCTGTGAGTCCAATATGACTCAAATCAGAGTCATCGCATACACAAACACACACACACTTGCAGGCACACACACATACAAGCCAGTATTCTTATGAACTTCTATGTAATGAACCTCAATAAAATCTTATTTTTATTGAATCTCTGGGAGATACACAGTTACAAAGCTGCTCATGGTTGGTTTTCAGTATACAATGTTCCAATACCCATCCTTCCACTTTTGTATATTTCTCATAACCAATGTCTCCAATGTTTCCCTCCCAACACACCCAACCCCAATCCTAGCAACTGCCTCTATGGCAGAAACTTTTCTTCTATCTCCATCACTCTCCTTTTGGGTATTATATGGTCTGCATTACAGATATTGAGGTTGCCAAGTTTGTTCCTTTACCTACTTTCAGATTACATCTCCCATCCATATAGATCAGTTCCAACCATCATTTTCATATGATCCCTTCTTTGTACCAACTGCCTTCTGACCAAACATTTGAGGCACGCCTGCAACCATGGATAAAATTTCCTAGCCCTTGTTTCTACTGTCCTTGGCAATTATTCTCATACTATTTTTTATATCCCACATATGAGTGCAATCATTCTATGTCTCTTTCCTTCTGACTCATTTCACTCAGCACAATACCTGCATAAATAAATAGATTGACTTCATTTATAAATAAATAGATTGACTTCATTTTTCCTGGTGGCTGCATAGCATTCCATTGTGAATATGTACCATAGTCATTTATCCAGTCATCTGTTCTTGGGCACTTGGGTTGCTTCCAGATTCTGATTATTGTGAACAGTGCTGCAATGAACATAGAAGTGTACATGGCATTTCTGCTGTATGTTTTTAGGCATATGGAAGCTCAATTTCTAGCTTTTTGAGGAATACCCATATTGTTTTCTCAAAAGTCTGGGCCAGTTGGCACTCCCACCAACAATAAAGGAGAATCCTTTTCTTCTCACACCAAAAACAGCACTATTCTTGTTCTTTTTGTTGTGTGCCAGTTTCTGTAATGTGAGATAAGTGGTTGTTGATTTTTTTTTTGCATCTCCCTGATTAGTGATGTAGAACATTTTTCATGTGCTTTTTGGTCATTTCTATTTCTTCTGTGAGGAAGTTTCTGTTCATTTCTTCTTCCCATTTTTGATGGGATTGAATTTTTTTTCCTGGAAAGTTCAAATAGTGCCTTATATATCTTGGAATTTACCATCTTATCTGAATGGGTATTGGGTAGATAATTTTTTTCCATTCTGGTGACTGTCTCTGTATTATGATCACTGTTTTGTTGAGGTGTGGAAGTATCTTAATTTAATGTAGTCCCTTTTGTTTATCTTTGCATCCACTTGCTTTGACAGTGTTGTCTCCTCTTTGAAGATGCCTTTAGCTTTAATATGGAGGATTCTGCCTACAATTTTCTTCATGTACCTTACGGATTCATTTATGATAATAAGGTCTTTAATCCATTTTGATTTGATATCTGTTCCTGGCATTAGAGAGAAGTGTGAACTCGTTTTTTGCATGTAGCTACCCAGTTTTCCCAGTACCCCTTGTTGAAGAGGATTTCCTAGCTCCACACATTTCTATCTTCCTTATCATAGATTAAGTAATCATATATTTGAGGGTCTGTGTCTAGATATTCAACTCTATTCCATTGGTTTGCAGGTCTGTCGTTATCACAATACCATGCTGTTCTAATTACTACCATTTGCAGTACAATTTGAAGTTGGGGAAGGTGATGCTTCTCATCTTTTTCCACCCAAAGATTTCTATTTGTCAGGATTTATTATTCTATATGAATTTCAAGAGTGTTTTAAGTCTATGTTTGAAAAATAATTCGTATCCTTATAGGAACTGCATTAAATACTTATAATGGTTTGGGGAATATTGTCATTAAGAACCTCAATAAAATCTTAGCAAGCCAAATTTAAAAATACGTAGAAAGAGCCATATAACATTTTCAAGTGGGATTTATTCCAGGGATATGAGCTTGGTTCAATATATACAATTAATTAATGTGATACACAACATCAATTGAAGCAAATAAAAAAAACTTCATAATATCATATAAAAACATGCAGAGAAATATTTTGATGAGTCAACAGCCAATTGTGCTAAAAGATAAAATAATAAATTTTTCCCTCAATTTAGTAGAGTCCATACAGAACAAACTTAAGTGTAAGATGCTAAAAACTTTTAAAAAATAAAAATTTCCTCCAAGATCAGGTTCAAGTCAAGACCCTAACTTTTACCACTATTATTCAACACCATATTAGAAGTCCTAGATAGAGAAACTAGGTTAGAAAGAAAAATTAGAGATTCAAATCAGAAAAGATCCCAAAGTACTAAAATACACTGATAATTTGATTTTACACCTAGACAACCCAAAACAATCTACAAACAAATACTGCTATAAACAATTAGCCTACACACTAAAGTGCATTTTTATGTGAAACTAATGATATATAAAAGAAAGAATTTTTGAATACAGTTTAAGTTTGTGTCCCCCAAATCAAATAAAAAGGAATCAACCTAACAAATCAAATAAGGAGGAATCAACCTAACAAAAGAGAAGAGATATTTACTGAATACTATAACTCACAAGAGATACAAATAATGGAAAAAGAATCCATGTTCAATAAATGAAAGAATTAGCACTATCAAACCATTTTACCCAAAATATTATGCAAAGTCAATTCAAACCACACCAAAGTTTTCATGGCATTCTCAGGATATAGTCTATTACTGTTAAAGTTTAGACATAATCGTAAAACTCCACTAGTAGCCAAGAAATTCTGAGAAAAAAGGTGAGTCATTACATTCCGACTTTAAACTTTAATTATCAACTTGAAGTCCCAATAGATAGTGTTATTCTTGACAATCAATGCATTGTATTTTTTGTTACTAAATAAGTAAAGAATAAGAAACAAATAAAAAAATTCAGAAAGTTTGTAATGTGTCTATTAAGCTGTCAGATTGGGGGTGGAGTGGGATTGAGATGGGGGGTCTTGGAGGGAAGGTCACACTAGTGGAGGGACTGGAGTTGAATCATTGTATGCCTAAAACGCAACTACAATAACTCTATAAGTCATGGCCCTTAAATAAAATAATTTTAAATAAAAAAAGAAAATGAAAGCAAAATTGTTTCACTAAAGTTTATCCCTGGCCTCAGGGAGATTAGGTTTGTTAGCTTACTCCCATCATAGTGCTCCTGAGGTGCTCCTATTCCTCTGTGTTTATCTTTAACCTCTTATCTGTGCTCTTGTCCCCAACCATTTAATCAGCATTTTCCCCTAAGCTTTTACCTGTGACTTGTAAAGTCAAATTCCTCAGAAATCTCTGATTGTGTATTTGTAAGTGAAATATTGCTTTTCTCCTTCTCTTATGTTCTTGGCAGAGTTTACTTCAGAGCAATGTCCTTTTCATATAGACACAAGAAGACAGTTAATGCTATTTGTAATTTGGGAGCTAATTGACTCTGAATAACATTCAATCCTGGGCATCTGTTTTTTTCTACATAAGCCTTAGCTGCCTTAGTTTCTAGCACCCCAAAAGCAGTGTCCCCACGAGGGACTGGATTGACCCAGGGCAAGCTGTGAGCTACTCTGGCCCCAAATGGGTCAGAGTAGCTCACAGCTACCATAATACTTCACTATAAGTTAAGAGCACAGTCATGGACAAATTCTGTTATGTTCCAGAGTAACAACTGGATTAGGAACATTCTAGGGTTAGGAAGATTAATCTGGCACTGTAGTGTTGGATCTATAGTGACATTTCCCCAAGAGAGCCACCCTACAAGCTTACTGTGTCCATATAAAATTACTAATATTATTAAGAAGTAGAATTAAGAAGATTGTTTAAATGGTTGTTGGACTAACAACATTTAAAGAAGAAACATGCCCCTGATGGTATTTTGCCCTTGAACTGATCTCCTGGCTGCAGAAGAGTTTTGTCTTATTATAGAAGAGCTTCCTTCAGAAGGAAGCTCTTCATATGTTGATTGTGCTACCTGACCTAAGTGTAGTTGCCACCTGGAATGCTTGGACATTGAGCAAGAGACTAAGACTGGGAGATGGAGTGCAGAAAGACTAGCGTGGGGGACAGGAGGAGACAGGAATGAAGGCCAGTGTGAGACAGGAATGGGGTGCTTAGTGAGAATGGAACAGGCTTGTGAGGATCACCAATCAGCCTGGCAATCCTGTTCCTTCCTTCAGGTGACAGCAGTAGCAGCAGGCCTGAGTGGGGAAGCTGTTCATGGCCACCAAACACACATGGTGGCGAGAGAGTCCATGTCACTACCACCATCACTTATTTTTTTGAATACACAAATAAGCTTTTGAAAAGAGGCAATTTACACCGATTTAACAACTGTATGTGAACAACAATATCATTAAAAATATATTCTTTTGATAATGAGGCAAAATTTAGTTTTTAAAATAAATCAAATATAGATAAATAATATTATATAGCCCAACTTCTCCTTAAACACAATATTGAATTTATAGTTGAAATAGTACTGGTATTTTTACTTCCCAATCTTTTCAACTTGTTCATGGCAAAAAGACTACTTTTAAATTTCAATAACATATGAGACCATTTTAAATGAGGTAAATTATTATTTTATGAAATCTTTCTATGAAGAACAAACCAGTCAAAGAAGAATGTAAATTATCATGATTTTATGGAAAGCCAATGTGGAGAAGTAGTTTTTTTTTTTGAGGTCTTAAGACCACTAGTAGAATATCTCAGACACTATAGTATTCAGAAACAAAGAGAAGGTATGAAAGTGTTGGGCTCAAAATTGACAAGAATATATGATAAGTGAGAGGGAGGAAGTGTGTAGAATAGAGAATGAAGTTCTAGGGAAAAATTATGCCTTTAGTACTTTAATACTTATTATGCCCCATGTAAATAACATCTGGAAGGAATTGAATATAGAAAGAGAGATTCTGTACATATAGTATAATTCCAGATAATACTGAAGAATAATATAAATTTTAATAACCACACTTTGCAATCACTACTATCATTTAACTTAAAAGATCTAAAACCGTCTTATGAAATATTCTATGGAGGAAGTGTTTGGAAAAAATTATATTTTCCAAAATGAGACAAATGATTAGCTTCATGCCCTAACATAGCATCTCTAATAAAAGAATATCTGACACTAATTACCAACAAGAATCTATATCAACAGGAACTGTACATAAGCATTACTTAATATACTTATGAAGAAACAAAAACTGCTTAGAAATACAAACCAAATACACAAACAGATACAAAATGTAGAATATTGTACAAATCAGAGTCCAGACACCCAAAACAGTACATACCATGGGAAACAAAGGATTGAGGAATGCATTTATTATTAAAAGACTAAGGGAACAAAACAATATTAAATAACATACAAATGTTGAACTTTGTATAAAAATAACTGGCATTATAATTAGTTTCATTTTTGAGATTGAAAAATTATTAAACAAAAAAAGTGGGTAAACTAATGCACTAAAATTGGTTTTAGTATAAATTTATTGATAACATACTATATGAAACTGATACTGCACAGACAAGAAAAAAAAAGAATGGCTTCCAGGCAATTCACTACTTTATATTTTATTCAGCTTCCTGTGTCAATTTGCTTTTATTGAGCTTCCTGCATCAAACTAACCACAAAACTTAGGACAAATGAAAGACTCAATGATGTCATTAAATTAGTAAACCAAAGTGAGTTATTAGAAAAATTTTAAAGCATTTTTAAACATATATTTGATTAACTATCTTTGTTGTTCTTTTTTCCTTTTTGATTGAGGTTTATTTTAAGTGATTGCTTTTAATTTTTTTGCACTTGTAATTCTATTGGTAACATTAAAAAATCCCTACACTGTGTAGATCAGACTCAGAATCTCACATGATAGTTTTGACTTTAGTTTTATCTTCCATTTTTATAGATGTAGTTATTTACAATATTATTAATAAAAGTTTAATGCAAACATTATTTCAACTACAAATCCACATCGAAGTGATGTGTGCCTTCACCCATTGTCCCAAGGACCCCTCTTATTCCTCTCTCTATCTCTCTCTCTCTCTCTATCTCTCTCTCTCTCTCTCTCTCTCTCTCTCTCTCTCCTTGGGACCTTGGGTAAGCACAGTTCTGTAAACCTGCTCTTCTGTTCTGTTGACTTTGGCAATTTGAAATTTTCTTACTATATTTCTTTACATATCACATATCAGTGTATCACTGTCATCCCATTGTTCATCGATTTGCTCGAATGAGTACCAGTAGTGTCTTCATTCGTTCCAGCCCTGAGATTTTAGCAGCCTCTCCTTACTCATCCTTCCCAATGATGCCGTATTGGAGGCTCTTTCAAGGTCAGGGGATTCAGACCCGTTATTGTTCCTGTTCTTAGCATATCGAGTATGTCATAGGGAGCTTGCCAGGCTCTGCTCTCATATCACATATGAGATAGATAATTCTATTTCTCTCTCTTTCTGAATGGCACCCCTAAGTATGATATTCATATTATTATTTTTTTATAGACTATAGTAATTTAAATGAAAAATATTTTGCCTCATCTGTGACTTTATTCCCCATACCACAGAATTTTGTTTCCTTCTCTATCATAGTACAAAAAACATAATGCAGACAATGTTTTACTTCAAGCCACAATGCAATTATTATGCTATTAACTAAGAGGCTGTTATGGATTTTAATTGTTGCTATACAAAAAAATACATAACCTGGGGAACTATATAGTTATCATATGAACATATGTACAAGTATTTGCAGAAAAACTTGGGTAACTATATAAATAAGCTCTGAGTCAGAGATGGTAAGAAGTTTGATTAGAGTCAATATCTCTAGCTAGAATTAATTCAATAAAATTAACTTCTTTTCTAATTCGGTTAGAAAAAAACCTCCAATAAAATGATGAATATTTTCATCACCAGAATTATTATTCTTGATAATGAGCAGTGTTCTATGAAAATGAGGATTTAATATGTAACCAATTAGTAAAAAAATTAAGCCAATTACCAAACACAATTTTCCATGTTAAACATTAATTAAATTCTGTAGTACTTTTTAATAAATTTAATGTATAAAAGGTAAATTAAAATAAAAGGTCAATTTACCATATTAATCAAAATAATGTTTATCATTTTATGTAGCTATATTTTATCAAAAATATTATACATGATAAATTACTCATATTTAAGGGCTGATTTATTATTGGATGTTCTAATTATATTTTATGGGCAGAAAAATGCATGCTTTCATAATGAATGTTGAGTGGATATACAACTAAACATTTTATAGGATAGCATGCAGCGAGGAACTGTTGAAGAATAAACTAGAATAAAACGACTACTAAAATTGTCTACTAAAATTAGGGACAAAACATGAGGTATTAAGGTACTTCTAGAAATAAGATTCAGGCCCAAAATGATATATTTGTATACTTTTGGAATCATGTATTTGAATTTAGCTACACAAATATATAAACATAAGATGAAATGCATACTAGCTCACGCAGGCATGAATTACAGTCAGAAATTATTAGTCAGAAATTAAATAGCCTATAAAATTAAATATATGAAAACTATGAAACAGTTGTTTTGACCATTAGAAACAACTGGGGAGTTTAAGTAATGTGGGCTCATCCCAATATTTATGCTTCAATTAAACTCTATTAGGGCCTAGGACATAAGTGTGCTTTAGAAGCCCATGTCACATTTTTTAACTTATAGCATAAAAATTATGTTTGACTCAAAATGAGTCAATTAAACATTTTATAGCAATAAACTGGAGCCTAGAGTAACCTCAAGTTTTTGACTACATACTCAGCAGATTTTTTTAAAAGGGTATGGGTAAGACAGGCAGTAGATGTCCTTTAAGTCACCAAAAACAATAATCATCAGAAATCAGTCATTTTATTAAAGTGTGAGAAAAGCAAAGATCTGAAAGAAAATATGAAGAGAAATAGACTTGACTGAAAACAGCACAAAACAAAATAAACCTTTATAGCATTCCAGCTTTAAGTAACTTACAGTGACTTCAGGTATTTCCTACAAGCACCAGTATATTCATGTTGAAAATGGGCTCAGAAATTTCTAAGGTGATTTTCACTTGAGAATCCCATTGATTCCATAATCCTCATGAGAGAGACAGATAAAAACATTATTATGCTTAAGATATTTGACAAGGAGGAAACTGAACTTCTCTGCATATGGACATAAAAGGCAAGAGAAAATAACAAGTATCAACTTGTTTTTCTACAAATTAACAATTGTGATATAATGGATATGGAAAAGTGATATTTTGGGAGAAAAATACATCTATCTGGGCAAGATTCTTATACTCACGTGCCTGTTCATCTCACTAAGCGCCCCATTCCTGTCTCACACTGCCCCTCATTCCTGTCTCCTCCTGACCCCCAAGCTAGTCTCTCTGACTCTGTCTCCCAGTCTTCATCTCTTGCCCAATGTCCAAGCATTCCAGGTGGCTACTACACCTAGGTCAGTTAGCACAATCAACATATGAAAGCCCTTCCTTCTGCGGGAAACTCTTCTAAAATAAGACAAAGCTCTCCTGCAGCAAGGAGATCAGTTCAAAGGCAAAATACCATCAGGGCCATGTTTCTCCTTTAAATGTTGTTAGTCTAACAACCATTTAAGCAATCTTCTTAATTCTACTTCTTAATAATATTAGTAATTTTGTATGGACACAGTAAGAGATATATTAAGCTTGTAGGGTGACTCTTTTAGGAACATCTTAACATTTTTCCATTTTGTTTCTTTTTGTGGGAAGGGCTGGGCCACATTCATCAGTGCTCAGGGTTAATTATGGTGATGGAACCAAATGTAGTATAGTGAATCAAACAAAGTCAACCATACTTAAGGAAAATATCTTAATCCCTTTTCTTTCTCATCAGAACATTTATTTTTTAGAAATTCTTAATGATAATTATTATAATTAGCATAATTTTAATGACAACTTAATCCTTAATGAAAATTTTAATGATGTCGCTGTCACTGTCCTCCCTTCGTTCATCAATTCTCTGGAGCAGGCCCAGTAATGTCTCCATTGTGACTCTTGTTACTATGTTTGGTTATGGCTCCAGGTTCATGAGCTGGAGCGATAGCACATCAGGTACAGTGTTTTCCTTGCACCCAGCCAACCCGAGTTAAATTCCTCCACCCCTCTTGAATAGCCCAGCAAATTACCAAAAGTATCCCACCCACAGTAACTAGACAGTTACACCCACCAACTGCCGTGTAACTCCAACAACGGCCAGGATCCAGAGATTATCACACTCAGCTCCCGGAAGCGTTTTATCATCTCATTCCTAATTCGGTCAAACTGGCAGGCTACCAAATGTAACATGCCCACACGGCAGAGTCTGGCAAACTCCCCGTGGTATACCCAATATGCCAAATACCAGTAACAATGATGGGTCTCATTCTCCTAACCCTGAAAAAGCCTTGAATATGGCACTTAAAAAAAAAATCTCAGGGCTAGGACGAAGAAGTCGTTACTGGCACCTGCTCGAGGCAATCGACGAACAACAGGGTGGTCGTGATCGTGATCGTGATCCCACCCACATGGCAAAGCCTGGCAAGCTAGCCACGACATATTCGATATGCCAAAAACAGTAACAACAAGTCTCACAATTTTAATGATAATTAAAAATAAATAATTTCATCCTTTTAATTCCATAATATGGGCTGGAGTGATAGCACAGCGGGTAGGGAGTTTGCCTTGCACACAGCCAACATGGCCGATATGAGTTCAATTCCTTGGACCCTCTTGGAGAGCCCGGCAGGCTACCGAGAGTATCTCGCCTGCATGGCAAAGCCTGGCAAGCTACCCGTGATGTATTCAATATGCCAAACACAGTAACAATTGTCAAAATGGAGACGTTACTGGGCCCGCTCGAGCAAATCAATGAACAATGGGAGGACAGTGACAGTGACAGTGACAATTCCATAATATACATTTGCCTTGCACACGGCCAACCCAGGTTCAATTTCTCTATCCCTCTCAGAGAGCCTAATATGCTACTGAGAGTATCCCACCTGCTCAGCAGAGCCTGGCAAGCTCCCTGTGGCATATTCCATATGCCAAAAACAGTAACAACAAGTTTCACGATGGAGACGTAACTGGTGCCCACTTGAGCAAGTTGATGAACAATGGGAGGACAGTGCTACAGGGCTACAATATACATTTAAATCTACTAAGAAACCTATATGAGTACAGCTTTTTGTATTGTTATTTTCACTTGTAGATTTTTATAATATTTTTAAAAATATTATATTAAATCTAGTAGTTTTTGGATTTGACCCATTGGTCATAAACTTTGGATATAAAGGTATGATAATATCAAGAACAGTTGAGAGGCTGCAGCATGTAGGGCATTTGCCTTGCACGCAGCCAACCAGGGTTCAATTCCCAGCATCCCATATGGTCCCCTGAGCACCGTCAGGAGTAATTCCTGAGTACAAAGCCAGGATCCCCTGTGCATCGGCAAGTGTGACCAAAAAAGCCAAAAAGAAGCATATTTGAAAGTTTCAGGCAACATTTCTTCAAATAAAACTTAGTACGTATTCCTTTATTTCTCTCCATTTTATATTTAAAGAAGCTTTATGTTATATTCTCTATATGCTATATATTTCTGTGTTTTTTTTAACTGTTTACTTACATTTTTATAGCAGTGTACACCGTGATTGCATATGCATCAGGAGTGTTGTAACATACCTTATTCAATGTATATAACACAACATCCCCTGCCAGTTCTTTATTGTTTCTGCTTGCTGCACTCAAGTCATTTTATCTGCTTATAATTTTACTAATATCCTAGACATTGAGTTGGAAATTTTTTTATTAAATTTCTCTGATTTACATTTCAAATTTTCAAATATAAAACCTCAGAATCATTTTTGAAGGGTATGTGTGTTACGATAAAAAATTAGAGTCTATGCTCTAGACAGTAAGGACCGAAAGTATGGCCTGCAAGTTTTTCAGAAAAAAATCTGTGTATAAAGGATATATAAAAACTGGTTTCATCTCTGATACATCTACACAATGGAATACTATGCAGCTGTTAGAAAAGATGAAGTATGATATTTGCATATAAGTGGATCAACATGGAAAGTATCATGCTAAGAGAAATGAATCAGAAATAGAGGGACAAATATAGAAAGATTGCACTCACTGTGGAATATAAAGTAAAATAATGTGAGAATAACACCCAAGAATAGTTGAGGTAAGGACCAAGATGTTTACTCTATGGCTTGGAAACAGGCCTCAAATGCTGGGGGGTGGGGGGAAGGCAGCTCAGATAGTGAAGGGAATTCCAAGTAAAGGGTCTTTAGAGGACCTGCTCTGGTTACGAGATGCATGCTGAAAGTAGACTATAGATCGAACACAATGGACATTCAATGCCTCTATTGCAAACTACAACACCCAAAAGTAAAGTGAGAACAAAGGGAATGCCCTGCCACAGAGGCGAGCTGGGGAGGGGGGGTACTGGGATTATTGGTGGTGGAGAATGGGCACTGGTAGAGGGATGGGTACTTGATCATTGTATGACTGAAACACAAGCAAGAAAGTTTGTAAGTATGTAACTGTACCTCAGGGTGATTCACACACATACACACAAAAAAAAGACAATACACTATTAGTAAAGTTTTGTGGTATCAAGAGGAGATGGAGCGGGGGTTGAGATGGGGAGGGAATCTGGGAATACTACTGGTGGAGGAAGTTGACACTGGTGGGGGGAGCAGTGTTGAATTATTGTATATTTAAAATGCAACTATCAGTAACTTTTCAAATCATGACTCTTTAATAAAATTTTTTAAAAAATGTCATTTCAGAATGTCGTTTCAGAAAAGTATCAGAGAAAGCTATTATAGATTTAATCATGTCATCTAGTGAATAGAAAATGCAGATCTGCAATCAATACTCCAGAAAGAGACATTACAGAGTTTGAAAACAGATTGAGTAAAAAACAAATATATGACCTCATGGGTAGTATGGGAAATTAGGATAAAGAACCAATATATATTATGTGTGTGTTGCATTGCCATTTTAATATATGTGAAACAAGCACAATTTAGTATATCATGCAAACAATACTGGTATAATAGTTTGTAGAGGGTCAATAATTAATTTAACATTTAAGTAAGATCTAAAATTCTAAAGGTAGCTTCTCCCACACTCAGGTCAGTTTATCTGCCAGTATTTGAACCCAGGACTTGGCTTTCTCCTTGCAAGCTACCCAGGCGTGCTCTCAGAGCCTGGGACAAAAGAAGCCCTGAGTCATTGCCTCTTCGTCCCAAAGATGTGCTGGTCTTCTTTCTCACCCAGCCTTTACCCGCCCCCCAGACACCAGGTTCCGGGTGTGTGGCCTCTTCGAAGTGGGCGTGGCTTTGTTAGAATGGGCGTGTTCTAATATTAAGCGGGCCAATGCTCATGCAGCCGTAGGTAGTTTATTCATACCAAGAAATCTAGTCCCCATACCTACACATCAACATGAAGAAACAACGTAAATCCCCACCATGTGGGGAGGACAATGAAAAGAGTCCAGAATCCTCTGTAGGTGCTACTTACCTAAGGGACCTCTCGGAGAAAGAATTCAGATATGTAGTCATGAAGACATTCAATGAACTCAATGAAACAGTCAGACAGATATTCAATAACATGACAGAAAAAATCGGCAAATTACAGGAAGAAATGAGAGCACAAGTATCACAAATGAAAGACTGTAGATGTAATAAAAAAAAAAAAAACTCAGTCTGGGCCCTCAACAGTAGAATGACCACAGCCGAGTGGGTCAGGAAGGAAGTCAAGGACAAAATCAAAAGATACCTGCAAACAAATGAGAATGAAGACATAAGCTATCAGAATTTATGGGATGCAGCTAAAGCCGTATTAAGGGTAAAATTCATAGCTCTGCAAGCATTTCTCAGGACGGAACAAAGGATGCACATAAACAACTTGACTTCGCAGCTCAAGATCTTAGAAAAGGATCAAAAGAAGGAGCCCAAATCAGGCAGAAAGAAAGAGATCATAAAACTCAGAGCTGAAATCAGTGACATGGAAACCAAAGAAACAATCCAAAAGATCAATGAAACCAAGAGCTGGTTCTTCGAGAAAATAAATAAGATAGATAAAGCACTAGCAACACTCACAAAGAAAGAGAGATAGAGAACCCTAATAAATCGAATCAGAAATAAGAATGGGGATATCACCAAAAAAACAAATAAATTCAAAAGATCATCAGAGACTACTTTGAAAGTGTGTATGCCACAAAAAAAGAGAACCTAGAAGAAATGGATAAATTCCTGGCTTCCTCTCATCTCCCAAAGCTGAATCAAGAAGATCAAGAGTGCCTGAGTAGAACTATTAACATCAAAGAAATTGAAGCTGTAATCAAAAGTCTTCCCCAAAACAAATCCCAGGTCCAGACGGATTGACTAGCAAATTATTCCAAACATTTAAAGAAGACCTATTGCTAGTTCTCCTCAAACTTTTCCAAGAAATTGAAAAAAAGAGAAACTCTTCCAAACAGTTTCTTTGAATCCCATATCTCTCTAATACCAAAAGGAAACAAAGAAACCATAAGAAAAGAAAACTAAAGGCCGATATGCCTGATGAACACGGATGCAAAGATTCTCAACACAATACTAGCAAATAGAATTCAACAATTAATAAAAAAAGATCATACACCATGACCAAGTGGGGTTCATCCCGAGGAAGCAAGGATTGTTTAACATTTGGAAATCAAACAACATAATCCATCATATCAACAAAAGAAAAGATAAAAATCATATCATCATATAAATAGATACAGAGAAAGCATTTGAAAAGATCCAACACCCATTTATGACAAAAACCCTCAGCAAAATGGGGATAGAGGAGACTTTCCTCAATATAATTAAAGCCGTCTACCACAAGCCTACAGTAAGCATCATCCTCCATGGGGAAAAACTGAGAGACTTCCCCCTAAGATCAGGGATGAGACAAGAATGCCAACTCTCTCCACTGCTGTTCAATATAGTACTGAAAGTACTTGCAGTAGCAATTAGGCAAAAAAAATTATTAAGGACATCCAGGTAGGAAAGGTAGAAATCAAGCTCTCACTATTCACAGATGATATGATACTATACTTAGAGAACCCTAAAACCTCTACCAAGAAACTCCTGGAAACAATGGACTTGTATAGAATGGTGGCAGGCTATAAAATCAATACCCAAACGTCCATGGCTCTCCTATATGCAAATAGTGAGAGAGATGAAAGTGACATGAAGAAAACAATTCCGTTCACAATTGTGCCCCAGAAAATCAACTACCTAGGTATTAGCTTAACTAAGGTAGTAAAGGAGCTGTACACAGAAAACTACAAAACACTACTTCAGGAAATAAAAGAGGACATGAGGAAATGGAAAAATATCTCCTGTTCATGGATCGGGAGAATTAAAATTGTCAAAAGGGAAATACTTCCCAAAGCACTGTAAAAATTCAATGTGATCTCTTTTAAGATACCCATGACATTCTTCAAAGAAATGGAGCATATACTCCTGAAATTTATATGGAACAATAATTCCCCACGAATAGCTAAAGCAATTCTTGGGAAAAAGAAAATGAGAGAAATCAACCTCCCTAACGTCATACTCTACTACAAAGCAGTAATAATTAAAACAGCATGGTACTGGAACAAAGACAATTGCTCCCAGAAAAAAAATTGTGCTCCGGAGCTGTAAACCAATGGAACAGGGTTGAGTATACTGACATCTCCCCCCAAGCATATGATCATCTAATCTTCAGTAAGAGGGCAATAAAAGTGCAGTGAATCGAGGAAAGCCTCTTTAACAAATTTTGCTGGCAAAACTGGACAGCTACATGCAAAAAAGTGGGCTCATATCTCTGCCTAACTCCATGTACAAAAGTAAGATCAAAATGGATTCAAGACCTCAACATCAGACTGGAATCCATAAGGTACATTGTTGGCAAAGTTGGCAAAACCCTCCATGACCTTGAAGCTAATGTTATCTTCAAAGATGTCACACCACTGGCCAAACAATTAAAATCAAAGATAGACGAATGGGACTATCTTAAACTAAGAAGCTTCTGCACCTCAAAAGAAACAGTGACAAAAATACAGAGGCAGTCTACAGAATGGTTGAGGATATTTGCCCAATATATATCTGACAAGGGATTGATATCAAGGATATACAAAGTACTAGTTGAACTCCACAAAAGAACACATACAACACAATCAATAAATAGGATGACAAAATGAACAGAAACTTTCTCAAAGAAATCCGAATGGCAAAAGGGCACATGAGAAAATGTTCTACATCATTAATCATCAGAGAGATGCAGATCAAAACAACAATGAGATATCGTCTCAAACCACAGAGACTGGCCCACATCCAAAAGAACACAAGCAACAGATGTTAGCACTATGTGGCAAGAAAGGGACCCTCCTTCACTGCTGGTGGGAATGCCAACTGGTTCAGCCCTTTTGAAAAACAGTATGGACGATTCTTCAAAAATTAGAAATTGAGCTCCCATTTGACCCAGCAATACCACTCCTAGGAATATACCCTGGAGAGGCAAAAGAGTATAGTCAAAGTGACATCTGCACTTGTTTGTTCATTGCAGCACTGTTTACAATAACTAGAATCTGTAAAAATCCTGAATTTCCGAGAACAGATGACTAGTTAAAGAAACTTTTGTACATCTACGCCATGGAGTACTATGTAGCTTTAGAAAAGATGAAGTCATGACATTTACATGCAAGTGGTACTACACGGAAAGTATCATGCTAAGCAAAATGAGTCAGAGAGGGACAGACATAGAAAGATTGCTTTCATCTGGGGAACATAAAGTAACAAAATAGGAGACTAGCACCCGTGAATAGCTGAGATAAATACCAGGAGTTTTCCTCCATGGCTTGGAAGCCAGCCACACACTCTAGGGGTAAATGCAGCTCAGATAGAGAATAGAGCACCAAGTAAAAGGTATTGGGAAAATCCTCCCAGGATGGGAGATGCATGCTGAAAGTAGACTATAGACTGAACATGATTGTCACTCAATTTCTCTTTTGTAAACCACAGCACCCAAAAGGAGAGAGAGAACCAAAGTGAGTGCTCTACCACAGAGACAGGGTGGGGTGGTGGCTTAGGGGGTGGGAAGGGTACTGGGATTAGTGGTGGTGGAGAATGGGCACTGGTGGAGGGATCATTGTATAACTGAAACCTAAGCACAAAAATTTGTAAGTCTACAACGTATCTCATGGTGTTTCACTAATGAAATTTAAAAAAAATTCTAAAGGTAACTTGATTCTGAATTATAAGAACTAAAATTTATTATTTTAAAGGCAATAGTTAAAGTCATAGAAGCAAGCACTCTTACAGTTTTAGCTCTCCAACTCTACCATAAACCATTATTAAAGATGTTATACACAATAGTTAAATCTATAGAACAGTATACTAGAATATTATTAATACCTATTGGACTATAAAGCAAAATTCGCAACTTTTGGCTTATAGATATGCCTTCCTCAGAATATTTGATAAAATAAAACAATGTTCCTATTAAATTGAAATTGGTATTAAGAAACATTTCCATTTTAAACTATATAATTAATTGCTCCATTGAGAGTCTGTAGATTTGGCTTCATGGAACGACTATTCCACCATAATGTGTTTTTTTTTCCATTGATATTTGACTTTATTCTTTTAAGAACTGCACTGTGCTGCAATGTCCTCCCACTCATCGACTTGCTCAGTTGGGCCCAGTAATGTCTCCATTGTGAGACTTGTTGTTACTGTTTTTGGCATATCAAATACATCATGGGAAGCTTGCCAGGCTTTGCCGGGTGGGCAAGATACTCTTGATAACTTGCCGGGCTCTCTGAGAGGCAGAGAAATCAAACTCCTGTCGGCTGAGTGCAAGGCTAACGCCCTACCCACTGTTCTATCGCTCCAGCTCTCGTTCAAAAACAGCATATAAAAAACCAAGATATTTCTCTTGCCTCCAAAGAACTCTTATCTCTCTTTTACAAAATTGCCACGAATAATTAGACAAAACACTCATGGAACCACCTCTGCTGCCATGTAAGCTCATCTGTAGGCCTTGCTCCAGAGAGTCAAATAAATCTTGAAAGATCAACTCCTTAAAAAATTTCTCAGACATCCTTTCCTGCTGAGATACAAAGGGTGCTCTGGAGGGAGGATGAGGTGGGAGGCAGCGTCTGCCCCCCCAAATCCCCAATCTGCTGGCTCCCACACTCCAAAGTCACCAAGTCTCTGGTCAGACCCCATGGTCTCAGGACTAAGTCTCAGATAAATTAACTGCTGGAAACTCAGGTATTTGATGGCTTCCCGTGACTGAAATCTCCAGGCTTTTTCAGAATCAGGATGGGCTGCATCTCAGACTTCCCTGTACTTCCTGAAGCCCCAGTTGCTATGTCAACACCTCAAAGCCACCATTCAATTAATCATTTAACTCCAGATGGGCTGCCCTGCTTGGATATCTTTAAACTCTACAACACTGATAATCCAGCAGTACTTTTATAGATTGGACAGGATATAATGTAGGAGCCAACCAATCTCTATTAACAAAAATGCTAACACAGAAAGCTTAATTTATAACAAAAATTTAGTAATCCCTCATGTAATGACTTAATGTCTCCATGATAAGATACAACAATTTTCATTAATTTTCTAAGGAAATATATTCTGATTCATTCCATTAGCAATTTATTGCTAACAAGCAACATAGAATAAAATATTTTGAACCTCCTCTGGGGGCAGGCTTAAGGAGTGGTTGGGAAAATTGGAGACAATGGTTGGTTAAGGAAGGTGATAGTGGTTGTGGGATTGGTGTTGGAATATTGAATGCCTGTAACAAATCATGTACAACTTTGTAAATCACAGTGTTCAAATAAAGTGTAGGAGAAAATATTTTACATATTTAGGCCTTACCTATTTCATGAAAATTTCAAATATATTAACAGATTTTTTTAAGTTTTATTAATGACAGGTAAGACATGATTATTATCACAATGAGATCTAAGTATAAAATAAATGTTAATGCAATATATTTAGTTTCCAGAGTTGAAAAGTTAGTTATGTAAATAAGAATAAGCATTTTATTATACTGTATTAAATGGCTTTAATTTCCTTATTTACATAGGTTAAATTATGCAGCAATCACAAATTAGCTTTTACTGATCTATTTTTTGATTATTCTATTTGCCATATCTTTAAGTTTTGTTGGAGCAAGCAATATAAAATAAATGTATCATGTGATGAAGAGGGCAGGTTGGGGTTGGGAAGGAAATTGGGGACATTGGTGGAGGGAAGGTCACATTGGTGTTGCTGCAACCCAAAATGCCTGAAAGTATTGCATTATGTACAACTTTGCAAATCATGGTGTTTTATAAAAATAATTTTTAAAAAATAACCATTCATATTTTTAAATTATATAGTGAGTTTCACAGTGTTTGAGTATTAACTCAGTCCCTTTACCTAAAGTTAATACATTTTCTACAATAGCAACAAAAGGCTAATAGAGGGTAATAAATGTTAGTCAAACGAATACGATTCGCTGGGAACTTCGTTCATAGGACTCTTTTTATCAATTGGGGGCTTATTCCTAGCTTTATGTTAGGGATAACTTCATATAGTGCACAAGAATCCATATGCAGTGATAGGGATTAGATCAGATTTAATCACATGCAGTGTTTCTTATTGTCTGGTTTAAACTTTGTATTACAATGCATATAATAAAAAGTACAAAAATAAGCTTTGATGAAAAGAACCAGAGAAAAATGCTCATTATCACTTATTCAGGAAAACACAAAGCATGAAAATGAAATGTTATCTCACATAAAATGACCAGATAGACCAGTATCAAAAAAGCTAGAAGCAAGTTCTGGTGGAATTATGGAGAAAAAGGAAAACTTATACACTATTTTTGAAAAATTAGTATGGATATTATTTTATGTAATCTTAAATTCATCTTATGATACAGCACAAGAATCTAAGAATTTAATTAAGAATCATAAAAACACACTAATTCAAATAGATATGTCTACGTATTTATTTCAGTATTTTTTATATATTCTTAGTTATGGAAAGAACTCAAGAACCCAGTGGTAGACTATTTTTAAAAATGTTACTATTTATGTACTTTGGTGATGGCTAAGTTATATCTTATATACAGACATAGTTATTGAATAAGTACAAAAATATTTTTCTAAAATCGCAATCATTTAAACTTAGCTCAAATAATTACTTTTATTTTAAATAAACAAAAAAGCACATGCCTGTTATTTTAAGTAGTACTTTTAAAGCCACCTTATACCTAAATTTTAAATTAACCATCACTATGTACCTAAAAGATACACAAATCAATTATCTTCTCTAATTATGTTTTGCCTCATTTTATTAGCATACAGTTGTCCATGATTCTTGAATTTTCTTCCCATTATATATTTCACAGTACCTTGTTCACTCTCCAGTTAATATGATTAGATTGCACATCTGTTTACATCATCTTCCAATTCTTTGAATTACAATGTTATGGTAAATATATAAACTTCCCTTTACTTTCTATTTCCATAGTTTTTAGACTCCATTCTCAAAGTTTCAGGACTTTTTTGTTTCCGATAGATATGAAAAGGTATGGAGTTCTGTGTTTCTCTCCCCTTCATCCTCTTTGAGTTTACTTTGAAGGATAAATCACAGTTTCTCAGGCCTTATGGCGGTGTGTTATTATAAAATATTTCATACCTGATGACCTTTGAACATTTATTATTCAAAGATTCATGAAAGCTTAGCATGAGGTACGTCTAATGATCCCTGTTGTAAACACATTGAAAGCTCCCTCCTACAAAGGCACAGGCAGGTGGAAGACATATTTTCGACACGCTGTCTTCAATCTAAGCGTCAATGGCAGTGTCTGACAGGTCTCATTTGCTAAATAAAGTACAACGTGTCAATTTGAAATAAATGTAAATTATTACCTTTCTTCCTTGTTAATTAAGGTCTGATTAATGAAATGCAGGCTGTTGTTGAGAATACAGTAAGAAAACGGCTTTTGTTGCAAAAACAAACAAAATCCCTCAAATATAAATCATGGTTTGCCTCACCCATTGAACTTTGGTTTACAAAGGTTACTTGGAATGATTTGTTCAGATGGAACATGGACAGATGTTCACATAACAGACTTCTAATAAATGAATACCAAGAAGTGGATTGCAAAAGGTACTGAAGGTTTTGAGGTAAGAACCAGCAAAGGTTTATCTAAACTTATTATAAATCAAAACGGAGGCTATATTTTAGTTTGGTTTTACAAAGAAATAAATGAGAGCTCTGGCTCAAGGACTATGCATGTTATTTATTTATGAATTATTTTGTAGGCTAAAAAAATGAATTTTCACATGGGATTCCTTCTTCTAGAGGTTTAAGAAATGATGTATGGGTAAAGGTAAACAAGTTTATAGGATAAAAAACTGATAGAAGCTAAAAGAAAAAATAATAATAAAGGAGTAAACATAGTCCATTATAATCCAGATGTCCATTTGGTTAGTTGTGCAATCCTAAAGTTAAAAACAACGCATACAAAAAATGTTAAGTCATGGAATTTTGGAAATGTGAGTATTATTTTTATAATTAACTGAGGTTATAAACTATAATTTTTTTCATAAAGAATAAAACTATTATTGGTACACAATGAAATAAGAGTCATGCTATTTGACCCATTGGCATGCTTTTCTTTCTAATATTTTCTAATTTTCTGCCTCCTTTTCTATAAGTTTGAAACATCTGTAAAATTTCTAAACTTCCAAATTTAAATATAAACTATGATATTAAACATGAGATTTTCAATATGAGAGTTATTATTTTTTACTAATATTATGTTTTTGGATTAAATATGTATAATTTAAACCAAAATACTATAATTTATAAATTTTCTTCATATTTTAAATAATTTTCAGATACATTTCATATAATTAATGAGTTATAAATACATTTATGATCATAGAAGTAGCAGAAATAGGTTTAATTTTTATTTATTTAAATTCAATGCTAGTTAAACAATGATATTGGAATAGATAATACTTTTGAACAAACACAAGGAATACATTCAATCACCAGCAATATATCAGCAGAATGATTAAATATTTCTAAACTTGTAGAAACTAATCAGTTACAAAACTATACTTTCTTTAAACACTCTCCACAGCAACCTGAAAAATACCCTTACTATATTCCTTACTTGCTTAGATAGGACAATTGTAGAGAGTGAACATGAGAAATGTTTGTCATAGATTGTAGAAACTATGTTTATGATATTGGTGACTGTACAACGTGTTCCTCCATATAATTGATTTGCTTCTTAGGAAGGACATAATAGTAAGATTTTTAAAAAGTCACTGATTAAAAAACTGCTAAAACAAGAAATTGATCATTTTTAAATAATGGTATCAGACTGAACAAATCAAATAGTTCTATCTTATTTGTTGAAACTATCAACTAATAGTTTCTTTATAGTACATTAAAAATTTTTTTCAAAAGTGTTATAAATTTCATTCATTGAGGCTGAAAAAACCCAGATTCTGACTGGAAAGACTACCACACAATATTTAAAAAACTCAAAAACCTATAGTTAAGCATTTATTCTATTCTTACATTAAAGACTCTTCTGGGGGGAAAAATGCCATTGTGCTCTAAATTATGAATTTCATTCCACTGAGCACAGGTTATAAGAGTCACTAATGAGTAACAAATTCAAAACTCACTTATAACTTGGTATAACGAGTCAATGTCTTAAGAAAAAGACATTAATCAAATGTATGCCTGGAACTTTGTATTTAGTATATTAAATGTTCTAAAAGATTTTTTGAGACTGGTATTATTAAAAATGTAACAATATCTCAATTAAGGTTAAAATAAAGTTTACCAATTCTAGTTCAGTTAGTTGGAAAGGAATATTCTATCAATTCAGTATTTATATTTAATTTAATTATTCTATTTATCTTTGAGAAAAGGAAAAAATATAAACTATAAAAATTATTAAAGTATACCAATTATAGTAATATTGATGGGTACAATTACAATTTCTAATTATTAATTAAAAATTTAAATTATCAATGGCAATAACCTTTTGCTCTTTGCTTCCTGATCCATGCTCCCACACATTTAGCTTGAAAACATAAACATTCCTACGATTGGCTCGAGCAGACCCAGTAACATCTCCATTGTGACACTTGTTGTTACTGTGTTTGGCATATCGAATACATCACAAGTAGCTTGCCAGGCTTTGCGGTGTAGGCAAGATACTCTTGATAGCTTGCCAGGCTCTCTGAGAGGGGCAGAGGAATTGAACCCAGGTCAGCTGGGTTGGCCAAGTGCAAGGCAAATGCCCTACCTGTTGGGTTATCGCTCCAGCCCAGGAAATAAAGGTAGGAGAGAAAAAAGGAAGGACATGCTCTACGGCAGTTATGACTCTCAATATGATTAAAATATTCTAAATTGAGAAAAAACATAGGGATTAAAGGAACATTTTTTAAACAAAGGATAGCAAAGAAAGGTTGGGTTTTACCTAATATTCTGAGCTTCACTCCAAACAAAAATTTTAAAATGATAAATAGTAGATGAGTCTATGTTAAATTTGAGGGACACACACCCAGAGGTCCTCAGTGCTGGGGTGTCCAAATGTTACTCCCAGATATGCTTCATCTTTTGTGTTCTCCCTCCTAAGTCTTGTATCTTGTTAAGCACCGACTGCGTGAGAAATAGTCTTTAAAGACCAACTTATATTCATTTTAAAAACATTAAATGAGAAGTCTAAGAAAGCAGTGAGTTTCAATTCTGGCTATGATGAAGTTATTTTTATTGCATGTGTGCTCCAGCATCAGAAAAAAATAAACACATATATAAGGAAATCTCTTTAGACATATTTCAAACAACACAAAATGATGACTCTTGAAGGGGAGAAAGAACCATTCTCTTTACTTTTCTAAAGGGACTCTTTTAGCACAGAAGAGAAGTCGAATCCAAGAAAAATCACAGTTGTATTGGTCTGAGGAACAGAAATATGATCCTACTAGTGTTATAAGTAAATTACATGGAAAATAATAGATGGCAAAACAGAGAAACAGAAAACTTCACAGTCATTAAGAAATGTCATTTGCCAATATCTGCATTGTAAATATCAAAAACAAAACTCTAAGTCAGGAACCAGAGAGAAAGTATAGTGCTAATATTCTTCCATTGCACGTGGTGGATTTGATCACCAGCCTCACATGGTCTTCCACGTCTCCAGAAATAATCCCTGACTACAGGACTAAGACCTAAGCATCACAGGATGTGGCACAAAGAAAATGAATAATAAAAAAAGAAAGACACAAATTTCATTATCTCATTTTAAAACTGCTATAAAACTTCTAAAACTAACAAGAATTTATCCAGAAATATATAAATGCAATTTATATGTAAATATTATATAGTTAATATATTTAATGAAAATTACTACAAGTATTATGTTGGGCATACTTGTACTCCAAAATCAATGCCTTCACCCTTTAATAAATTAAAAGGAAAATCAATTAATCAAATAAACACAATAGGTACATATAACTAGCATCCTAATTAAAAGGGGAAGTCGAAAACGTCCCCAAAAGATTGGAGCAAAGTAAGAACTTTTTTCCACCCGTCCAATCTTCCTTCCTTCATCCATCTTTCCTTTAATGCCTACCCTCCCTCCCTCTCTCCCTCCCTCCCTTCCTTCCTTCCTTCCTTTCTTCCTTCCTTCCTTCCTTCCTTCCTTCCTTCCTTCCTTCCTTCCTTCCTTCCTTCCTTCCTTCCTTCCTTCCCTCGCTCCCTTTTTTGTTATTTTGAGCCAAATTTGTCAGTGCTCTGTGCTTAGGGATCACTAATGGCGATACTCAGGGGACCATTTGTGGTACCCGGGATTTAGACAGAGGCTGGCCACATGTACAGCAAGTGCCATAATCCGTGTGCCATCTCTCTGGCCCTTGAATTCTAATTTTAACAACTAAAAGTACAAGGCTCTAAGAGCTTCAAGTTCCAGATCTTTTCTCCTAATTGTCCTTGTTCTGTGACACTAAGCAATTTAATTTGCTCATGTTTCTCACCCTGCATAGGGCAAGAATGGGCTTAGAAATAAATAAGTAAACACCCCTACACACAAAAAAAAAACCTAGTTACTATTTCTTATCGATATAACTTTTAAATTGCCAATAGACATGTAATTGAAGCAAGATAACATATAAATGAAAAGAAAATTTGAATGAAAATTAAAATAGATCATATTTTCAAAAAATACTATTACCTTTACAAAACATCCAAGAAATATGATACCATAAAAACTCATAATTAAATTTCTCAAGTGTAACATATGAACCCAAATTATTAAAACATTTACATATTATCTATAAACTATTAGAAAATGAAAAGTGAAGTATCATTTTGGTATTAATAAAAATCATACATCATGTAGAGATAACAGGAATTTTATTTAAAAATCACAGCACTAAATACCTAAGTGGAAATACATATACCATTTTCACTGATTAGTTTACTCAGTATCACTAGAAGAATCAAATGTCAATTCTTCCTAAACTTTTTACGCTTTATTTTATTTTTTTATTGAATCACCATGAAAAAGCTTTACAAAGCTGTTCATGATTGGGTTTCAGTCATACAATGTTCCAAACACCGGTCCCTCCACTAGTGTAATTTCCCAGCACCAATGTCCTCCCAAACCCCGACCCCAGCCTGCTTCTATGTCAGCCATCTCTCTCTTTTCTCTCTCTCTCTCTCCCTCTCCTTCTCCTATCCCTCTCTCTCTCTCTCTATCTCTCTCTCTCCTAGGCATTACGGTTTATAATACGGATATACAGATGTTGAAAGCTTATCATGTTTATCCTCTTACCTACTTTCAAGACTCAGTTCTTATCTAGTGTGATCATTTCCAACTATTGTTGTCGTACTGGACCCTCCTCTATCTTAACTACCCTAAACCCCCCCACAAACTTGTGGTAATTTCCACCCATTGATCAGTCTCCCTGGCCTGGCCCTGCCCTCTTTTTTCTAGTCTTGGATAATTGCTTCATACAGTTTTTTTTTTTTAATTTCCACAAATGAGTGCAGTAATTCTATATGATATGTTTCCCTCTCCTTCTTACTCATTTTGCTCAGCATGATACTCTCCACGCCCATCCATTTATAGGCAAATTTCATGACTTCATTTTTCCTAACAGCATGTAGCATTCCATTGTGTAGATCTAACACAGTTTCTTTATTCAGTCGTCTGTTCTCAGGTATTCAGGTAGTTTGCAGATTCTGGATATTGTGAATAGTGCTGAAATGAACATGCAGATGGTGTTTCTGCTGTGTGTTTTTGACCCCCAGGGTGTATTCACAGAAGTGGATTTTCTCAATTTCTAGTTTTTCTGAGGAATGTCCACATTGTTTTCCAAAACGGCTGGACCAGTTGGCATTCCCACCAACAAAGAATGAGATTCTCTTTCTCGCATCCATGCCAACACTGATTGCTCTTAGTCATTGGGATGTGTGTTATCTCTGTAGTGTGAAATGATACTTCATTGTTGTTTTGATTTGCATCTCCCTGATAATAAGAAGTGGAGAGTATTTTGCTTTGTATTTGTGGGCCTTTGGCCATTCGAATTTCTACTTTGAGGAAGTTACTGTTGGTTAATTCTCCCTATTTTTTGATTGTTCTGGGTACTTTAATCTTTGATAAGGAAGCAAGAAATGTGAGGTGGAGCAAGGAAAGCCTCTTTAATAAGTGGTGCTGGGAAAACTGGAAACTGGACATCTACAAGTAAAAATTGAACTCTGACCTCTGTGCAATTACCATGCATAAAAGTCAGATCAAAATGTGTTAAAGGCCTCAACAACATCAGACTTGAATCCATAAGAAACATAAAAGAAAATGTAGGCAAAACCCTCCATGGCATTCAAGCTAAAGGCATCTTCAAAGATAAAACACCACTGACCAAGCAAGGAAAATCAAAGATTAACAAATGGGACAACATTAAACTATGAAGCTTTTACACCTCAAGGGAAACAGTGACCAAGATACAAAGACAGCTCTTGGAATGGGAAAAACTAGTCACCTAATAACCATCTATAAGGGTTAATATCAAAGTTATATAAGACACTGGTAGAACTTTAAAATAAAGAAATATTTTTATGCTTTAAAACAGTCTAAACTAATCTCACCAAAAGTACCTTTTAGAAGTAGACAAAGATTTCACAAATAAATACAGAAATGCAAATAAACTAAAATGCAAAGACAGTTGACCGAAATGTTGAAAACAATCATCACACTTCAATTACGTATGAATCTACATTTAAATAAAACTGCTGCATTGATAGATAATAGAAAAATCTATTCTCACATACATATACAAATTTTCCTCAGGTTTTAATACAAATTATTGAGAAATGAAAGTATTCTAAATATATGATGCTAAAACTTCAAGAAAAATGAATGCAAATCTACCAATTTTGATCTCTACCAAACATCAAACATTAAAATTCATTTGAAATAAATCAGAAAAGGCAAAATAAAACTAACTTTTGGTTATAAAAAAATCTAAAAAATTGATGACCTTAATTAGTTAAATATTTCTTAAATATGTGACAAAAAACATCTGAGAGTGATAGATTGGACTCCACTGATATTAACAACTGTTATTAAAAATGTAAGCATTCAGACTATAGAAATAGTTATTTCAGACCATAGAAACACATAAATGAAGAAAATAGTCCAAGTATGTGTACCTAAAAAGTTTTTGTTCAAGTGATATAATAATTCAAATAGGATATGAATTCACTGTCACCATTTTCCCGTTGTTCATCTATTTTCTCGAGCAGGCTCAGTAATGTCTCCATTGTGAGACTTTGTTGTTACTGTGTTTGGCATATCGAATACGTCACGGGTAGCTTGCCAGGCTCTGCTGTGCGGGCTAGATACTCTTGGTAGCTTGCTGGGCTCTCTGAGAGGGGCAGAGGAATCGAATTCGGGTCGACCATGTTGGCTGCATGCAAGGCAAATGCCCTACCCGCTGTACTATTGCTCCAGCCCAGGGTATGAATTGAAAGACAAAAATAACAAGGAATAACATAAAGAACAGAAAAACTCTAATTTGACATTTCAAAAAGAAAGAAAATACATTAAATGTCAATGAAGAAGGGGTGTGTGGAAATATTAGTTGCTGAGAAATGTAGAGAAAAGAGCCACTTAATATCAATACCATTGTTTTTTTTTAAGATTTTGGAGCAAATAGCTTCAACCTGATAGGACACATACAGTTTTACAAAAACTATAATAGAGAATACTTGATAGTTGATTCAGAAACCTACTTCACTTTCCATTAGCATACTCTTTTTACTATGTATTTTAATATCTATCTTTCTTAGTTCTTAGTATCTAAGAAAAATAAATAAAACCATGCCTATATTAGAAACCATATGAATTTCTACCAATAGAATGGGTACTTGAGAGATGTGGATGTCCTTGGGGCTTAATTCTGGCTAGACACTAAAGGATTACTCTTGCTGGGACCAAGGGAAATATATGTATTCTGGGGATCAAACTAGGGTCAGTCATGTGCAAAGCAAGTGCCCTACCTGCTGTACTGGCTCTTGAATGTGTATTCAATATTCACAAAATCAAAGATTTAAATTTTAAAACTAAAGGAAAGCAAACTTTATGATACATGTGAATGCGTGTGTTTATCTCAACAAAGAAACTGGATAAAAAAAGAGTATGTGTCAAAAGGAAGATGGAAGCAAAAGTAATTCATGCACCAGTGATAATTGCACCAGTGAGTACATTACCTTAGTTGTCAATATTAACTAGACAGATATTTCTCAAAGAACCACTTCTAAATAAATAAAGTACAGTCAAATATCTAAAATTTTTCAAAAATCATGGGATTTTAAACTTAATATCAGATTTTTTTTATCTGTGTTGAGTAATTAATTTTGATAGCTTCAAATTGACCATGGTTAAAGCATTTACACATAGATATCTTGAAATGTCACTAAACAAGGCTTCCTAGTATGAACAAGTCACTGCTAAGATACCTGTCTTGAAGTGATTAATGTTAAAAATAAAACTTTTGGACTTAAACTACCATATGAACAAAGAGAAGAAAAATCTTTTCTTAAGTGAGAGACGAGAAATGAGAGATACTAAATAGAACTAAAGATAAGACAAAGAATATCATATCTTACAAAACTGGGAGGATAGTATCATTTATACTTACAGAAGGATGTAAACAGAGAATTCCAGTTTAATTACTTAAGTTAGCTGCTTTCTTTTTTTTCTCACTAAACTATCTCTGAAGACTTAGTATTATCAAATGCCATTAACTACAAGAAAAAAGGAAGTAATTATATGTCCATTCCTTTTATCATAGACTATCACTACCTGATATTATATATGTATATATTTTTTCTGTACATTATAATAATGACACCACATTAGAATGAGGACAGAAATTCATTCGACTTTTACTAATGTTAGTACCTAGACTATAACTAGCATATAGTAAGTCAACAATAAAAGTGAAATAAACAAGTTGATATCAGATTTCTACATGGAAGGTAGGGAAATGTTCTATCCAACACTCAGGTGTGTGAATCAGAAGGAAGCTTGGTTATTCATAAAGGATTCAATGTTTTTATTGATGACTTTGAGATTAGAGAGGATAAGGCTACTGGGGATACACAAAAGACAGTTAACTTGGGGTACTTTTTTTTCCAAAAAGTCACTAGAGATGGACATATAAATATGTAATACATGCGATAGTAGTTGTGAAAAAGGAGCCATAGGTCAACATCTTTGTTCATTGTTATTTTATTTGTCCTTTTATCCTTAAAGAGAGGTTTGGGAGACTCATATCTACCCAAGCCTATGAATTTTATCTTGTTTAATTAAGAGAGAAAACAATTTTGAGCATACACTGACGTGAGAAAATAGCTATCAAGTGATTCACTGAAGGAAAATTTTAACAACAAAGAAAAGGATCAAGCACACAGACTAAGGGAATTACTCATTTTCAGTGAACTCTGGAGAAAACAAACTACAACAGAATCGCTGGTGCTGCCAATTTGCCCTTATGCCAAAAGTGGTGAGATCCTGTTTTGCAACAGTCTAGCATTTTCTTTAACCCCAAGTGAGATTGTTAACATTCACTTCAGCATAACTTCACATCCTGACAAAGAGAAAATCAAAACTGAGAAAAAGTCAAGTCCCAGAATTTCCCAACAATGTGAAGCAAGCAATAGTTTTGTTTCTTCTCTTACTCCCTATATAATCTTCAACATTGGAAATCCCGCAACAGAAAGAAATTTTCCATCAAAAAAACATCAAATTCATTGACCTTGAGCTATATTTTTGTGGTTGATGTCTGTTTGCTTTCAGTTAAAATGTCAATTTCTCTCTAGATAAAAATTATCTTAAAATTTGTATACAAAAAAATGATTGGATGGAGCCGCGTGGGACGGGCACAGAGGCCCAGCTCTGGGCAACAAAGCTGAACGGCTCCAATTCCAACAGGTACAGCCCGCCCCCAAGGGCCTGGGTTCCTCTCTGGGCACGCGCAGCTAGAAACAGCCCCGAGACAGCCGGTTTTCAACCCCTGAGCCGCGTGGGATGGGCACAGAGGCCCAGCTCTGGGCAACAAAGCTGAACGGCTCCAATTCCAACAGGTACAGCCCGCCCCCAAGGGCCTGGGTTCCTCTCTGGGCACGCGCAGCTAGAAACAGCCCCGAGACAGCCGGTTTTCAACCCCTGAGCCGCGTGGGACGGGCACAGAGGCCCAGCTCTGGGCAACAAAGCTGAACGGCTCCAATTCCAACAGGTACAGCCCGCCCCCAAGGGCCTGGGTTCCTCTCTGGGCACGCGCAGCTAGAAACAGCCCCGAGACAGCCGGTTTTCAACCCCTGAGCCGCGTGGGACGGGCACAGAGGCCCAGCTCTGGGCAACAAAGCTGAACGGCTCCAATTCCAACAGGTACAGCCCGCCCCCAAGGGCCTGGGTTCCTCTCTGGGCACGCGCAGCTAGAAACAGCCCCGAGACAGCCGGTTTTCAACCCCTGAGCCGCGTGGGACGGGCACAGAGGCCCAGCTCTGGGCAACAAAGCTGAACGGCTCCAATTCCAACAGGTACAGCCCGCCCCCAAGGGCCTGGGTTCCTCTCTGGGCACGCGCAGCTAGAAACAGCCCCGAGACAGCCGGTTTTCAACCCCTGAGCCGCGTGGGACGGGCACAGAGGCCCAGCTCTGGGCAACAAAGCTGAACGGCTCCAATTCCAACAGGTACAGCCCGCCCCCAAGGGCCTGGGTTCCTCTCTGGGCACGCGCAGCTAGAAACAGCCCCGAGACAGCCGGTTTTCAACCCCTGAGCCGCGTGGGACGGGCACAGAGGCCCAGCTCTGGGCAACAAAGCTGAACGGCTCCAATTCCAACAGGTACAGCCCGCCCCCAAGGGCCTGGGTTCCTCTCTGGGCACGCGCAGCTAGAAACAGCCCCGAGACAGCCGGTTTTCAACCCCTGAGCCGCGTGGGACGGGCACAGAGGCCCAGCTCTGGGCAACAAAGCTGAACGGCTCCAATTCCAACAGGTACAGCCCGCCCCCAAGGGCCTGGGTTCCTCTCTGGGCACGCGCAGCTAGAAACAGCCCCGAGACAGCCGGTTTTCAACCCCTGAGCCGCGTGGGACGGGCACAGAGGCCCAGCTCTGGGCAACAAAGCTGAACGGCTCCAATTCCAACAGGTACAGCCCGCCCCCAAGGGCCTGGGTTCCTCTCTGGGCACGCGCAGCTAGAAACAGCCCCGAGACAGCCGGTTTTCAACCCCTGAGCCGCGTGGGACGGGCACAGAGGCCCAGCTCTGGGCAACAAAGCTGAACGGCTCCAATTCCAACAGGTACAGCCCGCCCCCAAGGGCCTGGGTTCCTCTCTGGGCACGCGCAGCTAGAAACAGCCCCGAGACAGCCGGTTTTCAACCCCTGAGCCGCGTGGGACGGGCACAGAGGCCCAGCTCTGGGCAACAAAGCTGAACGGCTCCAATTCCAAACAGGAGACATTCCCAACTCCTCGCCCAGTGCCAGGGACACTTTCCGGAGCCGCGGCCGCTAACGCGGCCGCGAAATATTTTCCCACTACATATGCCATAGGAACCATAAGCTAACTTCTTAGATGGAAACTTCTCTGTTTTAGCTCAGCCACTAGAAATACAGTTGCCAATAACTCATAAGCCTATCTTAACTCACACTGCATATCAAGCAGAATAGTAACACTGAACGTGAAGGACTAAACCACACCTCTCACAATGGTAAAGCAACGCAAAAGCCCACCAAACATTCATATTGAAGAGTCTAGCCCAGATGACACCAACAGTACTGTAGTGTTTGACAACCTCTCTGACAAGGAATTCAGAAGGGAGCTACTTAGGATGCTTAGGGAATTAAAAGAAACAATGGAAAGCAATGCCAATAGAAGACAAGAGGATCTGAAGGCAGAAATGAGGAAAATGCAATCAGAAATGTCAGACCTGAAAAATCTCGTAGGCGAATTGAAAAGCTCAGTGGAAGGCCTCAGCAGCAGAGTAACAGCGGCTGAGAACAGAATCAGTGAGCTCGAAGATGAAGTTCAGAGACTCTCCCGAAAAGAGCAGAAAATGGAAAAGAGACTCACAATTCGGGAACAGATGGCAAGAGAAGATCGTGATGAAGCCAAGAGGGGTAACATAAGAATTATTGGAGTCCCAGAGGGACAGGAAGAAAACCTCGATGAAGAAGAAACTGTCAAAGACATCATTGCTACAACATTTCCAGAGCTGAAGAAAACTTGTGACCACATTCAGGAGGCCCGAAGGGTACCAGCTAGAAGAAATCCGAATAAAAATACCCCAAGACACATTCTGATCAAAATGACCAAAACCTTAGACAGAGACAAAATTCTGAAAGCAGCAAGATCTAAGAAAGAAATCTCTTACAAAGGAGCATCCTTAAAATTCACAGCTGATTTTTCTGATGAAACCCTCATGGCCCGAAAACAGTGGTGGGACATAGTAAAAAAACTCAATGAAATAAATGCCTCCCCCAAAATACTTTTCCCAGCAAGACTCTCATTCATAATAGAAGGAACAACACACAGTTTCACAGACAAACAACAGCTCAGGAACTTCATAGACTCAAAACCATGGTTACAAGAACAACTAAATGGGCTACTTTAAGGCAAGAAAGGCCCCTCAAATACACCCAATTTTAACATAACAATGGGACAAAATCCCATAACAATAATCTCTCTCAATGTCAATGGGCTAAACGCACCAATTAAAAGACATAGAGTGGCAGGATGGATTAGAAAATTGAACCCAACATTCTGCTGCCTGCAAGAAACGCATCTCAATAGTCAAAGCAAACACAGACTCAGAGTCAAAGGCTGGAAAACAATCCTACAGGCAAACAGCTCCCATAAAAAAGCTGGGGTAGCCATCCTTATATCAGACCACATTGATTTCAGAGTGAGGAAGGTCATAAGAGACAGTGAAGGCCATTACTTATTGACCAGAGGATCTGTACAACAGGAAGAACTTACAATAATAAATGTATATGCACCTAATGAGAGACCAGCAAAGTACTTAAAACAACTACTCATAGATTTGGAAAAAGACATCAATAGCAACACAATACTAGTGGGAGACTTCAACACTGCTTTGTCACCTCTTGATAGATCAACCAGACTCAAGCTTAGCAAGTACATACTTCATTTGAGGGAAACAATGGAAGAAAGGGACTTAGTAGATATATACAGGACACTTCATCCACAAAAAGCTGAATACACATTCTTCTCAAGCGTACATGGAACATTCTCCAAGATAGACCACATGCTGAGCCACAAAACATGCCTCCATAAAATTAAGAAGATAGAGATTGTAGCAACAATCTTCTCAGACCATAATGCGCTGAAATTAGAAGTAAATCACACACAAAAACAGAAAACTAAATCAAACACCTGGAAATTAAACAGTGCACTATTGAACAACGAGTGGATTAGACAGGAAATCAAAGAGGAAATCAAAAGATTCCTAGAAACGAATGAAAATGAGAACACGAGTTACCAAAACTTATGGGACACAGCAAAGGCTGTGTTAAGAGGAAAGTTTATAGCTCTACAAGCATTCCTCAGAAAGGAGGAGCGAGCACACATAAGTAACCTAACCTCACAGCTTAAGAGCTTGGAGAAGGACCAAAAAAAGGAGCACAACCCGAACAGGAGAAAGGAAATAATAAAACTCAGAGCAGAGATTAACGAGATGGAAACCCAAAAAACAATCCGAAAGATCAATGAAACCAAGAGCTGGTTCTTTGAGAAAATTAACAAGATCGATAAGCCTCTAGCAAAACTCACAAAGAAAGGGAGAGAGAAAACCCTAATAAACCGAATCAGAAATGAAAAGGGGGTCATTACAACAGAAACCACAGAAATTCAGAGGATCCTCAGGGAGTACTTTGAGAAGCTTTATGCCACGGAACATCAAAACCTCGAGGAAATGGATAAATTCCTAGACTCCTACAGACTCCCAAGGCTGAACCAAGAAGACCTGGAATACCTGAACAGACCTATCACCATCAAGGAAATTGAAATGGTAATAAAAAGTCTCCCCAAGCACAAAAGTCCTGGCCCGGATGGATTCACTAGTGAATTCTTCCAAATCTTTAAAGAGGACTTACTCCCAATACTCTTTAAGCTTTTCCACGAAATTGAAATATCAAAAACACTTCCGAACAGTTTCTACGAAGCAAATATCACACTGATACCAAAAGCAGACAGAGATACCACAAAGAAAGAGAATTACAGGCCGATATCCCTGATGAACACAGATGCAAAGATCCTCAACAAACTACTAGCAAATAGAATCCAACTACTCATCAAAAAGATCATACACCATGACCAAGTAGGATTCATCCCAGGGATGCAAGGATGGTTCAACATTCGGAAATCAATCAACATAATCCACCATATCAACAAAAGAAAAGATAAAAAGCATATGATCATATCAATAGATGCAGAGAAAGCATTTGATAAGATCCAGCACCCCTTTATGATGAAAACCCTAGCCAAAATGGGTATAGAGGGGACCTTCCTCAACATAATTAAAGCCATCTACCACAAGCCTACAGCAAGCATCATCCTCAATGGGGAAAAACTGAGAGCCTTCCCTCTAAGATCAGGGACGAGACAGGGATGCCCACTCTCTCCACTGCTGTTCAATATAGTACTGGAAGTACTTGCAATAGCGATTAGGCAGGAAAAAGATATTAAGGGCATTCAGGTAGGAAAGGAAGAAATCAAGCTCTCACTATTCGCAGATGATATGATACTCTACTTAGAGAACCCAATAACTTCCACCAAAAAACTCTTAGAAACAATAGACTCGTATAGTAAAGTTGCAGGTTATAAAATCAATACCCAAAAGTCCATGGCTTTCCTATACGCAAACAGTGAGAGAGAAGAAAGCAACATGAAAAAAACAATCCCATTCACAATTGTGCCCCAGAAAATCAAGTACCTAGGAATCAGCTTAACTAAGGAAGTAAAGGACCTGTACAAAGAAAACTACAAAACGCTACTTCAGGAAATAAAAGAGGACATGAGGAAATGGAAAGATATCCCCTGCTCATGGGTCGGGAGACTTAACATTGTCAAAATGGCAATACTACCGAAAGGATTGTATAAATTCAATGCAATCCCTATAAGGATACCCATGACATTCTTCAAAGAAATGGAGCAAACACTCTTGAAATTTATATGGAACAATAAGCCCCCACGAATAGCTAAAGCAATTCTTGGGAAAAAGAAAATGGGAGGAATCAACCTCCCGAACTTCAAACTGTACTACAAAGCAGTAATAATTAAAACAGCATGGTACTGGAACAAAGGCAGAACTGCAGACCAATGGAACAGGGTTGAATACACTGACATCTCTCCTCAATCATATGCTCATCTAATCTTTGATAAAGGTGCAAGTAATGTGAAGTGGAGTAAGGAAAGCCTCTTTAATAAATTGTGTTGGCATCACTGGACGGCTACATGCAAAAAAATAGGCTCAGAACTCTGCCTAACACCATGTACAAAAGTAAGATCAAAATGGATTAAAGACCTCAACATCAGACCAGAAACCATAAGGTACATTGAAGATAAAGTTGGCAAAACCCTCCATGACATTGAAGCTAATGGTATCTTCAAAGATGCCACGCCACTGGCCGAGCAAGTGAAAACAGAGATAGATAAATGGGACTATCTTAAACTAAGAAGCTTCTGCACCTCCAAAGAAACAGTGACCAAAATACAAAGACAGTCTACAGAATGGGAAAGGATATTCACCGAATACACATCTGACAAGGGGTTGATATCCAGGATATACAAAATACTGGTTAAACTCCACAAGAAGAAAACATCCAACCCCATCCAAAAATGGGGCAATGAAATGAACAGAAACTTTCTCAAAGAAGAAATCCGAATGGCAAAAAAGCACATGAGAAAATGCTCTACATCATTAATCATCAGGGAGATGCAGATCAAAACCACAATGAGATACCATCTCACACCTCAGAGACTGGCCCAAATTCAAAAGAACAAAAGCAACCGATGCTGGCGTGGATGTGGCGAGAAAGGGACACTCCTTCACTGTTGGTGGGAATGTCCACTGGTTCAGCCCTTCTGGAAAACAGTATGGACGATTCTCAAAAAATTAGAAATTGAGCTCCCGTTTGACCCAGCAATACCACTCCTGGGAATATATCCCAGAGAGGCAAAAATGTATAGTCGAAGTGACATCTGCACTTGTTTGTTCATTGCAGCCCTCTTTACAATAGCCAGAAACTGGAAGAAACCTGAATGCCCAAGAACAGATGACTGGTTAAAGAAACTTTGGTACATCTACACAATGGAGTACTATGTAGCTCTTAGAAAAGATGAAGTCATGAAATTTACATACAAGTGGTACAATATGGAAAGTATCATGCTAAGCGAAATGAGTCAGAAAGAGAGGGATAGACATAGAAAGATTGCATTCATCTGGGGGATATAAAGTAACAAAGTATGAGATTAATACCCAAGAATAGCTGAGATCAGCACCAGGAGGATTACTTCATAACTTAGAGGCCAGCCGGGTATCCTAGAGGAAAGGGCTATTCAGATAGAGAAGGGAGCACCAAATAAAGGATGTTTGGAGGATCCTCCCAGGAGGGGAGATGCATGTCGAAAGTAGACTATGGAGTGAACATGTTTGCCACTCAATGCCTCTTTTGCAGACCACAACACCCAAAAGGAGAGAGAGGACACAGGGGATTGCCCTGCCACAGAGACGGGGGGATGGGGGGATGGGGGTGGGAGGGATATTATCCATGGTGGTGGAAAATGGGCACTGGTGGAGGGATGGGTATCTGATCATTGTATAATTGAAACCAAAGCACAAAAAATTGTAAATCTACAACTTTAAAAAAAATAAAATAAAATAAAGGGGGAAAAAAAAAAAAAAAAAAAAAAAAAAAAAAAAAAAAAAAAATGATTGGATATAGTATATTTTTATCTTGAGTAAATATTCTTATATTGAGATGCTAGAACTTTTGGGGGGAGTGTACACATTTTATTATTCAATGATAGGTTTGTATGTTCAGAAAAGGATAAATTAATTTGGGAAAAACACAAATTTAGGTGTTGACTTCCTCCATGCACCCACAATGTCAAAGTGATCAATCATATCTGAGTTAGTATCCTAGGAAGTTTCATATATGATAGTCTGTTCAAGGGGTAAATGATCAGAGACCACGTCAAAATGTTGATCGCTACTGATAACTTTTATACAGAAAGTCATGGCAGGAACTTAGAAGCCTTTTTGATCCACAAGCAGTTCTCCCTATTACTGCCACAAGGGAAACACAAACATACAGAAGAGTGAACAATAAAGAACATGTCATTTCTTGCTAGATCTTTTCTCCATACTCTAAGATCATCTTTGAGGTGATAAAACTATTCCCATGTGTAAAGGAATTTTTCTCTAGGCTAGGAGAAAGAACAAGCAGAAGGAAAGCTTTTCTATAATCCTGGCTCATAACTGACTTTATAAAAAGCAATGTTTCTGGAGCAGTACTGGTTGTTTTACCTACATCTTTAGGCACACACACACACACACAAAAGACAGTATAGATCAGCTTCTAAACAAGAAGAGATTGTGTTCCAGTTTTCTCCATATTTTCATAGAATAAAGAACACAGGGAAAAGATGTGCCATTTCTAAGAAAGAAAAATTTCTTACTTCTAGTTTCATAACAAAAAATTAATTAGAAAAGTGTCACTGCCATATTAACTGAATTTTAACTCTATTAACACAATAGCATGTATAATAGCATGTGTAATAGTTTTAAGTTCATTCAAGCTAAATATTTTAGATTTTACTGTCAATAGAAAGAACATAATTGGTGGATTGTTAAAATTAAGAATATTTATTAATGTATTAGAAATATCTGGGGACCTTAAATGTGGCTAAGTTCCATAGAAAGATGAAACTTGGGTGTTTTCCAAACATTCCCAGACTGGACCCTTTGTCCTCAGACTTTCTTACATTCACAGGTAATATTTTACTTTTCAAATACACCTAATTTCTATGGGGCAACTTATATTCTTATTAACTTTTAATCATCAGACTAACCCTTGAAATTTCCTTTCCTACTTTCATGCCTATTCTGATCTTTATCCATCTTTCCAGCATCTGGACACAGACTGTATCATTTATTCAGAAAGCCTCATGTGGCATTTCACCACCAATTTGCTTTCCTTGACTTTACTTCATTTTAGTAGTTCACTGCTTTCCTCCCCTATAGTGAAACCCTTTAAATGTTTTTTTTTCCTTCTAAACTGAAGCATGAAGTAGCCTTTGCAAACATAAATTACGTCATAGAAACTGCTGTTCAAGCAACTGTATGGAAAAATCCCTACTCTGAAGTCACTTGATCACTTGACTTCCCCTTAATCCTTGATTTGCTGGAGTGGGCATCAGTAACGTCTCCATTTGTCCCTGTCGCATGCTAGTGTAGCAAAAAGGCATCTGTTCACTCTAGGAACACAAAGAGCCTCAAACCGATCGTTCGTAATCTTGAGGAAGAAGTCTGACCATCTGGTAGGTGGGCGGCCACACAGTATTTTGACATCCCGTGGAATACATTCGGTAACAGCTCTAGTCCAGCGGTCGTCTTTAAATCTCATTACATGACCAGCCCATCTGATTTTTGACGCCTTGGCAAATGAGACAGCATTCTTGATTCTTGATCCTCCACAGGTCTGAACTCTGGATTCTTTCTCTCTTTTGAGTGAAACGTGATATCCCAAGCATATCTCTTTCAATTCCTCTATGGGAGACCCAAATAGCATTCTCATCCTGTTTGTGTAGGGCCCAGGTCTCTGAGGCATATGTTAATGCAGGAAGAACAATGGAATCAAAGAGATGTGCCCTGAGCCTAAGGTTCTTTGTCCCCTTAGCTATTTCTTTGATGCTCTTGAAGGCATTCCAAGCCACTCTCTTCCTCCTGCGCAGCTCAGGTGCCAGGTCATTTGTCATGTTGACTTTTCAACCTAGGTACACATAGCTGCTGCATTCGGAGATGGTTGTTCTGTTGAGAGTGAATGGGGTGTCAGGAACGAGGCTGTTTCTTGAGAGTGGCACTGAAGAGTTTTGGTGAAATGGTATCACCCTGCCGAACCCCTCTCTTGACATCAACGATTACTTCTTTGTAGAATGGTGAGATCCTGGTAGTGAATCCGTAATACAGTTCACGGAGGATCTTGATGTATTGAGATTGAGTGCCCTGATTGGCTAGGCCTTCAATGACCGCTTCCGTCTCAACAGAATCAAAGGCCTTCTTTAAGTCAATGAATGTTAGACAGAGCGGCATCTTGAACTCCCGACACACCTTAATGAGCTTGGTTATCATGTGGAAATGGTCGATGGTGCTGAATTCTTTGCGGAACCCGGCTTGCTCGCATGGTTCTTCTTCATCTAGTGTTCTGCCAATTCTATTTAGGATGACTTGAGTGAACAACTTGTAGATGACAGACAATAGGCAGATCAGGTGATAGTTGCCAATATCATGGATGTCTCCCTTCTTGAACAGTAGTACAGTCCTGTTGGTTTTCCATTGGGATGGAAACTTGCATTCAGACAGTTAGCATGTGAAGAGCAAGCCAGCATATTGATGAGCACTGACAGCAGGTTCTTCAGGTGTTCAGGTCTGACCTTCTCTGGGCCGGGTGCTGTTCATTTCTTTACTCATGAAACAGCATGTTGGATTTTGGAAGGGAGAACATTGGGAATGACATATCCATCCTGTGGAATTTGGTATATCGGTAAGTGGACATGGCTATCGAAGAGATTTGAGTAGAAGTCATGGATAATCTTCTCCATTGCCGCCGTTCTGGAGGATGTGATAGATCCATCAGGACGTTGGAGGGCAGTCATCTTGGTCTTGTAGTTGGCGAAGGACAGGCGGGCGTTACGAATACTTTTCCTGGCTTCTGTCACATCTACCAGCACTTCTGCTCTTTGAGGTCTTCCTTGATCACATCTCTGCACTGCTTTGTGAGCTCGGATGTTCGCTTGTGGTTTCCTGAGGCATGTGCCAAACCACGTTGTCAAATAAGCTCAAGAGTTTTCCAATACAGGCATTTTTTTGTGGCTATCTCTCTTTTGGCGTTCCTCTCACAATCATAGAGGTGCTGAACCAGTCGATAGTACTCCTCGTCAATGTTGTCAACAATGTCATCTTCCCATGTTGCCGCAATAGTGCCAAAGAGCTCCCAGTTGGTGGTCATTCTGGGAGTTCTCTTTTTAAACTTTGCAACCCTTTCTCCCTGCTCTGTGAAGTAGAATTTTGCACGAAGGAGACGGTGGTCCGATCCCGTTGGGAATTTTGGGACAACGGCATCATAGGTCAGGCAAAACTGTCGATTGAATATGATGTGGTCTATTTTGTTGTGGAATTATCCACCAGGAGACGCCCATGTCCAAGGTTTAGATTCGGCCTTCTGGAACTGTGAGTTACCATTGATGGTCTTGGTCGACATGATGAACTCAGACAGTCTCTCACGCTGTTCGTTTCATTCTAGGCCATGGGTCCCTATGTGAAGTTCATCGGCTGATCTTCTCGATCCTATCTTGGCATTAAAATCACCCACAATGATCTTGTAGAAGGTGTGGTCTTCTTTATAGAACTTCTCCAGATCCATGTAGAACTGTTCAATTTCTCCTTCATCATAATTAGATGTTGGTGCGTAAACAACGAAGATAGAAACTGCCGGCAGTGAGCCACATCTATTCAAATGTAAAGGTCCCATTCGGGTTGTTTGGCATTCAAATGAATCAATGCTCATGGCCAAGTTTGTGTTGACAAGGATACCGATGCCTCCGACACCTCTTTTATAGCATGTTCCAAGGGACAATTCTTCTCCAGTGTCGAAAACGGCATGATGAGATTGGTGTCTTCTTGTGTCGGTCAAACCAATGATGTCGTACTTGATCTTTCACACTTGTACCATCAGGTCCTCGATGGATGCATCTGATGCTAGTGTACGTGCATTGAAAGTACAGACAATCATTTTTGTATTCCTTCGTTGTGGCAGCCTAGTTCGGCCTTGAGATTTTATCGGCCTCTTCTTGGTGAAGCCTTTAGGGTCAGGGGAATGAGACCCATTGTAGTTACTGGTTTTGGCATATCGAATACACAACGGAAAGCTTGCGAAGCTCTGTCGTGCGGGCGGAATACTCTTGGTAGCTTGCCAGGCTTTCTGAGAGGAATCGAGGCTTTTGGAGCAACCTCTAATCGCCCTTGTAGGTGTTACCATATTTGAACCCTATCAAATATGGTAAGGCAATTCTGGAAGATGGGTATTTAATGTCTTATAATGTGTATAAGAAAGTGGGTCTTATAATGGTTCTTATAATGGGTCTGAAAAGCCTCCTGGAGTGTGGCAGTAGCTGGGTAGTGGAGGTAGTGTCGAAGTCAAAACCAAAAATATTAAGCTTTGCATAGTTCAGGCCTATGTCTGTTCCTGAAAGATCTTCTCTGCTTTACTTCAAACTTCTTTTAGTCCCTTGATTTAATGACAAGAACCTTTCACATATTTCTTTCAATCCATATAATATTCTCAAAAAATTGTTTACTTTTTAGTGGGCAAACAGAGGTTGGGGCTGAAGCTATACTAGCAATCTGGGAGAATTATATATATATATGCAATTTATAATATATTATATATATTATGTATACCCAAAATAGAGACTCAAATACATCAAGGTATTAGATCTAAGTTGCAATCGCAAAAATTTGAAGTGTATCTGTTAAGGTGACAGGTGGGTGGAGTGAAGTGTGAGGGAGGGATGAAATGTGGGAATACTGGTGGACAACGGAAGTTGACACTGGTGGTCGGATAGGTGTTAAAATATTATCATATGCTTTAAACTCGGTTATCAACAATTTTGAAAATCATGGCTCTTTAATTAGATTTTTTTAAAAAATTTGCTTTAGTTGACACCTATTAATTTTTCTAATCTTTGTTCAAATTTATTTCTATCATGTGAAAATTCCCTTAACCCCTTATAAATCTTGGTTCATGTGCTCTCGTAAAACCAGAAACTTTTGTGCAAAACCTTGTGTAATTAGACTGTTGACAAGATATTTTGTCTATTTTACTTTTTGCTAAGTCCCTAGAACCTATTTAAAACCCCATTGTATAAATAAAGTAAATTAATGTCAGTTTAGAGAGTAACTATGGTAATATGCTCAATAAGGTACAGTAGCTATTGCTATAACAACAATTGTACTTTATTTAAAAAAATTCTCTAAATGACTCTAGTATTAATGTCTCTGCATGATATTAATCAGAATGATAGCATTACATATATCCAGAAATAAATTTAAGAAAATATGAAATAAATAACTTTTGAATATCCAGACTTAGTTAAGAGTGGACTGAAAATTTTTGACATAATATCTTAATAACTTCCACGTGAATAATTCATTGTCATTATTCCATTGACATCAGAACACACCATCCAGAAAACATGCTCTGGACTATGGAGAAGACAGATATTCATTTTAATGTATTAGCAGTATATGTATTTCCATAATTCGAAAATCCATGCACTTATTATATTGTTTCACTCTCTAGAGAGTTAAAATAAAGACAGAATAGGATAATAAAAAACAAAGGTCCAAGGATCATGGATGTAGAATGAATGAATTTTGCCCCTGCAATGAACCAACTATACAGTCATGTGAATAGCTTTAACATTCATTACTTTAATATTCCATCTACAAAATGAAAATATAAACCTTAAAACATAAATGAAAAATAAGAAAAACCCTATATTATATTAAAGGATATATAAGATCTAATTTAGAGCTACATATTGTAACAACCAGCCAAAACATTATGCATTGGTAATTAATTATGAAAAAGTAATAATTGGATGTGATCTTCATTTTATCTCAACTCCTGTTTCTCCCTACATTGAGTTTTCCAGTTATGCTTGCAGCAGTAAAGCTTTATTTTCTATATCAAAATTTTAAGTATTTTAGTCATATATTTCATCAGTGATATTTTTATTTATATAATTTTAACTCCTCTCTTTATAAAATACTGCCATATTATAATTGACTATAATTTATATATATCACAACATATAAGAAGTGAGAAGGGGGTTCGGCAGGGTGATACCATTTCACCGAAACTCTTCAGTGCCACCCTCGAGAACATCATGGGATGACTGGAATGGGAAGGAATGGGAGTGAAGATAGATGGTCGGCAACTACACCACCTTCGCTTTGCTGATGACATTGTTTGAGTAACACCAAACATCAGCCAAGCGGCACAAATGCTGGCCAACTTTGACCGTGAGTGTGGAAAGGTCGGACTACAACTGAATCTTACGAAGACAATGTTTATGAGAAACAGCCTCGTTCCTGACGCCCCATTCGCTCTCAATGGAACAACCATCTCCCCATCTCCGAATGCAACATCTATGTGTACCTAGGTCGAGAAGTCAACATAACAAATGACCTGGCACCCGAGCTGCGCAGGAGGAAGAGAGTGGCTTGGAATGCCTTCAAGAGCATCAAAGAAATAGCTAAGAGGACAAAGAACCTCCGACTCCAGGCATATCTCTTTGATTCCACTGTTCTTTGTGCATTAACATGTGCCTCAGAGACCTGGGCCCTCTGTAAACAGGATGAGAACGCTATTCGGGTCTCCCAAAGAGGAATTGAAAGAGCTATGCTTTGAATATCACGTTTCACTCAAATGAGAGAAAGAATCCGGAGTTCCGACATCCGTTGACGATCAAGAATCAGGGACACTGTCTCGTTTGCCAAGGTGTCAAAAAATCAGATGGGCTGGTCTGGTCACGTAATGAGATTTAAAGACAACCACTGGACTAGAGCTGTTACTGACTGGATTCCACGGGATGTCAAAAGACCGTGTGGCCGCCCACCTACCAGATGGTCAGACTTCTTCATCAAGATTATGAATGATCGGTTTGAGGCTCTTTGTGTTCCTAGAGCGAACAGATGCCTTTGGGCTACACTAGCACACGACAGGGACAAATGGAGACACTACTGGCGCCCACTAGAGCAAATCGAAGATTAATGGGAAGTCAAGTGATCAAGTGATAAGAAGCGCATATATCATATATTTAATCAAATAATTTAAGAATAGAACTTGAACGTATTATTTGAGAAATGGTAAAAATCATTCACTTGGAATTTTAAATTTGAATAAATGAGGTGGCTATTGTGAGGTAATTTTGTTGTCTAAAAGTTTTTAGAGTTTGAAATGATGAAACTTTGCAAAATATATTTCAATATGTTCTAGCTATATAAATTAAAATATTTATTTAGTTATTAAGTGGTTATAAATATTTAGTTAAAACACAAGTCAGTTATCCATATCAATCTAATTTCTCATTTTTATGTATTTCTTATTTTGACCCTGCACAAGAGAGCAGTGTCCAAATGGTAATTTTCACCCGAAGAAGATTTATTATCCAATTTAGAACAATACTACTTTTTCGATTCAGAGCTGTATCAATTTTTGTTTGATAGATTTAACTTTTTTTCTAGCCTGACTTCAAAATGGAAGCAAGATTATATGTCAAATTAGATATTTATAAAAGAGCTTTTCTTTCTTGGTGCAACTCACATTTATGATAACCAAAATGTTAAATCAAGTGTAACAGGTAAGCAAAGGGTCTAAAATATGCAAAGTTGCTTTGCTTTCTTTGTAATGACAATAATATTACTAACAGCATTATGAGTTTATACTTAAAAAGTGTGAGGTACTATCATTTTCTCATTATCATTTTATATAACACTCACAAAGACCACATGAAGCACATCCCATCATCCTCCAAGTGACAGATAAAGACTCAATCCAAAGTTCATTGAAATGCCTGAATTCACATAACTAGTATTTCAAGGACTGTTTTGATGGGAAAACTTTGCTTTTCAAAATATTCTTTGTCTGAGCTATCTTCCTATTACTATAAGTCAGGACTTAATTGCTTCATCTCACAAACTACTCCTTATTTAATCTACACATAAAAAAATTCTGTAGCTCTGACCACATGTTGGGGCTTTCATCATTTTTTTTTAATATTTCCCCAAGTTCTAAATCAGATCAGAGAATTAGCTCCCATAGTCATGTTAAGCCCTGCCAAATGATTTTTGGACCACACCCACCTGTGCTCAGGGTATACTCTTGACTCTGGCTTCAGAAAGTGCTCAGGGTGTCAGAGATCAAACCCTGTTAACAATAGGCCAGGCAATGCAATACTCGCTGTATTATTACTCAGGTCTCCACACTGTAATTTCCTTTCTTGTTAGTTTCCAAAAAGAAAACAGGGTGAGGAGGCAATGCGGGGGACTTGAGCATTCAGTGGCTGAGAGTAGTCCCCTTCCTTCTCCCCCTTACCTCCCCCCACCCACCACCGTCCCTGACCGGTCCACTGGCAGCGGATAACAGGCAAAGGACTGGAGAAATAGGAAGTGGGCCCCAGGCTGGTAAGTTGGTGGTTTATTTCTCTCTCTTCCTCAGCAGTGTCCGATCTCCCCCTTAGGGCACAATCATAGTCATAGTTTTGGTTTTAGTCCCAGTCATCAGAGTTCCATCATTCCATAGTCCCCTTGTAGACCTCAAAGTCCTCTCCTTTGTTATATTCTTTTCCTCGATTCGATGTAGTCTCATAGTCCTCTACTTCCAGTCATCCTCACCAAATGGTTCTCCTTCTTGTCCCAACGTCTCCAAATATTCAGTTATCCTCCTCGCCTTCAACATCTCATTATCGACTTTCTCATCCTCAGCTTCTAGTCTTCAACATCTAGTTCTCAAGCATCTAGATTTCAGCGTCTTCAACAACTTGTCCTCAATGTCTTCAACATCTTATTCTCAACATCTAGTCCTCAGCATTTAGTCCCCCGACTTATAGTCCTCATCCCAATTCCTCTTGCCTTACAGCATAGTTATATAGAAATCATGAAGGGTGGAGATACAAAGGTGGTGTTAACATTTTTATAATAACAAAGGGATATAAATCCATTCCTAGAGGGGATTAACTCAAGGACAAAATCTCATTTTATGTTTCAGCACTCCAGATTGCTAGGAGATCTGCCCATGGCAGATTCCACCTAGGGTGTATAGCTTTCCCCTATCCTCAGCCAGTAATTCATTTAAACAGTCATAGTAAATTTACTTCTTATAGTTCTAACTATGCCATTTTGTCTGAGATATATTGAGCATAAAGTTTGGCTCTTTCTGGGGACATCTAGCTATATATTCCAGACTACTGTCCTCAGGCCAGGTTTGTTTTTCCTAACCCCAGCAAGGTCCTTATTCAGTTATTTCTTTTTGGATCATGACAGAGTTTGTCCATGACCGTGTTCTTAACTTATAGTTAACTATTATGCCACTTTGCCTGGCCCATTTCAATTCCAGGGTAGCCCTCAGCTTGCCCTGTGTCCACCCAATCCCTCATCAGAACCCTGCACTTGGAGTGCTAGGAAAAAAAGAAGAACCGAGGCTTAAGTCAAGTAAATATGGATGCTCGGGAGAAAATATTATTTGAGTCAATTAACTCCCACGTTACAAAAGCATAGCATCAATGTTCTGCCTGTGTCTCTACAAAAAAAGGACATTGCTAAATAAACCATGCAAATGGCATAAAGGAAAGAGAAAAGTAATATAGGATTATTAGTGCCTGATGGAATTGGGTGTGCCTCAGTTGCACTGTTGTGGGAGTGGCTCAATAAATCTTAAACTCCCTGGGAGAGGATCAAGTACAACCCAAGTTTTCCAACACTTTCTTTTTTGTCTTAGCTCTTTAAACTCACTGTGCAGATGACTAGCAACTAGTTTGGAATCATAAATGTTACTGGCACAATACTTGGCAAATATTTTGTGCCAATTTTACTAGACTAAATCAGTTAATTAGAACAAGTGCTTAGGTCAGTACCACATTTTTTCCCCAATTATTTAGCCTTTAACTCTCCTGCTAATTTAAGTCTTTAACAATTAAATGTTCTTTTCCAAATTATCAAAACTCTGAGTGGCTTCCCACTAAATGTAACTTGGAGTAACAACAGAGGTAAATATTAAAATTTATCAAGAAACCCAGTGCACATATTTCTTTTTATATGCAATCTCAAGTTGAAGGAACAAAAGGTAGAAGCATGGTTATAGAATCAACAAAGAAACTACTGTTACATAAAATAGAAGAAAACATATTTTAACTAAAATATCAGAGGACTGAGAGGTAGTACATTGGGTAAGGTGCTTTCCATACATGTAGCTAACCTGGGTTATAAACCAACCCAAGGTTATAACCTGGGTTAGCTATATGCTAACCTGGCATCCCATATGTTCCCCCAAGCACCACCTAGAGTGATTCCTGAATTCAGGGCCAGGAATAAACCCTGAATATCACCAGGTGGCCCCATCCCCTAAATAAATTAAATAAAATATAAAATGTAAAACACTATGTTTGGTTGCAAGAAGTCAAATCAATCTCTGTCCCTCTATTTTTTAATCTATACAAACATTAAGTCCTCAATAAATACTTGTTGGATAACAAATAAATATTGGATACCCACATACTTTTTTATGGGATGAATAAATCATGTTAAACAAATAATTTAATTACGACTTCTCATTATTAAAATTATCCTTGAATTTTTATACCTGAACCAGACTCAGTGTCAAAAATTTTGGAAACTATCCTACTGCTTTGAGTAATTCAAAATCTGCCCCCAAATATATTGCACAGCATTTATAAAATTCCAGCCTATGAGTTATTCTGAAATATTAGTATAATATTTATGGTTTTTACTCTGAATATGAGCCGGCATAAAATAATTCTCTATTTATTAAAAACAATTTTAAGGTGTTAATAGATACTTAACCTACTGTACCATCCACTTGATATTGGAAGAATTAAGATCAACTAGATAAAGAATCATCTGTATTTATCTAGAAGTACTACTTCAATGTCAGTAAGTCATTATTAATTTAATAGTTTTAGGGGGCTTTTGGGGAGAGATGTGAAGAAGTTTGGAAGTAGCAAACAAATACTTTATTTTTAATTTCATCTCCACATAGCATTTTGCTGCAAATGTTAAAATAGCTGCTCATTTTTTCTCACTAGTGCCTCATGTATTTTATGGAACTGTGTGGAGATTAATAGCAGCCAGCAATAATCTGTTGTCCTTTATGGAAAAAGCTGTGCTGCTGTTTCTGGAAAGAAATAATTGGTATGTAGCTTATAAAGTAAACGTCTGAATTTAATGGAGCATAAAGGGGTGGTATTTCTCATGAAGGAGGCATATTATCCGTTTAAACAGCCTTCAGTCTTGCAAATAAATTAAGCTTTCCAAAAGCTTTGGAAAAAAAGAGAAGCCACATGGTAATGAATTAGTATGCTTGCATATTCTTAACAAAGAAACCACCTCTTTTGAAAATAGAAAAAAAGCTCCAGTGTCTTTGCCACATTTGGAAATCTGAAATTAATTATTGACTTTTCCATATTGTTTGCAGTCACTTTGTTTTCCCATTTATTGTAAAATGTATATATGGTAATTGTTTTACAGGAGCTCATAAAATTCAAACTACAAATGGGATAATGTATGACCAATTTATTGCATATGCCCTTCAGACATAGAGCTAAACCTTGCATAAATGAAAAGTGGTCAATGCATGCTTTGTCAAGGTCTTTTCTTCAAGGCACTAGAGAAAGTAATTTTGCAGATTACTCATAGTGAAATTCTGAAAGAGCTTCAGTTTGAAAGCTATATTATGCTTTTTTCTAAAATAATTCCTTTACCACTTAAAAATCTAATTAACATGTTTTCTAGAATCCATTTTGATAAATATATTTATGCTAAATATGTCAATAATATATGGAATATAGAACTTTCCAAACTCCTTTCCCATCAAGTATATGCAGTAACATGATTTGTATTATTTAAAAAGGGACTCAAACACATATTTGTTGTCAAACTTTTACTTTGACATACATTTTAAGGACATTATTATAACACATGTTTTCCAAGTTATTCTCTGAGTGTTATGTCAGCTAGGAGGATCACCATTCGACATAGCTGCCTAATCTTTATGTAACGCCTCTTTTGCAAACCACAACACCCAAAAGGAGAGAGAGAACAGAGGAGAATACACTGCCATAGAGGGAGGGTGGGATGGGGGATTGGGGGTGGAGGGATACTGGGATCCATGGTGGTGGGAAATGGGCACTGGTGGAGGCATGGGTATTTGATCATTGTATAATTGAAACCCAAGCACAAAATTTCCAAGTCTACAACTGTTCCTCATGGTGTCTCACTAATAAAAATTCAAAAATAAATAAATAAATGTAAAAAAATTTAAAAAGAATTCTAATATCAATAAAAACTACTATTAATCACCTCCAGAAATTCTATACATTTTCAACAAAGTAGCTTCTTTCCACAAAGTTATTAACCTATTCCACTAAGACATTTCTACCACTGTATTGAAACTTTTCTGCTCATGGTTAACTCATTTGGTGTTTCTTCTATGACAAAGGCAGAAGAGATACAGAGTAATTACATTGAGAAAACTTTTCAAAGATCTGTGAAATATAATGGAACCTGCTTAAGTTCTCAATGAGCTGAATCAGAAGTTCATAAAGCTATAGTGCCAAAGGAGGCTATATTTAAGCAGACAGCATTTACCAAGATACTAGAGAAAAGAGAAATCTCAACACTTCAGAACAAGATGAACACAAATTTAAATATAAAGGTCCAATTATAAAGTTTATACTAATGAAAGGCAATTTAATGTTATGTGAAGGAATTATCATTGATACTTTTATGTACTTATTTTCTGTTTTGTGACCTTTCCCAATGGTGCTCAGGCCATACTCCCGATTCTGTGCTCAGGGATCACTCCTAGTGGTGCTTGGAACACAATATGTGGTACCAGAGATAGAAACTGTGTCAGCTATATGCAAGGCAAGCACCTTAATCTCTGTATTTTCCAACTCCAGAAATTATCAATATTAACAACTATTTTTAACATATGGACATCATAAAAATGCCTGAGAGAAAAAGAGGTAAAGGTAAAGGTAAAGGCCCTCCCATTGATCATCGATTTGCTTGAGCGGGCCCAGTAACGTCTCCATTGGAGATTTTGTTGTTACTGTGTCTGGCATATCGAATACTCTCAGTAGCTTGCCGGGCTCTCCGAGAGGGGTGGAGGAATCGAACTCGGGTCGGCCATGTTGGCTGCATGCAAGGCAAACGCCCTACCCGCTCTGCTATCGCTCCAGCCCGAGAGAGAGAGAGAGAGAGAGAAAGAAAGAAAGAAAGAAAGAAAGAAAGAAAGAAAGAAAGAAAGAAAGAAAGAAAGAGAAAGAGAAAAAGAATACGGCATAAAAATGGAATTTGACTTTTTACATATAAGACTGGAGTTTTAAGTTTTGGTAAGCAATGACTGACTTTAAAAAATGTTTCATGGAGATTGTGTGTGTGAGTGCATGTGCACACACGTGTATTCACCTGAATAGTCAGGAAATTTCCACCTTTTTAATTTAGATTTCATTTTATCAAATTCCAACCATAACCTTAATACAATTGGAAACTGATAAGCACGAAGTTTTACTTCAGAGGAGTAGACTCTTAGATTTACTCCAATAAAAGTATGCATTTCTAAGGAAAGTTTTTCTTCATTTCAAAGATTTTTAAAAAAATGAAAACAAAAACCCTATATATTAGTCTTTCTTTATGTTCATTGCACAAAATGAGATAATTTTCAACCTTCAACACTCATGGTTTTACAATTTAAGATTCCAACTTTTAATGACTTATCTATTCCCCCAAACCATTCAATATATTTTCCTTTATTTTGGGTAGAAATCAGTATTTTTGCACAATATTCTTTGTAATAAAAATCCCTTCTCTTTAAAACAAAGAACAGAACAAATTAATTTTTTTTAAGTTCTGAGATGATTATAAAATTCTCTGCAGTTATGAAAGAGAATGTAGAGAGTATAGACATTCTTTACCCAGTTTACCTTGAATGGTCCTATCAATATTCAACACTAGTACCTTAACATTAATGGGAAGAAAAATATTGCTCAAATAATCCACTTAATTTGTATTCATTTATGTGTTTATGGACACTAGTATCTACCATACAACTTACCACACGCTAAATACACTTTTATCACTACTGGCATTAGTTCTCATAACAATAATTCAAATTTTTCCCCATCTTTTGCCAAGTCTTTGACTCCTGACAATAGCAAATTGTTACTACTATTATTTTATTTCATAATTTTATGAATGTTGTATAAATGAAATCTTACAGCTTAATTTTTTGGAGATTGGATTATTTTAATTAGCATAATCCCTCAACAGTCCATACAAGTTGTTATGTGCAAAAGCTGTATTTAATTGCTAATTGGTGTATAATGGCATGCATGTACTAAAATTTACTACATTCTCTTGTTGAAGGACATCTGTAGTATAAAGAATGTTGGCTATTAAAATAGAGTTTCCATGAATATTTATTTAAAAAAATTAGTTTTAAAGGGCTGGAGCGATAACACAATGGTAGGGAAATGTTTGCCTTGCAAGTCGCCAGCCCGGCAGAGCCAGGTTCGATTCCTCCACCCCTCTCAGAGAGCCCGGCGAGCTACCGAGAGTATTTTGCCCAGTATTTTGCAAAGTTTGGCAAGCTACCTGTGACATATTTGATATGCCAAACATAGTAACAACAAGTCTCACAATGAATGGAGATGTTACTGGGCCTGCTCGAGCAAATCGATGAACAACGGGAGGACAGTGATACAGTGCTACAATTTTAAAAGGATGTGGGCAAGAAGTTCAAGTTTAATTAAGAGTTTCTCTCTTGGGGCTGGAGTGATAGCACAGCGGGTAGGATGTTTGCCTTGCATGCGGCCAACCCTGGTTCTATTCCCAGCATCCCATAGGGTTCCCCAGCACCACCAGGAGTAATTCCTGAGTGAAAAGCCAGAAGTAATCCCTGTGCATTGCCCGGTATGACCCAAAAAGAAAAGAAAAAGAGTTTCTTCCTTGATCCTATCCTTCAAGAAGAAGTTTATTCTTTAAAGGACCAGTATTCTGAATGTAATACAATATAATAGGTCATAATGCCTTATTTTCTAATAATTAGTTTTTTTCTATGATATTACTATTTCTTAGAGATAGGAATAGGGTACTTTGTTTCCTTGCTTTGTCCAAAAGAGGAGAGAGAACTTAGTGGTTAAAAAAAAAATAGTCAAAGCAGGGTCGAGAAGTTCTACCAATACAAAGCTCTATGACTTGGTACAAAATATTTAGTCACCAGTCTCAGTTCTTTTATATCTCTTTTCTCTGAATGGGAATGATAACACCAAATATTAGCATAAGGAGTTTATAAGGAGATGCAATGAAAAATACAAACCACAATTTCCCATTGATTGTAGGTTCAAAGATGCTACTTGCTGGTTATTCCTTACACAGCAGGTAGGGCATTTGCCTTGCACACGGCTGACCTGGGTTTGATTCCTCCGCCCATCTCAGAGAGCCTGGCAAACTACCCGTGGCATATCCCATATGCCAAAAACAGTAACAACAAGTCTCACAATGGAGACTTTACTGGTGCCTACTCTAGCAAATAGATGAACAATGGGACGACAGGGCTACTATTACTTTTTAGGTTTTTGTCTAAGAGACGAAAGCAGTTGCACTACATTTTCCCAGCATTATAAGTAATCAAATACCTATGACTTGTATACAAAATGCAAGGAAAATATAAAACATTGCTAACCGTCAAACATGCTATATTTGAAAATGAATGCTTTTTAAAATCTCTGTTTAAGAAAAAAATGGTTTGGGGAGAAGCATTAAATTATGTTTAGAATCACAGATTCCATTTATTTTTAAAAATTTACTATAAAACTAACCATTTTCCTTTTCTCAAAAATGATTTTCTTGGGGTACCAATTTTTAGTAATTTGAGGCCATGATGATTAGAATTTAGATCAACTTTTTTAAAGAAAGATATCGTTGGGTGCATGCAGCCAACCTGGGTTATATCCCGAATATCCCATATGGTCCTCTAAGCCTTTGGGAAGTGCCCTCAGTGCAGAAAAATGGGGCAAGTACTTAGAACTCCCAGGTATGCTTAAAATTAAAAAAAAAGATATTGGTATATTGAAAACTCATGGAATTTCAAAGTAGATTTCTACTTCAAAGTTAAACATTATTATTGTATAGCTTTCAACATACTTCACAGCATTTCTGAATATTAGGTCTATATTTTCTAAAGTGAAAATAGTAATGCAGGCTTGCCTTCTTTTGTGTTTCAAGTTTCCACATTTATTTACATTATTCTCAGATATAACAGAAACATAGCTTCTTCTTGTCTTATCATTTATATGACATTTTTGATATTATTTGTTTGTTTTTTCTGAACATTTTTCTTAATTTGAAGAAAATCATACCAGCACAATATGAGAAGGCAAATTTCATCCAATAGTTTAAACTCTTTATAGCACTGTAGCACTGTTCTCCCACTGTTCATTGATTTGCTTGAATGGGCATCAGTAACATCTCCATTGTGAGACTTGTTGGTACTGTTTTTGCCCTATCTAATATGTCACAGGGAGCTTGCCAGATTCTGCCATGTGGGCGGGATACTCTTGGTAGCTTGTTGGGCTCTCCGAGAAGGATGGAGGAATTAAACACAGGTTGAACACGTGCAAGGCAAATGCCCTACCCACTGTGCTATGGCTCCAGCCCTTAAAATCTTTAGGAAGCTAAATTCCTTTCATAAGAATAATTCTTTCACATGTACTTTTCTTTCCAGCTACTTTTTTTTAAAAAAGGACATAAGAATTTTATGTCATGGTTGAAAAGGACCCATGGGAGCATAGCATGTTGAGGAATTTTTACCATTTACAAAATTACTTGTCTAGGAAATATGAAAGCTATTATATATCACCTCCACAGGCTCTAATCTCCTGAAACTGAAGAAATCCTACAGAGTATGTAACTCTAGCTAGTAGAACTCTCTTGTACTTAATTAAAAAGACTTCTAATGACAGAAAAACAAATTTTAACCATCAAAAGATTCCATAACTACCAAGAACTCCTTGTAGCATATAAAAAATCTATTTCTTTGTCACTAAACTTATGCATTGACTTCCATCATTGAGTGTATTCCTTTACATGAAAAAGTGTAGTAAGAATTTTTCTTTAAGAAGATTTATTTTATTCCTTGATTATGTGCTGGCATCTTCTAAGATGAGGTTGAAACTACCGTCTATCTATTCCTCTTGTGATAATTGCTGGGATACTGCACTTAGGGTCCTTTTCCTCTCTTTCCTGAGGAGAACGTGATATTTCCTGACAATTTGTACATAAAAATGTCCCTAGGATTTGCTTCAGACTTCTTTCCTCCCTGGACTAAAGGTTTGCCGTCCAGGTTTCAGACAGAGTTCCTTCACCTGAAGCCTTGAACACTCTTGAATTAAGATATGGAATGTTGCAGGCAGATAGAGAACCCTGTAAATGAGTTTTGAGAACTAGTAAAACTAAGAAGAAACTGCTTAGCCTTGTAGCAGTCCAAAGGCATGAGGGACTCATTCCTTAAGATGCACACACTAAATTCTTTGGAAATGCAGAAACTGAGGCTCCACCCAGTGCAGCTAAGGCACCCCCACAGAAGAGTAAATCCCTATGAATAGAAAACGTTGCAGGAGAATTTAAATGTCTTGGAGGCCAGCCACACATGCTAGGGGAAAAGGGAGCTCAGTTAGAGAAGAGAGCAAAAGGTGTTTGGAGGATCCTCCCAGGATGGGAGATGCATGCTTAAAGTAGACTATAGACCAAACATGATTGCCACTCAATGTCTCTTTTGCAAACCACAACACCCAAAAGGAGAGAGAGAACAGAGTGGAATGCCCTGCCACAGAGGCAAGGTGGGATGGGGGGATGGGGTATAGGAAGGATGCTGGGATCCTTGGTGGTAGGAAATGGGCACTGGTGGAGGCATGAGTATTTGATCATTATATAATTGAAACCCAAGCACAAAATTTGCTAAGTCCAGAACAATAAATAAATAAAGTAGTGCCAGGCAAATGCTAAGAAAAAAGTCTTGATAAGAATATAAAAGAACCATCAAGAGTCCTCGAAGACTTTCCCTATTACAACACTCAGATGAACTGTTCATGATCATGATCACGATCATCCTGTTGTTCGTCGATTGCTTCGAGCAGGTACCAGTAATGTCTCCTTCTTCCTAGCCCTGAGATTTTAAAAGAGCCATATTCAATGCACTTTCAGGGTTAGGAGAATGAGACTCACCATTGTTACTGGTATTTGGCATATTGAGTACAACACGCGAAGTTTGCCAGACTCTGCCATGCAGGCAGGATACTTTCTGTAGCCTGCCAGGTTCTCCAAAGTAAGAACAAGATAGTAAGATGTAGCATGACTATAAATGTGGCCGTGCGCTTCCGGGAGTTGGGTTTTATAGTCTCTGGGTCTTGGCTGTTAATGGGACCAACCTGGCGCCAGCAGCAGTTGGTGGGTGTGATGCATACCCACTGGAAGATGGGGGATCTGGGTGGAGAAGGCCCAATCCCGATCCAAGTAGACTTGGAAATCTCAGCCCCAGGACCCACATGCTTGGGTTCCTCTGCCGGTTCCTTCATGCATGGCTTTTCCAGATGTTTGGAAAGTGGTCTCAGCATGGCTGTGGCTGGTTCTGGAGGTCTTTGGCTGCTGGGGCTCTGCTCAGGGGGTGGGGGGGGAGGGCGGGGGAGGAAACTCAACCTGCCCCTCATCCAAGGGGCCCTGGTGAGGACAACCAGGTGTGGGGGCTGGATGAACTGTTATCCATAATTAAAGAGGAATTAAAGAAACTTGACAATTTGGCTTCTCCCCAAAACTGTTTTCTCCTTTATTCCACTATAGAAAAGCCCATGTCTCTCTTGATGGTGTAACTTTCTTTTTCTCCTGAGCAATAGCACAGAGGGTAGGGCATTTTTCTTGCATCCCGCCGACAGAGTTGACCCGAGTTTGATTCCTCCACCATTCTTGGAGAGCCCAGCAAGCTACTGAGAGTATCTCGCCCGCACGGCAAAGCCTGGCAAGCTACCTGTGATGTTTTCGAAATGCCAAATACAGTAACAACAAAGTCTCACAATGGAGACGTTACTGGGCCCACTCGAGCAAATCGATGAATGACAGGAGGACAGTGCTACAGTGCTACATATTTCCCTAAGCAATTTCTTTCAGTAAAACCATTTTGATTTACAAAAATATTTACAAATCATATTCCAAATTCATTTGAGCATGTTTACATTTCTGCCAAGCAACCAACAGGATAGTAGTAAGTTTTCCACAACACAGGAAACAGTGTTGTTCTGGGGTGCCTTCTATGAATCAATCCTGATATCAGTACATTTCCTCAAGTACAGCTGTCTACAAATGGGTACCTGGCATAGCCTTCAGAGTATTAGTGAAAAAGCAGCTCTTTCCTCTGTAATATCTGCTCTATAAGAACAATAGCTTAGACAAAAGAGGTTGTGACACAAACCATCAGCTTTTGTTACTCTTCTTCCCTTGTTCTTCCCATAAAACTTCCTCATGAAGCAGCTATTCTTTTAACTTGATTTCTTTCTTTTTTTATTTTATTGAATCACCATGAGATACCGTTACAAGCTTTCATGTTTGAATTACATTCTTATGAGATAAAGTTTCCTTTAAAATCTTCCATGTTTCAACTTTCATGACTCTTCCAAAAGGATATTGAAAAATGGGGAGAGAAATTGGTTTAATGACAATGACATAAAACCAGAGAGGAATACAGATAACATTAAATTCATTTTTCATAAAAGTATTTGGTATATAGTATTTCAATATTTATAATTATGATCTTCATGGTAACTAGATTAATTATTTTTAGACAAGTAATGAATTCAGATCTTAATGATTACAAAGGAGGTCAGTTTCAATGGATTATATATGTACATGCATACATATATATATGATTATTTGTCACAATCTAAGAATCCTAAGAAATAATGCAAATGGGAAGCAATATAGCAGAACTCAGAAAGGAAAATAATCTATAGTCTATAACAACCTGAGTCACAGAGATACATTATTTTCATTTTCTGTGTGGATTAGGAAATAGATCTACACAGAATGAAACAAAATTACTATAATAAGATTCATGTTTTTCATAAAAAATATTTTTATTTTTGAGCCACACCAGAGGTCCTCAGAGTTTGGTCACAGTTTTGTGCTCAGAGATCATATCTGGAGGTACAGGGGGCCCATATGTAAATCTGGGAATCATACCCAGGGTAGCTATGTGCAAGACAAGTACTTTGCTGCCATGCTATCTCTCAGCTCAAAAACTCATTTATTTTAAACCTCAATTACTTAAATGATTTTTAACAACTAGTATAAAACAACTGATTCTATCCTGTAAAGGGGTGGATTCTGTTAGTATTGTAAGACAAACACATGCACCACAATGACCAAGATGATATCATCGCTATATGAACACAAAGTTTAAGAAGAGAACTCTCAGAACGACCACCAACTGGGAGCTTTTTGGCACTATTGCAGCAATGTGAGAAGATGCCGTCATTGACAAGATAGACAAGGAATATGATCAACTCAGCACCTCCATGACTGCGCAAGGAATGCCGAGAGTGAAAAAGACACAAAAAGACATCTGTTTTCGGAAACTCTCGAGTTCATTCACCAACATGGTTTGGCTCAAGCCTCAGGCAATCAAAAGCTAATGTCCAAGCTGGCAAAGCTATACAGAGAAGCGATAAAGGAAGACCTCAAAGACAGAAGAGCAGCAGAGTTGGCCAATGCAGCAGAAGATGGGAAAAATATTCACAATGCTCATCTATCCTTTGCCAACTACAAGACCAAGATGACTGCCCTCTGATGTCCTGATGAATCTCTCACATCTTCCAGAAGGGCAGTGGAGAAGATTATCCCTGACTTCTACTCAGATCTCTTCAATAGCCACATCTACCTACCCACATACCAAATTCCGCAGGATGGATATGATGTTTCCAAAGCTCTCCCTTCCAAAATCTGACATGCTGTTTTGTCAGTATGGAAGCGTACAGCACCCAGTCCAGACAAGGTCAGACCTGAACACCTGAATAAATCTGTCACCAGTACTCATCAATACACTGGCTCGGTTCATCATACTCTACTTGAACTGAATGCAAGGTTCTCTTTCAATGGAAAACTGGCAGGACCATTCTTTGTAAAAGAAGGGAAACATCCATGACATCGACAACTATCGCCCAATCTGCCTGTTGTCCGTTGTCTACAAGTTGTTCACTCGAGTCATCCTGAATAGAATAGGCAGAAAGCTATATGAAGGACATCCATGAGAGCAAGCCAGTTTCCTAAAAGGATTCAGCACAATTGACGATATCCACACAATGACCAAGCTCACTGAGGTCTTTAGAAAGTTCAAGAAGAGAGTTCAACGTCCATTCTAACGTTCATTGATTTAAAGAATGTCTTTGATTCTGCTCAACATACCCAATCTGCCGACACAGAAAATTCCATAGGATGGATATGTCCTTCCCAACATTCTCCCTTCCGAAATCCGACACGCCATTTCGTTGGTAAAGAAACAAACAGCACCCGGCCCACACAAGGTCAGACCTGAATACCTGAAGAACCTGCCATCAGTACTCATCAATACACTGGCTCGGCTCTTCACTCGCTACCTGTCTGAATGCAAGTTTCCGTCCCAATGGAAAACCAGCAGGACCGTACTACTGTTCAAGAAGGGAGACATCCATGACATTGGCAAGTATCGCCCGATCTGCCTATTGTCTGTCATCTACAAGTTGTTCACTCGAGTCATCCTAAATAGGATTGGCAGAACACTAGATGAAGGACAACTGTGCGAGCAAGCCGGGTTCCGCAAAGGATTCAGCACCATCGACCATATCCACACGAGAACCAAGCTCATTGAGGTTTCTCGGGAGTTCAAGATGACGCTCTGTTTAACGTTCATTGATTTAAAGAAGGTCTTTGATTCTGTTGAGACAGAAGCGGTCCTTGAAGCCCTAGCCAATCAGGGCATTCAAGCCCAATACATCAAGATCCTCCTTGAGCTGTATTGCGAATTCACTACCAGGATCTCACCATTCTACAAAGAAGTGATCGTTGATGTCAAGAGAGGGGTGCGGCAGGGTGATACCATTTCACCGAAACTCTTCAGTGCCACCCTCGAGAACATCATGCAACGACTGGAATGGGAAGGAATGGCAGTGAAGATAGATGGTCGGCAACTACAGCACCTCCGCTTTGCTGATGACATTGTTTTAATAACACCAAACATCAGCCAAGCGGCACAAATGCTAGCCGACTTTGACCGTGAGTGTGGAAAGGTAGGACTTCAGCTGAATCTTACGAAGACAATGTTTATGAGAAACAGCCTCGTTCCTGACACCCCATTCGCTATCAATGGAACGACCATCTCCGAATGCAACAGCTATGTGTACCTAGGTTGAGAGGTCAACATGACAAATGACCTGGCACCCGAGCTGCACAGGAGGAAGAGAGCAGCTTGGAACGCCTTCAAGAACATTGAAGAAATAGCTAAGAAGACGAAGAACCTCCGGCTCCGGGCACATCTCTTTGATTCCACTGTTCTTCCTGCATTAACATATGCCTCAGAAGCCTGGGCCCTAGGCAAACAGGATGAGAACGCTATTCAGGTTTCCCAAAGAAGAATAGAAAGAGCTATGCTTGGAATATCACGTTTCACTCAAATGAGAGAAAGAATCTGGAGTTCTGACATCTGTCCACGATCAAGAATCAGGGATGCTGTCACATTTGCAAGGTGTCGAAAATCAGATGGGCTGGTCACGTAATGAGCTTTAAAGACGACCACTGGACTAGAGCTGTTACCGACTGGATTCCACGAGATGTCAAAAGACCGCGTGGCCACCCACCTACCAGATGGTCAGACTTCTTCGTCAAGATCATGAACGATCGGTTTGAGGCCCTTCACGTTCCCAGAGCGAACAGATGCCACTGGGCTACACTAGCACGCGACAGGGACAAATGGAGACGTTACTGGCACGCGCTCGAGCAAATCAACGACTAACGGGAAGTTAAGTGATTAAGTGATTACTAGTTTCTTAATTATTACTATAGTCATTAATTTGTGTTTTTAGTTTCCTGGATGTAGTTTCTTTATAAGAAAGAGCTTTAGACTTCAGTGAGTGCTATACTATTTTGCCATAAACTTTTGTATATATCCATGTTTTCACACTCAATACACTCTGTATTTATGTTACTGCATACACCCGAGTTCGATTCCTCCGCCCCTCTCAGAGAGCCCAGCCAGCTACCCGTGATGTATTTGATATGCCAAACACAGTAACAACAAAGTCTCCAATGGAGACGATACTGGGCCCGCTCGAGCAAATCAATAAACAACGGCAGGACAGTGACAGTGACATACACCAGAGGTATTTCTTCTACTATTTCACATTTTTATGTATAACTTCAATTGCAATCTCCACTCATCTTTGTAGGAAATGGGGTGCTATGTCACCTTTTCCCAAGACTGTCCAAAGAGTCAAGTTATTTTTCTTATCCTAAAAATTCTCTTAGTTCTAAATTAAAATGCAATGGTAGGGTAAGGATTATAATAATAGAGAAACGACTAGGTCTGGGCTAAGTTAATAATCCAAAGAATGTGGTTGAGTCACCCAGTAGTATGATCAAAGATGTTCCATAATTTGTCAAATCCAAGTAAAAGTATTTACTGCAAAACAAGAAAACAATTTCTCTTCTATGATATACATTTTCTCTGCCTGGATTTTTGTTATTCCATTTAACTCCAGGTTTTAATAAGCAAACATCTTTCTATTACAAACATAATTTACCCATATCATTCTGTTTTAGACTAATCCAGGTGGGTTAATGGGTGGCTAGGAGTGGGAAGATGTCCATGACTCCTTCCAAAAATCATTATACCCATAAAAATAGCAAAATATTTACATAGCATGACCAAATAAATTACATGTATATTATCTAAACATCTGATAAATTATCAGAATTATTACCATTCTTATCATTATTATCAATTATATTTAGACATTATTTGCAAACTCTCAATAATATTGCTGCTATCCAGTACTCATACCCCAATCCAATCAATACTCTGTGATTTGCTTACTGTCTGTGTAGAATCAGTTCATTTAAGCAAACTGTAACCTCTTATCTTTGTTGATATACTGCTCCAACAATCAAGGGTCATGATGTCTCCCTGCACGGAACTCTACTTGTATGAGCTCGAGAGCTACCTGTTTCTTTGGGTTCTACAATGAGAACTCAGGTATCCACTTCCTAGCTCTCAGGTTCTATTTATTCCCTGGAATGAAGGCTAAAACTTAGAAAACAACTTAAGATCCCTAGATAAATGAGATTGCCTAGAAGAGGGATGGAAATGGATGGGAGAGTAGAGTCAGACTATCTAAGACAAGGCTTTCACTTCTGGATTTTTTAACGAAAGGGAACTAGGTGAACTAGTTGCCAGGACAACCTGCTGTTGGGGGTAGGGAGATTGGGCCAAGGAAATGAGAGACTTCTGGTTACTCCTGCTCCTGCCCCTGTCTCTTACAGCCATCCATGGGATCACAGGATGTTTGGAATGTGACTCCAAATTCACCGAGGATATTAGGACCTTACTGGCAAACCTGGTACCTATGGAAGTCCCTGGCCGAGAATTTTTGATTCAACGGCATATGAAGGAGACAATTCGTTTAAGCTTCAAGGTCTCCCACAGGGACAAGATGCTTCGGGTATTGGGTGAGGGAAGCTTGAGTCCATGAGAGTTTGGGGCACTACAGAGAGAGGGGGGTAGGGAAGAAAGCACCTGGGTCCACATAATTTTCTCCATATTAAGGGTTATCCCTCTCCCCCACATGCAATTTGTCTATCCCTCCTCTCTAGCTGTTAAAAATGTTATCAAGTTGAGAGTGTGGCTGAAGAATGAACTTTATAGACTGGGCAATGAAACATGGAAAGGTGAGATAATATTTCAAAGTTAAAAGAATATATTACTCAAATAAGTATGGAAAATATTGGGAAAAAAGACAAGAATTATGATTAAATTCCAAAGAAAAAGGCCACCTCTATTTTCTGATGTCCCTTCTACCCCATCTTAGGTGTCTTTATTCATCAAGGAAAACTTCTCAGTATTCGTCAAAACCTGGAATTGAAACTGAAAGAAAAATTAACGAACTTCTCTGAAGTTGGTAATAAAGATGTCTACCTAGCACACAAGTCATATGAGAGAAGTAGAAAATTGGGAGTGAAGAAATGTGTTTTTTTAACTTTTGTGATTTAGAATGGATAAATGGGAAGTTAACGATGGATAAACAAAGAGATTGGGTATAAATATAGCATACTTTCTGTTGATTCTAAACTAACTAGAACCTTTTGTTTTTCTTTTAGCTTGTTCTGAAGATTGTGGTGAGTAGTGTACATATGAGTAGTGTACATACACATTCTTGAAGTTCCAACCCATATTCACTCACCTACTTTGCCTTATTTGACTAGTTCACCTATTTTACTAGGAATGCTATTCCTTTACTTGTGATTTGAAGAAGAAATGCCATTGATCTCTAACAATAAAGTCTAGTTTATGAAATCTCAGATACTTATGATCTTGGATGTGCATAAAGTAATAGCTTACAACTTTCTGCTCCTATATAAGTTGAGACATCACTTTCCTGCTTCTTCCTCAGAAATCTGACTTAAGTAACACAACTAATGGTAAAACAAATTTATAGTCTGATTACTTTAATAGCCCTGGAAATGCCTAAAATCTAATCCATACTTGATATCTTAAAAAAAAGGTCATGCTATTGATTTCTTCTAATTATTTTTCTAATCTTTATCAGTTGTGATTGAAGGTCCTATTCTGGATTGTTGGACTTGTCTTCGAATCACTGTCCAGTGTCTTAAAGGAGAGTACTGTGGAGGTAACAAAGACATATGACATTTTGAGGGGACAGAGATTATGCAATTGGGTTGTTTGCTGATTCAGTCAATAAATAGTTTTTGAGCAATTTATATACAGGTCAGGCTTGTGTTATATAGAATAAAGACTGGGATAAATAGAATAGAATAAATATATAATATATATAGAAAAATATAGAAAAATAATATATAGAATAAAGACTGGGATAACTGAAAACCACAGAAATAAAAAAGGCTACACTACAAGTGTAAAACTTAGTCTGGGGAAGTAAGGATTAAAAATTTGTAGTTGAGTCTAAAAAAAATGAAGACAAAGGCCAGAGAAATAGTACAAGAGGCAAGACACTTTTCTTAAATGTTGGCATCCCTGGTTCAAATCCTCAATGCCATATATAGGTCCCTGAAGTATGACCAAGAGGGATCCCTTAGCAAAAAGCCAACAGTAACCCCTGAACACTTCTGGGTGTACCTCCAAATAATAATAAAGTTAAGAATTACCAGGAACTGTGATGGAAGTGGTAAATAGAGAAAACATATTTTAAAGTTTTCTATCCTGGATAGATTTATAAATTACTCTTTTTGTTCCCTAAAACTCACTTTCATTTTTACCCTTTCTTCTTCCAGAAGTGGATCCAAGAATTTCTGAGAATAAAGAGATTATACTATTTCTGATATTGCTAACAGAAGCTGTAATATTGGGAAGTGCTTTGCTACTGTGAGTTTTCCTCCCTCCGAATAAACACTGGGTCAAGTATTGTTTGGCAAAGAGACTTTTCAGTCTTTCCCCATCCTCCACCCCCAAGGGAAATAAGGGAAGAACAGTCATTTCAAAATCTGAGATCTGATACTGACATTAATCAAATGGATGAAATTTTGCTCAAAAGTTGGAACAGAAGGAAATGGAGGAGGAGCAATGAAGTATGAGAATAACTTTTGCAAGGGTATCAAGAAAAGGAAGGGAAAATATATAGTTGTTTAAAAGAGACTGCTAGTATTAAAATTTTGGATTATCTTGTTTCTTTACTCCAGATTCCATATCTGTATAACTCACCGAAGGAAAATGAAGGCAATACGAAGATCGCTAAAACAATATTTGGAGAGAAAACTTGACGAATTAATGAGGTTAATGAGTGAGAAGGAGAAAGAAAAATTGGAAACAAAAATGACAAGAAAAAGTTCACAATTCTCTTCTGTTGACTCGGAGTAGAAAAATTGGAAATTAAGCTAGAAAAATTGGAAATTAAGTTCCTGTGTGATGATAAAGTCATAATATTTTAAAGCTGAATAAGAATTCTTCCATAAAGATTCTTACTGATATCCTGAGTTAAAGGAAGTAAAGAGAGGGCAAATGATTTACTCAGAATTCTACAGAAAGTACTGTCAATATGCTGTAATGCACAAAAAAAGATGATACAATGCATAATAAAAATAATTCATGATAGAAAATAATCATTAATAACAATTAAGATAACTTTTGAATTTTTAAAGCTGCTTTTTATTTTCCTCTTTTTATTTATTCATTAGATTTAATGTGGACATTTTTCCTTAAGTCTAAAGATTTAATCTCATCAGGATATGTCATACATGTCAACTAGAGAACAAAATATTGGTTCTAAGTAGTTGAGATTTGCTCTAATAATATGTTCCTAAATATATGCTGCAGGACATTAATGTATAATTATTTTAGTGTTTCTACTAGATAATATGTATAGTACCTTAATAAATATTTTACATCTGTTATCTAAAATTCAACTCTCCCAATATATTTGTCATCTTGTATTTGTATAGTACGTTTTGACTTGCCATAATAATCACAAAATACTTAAAGGATACTGGGGCTCTCCTACTAAATTTGTTCCCAGACTTTAATGGTTAAAAATATGTTTTTTAACTCTAACTCCCAGTGAGAATTAAGGAGGTCACTTTTTTTCTGGAAGTAAAGGGACTTTTTGATTTGTTTTTAATGGGACTGGAGTGATAGCACAGCAGTAGGGCGTTTGCCTTGCATGCAGCCAACGTGGCCGACCCGAGTTCAATTCCTCTACCTCTCTCGGAGAGCCCGGCAAGCTACCGAGAGTATCTTGCCCGCACGGCAGAGCCTGGCAAACTACCCATGAGGTATTCGATATGCCAAACACAGTAACAACAAAGTCTCCAATGGAGACGGTACTGGGCCCGCTCGAACAAATCGACAAACAACGGGGAGGACAGTGACAGTGACAGGGTCACATCTAGTGGTGTTCAGTGATTACTCCTTGCGGGCTTAGGGAACATGTAGGGTGCTGGGGATAGAACCCAGGTGAGCTGCATGCAAGGAAAACATATTACCCATATTCTCTTTCTGGACTCTAAAGGGACTTTTTTCACTGGCAAATAAGACTCATAATTTTTTAACTCAATGTCTCAAATTTTGTGTGGGTTTTTATGTATACACCTCCATCCTAATTAATAGTATCCTATTATCTTTTTTGTTCTTTTCTGGTGGAAGGGGGTATCCAAAACAGTGCTCAAATGTCTCAAGGTTTACTCCTGGTAATACTTGGTAAAACCAGAATAGATGATTTACAACTCAGGTCCTTGGGGCATTCAGGTTCAGTGGCACTCAGAACTCTAAGGACACCGCAGAAAAAATTTAATGTCTTATGTAGAAGGAAGTTCAAGATCATGCACATTCTCTGTGTACACTTTTGTTCTATGGAACCTTTATAATAGTATGGGAAAAGGTTCCCTACCCAAGACATTTATTCAAATGTTGAACTCTACCAAAATGCTGTATATAAATTCATAATGTTTTATCATCAAACATCACCTATACCAAATTTATGCTTAAAATTATTACCAAACTATTACCTGTTAAATCAGAAGTTTGTATTAAAAAGTGCATAATTTCTATTATATGACAATTTTTTACACATAGGAAAATGGTAAATATGACTTTCAAACTAAGCACCTCAAAAAGAAGTAAATTAAAATAATATATGGATGGATTATGTTGGATTATAAATAAGTGAATGAATACAGAAACTATAGATAGCTGATATTCTATACCAATTTTAAGTACTTAACAATTTAAATTATGTATTAAAAATAAATGTTTTAGGATTCTTTTACTTGAAATAACATTAATTTCTTTGACTGTATAGGATACTATTTTATGCCCTTTTTTTTAATTTTTAGGTCACATCTGGCAATTTTCAGGGTTTAGTCCTCACTCTCCACTCAGGAAATACTCCTGGTGGTGCTCGGGGGACCATAGGCGATGCCAGGAATTGAACCTAGGTCAGCTGTATGCAAGGCAAATACCCTAGCCACTGTACTATTGTATCCATTGGACAACCTTTCCTTCTTAATCCCTTTATTCCCTCTTCCTCTGTTATCAAAGTTCTGCATTAGAGCACATGGGTTCCCTTAGTTTGCCTTTTTCTACTCCCTGGTTTTGTTTCTCTGTATTCACCATATGAATGAGATTATCTGGTTTTGTTTTCTTCTTCACACTTATTTCAGTTAACATGGTCTCATGTTGCTGCAAAAGTCAGTATTTCATATCTTATATCTGTGTATTATTTTTCTGTGTGTTCGTACCATGATTTCTTTATCCACTCAGTTCTCTTTGGTTATTTGGATTGTTCTTATATTTCATTTATAATAAATAGTATGAAAAACAGAAGGTCATTTAGTTTGATGGAAAGGACATAATTCAATTTGGAAAACAACTCAGCATCAATTGTTTTGGGATACCAGAAGAAAAACAATTCAGTTTTTTTTACACAAATGAATAAACAAAATGAATTAAAGAAATATATTTCAAAGAATTTGAAAAAAATTAGATAGTAAACCTGATGATATCATTGAAATCATTCAGGCTGAGGGTAAAGAATAACAACAAACATAGAAGAGTACATATATATGATATTATAATTTAAATATTGTTCTCAGTAGGTTGAGAGAAGCATTAATAATACTAATATGATATTAAGATATCTATAATAACAGGTTATCATGAAATTAACTTATTTTATAGATGGTTACTACTTGAAAGTATTTGCAATGATGACTTGGAATTAAATTTCTACTTGCATTATATTATGTTTTTCAAATATGAAGCTGCACAATTTAGTATAATTGTTTTATGATATAAATTCAGTTTGATTTTTATCATTTCTAGAAATGACAAGGAAGGGCATGCCATTTATGTTTATAATTGTTTGTAATATAATAAAAGGTGTTCTAAATAAATGATTGTTTATCTGTGAAAGGTCCTATGCCACTTATGCTTTTCAAATGTAAACACAAATCAAAATTAATTGTTTACAATCCTAATTTAAACTTGATGTAAAGGTAAAGGTAAAGGTAAAGGCCCTCCCATTGATCGTCGATTTGCTCGAGTGGGCCCAGTAATGTCTCCATTGGAGACTTTGTTGTTACTGTGTTTGGCATATCGAATACTCTCGGTAGCTTGCCAGGCTCTCCGAGAGGGGTGGAGGAATCGAACTCGGGTCAGCCATGTTGGCCGCTTGTAAGGCGAACGCCCTACCGCTGTGCTATCACTCCATAGAGTGATGTGTTCACATAAAATCACATAAACTTGATGTGTTCACATAAAATCAAGGATATGTAAAAACATCTTCTCGATAAGCAAAACTTTAACCAAACCTCATTTACAACAACTCTTAAAAACTGTAAATTATAGTAGTTGAACACCAAGCGTGAACCTTAACTACAGTGCAGGACATAGACTTTAAGCACTGCTTAGAGTTCCCAAACAGAACAAGAGTTCTAGGTCCTGACTTGCACCTGCTCCCAACCTCATCTAATATTTCTAAGTACTTACTGGACATGGGCTGGAGCGATAGCACAGTGGGTAAGGCATTTGCTTTGCACGTGGCCAATCTGGGTTCAATTCCTTCGCCCTTCTCCAAGAGCCCGGCAAGCTACCAAGACTATCCTTCCCACAAGGCAAAGCCTGGCAAGCTACCCGTGACATATTTGATATGCCAAAAACAGTAAAAACAAGTCTCACGAGTTGTTGTGGGACGTTAACTGGTGCCCACTCGAGCAAATCGATGAACAATGGGAGGACAGTGCTACAGTGCAGTAGCACTGTCCAGTAAGTTACTGGACATACTTGTCTAGATAGGCAATGTGAACTTTAATCCAGCATGCCTAAACCTGTACGAAATTAAGCATTTTGGTTTTTGTTTGAATATTTGATAAAGATATACTCATAAACCACTTGGAATCTTACACAATTTATCCTTGAGTGACCTGCAGCCTGTATACAAAATATATGTTTAGTGTAGAGTGCAGAAAGCACACTTGCTAAGAATTTTTGTATAGAAAAGAAAACAGATTCAGTGCATTTAATAACTTCTTCCAAGTGTGTAAGTAGAGATGAGCCAGGATTCAACCCCCAAATCTTAAGCTTTTCCACTAACTGACACTGGTACCATGGATATAATAAATTAGCCAAGGTAGAAATTGCAATGTATTATGGACTTCTATTTCTCCTTCATCTATCCTAGCCAGTCACTCTTCAAATTAGCATCGATTTTTTACTCTTAACTATCTCTTAAATCTCCCTGGCTAATGCCACAGTTGAAGTCCTTCCCTTCTCTCTGAGGGCCTATTGCAATGACCTTCTAATCAGTCTCTCTGAGTCTAGTCTCTCCAGAAACCAAGTCTAGTTATCCTATGCTTTATCCTCAGAATGATAAATTTAAAAATACAAATAGACTTAAACTCCCAATTAAAATACTAGCATGCCACCTACACTCTAAGAACAGATGTATAAGTTCATTCAAACAATAGTTTACATGTCTTAAATTTTACCATCTTGATCAATAAATTATTTCATTGGTCAATTACCTTTTCTGTTTAGTCGGCGTTTGCCAAGCATACTGGGCTTTTTCTAGTGTCCAGTCTTGACTTGATATAATCTTCAAATTGACAGCCTGGAAATCTTTATCAACCTTCAAATATATTGCCTTTAAAACCTATACCTACAGTCCTATTTTCAGAAAACCTTCCTTAACACTGAATTAACCCTGCCTGTACATTAAAGTCACACTAAAATTTGTGTATTTCTAGAGTGCCTTTCATAGTGGTTTGTATAACATCTCTTTCCTGAACAGTAAGTCTTCAGGGAAAGAGTATAACATGTTTATTTTCACAGATCCAATATGCAGTAACATCGCAAAACTTTGCAGTGATGTAAATGTCACTCAAGAAGATTTTAGTGAACCTCCTTATATGCTATCATTCCCAGCTATGCTGAATTACTGCTATTCTTTTAAATATTTTGCAAGAATTGACATTATTCTATAGCTGTGAATAAATGTAAGATTTCAGAAGTTAAAAATCATACTTATTTTTATTTGTAAATATACCCAATCCCAAACTTATTAACTTATAAAATATTAGTTGAGTGAAAATATAAATATGTAAATTAGAACACTAAAAATGCTACTGACATCAAGTGTGCCCTATATACTCATAGTACTACTACACACGTTTTTTTAATACTATCCAGTCTATCCTTAGTATTCATTATTAAAATCCCTTAAAGCTTAATGTCCATCATTATCATGAAACAAATAAGTGCTTCTTTGACATGGTTTAGTACTAATACATCCCGTGGAGTTATGACTGAAATAACATACAAGTCCGCAAACCATGCATATAGGTTTCAAGTATGAAACTAGATTAAGGGCACCCCGGAGAAGGTCCCTGGACTCATTTTATAAAGGAAGCTCAATGAACTCTGTCCTACCAATTAGTCTTACCGATAGTTGTCAGAAAGGCCTGACAAAACCCAAACTATATCAGAGTACACAGGACTTCAGATTCTTCTCTAAATTCAGAAATCATCTTACAGATTAGGAGAGTAAAGCACAATTTTAAATTACCTGATTATAAGGATAAGTTGTAAGTTGGACAAGGGATAGTAATCACTGTCATCATCATCACTGTATGCCCGTTGTTCTTCGATTTACTCAACCGGGCGCCAATTACATTTCTATTCCTCCCAGCCTGAGATTTTCATAGCCTCTCTTTACTCATATTTTCCAAAGATTGGAGGCTCTTTCAGGGTCAGGGGAATGAGACCTGTTATCATTACTGTTTTTGGCATATTGAATACACCACAGGGAGCTTACCAGGCTCTGCCCTTAGCAGTAGTATACTCTTAGTAGCTTGCCGGGATAGTAAAGATGTTAGTTTTTAGATACCCGATAATCTTAGATAAATAGTCAAGTGTTTCTGGAACCCTTCGTCAAGAAAGAAACCGAGCAGAGCAGGGGAGACTAGTGGTCAATCAGTGCTCCGTTAATTGACTCTTACACAGCGGTTTTTATGCATACACAATCGGGGAATATTCCATGCATGTATCATGTTTATATCGTCGAGCTCAGTACAGATGCTAGTTAATGTTTTGTATTCCCCAATATCAGGGCCTGGTTAATCAGCTCAGGCAAATGTTAACTGTCACGCCTCTCATCACATTGTCTCCTCAACCAGAGTGCCTACGTGTGTGTTATGCTGGAGCAAACTCCTGGACCCACATAAACAGAGCCGGCTCTTGCTATCAGGGGCAGGAGAGTTGGTCAAAGTCTCAGGCTGGCTGCTGAGACCCCCAACACCAGAGAACAGAAGAAAATTTCTGAATATGACACACTGTACTTTACCATTTCAAGGGGCTGATCTATTTTTGTATACAGTTTACATCCCCCGATCCAAACTCACTAAAATTAAAGAGACATTTTACACTTGGATACCTATCTTCTCTATCAGAAAAAAAGAAAATACAAATTCTTTCCAATCAAATTTCATCCAGAAAGAACCATTACTTTCTGTGAGAACTTAACCCATAAACTTCTTCAAACCTTACCTAGTAAACTTTCAACAACTGGCGCTAAAGGTAAGAGTCTTCATGACTTCTCATGGAAGTGCTAGTAAGCACAGACATTTCAGGATTTGGAATTCATTTTTTTTCTTTTTCATAAATATCTTACTAATATATCATAAAATGTTGAGGAAGACTCTCTAGTGGATAAAATAATTCCTTTTAGTATTTAGTGCTTTGGAAACCCATGTGAATAATGCTTTTAAGCTAAGAATAAATCATTTATTAAGTTATTATTTCTATAAATGATAACCTCATTCTGAGTTATAAAAAATAGTCCAAAAGTAGTTCAAAGGAAAGGGTAAAAAGTATTAAACACAGCTTGGAACTCATTGCTTATTAAAGCATACCAAATCCTGTCTAAAAACCAACTGTATTTCCTTAAAAGAAATTTCAAAGAAAATTTATAATCATTATCTCTGGATGGTTTAGGTTACAAGTGATTATTATTTTCTCCATTTTGCTTGTTGAGGCTTATGAATTTCCTTAGTGAGTCTTCATCTTTCTTTTGTAGAAAGAAAGGCTATTTAATTCAACTTGGGGCTATATGACATCCACAGTGCACACAATGTAATACAATTTGTCCCAGCTCTCCAACGAATTAATTTAATCCAGATTTTTTTAATGGAATAGTTTTACATAACAGAATGGTCCAAGCTACTGATTCACTTTATTTCTGCCCTTGAAAATGAAATTTACTCTTTTTTCTCTTTTCTTCTTTCCTATAACTCTGGTATCTTCTCTTTTAAAATCTTATTGTAGTAAAACCCTTTTCCATACCTCTGTAAAATGCAATAAATAAAATGTAGTAGGCTAAAAGGAAATTAAAAGAAGGTGACATTAAAAAATAGCGTGTGGTGGAGAGATCATACATTTGGGTAAGACACTTGCCTTCCATGCAGTCCATCCAGGTTAAATTCCCAGTGCAGCATACAATTCCCTGAAAACCACCGAGTAAACCCTGAGTACAGAGATAGGAATAATCCCTAGCACAGAAGGGAAAGAAAGGAAAAGGAAGGGGAGGAGTGGGGAGAAGAAGAGAGGGCTAGAAGATAAAGGGAAAGGAGGGTGGGGGAGGGGAGGAGAGGAAAGGGAGTCCTCTTCACCACCTTTGCATAGCAGGCCACCTATCTATCTCTTGACAAGCTAACATTCCCAGCACCTTTTCCATCTGGAAGTGGGTTCTATCCCTGCCATCTTGATCCCAGCAGTCTCAGTGCAGGAACCATTACAGGCCTACCTCTATAGCTCCTGAAGTACACGACTACTCACGCTACCATATAACAGCTCTGTGCATCACGCCTCACAAAATTAACATTGGCATTGGGTGAAAACAGGTAGAAAAGAAAAATTACAATATTCAGACTAATTCTTCAGAGGCTCACAAAAGAGGCATAACTAAAAAGATTTCCCCTTAGCACAGCAGAACAACAAACACAATCAGAAAGACATGTAGAACCCCACTAAGCTCAGTGAATGAAAATAAGAAAGCTCACAAAGCTTGCCAATACCAATCAGATCTGTAAATTCTGGGAGTGATTTTAGTGACATAATAAGCTCAAAGAAATGATAGCACAGGTAGTCGTCAAAGCACAGGAAAGTATGAGAGAGGAATGAAAAATCTATATTCAAAAGTGATAGAAAATGAATATGCTCAATAACATAAATATACAATATAAGGTCTGAGCAGCAGAATAACAGCAGCTGAGAAAAATACTCAGATTTGAAGAAACAATACAGAGCTTAATAGATAGGTAACATCTTAGGGAATTCATAGTCTTAAAACCAGCTTTGCAAGAACCATTAAAAGACAAGACAAATTTCACAGAAATTTCATTGCGGTGGAATTCACTTATTGTGCTTGTGGTTGTCTTCTACAAGATTAAGAAAAATCTTTTTTGTTCTTAGCTTACTAAAGTACTTTATACTTATTTAATAATGAATCAATATTTTACTTATTTTGAATATTTCCTGTCATTCAGGTGGCTGTTTCATCTATAGAGATGTTATTAAACTTTTTAAAATTTATTAATACAGACAAAAACGCCTGTCTTCGAAAACTCTTGAGCTAATTCACCAGCGTAGTTTGGCGCATGCCTCAGGCAACCGTAAGCTAACATCTGAGCTTGCAAAGCAGTGCAGAGATGCGATCAAGGAAGGCCTCAAAGAGAGAAGAGCAGAAGTACTGGTAGATGCGGCAGAAGCTGGGAAAAGTATCCTTAGGCCCGCCTGTCCTTCGCCAACTACAAGATCAAGATGACTGCCCTCCGATGTCCTAATGGATCCATCACATCCTCCAGAACGGCAATGGAGAAGATTATCCATGACTTCTACTCAAATCTCTTCGATAGTCATGTCCACTTGCCGACATACCAAATTCCACAGGATGGATATGTCGTTCCCAATGTTCTCCCTTCTGAAATCTGACACGCCATTTCGTTGGTAAAGAAACAAACAGCACCCGGCCCAGACAAGGTCAGACCTGAACACCTGAAGAACCTGCCATCAGTACTCATCAATACAGTGCCTCGGCTCTTCACTCGCTACCTGTCTGAATGCAAGGTTTCGTCCCAATGGAAAACCAACAGGACCGTACTACTGTTCAAGAAGGGAGACATCCCTGACATTGACAACTATCGCCCGATCTGCCTATTGTCTGTCATCTACAAGTTGTTCACTCGAGTCATCCTAACTAGGATTGGCAGAACACTAGATGAAGGACAACCATGCGAGCAAGCCGGGTTCCGCAAAGGATTCAGCACCATTGACCATATCCACACAATAACCAAACTCATTGAGGTTTCTCGGGAGTTCAAGATGCTGCTCTGTTTAATGTTCATTGATTTAAAGAAGGCCTTTGATTCTGTTGAGACAGAAGCGGTCATTGAAGCCCTAGCCAGTCAGGGCATTCAAGCCCAATACATCAAGATCCTCCATGAGCTGTATTGCGAATTCACTACCAGGATCTCACCATTCTACAAAGAAGTGATCGTTGATGTCAAGAGAGGGGTTCGGCAGGGTGATATCATTTCACCAAAACTCTTCAGTGCCACCCTCGAGAACATCATGCGACGACTGGAATGGGAAGGAATGGGAGTGAAGATAGATGGTCGGCAATTACACCACCTCCACTTTGCTGATGACATTGTTTTAATAACACCAAACATCAGCCAAGCGGCACAAATGCTGGCCGACTTTGACCGTGAGTGTGGAAAGGTAGGACTACAGCTGAATCTTACGAAGACAATGTTTATGAGAAACAGCCTCATTCCTGATGCCCCATTCACTCTCAACGGAACGACCATCTCCGAATGCAACAGCTATGTGTACCTAGATCGATAAGTCAACATGACAAATGACCTGGCACCCGGGCTGCACAGGAGGAAGAGAGCGGCTTGGAACGCCTTCAAGAACGTTGAAGAAATAGCTAAGAGGACAAGGAACCTCCGGCTCCAGGCACATCTCTTTGATTCCACTGTTCTTCCTGAATTAACATATGTCTCAGAGACCTGGGCCCTACGCACACAGGATGATAACGCTATTCAGGACTCCCAAAGAAGAATAGAAAGAGCTAAACTTGGAATATCACGTTTCACTCAAATAAGAGAAAAAATCCGGAGTTCCGACATCCGTCGACGATCAAGAATCAGGGATGCTGTCTCATTTGCCAAGGTGTCGAAAATCAGATGGGCTGGTCACGTAATGAGCTTTAAAGACGACCGCTGGACTAGAGCTGTTACTGACTGGATTCCACGGGATGTCAAAAGACCGTGTGGCCACCCACCTACCAGATGGTCAGACTTCTTTGTGAAGATCATGAATGATTGGTTTGAGGCTCTTCATGTTCCCAGAGCGAACAGATGCCACTGGGCTACACTAGCACGCGACAGGCACAAATGGAGACATTACTGGCGCCCACTCGAGCAAATCGACGACTAACGGGAAGTTAAGTGATTAAGTGATTAAGTGATTAATACAGACACTTAAGTATGGGTCTGGAGCAATAGCACAGTGGGTAGAGCATTTGTCCTGAATGCAATAGACCTGGGTTCAATTCCTCAGTCCTTCTCGGAGAGCCTGGCAAGTACCGAGAATATCCACCCCACCCCCAGCACTGCAGAGCCTGGTAAGCTTCCAGTGGAGTATTCGATATGCCAAACACAGTAACAAGAATCCTCATAATGGAGACGTTACTGGTGCCCACTGGAGCAAATTGATGAACAACAGGAAGACAGTGCTACTATGCTTTCAAACATAAAGCCTGCATTCCCCTTTTAGGATAAAACACACTTTCTAGGCCTTCCCATCCAGATTCTTCTTTCAAACTTTCTTGATTTCCCACTCCACTAAACTGAAAATTTTTAGGATTTATCCATTTTTTGTTAATTTTTAAATGTGTTAGCCATTTTCCTCTAAGGAAATCTTTTGATCAATTTTTGTGGATTATGATCACTTGGATCACTTGACATCCCGCTAATCATCGATTTGCTCAAGTAGGCGCCAGTGACATCTCCATCCGTCCCTGTTGTGTGCTACTATAGCCCAGTGGCGTCTGCTCCTTCAAGGAACAAGAAGAGCCTCAAACCGATCGTTCAGGGTTTTGACAAAGAATTCTGACCATCTCATAGGTGGGCGGCCACACGATCTTTTGACATCCCGTGGAGTCCAATCAGTAATGGCTCTAGTCCAGCAGTCCTCTCCAAATATCATTACGTGTCCAGCCCATCTGATTTTTGATGCCTTGGCAAACGAGACAGCATCCCTGATTCTTGATAGTCAACAGAGGTCAGAACTCCAGACTCTTCCTCTCACTTGAGTGAAGCTTGATACTCCAAGTATAGCTCTTTCGATTCCTCTTTGGGAGACCCAAATAGCATTCTCATCGTGTTTTCATAGGGCCCAGGTCTCTGAGTCGTATGTTAATGCAGGAAGAACAGTGGAATTGAAGAGATATACCCAGAGCTAGAGGTTCTTCATCCTCTTAGCTATGTTTTCAACACTCTTGAAGGCATTCCAAGCAGCTCTCTTCCTCCTGCGCAACTCAGGTGCCAGGTCATTTGTCATGTTGACTTCTCGACCTAGGTACACATAACTGTTGCATTCGGAGACGGTTGTTCTGTTGAGAGCAAATGGAGCGTCAGGAATGAGGCTGTTTCTCATAAACATTGTCTTCGTAAAATTCAGCTGTAGTCTGACCTTTCCAAACTCACAGTCGAAGTCGGCCAGCATTTGTGTAGATTGGCTGATGTTTGGTGTTATTTGAATGATGTCATCAGCAAAGCAGAGGTGGTGTAGTTGCCTATCTAGTTGTCTATCTTCACTACCATTCCTTCCCATTCCAGTCATCGTATGACATTTTCGAGGGTGACACTGAAGAGTTTTGGTGAAATGGTATCACCCTGCCGAACCCCTCTCTTGACATCAATGATCACCTCCCTGTAGAATGGTGAGATCCTGGTAGTGAATCTGCAATACAGCTCAGAGAGGATCCTGATGTATTGAGTTTGAAAACCCTGTTTTTCTAGAGCCTCGATGACCGCTTCAGTCTCAACAGAATCAAAGGCCTTTTTTAAATCAATAAATATTAGACAGAGCAGCATCTTGAACTCCCGATAAACCTCAAGGAGCTTTTATATTGTGTAGATTTGGTGGATTGTGCTGAATCCTTTTTAGAAACTGGCTTGCTCATATGGTTGTCCTTCATCTAGTGTTCTGCCAATCCTATTCAGGATGACTCGAGTGAACAGCTTGTAGACGACAGACAACAGGCAGATCGGTAATAGTTGCCAGTGTCAGGGATGTCTCCTTTCTTGTACAGTAGTACAGTCCTGCTGGTTTTCCACTGGGATGGCACCTTGCATTTAAACAGGTAGTGTGTGAAGAGCCAAGCCAGTGTATTGATGAGTACTGAGGGCAGGTTCGTCAGGTGTTCGGGTCTGAACTTGTCTGGGCCAGGTGCTGTTCATTTCTTTACTGACGAAATGGCGTGTCAGATTTCATAAAGGAGAGCGTTGGAAACAACATATCCATCCTGCGGAATTTGGTATGTACGCAGGTGGAAATGGCTATCGTAGAGATCTGAATAGAAGTTATGGATAATCTTCTCCATTGCCCTTCTGGAAGATTTGACAGATTCAACAGGACATCAGAGGGCAGTCACCTTGGTCTTGTAGTTTGCGAAGGACAGGCAGGCTGTCCTTCGTTTTGGCAACCTAGTTCGGCCCTGAGATTTTATCAGCCTCTCTTTCCTCATCCTTCTTAATGCTGCCATATTGGTGGCTCTTTCAGAGTCAGGGGGATGAGACCCATTGTATTTACTGTTTTTGGCACATCAAATACATCGATAGCTTGCCAGGCTCTGCCGTGCAGGTGGAACAACCTTGGTAGTTTGCCAGGCTCTCCAAGAGCGATAAAGGTTTTTATGGCATTTCTAATCATCCTTGCAGCTGTTCCCATCAAATATGTTGTGGCAATCGTGTATTAAGTGTTTTATGGGGCCACGTGGTCCAGAAAGCTTCCTGAAGCATGGCAGTGACTGGGTATGTGGAGGTAGTAGAGTAATAGAGGTCTGTCGGGCTGCTGGGAGCAGGTAGAGGATCTCTGTTCCTGGGTCCGTTGAGCCTGGAGTCCAAGGTCACAGAGTTCTGCTTCCCTGGTTCTGTGGGGCTTCACTCGTGCATGAGTCTCAACCTGAGTGTTCAGAAATCGTCCTGGAGCGTGGCGGTGGCTGGGTAGTGGAGGTAGTGGGGGTCTGCCGGGCTGCTAGGATTATGCATAACATAAAAATCTGGTTCCGTGCATGTCTTTTCGACTCCACCTTTCTTCCTGCACTAACATATACCTCAGAAACCTGGGCCTATGAAAATAGGGTGAGAATGCTCTTTGGGTATCCCAAAGAGGAATCAAAAGAGCTATGCTTGGGATATAACATTTCACTCAAGTGAAAGAAGGAATCCGGAGTTCCAACCTCAGTCGATGATCAAGAATCAGGAGTGCTGTCTCATTTGCCAACATGTCGAAAATCAGTTGGATAGGACACGTAATGTGATTTAGAGAAAACCACTGGACTAGAGCTGTTACAGACTGGATTCCACGGGACGTCAAAAGGACTCATGGCTGCCCACCTATGAGATGGTCAGACTTCTTCATCAAAATCCTGAATGTGTAGTTTGAGGCTGTTTGTGTTCCTGGAGTGAGCAGATGCCATTGGGCTACACTAGCATGCAACAGGGACGAATGGAGACATTACTGGTGCCTGCTTGAGCAAATCAAAGATCAACAGGATGGCAATACATAATAAACAATACACAATAAATTATTTAGCATCTGCCTTTGGGGTAGGCTTGGGTGGTGGTGGGAAAACTCAAAATAATGGTGGTGGCATTGGTATTGAAATCTTGAATGTAATAAGTTATTGTAAACAACTTTATAAAATAAATTTAAAAAATAAAATATGTTAGCATAGAATTATTCACATCATTCAGTTTTCAATTTATATACCCACAAAACAGATAAAGTGTTTGAAAAAACTTTTTCTCAATATCGATTTATAATTTTTTGAAATTTCTGGAATTTAGCTTTGATAATTTATATGTGTATAGATGACCCCACCACCAAAATAAAAAATTTTTAAAAGTCTCTCATATGTAGAATACAAAGTAACAGAGTAAGGGAGCAACAACGGCCAAAGTCATCAAAACTGGAGATTTTGTATAGAGCTGAGTTTATATGGGAGGAGCATGTCTGGAAAGGGCTCTTGGGACACTGGTGGAGAAAAGTGGACATTTGTAAAGAGTGTGGAGTTGAATGATGTATGCATGAAAACATAATTAACAGTACTGTAAATCTCGGTACCACAATAAAATTTGTAATAACCAAATAAATCTATAGTATGGGAAAGAAACGGTATTAGCTAAAAGATAGACAAGTAGATAGTGGAACATATTGGAGTGTAGAACTAGACATATATTTATGTGAACATTTGATTTATGACTTTAAAATTGATATTTAGGAATTGATTTGTGGCCACTTGACATTCATTGGATACTAATAGAACATTAACATATCTGTGTTGTGGATACACCCTATCCACTTCATAGGATATAACCTACGCCTTCAAGAGTACCACACTACATTCTATGGCATTCAAAGTAGGAGGCAACCAACCTACTTTGGTTGTAATATTATTACATTATTGTAATATTATTACATTATTATTATATTGAAGTATAATATTATTTTGGTTCTGCTTTGGGGCAGGGATTGGGGTTTGGGATGGAAACACCCGAAATATGGTGGTGGGAAGATGTAATGGTGGTAGGGTTGGTGTTTGAATATTAAATGTAATCAAAGATTATCAACTACCTTATAAAATAAAAAAAATTAAATTTATTTTTAGGAGCTATACTTAACCGATCAGAAATTTATATGAACAAGTACACTTTGACTTTTTATACTTTTGTGTAGCTTCCTTATACTATACAAAAAAAATACAGATATGTTAGTGTTCTATTAGCAGCAAACAATGTACCTTCTCAGTGGGGCTGGAGAGAGTATTAGGGTTACCTTAAACACAGCTGACTCTGGTTAGATCCCTGCATATGGTTCCCCCTAGAACTGCAGGAGTACTCCCGAAGTATAGACGAGTTTACGTGTTGAACACTGCCAGTTGTGGCCAATAAACCATAATACCAACAAATAAAACCAACATTTTGGGAGATAATAGTTTTGAGTCATGCACATGTTTCTTAAATAAGACCCAGCACTATTAACCAGAGTAAAAGTGTTGACTACATTTAGAATCTGATCTCCCATAGAGTAGGAGAAAATATTTGTAGTATGTATAGTTGAAAAACAAGTGTAGAACATACACATGCAGCTCTCTTAGGCTGTTGGCAGTATAATTACTTTTGGAAATAATGTCTCATTGTCTACTAAAGTTGAATATATAGCTTTATATGGCAAACCTATTAGGTAATGACCTCAGAGTAGAGTTGCCATGGAATTTGTAATAGTTCTTTGCATGTTGACTCTTAGCCTAATATCCACTGATCCACTGTATGTATCATGAAACACTGTACATAACGTGTCATTAATCTTTTCAATTTTCAATTTTTTCAATTTTCATTTTCAATTTTTTATATAAAAGTTTTACAAGTTCTACAATAAATTATATATATATTGCTTTACAACATTGTAATAAAATTATTGTTAAAGCGATGGCTTATTGTTGATGCTAAGATAAAAATAGCTGGAACACCATTGGAAGGAAATGTTTTTCATCTTGAGTCCCTAAGCCAGTTCAGGCACTACATATTATCAAACCCACTAGCATCTTCTAACAGACTAAGATAAGTTCAGAACTCCACATGACCTAGTGACCACACTTCTTAGCATCTATTCCAGGAATGAAATGAAAACAGTAATTCAAAAAGATGTATGCACACCTATTTTTATTGCAACACTAAGTACAATATCTAGACTAAGTAAAAATGTAAACAACCCAAATGGCCAACAAAAGATAACTGGATAAAGGATAAAAAAGTTTATATTTCAATACATTTAAATTAAAATACAGAAAAAATATTCATTTAATTTTGTAATATATGTGAAAGTATTAACAATCTACCTCAGATACTTGTTTCGAAGTGGCATCTTATAATATGACTCGCATTTTATATTTTTAATATTCCAATTTGATCACCTACCCTGCACTTGTATATATTTAAAATATAGGAATTAAAAGTTTAATTCAAAATAATTTTGAGATGTTAGAAAAGATAACAATAACTGAATCTACTCTGTGTTTATAAATTTTTCTCAGTCACACTTCTATTTCAAGTCTTTAATAACCACAAGACAATATTGGACAACATCAATTAAACATACAGGCTTTTTCTGCTTTATACTTATCCTACAGAAGCAGCGCTTTTATTTTTGCCATTTCCTTGGCAGTTCCTGCTGGTAAAGTCCAGTGTGATCCTATTACAACCTTCCATAGAAAACACACTCAGGTAATCACATATACAATGATTCACACCACAATCATATATAAAAATAGGAAAAACACATAACAAAATATTTCCTTCATGAAAACTGATAAAAAAAATCCCTTGGGAAATAACTACTATACTATAAAGTTATATGAAGATAATTCGTGAAAGAAATAGCATTTAAAGAATAAAGTGAAGAACTAATCCTAGAAAATTCAGATTAAAATATAAACATATGTTTTGAAATATATATAAACTAGTTTGAACAATAAAAACTGATTTACTAAGTTGCCAACTCAGTGCCACCCCTTAGAAATAAATTGTAAGAATCACCTATTGTGTGATTTTAATTTATATAAGAATTTCCTCCTTCTAATTGATCCCATTGTTGACATATATATATATATATTCAAAGGAAAATAAACAGATAGTTTGCATAACCTTTATATAGGAGGGGGATTATTATTTTGTATTTTGTTTGGTCTTCCGTTTGCAGGAACGAATAAAGAGGGTTGGGCAAATAATATGGCATAATTGATTTGTACTGATTTTATTTAAAATCTTCAGTAAGAAAATTAATTTTCTATATACTTTCCAAATATCCAGATAAAGAGATTTCTTTGCAATACATACATATATTTACATATGTGTGCGTGTGGGTATGTGTGTGTGCATGCATATAGATATGCACATTTGTAGGATTCACATTCAGAGATGATCCTTTATAAAAGTTTGAATGAGTTTATGAAATACATTTTTTATTTTAATATAAACTTCACATATATATTTGTCACCTAGCTTTCTTGTAATTTTTTCCAATACATTTGTTGTGACTTTCCCTCATGCTATAAGAAATCTGAGATCACATCTTTATTAGTATGGCTTATAAAAAGCCATTTACAAAAATTTAAACGAATTTTATTGTCAGAATGTAAACCATTTTAATATAGTTCTCAGAGCAAGATTATTTACTCAGAGTTTTATTAGCAGCTTCCTTCTTGTAACACAGAATAGAACTACCCAAAAGAAATACAATTCACATATGGTAAAGGTAAAGGCCCTCCCGTTGATTGTCGATTTGCTCGAGCGGGCCCACTAACGTCTCCATTGTAGACTTTGTTGTTACTGTGTCTGGCATATCGAATACTCTTGGTAGCTTGCCGGGCTCTCCGAGAGGGGCGGAGGAATCGAACTCGGGTTGGCCATGTTGGCCGCTTGTAAGGCGAACGCCCTACCCGCTGTGTTATCGCTCCAGCCCCACATATGTAATTTTTGTTTAAAAATACTTAAACATTTTAAATTAATAAAAATTGAATAATATATCTTACATTCATCATTGAAAAGCAACATGTATGTGTATATATACAAGTTTCACCACTCAGATATTTCTAGACTCTAATTTTAAAAGTAAAATAGAAATAGGTGCAATTGATAGAATTTTATTAAACTTTGTATGCATCCAAGGGATTTAATTCACCCATTTATATGTAATTAAGATATTGAAATTTGGTAGATAATTTTCATTTATCACTGATCACTTGACATCCCATTACTCATCAATTTGCTAGAGTGGGAGCCAGTAACGTCTCCATTCGTCCCTGTTGCATGCTAGTGTAGCCGAATGGCATCTGCTCGCTCCAGAACACAAAGAGCCTCAAACCGATTGTTCAGGGTCTTGATGAAGAGTCTCATCATCTCGTAGGTGGGCACACGATCTTTTGAAGTCCCATGGAATATAGTCGGTATAGGCTCTAGTTCATCTCCAAATCGAATTACGTGTCCAGCCCATCTGATTTTCGATACCTTGGCATCTCGATCGTTGACAGAGGTCGGAACTCCGATTCTTCCTCTCACTTGAGTGAAGCATGATACTCCAAGCATGGCTCTTCTGATTCCTAAGTTTTTGTGACCTTGGACTCCAGGATCAATTTTCATTTATAGCCCATCTAAATTCAAATGTGCTATATAGTAACTACTAAACAGTAATATGTTGCTTGGTTTCCATATTTGGCAGTCCAGGCAAAAAAAAATATTTAGAGCAAAATTGTGTAGATTATTGAATACATGTTTCTCTGCCAGACAAGTTAGAACATAAGACCAAGTCAAACTTAGTTTAAATCAGTTAAATGTCAATTTTCATAGTTATTAAAATAAAATTGAAAGAAAACTATAATCATTTCTCAAATAACGTGTTCTTTAATGTACAGAATCTAGTTCTTTTATGTTCTTTTGCATATATGTTCTTAGCAAGTTTTCAGGTTGGGTTTAATATCTATATCTATATATACATATATACAGCATAGAGAGATAAATCCCCTTGATTGTGTTTTTAACTAGTCCTTAAAATTAGTTCACTTAATTACTTGTCAGTGGGATATGTAATTGTTTTTCTGCTTTATAGAAGCATTTTTAAATCTAACATCTTCAGACCTCATCACTAAGAAAATTAAAGCAATGTACTAGAAAAACATACTTTGCATAGAAAATGTTAATTTTCATCTCAACATTTCTTCAATTCAAATATATGATGTTTCTTAGTGTTGAAAAATCTGTAGTATTAATCTTGTGATTTAAAGAATAATTTTATTTTATAGCACCATACTGGAAGACACTGGATATGCTGCAGAAATATTTACAAAAAGAGTATGTCCACAAAGCTAATATATTGTTGTACATTGGTGCACTTGTCTGCCTATGTAATATTTTTTCTATGTTCAATGGTGCATATCAAGTTAACAACCACAATTTATTATCTAATGTATTATGTGATTAATGGGATAGCTCAGATTTTAATCATTCATAGATTTCTTTTCAATGAGTTTTACTTGCTTTTTCAATGAGTTTTACTTGCCTTGAGCACAATAGAGCTTTAACTTTTTAAAATGGCTTTTCTTTTACTTTCTTATTTATTTTTAACAAAAGAGATTTCATTTGAATGCAGTTAACAAATTTAATAAACCAGTTTTTGATAATTTATTTTAAAATACCTATTCATTTAGCTCTGCAAGAATGCTTTAGATTAGGAGTTAGCAATAACTATTATAATAGTAATATAGTTTATTTATCACTTCCAACTGAGTAATTTCTCTATACTTTTTACTTCGGAAATATTTTCTACCACAATTTTACCTTATGTTAATGTCACTTGTGTATAGCTATTTTATTTCCTATTATAATCCATTTAATAAAAAGGATGATGTTATATCCATTTTTAGTTTTAAAAAATAATAGCAGCATAACTTACATATAGTAGTGAGTCATAAGATATATGAACTTGTTTAAGATTAGAATGATTTCATCAGTGTTCAGATATAAGTATGCATGACAGCAAAATTAAAATTATTAACCATTGAACAATATAACACTGCTTTTGGTTCTGAAAATCTTGTATAGCAAGGCCTTTAAATAGTGGGGTTCCTAAAAGTAGGATATATCTCCTGATGCTATAATAACGTTAAGACCAAATTGCTGAAATCTTGTATGCATTAGTATCTTTTTAAGTGACATAGGTAATGTCATTTTTTTCCTGAGTAGGCATCAAGTACCTACAATGATACATCTTCATCTTAAAGGTTTTAATTTCCATTCCAGATTCTAATAAATATGTGTTAGAATAATAAAAAAGTTCTGATTTTAGAGAATGTGTTCAAGTTTGTTGGTTTATAACTATAGTCAAATGTGGATTGGCCACTATTGATTTTTTAACTTGACTAGACAATTGAATTTTCTCAGTGACTAGAGGCTATTGAGAGTTTATTTGATTAGAGTTGCTTGCTTTCACTTTGGTTCTGGGTTAAAAGATCATTTACTATCAACTTGCTACAACATCTGTTAAAACATGTTCCTAAGGGAAATAACAAGCAAATTAGGAAAAAACAAGTAAAAATTCACTCAGAAATATGTTCTTCTAATGCTTTAATTTTCATGCATGTATCAAAATCATATTTAATAAACTAAAAATGTCCTGCTTTTTCTACAGTTGCATTTTACCACTATATATGCATACTTATCATATATTATATAAATATGCTTAATTATTATTCAGACCCTGAATAATTAGTTTGAGGCTGCTTGTGTTCCTAGAATGGGCAGACGTCATTGGGTTACATTAGCACATGACAGGGATGAATGGAGACGTTACTGGTGCCCGCTCAAGCAAATCGATTTGTAACAGAATGTCAAGTGATCAAGTGATCAATTATTATTTATATGTGTGTATATAATTTTTTCTCAAGAAATTTCTTCATTTCTATAGTGGTTGTAGGAAAATGAGAGACTTAATGCTATTTTTCAAGGGGAAAATTGTATTTCTTAAATACCAGCTAAGCAAATTATGGAACTATATTGGAATCACTTAATCACTTAATCACTTAATCACTTAGCTTCCCGTTAGTCGTCGATTTGCTCGAGCGGGTGCCAGTAACGTCTCCATTTGTGCCTGTCACGTGTTAGTGTAGCCCAATGGCATCTGTTCGCTCTGGGAACATGAAGAGCCTCAAACCGATCGTTCATGATCTTGACGAAGAAGTCTGACCATCTGGTAGGTGGGTGGCCACGCGGTCTTTTGACATCCCGTGGAATCCAGTCGGTAACAGCTCTAGTCCAGTGGTCGTCTTTAAATCTCATTACGTGACCAGCCCATCTGATTTTCGACACCTTGGCAAATGAGACAGCGTCCCTGATTCTTGATCGTCGATGGATGTCAGAACTCCGGTTTCTTTCTCTCATTTGAGTGAAACGTGATATTCCAAGCATAGCTCTTTCTATTCTTCTTTGGGAGACCTGAATAGCATTCTCATCCTGTTTGCGTAGGGCCCAGGTCTCTGAGGCATATGTTAATGCACGAAGAACAGTGGAATCAAAGAGATGTGCCCAGAGCCGGAGGTTCTTCGTCCTCTTAGCTATTTCTTTGACGTTCTTGAAGGCGTTCCAAGCTGCTCTCTTCCTCCTGCGCAGCTCAGGTGCCAGGTCATTTGTCATGTTGACTTCTCAACCTAGGTACACATAGCAGTTGCATTCGGAGATGGTCATTCCGTTGAGAGCGAATGGGGCGATAGCACAGCAGTAGGACGTTTGCCTTGCACGCAGCCAACATGGCCGACCCGAGTTCGATCCCTCTGCCCCTCTCGGAGAGCCCGGCAAGCTACCGAGAGTATCTCGCCCGCACGGCAGAGCCTGGCAAGCTCCTCGTGACGTATTCGATATGCCAAGCACAGTAACAACGAAGTCTCTAATGGAGACGTTACTGGGCCCACTTGAGCAAATCGATGATCAACGGAAGGGTCTTTACTTTACTTTACTTTATATTGGACTATAGGTAGAAAGTTAAGAATTCTAGCAAAACAAATTCTCTGCATGTTCCAGGTGTCTGATCTTCGTACTTGAAGTTTTATAAGTTGTTCTAGAGATCCTGAAAGCATGAATCCTTTAAGTGCCTTCATCTGGCCAGAAGGGAAATGAGAGGATTTGTTTTCCACATCACTTTTCTTTATAACTCTCTTCCCCTTTCCAGTTTCAAATTGAGCAATACATTTAATTTTGGATTTAAGAAGTTATTTAAATTCCAAGTGCTTTGGTCGACTTTCCATAATACATAGAGAGAATTGAATAAGGTAACATATTGGCAACTTTCTGAAATAATCTGCTTGCGTAATATGAATGGAGAAGTAGTTTTACCAAATAAGTAATTTCAAATGAGCATATAGGCTAGCCAAGTTTAAATTTTCTGTTACATAGGTTTCTTACAGAAATTATTAGCCCCATCAAAATAAGCTTACAAAAGGTAAAGGAATGAGTTTTATTTTTGTTTGTTTAGAACACTCTAAAATTGTCCCCTAAGGAAGTTTTATGTATGCAAAAGAAAAGGAAATGTAGATAAAAGGGGAAAACAATATTTCTTAAATAATATCTTATTTGAAATTTTATTTTTAACATTCTCTAAAAGAGCTGTTTCTCCCAGGTCATGAGTTCGACCCCATGATAACTCCCTATTTCCATATTTAATTCAAAATGATCCAAGCACTTGAGATTTCATCGTTTCCTGTACCTTAAAGACATTTTAGTTTTCATTACCACTGTTTATCCCTCTAATAAGATATCATCAGTCACTCTTGTGCTGAAATATAAAGAATATGAGAATCATATTCCACATGTATCCATCTCTGTCATCATCTGGGCAATTTCTCTGCTCCACTGACCCTCTTTTATTATACTGCCACTTGGAATAGCCACCACTTTTATTGTACTCTCACTTAGAAGAGTACCACTAGTGTTCCTGCTAGATATCTTCTATGTTTTGTCTTGGATCTCTAACTAAAAACTATTTAATGTGGGCACAATTTAATCATTTAACTATCAAGAAACTCATGTATGAGAGAGTTAAAATCAAGTTTAATGTTGCTGCTAAATTGTAATGGATGCCCATCTTTTATCCCTTTATAATAGAACAGAAAAGGAATTGAGTGTTCAAGTTTCTAGATATCCTCATTGTTTTAGACTTAGCTCTTTCTTAGAGTGCTGTAGTGACACTATTTCAAACACAATCAGCACCACCCTGAAATTGCTGACTTTAAAAGATAACATCAGAAACATTAAGCCTACCCACTCCCAACATAGTTATTCTGCTCATCTCCTCCACCAGACAATCGCCCATAAATGATTTGTCTCATTTCCTAAAGGTGAGATTAATTTGGGTAGAGACAAAAAGCAATCCTGAAGGGGGAAAATAATAACCACTACAACAAACCAAGCTACTTAATCTGAATTCAGAGGTTCTGGCTAGTTCAAACAACTAATAAAGAAAATGGGAAGGATACAATTTGCAGCAATTTTGCAAAAGAGGAAAAAACCTTACTTTACAAATAGCTCTGACTTTATATCTAGCCAAGCAAGCAGCAAGGCAGAGGCAGATAAAAATGTGATTACTCTGGTAATGATATGCATTAGATACATTATGGGAAACAATAATGCTCCCTACTGAATGCAGTCAATCCCGTTATTGATTTTTCTTAATGTTAAAAGTGCTACTCTAAAACTGAAAAGAGATATCCTTTATTTATTCTCTTTCCTTTTCAGTTTCCAAGTTCATAGATCCTTTGATGCAGAGTAGTATACCAAGATAATGGAGTAATGTATATCTAATCTGACACCTACTGGGCCAGGCTAATGTTTCAGATAAAACTGCTTGAATACTGCTGCTCATGGAAAAAAAACAACATATGACAGAATATAATCTAAACTTTTGTTTTTTTTTCCTAGAATATCCTTGCAGATCAAGCAAATTTTCCTTTGAAATCATAATGGTAACATACTTATTAGATTAGACTCAGTTTAGATTCAGTTGATGAGTCTACATTAAAATATTCTCTCTATAATATATATATACATCACTGTCACCCCATTGTTCATCGATTTGCTCCAGCGGGTGCAATAACATTGTGAGACTTGTTACTGTGTGTGGCATCTTGAATTCATCAAGGGGAACTTGCCAGGCTTTGCTGTGCAGGTGAGATACTCTCGGTAGCTTGCCAGGGTCTCCGAGAAGGGCGGAGGAATCGAACTCGGGTCGGCAATGTTGGCTGTGTACAAGGCAAAAGCCCTACCCACTGTGCTATTGCTCCAGTCCAATGTATATACATATAGCATATATATATGTAAACTTCCAATAATTATAGTTGTGTAGAAAACAGGAACATGTACATGTAAATATAGTTCCCATTCTTTTTCCTCTGTTCTATAATTATCATTTAAATTACTTTTTCTAATATGTGCATTCACGCATATACACATATGCACAGACATACACACACACACACTCACACAACTCACAGACTTCTTTTGCTCTCATTGACTACTTTATTCCTTCTTTTAATTAACACTCAATATTTGGAGTTGAAGATGTCTTATGAACACCAGAATGAACATTTCAATAAATACAAAAAAAGGACAAAATTTAATTACCTTCTCATCTCACAAAATAACATTAATCTTTACTAAACCTTATATCTCACTTTCTTTGTCAAGCAAATAAGTTAAAAAATAGACTGGTATAAAAAGTTTCATGTATGTTGCATCATTTTCATCAGAAAAACTAAGTAATGGACTTTTGTAAATCCTTTGCTGGATTCTTGAAACTCATTTCCCTTGTTTGTACATGTCCCATTTACCCGTTTTCACTCTTTAGGAGAATTGAAAAAACAAAAAAGCTTACTTCTTATATTTTTACTTAGCCAACTTCGTTTAAACTGCCCCCAGAGAACCTGAAGCAGTCCAAAGTGATAGATATAAGGTAAGTAACATGTGAAAAAAAATCCAAGTTGTACTCAATGTAATCAACAAAAATCATATGTAAACTTGTAACAAACCTTTCTATACATTGCAAGGGTAAATAGTCAAAACTAAGAGATAATTCAATATTATCAATATACATTAAATGAGATCTTCTCTGGGTCTGTAAATGTTAATTATTTAGAATGAGAAAACTGCTTACTTTTTAAAGATCTTTCCACATGACAAACTTTTCATTTAGCATATTGCTTGCTTGGCCTAAAGCCATTTAGGTGAATAATATAAAATATTTTGGCCTGGTGTAGGAAAACAAACAACAACAGGAATTAATCACTTAGTCTTTGAAATGGCTCTAGGCCCAGATAAGATGATTTATTCCAAATTTTAATAAGGCTATACAAAATATACAGCACTTAGGATGAGAAATAGATTTCTTTTTCTCAGTTCACTAGGCTCACTATTTTCTCTTTCTACCTACAAGGCATTGTTGTCGACTGATTCAGATTTCTTGACATTTAAATGGTTTCCTATGGAGAATCTTTTGTGTGTGTTTTTCTCTTCCTCTTTATACTTGAAAATTCTATTCAAAGAACTTTCTATTTGGTCACAGGATTTGGATAAAGGAATTTTGAGACCTTTTAATTAGGAAACAGAACTGACCAAAAAACATAAGTCAGAGAGGAAGTCTTCATCTAATTATCTGAAGATTTTTTTCAAGTTATTTTTAGGAGCATATGAAGTCAATACATTTACCAAAGATTGCCTGTTACCTAAATATGGTATAGTATATTTTACATATAAACAATCATATAGTTAAGTAAGTGGTAGCCTGAAAAGGCAGGGATAGCCATGAAGCAGATAAAATAAAATTCAATATAGAAAGGGCATAAGAGTCAGGGACAGACATAATAGTTATTAGAAATCAATCCAGCAAGAGAAATCAGTACTCAATAACATATTCTCCAAATGCAGGACCATTAAAATATATAAAGCAACATTAATTGACCTAAACAGAGCCACCTACAAACAAGTATTTCCCACAGGGATACATTGACCCCTGGTGGATCAAGAATATTCCATAGGGGCAACAGGAGAAAAATGACATAAATGGGGCAATAGCACATGAATTCAGGAGGTGAGTCAGTAAGACAGGAGGGCAACAGAAAGAAAGTTTAGAAGAGGGCCATGAGCAACAAAGGTTGACAAACTTACAATGACAAACCAATGATAGAAGGGAACTTCATCACCCCACTCACACCATCAGACAGATCAAACTGACAGAAAATAAAAAACAAATAACAACTTGTATCAAATATGCTTAATGGACTTTTGCTCTGCACTCCCAAACAAACTAGAGGTTCATTCTTCTCCAATATTCATGAAACATTCTTCTGGGTAAACCACATGTTGGCACACAGTACAAATGTCAAAAAATTTATGAATACTTAAATCATAGCAACTATGATTTTGTATCACAATGTTATAAAACTGGAAATGTCAACCAAATAAAGAAGAAAACTGGAAAAAAACTTAAATATGTGGAGATTCAACATAGTAATACAAATGGCTAAAGAGTGATTAATAGGAATATTATATTTAGAAAGCTTCTGAAAACAAAACAGAATGAAAATATGAACTACAAAGACATAATACAACAGAGTAATAAGATACAATGTTTTACCAATGTATGTTTTACATCAAAAAACAATAAAAATTCAAGTCATCCATGTAACATGACATAAAAAGAATTCAAATAAAAAAACTGAAAATCAGTAGAGGAAAATAATAAAATTAAGGTGAAAATAAAACTTTGAAAGAGTGCACATTCTGCAAATATAAGACTATAAGAAGTATTCAAATAAATATCAATTTCAAAACACTATCAACATAATAATGAGGCTCTTAATTTTCACTTCTGGAAAAAGTTAAATCAGAAAATAATCTTTAAAATTTACTTCACACATCCTTTTGAAATTTTTGAGTCACAATTACTTTAGACTTGTTTTTGTTATCTGTAAAATATGAAAACTAATATTTAATAACTAAGTTGATATGATGATAATATATAGCTGTATATAAATTCTTGCAACAATACAGAACCAGTAGTAAGTGCCCATAACTTTCTTCCTGATCAATTAAAATCACTATTGAGCTTCACTATAAGTATAACTTCATTATGAATAAATAAAATGTATCTAAGTTCTCACTCTCATAAGAAAATGAAATGAAAAAATAGGTGAGAGACTTTTCCATATTAATAGAGTGAGGAAGGACTAAGACCCAGATATTCTACTCCTAGTCTTACTTACTTACTCCCTTATATTTGTATACTAGTTTCTGGATATGAGACTATAAACAAAAGAGATTGAAATTTCCTCTACTATGCTGCTTTAAATAAGAACAAAATAGCCAAGTGTTGTGTGACAGTCAAGCAAAATAAAGTAGAAAAGGACTGAAAATTGATCATTGAGTATAATTAGTCAATTTATATTTGAATATGTAAATAAACCCCTGAACTGAAGTCATTTTTTTGAGTGGATATCAGAAGTGAAAATGTAAGTCTTGAAGGTACCTGAAAGTTCATTTCAAGGACAATTGGCATGTTTTAAAAATAGCAAGGTATTCAGTGGGTCCATACAAGATGAAGAATGAAAATGAGATCAGAACAGATTGTTCAGAAAGCAGATATTACAATACCCTGAATTCCTTTGTTTTAACTACACTGCTATTCTGATCCTTAGTGAGTCAGTAAAGCTTTCACTTGTAGTATAGTCACTTATTTTTAGAAGTCCTTTTCTAGAACTCCATGCTACTAATCATTAATTAGTTGGCTTGGTAATGCTCCAGTAATGATGTAAAATTTGAAGTTTACAACCCTTCTGTAAATACACTACTTGGCTATTGTAATGTCATAATGGTAATGTCAATCACACTTCACATGATGAAATAAAGACACTGAATACTATATGGGTTTTTTAAAACCATAACTCAAGAAAGCAATATATTTAATTTTGACATTCCAATCCCCTTATACCATGCACACTATTCCATCATTATACTTTTCAATATGTTTTTATAATAGAAGCCCCATTTAGTCTTCAGTGACAACAGGAAGGCTTAGTTCAGAGAAAAGTTATAGTTCAAAATATTCAAATATAGCTAAATGCATGTGGAACACTATGTATCAAAATATTAAAGGGAAATAATTTACTCAAAGAAAATCATACAACTAGTAACAATCAAGTAGTGGTGCCTTAATAAAGATGTATCTCATTATATGAACTTTGTGTGGATTTTAAGTTGACCTTGGGTACTGCACTACACTACACTGTCCTTCCATTGTTTATCGATTTGCTCGAGCGGGTCCAGTAACATCTCCATTTTGAGACTTGCTGTTACTGTGTTTGGCATATTGAATACGTCATGGGTAGCCTGCCAGGTTTTGCCGTGCGGGCGAGATATTCTCGGTAGCTTGCCAGGTTCTCTGAGAGAGGTGGAGGAATCGAACCTGGTTCTGCCAGGCCTTCCACGCACAAAGCAAACACCCTACCTCTGTGCTATCACTCCAGCCCTTGGGTACTAAGCTTTCTAAATTTATAGAAAGTGAGATCAAGGGGGAAAGGGAAGGAGAGATTCCATCAAAATATTAGAAGTCAATAATATCACTCAAGTGGTTGAGCTTATATAGTGTAGCATGTATTAGGTCTTAAATTTGATTCATGACTCCCAGGGACCATAACACCACGGGGAATAGCCCATGTGGCTCCTCAGCACCAACAAATGATCTCATGAGAAAAATGTTTGAGTTAAAGCACTGGACTGTCATACCTGTATACTTTTAGTGTCAGACCAAGTGCCACCATAAATGATCCATATTTGAGAAAATAACATTCTTTCATATATTTTCTAGATCATTTTTTAAAAATTTTGCCTTTGGGCTACACCTGTGCTCAGAGGCAATTAGTCCTGTACTCAGCAATAAACCTGTTTTTTCTAGGGAACCATATGCCATGCCTGGGAATCAAAACAGGGAATGTTTAACTCTTATACTATCTATCCTCTCCCTAAAAGTAACTTTTGTAAAATTTCTACAGCTACTTTGAATGTTAATTACTCTCATGTCTTTGTGATATACTATTAATTGCCATGAACCACATAATAGAAAGACATCAAATAAAAACTGTTCTTCAACTCTAATAGGTTATAAAAATTGGGTTACAGAAGCTAAGAAGAACTTCCGTAAACATTTTGTACATAGCAACAGAACATTCAAATTTTGTCTATAGCAGGAATAATCTTCATGCTGGCCAGCCATCACACTTAATTAAAATTTTAAGGGTCACATCAGAAGTAAAGAATATTGTCCAGATGGGTAATGCAACAGGAATACTAATTCACTCAAAGGGGGCTTGGTTGCCCTTAAAAATTCACCCTTATAAAACTCTCCCTGATAAAAATTCTTATTTTCAGAATAAAATATCTTATAAGATATCTTATATCTTATAAAAACTCTTATTTTCAGAATAAAAATATCAGGCTAAGCATATCTACTAATTCATATCCTCGTTTAAGCTCTATTTGAATGTCTCATAAAACAATCCATTACTGTGGGCAATAAGTATTTATATTGAGGTTTCATCCATCTGTTCTCATTCAAATAAAAAAGGATATTGTTTGTATACAGGAAAAAATTGTGTCCCAAGGAAATGTGTCTCTGCTATTTGCTCACTACAATTAATACTTAGAGTACAGTAAATTTAGTGAGTGTCATGCTTACAAGGCATGAGCAACTAATTTAAACATTACAATTAGCAACTGTAAAACCTCTTTCCAGAATTCACCACCATGCTCTGACAATTACTTAAATCAGATTGTTCTTTTGTGATAGCTACATCCCTTTGACCTACTACTATTAGACAACCTGGTTCTTGATGTTTAAAGTCATAGTAGTCTTCCAATAGATGCTTAATTTGCAGAAATTCTTCCAAACTGCTTAATGTCTTAAGCAGAATGTCCTGGGGGGAAGGGGCAGTGGATAGGACTTTGGAAATGAACAGATTTCAGTTAAAATTCTAACTCCTACCAAATGTGTAAAATATTACAAATTGCTTGATCTCACTGAATCTCAGCTTATATCCTCTATGGTAGCATGTTGATAATATTCACTGTCTCATAAGATTATATTGAACTCAAATAAGACATGGCATATAAAGGATTGGAAGTGTGTTAGTAAGTATAAAAGTTGTCTGTTTATAATGTTACCTTGTTATTATTTGAGTGCCTGTGTGAGTATATATGTATCCTAGTATACCCTGTGGACACATATCCTCTGTAAATACCACATAAAGATAACTTTAGACCCAAAAACTTGAAGTGGAAGGATAATTTATATAGACAAATGCTTATAAAAATTCAGCTCTTTGGTTGGGGAGACAATATAGGACCAATGGCAGTTTTCCTGCATTGCATCAACCCTTTTCTATCACTAGCATCAAATACTCCCCCAAGAAGTGATTCAAAAGCAGAGCCAAGAGTATTTCTGGAACAAAATCAGATGTGATTTAATTTCCACCACTCCATTTCACCAGATTTTCTTTCATATTAATTTCAAAGCTTTTCCTCAATAATAAAACAATACTCAAATCTTGTTAAGAAAATGAATAACCCTTGACATAAACTTCTCATAAAATAATTCTAGATTTACCATTTTATGACTCTAGATATTAATTCATTTATTGAAAAATAGTAATTTTAAAGTATTTATTTTATTTAAAATGCAATTATTTTCACATATTTTTCAAGTAAAAATTGCAAATTTGATAGCACTTATATAGCATTTATATAGTTTATGTAGTTAAATATCACTCAGAATATTAAATATATTGACTGATAATTCCTGTATAATTTTGGTGATATTTTTTCTGGAAAAAATTATATAATCAATTTGATCATCAAAGTAATTTTAAAACCTTTTAAAGCATGAGTAAAGCAATTAACTGGAAAGAGGGGCAATATATTAATGTTTTCCAAAACTTTTCAATACAAATATTAAGAATAATTTGCTATCCAAGTGTGTTTAGAAATGTATTTATACATTATATAAATAATACACATGTAACTTGACCCAATCTTTTTTATTTGCTTTGCATGACTCAAGGTTGGGACTCAGTGGTGTGGCACATGGCTTGTATTTGTGAGGACTTGGTTTGGATCTCTGACACCATTGCCAAGAGAGATCCCTGGCACCACAAAAGAAAATCCCAGTGTCATGAAATTTGTCCCTGGCACTACAATAAACATGTACAATCCCTGTCAATGCAGCAAGTGAAATTGCCCCCAACTCTATACTGTAAAACAAAGCTTCCTTTTCGAAGACAAAATGGAAAATATTTGCAGGGATTTCTACAGGATAGATATGTTTAACTTAATTTTTTTTTAGAAAACATTAGTTTGCATGTCTATATATATATATCATATACCACTTTTATCCATTATACACTTAGATCCATATATTGACTATTTTAAGTAGCACAGCAATGAACATAGGTGTGAATATATATTCTAGATTTAGTGTTTTGCGGATTTTCTTTGGATAGCTATAGATCTAAGAATGTCATTATAATGGAATATTTTTAATTCAGAAATTAATTTCTGGATCATGTGGTCAATTAATTTTAATAATTAAAAATTTTTCATATAATTTTCAAATAGAAGCTGAACCAATTTACATTCCCATAAGCAAAGAATGAAGGTTTCTTTCAAATACCATCGCTTTTTTTTTTCCTTAAGTGACTGTTCTGGTTTTCTCTCCAATTGTTGATCTTTCTTTCTTTCTTTCTTTCTTTCTTTCTTTCTTTCTTTCTTTTTTCTTTACTTTTCTTTTTCTTTCTTTTTTTAGCATTTTGATTTCCTACATTTCTTTGTCAGATACTGGGTGTGTAAATGTTTTCTCCCATTCAGTAAGATGTCTTCATTTTAATGATAGTTTATTTTATTGTGCAGAATCTATATATTCACTGTCCCATTTTTCGGTTTTGTTTTGTTTTGCTATGCTTTACTTGCTGTTGGATTCAAATTGTTGAATACATCATGGACGTTGGTATCATAGAATATTTCATCTAAGTATACTTCAATGTATTTTCTATTTCTGGGACTAACATCCACATATTTAATCTATTTTGATTTAACTTCATGCATGGGGTGAGATAGTGATCCAATTTTATTCTTTCATGTGTGGTCACTTAGTGTTCCCAGTACCATATATTGACAAGAGCTTCCTTTCTTGATTTTTGTTTCAGATCTATCACAAATGAACTATTCATACTTGTAAGGGTTTAATCCTGGGCTCACAATTAGGTTCTACTGATTTCTGTGTCTATTTTTATTCTAAAACCATGCTGAATAGGTTTAAATATAAATATGACACTTCAATAAAAATTGATTTGTATTGTCATTCTGATCCAAGATACACTACAATTTCTTCTTTTCAATTTAAGAAGACTGTATAAAATACTAGCACAAATCTGGTCATCTGTTGAAAACTCAATTCCACTATATACATATATAAAATCTCAAAAATGTGAGAGAATATGTGTGTGTGGCTTAATGTTGATATAAAATACATGAAACTAAGAGAAACAAATACTTCACTCAAAAGCCATAAGCTTTGGCTTAAGAGACTATTTCATTATACTTGCAATTGTCACTTCAAAGCCCCATCTCTGGATTCTTAAGGCTCTGCTAGCTCTCTGATATAACTAGATGGAGATCATTCTACTGTGACCAAGTTACATTTCAATACAGAACCCTCATTTTTCATGTCTTCTGCTTAAAAACAAACAGTAAACTCCAGAGAAGACATGCATTTAGCTGATATAAACTCAAACCAGAACGGTGGCATTTTCAGAAATAAAACTAATAATTCTTAAAGGATGCACCTCTTAAATTTTTATCTGCAGAAAGCTTTCTTAAATATTGCTCTTTGAGATATGAACCGGTTTATATTTCCCAAAGCAGATCAGCATTAACCTATTTGTTATGCTGATTTAATGGCAATTTGGTGTATAAGAAGCATTTTCTTTTGAATTTTTCAGCTAATAGCTAAATTTTATGCCTCTCACATAAATATTTATAATCGATATTTTATATTCAACAAGTCAAATTTCAGAAACTATGGATTATATGAGTTAATAATGTAAATAAATCACTGAAAAGGAATGATACAGAAATGTAATCAAATTACAAATTTATATTTGTCTCCCTCTGTCCACTTCAAATTTATGCAGTGGGGGAAAAATTCCCCTGTTTTTTTGGCAAATGGTTATTTTTAGAGTAACTAAAGTTAAAAAGCTTTATCATAATTTAGTAAGTAAATATATTTAATCTAAAATATCTGCATATCTTCTTATCTTTGAAAAAAATCATTTTCCTTCACTAGAGATTAAAATCTATCATTGATAGTTTTTGTTTTCAGGGAAAAGGGAACCAGAATCTTGACTCTTTCTCTAATCAGCTTTCCAAGCTCTACATCAAATCCATTGATGCTTTTGTGATTTCATGAAGGTCAAGAGTGTAAAGCAAGGCAAGGATGAAGGGAGAAAAGGACTCTCCTTCTTTATTGGTGGGAATGCCAACTGGTATAGTCTTTTGGGAAAAATAATTTGAACATTCATCAAAAAAACTAGAAATTGAGCTCACATTTGATACATCAATACCACTTCTGGGACTATATTCTGAGGGTCCAAAAACAAACAGCAAAGACTCGATCTGCACTCTTATGTTCAGTGCAGCACTCTTTATAATAGCCAGAATCTGGGAACAACCCAACTGCCCAAGAACTGATGACAAGATAAAGAAACTACAGTACATCTACACAATGGAATACTACCTAGTCATTAGGAAGAATGAAGTCATGAAATTTACTTATTAATGGATGGACATGGAGAGTATCATGCTGAATGAAATGAGTCCGAAAGAGAGGGACAGGTATAGAATTGCTACATTCATTTGTAATATATATATATATGTATATTATGAGACTAATATCCAACACAAGTATAAAGAGAGAGGTCGGGAGGACTGGTCAATGGTTGGGAGCTTGCCATAAGAGTGTGTGGTGGGTGAAGATACAGGTAAAACTATATACCTGGTAACATTTCATTATCTGTGTTGCAAAATCATAAGGCCCAAAGGGGAGGGTGAATGAAGAGAAAGAGAGAGAGACAGATAGACAGACAGACGGACAGACAAAGACAGAAAAGAAAAGTGCCTGCCACATTGGGGGTGGGGGATGGAAACTGGGGCCATTGGGGTTGGTAAAAGTACAGTGGTAAAGGGATGGGTGTTGGAACATTATATGAATAAAATACAATCATGAAGAACTTTGTAAATGGGCTGGAGCGATAGCACAGCGGGTAGGGCGTTCGCCTTACAAGCGGCCAACATGGCCGACCCGAGTTCGATTCCTCCGCCCCTCTCGGAGAGCCCGGCAAGCTACCGAGAGTATTCGATATGCCAGACACAGTAACAACAAAGTCTCCAATGGAGATGTTACTGGGCCCGCTCGAGCAAATCGACGATCAACGGGAGGGCTTATCATTATAATATATATATATAACTGTAAAGCAAAGAAATGGGAACACAAGAGCCCTTACTTGCCTGTTTTCTGAGCCAGACAGAACCTGGAGCATGTGTGTGACTTCAGGAGTGGTTTCTTTGTGGTTCTTTTGCTTATCCTTTGCTGCTTCTGGAGGTTCCCAGCCAAACCTCCTGGTCAGTCCCCTACATCTCCAATTGTCCAGAGTATCAATTTATTCTTGGGATCCTCTGACTCTTTCAAGTTAGCCCTTACCACAATCATACTCTATTTTACCTCATTCTCTACCACATTTCTTATCAATGCAGTTACTTTAAATAAATGTCTTCTTTCATACTTTGCCAAGCCAAATTCTGGTTTAGTTTTCCTTGATTGTGACATAGGATCACCACTCCAAGGGATGCATAGCAAGCCTCTAAGAAGTCTGTGAATGCCCCATACATTTCAAGTTAGAGAGAGGTTCTTAATAGGTTCTCAACTTCTTTATACAGGAAACATCAGCCTTTGCCCCAGGACTACAGAAACAGTAATATAACTAATTTGACCATTTCTCTAAGGTATTAAAACACTTTGAAGATCTACTAATTTTGTTATTTTGTTGACTGAATTGAAATTATAATTTTATCTTGTCACAGTTCCATGTGTAAAATAAATCTGAGATATATAAAATGACAACATCTGACACGTAACACCTGCTTACTAAGTGTTGGTTTCTGCTACTATTACCAGAACTATCAAGGATGCCACCTAGGAAGAAAGTATCTACTCACCATGGCTTAACCGCTCACTTCCATGCTAAGGTTCATAGCACAGTTGTTTATCATAACTGGAATTGGCAGCTGTTTATCCATAACTAAGAACTAACAAATGGCAAATAATGGTAATTGGACAAGCACATTGTGGCATATTCCAGTGGTGCAATACAACTTAGCATTGATCATAGAAAAACTGCACTGTAACACTACAGCCACAGTCTTCCCATTGTTCATCAATTTCCTCCAGCGGGCCTAGTAACGTCTCCATTGTGAGACTTGTTACTGTTGGCATATCGAATACAACACGGGTAACTTTCCAGGCTTTGCTGTGTTGCGAGATACTCTTGGTAGCTTGCTGAGCTCTCCAAGAGGGTGAAGGAATCGAACCCGGGTCAGCCACATGCAAGGCAAATGCCCTACCTGTTGTGCTATCGCTCCAGACCACTATAGAAAAACTATAGAATAGAAAAACTATCAACACAAAAACAAATAAATCTTAAGTAATTATGTCAGGGGGCTGGAGCGATAGCACAGTGGTAGGGCGTTTGCCTTGCACGCAGCCAACATGGCCGACTCGAGTTCAATTCCTCCGCCCCTCTCGGAGAGCCCGGCAAGCTACCGAGAATATCTCGCCCACATGGCAGAGCCTGGCAAGCTCCCCGTGACGTATTCGATATGCCAGACACAGTAACAACAAAGTCTCCAATGGAGACGTTACTGGGCCCGCTCGAGCAAATTATGTCAGGGTTATAGTCAAAAAATAGTTGAAGGTGCAATTTCAGAGAAATCTGACAAAAGTCTGATCAAGGTATATTTGTAGTGGTCAGGAGAGATAGTAGAGAGGGTAAGGTGCTTGCCTTGCATGCATCCAGGCCTGTTTTGATTCCCATCTCGCCATGGGGTCCTGCCAAAAATGATCCCGAGCACAGAGCCAAGAATAATACATGAGCACTGCCAAGTGTATATCCCCCCAATAAAAAATAGATGTATTTGTATCATACATCTTTTTGCCATAAGCTATTAATTCGTTTTCTTTCTTATCAGCCTGCAATTTAGAAACAATTAGTATTGATGTAAGTCTTTTTCAGTTTGAATGTCGTGTGTTTCATCAGTATGCTAGACTTCTAAGGTTCTTTCTTTTTTGTTTTTTCATTTTGTTTTTGTTTGGGGGTGCACCAGGTTGTGCTCAGAACTTTTATTGCCGGGGCTGCCTCAGAGATCACTCCTGGAGGTGTCTGTGGAACCACAAGTGTTGGCAGTTTCAGAGATATCAAAGGAGAGTCACAGTTGCTGCTGCTGCGTAAAAGGCAGTGACTTAACTCCTATACTATCTCTCTAGGCCAATAATTGAAGTTTGTAAAATTTTAAGCTATGATGTCTTTGGTTAGGCACTTCATTATCCTCTCTCTGCTTCTCTCTCTTACCTTTTGTATTCTCCTTATCCTTGTTTCTTTTTTAATACTGTCCGAGAGTATTCAAAACATATTTTCATTTTCTTTAAATCTTATCATTCTCTTCCCTTCTATTTGAGTCATTATTGAAATTTTATCTTCAATTTTATTTATTCTTTCACTGAATGATTGAGCCTGTTTATTATGCTTTCCATGGAAGTTTTCATTTTATTTATTATCCCTAATTTCGAGACATTTCTTTGAGATTTTTCATATAATTTCAGTCTTTTGTTGTAGAGCTCTTAGTTCTGTTTCATTTATTATTTTATGCTTTTATTCTTTGCTTACATGCGTCTAATATCTGTTGTAAATTTTTTTAATCATACTTTAAATTCATTTTATATAGTTATTGCTCTGGTTGTGGGGATCACGGTAGTATTGGAGGGCGGTATGGGGCACTGCACCCCATATAAACACATACAACACGAACTGATACTTGGAGGGTGCTGAACCCCAAACCTCGCATTCTCACATACATGCATAATGTGCTGAAACAGTTTAGTCAGTTCCATTTAATTGATACTGACTTTTTTACCTTTACTTTTTCTTTTTTTAAGTAGGAGACTATGTGGCTCTAATTTTAAAGGTATGTTTTGTTTTTAGGACCTTGGGTATGTAGAGGAAGATGAGTAAAACTCACGAAGTTTCGATTTGTCACTATTCTTTTTGGGTTGGACCAGACTCAGAACAGTCACACAATGTCTCTGATCCACCTAAAATCACTTTCTCTATTGGAGATATCTCTATGGTCTCAGATTCATCCTCTCTTGCATTTGCTGCCATTTGTAGATTAACTAAATTCCCTGGGATTCAGTATCTTAAAATTGGGAAGGGGCTTAGACTGTGATTGGTTTTATTTGTTTGCTTTGAATTTGGGGCCACACCTGGCAGTGCTCAGTCTTTACTCCTGAATCTGTGCCCAGGAATCACTCCTGGTGGGCTCAGGGGACCATATGGTTTGCCTGGGATAAAATCCAGGTAGAGCACATGCAGGGCAAGAACCTTATCCACTGTACTATCACTCTGGCCCATTAGTCTGCTATGGATGCCTGCTACATCACTTTGAATTCATAGTCTGGTGGTCAGACTCTCCAGCTCCATGTGCTACTGTGCTCCCTCTTCTGTGACGAATTCCCTAAATTTTGATTACTCTTAGTAAGTCCCCAAACTCTTAATTGTGACTTAGCTTTTAGTCTTTGATTCCTTGTAACCCTAGGTTTATCCCAGCTGAGCTCTGGCTGTTGGGCAGGTTTCTGAAGTTTTTGTGGCTTGTAAGTAACACAAACTTCCCTAGACCAACTATGGGTGTGTGTGCAATATTATTTATAAATGTTAATAACTGTGCATTTTAAACTTTGCCATTTTTCTGGAAATTTACACATATTTTAATATCTTTTAATTTTACTATCGGTTTTCAGAGCAATATACCTTCAGATAATAGCATAATTATTTTCATCTAAATATGAAAAGGGGTATTTATATATTATTATTATATTGCCAAGATGTAGGGGGAAACCTTTTGTTGTGTTTTTATTGTAGTTACATTGCTATATAAAAGCAATTAGAATGAAAATGTATTTTCACCTCATATATAAGTATCCGTGCCCGCCTATACTATTTTTAAACCAAGTATCTGTCCTCCTTAAATGTATTTCTGTTAGTTAGAAAGTTTTCAATGCTATATTTAGGAGTTATGTATTTAATTTTTAAAATAATTTTTCTGCTTTTGATTTATTTTTTAGATTAATATCTATGTGTTCAACAGAGAAGTTTAGTTAGATTTTTTTTAAATAAAATTTTCTGAAGTCTCACTGAACAGAAGGTAGATATTCCCCAGATGAGTTCTCCTCCGCCACATCTCTTTCCTATCAGCGTACTTACCGGACTGGCACATTGTTACAAATTGATAAACCTACATATGTACCCCATCGTTATCCAAAGTCCATAGTTAGGGGGACTACTTGGCTTTGTAGAATCTATAGATTCGAATCAATGTGTAATAGAATGCATCTATTATTATAGCATTACAAAGAGTAGTTTTATGTTCTAAATGTTCTTTCTTTTCATCTATTTATCCTTCTCTTAACTTCAACTTCTGGTAACCTCTTATTTATTTGTACTGTTTGCATAGTCGTGCTTCATTAACAATTAGGAAATTGTTATAAATAACAAATTATATTTATTTAGGTATATGAAAAATCTTGAAGCACTTTCATATATATTCTCTAATTTTCTATACATAATATCCCTGTTTTATGAGCCAAACACAACACAATCTAAAACTAAAGAACTCCTAAGATGCAGAACTAATGATTCTGAGTTTCAAGTTCATTCCATCAATATGTGCAAGTAGGCAGTGCTTGAAGAAAGGCAGGGAATGGAACCCAACTGTCTAATCTTGAACCCAATTCTGAGAGTAACTTTGAGCAAGCTTTCTAATGCCATAATGTCAAATTTTTCTTATCAACTGAAAAATATGCGTAATGTTTTCTTCAGCATAATACCATGAGGATGAGATGAGATAGTGCACTCAAAGCTCTCCTAGCACAAATTTGAACATAGAACAAGTCATGGAATCATTAGATATTTTCCTATCATATTTAAAATATATGGACAGTAAAAATTAGTTTGAAAATATTGAATAAAAGATGAGAAAATGCAATGATAAGCATATTCATTAGCTGTCTAACTATGATTTTGGTCTATTTTTTTCTGGTCATCTTGGTTAGCAAGCATACCATTTAAAAGGAATCTTGTGGGCATATTTACTATAGAATAAAGCTGAATAGGATGAAATGGCATTTCAATTTATGTTCCACAAAGATTGTTATTTTTTGCGATAGTATCTAGCATTCCACAGATACTAGAATATATTGAGTAGTATGATGCCAGTATTACAATGAGAAATTAAAAAACAAATGTAAAAGGACATTATTAGGTATTATGAAAGGTGTTATCATTGCAACCACTATAAATTGCATTGCCCATATGTAATGATGTACAGACATATAGACTTACATAAATATAAAGTAAAAATACAGAAAAATTAAATTGTGTGTTTGATGTTTGAAATTAAATAAAATGAATAATAGCAAATACTGCATTTGGAAGCCTGCATGTCAACTCAGCCTCAATAGTTAAAGTGCAAACTTAACATTGTTAACATTTTTCTTTCAGGAACACGTCCCTGGACTCCTCACTGATCTTCATAAAGTCTCTGGCTCCATGTCTTCCTCATCACCACTTAAAAACACTTGGTATAGGGACCAAAGTGATAGTACAGTGGGTAGGTAGTTTGACCTGCATGCAGCTGACCCGGGTTCAATCCCCGGCATCCCATATGGTCCCCCAAGCACTGCCAGGAGTAATTCCTGAGTGCTGAGCCAGGAATAAAACCTGAGGATCGCTGATGACCCAAAAATAAAAAAAAAAAACACTTGGTGTATCCAATATAATCTTGCATATTTCTTAAACAACAAGCCTATTTCTATGAATGATTTAATATGCAATCATTTGTATCAAATAGCATGGATTTTTTTTGTATAGGCAGATAAAAGTAGTGACTCTGTTATTATAGTAGAATGCTAGATAGAAACTAAAAAAATATATAGATGAAAAATATTTTCATTCTACAATGTGGCAAAAAAATGAAACAATTGAGGCTATGCCATGCCAGACCTCATTGAAATGGTGTGTAGGCAAATCAGAAAACCTAGAACTGAAAAACTTTCCTGGTTTCATTTTCTTTCCTCAGGTATAAGACTTCCTAATTAGAAAATCATTTTTTAATAAGAAGTTATTTCTCAATGAGACCTTCTCTGACATCCTATCTTAAATTGTATTTGTCTTCCCAAACCGATATATTTACATCCTTAGCAATATTAATTTTACATATTGGGGTGTTAATTATTTGTGTGCTCCTACTGGTGAGAACCTGGTAAAAGTCATGGATTGCATGCTTTGTTGACTATTGTTTCCTACCACCTACAATGACTGACAAATAGAAGTTTGTCAATATTTATTGAATTGCTGGTGATTCATGATTTAAAGGCAAACCTGAGGGACTACAGGAGAACAAGGAGACCAGATCTGTGTTTGCTTACAGCTGTCTATCTAGGTGCTGATTTCAAAAGATAAATTAAATGCTGGCATCTTTGGAAAATCTGATTACTGGGTGCTTATTTCTTTTCATTTATATTTTACTTAGTTAATCAGGATTTTTTAATTTAAAGAAACACTTAGAAATGTGTGAGAAGAGAGACGAAGAAATAAATGTTCAAGAGAGAACATGGCCTTCTGAGTGGGAAAGGCCTACAGTGTTATTTCTGAAAAAATAAATAAATAAATGAAAACAAGCATCTGGTCCTATATTAAACAACAGATATTTGAGGGGTATAGTAGATAGTTCAAAGGGAAATAGTGCATTCTTTGCATGAGTGAGGGCCCAAATTCAATCTCAGTATCTCATTCCCTCCCTAGCACCATGCATGTTGCTCTTATTGAATCTCTTTAAAACCCCAGCCCAAGGACTACTGGAAGGTTTCCCGAAAATAAACGTTAATTTTATAATTTTAACCTAAAGTACTTTTCTCTCCATCTCTCTGTCATTTGTCTCTGTTTCTCTCTGTCTCTTTCCCTCTCTTCCCCTCCTTCCCCTCTCTCTTCCCAAATCTTAAACTTATGGTAGTGTGTCCCCAACTGACCTAGTTCTCAGTGTTGCCCAAAGAATTGAATGTTGGATGTTGCAGACTGTCCTAGTTTAGTAACAACTCAGATTTTCATTACTATATATTTTTTCCTTTCAAAACGAATTCTCAAAGCATCCAATACATAAAGTCCTTAAACTTTATGACTGGCAATGGAGCACTATAGCTAACTCTTGGCTTTCAAACTGAGATTTCATTTTCTCTTCACTCTTCTCTAGATTTATTAGTTCAGTGCTGTGATTTTTCTGTGGGTTATGAACTTAGACTGCATTGGTTTTCATTATTGTATCTGACATGTACTATCCAGATACTTTAGGCAAGTTACTTAATATTCACAAACCTTAGATCTTTCACCTCTAAAATGGGCCTAATAACAATATCTCCCTCATAGAATTGCTATTAGCATAAAATGAGGTAATATACATGAACCTCTTAGTATAATGATGTGCAATTGTGTGTGCTCAATAAATACTGTAATATTGTTGTTGTCAGAATTTAAATGTATGAAAGGTAACAATTTATTTCCCCTATGTCAGGATAAACAATAAGAATACAGTGATAAATGCATGCATTAACTGCCCAATGCTGATTACTGACAGTGTTCTGGTATTTTTGGTCAGTAAGCCTATAATTTAAGCATGGAACAATTTGTAATAATATTAAATTGACTACATGTTAAAGGTGCCTTAGAATATTGTGAGGTTTATTTTTAATGCTTCTCAAAAATTCTACATGTAAAATCTTTTTCTCTTTCCTTTTCAGTTCCAAGTATAATGAGGAAAATGTGGGTAAAGAGGGAGCAACCAAGGAAAGGTAAGGAAGACGTACCAGAAGAAAAGGTATCATAGATATATTAGGGTAAGGGGGAGGAAGAAGCATGAAAAACAAAGAAGTATAATTAAAATCTTTCAAGGATCCAAAAGGCAATATTTATCTTGAGCATAGACAGGTGGTAGTACAATCCCTCCTGTCTTTACTTAGTCATGTGAATTATTCTCAAGTTCAATCTTCCCAATTATTTCCTTGTCTTATACATCAAATAACTGGTGACAGATTTCTATGTTCAAAATCCTAGTTCTCAAAGTCAAGCCATATTGGTGATAAATGAGAGAAAAATGTTGCATTATGTCACTTTGTAAAATGTCATTCTATTCTTAAAAAGAAACAGAGATTACTTATTTCAAAATTTCTAAGAATGCAATCCTCCAATTAAGTCAGTGTTAAACACTGAGCCTTGAGCCAATGGCTTCTAAAGGCACATGAGTTATCACCATCACACCCACCTCACACAGTGTCCTGTACTCAACACCCTGCTTTTTATTCCCTCATAGCACGTATTTTAATAGACATGTGATGCAATAGTTTGACTATTTTCTACATTTTCTACATTCCTGGACCAAAAGCATGCTTACTAACAGTGGAACTTTGTCTATTTAATTACTTTCCTCCCAGAAACTGAAAGTGTACATAGTACACAGTCCACATTCACCATAAAATGGGAATAAATTAAAATATTTTAGGGTTTTTATTTTTTTGCCTCTTGGGTTATACCCGGCAATGCTCAGGGGTTACACTTCTGGCTATGCACTCAGGAATTACTCCTGGAGGTGCTCAGGGGACCATATTGGATACTGGGGATCGAACCTGGGTCAGCTGCATTGCAGAGCAAACACCCTCCCCACTGTGCTATTGCTCCAGTCCCAAAATATTTTAGTTTTTATTACTGAGAGGAATCAGTATTTATGTTGACTTTCTGTTTTATATAAAGCTAAATATATCTACCAACAGATCATTGAGTGTAGATTTATCAGAGACTTACTAAGTACAATAAACCCAAGGGTAGTGATCATGCACACAAGAAATCTTGAAATAGTCAAAACTTCTAAGCTTGAAAGTATGGCTTGTCACCAATGCCATCACTTGAATAAACCATGGATAGAATAAATTTTAAATTTTTAGAATATGAAAAGTGTCTAATCATCTTACTTATCTTGTTTAGAAACCAGATAATTAGTTTCTACATGACAAGAGAAACATGGGCTAAAACTAAAGACAACCAACTGAATAGGAGAAAATATTTGTGTTCAGCATATGAGATAAAGGGTTGACAGTCAATATGCATAAAGTATTCAAAAAATCAGCAACAAAGAGTCCAAAACCCCATCAAAACCTAGGAGTAGAAAATGAACAGGAACTTCACTGAGGAAGACCAACGGATGGCCAACAGTCATATGAAAAAGTGTTCACCATCATTTATTATTAGAAAAATCCCAAACAAGAGGACAATTTGATACATCTCACACCAGTGAGAATGGCACATATCAACAAATAATTGGAACAATGTGTGTTGGTGGAGATGCAGTTTAAAAGGAATTCTCATCCACTGCTGGTGGAATGCTATCTAGTTCAACTACTCTGGGAAACAATATGGAGAGATGTTGTTAAATTTAAATTGAGCTACCACATGACCTAGAAAATCCACTTTGGGGTAAAGACCCCAAGGAGAGAAAAACATTCATTCAAAAGAACATATGTACACCATTATTCATTGCAATACTCAGTACAATAACCAATACTTGGAATCAAGCTAGATCCCAACAACAAATCAGTGGAACATTAAGATATGGTACATATACAAATGAAATGCTATTCATGTATGAGGAATTATTAAATCTTGTGATTTGCTGCAACATGGGTGGAATGGGAAGATATAATCTTAAATGAAGTAAGTCAAAAGGACAAACACAGTATGCTATTACTTATATGTGGCATTAAGAGTAACTGGATATTCAAATGCTGTGGTTTAAAGAGGAGATGCCTAGATCATCCTTAGGCCCAGAGTATAGGGAGGAGGAGAAAAATATAATGAATGGAAAAGGAAAAAGAGATAAATATAAGGCAATAGGGGCAGGGGTCAAGGGAATTCAGGTATATTGGTGGTGTTAAGGAATGACAGGGCTAAATATATAAACCACTAACAACACTCACTTTAATAACCAAAGTTATTCAAGACCAGATTTTAATGAACAAATTTAATAGGTGCCTGTCAAGAGAGCAGACAAAGTTTGGGGTGTAAAGTAGGAGAGAGAAACTGAAAACACTGGTGGAAGGAAGTTGACACTAGTGGGGGGAATGGTGACAGAACATTTATGTCAAAATCCCCACTATGAATAACTTTGCAATTCACAGTGATTTAATAAAATAACATTTTGTAAAAAAATAATTTTTAATAGAACTGAATAACTCAGATACTTAAAAATATTTAAAAAGTTATTGAACCTTTCTAATTCCTACTGAAGTAAATTCAATCACACAAACACTAAGAAACTATTATTGAATACTATCAGAACTTTGAGATGTAAATGTTTCTATAATTAGTTATGGTAGTAAATCACCACCAAAAATAACACTCAGAAGGTACAGGATCAGTTGCAACTTTCTATTCACAGAAGTCTCATACTCAACAGTAAAATCTGTCCTTTCTTAAGTATGGGATATTTTAACATGTGTAGCTTACTTAGCATGAATGGTTTTCAATGATAGAGCCGACCTGAGAGCAGTCACCTGTTGAGTAACTGAGAGTTGTCTTCTACAGTATGACTGACATCATTTGATTCTCCCCATTGTATTCAGAAAATCAATTTCAAAAATAGTATTACTACAAAAATTATAGATCTCTGGGATTTGAACTCATCTGACTTCTCTCAAAGCATGTCTTCCAGTACACAGGGGAGAAGACTGTGAGCATTTCTACAAACTATATGATCTCAAATCATATAAACACCTGGGCACACTGAGGTTAATAATCCCTTTTTAACAAAATAGAGGTTACACCTAGAAGTGCTTTGGCAGACATGACAGGCTGCAGGGTCCCCAACTTTGACTCATAGCTTCACTTTTGCTAAGCATGTTTTCTAATGTGAGTTATCTCTCTGACCTTAATAATGCTTGCTATTTTAATTTTTCAAAGAGTCTCTTAATCTAGACTTTTCTTTGGTAACATTATTTTTGTTGCTGTTGGTCTCTTTTCCTTCACCTGCTTGAGATCTCAGGTTTTGGGGCTTTCAGGATCAAGTTGAAAAAGAAGGGGATTAAACTCAGGGTCTTCCACTTCCCTTTAGTGCATTAAGTCACTGAGCGTTCTTCTGAGACACACCTCTTTGTTTTTTACTAATATTAAATATTTCATTAAGCATACATTTGTTTCTCAAAAAAAAACACCTGCCATTTAAAGAGGAATACAGTGCATTGGAATAATATATAAAAATAGATAAATTCTGTTTTCTAGTACCTAATACAACAATAATAACATCAAAATATTGCACTCAGGTTATGTTTATAATACTGATTTTTGTACATGCATTTCAATGATATATAACTGTGAATAATATTAGTAGACCAACTTCAAGAGATGAATACACATTATGGAAACCAAGGACATAGATAAACTTGTATTAGTCAAGAAAACTAGACTTGTACATTATCTAGAATATAATTCTGGCAAGCAAAATTAATTCATAAAAGAAATTTTAACTGAAAATTTTGAGCACATGTAGATATGTTAGTTTAATTGCAGTTATTAAGGCTATAATTCAAAGCCTTTACCTTGATATTTTTACCAAGAGAAAAAATATGGTAGTACTCAAAGACATGACCAGGTTAAATATTTTTGCTTTATCATTTATAAAATTTGTCACCATGGAAATTTACCTAATATTTCTAAGACAAGTTTCTCACTAATAAAATAAAAATAACAGTATTATCAAAATTCCAAGTTTTAAGTCTTCATACATAACTGGTTTTACCAATCATTTATTTCGCATTAAAGAAGTACTTTAAAAATGGATGTGATGTGTCTAGATTTTATTAGATGAAAATTAGATATGATATGTATAGCTTTTATTAAATGAACAAATCAATAGTAACAATAAAACCTTAATGAAATACAGAAAACAACTGATTAAAAGTACTTAGAATTGCCTGAATTTTTAAGTGTTTTAGATAGAATAGTACATGTTCATGTATGTATGTACATATATTTAAAACACAAATACAGGTATGTTTTTACATGTCTACACAAACATACATACGTATGCAGCATGAGAAACATCATTAAAATTATATAAAGGTTATATTTACATATTGGATATGAATTACTAAAGAAAATTTGAGGACATCAAAGATTTATAAGTAAAAAATTCTAAGTATGATGCTTAAAATTTAAGGTAGGGGCTGGACAGGTAACCCAATGGGCAGAGAACATTTGAAAAGCTTGGAATTGATCCCTTATAGTACATGATACTCTCAACACTACTGGGAATGACTTCTAAGCACAGACAGACAAGGACCCCTGAGCACGTTCAGTTTACTCCCAGAATGAAAATAAAGCAAAGTGAAAGCAATTAGTCAATTAAAATGCTGAAAAAGTTTTAAAAATAAAATATTTTATTATAATTTGAAATTGAAATGTTTTAATTGATAATAAAATAACTTGAGGTAATTAAATATATGCAAGCATTTTTAAGTTTACCTTTAGTTTTATTCGGTCAGAGACATCAATATTACTTTCTAGTAATAAGTTTTAAGGAGAGAAATTTTCTACTATAACATTATGACAGGCAATTTCTCACATTGCATATTGGCCATTGAGATCTTGATAATTCTTTGCTCTAAAACTATTTTTCTTCCCCAACCTCAATTAGGTAATATTCCTTTCAGAATAATTTGGCTCTCAGAACTGATTTTTCCAGTGCACAATCCATAAGAGTCATGAATCTCAAAGTGACTTGAACCCTGGGTACCAAAGTGCAAAATACGCTGGTACACACTTAAGCCCCATGACTGAAACCAGCAATCCTGACTGTGGTTCTGAACACCCTTCTGTAATTAACTGTGTTGGCTGATTTCCTGTGTTTGTCTTTCAACAGAAGGGGATATAATGCAATAGCTTGAAAAATGAAAGACCTTCTCATTTACACATGAAAAACCATCTTATGTGGTAGCTCTGCAGGGCTGTCTGCTGAGCTCTGTGTATACATTGCATTTAAGGGCTTAGATCTCTCTGCACCTGCTGTGTCACTACAGACCCCCACTAGTTTGAAGACTGTTAGAGCAGGAGACTTTTCAGGCTGTGTCTACAGGACGCCAATGCAGCTGGTCAATTCAATTCATTTGATGAGAGAAAAAAATCAGTCACTCCAGTGGGGGAAAATTCATCAAGTTGTTTCTTGGGTGTTGTGTAGACAAATAAACTGGTTACCTATATTTCCTATTTTGCCACCTGTTCTGTAGAGTTGTAGATACCCAGCTTCAGGCTCATCATTTGTACTAATTCCACTAAATGCAGCATTGAATCAAGTTTCCAATCTGAAAGCTGCCATCTGTTCAACTCCAGAGAAGAGATTTAGAAGATGCTACCCAGTTGCAGTTCCACAGAAGCCTCAGGCAGCTTTTCCCAGTTAAAAAAATGCAGCAGTACTGGTTACTGTTTCTGTGAGACTGCCCTTAAGAGATAAATATTTTTGTGTATTATTATACAAAGAGATTTATGTCGTTGACCAGTCATTTATAATGGGGATGTAGTGCTACTGAGCTGATAAAAGGGCAGCAACCATTATCTAGTTAATCGAGTTATTAACTGGAGCCAAATTAGTTCCCTAATTTGAAAGCAATAGGAAGTATCTCAGAAAGTCCGTGCTCATCCACACAAAACAAAGGACTTAAAGGATAGAAACACAAATGCTCCACAGAAAAGAACATCAATAATACAATATACAGCATATTTACATTTTACGCATTGTCTTATATATGAGCCACTTTCTCTCTATATATAGATATTATGTTTTGGAAATATTCCCTAATCAGCATAGTTTGAGTAGGAGACTTACTCCAGATGCTAGCATTTTAACAAAAATGTGGTAATAGGTAAACATATAGATAAGAACATTATTGACAGAGCATCACAAGTTATTTGCATTACTCAAAGGTATTTAATGTAAGCTTATAGAAGCAATATTTTACTGCATATTTAAATTTTAATATTAATTCTATTTTCTACAAAACTCATGTTTAAAATCTAGTCATTTTTAATAAAGCGTATCTCAATGTATGCCACCTTATATTATTATTTGAGAAAAATGGTCAGTAAATATATTTATGTAATAAACAATTGTGTATTAAGTTAATAATTTCATTTGATGATTAATAATATAGCCTGACAGTTGTGTCAATGAAAATTGAAATTATCAGAAAAGCAAAATATATGATGCTGAATTTGTGAGAAATTTTAGGTTAGTAAAAGATCAAATTCTTTTCAAATAATGTATAAATTATTCAGAAGGGTATAGTTGGTTAAAATAAATTTCAAATTTAGTTTTCAAAATGATTGTCTCTTTCATTTTTTTCCAAAATACTATGCTATAAAAATATTTTCACCCTCAATTTAAAACAATCTTGTAGAAAAAGGCAGAGGGCTGGGGGAAGGGGAGAGGAAGAGAAAAACATTGGTCAATTCATAGAAAGAACAGAGCACCACAAGGAAAAGGAAAACCAATATAAATGGTATTTTGAGATACTTAACCTGGACATAAGGGAAAAAATATTAGTAATGGAGGTCTGTTAAGTATGAAAATTGGTCACATAGAAAAGAATGACTTTTTGTATAAAAGGCAGATTTTAATTTGACTAGAGAATATAAGAACAATTCTGCCAGAAGTTAAAAGTTTGAGTACTCTAAATGAGTCAGAAAGAGCGGGATAGACACAGAAAGATTGCATTCATCTGGGGAACATAAAGCAACAAAATAGGAGACTAACACCCAGGAGTGGCCAAGATTAGTACCAGGAATTTTGCTCCATGACTTTGAGGTCAGCCACACATGCTAGGGGAAAAGGAAGCTCAGATAGAGAAGGGAGCACCAAATAAAGGATGTTCGGAGGACCCTCCCAGGGTGGGAGAAGCATGCTGAAAGTGGACTAGAGATCAAACATGATTGCCACTCAATGCCTCTCTTGCAAACCACAGGACCCAAAAGGAGAGAGAAAGAACAAAAGGCAATGCCCTGCCACAGAGGCAGGGTGGGGTTGGGGGGGTGGGGGGTGGGATGGATGATGGAACCTGTGGTGGTGGAGGATGGGCGCTGGTGGAGGGATGGGCACTTGATCATTGTATAACTGAAACCCAAGCACAAAAGTTTGTAAGTCTATAACTGTATCTCATGGTGTTTCACTAATAAATAAACAAATAAATAAAATTTTAAAAAAAGTTTGAATACTCTGTCTTGAATTTTAATTAAAATTTTTCTTTAGTAAAACCAGCAAGTAACACAGTATTATACATGTGCACTGCAATTTTAACCATGTGCAATTTTTCTAATTCTTTCTAAGACCCATTCTAACCCATTTAATAGAACTTTCAAAACTCTCTACAATATTTTCTATCATTCAATATTGTGCAGAGATGTCAAATCTTTCCTTTTTCAGGAGACTACCTAGAGCTTAATCTCTAGCATTTTGCACTGACTCTTCTCTGTGAGAACTAAATATCTTTTGTACTGGGTTTTCCCATTCAATTATATATTGTAACTCTTGCTTTCTCAATCTAATTCATTGTCAATACCTATTTCCTACTACCTGTAGTACTTACTCATTGACATCTTTTAAGAAAAGATACATGCAAAACAAATCTTATAATTTTATATATATATACATATGGCATACATTTAATGGCATACATATATGCGTATATGTACATATATGTACTCATATTGAAAGTTTTGTTGCATTCATATTGTTTTATTCCAAATTTGAAATAATTCTCTTTCAGCTTCTAAGTTACTAAGTTTTACTAAGTTACTAAGTTTTATGTGACTAAGTTTGATGTGACTAGAACTTTAATCTATGTTGTCTAATACATTTTATCTTCCCCAAAATATAGATTTTTCTCTGTATTTTTGTCATTTGGAGGCAAATTCTGTTGCCTCTCAATCATTCTTTTCCCCGAGTGCTTCATGAGCTCTACCATCATGATAAGTCATTTCCTCACCTTCTTGCAAGTCTTTCTTCTTTCTTTGATACTTAATATCAGACCTGATTCTTTCTAATTTTTCCCATTCTAAAACTCCTCTTGGCTTGAAGTTGCCTTTCTTGTCTTTTAGTTATAACTGTCTGAAATGACATTTTTAACATGTTAATTATATTTAGCTTTAAATAATCATTTTAATTATTTAAAACATACTGTTTTGTTCAATGAATAACGTATTTTCTTTTATCTCTCTGAGAACATTAATTAAACTTTTTTATGATACATTCTTCCATTTTCTGCATAAACTCTGTTTTCTTTGGGTTTGAACTTGTTTTGTTTCTGATATTGATTTTTATGAATATTTTTAGTGCTATACTACCAATCACATATGCTATAAAGTGAAAAAATTTAAAACTAGTCTAGAACTTTGTGTGTAGGCTAGATTATTAAATCCATTAGCTGCCATAAAAGTCAGTAGGGCTTGAATTTAGAATTGTATATAAGAAAATAATTTAATGTTTGACCATAACACAGATTATAGGACTGAGAGAAAAAGAATAAAATTTGGATGACTATATGTACAGAAATTTGCTTAAATTCTCCATTTTCAGAAAGAAAACTCTCTCTCCACTTCTGTTGTTTTGTGATATCTAATTCAAAATCCCTTGCAAGTAACTGCCTTTAGGAAACAGATTTATTTTTCTCAATTAGAGTTGGGAAAGAAGAAGTTAACTGGCTGTCAATGGTAGGAAAGGAAATCCAATGTTTCTTTATCTTTTTTTTTCTTAACAAAAATAAACCACTATTCTTGATTTTATTTCCTCCAGTTCTTCCACAAAAACTGGTACTTCTATGTGCCTTAGAAGGAACTTAAGAGATTTTTCAAGGTCCAATAGGAATAAAAATAACAATATAATCTCTAATATCTTATAGCTACTTAGAGTTCCAGTCCAATACACTTATTACATGTCAATCTGATTTATACCTAAAGTTCAATGTCATTTCTAAGCTACATTTGTCTTCAATTCTATTTATCTATGTTGTTATTTAGTCCTGTATTCCTCTTAATTGTTTTGTTTTTCTTAGCTGGGGCAATGCAAGCTTTCAGTGTGTGTGTGTGTGTGTGTGTGTGTGTGTGTGTGTGTGTGTGTCTGTGCGCTTGTGCATGTGCGCGGTATTGGGGTATGTTATTGAACACAGGACCTGACACAAGCAAGACATGTGCTCTCCCACTGAGCCCCAACCTTAGTTCAATGAACAGTTTTAATGCACCAAATATAACTAGACTGAAATTCTCTTTGTTCAACTGGAAAAATGGGCTGGAATGATAGCACAGGGGGGAAGGCCGTTTGCTTTGCACGAGCTGTCCACCTGGCCTAGCCAAGTTCGATTCCTCCACCCCTCTTGGAGAGCCTGGCAAGCTACTAAAAGTATCTCGCCCTCACAGCAAAACCTGGCAAGCTCCCCATGACGTATTCAATATGCCAAACACAGTTCACAATGGAGACGTTACTGGGTCCTCTCACAAATCGATGAACAACAGGAGGACACTGCTACAGTGCAACTGGAAAATGAAGAGAGATGATATTCACATACTTTAAGAATCCAAAGAATAAATCCCATATATAGAAAACCTTATATTTAAGAAATATTTGAGTAATCGTTATTGATGAGAACAGATGGAAGCAGAAAGTCTACGGAAGATTATTGCTGTTCTACATCTGAGTTAGGAGCAGCCAAAGTTAAAGCAGTCTGACCTCCAGGAATGTAAGATACTCACACTGCAGCAGAGTGCCAGCAGGAAGAAAGTAAGGGAAAAGATTCAAGGAAATCCAGGAAGACAACTCTGAATGCATTAGCATTTACATTGTTCTTTTGGTTCAGGTTCAAGGACAAAGGAACATCCAGGAGAAGAAGAAACATATAATCTGACTAAAGAACATAATAGAAATGAATAGGTCAGGAGCAAAAATGGTTTGCAGAAGTATTTGTGCCAGGCCACTGAAATTCTGAAGAGAGAAAAATGAAAAAAAAAAGGAGACATCAATAAAGATCAGAAATAATCAATTCCAAATAAGTTAAAGTTCAAAGGTTACAGAGGTGAACATTCAATTTTAAGTGAACATCACACTATATTTTTATTCTAGAGTTTAAACAGTTAGTGAGAGGAGTTCTGACAGTACTTGAAGGATCTACATTTGGAAAAGTTCCATGTGCTCATTTTAATTTTGTTTCCTCTTATTTTTCATTACAAAGCATGCTCAATTTTGAAAACCCTTACTGGAAGCATAAAATATTTTATGCAGTCTGTTTCTCTGGCAACATATGTAATAATTAACAAAGTTCTAGAAAGGCAGAATTATGTTAGTGTTGCAGGTTTAGAACAATTTAGTAATTCCCAGGTTCTAATAAACTCCTAGTACCTACAGATATCCCATTAAAGGCCATACATTATTAGAGATTGAAACATTAACAGAAAAATTCCAAATAATTCACTACAATTTTGACAGTAGAAAATAAGAAGCACAATAGTAAAGTGCCATATAAAATGTGCAGTTATTTTCAAGGAAACATACAACTTAAAAGACAGCATATTCTTCTACTTTAAAGCTATGCTGTCATGAAATCTGCTATAGTAGACACATTATAGAGACGCATATTATAGTTTTCCATAGCAAAATTTCCAAAATGCTTACACTGGACAGTTTTGAACCCAAAATGATCTCTTCTGACATAGATACAAAAAATACTAAACAAAACAAAATAAAACAGAAAATGAGAGATTAGTAGCCAGACAAATACAATAACAAGTAGCTTATATTCTAGACTCTTATAGAATTAGTAAGACTCACTAAAAGTATAAATGTTTTAGTACCGTAGCAATATCATCTTTGGTAACTGCATTTGACTTGAGAAAATACAGTACATTCAAAGATAGCCCTAAAATATGTAAAATATCTGAGAATAATATATAGCAATTCAATTGTTAAGTCATTAAAATTTGGTGGCATTAACAGAAAAAAAGTATCAGTATGTCTGTTGCGAGTATATATGTGGTTGTAGGTTCCTGCAGTATAAGTCTGCACTTCATAAAGATAGCTAACTTTTTATAATGCATCATTCTTAAATGACTATAAAGTACCACTAGTACAGACATCAAAATATTGAAACTGGGACTAGAGAAAAAGTGCAGGACTTAAGTCACTTGCTTTGTATGCAACAAACTCTATTTATATTTGCTTATGATTCCCCAAGCACCCCAGGAATGGTTCATGAGCACAGAACCCTGAGCACTGTTGGATGTGGTGCCAAAATAAAAAAATACAAAATGAAAAACAAGAACAAAATAGAAAAAGTAAAAAGATGAAAACTCAAATATATAATCTATATTTGACTGCTACTATTCTTTGTACAGTATAGAAAAATTCTATAATTTCAATTACTTGTCTGAAGTTAGGGTTATAGATTTAAAATCATTAATTTACTTTTAAAATCTACAGTAGAGTCTAGAGAACAGGGAAAACCTCAGCTTTATTGTATAAACTCTAATGTTTTTTCCTAGAGTGAGACTTTCAAAATTATATCATCTTATCTGGATGTCTGAGCTCCATACAGGCTACTAATCATGGCATACCTCACTTGTCAACTCTAAATCAGCAAACTTTAGCTAAGGACTAGTTCATACATATTTGTAGTTTTGCAGGCAATATATTCTGCCTCTACTCAACTCTATCGTTTTACTGCGAAAGCAGCCATATTCAATATGGAAGTGAGACGATGTTCCAATAAAACTTTGTTAAAAACAGGTGGCAGTCCCAATTTACCTTTTATAGCAAATCCCTAAATTAGAGGATCATATATCTAAAGAATAATAATAGGGGTCATAAGCAAAGAAATCTACGAGTAATATCTTAACCAAAACATAATAGTTTTGAAAGGAGTTGCTCAATATTTTGGCCTAATGCCAGCCTGAAGGTCACAGATGTCATTTGGTTATAAGTTGTCAAGGTATGATCTACAGTTAAGGCAGTGAAATCCTGAAGTTAAGAATTTGAAAAAGCCTCCATAGGTCAAAAAATCTGATTACGTATAGGAATACTGTATGTAGGAGGTCAAAGATCCTTTTTTAGCATCTGGAGAACAGTTGTATTATTGCATTGATTATTATAATAAAATGACTTTCTGGAGACAATATCTTGCATGATTAGTTATAATTTGGTGATATTTAAGATTGACGTTTAGATGTTGAGCCAATTTGAAATTGTATATGTCAAATACAGTTAAAATTATTTAAATTATTCATGAAAAATTAAATGCACACCAATCTAAAGAAGATTTACACAATTATTTAGTTGTGAGAAGCTTAAAGAACCTGGGAAAAAAGCCTAACTTTAAAATGAAGAGAAGAGCTAGCAGAAATGTCAAAGAGTTCAGCAGAGCACAAGTCACCACAATAGCTAAATTCAAGAAGGGAGAACATAGCAATCATTTATGATCTAAAATAATTCTTAACACACATTTAAAATTCTGAAAAATATGTGCTGACATGGTTTTCCTATATCTTGCCTCAGGAATAAATATTCTAACTCTATGTACCAAGGTCAAGCAAAACAGGGCCATACACCTTGTTTACTTTTCTTTCTTTCTTTCTTTCTTTCTTTCTTTCTTTCTTTCTTTCTTTCTTTCTTTCTTTCTTTCTTTCTTCTTTCTCTCCCTCCTTCCCTCCCTCCCTCCCTCTCTTTCTTTCTTTCTTTCTTTCTTTCTTTCTTTCTTTCTTTCTTTCTTTCTTTTTCTGGAAAAGCAAAATCTATCTCATTTGCTCACAGTGTGCTTGGTAATTTTTAAAAATGATTGAGTTTCTGTTTTCCTCACATCCTACTAACATAGCTCAGGCTCTTTAAAGGAGGAAAATTTAGTAAGGACTAGGTATGATATGAAAGATAATGGCAGGAACAGCTTAGATTAACTTCTTCTAAATTATAAACATGACTGAGTATAAATTTATAAACTCTTTCTAATCTCTAGGATAATTATATTTGTATTCTATAACATATTTTTGGAATTAAAGGGAATAAAAATAAATTTATTCTATTTTGTATTCTGTTTATATTTAAAATAATTTTGTTTATATTTAAAATACTTGCTTTAATCAAGTGAACCCAGAGGAGACGTGAGTTTATAAATTTCATAGACACTTTTTTACTTTGATTTCTTCTTTGTTGCAACATGATGGAATTTCAACTGCTAAGCCATGGTTAATCAATATGAAATTATTAAAACTAGAGCTGGAGCATACGTGCTTGGACTTTATTTTTCTATAATGCTTATTTATTTGAGGAAGGTGACAACAGGGAACATTGGGACATTCACTTTGAGAACTTGCACACGAATGTGGGCCTGATATCTTTAGTGCTAGGATCTGACAGTGGCAAACAACTTAGTCCCTGCAGTATTGGGGGCCACCAGGGCTATCCCTTATGTCCTCATTGTTCTCAAGGGATGCATTTGGAAGGGCTCATAGAAACAGTTTGTGCCAGATACCAAACTTGAGACCTTGTATGTTGTTGGCATATGGTCTAGTCCTTTGAGGTATCTCCCAAGCTGCCACTGATTAGGATTTTCAATAGGATATTACGAATAGCTGAATTAACCTTTCTTTTATCTTTTCTGGATACAGGTATGATATCAACCTCATCAAACCTTAGTATAGAAACAAAAAAATATCTCAGAGTTGTAATATAAAACATTAAGAGAGGTATAAGTATTAAGAGAAAGTGTTAATGTTAAGAGAAGTACCAGTATTAAGTATAAAACATTAAGAGAAATATAAGAGAATAAGAGCTAATATAAAATAAGATTTTAATACCTGGTTCTTACAGCAAACTTTTTCTGTATTAGTTCATTTAAACCTTATTAAGTTAATAGATAACAATTATTATTTAGAAGATGTCTTAAATGTCATCAAAATAATAACTGGCTCAAGTTTTCTTTTTCATTCTATACTGGCATTTTAGGTGGATTCAGCCCAAGCAGTTTGATATCTCACACACACACACACACACACACACACACACACACACACATACACACACAAACACACACATACACTGGAATACTACTTGATCTCTCTACAGAATCTCTCCCACATGTAGATATAAGAAAGTACAGTAAGAGAATTAACAAATCTTCAAAGACAATAGAACCTGAGAAATGGACTCAGAACTGAACTTCCCATTATAGGTAGGCAGTAAGGGTAGGTGGTCATGGGGGAACACTGAGACCATGATGGAGGAACTTGGAAATTCTTGAGGAGAGTGTGGGGCTAGAACACTGTGTGCATGAAACTTTATCATAAACAGCATTATAGATACAGTACCTACAGTACATTTTAAAAAATGAATTCATTTACTAAGTCTGATTTGATTCAGAGACAAAATCTTAAACTTTCAGCGAGATGAAAAAGATACCTTGGTATTCATGTGAATGATAGCAAAAGAAAAATAATTGATTTTATTTTTATCTGTACTCTAAACTGTATTATTGGTTGATGAAGAGTTTAGAAATATCTATAATGGAAAGTTAAAATAAGAGGTAAATTGAAATTCAGCAGTGTACTTTATGCTGATTATGGATGGAATATTAAAACTATTAGCTAAGTACCCATCATTACTTTAAAATATTGGTGGGGGAGGGAGGTTGGACCTCACTCAGTGGTGCTCAAAGCTTACTCTTATCTATGCTCAGGGATCACTCCTTGTGGATTCAGGGTGCTGAGTACCTAATATGAGGTGCTGAGCATCAAACCAGAATCAGCCTCTTACAAGGCAAGCACCCTACCTACTGTGCTATTGCTCCAGACCATAAAGTCATTTGAAATATTTGCTGTTTGCATTTTATGTTGTAGCTAGTCCTTACCTGAACCTTATTTTTTTCTTGAATTTTAAGAATAAGTTGCCTGGTCTCTGTTCCTCATTAAGATAGAAAGACACTTGTTTCTTTTGCTTCTTTATGAGCATAAATCAAAACCTGAATTGACAGAAACAGACTTTTGGAAACCATCACAGATCCCAAAATAAATTGCAGGTGATTTCTTCTCCTATATCACCCCTTACATCTGTGATATATAATTTCCCAGGTGCCACTGATTGACTAAAGAAATAGAAATAATATTTAAATTATTTCTTTCAGATTTAATTAATTCATAGTGTCAAGAAAAAAAGGCATATGGTTAAAAGATAAGCTTTAATTTACATAGAACTTTGCTTTTCAACCCTATTAAAGATACAAAAACAAAAACAAATGGCTTATTTATAATAAATGTGACTTTGATCCTTTGAGATATTAAAACTGTCAGAGAAACTCAATTCATTTCATGAATCATGACAGTATGTAATAATTATCATTTCCTTTTTTAAGATTAAAATAAGAGGCATTAAAATAAAATGCTGGTATTCCACTAGGGCTATTTGCACATATTATCTCACTTAATGCTCAAAAACACTATAGAAAGTTGGCATATCATTTCCACTTTAAAAATGAGAATGCCCCCAGAAGCACAAGGACTTAATACAGAAAACCAGCAGCTTGGAGCAGAAAAGCAAACTGACTATGCATTAATCTACGCCATCTTGCCTGCCCGGAGGGGAAAGGGTGTTGCCCCATTCGCCCTCTCCTCTTTTGAAAGAAAGATGGTGGCTGCATGGGAGCCTGTGGAGAGCAGGTCTGAGCCGGGGGTGGGGGTGCGATGGACACCTCATGGGACGGGGGCGTTCCGGCCCGTCCTTCACGCCCTACCAAGGTCACCAGTTGCCCCCCACAAGCGGCTCTCCGGCATGGCCACGGCCCCAGAAGCACAGAGACCAATCTCTTAACTATCTGACTCTCAGTAGAAATACTTCCAGGGTTAATAAGTAAAATAGCAGAAATCCAAAAACGCATGGCTGCTATTGCAGCCGCGCAACATCATTTAATTCTTGAACCCAGCTGTAGAAAGCAAATCATTTCACAATGCTTTTTCAGCATGGCTGATTTGGGGGGGGAGGTAAAGTCTAAATAATAATGGTGCAACTTTTATCAAAACAATGAAGCTTGTCAAAGTAGACAGAGTGTTAACTAGAATTCATCTACCACACAGACATTGGGGGGGTTTGGGGGGGGGGGTTATTGGGGTTCTTCGTGGTGAAAAATAAGTATTGGTAAAGGGAAATGTGATTGATATTTGCATGACCGAGACCTAAACCTGAAAGCTTTGTAACTTTTCACACAGCGATTCAATAAATAAAAAAAAAATAAATAAATAAATAATAAAAATTTTAAAAAATAAATAAATAAAAATGAGAATGCATTTCAAAGAAGTAAAACAACCTGCTCAAAATGATAAAGCTGGTCAAGGGCATTAGAAATTGAATCTAAATCTTTAACTTTCTTCTTGCTTCTTGTTATAACATATGTAGTGTGATTATTTTAAGCAAAATTCTGGTCTTTATTCCTCATTTATTATCTATTCTGATACATTTTCTATATGTAAAGAAAAGATAGGTTAATGAAGAGTGATAGAGTCAAGAAGAAATAAATAAAAGAAAGTTGTATAAGAGGACAAGTGTGCCTTTCAACCAACAATATATTCATTTTCTGTTTTCTGCACTATTTACATACAAACTAAATTTTACTGGTTTGATGGGCAAAATTTAGTTTGGATGATTACGAAAATGTTTCTGTGGGGACTGAGTGGGACAGCTGCTTTAATTCTAAAATGTTTTCTACTCTTTCTATTTGGGAGCAGATATTAGAGAAAAGTTAAGTATACAGCAGTCACTGACTTCAAATTAAGTGGTAATGAATGCAGATTTCCATGAAGATTCCATGAGTTAGTAATTACAGTTTTATTGCAATTCGAAATGGTGAAATAAACTCAGTCTCCACTGTCCCATACATGTAATTGATGAGTTAATTTGTCTTCAGCACTCTCACTGTTCTAATATTTCTCTATCGATGCCATGAAAATTAATAGGATGCAAAATGTATAAAATTATACCCACTAAAAAACCATTGTACAGTACCAGGGAGGCATATTTATTTCATCTGTGGATGGTACAGGGTCACCATCTTTTTTTCTCCTTTCCCAGTGACATTTTCAGATTTGACATTTTGTGACATTTTCAGTTTAATATTGCTAATATCCTGGCTGCAGAATTAAAAGTACACCCCGAGGAAGGGTAGGCTGCAAATGTATCAGGAGAGTATAACTCTTTCTTCCTTCTTTAACAAGTGTTTATATGTAAACAAGTCACACATTAAGAAGCATGGAATAACTCTTTTTTTATTTTGTTTTCTGATTAAATGAGTAGAGGGCGGGTTGTCATTTGCAGTTCCTAGGGCTTGACTTCATTAAAATCCTTATGTCCAATGAGGCAATGTGAAGCATTTCTTGTGTATTACCCAGAGACTACATAATAAGTGGTTAAAATACAGATTGAGGAAAAAGTACTTACTAAAGTCACAATGAGGCAGCCTCCCCTAAAGACAAACTGAAAATTTTTTTTAAAGATGTTCTACAAAAATGATTCAGGAGAAACACAAATATATCTCAAACTGGTAAATAAGAAGTCAAAATGTTAACCGAATGTTAACATTAACCAACATTTACATAGGGTTCTGTTTGATAAATTAAAAGTCAGATTTGGGTTTGGGTTTTTTGTTTGTTTGTTTGGGTTTTCTTTTTTTAGTACAGTTGATAAACTCTGTCTGATTATACCCAATCAATACTTGTGGATTTGAACTGTACACTGCATAAACTTAGCCAAATCATACCTTACTTCACTTAAACCAGAGCAGAGCAATATTTCAGGGGCAAGCGTTATATCTCTATGAGAATCAACCATTGAGTAAAAGAAATGTGAGCAATATCTGAGCTATTGTATTTAAGTCCATATAACATTTTCTAAGTCTAAACAAAATAGTCTATAATAGATTCATTTACCTCCACAACTAATAATGAGTTTATGGTATATTTAATACATTGATGCGGGTGTTGCAATTTGTATGAATTAAGCCATATTCGAGATTAATACATTGATGATAAATGCCAGCTTCAACATATTTAAGGAAATAAGTACCTCCCCGCCTCAGAATATGGAAATTTGAATGAGAGATAATTATTCTTGAAATGGAGACAAAGAACTTGGGTAAACCCAGGGAACAAACCAATAATCTGGATCAATTTATCAGTTGATAATAAGGTACATTAGTTTGCTACTGATCCATTGAGGTATGATTGACTATTTTTTTTCTTTTTGGGTCACACCCGGCGATGCACAGGGGTTACTCCTGGTTCTGCACTCAGGAATTACTTCTGGCGATGCTCGGGGAAACATATGGGATGCTGGGAATTGAACCCGGGTTGGCCGCGTGCAAGGCAAACTCCCTAACCTCTGTGCTATCACTCCAGCCTGATTGACAAATATTTAAGGTGTCAATGTGATTATTTAATGTATGCATTGGGCTCATTATCAAAATGAAGTTAATTAGTACTTAGATTAACTCACACTGTTATTATTTATGTATGTGGTACAACAACACAAGATCTACTTGATAATTTTCAAAATATAATACTTAACTTTAGTCACAAGTCGGTATATAAGTTCCTAAGAACTTAACAATCTTGTAACTAAAAATCTACTCACTGACCACGTTTGAAAATGAAAGTATGTACCTAACTCAATTTTGTTTCATGTCTAGGAGTGTTGCTTGCCTGCATGCTTTGTTTAGGATCTTCAAATAATACTTTGGTATAAAGACAATTTCTTCACAGGCTAAGTCAATATATGCTTAATACTCAGACTCTCTCAAAGAACCGAGAGGCAAACAATATGACAAAAAGTGTGACTCTGAGGGACTTGAATCTGTCATGAGATTTATTTGGTGAAATTTTAGATGGAAAAAGTAATATAGAGTATTGCTATTCAAGTATGCTAGATTTCCTATTGTTCATATGTTACAATCAAGGATTTATGGAAAAGGATAAACAATGATTTCTTCCTTTCCTACCTGAATGCCCTTGCATCCCTGGGATGAATCCTAGTTGGCCATGGTGTATGATCTTTTTGATGAGTAGTTGGATTCTATTTGCTAGTAGTTTGTTGAGGATCTTTGCATCTGTGTTCATCAGGGATATCGGTCTGTAATTCTTTCTTTGTGGTATCTCTTGCTGCTTTTGGTATCAGTGTGATATTTGCTTCGTAGAAACTTTTTGGAAGTGTTTTTGATATTTCAATTTCGTGGAAAAGCTTAAAGAGGATTGGGAGTAAGTCCTCTTTAAAGATTTGGAAAAATTCACTAGTGAATCCATCTGGGCCAGGACTTTTGTGCTTGGGGAGACTTTTTATTTCCATTTCAATTTCCTTGATGGTGATAGGTCTGTTCAGGTATTCCAGGTCTTCTTGGTTCAGCCTTGGGAGTCTGTACGAGTCTAGGAATTTATCCATTTCTTCGAGGTTTTGATGTTCTGTGGCATAAAGCTTCTCAAAGTACTCCCTGAGGATCCTTTGAATTTCTTTAGTTTCTGTTGTAATGACCACCTTTTCATTTCTGATTCGGTTTATTAGGGTTTTCTCTCTCCCTTTCTTTGTGAGTTTTGCTAGAGGCTTATCGATCTTGTTAATTTTCTCGAAGAACCAGCTCTTGGTTTCACTGATCTTTTGGATTGGTTTTTGGGTTTCCATCTCATTAATCTCTGCTCTGAGTTTTATTATTTCCTTTATCCTGTTTGGGTTGTGCTCCTTTTTTTGGTCCTTCTCCAAGCTCTTAAGCTGTGAGGTTAGTTTACTTATGTGTGCTCGCTCCTCCTTCCTGAGGAATGCTTGTAGAGCTATAAACTTTCCTCTTAACACAGCTTTTGCTGTGTCCCATAAGTTTTGGTAACTCGTGTTCTCATTTTCATTCGTTTCTAGGAATCTTTTGATTTCCTCTTTTTTTTACTTTCTAAGCCACTTGTTGTTCAATAGCGCACTGTTTAATTTCCAGATGTTTGATATATTTTTCTGTTTTTGCATGTGATTTACTTCTAATTTAAGCACATTGTGGTCTGAGAAGATTGTTGATACATTTCTATCTTCTTAATTTTATGGAGGCATGTTTTGTGGCTCAGCATGTGGTCTATCTTGGAGAATGTTCCATGCACGCTTGAGAAGAATGTGTATTCAGCTTTTTGTGGATGAAGTGTCCTGTATATATCTACTAAGTCCCTTTCTTCCATTGTTTCCCTCAGATGAAGTATGTCCTTGCTAAGCTTGAGTCTGGTTGATCTATCAAGATGTGACAAAGCGATGTTGAAGTCTTAGCGGGAGACTTTCACATCGCTTTATCACCTCTTGATAGATCAACCACACTCAAGCTTAGCAAGGATATACTTCATTGGAGGAAAAAAATGGAAGAAAGGGACTTAGTAGATATGTACAGGACACTTCATCCTCAAAAAGCTGAATACACATTCTTCTCAAATGTGCATGGAACATTCTCCAAGATAGACCACGAGCTGAGCCACAAAACATACCTACAGAAAATTAAGAAGATAGAGATTGTATCAGTAATCTCCTCAGACCACAATGCACTGAAATTAGAAGTAAATCACGCACACAAACAGAAAACTAAATCAAACACTTGGAAATTAAACAGCTCACTATTGGATAACGAATGGCTTAGAAAGGAAATCAAAGAGGAAATCAAAAAGATTCCTGAAACAAACGAAAATGAGGACATGAGTTAACAAAACTTATGGGACACAGCAAAGGCTGTGTTAAGAGGAAAGTTTATAGTTCTACAAGCATTCCTCAGGAAATAAATTTTAATAATAAATTTAAATTTTTAACTCATCCCATTTTCTTATCGCCCTTTTCTGCTATGTACATACAAATATTTCCCTTTTTGTTATATATTTTCATTATTTATCCTAGGGATCGAACTTGGATCTTGAGATCCATGTTGTACGATGAGCCATATCCCTCGTCACAGTCAATGCCAGAAGCAGGGACTAGGCAGAGCTTCTCCTGAGCCCATGTCTCCTGTGAAAATGCTGCTCAGGTATGGGTCTGTTTCTCTGTGTTTAGATAATTGGTTGATATCCTCTTCCTCACTTTTTTTCCCAGGGAAATTCAAATAAAAACAATTAGATATTTGTATCAGTGAGATTGGCACACTTCATAAACAACTTATAGAAATCTACAAAAACTATATATTGAGCTTTCATATGACCAAGTAAATTTCACTTCTTAGAATCTACACAGGAACCAGAAATGATTCAGAAGAGACATTTACACTCCTATGTTTGTTGTAGCACTGTTCACATTAGCCATAATCCAGGAACAACCCAGGTGTCTAAAATCTAAAGAATGTAAAAATAACTAGTGCATATATACACAGTGGAATATTACTTTGCTCTTAGAAAACATAAAATCATACAGCTTTGAAACCATAAATGGATCTGGAAAGTATCTTGCTGTGTGAAGTTAGTAAGGAAAGCAAGACACAGAATGAACTCTCTGATGAAAGTAGGGGTATAACAAATGCCCAAAGGTACAGAAACTGAGAATTGGTCTTCAGTAGGAAGCTAACCACAGGGGAGGGAGTTGTATAATATTGAGTTGGAATGAAAAGACCAGGACAAAGATGGAGAGAAGCAGATCGATCATCTGGTGGAGGGAGTGGTGCTGCAATGCATTATGCATGGAACCCTTCCATTAATAGTACTGTAAAACATGGTGCCTTAATTTAAAAGGAAAAGAAAAGAGAAGATAAATTTCAAATCGTTCTTTGAACGACCAATGCTCGAGATGCCCAAGTTAATCATTTAAAAGTTTGGTGAACTTGCTTTCCAAAACAATTCAACCTATTTTAAAGCTAAAATAGTTTTAAAAATTGTATTATTTGAAATGCGGTGAAGCAAAGACCTTCAAAAAATCCATTAAAATATGGTTATTATGAAGGAAAAAAGAGGCATGATCAATTTAAAAAATTATTGGTCTCACAAAATAAGAGTTGAAAATACGCAGATACTATCAACCAGCAACTACAAACATGGATAGCCACCATATTACAATTTTTACAAATGAAAAAGAATATTTGTTGTTGCATTGTTAGAAAGAGTTCAAAACAAAAATTATTTCAAATGACAATAGAAAAACAAAAATTATTTTGAGATTGAAGAAATAGTACAGATGTCAGGGTGCTTGCCTTTTATGGAATAGGCATGGGTTCGATCCCCAGAACCATATCTAGTCACCTGACACCTGCCAGAAGTGATCCTTAATTGCAAAGCCAGAAGTAAGTTGAGAATTGTTTGGTTTGGCATAATTCTCCCCTGCACACAAATTACAAATGATTGCTTAAGTGTTGATTTTTAAAGGAATTACACATCAGTGACTATCACAAACAGCAATTTGCAACTTAATGGACAATCTATGAAAGAAAGCAAAATGAATAATATATAAAAGAATACATGCTACATGGTTCCATTTAAATAAGGTTTAAAGCAATCAAAATTTGCATTTAGCAGCATAAGTCTAGGTGTTGAAATTATAAATAAAATTCCTGAAGCTATTAATTTATTAGAGTAGGAGAGACGTCATTGGGAAGATTTTTTTTAGGTCTTTCCACTCTTGGTATGTTCTATTTTGTTTATATTATGTTCTACATTGTTAAGGCTGAAAGCATGTTATAAACAAGAAAACATGTTTGTTTAATTAGTATTTCTATATTTCACAATAGAGTTGTTAGCATTAATTATAGAAAGTATGGGTTATTCAAGTAGAATAAATATCAAAAGAATGACTAAAATGTCTCAATATATAAAAGAATATTAACTTCTTTTACTAAAACCCTTTGTTAAGTTTTATTACTGGTCCATCTGGCTATTAGCGAGGCTGAGAGACACTAACAAAAATTTATTGATACCTGAAAAACACTAAAGTCCTAAAATGCCATCAATTTTCCTCCCAGAATGGAGTTAGATTTCACAGTAAATGACTGGGAAGGAAGATTTAAATGTCTGCCGCTGCCACCACTTCCTTTCAATTTCTTAATTGTGCGCAAACATTTCTGTTTCAAGGTCCAAACAGGTCATTTTGAAGTCTCTCGACTTCTCTTGAGTATAATAGAATTTCCATTCCCAAAGTCACTTGAGGTAAGAGATTACTGCTTTGGTTTGTGGGGATTTTATAGCATCAATAGGTACACAGTGTGAGGAATTTAACATATATATAAGCTTGCAATTCTTTGAGATCCAGACATATCGAAAGGGATGAAACAAGCTTTGCATAATAAAAACTAGCCAGAAACATAGAACATTATACTGTCAGACAACATATGCACCTTAGCACTTACCTCCCTCACAAATGTAAAAAATGTTTATCATAAAGTAAACATTTTCCCCCAGATAAGCCTTTCCAGGCCTTATCATATCACTTACAAGTTCTGTTTTATACATGTTCAAGACTTAGCATTACTTTTCCTTCACATCACAGATTTGCTCACATAGATTTTCAGATATTGCCCTACTCTGATCCAAATAAAGACAAGTCAGACATTTACACATACACACATAAACCAATAAGATCCTCATCAATGTAACAGATTACTGTTGCTTTCCTAGAGGAGTGCTTCTCAGTTTTGTTTTGTTTTGTTTTGTTTTTTGACTCTAGCTCTACTCTAACCTAGTTTTCTTCTAATGGTCACCCACATCCCCAATTCTTCCTACATCTAAACTCCTTAATCTCAAACACTGGTTCCTCATTCATGATACTTCTCACCTACGCCCCCCCTTGGAATATCCTGGGAGTTTACATGGCCCCTGGTTAAGAAATGCTTTCTCAGACTATAGAGACATAATGGGTAAAACAAAAAATAGTCCACCATTAAGAATACATTTATAAAAGCAAAACCACTGTGCACGCAGATGCTAGTGGATACAATGTGCAGCCTTATATAGGAGGAAGCACTCACACACACACACACACACACACACACACACACACACACACACACACAAATCATCAGAGGCAATCAACCAATCATGGAGAAGCCAGTGGGTTATAATAATGGAAATAATTGTAGACAAAGTGGAGTTCTGTGTGACTTAAATGTACAACCCCCCAGGTCCACACTGTATTCTGAAACTATAATAGGGTAAAGTCAAGTTCAGAAAGCCTTCATTTGTTTCACAACCAAAAATAAGTTCCTTTCTTCAGGGCAACCCTATGGAGGGTTAAGTTGATCTGCTGTGCTGAGCAGAGGGCTGTTCACCAGCAGCATCTGCTTGGGTCTTGAAAAAGCTGTTCTCCCTTAATAGATACCATTTCCCATTTTTATTTCTCCTGGTGTATAAACTCGTAAAGAAATGATGCATTGCATGGAAATTCATCCACACTGAGAGTCAAATAAGGGAAGGAAAACAAAATCATAAAAGACATTAAAAGGTACATTTCAGAAAGCAAGTTTACTCAGTTTCTTAGGCAATGAAGCATTCATGTTTTCAATTTTAACAGAGAGGCAGAAAATATAAATACAAAGTGATTCCCAGGGAAACGATATGCTTAACATGGTTGAGAAAAGTTGGTTATTTTTAAACTTTTCCCCTTAAGAGAAAGGGAATTTGTGTAACTGAGAATTTCAGTTGTCTCCTGAGAGTCGGCACTCTTGCAGCCGGTGTATAAGAGGCAAGCATTTGATCAAATATTTGGAAAAGAAAGTGCATATAAGATAAAGCAGTGGGAAACATGACTTTTTATTTGTATGTGTGTTTATTGCTTTCACTGTCTATAACTCACAATGTCTTATTAAACTGTATACTCTTACTGTCAAACACTGCTTGATATTGGGAAGCTACTGAGAATTCAATGATTATGATTCAAGTCTAAATCTCTGGAAACTACAATGTGTTGCTAAAAATGCACGTATTTTTAATGTTTACATATATTTATATACCTGATATGTAATTATAGCATGCTGGTCTTGAGAATAGTCATCTAACCAATTCCTTTATGCCAGAAGTTGATAAAATTTCCAACCATTAAAGTAATTTCTCTCCACCAAATGCATAATGATTTTGAATTCATCTATCTCAGCAAAATTTAAACATAAAATAAAAAATGATAAAATACATCCTTTGATCTTTGGTTGTAATCTTTTTAAGTGTACAGGAAATCTTTTATTCAGCTAAAAGCACTTTAAAGACATATTTGATATCAGTAGGTAGATAGAAGGTTGCCATGAAGGTTGGGGAGAAAAAGGAAAGGAAATACTGCATGGGAAAACTGCTATATAAAGTAAATTAGATTGTTTTATGTGTCTAACAAACAGAATAGCCTTGAGACAAACAAAGGACCTTAAAGCTCTAAGATAGATTTGTCATTACCAATTTCTAGATAAAGAGAGATCTTTTGAAAACTAGTTCCAGTCAATTGGTGATGAATGCTCAACAGATAGAACCCTGACCTTGTTTTACTTTTCTCATTTAATTCAAAATACACATGAGCTAATATGCCCCACAGCTCTCTAACTGAGCTACAGCAATAGTGTAGTGGGTAGGGCATTTGCCCTGCATGCTGCTGACCTGGGTTCGATTCCTCTGCCCCTCTCGGAGAGCCCAGCAAGCTACCGAGAGTATCTCGCCCTCAGGCCAAAGCCTGGCAGGCTATTCATGACGTATTCAATATGCCAAAAAGAGTAACAAGAAATGTCACAAATTGTTGTGAGACATTATTGGTGCCTGCTTGAGCAAATTGATTAACAATGAGAGGGCAATGCTATGGCTCTCTAATTAGGTGTTTTTTTTTTTTAATGGAATGTATAAGCAAGCATGCAGTTCTTATAACCATGTGTAACTTTGCCACTTCCAACTGTACTAGTCATTCCAATACTCATACTAATCTCTTATGTGTAGTCATCCTTTTAGTTACCTATCTCTTAAGAAGCCCTCACTCCCAAAATCTACTATGAATCTACCCTTTGAAAACACCTGCACTCATGCCTGGGGTGTGTATCATCTCTTCAATAATTATTTATACTGCCCTGTCCTTGATTTCTCTCTTCTATAATGACAAAGAAGTGAGGCATAGCTGGGACCAGACCCTGCAACCTTTCATCCTAGTGGTTGTTTCTCAAACTGGTTTTATATACTGTCAAACACTGTAAAACACTGTCCTCCTGTGCTCGTCGATTTGCTTGAGTGGACCCAGACAGTTTTTTCCCCTGATGTTCTTTCTCTCTCTCTTATCTCTTTAACTCGCTCAAATACTTACCCAAATGAAATAATAAAATATATTTCTGGCTAATATAGTGAATTGTACAAAATATATTAGCACTGTAGCACTGTCCTCCTGTGTTCATCGATTTGCTGGAGCGGGCCCAGTAACGTCTCCATTTTGAGACTTGTTGTTACTGTGTTTGGCATATTGAATATGTCATGGGTAACTTGACAGGCTTTGCCATGTGGGTGAGATACTCTCAGTAGCTTGCTGGGCTCTCTGAGAGGGGCAGAGGAATCAAACCCGGCTTGATCAGGCTAGCTTCGCACAAGGCAAACGCCCTACTGCTATGCTATCACTCCAGCTTGGTTTTATATACATTAAATATAAATATCTAGAAAATACTAATAATCTAAACGCTCATTAAGTGTAGCTTTTGTAAGACACATACCTCACAGATTAATAATTTTCTCCTACATGAAATTATATAGTTTGATTTACATGAGTAATCCTTAATGTTTTGCTTAAATCATTTTGTTAATTCTGTTTTTGTCTTTGCATATAGGGTCAACTGGAATAATGTGGTTCTTTCTTGCACATGAGAGATTCCAGTGTATTAAAGCAATAATAATGACTATCATTAAGTGATGAGTGTTTGCTGAATGTTTAATTTGTAGCAGATACTGCACTCGGGTTTAGTTATTGTTTTCTAAGGTCAACATGTAGGTAGGCAGTAGTAAAGATGAGACATGAAACAGCCTCTCTCATGGAGGCAATGAAGCTCTAAGCAGGGCAAAAACTAGTCATAAGAGTCTGCCTGGGGCTGGAATGATAGCACAGTGGGTAGGGCATTTAACATACAGGCAGCCGACCCGGGTTTGATTCCCAGAATCCCATACGGTCCCCTGAGCACCTCTAGGACTAATTCCTGAGTGCATGAGCCAGAAGTAACCCCTGTGCATTGCCAGGTGTGACCCAAAAAGCAAATAAATAAATAAATAAATAAATAAATAAATAAATAGAAGAGTCTGCCTTTGAGACTGAATGAACACATGAGAATGGATATATGTGAAATGCCAATCTCATGTCACAGGACCACAAAGGCATTCTCTGCTCTATAAACAGGATTAAAGAATATAAAAAATATTCTGAATGTATTTCTGTCTTAGTAATCTACTTTAGTTTCAAATATATATTCATATTGTACACACTGCAAATATATACATATATATGTATATCCTACATTTTGTTGATATTACTTTATCACTAATAAAATCTATAATAATCAAAGTAATGCTAAAATTCCCTTATTCTTTCCATTTTTTTAATGGATGAAACAGCATGAGGTACAGTTGTAGACTTACAAGCTTTCATGCTTGGGTTTCAGTTTTACAATGATCGAGCACCCATCCTTCCACCAGAGCCCATTCTTCACCACCAATGATCCCAGTAGCCCTCTCATCCCCCACACCACCATCCCCATTCCACTCCACCTCTGTGGCAGGGCATTCCCTTTTGCTCACTCTTTCCTTTAGGGTATTGTAGTTTGCAATAGAGGTATTGAGTGGCCATTGTGTTCGGTTTATAGTCTACTTTCAGCATGCATCTCACATCCTGAGCAAGTCTTCCAAACATCCTTTACATGGTGTTCCCTTCTATATCTGAGCTGCTTTTCCCCCCAGCATGTGCTGCTGGCTTCCAAGTCATGGAGCAGACCTCCTGGTACTTATCTCAACTATTCTTGGGTGTTCAACACCCATTCTGTTACCTTATATTTCCCATTTGAGTGCAGTCTTTCTATGTCTGCCCCTCTCGTTCTGACACATTTCACTTAGCATGATACTTTCCATGTAGAACCACTTGTATGTAAATTTCATAATTTCATCTTTTCTAACAGCTGCATAGTATTCCATTGGGTACATGTATTAAAGTTTCTTTAACCAGTCATATGTTCTCAGGCACTCAGGTTTTTTTCCCAAATTTTGGCTATTGTGAACAGTGAAGCAATGAACATAGAAGAGCAGATATCATTTTGACTGTACTTTTTTGACTGACCGGGATATGTTCCCAGGAGTGGTATTGCTGGGTCAAATGGGAGCTCAATTTCTAATTTTTGAGAATCGTCCATACTGTTTTCCAAAAGGGCTAAACCAGTCGACATTGCCACCAGCAGGGAAGGAGGGTCCCTTTCTTGCCACATCCATGCCAGCACCGGTTGCTTTTGTTCTTTTGGATGTGGGTCAGTCTCTGTGGTGTGAAATGATATCTCCTTGTTGTTTTGATCTGCATCTCCCTGATGATTAGTGATGAAGAGCATTTTCTCATGTGCCTTTTTGCCATTCGGATTTCTTCTTTGAGAAATTTTCTGTTTGTTTTGTCACCCCATTTTTTGATGGATTTGGATGTTTTCTTCTTGTGGAGTTCAACCAGTGCTTTGTATATCCTTGATATCAACCCCTTGACAGATAGGTATTGGGCAAATATCCATTCCCTCTCTGTAGACTGTCTTTGTATTTTGGTTACTGTTTCTTTTGAGGTGCAGAAGATTCTTAGTTTGAGATAGTCCCGTTTGTCTATCTCTGTTTTCACTTGCTTGGCCAGTGGCGTGTTGTCTTGAAGATACCATTAGCTCCAATGTTGTGGAGGGTTTTGCCAACCTTGTCTTCAATGTACCTCATGGATTCTGGTCTGTAGTTGAGGTCTTTACTCCATTTTCATCTTACTTTTGTACATGGTGATAGGCAGAGATCTGAGCCCATGTTTTTGCATGTAGCCATCCAGTTTTGCCAGCACAATTTGTTAAAGAGGCTTTCCTTGCTCCAATTCACATTTCTTGCTCTCTTATCAAAGATTAGATGATCATATATTTGGGGGAGTATGTCAGTATATTTAACCCTTTTCCATTGGTCTGCGGCTCTGCCTTTGTTTCAGTACCATGCTGTTTTAATTATTACTGCTTTTTAGTAGAGTTTGAGGTTGGGGAGGTTGAATCCTCCCATTTTCTTTTTCCCAAGAATTGCTTTAGTTATTCGTAGAGGTTTGTTGTTCCATGTGAATTTCAGGAGTGTTTGCTCCATTTCTTTGAAGAATGTCATGGGTATTGTTATAGGGATTGCATTTGATTTGTACAATGCTCTGGGAAGTATTGCTATTTTGACAATGTTAATTCTCCCGATCCATGAGCAGGGAATATCTTTCCATTTCCTCATGTCCTCTTCTATTTCCTGAAGTAGAGTTTTGCAGTTTTCTTTGTACAGTTCTTTTACCTCCTTAGTTAAGCTGATTCCTAGGTACTTGATATTCTGGGGCACAATTGTGAATGGGACTGTTTTTTCATGTTATTTTCTTCTCTTTCATTATTTTCATATAGGAAAGTCATGGACTTTTGGGTACTGATTTTATAACCTGCAACTTTACTATACAAGTCTATTATTTTTAGGAGTATCTTGGTAGAGGTTTTAGGGTTCTCTAAGTATAGTATCATATCATCTGTGAATAGAGAGAGCATGATTTCTTCTTTTCTTACCTGAATGCCCTTAATACCTTTTTTCTTGCCTGACCGCTATTGCAAGCACTTCCAATACTATATTGAACAGCAGTGGAGAGATTGGGCATCTTTGTCTCCCTGATCTTAGAGGGAAGACTCTTAGTTTTTCCCCATAGAGGATGATGCTTGCTATAGGCTTGTGGTAGATGGTTTTAACTATATTAAAGATAGACCATTCTATACCCCTTTTGGCTCGATTATAAACGGGTGCTGGATCTTGTCAAATGCTTTCTCTGCATCTATTGATATGATCATATGGCTTTTATCTTTTCTTTTATTGATATGATGGATTGTGTCAATTGAGTTCTGAATATTGAACCATCCTTGCAACCCTGGGATGAATCCCACTTGGTCATGGTGTATGATCTTTTTGATGAGTTGTTGAATTCTATTTGCTAGTATTTTGTTGAGAATCTTTGCATCCATGTTATTCAGGGATATAGGTCTGTAGTTTTCTTTTCTTGTGGTGTATTGGTTTCCTTTTGGTATTAAACAGATATGAGCTCCATACATACTATTTGGGAGTGCCTCTGTTCCTTTAATTTCCTGTAAAGCTTGAGAAGAACTGGCAATAGTTCCTCTATTAATATATATGAAAATTTGCTAGTGAATCCATCTGGATCTGGGCTTTTGTTTTGAGGGAAGACTTTTGATTACAGTTTCAATTTTCTTGATATTAATAGGAATATTCAGGTATTCTATATCTTGATTCAGTCTTGGTAGATTATAGGAATCCAGGAATTTATTAATTTCTTCTAGGTTCTCTTGTTTCGTGGCATACAGACTTTCAAAATAGTCTCTGATGATCTTTTGAATTTCTTTGGTTTCTGTTGTGATATACCTCCTTCTCATTTCTGATTCGGTTTATCAGGATTCTATCTCTCTCTTTCTTTCTGAGTCTTGCTAGTGGTTTATCTATCCCATTTATTTTCTCAAATAACCAGCTCTTGATTTCATTGATCTTTTGAATTTTCTTGTGTGTTTCCATGTCGTTGAATTCTGCAAGAAGTCTTATGATCTCTTTGCTTCTTCCTGGTTTGTTCTCCTTTTGTTGGTCCTTTTCTAAGATCTTGAGCTGTGAAGTCAAGTTTTTTATGTGGTCCCTTTCTACCTTCCTGAGAAATGCTTGCTGTACTATAATTTTTCCTCTTAACATGACTTTAGCTGCATCCCATAGGTTCTGGTAGCTCTTGTGTTTATTTTTATTTGTTTTTCTGTATCTTTTGATTTCTTCCTTGGTTTCTTTCCTGAGCAACTCATTGTTCAACATTGAGTTGTTTAATTTCCAGGTGTTTGATTTGGTTTTCTGCATCTGTACATAATTAACTTCTATCTTTAGTGCATTGTGGTCTGAGAATATAGTTGATACAATGTCTATCTTCCTAATTCTGTTGAGGTATGCTTTGTGGCCCAACACATGGTCTATTCTGGAAAATGTTCCATATGCATGGAACAGAATGTGTATTCTTTTTTGGGGGGGGTCTTAAAGTCCTGTATAGATTTATTAGCCCTGTGTCTTCTATTTCTTCCTTCAGAGCCATTATTTCCTTGCTGAGTTTTAATCTTCTGGATCTCTCTAGGGTTTATAAGGCAGTGTTGAAGTCTCCAACTACTATTGTGTTGCTCACATGTCCTTCTTAACAATAGATAACAGTTGTTGTGGGTATTTGGCTAGTACCACATTGGATGCATATACGTTTAGGAGTGTGATTTCTTCCTGCTGTACATATCCCTTGATTAATAAAAAATGGCCTTCACTGTCCCTTCTAATATTTTTCAACATGAAATGTATTTTGTCCAATGCTAGGAAGGTCACCACACTTTTTTGAGAAGATTGTTTGTTTGCAGGGTTGTTTTCCATCCTTTGGCTTTGAGTCTATGTTTGTTCTGATTGTTCAGATGTTTCTTGTAGACAGAAGAATGTTGGGTTCTGTCTCTGAATCCTTTTGCCAATCTGTGTCTTTTAATTGGTGAATTTAGATCATTGGCATTTAGAAAGATTATTGTCATGGGTTTTTGTGTCATCTTTCTGTAAGGGTTTGTTATGCTTGTAGGGGTTTGTCTTGTCTTACAATAGCCCCTTTAGCCCTTCTATTAGGTTTGGTTTTGAGTCTATGAAGTTCATGAACTGTTATTTATCCAGAAAATTGTGTACTGTTCCTTCAAGTTTGAGTGAGAGTTTAGAATAGAGTATTCTTGGTGAAGTGTTCATTTCAGTGAGTTTTTTCACATTTTCCATCATTGCCTTCGGGCTTGGAGGGTTTCCTCTGATAAGTCTTCTGTGACTCTAAGGGGTGCTCCTTTGTATGTGATTTCCTTCTTTGACTTCACTACTTGCAGTATTATATCTCTATCCATGGCATCCATCATTCTAACTATGATATGTCTTAGAGTGTTTTTGTTAGGGTCTCTTTTTTAGCTGGTACTCTTCGAGCTCCTTGAATCTGGATGCATGCATTGTCCAGCTCTGGGAATTTTTCAGCAATGATTTGTTTAACCATGGCTTTTTCATTGGGACTGTTTCCCTGACCTTCTGGTACTCCAATGATTCTAATGCTGTTCCTCTTGGAATCATCCCCTAGGATTCTGATCTGTTCTAGGGCTATTTTGAGGTTTCTTGCCATTGTTTGTTCTTGCCTGTAGGCTTCCTGCAGCTCATCTTCCAGCTCACTGATTCTGTCTTCAGCTGTAGCCAGTCTACTGTTGAGGACAGAGACTGAGGTTTTTATTTTATCTACCGATTCTTTTATTTGTGACATTCTGTATGTAGCTTTCCAATTTCTACTCTCATTTTGTCCTGTATTTTTTTATTGTTTTTTTCATATCCTCCTTTAATTTACTGGATATCTATCTCACTGTTTCATTGAGTTCATTGAACATCTTCATTACTTAATATCTGAATTCTTTATCACAGAGCTCCCTTAGGTGAGTAACACCGAATGAGGCTTCTGACCTCTTTTCATCGTTCTCTCCTCAGGGTGGGGATTTGCGTTGTTTCTTCATATTGACATGGTGGTATGGAGACTGAGATGTTACACAAGATTTCTGGGTATAAGTAATTGCCAGCCCCAAATTAGGCCACACCCACTTCTGCAGAGGCCATGCCCGTTTCTGAAGAGGCCATGCCCCCTCCTGGTATCTAGTGTGTGTGAGGGGGTACAATCTGGAACAGGAGAAAGCTGGGCACCGTGCTGGGGATGAATAAGAAGAAGCTCAGGGATGGAGGTCCACCCAGGGTCCTAGAGGAAACCTGGGGCACCTGCACAGGGAAATCGGAGTCCCAGGCTTGAATAATGACTGACTTGGGAAAGGAGAAAGCCAGGTGCCATGTTGGGATGAACAGAAAGAGCTCCCTTATTATTTTCTAAACACAAGTTAAATCTAAGAAAAATTGAAAAATAATTGATATTAATTATATTTTATAAAGAATATTAAGCTCACTAGAATAACAGACAACGTCTTAAAAGAATAATCAGAAAAGAAAAACCCATAGATCAAGAAAAATACAGTATTGGAGTCCAAACTTACAGTATCAGAATGGAGCAGAGTAGGTAGAAAGGACATGATAGAGGTGCTTGGGAGCAAATCTGGGCACTTTGATGGTGGTGAGATGAGATGAGATGACTGTGTACAACAAAACTATGTGTCAACACCGTTACCTTAACGATATTAACAGTTCTCTTATCCATAATAATTTTTTAAGATGCAGCGGTTTAAAAAAGAAAAATGAAGTAAAATTTGATTTATTTATTTTACTACTTGTGCTGGAGCGATGGCACAGTGATAGTGTGTTTGCTTTGAGAGCAGCCAGCCTGGTCGAGCCGGGTTCAATTCCTGCACCCCTCTCAGAGAGCCCAGTAAGTTACCAAGAGTATCTCGCCTGCACAGCAAAGTCTGGCAAGATACATGTGACATATTCAATATTGCTAAGCACAGTAACAAGTCTCACGATGGAGACATCACTGGGCCCAAAAGAGCAAACAGATGAATAACAGGAGGACCGTCACCATAACTGTGATTTTACTACTACCGAATGTAACCTGCCTACATGGCAGAGTCTGGCAAACTCCCCGTGGTGTACCCAATATGCCAAATACCAGTAACAATGATGGGTTTCATTCTCCTAACCCTGGAAAAATCTTTAATATGGCACTTTTTAAAAAATATCAGGGCTAGGATGAAGGAGACGTTACTGGGGCCTGCTCGAGGCAATCGACGAACAACCGGATGGTCGTGATCGTGAATTTGCAATAGGGAATAGGCATTAACTCAAAAGAATAGTTATGCCATAATATTGACAGAGCCCCAAGTTTGATCCCTGATACTGCACAGTCCACTGAATAGAACCTTATGTAGCCTTTGTGGTTCGAGAGAACTGCCAATGTGGGTTTAGAGCCCAAGTTATATTGCCTCACCAGCCTGAGTACCATCATAGCCATATCACCAGAATTAGCCCAAGTTCACAGAGGACCACTGAGGAAGCCTCTCCTTCAGTTTTGGTTCCCTGAAAATGCCAGGAGTGATCCCGGAGTGCAAAGCCAGGGGTAAATTCTGAGCACTGCTGGGTGTGGTGCCAAAAAAAATGAAACAAAGCAAAACACAAAAAAACAACATGAATTGAATTACATTCATTTGCTCATATCAAGAGTTACAAACCCCACAAATACCCAATATACTGCAAAGATTACTTTGAAGTGCAAAGAAAATAAATTCTCTAAATGCCAACCATAAGTATAGTTGTAATAACAGCAATCAAAATTACATTCAAGAATCACTAAATTGCTAAGTGTTTTACAAACCTCTCAGAGTTTTCAGAACTTATTGATTTTTCTAAGCACTCAGTAACATATTAGGATTTGTTTAATAATTCTGCACACATGAATTCTAAGCAGCACAAAAATGGCAGAAAATATCATTTTGACTTTGGTACATCACTCTTGTTTAATGAACAAAAGTGCAAATAATCAATAAAGAAATCTGAGTTTCACATAAAAGCAGAATGGGAGCAGAGAAAAACAGGAAGTTTCTTTTTCTTCCATTTTGTTCCTACCCATTTCCCCACCACAAACAATTCTAATGTTAACTATTGTATTACTCTGACTTTAAACAAGTATTGAATGGTCAGATGCTCTGCTCAAGATATCAAACCAGGTATATCACAATACAGAAGTGAATTATATAAGATAAGAGAAACTCATAAGAAAATTAGATAGTGCATGTGTTTAAATAAATCTAAAATAAACATTATAATACGTAAAAGTGAATCACAGAGAAAATATTATGAAAAAGATCATATTTTACTGCAGGGATCAAGAAAGATTATTGGGAGAATAAAATATGCAACCCAGGCCAAGAAATGAAAGCTTTTATGCACATACTCTACACTTTCTCTAATAATATGAATTGCTCTAGTTTTCCAATTCAAGTGAGTAAGCCAGCATTTTGCTTGTCCAACAATGATCGTAAATGATGCTGTATTTTGTGTGAGATTTTATTCAACCCTGATACCCACTTTTCAAGGAAATGTATATTTCAGTTAATAACTAGGTTTGTGTTTGGTGATTCTGTTCACGTGCAGTAAATGCACAAATGAGTGTTTGGAACAAGACTACACTTGCGGAAAAATTACTTACTTAGCAATTAATGAGCCTATTTTCATTGATGCCTGAGGCATTTGAAAAAATGATGGGAATAAATTGAGGCAATTTATTTGGAAAATGCAAAACTGTTCAAATGAATAGTATTTGTTACCTACTACCTTTTACAATGAATCTCTCAAAATACTTAAGTATATAGTACATGGGACAATATTTATAAAATGGATAGATCATAGAACTTAGGAAGAATATGAAAAAGTTTAAATATAAAACCCAGAGGCTATAATAAGTATTAAAAAAGTATCTTGCATGTGGTCATATAATGAGGAAAGCCCTGAGCATAAATTGAACAATTTGATGGGAAAGGTTTTTTTCCTATAAAAACTATAATGTGTAACAGTATAGTTAACAAGAGCTAATAGTTAACAGTTAATAGTGATATAGGCAGCAGGTTAGGGAAGGGCCCCATGGCAATGGAATTCCTGGAGAGTTAAATCATCTAGCCCTAAAGCCATGAAGACCCATCTTGTGGCTAAAGCAATTAAACCCTGACAAGGCCTTTACCTGGAGCTAACCCAGACCAGAGAAGGCTAGACTCTCCCTCTAAGAGAAGATTCAGCAGGAACAAAGGGCAAGAAAAGGAGTTTCCAAAGAACATCCCAACTCTGACCCACCTTGGCAACCACCCTAGCAATAGACTCTTAGCTAGAAAGTCCCTTATGGAGCATCTTGGGAAAAAACTCTAATAGCTAACCTGAACAAAGAAAACATGTGCATATGCTGCCTGAGCCCATGTGCCGCTTCTGTCCACATGGCCAAGCACATGTGGTACCCATATCTCCCCTCTTGTTATGTGTACTGGGGCACTCTCCACGTTTGGAGAAGCCTTATTTCTTTCTTGAACACATTATTTTCACTCTTTCTCTCCCTCCTTCCCTTCCTGAGAAGCCCCCAAATAAAATCTATTTTTACTTCACTGCTTGTGTCCTAAAAGTCTTTTCTCTGACAAGGATAAGGATCTATAAACTGTGGGTGAAGCCTAAGACAGTTTTTTCTTTCCAGCAAAGAGCAATTCATCATACCAGCCTTAGTTCACGGCTCCTTTGGAAACTGGGTGGTGGAAATAAATTGCCATGCTGAGAAGACCAAGTAGACACTACATACGGTGTGATGGCTACCTAGTGGGGCTGGTGGGGCTCTGACCCCACCACACAGGGGCTTATTGCAGACTTTACCAGTTGTAGCCTTCCCAGCCAATACCAGAGTAACAGAGGTGGGTCAGGAGAAAGCGACTCTCTCTCTTCTCCAACTCAAGTAAGCTACCCATGGTGGGGGGCCACCGACTTCAAAAGTTAACAGAAGAATAGTTAACAATATCTAACAATAATATCCTAGGAATAGTTTACAACCATACATGGATAAAAATGGATAAAAATAGAACTGAATCTCTTACTGTGAAAATTCCCTGTAACATCTTATATTTCTTTCAAAATTAAAACCATTTTTGAAAAAACATACAATTTCCCAATCTAAAATCTAATATACAATGTTTAACTTGGGGTTATTCTTCCCAGAAAAGGTGGTGATAAATATTTCCTTATATAATATTGATCCAAGCCCTAACAGAAACACATATTGTAAAATTCTTCTCAGGAGTGGATCTAGCTTTTAAAGTTGAGTTTTTTATCTTGATGTGTTTGTCAAGGGAAGAAAGTTTGATATTAAAAAAGTCAGAAGTTTGTAATAGTGATAAAAATATAGTCACAGCAATAGCACAGGAAGTGACCATTCCAGATATTATTCAAATATTTTGCAGAGTACAGAGTACAGAGTATGTTGGAGATAATTTATATTGTTTAGATACCTTAACAATAACCCCAAGGTTGGAATGGTATCTTGGGAAAAACAGTTTAAGTCTTTTAGAATATATCAGGCAAGCAAAACTGAGCTCAGGAAAAATAGTATAAATCAGTTTAGGGCATTTAAAATGAAAGGGCAACATAGGCAAGAATAGAACAGAACATTATCAGGATTTTATACTTCAAGGTTGCTTGCTTTCTGACTGTTTGAAATACCCCAACCTCAGCTCTATTGAAATTTGATGTTCTTAGTAACTGTCCTTAATGTCTCTGTCAACTTAAACAATGCTGTAAGTGTTAGGAGCCAGGGTCAGGGAGCAGGGTATTGTAATGAATAAACAATGAGCCTTTGAGCTGACTGAGGGCTGCCCAGGTGAACCTAAACCTTGCACAGTCCTTTAGTATTTGTTTATCTTCTTATGCATTTGTTTGTCTCATTTTCTGCAACCAAACACCAGACAGAGGTTGGAGATATAAAGACAATTGAAAAATCATAAGGGCAGAGCCTGGCAAGTTCCCCGTGGCGTATTCGATATGCCAAAATCAGTAACTATAACAAGTCTCATTTCCCTGACCCTAAAAGAGCCTCCAATCCTTGGGAAAGATGAGTAAGGAGAGGCTGCTAAAATCTCAGGGCTGGGATGATGTTACTGACGCCCCCTCGAGTAAATCAACAAGCAAGGGGATGACAGTGATACAGTGACAGTGAAAAACCATAAGACTAGAATGTAAAATAAATATCTCACAGTTCTCATTCAAGAAACCAACTGCTTTTAAATTTATTATAAAAAATAAAAACAAAAAAGTTCCAAATAGAAGGGAATCAAAACAAATCCAAAAGCTAGAATGTTAAAAGTATAAAGTATTGAACTAACACTAGTGGGATACATTCATCATTGTTAGTTTCAGAAAGGTCATGGTCCTCCCGTTGTTCATCGATTTGCTCGAGCGGGCCCAGTAACGTCTCCATCATGAGACTTGTTGTTACTGTGTTTGGCATATCGAGTACATCACTGGGAGCTTGCCAGGCTCTGCTGTGCGGGCGAGATACTCTCGGTAGCTTGCCAGGCTCTCCGAGAGGGGCGGAGGAATCGACTCAGGTCGGCCATGTTGGCTGCGTGCAAGGCAAACGCCCTACCGCTGTGCTATTGCTCCAGCCCCACACCAATGTTACCTCTAAAAAAACAAAATGTGTTTCAGAAAAGGTTTACCAATTTCTAGGGCATGCTGTTTATCACAGTATCTTGCTGTTAATACATCTACATAAAAATACAAATTTTAATTCATTTTCTATGCACAAATTCTAGCATAAAGATACATCCAAGAATCCAATAGACAGTGGTTTAAGGAAAGGTAATGTATTTGGTACATTGTCCAAAATCTCATATACTAAGTCCCTGAAATTTCTCTGGGAGAGAATTGTGTTATTAAGTCTCTGCTTCATTTGCAAGAGAATTATAAGAACTGAGAAAAGATTTTCCTTTTAAATAGGCAAGTATCTTCACAAATCTTTTTTTTTCTTTTTGGTTCACAAGTGGCAATGCAGAAGGGATACTCCTGGCTCTGCACTCAGGAATTACTCCTGATGGTGCATATGGCCCTCCTGTTGATCATCGATTTGCTCGAGGGGCCCAGTAACGTCTCCATTGGAGACTTTGTTGTTACTGTGTTTGGCATATCGAATACGTCATGGGGAGCTTGCCAGGCTCTGCCGTGCGGGCGAGATACTCTCGGTAGCTTGCCGGGCTTTCCGAGAGGGGTGGAGGAATCGAACTCGGGTCGGCCATGTTGGCTGCGTGCAAGGCAAACGCCCTACCCGCTAGGTTGGCCATGTGCAAAGCAAATGCCTCACCCCAAATCTTAATCCTATTTGTATAACACTGAGATAGTTAAACATGAAACATTTTGTAACATATGATATGGGTACAGTGGTCCTGATTATCCAAGATTCCTATAAATGTGTGTATCTATGTTAAGGAATGGAATGTATCATTTAAGAGTCAAGAACTAGATTCTGACACAAGTGAGATCCAGTTTATTTGTACTAATTTACTCCACTAATGGTTATACATACATAGCTAACACTGGGTTTTCATTCGACTCCACAAATTTGGTTGGTCTGGAAATTGTTCATAAGCAATCAGCAAGTTCCAACATGGATAATGTGCCTACATTTTGTGGCTTTATTCTCTGTTAGGGAATATTTGGTCATGCAATACAGGTCCTTGAAATCTGAAAGATTCATTTCAATTCCAAAAGAGCTGCCTGTTTGACTTCTAGTTACAAATGCAGGCTCTGTTGTGCTTAAAATATGTTTGCATTATTTTTCTTTCCTCTCTAGCTAGAACATCTGTTCTCTAAAATATCCATTCCTTTTCAGTAGCATTTGGTCCACAAGGTATATCAAGGAATTCCCTCCAAGCTTACATAGTAGCTGTCAACATCACCCAGAAGATTTGACATCTAGGTACATTTGAACAGCTGAAATAGAAGCATCTGGTTTATTGCTCAGATTCTTTTTATACTACCTAAAAAAACTAGAACTCCAATGAGCAGTTTAAATATGCAGCCATCACAATAAACAGACTTTACTAATTAATCTACTTTCCATATATGTACATATAATCCATATATGAATATATAAATATATACACACATATTCAATTTTAAATGGGGGTGATATAATTTTCAATACTGACATATTTAAATTGCCATATTTTAACAGTAAAATCTTAATAAAAATATTTGCTAAGGCTAAAATCATTTCCATTCATAACTGTGAAAACATTCTACAGTCCACATACAATCTAACTTTCATTAGTACTTCTGACATTATCACCTAAGAGTAAACATACAAAGTTTTTTATTAGTTGTATCATGTCCATTATAAAGAAAACTATTGATATATAAAAATAAGATAGTAATATTAAAATATAAAATAGTCGGTCAACACATTATCCAGATTGATTAACATTTTGCATAATTTTATCTCAATCTATAATTTATCATATTTTTTTCCACATGGCAGAGCCTGGCAAGCTACCCATGACATATTCGATATGCGAAACACAGTAACAACAAGTCTCACAACGGAGACGTTACTGGGCCTGCTCCAGCAAATGGATGAACAATGAGAGGACAGTGCTACAGTGCTGTTACTAATCCTCTGGTTAAGGAAGACCATCAAATTTCAATCAGGACACAAAATATAAATATACCACAAATTATTGAAACTGTTTGAAATTTCACCTATCTGAAGCTAACTTATATCACTAAATATAAATTAGAACTATACGTGTAAAATTACACTGCTTTGTAAAACCTCAATTACATGTAGCAATGTACCATATAAGTTTTACACAGTAGAATTGATTTGTATGCTGAAATTAAAAAATGAGAAATTCTTGGTAAAAATACTGTTAAATTAAAACATATAAGGAAAAACATGTTTACTGAATCTGGCAATCCTGAATTATTCCTTCTTGGTCTGTAATTTTCTGTTTTCCAAATTCTTGATATTTGCTCTTTTAAATCTTTCCTTTGCTGAGTGCTCAGAGGCCACAGGACTATTTCAACAAGGATAATTTTAATGAGAAATTAAGACCAAACCACCAATCCAGATTTAGTTATCCATGTCTTCACTCATGAAATTATTACTGAAGCAACATTTTTGTGCCAGTGTGTGTACACATGCATATATACATAGGTCTATGTTAGCAATGCACTTTATATAAAGTTACAAAGATCTAAACTAAGCCTTAACTTTATCTATGAACAGCTAGTAGAAAATCCTTAAGTTATAGAAACATGTAGTTTGTTTTATGATGAGTCAATTCTGGCAGTGTAGCATAAAATACAAAGAAAAAAGTGAACAAATATTGCTATTTTTAAATAAAATTTTACTTATATAAAAAAACTTTATTTACAAAGGAATTGATTTCATTTAATAAGTTTGGTTCCCATTTTGATTAGGATAATAAAACCTCATTTAAAAATATTAAATATTACTTGTGAGTTATGCACTAATTTTCTACAAAATAATTTGTTAAATTTTGTTGTTAGTTGAGTGCTTCACTCTTATGCAAAAAATGCTGCTCTGGGAACAGGAAAGTCGCTTAAATTATAAAACACACATGGTAGGCGATAATTTTAACCCAGAAACACAAGGTTCCATCATTACCATCAATGTGAACTGGTGGCCTGGCAAACACTTTGAAATTGAGAAATAATATATTGTAGGACCTTAACATAACACCAGACCCACTGGCTCCAATTAAAAACAAAAAGAAAAGGATAGAGTTCTTTTTTAATTCCCAAACATGGGTCTTTCATGTTCCCTTACTGTCACACACAGATTCTATCTTCTATAATGGAATAGTCTCTCCCTAACTTTTCACCTACTTAGTTCTCAAGATTCATTCTTGATCTTTAGTTTTGAGTATCACCTACTAGATCAGTCTCCCTGGAAATCTACCTTTTTAAAATACACAAATAGAAATGCCTCCTAATGGTACCAGAGACCACTATCATCCCCCTGTAATATTCTAGGAGATGGTATAGCACACTTTGGGGAAACACTATTAGTAATGACCAATAAACAATACCTATCGCTTTTCAGCCTAATATTATTTTTTCAGTTTAGACTGTAGACTCTGTGCGGTTGGATGTTATTTTCTTGACCACTGCACGTCTAGTCCCTGGCCAAATGCTTAGAAAGATCAGATAATCAATAATCAAAATTAAATAGCTTTTGGTACCAGAGAGATAATACAGGGATTAAGGCATTTGCCTTGCATGTATCTGACCCTGATTTGAATCTCCAGTACCACATACAGTTCTTGGAGTACTTCCACAAGTGATCTCTGAGCACAGAGCCAAGAGTAAGTCATGAAAAACCACCAGGCATAGCCCCCAAACAAACAAACAAATTAGATACCTTTCATAATTTTAAATCCTAAGTTTATACATGTATTCCTCTTGCCATTTCTAGTTTCCTTAATTCTATATATAATGCTGCATAGCACTGCAGCACTGTCCTCCCGCTGTTCCTCGATTTGCTCAAGCGGGCACCAGTAATGTCTCCATTGTGAGACTTGTTGTTACTGTTTTTGGCATAGCCAATATGCCACAAGTACCTTGCCAGGCTTTGCCGTGTGGGTGGGATACTTCCAGTAGCTTGCCAGGTTCTCTGAGAGGGATGGAGGAATCAAACCGTGGTCGGCCACATGCAAGGCAAACGCCCTACTCGTTGTGCTATCGCTCCAGTCCAATGCTGCATAATTTCCTTAAAATGGTCTGGTGACCACTTCTGTCAAATCTTCTAGTTAATATCTTTCAACATGTCTCCTCTTTTTCCAGCCCTAACTTCACTTTATTTCATTATGCAACTTTAACAAGGGTTCAGATCCCCAAGAGTATACAATGCAAACAATTTGCATTTTTGCCCTTTTTCTCTTCACATGGCAAGGTCTTATTTCAGGTTCCTCTAAATCCCTTGAATTTCCCATTATTCTTCCTATCCACATAACAAAAACTTTTATGTCAAAAAACAACTTCAAGAAAAGTTCTTTCATCTAGTTAACCCAGTCCCCAAATCACTCTTTATAGTTTCTCACTCAATCCTTGGGAATCACTGTGAAACCAGCACCAGAATTCTTTTTTAATGTCCTCAAATACTTATTTTCCTGTTAATTCAGTTCATATTCTGAATTTTTCAAGGAACTCAAACCTTGATTTATTCATCTGTGCATTTCTAGCCCTTACGTGGTAAGTGGCACTAATACAAAAGAAAAATAATTTCAAACCTTCCTCAAGGAAGGCTTGTATTTCTGGAAAAAAAAAAAAACTTAAGCAATTTTATTGTGAACTTTCTTGGAAAAAAAACTAATCACCTACCCCACCCCATTGATTATCAGATATAAGTCAAATTCTAATTGTCTTTGATTAAGCATATCTGTCCATTTATAGTAATCTTAAATGTGGCTATGTAGTCATTCTGTTTTCTTAGAAAATGTTTCTGCCAAGAAGGTGACTTTAAATGGATAACAAATGAGGCTCATAACAAGATCACGAAGATGTGATTTTAACATGCACTCATAGTTAAATTTTCTGAAGAGTTTTGTAGGAGAAAACCTTGGGATAATACATTTGTTGAACATATAATATCTTTATTATACAGAAAACTATTATGAATTTGTGTATGTACCCTTTAACAAAAAAAAGAAAAAATAGGAAACAACTTCAGGTAAAATTTTTGCTGAATCACAGAACTATGTCTGGCATACTTTCTGGCTAATAATGAATTCTTCTTAAAAGATAAAGGAATTCACTTTAAAACAATCCATGCTCAACATCATAAAGCAATGTGCAAATGCTTATGGACAAAGTAGGACGTTCAGCTTAAATTCTAAAAGCATTCCAACTCCAATTCCGCTATTGACTTCCTCACCTTGTGAAATTATTCTTATCAATATTTTAATTTCACTGAGACTGAATTAGAAAGAAATGTAGCTGCTTAAGCAGATGGTTGTCACAGACTGCATACCACAATTAAGAATCAGTATACAAGCAGAAGCAGCCTGATGCACTATAAACAGTAGCTGAATACCAATGCAGCCTAAGCTTTGCCTTATAGAATACATGAGACCGACTGAAAAAATAATAGATCAATTATTTTTCAATGGTCACCTGAAGCTTCACTAGGTAAATAAATGAAAGAATTCCAGATCACGAGAAAATGTTTGATTTCTTGATTTCAAGTTTTGCCCATCTGTGCTGCCTGTCCCTAAGGGTTGCCAAATGTTCCAGCATATGTAGCAATTGGTATATTCAAGGAAGGGCATTCCATTGACACAGCATGGGCCCCAATCAATACAGCCAAGGTGCTCATAGAATACCAGAGTTAAACTCTTACTCTAAGTGAAGTATATTTTCTACACCATCTGATCACTATTCTTCATTCCTAACCTTCCTTTAAAGTGTGAAACCTCTGCCAACGTACTTTGTATCTCTGTTCAATTAACATGCATTGAGTAAAAGATTTGAAATCTTGCCTCCGCAGAAATCTCAACTTTTGTATTATCTCTGTTAGAAACCTCTGTTTTCAGGATTTATTTTCTATTGTGGCATGAAGAAGAGAAAAGTTCTTTCCTTCATAAATCATGGTAAAAGTATTTAAGGAATGGGAAAATATTCCCAAAATTGTATTAATCTGTATACAGAGGTAAGGATAAATGTTATTTTTAAATTTATTTAACATTAAAGTTTTAACCAAAAAGAAGTGAGGTGGGTGGGGAATAGAGATTGTGCTAATGGTAAAGCATCTTCATTGTATATGGTTGACTTGACTTTGATCCCTGGCACCACATATGGTCCCAGGGGCCCACCATTAGTGAGCACAAAGCCAAGTGCAAACCATGAACATTTGTAGGTGTGTGTGTGTGTGTAGGTGTGTGTGTGTGTTGGGGGGTGGGGAAGAACGAAGCTCTGAGACTCTAGATTTTTTTTCTTTCTCTTGGGTCACACCTGGCGATGCTCAGGGGTTATTCCTGACTCTGCACACAGGAATCACTTCTGGCTGTACTCAGAGGACCATATGGGATCCGGGATATCCAACTCGTGTCATCATTCCCATGCAAGATAAATGCCCTACAAGCTGTATCATCGCTGTGACACCGATTCTAGTTTTGGGAGAAGAGATTCACAGATTTCTTCAAATAGCTGTTTTACACAGTTTAGGAGACTCCGACTCTAAATCTTTGTCTATAAAAGAACTAGAACACTTGAATATTTATTTTTCCCTTTCTGAAGTTCCATTTTAGCCTCATTTACAGTGGAAAATGGGGACAAAGAGATAGTATAGCAGTTAAGGCACTTGTCTTATATGTAGCCAACCTCGGTTGAATCCATGGCAGCTCATCAGGTGCTCTGAGCACCACTAGGCTTGATTCTGTGGGCAGAGCCTTGAGCATTGTCAGGTATAGCCCAAAATCCAAATAAATAAATAAATAAATAAATAAATAAAGGTAAACTGTGAACAAAAATACTTATTCTGATTACTTAACAAGGTTGTGTTGCAATCTTCAAAAATGAAATTATGGGAAGAGATTTTGAAAGATAGAAATCACTAAATTGGTTTCAGATGTAACTACCACAGTCTCTCTTTTAAGGAAGAAATTTGAGATTAAGTCAAATTAAAATTCAAGCTTGAAATTAAATGATTTTTATCTCTGATTCCCCCTGCCAGGGCCCCATCTTTCTGAAAATTGTGGTTTTCTTTATAAAACTAACCAAATAGTTTTCTTTTTTTCCTATTTTCCAGTGAGATCTATGGTTTGGGGGTAAGGTGCATTTTTCTTGTTGTGACCTTATGCCATTATAGTCACATCAGAACACAGCAACATGCCATTAGGAGCATCAAGAAAGTAAGAGGTGGCTGCAGTCTTTTGGCCCTTAACAAAATGCTTGTCTCTGTGTCACAGAGGTGGTGATTACAGATTCTTCTTCTGGCTGTACCATTTTTAACCCTGTTAAGGATCTGAGCAACTGAGGTGGGTTTAGGTGACAGAAAGGAAGATAGAGGGGAAAATAGTTACTAAGGAAGTATGGCCCCTGGAAATAGAAAAGAAAAGAGATCTTGAGATTTTTATAATCTATAAATTGACAGCTTTTAGATACTGGACAATTATATAGGTTTGAGGTCCCCTCTGAACAATGTAAAGTTTCCCAGTATATATTGATAATTTCTGGAAGAACACCATAATTAGAGGCTCCAGATAACGGGACTCTCAAAAGACAGTCTATTTATTTTCTTTTTTTTAGACAGAATAACTTGATTTCTAATTTATAAAATATTATATGTGTATATGGGGTTAAATGGGGGTTTCAGGAGAGTAAAATTTTTCTGTTTTATAAAACTTAAGTTCTACAGACCTGGTAATCATTTGAAAAAGCCTCACCCTGCAGGAGATGGTATGCACAAAATTTCCTAGGTTCTCTATCTAAATATTCGCTCTGATAGACAGCATTATCATTGTTATTTAGCATATATATTGCTCTTCACTATCATATATTGCCTAATCTTAGCAACACATCCCCAGTGAGCATTATCATCTCTATTCACAGATGCAAAGTATACAACTTACAAAGGTTAAGTGACTTACCCATCACGAATCAGCCATTCAGTGCTGAACAAGAAACTAAGCGGAGGACTGGACTATAAAACAACAGGGACCCTAGGTACTAAATTGTAAACAGAGACTTGCCCTCTTGAACATGAGAAGGGTCTCAAATTCACATTTTTTAAATGCCTTTTTCAAAGAAAGAATTAAATTATTAAATCTTGGCTTATCCTTTCTGCTTTACAAAGACATCACTTTTAATCTCAGCCTGAGGAGGAATAGAGCAAGCATGCTTTCAACCTGCCAGTCACCTGCAGGTTTACATCAGACCCATTTCCAAAAGCAAAGATTTTTCTCCTTTCTCTGCAAAATTCATCATGTATGTTCTCCCTTCAAGGTGTGGCATTTTTCCTTTCAGTCCTTACTCAATTAAGTTGAAACCAAATAATACCAACAATAGTAAAGTGTTTTACAACTCTTTTGTATAAGAATTTGTATGAAAATACTTACATGGGTAGTATATTGATTTTCTGTTCCTTGGGGGGGAAATGGCACTAGGGAATTTTCATATATTTAACCTCCCCTTAGACTACATAATTAGAAAAGGCAGAAAATAAAATATATTTCTAATTTATAATAGATTTCTTTTTGAAAAGTAGACCATGTATATACAAGGTAAAGGTAAAGGTAAAGGCCCTCCCGTTGATCGTCGATTTGCTCGAGCGGGCCCAGTAACGTCTCCATTGGAGACTTTGTTGTTACTGTGTCTGGCATATCCAATACTCTCGGTAGCTTGCCGGGCTCTCCGAGAGGGGCGGAGGAATCGAACTCGGGTCGGCCATGTTGGCCGCTTGTAAGGCGAACGCCCTACCGCTATGCTATCGCTCCAAATAATTAAAATTAAAATTAAATAATTCAAGTTTCAAATCAAATTGTTCTAAGGACTTCAATTATTGTTTTCTTTCCAATAGTCTTTAAATACGCAAGATTCTACTTCAGTTATTAAGGCCACCATATACTGCTGTTTTAAATTCGTCTGATACATTTTAACCAATAAAAACTACTAGTTGTTTATTTTTTTGGAAAAGTTATTCCCTGAAAGACTGAGGTTAAGGAAAATTCCTAGGCCATGACTTGATTAAGACAATTTAGAGACAAATTCTATGATCATTAGTTTATTGCTAGACTAGCAAAAATTTTAATCTCACAACAAATAGCTTCCAATATCCTTAATAATCTCTGTAAAAGGAAATAGTACTTTATGATGTCTAGACAGTGTATAGGTCAATATATTTCACAGTATACATTTGTGGTTTATGCTTTTGAAATGCAAGCAATAGTTGATATGATATATTACATTATCTTTCTAAATGGCTTCACAAATATATGTGCTTTGTGATTTTCCATCAAAAAACCCCAGAGGTGCTGGTGTACTTTGGCAGAAAGCCATATTGCAAATCTAAGACTCCATATACATGCTTTTAAGTGGTCCCATTAGATGGATAAGTATTATTTCCCATGAGAAATGACTGTTTTGATATTCAGTCTATCTCTGGTTTCAGGTAACAGGAATAGAATGCCACATTAGAAAAATACACACACACACACACACACATACACACACACACACACACACACACACACACATATATATATATATATATTTGAAAGAGAGGTTCTTGAGTTTTCAAAAGCAATTGCAGAGTATGACCACTAATACCAGGGAAACAATTTTAGTTTGTATCTAATGATGGATTCAGGAATCAAGAGCAGAGCAAAATAAACATTCTAAGACCTTTCATTAGTATAATAAGCCACAATGTGTGCATCAGGGTTATAAAACTTCCTATATGAAATATAAGTAACCCTGTCTATTTCTGCCTCGGTCTATCATATTTAATAACAGCTGTTTTAGCTGACATCAACATTTCAATTGCATGCTGATGAGACTTGGGGGTAGCTTTATAAAAGGCTCTTTTTCCTCCGGAAAAGCACAGACATACGCAAATAGAGATTGGCCAGCAGACAGAAATGATCTGTTAGGGCTTACTGGCAATGCTTTCCCTACTCGGTAATTTCATAAAGGTCAGAGACACTTCTTTAAACCAAGGCCTATTAAAATTCTGAAGGATAGAGCTGCTCATCTCAAATACCTAGGTGGAGGGTGAGAAAGAAGAAGAAGAAGAAAATATCCTACCACTTTGTACAGCACTAGATTAGACCCTGTGTACATATAGATATCTGAGGGGAGGATCAAGCCCTAAAGATTTTAATTTCAGTGAAGTCATATAAAGCTAATGGAGCCACTGGCGATCAATAGCACCCACTCTCTTCTGAGAAGGAGAGATTTATTGAGCTCTCCCCACTGATCCTGCATCAAGTATAGCTAGCAATGCTGATCACAGCACCCCCCAATTCCTGCAATGTGCAAATGATTGACTCTATTTCTAGTGGCAGTCCATAGGCAGTATAGAGTTCTCTGATAATCCCTTAATATGTCCATTGAAAGAATATCTTTATGACATTAAGACTGAGATATAAAGAATCCACTAAATCATTCATCCCTTCTCCTCTCTCCCCATTTTCTCTCCTCTCTCCTCTGTCCCCAAATTCAGATTTAGCTCAGGAAATATACAGAAGTTGGAATGATAATAACTAAATAACAGTGTTATTACTGATATCTGAACCTTTGTCTCCTTGGCTCTGTTCTTTCTCTAGTCCATGTAATACTACCCTACAGTATTTTCTCTGTACCACGTCACTCAAATACATTCTTCATGCTTAAAAGCAAATCATAGGACAATGGTTGTTAGGCCTTTACTTCACCAAATCAAGGAGTTTTCTCCGAGCAAGAGAAAGAACAAAAACCCATTTCTCCTGAGAATGCAGGTTCCTATACAGAACAGGCTTTTTCCTAATACTGAAATCAAATGCCTAAGTTTGGTCTTACTGGATACTTGTGAAGAGATTTATATTTAAAATAATGTATTTATTAAACAATAAATATAATCACTGTGAAGCATGAGATAAAATAATAAGACTTTTCCATTTAATTCCGTGGTGACCTTTCTCGCTGCTAGCACACATAACTACTCTTTTATTCCTAGCCTCCAAAATCAGAAATTCACCACTGTCTTCCACAGACATAAGTATTCTATGCTGGCAAATATTCAAACGGTGGTTAGCAGTACTGCACAAAGTTGACAAGTAACCTGGTTTGCTGCTCTTTGTACTTAAAAGAGTCAATTCAGTTGTTTGCCACTCAAATTAAATCAGATAACAGTTTTCAAGAGTGGGCTGGAAATTGACAGTCCCTGACTTAAAACACTAGTACAACTAATGCTTTCTGAATCACACAAGAAGAGCAATGAAATTGTCAGTCAGCAGTCAGATGGCATCCAGATTAAAATTTATTTATCTGGTTCTTTTTTATATATGCCCTTTCAAACTGCACCTGAATCATATGCTGAATGCTATGTAATCAATAAATTCAGATTTTATAAATAACTTCTATCTACTAGCAAGTGCACTAGGAAAGCTTCCAAACTTGACATCACTAATGAACTTAATGAATGTAAAATAAGGTAATATGGCTACTGTTTTTAATATTCTTAGAATCTAGTCTTTACCTCCAGGAAAAATATACAAATTTCTCTGATTACACTTCACATAACTACACTGGTTTCTTCTTATTCTTTTTGGATTTGTTAAATTTGCAAGTTCAAGCTGACATTTTAAAAGATCAGAGAAAGATCAGATAGTCACCATGTGCTGTTCCTAGAAAAGAAAGCATTAGATCAATATGCTATCTGTTCCTGAAATGAAATCCTCAGATCAAGGGCAAGTTCACTGAACTGAGGACTCATCATATCTTAGGTGTGACAGCAAAGATCATGTAATCAGGTATATGAATGGTATCCTTTTTAACCAGTTTCATTTACACTTAAATACAGGAAACATGAACATGTACACGGATTTATACGAAGAAGAAAAGGGACAAACTTAAACCCCCGTCCTCCAAAAAGGCAATAGAAACTCAAAATATTTAATGAGTTACTATGCTAAACACATGGTACATATTATTATATCTTTTGGATTAAGAGATTGAAATCCAAAGATGTTTCATACTTTGTCATAATAGCAAGGAATTAGTAGAGCTAAGATTTAACCTCACAGCCATTAATTTAAAAGTTCATGCTATACTGACCATTATATATGGTGGATCATTAACAAACTGTTGCATTGTTCACTAAAATAGATAATCTTTGTGTTTAAATTACTCTGGAAAAAGAATTAGTAAGACACTAAAAATTGGTATGAATTTTGAAACCCCTTTTAAGTATAGCTATGCATATTTATATGTATTGCTATATGTATTTGTTTATTATTTACTGAAACATTATTTATTTAAACTGTATTAAATCATTAAGTTTACAACTATTCAAGGAGAAGTAATTTTTATACAGTTTTGGAAGTCATATTCAGGGCAATAAATCAGAAAAAAATGTAAAAGGGATCCAATTGGAAAAGTAGAAAAACTATTATTAGTCCTGTTTACATGATAATCTCTCTCCCCCCACTTCTCTCACTCTATATATACATATACATGTCTGTATGTTTATATATGCATATGTGTGTATATATGTATAACATATTTATGTGTGTACACATATATATTAATCCCTGAAGACTCAACCAAAAATCTATTAGAAATAATTGAGTTCAGTAAAGTGGCAGGATACAAAATCAATACACATAAATCTGTTGCATTTCTATAAGCAAACAATGAATTGGAAGCAAGGGAAATTAAGAAAACAGTCAATTATAATTGCATCAAGAATACTTGAGAATAAATATAACAAAAGAGGCAAAGAACTATTTATTGAAACCATAAAATATTATTAAAAATAGAAGATACAAAAAAGTAGAAAGGTAATCATTATTTATTAATTGAAGGAAATATTATTAAAATGACCATTTTATCTAAACCAGTCTACATACTCAATATAATACTTACCAAAATACCCATATAACTTTTGAGGAACTAGAAAATTCTCAAATATGTAGTGGAATCACAAAAGATCTAAAATAGTTGAGATCTAAGATGAAAGAAGAAAAATGGAGCTAACATGCTTCTGACATCAAATCACACTATAAAGCAATAATAATGAAAACATATTACTGAATAAAAGGAGTAGACACACAAATAAAATATAATAGAGAGCTTAGAAAAAATCCACACACTATGACTATGATAAATATCTGATAAAGGAGTCATGATAAAACAATGGAGAAAGAAAAGATTTTACAACAAATGATGCCGGAAAAACTAGACAGACACTTGCAAAAGTTATGAAAACTGTTCACTCTTTAATGCCTTTTTCAATTATTAACTCAACAGAAAATCTAGATATTAGATAAAATGCATTAGGAAATATAGAGGCCAGATATATAGTACAGCAGGTAGAGTGTTTGCCTTGCAAGGGGCCAACCACATTCAATCCCAATCACCATATGAGGTTCTCCAAGCCCCACCAGAAGTAATGCCTGAGCAGAGAGCCAGGAGTAACCCAGCTTATTGCAGCTTTAATACCATCTCTAAATATGAAAAATAAAACATATGAGATGCAATCCATGACATTGCCTTATGTGAAGCATTTATATACTTTACTCCAATGGCAAAGGAAATAAAGCAGGAAAAAAAAAAGGTATTAAATAAAATGAAAAAGCTTCTATCCAGCAAAAGACACTACCACAAAGACAAAATGAAACATTAACATTAGGGACAAACTGTTTTCACATTATACATTCAACAAAGGGTTAGTATACAAAATACATTACAAATTCATACAACTCAGCAACCAAAACAGTATATGACCCATTCAAAAATAGCCAGAAAAACTGAACAATGCAGCATATAAAACACCGTATACTTGAAAGGTAAAGGTAAAGGTAAAGGTCCCCCTGTTGATCGTCGATTTGCTCGAGCGGCCCCAGTAACATCTCCATTGGAGACTTTGTTGTTACTGTGTTTGGCATATCGAATACTCTCAGTAGCTTGCCGGGCTCTCTGAGAGGGGCAGAGGAATCGAACTCGGGTCGACCATGTTGGCCACTTGTAAGGCGAAGGCCCTAGGATTTCTTATTATTTACAAATTTTAAAAAAGCTGGGGCCAAAGTGGAAGTAGAGCAGGTAGGGTTCTTGCTTTACAAATGGCCAAACCAGGTTCAATCCCCAGCATCCCATATGGCATCCCATGCACCGTCTAAAATGATTCCCTAATGCAGAGCCAGGAGTAACCCCTGAGCAATGCCAGGTGTGACCCAGAAATCAAAACAGACAAACAAAAAGTTAGATACTATTCATGTCAATGAGAAGGCTATATGTAAAAAAAAATTATGGCAAGCATGCATTGACAAAAAATGTGAAGAAAAATGAATTATACACTGTTAGTGGGAACTGAAATTTATTCAGAGACTATGGAAAATGGTATAGAGCATCTTTTAAAAGCTAAATATAAATATTCCACAACTCTGAAGTACTACCCTGAGGGATTTATTCAAAGGATATAAAAACTAATTCAATAAGATATTTGTATCCCTATCCATGGCATTATTCATAATAACTAAAACATGGAATCAGCCTCAACGACCTTATGAAGATAACTTAACACAGAATATATGGTTTGCATATGCAACAAAATGCTATTTGGCCATTGAAAAATGGTTGAATTGTGTCTTTCAGAATAACATACCTAGATCTTGAAGTGATTATGCTAACTATAGTTAAAGAAGTGAAAAATTATAATCTGTGTTTAATATGAATAAATAGTGAAAACAAACTGGGGAAAAAAAACCCTGCCAAGTTAAATCTAAGACCAGGTGCAAAAAAGTCCATAGTAGTTCTCAGAAGGAAAAAAAAAGGGGGAGAAAAAGTCAAACTGGAGGGGCCAGTAGGCCTTTGTTTCTGGGAATGGTAAATATTCTACACATAAAGAGGTGTGAAGAAAAACTTTTAGAATTCAATCAGCTTGTACGGTCACGGTCCTCCCGTTGTTCATCGATTTGCTCAAGCGGGCCCAGTAACGTCTCCATCGTGATACTTGTCGTTACTCTGTTTGGCATATTGAATATGTCACGGGTAGCTTGCCATGCTTTACCATGTGGGCGAGATACTCTCAGTAGCTTGCCGGGCTCTCCGAGAGGGGTGGAGGAATCGAATCCGGTTCGGCCGGGCCAGTTGCGGGCAAGGCAAACGCCCTACTGCTGTGCTTTCGCTCCAGCCCATCAGCTTGTAACACAATGGTAAATCAATTAAAATCATCTTTAGAAAAACCCAGATATCTCCCATTTATAAAGAAAGAAATGAGATAATTATAAATAATTTGAAAAGCACAAATAAATGCCAATGAAAATAAGAGGGCTACGCAACCAATAAAACGATATTAGACGGAACAAAATTATTTGGCAGCCTATACTGAAACTGAATGTATTTATAAAGCTAGACCTGGCAATTCCACCACCATCCATATAACCAACCTAAATGAGTCCAAATGGTTACCAAATACGTGTTTAAAAATGTTCACATTCCAAAATAAAATCCCCTTTGTTCATAAACAGTAAAAATGGATATACAAAGATATATTTATACAAAGTTCTAAAAATCAGTAATAATTGAAAACTGTGAATAGACTGGAATGTTGAGTTGAAAAACAAAAAATATAAAACAATTTATATGTTTCTATTCCAAAATTGAAAAATCAATGTATACTGATAAAACTTGAGACAGTGGTTATCAGAAAAAGGGGTGACTAGGAAGCAGAAAGGCAACTTACATTTTTTTTCATCAAAACCAGCAGTACTCAGGGCTTACTCCTGGCTCTGTGCTTAGGGTTCACTCCCTAGTAGACTTGAGAGAAAATATGGGATAGTAGGGATCGACAGGAGCTGGGTATGTGCAAGGAAAATACTCTCCCACTGTATTATCGCTCCAGCCCCCAGAATGAGATTTATTGATGCCAGGATTATTTTTTCTCTTCATCTGGATATCTGTTACACAGATACACTTGTGAAAACTCATGAGCTGTACACTGATGTTTTACGTATGCAATATTTTAATAAAAAATGTATTTGGGGCCAGGTAGATAGCTCAGTAAGAGGCTGTGCAAAGAGTCCAAAGGGATCTGTGTTTGAAGCCAACCACAGACCTTCACCCCCTGCAGCACTACAGATGTGGCTCTGGTGGTTTCTGGCAGTAGAAGAACCAAGTAGTTCTACAACCTTAGGCATTGAACAAACAAAAGCAGTTGGTAGAGTATCACTGTGATCGGTCACTGGGCCTCTGGCACCACTCGGGCCTCCTCCCAAAACAAGAGAATACACAGATGTATTTTTTAAGTATGTTGTAAACCAGATAAAGATATTCCATTCATGGACATGAGAATTCAAAACTGTCATAAAACAACGTAGTATGAATTTATCTACTTAATCGTAAGTAAAAGTGTTAGAAGAGAGGTGTAATTTTAAAAACCTTGTTTGCCGTGTACTTCAGAAATGAGTTTATTTTTATTTGAGCAGGTTATTTCAGGTGCCCCTGGGGAAAGACCAAAATTAATAGTTGTGTGGTTATATAGGCCACTTGTTTATATAGAGAGTTTTATGGCTTAGTTCCTCGGGCTTCTGTCAGTATTGCTGTTGGAGTTTTCTCTGTTAATTATCCTCCGGGACGTCAGTGTGCACACAGATGTCAATTCAGATGGGCCAGCATGTATCTTTCAGGAAGCAATGGACTCTGAGTTTTAACCAGATGGTTGAGGCGAGTTCCCTTAAGGCCAAGCTCATTCTAAACTTTGTCTATGGATTTAATTTGTGATGAGGGTTTCATTTTCAATGTCTAATCTGATTTATCCACTCAGTGCCTCGGTGCCAATTTTGTTTTTTCACCTTTCTTTTAATTTCAATAATCATTATTTTTATATGATGTCAGATTAGTAGGTTCTAAGATCTTGATTAATGTTTAATTGTTCTCAAGGCAGAAGTGAAGCATTTGTAAATGTCAAAAAAAAAAAAAAGGTATTCAGCCATCAGCCCTTATTGCTGAGAATATATATTCCACCTCAATCAGTTTATTTATATACATGAGGTCTCCAAAACATTCCTTATGTAGTATGGCTAAAAATTACTAGATCAAAGCATCAATTTACAAATGACATAAAATAAAGTATGAATAAACGCTTCATGCAGACATTGCACGTGTTAAAAACTTAAATACTGACCAGCTTATAACAAGTATTCTAATTTATATTATTAAATTATTGTTACTGGGAACTAAAATCTCTGCATTATTTACAAAGGAGGGAGCTAGAAAAAAATTTGAGTACTGAGCCCTAGCGAAATTTCCTGAGGCATTAAACATCATGAACACTGTGGTTGATTTTCCCATTTTTAAACTAACCATTGCCAGATCATGCACTGCCAGCAAAATCTCTGGAGCCTTCAGATCTGGGCATCCACATCCTCCACTCATGAATACCCCACATCATCACTATGACTATGTGTTAATGAATAAAATGGGAAATCTTATGGACCTTTCTCTAGAGTTCACACATTTTATTTCATTGTTCTTTGTTCTTTGAATTATTTTCCAACTTTAGCAGAACTTAAAACCAGCGAACTACTTTTTTGTCATAATTTAAATTCCACATTATGCAGAAATAGAGTTCTACATGTAAATTCATGTATAAACATGATATTTTGAATCTTTTTCTATTACCATTTCTATGTTTTAATTAATTTTCACTTCACTAAAGAGTAAACATGTACATATGCTACTTTTTCTTTTTTGTTTAAGGTAACATGTTATTACCATAGAGTTAATTTGATATTACAATAGAATTTATTTGATATTTATGATGTTGCTGTATCATACCACCTATAAAAGTTCCCATATCCCTCCACTTCTTTCCCTAGTTCCCTTCTTGGTCATGCAAATTTGGGGGGAAAGGGGAATTAAATAAATAGGCAAAATGCTCTCACTTTGCTAGAGGTAAAGTAGATGTGTTTACTAGAGGTAAAGTAGATCTCACTTTACTAGAGGTAAATTAGATGTGTTCTGGGAAAATTTTCTTTCATCTTCACTAAGAATACAAACAAGACTGTTAGTAAATTCAACATATTTCTTGGTAGGGCATGGAATTTACCTTAAAGACTCAAATAGATTTGATGTGTGTATATGTGTCATGAAAAAAATGATGATGATGAAGGTGTCAAAAATCAGATGGGCCAGGCACGTAGTGCAATTTGGAGACGACCACTGGACTAGAGTTGTTACTGACTGGATTCCACAGGACATCAAAAGAACACTTGGTTGCCCACATCTGAGATGGTCAGACTTCTACGCAAAGACCCTGAACAAACAGCTTGATGCTCTTCGTGTTACTGGAGTGAGTAGACACCACTGGGCTACATTAGCACGCAACAGGGTTGAATGGAGACATTACTGCTACCCACTCGAGAAAATCGATGAACAACAGGATGACAAGTGGTTACAAGTGATACGTGTCATTAAAGTGGACTGATAACATGGTTAACATTTTTCAGTTGTTGACTTTTCTTGCAATTACTTAAGTTTCACTGAAATGTGATAATAAAGTCAAGAAATGTATTTTCATGTAAACACCTTCTAGTTTCCAGAATGTACTTTTTCTCATTTCCTATGACAGTGTGCTTCTTCACAAATATACTTCTCTCCATAGTAATTTTGGTATTGGATTTGAACCCAGATATTTATCCTACTTCTATGTACTCCACTTTATTTTTCATCATGTGACATGCATTTTATATGTCATATTTTTATAGTCTGCATTTCCCTATTTGAGAAAGCTCACAAAGAAGTATTTGTAGTCTACATTTCCACTGTTTCAAACATCATAGTTGCTCATCAAGAGTTTTTATTTTTTTGTAAGGAAAAAAGGAAAATCAGTAAAACTTCCTCTGTTCCTTTGAGTGGCAATTCATACGGAAATGCTGTATAAGTATTTGCAAACCAGTTTATTCTCTCGTATTTCAACTAGAGTGTTAGGATGAAGATAAACTTGTAGAAGCAGTTAAACCACATCTTATTAACATTGAAACATACAGCCAAAAGTCATTCTATTACAGTTCCTTCATTCTAATAGAGAAGCTATCAGAACATAGATAAAGAGAATTATCTGGCTTGTAATTAGACTTCTGGGACACTAAAGGATAACTGTTTCAGTTTGAATAGCCTATACCAAATGCATTACATATACTGTATTACATTGACAAAATGAAAAAGTGACATTAGCATGCACTTAAGAAGCACATGTTTGTTAAGAATTTCCCTGTTCATTGGTGGTACAAGCTGTTTACAAGACACTTCTGCAAAATATCCCATCATAATGCATAGCACGGCTGGGAGAAATTCCTTGAAGGAATTGGCATTCTAGAAGCAATGTTTCTAATTGGTGATTATCCACAATATTGACCCATGTACAGAAATGTTTAGAACTTGTTTCAGGTAATTCTAATCTACTGATGATGTTGTCTTTCAACTAAAAATGCTTTTCTTTGAAAGGATCTAGGTGTGAGACTATATTCTCTGGTATTTCATCATTCCTAGAATTCTTTGACTTATAATTTATTTCCAACCTTAGAGTTCAAGAGGTGTATTCTACCTGAAACTTCAGATGGTAGGTGATGGTTTATCCAGAAAAAGAACCTTTCTGATATACCTACAAAGAAGTCAGAATATGAAATTTCTCCAAGTGGCAGACAGTACTGATGCCAAATCTACATAATTACATTTTGAAATTTCAAAGTTTGGTCAAACCTTCAGAATCTTATTTTGGGTTTTCTGTGTTCTTCATGTTTCTATTTTTTGGTACCAAAATTATTTTATCCTCACACAGAGAAATCAAATATGCTATTATATTCTATAAAGCCCTATGCAATTGAGTGTGAATTTTTTTCTCTCCAAAAGGGATCCGATATGATTTTCATGATGGGATGCAAATAATCTGAGCTGAATATCTTGTCAGTTTTTCTACCTAACTTCAGCTCAGATTTTAGTAAGGCCAGAGTTCTAAGTAAAGATACAGATTTTTCAGATCACAAATCCCTTTAATTAGAGCAAATTTTTCACTTTTCAGTATCGGCCTTGGTACCCCTGTCTCTCTCCCTATGGTCACACTCCTTAGCTTTGAATTCAATCTAGCTCCATATTTCACAGGGCCCCTACTGGATTTTCTTGATTGCAGGGGATGATACAGGGGATATGTGTTTAATTCAGATGTATATGTTCCTTTGAGCTATTTCCATTGGAATATTCTCAGTTTTGTCTTATTTTTTGTTGTTTTGTTTTTTTGTTTGTTTGGGGACCACACCCACCAGTGCTCAAGGACTATACCTTATCTCTGCACTTAGCAACCACTCCTGGAGGTGCTCAGGGGACCACATGAGATGGCAGATATCAAAGTCAGATCACCCACACACAAGGCAAGGTCCATGCCTGCTGTACTACCCTCCAGCTCCTCAGAATTTTTTACTATTTTTACAAGGTCTCTTTAGTTCATTTTTTTCCTATTGTGGCTTTAATCTTTTAAAGGAAACAACTTTCTGTCTGATGGCTAGATTGACTTTTTTGCAGAATCTCCTTATCCCAGTTATTCTCAGATTCAGAATTCAAGTAAGGAGATCTGTTTGTATTATCACTGTGCTAGCATGTGTCTGTCCTTCATAAATCTATAATGTCATTCAGTCCTACAACACTTATTTTGTATTCTACTTTATTTTTGCAGAGTCTCCTGCCTCCATGCCTGGCTGTCCTCACTGGGGCCCCTTGGAGGGGAGCGGGTTGAGTTTCCCTCCCTGCCCTGACCAGGGCTCTGGCAGCCGAAGACCTCCAGAAACAGCCACCACCATGCTGAGACCACTCTCCGCACACATGAAGGTATCGGCAGAAGAACAAAGGCATGCGGGCCCCGGGGCTGAGATCTCTAAGCCTGCTCGGATTGGGGCTGGGCATCCTCCACCCAGATCCTCCAAATTCCAGTAGGCAGGGGATCACACCCACCAACTGGACCCCCTGGCACCGTGTAATCCCATCAGCGGCCAAGACACAGCGACTATAAAACCCAGCTCTCAGAAGCGCACGTATTCCTACTTTGGACAAACTGGCAGGCCACCAAATGTAACCTGCTCACACAGCAGAGTCTGGCAAACTCCCCGTGGCATACCCAATATGCCAAATACCAGTAACAATGATGGATCTCATTCTCCTAACTCTGAAAGAGCCTTGAAAATGGCACTTTTAAAAAAATCTCAGGGTTAGGATGAAGAAGACGTTACTGGGGCCTGCTTGAGGCAATCGACAAACAACAGGATGGTTGTGATCGTGACTTTATTTTTAAATACAGATTCTTTTAAGTTTATTGAAAACTGAAAAAAAAATATTTTCCCAGCCAAGGAGATATTTAGTATAGAACTAAGTTCTGTATTTTTTTAAATTTAAAGTCATCTTCATTATTAGATTTATTAATATTTATTTGAATCATTATGTGTACAAAGCTGAAAACAAGTTGCTAAGTCAGTTCATATTATGTTCCAAACACACAAGAACTCCACATTACTTGACTTTATTTTTAGTATTAATAGTTTGACATGCCTGCATTTTGAGATTATCAAAATCTGATTTTGATATGATGGGCATCAACTGGATATCAAGACCAACCCTCTCAGTTCTTCCCTCAAATCACTTATGTCTTCTTCGTCTTGGCCCTGCTTGCTACCACACTCTCAGGAAAGATAGAGCAAACATCTGAGGCAAACATACACAGGTTCATCAACAATAATGCTCATGCAGGCACCAGAGGGCAACATATCTTGGCTCCCTTGTACATTTTTCTGTTTCATCTTTTTAACTTCAATATATTACTAGTTATATTTTATGGTACCAAGGTACACATTTTTTCATGTGTGCTATGGCTTTGCCAGCGCATTCAAACAACAGAGTGACTTTTTCCTTATATTAGTTATATTATCCAGTTTTCAATTTAATATAGCATGCTAGAAGAATTCACCTATTATACTACTGATTTCCCTGAAATTCCCTGAAATTCTTAGCTAAAGTATGAATTTGATTCTAAGCTGAATATTTTAAATTTATAAATACACCTTCCTGGGAAAATTTTTCAAATTCTAAAATAACTGCCATTTGAAATTCTATTTAAGCTGATTAAACCCTTATTCATTTAAAAAGTATATATATTCATTCTATCCAAAATGATCTTTTTTTCTATACACTCACATCTGGAGAGGAACAGAAGTACATTTTTAAAAGAGAAAATGAGCTTCTCAACAATAGAAAATGCAAAGAAACATAGAAACAAGAAAGCAAGCAAGATCTGTGTTCAAAAACCACAGGCCTGAAAATCAAGCCATAATCCTAAATTCTTGATGGTAATGGCAAACACTATTGTGCTTCACAAATCTGGGGACACTTACAGGTTTTTATTTACCTACTTTGGTTTTGGGGCCACATCCAGCAATGCTCATGGGTTACTTATTTCTCTATATTCAGGAATGACTCTTAAAAGGCTCAGGGGACCTACTATAGGGGATTTTAAGAATTGAACTGGGCCAACTGGGTTTGTGCTTAGGTGCTTAGGGCTTACTCCTGGCTCCTGAACAGGGATCATTTCTCGCATGCTTGGAGAACCATACGTAGTTACATAAGTCAAACCTAGGTCATCTGTTTGCAAGGCAGATGCCTTAACCCCAGTATTATCTTATATACCCATAATTAATAGCATTTAAAAAGATACATGTGCTGAATCATGGTTCTGACCTGCAATCTTTTAAATTTAAATTTTTAAAATCCAACCAGACATGAACTATTTTATCCATGTGATTTATAAATTTATAAAATCATTGTATTTTTCACTACATTGATCAGTTAACTTAAAATGTATCAATTCAAACTGAAGTACAGGACTATTAGTTGAACAATTATTCTTTGCTTCTTTGCTACTTCCTAACAGGTACTACTTATTTATTCATCTTATAGTACTGTAGGTAACAGAAGAAACTAAAATTTAAAGAATAAAGTAATTGATATTTATTTATTTTATTAATTTATTTAATAATTTAATTAGTTTTTATTTTATTTATTTATTCAATCAAATTCCCATTGTTCTCATTCCAAAATTATATTATTAACCAATATGTGTTGGCCATATACTAATAAACCACTTTTACATACTGAATTTATTCATTGAAAACACTCAAGAATTTTTTTTTGTTTTATTGACTATCCAATTTTCTTAGCTTTCTAGACAGTAATAAAATTTTTATCCAATAAAGATAATTTCATCCTCATTTTCCTAATACTGACTCATATTTTTCATTCCCATTCAATAGGTAGAGCAATGCTAATAATAGTAATAAAACAAACTTTTCATAAAAACTTGATTTAATGGGGTGTTACTTTATTCATTCTTAAGCATCTCTTGGCTAAAAATTTAACTTGTAATGATTTATTGTGTAGTAGAAATATTCCATTCCTAGTTTTATATGTTACTTTTTAATTAGCTAGGTATTGAATTTTATTAAGTGTTCCTTGAAATAATTCATTAAAATAATAAATATTTCTCCCTTTAATTTATAAATTAATGATCACTAACGTGATAGGTAATAGACTTATCATTTTATTTCTAGCACACTTCAAAGTAAGCAATTAACTATAACTGGCAAGTTTACCTTTTGCAGTTTACCCATTTTCCAATATAGTGAATGAATCTGTAGTTCCTGCTCTCCCTTCTCATTAGATTCAAAACAGTTTAGATAAATCTGAAATCTCTTAATCTACAGTGTATTTAAATACCTAGGTTTAATACTGTGATACTCATACATGCAAAAAATAACAACTAATATCAACAATGGGATGATGTTAACTCAACATTTATATAATATAATAAATTTATATTTACCTTATTTTTCTGGATAAATTTCTAGATTCTTCAGATAAATTTTGTTATCTGTATTGCCTAGGACACAATTGATCCAGTATGTATTTGTTATTACTATACATTTGAAATCATTCTAGTGACTTTCCGAATCTCCTCTCTAAGTGCATTTTTTTGAATTTTGTTTCTAAATGTTTTAAATTTTTATTTAGGCGAAATTATTTACAATACCTTTGTTTGCTTGTTTTTGTTTGGGATCATGCTTGGCAGTGATAGGCCTTACTCCTTGCTCAGTGCTCAGAGATCACTCCTGGCTGGGCTCACAGGACCATCTGGAGTGCCAGGGATCTAACAGAGGTCAGCTCAGTTAGATTCACCAATATCCAAATTTCCCCTCCAAACTTCCCTCCATCCTACCGCCCATAGAGAACTCATTCAGCAACTTGAATGTGAGAGTCTGATGTCATTGACTATTTCCTATAATATCATTGTATTTCTTTTTATTCCATATACAAGATCATTTTGGATTTGTCATCTCTTTCTGACTGATTTCACTCAGCATTAGTTCCATTTGAATAGTGATATGTTGCATGATTTCATCTTGGAATAATTGAGTAACATTCCACTGTAAATAAATATCACAGTTTCATTATCTACTCATCTGTTGTTCTTGGACACTTTTTTGTTGTTATCAAATTTTGGCTATTGTGAATAATGCTGCAATGAACATAAGAGTACAAACATCTTTAGAAACTAATGTTCTTGGACTCTTTGGATAGAGGCCAGGAGGAGTTAAGTCATATGGAAGCTAAATTCTGAATTTTTTGAGACATATCCTTATTGTGTTTTATTAAGCCTGAACCAGATAACATCTCCACCTTTAGTTTATGAAGGTTTCATTTTCTTCCTATCTCTATCAGCACTGGTCGTTTCTACTCTATCTGACTTGTGCTCTTCTCACTGGTGTGAGATGATAATCCCTTGTTGCTTCACTTTGAATATCCTCGATGATGTAATAAAGATGCCTTTTTACATACAAATTGACCATCTGTGTTTTCTTAGAAGAAATGCCTATTTCAGTTCTTGCCCCTATATTTTGATAGTATCTGTATGGGAGATTTGTGAATAAGTTTTTCTAGTGTTTTATATAGCACTGTAGCATTGTCTTCCCATTGTTCATCAATTTGCTCAAGCAAACTCCCGTAATGTATCCATTGTGACTTGTTGTTACTGTTTTTGTCATATCTAATATGCCATGGGGATCTTGCCAGGCTCTGCTGGGATACTCTTGGTGGCTTGCCGGGCTCTCCAAAAGGGGCAGAGGTATCAAACCAGGGTGAGCAGCCTGCAAGTCAAACGCCCAACTGGATGTGCTATTGCTCCAGCCCAAGTGTTTTAGATATTTTGCATATTATTCCTTTGTCAGATATATAGTGAACCAATCTTTTCTCCAATTCTGTAAGGTATCTTTTTATTCTATTCATTGTTTCCTTTGGAATACAAAAAAACTGACTTGATATTGTCACATTTGCTTATATTGTTTCTGTTCGCTCAATGACATTAAGTTATTGAAGGTGCCTCTAAAATTAATATCCTATAGTACTAAGCTTAAGTTTTCCTCAATGTAATTTGTAGATTTGGATCGAATACCAAAGTTTTTAAACCATTTTCAATTAACTTTTGTGTCTGGTACAAAATAGAAATTCTAGATTATTTTTAAAATGCGGTTAAACAGTGTTAACCATATGTTGAAGAAACTTTCCCCATTCCCCTTCATATGCTCATACTGTGTCAAAGCTTTGCTACTGATATACATGAAGGTCTGTATCAGGTCTCTTAAGTCAATGCCATTTATTTGATAATCTTCCTTTAGTAATACTTTACACTCTTAAGTTGTATAGCTTTACTATTTAATTTTTTAAAATTTTTTTATTTATTTATTGAATCACTGTGGGAAAAGTTAGAAAGCTTTCAGGTTTAAGTCTCGGTCATGCAATCATCAAACACATTTCCCTTCACCAGTACTTATTTTTCACCACCAAGAATCCCAATATACCCCCCCAACCCTCCCAATGCCTGTGAGGCAGATGAATTCTAGTTAACACTCCATCTACTTTGATTAGATTCATTATTTCGACAAAAGATGCACTATTATTATTTAGAGTTTACACCCCCAAATCAGACCTGCTGAAAAGGCATTGTGAAATAATTTGTTTTCTACAGCTGGTTACAAGCCTGGAAGCATTTCTGCCGAGAGTCAGATAATTATGAGATTGGTTTCTGTGCTCTGGAGCCATAGCTATGCTGGAGAGCCGCTCATGGGGGCAACTCGTGACCTTGGTAGGGCATGAAGGATGAGCCGGGAACACCCCCCTTCCCATGAGGTTTCAGTTCCCCCGTCACGACCGGCTCATACCTAGCTTTCCAAAAAGCTCCTAGGCGGCTGCCATCTTGCTGTCCAGAGGGAAAAAGTTTACTATTTAATTTTATACTGAGAAAAAAAAAAGTTTTTCATCTTCTGATTTAGGTATAGCCACCCTGGTCTATTGCAGTCAATTGTTTTCTTTTAATGTTATTTCCCATCTTTTTTTTTCTTTGAGTGCTTGCTTGTTTGTTTTTTTTTTCCCTTTATTTTATTTTATTTTTTTTAAAGTTGTAGATTTACAATTTTTTGTGCTTTGGTTTCAATTATACAATGATCAGATACCCATCCCTCCACCAGTGCCCATTTTCCACCACCATGGATAATATCCCTCCCACCCCCATCCCCCCATCCCCCCTGTCTCTGTGGCAGGGCAATCCCCTGTGTTCTCTCTCTCCTTTTGGGTGTTGTGGTCTGCAAAAGAGGCATTGAATGGCAAACATGTTCAGTCCATAGTCTACTTTCGACATGCATCTTCCCTCCTGGGAGGATCCTCCAAACATCCTTTATTTGGTGCTCCCTTCTCTATCTGAACTGCCCTTTCCTCTAGAATACCCGGCTGGCCTCTAAGTTATGGAGTAATCCTCCTGGTGCTGATCTCAGCTATTCTTGGGTATTAATCTCATACTTTATTACTTTATATCCCCCAGATGAATGCAATCTTTCTATGTCTATCCCTCTCTTTCTGACTCATTTCGCTTAGCATGATACTTTCCATATTGTACCACTTGTATGTAAATTTCATGACTTCATCTTTTCTAAGAGCTACATAGTACTCCATTGTGTAGATGTACCAAAGTTTCTTTAACCAGTCATCTGTTCTTGGGCATTCAGGTTTCTTCCAGTTTCTGGCTTGTTTTGACTGTGTAAAAGTGTCTCTAGTCCACAGTAGAAAGTTGGACTCAGTACTATGTGTCACAATACCACTCTATGCCTCTTGATTAGTGAATTCAGGTCAATGGCCTTGAGTTTAATGAAATGAAGAAATAAATTGCCATTGTTTTGTTGAAATTATATTGTTTGTGAAATTTTCTGCCTTATAGAGAAAACCATTTATCCTTCTTGCTAATCTGGTTTCTGAGCTTTGAACTTTTTATTTTATTTATTTATTTTATTAATGAAACACCATGAGGTACAGTTGTAGAGTTACAAACTCTTGTGTTTGGGTTTCAGTCATACAATGATGGAGTACCCATCCCTCCACCAGTGCCCATTCTCCACCACCAATGATCCCTATAGTCCTCCCACCCCCACACCCCATCCCCCCTACCCCACCCTGCCTATATGGCAGGGCGTACCTTTTTGCTTACTCTTTCCTTTAGGGTGCTGTAGTTTGCAATAGAGGTTTTGAGTGGCCATCGTGTTGGGTTTGGAGGACTCGCTTGGGATGGGAGATGTGTGCTGAAAGTAGACTATAGACCGAACATGATGGCTTTGAACTTTTTAAATCATTGCTGGTCCATGAAGCTTTGAGTAATTCATTGTAATCTGAATCACAACTTACCTGGATATTTTTATTGAAATCTTTATTTCATTCATCTTGATCGTTATATGGAACTATTATATTCTAGTCTGTAGAGTTGTATTTCACAGTTCTATTGTGAATCTTGTGGGAGATCCAAACATTCTGTCTTTGGTATTACCATTTTAATGTGCCTCAGAGATTTTCTATTTGCTTTTATATTAACTGGACCTCTTTGAACTTCTTGAATATGAATGCATGACTCAATTCTCAACTCCAGGAAACTATCAGTTATAATTGCTTTGACCAATTATTCTTTGTTCTTCTCAAGACCTCATCCTCAGAGATTCCTACCATTCTAATATTGTTCCTCTTTTGTTCCTCTTGGAGTTCATCCATACTTCTCTACTAGATTCTTCATTTTTTTAGAAATATTTATTTTCATCTTCTGTTCTTTACTGATAACTTCCTGACTCTTGTCTTCTAGCTCACTTATTCAATACTTGTCTTCGCCATTCTGCTAGTAAGACCTTCCCAGGAGTATTTTATTTTGCCTACTGTGCTCTTAAGTACTGATGGCAGTTTTCTTATGTCCTTTCTCCTAATTTTTCTTTCTTTAATGGAGACCTACTACTATCACTCCCAGCTCATTAAAGAGACTCACAAAAGTCTATCTGAATTTGCAATCTAAGTCGTTAAAGAGGAGGTAGGTGTTGCTGGACTGACCCTTCCAGATAAATCAAATTCAACAATTAATTTTTGGTAGACTCCTAGGATCCTTCATTATGTTTAATACACACTGAATACTATGGACAATGATCTGGCTTTGTGTTGTCCTGGTTTGCAACCAAAGGCTCACTTCACCAATTCCACCTGGAGTCTATGCTGCTGTATTTATATTTAGTCCAGCTCCTGCTGGCGCTCTGCAGCACAAATCTGTACTGAATATTTTTATATAACATTTTCACTGACTCACCCTGTTGCTTTTGCCTCATTCCTTGGATCAGGCCAGAAGCCCTCCTGAATCCATAGTTCTGTTTTCTGCATATTCTTGTTCTACTTATCTTCTTCAACTAATTTCAACTTAATATTTAATTATTGTTTATATAATTTTCTTTTCCTGTATTAATTATTTCCTACTTCCTTATGTTGGTTAATGTTAAAAACTTACTGTTCTTAAAAGTATTTAACAATTAGATATAAATTTATGTTTGATATATATCTTTTAGATTCAAATAACAGCTTATATATGAGATTATATTTTTTCCTTGGATAATTATTATAAATGTTCTGATAACCTTACTTGCCTTTCTATTTGACTGATGCTTTGCCCATATTCTTACTTCCATAGTGTATTGCATTTACACCATTAGCCACAGTGCTCATCAATATTTTTACACTGTTGTGATATTTGGGAGCCTGCTCATCAGGGCTTATACTCTTCAGTAAGGCGATCAATTTGTGGTTGTGGGCTTATTGGTGATTGATGACATGCTTAAAGACATGCCAACAGAATTTTCACTTCCTGCCAATGTTCTTTTTTTCAATTACAGTATTCACTAGAGACTGAATACACCCCTTTTTCTGGTGCTTATGCATACCTAACTGTGGTATGGCCAGAAATTGCTTTCATTGCAGAGAATCAGAAGAAGTAGAGATGCCAGATTTTTACTTGCTCTATGTGTAGCATCATGGATTTGAACTCATGACTATATGCTTCAGGATTAGGCATTATAAGATCCTGTATTCTTCCTTTGAGTCATGTAAACAGTCTTTTGTTTAAATCAATGAGTCACATAAATACACACATTATCTATGTAAGCAATGGAGTCTAAATGTCACTAATTATACAGAAACTCATGGACTAGATCACAGAATTGTTCCACTGAAGGGAAACTGGAGATCTTATCTGATTTCCAGTACTAATTGGATGAGGGTTGACAGTTTTTGGCTGATTTGTGAGCAATCTGAGAAAATCCCTATCATCCAAAGGAAACTATTGGGTGAAAGTAGAATAAAATGAAACACAAGGGTCAAGTATGTGTGCAAATTTTCTACTATAGACAGCATGAACCCAAAATTGAAACAAGGAAATATAGGCTGATAACAGTATCACCTGCTAATAGAAAGGAGTTCCTCACTTTTCTTTATTAATGCAAAAAGCATGTCATAAGTTAATTAGGGTTACAAATGTTTACCACTGATATTTTTGAAATGCTAACTATAAATTTCTAACTACACAATCAATAAAACAGTCTTTTGAGGTAGCTAAAATATAACTAATATTTGAAAGAAACATATTTGAACTTGGTTCTTTACTTCCTATCACTATACCTTCTTTGGCTTTGGTGGGGGTAGAGGGCTCTATTATTATTTGAAGGAAGAAGAAAATATAACATGAAATTTTAAGCTAATTAACATTATCATATAACACATGACTTCTCCTTTATAATGTCCCTATGTTAAAAAAAACAAACATATTGCCACAATCCAAAGTGATCATCCTTTTCATATATTTAATTCTTAATTTGTAAACAATGTACCTAGAAACACTGATTTCATTTTTTTTTTTATTCAGTGTGTGTGTTGGGGTGGGGGGCCACACTCAGTGGCTCCCAGATGTTATCCCTGGTAGTGCTCAGAGGTACATATGCTGTGCTTAGGAAACAATTATGATCAGTCACATGCAAGACAGTCTCTTAACCACTGTATTCTTTTAGCATATATACATAATAAATAACATGTTTTCAAATTCTAAAAGCTATATATACACATAGCAGAAACACATCAAATTACCTTTTAAAAATCAATATTTCCTACCAATATTATCAGCTGCACTCAAATTCAGAGGCAATAATTTTCAGTCATCAGTTTGCTATAATCTCTGAAAAGTTTTTTTTAATATCTTTCTAATTTACTTCTGTGTTTTATTTTGGCCTGCACTTCAAAATAAAATCTTTATTTATCATCAGAGTTTTATTGCCTGCTACTTTTCCACTCTCTTGTCTGCTTATTTCAACGTGTTGTTTTTTTTCTCACGCATATTATAAAGGTTGAAAATATCTCAAAAACTAAGTTGCTTGATTATTGTGTGTCATTTTAATTTTTAAATTTTGATCTTAGAGATTTCTGCACTAGATTATCTTGTTCATTGTTATTGAAAATAAAGAATATTCTACAGAAGTACTAAAAATGATGCATTTTACTTTAGCCATCTTAGTACTTTCCTGGAACTTATTTAAATCTAATTACATAACAAATTGAAAATAGTTTCATTTAACTTTATGTAATTTCCTCTTGTGTTCTACCTGTCTACCCAACTTAGAGCCATAATATTATCATGTCATTGATGAATTTCCTGTGAGTAGGAGCTAACTTTTAAAATGATTTTGGATTTTGGTATGGTCGTTCCTCCATTTTCAATGTGGTATGACTCTCTTTCATCATTATGGGAATGGGGTTGTTCTGTTTCAAAACACTTGTTTTAGTTTCTTGTTAGTCACCTGATTCTAAGTTAAGTTCATTAAGAATTTTTTAACATATTTACTCCCTATGTCATAGCTTATCTTAAACTATAGTTATTTTTTTACAAAATAGACTAGAAAACATTTGCCTGTCCCTTTGGTCCGGCCGCCCATCAGAGATGCTTCCTTGTCCCCCATCCCCCAGGTTGGTCTTTGCGCCTCCCCTCTGACCTGGGACTGGAACCCCACCGCGCAAGTGTCTGCAGGCGCCCCTCCCCCCCCCATGCTGGGAGGAAAAGGGGTTCTGCATCTCTCTGCCTGTCTCTTTGATCTGGCCACCCATAAGAGCTGCTTCCTTGTCCCCAACCCAGTCTTCACTTCCGGGACAAAAACCAGGTATCCTCAGAGGCGTGGCCACTTCAGAGGTGGGCGTGGCTTTAAAAGTGGGCGTGGCCTATTTTCCAAGGGACAAAGCTCACACGGCCGCAGGTAGTTCACTCAAACCAACAAATATTACCCCTCCACATACACAACAACATGAGGAAACAACGCAAATCCCCACCACAGGGAGACCATGAGGAAATATGTCTAGAAGCCTCAGTAGGTGCTACCCACCTTAGGGACGTCTCTGACAAGGAATTCAGATATGAAGTCATCAAGATGTTCAATCAACTCAATGAAACAGTCACACACATATCCGCTAAACTGAAAGAGGACATGAAAGAAACAATCGATCGCACAATTGACAAAATACAGCAAGAAATGAGAGCCGAAATTGGAAAGCTCCACACAGAAATGGCACACATCACAGATTCCATAGATGAAGTCAAAACCTCACTCACTGCCCTCAAAAATAGAACGACCACAGCTGAGTAAAGAATAAGTGACTTGGAAGATCAGCTGCACCAAGCCAACAGACAACAGCAAACACTGGCAAGAGACCTCAAAATAGCTCAAGAGCAAATCAGAGTCCTACGAGATGATTCCAGAAGAAACAACATTAGAATCATTGGACTACCAGAAACTCAAGGAAACAATCCCAATGAAAAAACCATGCTGAAACAAATTATTGCCAAAAATTCCCAGAGCTCCATAATACAGCCATCCAGATTCAAGAAGCCCGAAGGTTGCCAGCTAAAAGAGACCCCAACAGAAACACCCCAAGACATATTATAGTTAGAATGATTGATGCTGCCGATAGAGACACAATACTGCAAGCAGCAAGGGCAAAAAAGGAAATCACATACAAAGGAGCACCCGTGAGATTCACAGCAGACCTCTCAGAGGAAAGCCTGCAAGCCCGAAGACAGTGGCGAGATATAGTCAAAAAACTCACTGAAATGAATGCTTCACCAAGAATACTCTATCCGGGTAAACTCTCACTCCAAATAGATGGAAAGCTACACTATTTTCTAGATAAACAGCAGCTCAGGAACTTCATAGACTCAAAACCAAACCTAAAACAAGGACTAAAGGGGCTACTATAAGACAAGACAAACCCTACAACCACAACACACCTGCACAGAAACATGACACAAAACCCCATAACCATACTCTCTCTCAATGTCAACGGTCTCAATTCACCATTGAAGAGACACAGAGTGGCAAAATGGATACAGAGACAGAACCCAACATTCTGCTGCCTATAAGAAACTCACCTCAACACTCAGAGCAAACACAGACTCAAAGTCAAAGGATGGAAAACAATCCTGCAAGCAAACAGCTCCTGTAAAAAAGCTGGGGTGGCCATACTAGTATCTGACAACATTAATTTCACCCTGAAAAAGGCTAGAAGGGACAGTGAAGGCCATTTTCTATTCATCAAGGGATACGTACAACAGGAAGAAATCACACTCTTAAATGTATACACAGCTAATGAGGGAACAGCCAAATATTTAAAACAACTGCTAACAGACTTTAAGGAGGACATTGCAAGCAGCACAATAGTACTTGGAGACTTCAACATTGCCCTATCACTTCTGGACAGATCAACAAGAACAAAACCCAGCAAGGAATCATTGGCTTTGAAAGAAGAAATAGAAGAGAGAGGGCTTATAGACTTATACAGGGCTTTACACCCCCAAAAGAAAGAATACACATTCTCCTCCAGTGCACATGGAACATTTTCCAAAATAGACCATGTGCTAGGACACAAAACATACCTCAACAAAATAAGGAAGATAGAAATAGTATCAGCCATCTTTTCAGACCATGATGCACTGAGAATTGAAGTGAATCACACACAGACACGGAGAACCAAATCAAACCCCTGGAAATTAAACAACTTGATGCTGAACAATGAATGGGTCAGGAACAAAGACAAGGACGAAATCAAAAGATACCTGGAAACAAATGAGAATGAAGACACGAGCTACCAGAACCTATGGGATGCAGCGAAAGCTGTATTAAGGGGAAAATTTATAGCTCTGCAAGCATATCTTAGGTCTGTAGAAATGGTGCACATAAACAACTTGACCTCACAGCTCAAGTCCTTAGAAAAGGATCAACAGAAAGAATCTAAATCAGGCAGAAGGAAAGAGATCATAAAACTTAGAGCAGAAATCAATGACATGGAAACCAAAGAAACAATCCAAAAGATCAATGAAACCAAGAGCTGGTTCTTCGAGAGAATAAACAAGATAGATAAACCACTTGCAACACTCACAAAGAAACAGAGAGAGAGAACCCTAATAAACCGAATCATAAATGAGAAGGGGGATATCACAACAGAAACCAAAGAAATCCGAAAGATCATCAGAGACTACTTTGAAAGTCTGTATGCCACGAAACAAGAGAACCTAGAAGAAATGGACAAATTCCTGGACTCCTATAATCTCCCAAAGCTGAATCAAGAAGATCTGGAGTATCTGAATAGACCTATTAACATCAACGAAATAGAAACTGCAATCAAAAGTCTTCCCAAAAACAAAAGTCCGGGCCCAGATGGATTCACTAGCGAATTTTTCCAAACATTTAAAGAGGAACTGCTGCCAGTCCTTCTCAAGCTCTTTCAGAAAATTGAAAAAATGGAAACTCTTCCAAACATTTTCTATGAAGCCCATATCTCTCTAATACCAAAAGGAAACAAAGATACCACGAGAAAAGAAAACTACAGGCCGATATCCCTGATGAATATGGATGCGAAGATTCTCAACAAAATACTAGCAAATAGAATTCAACTACTCATCAAAAAGATCATACACCATGACCAAGTAGGATTCATCCCGGGGATGCAAGGCTGGTTTAACACTAGGAAATCAATCAACATAATCCACCACATCAACAAAAGAAAAGATAAAAATCATATGATCATATCAATAGATGCAGAGAAAGCATTTGACAAGATCCAGCACCAATTTATGATGAAAACCCTAGCCAAAATGGGGATAGAAGGGACTTTTCTCAATATAGTTAAAGCCATCTACCACAAGCCTACAGCAAGCATCGTCCTCATTGGCGAAAAACTGAGAGCCTTCCCTCTAAGATCAGGGACGAGACAAGGATGCCCACTCTCTCCACTGCTGTTCAATATAGTATTGGACGTACTTGCAATAGCGATTAGGCAAGAAAAGGATATTAGGGGCATCCAGGTAGGATAGGAAGAAATCAAGCTCTCACTATTCGCAGATGATATGATACTATACTTAGAAAACCCTAAAACCTCTATCAAGAAACTTCTAGAAACAATAGGCTTGTATAGTAAAGTGGCAGGTTATAAAATCAATGCCCAAAAGTTCATGGCTTTCCTATATGCAAATAGCGAAAGAGAAGAAAAAGACATGAAGAAAACAATCCCATTCACAATTGTGCCCCAGAAAATAAAGTACCTAGGAATCACCTTAACTAAGGAAGTAAAGGACCTGTACAAAGCAAACTACAAAACTCTACTTCAGGAAATAAAAGAGGATACGAGGAAATGGAAAAATATTCCCTATTCATGGATTGAGAGAATTAACATTGTCAAAATGGCAATACTTCCCAAAGCACTGTATAAATTCAATGCAATCCCTATTAGGATACCCATGACATTCTTCAAAGAATTGGAGCAAACACTCCTGAAATTCATATGGAACAATAAGCCCCCACGAATAGCTAAAGCAATTCTTGGGAAAAAGAAAATGGGAGGAATCAACCTCCCTAACTTCAAACTCTACTACAAGGCAGTAATAATTAAAACAGCATGGTACTGGAACAAAGGCAGAGCTGTAGACCAATGGAACAGGGTTGAATATACTGACGTCCCCCCCCCAAGTATACGAGCATCTATTCTTCGATAAGGGGGCAAGAAAAGTGAAGTGGAGCAGGGAAAGCCTCTTTAACAAATTATGCTGGCAAAACTGGATGGCTATATGCAAAAAAATGGGCTCAGAACTCTGCCTAACTCCATGTACAAAAGTAAGATCTAAGTGGATTAAAGACCTCAACATCAGACCGGAATCTATAAGATACATTGAGGAAAATGTTGGCAAAACCCTTCACGACATAGAAGCTAATAGTGTCTTCAAAGATGTCACACCGCTGGCCAAGCAAGTGAAAACAGAGATAGCTAAATGGGACTATCTTAAACTAAGAAGCTTCTGCACCTCAAAAGAAACAGTAACCAAAATACAAAGACAGTCAGCTCAATGGGAAAGGATATTCGCTAACTACACATCTGATAAGGGGTTAATTTCAAGGATATACAAAATACTGGTTCAACTTCACAAAAAGAAAACATTCAACCCCATCAAAAAATGGGGAGATGAAATGAATAGAAACTTTGACAAAGAAGAAATCCGAATGGCTAAAAGACACATGAGAAAATGTTCCACATCATTAATCATCAGGGAGATGCAGATCAAAACCACAATGAGGTATCACCTCACACCACAGAGACTGGCCCATATCCACAAGAACAATAACAACCGGAGTTGGCGCAGATGTGGTGAGAAAGGGACACTCCTTCACTGTTGGTGGGAATGCCGACTGGTTCAGCCCTTCTGGAAAACAGTATGGGTGATTCTCAAAAAACTAGAAATTGAGCTCCCATTTGACCCAGCAATACCACTCCTGGGAATATATCCCAGAGAGGCAAAAAAGTATAGCCGAAGTGACATCTGCAATTGTCTGTTTATTGCAGCACTCTTTACAATAGCCAGAATCTGGAAAAAACCTGAGTGCCCGAGTACAGATGACTGGTTGAAGAATCTCTGGCACATTTACACAATGGAGTACTATGTAGCTGTTAGAAAAGACGAAGTCATGAAGTTTACATACAAGTGGTACTACATGGAAAGTATCTTAAGTGAAATGACTCAGAAAGAATGGGATAGACATAGAAAGATTGCATTCATCTGGGGAACATAAAGTAACAAAATAGGAAACTAACACCCAAGTATGGCAGAGATTAGTACCAGGAATTTTATTCAATGACCCGGAGGACAACCACACATGTTAGGGGAAGGGGGAGCTCAGAAAGAGAAGGGAACACCAAATAAAAGGTGTTGGGAGGATCCGCCCATGATGGGAGAGCATGCTGAGGGTAGACTGTCGACCAAGCATGATTGCCACTCAATGCCTCTTTTGCCGACCATGGCACTCAAAAGGAGAGAGAAGGAAATGCCCTGCCACAGAGGCAGGGTGGGATAGGGGCTGGGGGGGGGAGGGGATGCTGGGATCCGTGGTGGTGGGAAATGCGCACTGGTGGAGGGATGAGTGTTTGATCATTTTATAATCGAAACCCAAGCACAAAAATATGTAAGTCTACAACTGTACCTCATGGTGCCTCACTATTAAAAAATAAATAAATATAAAAAAATAGACTAGAAAACATTTTGCTTTGTCTGTATCCTTTTTGTTCAAGTTCTTGTCATCCCATACTTTTTCTTTAAAAGTTTGGTAAGGAATTCCCCATTGCCTCTATTTAATACAGTCTTCTCCTTGATTATTCTGGCATATGTTTAGCATCTTTCCATAAATTCAATCAAAATGCTGAATTTTCCTTCTGTTTTTATATTCTTTTGTTCATTTGATTGTGATTTGGAGAAGAGAGTAAAGATTTATATACTGATGCTCAAGTTGTTTCTCATCCATGATTCCTGTCTACTCCATATTTTAGATGTCACCATGCAGATGTCTCCTTAAATCTCCATCTGCTTCTCATAAAAAGTCATTTTCAGATATTTGCTTTTTTTCCTTTATGTCTTCAGAAAAATGTTTTTTCCTTTTTTTTTTAACCATATGCTTTTATCTGCTTTTTTTTTAGGCTCTATCTAGGCCCATTTAAATGGGCATATTATGTATCAATCTAAAATTGAATGACAAAAATATGGGTGAAATGTCATTTGCTTACTTTCTTCTCAGCATGGGAGACTTTGTATCAATTTCTCTATGTCATTTCTCAATATATGAAGACAAGCTCATATTGCAAGCATGCAATTTGCAATACCTGATAAATATCTACCAACCTTCAATAATATGGCTAATATTACCATCTTTTTTAATTCAAAAATTACTCTAATTAAGCCAGAGAGAAAAATGCAGTTGCCCCATCTCTTAGAAGTGTAAAGCAAATTCTTTCCTAGCTAGTCAATTGCTGCACTGTTAATATATCTGTTAAGCACCCAGAGTGCAACAGGATTTCACCTATCCTCCTCTTTATTTATGTATCAATTCATTTAATTATTTATTTATTGGAGTGGAAAGTTAGTCATTGAATGGATAAAGATATGGACGTTGTTGATGGTAATCAACAAGGTAAAGGTAAAGGCCCTCCAGTTGATCGTCGATTTGCTCGAGCGGGCCCACTAACGTCTCCATTGGAGACTTTGTTGTTACTGTGTCTGGCATATCGAATACTCTCGGTAGCTTGCCGGGCTCTCCGAGAGGGGCGGAGGAATCGAACTCGGGTCGGCCATGTTGGCTGCGTGTAAGGCGAACGCCCTACCCGCTGTGCTATTGTTCTTGTTTTTTTTTTTTTTCCTTTTGGACCTTAAACTACAGAGGTAAAACATTACATCTTCCCTGTCTTCTTCCAACTGATTTGAATCGGAACCACTCCTGCATTGCTTAGGGTCCCCCAAGTCCAGTAGTATACACCTGATCGTTTAGAATTCAGTTGTCTGGGATCGTGAACAAGAAAGACTTGCACTCCATCGCCCTGACATAACTCTCTGACACATCCCTGAGCTCCTTCCTAAAGAGACAGTTGGGGGACCAAGGAGATGACTTGTATGTCTTAGGCCCATGGGTTCCATATGCTGCACTAAAAATATAGTAGAATTTATTTCAAAATTTTGTTATTGTATATTTTATTGAAAACAAGTATAATTCTATAATCACATCTAGCCTGCTTTATGCAACTTAGAACAGTTTAACTTATTGCCATTATTTGTTTTCCTTTTAGACTTCACTTTACCTGTTAAACAATTGGTACTATTCATAATCTATTGTTTCTGATCTATTAATGCAGCTATGTTATTACCATTTCCTTTAAAAGAGGGCTTAGTGGGAGTAAATAACCCGCATATAATTCATTTATGTAACACTATATAAATAATGTGATATAACTCATTATACCAGATTTGCAAGGGAAAGGGTGTTAACTTAATTGAAATAGGAATCAAAGTTAGACAAAGCTCAAAAAGAGAAGACTGTCATAACAATCGGTCACAGTGGGTACAACTGTGGACAGAGCCAGAGAGGACATAGAATGGAAAAAATGTCTGGCATGAAACTGTCAGGGGGACACTCAGCCCTTCATCTCCACTGCTGTCAAACCAAATTCTGCTATGTGATCACTACAAAATTGCCAAGAAAACCTGTGTGGTGGACCAGATACCAAGCCAAATACCTTTAGAAAACTTTCTTTTATATTTTTGAGTTGCTGGGACTCAAATTTAGCACATTACACATGTAAAGCAAAATAGCCAAGAGGACTGACCCACAGTTGGAAGCTTACTACAAGCATTACAGGAAGGAGGGCAGTGAGAATAGAGAAGTCCACTGTGACAGTCGTAGCTGGAAATGCTCACCCTGGAAAATAACTGAGTACTGAAAGTAGGTTAAAGGATAAACATGATAACCTTTCAATACCTGTATTGCAAACCATAATGCCCAAAAGGAAAGAGAGAAAGAGAGCAAGAGAGAGAAAGGTGAAAAGTGCCTGCCACAGAAGCTGGCTGGGGGTGGGGGTGGGTGGAGGGAGGAATATTGAGGAAATTGGTGGTGGGAAATGTACACTGTTGAAGGACAGGGTTTTGTAACACTGTATGACTGAAACCCAATCACAGATGATTTTGTAACTGCATATCTCATAAACTGGAACTGTATATCTCATAAAAAGACATCTTTTTATCTCATTCTTACTTTGGACAACCTGGCAGGCTACCGAATGTAACCTGCCCACACAGCAGAGTCTGGCAAACTCCCCGTGGTGTACCCAATATGCCAAATACCAGTAACAATGATGGGTCTCATTCTCCTAACCCTGAAAGAGCCTTGAATATTGCACTTTTTAAAATCTCAGGGCTAGGGCAAAGGAGACGTTACTGGTGCCTGCTAGAGGCAATCAACAAACAACAGGATGATAGTGATTGTGATATCTCATAGTGATTCAATTAAAAAAAAGAATAAAGAAAAAATATATATTTGGAAAAGAGAGTAAAGATTTATATACTGATGCTCAAGTTGTTTCTCATCTATAATTCCTGTCTTCTCCGTATTTTAGATGTCACCATGGATATATAGTGGTCTGAAACATAAGGCATTTTTTTTGCATGTGGCTGACCTGGGTTAAATTAAATCTCTGGTATACCTCTGATCCTCCAAGTGCCACCAGAAATAATTCCTGAGTGCAAAGTCAGGAGTAAAACCCTGAGCATTTCTGTGTATAACACAAAATCTTTTAAAAAAATGGCTTTAGAAATGAAGATGGCCACAGATGGAAGTGATCCTGGGCACATGATGGAACACACTCATGCCTGTCCTGGGCATATGGCAGGAACCCAGGATGTGAATTTTGCTGCAGGGAGACATGACTGACTCTACAATATATTTTGTCATTGAACTCCAAACTAACAATGACCCATCAGGATGACCTAGACAGTCAGGAAAATCGTAGAAGCTATAGAGCCTAAAGCTCCTGGTGACTGGAATTGCAAAGAGGAAAAGAAAGGGGATTATACCAAGAAGGGTGGACATCCACTGTGCCTTATAGAGATACATGCATTTAGTATAGACTAAGTCCAACTGTTTATAGCTGATTGTAATCCCCACCCTGCTCACCTCTTAAAACTTCCACTTTGTAGAAGATGGGTGGAGAGTTTAGTGTTTCTCTCCTAAATTCTTATGGCTCTTACCTAATTTCTCTACATAGGAGAATTCCTTTACAATAAAGACTCTTGCTTTGTAAGTGGATGTATCACCAAAAATATTTTCTTAACAGGGTTTAGGCAACAAGCCCAATTTTGAGTCTTTCAAGGGATCTCTCTTCTTCATTCAAAATGTCCTGGTAAACTACAAAAAAATGGGAATAACTAGAAATGGCTAACTTTGATACATTGTGAGAAAGCTCCTGCCATTACTAAGGCTAAAAAAAGAAGTGGCTAATGAAAATACGAAACTATAACCTCATTCCAATATAAAATTACTATCATCTGTTTATTATTAACAGATTTTTTTTTTTTGGTTTCGAGGTTAACATTCTGTACTGCTCAGGGCTTCCTACTATCTCTGTGCTCAGAGATCACTCCTGGTGGTGCCTGGGAAAAACAGATAGAATGCTGGATCAAACAGGTATCATCCATATAGAAGGCAAGCATATTAAACCCTGTAATAATTCCTCTATCCCTAAAAGATATTTTTCCCATAATTTTATTTATTTATTTATTTTCTTTTTATATTTATTTATTGAATCACTGTGGGAAAAGTTACTAAACTTTCAGGTTTAAGTCTCAGTCATACAATGATCAAAAACCTCTCCCTTCACCAGTACTCATTTTTCAGCACCCAAAACCCCAATATACCCCCCCTCTAGCCCCTCCCAATGCCTATGAGGCAAATGATTTCCACTTAACTCTTATCTATATTGATTATATTCATTATTTCAACAAAAGATGCACCATTATTGTTTATAATTTTCCCTCCCAACAATCAGAATTGCTGAAAAGGCATTGTGAAATACTTTGTTTTCTATAGCTGGTTATGAGTACCATATAATCTCGCATGGCCGCAATAGCGGCCTCGCAATTTTGGATTTCTGCAGAGCCAGATAATTATGAGATTGGTTTCTGTGCAACTGGTGTTATGCCCGTGCCAGAGAGCCGCTTGTGGGGGGCAACTTGTCACCTGGGTAGGGCGTGAAGGATGAGCCGGTACCGTCCCCCTTCCCATGAGACTGAAGTTGCCCCGTCACCGCCGGCTCATACCTGGCTTTCCTATAATCTCTGAGGCAGCGGTCACCTTGCTGCTGGGGGGAGGAAAAGGCGGAAGGGAGCAACAATCTTTCCCTCCCGGGGAGGCTTGGCACTGTGGTTTAACGCATGGTCCATTCACTTTTCTGCCGCAAGCTGCTGGGCTCTAGACTAAGTCCTTTTGCCTCTGGAGCCATGACTGTGCTAGAGAGCCTCTTTTGGGGGCAACTCGTGACCTCGGTAGGGTGTGAAGGATAAGCCGGTACCAAACTCCTTCCTATGAGACTGCAGTTGCCCTGTCACCACTGGCACATATCTGGCTTTCCAATAAGCTCTGACGTGGCGGCCACGTTGCTACCAGGGGGCATAAAGGCGGAAGGGAGCAACACTCTTTCCCTCCCGGGGAGGCATGGCTCCGTAGTTTAACACATGGTCCATTCACTTTTCTCCCGCAAGCTGCTGGGCTCTGGACTAAGTCCTTTTGCCTCTGGAGCCATCTGGTGAGGCCCCATGCATCTCATCACTGCAGGCCCAAACCTGACTGTCCAGTGGCCTCTGGAGAATGGTGGTCACTGGGCCACCAAGGGGAACAGTCCAAGGCACGAAACCTATTCCCACCTGGAGTGGCCCAGCGCCAGTAACCTACTGTAGGAATAGGTTGCATTTCTGCCAAAAGCCTTTGGGTTCTCAGATTTGTTTCTGAGTCTCTGGGATCATGGTCATTAAGCAGTTCGATCAGGAACCAGAGAGGCCATGCCTCCAATTATATAGCTGAGCCAGAGGTGGTTTGTGGGTGTGTCTCCCACAAACCTAACTTTTAGCCATTTACTTTCTTGTTAAACTTTGCCCAAAGTTTTGGTGGTCTGGCCAAAGGCACGGCAGCAATTTTGGGGTATCTGAAAATCTGACAGTGCCATAAGGCTGCTGTTGCACTCATCTCACAGGTACAGATTGACCTGCTGGCGGCACCATACACCCCCTAAAAGATATTTTTATATTTTCTTTTCATATATTGCACTGTCTGCCTCCATTTGTGATAATAATTATTCTTACATTGGAACTATTCACTGCCTAAATGAGTTTAAGAAACAGTGGGCTGGAGTGATAGCACAGTGAGTAGGGCATCTGCCTTGCACGTGGCCAACCTGGGTTTGATTCCCAGCATCCCACATGGTCCCCCAAATACCGCCAAGAGTAATTCCCGGTGCATGAGTCAGGAGTAACCCCTGTGCAATGCAATGTGTGACCCAAAAAGCAAAAAACAAAAGAAATATTCTAAATAATTTTAGATAAAGTTATTCTTTTACATTAATCTCTTCTTGGACCCCCAAATATAGAAATATAAAATGTCCTATTTTGTATTAGATAAAATAGGACACGTGCAATTAACACATTTTTTTCTATGTCTAAATACATTAACACACGTGTTTCTATATCTACATTGACTACAAAGACTACACTTTAATATATGTTTTTTTGGGAGGGGAATTAGTCCACACCTGCCAGTGCTCTGAGCTTACTCCTGGTTCTGTGCTGAGGAATCACTTCTGGTAGGCTCAGGGGACCATATATGGTACCAGGGATAGAACCTGGGTGAGCCACATGTAAGGCAAACACTCTACCTGATGTAATATCACTCTGAACCTAGACCACACTATCTTTCATTGAGAAACAAATTGTTACACATTGCCTGAAGTAGTACAGTATAAATGTCTAGTGTATGGCATATAGTTAAGAAAAATTTAAAGTGTTTAAACTGAATAGATCATAACCTAGTGGATATAGCCAGAAAGTTTATCGTTCATCCTATTACAAGAATGTCAAAGCAGAGAATGGTAAGATAATGTATTATACATCAGATATATTTTATAATTCCAGAAAGATGCAAGTTCACAAAGCTGAGGACTTTATCTAAACAATGTAAGGAATAAAAATTAAAGAAACAAAATGACTATGTATATTTGTGATAGAGCATTAGATGAAAGGTGAGTGACAATAAAAAATGGTAAGTAAACACTGTATACTGTAAATTGCTTTGTCTTATAGTCAAAGGGCATTTCTTTGTGGAGGTGAAGATAAATAGTGGCAACAAATGAGCAGTATCAAAGCATTCCTAAATTATGTAGAAGAAAACTCTATGACCCATAAAGCAAAAGATTCTGAAAAGGGAACTATATTATATCTCTTATAACAAGCTAAATAATATTCAAGCTAGTATACAGAGGCTGCTGTAATTCAGAATGACTAACAAAATAGCATGGCATATTTTGTTTGAATGTCTACCATGACCCACATACCATCCTCAGCACTTGGTATCAATAACTGAAAACAAATGGAAAACTCTAAAACAGTATTTTTAGATTGCACAGGAAGAAATGAATGAAGTAATTGAAATAAATTGCCCTTTGAATTAATAGTAAAAAATGATACACAGAGAAAGGGTAATTTAGCAGGTAAAGTGCATTAGGATAAGGATGGGGCAGAATATAGTTTTGTTTGTTAGAGTTGGCTTATTAATGTTAGATTTTAATAGATATTCAAAGGCAGTAAGAAGCTTAAATAAATAAGGTAAGACGGGATAAATAATTATCAGCAAATCAAAGAGTAGAAGTTTCCATATTGGGGAATAGGTAGAAAGTAAATGGTTAGAAGACTTTCGAAGAGGAGTAGAGTAGATGAGAGGTTAGAAAACGGTGAATGATCTTCAGACCATTTTGTGTTCTGTTGGCAATTATAAATGTAAACTTTGTTTTTAAATAAATGTAAAAAATTACATAACTTTGAATGGGTAATTAGAGATATAACTTACATTTTTAAAGAATAAGGAGTTTGTGGTGCTTATTCAAAACTGTAGGTAGAGTCTAGAGAAATAGTACAGGGGTTAAGGCATTTATCTTGAATATGATTTGACTCCCGCACTACATCTGGGTCTCTATGGCATAACAATTAATAAGCTCTGAGGATTTTCAGATGTGACCAGAAAAATACAAACACACACACATACATACATACAAACACAGACACACATATCAGTAACTAGATAATTTTTTGAAGCGAGAATTGTCAAAAGCCATTAGCATTAAGGTAACTTTAGATTAATGAATAGTAGTTAAGGTATATATTTAGTGAAAAATTTGATTTAGATAATAGACATTGTGAAGTCGGAGTGAACATAATTTGCTGATAATGTAAAGTGTGAGAGAAAGAGTATTTGTTTTTACAATAACTAAACATTTGGACAGATGAACAGGAATAATGTATCTAGCACCACATGAAATGGAGATGATTTTGGAAGAGATATATCTAAGTTTAGAAGCATATGTTACAAACAGGGACTTGGAATAAATTTATTTTAAGGTGATTATTAGGTGTCCCAGTGGAGATGGTGAACATGCAGTGAGATACAATAGTCTGAAAATTGGGAAATCAGTATAGTGAGAGAAAAAAAAAAGAAAGCCTGTCATCCAAAAAAATCAAGTGAAGGATCTGCACATAGGAGGATGAATTGACTAATTTCATCAAATCCTAGGAACAGTTCGTCAAAAAGACAGAAAATTGAACATTTTCTTACAAAATGGCTACCATTATTAACCTTGATGGAACTATTTTTTTCTAGTATTAGAGAAGAAAGTTCTATTGGAGTGATTGAGAAAGATTTGAGAAAGTATAGACAACTCTTACAATGAATTTGGATACAAAGGAAAAACATAAAATGTGGGTGTCTAACAGAAGAATTTCCTCCCCTTAGTAATTAAAGAAAAATAATTATATATGCATTAACCAACATCAAATCAAGTAAATAAAACCACGAAGAGTATATTAGAACACATTATTTCAGGATTAAGACTTTTGTGTCACTAAAAATTTAACATATTAAATTGACTAGCCTAGGGGGATAGCCAAATAATAAAGTATTACTTCTGGGTATATCTTTGAGAATCTGTGGAAGAGATTAGTATTTGAATTGGTAAACTAAAGAATATCACATTTGTTGATGCAGTTTAGAATCATATATTCTGTTAAGAACCTACATAGAGCAAGAAGGTGAAGGAAGAAAAGACTTGCTCTCTACACCCGAGCTAGGATATCTTATATATTGATCTCAGATTTCATCATTACCTCTTCTCGAACCTTTGGTCTCATATTCTGTTTCTTCAGCTTGTGGAAGTTAGACCTTGAGATCATGGGGTTTCTCAACCTCCCTCATAACTGGCTGCATTTCTAGTTTTACAGATTCATACTAGCCCCTCAAACACACAAACATCAATCTGTGTTGTAAAAAATAGCCCAAACTAATAATTTCCATATTTACATTTCTATATTTATAATGCATATGCAATGTATACACATATATAATGCATACTGGTTACAAATTCATCACATTAATGAGAGAAGCTGAGTGTTCATAATTCGTAATGTAGGGTAGAAAATCAGATAAAAGTAAATAAATTACTGTCCAACCTTCCTGAAATTTTGAGGTAACTGGATAATTAAAACCTTGAGATGAAATCTGGAAACCCAAGCATAACTAGATATGAGAATAGGATTACATTGCACAGCTAATGATCAAGATTAGAAATTTCACCTTCAATATGTGGTATTGGTTTTAGAATTGTAGTGGGTATTTGCCAGAAAGACGCACTCAGGAGGAAGGAGGAAAAAGTTGAATTTGAAAAGCCACTCAACCTTTCTTACAACCAAGAAGAAAACAAAGAAAACCTAAAGTCTATGTACAGTACTCACATATAACTCATTTGCGAATATTTCCAATTATATCCAGAGAATGGGCTGAGCGATAGCACAGCAGGTGGGGCATTTGCCTTGCACGCAGCCAACCAAGAGGTCCAATTCCTCTGTCACTCTGGAGAGCCTGGCAAGCTATTGAGAGTATCCTGCCTGCACAGCAAAGCCTGAAAAGCTACCCGTGACTTATTCGATATGCCAGAACAGTAACAACAAGTCTCACAATGCAGACGTTACTGGTGCCCGCTCAAGCAAATCCATGAACAAGGGAGATCAGTGCTACAGTCAGTACTACATCCAGAGAATGACTGCGATTACATTTGAACCTTCCGAATCACATTTACATTTTACTTTCTGATTGCTTTTAAAATATTTTTTTATCTATTTATCTATTCATTTACTTTGCTTTGGGCCATACCTCACGATGCTTGGGGATTACTTCCTCTGCACTCAGGCATCAGTTCTAGCGGGCTCAGGGGAACATATGAGAGATTAAGGATCTAACTCAGGTCTGCTGCATGCAAGCCAAGTGCCCTATTGACTCTACTATCTCTCCAATCCCACAAATTTCACTTTAGGCTAAATCTAAATGGGGATCATATAGGAAAGAATATTCTGGCATACTTTTAGCCAGTTTTCCCCAGTGCAAATTCACACAGATGCTGATGCAGTACATAGGGAAAAATGATGATGAAGATGATGATGATGATGATGATGATGATGATGATGATGATGATGCAGACAGAAGAGAGGAACAGACACAGACATGTAGTCTTATTCTTAGTGGTCTCCTTGAGACCAAGTTGCTATCACACATTGCTATCACACAAGTGGAGGAATTTCAGTTAGAACAGAAAAGGGTGTTTGGATTTATGAAAATTTATTTACAGGAGTAGGCAATCATCTATGCTAAATACACTGGTAACAAGACTTGAAATCAAACATTACAATAATTAAGTTAGAAAATTTTTGATATATTTAACAGGTAATTACCACTTAGTTAAATACAAATATTTATTGGAGGCTAGTTAATTTAATAGCAAGAAATATGGTTGTTAGTGTAGCTCAATGATTTTAAGGTGTATGTAATGAAAATGAAGGCACAAGATAAATAAGTTTGCATAGTTGCTTATTAGTAAATATTAAATAACCTCACACAACCCTGATTTCAAATGCAATCTATTTTCTCATGAATTTAATTTGTTTTTATTTATTCTCCACCAAATAGCATTTTTCTACTCAATATATATTAGTGCCAATTTGACAACTCCACTCCTAAATTATTTAAGGTAACTGATTCAATCTGTTGAATGATAACCCACAGTTTTCACCATATAATACCATGACCAATTTTGGTTCTCTAATTTTAATAACGAATTTCACTGTTTTATGTTAGGGGCTATCCCCAGAGTTGCTCTCTGTGGTGATGGTGGAAGGTGTTGAACTTCATTCCAGGGATGCTCAACCTGATTGTCCAGATGTGCTACTCCGATCATTGGGCTATCAGTGCAATGTTTGGCGCAATGGTGCTCTGGGACCACCCTGACAGTGCTTAGTGGAGGGGCGGGATATGTGATGTTATGCATATAATGCAGACTTATACTTTACCACTTGAATTATCTCCCTGTCACTAACATTCATTTTTGAAAAAGTCATCAGTATAATACTAGCCCTATATCTCTTTTAATCTTAGTCCCTGTTGAATTACCTCACTTTGCACCATTTATATGTTACAAAGTTCTGAAATCTGTTCATTCATTTTAATTTATATCACACAGTTCTGTCTTTGCAACTTGTCTTTGTTGGTGTTTCGGCCATACACAACAGTACTCAGGACTTAACTCCTAGCTGTCTGCTGAGAGATCATTCTTTTTTTTTTAATTTTTTATTAGTTCAACACCATGAGGTACAGTTGTAGACTCACAAATTTTTGTATTTGGGTTTCAGTTATACAATGATCAGACACCCATCCCTCCACCAGTGCCCATTCTCCACCACCACTGATCCCAGTATCCCTCCCACTCCACACCCTCCCCCATCCGACCCTACCCCTTTTGTTCTGAGAGATCATTCTTAATGGTGCTTGAAGGACTATATTCAGTACAGATTATTCAAATTAGGTTGTCTGTGTACAAGACAAGCGCTTTATCTGGTGTACTATTCCTTTAGCACAAATTATTATACTTGTTAAAACAGCATTAGTTCCTGTGTTCTAGATCATCTACCTCTTCAAAACAAAACTGTGAGAAGAGAATGAGATCATTATGCTTTTAACGTTAGAGTAAATGAGACAATTGTATTGTAAGGGTATATATTTGGGGAAGGGGATGGAGGAGGAGTGGGTGGTAGTGATAGAGAGATCATACCCAGCAGTGCTCAGGGGTTATTCTTCAGTCTTTGCTCAGAAGTGACCTCTAGTGTTACTTGAGAACCACCAATGATAGCAGAAATTTAAACCAGTGTTAGTGGAATACAAGAAGTGTCTTAAACTCTGCATGATCTCTCTAGCCCCCAAAAGATATATAATTAATATTCACCAAAAGAGTAAAAATTATCTTTAAAATCTTATAGGTGAAGTCATAAGTTTGATGACTGGGAAAACTCTTTTTTCAGAAAACAAAAGTTTGTAGTTTCAAATCTACAGAGGGCATTATATTTTTTGGCAGGAGGGAAGAAAAGATTAGAAAAATATTATTTGCAAACATAATGGATTAGTTTTAGGATAATGTAAGATCTTACAAAAATGTTAATATTTCTCTTACCTTAAAACATACTGGAAGGGGATAGGGAGATAGTATCAGAAAGACAGTACAGTGGGTGAGGCCATTGTTCTGCACGTGGCCTACACAGGCTCAATCTACTACACTCCATAAATTCCCGATACCCTCCGGGAGTAATCTGTGAATGAAAAGCCAGGAGTAAGCCCTGAAAAGCACTGGATATGGCCCAAGAACCAAAATCAAAATAAAACAAAAAAGCATAGTAATATTCATTGTGTCAAAGAACCATATAAAGTATGTAGAATTTAGCAAGCTCACTCATTCTTATCTCCTTTTGCTATCATGGTGCATTGTAGAGCAACTTCTCCATGAAACACTTTTGAGGTTTCTACCTTAAGCAAAAAAAGAAAATGGAGATCTGAAGAAATCAAGATTGAAATAGTGGAGAGTATCTATCAAACAGATCTTGAACTACTAGGTGAATATTAAGGAATTCCTACATGAATTATGTAGGAAACAAAAGTTCTCTAAACAAACCAGGGTTGGGAAAGAAAAGGGAGAGTAATATCATAGAGAGAAGTTGAAACTGAGAAAAATTTTCAAGGTAACTGATAATGGTCAATGACAACAAAACCTAGAATCTGAAAAATTTACCAGGTGAGAATTTGGAAGTGGGTAAGAATAAGGGAATATGGTGATGAGGAGGAACATAGGGACAATGGTAAAAGAATATTGTCACTTCATAGTGGATGTGGTATAGTAACATTGTACTCTTAAAACATAAATATTAACACTATTCTAAACCAAGTAACCTGAATTAAAAAAAAACTGGGAGATCCTCAAGGAACCTATAAATGTTGATAAAAATTTAAAAATCTACTGTATGATTCAATAATTTTACTCTTAGTTATCTATCCAAAGAAAACACACAAACACACACACAAACACACACCAATAATTTAAAAAGATACATTAAAGCTATGTTGATTACAGCACTATTTGCAACTGTGAAGATATGAAAACAATTCAACTAATCTACAAGTAAGGGTGGAATATTATATAGTAAAATTATTTTAAAACAAAATTTAATATGACAAGGACTGTAGCACTCTAGCACTGTCCTCCCATTGTTCATCGATTTTCTCGAGCGGACTCCAGTAACATCTCACAACAAATTGTGAGACTTGTTGTTACTGTTTTTGACATATTGAATATGTCACAGCGAGCTTGCCAGCTTTTGTGTGCAGGCGAGATACTCTGGGTAGCTTGCCAGGCTCTCCAAGAGGGGCGGTGGAATCGAACTGGGTCAGCCTCGTGCAAGGCAAACACCCTACCCGCTGTGCTATCGCTCCAGCCCAGTAGGATAAGGACAATTGAAATAAAATCCTCACAATGTAGCAGACAATTATTGTCATTCAATATGTAAATGCAAAGGAAAAAATGTGATCTGTATATTTTATTTTTGATTTTCATAAGGAAATGAGTCACTGTTTTCTGCATTATTCTTCTTAAATTATCTCATGAATCATATATTGCATTTTCCAAAATTTTCAGTTCCTATTTCACTGCATACCATAGCCACTTCTCTGATAATTTACATCAAAATAAAAGAAATGCATGAATTCACTGCCTCCAGATGACAGAAGTAAAAGTACTTACGCATACACTTTACATGTATACAGAATAAAAGTCCACATGTTTATTTATTTAAAACAAGAAATGAATATTTAGTTACATAAGAGGTTTCCATAAGATGAAACAAAGTTGCTTGAAGCAAAAGCAATAGTTGGGTCATAAAGTCTAAGTTCAGTTGCTGGCACCAGAGAAAAACAAAAGCAAAGATTGTCTAATGAGAAAAATCCCTGGAATTACAGTTCTATTTATATCACCATACTCTTACCACAGTCCAATCACAAACATTCTTTTCAGCTTTCAATATATCCTATGTTCAGCTACACTTATTTTTTAAAACACATCTACAAAATGTTTTAATATTATTTTTGAAGGAATATAGAAGTCACCTTGTTTTCTGAACAAGTAATGCCAGTAGTCTCAAAAACTTCTGATATAACTGATGACAGAGAAGTAAAATACATATATAAGAAGCATAGTTCAGAATTTCATCCACTAGCTTTCACTAATCACGTTTCCCAAGAAACCTTTATTCAGAGCTACCAACAAGTACAAAACGATCAACCTAAATTTCACCTTTGTTACCTTCTCAGTGCTTTTTTTTTTCATCCAGACACTCTAATGAGCAGAGAAATGGTGCAGAGGTAGACATCGAGAAGCAAGAAGGAAAGAGGTAATGGCCTGTATAACCTGAAAACTACAGAATCAGTTCCTGGGTAATTGAGTGTTGGTGGGACTTGGCAAAAAGTGAACCACTGGCTATAATTCATTCAGACTTAAAAGAAACTCTCCTTTCCAATATCAAAGAATAATGAAGAACTGAGTGCAAAATACATTGCCAATTTATGATTACAGCACTCAGTGATCCATCCAAGGACTAATGCTGTCCAATCACGAATATGAGAAAAGAGCATATAATGATTACAAAGAGCTTTTCTGAAGGCATGTCTAGAGAATAAAAATAATTACAGCCAGATTTTATAGATTGGTACCCAAAACTCTTTAGCAAATTTTTTATAATGATGAATCAATCCGCTAACATCTTCTATTAAGAATACATTGTGCTTCAGGGGAACGAAGATGTATTTCTGTCCTTGAGATTTTATAATATAGTATTAGATACAAGTGTGTTAAATAACTCAGTAAATAGGACATTGTAAAAGTTCAGATAGAGAACAATTAATTTAGAAAACTGCTTTTTTTTTTTGCTTTTGTTTTTTGGTTCACACAGGCCCACGCACAGAGGATACTCCTGGCCCTGCACTCAGGAATTACTACTGGAAGTGCTCTGGGGAACATATGGGATGCTGGGAATAGAACCCTGGTTGGCGGTGCAAGGCAAATGCCCCCTACCTGCTGTGCTATCACTCTAGCTCTAGAAACTATTTTTTTAATACTTGCCAGAATTGGCTGACAGTCCAAACAGCATACTGTACATTGCCTTTTTATAAGACAAAATGAGGAAAAATCTTATTAATCTTCATCATTTAGAAATAGTTTTAGTAGAGAAGTACCATGTCCAATAAATTTTGCCATATTTGATAATTTTCTAGCAGGGGAGCGCAGCTACTCGTATACCCCCGACCAAAGACCGGTCCGTCTCTATTTGGGGAAGGCCGTCCTCTTCGACCAAGCGTAAAAGCTTGGTAGGGCATTTGCCTTGCACGCACCCAACATGGCCGACCTGAGTTCGATTCCTCCACCCCTCTCGGAGAGCCCGGCAAGCTACCGAGAGCATCTCGCCCGCACAGTAGAGCCTGGCAAGCTCCTTGTGACGTATTCGATATGTCAAACACAGTAACGACAAAGTCTCCAATGGAGACGTTACTGGGCCCGCTCGAGCAAATCGATGATCAATGGGAGGGCCTTTACTTTTACTTTACCTTTATTTGATAATTGTTGTCTATTGACAGGGTGTATAAAGAAGTTTTGGCATATATACACATAATTAAATACTATTCATCTATAATCTAAATTTTTATTTTACCACAACATGGATAGAACTAAAGGAATTATAATAATAGCACAAGTAAGAAAAAGTCAAATACCATATTATTTCACTTATATGTGGTCTATAAAGAAAAACACAAAGGAATAGACATATCCAGTGATATTCTTAGACTTGCACAATAGAACTGAAGTTACCAATAGAATGAGGGGAGATAATGAACAAATCTAGAGACCACAGCGCAGAAATATTGGCACTTAGGTGGTGGGTATGGTGTAGGAACATTGTATACTTAAAGCACAAACATTAATGCTACTGTGTCATGATAGCTCAAAAATGAAAATAAATTTTAAGTGAAAACTATGGCCATATTTCTGATTTAACTAATACCTGCAAAAGCTTTCATTTCAAGACTAACTTAAAAATATATCAACTTATAATTTGGTCATTTAATAAAGTACAAGATGTTTCATACAATTTACAGGACACAATGAGAATATTTATTTTAAAACAACAACATATTAAAGCAAAGTAAAAATAATTATGACTAAATTGCTTTTATAAGCCATAGATTCTATGTGTAAATAACTATGTGATGGATGCTTAGTTTTCAAATTAGGTGGCTGAATTCCTATTGACCCTTTGATATGTTCCAAATACCTGGAATACAACAAACTGAATACATTGTAAGATAATACCTCAAATTAAAGATGCTGTGTTATTTTATGCATAACTTCCATTACTCTGTATTTTAAGTTTGTCCTTAAAAGTTCTCAGTTCACATTTCTAAAAGCAGACGTTAAAAGTTTTCTTTGTTCATTTTAGTGCACTGAACATATATTCTAGAATTACAGTTATATCTGAACATCTCTGTGTATGGTGTCCAGTATTTGATATTTTTGTTCTTATTTATTTGTTTAGTTTTGTTGGGATACATCCTTTGAACTCACAAATCACCCCTGGCAGTGGTCAAGGGACCATATGCAATGCTGGGTAGAACCCAGATTGGCCTTGGGCAAGGCAAGTGCCTTGCTCACTGCATTATCTCTTCAGCTCCCCGATATTTGATATTTCTTAAGAAAAAAATAGATGCAAAACAATAATAGTTATGGTTACAAACAGTATCCTCAAATATGAGATTTTTTTCATTTTAAGAATTTTGAAACTACATTTTAAAGTGCATCTCAGTAAAAGGACATATAAAATCAAGCCTTCTTATATATTTTCATCCCCAAAACCATTTATTTCTGAAACCATAGATGAAGAGAGTAGTAAGATAAAACTGAGTTTCATTTTTATATAACAATATTATTGCTAGAAAGAAATATTTTCAGCACAGAAACTGGCAGTATAGCTGTCAAACCCAATAAGGATAATAAACTTTAATCAACAATATGAGGATTGATGCCACCAAGATGGTAGAAAAAGAGGTTTCAATATTCATCAGCACACAGAAACATATTTTTACATACTCCTACTCATAATGCCATTGAAAAAATAAATTGTTGTAGATTATAATTTATAATTGAATCACCTATAACAATCTAACTCTGGATATTTACCCAAAAAATTTAAATCATCATCTCAGATATTTTCATAGCCCGGCAAGCTACCGAGAGTATTCGATATGCCAGACAGAGTAATAACAAAGTCTCTAATGGAGACGTTACTGGGCCCGCTCGAGCAAATCGATGATCAACGGGAGGGCCTTTACTTACTTTACTTTACTTTACTATTTACCTTATAATATTATTCTCAATAGCTAATAAATGAAAACAAGTGTCCATAATTGAATCAGGAGAACATAGTGTATACCTGTAGTAAAATATTATTTTACTGGCTCCTCTCTGGAAAGAAAGATGGCGGCCGCACGGGAGCCTTGTGGACAGCAGGTTTGAGCCGGGGGCGGGGAGCGGCAGGGGCCTCATGGGAAGGGGGGCGTAATGGGCCGTCCTTCACGCCCGACTGAGGTCACCAGCTGCCCCCCACGAGCGGCTCTCCGGCACGGCCACGGCCCCGGAGGCACAAGGACTTAGCACAGAGAGCCACCCGCTTGGAGCAGAAAAGCAAATGGACTATGTGTTAAACCGCACCAGCATGCCTGCCCGGAGGGGAAAGGGTGTTGTCCCACCCGCCCGCTCCTCTCTGCAAAGAAAGATGGCGGCCGCACGGGAGCCTTGTGGACAGCAGGTTTGAGCCGGGGGCGGGGGGCAGCAGGGGCCTCATGGGAAGGGGGGCGTTCTGGGCCGTCCTTCACGCCCGACCGAGGTCACCAGCTGCCCCCCACGAGCGGCTTTCCGGCACGGCCACGACTCCAGAGCACAGAAACCAATCTCTTAACTATCTAACTTTTAATAGAAATACTTCCAGGGTTAATAAGTAAAACAGCAGAAATCCAAAACCATCATTAAAAATATCATTTTATTCTTAAACCAAGCTGTAGAAAGCAAATCATTTCACAACGCTGTTTCAGCATATCTGATTGGGGGGGGGGTTATAAACTCTAAACAATAATTGTGCATCTTCTATCAAAACAATGTATCTAGTCAAAGTAAATATATTATTAACTAGAACTCATCTGCCACACAGGAATTGGGAGGGGTGGGAGGTGGGGTTCTATTGGGGTTCACGGTTAAAAATAAGTATTGGTAAAGGGAAATGTGTTTGATACTTACATGACTGAGACCTAAACCCGAAAGCTCTGTAACTTTTCCCACAGTGATTCAATAAAGAAATAAATTATTTAAAAAAAATATTATTTTACCTTGAAAAAGAGAAGATTTACTTTTTGTAGTAACGTAAGTTAACCTAGAGGCTATTATTCCCAAAGTAGTCATAATGAAATAGTCCAGAAACATGATGCTAACTATTTATAAACTCACATGTATATGAAATCAAAACAAAATTGAATGATTTTATCCGGGTTATAGGCATATGGATGGTGTAAGAAGACAGGGAGCAAAATAGTCAAAGGTAACTAAATTTAATTTATGTATGATAAAGAGGTTTCTGTTGTACATACTATAATTCTGTATTTTATACTTCAAATTTTCTGAGTATGACTGATAAGTGTCCCCATAAAACCCACAAGAATTATAGTCAAAGAAAAAGAGTAGCTTAATCTTACTATAAAGAATAGTAAAGGAGGCAAGAAGAAACTTTAGTGTGTCATTTTTGGGAAAGTGATGGATGTGTTTATAAGTCTTAATAATGGCCATGGTTTCCTGAGTTGTTACTTCATTCAATTCCATCAAGTGATAGATGCATATGTAGACAAATATAGATAGATAGTAGATAGATACACAATATGTAAAGTGAGATCATTAAACTCCATAAAAAGTTCAATGCTAAAAAGCAAAATCAATTTCAAGGAAATAAAAAGTTGTACCCATTAATGTTTATTCGTGATAAACCCATGATCAAATTGATCACCCATGATCAATTGCCATAAGCAACTCAGAGATGCTTTTCTATCTATGTACTTGCTCTGAAATCACAAATGACAAGTAGTTGCTCTCATTTCGCATTTTTTCTTAAAAGGGTGGGGGATCCCAGGCAGTGTCTTGGTCAACCTGACCAATAGTTCAATGCAACAGCTCCAGAAGGCAGTGCCAGTAATGCTCTGGACCCAGGTGTCGGCAATCATCTGGCCACATCGGATGTGATCAGGGCTAATTCAGTGGCTTTGAAGCACTGTTTGATGCCATGAATCAGACCAGAGACAGTCACAATGTGCCTAAATTTCTGTGTGGTCTTTCCAGTCCTTCACACGACTTCTTGAAATTTATTTTGGATGCTTGATATTTTAAAGGTCTCAAATACACTAAAACTTTATTTGCAATTGTGAATAGTACATCCCCATTATTTTCTCCAAAAACAAGTAAATGTTTCAACTGCCCCATTGAATCTATTGTAACCATTATCTCAGTTTCAAGCCATTTCTTCAAACTTATTTACTCAGTTTTGTTTTGATCTAGTAAGACAACACCAGAGAGTTTTGATCATTTATATGGACCTAGGAGGTACCACATAACACGTTAATGCTTTCAGCTTAATCAGAGAGATTCTAGTTTCCATCTTTGGGTGAGAGAGGTGTATGAAGGAAGGACACATTCAACTTTGCTCAGGGATGACTCTTAACTCTGTGCTCAGGGATTACTCCTGATGTGGTTAGGGGAGTCAGGGATATATTTATTCAAATTTGTCTTAATGGAGAAGGTAAATTTATTTGACATTTAGTATCACAACTTCATCTCATGACAAAGATATTAGGCCCAGACCTTGGGGAATGGGAAGAGGGGAGGGCTAAGAAACAGATGCTCATAAGAACAGAAAGAGAAATATATTCTAAGTTAAGACAAAAGAGCATTCACTTGAGATAATCCTAAGGGTTAGTCTCATTCATAAGTGATTTATGATAGTTATCATTACCAAAGTTAAAGGTCAGATCATTGAGAAAAAAGAATTTAAAAATTATTTACATTCAGGGACTAAACAAAATTATAAAAAAATTTTTGAGGCACCTTATTTAAAAATTTTATTTTAGGCATTGTGACTTATAATATTGATAATGGCAAGGCTTTGTCCATAAAACACTCCAACATTACTCCCTCCATGCAGAGTGTCAGCTTGCCTCCACCTTTGTCCTAGTGTCCTTTTTTAGCATACAATTGGTTCTTCAACATATGCAAATGATGCCTGGAACATGTCATGACTGCACTTCAGTTTCTTAGCATAAGAATTAAACTAAAGGGGAAAATACATTAAATTTAGAAAAATCTATATTAGTGAATCACAGTTAAGAAAATTCTTGTCTTATTGTTAAATGCACACACTTTATGTAAATCCACATATTAGGAATACATATTTTTTCCTTCAGATAAAAAAGACCTAAAAGTCTTATATAACTAATAAACATTAATGGGTACATTGCCAATATTTTTCAAAAATAGCTGAAGCACTGAGGGAATGGTTCGTGTGTATCATTCCAATTGCGTAATGTAAGCTCCTTTAAGTATCAACTTTTAATGGATAAAGAAATTGGAGCACCAAGAATTACAATCATTATCACTGTTTCACATACAAGGAAGTTAAGATCACACAGTCTGTAATTGGGAAAATACAGATAATGATCTGATAATAACTTTCAGTCTAACAAATATTTAAAGTGCCTGTATTATATTTCCTTTATCAAAATCATTCCAGACATTTTATTAAGATAATTCCTTTGCTTCACAATCTATTTGGGTGACAAGAATAAGCAAACTTCAGCCAATTCCCTTTGGAAATGATCCCAAATCAAAAACAGCAGTCTGTGCTAATGAAGTGTTAGTGCTTTTGCAACCCCCATCTAGACACCAACAACTCCAGAAAAGCAGTAATAATGGGTCACAGATGGCACTACTGTAAATGAATGTCAAGGAAAAGTCCAAAGACGAAATATTCTTGCCAATATTTTTTCTACTTAACATTACAGAATTTCTTTAAAGATCAATGAATTATTTCCTTAAAACAGGTACTTCATCTGAGTCACATTAGCTAACAAACTTCAACAGCCTTAACAAAAATTAGAAGCAAAGTCTGAAGATAATTGTTAGCCCTCCTGAAAACCTGATGCCAGGAGGGCACTGAAAGCAGTTGTGAACTGGCATTTAGTAGAGCCGATAACATCAAAATTGTAAAACAATCAGTCTTTGGCAAAATTCAAGAAATAAATTATAAAGAGTATCTTCACAAAATGTCTGACTCTGTAGAAACAGTGAAAGTTATAGGATGTAATGACCCTTAAATTATCCTTTTTTAGAACAGTAACCTCATAATCTTCAATTTTCAAACCATTAACCGGTGACGAAGGTATCAAAATCAACTACTTAGTCACCTTTGTACTGGTTTCCACTGGAAAGACAAACAATATCACTGCTACAAAAACTAAAAAGACAAACAAAATCATTCTTATGAAAAAAAATTTTAAAATCACCATTCAATTGTAGAACAGTGTAATCTCTTTCACTTCATTTATTTGGTCAGCTTTTTCTTAAGAAATAGCCAGATAATTTTTCATACATAATTTCTTAATTCAACTTAATTTTCTTGTGTATTTAAGACCACTGGTATTAAGAAACAGATGGAGGACACCAGTAAATTAATAGGAAATAGTTGTTATCTCATCAATCTGTCTCTAAGAATTTCAAAATAAACTCTATCAAAGGTTTTAAAAATAATATATCACTGGAGCAAAGGTGAGCATTACTTCATTTATACTGTAACATGACTTTATTTCTTGGTGATTCTGACCAATTTTAAAATAAAAAATGACATACAATACTAAGATATGTTTTCTCTCTACATTATAAATAGCTAAATATAAAATAAATACATTATGTGCATTTTCTCTATGTGTTAAAAGCCTAAAGACCGTACATTTATCTTTGCTTTCTTTCATTATTTTTGTTGTGGCTGTTATTGTTGTTGGTGCTGTCATCTTCAAGTTCTCAAACTCTTTCTGACATATAATAGAACTTTGAAATTTATTGAGTAAGTTTATACAGGAAAAGAATGTCATGACTAATTATACAAAAGTTACATATTTTTAACATTATAAAGTTCTATGCCGAGGCCAGTGCAGAAGAGGGGATTATCCTATGTTTTGAATTTTTCTTTGACAAAAGTATTCAACTCTTAAAATTTGACAGACTACAAAGTAGTTAATTTATTCTGATTAATCCTGATGTTCAAGGAAAGAGATTAAGCTGGAAATTATCTCTTCTGGAAACTGAGAATAGTCCAATGAGTAAGGCACTTTTCTTGCCCACAGCCAACCCAGGTTCAATCCAGAGCACAAAGCCCTGAGAGAAGCCAGATTTGGTCGGCAAACAAACCAAAAACTTCAAATGGAACTATCAAAGCAGTACATGGTTCAACTGCTGTGTGGAATGAGAACTTGAGAGAGGGAGATGAAAATGTAAAGTCTGTCATTCAGCATTGCACATATATTTATGCAAATGAAAATTCTAAAATTTTAATTTAGCTTAGTTTTAATTTCTTTGGGGGGAGCCAGAAATAAGCCACACCTGTCTATGCTAATAGCTTATTTCTGGCTCTGCACTCAAGGATCATTCCTGGGGCTCAAAGTACCATATGGAGTGCTGGGGACAGAACCAGAGTCAAACGTGTGCAAGGCAAGTGCCTACTGCTGGGCTATCTTTCCAGCCACTGACTAACTTATTTTAGAATTTTTGCTGGTATAATATATTGAAGAGACAGGAAAATGAATCCAGGAGAAAGCGGAAGAAACAAGACGAGATTGAGAGAGGATGATTCTGTTTTTTCTCCAAAACAGAGCAGAATTTAGCAGACTTTGCCAGCTATTCCCACTCAGTAGATTTTACAAATTTATATCTTTTTGGAATGACTCCTAAACCCTACCACTTTCTGCCCATAAAAACTTTTAATTATATTGCCCATAGTCAAATATTGACCTGCAGGTATAAAATAATAAAGATTTACTATGCTGTTGCTAATCCCACTGGAATTTTCAACAAACTAGAGAAAAATTTTAAGAATAAAAAATAAATATATCCACTATTAATTTGACTTTACTAATGATATGTATTATTAATGATTCCTGCATTGTGTATCTATTAAATACCATGCACTACGCTACTCAATCTCTATAAAAAAAAGTTTGTCCACAGTCACAGACCTTATTAGGGGCATGGCCTTTACACTAATACACTTTTTCCTTTCATGCAGGTCTTTAGTGCAAATCTTCACTTTCTAGTTTCTAACATTTTCTGTCTCATAATCATGTTGGTACCATTTATTCTCCCCTGAATATATACAATGAGGCTCCCTACCCATATTCTCAGACTATAAAGAATGTTATCTCTCTATCTAATATATGTATCTATCATCTATCTTTCTATTTATGTGTTTTACTATCACCAAAGGGCTGGAGCGATAGCACAGCGGGTAGGGCATTTGCCTTGCACACAGCCAACATGGCCGACCTGAGTTCGATTCCTCCGCCCCTCTCAGAGAGCCTGGCAAGCTACCGAGAGTATCTCGCCCACACAGCAGAGCCTGGCAAGCTACCCGTGACGTATTCGATACGCCAAACACAGTCACAACAAAGTCTCATGATGGAGAAGTTATTGGGCCGGCTGAAGCAAATCGTTGAACAACGGGAGGACAGTGACAGTGACTATTACCAAATAAAATATAACACTTTGAATCCCTTCTAATGAGTATTTGCTAAATGCATATAAGAATGTATGTATTTTTTAGACCATAAAAAAGGAGTAAAGACAGATCCCCATCTCCTTTAAAGGCAGAACTTTTCACTATAGCATACGACATAATTTTTAAGATACTTATTTCTAAAAATAGCATAATCAATATACTTAACACCCTAAAATCATATTCCCCTAAAACTACTCAGCTTATCAATAATACAGGGTCAGAAAGATGAGATTTTCCACTGGAGACAACAAGGAAACACCAACTTGAGGACATTAAGAAGAGCCTACTGGTGTGGAGTCACTGGAGGAATAAAGCAACCAGCTGCTCCTGAGAGTCCTTATCACCCCTGAGGATGAGAATTTTTAAAGAAATTGTTGCTATCTGAGTTCAAGAGCAGAGCCTGGTTGATGCTTGAATAATGCTCTAATCACTGTCATTGTCCTCCCTTTGTTCATCGATTTGCTTGAGAGGGCCCAGTGACGTCTCCATTGTGACAATTGTTACTGTGTTTGGCATATTGAATACTTCACGGGTAGCTTGCCAGGCTTTGCCATGCAGGCGAGATACTCTCGGTAGCTTGCTGGGCTCTCTGAGAGGAGCGGAGGAATCAAACTCGGGTCGGCCATGTTGGCCGCTTGCAAGGCAAATGCCCCACCTGCTGTGCTAGCACTCCAACCCAATGTTCTAAGCATGCAGCCAACATGGCCGACCAGAGTTCAATTCCTCTGCCCCTCTCGGAGAGCCCGGCAAGCTACCAAGAGTATTCGATATGCCAGACACAGTAACAACAAAGTCTCCAATGGAGATGTTACTGGGCCCGCTTGAGCAAAATATCCATATATATATATATATGGATATGGATATATATATATGTATATGGATATATATATGGAACTCATGAAACTAACTAAAAACAAAAATCCCATCAAAATGGAAAAAGAAAGATTTTATCAAAGGAGGTAAACAGATGGCCAATAGTAATTTCGAATATTTATTTTAACTAATTTTTATGAAATTTAACTCAAATAATAATAAAAATCAGCACACAATAATGAGAAATACTGACCCCCCCAAAAAATCAAGAAATGACAAGTTCTGGTAGAGATGCAGAAAAAAATCTAACACTCATTCACAGTGGTGAAAATATATACTGATTCAATCTACATGAAAACTATTTCAGAAATTTCTCAAAAAAACATATCATATCATTTAGGAATTCTACTTCTATCTCAGGAATACAAAAACACTAACTCAGTATAGACATTTTATAAATAAATGTATATATTAAATATGCCTCTCTATGTTCATTGTAGAACTGTTTACTATAGTTCAGCACTGGAAATGAAACAAGAGCCTAGCACTTGGTGAGTTGATAAAGGAGCTTTGAACACTATGAACTGTTACTCAAGTATAAAACAAAACAAAAGGAGATTAAAAATTTTCCTTTTGCTATAGCATAGATGGACCTGGAGGGTGTCATGCAAAGTGAAGTAAATTAGAAGGAGAAAGATAAATATTAGATCTCTCTTAAATGTGGTATAATAATGAACAAAACAAGTGAGAATACAATCTCCTAACAAAAAAAACCCTTTTGAAATCTGATAATATAGTGGGATTACCAAGAACAGAAGAGTGTTCTGAAATACATCTATGAACAATGGTGGAGGAATACTGGCATTTTGATGGTAGATGCAGTGCACTAACAACATACTTTAAAGTGCATCAAGATTCATACTATTCTAAGCTAATGTTAACTCATAAAATTTTTGTTTTCATTTTCTTCATTTAACTATTTTTGATTTTTTAATCATAGGGTACTCAGAGATTACTTCTGGCTCTGTGCTCAGGGAATTCTGGATGTGCTCAGGGACTCTATGGCATACCAGGGATCAAACCCAGGTTGACTACGTACAAAAAAGTGTCCTATCCACTGTGTTATCGCTTTAGCCTACCTCATAGAGAATTTAGGTATAATTAACATATTTAAAATGAAAAAGAAATATATTACAAACAAGACAACTAGGTACTTCTAGAATTAAAATATTAGACCTCAAGGACAAGATTTTGCAGGGGATGCAGAGAAGTTTGGAACACACCTGGCTATACTCAGGGCTTACTTGTCTCTGTACTCAGTGATAATTCCTGACAGTGTTCTGAGAACTAAATCTGGTACTGGGAACTGGACCAGGATTATCTGCATGAAAAGTTATCATCTTATGCCTTATACTACCCCTTCAGTTCTGAAGGATAAAATTTTTGAAGTAAATATACTGAATAACAGAATTAATACAATCAAAGTCACATTACTTTATGGAAGATTATGTCAGAGAATCATTCCGGAAAGCAGCAAAAAAGAAAAATAAAAAATAAATGAAAAAAAAATTGAGAAGATAGAATTTTCAAAACCTATTCATGTATTTAGAAAACCAAAAAAATGGTGAGTTTAGCATGGGATAATTTTTTAATAAAATTACAACCAAGAGTCTTATTATAATGTGTGTGTATATATATATACATATATACATATGCTGTTTGTATGTATATATGATTTTGTATCAGGCTTTAATGCAATAGGATTTGTTATGAAGACACTATTTGTATCAAACAACATCAATTACTGTCTGGCACACAGAAAGACTGTATTTTTAAAGCTTTCACTTTGATCTAGGTAGGCTATATAACTAATTCTAGATCAAAGGAGCCTGAATACCTGAATGACCATTTTGGACAACTATCTGCTAAAAAGCTAAATGGACATTGGTATGTGTAAAAATATAAATATATATGCAATCTTTTTTTTTACTGATTTTAAAAGTCTAGATTTTGAAGTCTTTTTATAATAGTTGTGTATAGTCTGACTCAAAGAATTCATGAGACATTGAGATATATTATAAATAAATTATAATTATACCTAGACACATTCACAAAAAAATTACCAAAAGTCAGATAATGTACAAAAAAATCAATCATAAGAACATATCTCTTCAACTATTACCACAATATCCAAATATTGAAAGAAAATAAAATTGAAAAATTATTTAATACTTATCTGAAAAAATACATGTACTACTAAAAGTAATTTTCAGCAAAAGTTTTAGAGATTGTATCATATATATTCTAATTTGAAAGACTCTTAGAAGATATAGTAAATATAAACATACAAGAATTTCAAATATAACAATAATAAAATATATTCTAAATTCTTAAAATAGATACTAAGAAGGGCAAAGAACTTCCTTTGGATTATACGATAACCAAATATTGGTAGAGAAACATATAACTATGTCTTTAATATAATATATAGCTTTCAAGCCAGGAAAATTTGTTGGGATGCCTTTTGGGTCATTCCTAGTAATGCTGAGAGGTTACTCTTTGCTTTGCACTCAGTAATCTCTCCTGGACTTGATCACAGGACTCTATAGGATGCCAAAGATTAAAACCAGGTCAGTCACACACAAGGCAAATACCCTACCCACTGTACTATCGCTCTAGTTTCTAAACCAGGAAAACTTTTGTTGTAGGTAATGGCAATAAAATAAAAAGAGGGCCAGGAACATAGTATAGCAGATAAGACTCATGCTTTGTACAGGGATAAACTAGGTTTGATCCCTGACTCGCATATGGTACCCTAAGCTAGGAGTGATTCACCAACACAGAGCCAGAAGTAATCCCCAAGCATAGCTGGTTGTGACCCCAAACTCAACCAAAGTAAATAAAAAGCAGTTTAGTAAGCAAACATTGAAAAAATACAGCAACATGGCTTAGCATAACTAAAATTGTAGTAACTGAAAAACTAAGAATATTAATGATAAAGATTCTCAGTCTGAATTTTGAATCAAGTCATGAAAATCGTGGTAAAGGTAAAAGGTAAAGGTAAAGGCCCTCCCATTGATCGTCGATTTGATCGAGCGGGCCCAGTAACGTCTCCATTGGAGACTTTGTTGTTACTGTGTCTGGCATATCGAATACTCTCGGTAGCTTGCTGGGCTCTCCGAGAGGGGCGGAGGAATCGAACTTGGGTCGGCCATGTTGGCCGCGTGTAAGGCGAACGCCCTACCCACTGTGCTATTAAAATTACTAATTAAATAACATCAATACAAAAGTTTTCATACTATACTATTCCAAATCATGATATTTTGGTAAATACAAAACTACATGGAGAGTTAAATGATCAGTGATTTCCAGGAGCTGAATTAGAAAGGATAGTCATAGAAAAGAGGGTTTTCAGTTTAGTTTTTAAAAACTATGATATTGTAACAGTAGATACATGTCATTATACATTTATCCAAATCTATAAAGTGATAAGTAAGAATTAGCCCTAGGTTGAATTACAGACTTTTGGTGATTAAAAGATGTCAATAAGTTAATCTTTACTTTAAAATGTGCCATTCTGTTGAGTTATGTTGATAATTAGCAAAGACCATTAATAAGAAGAAGGAGTAGATGTGTAAAAAATCTCTATACTATTCCTTCAATTTTGCTGTGAATTTATACTGCTCAGAAAATACAAACTCACATATACAAATACGCAATATGTTGCCCAGTAATAACACATTTTAAGAAGGATAAAGACATACTAATATCATAGAAAAGGAAAGGTTTAAAGGAATAACATCTTCTGAACTGTAAAAATAATAAACAAATATGAAAAAAGAATGACAAATATCAGCCAATATACAATTTTGTGAGAAAAAAAGGGGGAGGGGTCATTTCTTTAATCTACCATTACTTAATGCCAGATACTGCTTTGAGCAAATTGATGAACAAATGGGAGGACAGTGCTAACAGTGCTAACTGCTTTTTTAAAAAGTACAGTTAGAGGATGAGTAAAACTAAAATTATACTTTTCCTCAAGCAGGTAATAGTCAAAAAGAATATGAATTTTTAAAATGCACACACACAAATGAAAGCTTAGATTATGTGGCAATGAGTACTCTTAAGAAAATCAAATAATTATCTGAAAAATTAGAAAGGAAATTGAAATTTGAACAGGACCCAGAGGAAGAGTCATAAAGCCTCATAAACATAAAACTGTCCAAGCAAAAAGAATTTCAGACAGGAAAAAATGACCATTACAAAGACCCTGAGACAGAAAGCCTGACTCGCATGCATATTCAATAATGTCAGCTAGATCAGCATGTCAGGAGTGTACTTGGACCATGCAGATGAACCAGTAAGGTTTAGGAATCATATAAGTGTGTATTTTGTTTCATTAAGTAAGGAGTTGTGTCTTAGCTATGAATGAATGAAAAGGATTTTTAAGCCAGTTTGATGAAATTCAAGTTATGAAGCTACTTTGTCAAAAGGAAGGTAGATGGTAATTCAAGCCATCAATTCGGCAGTTTGTACAGTAGGAATAATGATTGACAAAGAATGCATTTGAATTATACATATATTCTAATGATGAAAGCAAGAGGACAAGGCCAGAGAAATTGTGCAGGGGTTATGGTACTTGTCTTGTATGCAGCCTCCCCCAGTTTGATCCCTGACACCACAAGGTCTACTTAGCTTTGCAGGAAGTGATGTCAAGTATAGAACTGAGAGTATCTTGGAATACCTTTAAGACTTCCTACCCCCTCACTCCTGGACCCTGCCAAATCCAGAGGATTCACTGATGGAGAGTTGAAAGTGTAGGGTATAGTGAATGCAATGTCAAAGAAAACTTAAAAATATGTTTAGCAACTTTCTCTGTCACTGTCACTGTCCTCTGGAACTGAGCTTCTGCAGAGAGAAAAGTTGATATTCAAAAGGCCATTCCGGACATTAGTACTAGCACTGTCCTCCTTGCTCGAGTGGGCACCAGTAACGTCTCCATGGTGAGACTTGTTGTTACTGTTTTTGGCATATCGACTACGCTATGGGAAGCTTGCCAGGCTCTGCCATGTGGGCGGTATACTCTTGGTAGCTTGCTGGGCTCTCCGAGAAGGACAGACGAATCGAACCGGGGTTTGCCGCATGCAAGGCAAACACACTACCTGCTGTGCTATTATTCCAGCCCAATTTTAATTTATCAATGAATGGTAAATAGAATACATGAAGGTTTTTATATAAAGAAGGTCTACTTGAATATGTAAATTTATAAATCATCAGAGCAAAAATGAACATATAGCTAGATTCACGATTTTAAAATCAGGGAGTGAATATGGATTGAGAATTGATATTCAAAGACTTACCTGACAGACGAAGATGTACAATTTGTACAGATGGTCAGATACTGTGAAGAAATCAGAGAAATATTGAATGGTAAAGTAGTAGGAAAAGCGGAACCCAATTTTAACGGTTTAGAGGGAATTATACAGTATATATAAGATTGATAATGGATTAAACTAGAGGTAAATTAATGAACACTAAATTTAATACAGTGGTGATTAATGATTATCAGGACTTGATAACTGGAAATTATGTAATGAAAAACATCCAGAGCGGCGCCCATGAGTACATAAAATATGTAAGTGGTTCATAGTAAAGTTGCTGGCATTAAACAGTAGATGGACCTGGTATGGCAAAGAAATACTGACCGGAAAACAGATGTGGTTATGGGAGCATTGAGTAAATCTTTCTTACTGATTTCACTTAATTATAACAAAAGAATTAAAGTCATTGATGACAGCGAGGAATGGGAGACAGTCTAGAAACACACAGGAGAATAAAAATTGCAAATAAAAATTAACAAACAGGGTCTCGAAGGATAGCACACCAGGTAAAGCATTTGCCTTGCACGCTCCCAACCTGGGCTCGATTCCCAGAATCCCATATGGTCCCCTGAGCACTGCCAGGAGTGATTCCTGAGTGCAAAGCCATTGAGTAACCTCTGTACATTGCCAGTTGTGATCCAAAAAGAAAAAAAAAGACATTTTGAGGGCTAGAGCGATCGGTTTGATTCCTCCGTCCCTCTCAGAGAGCACAGCATCTCAGAGAGCCCAGCAAGCTACTGAGAGTATCCCACCCATTCGGCAGAGCCTGGCAAGCTCTCCATGGCATATTCAATATGTCAAAAACAGTAACAACAAGTCTCACAATGGAGACATTACTGGTGCCCACTTGAGCAAATTGATGAACAACAGGAGGACAGTGCTACAGTGCTATTTCAATACATTGCCCTTGAATTGAGAAAATAAGCAGAAATATTTTTCATAGATGTGAGATACATGAAATTCACAAAGAGCTTATTCTTGTGAGCTTGTAGGCATGGAATGAGATTACTTTTCAAAATGTGAAAAATTGGGAACCAAAAATGGGATCAATGAACATTGAATTAATTTTCTCTTCACATATTTAAGAACAGTTCAAAACCACAGTACAATTCAAAACTCCATATTATATAGATTGTTTGCAAACTACATTACAAAAAATATTGTATATCACCAAAGAATGACATGAAAAAAATAGAGATTGGAGAGATAATACAGGAGATCAGACACATACCTTGCTTGCAGCCAGCTACTTTTCCAACTTTTGTTTGACCACTAGCACTGAATATGGCCCTGTGAAAACCAATAGTATTCACTCTGAGGAGAGCCAGGAATATCTTCTAGGCACTGCCAATTGCAATTCCAAAATAAAATCAAATTAATCAAAAACAAGACATGATAAAACTAGCAAATACTATAATTTTCCAATGCATACATATCAATAGCACATTGAAGAACGAAACCTAGAGCAGTTAATCTTAAAATATTTAAACTTAGTTGGCAATGAAAGCAGCATTGTGAAATATTTTGGCACAACTTCAACAATAAATTAAGATAAATGTATTGGTTTAAATATATTTTTGAGAAAAGAACAAAAACTAAATAATACCAAGCAAGTGATCAATTTTAGAAACTGAGGAAATTAAAGACAGGAAATAATGCATATACAGTAATTTTGAACTAAAAAAACAGTTAACTTAGAAATCAAAGTAAAAAGAATACTAATGAAATGCCTTCTGTCAAATAAATAAATAAGAAATAAATGAACTGGGCTGGAGAGATAGCACAGCGAGTAGGGCGTTTGCCTTGCATGCGACTGACCCGGGTTCGATTCCCAGCATCCCATATGGTCCCCTGAGCACTGCCAGGAGTAATTACTGAGTTCAGAGCCAGGAGTGACCCCTGTGCATCACCAGGAGTGACTCAAAAAGCAAAAAAAAAAAACAAATGAACTATTTAACAAACAAAAGATTGATCTTTGAAAATGACATGCAACTCTCTTTTGGGATAGAACAAAAAGAAACAGAATAACAACAAGCTTTAAAGAGATTTTAGTATTAAATATAATTTAAAAATACACATACCAATAGACTTCAAAGGAAATAAAATCGGAATAAATTTCTGGAAAAAATCAAGTTATTGATTAAGAAATCATAGAAAATAGGAGGACGAAGTACAGTGGGGAAGGTGCTACCCTTACACTCCACAGAGCCTTGTTCAATCCTCAGGATCTCATATGATGCCTCAAGGCATCCACAGGGTATGTCCCCCAAATCAATACATATTTATATGTATGTGCAAATAATGCAAATACAGCAAAGAGTTCTGTAAATATTGTAAATATTATATATATAAATAATAACAAATGTGCACCAAGGATCTTAAAGAGAAATAAAAGAATAGCCCTGTAGCACTGTCATCCCATTGTTCATCATCTTACTCGAGTGGGCACCAATAATGTCTCCATTCATCCCAGCCCTGATATTTTAACAGCAGCTCCTCTCCTCCTTCCCAATTCTGCTGTATTGGAGGCTCTGTCAAGGTCAGAGGAATGAGACCCATTATTGTTACTGTATTTAGCATATCAAATACGACATCATAGCTTGCCAGGCTCTGCAGTGCAGGTGGGATATATTCTTGGTAGCTTGTTGGGCTCTATGAGAGGGAGGAAGGCTTTTGGGGTGACCTCTTATCTAATAATCCAATCTAATCTAATCTAATCTAAGGATGTAGTAATTATGGAAAATGGGTAGGGACTATATTATGATATGTCACATGGCCACTTTTGCAACTGCTTTTGCAGCTGCATTTGTGGCCTGTGATCCAGGAATATGTTCACTCATATGTGAAGCTAAGCCTGAGCATGTGGAAGTGGCCTATAGTGTTGCAGCATCTGGATTGTGGAGGACAGCTGCCCGGGCTGGGTTCCTTGGAGTGGAGAGGGCTCTCACCTGGCCCCCTTTGGGACGCTCCGGGTGAAAACAGCCTGGTGCAGAGTCTGGTGACATGGTCATGGGGGCCTCATTTTATGCTCCCTTCCAGGAGAAGCAGCCATGAGTTCTTGAGGGTGACCTTTGAGGAGATTATCTGGCGCCTGCAGGAGGTGGCTTGTGGGTGTGACCCCTGGGTTGCTGGAGACTGGGGGAAGCAGGAAGAAGATTTCTTCTCCCGGGTCAAGTTGAGCCCAGAGTCCAAGGTCACAAAATTCTGCATTACCTGGGTTCCATGGGACATCACTCTTGTGTGGCTTAGCCCGAGAGGTGGAAAGCAGCCTGGAGCATGGCGGCAGTTGCGTTGTTGGAGAATTTATGATATTTATTATTTATTATTTATAATATTTATTATTCAGGAATAAAATAATAGCTGAGATAAACAAAACTGAAGACATGAGCTCTCTGAACCTATGTGATACAACAAAATCAATAGAAGTTTATAACAATTTGCATGTACCTCATTGAATGATAAAAATCTCAAATTTTGAAATCTTCAAAAATAAATCTCTTAGGGTCATAAATAAATAAATCTCTAATTTAAATAAAAGAAAAAGCATAGGGAAATGTTTAGCTTTGACCACACGACAAATCCAAATAGTAAACCAACCCCTCAAAACATATCTAAACCAAAGTTTTATGATGAGTGAAATTTTATTTGATAATGTAATTGCAGGTAGCAGAAGTGGGGGGTGGGGCAAAGAAACCATTATAATGAAAACCAAAATAGAAAAATAGGAAAGAATATGGTTATTTAGTGTTAGGGACATTGATTACTCCATCTTTTAAAAAACATGCCAGGAGATTAATAAACAGGTCTAAAAACACATTGCCATCTTTGCAAATGTAAGGAATTAATTTAACTCTGCATTTGTTCCGTTTAAGTTTTTATCTTATAATTATCATTTTTATCAAGTGTTATGTAGAAAATATCTTTCCTAAATCATTGAAAAAGAGGAGGGGGGTTATTCATCTGCTTACATTTTGTATATTTCCAAATTGGTTGAGCTTGAGTACGAAGAATTCTCATTCTTCACACACATGAGGTTATCAGAGGCCAGGTACAGGAAGAGAGAGGCACGTAGATTTCACCTGAGGCACAAAGATATAACTCTGGTATCAGAATCACATGCATGAATGTTCTGAATGTTTGTAAATAACTTGATGTTACCCCAGTGTCTAGAATAGACAGTAATATGCAGAAGTGTTAAAAGATGAATAAAAGGGGTCCATATTATATTCTATTCAGAAAATATATAATTTTCAACAGTAGGTAATTACTTTATAATGTGTTAAGTTCTTAAAAGAATAATTGCTAGGAATACAGTACTATATATGGATGGTTGTATCCCTACAGAGATTGAGGAACAATGGAACAAGTTAGACTTAACCCTTGGTCTTAGCATTCTAGTATTATTTTCAGTAGAGAATGTTTAGGAGAGTATTTATAGATATATATTTAGAAAGAATAAATTCAGTTTCCTAAATGTTCACAAAAAATAATACTTCAAATCATTTTATTAAATTCAAATTTAGCCTGAGTTTGTACCACATTTTAATTTATTAAATGACATTGCATTTTACTGAAACTTTGTTTTGTACTGCTAATTTAAATCAACATATTTGATATTGGATAAATAGTCTACATCAATTTCATGTGTGAGTCACTCAGCAGTTTGGAGCAAAGTAATAACCAATCCCTACCAAGAGGAAACATTACATAAATAAAAATAAAAACAAAATCCCAAATGCCTCGGTTTCATAATTAATAAAAAGAAAAACATGTTTAATCTGCTCTCAAGTGTAAATAACACGAACAGCATATTTACAACTCAAAAGTGCAATTTGTGAAACAATTTCACAATAATAAAGGAGAAAAAACAAGTTTATTGCAGTGCGTTTCACATTTCAAAATTAAAAGTTGCTATAACTTTATGATGATTCAGAAAACTTAAATTGCATTGGGGAAAGAAATCAATTTGACTTTTCAAGAATTTTGATGTCAACCTGTTTATTATGCTTTATCACATCTTTTAAAAATCTAAAAAAATTAATAATTCCCTTCTCAGATTAAAGACAAAATAACATTTTAAAATTAAAAAGAGTGCATACATTGATAATAATTTTTAAAATGAAAACATGAACTCATTAACTGTTATTGTCACATTGATGAGTGGTAGAATTTACCATACTAAATTAGAAGAAGGTTCTAATCCATAAATAATATATATGTGAATGCATATATACATATATACACACATATATATGCTCAAATTCCTTGCCTCCATATTTTAGAATATATAACTCATGTTGTATATAACTCATTGAAACAGTAAATTTTCTGAAAAAAGTAAATTTGTAGTTAGGATAACAAATTTCTGACTCCTCTCTCTTTCTCTATGTGTTCTTGATCATTACTTGTTTTGATCTGTAACAGAGAAGAGTTCAGTTATCTATTTACCTAGCCATGCTTATCTTTTTATGTAATGCCCATATGTTTGACTTGTCCTCATATTCCGCATCTTAAGTATTTAGAAAGCAAATGGTAAAAATATATATAATAAATGTATTATAAACATTGATTTATGATCAATTAAGAGGCCATATTTGTAAATTGAAATTACCACAAATTGATATAAAAAGCATAATATGATATTAATATCAAGTAAAAACAAGGGCCAGGAGGACTGATCCATGAACGAAACTTGTCAAACTGGAAGGGTGGGGGGAAAGAAGTTAGGATAGAGAAGGAACCCTTATGACAATGATAGTTGAAAATGATCACACTGGACAAAAATGAGTGCTGAAAGTAGGTTAAAGGAGGTACATGATAAGTTATCAGGACCTATATTGCAAACCTTAAGGAGAGAGAGAGAAAGAGGAGAGAGGAAAGAGGAGAGAGAGAGGGAGAGAGAGAGAGAGAGAGAGAGAGATTGGTAGTGGGAAATGTACATTGGTGAAGGGATGGGTATTGGAACATTGTATAACTGAAACCCAGTCATGAATAACCTTGTAACTGTAAATCTCCCTTACAACTAAAAAGGAAATATGGTTCAATTAAGAAAAAGAATATGAGAAAGTTCAAAAATAAATAAATTGTATGCACTGTAAATGCACTATCCTCCCATTGTTCATTGATTTGCTCAAGCGGGCACCAGTAATGTCTCCATTGTGAGACATATTGTTACTGTTTTTGGCATATGCCATGGGGAGCTTGCCAGGCGCTGCAGTGTGGGCAGCATACTCTCGGTAGTTTGCTGGGCTCTCCCAGAGGGACAGAGGAATCGAACCCTGGTCGACCATGTGCAAGGCAAACACCCTACCCACTGTGCTATTGCTCCAGCCCAAATAAATAGTAAATGGTGTAAAAAAATTAAATTACTACAAATTCCTTAATTCTCTTCTCTCACTAAAAGACTTTTACTTTCCTTCCCTCAAAAAAGGGAAGAGTCGTAACTGATTTAACCAATAAATAACAATGGAAGCAATGTTCTTCAAATTCAGGCCTTCTGCTTAAGTGGACTCAGTTATCTCTTTCATGTGACAACCCTGGATCAACACATAACGCTGAGCTAATAAATGAGATACTCCACTGCCTTGTTATACTATAAATATAGTGCCAAAGAATTGGCTATTCTTTGAATTCCTGAACCATAGTCATGATATATCATTAAAATGTCAGGACACTAAGGGTTGAGATAGATTTTAATTCAATCATAAAACTGCCAGGTCTTTTCTTATCCCTTTGATTTATAGACTGTTCTTATTATTGCCATTATTTTTAATGTTTACAACTTGACTCTATTCATAGGATATTCCTATTCAGTACATATACAATAAATCCCCAAAGTATGCATGCATCATTTTTTGGAGTGTGTGGGGAATGAATACACAGCAGTACTCAGGCTTACTACTAGCTCTGTGCTCAGAGATCATTCCTGCAGGCTCAGGAGACCATATAGGATATCATGAATCAAATCCCGGTCATCCACGTGCAAAACAAGTGCTCTACCCATCATATTATCACTCAAGTCCATTTTTCCGTGTAATAGTCTAAGATGAAAGCACTTAATTAAAGAGATTCCTACTAGAGTCAAAGGTACAGCATTTGTCTTGCATGCAGCTAACCAGGGTTTGATTCTGTGCATCACCTATACTACTACAAGCACCACCAGGTGCGATCCCTGAGCTCAGAGTTAGAACCAAACTTTGAAAAGGACTAGAACTGGGTGGGAAAATGATCATAATAAAAGTAATTATGATAGTGATGATAATGAAGTCCCTTTGGAAAAATTCTTTACTTGAATATTCAACTGATAGGGATATTTCCATCTCACAAAGTAAACTCAATCTTAATTAAGAAAATGCTTTGCAAGAGGATAGAAGGGAGTGATTCATAGGTCAAATGTCTCTGAAAAACTCCATGACAAGAATTGATGAACCATTAATGCTCTGCTACTAATTGATTCTTCTGCATCACATGATTCCTTTGGTCCAGCTTTGGACTCAAACTCTGGTTCAGAATCATAAAAGAAAGAAGCTTTTTGAGTCACTGCATCTATTTTTGTGCACAGCATTTTAGACCAAATGCTTTCCTAGGCAATTGGTCAGCCTAGAAACTGTTGCCCTAGGTAACATACCTACCCTGATCTAATCAGCTATGGTCATGCAACTAGGTCAGGTTCTTCATAATATATGTATAGTGATGGAGGATAAGGCACATAATTTTCAAAAAGAAAATAGGTAAAAATCAGCACTCCTCAACATATCTGATGTAAATTTTGTTATCTTTTAATCATTTGTACTTCTAGTTGATGGGAACCATCAAGGTTCAGTAATTTTTAGTTTTTGCAACCCTTTAAAATAACTTTTACAGCTTCTCGTAACTTCATCTTCTAACTGGACTATGATCGACCTTGAAGATAAAAGAAGTTATCACAAGCTGTGAAAGTTATTTTAAAGGGATGCAAAAGAAAAAATTATTGTTACCCAGTTATTGGGATATGGAAATGGTAAAAGGGAACACTAAGATATCACAGAGTTAGTAACTGCATCAACTTCTGGGGTTAAGAAAGAAAAAGATGGCATTGTAGAACTTAGAAGTGTATAGAAAGTATCCTACAAAGCTGCAGAACTATACTACAGACCTCTGAGGAAAAGATGAAGCTTTGCTGATACTGACTCAGGAGCTTCAAAGATGAAATTTCTAGAATGAGCACATAGACCTCTGATAAGGAGATAGGTTGAGAATTGTTAAATTCATAAGGTAACTGAAATAAATAGAACTAAAATTAACACATTAAGAAGTATCTGCATATATAAACTAAATTAATAAAATTCTAATATTATTTCAAATATTTTGTTCAGAACCCTGAGTTTTACCTTTACCTGAGTTTTACTTAATAATATAATAACAATGATACCACAACATGAAGTTATAATTTAGTAAATATGAAAATATGATTTTTAACTGTCCTTTACCCAATATTTACTTAGGCTAACTGATTTTCATGTTAGGTGCAAGATTATACTTTATCCATAAAAATATATGTACTTTGTTTCAGACATTCCCTGAAAATTTTTCTTTCATCTGTCACCTAGAATATATTCAGTCTCCTAGGTGTTTCTGTTGTGTCTACCCAACTAAAACAAGAATTTTAGAAGGAGGAGCAATAGTACAGCAGGTAAGGAACTTGCCTTTCATGCAGCTAACCCAGGTTTAATGCTCAGCACCACATATGATGACCCCTGAGCTTGGGGCCTGAGCACTGCCCAACACCAATAAAGGTAAAAGGTAAAGGTAAAGGCCCTCCCGTTGATCGTCGATTTGCTCGAGCGGGCCCAGTAACATCTCCATTGGAGACTGTTGTTACTGTGTTTGGCATATCGAATACTCTCGGTAGCTTGCCGGGCTCTCCAAGAGGGGCGGAGGAATCGAACTCGGGTCGGCCATGTTGGCCGCTTGTAAGGCGAACACCCTACCGCTGTGCTATCGCTCCAGGATAGCATTTCCTGCATTTTATTATTTTTAAATTTCATTTTATTTTATTGGTGTTGATCGTCGATTTTAAAAATAATAAAATGAAGACTTTTACATTATCTAAATGTTTATTATAGAGAAAACATTTAAAAAATCATTCACCTCAGTTCATGATAGCATAGATATTTATGTGGATAAGGCAGTTGCCTTGGATGTGGCAAAACTGGGTTTGATCCACAACACGTACACATAGTCCCTGGTTATCACCAAGAGTTATCCTGAGCACAGACCTAAAAGAAAACCCTGAGCAAACACTGCTAAATGTGGCTCCAAAACAAAAGGAAAAGTACAATTCTTTATCTGAAATATCTATTGTTTTAAAACTGAAAATTTATGCAAATTATTCTAAATCTTACATCATTAAAAATTGTCCCTGAGAACAAATACTTATGACATAAAACAATGTTGTATTTCTGTTATTTTGTTAGTGTGTATTCTGACTTGAATTCTTCATCTTAATAATTCAGATATTCATGAGTCCCTATCTTTACAATACACTAGGTGTATAAATGATTTAGGACTCAGTTTATTTATCTGTAAAGTGGAGGGCATTTAAAAAACCCCACTTAGTTTTTGGATATTAAGTGAGAAAAAGTTATGGAGAAGAGCAACACTAAATAAATATAAATCCCTTGTTTTTGGAATATATATGTCTAACCAGAGGTGAGACACTAATTTCTAACAGATAAAGAATTTCATGTTTTGATAATTTAATGCCATAATCACTTATTAATCAGTAATTAAAAAAGTAAAATTAGCCCACAGAATATTAAAAGTTCAATTTAAAATTAAAAACTTGTAGTTCTGTGCAAGAACAGTCATCTTTATTTCATCTTTCTCCCAAAAGTCTAATAAAAAATAGGTTGAACATTTAGAAGCTTTTGGTGTATGTTTGCAGATAAGCTGAAAAGCACCCCAGTGGAATAGTTCAGGTGAGTAGATTGACCACTCAGGTTCCTGCTGCTCTGTAACTCACTCTTCCTTAAAATGTGAATCTCTTTCTATAAAAACTAATCTTTGTGATCATGTAAACAAGATGTTTTTTATAAACAAATGAATCCACAATCTTCCAGCTTTCTAATTTGTTGCCAATAAAGCCCTTTCTTGACCAATCACCCTGTCTCACCAGTATCACTGGTGCTATCATGGCTGTGCAACATAATATGGTTCTCATAACCAGCTATAGAAAACAAATTATTTCACAATGCCTTTTCAGCAGTCCTGATTGTTGGGTGGAAATTCTGAACAATAATGGTGCATCTTTTGTCGAAATAATGAATGTAATCAAAGTAGAGAGAGATAAGTAGAAATCATCTGCCTCACAGGCATTGGGAGGGGTGGGAGGGGGATAATATTGGGGTTCTGGGTGGTGAAAAATAAGTACTGGTAAAGGGAAAGGTGTTTGATCATTGTATGACGGAGACTTAAACCTGAAAGCTTTATAACTTTTCCCACAGTGATTCAATAAATAAATATAACAAAAAAATAACATCTTTTCTTAAAGCTAAGTAATATTCCACTGTGCATATGTGTTACTTTATCCAGTATCTTTTCTTAAACACTTGGGTTACTGCCATATTTTGTCTATTGTCACAGTACTGCAATACTTTAGGGTACAAATGTTAGTTTTGAATAGGTTCTGGGAGCTTAGTGTAGATGCCAAGTGGTGGAATTGCTGGGTCATATAAAAACTCAATGCACAGTTTTTTGACAAGTGTTCACATGGTTTTCCAAAAAGCTTGCACCAGTCAACATTCTCAAGAGCAGTGAATGAGAGTCCCCTTTTCTTCATGTTCACGCCAGACAAATCTGTTCAGTGTCAATCAATTATTCAAAACATCAGTTTAAGCCTCATTACAAATTCATCACTTTTCCCTCTTTCCATCCAAATGAATATCCAATACTAACAATTTTGTCTCTTGAATATACATGTGTTCTTTTTTTTAAAAAGCCATGTTCAAAACCACAGTCTCTGAGGGCCTAATCTCTTTCATCTGATAATTATAAAAGTTTTCTTGCCTCGGGCCTTAATTTCCTCCAGTTACATTTTCAATCTACACTCTTTGGGTGTTACAGTAATATCTTTAAAATATAAATCTGTTGACAGTCTTTTCTTTTGAACTCCTTTCATGGATTCCAATGCCAAGAAAATTAAGAATAATTCTTAGTACCTCTTTTATCTTAACATCTCCTCCAAGTGAAACAACCTCCAGTTGTTGAGTAGGCTACATTTTCTCCAATTTCCCTGCTTCTCTAGATCCTGCTACACAACATGTTATAACTATTTTTTGTCTGACTCTAGTAAGATCTATGTCTTCCTCATGACATGAATAAGTAAGACTTATCTCACCTAGGAAAGCTTTCTTCCCAAGTTCAAAAGCTATATATTCTCTCATCTTGAACAAATACTTCCTTAAAGAATATAATGCTATTAACTTGTAATATATTTACTGAGGAATATTATATTTAGGTGTTCTTGGTATATAACAATAGTAATGTCAATAATAACACTCCCCAAAGATACACACACGCACACACATACACACACTCATGCAAACATATTTAATGAATACTATACAACTACTTTTGAAAAAGTAAAATATTGCTTTTTGTGGCATAATGGATAGAACATGATTTTAGACTAAGTGAAAAGTCAGAAAGTAAAAGATAACTATCAAATGGTTTCATTTCTTTATGAAATATTACATATTTAAAAATAACAAAGTCACAGTAAATATTATTTATGAACTAAGAAAAATTCCTCTACAAAGGAGAAAGGCTGGGTAGGTGAAGGATGCATAAACAAGTCTATCTGTTCATATGAATTCACTGGCACTTTTGTGGTGGGTGCATTGAGCATACACATATCAATGTTCAAAGCTTTACTCTCAAAATTCATATAACATTTAAGTTTTATATAGTGCTCTTCCATTATTAAGAACCCATGGTAAATTCATAAAATTTACTAAAAAGCAGCAATAATATCAAAACATTGACACATAAGTATCTGACACTGTTCTAAATACTTTAGAGGTATTAACTCATTTAATCCAAAATAAATATTGAGATAATTTTCATAATTATGTTCATTTAATATATAAAGTAACTGAAATTTATAAAATATTTGTCTAACATTTTATAAGTGCTAAGAAGATTCAAACTAAATCATCAATACAAAATCTGTGTTCTTAATATTCCAGATCAGATGCTATGCACCAAAGAAATGGTCCTTGTAAACTTTTTCAGCTTTGTAAACTGTAACTAGTATATTTCGTGTCACATAACTGTGACCAAGATTCCATGTTGACTTAAAAATCCGCCACAAACGATGTTACGCTAAATTCTAAATAGTTTTCCTTGGGAATGGAGAGATAGTATAGTACATAGGGCTTTTGCCTTGCATGTGTCGAACAAGGTTCAATCTCTGGCAACCCAAAGGTTCTCTAAGTACAGAACCAAGGAGTAACCTCTGAACATAACCAGATCTGGCCTCCCAAACCAAAAATAAATAAATAAATGTTTACAGTAAAAGATATGTACATGTCTGCAATGAGATGAAAAAAAAAGTTTTATATTAACATATATAAATACCTGTAGAAATATTTTTTAAATAATTTATAACTGCAAATAGATATGTAGTGTGTATGTGTGAATGCATGCACGTGAATGCACCTAAGTGTTTAGGTATTAGTCACTTCACATCAACACAGTAAAAATGTATCACAAAACAGACGGAAAATCTGAAAAGTCATAGGATTATTGATCAGATAGGCACTGAAACAGAAACTTTGTTTCTCCATTCGCTTTCAAGGGCATAAAATAGGAGTTTGTGCCATGAAGCATTTCTGCAAACACACTATGAAATATGGTATTCCTCTAAGTATCAGGATGTTTCAATCCAGTATTATTGCCTTAAATCACCACAGGGTCTTTCCTCCCTCTTTTTTTTCCATCTTATAAGGCATTAAAATTTCAGAAATGAAAAACAGCTTCAATGGTCACAATATTAAAGGGGTGCTGCTCCTTATCAAAAACAACAAATAATGTTAGAAAAATAGTTTTGCTGCCTTCAAAGACCAGTCAGTGAGAAGTGAAGCAACTGTCAGCACTGAAAATCTTTTATTTGAAAAAGAAGGTAGCATAAAATTGTCTTTCAATTGCAGAAACAAGAAGAATACATGAATTTTTTGAAGTGTAACTTGCAAAATCTCAAGTCACTTGGAGGACCAGGGTGAGTGGGGTATGAGCTGATGGGAAAGTATGATTGGAATCAAAAAACAGGCATCATAGAAATATTCATATTCTCTCTCATTCTCTTTCTATTCTAATTTATCTCTCTGTGTGCACACATATGTATACATGTATGAATACATATATGTATATTTAGGTAGATATATATACATGTACATATATGTACAAACAAAAACAGCATATGATTCTGGGGAGATCAAAGCTACTGGATATTCAGCTAGTCTCATCACTCAGTAAATTATGTAATAAATTACTTGTTCAGCTCTATTATGATAATTAATATGAAACTTTACAGAACTAATGTTCCATATTTTATCTAATTTTACAGAACTAATGTAAAAAAGGGACTTCTTTTTAAAGTTTCTAACCTCATATTTCAAACACCTTATTCATTCATTCACAGGCATCATTTTATTGAAAAGCATTCAGTATTATTTCAAATGGGTGAAAAGAGCCTGAAATAAATCCTGGGAGAAAAGTAAATAAAACTAAAATCACATATGACAGAATAAGTAAAAAGAGAACAAACAAAAAAAACCAGGACAGGGTGGAGTGTGAATATAAATATTAAATACTGCTTGTCTAGGTGTGAAGTAGGAATGCTGGCCCTGTATCCTTGTATCCTGTCCCAGGCCTTCTGAGGGAGGGAGGCCTGCCTCTTCCTAATCTACTTTGATCCCTTAGACCTTTTCCTCTATCCTTTATCACACTTCATTCGTGTAAGATGTATCAAAGTGATAAAAGGATCTTACCTGCTCTGTGGTATTGCATTAAATAGTGGATCAAAGTCTTGGATCCTTGTACTAACAGTTTAAAGATCCTTCCTGCACTGCACAGCTAGCAGGTGCTGCATTCCCATGTTCAACAACCTGCAAATCAAAAATATGATTTAGTTAATGAGACACTTGAAGGTCCAAATATTTTTGCTATTATTCCGTAAGCAATACAGTAACAATGATTCATATAACATGTCTACTACACAGATATAATCCAAAATCTAAGAATTTACTCTGGCAACAGGTGTATATGTGAAACCATCATCCATAGTATTGCAAACCACAGTATCTTAATAATTTTTTAAAATTCCCTTGAAAATGCCTTGAAAAAGCTTCAAATAATAAAATAGGTGTTAAAATATCATATCTCTGTAAGTCTATAAAAGTGAATTGTTTTTCCTTTGACATTGAAACAATTAAACTTTTACTTAATTGAGCCAGAATTTGAGGCCTCACAATAATAGAATAAAAGTGTATTTTAAAAGAAGAACAAATTTAGTATGAAGAAATAGACCAAGATGAGGAATCATAATATTACTGCTTCTTGAAGTAAACAACTATGTTAGCTAAACTCACAGAAATTGTATTTCTTTTGCTCTCTCTACTGTGTATTTGTTGTTAAACGTATATTAAAAATTTCTGTAAGAGGTACATACCATATAAATATCAAATTAAACCCAGAAAGAAAAGAAAAATCATTCTACATAATACATAGAATCTTTAGAATAGTCCTGTGTCTTCAGTAATAAGTCATATTTTATCATTCCATTCCTGAGTATTAAAGTCTTTACTCATTTTCTTAGAAAATGGATCAAAAAATTCTAGTAAAGTTTTGAGAATGATAACTTATTGAAAGACTCTTATTTGGCACTGATACTTTTTAGCAATGTAACAATACTATAAGGCAGATGATCCTCTCCTAAGTATAATGAAATTTTCTCAGAATAAGAATTTTCTTTAGGTTAGAGCTTTCAAAGGGTCAAAGCATGAAGAATTTTTATCTGTTCAACTCCCAAGTAAACACTCTTCCCGAGAGAGTAAGGTAATATTCCCCAAGTCATAGTCATAGCAGACACACATAATTAATGAGGTCAATCTCTTCCTCATCACAAATGTGGACTGATGATATATTCTAAAGATATATCCAAGCATCATTTAATAATGCATTTTCAAAGGGATGAAAAGAAACCTGCTGGTTATATCAAAACAATCATGCCAAGATAGCATTCATTTTGGTGTCTCATCATGCTCAGGGATGCTACAAATGATTTTTTAAAAAGTAAATACGCTACTAATATTGAAGGAGAAAAAAACAAGTTTGGAAATAAAAATGGAATAGAAAACTAACAATGAATACGAATACGAAGGAACTCTTTTGTTCAGTTTATGCTCATAGGGATTTGCATGAAAAGAATAAGCTGAATAGACTAGCAAACCGAATTTTAACAGTGGTGTAGCTATTCACAACAGAAGCACAATGAATATTTCAAACTAAAGACTCACCAAGTTTACTTGAAAGTTGGCTCCTCTTATATCACCTCACTTTCATTCTAAAAAATGGAAAGGTCAAAGTATTTCTGGAAACATTTTCCTCTAGGGAGACAACATTTCTTAAAATGACAGTTCAGCAAGAGTGCACAGCATCCCGAAAGTTTCATGTCACCTGTTAAGTTCCTTTTGGACCATGAGTTATTATTCTTTGTTTTAAATTAGCCCTAAGAGTTTGCTACTGAGTAATGATAAATCTCTCCAAAAATTATATAGTTCATTCCATCTTTCTAGTCATCTGACTGGATGTGGATAACACGATGTATTAGAGTATTAAAATAGGTTGTCTAGTTTTAAGCGTAGCAAAAGTTAAATAGTAATAATTATTCTGAAAACCATTAATTTTCTATCTAATCCTGATATAGTACATATATCCATCTTTAGGTTTCTAGTTCAATGTTATGTAAATATAATTACCCATCCTTTAACTACAAGCATTGCGCTGGGCCCATGGTCAGACTGAAATCTTAGTACAACTAAGATTGTATTGTGATTTGTAATTGTTCCTCTATTTCAAAATTTGTGTTTTTGTAAAAAGAAAAGGGGGAGATGTCGGATAACATTGCTGTGTCCTTTCTGTCTTGCCATGGGGAGCTTAGGTTTATTGGGTTGCTCCCATGGCAGTGTTCCCATTACTTTGTGTTTATTTGCAACCTCTTTCTTTGTGCTCTCTTAACTTGTGAATATTGCTTTTCTCTTCTTAATTCTTTTCCATAGTTAATTCAGAGAAATGTCCTTTTTGTATGGACACAGGCAGACATATAATGCTATGCTTTTGTAACTCGGGTGTTAATTGACTCCAGATAATATTACCTCCCAGGCATCTGTTCTCTCCACCTAAGCCTCAGTTGCCTTTACTTCCTAGCACCCAAAAAGTGGGGTCCCGGTGAGGGACTGGATGGAGTCAGGGCAAGCAGTGAGCTACCCTGGCATTGAAATGGGCCTGGCCAAAGCACCATAACACTTAACTATAAGTTAAGAGCATGGTCACGGACAAATTTTGTCATGATCCAAAATGTAATAACTAGATTTGGACCCTACTAGGATTAGGAATGATTAATTTGGCCTGAGCACTGTATTCTGAGTCTGTGGCAAGATGTCCTCGGGAGAGCCACCCGGCAAGCTCCATGTATCCCTTACTGTTTCCATACAAAATAACTAATATTAAGAAGCAGAATTTTTAAGATGTTAATTAAGTTATTGGACTAAGTAGAGGAGAAACACCCCTAGGTGATATTTCTGCCCTTGAGCCTGATCTGCAAGGGCTTTTAAATATGTTGATTGTGCTACCAGATGGGGTGTGGTGCCTACCCCCAGTGTGGGGAATTGGAGAGAGACCAGGACAGAACGCAGGAGCAGGTGCTTGGAGAGAGACATGGACCAAGACTGAGAGTCAGATTGTGGAGAGATGAGCAGGAGAGACATGAGGAGATGGGAATGAGGGGCAGTGTGAGACTAGAATGGGGAGCTTAGTGCGACAAATAGGCACATGGGGAGAATGGAATAAACAGCAACTGATCATCAACCAGCCTAGCCCTCATTTCCTTCTTTCTCCGCCCATTGCATGGGCTTCCCCTGGAGAAGGAGAGGCCCAAGTCTACCAAACACAGGTGGTGGGCAAGAGGGGGGGGGTGGCTGTCAGAGCTCTCCCTAGCCACTCAGAGATTACATACCCACAAAATGGAGTTTCTAGTAAAATAAATGACCTCCTATCATTAATTTGAATATTCTAATAAATAATTTGGGGAAAATACATACTTTACCTTATATATAATATAGTCAAACATAGGACCTATTCTAGTCAAGAAAGCTTAACACATAATCCAAAGATCTCATTTGGGCAGGTATAGAAGAAACACAAAATGCAAGCACATCCTATGAAATTCTAGTTTTTAAACCTGTCATAAAAATGTGGTTTAATAAGAATGAAATAAAAACATATCTGTTTCAAGGTATGGCATCAGGGATCAGGCAACAGTAAGACACTGTTTGCTAACCCCTATAGGTTGATACTTTTTTCTTACTTTATCCACTCACCCTGTGCTATAAACCTCAGTTTACCTCCATCACGTGTGCTTACTAACATGTCTTTCCATCTCTATTGTAAACTCTTCCAAATAAAGATTTTGTCTTAGTCATCATTTCATTCCTTTCAAGAATAAGGTTCATATTAACAGAAAAATTCAGTGGAATGTTGCTAGTGTCATGCCTTCCCTCTCTCACTGGAAAAGGACTGAATAAAAAGTCTGATTTACTTTCTATCTTTAGGTGTTAACATTACTCCCTAGTCCTTCGTCCCCAATTTATTCTGATCTGGAGTAATATCCCCAGGAAACCTTATGACAGGAGTAATGAGACCACAGAAACAAAAACTTGTTTTACTGTGGCATCCTGAAGAAAGCTAAAAGCAGAGATTGAGAGGGAGTAATTTGAGCACTATCCCAATAGGAAACTCTTGCCCATGACTCACTCTGAGAATTTAACATTGATGGTTTATAAGGTGGTACCCTAGTGCTTTGAGAGAAACTGTAGGCAAGTCAGTAAAATTCTCTGTATCAACCCAAAAGTTGAAACAGAGTTTTCAACTATCCTATTCCTTTTTCATATTTCCAATCTGAAAGAACAAGAAAGAGCACAAAACTGAAATATCTCATAAATTACTGTCCAATACTCTCACCAGAGTATTTTAGCAATAAAAGGAACATGTTCTGAGTCTTATTTATTTTAAAAATATAGTCATTAGATTTCCTTTAAATCCCAAGTATACTATTTCCAAATACCTATTATCACTCATGAATATTCTATATTCATTAATTACAAATACTATATATATTTCAATATTCACTGGCGTGCTTCCTTTGGAAGTGGATGGCAAATAATTCTGTCTTTACAACTTTATTGTTTTTCTCCCTGATGATTAGAAAACCAAAGTATAAGCTTTATAGATGTCAAAGGCAATTCTGTTCTGTCACTTTTTTCATGCACATGCTGACTCAATGTCATAGAATAACTGTGTTGCCTTCTGATTTTCCTGACAGTCCAAAGAAAGAGTAATGCATACAAATCATTTTACTGTTTAAAAGTTTTGAATAAAACATGCTAACCTTGTCATGCTAAGTGACAGACAGAAATGTCACCATTGTTTGCCAGGGACAAATAATCCATATACTTCATGTATAATTCATCTGATCTTTAAGAATGTTTAACAATATTGAATTTAGATAAATTTCGATGTTATGATGCATCAGTTTTCCTTTATCAATTTACACATGTGCTTCATCAATTTAAGTCTTCATTTGTATTGCTCTACTTTTGTATTAACTATGACAGATCTAAAGGTTTCTTATTTCTAGAAAAAAAATTAGATATATTGTCTATGTTACAGATGACTCTTCATGTCCCCTTCACCATTAGGCCTTAATTTGAAAATCCCAAGGGTTGTAAATCTGCCACCAAAGGCCCAGTAGCAAGTATAGGTATCTGCAAGTCTTTTGATGTACAGCTTTTGGTATTCAAAAAGATTGAAGAATGCAGAGGGAAAGATTTCAATCCTTTCCAATAATATGATTTCAAAACTTTCCAAAGCCTTTATGCCAATCAAAATTTAGCCAAGGTAAGTTCTGAAAATAATTTGGGTATAAAATAGGTGGGCAAGAATATTTAGAAAAGGCTTCAAAGTGAGCAGGAATTATCTATGCTTTCAACCAGAAATAATGATGCTTTGTTTTACTACAATATACGTTCCCCTAGCAATATCCTTTTTATGATTTTCCTGAATTTGAAAGAACTTCACTCTCTAATATCAACCATACAAAACCATTGCCTGTAAGAGGAAAGGCAATCGTTTGGTTGACAGTGCTGTCAACATGATTAGAAGATAAAATAGGAAAAAAAACATTTAGGAAATGATTGAATTAGGGATGAACTGAGGAACTCAACGTAAACTAGATTGAAATCTCCAGGAGCATCTTCTGAGAACCTATTTCCTGCTTAGAATGAGAACTAATCATTTCTGTACAATTTAATCTTGCCAAAATTTGTCCTCTTGTCCCGTTTTACTTACAATGAAGTTTTCCTCCTTATATGAACCTAAAGTTCTTTCTTCCCTTAAAAGCAATTTTATTTCAATTAAAATATTTGATAACATAATAATATGCTTCATGATGTAGACATTTGGAGTTTGGGGTTACTTTTTCCTGAAAAAAAAGGAGGGAAGGAAACTAGCATCCCTAAACATGTTATAAATTGACAATTCATATATTCTCCTCAGGTTCTTTCCTCATCTACATATTTATGTTTATACCAGTTCATCTTCTCTGAATTACACCTGCATACATTTTATTATATATACTTTTTCTTTTCTTAGTACCTTATAATTGGCAAAACAGTTTTACCTAGACTATCTCCTTTGTGGCCCATTTATAGAGTAGTAGAAAATTATATGAGAAATATATTTAAATATTCAAAGCAGAAACAGGCAGTGATATAAACAGAGATGGGTAAATAAACCTATGGGAAATCATTTCAACTTTCATGTCAGACATAAGAAAGAGCTTCATTTGGAAAAATTCTAAATGCATTTTAAGGCATTTTGTAGAAATTCTCCCTCAAAAGTCTATTTGCAATAGTAGGGTTTTTTAACTGCTTAAGATGTTTCAAATTTTGTTCTGGTTTTAAAAAGTATACACCAAATGTCTACAGTTTTCAGTTACTTTTTCAAAAGATTACAGCACATACCAAAAATATTTAAGAAGCACTGTTTGGCAACATGGGTGTTCTTATTACTTTAGAAGATATTGAGGTGCTTCAACCTTGAGGTATAATTTAAGTTTTAATGATATTATAGAGTTAAACTTATTTTTAAACAAGTAACTTAGAGCAGATCACTTAATCACTTAATCACTTAACTTCCCGTTAGTAGTCGATTTGCTTGAGCGGGCACCAGTAACGTCTCCATTTGTCCCTGTCGCGTGCTAGTGTAGCCCAGTGGCATCTATTCGCTCTGGGAACATGAAGAGCATCAAACCAATCGTTCATGATCTTGACGAAGAAGTCTGACCATCTGGTAGGTGGGTGGCCATGTGGTCTTTTGACATCCCGTGAAATCCAATCAGTAACAGCTCTAGTCCAGTGGTCGTCTTTAAATCTCATTATGTGACCAGCCCATCTGATTTTTGACACCTTGGCAAATGAGACAGCGTCCCTGATTCTTGACTGTCGACGGATGTCGGATTCTTTCTCTCATTTGAGTGAAACGTGATATTCCAAGCATAGCTCTTTCTATTCTTCTTTGGGAGACCTGAATAGCATTCTCATCTTGTCTGCGTAGGGCCCAGGTCTCTGAGGCATATACTAATGCAGGAAGAACAGTGGAATCAAAGAGATGTGCCCGGAGCCGGAGGTTCTTTGTCCTCTTAGCTATTTCTTCAACGTTCTTGAAGGCATTCAAAGCCGCTCTCTATCTCCTGAGCAGCTCGGGTGCCAGGTCATTTGCCATGTTGACTTCTCGACCTAGGCACACATAGCTGTTGCATTCGGAGATGGTCGTTCCATTGAGAGCGAATGGGGCGTCAGGAACAAGGCTGTTTCTCATAAACATTGTCTTCGTAAGATTCAGCTGTAGTCCTACCTTTCCACACTCACGGTCAAAGTCGGCCAGCATTTGTGCTGCTTGGCTGATGTTTGGTGTTATTAAAACATTGTCATCAGCAAATCGGAGGTGGTGTAGTTGCCGACCATCTATCTTCACTCCCATTCCTTCCCATTTGAGTCGTCGCATGATGTTCTCGAGGGTGGAACTGAAGAGTTTTGGTGAAATGGTATCACACTGCCGAAACCCTCTCTTGACATCAACGATCACTTCTTTGTAGAATGGTGAGATCCTGGAAGTGAGTCCGCAATACAGCTCACGGAGGATCTTGGTGTATTGGGCTTGAATGCCCTGGTTGGCTAGGGCTTCAATGACCGCTTCCGTCTCAACAGAATCAAAGGCCTTCTTTAAATCAATGAACATTAAACAGAGCAGCATCTTGAACTCCCGAGAAACCTCAATGAGCTTGGTTATCGTGTGGATATGGTCGATGGTGCTGAATCCTTTGCAGAACCCGGCTTGCTCGCATGGTTGTCTTTCATCTAGTGTTCTGCCAATCCTATTTAGGATGACTCGAGTGAACAACTTGTAGATGACAGACAATAGGCTGGTGGGGCGATAGTTGCCAATGTCATGGATGTCTCCCTTCTTGAATAGTAGTACGGACCTGCTGGTTTTCCACTGGGACGGAACCTTGCATTCAGACAGGTAGCAAGTGAAGAGCCAAGCCAGTGTATTGATGAGTACTGACGGCAGGTGCTTCAAGTGTTCAGATCTGACCTCGTCTGGGCCAGGTGCTGTTTGCTACTTTAGGCATGTCAGATTTCGGAAGGGAGAACGTTGGGAACACATATCCATCCTGTGGAATTTGGTGTGTCAGCAAGTGAACATGGCTATCGAAGAGATTTGAGTAGAAGTCATGGATAATCTTCTCCATTGCCGTTCTGGAGGATGTGATGGAGCCATCAGGACGTCGGAGGACAGTCATCTTGGTCTTGTAGTTGGCGAAGGACAGGCGGGCATTACAAACACTTTTCCCAGCTTATGCCGCATCTACCAGTACTTCTGCTCTTCTCTCTTTGAGGTCTTCCTTGATCGCATCTCTGCACTGCTTTGCGAGCTCGGACGTTAGCTTATGGTTGCCTGAGGCATGCACCAAACCACGCTGGCTAATTAGCTCAGGAGTTTTCGAAGACAGGCGATTTTTTGTGGCTATCTCTCTCTTGGCGTTCCTCGCACATTCATGGAGGTGCTGAACCAGTCGATCGTATTCCTCGTCAATGTTGTCAACAATGGCATCTTCCTATGTTGCCACAATAGTGCCAGAGAGTTCCCAGTTGTTGGTCATTCTGGGAGTTCTCTTTTTGAACTTTGCAGCCTTTCTCCCTGCTCTGTGAAGTAGAATTTTGCATGAAGGAGACGGTGGTCCGATCCCGTTTGAAATTTTGGGACAACAGCGACATCAGTCAGGCAAAACCGTGGATTGAATATCATGTGGTCTATTTCATTGTGGAATCGTCCACCGGGAGACTCCCATGTCCGTCGTTTAGATTCTCCCTTCTGGAACTGTGAGTTACCATGGATGGTCTTGGTCGACATGATGAACTCAGACAGTCTCTCACCCTGTTCGTTCCATTCTAGGCCATGGCTCCCGATGTGGAGTTCTTCGGCTGATCTTCTCGGTCCTATCTTGGCATTAAAATCACCCACAATGATCTTGTAGAAGGTGTGGTCTTCTTTATAGAACTTCTCCAGCTCCATGTAGAACTTCTCGATTTCTCTTTCATCATAATGAGATGTTGCTGTGTAGAAAACGAAGATAGAAACTGCAGGCAGTGAGCCACATCTATTCAAATGTAAATGTCTGATTCGGGTTGTTAGGCATTCGAATGAATCAATGCTCATGGCCAAGTTTGTGTTGACAAGCACACCGACGCCTCCGACACCTCTTTTATCGCATGTTCTGAGGAACAATTCTCCAGTGTGCAAAACGGCATGGTGAGATTCGTGCCTTCTTGTCTCGGTCAGATCAATGATGTCGTACTTGATCATTTGCGCTTGTACCATCAGGTCCTCGCTGGATGCATCTGATGCTAGCATACGTGCATTGAAAGTACAGACGATTATTTTTGTCTTCCTTCATTGTGGCAGCCTAGTTCGGCCTTGAGATTTTGTCGGCCTCTCCTTTCTCATCCTTCTCAGTGCTGCCATGTCGGTGAAACCTTCAGGGTCAGGTGAATGAGACCAGTTGTAGTTACTGGTTTTGGCATATTGAATACACAACGGATAGCTTGCCAGGCTCTTCCGTGCGGGCAGAATACTCTCAGTAGCTTGCCAGTCTTTCCGAGAGGGATAGAGGCTTTTGGGGCGACCTCTAATCACCCTTGTAGGTGTTACCATATTTGAACCCTATCAAATATGGTACAATTCCGGAAGATGTATATTTAGTGTCTTATGATGTGTCACACGGCCGCGAAGCGGTCCAGAAAGCGTCCTGGAGTGTGGCGGCAGCTGCGTAGTGGAGGTAGTGTCCTTAGAGCAGATATTCCTGTTAAACACATTTTATTCAAAATATGCACATGTCTAGAGATTTCCATTATTTCCCAACAGTTCTAATTTCATTGTGAAAATCCACCAGATGGGAAGGGGCTTTTATATAAGTTTTAGGTAGGTGAAGTTGGCTTTTCTAAGTGAAAAATCTCATGTTTGAGGAGCCCATGATATTGGCAATTTTTGAATTTGAACACAGAATGTTAAACCTCTATTAATTTTTTAAATAATTTATTTATTTATTGAATCACTGTGTGAAAAGTTACAGAGCTTTCAGGTTTAGGTCTCAGTCATGTAAATATCAAACATATTTCCCTTTACCAATACTTATTTTTTAGCACGAACCCCAATAGTACCCCACCTCCCACCCCTTCCAATTTCCTGTGAGGCAGATGAGTTCTAGTTAACACTCTATCTACTTCGACTAGATTCATTGTTTCGATAAAAGATGCACCATTATTATTTAGAGTTTACCACCCTCCCCCCCAATCAGACATGCTGAAAAAGCGTTGTGAAATGATTTGCTTTCTACAGCTGGGTTCAAGAATTAAATGTTATCGCGTGGCCACAATAGCGGCCGCGCGGTTTTGGATTTCTGCTATTTTATTTATTAACCCTGGAAGTATTTCTACTAAAAGTTAGATAATTAAGATATTGGTTTCTGTGCTCTGGAGTCATGGCTGTGCTGGAGAGCCGCTCGTGGGGGGCAACTGGTGACCTCGGTAGGGTGTGAAGGATGGGCCGGAACGCCCCCTTCCCATGAGGTTTTTGTCGCCCCCGACCCCCGGCTCGTACCTGCTGTCCACAAGGCTCCCATGTGGCTGCCATCTTTCTTTCCAGAGATGAGAGGGCAAATGGGGCAACACCCTTTCCCCTCCGGGCAGGCATGATGGCGCGGTTTAGCGCATAGTCCGTTCACTTTTCTGCTCCAAGCTGCTGGTTTACTGTGTTAACTCCTTGTGTTTCTGAGGCTGTGGCCATGCTGGAGAACTGCTCATGGGGGCCAACTGGTGACCTCGGTTGGGCATGAAGGACGGGCCGGAATGCCCCCCTTCCCATGAAACCTCTATTAATTTTTAATAAGAAAAGAGATAGCTTTGAAGAGATTTTTTGATAGCTCCTTAAATATTTTTGTTAAAAATCTACCTTGAACTGGCATCAAAATAAAAGATTTGATTAATGAGTCCTGTACTAAGTCTCTCATCATTTACACTATCATTATAATAATTATTTTGTTGACGATAAAACATGACTATGTAACTGATAAAAACTATCATTCATTCACCAAAGGTAAATAATGTAAGAGATCAGTGAAATTTATGTATATACATATATATGTATATATACAGAGATATAACATTTGATAATACTTGCATATTTTATATATGTCTAATAAACAGCTATTACTTCTTCTTACTAACCACATTTAGTTATTCTCCAGTTTTTGGAGTTATTACAGAGATTTTGACGTATTCCAGATATTCTTTTTTTTTCTTTTTTTTTTAATTTTTATTAGTGAAACACCATGAGGTACAGTTGTAGATTTACAAAGTTTTGTGCTTGGGTTTCGATTATACAATGATCAAATACCCATCCCTCTACCAGTGCCCATTTTACACCACAATGGATAATATCCCTCACACCCCCATGCCCCGCATCCCACCCCGCCACTGTGGCAGGTCATTCCCTTTTGTTCTCTGACTCCCTTTGGGTGTTTTGATCTGCAAATGAGGTATTGAGTGGCAAACATGTTCAGTCCATAGTCTACTCCCAACACGCATCTCCCCTTCTGGGAGGATCCTCCAAACACCCTTTATTTGGTGCTCCCTTCTCTATCTGAGCTGCCTTTTCCCCTAGAATACCCGGCTCGCCTCTAAGCTATGGAGTAATCCTCCTGGTGCTGATCTCAGCTATCCTTGGGTATTAATCTCATCCTTTGTTACTTTATATCCCCCAGATGAATGCAATCTTTCTATGTCTATCCCATGCTTCTTGACTCATTTCGCTTAGCATGATACTTTCCACGTTGTACCACTTGTAAGTAAATTTGTTGTAAATTTCATGATTTCATCTTTTCTAACAACTACATAGTACTTCCATTGTGTAGATATACCAAAGTTTCTTTAACCAGTCATCTGTTCTTGGGCACTCAGGTTTCTTCCAGTTTCTGGCTATTGTAAAGAGTGCTGCAATGAACAAACAAGTGCAGATGTCACTTCGACTATACATTGTTGCCTCTCTGGGATATATTCCCAGGAATGGTATTGCTGGGTCAAATGGGAGCTCAATTTCTAACTTTTTGAGAATCGTCCATACTGTTTTCCAAAAAGGGCTGAACCAGTCGGCATTCCCACAAACAGTGAAGGAGTGTCCCTTTCTCGCCACATCCACGCCAGCACTCGTTGCTTTTGTTCGTTTGGATGTGGGTTCTGAGGTGTGAGATGGTATCTCATTGTGGTTTTGATCTGCATCTCCCTGATGATTAATGATGTAGAGCATTTTCTCATGTGCTTTTTTCCATTCTGATTTCTTCTTTGAGAAAGTTTCTATTCATTTCATTGCCCCATTTTTTGATGGGGTTGGATGTTTTCTTCTTGTGGAGTTCAACCAGTACTTAGTATATCCTTGATATCAACCCCTTGTCAGATGTGTATTCAGCGAATATCCTTTCCCATTCTGTAGACTGTCTTTGTATTTTTGTCACTGTTTCTTTGGAGGTGCAGAAGCTCCTTAGTTTAAAATAGTCCCATTTATCTATCTCTGTTTTCACTTGCTTGGCCAGTGGCATGGCGTCTTTGAAAATACCATAAGCTTCAATGTCATGGAGGGTTTTGCCAACTTTGTCTTCAATGAACCTTATGGTTTCTGGTCTGATGTTGAGGTCTTTAATCCATTTTGATCTTACTTTTGTACATGGTGTTAGGCAGAGTTCTGAGCCCATTTTTTGCATGTAGCCGTCCAGTGATGCCAGCACAATTTTTTAAAGAGGCTTTAATTACTCCCCTTCACATTTCTTGCACCTTTATCAAAGATTAGATAATCATATGATTGAGGGGAGATGTCAGTGTATCCAACCCTGTTCTGCAGTTCTGCCTTTGTTCCAGTACCATGTCAGTGTATCCAACCCTGGTCTGCAGTTCAGCCTTTGTTCCAGTACCATGCTGATTTAATTATTACTGCTTTGTAGTAGAGTATGAAGTTAGGGAGGTTGATTCCTCCCATTTTCTTTTTCCCAAGAATTGATTTAGCTATTCGTGGGGGCTTATTGATCCATATGAATTTCAGGAGAGTTTGCTCCATCTCTTTGAAGAATGTCACGGGTATCCCTATAGGTATTGCATTGAATTTATACAAGGCTTTCGGTAGTACTGCCATTTTGACAATGTTAAGTCTCCCGACCGACCCATGAGCAGGGGATATCTTTCCATTTCCTCATGTCCTCTTTTATTTCCAGAAGTAGTTTTTTGTACTTTTCTTTTTACAGATCCTTTACTTACTTAGGTAAGCTGATTCCTAGGTACCTGATTTTCTTGGGCACAATTGTGAACGGGATTGTTTTTTTTCATGTAGCTTTCTTCTCTCTCACTGTTTCCGTATAGGAAAGCCATGGACTTTTGGGTATTGATTTTATAGCCTGGAACTTTACTATACAAGTCTATTGTTTCTAGGAGTTTATTGGTGGAAGTTATAGGGTTCTCTAAGGATAATATCATATCATCTGCGAATAGAGAGAGCTTGATTTCTTCTTTTCCTACCTGAATACCCTTAATATCTTTTTCTTGCCTAATCGCTATTGCAAGTATTTCCAGTACTATATTGAACAGCAGTGGAGAGTGTGGGCATCCTTGTCTCGTCTCTGATCTTAGAGGGAAGGCTCTCAGTTTTTCCCCATTGAGGATGATGCTTGCTGTAGGGTTGTGGTAGATGGCTTAAACTATGTTGTGTCCCCTCTATACCACTTTTGGCTAGGGTTTTCATCATAAAGGGGTGCTGGATCTTGTCAAATGCTTTCTCTGCATCTATTGATATGATCATATGGTTTTTATCTTTTCTTTTGTTGATATGATGGATTATGTTGATTGATTTCCGAATGTTAAACCATCCTTGCATCCCTGGGATGAATCCTACTTGGTCATGGTGTATGATCTTTTTGATGAGTAGTTGGATTCTATTTGCTAGTAGTTTGTTGAGGATCTTTTCATCTGTGTTCATCAGGGAAATGAGCTTGTAATTCTCTTTCTTTGTGGTATCTCTCTCTGCTTTTGGTATCAGTGTGATATTTGCTTCGTAGAAACTGTTTGGAAGTGTTTTTGATATTGCAATTTCGTGGAAAAGCTTAAAGAGGATTGTGAGTAAGTCCTCTTTCAAGATTTGGAAGAATTCACTAATGAATCCATTTGGGCCAGGACTTTGTGCTTGGGGAGACTTTTTATTACCATTTCAATTTCCTTGATGCTTATAGCTCTGTTCAGGTATTCCAGGTCTTCTTGGTTCAGCCTTGGGAGTCTGTACGAGTCTAGGAATTTATCCATTTCTTCGAGGTTTTGATGTTCTGTGGCATAAAGCTTCTCAAAGTACTCCCTGAGGATCCTTTGAATTTCTGTAGTTTCTGTTGTAATGACCACCTTTTCATTTCTGATTCGGTTTATTAGGGTTTAGTAGCAAAATATATATTGCAGTCATGATTCTGATAATTATAAACAAGCTTAATACTATTTTACTCACCAAATAACTAAGAATATAAGTGGAAACAGCATATAATTAAAAGCAACACATCTGTCTTTTTTTAATTCTTCTTTAGATTGTATGGGAATCAGCCCTAAATAGGCTCAGGGATCAAACCCAGATCATCTTACATGTATGGCATCTGTTCAATCATTTAAGAAAAATTCTCAGCCATTCGATTGTCATTTTTTTTTAAATTTTTATTCGTGAAACACCATGAGGTACAGTTGTAGAGTTACACATATTTGTGCTTGGGTTTTAGTTATACAAAAAGCGAGTACCCAACCCTCCTTTTATTTCTGGGATCACTTTGGTATGGAAATTTTGCTATGATAAAATTTTTTAATAAACTTTATCTACAAAATTTACAACTGCTCTTGCTGACTCACTATATTTTCCATTTGCTTAATTAAAATTTTTGTATTTTATACTTTTTTATTTATTTATTTTTTAATAGTGAGGTACCATGAGGTACAGTTGTAGACTTACACATTTTTGTGCTTGGGTTTCGATTATACAATGATCAAACACCCATCCCTCCACCAGTGCGCATTTCCCACCACCACGGATCCCAGCATCCCCTCCCCCCCCCAGCCCCTATCCCACCCTGCCTCTGTGGCAGGGCATTTCCCTCTCTCTCCTTTTGAGTGCCATGGTCTGGTAAAGAGGCATTGAGTGGCAATCATGCTTGGTCAACAGTCTACCCTCAGCATGCTCTCCCATCGTGGGCGGATCCTCCCGACACCCTTTATTTGGTGTTCCCTTCTCTTTCTGAGCTCCCCCTTCCCCTAACATGTGTGGTTGTCCTCCGGGTCATTGAGTAAAATTCCTGGTACTAATCTCTGCCATACTTGGGTGTTAGTTTCCTATTTTGTTACTTTATGTTCCCCAAGGCTTGTCATTTTAATGGTAAAAATAGTAAAGTAAATAATAGTAACCTTCCTCTCATTTAAGGGAAGACTTTCTTTTAATTTTATTCTATGAGAAAGCTTTATGCAAATGATTACATCAAGAGTATCTATTTTCATTGAAAATTTTCAAAACTAGGAGCGTCTGCCCTTCCCTCTTCACTCTTCATGCTGCGCTGCTCTTGTCCTAAACCCAGGTCAGTTCATCCGCCGGTTCCTGAAGCCGGGACTTGTATCTCTCCCTGCAAGACCCCAGGCGTCCCCCCAGACTCCTGGAGAAAAGCAGTTCTGAGTGTCTTTCATCCCCTCTTCACTCCTCATGCTGTGCTGATCTCCTCCCAAACCCAGGTTTTTGTAGGAGTGTGGCCTCTTCGCAAGTGGGTGTGGCATCTGTAGAAGTGGGCGTGGTCAAATTTTCTGAGGGCCAACGCTCACGCGGCCTCCAGGAGTTTAGCCATACTAAGGAGTCTAGTCCCCAAGGAATCTAGTCCCCAACCTACACAGCAATATGAAGAAACAATGCAAATCCCACCACAAGGGGAAAACAACGAAAACAATCTAGAAGACTCTGTCGATACTGCTCACCTAAGGGACCTTTCTGACATAGAATTCAGATACAAAGTCATGAAGATGTTCAATCAACTCAATGAAACAGTCAGACAGACAGCCAGTAACATGACAGAAAAAATCGACAAATTACGCGAAGAAATGAGAGCAGAAATGTCATGATTAAAAGATTCCATAGATGAAATGAAAAACTCAGTCTCTTCTCTTAACAATAGAATGACCACAGCTGAAGAAAGAATCAGTGAGCTGGAAGATCAGCTGCACCAAGCCAACTGACAACAACAAACAGTGGCAAGAGACCTCAAAATAGCTCTACAGAGAATCAGAGTCCTAGCAGATGATTCCAAGAGGAACAACATTAGAATCATTGGACTACCAGAAGCTCAGGGAAATAATCCAAACGAAAAAAACACAGTGAAACAAATCATTGCTGAAAAATTCCCAGAACTCCATAATGCAGCCATTCAGGTTCAAGAAGCCCAAAGGGTGCCAGCTAAAAGAGACCCGAACAAAAACACTCCAAGACATATCATACTTAGAATGATTGATGCTGCTGAAAGAGATACAATGCTGCAAGCAGCAAGGGCAAAGAAGGAAATCACATACAAAGGAACACAGCAGATTCACAGCAGATGTATCAGAGGAAACCCTCCAAGCCTGAAGGCAGTGGTGAGATATAGTGAAAAAACTCACTGAAATGAATGCTTCACCAAGAATACTCTATCTGGCTAAACTCTCACTCAAAATCGAAGGAACAGTACACTATTTTCTAGACAAACAGCAGCTCAGGAACTTCATAGACTCAAAACCAAACCAAAAACAAGGGCTAAAGGGGCTACTATAAGACAAGACAAACCCTACAACCACAACACACCCTCACAGAAAGATGACACAAAGCCCCATAACAATAATCTCTCTCAATGTCAATGGTCTAAATTCAGCAATTAAGAGACACAGAGTGGCAAAATGGATTCAAAGAGAGAACCCAACATTCTGCTGCCTACAAGAAACTCATTTCAACAGTCAGAGCAAACACAGACTCAAAGTCAAAGGATAGAAAACAATCCTGTAAGCAAACAGCTCCCTCAAAAAAGCTGGGGTGGCCATACTAGTATCTGACAGCATTAATTTCACATTGAAAAAGATTAGAAGGGACAACGAAGGCTATTTTCTCTTCATCAAGGGATACGTACAACAGGAAGAAATCACACTCTTAAATGTATACGCACCTAATGAGGGAACAGCTAAATATTTAAAACAACTGCTAACAGATTTTAAGGAGGACATTCCTAGCAACACAATAGTAGCTGGAGACTTCAACATCGCCTTATCACCCCTGGATAGATCAACAAGAACAAAACTCAGCAAGGAAACATTGGCTTTGAAAGAAGAAATAGAAGAGAAAGGGCTTATAGACCTATACAGGGCTTTACACCCCAAAAAGAAAGAATACACATTCTTCTAGAGTGTGCATGGAACATTTTCCAAAATAGACCATGTCCTAGGCCACAACACATACCTTAATAGAATCAGGAAGATAGAAATAGTATCAACAATCTTTAAAGACAATGACGCACTGAGAATAGAAGTGAATCACACACAGACACGGAGAACCAAAACAAACACCTGGAAAATAAACAACTCAATGCTTAACAACGAGTGGATCAGGAAGGAAGTCAAGGATGAAATCAAAAGATACTTGGAAACAAATGAGAATGAAGACACGAGTTACCAGAACTTATGGGATGCAGCAAAAGCCATTTTGAGGGGAAAATTTATAGCTCTGCAAGCATATCTCAGGACAGAAGAAAGGATGCACATAAACAACTTGGCTTCACAGCTCAAGATCTTAGAAAAGAAACAACAGAAAGAGCCCAAACTGGGCAGAAGGAAAGATAAAAGAAAAATAAAACATAGAGCAGAAATCAATGACATAGAAAACAAAAAAACAATCCGAAAGATCAATGAAACCAAGAGCTTGTTCCTTGAGAAAATAAAGAAGATAGATAAATCACTAGCAACACTCACAAAGAAACAGAGAGAGAGAACTCTAATAAATCGAATCAAAAATAAGAACGGGGATATCACAACAGAAACCAAAGAAATCCAAAAAATCATCAGAGACTACTTTGAAAGTCTGTATGCCACGAAACAAGAGAACCTAGAAGAAATGGATAAATTTCTGGATTCCTATCATCTCCAAAGCTGAATCAAGAAGATATAGAGTACATAAATAAACCTATTCACATCAAGGAAATTGAAACTGTAATCAAAAGTCTTCCCAAAAACAAAAGCCAGGTCCAGATGGATTTACTAGTGAATTTTTCCAAACATTTAAAGAGGACCCACTGCCAGTCCTTCTCAAGCATTTCCAGGAAATTGAAAAAACAGAAGCTTTCCCAAACAGTTTCTATAAAGCCCATATCTCTCTAATACCAAAAGGAAACAAAGATACCACAAGAAAAGAAAACTGACTCATTCAATCAGGTACAGCCCGGCACCCAGGGCTTGGGACTCTCTCTCTGGGCATGCGCAGATAGCTTGATCCCTTAGAACAGCCGGTTTTTCCCCTTGATCTGCGCAGGATGGGAACTGAGACACATCTCGTGGAAAAAAGGCTGAACAGCTCTGGGCACTGTCTCCTCATTCAATCAGGTACTGCCCGGCGCCCAGCTCCAGGGACCCTTTCTGGAGCCTCGGCCGCTAATGCAGCCACAAAGTATTCTCAAACTACATATTCCATAGGAACCATAAGTTACCCTGTTAGATGGAACCTTCTCTAGGTTAGTTCAATCACTAGAAACGCATTAGCCAATAACTCGTTAAGCCTATCTCAATTCATTCTGCATATCAAGCAGAATAGTAACAGTGAACATGAAGGTCTAAACCAAACTGGTAACAATGGTAAAGCAACGCAAAAGCCCACCAAACTTTCTTATTGAAGAGCCTATCCCAGAAGATACCAACAGCACTGTAGTGTTAGACAACCTCTCTGACAAGGAATTTAGAAGGGAGCTACTGAGGATGCTGAGGGAGCTAAAAGAAACAATGGAAAGCAATGCCAATAAAAGACAAGAGGATTTGAAGGCAGAAATGAGGAAAATGCAATTGGAAATGTCAGATATGAAAAACCTGGTAGGCGAATTGAAAAACTCAGTGGAAGGCCTCAGCAGCAGAGTAACAGCTGCTGAGAACAGAATCAGTGAGATCAAAGATGAAGATCAGAGACTCTCCAGAAAAGAGCAGAAAATGGAAAAGAAACTCACAATTCGGGAACAGATGGCAAGAGAAGATCGTGATGAAGCCAAGAGGGGTAACATAAGAATTATTGGAGTCCCAGAGGGACAGGAAGAAAACCTTGATGAAGAAGAAACTGTCAAAGACATCATTGCTACAATGTTTTCAGAGCTGAAGGAAACTTGTAACCACATTCAGGAGGCCCGAAGGGTACCAGCTAGAAGAAATCCGAACAAAAATACCCCAAGACACATCCTGATCAAAATGACCAAAACCTTAGACAGAGACAAAATTCTGAAAGGAGCAAGATCGAAGAAAGAAATCTCCTACAAAGGAGCATCCTTAAAATTCACAGCTGATTTTTCTGATGAAACCCTCATGGCCCGAAAACAGTGGTGGGATATAGTGAAAAAACTCAATGAAATAAAGGCCTCACCAAAAATACTTTACCCCGCGAGACTCTCATTCATAACAGAAGGAACAACAAACACTTTCATAGACAAACAACAGCTCAGGAACTTCATAGACTTAAAACCATGGATACAAGAACTAAATGGACTACTTTAAGGCAAGACGGGCCCCTCAAATACACCAAATTTCAACAGAACAATGGGACAAAACCCCATAAAAATAATCTCTCTCAAGGTCAATGGGATAAACGCATCAATTAAAAGACACAGAGTGGCAGGATGGATTAGAAAATTGAATCCAACATTCTGCTGCCTAGAAGAAACACATCTCAATAGTCAAAGCAAACACAGACTCAGAGTCAAAGGCTGGAAAACAATCCTACAAGCAAATAGCTCCCATAAAAAAGCTGGGGTAGCCATCCTAATATTAGACCACATCGATTTCAGAATGAAGAAGGTAACAAGAGAGAGTGAAGGCCACATCTTATTAATCAAAGGAACTGTACAACAGGAATAACTTACAATGCTAAATGAGTATGCGCCTAATGAGGTACCAGCAAAGTACTTATAACAACTACTCATAGATTTGGAGAAATACATCAATAACAACACAATACTAGTGGGAGACTTCAATACCACTTTATCACCTCTTGATAGATGAACCAGACTCAAGATTAGCAAGGACATACTTCATCTGAGGGAAACAATGGAATAAAGGGACTTAGTCGATATATACAGGACACTTCGTCCTCAAAAAACTAAATACACATTCTTCTAAAGCGTACATGGAACATTCTCTGAGATAGACCACATGCTGAACCACAAAATATACATCCATAAAATTATGAAGATAGAGATTGTATCAACAATCTTCTCAGACCATAATGCACTGAAATTAGAAGTAAATCACACACGAAAACAGAAAAATAAATCAAACACCTGGAAATTAAACAGTTCACTATTGGATAACGAGTGGCTTAGAAAGGAAATCAAAGAGGAAATCAAAAGATTCCTAGAAATGAATGAAAATGAGGATACGAGTTACCAAAACTTATGGGACACAGCAAAAGCTGTGCTAAGAGGAAAGTTTATCGCTCTACAAGCATTCCTCAGGAAGGAGAAGTGAGCCCACATAAATAACCTAACCTCACTGCTTAAGAGCTTGGAGAATGACCAACAAAAGGAGCACAACCCAAACAGGAGGAAGGAAATAATAAAACTCAGAGCAGAGATTAAAGAGATGGAAACCCAAAAAACAATCAAAAGATCAATGAAACCAAGAGCTGGTTCTTAGAGAAAATTAAAAAGACAATAAGCCTCTAGCAAAACTCACAAAGAAAGGGAGAGAGACAACCCTAATAAACTGAATCAGAAATGAAAAGGGGTCATTACAACAGAAACTACAGAAATTTAAAGGTTCCTCAGGGAGTACCTTGAGAAGCTTTCTGCCACGGAACATCAAAACCTCGAGGAAATGGATAAATTCCTAGACTCCTACAGACTCCCAAAGCTGAACTAAGAAGACCTGGAATACCTGAACAGACCTATCACCATCAAGGAAATTGAAATGGTAATAAAAAGTCTCCCCAAGCACAAAAGTCCTGGCCCAAATGGATTCACTAGTGAATTCTTCCAAATCTTGAAAGAGGACTTACTCACAATCCTCTTTAAGCTTTTCCACGAAATTGCAATATCAAAAACACTTCCGAACAGTTTCTACGAAGCAAATATCACACTGATACCAAAAGCAGAGAGAGATACCACAAAGAAAGAGAATTACAAGCTCATATCCCTGATGAACACGATGAAAAGATCCTCAACAAACTACTAGCAAATAGAATCCAACTACCATCAAAAAGATCATACACCATGACCAAGCAGGATTCATCCCAGGGATGCAAGGATGGTTTAACGTTCAGAAATCAATCAACATAATCCATCATATCAATAAAAGAAAAGATAAAAACCATATGATCATATCAATAGATGCAGAGAAAGCATTTGACAAGATCCAGCACCCTTTTATGATGAAAACCCTAGCCAAAATTGGTATAGAGGGGACTCAACATAGTTAAAGCCATCTAACACAAGCCTACAGCAAGCATCATCCTTAACAGGGAAAAACTGAGAGCCTTCCCTCCAAGATCAGGGATGGGACAAGGATGCCCAGACTTTCTACTGCTGTTCAATATAGTACTGGAAGTACTTGCAATAGCGATTAGGCAAGAAAAAGATATTAAGAGCATTAAGGTAGGAAAGGAAGAAATCAAGCTCTCACTATTCGCAGATGATATGATATTATCCTTAGGGAACCCTATAACCTCCACCAAGAAACTCTTAGAAACAATAGACTTGTATAGTAAAGTTGCAGGCTATAAAATCAATACCCAAATGTCCATGGTTTTCCTATATACAAACAATGAGAGAGAAGAAAGCTACATGAAAAAAACAATCCTGTTCACATTTGTGCCCCAGAAAATCAAGTACTTAGGAATCAGCTTAACTAAGGATGTAAAGGACCTGTAAAAAGAAAACTACAAAACACTACTTCAGAAATAAAAGAGGACATGAAGAAATGGAAAGATATCCCCTGCTCATGGGTCGGGAGACATAACATTGTCAAAATGGCAATACTTCCCAAAGCATTGTACAAATTCAATGTAATCCCTATAAGGATACCCATGACATTCTTGAAAGAAATGGAGCATACACTCCTGAAATTTTTATGGAAAAATAAGCCCCCACGAATAGCTAAATCTATTCTTGGGAAAAAGAAAATGGGAGGAATCAAACTCCCTAACATCAAACTCTACTACAAAGCAGTAATAATTAAAACAGCATGGTACTGGTACAAAGGCAGAGCTGCAAAACCAATGGAACAGGGTTGAATACACTGACATTTTTCCTCAATCATATGATCATCTAATCTTTGATAAAGGTGCAAGAAATGTGAAGTGGAGTAAGGAAAGTCTCTTTAACAAATTGTGCTGGCAAAACTTGACGGCTATATGCAAAAAAAAATGGGCTCAGAACTCTGCCTAACACCATGTACAAAAGTAAGATCAAAAAGATCATACATCATGACCAAGTGGGATTCATCCCAGGGATGCAAGGATGGTTCAACACTCGGAAATCAATCAACATAATCCATCATATCAACAAAAGAAAAGATAAAAACCATATGCTCATATAAATAGATGCAGAGAAAGCATTTGACAAGATCCAGCACCCGTTTTTGATGAAAACCCTCGCCAAAATGGGGATAGAGGGGACTTTCCTTAATATACTTAATGCCATCTACCACAAACCTACAGCAAACATCATCCTCACTGGGGAAAACCTGAGAGATTTCCCCCTAAGATCAGGGATGAGACAAGGATGCACTCTCTCCACTACTGTTCAATATAGTACTGGAAGTACTTGCAATAGCGATTAGGCAAGAAAAAAATATTAAGGGCATGCAGGTAGGGAAGGAAGAAATCAAGCTCTCACTATTCGCTGATGATATGATACTATACTTAGAGAACCCTAAAAACTCTACCAAGAAATACCTAGAAACAATAGACTTGTATAGTAAAGTTGCAGGCTAATAAAATCAATACCCAAAAATCCATGGCTTTTCTATACGCAAATAGTGAGAGAGAAGAAAGTGACATGAAGAAAACTATCCCATTCACAATTGTGCCACAGAAAATCAAGTACCTTGGAATCAGCTTAACTGAGGAAGTAAAGGACTTGTACAAAGAAAACTACAAAACGCTACTTCAGGAAATAAAATAGAACACAAGAAAATGGAAAGATATCCCCTGCTCAAGGATTGGGATAATGAACGTTGTCAAAATGGCAATACTTCCCAAAGAACTGTACAAATTCAATGCTATCCCTATAAGGATACCCATTACATTCTTCAAAGAGATGGAGCAAACAATCCTTAAATTTATATGGAACAATAAGCCCCCACGAATATTTAAAGCAATTCTTGGGAAAAAGAAAATGGAGGAATCAACCTGCCTGACTTCAAGTTCTACTACAAAGCAGTAATAATTAAAATAGCATGGTACTGGAACAAAGGCAGAGCTGCAGACCAATGGAACCGAGTTGAATATACTGACATCTCCTCCCAAGCATATGATCATCTAATCTTCGATAAGGGGGCAAGAAAAGTTAAATGGAGCAGGGAAAGACTTTATAACAAATTGTGCTGGCAAAACTGGACGGCTACATGCAAAAATGTGGGCTCAGGGTCTCTGCCTAATGCCACGTACAAAAGTAAGATCAAAATGGATTTATGACCTCAACATCAGACCAGAATCCATAAAGTTTATTGAAAACAAAGTTGGCAAAAACCTCCATGATATTGAAGCTAATGGTATTTTCAAAGATGTCATGCCACTGGCCAAGCAAGTGAAAACAGAGATAGACATATGGGACTATCTTAAACTAAGAAGCTTCTGCACCTCAAAAGAAACAGTGACCAAAATACAAAGACAGTCTACAAAATGGGAAAGCATATTTGCCAAATACACATCTGACAACGTGTTGATATCAAGGATATACAAGGAACTGGTTGAACTCCACAAGAAGAAAACAGCCAACCCCATCAAAAAATGGGGTGAGGAAATGAACAGAAACTTTCGCAAAGAAGAAATCAGAATGGCAAAGAGTCACATGAGAAAATGCTCTACAACACTAATCATCAGAGAGATGCAGATCAAAACTACAATCAGATATCATTTCACACCACAGAGACTGGCCCACATCCACAAGAACAAAAGCAACCAACGCTGGTGCAGATGTGGCAAGAAAGGAACCCTCTTTCACTGCTGGTAGGAATGCCGACTAGTCCAACCGTTTTGGAAAACAGTATGGATGATTCTCAAAAAATTAGAATTTGATCTCCCATTTGACCCAGCAATACCACTCCTGGGAGAGAGGCAAAAAAGTATAGTTGAAGTGACATCTGCAATTGTTTGTTCATTGCAGCACTCTTTACAATAGCCAGAATCTGGAAAAAACCTGAGTGACCGAAAACAGATGACTGGTTAAAGAAACTTTGGTACATTTACACAATGGAGTACTATGTAGCTGTTAGAAAAGATGAAGTCATTAAATTTATATACAAGTGATAGTACATGGAAAGTATCATGTTAAGCAAAATGAGTCAGAAAGAGCGGGATAGACACAGAAAGATTGCATTAATCTGGGGAACATAAAGCAAGAAAATGGGAGACTAACACCCAGGAGTGACTGAGATTAGTACCAGGAATTTTGCTCCATGACTTGGAGGCCAGCCACACGTACTAGGGGAAAGAAAGCTCAGATAGAAAAGAGAGCACCAAACAAAGGGTGTTGTGAGGATCTTCCCAGGGTGGGAGAAGCATGCTGAAAGTAGACTATAGACCATACATGATTGCCACTCAACGCCTCTCTTGCAAAACACAGGATCCAAAAGATGAGAGAGAGAACAAGGGGGAATTCCCTGCCACACAGGCAGGGTGGGATGGGGGGATGGGGGGATGGGGGGTGGGAGGGATGCTGGGACCTGTGGTGGTGGAGGATGGGTGCTGGTGGAGGGATGGGTACTTGATCATTGTATAACTGAAACCCAAGCACAAAAATTTGTAAGTCTATAACTGTACTTCATGGTGTTTCACTAATAAAAAAAATTTAAAAAATTAAAATTTTTTTTCAAAACTATAAGTCTCACACACCTCAAACAAAATTTTAATTTCATTAGTTAAGATTGGGGTTGGAGCAATAGCACAGTGGGTAGTGGTTGCCTTGCACATGGCCAACCAGGGTTTGATTCTTCTATCCCTCTCAGAGAGCTCGGAAAGCTACCAAGAGTATCCTGTCCACATGGCAGAGCCTGTCAACATCCCGGTGGCATATTCGATATGCCAAAAACAGTAACAACAAATCTCACAATAGAGATGTTACTGGTGCCTGCTTGAGCAAATTAATGAACAATGGGAGGACAGTGCTACAGTTAAGATTGAACATTGTTCATGCAGTCTCAACGATGGTATTAAGTTCATTTAATACATTTCAAAGATGTAGAATGTTATTCATGAAACATTGAAAAAACAGCCAAATTTTCCTTTTCAACTCCATATTGGATGAACAATTTTGAAACTGCCTTTTCGGTACTCTGATTTTTGGGGGGATTACTTCATCAAAATGTTTCTGCTCCTATGAGGACTTCATACCTCTCAGATAAGAATACAAGAAGGGGATAAGAAAGAGTTGGTAGTGAGGGCAAGGTACACAGTCAATCAAGTTGATACCCAGTACCATGCATGGTCTCCCAAGCACTGCTGGGAGTGAGCCCTGAATACATAGCCAGGAGTAAGCCCTACGCACTATCTTTTATGTATGCCTCACTCCCACCAAAAAAAAAAAAAAAGAATACTGTTAGTAGACAAAAGAAGAATAAGGATGTTTACATCTATAAAACAAAAAGTGGGACAAGAAAACCTGCAATTTACAATGTTAGTATAAAATATAGTTCAGCATCCCCTTGTAGGGGCTGGAGCGATAGCACAGTGGGTAGGGCGTTTGCCTTCCACGCAGCCAACATGGCCGATGCGAGTTTGATTCCTCTGCCCCTCTCGGAGAGCCCAGCAAGCTACCGAGAGTATCTCGCCCTCATGGCAGAGCCTGGCAAGCTACCCGTGATGTATTCGATATGCCAAACACAGTAACAACAAGTCTCATGTTAGAGATGTTACTGGGCCCGCTCAAGCAAATCGATGAACAAGGGGAGGACCATGACTGTGATCCTTTTGTAGAATTTAGGGATAAAATCTGCCTATTGAGAGTGGACACATATCCTATATTTTTTTCATAAAACATCTTAATGGATAATTCTGATACAAAAGGATTAACTCAGAGAAAGAACTGAAAGGTAAGAAAGAAATTTCAGGAGGTTTGTAATACTCTGTGGATAAAAATAAAACATGCTCTACAGAACTGAATTCAAGATGGGGATAAAAGGAAGAAAGTGGGTGGGAGGAAAACTTGGTGTATGAATGGATAGATGTAGACAATTTAGTGGTGGTTGTGATGTTGGAACATTGCAATGCATAGAACTCTTATCAGTAACAGTTTCATAAATTATGGTGCTTTGATTAAAAAAAAGAGCTATAGTTAGAGTCTACAAATTTGAGATGCTCAGGCAATTATCAAGGAAAAATTCTCATTGCCAAGGCCATATAAATTCTGTCCCTTTTGTAAAGTACCAGATAATAAGTGTAGAACTTTAACTTTAAGACACATATACATCCAAAGGGTTTCAGTAAAGTCTCCTTATAGTTTTCTAATTGTGATTTTTAAAAAACATCATATATTACCTACATAGATGTTCCAGAAATCACCTGATCACTTGACATCCCATTACCAATTGATTTGTTTAAGTGGGCATAGTAACGTCTCCATTCATCCCTGTCATGTGCTAGTCTAGCCCAATGTTGTCTGCTCATTCTAGGAACACAAAGAGCCTCAAACCAATTGTTCAGGGTCTTGATGAAAAAGTCTGACCATCTTGTAGGTGGACGGCCATGCAATCTTTTGATGTCCTGGGAATCCAGTCTGTAATGGCTCTAGTCCAGCAGTCATCTCCAAATCTCATTACATGTCCAGCCTATCTGATTTTCAACACCTTGGCAAATGAGACAGCATCCCTGATTCTTCGTGGTCGATGATGGTCAGAACTCTGAATTCTTTCTCTCACTTGAGTGAAGCGTGATACTGCAAGAATAGCTCTTTTGATTCCTCTTTTGGAGACATGAATAGTGTTCTCATCTGTTTTCGTAGTGCCCAGATCTCTGAGGCACATGTTAATGCAGGAAGAACAGTGGAATCGAAGAGATGTGCCTGGAACTGGAGGTTCTTCATCATCTTAGCTATTTCTTTGATGTTTTTGAAGGCAATCCAAGCTGCTCTTTTTTTCCTGCACATCTCAGGTGCCAGGTCATTTGTCATGTTGACTTCTCAACCTAGGTACACATAACTGCTGCATTCGAAGATGTTCGTTCCATTGAGAGCAAATGGAACTTCAGGAATGAGACCATTTCTCATAAACATTTTCTTCGTGAGATTCAGTTGTAGTCTGACCTTTCCACACTCATGGTTGAAGTTGGTCAGCATTTTTGCCGCTTGGCAAAAATTGGTGTTATTAGAACGATGTCATCAGTGAACCAGATGTGGTATAGTTCACTCCCATTCCTTCCCATTCCAGTTGTTGCATAACATTCTCGAGGGTGGCACTGAAGAGTTTTGGTGAAGTGGTATCACCCTACTGAACCCCTATCTTGACATAGATGATCACTTCCTTGTAAAATGGTGGGATCCTGGTAGTGAATCTGTAATACAGCTCATGGAGGATCATGATGTATTAAGTTTGAAGGTCCTATTTGGTTAGGGCTTTGATGACTGCTTACGTCTCAACAGAATCAAAGGCCTTCTTTAAATCTATGAATGTTAGACAGAATGGCATCTTAAACTCCCAAGAAACCTCAATGAGCTTGGTTACCATGTGGATATGGTCAATCGTGCTGAATTCATTGCAGAACCCAGCTTGCTTGCATGGTTGTCCTTCATCTAGTGTTCTGCAAATCCTATTCAGGGTTACTCAAGTGAACAGCTTGTAGATGACAATAGGCAGATCAGGCAAAAGTTGCCAATGTCGTGATTGTCTCCATTCTTGTACAGTCCTGCTGTTTTTCCATTGGGATGGAACCTTCCATTCAGACAGGTAGCGTGTGAAGAGTGAGCCAGTGTATAAATAAATACTGATGGTAGGTTCTTCAGTTGTTCAGGTCTAACCTTGTCTGGGCCGGGTGCTGTTCACTTCTTTACCAACGAAACGGCATGTTGAATTTTGGAAGGGAGAATGTTGGGAACATACCCATCCTTAAGAATTTGGTATGTGGGCAGATGGACATGGCTATCAAAGAGATCTGAGTAGAAGTCATTGATAATCTTCTCTATTGCTCTTCTGGAAGATGTGATAGATCCATCATGATGTTGGAGAGCTGTCATCTTGGTCTTTTAGTTGGTGAAGGACAGGCAGGTTTTTCAAATGATTTTTCCAGCTTCTGTCACATCTGCCATTACTGCTTCTTTTCTCTCTTTAAGATCTTCCTTGATAGCTTCTCTGCAATCCTTTGAAAGCTTGAACATTCGCTTGCAGGTGCCTGAGTCTTGCTCCAATCCACATTGGCAAATGAGCTCAAAACGCTTTGAAGTCAGGTGTCTTTTTGTGGCTATCTCTCTCTCAGTGTTCCTCACACAATTATGAAGATGCTGAACCAATCTGCTGAACCAATCGATTTTATCCTTTGTCAATGTTGTCAACAACGACATCTTCCCATGTTGCCACAATAGTGCCAAACTGCTCCCAGTTGTTGGTCATTCTGGGAGTTCTCTTTTTAAACTTTGCAGCCCTTTCTCCCCACTCTGTGAAGTGGAATTTTGCAAGAAGGAGACTGTGGTCCAATCTCATTTGGAATTTTGGGACAACAAAAACATTGGTCAGGCAAAACCATTGATTGAATATGATGTGGTCAATTTTGTTGTGGAACCGTCCACCGGGAGACTACCATGTCCAACATTTAGATTTGGCCTTCTGGAACTATGAGTTACCATTGATAGTCTTGGTTGACATGATGAACTCAGATAGTTTCTTACCTTGTTCGTTCCATTCTAGGCCCGGGTCCCAATGTGGAGTTCTTCGGCTGATCTTCTCAGTCCTATCTTGGCATTAAAATCACCCACAATGATCTTGTAGAAGGTGTGGTCTTCTTTATAGAACTTCTCCAGCTCCATATAGAACTGCTCAATTTCTCCTTCATCATAATTGGATGTTGGTGCATAGACAACAAAGATAGAAACTGCCAGCAGTGAGTCACATCTATTCAAGTGTAATCGTCCAATTCGGGTTGTTACGCATTCGAATAAATCAATGCTCATAGACAAGCCTGTGTTGACTAGGACACTGACACCACCAATGCCTGTTTTTTCGCATGTTCCGAGGAACAGTTCTTCTCCAGTGTCGAAAACGGCATGATGTGATTGATGCCTTCTCATCTTGGTCAGACCAATGATGTCTTACTTGACCTTTCCCACTTGTACCATCGGGTCCTCGATGGATGCATCCAATGCCAGCGTACATACATTGCAAATACAGACAGTCTTTTTTTTGTCCTTCTTTGTTTTGGCAGCCTAGTTCAGCCTTGAGATTTTATCAGCCTCTCCTTCCTCATCTTTCTTAATGCTGTTGTATTGGTGGCTCTTTCAGGGCCAGGGTAATGAGACCTATTGTAATTACTGATTTTGGCATATCAAATACACTCTGGATGGCTTGCCAGGATTCTGCCATGTGGGCAGGATATTCTCGGTAGCTTGCCAGGAATATGCTGGTAAAATTTTATTTTGCCTTCCAAAATAATTAAAGCACCTGGATAATGACAATATCTACTATCTGAATTAATGAAAGATAAATGAGAAGTCATTCCACAGTCACAGCCTATGAATATAATGTACCTTAATAAATTGATATTTTTTAGAACTGAGACAATTTTAAGGAATAGCTTTTAATGATAAGTTTTCATTTCTTTAGTACACCAATGAGAGACTTTATTCTTAGAGTCTCTTAAATAGTAATTCAAGGGCCTAGTACAGTGGTCAGAAGTGCATGCCCGGTGTACCCTGAGTTTAAGGCAACTGATGGGCTTATTCCCTAGAACCACTCATTTGACTCCAGAATCCCCTCATTGCCAAGCTTAAGCACTGAACCAACATCCTATTTGAACAACTATGCCAGGCTCCCTGACTGCTGATTGGAAGTCCCCCCTCTCCGTTGTTCCCACCCTTTTGCCAAAAACAACAACAAAAGAGAAGAATAAAAAGTAGAAGCCTAGATAATTTCTCATAATCTGGAAGAAGATGTGAACATTTCATTTCATGTCCTACTTCTACCTGTTTTTCCGTTGGACCTAATGTAAACTTAGAGTTTGGAAACTAAATGAAAACTTTAGAAACATTAAAGTTTAAATATTTGTAAATAAAAGAAGGCTTATAATATGAAAGCACAGAGCCTTCTCTTCCAATAACCTGAAAGTACAATATAGAGAAAAATAAAATGTTTGCAGTTGTGACACACAAAAATTTTAAAAAAACAGAAACTACCTGACTAGAGGGTAGAAACTGAAGTCCCAAGGAAAAAGAGATCATCGAGAAACACCTGTAGCAGTAATGTCTGGGGACTTGCAAACAGAGTTTTCTAAAATGTAGATGTAATTCATTTGCAATGCTGGAAGGCAACATAAACAACTTCTAATTCCCTCAAATCCCTAATAAAATCTTGAAGTACATAAATGTCTTTGCTAATGATGCTTCGGCAAAAGTGCAAGAATAAGCTCAATACAGATAAAAAGAAAAGTTGCAGAAAATGAGATACACAGGAGGAAGACAAGCTCAGAGAAAGGAAAATAAGAAACCAATGCAAGGATGCATGACAAAAAGAAGCCTCATCCAATCAGAAATTCTCCAGGGTGAGGTTGAGGGTTGGGGTAAAAAGTAAAGACCATCTTGAGTGCAATATTATCCAGTTGATGTCAGTGATGGAAGGATGTTTCCTTGTTAATTTACTTTGCTTGTGAATTAAGAGGGTATAAGCTGTCTACCCAGCTGATGCTTGGGTAATGCATGTAAAACAGATCCTTTACTGTGATGATTATGGCCAGCCCACAATGACATAAAACAGATGACCACATTGAAGATATTAAAAAATGGATGTTTTGTGCCATAAAGAGAGAAATAAAATGGATTTCTTCTGCTACCTGAGTTTGACTGGATGTCACAAAAAGTGCTTAGTTTTGTTTTGTTTGACCTTTTTACATTGTGCCTGAGGTGATAGGTAGAAAAATAGCACATAGAAGGTTGAAATTAAACAAGTCAAACGTCTAAAAGAAAAGATAATTGTATATGGAATAAAAGCTGGGGCTGCAGGAAAATAAATCAAGCTACTAAAACATTAAAATCACCTTTTATTTAAATAAGGATTTTGCAATTTTCAATGACTATTATCCTTGCCCATGACTTAGCTTGGTGATAATGAAGAAATTCATAATGAAGAAACAAAGAACATGGTCACCATCAATGTCTAGAATTCCATGAATTCCTCAGGAAGCAGTTCAATCTTTTTTTCTTTCACATATACCCAAATTCTAAGGTCTTTCCTCAAATATTTGTATAGGAGAAATTAATCAAAAGAAAGCCCACTTTTGGGGAAACTATGCTTATAGGCAGAAACTAAACTCAGACATTACAGAATTCTGTGTTGTTTGGTGAATTATCTACAGAAGCCTCCACAGGTTCATAATGCTCTCAGCTTTGTAAAATTTTTGTAAGGAATTATTAAGTTAATGCAAATAAACTTCTTAAGAATACAGCATGGGACATAAGCAATGCCATAAATTTTTTAGCCATTACCATTATTTTTATTAATAGTTATAGTATATCACTGTATCACTGTATCATTTTCATCCCATTGTTCATCCATTTGTTTGAGCGGACGCCAGTAATGTCTCCATCTGTCCTAGCCCTGAGATGTTAGCAGTCTCTCTTTACTCATCCTTCCCAATGGTGCCACATTGGTGGCTCTTTCAGGGTCAGGGGAATGAGACCCATCATTGCTACTGGGTTTTGGCATATCAAAAATGCTTGGGGAGCTTGCCAGACTCTGCCGTGTGGTCAGGATACTCTCAGTAGCTTGCTGGGTTCTCTGAGAGGGAGAACTAGACTATAAGGGATCTTCTGGGGGATTTGTTCTATAGTCTCTGGATCTTTGCCATTGATGGGATTACGTGGGACTGGGGGCAGTTGGTGGGTGTAACTGTCTAGCTACTGAAAAATGGGGGTTCTGGGTGGAGGGGACCCAGTCCTGATCTGATCAGGGTTGGAGATCTCAGCCACTGGTCCTGTGTACCTGGGTTCCTCTGCCGGTTCCTTCATGTGGGAGGCTTTTCCAAGCATGTGGAGAACGGCCTTGAGCATGGCTGTGGCTGGGTTCCTGAGGTCTTTGGCTACCGAGGCTCTGCTTGAGATGGGGAGGGAAACTCAACCCACCCCCTTCTGAAGTTCCCCGATGAAGACAGCCAGGTGTGAGAGCAGGAAACTTATATAGTATCTTATAGTAAATAAAATACCAAAATGTACTAGAAAAATAATTTTCTACACGTTTTAATAATTCTCTCTTAAAGAAATGGTCATCATTTAGCTTTACCATTTTTTTCCATCAGTACAGTGTGTGGAACATAACCTATCATTCACAATCACATTAATATTGTTATGCATGAAGATACATCATGGAAACAGCTAAGAAAATGTTGCAGGGCTATTGATCTTAGTGTTGTTTAGAATCCTAGAATGCACAAACTGGAAAGAGGCTCTATACATAGATCATTCCAAATCAGTTTCCTTCTTCTGCCTTTGGATGTTTCCCCTTAGTGGAAATATTTCCCCTTAGTTTATTCTTCTATACTCATTGATACTAAATTCTCAAATATAATAGTTCAGTTCTTGTTATGGAAATTACAGTAGATCTGAAACTTTAAAATACCAAAGTGATGATTATATTTTTTTAAATGTGAGTGGCAAGTTAAACAAACTCTTCAAAACTGTATTCTACACTGACCAATAGAATCAGAATAATTGCTGTGGGACACTAAAATTATTTTCCAGAAACTTCTGGACTATATCTAATGCTCATCTTAGTGACAATGAGTGGTATCTGTTAAGACACATTATGCTGCACTTCATGTCAGTCCAATAATCGTCCTAATACTTCAACTTGAATTCAGGAAAATGAGAAAGAATAATCTACCACACTAAAAGAGGGGAAAAGCATTAACATTCTTTATGCCTTCAAGTCCTTTTTGATGTAGACAATTTATTCATTATCTGCTTGGGAAAGGTTTTCATCTTTCCTGGGATAGTATTTGGAGTAAGTATGACTTGTCTAAATTTCTACTGCCAAGATATCAGCTACTTATAGCCTGTTGTATTGCCAATTCACAGAAGCCTATTAAGAAGTAAAATTCACCTCACTGTGACAAGAATACCTATAGGCTGAAAAATTGTAGAAGACTGAGTGTGAAAATTGCAAATCTATATGCCTGGAGCCATGATAAATATGCAAACTGAGGGTATACAAATGAGAAGCACATGTGACAAGCATTGAGGGATGTACCTATACTAAACCAGACCTTTTTTCTTCAGTTAGTCTCTTTCCCATCTCTCACCTCCGCCTTCAAAGTTTATTTTTGTACATATCACATTCTGAAAGGAAATGAGGCATCCTGCCAAACAGGTACTTCGTGGCTGGCTAGTTGCCAGAAAATCTTATGTTTATATATGATTTTACCTTAAATTAGAGTGGATATGTGCTACTGGAATATATTTGTGTATATCATTGCTTCTTGCTACTTTGAGAATAGTTGGTGGGAAGAGACATAAAGGGAAAAAACAACCCTTAATACAGCATTGAGGATATTGAATTCTGAAGCATGAAGTCTCTTAGCTATAGTGTCATTTTCTCACCTTGATTGAGAGTATTCAAATTAGTAGACAAGACAGAGAAGTCAGGTTTTCCCATTCACTGTTTATTTCAAGTACAAAGACCCTTCCTCACTACAATCTGAATAAGTGTATATAAAAACACTTTTCCTTGTCTGGAGCAATAGTACAGCAGTTAGAGCATTTGTCTTGAATATGGTTGACCAGCGTTCAATCCCTGGTACCTCATGTGGTCTTCTGAGCACTGCCAGGAGTAATTCCTAAGCATAGATTTAAGAGTAGGCCCTCAGCACTATAGTATAAGAAGCTCTCCTCCAGCCTCCCAAAAAAAACTGTTTCCCTAAAATTTCATGTGATCTAAGCCCAAATTCATAAAGTAGCTCTATGATTTGGAAAGAGTCACAGTGGTAAACAACAAAGAAAAAGATAAAAATAAGAGACTTTGGAAATCACAGGGCATGATGGCCTAGAACACTATAGCTCCTATCAGGATTTCTCCAAAGGATCTAATTCTTATTACATAAAGAATGTGGAGAAAGAGGAAGTGATTCTCTTAAAATAGAGAGTATTCTTAAGCCAAAATCCTGGATAAGTAGAAATTGTGTGTTTTCCCTCAGGCAGACTGCAGGAATACTGCCAGCACATGACTCTTTCACAGCTTGCCTGCCCACCTCCCTGATAGTCAGAACTGATGCAAACCACATCCTCTGTGGCACATTGATATGAAGTACAACTAATGATCACAGAATTAGCGAAAATATAATCTCTTTTTCGTTGACAAATACCATTCCTGACTTAGAGAGGCAAAATTAACTTATAAGGGATCCAGTTTATATAAGATAATATAGACTGACTAACTGGATTCAAGTCTTAGCTCAAGACTTTGAATAAGACAACTGTGCTTCAATTTCCTTTTGGAAACTTTACTTAGAGGGCGGCCAGCCCGGCTGACCTAGTTCGATTCCTCCACCCCTCTCAGAGAGCCCGGCAAGCTACTGAGAATATCTCACCCACATGGCAAAGCCTGACAAACTACCCGTAACATATTTGATATGCCAAACACAGTAACAAGAAGTCTCACAATGGAGTCTTTACTTGAGCAAATCAATGAACAACGGGAGGACAGTGCTACTTGGAGCGCTGTTAAAACAAATTTAATCCATACATAAATAACTTTTGACAGGGTTCTGACAAATGCCATGTACTGGTCTCTGAGCTATCCTTATATATGTATGTGCCCCGTCAGTCTTCCCAATAATCACCAGCAATGGATACCATGCTTTTATTTTAAAAATATAAAAACTGGCATCTACTTTAGCTCATAAAGGGTAGATATTATTTAAATTGTCTCTGTTTCTGAATTATTTTGCATCTTTCCCTGCTCCACAACATAACCCTTTTGAACATGGGTTTAATTAAATTTAATTCTTTCTAATAGGTATAAATTATTGGTTCTGATGAAAGCACAAAACAAAGCTTTCTAGACAGGTCAAGTTAACATTGGAGGAAAATATGGACATGACTATTTTTAGTGTAAAGTAAGCCTTATGAGTTATGTAATAGAAAATTGAGATTCTGGGAATGAAAGCAAAAGGAAAATTCTGGCTGAATGTAGAAAATATTTCATGCAAGAGGAAGTTTTTCAACTTGCCTTTTAAGACCTTTAGGTGGAAATGAGGTATCATTACAAGTAGGGGGAAGAGAAAATGGGAGACTTATGAAATGGAAATAAAAGTATGAGCAATACCACAGAAGCATACACACAACACACACACAAACACACACACACACACACACACACACCCCTAGCTTAGTGACTAATAGATAATGATACCAGTTAAGTTAACTGCATAATGTATAGCTAAGCTTGGAAAAGTAGTACATAGCCACTTTGGGAAGAGCCCTAAAAATAAAGCTAGGAAATTAAAACTTTGCTTTGTAAAACATGAGTTAAGTCTGAATCTCTGAGAAAACTCTGGACAAGAGTGTGGAGGTGATCATATGGCAAAAGCTGTATCTTAGGATATGTAGGAAATGCAGGTGACATAGAAAATATGAAGTATTACTTAATGACTTAATCCCCGTTATTCATCAATTTACTCGAGCGGGTGCCAGTACCGTCTCCATTCATCCCGGTTGCGTGCTAGCATAGCCCAATGGTATCTGTTTGTTCTAGGAACATGCAGAGCCTCAAACCGATCATTCAGGGTCTTGACGAAGAAGTCTGACCATCTTGTAGGTGGGGGTCCACGTGATCTTTTGATGTCCCGTGGAATCCAATCAGTAATGGCTCTAGTCCAGCGGTTGTCTGTAAACCTCATTACGTGTCCAGCCCATCTGATTTTTGATGTCTTGGCAAATGAGACAGCGTCCCTGATTCTTGAGCATTGACGAAGATCAGAACTCCGGATTCTTTCATTTGAGTGAATCATGATATTCCAAGCATAGCACTTTCGATTCCTCTTTGAGAGACCCAAATAGCGTTCTCTTCCTGTTTTTGTAGGGTCCAGGTCTCTGAGGCATATGTTAATGCAGGAAGAACAGTGGAATCAAAGGGATGTGCTCCTAGCTGGAGGTTCTTTGTCCTTTTAGTTATTTCTTCAACGTTCTTGAAGGCATTCCAAGCCGCTCTCTTCCTCCTGCGCAACTCAGGTGCAAGGTCATTCATCATGTTGATTTCTCGACCTAGGTATATATAACTGTTGCATATGAAGTATATGGGGGAAAATTAGAATGTCATAATATCATGAATTAGAAGGGTAAAACTATAAAATATAAGAGGGAAAGAGTGCTGACAGAAATTAAAAACAGGGGACTAGAGAATACAGCAATTGAAATATTACATGGCTGACCCAGTTTCAAAACGTAGCACCACACATGGGCCCCTGAGCACCAGCAGGAGTGATCCCTGAGAACAGAACCAGGAATAAGCTTGGGGTATCAGTGGTTGTACTTCCTTAAAACTAATGGGGATAAATCAAAGCCTGAATTATATAATAAATTTAAAATGAATAGAAGAAGTGAAGATCCAGAGTAATTTTAACTTCTTTAGAACAACTGAATAAAGACTGAGAAAATATCACATTATCTCATTAAATTCTCACGACCATTTTACAAGAGATTTTAATATTTTTTGCAAAGAGATAGAGGTTTGAATTTGAACATTTACATTGTACATTCTATATAAAATAGAAGATTTAATTAGCTTATTCAAAAATCAGTTTCTTCTTCTGCAATATGTAGATGATAATATCTGACAGTGGTGGGGGTAAAAATTAATGTACATGTTTGTAATTTGCCTTAAAAAGAACTAGTATATATTACTCAGTCATTAAATTATGGCAACACTATGAGAAAAAATTAATGTGAGAATTTTAACTTCACCCACAATCTTATTTCTAGTAAAAATATCATAATTGTAAATATTACATTTTTTTGTATCACTGTAAAATAGTCACTGTCATGTCTTTGGCTTGAGAAACCAAATGCATGGATAGAAAAATGAGATCACAAACACATTCAGATGCATTCCAAATTAGCATTTAATTAGAAGACATTCATTCTAAATCTGTGTCTGAACATCATCTTCAAAGACTATATAAATTACATGTCATTCCATATGTAAAAATTATAATTCAAATAATATATTAATATTGGGATTCACTGGCTAATATATATATTACTGATGAAAATTTTATGAAGCATAGAGCACTTTGGGAAAATATTTTTTAATTGGAAATACCCATTCATTAGAGCTTGCCTTGCTTTTCAACCCTATTAGTTGCATGAGATAATGTGGAAATATTTGATAAGATTGTAACTTCCCATCTTGAAGTGTTATCAAAATATTAATGCTGGTATTCACTGTATATGTTGGGTTTTGAAAAGAAAACACTTGTCCTTTAATGACTGGAATGACACCACAAATTTCCTTTCCTACAGGTGTGCAAAATTCAATCATCTTAATTTTTAAATTTCTTATTTCTTAAAGGTCACATCTTAAAAACTACACTTTCTCTGTCAGAATACTTGAAATGTAAAAAAGTCAAAGTCATTGATCAAAAATTATAATTACAGAGGCAATGACTTTTCTACCTTAAGTCAGGCTGAGTAAATGGTATTTGAAAAAAAAAAGAACAGCAGTTTAGAAAAATATTTAACCACTTGAACACCAAAAGCTAACAAGAATCTACACTTAGGCAATCTGATTGAAAGTCATAATTTTTTCCATCTGTTTATTAGCTTCCTTCTCAGCCCAACATTAAAAACAAAACACTGATTTAACCATAGCATGAATTCCATACTCAACACCATATTGCCTGTAGGGTGGCAGAAAAAGTTTCACAAGTAAACCTTTGACTGCTTACTTAACCAAATAGTCCATCAGGTGCTGTATACTGCAATAGGTTTGCTTTCTTCATCCACAAGAAAGATCTACATATGAATCTAGCAGAAAAATTAGTAACTCCCATCAAATGAAACTAAACACAAATACAAAGAGCAAAGTAAATTCCACTCATTAAGATGTATCCAACTTATGATTCTGCTATCAGTAAATGACAATAAATAAATAAAAGATAAAGAAGTAAAAGAAAACTTAGATGGGGCCAAAGATACAGTACAGTGGATAAGCATTTGCCTTGTATGAAGCTGACCTGAATTTATCCCTTGCACATTTGGTTCCTGGAGAGTGAGTCAAAGGTAATTACTGATGTACAGAGCCAGTAGTAATTCCTGAGGACAGTCAAATGGCAAGGAAGGAAGGGAGGAAGGAAGGAAGGAAGGAAGGAAGGAAGGAAGGAAGGAAGGAAGGAAGGAAGGAAGGAAGGAAGGAAGGAAAGAAGGAAGAGAGAGGGGGGTAGAGGAAGGAAAAAGGGAAGGGAAAGAAGGATGAAATGGACAGTGAAGTAGGATGAGGGGGCAAGGAGAGGGGAAGGAGAAGGTAAAGAAAGGGAATGCTTAGGAAAGGAAGGGAGGGGGAAAAGGGAATGAGAGAGAAGGGGAGAGAAGTGAAGGGGTTGGGGAATGGAGTAAAGAGGAAGAGGAGGGAAGAGGGAGATAAGGGGGAGGAAAGAGGAAGGGAAGAGGGAGATAAGGGGGAGGAAAGAGGAAGGGAAGAGGAAAGGGAGAGAAATGGAAAGGTAAGGGGAGAGGAAGGAGAAAGAACAGGGAGGGAAAGGAAAGGGGAGTAAAGGGAAAGGGAGGGAAGACAAAGGGAAAGGAAGGAAGAGGAGAGGCAAAGGGGAGGGAGAGGGACAGAGGGAGAGGAGAGAAAAGAAGAAGGGGAGGGAAGGGGGAGATGGGAGTGGAGATTGAAGGGGGAGGAGAAGGGAGGGGAAAGGGAAGAGGAAATGGAAGGGAAGTGGAGGAGAGGGGAGGAAAGGAGTGGAGAGAAGAGAGGAGATGGGAGGGAAGGAGAGGGAAGGGAAGAAGAGAGGAGGGGAGGGGAAGGGGAGGGGAGGGGAGAGAGGAGAGGAGAAAGGAAAAAATGTTCATTATGAATAGTTTTCCTTCTTAGAGTGGTTCAAGGTCCAGTCATGGTCCTCCCGTTGTTCATCGATTTGCATGAGCAGGCCCAGTAACGTTCGCCTTTGAAGACTTTTTTTGTTACTGTGTTTGGCATACGAATACGTCACGGGTAGCTTGCCAGGCTCTGCCGTGCAGGCGAGATACTCTCGGTAGCTTGCTGGGCTCTCCAAGAGGGGCGGAGGAATCGAACTCGGGTCGGCCATGTTGGCTGCGTGCAAGGCAAACGCCCTACAGCTGTGCTATCGCTGTGGCGATATTGACCTCAACTAAGATATATTCCATGCAAATTCAGTTCTACTCTTTTTTGTTTGTTTGTTTGTTTTTTCTGGGCCACACCCAGCATTACTCAGGTTTACTCTCAGCTCTGTGCTCAGGAATCACTCCTCATGACATTGTTCAGGGATTACTCCCTGCTTTGCACTCAGAAATCTCTCCTGGTGGTATTTTTCACAGCCTACTCCCAGTGCTGTACTCCAGGATCATTCCTGGTGAACTCAGGGAATCACATGGGGTACCAGGGACTGTACCTGGTTAGGCTGTATGCAAGGTAAGTGCCCTACCCGCTGGACTGTCTCTGGACCCCAGTGCTACTTTTTAGTCTTGCTCCCACTAAGACCCACTCTTCAAATTCATTGGATGACTGGCCTGGATTAAGACAGAAGTCTATAATTCCAGGAGTGAAAGCAAGCTGTTGTAGCAATGTCAGTAACTTCTAACAAATACTAAGCAAGGAATAAAAAATTCACTTCAATGAAAGGATAAACAAAGGGGAGGGAAAGCATAGTAGTGACATGAGTAACTAGAAAGAGGTTAGAAAATACAGTGAAAGAGATTTCTTAAAGGTCAAGCTTAAAATTCAATTTTCAGAATTATTTTTGAAAAAGATTTTCCCATCTTTTAAATCTGTAAATGAATCCATCAGAATTTAGTTTACATATTCCTCCAGAATTAAACTTTTAAATTAAACAGCATATTAAGTTCACTACCCTTCCATGCAAAAAAAATAAAAAGGACGAAGAAAGAATAGAATAGAATAGAATAGAATAGAATAGAATAGAAAAGAAAAGAAAAAATCCATTTTCATTCTGAATTTATTTGTCTAAAATAGAAAGCTTTCTGTACTGAAACATTATTTAAAGGTAAGGTGCAGACTAGAAGACTATCTTAAAATGTTTCTGTTTTATTATGACTTAAACATCATAGAATGGAAAACATTTGGTTTTACACAAATATTATATATTTACTTCTTTCTGTTTCTCACATATTTCAACTTCACACCACTTTCTTCTGTCTCAGGACCAGGTATTTTTGTTAGTAACACAAATGGCCAATCTGGAAGATACTAGACACAGATGTTAGGCTGCCCCACTGTGTCCAAACTGGACAGATGGATAGGCTGTCATGAAAAGCCCCACAGAAAACAAACAAACAAAAAAAGATGGGCCTGATAGGTAAAGAAGTTCAGGCAGAAAAACATTAATGGTTAAAAACATCCAGGTTCCTGGCCTGAGAGATAGTACTGGGATTAAAGCTTCTGTATTGCATGTATTCAAGTCTGGTTTCATCCCAGGCAAAGCATATTGTGCGCTGAGCACTGACAGGAATGATCCCCGAGTACAGATCCAGGTGTAAACTCTGAGACCTGCTTGGTGTACCCCCAAACCAAGTAAATAATGAATAGATTCAGCATTAGACAACAAGGAAAATAGTCCTGAAGGTGGAGTGAGTTAATCATCACGTAACCCTGATGGTTTTCAAAAAAAAAATCTTCAGTGATGCAGGCAAATGTCCTACCCACTGTGCTATCATTCCAACCCCCAAAACATCTGATTTTTAATCACATATAGTAGTAACTGGGATCCATTCATTCATAGTGAAAATCCAACCAAAAATCAGTAGCAAAGCGCAACGAATTGATCCAGAAGCAGAGCTAGAAGCAAAACGGACTCAATACTGAATGCAAGGATCCTGACATTTTTTTTTAATGGAGCTAAGGCTGGGCATTAACACAACACAAAGGAGTCTGCAAGAAGTATTTAAGAATGTGATACTGTACCTAAAAGGTTATTTCAAGGAAGAAAATAATTTCAGGAAATCCAAATGCGTGGACATATTTAACCAACTTAAAAAAACTTACTATGGTAGATTATAGTTACATTTAATTAAATTCTTGAGTAACATGAAGGTTGAAACAGAAAGAAAAACTTAGGAGTGTCCGGTGATTACATCTATTGTTAAGGAATCTGACTATCAATAGCTAGAGGAATGAATTAAGACTGTAGCTGCAGTATACATACAGTGTACTGAGTTTAGCATTCATGAAAACTCTTAATATTGTTGACCCCACCCTACATCTTTTAAGCATAGTAAAGCACACTCACATATCAGCATAAATAAAATTTATAGCATAGCACTGCAGGAATTGAGTGAAAATGCATTTGAATATATGTATGACACTACTTCCACTACCCAGCCGTCGCCACACTCCAGGACGCTTTCCGGACCCGTGTGGCAGCTCCGGCCGAGACCCATGCACGACTGAAGATCCACAGAACAAGATAAGCGGAACTCTCTGAGACCTTGGACTCCAGGCTCGGCGGACCCAGGGACAGAGCTTCTCTGCTTGCTCCCACCACCACAGGTGACAAAGGGATTCTAATCAGGAGCCCCACCCTACCCTACCCTGTCTGCTTCCATCAACCACCCAGGGATCAAATTGCCCACAGGAGACCCACCCTACCCAGATAAATACCCCACTCGCAGACTTCCACTCTTGACACTACTTCCACTACCCAGCCGTCGCCACACTCCAGGACGCTTTCCGGACCCGCACGGCCGCTTGCGGGTCATAAGACACATCATAAGACACTAAATACCCATCTTCCGGAATTGTCGTACCATATTTGATAGGGTTCCAATATGGTAACACCTACAAGGGTGATTAGAGGTCGCCCCAAAAGCCTCTATCCCTCTCGGAAAGACTGGCAAGCTACCGAGAGTATCCCACCCGCACAGAAGAGCCTGGCAAGCTATCCGCTGTGTATTCGATATGGCAAAACCAGTAACTACAACTGGTCTCATTCACCTGACCCTGAAGGCTTCACCGACATGGCAGCACTGAGAAGGATGAGAAAGGAGAGGCCAACAAAATCTCAAGGCCGAACTAGGCTGCCACAACGAAGGAAGACAAAAATGATCATCTGTACTTTCAATGCACGTACGCTAGCATCAGATGCATCCATCGAGGCCATGATGGTACAAGGACGAATGATCAAGTACAACATCATTGGTCTGACCGAGACAAGAAGGCACGAATCCCACCACGCCGTTTTCGACACTGGAGAAGAATTGTTCCTCGGAACATGCGATAAAAGAGGTGTTGGAGGTGCCGGTGTCCTTGTCAACACAAACTTGGCCAAGAGCATAGATTCATTCGAATGCCTAACAACCCAAATCGGACATTTACATTTGAATAGATGTGGCTCACTGCCTGCAGTTTCTATCTTCGTTGTCTACGCACCAACATCTCATTATGATGAAAGAGAAATCGAGAAGTTCTACATGGAGCTAGAGAAGTTCTATAAAGAAGACCACACCTTCTACAAGATGATTGTGGGTGATTTTAATGCCAAGATAGGACCGAGAAGATCAGCTGAAGAACTTCACATCGGGACCCATGGCCAAGAATGGAACGAACAGGGTGAGAGACTGTCTGAGTTCATCATGTCGACCAAGACCATCCATGGTAACTCACAGTTCCAGAAGGGAGAATCTAAACGACGGACATGGGAGTCTCCCGGTGGACGATTCCACAACGAAATAGACCACATGATATTCAATCGACGGTTTTGCCTGACTGATGTCGCTGTTGTCCCAAAATTTCAAACGGGATCGGACCACCGTCTCCTTCGTGCAAAATTCTACTTCACAGAGCGGGGAGAAAGGGCTGAAAAGTTCAAAAAGAGAACTCCCAGAATGACCACCAACTGGGAACTCTGGTAGTATTGTGGCAACGTGGGAAGATGCCATTGTTGACAACATTGACGAGGAATACGATCGATTGGTTTAGCACCTCCATGAATGTGCGAGGAACGCCAAGAGAGAGATAGCCACAAAAAATCGCCTATCTTCGAAAACTCTTGAGCTAATTTGCCAGCGTGGTTTGGCACATGCCTCAGGCAACCGCAAGCTAACGTCCAAGCTCGCAAAGCAGTGCAGAAATGCAATCAAGGAAGACCTCAAACAGAGAAGAGAAGAAGTACTGGTAGATGCGGCAGAAGCTGGGAAAAGTATTCATAACGCCCGCCTGTCCTTCGCCAACTATAAGACCAATATGACTGCCCTCCGACATCCTGATGGATCCATCACATCCTCCAGAATGGCAATGGAGAAGATTATCCATGACTTCTACTCAAATCTCTTCGATAGCCATGTCCACTTGCCAACATACCAAATTCCACAGGATGGATATGTCGTTCCCAAAGTTCTCCCTTCAGAAATCCGACATGCCATTTCGTCGGTAAAGAAACAAACAGCACCTGGCCCAGACAAGGTCAGACCTGAACACCTGAAGAACCTGAGGTCAGTACTTGCTACCTGCTGAATGCAAGGTTCCGTCCCAATGGAAAACCAGCAGGACCGTACTACTGTTCAAGAAGGGAGACATCCATGACATTGGCAACTATCGCCCGATCTGCCTATTGTCTGTCATCTACAAGTTGTTCACTCGAGTCATCCTGAATAGGATTGGCAGAACATTAGATGAAGGACAACCATGCGAGCAAGCAGGGTTTCACAAAGGATTCAGCACCATCGACCATATCCACATGATAACCAAGCTCATTTAGGTTTCTCGGGAGTTCAAGATGCCGCTCTGCTTAACGTTCATTGATTTAAAGAAGGCCTTTGATTCTGTTGAGACAGAAGCGGTCATTGATGCCCTAGTCAATCAGGGCGTTCAAGCCCAATACATCAGGATCCTCCATGAGCTCTATTGCGGATTCACTACCAGGATCTCACCATTCTACAAAGAAGTGATCATTGATGTCAAGAGAGGGGTGCGGCAGGGTGATACCATTTCACCGAAACTCTTCAGTGCCACCCTTGAGAACATCATGCGACAACTGGAATGGGAAGGAATGGGAGTGAAGATAGATGGTCGGCAATTACACCACCTCCGCTTTGCTGATGACATTGTTTTAATAACACCAAACATCAGCCAAGCGGCACAAATGCTGGCCGACTTTGACCATGAGTGTGGAAAGGTAGGACTACAGCTGAATCTTACGAAGACAATGTTTATGAGAAACAGCCTTGTTCCTGACGCCCCATTTGCTCTCAATGGAACGACCATCTCCGAATGCAACAGCTATGTGTACCGAGGTCGAGAGGTCAACATGACAAATGACCTGGCACCCGAGCTGTGCAGGAGGAAGAGAGCGGCTTGGAACGCCTTCAAGAATGTCAAAGAAATAGCTAAGAGGACGAAGAACCTCCGGCTCCAGGCACATCTCTTTGATTCCACTGTTCTTCCTGCATTAACATATGCCTCAAAGACCTGGGCCCTACGCAAACAAGATGAGAACGCCATTCAGGTCTCCCAAAGAAGAATAGAAAGAGCTATGCTTGGAATATCACGTTTCACTCAAATGAGAGAATGAATCCGGAGTTCTGACATTCGTGGACGATCAAGGATCAGGGACGCTGTCTCATTTGCCAAGGTGTCGAAAATCAGATGGGCTGGTCACATAATGAGATTTAAAGACGACCGTTGGACTAGAACTGTTACTGATTGGATTCCACGGGATGTCAAGAGACCGCGTGGCCGCCCACCTACCAGATGGTCAGACTTCTTCGTCAAGATCATGAACGATCGGTTTGAGGCCCTTCATGTTCCTGGAGCGAACAGATGCCATTGGGCTACACTAGCACGCGACAGGGACAAATGGAGACGTTACTGGTGCCCGCTCGAGCAAATCGATGACTAACGGGAAGTTAAGTGATTAAGTGTGAATATTTTACTTATTATTTTGCTGAAAGAGTGGTCTCTCAAAAAGTGTTACCGGTCTTGAAGGCCACTTCCAGTAACAGCCAATAGAGTCAATTGAATGCTAGGTCTAGAGGATGCTGAGTTGGTTAGGTCCTGCAGTGCCAAGGACCACCAGGGTCACATACACCTGCAGCACTTGGGTAGATATCCAGGGCCTCCAAAGTTGGTTACACAATGCCTCATTTGGAACTAGGGTGTGGCGTGAGTTTCACTTATGCCCAGACCATTGAGCTCTCTGCACAGTATTTTTAAATTACTAATTTGATAATAACACTCAACTAAAGTTATTAAACAAAATTTTCCCCCTAAAAAGTGGCAGAAGAGATCTCTTACCAATCTTTTTTTATAGACATCTAGTCATCTATCTAGTCATCTAATTTACTGGCTAACATATAAAGGGTAAAGGAAGCAAGTTCAGGGCACTTAGGAACTAAAGGTGCAGAGGTAAGCAGATTTGGAAACAAAACACAGTTGTTAATTCCCTGCCTGATTTTAAAAGCAGGAACATGAAATAATTATCAAATAAAATTAACCTTTTAAAATGATACTGCAAATTTTAAAATAGCAATGGAGATCTGCAAGTTTAAATAAATACTTTGAATGTTGCCTATATTGGAGCACACCAAGTAGCCTATAGAAAAAGAGAGAGGGAAGATGGAGAGCAAGGAGAGATGGAGAGGGAATGGGAGAACAAGTGAGGAGAAAAAAAGGAAGAAAGAGGGAAGAGGGGAAGATAAATGGGAAGGATGAGAAAAAAAATGGCAGGAAGGGAAAGAAGAAAAGAGAACAGATAAGAGAATAATCTATAGCTAATGTCCTGAAGTAAAGAAAGTCCTTGCCTATCATTATCATGTGTGGGCTTGTGAATCAATATATAGCCTTATAATGTTCTATGAAAAGATTAATTCTAAATATCAGTAGTTTGCAATAAACAATGCAGACAACAGAAAGCAATAATGACTAATTCCTACGCTTGGTCAATGAAGGCAACAGGAAAATCCAAATATAAAAATTGGTCTTCAGCTGTAGCATAATTAAGAATAGATTACTGCTTATTTGCTGTCTTTGCAGATTTAAAAAATCTTAAAAAATGTCAGAAGGCAGCTGGGTAATATAAACAATATGAATTCTCAACACTTATAAAAACATTCCAATTCTTTCAGTTTTTATAGACAGCTAGTCATCTATCTAGTCATCTAGTTTACTGGCTGACATCTAAGAGTAAAGGAAGCAAGTTCAAAAACAATATTTATTATTTCTACATGTCAGTCATTACTATTTTTCCAAACTTCTGTCTTTAGAGATTAGGTCCTTACCCATTTACATTTTTCAGTATTGGGAAATATATATATATATATATATTATATACTATATATGCTCGAGCGGGCCCAGTAATGTCTCCATTGGAGACTTTGTTGTTACTGTGTCTGGCATATCGAATACTCTCGGTAGCTTGCCGGGCTCTCCGAGAGGGGCGGAGGAATCGAACTCGGGTCGGCCATGTTGGCCGCTTGTAAGGCGAACGCCCTACCCGCTGTGCTATCGCTCTCTCTCTCTCTCTCTCTCTCTCTCTCTATATATATATATATATATATATATATATATAGTATCTGACCTGGGTTTGATCCCCAGAATCTGATATTATCCTCCTCTAAGCACTGCTAGGAGTTATTCTTGAATGTCAGAAGTAACCCCTGACCATCACCAGGTAATATGATCATTCCTCACTGTGAAGGGTATTGGGTAGAAAAACTGAAAATTAACAGATGGAATTATCTTACCTAACACATCAGAACAAGCTACTCTGAAAAAGTTGATCTGAAATAGTAAGGATCTATAAAACTTAACCAGGAAAATAACAGTAAAGAAAAGAATGGGAACAGTATATAGCATAGGATTTGTTCCTGGACAGAACTCAGCATAATGAGTTGTTCTGAGCTAAATAAACAGTACAGCAGGAAAAGTACTTACTTTGTATGCAGTCATCCCTAGTTTTGTATATGTTCCCTAAATCTCACCAGGAGTGATCACATAGCACAGTGTCAGAAATGAGACCTAAGCACAACTAAATGTGGGCTATAAAACAAAACAAAGAGAGGAGAGAGACTCTATCAAGATAGGTGATGTAAGTACTTTTTTAATAATAAGTACTTTTGGGGGCCGTAGAGATAGTACAATGGCTAAAGTGCTTTTCCTTTTATGTAGCTGACCCTGGTTCAATCTCCAGCATCCTATATAGTCTTACAAGCAACATCAGGAGTTATTCTTGAGTGCACAGCCTGAAATAACTCCTGAGCACAACCAGGTATGGCCACCAAAAAGACAAAAATAAATTAAATTAATCTAAAAGTACATATAAGGGGATAATAAGAGAAAAAAACTTTACCTTTTCTATTCTGACAAAAGCTGGCTGAAGCAATAGCACAGTGGTAGGGCGTTTGCCTTGCATGCAGCCAGTCTGGCCAAGCCAGGTTCGATTCCTCCGCCCCTCTTGGAGAGTCCGGCAAGCTACCGAGAGTATTTCGCCCACATGGCAGAGCCTGGCAAGCTACCATGATGTATTCAATATGCCAAACACAGTAACAATAAGTCTCAAAAAATTGGAGACGTTACTGGACCCACTCGAGCAAATCGATGAACAACGGGAGGACAGGACAGGATTCTGACAAAAGGAAAAATTGAATTGACACATATTATTTTTTAATCCATAGGGTTATGTTGAATTTTCACCTAACAGCTGTAAGAGGTTGAAAAATATGGTCATGACCAGGAGGGCTACATGAAAACTTCACTGGTATTTTTTCATGTGAGGCTGACAACTACTTCTAAGTTAAAGATTATTGTTATTTCTACTTTATGCATGAGGCTTTATGCATAAAGTAGAGATATGTCCCATAGTCGATCAAGTCAACTTCTGAATGGAGATAGCTGACTTTGGTTCTAACCCATTATACGTCTGAGGCTGAATCTCCCAATATCCAAAACAACTAAGTATTGAAGCAGGTTTATTTGAAGAATTAAAAGTTCTCTTAATCATTAATATTGTAGAGGCAAATCTTCATGAGCATTGCTTTAAAAGATCAATCTGGGGACTGGAGCAATAGCATAGCGGGTAGGGCATTTGCCTTGCACGCAGCCGACCTGGGTTTGATTCCCGGCATCCCATATGGTCCCCCAAGCACTTCCAGGAGCAATTCCTGAGTGCATGAGCCAGGAGTAATCCCTGTGCAAGGCTGGGTGTGACCCAAAAAGCCTCCCAATAAATAAATAAATAAATAAATAAAAGATCATTCTGGAGAATGTCAGTATGAGGAGCAAAGTATAGGAAAGTTTTTAAAAGTTCTAGCTGAGAGCTTGAACTAAGTTTAAGCTATCCCTCAAGTTGATAACTGTGGAATCAAAGTGATTTTATCATATTTTAAAGATATTTAGGATGTAAGCTATCCCTCAAATTGATAACTGTGAAATCAAAGTGATTTGGTCATATTTTAAAGATATTTAGGATATAAAATCATGTATTTAGTGACAGGTTGTTTTAGAAGGTCAGGGAAAAGCCGGTATTAAAGATTGTGCTTTTTCTTGCAGGTTCTACTTAAAGGTTCCTTTTGTAATTTGTGTGCTCTGGAAGGTTTTTCTCAACTGGGGTCAGTATGACCTTCTATGAGACCCCATTGTACTCCAAGGGGATCACAAGTGAAAAATCACAGAAATGAGAGGTTATTGTATAAGACAGGGAATCAACCATTTATATAGTTGGTACCACAGGATGGAAAAATGGTCATAAAGGGACCATGGTTGGAAATAGATTGAGAAACACTGTTGTAGAACAAAGGAGTCTAGATGGGAAGGAGACAGATGCTTGGAGTAACCCTCACAGTGATGAGTTCTAATGTATATTTTAAAATGATTCTTCTAAACATTAAAAATATGTTAGAGTAATTTTTATAAAAATGGCACTACTGAAACCTTCTGGTGATAAAAACAAAATTATAGGTCATATACTTTTAAATCCAATTTTAAGTCTAGAATATGGAAATGTATTTTTCCTACTAGATATATCTGTGTATTTTTCAATGCCAAGATTGAAAGTGGAACTGAATGACTCATCACCAAAGTGGGCCAATTGTCTGTAAAGTGATGGGAAAATATCAGTACAGTTATGCACCCAGAGATAGCTTCAAAAATAGTTTAAATGTATGAGTCTTATATCATTTTCTTAAAAGCCATAAGACAGGTCATTTGATGTGTCTTTGAAGATATTTCCTGTGGTTGACAAGACTAAATTATTTACCATAATATTAATGTCCTCCCAAAATAACTTACTTCAGCAATCAATATTACCCTTGCCAATAAAGAGAAGAGATTGTTACCTACCGGATATAGTTAGAAACTTAAAAAATTTCCCTGCTCTATTGCTTATATTTCAAATTATCTACTCCCTCAGTCCTTTATTTTGGCAACTATACTTAGAGAAGTTTGCTACTCATTGTTTGTACATCTTCATTCTTATACAGTAGCTTCTCTATATGGCATTCACCAATACCGCTCCTCAATATTATAGGAGACTCTAAAGGATAAGAAGGTCTTATAATGATATGTGATTGATAGAAATAGTTTGATTAAATTCCTCCAGCTCAAGTACCTATGTTTGCATACCTTTCCTAACAGTGTTCAGTTCACATTTACACAAGATGTTCAGACACATTTAGAGAATACTACAAAAACTAATTCTCTTCATGCAAAATACACAAAACATTAAAAAAAAACCAGTCAAATTACTAAAGTACCAACATCATGGGTGGCTTGAAACACAGAATTTTTTTTCATGACTCTGGAAGCTTTTATGTCCAAGATGGGGGCTATAATGTAGTTCGATCTGAGAGGTAAACCTCTCTTTCTCTTAGAGGGCCATCTTATTGTTACATTGTCTCTCTGGGGGAAAAAAAACTAGTTCTAAGGCCTCTTCTAAGGCAACTAATCTCATCCATGAGTGCTCTGCTCATATGACCTAATACTCTCCAAAGGCCGTACTCCTAGTATTACAGCATTGAAGATTAGATTTCAATTCACATGTATGTATTTCAATCCACAACTCATGTACTGTGGGGTACATGCAAGTCTTCAGTGTTTTCAGTACTCACAATTAGTCATTTTGTCATTTCATGAATTGCAGGTATGCAACTGATTTAACTGGGCCCTCCACCCACACATAGATCCTATATCATTAATAATTACTCCTTTCTTTCTCTTAAATACCAGATATAGCCTAAAATTCTGAGCACAGTACTTCAGAAAATCATATTTGTTAATCAGATATAGAACGTAAGATGCTTTCCCTGAAAATGTGGAAAATCACTGAAAATCATTTTTCTAAATTACACATTGCCATTATTTAGCAACAGGTTTTTTTGTTGTTGTTATTTAATACTTCTGAGAACACAGGCCCCTCCTGTCTCCCAAGGTGAAGAATAAATTAAATAATGTTTATAAAAAATGCTTTATAAACATTTAGAAGTGTTGTACAAAACTATTCCTTGCCATCACTTTTATCTAGAGTTTCATATGAAATGGGGATATAATAAAGTCAAATTTAAATAACCTGAACAAACACTGTATCCAATGTTCCTGGGATACCATCAATTTATTTGAAAGTACATATTCTAAAATTTGGTTCCACCTGATATGGCAGAGGTTCTGAGAGCCATCTGGGTGCTTGATGTGATGTGAACATTCCTTTCAAACTGTTCCTTTTGCATATTTGCATTTATGTGATTGACCATGTGTGCACTAAATAAACAAAATCCTTTTGCAAGTATGTTCCTTGATTGGTGTGTGCATGCTCAAAAGGAAATGGTATTTAGTAAATAGGCATCTTAGCTTTTGCAACGGAGCTACAGGAAGGAATCAAGGAGAAAAATCTCTGCTTTGAAGAGATAAAGAAAGCCTATAATCAGAGTTATCCAGGCAAAGGCATTACCTGTGGGAGGCTGCTCTACTTTGTACTCACGTAGCACCTTTCATCCAGAAAGCTCTATCACATACTATTTATTAAGCCCCTTCATGTACATGGACCCCATTGATCCTCTCAGCAGGGTAATAAAAGCATATTTTGGACCCCACTATGTGAATATGAAAACCAAGGCACTTGGAAGTGAAGTGCCTCATCAAAACAAACAAAGGTAAATTAATGAAAAAAGTAAGAATATAAGGATAATTATGGGTGTGATTTGCTCCCTTTAGTGTGATTTTTTTAGCTATTTATTTCCATTAAAACGCAACTACTTCCAGCCATAGCAAAAGAGATTCTCTATAGATAAGGGACATCTTTTATTAAAACAATCTGTTACCTAAAACAACTCTTCCCCTTCATAGCAGCACATCAAATAAATACCTAAATTTTTCAATGGGGGAGAGGGGCATTCCCCAGGCCCTTCATAATACATTTATTTATTTATCAAAACATGGAGGTAAATCAAGGATAAATGTCCACAAAACACATGCTTGCCAGCTTTGCAAATAGCAATTCGCTCTTCTCGCATAATATGCTTAAAAACTCAGTGGGTGTATGAAATCAAAACACAAACAGAGCAGACACTGCTGTTGCTTTATGTCAAACCTTTCCCACCTCAGAACTCAGCTTCTGCTGTTTCCCAAACATTTCTGACACCTTCAATCAAAATGATATAGTTATTCCTCTTTCACAGCAAACAAGATCTATAACAGTACACCGCCTTATTTTTTTTTTCAAGAAAGAGACAAAAACCTGTCTTCCTTTCCTCATGGAAACTGCTGAAAGCGGATACATATGGTGCAGTTCAGTAATTCTTATCTCTCCTGGTCAAAGGCTAAAGGGCTCAGAGCTGTGAGCTGAGTGATAATAAACTTTTGAGAAGGAAAGGGAATTCAAAATTAGGGGTATTTGATCTCTACACTGACTGTTGGTTTGAGAAAAAAGAATTCACATTTTCCCTATACTTAGACTCCCATGGTGATCAATAACCCAAATGATAAATCTCTGAGCTAATTGTCTGTTCCTTGCACTTTAAAAACAAGGCATATTACAGTTTCTCATAAACATTTAATAAATCATTCTTTTCCTTCTTTCTACATACATGATTTATAAAGTAAACAACAAAAAGGCACATTTATAAAACAGGCCACAAGGCCTGTTGATCCACACCAAACCATTTTTCTTTTGATACCATTTCCAATTCTGCTGAAATGTGTTTTGGCAGGATTTATAAAGTTTTCATAAATAATATATATGCAAAATAAAATTAAACATCAAAACAACAACAAATAACTCTAAAGTAATATTGCTACTGATATCCTAGGTGGTATTTTATGTCTCTATTATATAAACATACCAAAAAACATACACATTACATACAGAAACAACTTATATCCCAGAGAGCTGCCACCACCAAGCCAAAAATAATATTAAAACTAATAATTAATCTCTCCCTCCTTCTCTCTTTTCCTCTACCCCTCTTTCTCTCTCTCTCTCTCTCTCTCTCTCTCTCTCTCTCTCTCTCTCTCTCTCTCTCTCCTTTTCTCTCTCACTCAAACATACACACACACACACACACACGAACCACTGGAAAAAATACAACTTTGGAAAAAATCAATAAATACATCATTGGAACAAAAATCTACTTATTGTAGAAAGACATTAGCTTAATTTGAAAAGCACTTTCAATAAGAGAGCATGCTTGGCTTTAAAAATGATGCTGTTAGAAATAAATAAAACCAGAAAGTTTATTTTGGATTAGAAGATCCACCTGAATGAGCAAATTTCAGAATAAGACTAGGAAGAAGCACTTTGTGCTCAAATTTCAAATCAACTTTATATATAAAAATTGAAAGAACAGCAGACGTAAAAGAAAAATGTAAACAACCCCCCCACTCTATTTCTGGCAATCCCTGTGGGTGGCTTGAATTCTCCACTTAGATTTTTCCACTCCTACTTGGTTTTACCTAGGTGTGACTCAGCACCCTAGTGTTACAACCTTAGCAACATGGAAGCTATAGTGGTTTAAAAAATAAAAAGATCAAAAAATCAAAATTATGTGCTTCAGCATAAATATTTTATTGTACACTGTCACAGTCTTTTGTCTTAGAAATGGGTACATGGGCCAGGATTAAGAGCAATAAAAAAAACTATGTTGTTATCCTGAAAGTAGCCAAGATTCTTAGAAATGTTGAGTATACATACATAAGGGAAAGATATGGAACTTTTGCTTCCATAGCAAATGAAAGTTATGTTATGGATAAACCAAGATCACAACAACCCTCTAGAATTACATGAGAAATGTCTGCGTAACACAAAATGCCAAACTCAAGAGTCAGATAGTACAGAGAGTAGGGTGCTTTCCTTCCTTTTGTGAATCCAATCAGCATTCCAGGCACCACATAGGGTACCCCTCAGCTGCACCAAAATGCAGAGTCAAGAAAAATCACTGAACATCACTGGTTATGGACCAAAAAACAAAAAAATTAAATTAAATTGATTAAAAATTTAAAATATCAAACTCATTCAAACCCTCTTTATCTCCATAGAAATTATTACCAGCTGTCACATTTGGGTTTTTTTTTTCCCATCAATAATGGAATTTGAAAATACGGTATGTACTCAATGTCTTTAATGAATAAATACTGAAAGTACATGAATGTGACCAGGAATATTACTGTAGAATACAAAAGTAGGACACACAGTTACATTGAATGCATAAATGAAAATTAAGCTTCTTGAACAAGAATATCTTTTTTTGCCTCTGTTTTAATTCCTGAGTAAGCCAAGTAAGAATCATTGGTACTAAAGTTTAAAAAGTAACAGGTTTACAACCTCTATGATAGTGCTTGGAGCAGGTAGATTATGAAATAATTTGAATCCCAAATATTAGGACCATAGAAAGGAATGAGTTTTTGTTTCTCTGAAATGAAGGCATAGATGAAAAACATACTAGAGAGCAAAAGGCATAGTACAATGGGTAGGGGGCTTACTTCACACATGGCTGACCTGGGTTTAATATCCAGAAACCCACATGGTCCCCCCAAGCACAACCAGCGGTGATCCTTGAGCACAGGGCTAGGAGTAAGCCCTAATCACCATCAGGTGTGCATTCCCACAAAGGAAGAGTGGAAGGGAGGATAAAGGAGAGGGGGAGAGAAGGGAGGGCAGGGGCAGGGAAGAGAGAGGAGGAGAAAAAAGGGGCAGGGAGGGGTAGGGAGGAGTAGTGGGAAAGTGGAGGGAAATGGAGGAGAAGAGGGGAAGAGAGGAAGTTAGTGGAGAGGAGAAGAGGGGACTGAAGAGGAGGGGGAAAGGGAAGGGGAGGGGAGGAGAGGAGAGCGGAAGAGAGGAGAGCAGAGGAGAACTAGAGATGAGAGAGATGACCAATGTAGGAAGTCTACTTTATTAGTCCTTATCCTTTTGACTTACTTCACTTTACATGAGATCCTCCAGTTCAATTTAAGTTGCCAAAAATTGCATACTTTCATTTTGATCCTTAAGACATTTGTACTACTGACTTGGGACAGCATAATTCCCAGTCTTTACCTGGCTGTCTCCTTCTTTATTCAGGTTAAAAATCTGAAAGATCACCCCTTTAGAAATGCCCTTCTTGACTACATCAATTAAAACTGTCTCACCTCTAACTTATTTTCATTTTTATTTTCTTCATCGCATCCACGTTTAAATTTTTCATTTAGAAAGCATCTACATGATGTCCATACAGATGTTTTATAAACTCTTTAAGCACTGTAGAATTGTGTTAGTTTCATACTGCCTAGAACAGTGCCTGGAACCCAGACAACCTGGTCCCAGTCAATATAGTAAAGTGAAAGATGGCCAAATGTTGTTTCAAGGCCTTTAAATAAAATGTTCATTTCATTCCTCACAGGATATAGATCATCTCTATTTTACACATAACATAACCTAAACACAAAGCTAATAAGTGGCAAAGTGTAATTTAAATGATCTCATTTGCTGTTACAGTCTATATTATTTAATGCACTGCTAGATGTTGAATAAATATTTGTTTAAAGAGGAGATGCATATAAAACACTAGGGGAACAAAACATTCAAACAAATGTGGAAAAGGGGGGAAATAAAGAGTGCCATTTTCAGAGTCTCCCACACCAACAAATGAACTTTAGAAGGTCAGAACTGGGTTTCAGAATTCACACCCCAATGGGATCCATAGGAAAAGTTGTTGTAGCTACATCCTGCAAAATGCCTCAGGATACAATAGTTGTGAAAAATGCTATAAAAATGTAAACTTGTTCTTCACACATTTGCTTAGTGCTATTGTCTCTGTTTGTCAAGTCTCAGCCCACACAAGACCAAAAGACTTTACATAACCATAAGCTTAGAGAAGTATAAATTTGATTTGTCAGAGAAAAATAAGGGAGATTTTCAAAATGAAAACCAAAATTCTTAGATACAAGCCTTTTTGTACATTCTAATGTAAGAAAATTGTAGACCATCTGGTTCCAAAAGCAGTTGTGACTTACTTTTATCCAAATACACTCCTAGCAAAACCAGGTAGGCATTACTACAAGATGATATCTGAAGGAACAAACAGGACCCCAAATTTCACACAATGTGCATTAATTATACCTATTAAGGACAGAGGTCTAGGTAATTTGTAAACTGCTAAATTTTCACAATTAAATTGTTTTCAATCTATTTAAATGTTTTATAGTTTTATATATTAGGCCAAGGGAGATTAAAGGGTTATAGACGTTTTACATTCCCAGGTTTTATCCCTGGAACCATCTAATTCTGCAGCATGCTGATAGTAGTTCCTGAGCACTATTAACTCCTAAAGCAAAACAAATTTTATAAATTATCATATATTAAATAACTTTTCTAAACCACAAGTCTGGGATTTTGAGCTTAGAAGACGACTAAACCTTCTATGAAAGGGAACCTGATCTATTGATTTTTCTCATTGCCTTGACTCTCAAGTTGGTAGGTATTTCATTCATTATGTCAGTGACTACAAACGGAGCAAGGAATAGTCAGAAACAAATTAGTGTAAGAAAAACAAGAGACAAATGGAAAAAGGGAGAACCGTGTACAGGTGTTGTCTCTACAAGAATCTCTACCCCACTTCCTTCCATTATGCTCTTTATAGTTATGCATAGGAGAAGGGCCTTCTCAAGTAAGTCTTCTGAGTGGCTCAGAAATATTGCAGCTAATCTGACTCCAGGGTATCTCATCTAATGGCTCAGGTGAAACGAGGAACAAAAAGAAAGTAGTAGTCTTAAGAGAGGCAAAGTGGTACCATTTTCCTATTTGTTCCACCTCAGTCACCAGGATAAGTACCTAGGGGGTGGGGAGGCTGTGGATTAGTTAAGTCTGTAACACACACCTACATGGCATGGACCTTGTGTCCCAGCAGCACCACTGGCAGCTGTCAAACTATGTCTGAGTTCTACTTGTTCATCGGGCACAGTAGCTTATATTCACTCCAGATTTCTCAGGAATGGCTTGAGGAAGGCACTGACATATGCAGGGAAAGGGAAGACAACCTGACCTTTGCCCAAGTTACCACCATGTTGTCTATTTTCACAGAATAGTTTCAGGGAGAAGATGAATAGTGAGTGAGATATCGTTATTCAGGAAATGTAAGGGGAAGGAGGTAAAAACACTTTCAGAGAGAACAGGGATTGCTGTAGATAGGAAAGAGACAAGAATACTCATCCAAAGTTGAGTTACAGCTGAGTAACTAAGACAAGAAATGTGGGCTTCCCAAGCCGAGATGTAGGAGACACTCCAAAATGGAGAAAACACCCTGCTTAGCCCTGAAAAGTTAGAAGTTAGTCTGATGGGCACACCACTTGGTAATTTTCACAGAGTTAAGAGTTTCTAGTTTGCTGCTAGAAAGTTCTCAGGAGGAAGAGCTTGGGAAATTTTAATGGTCTTCTTTCATGTTTTTATGACAACCTTCGGTTTTTGCTTTCTGCTGAAGTGTTCTCTCTCCTGAGAGGGTCCATTCTTGATAAGGCACAGGTTAAATTTTTATCTGACTTGCATTTCAACATCTTGTTGAGCCTCTGTCCCTAGGCATCTAGGTGGCATTCTGCTGGAGACAAAGTGGCTTCTTTAATCTACATCTTGTTTTTATCATATCCCAAAACATCCATTGCTAGGAATTTCTACATCTGTCTTCCTGCCTGACAGACTGCCTGCAACAACAGCTTCACAGCTCTCCCCCAAATCCCCTCAAATCCTTCACCGTTTCCTTTCATTCTTCCCCATTTTGTTTGTCTTGCTTCCATGATGGCTACTAATATGTATCTTCTTCCACAACTGCCAAAGGCTGCTAGAGACCACTGCCCTTAAGTATAAAATTTCCTAGAGATTAAATACCCTTCCTTAAAATCCTGGCTGTTTAAAATAAATCCCAGTTTTGATACTTCCAGCTAAAACAAAGCCTAAGGTACACTTACAAACCATGGGTACCTTGTGGGAGCAGCTGAGGTCACTTTCTCTGATTCTTTTCCTGAAGTTCTACCCTACCCTTATTTGCTTCATGCCATGCATTGCTTTTCTCATGCCCTTGGCAGTTTCTCCTGGCATCTCCCCTAGATATAGTATTTGCCTTTGTTTCTGCCTAGTAGGATCTGTTTCTGGGAATTGCAGTTTAAGTAATTTTCTTAAATATTTGTGTTGGAGATGAAGTGAAATATAAAAGTAAAGTAAAGTAAAGCCCCTCCCGTTGATCATCGATTTGCTCTAGCGGGCCCAGTAACGTCTCCATTGGAGACTTTGTTGTTACTGTGTTTGGCATATCGAATACATCACGGGGGGCTTGCCAGGCTCTGCAAGTGAAATATAATTACGCCTAAAACTGAGCACATACTAGGCCCGTGATAAACAGCAACTAATTTTTTAAAGCATTGTAAAATCTAAGTCTTTTATACATCTAATTTGGGAGTGTGATTATAGCATATGGAGTTCTCCTTCCAAATTAATATTTTTAATCTTTTTTCTTCAAATACCTTGTTGAAGTTCTCTTCAGATACATTCTTATTCATACAAAAATCTGAGGCTAAATAGAACAATAAACTGATAAAAATAATTACTGAACTTGGAGCTATGATTATCTGAGCTTGCCAATCTGGCACTTAATAGTTTATTTATTGATTGATCAATCATCAACAATTTGCTAATATGTGTTAATTTCCTCATTTATAAATAAAAATTTCTACCAACTTTGCCCAGTGGTGAAGGTTGAATAAACTGTACTGAAACTATTGCTCAGTTTGTTAAGCAAAATGCTGGAGGAAGACTGTCAAGGATCATTCCAAGATCTACCACTTGATTAATATATTAGTCAGGGTTCTTCTGAAACACAAAACCCCAATTGGGGATTGATGGAAGACAAGATATATTGATGATTTCCCATAAGGAGCTCGTTCACACAGTTGTGGAGGCTGAGAAGTCCATTCTAGAACTGCTGAAGATGTCTAAGCAGATCTGTGTTGAGTAGGAAGGTAGGAAAAATAGGATGTTCAAAGAGCCAGTACAAGACAGCCAGAGAAAGAAATCTGTATTCTTAAGCCTTTAATTCTGTCAGATTTTAAACAGATTAGGTAGGATACACCCAATGGTGGGGGTTTGTGTCAATGTATTTTACTCAGAGTCTTAGTATGAAGAAGCCTTTGTAATATAAATGTATACTGGGGTTTTTTTTTTTTACTAACATTAAAGTTTGTTTCTTCGCATTCTGGAGTCTGTGAACTCCACAATCAAGACTGTTATTTCTGAGAGTTTACTTCCTAACTCATAAACTGTCATCATTTTTTGCTGTGTTCTCAGAAGACAGAAAGGGCAAGGAAGCTTCCTGTGTCTTGTGTCTGGTTAGGTGCTCCACACTTGTGACCCAATCACCTTCTCAAAGTCCCTACTCCAGAAACAATCACATTGGATGTTAGGATTAAAAATTTGAACTGGTGGGGCCGAAGTGATAGTACAGTGGGTAGACATTTGCCTTTTACGTGACCGACCCGAGTTTAATCCCTGGCATCCCGTAAGGTCCTCTAAGCACCGCCAGGAGTAATTCCTGAGTACAGAGCCAGGAGTAACCCCTGAGCATAGCTGAGTGTGACCCAAAAAGAAAAAAAATAATTTCAGCTGGTGGTGGCATGAGGGACACACAAACTTTAAGTTTACATTACTTGGAGTTTATTTATTCAAGTGTGAATCTCATCTAGCAATATCCTCCTAGATGTACTTAGAAATAACATTTAACCAAGTGTCTGACATCCTATGACCCAGTCAAGTTGACATATAAAATTAATTATCACACAATGTGCAAATTTGCAGAACTAATCAAACTTCTGTGATCCTCACTAAGAATCTAAAAACAAAGAATGGTTACAGAAACTGAGCAAATTCAAACACAGAAAGTTCCAAATACAAACACAATAGTCCCTAGCATATAGTAAGTAACGTTTGTTCTTAATGCTTGTACTCTCAGTAACATTATCTCTGTGGCAAAAAAGTAAAAATGTAGAAAATTTTAGGTGTGTTCCTTTGGAGAATTAAAAGAGAATATAAATTTGAAAAATTTTCAGTTACCTTGAATACAATGACCTGAATTTTTATTTTGAGAAGAAAACAAAACATACAATTTCATCTTAAATCAGCACATGGCAATTTAAGGCATAGACTATAAAAAGTAGGTATCCGCATATGTTGAATTTTAAGGTTATAGAATATCTTAATTCTAGCTAGTTTACAGCTACCAATAACATCATGTCTGGATTAACTTGAGTTCGGTTTCACTAAAGGTGGAGTATAAATCAAATTACCACCCACTACAACTCTGTTTCCTGTTAGTTTCATCTCGTCACTTTCCTGAGTCAAAATATTAAAATTTATTTTACTACTTATGATCTTACTTCTTTATGGAAATAATATTTTTTGAAACAAAGATACTTCTTTTTTCAAGTCAGAGAGTTACCCCTGCCTACCATTTCTGAATAGACCTCTGAATAAAGCAAACAGCACTTTAGTTGATTGCTCCAGTACGCGCTATCACAGACACCTCTTACAAGTGCAACATCCTCTGTAATGAGGTGGTTCTTCAGGGATTTTATAATAGTTTTGTGTCACTGCAAACCACTGTCAGGATCTCTATCCTGAGAAGTCTGAAAATATGGTAAGGATATCATACACTAACACAATGCAAAGGTATTTTTTAAGAATAAAATGAGATTATTACCAATAAATTAAGATACAGGGTCTTCTGTTAGAAGGATTCTGACTAGAAAATAAGTGACAATTTAAACATTAAAGTTAATAATGATATTAAAAAGTAAACAATTATTTAAAAGTCAGTGTTATAAACTACTGAATATAAGAGGAAACATTATAACTAATAAAGATTCATATTCTGAATCATTATGTATTTTTCAGATTTTTATTTTATCAGGGACATTTAATAATATATTTATTTCATTGAATCTTATAATATTTATTTATTTTATTTGTTGGGCTGGAACGATAGCACAGTGAGTAGGGTGTTTGCCTTGCGCGCGGTTGGCCCTGGGCAAGTTGGGTTCCATTTTACTGCTCCTCTCAGAGAGCCTGGCAAGCTACCAAGAGTATCTCGCCTGCACGGCAAAGTCTGGCAAGCTCCCCATGATGTATTTGATATGCCAAACACAGTAACAACAAGTCTCACAATGGAGATGTTACTGGGCCCGCTCGAGCAAAATGATGAAAATGGGAGGACACTGTTACAGTGCTACAGTTGTTCTTATAAAATGATTACAATAGTGTAAGCTTTTGTAGTCTTGATGAATAAAGTTACAATACTTTCACCCTGCTAAAATGTCTAAAACTTTCCACCACCTTCTCTGTGTCACCACTAGCTATCCTCTCCCTTCCTCTGTTTTCCAATACTTGGTAATATCAGTTTTGCACTCAAAGACACAGAATTTATCCTCATTATATGCTATCTATTCACTTATTTTCTATATACACAACAAATGACTAATACCACGTAGTATTTGTTCTCCTGAATCATTGCACTTTTAATATAATTCCCTCCAATTCAAGTTATAGTTACTGAAGGATTTATATACGTCTATAACCCATTATTTTAGCTGCATATTATTACCATATACATATATATGTAATATGTTCAAGACCACTTTCCACATGCTCTGACAAGCCTCACGCATGAAGGAAATGGCAAAGGAACCCAGGTGTGCGGGATCCAGGGCTGAGATCTCCAAGCCTACTCGGATTGGGACTGGGCCTCCTCCACCCAGACTCCCCATCTTCAAGTAGCTAGACACCAACAGCCTCCCCCCCCACCCCATGTAATCCCATCAATGGCCAAGTTCCAGAGACTATGAAACCAAGCTTCCGGAAGCAAATGGTGGCCACATGATCTCTTATTGTCTAGTTCTCGCTCTCAGTCTCAGAGAACCCGGCAGGCTACCAAGAGTATCCTGCCCTCATGACAGAGTCTGGCAAACTCCCCGTGGCATTTTCAATATGCCAAACCCCAGTAACAATGATGGGTTTAATCCCCCTGACCCTGAAAGAGCCTCCAATGTAGCACTTGCTAAAATCTCAGAGCTAGGAAGAATGGAGACATTACTGGTACCTGCTAAAGGAAATCGATTAATAACAGGATGACAGTGATACAGTGATATATATAACATTTTTTCCAACCATGTGTTATCAGAAATTTAGGTTGCTTACTTATCTTTGTCATTATACTTCAAACAATGCAGTGAACATCTTTTCAAATTAATGTTTTTGCATTAATGAGATTTCTTTGTTAAGAAGTGGGATCACTGACTCATGAAGAAGAATATTCCTCATTTTATAGGATTTCTTCATACTAATTTCTCAGAGGCTGAACCAGAGGGTATTCCCACCAACAATGAATGAGAGTTTCTTTTTTACCATATCCCTGCTAACACTGGTTGTTTCCAGTAATTTTTATATGTTTCATTCTCTCTGGTATAAGATGAGCTCCTACTGCCATTCTGACTTATACTTCCTTGTTAACAAATGGTGATGAACATTTTTGATATGCTTACTATCTAAACATATGTCCTCCTCAGAGAAGTGTCTATTTATCTCCTCTCTCCATTCTTAATGGGGCTATTGTATTTTTATTATTGAACTTGGTGACTGCTTTATATATATTAATATTTTCCCTTTGTCTGATATATGGTGTGTAAGTATTTTCTCATATTCTGAATACTTAAAATAACTTTTAGGATTACACATGGTAAAATGAAGCTCAGTATACTTGAGAAATTTCCAGATACAAATGATTTCCAAAAAACAAGTTTTTCAATAATTCAAACTTCAATGAAAATTAGTATAAAGAATTATTAAATGTATACAATTTAAATTTAACCTATAACTATAATACAAATAATTATTTTCTTTGAAGTCATTTTAAAATTGTTGACCTGGGTCTGGAGCGAGAGCACAGCAGGTAGGGTGTTTGCCTTGCACGGAGTCGATTGGTTTCAATTCCAATCACCCATATGGTCCCCTGAGCACCAACAGAAGTAATTTCTGAGTGCAGAGCCAAGAGTAACCTCTGAGCACTGCCAGGTGTGACCCAAAAAGCAAGAAAAATTAAATTAAATTAAAAAAATAAAATTGTTGACCTGATCACTCATCATACGAAATACATTAAAACATAAACCTTTTCATACATAAGCATAAAATGTAATTAACATAGTGCTTCCATAAGGCAAAAGGAAAGAAGCACCAATATTAATCCAAAGATTATGCACTAAATAGTCTTTCAGTAAATATTTCTAAAAGCAAACCAAAAAAAAAGATAGGTAAAGTGAAAATATATTCATTCCTAAGCTTCAGTAATTGAGTGACTGCTCTAAAGATAACAATAAAATAATACTTCACAAATATTTGTTCTCTTATAAAAGCATACATAAATATCTATTTTTTTGTTTGGAGGCTACACCAATGGTGCAAATGGTTTCATTCATGATGGTGCTCCAGGGACTAAACGGGGTGCTGAGGATGAACCTGCGTTAGCCACGTAGAAGACAAATGCCCTACCAACTGTACTATTGCTTCAGTCTCAAAAAATCTATGTTATATATTTGAATGTAAATATTTCATTATTTAAACCTCAAAGTACCTTATACTTTCAGAAATATAAAGATACAAAGATATGGCAGTAATACCATAATATATGTTCTTTTATTTTCTGAGTTATAATATACCTATGGATTGATGTATATGTAATTTATAAGATAAATAAAAATTTAAAAAATATTACTGTAATATTGTTTAAAATATGTAATTAGAGGGGCCACAGATATATTACAGTGGATAAGGCGCTTCCCTTGCACATGGATGAATGAGGTTTGATACTCAGCACTATTTGTGACCCCTGTACACAGAGCCAGAAGTAAGCACTGAGCATCACAGGGTGAGGCCCCAAAACAAAATTAATTAGAACCATTTATAAAATAAATAGAGTGAAGTAATCTTTATGTCTCTGGGCATTTAATTACATTTTCACATTTACAGAGTGATTAATACCTTACTTTTCTTAGCTTAGCAATAAAATTTTTACTGAGTATGGGGTTCTTTGCATAACTGTATGAAAATGATTTGTAATAAAACTGAAAACTTCAATTTATATAAGGTAAAGGTAAAAGGTAAAGGCCCTCCCGTTGATCGTCGATTTGCTCGAGCGGGCCCAGTAACGTCTCCATTGGAGAATTTGTTGTTACTGTGTCTGGCATATCGAATACTCTCGGTAGCTTGCCGGGCTCCCCGAGAGGGGCGGAGGAATCGAACTCGGGTCGGCCATGTTGGCTGTGTGCAAGGCAGACGCCCTACCCGCTGTGCTATTGCTCCAGCCCTCAATTTATATAGAAAGCAAATATTACCCAAATTCCTGACCAATTGTACATCTGTCAAATAAAATTTTTTGTGATAATATATTAGAGACACAGTAACAGTTGTATAATTTCAAGCTCATGACAATTCACACTGGACATGGGAAAAAACAATCTTCCAGGTATTTATAAGCTTATTCTTCTGTAATACTTAAAGTTACATTCAATGAGTTCTAATTTTCCAAGCATCTAGTTTATCCTTGTCCAGACTGTTGGCTGTTACTTCATTTCAAGCATAAGTGGTTACCTAATATTCAACAAAATCTTGTCCAGTAATTTTCAGGATAACTTGCTCATTATTAAATCTTTTATTTGCAAATTTAGTGTAGTTTCCTTTCTTAAACATAATACATTCTGCAAGAAAAATTCAATACACACACACACACACACACACAAGAAAATTAAACCAACGAAAAACAGAGTAAAGGAAGGGAAAGTAGCTTGAGAGATGGTCACAATCACTATGTTCTAGGATGACGATGAATGAAAACTATAAACAACTGTACAGTGAGAAAAATCTTTAACCTTATAACCATAGTGCATCAATGGAGCCTTAGAACTTATCATACATAGAATATGTGTGATAATTCTCAAATCCCTGATACATATTAGAGACCACAAATTAAAGGGAAATAATGTACTAAAGATTAAGAAAACACCTATATGTCAATTTTATTCATACAAAGTCTAAACAAAATATCAACATTGTCCATGTGAGAAAAATATATATAAAATAAAATTCTAGGTCAAAATAACAAGAAACACATAAATATATTAGTAGTTTGCAAATTGGTTCAGTTACAATGGAAAAGAAGAGAGCGAAGAAAGATTCAAGCCACTTCAAATTGATAGATTGCAGATTAGAAAAGCAAAGAAATTGAGTAAAGGAAATAATAGAAAAATGGTGGTGCACATGAGTGACCTGTACAAAGCTCTGGGTTATATATCTGCGTAGCATGACACTCTGAGCACTGTTTGGTGTATTTCTGATGGGCTCTGCTTTTTCAGGTTAAACCTATACTGACACCTGATACTCCCTCAATGTTCATGATTTCCCTCATGTTTCATTATTGATCTGCTACATTTTACAGACTTGAACAAAAGTTTGAGTACGTCTATCATCATTATAGTATACTTTAAAATATTTTCCACTGCCCTAAAAATTTTCTGTGCTCTCTCTGTTCATCTCTTTTCTATCCTAAACTCCTGATTAATCTTCACTTTGCAAACACCCATTTGTCTTATCTTTTTCTTCATTTTTTTCTTTTCAAGAAGCACATGGTTCTCATGATCTCCTAAGCATTGCTCTGAATAACTCCTGAGTGCCATCAGAATAGCCACTGAGCACAGTCAGGTGTGGTTGTGGTCCCTAAACGAACAAAGGATAATGTTAGAGATTTGTAATTAAGGGAAAGTAGCCCTTTAAGTATTTTTTCCACTTAGAAATATTCACTTATTTTTCTTCCATCCATTTTGAATATTGATAGTTTTTTTTTAACATTGTAGAATATTCCAATGGTTGTAACATAGTTTATACAGTACCTGTTGAAAGACTACTTTGTTGCTTACAAGATTTGGCAACTTTTGTTTTTGTTTGGCTTTTGGGCCACACCTGGCAGTTCTTGGGACTTATTCCTGGCTCTGCACTCAGGGTTGCCAGGGATTGCAGGGATTGAACCCAGGTTTGTGGCACACAAGTGCCTTAACTGCTATACTATTAGTCCAGATCCCAAGATCTGGCAACTTTGGGAGAAAGTCACCGTGACCTCTGTGTATAAGTTTTCGTATCCTCAGTTTCAACTGTGGAGTAAATACCAAAAAGAATTACTGATTATATGACAAAATATATTTAATGTGATATTTAGTTATTATACATTTATTATTGAAAAATAAAATATTTAACGTTGGGAACTTTTTTTAAAGTGGGGCTAAAGAGATAGTCAGTAAGTAAGTCATTTGTTCTGCACATGACCAATTCTGTTCAATCGCTGGTGCTGCATATGGCCCTCCAAGCACTGCCAGGAGTGGCCCCCGAGCACAGTGCCAGGTGTGAGCTCTGAGCACAGCGAAGTATGGCATAAATTCCCCTCCCAAGAAAATAATCTCCAGAAAGACTTCCAAAGTGACAATATAATTTTAGCATTCACAGAAGCAATATATGTATCTATAAAGAAAGAAAAAAACCTAGATACTATCATTTTAATTCATGAACAGTTTTTTAAAAATTAATATGAATTCTTCACAAATGTGTGGTCCATTTTCCAGATCCATGCTAATTTCTGTGTGCATTGAAATTTTTGTCAAAACTTAGACATCTTTTATTCTTCAGGTGTTTTTGTCTAAACATGATTAAAGGATGACATTTCTTACAACAGATCAACATTTTCTGTCTTACGGTTAATTTTCTCTCTGCCAGTGTTTCTCAACCAGGGTGCCAAATGACCCCAATGTGGGGCCTCAGGGTGTAATAACAAGGACACCAAAGAGATTCACATAAATGTAGGGTAGGAGCATGAATTTACAGGGCCCACCAGTAGCATGGAGGCAGGTACAGGAAGGAAACAAGACTGGAAAGGAGCACAGTCAGAGAATGTTCAACAATGCTCTATTCAAATTCTCTGACTTGAGTCACATGACTTACAATCACTTCACAACAAAGATTTTAGCTGCTAACACACATGACCATAGCCTCATCTTTAATTTTTTTCTATATTTTATTATACGTTTATTTTTTTTTCTCTTATTTTTTTTCTGGCCCTACTGGAATAATCTCACCAATGTAAGCATTTAATATGGCAAGTGGTAAGCTTTCAAAATAGTGGTGTCACAAAAATTAACCATCAATTATTTCAATATACATCAGAAGCCAAATTAGGCCAATTGGAAAGTTTCTAGATGAATTCATCTTGTACCAAATGTCAGTTTTCAAATAAATTGGTCTAATACACTCTGAGAAGAATGAATAAGAGTAGAAGAAATGCAGTGAACATGCATACTTAGGTCTTTTGCTAATAAGGTTTTAGCAATTCACTTTTGTATTTTGAAACAGTAATAATTATAAGCAGAAGAATTTGTGTATTCCATAGGCAAATACTTAAAATCTAGGTATCTGATAATTAACTTCAAACTAATATCTGTATCTCCTTAGGATATAATTTCAGATGTATTATTGGGATGACTGTTGCACTGATATATATATATATATATGTATATATATATATATATATTCCAGGCACATTAAATATGTGATATTTGAAATTCATTTAGCCAGCTATTTGGATTGCATGCAACTCTCCTTTTTTTAGATCTATAAAAATCTCTATTTAAATGTTATAGAATTCATCCATCATTGTCAGAACAGACCACTATTCTCCTATGCAGAAAGGAATAGAAATCATTTACTGGTGGTGGTAGTTGAAAGGAAATCTCTTCAATGAGCCATAATTCTACCAATGTCCAGCCAGGACACAAATATTTTATTGGGGAAAAATGTAAAATATTCACTGACATGAATCCTATTTGGCAATATAAATTGCCCTGCATAGGAAACATATTTCTTCAAACCGTACTCCTAGACTATGTGTGGATTAAGAAAATACTGCTATTCACTGGACTGAGGTATGTTCTTCATCAGCTGTATAGAATGCAAGGAATTGAGATAGAGTAATGAAAGAATATATAGATATGGTTTTCATTGTAAACTTCTATTAATGATTTCAAAATATGTTATCAAACCACTCATACATGATATAATTTATAAATCATAATTAAAATGCACTATTATTATTCATTCAGGAAATTGAACATGGCTAAATAAACTTTGATATAGAGTGAATTTCTTCAAAAGTACACTGAGAATACTGTGCATTGTGCATGGGAGGTAAAATATTCCAAGGACAGAAAATGGAAGGTCGGAGTTAGACCTTAGATTGGGAGGAAAACAAAATATTTTCTCCTCATTCAATTGACCTTGGACCAAGAACAGTAGCCTGAAAGGAATTCTTTTTGTAGATGGTAAATTGGCCCATTTTCATACATAGGAACCGGTTGGTTTATTGGCATCAAAATACTCATTAGGTCTTCTCTGAACTTCAGGAATGCAAAAGTCAAAGAATAATTTAAATTCTATACCAGAATCTTCTCTTACCACACCCAAAACTTCAAAAGAACTATGTGCAAAAATTGCTGTCTGATATTGTTCTGTGTATGCTCACCTAAGTTTAGAATAGAGCAGTGTCTCTTATAATATAGTTCTGAACAAGGCAACAGTGTGGTCACTGTCCGTTTTGTGCAATGAACAGCATTTCTTTATTGTTGTTTATTTGGGGGCCATGCCAGGGGTCTTCAGGACTTACTCCAGGCTCTGTGCTCAGGGATCACTCCTGCTGGATTTGGGAGTCATATGTTGTGCTGGGATCAAAACAAATCAGCCACACACACAAGAAAAGCACCCTAACTGTTATAGATCTCCCCAAGAACCAAGAACAGCATTTTTCAGGAAACTGGCAGCAACATAAGCAGAGGTACCCCATCCTAGTAATAATTTTCACTTTAGGTCCATTTTCTTCTTTGGGGGAACTTAAATCCACCGAGAAAAGCTGTATATTTCCTTATAGACAAACGCTCTTCTCTCTGTGACTACTTAGCATCTACTGTTGTCTTAAACACTCTAAAATTACAATCCCTCTTGCTCCCTGATCACTTTCACATAGCAATTTTACTTTATACTCCTCTGAAATGAAGCAAGTAACTATATGGAATTTTCTCCAATTCCAAACCCCCTGCACTGTCCCCCAACCCCTGCCTACACACACATAAACACACAGATACATAGAGACACACACACACACACAAACACACACCATCCTCCCATCATCAATCCCTCCCTCCCTCCCTCTCTCCCTCCCTCCATCCATCCATCATCTAATTTTTCTTTTTCTATAATGGGAGATATGCTCCTATCTTTAAAATATCAGGCAAAGCATTTGTGTTCTCTCAGCATCATTTCTTGCTTTCTAAAATTCTCACTATGGCAATGATACACTCTTCAAAACCAAGTGTGAATTCTTCCCCCAGGGTTATAATATTGGCAGACACACAAGATCTAGTATCTGCCATTTTGGAAAAGGGAAAAACAAGTCCAAATATTTTATTTTTCATCAAAAAATGACTTATTTTTTTTACTGTTCTGAACAGCCAAACGTCTCAAAATAGTTGCTTTTATCCACTTTCTCAGCTCTTTTCTATATTTATCTCAATTCAATTAGGACCTCACTCTATATTTTACTATTCAATAACTCTTATCAAGATTATACCAGTGTTATTAACATTGCTAAAATTCATAATACCTTCTCTTTCTTTTCTTTCATCAGTTCTCATAAGTATGTTAGATCACTAAATTCTCTGGAGTATTGAAATATCTTTTGAAAATTACAAAATTCCACAGATCATCACACTTTTCCCGGCTTCATTGATTCTTTCTCATTTTTCTTCACTCTCTCCTCCACTCCACTGACTCCCAAATATTAGAGGTTCTTAAGGATTCGTCCTGTAAACTCTTCTCTTTTTTCTTTTCTTTTTTTTTGAAGATTAGGTTATTCAGAAAATAAAGGTATGGGGGAAAGATTCATGCTCAAGAGAGAACATGGGCTTTTCCAGAGTAGAAAGAACCCAGTGTAGTATTAAGGCTTCTTTTATCTCCCATTCATATTTCCCAGTAACTCATCCAGCTCTATTGCCTTTAATGACATATATATTTTCATAACTCTAATATTTAAATCTCCATCCTTCCCTCAATCCCGAATTCCAGGTTGTATATCAAACTGGCTGACATCTCCATTATAAAACATAAGAATAATTTATATAAAACTGAACTATGTTTTGTACTGCTCTGCTCACCACCAGCAAAAATGTATTTAATTTCTTCTCTGTTTCAGTAAATACTGCTAACTCTACCAGACAATGTGAATCTTCTCTGCCCATTTGCTCAATCCAAATTTCAAATCCTTCCCTTCTTTCTTAATCCACTTTCTCGCTGACATGTAAGCAAATACCTTCTCTTAAGTACCTTCAACAGTAAGTCAACTTTTTTTCCATTTTCACTGTACACATATTCCTCTTCAGTTAACAGCCATAACTCTGTTTCTCATAAGCAAATTATATCATGTGATATATGTATTTAAGATTGACAAGATCATCTTATTCTCCAGTGTGTTGTATGGGAGCCATATGAGATCAGGGGCTGGAGCAATAGCACAGCGGTAGGGCATTTAACTTACAAGCGGCCAACATGGTCGACCCGAGTTCGATTCCTCTGCCCCTCTTGGAGAGCCTGGCAAGCTCCCCATGATGTATTTGATATGCCAGACACAGTAACAACAAGTCTCATGATGGAGACGTTACTGGGCCCGCTCGAGCAAATCGATGAACAATGGTAGGACCAAACCACCTTTCAGCTGTATTCTTCTTCCCTCAGTTTATCTAACTCAGTGCTTCTTTCAGAGAACTTTGCATTTGCTGCTCCTACAACTGGAATGCTCTATCTTTACCACCCTCTTCACTTAAGATGCTCCATCTTACCATCAAAATTGCAGCACAAATGCCAACTCTTCAAAGAAAGACTTTTCCACTAAAAATCATAGTTTTACTTTTATACATTTCTTCAGCATTCAATTGTTATGAGAGTTCTCTGTTTTGTTTCCTTCAAAGTATTCACCCATATCTGTGAATATTTAAAATTATATCATCTCCTTCAATCCCAACTTACATGCATTTTATTAGTAAAGAACCTTGTCTTAGTGAATGAAATTTATAAGTTATGACAAATTTGAACCTGGATTACAAATATGTAAGTGCAGAAAAAAAGAAGTGAAGATAAGAGGATGAAGGCAAACTGGCAATAATATAAGGGCACTGGTCAGGGGTCTTTGACATTTGGATAGTTTAGAGGTGAGGTAGTCATGTATGTCCAAGTCATAAGAGTGATGCTATTTTAAATGTAACAAAGAGTGAATTTAAAAATAGATTGTTACTGTGTTTACTAGGAAAGTAAAGTAGGAAGATGGAGAAAAATAGTCATTGGAGGAGAGAGCTTGACCCTGCTGGTAGGGTTGGAACTACAGCACTAAATGCCCAAAGTTCTTACCGAGAGTTTTGTAAATTACGGTGCCAAAATAAAATAAATAAACATCTTAAAAGGAACTTATCTTGTTCAGTTCTTAGCCCACAAAAGTCAGAAATGATGTTATTTACAGAAATAATTAGGGTACATTTAAGAAGATCCATCATGCCAATATTAACTCATACCAACATAAATATGGATATTAAAAGAAACAAACCTAATTTATAGTCACAGCCAAAATCTGGGAAAAGGCAGTTATATTTTCAGCAATCTGTATAAATGAACATTATTGTCCCACTTAAAATAACTATATGTATTCAAAAGAGATATAACTTGCCCAGATCCATGCAGTTAATAAAGGATAAAGCTGGGATTCCAGCGCCTTTGTGTTTAATTCCAAGGTACATGTATGTCCTCATAATAGAGTGCTGAGCATAATGGTGAAGTATCTTTTTTTACTTAAAACATTTATTGCTATTCATGATCCCAAGAGGAATGAAATATGTGATTTTAGGAGTTAGTCCACAGGGTTAAGAGTAGGAGAAGGAGAAAATGTGCATGAAAATAGAGCTGATGGGTGTCTTTTCAAATAGTATAGTTTTTCAATAGAGCCTGTTGAATCACACATACACATAATCAGTGTAATTCCAGGAGCAAGCCCGCTTGGCTCAGCAGTTTTAATATACAGATCAATTTTGCATTACCTCCTTCTGGCTGTGAGTGCTCATAGAGGGAGGTCATAAAACATTTATTGGGCCAAGGATGCAAATTGAGAAAAGAGTGAATCTTCAATCTGTGGACAGGTTCTTGAAAGAGACTTGTCAGATGAGTCTGTGATGAGCATTTGCTTTACCCTATATCCTATGAAAGTTTTATTTTTATTTCCTTTAAACAGTGTGTTTCTTTGGAGGGGTAAAAGTTGTTCATTTGTCTGTATACAGATCTATGACTATACATAATAAATGTTATGTCATTTATATTTTAGTAACAAAAACACAAGTGAAAAACATTATTAGAAAACTAAACTTGTATTATTATGACAGTATTATGACAGAAATTCTGCAATTATATTCTTAGCATAAAACAACATTTGACGACATCTAGAAAAAGGCCAGGATGATGATTATTTTTATCATGCATTAGGACTCCAGGCCAAATTTTTATATTGTTGCAGAGTATCCAGACAGACTATAAGTTATAGGGGAGTTTCAAGGTCTGATTTAGAACTCTGAGAACTGAAGCAAATAGGATAATTTTCACACTATCCATGTTACATTTAATTCTCTCAGTATGCAGCTACCCTTTAATTATTTGTTCTGGTTCAGATGAGAATTGAATAATGGTTCCTCATGATGTAGTTATTTGGGCACAGGGAAGGCAACGAATAAGAGCAAATAGGTACACCAAAAAAGAAGTAGGGAAAGAATTTTTTAAAAACTTGGTTTGTCTACTTTATTCCCTAAAGTTCTGAACTTGTGTAAAGTTTGAACTCTGGGCATAATGAGACTTTCTTCAATGAAACTTCATTAGCTAATTTCAGCTATGAATTTCCTGCTTTTCTACACAAGGGAATTTAGACCTTTAATGTCCTGTAGAACTGAGGTTTCCTACCTACCATAATTGTTTTTCTTTATGACAATACACTGGGAAACAAACAAGGAAATGGTTATGGTATATCTTTCACTAATTTTATTTGCGTAAAAGCAACAGAAGTACTACAAAGAGCACAAACTTTGCACTTTGTTTGTTAATAAGATAATACAGAATTTATGTTTCTGTTAATCTCTTAACAGATGATGGAAGACTTAAAATAATGACTATGTTACCCATGCTAGATACACCATTGATGCAAGATAAAATGAAATACATATTAAAGAATAAAAAAAATTTTGATTTTCTAAGATATTTGTAAGCACTGGCAAGCATAACATTTTTAAGGGCAACTACAGAATTTTATTTATTTTATATAATCAATATTTAACACTGGGTATTTCACAGGTAGGCACTCAATATTTATTTGCTCAGTATTGAATTTCATCCTGTCAACTTAAATGCACGTGCACACACACACACACACACAAACACACACATACACACACACTCACATGCCTGCATACCTGCACATATACACCTTCAAATGTTTACACAGATAAGTTTTATATTTGAAGAAGCACAAAATGCTTTCTGTGACCACAAGCCCTAATTCCCTTAAGCATTTTTCATAGCTTTACATGGGCCATATTTCAATAAAAGAGTCAGGTTGTCTCAATATATTCTCTTATATTGGAGTTTAAAAAATGCAAAGTACTGCAGGTGAGGAAGTAGTTTTCTTTGCTAGTGGCACCCTTTATAAAGCATTTGTTCAGAGTACGCCCCCCCCCAAATGTAGCAGGGTAGCAAATATCACAAGTTTTCTTGAAATCAGAAGAGCTGAGTTCAATAGGTAACTCTCCATACATCTGTAGGACTCTTGGAAAAAGAAAAAAGTCTCCTCAGAAATCATATAACTAATGATATATAAGCAAGGCAGTTCAGCCAAATGTGACATACCACTGTTATTTTCTTATTTATGACAAATGTGCTTTATTCATGTATGATCCTGACAATAGGTAAACCAGTTGATGAATATTTTGGTGAACATTATCTGAAATGAAAACCTTTTAAGAACTTTAAAAATCACAGAACTGAGAGAGAAATTAATAAGATAATTAGATCTTTCCCCAAATTTTCCTAAGAAACAAAGCTTGTGTACATGGTCACAACTGTAGACCAAACACAGACATTACTGAAGGGTCCCCTGAGATGGAGAGTCTGTTAAATTCAGGAAGACCACAGAACACTCAGCTGTAGCTCTTCCAGAGACAGAGGAAATTGCTGCAGACCAGAAACCATCTGCAGATTGCCACTGAAAACCACAACTCCAAAGGACAGGTATTCAGAATTCAAGGATAAGATTCAACTGTCCTCAGGAGGATTTGAAGGACGAAGTAAACTTGTACTTCACAAACCATCTTACTCTTCACTCCTCTTTCCAAACTATGTATGTAACTTTGGGAGGATGGAGTCACTCCATGGATAAGAAGTCTATTCAAGAGAGCTTAGTAGAAAAAATTGAAACTGTATTGCATGCTAGGAAGGAAGCATCCTGAGAAGGGAGAGGCTTTCTGAATAGATACAATGGTGAGAGAAGAGAGTGGCAGTCAAGAGAGGTAGTGAGAATAAATAACCCACCAGGAAAGGAGAGTAGGTGACTCAGAATCTCAGATATGAGAAGACTGAAGCAATGTCTTGAATTGAAAGAGTGAGAATTATGCCATTTTAAGGGTGTTTTTAATGTGCAAAGAACAAAAGGACATTTCCATTACAGAGGACAAAGTTAGCCACTAGAAAGTATCTGGGGTCTTCCAGCTTGGGAAGAAGGGGGCAAACAGGGCATATGTCTACTGCTAATTTAATATTTAAATAAGGATAATTTTATAAAGATATTTAATAAAGAGATCCAGAAAGTCTTGGAACTTCAGCAACCCAGGAAACATTGTTAGAAACCATAGAATTTAAGATTAATACTTAAGGATATAGTTCCTCACTTCAAGCAAAAATGTGCTTTTTCAAGTTAGATTAAATATCTGGGTGAAGTCTTATCACAGCCAAATTAAGTCAAACTGCACCTATCCGCTTAAGAGAATCCTGGATTTTTACAGGCCTGGTGGAACCCCAGGTGGCCTGTAATAAAAAGAGGAAGATGGCTAATTATTTCTTTTATTTCTTATTAACTACAGAAATAATTTCCATCATGGTAACATTCTCTCATAACAGACAAGTTAGATCCACTGAAGTTATACTGCATTACAAAGAAATTTGACTTTAGAGACAAAAGATGATTCAAAAAAGCAAGTGAGAAATAGTATCCTGTGTACTCACCGGGAAGCTAGGGAAAGCCCTGGTGGCTCTCCCTCTAGCCGCCCATGTTTGGTGGACTCAGGCTAATTTCCTGCCCCTGGAATGGCCCATGTCATGGGCGGACAACGGAGAAAACGAGGGCCAGGCTGATTGATGATCAGTTGCCCTTTATTCCGTTCTCTGCACACGCCTGTTCCACTCTCTCTATGCTCCCTATTCTAGTCTCACACTTCCCCTCATTCCTGTCTACTCCTGCCTCTCCTGCTCATCTCTCTGTGCTCATCCCACAGCCTCATCTCTCGTCTCTCCACATGCCTGCTCCTGCATTCTACCCCTACATTCTTCGCCCTCTGCCCCCCTTGTTAGTCTCTCGGTGCTCCATCTTGCTGCCCTGGTCTCTCTCTGATCTCTCTCCAACTGCCCACACTGGGGGTAGACACCACACCTCATCTGGTAGCACAATCAAGAGATCAGGCTCAAGGGTAGAAATACTACCTACAGGTGTTTCTCCTCTCCTTAGTCCAATAACTTAATTAACATCTTAATTAACATCTTAATTCTACTTCTTAACATTAGTTATTTTGTATGAACACAGTCCGAGATACATTGAGCTTGTAGGGTGACTCTCCTGGGGATATCTCCCTACAGACTCAGATTACAGTGCTCAGGCTGGATTAATCATTCCTAACATTAGCAGGGTCCGAATCTAGTTATTACTTTTTGGATCATGACAAAATTTGTGGATAACCATGCTCTTAACTTATAGTTAAGTATTATGGCACTTTGTCCAGACCCATTTCAATGCCAGGGTAGCTTAATGCTTACCCTGGGTCCATCCAGTCTCTCATCAGGACACTGCTTTTGGGGTGCTAGGAAGTAAGGGCAACTGAGGCTTAAGTCAAGAGAGCAGATGTTTGGGAGATACATATCATTCAGAATCAATTAACTCCCAAGTTACAAAAGCATACATTAACTGTCTTCCTGTGTCTATACAAAAAAAGAACATTGCTCTGAATCAACTACACAAAGGACTTAAGAAGAAGAGAAAAGTAATATTTACAAGTTAACAGAGCATAAAGAAAGATGTTACAAATAAACACAGAAGAATGGGAGCACTGTGATGGGAGTAACCCAATAAACCTACACTCCCTGTGGCAAGGCAGAAAAGACAAACTAATGTTATCTTATAGTATCCTTTCATCCTATACTCCACAAAGAGAAGCACAAACCTCAAACAAGATAGTGAATCTTATTTACCTTCCACAATTCAAGCCATTAGAAAATGTTAAGATATAAAGTAAATCTTAAAGACTTGCATATTTATATCCAAAAATTCTGATATTTGACATCCTACCTATTCTAATTTGAAGATTGTGCTTCCTATGATATAACAAGACCTCAAAATCATTTCTAGTGATCTTAATCACCAGCATTTTAATACAGGAACACACAAAATTCCGGTAAATGGGAGGACAAAAAGTGTTTTGGTCCTTCACATAAACTCTTTCACCTCTTTCACATGTTCTTCGCTTTGTTTAGTACTTTTTTTTGTTTGATAGGGAATTTCTGTTTGATTATTTTCTTTTAATACCTTTTAAGAATGTAAAAACCCTCTTTCAATTTGGGAGGCTCAAAAAAGAAAGATAAGAAAAAAGAAAGAAAGTAAAAAAGAAGACCTCTGATAGTAGAGATTTTAATGTACTAAAGGTTTTAGTTTGTTCATCTCTAATAATACTGCAATTGCACAATTTCATAATGTGAACTTTTAAATGTCAACATTTGCTTTCTTGCCACTGAATGTATCCTTCCCTTTGACTAGACATATACATTTTTAAAATACAAATCAAGGTTTGGAAAGTTTGGGATCACTGACTCCAACCATGTACATGCCACTCACCACGACACCATCCATCAGGCAATAAGTTACAAGACTTCACACAATCCACTCAGGTCAGACCGAACTGGAAATTTGGATTTCCTGAAAGTAATACTTTTGGGAAGCAAGCAAACAAACAAAAAACCTAAAGTATAAATCTCTCGCAAAAAAAAAAAAGAAACAACAAAAGTATAAATCTCTCACAGAGCAGTAATAGTAGAAGACTACTTCAAAGTATTTGTGTTTTGCTTTTCTTAGTGACTTGCCAAGAATTTGCCATTGCCAGAAATGAATTCTTTATTGTGAGACACTAATGAGCAGGCCACCAGAAGATTAGCTGCCATTTTTTATTACAATGAGATCTTACTGCTTCAGGTTGTCAAGACACAACTCCTCCAGGCCTTATCCTCCTCCCCTTAGAAGAAGAAGAAAAATAATTTGGTATGACATTTATCTCTATGAATAAGAGAAAAGCAGAGTATATTAGGAAAAAAACAGGCTCATTGGAGATGGATTTGAATAGCAATGCTTTTGTTTAGAGCTTGTTGGTAATGCGCAAACGACAAACCTTCTGGACTAGTAACTTTTTGAATTACAAGGTTTTTAAAAGAAAGAAAATTGTAGACACTGTGACATTATTAAATATATTATTTTAATATTTATTAAAAGGCTTAATTATTATAAGACCCTTAAAATTGCAGATGAATTTGGCAAAGTCATCTAAAAAGAGTAATTCTTATGTGGCCTGTAAAACACAAAATCCATGTATTTTTATTCTTTTTATATAGCAAAAATCTGCTAGTGCAGTTAGTTTTGTAACTCTATTAAAAGTCCTAGTATGTGAGAAACTGATTTTATCTCTCAAAAATTTTCATGAATTTGTTTTTCACAATCAAGTATTAAGATATATGTTTTGATCACCTAAATAAGTAAAATCTTGGATTTCTTGTTAGAAATCTTGTTCTAATTGCAAATATGTGCAATTTGAAAAGGATTATAATTTCCTTTAACTACATCTCACAGATTTTTTTCTCCATCAACCTGAGCCAAAACAAACAATGCTAACATAATGTCTTTTCTCTGTTTAATAATGGATTCAACAAAGGAAGAATACATCCTAAAAGATTAATAAGAAGAAAATATGCAGGGCAGTGAAAAGACAAACAGCAGAGTGGCTGTTTTGCTTAACTGTCTGTCAGTAAATATACATGTCTGACTTTGGTCTTGCTCTTGGCCCATGCTGTTAAGCTTGCCTCAGTCTCAAATATCTGTCACTAGCCTAAAAGCTATATTCAAACATTAAATGTGCAATACTCTAGCTCCTCCAGACAAACTGACACAATGAGTTTCTGTTTTCATTAAGGAGATTTCTAAAGTGATTTCAGAACTATCCAGGATTCTGCATCAAAAGAAAATGGTTTTCTTTCATATTTACATTAATATTTTCTTAAGTTGTAGGGCAAAATAGGTGGAGGATTCAGAAAGGAATGTCAGAACATAGACTACTAAAAATTAAATGAAAATCTCTTAAAGACACCAGAATTATTTAATACCGATCAATTGCTAAAAGGGAAGATCTTTCACCCAGTATCTTTCAGTCCTTTCAGATTCATTAAAATTCCCCAGTTGCTGAGCTTTGTCTAAAGTGAGGAGAGAGAGAGAGAGAGAGAGAGAGAGAGAGAGAGAGAGAGAGAGAGAGAGAGAGAGATTATCTTTAATCAGAGGTAATATTTCTAAAACTCTTGAGTCACCTCTTATCAGACGTAGAATCAGCTCTGACCAGTCTCACAGACCATAGCTCTCCTCTTTTCAATATACTTTGTCAGGTTTCTGAGAGCAATCTAATCAAATAACAGATATTTTCCCTGATACACACACACACACACACACACACACAACTTCAGTGACTCCCTGAAGCCTACCATTTTTAGTCATTCTCAGTCCCTGATCACAGTGCAATCTGTGTTTTCCACTTCCTCTATTGTGCTTGTCCTTCCCCAAGGAAACTATACATTGACATTCTGTTCCTTTGTTTTTAGAATTCATGTGGTAAAGTTGCAAGAACAAAATTAGCATTTGAAGATATGATTATTTTTTCAAGGTATCCTCTTCTTGCGGATCCAACATTAACCATTTTTTTCATTTGTTTAAATTTATACACAAGGCCCAAGAGTGAATGTGATTTGTCCCCAAAAGTATTATTAGCACCTACATTTTATTTAACCATCTATCAGCATCAACTTGGAGCATAAATGAAAGTTTAAAATAGCACACTGAAGATCTAAATTTACTTAGTACTATGTAATAAGGAACTCTTTTTCTCTATCTATCCCTACACCACCCACCTATGCAATTAAATAGAGTGATACTTAAAGTACATCCTATCCACACAATATGTAGACTTGTGGAATACCTCCTACACACTGGAATTTTATTAATGTGATGATCTTGTGATGATTAGAAATTGTGTGCTACATTCAAGGGTGGAAAAAAGCTCTGACTCAAGTTGTGACTGAAAATCATTCATCTTGCTGATTATTCAGAGTAATGACAGAAATTACATGCAACCAAGGTAAAATTTCAACATAATGGGGCTTTGTTTCACAACTCCCAGACAATATCTGATCCCTCTATTAAATGCTCTTGCTGTGGCTGCACATACACTTTTCAACAATTTTCACAGTTTGTAGTTTATATTTCTATGTAATTTTATTAAGCTCTGTTCCTCTCCACAGAGCTGTAGGTTCCTTTGGGACAGGTGTCCTGTGCCTTTTGCTTAGCAATATATGCCAAGCCCTTTATCACAGTGCCTGGTAGTAAACTGCCACTCAATTAATACTGCTTAATGGGTTAATTGTATTCATTTATAATATGCTTAAATGATATTGTCCAAGACATCCAGAGCACTTGCCTTAGAAAATAAAATTAAAGAGACTATCTGACTTAAAAAGTCAATACTCATAGACAATACTCAATTTGAAAGTCAATCATAAAAACCTTGTAGGTTGATAAATATAGAAATAATTCTGTATATATCCACATGTATATATATGTAAAGTTATATATATATATATATATATAAGGAAATTTTCCTCAATTTTAGGAATTTTCAAGGAAATTTTAAGTTTCATGTAACTTCCATGATACTAAATCTTACATGAAACATTGCCATTCAAATTGACAGGGTAACACAAATATATCATATATTTATGTATACAGACATATATCACTCTCTAAATATCACTTTATATATATCATTTCGTATATATACATATATTATAATAAGAAGCACTTTGAGATCTTCTATCAATAGTTTCTTTTTTTAAGGTATATAAGAACATATATAGATTTGTAGAAATTTGGTAATTTTTTTAAATTTTTTTTTTAATGACAGAGTAAGAATTTCCTAACACCCAGATTAAATTTATCTTGAGGTGGAACTGTCCTCACTTGGAAAATTAAAGACTTAAGGTAGAAAACAGATCCCACCAGTTATGTTGGCAATAGAATTCAAGTCTTCAGAGAACAATAGATCAATATTATTTATGAGATATGTTCAGGCATTTGCTTTTAATGAAAATAAAAACAAGAAAATGAGTTAATAAGAAAATAGGAAGAGATAAGAGAGAAAACAAATGAGAATAGAAGTCATACAGGACCCACAAAACTCTCCTGGGTTTACTTTCTCTTTTAGTAAGACAAAGGAAATTATCCTATTATAAGACATTTGGCCATGAAAAACATTAAGAAATTGGTTCCTGGAACTCAATTTAAAGACTCATGGACATTATGACTAATTCTCATGCATACTATTTGAATGATATTATTATAAAAAAGAAATATGTAAGTGGCTCTTCTGAATTCATTATTCTAAATCTTTTAATTTATATATCTGATTATTAGATATATACTGTTCTATATATATTAAATCTATTTTAATATATGTATATATTTAAATCAACCCATAAATGTTCTAGCTCCTCCTAATCAAATTTATATAAGTAGTGACATTGCAAGAAAAAAATATGCACGGACTCCAGATTCTCTGGAGTTAGTTTCATAAGTTAAACATACTTTAATGGTAAAATTAACTAAAAATATGTAGTTTAGTCACACAATGAAACTATTAAATAAGAAAAAAAGCACTAAAAATAAATACACCATGGTACATATCATAGAAAATATATGAAAGAGTTATATTTTATCATTCCAGGTACATGTTTCAAAGTAGGAAAACAAGTTTGTACAAAGTTAGTAATAATCCTAGATGTGTGTGCACATACACATGTGTATGTGGCAGAAGAGTTAGGTAGGAGAGAATTTGAAAACAAAACAGATGACTGCTAGCTAACAATGCTAAATGTACTGATATTCATTATTCTAATCTTTCTCTTCATCTTAAATATAGGTAAGATCATTTCAGCAACTTGTCAAAAATATTCTAGGTCATTCCCCATCTCTTTATTTTTATCCTATAGAAGACACACAAAGAAAGAAAACCAGAAATATTTTTTAATGCTTTCAAGATCTCTGGAACTAGATTTTATAATTCCCACAAACGGTAACTCTAATGCATGTTTGTTAAAATAAACATTATGAAAAAAGCTGATTAGTTTTCAGTATTAATTAATGCTGCATGACTAAAACATAACACTAACATGCAATAGATTAAAACCTTTGAATCTCCAAGTGAATTGATTTTCTGGTGCTATCCTATAATTTGACAGCTTTTCTTGTTAAAAAAGCACTGACCTTTCTGCCTTTCTCATTTACCTCCCCTATATTTCTTTCTCTTCATAAGTAACATACTAAAGAGTGAAAAATAGGAGGCAGGAACAGAAAATGGAAAAGAATGAAATATTCTAACACTGGAAATATTCTCTGTCAGTAACCCACTTTTTAACCTCAAACCAATTACAACATATATGCAAAGCATAATATTACCTAGAATTTAATTATAAATCTTAACTTTTTTCATTATTCTAAAAAAAACCACTTTGCAACATTCATAGTTCTCTGTAAGACTTAGTGCACAAACCCTATTTTCTCTTACTTATATATCAGTACTAAATTGTCCTTCTGGGGCATAAAATTAGTTCCTATGTGTTCCCAGACTTGGGGAAAAACTTTGACAAAGTTAAAGTTAAACAAAAGTGTGAAAGTCGAATTACAAATATCTAACTATGCAAGTAATGAAGAATAGTAGAGTGGTACCAAAATCTAGAGCTCAAATAGAGTTTGAGAATGAAAAAAAAATCCTTTCAGTTATTTAACTCAATTTAATGTATAGAATCTCAGGAAATAGCAAGAAAAAATACTTCATAAAAGTATAGAAATATATTTTGAAAGTTGCCATTAAACTTTGCAAAAACCCTTTAGTAACTTATTGAAGCCTCCACATTTGTCCTTCAAATTACTTTGATATTCATGAACATAGTAAAAACATAATAGACTCATATGAAGTCCCTCAAATTATGGTGTTGCTCCTGAAATCAGCAACAGATTTATGGAGCAGGTGTCAGCTGAGTACCTCTGGCCCAGGCTTAGTCACTTCAGTTGGAAAGACAATTTTAGTTGGCTACTGATAAATTGTCTATATTTCTTACCCTAAGTCCATCAGATCTATTCTACTGTGCTCTCTCAAAGAATTACTTTTGTCTTTGCCACTTTTTATTTTCCAATGTGCAACTGAAACAAAAAAATCTGAAAGGAACTGCTAATGTGTTTTACATGAACAAAAACTATTAGAGCTGCAGAGTCTATATGAATTGGCTATTTATTTTAGTGCTTTTACTCTAAAGAGGATCCAAATCTAAAAACTGTTACAAGCTTAGTTAAAATCAAATTGCTATATTTTTCTGGAACTCAAGTCTATTGCTCTGTGAAATGAGAAGAATTACATTGAACTTAGTAGAGATCTGAAATTGACTAGGAAAATGCACATAGGAAGTCTAGCATATTAGTAATCTCATAGTAGGTGCTAGATATTATCAGACATGATTTAAATAGTTTAAGCCTGTATTTATTTTTTGTACATTTAATTAAACCTCTTAATCAGATTTTTAATCACTTTGAAGTTATAGTTTTCATTTATCTCTATCAGTGGCAATTTGATTAGCTTTTTCCAGTAATCCAGACCACTTCTTTCTCCTTATTTTATTTCCAATTAACTTCAGTTTAAGCATTGAACATCTCATTAATATCACTATCATTAGATAAATCTTTAATTATAAGGAAAAGAAATTCAACCCAGTCAAGTTTACCAATAAAATTTAATTAATTAGATGGTATATGTGAAAATATTCACACTAGTGAATTGTACACATTTTAACATTCTTTTGAGAAATATTGGTTGGTTTCAGTAAATGTTGAACATGTATGGTAGCAAATGATGAATATTAAAGCTTTAGGGTGCCTAATCTGTCACACTCAACTCTGCTTTGTAGTCTGAAAACAGCCATGGATGGTATATTAATAAATATGTTATTTTCTAGCAAAATAATATTACTATTATTTTACTTTGGGGGCCACTCCTGGAGTTTCTCAGGGCTTACTCCTGGATCTGCACTCAGGGGTTACTTCTGGGTTACTTCTGGTGAGACTCAGGGATCATATGCAGTGCCTGGCATAAAACCTAGGTTAGCCACATACAAGTGAAGAATTCTATGTGAAGTTCTACCAGTCCAGCCCAAAACATTCCTTTTTATTAGAAAAACGTATTCGCAAAAGCAAGCACTGAACCAGGTTGGTTCCCAGAGTCATAGTTTACTAGCACCTGCACATCACTTCAACCAAAACCAAAATAGTTAGATCCAACTCCCTCTTAACAAAATTTCTAGCAAAAGAATCAAAGTAATGGATAATAATGAGATAGAGTTCAGAGAACATTTAGACCCTGCTTTTTACCTTGTATTTTTTACTAACTATATACAATGTGTGACCACGTGATCTCTTATAGTCTAGTTCTTTCTCTCAGAGAACCCAGCAAGCTACTGAGAGTATCCTGCCCACACAACAGAGCCTGGCAAGCTCACCTTGGTGTATTTGATATGTCAAAAATAATAACAATAATGGGTCTCATTCCCCTGACCCTGAAAGAGCCTCCAAAATGGCACCGTTGGGAAGGACAAGTAAAGAGAGGCTGCTAAATTCTCTGGGCTAGGACGAATGGAAACATTACTGGTGCCCGCTTGAAAAAATTGATGAACAACGTGATGACAGTGATACAGTGATCCAATGAACCAAATACAACTAAAAGTTAGAGAATTGTTTTAAGCATAGTAGTAGCATGGAGCAGAGGATGGATTATGCTACCCACCAACACAGAATAATCAGTTATCACTCCTTTGTGTGCAGACCTGAAGATGATACACACAATGAAAGACTAGGCTGCATTTCAGGAGTCCTGAAAAACCTCAAGAGCCTAAAGGAAGGATAAATGCATCCACTATCTTAATTAGTCTACATTCTCTCTCCAATCTACCTTCTCTTTTTCTTGTTCTTTGCTTACTGTCACTGATCCCTAAATGACTAGATTGCTCAATCTCCTGGTCTTCAGCTTCCTGTGGGTTTTAAAGAAACATGGTCATATCTGAGTGGGATAACTGACAAATGAGAGCCCTGTTTTCCCAATTTCAGTCCTGCTTCATTCTCAAATTCAAATAGTGGTTGGGTCCAATTACACTAAAGAGATCATGCAGTGGGCCAGACTCTTGTTTGCAAGTGATTTCTAAGTGCAAAGCCAGAATTAATCCCTGAGCATAGATTGGTGTGACCAAAACAAAAATGAACAAAAATTACTTCCCAGAGTTGAGGAACTCAGGCACCTAGATCCAAGAGTCCCAAAGGTTTCTGTTGCAGATAGATTCAAAGAGAAAGAATCCAACACACATTGTACTCAGAATGACAAATTCCAAAGATAGAATACAGAAAGCAGCAAGTTTAAAAAAATTATATACAAAGGAAAGCATATAAGATTCACCATTGATCAACATTGATCAAATGAGACTACAATTCAGAAGAAAGTGGAGGGAATGGAGGAATATAGTACAAAAACTCAGTGAAATAAACACCAGAGAGAGAAAGATAGAGAGAGAGAAAGAGAGATGCTTGTGAGAGAGAAAGAGAAGTGAGGGTGGAGGTGGATAGCTATTATCCTCCTGTCAAGGGCAAATTTTCTGAAAATTGGGCAGCTGACTTTCAGCCATGCAGAGCTCATGGCATCTGATAATGGAGATGTGGGAGGCAGGGCAGAGAATTGATAGCATCCACTACTGACTGAATAATTGAAGTAAAATTTGAAATAAAGCTAGTGATAGTATAAAAATCTGCAGTTAGGAAGGGTAAGAGGAGATTTGAGGAGAACTCTAAATATGTTTTATTTCTTAACTAAGTAGCAACAATGAATTAGGGCATTTGCCTTGCATGCAGCTGACCTGGGTTTGATTCCCCCAACCCTCTCAGAGAGCCCAGCAAGCTACTTAGAGTATCTTGCCCACATGGCAAAGCCTGGCAAGCTACTCATGACCTATTTGATATGCCAAAAACAGTAACAAGTCTCACAATTTGTTGTGAGATGTTACTGGTGCCCACTTAAGCAAATCGATGAACGGGAGGACAGTGCTACAGTGCACTACTATTATGTATTTTACATATTTCAATTATTTTCACAATTAATTGGACTTCTGAATTTCTGAGCAGTGATTGAAGCTCTCAATAAAGGAAATTTGAGAAGAACCCAAATATTTTTTCTCTCACACTGCATTCTCAAACATTTCACATTTTTTTCACTTTACTATTCTTGTTCAGATAATTTGAATCTTTCAGATAAAAAATTCACAAGATTTTGTCACAATAAATAGGATAGAAACAAAGTAGAGGTCAAGTTTTTGTGAACCAAAATGGAAATCTGATTTAGGGCTAAGAAAGAGAAAAATGCACAAATAGAAATATATCAACTAAAAATATAAAAAAGACAATTCATAATCACACAAACTTTAAAAAAAAGGAAGAAGGAATTTATAGGACTCATCTAAAAGGCTTTCTGAAGGATGTGATTCTTTGCAGTCCTATTATTCTAAGTAATAATGATATGGGAACTGAAAAAGGAGTTTATTAAGGAACAGACAAAATAAATCTTAGGCTCAAATATTTCAAGCAAACAAAATTTAAGAAACAAGTCTCAGTTTTCACATTAAGTTTGAAAAAAATAACAGGCAAAATCTAGATTGAGTCACTTGGGTCATTTTAGTCTGAAATTCTTAGTAGTTTCCTATTCTCACACATTTTCCAACAGCTTGGTGAAACCCCATGAAACAGATTCTAATGTGATGACCAGCCATAATCCACATACTCTCTGGCAAATTCCAAGCAGTTATCATCAATTATAGGCATATAATTATCTCTGAGTGACTTTCATAAACCATGATTTTTCTAAATAGATAAAAGGAAATAAAAAGGTGAAAGATAATGAATATCCAAGCAATAAATATATAAATTAATATGAGAAGCTTCAATATGTGCACAAAATAACTAAGGCATTTAATACACTTATAGTTTTCAACTGAATCATCAATTCAGTGTAAATAGATACAACAAACAAGAGCATAAATATTTTATAATGAAGAAATAATATAGAATAATAGGATCAGTGAATTATTATACAGAGTCTATTACTCAGAAGAGACACAATTTAGTTTTAAGTCTTTTCAATGGAATTGGTACTTATAACAAGTAAATTCATATACATAAAAGAATTTTGCAAATAACTGTTTAGCGAAGCAGGATTCAGAAGTATAGCTCAAGTAATAAGGTAAATGCCAAGAATGTCTGAGATCCTGAGTTCAGTCCATGGCACCAAAATTTGAACAAATACCTCGAGGAAATGGTACTCATCAGCCTGAGTAGAGCTGGGCCTGAGCATCACTGCTTCACCAGTCCTAAACACTAAATCATCAGGCCCACACTGCAGACAGCGTCACTGGGATTAGCCGCAGATTCCTCAAAATCCACTAGGTATGGCCTGTATTTAAAAACATAAAAATAGACAAAAATCCAAAGCAGACAGACAGAATTCACATTAAGTTTAATAACTTGAATACAGGAGAGATCTTTCTAGGGTTTTTTTGGGTTTTTTTTCATTATAATTTAAATAAGAATACTACAAAGAAATTAAAATGTGGTGATAAGGCAAAAAAGACAATAGCAGTTTATCTGCACCAATAGTTTTTCACCCAAAGGCATCAACCTCCATACTAGAAGCTTGAAGGAAACGTTCAGTTTAGGAATGTTTTGCAGAATTATTCCAAGGCATAATTCAGGACACAATATTAGAAGAAAAAAAAACTTCCCCAGGTAAAAACTTTTTCCTTCTCCCCTAAGTAGATCATGAATCAGCTTTAGCCCATTGTGTTCTACTCCATTGATCCCAGAACATCCGGCAGCTCCTGGAATCTGCCAAACCATCATGCAAGGCAGACAATTCCCTTTAAGCCGATTCAAGTGCTGAAACGCAGTGGGCTAGAAATTTTCCCCCAAATCTGAAGCTCAATGATGTGTAGGCTTTATTCTTCATAAGAAAAATAACTCAAACTTTATAGTACTTTGCAGGGTTTATTTAAGCCATACTTCTAATTTGGGTCCTTTATAAAAAATCGCTTCCATATTTTTCAAAATAAACATAAGCCAAACTGTTGGGATTCTGGTGGCTACATTTGTTTTCTAAACTTTCTAAATGCTCTTTTATCATTTATTTGTAAAAAGTTATTTAGTCTGAGTAAAGCAACAGGAAACAGCAACAGAAGAGAAAAATGAGAGTTGAAAGGGTTCAAATGAAGAAATTATGCCAATAAATCAAATCAGATAAAGTGTTTCCTAGTAATCAAATACTTTCGTTACATATTTCATTATGTAACGTGTAAATAAATACCAAACATAGTATATATTAAAAGACTATTTATATGTAAATGTTTGTAGAGAGGGAATATACATTTATACTTTCACATGTAATTATCTTGACCAAGTTTGCCAGATCTATTTACATATGTGTGTGGATGAGATAAAGACACAAAGGGGGTAATGGAGGGAGCTTGGTAGTAATTCCCTGAAGAAATAAGGTAAAAAAGGTAAAGGCCCTCCCATTGTTAGTCAATTTGCTCGAGCGGGCCCAGTAACGTCTCCATTGGAGACTTTGTTGTTACTGTGTCTGGCATATCGAATACGTCACGGGGAGCTTGCCAGGCTCTGCCTTAACAAAATTTAAAAACAAAAGAATATGAATTTACCATGTTCCAAATAAAATGTTCCATATTTACCATGGAGGTCAATGGTCATTTAATAGCTGAATGGGAAGCATACACCACTATTTCCCTTTATGTCTCATAATTAAGAAAGTATATTAATATATTTTATTAAAGTTAATAATGACTTTATGAGAACACATTTAAACACACATAAAAATGACTTTATGAGAAACATTTTTTTTAATTTTATAATTTCATGGCCAGCCAGAGAAACTTATTAGATCTCTCATCAACTGTGGATTATTATTTTGAATGTGGACTCATTAAAGATGATACAAGATATGTTGATTTCTAAGTAATAACTATGCTGTTATGATTAAAGAGTTGTTAATTTCCAAGTGGTGTTGGGAAAACTGTATAGTTACTGGTAAAAAAAATGAACTCAGAACTCTGTCTAATGCAATGCATAAAAGTCAGGTCACTCATTTAACCAGGTACAGCCTGCCCCCAGGGCTTGGGACTCTCTCTGGGCATGCACAGCTAGCTCGGTCCCCTAGAACAGCTGGTTTTTCACCCTTGATCTGCTTGGGACGGGAACTGAGGCCCATCTCTCCGCAGCAAAGCTAAACGTCTCCGGGTACTCTCTCCTCATTCAACCAGGTACAGCCCAGCGCCCTGCGCCAGGGACCCTTTGCAGAGCCACGGCCACAAATGTGGCCACGAAATATTCTCCCACTACATATGTCATAGGAACCATAAGCTACCCTCTTAGATGGAAACTTCTCTAGGTTAGCTCAGCAACTAGAAACACAGTAGCCAATAACTCATAAGCCTATCTCAACTCACACTGCATATCAAATGGAATGGTAACAGTGAACGTGAAGGACTAAACCACACTTGTCATAATGGTAAAGCAATGCAAAAGCCCACCAAACTTTCTTATTAAAGAGGCTAGCCCAGAAGACACCAACAGTACTGCAGTGTTAGACAACCTCTCTGACAAGGAATTCAGAAGGGAGCTTCTTAGGATGCTTAGGGAACTAAAAGAAACAGTAGAAAGCAATGCCAATAAAAGACAAGAGGATTTGAAGGCAGAAATGTGGAAAATGCAACTGGAAATGTCAGACCTGAAAAACCTGGTAGGTGAATTGAAAAACTCAGTGGAAGGCATCAGCTGCAAAGTAACAGCTGCTGAGAACAGAATCAGTGAGCTCGAAGATGAAGTTCAGAGACTCTCCAGAAAAGAGCAGAAAATGGAAAAGAGACTCACAATTCGGGAACAGATGACAAGAGAAGATCGTGATGAAGCCAAGAGAGGTAACATAAGAATTATTGGAATCCCAGAGGGACAGGAAGAAAACCTTGATGAAGAAGAAACTGTCAAAGACATCATTGCTACAACGTTTTCAGAGCTGAAGAAAACTTGTAACCACATTCAGGAGACCCGAAGGGTACCAGCTAGAAGAAATCCGAAGAAAAATACCCCAAGACACATCCTGATCAAAATGACCAAATGGGTACTTGATCATTGTATAACTGAAACCCAAGCACAAAAGTTTATAAGTCTATAACTGTACCTCATGGTGTTTCACTAATAAAAAAATATGACCAAAACCTTAGACAGAGACAAAATTCTGAAAGCAGCAAGATCGAAGAAAGAAATCTCTTACAAAGGAGCATCCTTAAAATTCACAGCTGATTTTTCTGATGAAACCCTCATAGCCCGAAAACAGTGGTGGGACATAGTGGAAAAAACTCAATGAGATAAATGCCACTCCAAAAATACTTTACTCAGCGAGACTCTCATTCATAATAGAAGGAACAACACACAGTTTCACAGACAAACAACAGCTCAGGCACTTCATAGACTCAAAACCATGGTTACAAGAACAACTAAATGGGCTACTTTAAGGCAAGACAGGCCCCTCAAATACAACAAATTTCAACAGAACAATGGGACAAAATCCCATAACAATAATCTCTCTCAATGCCAATGGGCTAAACGCACCAATTAAGAGACATAGAGTGGCAGGATGGATTAGAAAATTGAACCCAACATTCTGCTGCCTGCAAGAAACACATCTCAATAGTCAAAGCAAACACAGACTCAGAGTCAAAGGCTGGAAAACAATCCTACAGGCAAACAGCTCCCATAAAAAAGCTGGGGTAGCCATCCAAATATCAGAACACATCGATTTCAGAGTGAAGAATGTCATAAGAGACAGTGAAGGCCATTTCTTATTGATCAAAGGATCTGTACAACAGGAATAACTTACAATAATAAATGTATATGCACCTAATGAGAGACCAGCAAAGAACTTAAAACAACTACTCATAGATTTAGCAAAAGATATCAATAGCAACACAATACTAGTAGGAGACTTCAACACCGCCTTGTCACCTCTTGACAGATCAACCAGATTCAAGCTTAGCAAGGAACCTCTTGACAGATCAACCAGACTCAAGCTTAGCAAGGACATACTTCATCTGAGGGAAACAATGGAAGAAAGGGACTTAGCAGATATATACAGAACACTTCATCCTCAAAAAGCTAATTACACATTCTTCTCAAGCATACATGGAACATTCTCCAAGATAGACCAAATGCTGAGCCATAAAACATACCTCCATAAAATTAAGAAGATAGAGATTGCATCAACAATCTTCTCAGACCATAATGAGCTGAAATTAGAAGTCAATCACACACAAAAACAGAAAACTAAATCAAACACCTGGAAATTAAACATTGAACTATTGAACAATGAGTGGCTTAGAAAGGAAATCAAAGAGGAAATCAAAAGATTCCTAGAAAAGAATGAAAATGAGGACACGAGTTACCAAAACTTATGGGACACAGCAAAAGCTGTGTTAAAAGGAAAGTTCATAGCTCTACAAGCATTCCTCAGGAAGGAAGAGCCATCCCATATAAATAACCTAACCTCTCAGCTTAAGAACTTGGAGAAGGACCAACAAAAGGAGCACAACCCGAACAGGAGGAAGGAAATAATAAAACTCAGAGCAGAGATTAACGAGATGGAAACTCAAAAAACAATCCGAAAGTTCAATGAAACCAAGAGCTGGTTCTTTGAGAAAATTTACAAGATCAATAAGCCTCTAGCAAAACTCACAAAGAAAGGGAGAGAGAAAACCCTAATAAACCGAATCAGAAATGAAAAGAAGGTCATTACAACATAAACTGCAGAAATTCAAAGGATATTCAGGGAGTACTTTGAGAAGCTTTATGCCATGGAACATCAAAACCTTGAGGAAATGGATAAATTCCTAGACTCCTACAGACTCCTAAAGCTGAACCAAGAAGACCTGGAATACCTGAACAGACCTATCACCATCAAGGAAATTGAAATGGTAATAAAAAGTCTCCCCAAGCACAAAAGTCCTGGCCCGGATGGATTCACTCGTGAATTCTTCCAAATCTTTAAAGAGGACTTACTCCCAATGCTCTTTAAGCTTTTCCACGAAATTGCAATATCAAAAACAGTTCTGAACAGTTTCTACGAAGCAAATATCACACTGATACCAAAAACAGACAGAGATACCACAAAGAAAGAGAATTACAGGCCGATATCTCTGATGAACACAGATGCGAAGATCCTCAAAAAACTACTAGCAAATAGAATCCAACTACTCATCAAAAAGATCATACACCATGACCAAGTAGGATTCAACCCAGGGATTCAAGGATGGTTTAACATTCGGAAATCAATCAACATAATCCATCATATCAACAAAAGAAAAGATAAAAAGCATATGATCATATCAATAGATGCAGAGAAAGCATTTGACCAGATCCAGCACCCCTTTATGATGAAAACTTTAGCCAAAATGGGATTTTCCTTTAAAGCCATCTACCACAAACCTACAGCAAGCATCATCCTCAATGGTGAAAAACTGAGAGCCTTCCCTCTAAGATCAGGGACGAGACAAGGATGCCCACTATCTCCACTGCTGTTCAATATAGTACTGGAAGTACTTGCAATAGCAATTAGGCAAGAAAAAGATATTATGGGTATTCAGGTAGGAAAGGAAGAAATCAAGCTCTCACTATTGGCAGATGATACAATACTATACTTAGAGAACCCAACAACCTCCAGCAAAAAACTCTTAGAAATAATAGACTTGTATAGTAAAGTTGCAGGCTCATAAAATGAATACCCAAAAGTCCATGGCTTTCCTATACACAAACAGTGAGAGAGAAGAAAGATACATGAAAGAAACAATCCCGTTCACAATTGTGCCCCAGATAATCAAGTACGTAGGAATCAGCTTAACTAAGGAAGTAAAGGACCTGTACAAAGAAAACTACAAAACACTACTTCAGGAAATAAAAGAGGACATGAGGAAATGGAAAGATATCCCTTGCTCATGGGTCGGGAGACTTAACATTGTCAAAATGGCAATACTACGGAAAGCATTGTATAAATTCAATGCAATCCCTATAAGGATACCCATGACATTCTTCAAAGAAATGAAGCAAACACTCCTGAAATTTATATGGAACAATAAGACCACAAGAATAGTTAAAGCTATTGTTGGGAAAAAGAAAATGGGAAGGATCAACCTCCCTAACTTCAAAATCTATTAGAGCATGGTACTGGAACAAAGGCAGAACTGCAGACCAATGGAACAGAGTTGAATACACTGAGATCTCCCCTCAATCATATGATCATCTAATCTTTGATAAAGGTGCAAGAAATGTGAAGTGGAGTAAGGAAAGCCTCTTTAACAAATGGTGCTGGCATCACTGGACGGCTACAAGCAAAAAAAATGGGCTCAGAACTCTGCCTAACACCATGTACAAAAGTAAGATCAAAATGAATTAAAGACCTCAACATCAGACCAGAAACCATAAGGTAAATTGAAGACAAAGTTAGCAAAACCCTCCATGACATTGAAGCTAATGGTATTTTGAAAGATGCCACGCCTTGGCCAAGTAAGTAAAAACAGAGATAGATAAATGGGACTATCTTAAACTAAGAAGCTTCTGCACCTCCAAAGAAACAGTGACCAAAATACAAAGACAGTCTACAGAATGGGAAAGGATATTCACCGAATACACATCTGACAAGGGGTTGATATCAAGGATATACAAAGTACTGGTTGAACTCCACAAGAAGAAAACATCCAACCCCATCAAAAAATGGGGCAATGAAATGAACAGAAATTTTCTCAAAGAAGAAATCAGAATGGCAAAAAATCACATGAGAAAATGCTCTACCTCATTAATCATCAGGGAGTTGCAGATCAAAACCACAATGAGATTCCATCTCACACCTCAGAGACTGGCCCACATTCAAAAGAACAAAAGCAACCAATGCTGGTGTGGATGTGGTGAGAAAGGGACACTCCTTCACTGTTGGTGGGAATGCTGACTGTTCAGCCCTTTTGGAAAACAGTATGGACGATTCTCAAAAAATTAGAAATTGAGCTCCCATTTGACCCAGCAATACCACTCCTGGGAATATATCCAAGAGAGGCAAAAATGTATAGTCGAAGTGACATCTGCACTTGTTTGTTCATTGCAGCACTCTTTACAATAGCCAGAAACTGGAAGAAACCTGAGTGCCCAAGAACAGACGACTGGTTAAAGAAACTTTGGTACATTTACACAATGGAGTACTATGTAGCTGTTAGAAAAGATGAAGTCATGAAATTTACATACAAGTGGTACAATATGGAAAGTATCATGCTAAACGAAATGAGTCAGAAAGAGAGGGATAGACATAGAAAGATTGCATTCATCTGAGGGATATAAAGTAACCAAATATGAGATTAATACCCAAGAATAGCTGAGATCAGCACCAGGATGATTACTACATAGCTTAGAGGCCAGCCGGGTATTCTAGGGCAAAGGGCAGCTCAGATAGAGAAGGGAGCACCAAATAAATGGTGTTTCGAGGATCCTCCCAGGAGGGGAGATGCGTGTTAGGAGTAGACTATGGACTGAACATGTTTGCCACTCACTGCTTCTTTTGCAGACCACAACACCCAAAAGGAGAGAGAGAACAAAAGGGAATGCCCTGCCACAGAGGCAGGGTGGGAGGGGGGGATGGAGGGGAATATTATCCATGGTGGTGGAAAATGGGCACTGGTGGAGGGATGGATATTTGATCATTGTATGACCGAAACCCAAGCACAAAGATTTGTAAATCTACAACTGTACCCCATGGTGCTTCACTAATAAAAAAAGTAAAGTAAAGTAAAGGCCTTCCCGTTGATCGTCAATTTGCTCGAGCGGGCCCAGTAACGTCTCCATTGGAGACTTTGTTGTTACTGTGTTTGGCATATTGAATACTCTCGGTAGCTTGCCGGGCTCTCCAAGAGGGGCGGAGCAATTGAACTCGGGTCAGCCATGTTGGCCGCTTGTAAGGCGAACGCCCTACCACTGTGCTATCGCTCCAGCCCCCCAAAAAAAGAACATTGAAAAAAATTGCAAATCTACAACTGTACCTTATGGTGTTTCACTAGGTAAAGGTAAAATGGTAAAGGCCCTCCCGTTGATCGTCGATTTGCTCGAGCGGACCCAGTAACGTCTCCATTGGAGACTTTGTTGTTACTGTGTCTGGCATATCGAATACTCTCGGTAGCTTGCCGGGCTCTCCGAGAGGGGCGGAGGAATCGAACTCGGGTCGGCCATGTTGGCCGCTTGTAAGGCGAACGCCCTACCCGCTGTGTTTCACTAATAAAATTTTTTTTAAAAAGTCAGGTCAAAGTGGATTAAAGACTTCAATATCAGACCTGAATCCATAAAGTACATGGAGGAAGCTGTAGGCAGAACCTTCCATGGCATTGAAGCTAAAGGTATCTTTAAGAATAAAACACCACTAACCATGTAAGTGGAAACAGCCATAAACAAATGAGATTACATTAAACTAAGAAGCCACTGCATCTCAAAAGAAACAGTGACCAAAATACAGAGAGAGCTCCGGGAATGAGAAATAAAAATACTTTCCCAATACCAATCAGAGAAGGGGTTAACATCCAGGATAACAAAACCTTAATAGAAATATACAAGAAAAAAATCTCCAATCCCATCAAAAAATGGGGAGAAGAAATGAACAGAAACTTTCTCAAAAAAGAAATCCAAATGGCCAAAAGGCACATGAAAAAATGCTCTGCATCACAAATCATCCGGGAGATGCAAATCAAAACAAGATGTATAATCTTTATCACAGAGACTGGCACACATCAAAAAGAATAATAACAACCAGTGCTGGTGCGGATGTGGGGATAAAGGGACCCTCTTTCAATGTTGTTGGGAATGCCTACTCGTCCAGTCTTTCTGCAAAACTACATTCATATTTCTCAAAAAACTAGAAATTGAGCTTCCACATGACCCAGCAAAACCACTTCTGGGAATATACCCTGGAGGTGCAAAAAAGCACAGTAGATATGACATCTGCACCTCTATGTCATTGCAGTACTATTCACAATAGCCAGGATCTGGATCAAGCCTAGTGCCTGAGAACAATAAATAAATCAATAAACAAGGGCTCAATTTCACAAGAGTGAAATACAAAAATCTTCACACGCTTTCCTCTAAGGAAAATTTTTGGATCATTTTTCTGCCTCAATATAATTTATGTATTCAGGTATGATATTGGGTCATTTTTAGGAGGTTATTCATAACAAGCAATAAAAAATTAATTGTTTCAGTTCTTCTTTGGAAACAGGTGGATTGAGATTTGGGTGGAAACATTCAAAATATGGTGGTGGAAATGTATAATGGTAGGGTTGGTGTTCATATATTAAATGTAATAAATTATTGTGAACTTTATAAAAATAAAATAAAAAATACTTTTTCAAAAAATCAATTGTTCATACCATAATGCCCGAAAGGAGAGTATGGGGGAAATTGTTTGCCACAGAAGCAGGGGGAGGGGAGGGATTAGGAAGGATACTGGGGACATTGGTGGTGGAAAATGTGCACTAGTGGAAGGAAGGGTGTTTGATAATTGTATGACTGATACTCAAACATGAAAGCTTTGTAACTGGATCTCATGGTGATTCAATAAAAGAAAAAAATTAAAAAAGCGTTATTCACTTCTTTTCCCTTTTTTGGTGGGATTATATTTTTTGGTTTCATTATTGTTAAGATTTAAGATTGTTCTAGTGTGCTCTCTCTCTCTTTCTCTCTCTCTATAAATAATTAACCTTTTGTTAGAAAGTTTGTGGGCAAATATTTTCTCAGTATGTGGCTTATCTTTTAATTCTGGCCAACATTTTTTTCTAGTATTCAGAAGCTTTTTAAATTTAATGTAGTTCCATTTGTTTACTTTTGTTTCCATTTGTTATTGATTTACTGAAGACAGCTTTCAATGCAATGTCATAAAGAGTTCTGCCTACATTTTCTTCAATATAATTTATGTATTCAGGTATGATATTGTGTCATTACTTTGAATTAATTTTTGTGCATTTTTGTGCATATATTGGTAAGGATATAAGTTCATTTTAAGTTTATAAATTCATTGACCAGTGTTCCCAAACCATTTCTTAAAGAGATTTTTCTTGTTCTATAGCATGTTTTTAACTTCTTGGTGGAAGATTAGCTGACTACACACCCGAGGATCTGTCTCTGAGTTCCTATTTCTATTCCACTGGTCTGAGAATCTATTTGTATTGCATTACCACATGGTTATGATTAGTATAGCTTCATAACATAATTTAAGGTAGAGAAATCCTCCCATCTACTTTTTTCCTATGATTTCTTTGGCTATTGGCGACATTTTATTACTCCATATAACTTTTAACAGTATTTGTTTGGTCTATGACTTTAAAAATTGTCATGGGTATTTTTGCAGTCACAGCATTGAATATTTATAGTGCTTCAGATAGGCCAGGCATTTTGAGCATAATAATCTTTCCAATCCATGAACAAAGAATATTTTCATTTCCTCAAGTTTTTTATTTTGATAAAGAATGGTGTATAGTTTTATTTATATAAGTTTCAACCGGGCTGGAGTGATAGCACAGCAGGTAAGTCTTGCCTTGCAAGCAGCTGACCTGGGTTCAATTCCTCCACTCCTCTCAGAAAGCCCGGCAAGCTATCAAGAGTATCTCGTGTGCACGGCAAAGCCAGACCAGCTACCTGTAGCATACTCAATATGCCAAAAACAGTAACAACAAGTCTCACAATTTGTTGTGAAATGTTACTGATGTCCTCTCGAGCAAATCAATGAACAATGGAAGGACAGAGCAGTGCAAGTTTTAACCACTTTTGTTGATTCCCAAGTATTTGATGTTTTATGTGCAATCATAAATGGGATGCTTTTTACATTTTTATTTCTCTCTTTTCTTTACCTTCACACCAGTGAGACTGGCACACATCACACAGAATGAAAACAACTAATGTTGGTATGGATGAGGGGGAGAAAATGAGTCCTCATCTAATGCTGGAAAGAATGTTGTCTGGTTTAATCTATTTGGAAAATGATAGATACATTTTTCAAAAACGTAAAAATTGAGCTTCCATATATCCCAGCAATCCCACTTCTGGCCACCTACCTCAAAAGCCCCAAAACTCTAAGAAATGACATCTGTACAACTATGTTCACTACAGCACTCACAATATCTAAAATCTGGAACCAACCCAACTATCCAAGAACAGATGACTAAAGAAACCCACTTTGTTGTATGTACACAATGGAATAGTTTTCAGCTACAAGAAAAGATGAAATTATACAATTTGCCAATACGTAGTAAAATGAAAGACATCAATACTGAATGAATTAGCCAGAAGGCAAGAGTCAGATACAGAATGATCCTTCTCATATGTGGGTAAGGGAACAATGTCCAAAAGTAATAGAACTAGTCTACAGAACAGAGTTTACTAGGACAGAGAGGCATTAGTAGGGTGGAGCTGGTGAGGCAGTGGGGAGTGTATAAGGTAGGGCCCCTGAGGCAAAGGTGGAAGGAAATAGGCCCTCTGGTGGTAGGTATGCTATTGGAATGTTGTGTGCATAAAACACTACTATTGACATTGTTGTAAAATTAAAACTCATATATACATATATATATATATATATAAATTTTAGCCACTATAAGGGATGAAGCAATAGTACAGTGGTAAGGAATTTGCCTTGCAAGCGGCTGGCCCAGCTGAGCTGGGTTCGAATCCTCTACCCCTCTCGGAGAGCCCAGCAAGCTACCGAGAGTATCTCGCCCACACGGCCAAAGCCTGGCAAGCTACCTGTGATGTATTCAATATGCCAAGCACAGTAACAACAAGTCTCATAATGGAGACGTTACTGGGTCCACTCATGCAAATCAATGAACAACAGGAGAACAGTGCTACAGTATTACAGCATATATATATATATATATATATATATATATATATATATTTAGAGAGAGAGAGAGAGAGACCCAAGATCTGGGTCAAAGAGATACCTCAGTAGGCTGAGCACATCCAATGCATGCAGGAAACCCAGATTTGATTCCTAGCACCACATGGTTCCCTGAGTTCTTCCTGGGAGCAATGCCCAAGGGCTGAGCTGTGAGTAGGCCCCATGCACCACCAGATGTGATCCGAGGACAACAATGATTCTAAATCTGACTTTTGAAATAGTCCTTCCCTTTCAAATATAATTTGCCTTGAAAAGTAAAACACACTAAAATTTTGTAACCAGGGACATTTTAAACTCCTTGAAGAGAAATGCCATGCTTGTATGTTTTTTCTTTGGGGATAGAGGAATACAACTATCTGTGCTCAGAGGCTATTCCTGGCTCACTGCTCAGGAGACTGTATGTGGTACTAGGGATTCCACTGGGGTTGTGACAAAAGACATAATAATGCGTATACCTTACCTCTTGCAATATCTTGCTGGAAGTGAATGTGTCAGTTTTAGTAAGTTTATAGTCTGATATAGTATTTGCATACTCAAATTTTTCTTAATATAGTCCCATATTTTTATATTGGTAATAAGATTAAAGTAGGCAAAATTAAGAAGAAAACTGGGAAATTTGAGTGTACTAACATGGATAATACATATTTATATTGTACATAATGCATATGTAAGATACAAATAAATTTTGAATGAAATACACCTAAGAATGAAACTTCTTCAGAAACTAATGATGAGTGTCTAGATAAGTTGAAAACAGTTGTCTAATTTAATTTTCAAGTTACCACTATGACAGAACAGTTCATAATTATTGAGCTTTCTAGTGTACATAGTTAAGGACAATGTATTTTGATGAATTTTATATTATAATCCTCAAAAAATTTCTTGTAGGTATGTATTATTGTTATCTCCATTTTACACACAAGGAAACAGAAGACAACAGTGGTTAAATAGATTGCCCAAAGCAATTCATGTTTCTGGATATTGTTTTAATTAATTTAGTTATTTTATGTATTCTACAAATGTTTATTGTAGAATTTAATGATATATCACAAATATCCCTAACAGTTTTTAAGAAAAAATATGCCAGAGCTAGCATATTTGTTTTATTTAGGCCACATATATCTATTTCATTGATAATAATTGAACTATAGTAAAAGTTACAAATTAAAAAAATAAATTTTCTCTTTTGCTATTTTCGTCCCCCAAGCGGCCAACATGGCCAACCTGAGTTCGATTCCTCCGCCCCTCTCAGAGAGCCCAACAAGCTACCGAGAGTATCTCACCCGCACGGCAGAGCCTGTCAAGCTACCCGTGACGTATTCGATATGCCAAACACAGTAACAAGTCTCATGATGGAGATGTTACTGGGCCCGCTCGAGCAAATTGATGAACAATGGGAGGACCATGACCGTGATTCTTCTTCAACCTCATGAAGTTTGCTTCCAAATAAAACAGCTAATTTATAAAACTACAGCATAGAAATAGATGAATACCTCATTATCAAACCTGAATCATTAAGGTACATAGAGGAAATAGATTAATACATCATGTAAATAGATGAATACCTCATTATCAAACCTGAATCAATAAGGAACATAGAGGAAAATGTAAGCAGAATTCTTCATGACATTGAAGTTAAAGCACCTTCAGGGATGAAACATCACTGGCCAAACAAGTGGAAGCAAGATAAACAAATGGAACTAAGAGTAACCATACTTCATCTTAGTAAAGATTAACATACAAGTTGTCTTGTATGGCTGTCCTCACTGGGACCCCTTGGAGGAGGGTGGGTTGAGTTTCCCTCCCCATCTCGAGCAGAGCCCCTGCAGCTGAAGACCTCCAGTTCCAGCCACAGCCAAGCTTAAGACCACTCTCCACACGTTCAGACGAGCCTCACGCATGAAGGAACCGGCAGAGGAATCCAGGTGTGCGGGACCTGGGGCATAGATCTCCAAATCTGCTCAGATGGGAACTGGGGCCTCCTCCACCCAGATCCCCATCTTCCAGGTGTTAACACCCACCAGCTGCCCCTGGCACCGTGTATCCCATCAATGGCCAAAACCCACAGACTATAAAGCCCTGCTCCTGGAAGCGCGCCGCTGTGTGGCTGCAGGACATCTTATTATCTAGGTCTTACTCTGGAGGACCTGACAGGCTACCAAAAGTATCCTGCCCACATGGCAAAGTCTGGCAAACTCCTCGTGGCATATTCAATATGCCAAAAACCAGTAACTATGGTGGGTCTCATTCTCCTGACCCTGAAAGAGACTTGAATGTGGCACTTTATAAAGTCTCAGGGCTAGGACGAAGGAGACGTTACTGGGGCCTGCTCAAGGAAATTGATGACCAACAGGATGACAGTGATACAGTGATACATCATAAAATAAAATTGATGGATTCTGGATATATCCATTGAACAAAAAATTCTTACCTGACATAAAGAAAATATGATTGTCACAAAACAGTGATATAAATTCTGTGTTGCATTTATATTGAATGTAGTACAATAAATCTTGATCTATCTCTTTGATAGAATCTTAAATTATCTAAAAAATTTTAAGTGTTTTTTTAAAATTTTTATTATTATTATTTTGCTTTTTGGGTCACACCTGGCGATAAACAGGGGTTACTCCTGGCTCTGCACTCAGGAGTTACTCCTGGTGGTGCTCAAGGGACCATATGGGATGTTGGGAATCGAACCCGGGTCAGCCACATGCAAGGCAAACGCCCTACCTGCTGTGCTATCTCTCCAGCCCACAAAATTTAAAGTGTTTTAAACACTCGATTTAGAAGAAAATATTTGTCACAAAATATAAAGATATTCATTTAGATGAAGATGAATCATTGAGCTATGTTAATAGTTATTTTCAAAAATGTAATTTATCACCTTTTCTATATGTAAAAATTAAACAAATCATAAATATATGAATATATGCAGATATTTTGGCATACTATATAGAAAGAGGACAATATACATATGCTTAATTTATATATAAAATGTATATTTTATATATTTATAATTTATATTGGGCTGGAGCAATAGCACAGTGGGAGGGTATTTGCCTTGCATGCAGCCAAACATGGCCTTGCATGCAGCCAACATGGCCAACCCGAGTTTGATTCTTCCACCCCTCTCAGAGAGCCCAGCTAGCTACTGAGAGTATCTCGCCCACACTGCAAAGCCTGGCAAGCTACCCATGACGTATTCAATATGCCAAACACAGTAACAACAAAGTCTCATAATGGAGATGTTACTGGGCCCACTCGAGAAAATCAATGAACAATGGGAGGACAGTGACAGTGAATAATTTATATTACATTTTATATATCAAATATATGTATAAATATATTTTACATAGCATATATAATATATAAATTAATAAATATAGATGTGTGCTTTATTTATGAAATGAGATACCTTAAAATGTTTTTAGTGAAGTAATAAGGACTGAATAATTTGGCATTTGCAAATATAGCTAGTAAATAACAGGAGAAAAAACATGTCAGAGTAACTGAATAAATTTATGTCTTTGGTGATTGCTAGTGACTCTTAGAATGACCTTTTGTAACTGAATAAAGAATAAAACAGCAAATAAAAAATAAAAACTTTTCTTTAAAATAGCAAATGGGACCTTCAAACACCTTTGATAAGTTACCATTGATATGAATTAATTATTAAAGTTACACAACTATAACATAATAAGAAAAATAAAATAAATATTAGTATAATCTGGAAATTAGTAAGGAAAATTGTATTAAAATGCCATTTTTATTCATCCTGTTGTGGGAAAAGAGTCAGATTTAAATAACAATGTTGAACTCTTATTGGTACAGTAAAGAGAAAATCTGGCAATATTTATCAATAATTTTTAACACAGAAATGAGTTCTATTTAAAGAAAACCAATATAAATTTTAATTTAACATTACATTATCTGAAATTTAAAATTCTCTAAACATAATAATGGAGGCAATGACGAAAAGAATCAGTGAAAGTGAAACTTAAAAATACCCATTATTATCCTTTCTTTCACTCTTTTATGCTTTTGTTTAGATATATTATCAATTCTAAGTGGATTTTACCTTTAGGTATATGAGTTCTTTAAATATTTCTAGGAGGAACAATTTGGTGGTGATAAATTTTTTAATTACTGTAGAAAAAGTTAATTATTCATCTTTTCAATTTGAGAGCCTACCTAGCTGGTTAGAGTTTACTTGGTTGGAGAGCTTTCCAAGAAAAACTTTTTTTAGATCAATCCTACTCCCTGTCAGCCTTTATATTTCTGTTGAAAAATTACTAATAGTCTTGGGGGGCCAGAGGGCCCTGACATGTGACTATGCTTTTTTCCTCTGTTTATCTCTTTTTTTATTTTTGACATTATAATTTAATGTTCCATGATGTTCATCTATCTGGGTTTATTCAGTTAGATACACACCTCCATCAATTGAGGTATCTAATTGCCTTTTTCAGCATGGGATAGTTCTCAGTGTTTCTGCCCATGAGAATTCTATCCATTTTTCTATTCTTCTAAAACCCTTAAGGCATATATTTTGTTCCTCCTGATGCTTTCCCACATAGCTCTCATATTATCTTTATTGTTTTTATTTTTTTCTTTTCACTAGTATTTTTAAAATATATCCATTGCTTTACCTTCAAGTTTATTGACTCAATTTTCTTTTCTGTCATTTCGCTATTGACTGTTGTATTACCTAATTCAGCTACTATAGCCTTTGTCTCTGATTTCTTTTTGAATTTTTCCAACTTTTCTCAGACTTTATTGAAGTTCTTTTCTATTGTGCTACTTGTCACTGAACAACCTTAGGGTTACTTTTTTGAAGTCTTCTTAGGTAGCTTGCACAGCCCTATTGTACTGAGGTCTTTCTAGTCTTAGGTCCTGATCCAACAGTGAAGGTTCCTTTCACTTCCCAGTATATAATGTGCACCCAAGGAAATTGGCAATTTTCAATATTTCTTTCTATATTATTAAATTTAATTTGTATAATCTTCTAAAAGTTAATTAAACACGTAAATGCATAAAGAAGGTGGAAAAACTCTATTGCTTAGAAAAATTATATTAATCACTATCACAGCTCAGTCCATATTCTTTCTCATAACCAAATGTAAAAGAATTTGGATATTATTTTTATGTTATTACTAATTGCCACTTCAAAAATATGCTATTACAAGATTATAGCAGCATTACTGTTAATTCGTCGGCAAGCTACCCATAACATATTCCATATGTCAACACAGTAACAAGAAGTCTCACATTGGGATGTTACTGGGCCTGCTCGAGCAAATCAATAAACAATAGGAGGACAGTGCTACAGTGCTACTATTAATTTATTTTTGAAACATAAATTTTGTGTAATTATTAATATTTACAGAGTATATATTTTGTTACAGAGTATGATTTGCTATACATGTACAGTTTAAAAATGGCAGTCTCATAAAGACAATAATATGACTTACAATTCTTAGATGACAATAATAATTAGGGCTGGAGAGATAGCACAGCAGTAAGGCATTTGCCTTGCATGAGGCTGACCTGACCTACCCAGGTTCAATTCCTCTGCCCCTCTCGGAGAGCCCAGCAACTATTTACACACACAGCAAATCCTGGCAAGCTACCCGTGACGTATTCAATATGCCAAACACAGTAACAACAAGTCTCAAAATGGAGACGTTACTAGGCCCGCTCAAGCAAATCAATGAACAATGGGAGGACAGTGTGACAGTGTGAATAATAATTAGAGAAATATTACTGAGGTAATAATGCCAATATGTGGACTTGGGCTCAAATTATCTGTTAACTAAGTTTCACACTGCCTCTGCTATAAACATTCAAAGAGTGATATGTTCTGATTTCTATGTAAATATCTGTTCACTAATTGTTGACTAAGTTATCCAAAATGGAAGGCAATTAAAATGTGAACCATGTCCTTCATGTGTATCACTAAGATGAATTTTATAAGAGTAAGGTCTATTCCACACTGACAGATTATAAAATTACTCAAAGTATAAAAATGATTTAGGAAAGAGAATTTTTATCTCCAACATAAACCTACCTAAAGTTCAGCTTGATATATTCATCTACCTTCTCAAAATCTTAACTTGGATGCGAATACATAATGTGAAACATAACATGTCTAAAACTCTACTTTGTTTGTAGCCAATAGTACCTGTCCCACTTACAGTCTTTATCTTCAATAAGAGCATCTCAAATCTTTCAGCATTGGGGCATATCTTTCTCTACCCCACTTCCTTACCCTTTTCATATACCTTTTTCACTTTATCTAACCCTTTTGCAAATTCTACTTTGTATATCTTCAAAACAGACACAGAATGAGTTTTTCCCACTATTTTATCAGTGTTTTTTCCTCTGCACTCAGTAAAGGCATTGTATTTTCTTTTAAATTGTCTTATTGATTGTACCGATGCCCCATTATCTAGTAGTCTCCATTGTGAGTTAGAGTGATCTATCTTAAATGATAAGTCATATATTACTCCTATGTCTCAAAATCTCCAAGGGCTCAAAGAAAAAAAATTCTTCTGTCACCTACAAAATTGGACTTCATTATCTTTTTTTTCTCACTGCTTTTATTTTATTTTTACTTTTATTAGTGAAACACCATAAGGTACAGTTGGAGACTTACAAATATTTGTGTTTGTGTTTCAGATATACAATGATTGACTATCCATCCCTCCAACAGTGCCATTTTCCACCACCAATGATCCCAGTATCACTCCCACCCCCCGTACCCCCATCCCACCCTGCCTCTGTGGCAGGGCATTCCCTTTTGTTCTCTCTCTCCTTTTGGGTGCTATGGTTTGCAAAAGAGGCATTGAGTGGCAATCATCTTTGGTCTATAGTCTATTTTCAGCATGCATCTCACATCCTGATAGGATCCTCTCAACACCCTTTACTTGGTGTTCCCTTCGCTATCTGAGCTGCCTTTTCCCCTACCATGTGCAGCTGACCTTCAAGCCGTGGAGTGAAACTCCTGGTACTTATCTTGACTATTCTTGAATGTTAGTCTCCTATTTTGTTACTTTATGACCCCGGATGATTGCAATCTTTTTTATGTCTATCCCTCTCTTTCTGACTCATTTCGCTTAGCATGATACTTTCCATGTAGTACCACTTGTATGTAAATTTCATGACTTCATCTTTTCTAAACAGCTGCATAGTACTCCATTGTGTAGATGTACCAAAGTTTCTTTAACCAGTCATCTGTTCTTGGGCACTCGGGTTTTTTTTCCAGATTTTGGCTATTGTGAACAGTGCAGCAATGAACAGATGTGCAGATGTCATTTCGACTGTAATTTTTGCCTCTCTGGGATGTATTCCCAGGAGTTGTATTGCTGGGTTGAATATACTGACATCTCCCCACAAACATATGATCATCTAGTCTTTGATAAGGGAAGAAGAAATGTGAAGTGGAGTAAGAAAAGCCTCTTTGACAAATTGTGCTGGCAAAACTGGACAGGTACATGAAAAAAATGGGCTCAGATCTCTATCTAACACAATGTATAAAAGTAAGATCAAACTGGATTTAAGAACTCAACATCAGACCAAAATCCATAAGGTACATTAAAGACAAGGTTGGCAAAACCCTCCACGACATTGAAGCTAACGGTATCTTCAAAGATGACACGCCACTGGCCAAGCAAGTGAAAACAGAGATAGACAAATGGGACTATATTAATCTAAGAAGCTTCTGAACCTCAAAAGAAACAGTGACCCAAATACAAAGACAGTCTACAGAATGGGAACGCCCAATACCCATCTGACAAGGGGTTGATATCAAGGTTGATATCAAAGTACTGGTTAAACTCCACAAGAAGAAAATATCCAACCCCATCAAAAAATGGGGCAACAAAACAAACAGAAACTTTCTCAAAGAAGAAATCTGAATGGCAAAAAGGCATATGAGAAAATGCTTTACATCATTAATCATCAGGGAGATGCAGATCAAAGCAACAATGAGATATCATCTCACACCACAGAGACTGGCCCACCTCCAAAAGAACAAAAGCAACCAGTGTTGGGACGGATGTGGTGGGAATGCTTACTGGTTCAGACCTTTTGGAAAACAGTATGGACAATTCTCAAAGAATTAGAAATTCATTATCTTTTAAGTTTGAATTATACAATTTACTACATCAATAGTTTCTAGTCATCTTGGAATATTGGTCAATCACAAATTTCTCCAAACTTTGGGACTTAAACTTGTTCTTTCATCTTCTGGAAATATTTCCCAATATCCAAATATTTGCATAATATTCTTTATAACTTTTTCAAATATTTTTCAAACTCATTCTTTTCCATTATTTTTCCTCATTACTACCTCTTTAAACTATAGCTCTATTTCTGGTACCCCATATATTCTGCATGGTTAATGTTACACATCATAAACTATCACCTTCTCATTTATGATATAATGTTCTCTGTTACTGTGAATACTGATGGTCTCTGCCAACAAAATGTGATTTTCATAAGAGTAGGGATTTTTTTCACTTCCAACATTTTTCTTTCTGTTAAATTCCCAGAGACAGACACACAAATGTTTGTTTACAGAATATATCACATTCCACAAAGCACAATCCCCAGTACACTTTGATTGTTAAATCTCTACAAATATGTCACATATAGAAATTTTAGTAATTACTAAGACAAATATATTGATCTACGAATAGATCACAGAGTCTCCAATAAATTTAATAGGATAAAAGTATTAACAAATTACTAGGGTCACTAGAGATCTAAAAAGAAACATTTAGCAAAGTTTAAGTTTGTGCAGATAGCCAAAGTATTACAAATAAATCAAAATATTTCAAAAATAAATATAGTACATTAAATAATGTACCTAATGGGTATTAAAAATTTCAAATTTCTAGAACACATTCTAAATTCTTCACTTTTTTTCTTTTGAGGTCACACCCCGCGATGCATAGGGGTTACTCCTGGCTTTGCATTCAGGAATTACTCCTGGCGATGCTTGAGGGACAATATGGGATGCTGGGAATTGAACCCGGATCAGCCACATGTAAGGAAAATGCCCTATCTGCTTCAGCTCCAATTCCTCACTTTAAATAAGCTTCAATTTAGTAATATATTTTAATAAATTTTTCTTTTAGTAAGTAAGACTATTATTACCTTTAAAACTAGATTTACATATGTAAAGAGCACACAGGTAGATTAGTATAATGGCAAGGATAATTTTGGATTTTATAATATTTTCACAAATTATGTCATAACTTTAAGAATACCAGACACGTAGTCAGAGTCATAGTACGCATGTAAAGCCCTTGGCTTACACATAGACACCCCTATTTGAAGGCTGGCACCATCTATGATCCCATGATCACTGCCAGGAGTGAGCACAAAACAAGGAATAAGTTCTCAACAAAACTGAGTGTGGCCCAACATTCCCCTGACAAAACTATATATCATTAAAAAAAATAATGCAACAATGTGAATTCATCAAGATTGTTCTTTTGACTCATTCTGAAGTTAACTTGCCTTTAATGTGGCTTCAATGATATTTTTGTGTGCGTTGATTGAAAATATCTCACTTATCTACTGGAAAAGAAAAGGTCAAGGATTTTTTTCTCTATTCCCCAATTGAAACAAGGTAAAATAGAGAACTTTTCTGCTTTTGGTAGAAATCTTGATCTGATGCTAAATACAGCCACAGTACAAAATCCATCTATTCTGCGCCTATGCAAGTAATAGGTATATAATGAGACTAAATTAGTCCTCTCCTTTCTACCATCTGAGGATTTAAAACTTGATTTAAGAATAAAAAATAATTTAGACAAAACTTTGCTCACTTAAAAATGGAGAATACTTATTAATAAAAGGAGATTTACTGGCTATAATTTAAGATACAGTATGATTTAGTACTAAATTAAATTGGGATAACACTATTTCCATATAAAAATTAGGAGTACTTATTTAAAAATTAAGAGGGTCAGGGACAAAGCTAAAAGGGAAAGAGTACATACTTTGCATGTGCAAGCCCTAATTATTATTTCTGGTGCCATATGGCTCCCAAGCACTCCTGCTGGCCCTCAAGCATTGCCAGAATCACCCTGGTGACCTGCACTATAGAGGCTAGAGCAGTACCAGGTATAGAACCAGGTTAGAGCACTGAACCACCAAGCTCATACCTCCTAGTCAAGTATCACTGAGAGTAAATCCTAGAACAGTAAACACTTCCAGGAGAGCCCCCCAGAATAAAATTACAATGAATCATAAATAAAGTATCCATATTCACCAAAAGATTAAAACTGCATTCTATTACAAAGGCAATAAATATTTAAAGTTGGCAGTATTGATAACATGATTAATTTTTTAAAGGCCTTGACTTAAGAAAATTCAATTTAGACAGCAAATTTTTTCACAATCAATCTAATAATCATGGTTGAGATGATAAGAGTAGTTTTTCTCAACTGAGGGCTATATGCTTTTGCGGGGTCTCAGAACATTTCAAAAAGGGCAAAGGTGAAAATCACATACATGGCAAGGGTTTACAGCATAAAAACCAAGTGTGTGATGGTCAACTTATACTAGTATGATGGGGGGCGGGGGTCACAGAAAAGAAATAAGACTGAGAGAGGGTCAAGACCAGAGAAAGATTGAGAAACATATTAGAAAAGAAAGCCTTACAAGTGGGGTCCTAGAATGAACAGAAGTACTGATAAATAAAAGTAAAGGAATCCTAATAATACAAATTGCCTTTACTAATGAAAAATTGCCTGGGCTCCTTTATTCAGTGGGCATCTTGAAACAAACATGCTTCTATGAAGCAAAGATCTAAGTAAAGTTGAACAAAAGGATGACATAAACAATAATTGGTTCAAAGATGTAAAAAGTATGCTGAACTGCAATAGATAGTCGTGTGTTATTTGTGGGGAAAGAATGACTGCCATTCACAACTCTAGGGAAAACAATTGGCTGACAGGAGACCAAGCAGACAGAAGATTAACTGGAAAGGAATTAAGAAAAGATCCTTCACCTGGAGTTTGGTGATCAGGCCAGAGAGACAGTACAAGGTAGGGTGCTTTCTTTGCATGTGAGAAACCCTGTTCAATTCCTAGTTTATTTCAAAAGTATGCTTACAGATTGAAGATTCAAAACAATCACCAGTAAAAAGAATTTTCAAGGCGGAAATCATCAGGTTTAATTTACCTTTGGGGGGAAAGGATTATTTTTAAATTAGATCATAAAAATTATCTCACTGTCTTGCCACTGTGGATGATTCTACCAGGCTAAGGTCATATAATCAGTTTAAGTTTGCCAAGTGCGAATCTTTGTGTACTTCCCTGTATGGTGTGGGATGCAGTGGTAGACTGCTTGCAACAGAAAAAGTTGCAGAAGGGAGAATGCTGAATTCTCAAGGTTAAATTCTAGGGGGACTTGCTTTATTGTATCTTCCCAAGAAAGTGAAATTGGGATACTTAACCTGAATAATATAAGTGAAAATAAAAACGTTGGGAGCTTGTCATTGCTTAATGTATAAATCCATCATTATTTTAAACAATTGGATACACTTGGTTATTCTCTTTTTCCACAGAATCTCAGGAGACATGTAACTATATATTCATTCTCAGTAAAACTCTTTGTTCCCAAGATGAAGTATAAAACCTGAGAGTTCAGAAAAGAGTGTGCATTCACTGAGTGTTCCAGTTTAGAGGTGACTTCACCTCGTGGCAGAATACTTAACCCCATCATATTTGGCCTTCACAATAAATAGTTCAGTGTAAGTCTTCAGATGTACTGAGGCATTCCTTAGTCCTCTGAGACTTGAAAGAAACCCAACTTCCAAATTAAATAAAACATTCTTTGCCAGAAAATTAGCATTATCATCAGGGTTGGCATTATAAGAAAGCAGTTCAGGAAGTAAATTAAGGGCTACACACAGTTCAGTTGAAGAAATTGCTAATTTCCCTACAAGGGGAGACTTACCCTGCCAGAATGAGGACCTCCTCCAAAAAAAGCAACTTCAAGAGGACGTTTTCTTGTTCACAATATAATCTCAAAATCCACAAAAATGAATGAGATGGAGGTTCAACATGACCAAACCATTGTTATAAAACAATATTACCTAGAATTAAATCATTTGAATTGGTACAATGTTACACCTTTCTTAAGAGAAAGATATTTTGGGAGGTAGCTTTTCATTTACTCCTACCCTTTTCTTTAATGGTGGTGTCATGTTGGGCTGAACAGGACCAGGAGCGGAGATCCTCTGCCTGTTTCACCCTGTCTCCACGACCCAGGCCTCACATCCATAAGCCACCACCTACCTGCACCATATAATCTCGTCATCAGCCACCACCCAGATTGCAGGCTCGGCTATTTCTCCTGGAAGGGAGCAGCATGACACCCGCCATAGCCATGCCACCTGACCTGTCGCCAGGCTTTTTCACTCAAGGCATCCCAGAGGGTGGTGGGTGAGAGCCCTCCCCTCCCCAAGGGACTCAGTCCCATTAGCTGAAAACCTCCAGAACCCAACCCGCTGAGCTCAAGGCTGCTGCTACTCACACACTCGGGTGGAGCCTCATGCATGAACGAACCTATTCCTGGACCAGATCATAAGACACTCTCTACCCATTCTCTAAGAGTAGCACACCACATCTAATGGGGTTTAAATAGTAGGCAACCAATCATAGAGGGAAATATACATATATATATACATATGTACATATTTTCAGATATATCTATGAAAGCTCACATCGCTCAACCTTTAACATGTTAATGATAACATAAAAAGTATCTTAATGGCCCCTGCCAAAATATAACAATCTTCACACTGTTTCCTCTATGAGTTGTTTATTGTAGTATTTTCAGCGATTTTTCATAACAAACAATACAAAATATATGATTTAGGTTGTGCTTTGAGACAGAGGTTGAGGCTTAGGATGGAAACATAGCAAATATGGTGGTGGGAAGGTGTAATGGTCATGGTATTGGTGTTTGGATATTGGATGTGATGGAATATTGTGAACTACCTTATAAAATTAAAAAAATTAAAAAATAAAAGTGATGACTTTCAGTGAAAAGTGATAATCAGGAAAGATTATCATTATGCTATCATTATGATCTGACCATGAAGATTGTCTCTGGAAACAGCTTCTCAAAATTTAAGCCAAGTGTTAAGCTACTCTGCCTTACCATCTACTTTACACAGGAAAGTACAGTTAACATATATAACTTGTACTATCAACAATAGCATAAATTTTTATACACACACATCCTTTGATCTCACTTCAGCAGAGAAAGAAGCAATTTATAAGAAATGCCAGCAAGCATATATATTTTGTATGGAGAGGGGAGACATTTGTGCACAAGAAAACACCAGAATAAATAAATTAGCCTTATCTTCCCATCACAGCATGAAAGCACAGAATATATACTCATTATAAAGTAATAGAGAATTTAGAAGCTTTAATTTTACCATAGGCATTATTTTTATTAATAATATTATCACATATTTCTTAGTTTATAAATTGTAATTCTTTTCAAGTTAGTATCTTCAATAATCAGTGAAATATCTTTGTAAAAACCTGGTGAGACATGAGGTAACCCCTCCCTTTTTTCTTAATATATACATATGTCCATACATATATACATACACACACATATATATACACACACATATAAAGGCCATATGTATACTAATATGAAGTATACATATAGTAGAAGTTTAAGGATCAAAGTTATTTTATTTTGGTAACTTTTTATTCATTAATCAATACTACATATGTAGAAAATAACAGAATTGTTCCCATCATTTGTTATAACAAGTACGAATTTTAATTCTAATTAGTATTCAGTTCATTGGACAAGCTCATCTTAGGTTCATCATTTTCTTGCAGTCAGCAACTGAGAAAGGTCAAGTGAAGTAAAATTCAAAGACAAATGCACTGGTGCTTCCTGTGATCTCAACAGCTCTCCCTAACTTTTCCCTTTGCACCCCACCATCTCCTCCCAATGAATTACCACCTTTTCAATAGACTAATTATACACTTCAGAATACTTGCATGGTTGTAACAACCACCTTGCATTAATATAGTATAAGTATTCCTTTGAAAACTTGAAGTACTTTTTGTAATTGGTTAAGGGATTGGGGGTTTGTTGGGGATGGGGAAGAGGGAGCGTTGGTAGGCAGGTTTTGTAATGAGCCTAGATTTCCTTTCTGCTAAATTTCTATGTCCGTGGTATTTTGCTTTCAGATTCCCTAACTCTACCAAAAGGTAAAATTTAAAATGCAAGGAAAAGATGGTATACAATCATCACATAATTAAAATACCCACCATTTTCTTCTATTATGCATTATTTATGAGGAAGGGATGCCTAAAGAGCTAGAAAATAATTTAAAAATTGAGTAAAAGCAAGCAATGGGCAGTTCAGCTCTTTGGGATTGCCTATGGAGTGGTAACCATCGCTCTTCTGTCTGCCACTAACACCATTGTGTAGCATAAAAGAGCTGCAATAGCTAGTGTTTGAATTACACAGTAGTCAAGCTAGATAATTAAATTTCCCTTCAAGAAAGAATATGTCCCTGCTGAGGAAACCTTATTGCACACTGCTGTTCATGGTGACCATTATTAAATTTGTAGGACATGTCTCTGTATTATAACCATTCATTTAAAAGTTATCATTACACAATCCAATATGGTTACAAAAGGGAACAAAAATTCCAGCGTAGTTTGATAAAGGATCTGATATTTTCCCAAGATTTACTTAACAACATGCATCCTAGCGCTGCCCCAACAACAAAGGGAAGATCTGCCCAAAGACACCTTGACTTTTATTAATGTATTGTAAAGGTGGAAGTTTTTGATCTAGACTACTGTACCCAAATCTTAGAAGATATTTCTACTTGGTTTCTTAGAGGATATGTTAATGATTACAGCTCACTTAGTATATCAGGAGGGCATAATGCCAAACTATCGGTATAAAAATCAACTGTATTCATATTTAAGGAAAATTCAATTTTAGAGTGGTTATATTTTGTTCATATATTCCTGTGAATGTTTTCCTCAAATATTAAGTAGGCCACTAATATAGTTTGGATAAAACTTAAGGATACATTGCATTAATATGATAAAATTAACTACATTCACATTAATCTCTTAAAAATCATGCCAATTGTGAATTACCCTTTTATGCTTTTTAAAGAGAAAAAAGAGGGATATAAAACTACCATAATATCTGCCTTTAAAGTAACTTTATGGTTTTCAGTTCTATTTTTGTTTAAATCAAGAGTTACATCTAGAGAAAAGTGGCCATATTTCCCACCCTTTTAAAACTCCAATAGAATCTACTTCTGAATTTATGCTCAAAATTACAAATGAATAAGAATTTGTTGCTCATCATTATTATTAGTTACACAGTTACTAAATAACTTCTGTGAATCATGCAGTATTCTGATGCAATATAAAGGATAAAAAAAATTAAGGTAAGTATGTAAGAATCCTAGAAGCTTGTCAAAAGGGAAACAATATCAATTTTAAAATGACATGCATTTAAATTATAAGTTTTTACTGTCAACAAACTGCAAATTGTAGCTTAAAGGTCTTCACTTTTTCCCTTCAGTTTATTGTATCAGACTTTTATTTATCATTCACCCCTTCTGATTCCATTCATGTTTCTTCAAAGAACATGTATTTTTCAATTACCACGATGTGGAAAACAAGAATAGCATTTTAAAATTGTTTTTGTTTAATTAATAGAGGATTTCAACAAGATTTGCATCACATCTAATTTTTCTTGCATTTATTCAAATATTATTTCTTGGTGAAAACTAAAGGGGTTTCATATGTTTAGATGCTAATAAATTTTACTGACAAATTTGAGGTGAGATTTCATACACAGAATATTTTCTATCACTGTGGAGCATTAGTTGGCTACTTCAAACAGCTCCTCTCCAGTTTTTTACTCCAACTGAAATGCATTCTATAAGTCTCTTCTTGAAAACTTCCCCTGGCTTACTGTCACATCGGAGTTACTGTCACATCGGACAGGATCCAAGACTCCTAATTTGGAAAACTAAGACCTTTAATGCATGAGCTCACCTACCTTCTGAACCTTATTTTGGGCAGAGGTAGATGGCGGTTTTCTAGGTTGACTTTGAAAATGCAGTCTACAAGGGTCACTTCAATTTGGCTAAGGATGAAATCCAAACATTCTGGAAATGTTCATTTCAAAAGATTTAAGTCATATTTAAAAAGAGAACATTCTAACAGCACAATAATAGGGAAGTTTAGGTATTATCAAGGAATCAAAAGCACAGAATTAGCAAATTCTACAACTGATCACTTTTTATTAGAATGCAACACATCTTAAAGAAGTAGAAATTCCAGACAGCTCATTATGAAACAATAAGATGAGTAGGGAAAGACTGTCTTTTATCTAACTGGTCTAGCTGATCAATCAATTCAAATGAGACTTCCTATTACAGAGATATCAGCCAAACCAGCACTCCAATCACTGATTGCTAAAGGAAAGTAGAATTAATTTTGGGTCATAAGAAAAAAAATGAAATAACCCTCTTTTTTATTTATATATCTCATATACAGATGATATATCATTAGATTTAAAAAGCACAAATATCAAGGGTATTTAAAAGAATCCTAGCCAATTCAGGTGGTAACTGGCTATGATATAATTTCACTTGAATCAATAAACTAATTGAGGTACTCAAAAACCCAACCCAATCCCAGGATTTATGGTGCATGCTAGAAAAAGAGGTTTTAGGGACCAGAAGTTAACTTCTATCATCATACTTGTTTCAACCCATAATAATCATCACAGCCACCCATAGGTTTGTCTATATTAGTGCTTCCTCAAAAGTTCTCTCTTCCCTTTGACCTGACTAAAGATCCCAGGCAAGATATGTTGTTCTTAAATGGGCAGTCTGAAATGTGCAGCAAGTGACAGATTATGGTTAAGAGCCAGCTGTTCACATATTTGATCAGCCAGCAGGAAATCTTTCAAAAGCTCTTAAATAAAAAATACAGTGTTTGGTGTCAGTGTTTGGTGACACTGTTTTTAATCTTCACAGTTCTCACTGACAGGAGGTAATGGTTATCCATGGGACACCTGTCACATCACCACACCATCCTTACCACCAGGAGAGTCACAATATGGCCTCCCAAACAACTTGTACAGTTAAGCATTCTGGGCTAGTATTTCTGAAAAGTTGATCCCAGGCCAGAGAGGTAAAACCAAACCAAAGAAGAGATGTGTTTTATTAATTTGAGACTTTTTATTTTTAAATAAATTTTCAATTTTCCTCTAATATTAACATTACTACAATTACAGAATTGATAGAATTTAAGATTGCATTTCTATTGTAATACTCAAAATTAGACTATAAAGTAAACTGATTTACTGAGAGGGAATATTACTAAAGAGTTAGTAGCATTAGACTATTAGGCTCACATGTACAATCTACTTACCACCCATGGGAAGTAAAATTTTACTTCTACTGCTGATCAGTGTGGAACACTGGGTTTCATTAGAAGACACTGTTCCAGGAAATGTTTTATCTCAGAGTTTGGAATTGTTCCAGGAATATCTGTCAACAACTTATAGAAGGTCCAGAAATGGCTTCACAGTATTCTGAAGTCAATCAGTCAAAATCCACATGCATAATAATTACACAAAGTCTCCAGACACAGTCAAATATAAAGCCAGAAACTAATCAATAATTTTTTAAAAAGAAATCTTCAACACAGAGCATAAACTCCAGGCAAGGTTATAGAAAATATCTTTAAGACCACAATTTTTTTTAAATTTTTATTAGTGAGACACATGAGGTACAGTTGTAGACTTACAAATTTTTGTGCTTGGGTTTCAATTATACAATAATCAAATATCCATCCCTCCACCAGTGCCCATTTCCCATCACCACGGATTCCAGTATCCCTCCCACCCCCCATCCCTCCATCCCACCCTGCCTCAGTGGCAGGGCATTCCTTTTTGTTCTCTCTCTCCTTTTGGGTGTTGTGGTTTGCAAAAGAGGCAATGGGTGACAATCATGTTTGGTAAGGTCACAATCTTGAATTGTAGTGTTTTATTTTCATGTGAGGATGAAGAAATATTAAATATGACATAATTAATGTAACCATGAAAATAATACATAAAATAATTCACAGAAGAGTTTCTTTCTGCTATGTGTATGTATCTACTAACAAGTACACATTAGTTACAGTGTTCTAATTTGTAACTGGAGCATGGAGGCTGAATGAAAAATATATTCCATTAAATATGAAAATCACAAGGTCAAGAGTACTGAAGGATGCAGCTCAATAGTAGAGTACAAGATGCACATTTATGAGGTGCTCCGTCTCAGCCCTTGAATCTCCAAAATAGACAAAAATACAAATAACCAATGGGAAAGAGAGACTTTTTAGGACAATATGCCTCATTATGCTCACTGAATACCAAGAGACTTTCTCCCTGCCTCTCAAAATGTGACAACCAGGGACAGAGCAATAGTACAGAGGGTAGAGCACTTGCCTTCTAAGGGCTTGACGTGGATTTAATCCCCAGCAGTCCATATGGTCCCTAAGCCCTGCCAGAGTGATTCTTGAGTGTAGAGGTAGTAGTAATCTCTGATAACTGCTAAGTATAGCTCCAGCCCCCCAAATCATAAAATATTATCTATATTATCCGGGCTGGAGCGATAGCACAGCGATAGGGTGTTTGCCTTGCATGCAGCCAACATGGCCGACCCGAGTTCGATTCCTCCACCCCTCTCGGAGAGCCCGGCAAGCTACCGAGAGTATCTCGCCCGCATGGCAGAGCCTGGCAAGCTCCCCGTGACGTATTCGATATGCCAGACACAGTAACAACAAAGTCTCCAATGGAGACGTTACTGGGCCCGCTCGAGCAAATCGACGATCAACGGGAGGGCCTTTAACTTTACCTTTACCTTTACCTTTATACCATATAATATATAACATAATTATATTATGCATATTAGAAAAGAATTATCTAAACTTAATAATCTAAACTTTTTAGGAAATTAGAGAAAGAAGAATTTTTAAAATCAGTTATCAGAAGAGAAGTTATAAAATTCACACATAGATAAATTAAAATTCAAGAAGCTATCATCAAAAAAAGCAAAAGCCTATTATTTAAAAATGTCAATAAAATTGATAAACCTTAGCCAGGTTAACAAGAGAAAAGACCAAAGATAATATTATGCATACCATAAATAAAATAGAGGCCATGAGAACTGAATACATGAACATTAAGAGACAATAATAGAAAAAAACTATAAGGAACATAATCACAAATCTGATAATTAGACAAAATAAACTGATACAATATTCTAAAACTCATACAAAGGGAAAAGAGGATCTGAATAATTAATTATCTTTCATAAAAAATAAATTTAATAACAAAGCTAGTGCCGGATAAATGGTACAGAGATTAAGGCACATGTTTTGCATGTTGCCAACCCAATTTTAATTCCCAGCATCATATGGTCCCTGGATCATTGCCAAGGACTGCCTTGTCCCCCAAGCACTATTGACTTGGCTAGGGCAATTTCCCTCTTCACAGGCTCTGAGCAACATCACGTCCAAAGAACTTTGCATTGAACTCTGCTGGCCCAGTTGGCTGAGAATGGCCCCTGGACCTCCACAGCACCACTAGGGAGGTTAAAAAATAAGACAAAACCCAAATTATATTCTTTGTATCCCTTATTTGATAGTGTATATCTACCAAATACTTTAGGGAAAAAATGATATCAGTTCTTCTCAATATCTAATAGGAAACAAATGCAGATGAAGTACTTCCTCTTTCTATAAATTACTTTAATCCAGCCACACTTGTCTTCCTGGCTTTACTTAAACTACGCACATTTTCACCTTATGTCTTTGTATATTTTTTGTCTCTTCTACTAAAAGAATCCACATCAAAATAGCCACACGAGGTGCAGAAGCTTCTTAGTTTAAGATAGTCCCATTTGTCTATCTCTGTTTTCACTTGCTTGGCCAGTGGCATGACATCTTTGAAGATACCATTAGCTTCAATGTCATGGAGGGTTTTGCCAGCTTTGTTTTCAATGTACCTTATGGATTCCGGTCTGATGTTAAGGTCTTTAATCCATTTTGAGCTTACTTTGAAATAAAAGAGGACGCGAGGAAATGGAAAAATATTCCCTGTTCATGGATTGGGAGAATTAATATTGTCAAAATGGCAATACTTCCCAAAGCACTGTACGAATTCAAGCGATCCCTATTAGGATACCCATGACATTCTTCAAAGAAATGGAGCAAACACTCCTGAAATATATATGGAACGATAAGTCCCCTCGAATAGCTAAAGCAGTTCTTGGGAAAAAGAAAATGGGAGGAATTAACCTCCCGAACCTCAAACTCTACTACAAAGCAGTAATAATCAAAACAGCAAGTTACTGGAACAAAGGCAGAGCTGCAGACCTATGGAACAGGGTTGAATATACAGACATCTCCCCTCAAACATATGATAATCTAATCTTTGATAAAGGGGCAAGAAATGTGAAGTGGAGTAAGGAAAGCCTTTTTAACAAATGGTGCTGGCAAAACTGGACGACTACATGCAAAAAACTGGGCTTAGATCTCTGCCTAACACCACGTACAAAAGTTTGTTCCAGTACCATGCTGTTTTGATTATTACTGCTTTGTAGTAGAGTTTGAGGTTCGGGAGGTTAATTCCTCCCATTTTCTTTTTCCCAAGAACTGCTTTAGCTATTCGAGGGGGCTTATCGTTCCATATAAATTTCAGGAGCATTTCCTCCATTTCTTTGAAGAATGTCATGGGTATCCTAATAGGGATTGCTTGAATTCGTACAGTGCTTTGGGAAGTATTGCCATTTTGACAATATTAATTCTCCCGATCCATGAACAGGGAATATTTTTCCATTTCCTCGCGTCCTCTTTTATTTCAAGAAGCCGCGTTTCTGCACCTCAAAAGAAACAGTGACCAAGATACAAAGACACTCTACAGAATGGGAAAGGATATTCTCCAAATACACATACAACAAGGGGTTGATATCAAGGATATACAAAGTACTGGTTGAACTCCACAAGAAGAAATCACCCAACCCCATCAAAAAGTGGGGCAACGAAATGAACAGAGTCTTTCTCAAAGAAGAAATCCGAATGGCTGAAAGGCATATGAAAAAATGCTCTACATCATTAATCATCAGGGAGATGCAGATCAAAATAACAATGAGATATCATTTCACACCACAGAGACTGGTCCACATCCAAAAGAACAAAAGCAACCTGTGTGTTGGCGAAAAAGGGACCCTCCTTCACTGCTGGTGGGAATGCTGACTGGTTCAACCCTTTGGGAAAACAGTATGGACGATTCTCAAAAAATTAGAAATTGAGCTCCCATTTGACCCAGCAATACCACTCCTGGGAATATACCCCGGAGACGCTAAAAAGTATAGTCGAAGTGACAACTGCACTTGTTTGTTCATTGCAGCACTGTTTACAATAGCTAGTATATGGAAAAAACCTGAGTGCCTGAGTACAGATGACTGGTTAAAGAAACTTTGGTACATCTACACAATGGAGTACTATGTAGCAGTCAGAAAAAATGAAGTCATGAAATTTACATACAAGTGGTACTACATGGAAAATATTATGCTAAGCTAAATGAGTCAGAAAGAGAGGGACAGACATAGAAAGATTGCATTCATCTGGGTAACATAAAGTAACAAAACAAGAGACTAACACCCAAGAACAACTGTGATAAATACCAGGTTGTTCACTCCATGGCTTAGAGGCCAGCTGCACACTCTAGGGGTAAGGGCAGCTCGGATAGAGAAGAGAGCACCAAATAAAGCGTGCTGGGAAGATCTCCCCAGGATGGGAGATGCCTGCTGAAAGTAGTCTATTGACCAAACATGATTGACACCCAATGTCTCTCTTTGCAGACCACAGCACCCAAAAGGAGAGAGAGAACAAAAGGGAGTGCCCTGCCACAGAGGCAGGATGGGATGGGGTATGGGGGGGTGGGAGGGATACTGGTAATGGTGGGGGTGGAGAATGGGCACTAGTGGTGGGATGGGTACTTGATCATTGTATAACTGAAACCCAAGCACAATAACTTGTAAGCCTCCAACTGTACCTCATGGTGTTTCACTAATAAAAAAAATAGCCACATGATATATTTTTAACACCCTTGAAGTTTTATTTTATGGCAGCTGATATCTGTTTAAAATAGCAAGAACTTTTAATCCTCACCACCATCACTATGTAAGAGCTTTATGTGCAACATTTTTATCCTTCACAGTTAACTCTATCTGGCCTTTTAGTCATTCTTTTAGAATATCTATTAGTCATTCACTATCTCCTTATAAAAGACATAAAAAAACACACAAAAAAAGCAAAGTTCATGTGTATTTTCCCATTGTTGCATATTCACTTGACTATATTCATAGCAGTTGATGGATATGTTTATATAAATATAATTGTTGGATAAACAATTCATGAATTATACAAAAGTATCTGACATTTTTCTAGCCTATCTTACATGTAAAAGAGCTAAAGTAAAAGTCAAGAATTAAAAAATGACTTTATCACTTAGAGAACACATCAACTCATACAGTCAAATTAATTTCAGTATTACCCCTGGATGAGTAGATGAAATGAGTAGGTACAGTTCATCAGCCATTTAAATTCTTTACAGATTTTTTCCAGCATCCACATACTATTAAACTATATACTTATTTTATATAAAGTATTCTTAGACTATTACTTAAATTACAGTACATTACAATGTATCATTAAATGTGATGCTATGTTTCAACACTTTGTCCAATTTTCAGGCACATAGTAATTTCTCAATAAATGCTTTTTTACTATCTTTATTTGTATTTTTGTAAAATTGAAAATGAATGCAATATAGCTATTGCAAATTAAATTAAGTATGATAATTTTTTTAAATGCTACTTTTTTTAAGTTTGTCCATAGGGAATTTGTGCTTGCTGTTTCTATAATATGTCACCAGATGGAGCTCTGGTTCACTTTGGATGACGAGATTATTAACATCTGGGGAGTGGTCACAAAACTAAGAAATTGTAACCACCATCTTGGTAACCAGGATATTTACTATGAAGCAATAAACATCAAAATTAACATAATTTAGCATGTATACATATGAAGACAGAAATCCATGTCATTCGTCACTATCTTTTATGGTCATACAAAATCTTAGACTATTTAATATTATAAGTTTTTTAAGTACCTTAGCAGTAAAAGTTGTCCAATTTTCTACCTCTAATTCTGCAAACCAAATGTCTTTACATAATTCTTTATAGCTCCTCCACATTCTATCACTTATATTTTATCACAAAATTATAATGAATTTACTTTATTAATGATAATTTATATTACTTTGGCATGTTAGTTAAGTAGTACATATAATTTATTGTAATGAATACTGTATATAATATGTATACATAAGTTATTTTAAACTCATCCATTTCTCTCCCGACACTCTGTTGCTTTCACCAGAACAAGTTAGCACTGACTCTTTCCTGAACCAAATCTGATTATAAGAGTTGCATGGTGAGAACCCTCTAATTGTATACCACTGTTCTTCAAATAAAAAAAAACTATTCAACGAAGTCCTCCACATTCGATATACTTTCACTCTTTCACAACAGTCAAAGTCCAGGCTCACTGTCTTATTGCACAAGGCTCTCTTTCTATATCCTAAGGCTTCTGATGTGCTGTTTCTTTCTCCTTGACATATCTCATTCTTCAAAGTCATTCACCTTTTTCTTAAAATCATTTATCATCAAAAATATCCATATAGAGAAGAAAGCTTTACTTCACTCTAGAAGTCTCTCAAATCTTTGCTGTGGGTTCTATTATTTTATTTTTTATTCTCATAGAACTATATTCAAGTTATTAATTTGTCTTAGCTAATAGATTTAGTTAACATTGTGAATAATTAGGTTTTTTCTCTAAATAATATATAACTTCCTAAAGAACAGCGATTGCACCTGCTTTTTCTGTCTTTAATTTCCAGCATAGCTTTGTACCTCTAACATTAAAGGAATTCAATTTATATTTTTAATTTAGAGAATGAAGGAAATTTCTTTGTCAATAGCCATTAATATGACTCAATTGCAACAACTCCTGATCTTGCTCTATGTCACATTATCAATTCCTGTAATATAAAATCTGACTATCCCTTAGATCATACACAATGCCTAGATCAAAAAACTATAGCTAAATTTTTAGGGTTAATAAAAGGGAAATATGATCAATGAACACTCCTATACTTTTTCCAGAAAAGGGAATATTATGTGAAGCTAGTAGTTCACCTAAGAAATATCTACTATAAATCCCAGCCTCACTGGATTTTATCAAAGAGATCATATTTACAGCATGGTATTCTGCTCAGTGTAGAATATTTACATTCAGGATTTTGGAAACCTGATTTTTAGTTATCTTTTCAAATAACTTTTATACACAAATACTAGAAGCTTGCCATCAAACATTTCAACAGATTTTTATTTCCGTTGCTCTATTTTAAAGATATAAAAACTTTAAACAAGCAAGTGATTAATAGTATTTGTAACCCTTAGTTACCTGGCATAGAGAATAACACAGTATACATTTGTTGAGATTTATATTTTGTAAATCAATTATCCATACAATACTAACTCCATAATAAATAGTAGATTAGTAGATTTGCAATCTCCACAGCCAGGATTCTTAGTCTGGATGGTAGAGACATGCAGTCACGACACAATGAAAAGTCAAAATGCCTTAGTGGAAAGATGCCTTAGTAGAACACAGTCAAGAACTACCATAAAATATGGGCACAGATATTTTTGAAAATATATTTAAATGAGAGCCTGGACAATAGATTTATAAACAGTGAATTAGATGCCCACCTTTCACATGGCCCACCAGTGTTCCTTGCCCTGCTTCCCATGTGGTTCCTCGTGCACTGCCAGGAATAATTCCTAAGTGCAGAGTCAAGAGGAACCTCTGAGCACTGCCAGGTATGACCCAAAAAGAAAAATAATAGACATTGCTGATTTACTCCTTCACAGGATAAATATCGAAGCTGTTCTCCTTTTTGCTTGAAGAACCTTATATAGATCATTTCTTATTAAGTCTTATTATGTAGGCAAAAATAACAATTTCTGTATTTCCCTCCTCTCTACAGATATTCATAAGAGTTCAATAGTAAAATAGCTTCCATGCTCTTCTAAATCCTGTAAAAATTAGAAATAGGAGGCAAGGAGCTGAGGATATAGCTCAGGGAGCAGATGTATGCCTTGCCATGTATTCTGATAGAAAGCACTGCTTGGAGTCCTCCCACCTGGCACCCACAGACACTTCCTCAGTTCCTCAACTCCTCCCTGGAAGCTGAGGACTATTAGGTATAGTCTTGGAGGTCCCCCAGCACTACTGGAGTGTCTCTGGTGGAGCTCAAATCACTGGGGCCCAAGCCATGCCATATATTAAGCTCTAACATTTAACCATTTGGCCCAGCTAGCCATATATTCCTGGGAACAAACACTGCTTGGGAGTCCTCCTCAGTCATAAAGAAATGAGGGGCCTATAGTGACAGAGTACTATACTATACATAGACACTAAGAAGATACCTCCAGGTATGCACTCTCTTTAATGTTTGGCTCCTAAATGTCAACTATGGAATTACATTTTTTTCCTCCAAGCACCTAATGATAATTTTCTGTTTATAAATTTCAAACTAATAAAACAGTTCAAATGGCAACTTCTTTTCCTAAGTCATGAGATACAGAAAGACTGAATGGAAGGATGGTCTGGTTCCACATCAGTTAGCTAAGCATAAATATTCTATATAGTTACAGGATTACTATGGTTATACCTAGTTATAGATTCTTTTTTATTTTACATATTATAAATCAGATTTAAGCCTTACAATATTATATCTAATTCTGCTAAGTACCACAACTCCCAAGCAATGAGTTCTTTTCCTACCTTTTAGCAAACTGTAATTCCCACATATACTCTAAATTATTTAAGTCATTTGCAAATTAATTACAAATGTTAAACAGTTACTTCTGTGGAGCTAATAGTATTTTTACCATCCTTAAGACAAATCCTATTTATTTTTATTATCTGCACTTCTCCACATTTTCCTCATTTTGTCAGGGGTTTTTTTTGTTGTTGTTGTTAAACAATGCTTAGTAAGCTTTTTTCCAAGTCATCAGTTTGTTTTAGAATAAATTTGTTTTGCTGTGCTTTGTTAATCCATCACCCAAGAGTAGGAAAGATAAGTATATTCACCTTCAAAACTTTGTTTACAATAAATTTGTTTACAAATTTTGCTAAATTCAGATTGCCAAAAAATTCCCATGTTCTTGAGTATAAAATTAAAATGGTTGTAGCAAATATATAATAAAAATAAAAGCCCAATAAAAAATATACTAATCTCTTGTAATCAACAGCACACTCCAAAGTTCAGTTCTCTGATACAAGGCACACACATTCAGAGAGTTCATAAATTAGCTATCAATTCTGTGGTGCTTTCCTTGCACATGTGGTATTTCTGAAAATACTTGCCTTTGAGCAAAAATATTTATAATTTCCAGAACTGGCAAATAGAAATAAATGTACCTCAATTATATATTGCTGAGAAAAGAAAAAAAGTTGGATATAATTAAAATGATGAAGTAGACTAACAAGTATACATAGAAAGGTTCAAAAAGTACAGAAGACAAACTCTAATGCCAAATGTAAAAGTGATGCCAGTAATGAGAAAAAAGGGAATACTCTGACAACTGCATCTGTTACTAAAATAGATACTGTGACAAATGAAAATAGCAAGAACAAGTTTTGTAATGGGACTAAGACAGAGCATGGGAAATAAGGAATGAGGATAAAGACAAACGTGGTGACAATGGCAGGTAGAGTGACAAATGAAATGCTTGGATAAGCAAAATTGGGAAAGCCAGACAGCTGAAAGACCCAAGACCAAGACTAAGACAAATCTGTCAGCAATACAGATAGCATCATACCGTGCCAGAAGACAGTGCTAAATTATAAATGTTAATGATAGATGGACTGAGCAAAGTCACAAGCAGAACAAAAGAAATGAAACGGAAAAATACCCTTCCTGCAGTGTTTGATATTGTCTTCATTTTAAAGAAGCTGCAAGAGTCATGAATGGGCCATCTTTGAGTTCAGGTAGAAAGGCAGCAAACTATTCAGTTCGACCCTTTCCTACCACTCTCTCTTAGTCATCAGGAAATGTACACTTGCACAGACCCAGGATCACAGACCCAGCAGTCAAAGAATCTTCAGGAAGTTAAATGGTAGTAGGAAAAAAATAAGAACTAAAGAGTGAACAAGGGGAAAGGAAAGATAATTGAGCTGGAACAAGAAACAAAAATTGAAAGAATGTTTAGATGATTTTAATATTCAACTATCAAATACTTATAAATAAACTGTGTTAAGACACTATATCAGAGATCAGATAGTATAGATGATGACACTGAAAGAAAAATCCAGGATTTCAAAACTTCTCAGAGCTTATCATTTGGTAGCAGTGTAAGACAAACAACAGAGCAAATGTAAAAGTAAAAGGGTAATTATCATTAATGGGTGAAAGATATTGAATACACATACCCAATATGATAGGAAAACCAAGAGATTCTTTTCTAAGATATTAATAATGTGGTTGATGAGTACTGACATTGTCAACCACATTATCGAACCAAATCGAACCAAATTCATAATGTGGTTCGTTTCACTCAAATGAGAGAAAGAATCCGGAGTTCTGACATCCGTCAACGATCAAGAATCAGGGACGCTGTCTCATTTGCCAAGGTGTCGAAAAACAGATGGGCTGGTCACGTAATGAGGTTTAAAGATGACCACTGGACTAGAGCTGTTACTGACTGGATTCCACGGGATGTCAAAAGACCGCGTGGCCGCCCACCTTCCAGATGGTCAGACTTCTTCGTCAAGATCATGAACGATCGGTTTGAGGCCCTTCATGTTCCTGGAGTGAACAGATGCCATTGGGCTACACTAGCACGCGACAGGGACAAATGGAAACGTTACTGGCACCCGCTCGAGCAAATCAACGACTAACGGGAAGTTAAGTGATTTAAGTGAATAATGTGGTTAATATGTAAAAGAGCAAAGGTTGCAGGTGTTGATAAGGGATCCTGGAGTTTGTCACATACAAAGACCCTGGGGTAAGAATAAGATAAGTTGAAGAACCAAATTCATAAGAGTGGAGGGTAGCATTATCTGGAATGAAGGAAGTGTTGGAGAATATGGCAAGTTTGATGAGGGATAAACATTCATTCAAATTTTTACATCATAAGAGCAATAAAAGCTTTGAAATTATTAAAGTAAGTATAATCTGCGTTTACCAAATAGGAATAGCTACCACATCCAGCACTAGGGGGCATCCCATCTGATCAGAGTCATCCCTTCACTCATCTCACTAACCATAGAGATCTGACTCCTGTTTAAGCAAGCCAGATGCATTCTCAACCCGAAAGGCTTTTCATTTGGCTCTACATTACCTGAAACTTTTTCAGTGTCCACATATCTCACTCCTCAGATACATGTTTGAATGTCTTTTAATACAAAATTTCCCTAAAACACAAATTTAAGGACTATATCTTAAATATTCACTTAATTTTATCTTCTTTTTTGTTTTGTGGCTAATCCTGTCAGTTCTCACTGGCTACTCTCAGTGCATTGCGTTGCTCAGAGCTCAATCCAGGTAGCTCTCAGGGCACCATGTAATACCATGGATCAAACTGAGACTTCTCACATGCAAAACATGCATACTAGCCTTTTGAACTAGTTCACAGCTCTGCAGTTTACCTTATTAACCTGCAGTGCACAGTTCTGCTATTGCTAATAGAAACTAAATTTAATTTACAAGACATGTGAATTGCATGAAAAGAGAACAGATGCAGAGAAAAAATTATAAGAGGAAGGCAGGGAACTATGCCTTAAGAACTATGCTTGGGTCTGAGAGATAATAATGAGTAGGATGCTTGCCTTTTATAAGATCAAACTGATACTGGCACCATATATGGTCCCTTAGAACAACCAGGAGTGATCCTTGAGTAAACAGCCAAGAGCAAGCCCGGAACATCACTGTGTGTGACCAAAACACTGCCTTTTCCCTCAAGAAAAAAGAAAACTATGCCTGTGCATGGTTCAATGAATATGTTCGATAACATTTAAGTGAATGAATGATACGTAAAGAATAAGTACTGACCCTGAGATCCCTAGCACAAAAAAATCCTACACTGTGACTAGTAATTGTGATACCTACATTCTTCTTACTAGTTCATTCAAAAACAGAGGGTCCCAAATGTGGAGAAAATAAATATCAATCAAAACCACCTACTTACCTTTCTTAGCAGCATCAGAAAACAATGCATAGATGAATAAAGTAAGCATTTATATTATTCTACATCAGTCATGTCAGACAGAATACTTACAATTTACAGAAATGATATGATTAGATATGTTATTTGCAACTATTGTGCTGCTGTTCTCTTTGAAAAAACACCCAAACACACAAAGAGTAAGGAACTATTGTTTACCTAATTTATCACGGTAAAAGGGGAAAATCCCAAAACCCACAGGTATTCTTCATACGCATGGAAAAGAGTTACGTCAAAGTATTAGTATAATTAAATCCTGCGATCATTGATTAAGCATGCATTTTCATTAAGACTTATTGTATATTACTATATACAAAACATTTTAATAAATGTTAGTGTAAATTAAGCTATACTGCTATAGATACTCCATAAAGTTTAAGGGGAAAAAAAGTCCTAACTCCCATTTTGAAAAGGCAATCAAAAAAGGAAAATAAACATATAAAATTTGTGTTAGATAAATAGATTGCCACAGGGGTTGGAGAGAGAAGGAGAAATAAAACCAATCTCCTTCTAAAATAAAATTAGAACTTCCTATTCCTAACAATGAAGAAAATTCAATAAATGTACTTTCTTTTTATCTTAAAGGCAGATAAAACAAAATTCAGCATCTTGTGTATGGGAATTTCTTAATGTTCATTTGTGAAAAGAAAGAGAGGGAATGAATGCAGGAAGAAGAACTCATTACTCATGATTGAAATTTGTGGTTCAAAAAGAAGTTTCAGCTCAAACTTCTGGTCTTTCATATGGGTTCTTAGGGGCTTTTGAGAACAAATCAGATACAAGGCAATAATGTGAGTCAAAGGTGCAGCAGCAGCAGCCTTAGGGAGACAACTTAGAAACATAGGTTTCCATTAAGATCTGCTGAATTGAAGTTTACATTTCAAGAAGTTCTTGTAGTGACTTACATGAACCTTTAAGTTTTAGTCACAGGGGTCTTGTGTAAGTTGTATGTATGTGTATATATAGCACATTCATTCATATACATGCATACAATCTCCTGGGGTATAATTAATATTCAGAGAAAGTTCATCTTTAATAATCAGAACATTTTCATACTATCCTAAGAAGATTACAGAATTCCAAAAGAACTTACTGAACATAATACGGGGGTAAAGGTGTTTGACTTGCAAGCAGCTGAACATATTTCCATTCCTTGGACCAAATAGTCCTTCGAGCATTCTTAGGTTCATCCTTGGAGCCCCCCAAGCACCAGAAGCTTTGGTCCTGAAAGATACCCTGAATACCACCAAGTGGTAAAATTGAGCCCTGGGATTGTAGGACCTGAGCAGCACTGCATCTTCTAGTATTGCATTCAACACCAACCTCACTGACCAGTAATTATTGGGTGTGGCCTCACAGTCTTCTAAGCACTGCTTGCATATATGCACATATGCATTTAATATGTAATATTATATAGTATTAACATGTATATCTTTAATATATATTTGTGAAATGAGAGTAACAGAAATCTATGGATTATAGGATACAGTCTATAATCTAAGTCCAAATCTATGTTCAAATCTAAATTTAAAATCTAAGTCTGAATCTAAGACAACAGTGAGAGGTTTTATGGAAACAAGACAAAATAAAAGCAACCTAAAAGTAACATGATTAAATATCTGTTCTTCTCTTCCCGACTCATTTAATTTATCATGATATTCTCCATGTGTGTCAAGTTATAGGCAAATTTCATTACTTCATTTTTCTTAACAGCTATGCAATGTTTCATTTTCTAAAATTACTGCATTCATTTGTGGTATATAAAAAATATATAATACCTAGAAAGAGAGAAAATGAGAGAGAGAGAAGCAAATATCCACAGCCAAGGAAAACAAGGGTTAGGAGGACTGGTCAATGTTTGGAATCAATCACAAGTGTGTAGGGGGCATAGAGTAGGTAAGATAGAGAAGGGACCAGTACAACAATAACAGCTGAAAATTATCACACTGGACAAGAACTGAAAGTAAGTAAAGTGATATACCTGATAAAATTTCAGTATTTGTACTCCAAACCACAATCTCCAAAGGATGAGAGAGAGAGAGAGAGAGAGAGAGAGAGAGAGAGAGAGAGAATGGAGCACCTGCATAGAGGTTGGGAGTGGGAGATGGTGGGAAGGAAACTGGGGACAATGGTGGTGGGCAATGTACCCTGCTGGAGGGACGGGTGTTGGAACACTGTATGACTGAAACCTAATCATGAATACCTTTGTAAGTGTCTATCTCTAGTGATTTAATTAAAAATAATAACTAACAAATAAACAAAATGTCAAAACATAATAACTAAGTAAAAGTGACATGAGCTCCACTCCAGACAATGAAAGTCGCAATGAAATAGAAAGGGGAAAAATTGGAATGAATGAAATAATATTTTTATTATATTATGTGTGTCCTTGAGTACTAAATATACCAAGAAATTTGATTGGCATACTATTTTACAATAAACCAACAATTCCCTCATTTTCCCACACATTTTAGTGAGAGATATAACAAGAACCAAATCAACTCAAATCAGATTTAGTGGTTCTTTCCAATAGTCTTCTTTAGTTTACTAACTAGCTCAATGCTCTGGAAGAAAGCATTCCGTTTTCTGAACTTTACAGAAAACTAAAAGCACTCCATGATGGTTTTCAATTCCGTATTCTATGATTCTGAATGTTCTGTACAAGTGTATTTCAAATCATATTAGAATCGAATATTTAGAACAGGAGTATCCAGCTGAAATCAAGAAAACCACTCTCTTCTAAAGAAAAGCAACTTGAGGATTAAGGAAACACTATCTTGTAGAAGTACGCTCTTAAATAGTGTATTTCTTTTTTTTTTATTATGTAACTATCTGTTCCTATTATCCTAATTACCAATGTAAGTTCTTTCAGAGTCAATACTGGATTGAAATAAAATTAAATAATGTAAAATACATATGGAAATGTATATTATAAATAAGTTTCAATTTTCTGAATTTGCTCTTAATATTTCACTTATATTTCATTAAAATTTAAGAAAATTGCAACTATCAGTGAAGAAAATTAATTGAAATTAAGCATGTCTACAAGTCTGTATGGGCTGGAGCTATAGCACAGTGGGTAGGATGTTTGCCTTGCACGCAGCCGACCCAGGTTCGATTCCTCTGCCCCTCTCAGAGAGCCTGGCAAGCTACCCATGACGTATTTGATATACCAAAAACAGTAACAACAAGTCTCACAATGGAGACATTACTGGACCCGCTCAAGCAAATCGATGAAGAACGGAAGGACAGTGTTACAGAGCTACGAGTCTGTACATGTAGAAACTTTAGCCTAAGAAAATTCTCTCAATTCAGGAATTACAGAATAAAACTTGTATAAGAAAGTTGGCACACAAGTAAAATGGAATAGCACTGTCTGTAGCACTGTCCTCCTGTTTGAACACATTTTGTATTAGTGAAATTTGAATTAGTGAGATTTGAACCCATTTTCTATTAGTGAAACCTCTAGTTATACATGTGAAGTAGATATGGAGATGAAGTGAACTACCATGAAACCAAAGTCTCTGTTCTTTCTACATATTCTTTTTAATACAAACTAGAAAGAATATGTAGAACCAAGTTTCCACAGGACCACCTACAAGAATTCTCCCTTAAAATAAGGTTTCAATTTCTCTCTATGTAGTAATTCCTCTCTAAGAACTAAATGGCTCTCTGTGGCTTCAGGAAAAAAGTCTCTCTTTATCTGCCACTTGATAGTCCAGAGAAAACTCACCTAAGTATTCCATTGCAATCTTCTCACATTTTCATTCTCTCTTCAATATATTAAGCTAAGTGGCCACTGGTATTTCTCCTATTTATTATTGGCAGAATCAAGAAGCTTCTGATTAACATACTTATAATGGATGAGCCAGCTGTGTTATTCCAAAGATTCATTTATTTGTTCTCAGTTTTTTTAAATTTTTATTTATTTATTTATTTATTTATTTATTTTTGCAGTTCAGTCCAATTTTATAATAGCCAACATCTGAGGAACAACAGGACCTGCTGGCAAAAGCACAGGTATGGGAGTCAGTAATTTTGAGTTCAAATCCCAACTCTGACACATATGTGCTCTGAAAAAAAGCTGTGGCATTCAAACAAGGCTGAAAGTGATTATGCTTATGTGCTAACACAAAGACATCTTTCTCACAGCTCTGCTTATGGCATTTCAGTAGTTTTCCAATGGAGACTTGGACTTCCACAAAAAGCGCAGTGAAAGACAAAAAGCAAGTGGCCCAGTCTGCTCTTTTGTCAGAACGAGTGTTACTGCTCAGAGTCCAGTAGGCAGCACAAGAAAATACTTCAAGGTCAATTTCCTCACCTTTCAAACCTCTGCTTTCATATTAGAGGCTCAGGCTTCCTGTGCCAGAGTTCCTGTATCGAAGATTCTCTCTGGGAAGGTTAATGTCACTTCTAAGCTTAATAATGGTCTCACCCTTTCCGCTGCCCAAGCCAAGCTTCTTCTCCGCCCCCACCCCACCACCCCACCGGGTCAGTTTTCGCGCAGTTTCTCAAACCAGGGACTTGGATTTCACCGTGCAAGCCCCAAGGTGTCCCCTGGACACCGGGAGACAAAGCAGATCTGAGCCACTCTGCCTCTCCCTTTCTGCCGCCCAAGCCGAGCTGGTCTCTTCTCCCTACCCAGTCTTTACTCCCCTGACACACACCAGGTATTCGTGGGGGTGTGGCCACTTTAGAAGTGGGCGTGGCTTTTTAAAAAGTGGGCGTGGCCTGGTTTGGGCCAGCGGCCACTTACTCGGCTGCAACTACTTTACTCAAACCAATAAATCTAACCCCTACACCTACACAACAACATGAAGAAATAATGCAAATCCCCGCCACAGGGAGACAACGAGGAAACAAGTCCAGAAGCCTCAGTAGCTGCTAGCCACCTTAGGGACCTCTCTGACAAGAAATTCAGATATGTAGTCATTAAGATGTTCAATCAACTCAATAAAACAGTCAGACAGATATCCGCTAAATTGAAGGAGGACATAAAAGAAACAATTGATCGCACAATCGACAAAATACAGGAAGAAATGAGAGCGGAAATTGGAAAGCTTCACACAGTAATGGCACAGATCAGAGAGTCCATAGATGAAATAAAAAATTCAGTCTGTGCCCTCAAAAATAGAATGACAAAAGCTGAGGAAAGAATCAGTGAGCTGGAAGATCAGCTGCACCAAGACAACACCAACCCAACACACAACAACAAACAATGGCAAAGGACTTCAAAATAACTCTACAGAGAATCAGAGTCCTAATGAGGGACTCTGCAGACAATCAGCACCTAATGAGGGAACAGCACCTAATGAGGGAACAGGTAAATATTTAAAACAACTGCTAACAGATTTTAAGGAGGACATTGCAAGCAACACAATAGTACTTGGAAACTTAAACATTGCCCTATCGCCTCTGGACAGATCAACAAGAACAAAACCCAGCAAGGAATCATTGGCTTTGAAAAAAGAAATAGAAGAGAGAGGGCTTATAGACCTATACAGGGCTTCACACCTCCAAAAGAAAGAATACACATTCTTCTCCAGTGCACACAGAACATTTTCCAAAATAGGCTATGTCCTAGGACACAAAACATACTTCAACAGAATAAAGAAGATAGAAATAGTATCAGCCATCTTTTCAGACCATGATGCACTGAAGATAGAAGTGAATCACACACAGACACGGAGAACCAAATCAAACACCTGGAAATTAAACAACTCAATGCTGAACAACGAGTGGGTCAGGAATGAAGTCAAGGATGAAATCAAAAGATACCTGGAAACAAATGAAGATCTGGAGTATCTGAATAGACCTATTAACATCAGCAAAATAGAAACTGTAATCAAAAGTCTTCCCAAAAACAAAAGCCCAGGTCCAGATGGATTCACTAGCGAATTTTTCCAAACATTTAAAGAGGACCTGCTGCCAGTCCTTCTCAGGCTTTTCCAGGAAACTGAAAAAACAGAAACTCTCCCAAACAGGTTCTATGAAGCCCATATCTGTCTAATACCAAAAGGAAACAAAGACACCATGAGAAAAGAAAACTACAGGCCAATATCCCTGATGAACACGAATGCGAAGATTCTCAACAGAATACTAGCAAACAGAATTCAACTACTTATCAAAAAGATCATAAACCATGACCAAGTAGGATTCATCCCGGGAATGCAAGGTCTGATTTAACACTCAGAAATAAATCAACATAATCCACCATATCAACAAAAGAAAAGATAAAAATCATATGATCATATCAATAGATGCAGAGAAAGCATTTGACAAGATCCATTTATGATAAAACCCCTAGCCAAAATGGGGATAGAGGGGACTTTCCTCAATATAGTTAAAGCCATCTACCAAAAGCCTACAGCAAGCATTGTCTTCAATGGCGAAAAACTGAGAGCCTTCCCTCTAAGAACAGGGATGAGACAAGGATGTCCACTCTCTCCACTGCTGTTCAATATAGTACTGGAAGTACTTGCAATAGTGATTAGGCAAGAAAAAGATATTAGGGGCATCCAGGTAGAAAAGGAAGAAATCAAGTTTTCACTATCCGCAGATGATATGATACTATACTTAGAGAATCCTAAAACCTCTACCAAGAAACTTCTAGAAACAATAGGCTTGTGTAGTAAAGTGGCAGGCTATAAAATCAATACCCAAAAGTCCATGACTTTCCTATACGCAAATAGTGAAAGAGAAGAAAGTGACATGAAGAAAACAATCCCGTTTACAATTGTGCTCCAGAAAATCAAGTACCTAGGAATCACCTTAACTAAGGAAGTAAAATACCTGTACAAAGAAAACTACAAAACACTACTTCAGGAAATAAAAGAGGATACAAGGAAATGGAAAAATATCCCCTGTTCATGGATCGGTAGATTTAACATTGTCAAAATGGCAATACTTCCCAAAGCACTGTATAAATTCAATGCAATCCCTATTAGGATACCCATGACATTCTTCAAAGAAGTGGAGCAAACACTCCTGAAATTTATATGGAACAATAAGCCCCCACAAATAGCTAAAGCAATTCTTGGGAAAAAGAAAATGGGAGCAATCAACCTCCCTAACTTCAAAATCTACTACAAGGCAGTAATAATTAAAACAGCATGGTACTGGAAAAAAGCAGAGCTGTAGACCAATGGAACAGGGTTGAATATACTGATATCTCCCCTCCAAGCATACAAGCATCTAATCTTCGATAAGGGGGCAAGAAAAGTGAAGTGGATCAGGGAAAGCCTCTTTAACAAATTATGCTGACAAAACTAGACAGCTACATGCAAAAAAATGGGCTCAGATCTCTGCCTAACACCATGTACAAAAGTAAGATCTAAGTGGATTAAAGACCTCAACATCAGACCGGAATCTATAAGGTACATTGAGGAAAAAGTTTGCAAAACCCTCCATGACATAGAAGCTAATGGTGTCTTCAAAGATGTCACACCACTGGCCAAGCAAGTGAAAACAGACACAGACAAATGGGACTATCTTAAACTAAGAAGCTTCTGCACCTCAAAAGAAACAGTGACCAAAATACAAAGACAGTCTACAGAATGGGAAAGGATATTCGCCAAATACACATCTGATAAGGGGTTAATGTCAAGGATATACAAAGTACTTGTTCAACTCCACAAAAAGAAAACATTCAACCCCATCAAAAAATGGGGAGATGAAATGAATAGAAACTTTCACAAAGAAGAAATCTGAATGGCTAAAAGGCACATGCGAAAATGCTCCACATCATTAATCATCAGGGAGATGCAGATCAAAACCACAATGAGATATCACTTCACACCACAGAGACTGGCCCATATCCACAAGAACAAAAGCAACCGGTGCTGGCGCGGATGTGGTGAGAAAGGGACACTCCTTCACTGTTGGTGGGAATGGCGACTGGTTCAGCCCTTTTGGAAAACAGTATGGACGATTCTCAAAAAATTAGAAATTGAGCTCCCATTTTATCCAGCCATACCACTCCTGAGAATATATCCCAGAGAGGCAAAAAAGTATAGTCAAAATGACATCTGCAATTGTCTCTTTATTGCAGCTCTCTACAATAGCCATAATCTGGAAAAAAACTTGAGTGCCCAAGAACAGATGACTGGTTAAAGAAACTTTGGTACATTTACACAATGGAGTACTATGTAGTTGTTAGAAAAGACGAAGTCACGAAATTTACATACAGGTGGTACTACATGGAAAGTATCATGTTAAGTGAAATGACTCAGAAAGAAAGGGATAGACATAGAAAGATTGCATTCATCTGGGGAACATAAAGTAATAAAATAGGAGACTAAACACCCAAGAATGGCCAAGATTAGTACCAGGAATTTTACTCCGTGGCTTGGAGACCAACCACACATACTAGGGGAAAAGGGAGCTCAGAAAAAGGGACACCAAATAAAGGTGTTGGGAGGATTCTCCCAGGATGGGAGAAGCATGCGGAAAGTAGTCTATAGACTAAACATGATTGTCACCCATTGCCTCTTTTGCAAACCATAACACCCACTAAGAGAGAGAGAACAAAAAGGAATGCCCTGCCACAGAAGCAGGGTGGGGTGGGGAGTATTGGGGGTGGGAGGGATACTGGGATCGTGGTGGTGGGAAATGGGCACCGGTGGAGGAATAGGTATTTGATCATTGTATACTTGAAACCCAAGCACAAAAATGTGTAAGTCTGCAACTGTACCTCATGATGTTTCATTATTAAAAAAATTTTAATTGAAAAAAAAAAGTAATGGTCCCAAAGTTAAGATTATACTGTAAACATCCTGACTGTGATGAATACATCAAAATAACAAGGATAATAAAAAGCAAATGGTGCCTGAAAATTCTTTACTACTAATACTGGCAGGAAAAATGTATAAGTTAAGTTTATATCTATCAAGAGTCAAATTTGTGTGGAAAAGAAAACATTTAATTAAAATGCAGATGCACCATCTTAATATTACAAAATCAAATATAGCCCTATCAACATAAAAATTTTCAGATCTGTGTTTAGCACCATATTATTCCAGAGAAAATTAGTGATTTAAATACCTCATAAAATAAAATTGAAAAAAATAAGATAAAACCTAAGTATTCTTATCTGTGAATAGTTTGATAGCATCATCTCACTTAGGTCAAGAGGATTGGTTTAATTATTATATCTATGTTAAAGAGTTGAAGTGACTACAAGTCACCTAGCTTTGCCAATGGATTAAAAAACTTGTCAAAGGAACTGGTTCCATTTTTTTCAAGTCATCATGGTTTTTGCTTTTCTCTAGTGCAGCGGTCCTCAAACTTAGCTACACATAAAAATCATCTAGGGAACTTCATTTAAAAATTGCAATTCCCAGTCCCAATCTAGACCAATTAAAATAGAAGGTCTAGGGTGGAACTGAGAAATTGCTATTCTCAAAGGGTACTTGTAATGTGCGATAAGGGTAGAGAGTCACTAATGGAGTGCAAATCCACTTACATAATAACAAACTGGAAAGCCAAGAGCTAACAAAGGAAAGCTAGGCATGCTCTGGGGTGTGATGCAAACATCTTCCTAACCTTTACACTTTTTCCTTATGTGCAGTTTTCCACGAAACTTCTAATTATTATCTCACTTAATGGAGCTTAGAAGACCAAAGGATTTGTGAAGAGAGGAAAAAAATCTCTACAATTGGACTAATTGGAATAGTCTATCTAAATTAATGGAAAATCAACATGTTAGAATACTTTTAAATAAAGATGTACAATTTCTACCTCAAAGTGCCTTCTCTAACTTAAGCAGAGTCTTATAAATTCAATGCATCTTCATTCAGTGAGACTTGCAGAGGACCTAAAGAGATTTTTTTTCAATTAATAGAATTTTTATATGAGTAATTAGAAAATATGTATTACTTAGCAAGTAGGTCGTATTTGCATCATGCACAAAGAATACAGTGATACAGTTTAATAGTGGTTATATGGGAGTAATATTATAATAAGAAACATATATAATATATTCAATAGCCTAATCTCTTCTCTGAAGAGTCTATTGCATAATCTCAAATTTCCTTTCTGATTCTCTGTCTCTCTGTACCACTGTGTCTCTCTCTGTCTTGTTTATCTGCCTGCCTGCCTGTCTGTCTGTCTATATGTCTCTCTCTCTCTTTCTCTCTTTCTCTAACACACACATACAATACACACACACTTCTTTGAAAGGGTCATCAATTCCACTCCCTAACAAATCTTATTTCCCATATCCAATGACACAGAAATGAGAACTGATATCTTAATCATCAGTGACACTGTATTGACTCATCATGTGACTGAACTCAGAGTTACATTTAGGAGCATTCCAGCCTGGAACAATTATATACTATGAATCATGGCCATTACTGGAAATGCAATGAAAAACTGATTAGTCTGACTCTTCTCAAGAAGTTTATTTCATTGCCAAGAACAAGTCACTTTTGAAAAAGAAGGAATAAGACCATCAAGAGACTTAATCTTTTGAAGTAAATCAATTTTGGACCAGAGGCTATTTGGACCCATATTTTGAAGCTTGGGCTCCCAGTGATGCTGCCACTGATGCAAATGCCACTTCTCAGTCTCCATCTTCCTTGTCCAGGCCTCATTTTACGTTGAAACCAGTAGTTATGCAAAGTGAAATTTGAATCTTTACAATCAGCATCTCAGAATTTTTTCTAGAGTTTTCATATTCACAAACTTCAGCCAAACCTTCTAAATTAAAGAAAGAAATAAAGAAAACTCTAGGGGTTACAGAGAGACACTATAGCAGGCATAGCACTGTCTTGCATGCAGTTGACCCAAGTTCAGTCTGTGGCACTGCTTATGGTTCCACTACACCTCCAAGAGTGATTACTAAGCACAGCTGGGTATGACAAAGCATTATTACTATTGCTACTACTAATAATAATAACAATAAATTTATTAGGACAGACCCTAGAAAACTGTGTCTTCCAGGTGATATTGATGCAATACCTCTCTTTAGAAATGCATCATGCTCTAAATATTAAACAAAACTTGAAAGTTACAGAAAAAATATGAATGCATATTACATTATTAATCAATGCTAAGACTCCAAATTATAGATATTTCTCTATTCCCGAGTAGTATTGTATACAATGTCATTATCTAAATTAGGTTTCCCTGGAGTTGGTCAGTATGGGAGAAGACGGGAGACACTGGTAGAGGGTGCAGTGTTGGAACCATATGCATGAAATCTATCATTAATAGTACTATGAAGCATGAAGTGCCTAAAATAAAAAATATATATTTAAATTATCCGTTAGAAATAGAATAGTTTCCTCTTATGTAAACCATCATAGCAGATATCCTATCTATCTTTTGTTATTATGAAACATTCATTTTCTTTGGAGGGCTTTAATTGTATTTTAGTAACAGTTGCAATTGTGCTATCTTTTATGATTTTGCTGTACAAAATTTCTGCAAGTTCATGACCACTAAACTGCCTAACACACTCCACAACTCTCCTTACATCACTTCTAGTATGTTCGTTCCTTCACCCACTCTTTCCCATCACTGCTTTATCATTCAGCTGTGTGATTAAAAAAATTAAAGATTTCGGGGCTGGAGCCAAAGCACAGCAGGTAGAGCCTTTGCCTTGCATACGGCCAACCCGGCTTCGAATCTCAGCATCCCATATGTTCCCCTGAGCACTGCCAGGAGTAAGTCCTCAGTGCACAGCCACGAGTAACCTCTATGCATCGCCAGGTATGACGCAAATAAATAAATAAATAAAGGTTTCTCATCATTTGGCATTGTTCATTTCCTCTGGAGGCCTACTTTTTCAGGAGTGTAGATTCTATAACTTTATCCATTCTAGTTACCACCTTGAAACAGTGAGGTAGAAGCATTTCTGATGACAACTACCTATCTTTCTTTCTTCCCCTATCATAACATGAATTTCTACAATGTAGATTCTCACAATTTGTCCCTCTTACAGAGTAGTCCTTTCCTTAACAGCAAGTCACTAAATCAAATCGAATTCCTTGTGATAGCACAGTGGTAGGGCATTTGCCTTACAAGCGGCCAACATGGCCGACCCGAGTTCGATTCCTCCGCCCCTCTCGGAGAGCCCGGCAAGCTACCGAGAGTATCTCGCTCGCACAGCAGAGCCTGGCAAGCTCCCCGTGACATATTCGATATGCCAAACACAGTAACAACAAAGTCTCCAATGGAGACATTACTGGGCCCGCTCGAGCAAATCGATGAACAATGGGAGGACCGTGACCATGATATAACAAAAGATATAGGCATAACCTATAGCTAAAAGGTTTAAATAACTGCTATCAAATCACCTTCTTTAATCTACCACAGATTATCCAACAATCAGGAGTGTGCTAAAACATGACAATTTAGTGCCTAAGAGAAGTTCTAATTTGTATATCATGCCAATTTCTGAGATTAAATACTCCTACGAAGACTACCAATATGATGTCACCAAATGTAGGATGATGAAGAGATCTACAATATCAGTTCAGAAGAACCTATATGTATGCCAACTTCATTTCGCCTTTGCCAGAAGCTCATAGTAATCTAAATAATTCATATTTGGAATTTTAGTAATTATTCTAACTCAAGTCATTGTGACTCAAAATGTTAAACTGTAAAAAATATTTTTAATACAGCAAACAGGGGGGAAATACACATAAAATCTCAGGTTAACTTAGTTAATCTATATGATTTTCAATAATGTATCATATACTACTAAGTATGAGGTCTGTATCAAGTTCTGTGCTTTGACAGTGAAAAAAATCCACATCCCATGCTGCGTTCACTATAAAGGGAAGATAAAATCTGCAATAGGTAAATAAAATATGTATATTAGATGGAAATAAGTGCTTCAGATAAAACATAAAACATAAACATATGTATGTTTTCATTTTGAAATAACATGATCAAAGAGAGTTCCACTGAATAGGTATGAACACACAACTAAATGAAGTTAAAATTTTTTTCAAGTAGAGACAGATACAAAGATCCTGAGGAAGGAGGGCATTTAGTGTTCCAAAGTTTAGCACAGGTGCTGAACATCCTGAAGGAGTCCCTGTCCTTGTCCCTGTCCTCTCGTTGTTCATCGATTTGTTTGAGTGGACCCAGTAATGTCTCCATTGTGAGTTTTGTTGCTACTGTGTTTGGCATATCGAATATGGCATGGGCAGCTTGCCAAGCTTTGCTGTGTGGGAAAGATGCTCTCAGTAGCTTGCCAGGCTCTCTAAGAGGGGCGGAGGAATCGAACCTGGGTTGGCTGGAGTAAATAGGATAAGAGAATGATGGCAAACCATCATACAGGAACAATTACATTTTCCCATAATAAAATGTAAGTCATTGAAGAATTTTAATCACATAAGTCACATAATCTGACACGCATTTTAACAAAATCACTAGCTGATGTACAAAGAATGAGTATTTCTATGCAAGCTTAATGATGTGTGCAAACTTGAAGATAACTTACTCCAACCCAGAAGAGGATAGTAGTAGACTAAGGCAGAATGGCAGAACAGAATCAAAAGAAATGGTCATATCCCGAATGTGTTTTGAATATAGATGCAACAGACTTACAATAGATATGGGGTATAAGAGGGAGGAATTAGAGATTTCTCTAAGATCTTTGACTACAACTGAAGGGATCCAGATAGCATTAGATGAAATGAGAGAAATTTGACTATATGCACTGTAGCACTGTAGAACTGTCGTCCTATTGTTCATCGATCTGCTCGAGCAGGCACCAGTAACATCTCCATCATGAGACTTGTTACTGTGTTTGGCATATCAAATATGCCACGGGGAGCTAGCCAGTTTCTGTATGCAGGTGGGATACTCTCAGTAACTTGCTGGGCTCTCCAAGAGGAATGGAGGAATTGAACCCAAGTTGGTTGCATGCAAGGCAAATGCCCTACCTACTGTGCTATCACTCCAGCCCAACTATATACAAACTTAGAAAATTAGTTTTGGACATGGTATGTTTGAAATTGCTATTAGACATCTTATAGAATATGTAATTTACGTAATGCATATAGAAACTTAGAGTTCAGGGAAGTGCATCCCAGACTATAGCTGTACATTTATGAATAGTTCTTATATATGTAATTTTTAAACTGCAAGCCCATTTTCAATTTTAGTGTAAGCAACAGGGTCTTAATAGTGTTCAAGTTTCTGGTATTGATGTTCAAAATTGCTGGCCACCACCACCATCACCATCTCTATGTCCACTCTGGTCCAACGTTTCTTGCCTCCCATGCCTACTCTATTATTTGTGAATGGACAGTTATGGTGCTAGTGAACATTTTTTTCTCCCTTATTTCCCTTTTCCCCCCCAGTAGTCTATTTATCCCTGCCTTTCCCACTTACCTGGAAATCATATCTGCTTTCTAGTATTCATGGTTTAAAATCAACTGGTATCATCCATATCCTTAAGTTGTTTCTCTATATACCACAGATTCATGTGATCATCCTGTATTTTTCCTTCTTCCTCGAATTATGTCACTCAGCAAAATACCTTCCAATACCATTCAAGTAGCATAAACAGCATGGCTTTTTTTTTCTCTAGTAGTCAAATAGTACTACCTTGTGTATATGTACCATATATTTTTTAATCCATTCATCTGTTGTTAGAAATTGTGATCACTTCTATATTCTGGCTATTTCAGTAAGAATTAATTAAATGTAAATGGGCATGTATTGTTTCTAATTAATGTTTTTATGCTTTAGGAATAGATACCTTGTGCCTTCAGATAGAGTACAAGGCAATCATGTTCACTTTTACCACCACTATTTAATAAAGTCTTAAAAGTATTTTCAACAGCAGTAAGACAAGAAAAATCAATCAAAAGGGATCCATTTTGGAAAATAAGGCAAACTCTCCCTATCGGAAGATGACATGATATATATGTAGAAGATGTTTAAAAACCAACTTAAAAAAACTCTAAAAAACAATAAGCTAGTACAAAAAACTAGACAATCATAAAATTAGAACACAAGTCTATTTGAATGACGAATTATGAGAAGAAGATCAAAGTCTACTACATTTAAAACTATTCCTCAAAACATCAAATATCTAGAATCAACTTAATAAAGGATATGAAAGACCTAGACCATAAAAACTGCAAGAAACTCATGGAAAAAACTAAATTGCATATTCTTCAACTGACAATTTTTCATAAAATTTCTTGATTGCAACCCTTTAAAATGCATTTTTAAGGACAGGGATATAGTTTTAGTGACAAAACATATATATTGCATGTTTAAGGTCCTGAGCTTCTTCCATAGCCCCACATGCTTCCCTAAGCACTGCAAGAAGTGGCCCAGGCACCAGTGGATATAATCCTATAAAAAAGAGACCACTAAGTAAACGATGGTTGGAGGGATCATTCAGAATGATAGATGGGTGCTGAAAGTAGGCTATAGACCAAACATGATGGCTGTTTAGTGCCTATGTTGCAAACTATAACACCCAAAAGAAGAGAGAGAGAAAGAGGGAATGTGTCTGCCATAGAGGTAGAGGGTGAGAAGTGGTGGGTGTAGCTGAGGGACACTGGGAACATTGGTGGTGGAGAATGGGCACCGGTGGAGGGATGGGTACTCGAACATTGTTTGATTGAAATGTAATGATGAAAATTTGTAAGTCTGTAACTGTATTTCACGATGATTCATTAAAATAAAAAAATTAAATAATAATAAGTTAAAAAATAAAAATGCATGTTACATTTGTTACATTTGATCAGGGGCTGGAGCGATAGCACAGCCGTAGGGCTTTTGCCTTGCATGCAGTCGACATGGCCAACCCGAGTTCGATATTTCCGCCCCTCTCAGAGAGCCCGGCAAGCTACCGAGAGTATCTTGCCCGCACGGCAGAGCCTGGCAAGCTACCTATGATGTATTCAATATGCCAAACACAGTAACAACAAAGTCTCCAATGGAGACGTTACTGGGCCCACTCGAGCAAATCGATGAGCAATGGGAGGACAGTGACAGTGACAGTGACATTTGATCAATAATTCCACACATCTATGTTCTGTTCAACTGAATGTTAACCCTCTAACTTTCAACAACATGTTTGTCTACCATGATATCATCTATTAACTTATGACAGCTAAAGTTTTCCAATGGCTTGAGCTTACTTCCTTGCATGTTTGCTTACTTCTTTCCTTATTCATTTCATCTGCAACTAAGGGCTTGCTAGATACTATCCTTGGACTTGAGATCTTTATCTCTTTATAGCTCTAATACTCTGGAAAGGAGTCTTGACTTTATATATCAGACAATTTAAATCAGTAAAAAATAAATTTCTCAAAAAATTATGAAAAGAATTTTCTGTTATCAGGCTGAAGAGATAGCACTGAGGGTAAAGTGCTGGACTTGTATGCAGCTCACCCTTGGTTCAATCTCTGGTACCATGGTACCATACATGGTCTTTCAAGCACCACCAACAATGCTTCTTGAGCAAAGGTTCAGGACTAAGCTGTTTGCACTGCTGGGTGTGACCCTATAAACATAAAGTTAAAAAACTGTACTTCATGTTTGAGTATTTTTTCTTCTGTTCTTTGGGGCGACACCTAGCTATGCTCTAGGATTACTTCTGTTTCTATGCTCAGGGGTCATTTCTGGTGATACTCAGGGAACCGTAAGTTATGCTGGGCATATAACACGTTAACCCCTGTACTACCTCTCTGCCCTCTCTTCATGTATTTTCTCCAATTAAATAATGTGTTCCAGCCTTTAGTGAGAGTCCAAGAGAATGTAGATCTCCATGGAATAGAGAGAAGAGAAAAAGTTACAAGCTTAAGAACTCTTAAATTTAATATTAATTTGTTTATGGGGAAGACAGAGAGTTTCTGTGAGTCTTAAAGCAAGAAGCAACACGCACCAATGAAGTCCCAATAACACAATTCACATTGTTCTTTGTATAAAACTTACTTTCTTGCCTGTGTCATCAAGAACCAAAGTGAGTATGAATTTACTAGTAATACTTACAGAAATGTTTTAGTTCTTAATTGACAGACTTACTCCCCTAAATTATTTCATCAGAATCAGCATCCTGATTTGAGTTCTTTTTGCTTAAAGTTTAGTGATTCTAAACTAATATGCTATTTTACACATGAGAAAAAGATTACATTCTAAATGAAACATTTTTTAACCTTTTATGATCTTCACTTTCTTCTTTTTCAAAAAAAAAATTTCACTCTAGTGGAAATCCTTCTATTTTCAAAACTTCCTATGATCTGAAGCCAAGATTTATTTTGGTGGGTAGAGGTATATTTATGCAAAACAGCTTGTCAAATAACAAAGGATACAACAGAATATGGCATTTTATCTTTGCACTGAATATCATAATTGTTTTTTTATTTCATAATTTTAAAAATTAAATTTTTTTTAATTGGAAACAAATTCTGATGTTCTGCAATAGAACTGCAGAACTTTGGTACTTTGCCAAGTGGTGGAGGATAGGGTGGGAGGAATTTATAAGAATCAAAAAAGACCCAATCAATTATAGTGGTGAGGAATTATGGCACTCTGGTGGGGTATATGTTACAAATAACTTTGTAAGCCTAAAACATAAGGATTTACACTATTACAAAGCATAGTGCCCCAACAAAAATAAAATTTTAATCAAGTAAATTAAAATATTAGCTTATATCTAGGAAGGTAAATTGTTCATATTTGGAAAGTCAAAAAGCAATACATCTGCAATTATATCTATAAACAATAAAAATTGCTTTCTTTTCTGCTGACAGAGCATATAAACAAAGTTACATTATGTTGATAAATATGTGACAACTATATTTTTTCAAAGGAAGAAAGAATCAAAAATTTGTCTGTAGGATAACATTGGTTTGCCCTTCCTCCATGTCCACAGGGAGCTTGGATTTGTTGATTGCTCCCCCAACCTGTCAATTACCTTTGCCTCCTGATCAGACTCTGTTGACTTCTAAATATCATTTTTCTCTCTTCTCCTTAATGTCCTTTGTGTTGGGGTCTCAGTAGGACGCCTGAGATTTTGACTAAATCCCCTGCCTGTGAAAGAAAGAGCTGGCCCTGTTTACAGAGGCCCAGGGACTTGCTCCAGCACTCAACACACATCCTCAACTGGTTGAGGATGAAGGATGAAATAGTTACCATCTGCCTGAGTTAATACACCTGGCCCTGAAAGTGGGAGATATAAATCATTAACTAACATCTGTGTTGAGCCTGACAAGGTAAATGTGATACATGTGGATTTCCCCGTGAAATGGATGTATAAAAACCCCTATGTGAGAGCTAATGAACGGATTGCTACTTCACCACCAGCTTTCCCCCCTCGGCGTGGTTCTTTCTCGGTGGAGGGTCAGGGCAGAGGCTGCTCCCCTTCCCACTGCCTCTCCTATAGGGAGTAAGTCCAACGACCAGGGGGATCATACTCAAGAGTGCCAGGGTAGACTGGCCAGGACCCCGACACTTTGCAGGGTTAGTTACTTCAGAACAATTACTTCTTGTATGGACATAAGAAAACAGTAAAAGACAAACCTGTAACATAGGAGTTAATTGACCCCAGATATTTCAACTACCAAATACTGTATCATAATCTTTATTATATGACTGTATATGTAAAGTACATAGTTGGAAGCAGTTGGAAGCACTTCAGGGCATGAATACTACTACTGATGCTGAGAAATATAAAATGAAATAAAGAGAGAATTTTTATCTTTCAAAAAATTCAATATATATGTAAAAATATATATTTTAAGTTAAATCAACCACTCTTGAAGACTTCTATTAAACACTTATTTATAAAGTAGAATAGAAGTAAAAAGTACCATACTTTGAAATTTTCCTAAATTTTTAATAATGAGAAATAATAAAACAAACGTTTCCCATTAATAAACTGAATCCATTGTAGTCTAAAAGTATTTAAAATATACATATTACTTAGTTTCAAATTTTTAAGTTATTATTAAATATGTATACAGAACTGTAATTGACACTCACAATCATTATGCTGCTTTAAATAACTAGTATAATTTTTACTAATGACAAAGTCTATACCTGGGTAACCAGAATGCAGATTATATATAATGTAGGCAGCAATATAACAAGTAAAGAATTCCTAATTTGTGGAAGAAAGGAAGGGAGGGAGGGAGGAAGGGAGGAAGGAAAACATGCCAAGTAGTCAATTTAGTCAACCATAATTAGATATTTTGTGTTAAATATGAGTAAAATATATTTAAAATAAATATTTCTATGGAAGTAAAATATTTATGAAAAACATTGTCATACACCTGAAAATAAAAATGACCCATAAATTAAAACATAAATCTATTTCTCAAATTATGCAATAATTCTATATAGTATTATTCAAGGAATAATATTCTTGAATTTAATGTAGTAATAATAAATACACAATTTGTTTTAAAAATATCTATTCAAAGCACTAAACTAGCATTTCTCAACCATGGGTAGTCCACGGGGGGCAGAGGTGAAAACTGTGTAAAAGAGGGACCATGGCACTAGACTGTAAGTCCAGCTGCTAGGACAGGGGTCCATAGGAAAAGAAGGGTGAAAGGGGGCCACAGTCAGATAAAAGTTGGAAAACACTACATTAAGCCATGGGGGGAATCTCAAAACTTATGTGCTGATGGTTCACAATCAATAATAAAATGAAGATTCATTATCAGATATGATGTATCTTAGGCCTAGCATATGATCGGTCTGAAAATCCAAATATTCTTTCTATAAGCATGTACCATGTAATATATTAAATGAAAGGCATGTGGGAATGTAGTGGTTTGAAGATCTGGAGACAATATCCTATTTCATGTATCATTCTAAACAAATATGCTTTTGGTAAATCACTTAACCTCATCTGCCTCACTTCTTCCCCTGTAAAAGAATTGTTCATTTACTAATGCATTCATTCATTCACTTAGCAAACCTTTATTGAAAACCTAATACACTCCTAGCATTATATAGACACTTAGAATGCAACTAAACTGTTCAGATGCATCTTATCTCCCTATGAATAGTCAGAGAAATAGGGATAAATTCATAATAAGCAAACAAATAAGAAAAAAGTAGGCACCTAGTAGTATACCATTTCTAAATCATTTTTTTCTCCTTGAGGTTTCAAAGTTTTACACAAGGAAGCTAAGGCTCACATTTGTTTCTAATTCAGTTTCATATCCAAATCAATTCTCCTTCATTCTCAGAAAAATGATACATCACACAAGACATTTCAAATATGCTGATGATACATTATTACTAAGGAATTTCAAAGACCCTTGTACATATATAAAAGAAAAAACTGTGATTTAATATTTGGTTTATCAAAAGTCAGTATATATTGCCTAAAACTGAGAGATATAGTGGGTATGGTGTTTGTCTTGCATGCAACCAACATTAAGTTCAATTCGTGGCAGTACATATGGACTAAGAACTACCAGCAGTGATCTGTAAATACAGAGATCATACAGCAGGCAGGACACTTACCTTGTAAGTCACTGGGCTGACTGGGCTTAAATCCTCGTACCACATATAATTCTCTAAGCCCCTACATGAGTGACCCTTGAGCACAGAGTCAGGAGTAAGCCCTGAGCATCACAGGGTACAGCCAAAAATAAATAAATAAGCTTTTTAAATTTTAAGTGCATATATAGTGTGAGTTTGTTTCCAAGGTTGAACAACTCTCTACTGTTAAACATTAGCAAAAAGCATAAATTTTCAAATTGAGTGCTCTAGTTGTTCTTGCATTTCTTCATAAGGTCTAGTTTTAAAAATTCAACCTTCTTCTCCTCCCCTGTAGGCCCTATTAAAATTTTATATAGAAGTATTTGTCAATTCTCAATGTGCAATTTCCATAAATTAATGAGATATGGTATACATTTGTTGCAGAAAGCTACCATTTCAGAGATAAATTACTTTCAGTAACTTAACATGTCCTGTTCACATACAAAGCAGCATTTAGGGAAATGTAGAACAGTACTTGGAAAAAAAAAACAGATCAGTAAAAAAGACACTTGATTAAGAAAAAAAGAAGCAAACAAAATACAAACCTCCAGTTCCATGACCACAGAGAAATAAGGCTTTGAGCAAAGAAAGTTCCTACCAACAAATGAGCAGTTAAAGGAAAGTACTACAACAAGTACATGACACGAGGCAATCCCACTGGATTGCTCCAAAATTGGATAAGTTATTCACAAAGCTGACATTATAAATAAGAAAATGAATGCAGTGATAGTATGGTAACACAGAAGGAAGAGAGATATTTCATTTCACAGCCACTGATACAACTGTAGTTGCTCAAAGATCTTTTAATTGATCCTTTATGAAGATAACCAATCTATCAACGTTCAACCCTTCTTGCCAATGTCCACATTTACATTTCCACATTTTTTAAACGAATTTCCATGAGGTACAGTTATAGACTTACAAACTTTCATGCTTACATTTCACTCGTACAATGATCAAGTACCCATCCCTCCCCCAGTGCCCATTCTCCACCACCAATGATTCCAGTATCCTTCCCACCACCCCTACCCCTTCCCCTCCCATCCCACACAGCCTCTGTAGCAGGGCATTCCCTGTTGCTCTCTCTCTCCTTTTGGGTGTTGTGGTTTGCAATATAGGTATAGAGTGGCCATCATGCCCGGTCTATAGTCTACTTTCAGCTCACATCTCCCATCCTGAGCTGGCCCTCCAAGTCCCCTTTACTTGCTGGTATCTTCTCTCTCTGAGCTGCCTTTTCCCCCAGCATGTGAAGCCGGTTTCCAAGCTATAGGGCAATCCTCCTGGTACACATCTGATATCTCTACCATTCTTGGGGGTAAGTCTTGCATTGTTACTTTATATTCCAAAAATGAGTGCAATCTTTCTATGTCTGTCCCTCTTTTTCTGACTCATTTCACTTAACATGATACTCTCCATGTTGATCCACTTATATGCAAATTTCATGACTTCATCTTTTCTAACAGCTGCATAGTATTCCATTGTATAGATGTACCAAATTTTCTTTAACCAGTCATTTGTTCTCGGACAATCAGGCTTTTTCCAGATTCGGGCTATTGTAAACAGTGCTGCAATGAACGTACAAGTGCAGATGTCATTTCTACTATACTTTTTTGGGATATATTCTCAGGATACATACCCAGAAGTGGTATTGCTAAGTCAAATGGGAGCTCAGTTTCTAATTTTTTGATGCGTCTGTACAGTTTTCTAAAAGGGTTGAACCAGTTGGCATTCCCACCAGCAGAGGAGGATCCCTTTTTCCCCACATCCTCACCAACACTGGTTGCTTTTGTTCAACCTCAAGTATATGATCATCTAATCTTTGATAAAAGAACAAGAAATGTGAAGTGGAGTAAGGAAAGCCTCTTTAACAAATGATGCTGGCAAAACTGGAAAGCTACATGCAAAAAAAAGGGGGGGGCTCAGACCTCTACCTAACACCATGCACAAAACTCAGATCAAAATGGATTAAAGATCTCAACATCGGACCAGAATCCATAAGTTACATTGAAGACAAGGTACACATATCTTTTAAATGATTCTGTCTCAAATCAATTATCTATGAAATCCTTCAAAATGTATTTTTGGCAATTGACTTTTCAGAATCTTTAAACATAAAAAGTCTACTCATACTTTTAAATGTCTATCTTATTCAAAACTGAAAACAGACTTTTTTCCTTTGAGACCTAGTATTGAATATGTGGAGCTACATTAGATAAACACATTCTTTTCATGAAAATTTCAGATTTTTTTCTAAAAATGCAAATCACACCAAAGTCCTATTCATAAAATTATTCAATTTCAAACTATAGCTCATTTATTAACAAGGACCTGGCATTTTTTTTCATTTGAAATTCAACAAAATATAGTGTAAAACAAGAAACATAAATTTCAAACCTTAATATATATGATATACACAGCATATAATCTTCAGAGTCTGCTCATCTTTCTTTACCCTTTTTCTTTTCTAGAACAAAATAAAGATAATCCCAACCTCAAAAAAAACACAAAAATTATTCAGTAACTTTAGCCTAAGAAAGACAGAAGCTCCAGGGGCTGGAGCAATAGCACAGCAGGTAGGGTGTTTGCCTTGCACGCAGCCGACCTAGATTCGATTCCCAGCATCCCATATGGTTCCCTGAGCACCGCCAGGAGTAATTCCTGAGTGCATGAACAAGGAGTAACTCTGGTGCATCGCCAGGTGTGATCCAAAAAGAAAAAAAAAGGCAGAAGCTCTATCTAATCTATGACAATTAGAGGTCTGAATATAGAGAGCAGAAAGCACATTGCCCATAGAACATATACCTGCTGGACCCATGATTATGTCAGTATAAAAACTATCAAAGAGATTATCATCAATAATTCACTATTGCTCAAAGATTGTCTCCTTGAAAACAAAGAACCCCCCAAAAGAGATCTCTTTAAAATATTTATGTGATCAAGTGAATTTTGAAAATACTAATAGGGCACATCAGAATGATTCATAATACAAGGTAAAGCCCTTTGATAACTTGCTATAAAAGATTTATTTTTATGTGACTTGACTGATTTCTTTGAACATAGAACACTTTTTGTCAGAAACTACCTAAATGAAGTAGTTTCCATATACTGATTTAAGTTAGTATAAACAAAATGGGGCTAGAGAGATAGCACAGTGGTTGGTTAGGGCATTTGCCTTGTCTGTGACCAAGCAGGGTTCAATTACTCTGCCCCTCTCGGAGAGCCCGGCGAGCTACTGAGAGTATGCCGCCCACATGGCATAGCCAGGCAAGCTCCCCATGGCATAATCCATATGCCGAAAACAGTAACAACAAGTCTCACTATGGAGACATTACTGGTGCCTGCTTGAGCAAATCGATGAACAACGGAAGGAGAGTGCTACAGTGCTATTAACAAAATGCCTTTTGTTTCTCCACATCTATGAAATACAATCTTTCTTATATTTTTATTTATCCAGGGGAAGGAATGCCAAGTTGATTCTTATGTAAGTAATTTTAAAGTTGTCCTCCACCCCTCCCATTATAAAAGGGAGCTTCCCTTGACATTTTTATCACTCCCTATTTAAGTCTTTTAAAGAGTACTCTCTCATAACTTACTGCTTTTTCAATCCCTCACATTTTCAGTGTCATGTTTGCAATGCTTTCACAAGGACTTTTGAAGAATTCTATTTCATAAAACTGGGTATTTAGAAGAAATACTTCTTTCTTCCTTTGAGTTTATTTTACTTTCTAACAGCACACAATGCTTTTCATTTGCATTTGATCTTTAAAAGGTGTACTGACAAGCCAGTTGATGGTCTTCAACTCTTAAAGATATGTAGCTGTGAGAGTGTTAGTTAGTATTCTAAAAATGAATACACCACTTAAAAATTCAGAGAGTATTGGAGTTCCATCACCACATTTATGCTCTCATAGAAGTTTCACTGTTTAAAATTAAGTAACTTTCCATCTCTATTCATATCTGAAATGGCCAGAAGCTTCAGTGATACAAATAAAAAAGAAAAATTTAAGTAATAATTTAATGTAACCCCAAACATGTTATGCTTCTGATATAGACAGGTAGACAGGGAAAGGCCCTTGGCAGTAAAATTTAGGTCAACAAAACTTCTGGGAAGGAAAATTCTAAGGCTGATCCATTCAATGGATATGGAAAACAAAGACCTGATAAGACCTTTAGCTGACCCTGAGGAGACTGAACCTCTCCTCATGAAGTTCCTTCAAAACCCTAGGACAGCTTCCTTAATCAGATTAACTTTAGTCATTCAGCCAGAGAAGATTCAGCTGGATCAAAGATCAAGAAAAGGAATTTTAAAGGCCAAACTCACTTAGCAAAAACCCTAGCAATGGACTCTTATCTAGTTAGAAGCCTCACATGGGGGCAGGTTGGACAAACCCTATAAAAGTCACCTTTTACAAAGAAAAGGTGCATATATGCTACCCGAGGCCATGTGCTGCTTGAGACCATGTGGCCGAGCACATGTATTGCCCACATCTCCCCTCTTGAGACGTGTACTTTCATGCTGTCACGTCTAATGCTGGGATGGGTGTGGGGACTCTCTCTGCCCTTGGAGAAGTCCACATTCTCTTTTGAACATGTTATTCTCTCTCTCTCTCTCTCTCTCTCTCTCTCTCTCTCTCTCTCTCTCTCTCTCTCTCTCTCTCTCTCTCTCTCTCTCCTTCCCTCCCTCCCTCCCTCCCTCCACACCGTCAAACCCTCTAAATAAAATCTGTTTTACTTCAATGCTTGTATACTCCTGAAATTCTTTTCTGCAAGGCAAGACAAGAACTCCTAAAACTCTGGGTAAGGCGTGGGACTGGCTTCTCTTTTCCTGCAAAGAGTGACTCCTCACTTCATCCTGAGTTCGTGGACCGTGAGAAATCAGGTAGTAGTGATCGACTTCTGTGCTTGGAAGATCAAATGGACTTCAAGTGTGACCTGATGACCACCTTGTGGGGCTGGCGAGGCTCAGGCCAGTGCTGAGGAGGCCCTGATTGCAGACTTTACCAGTCCTAGCCCTGCAGGACCTGAGTGGCAGAGGCAGATTGGGAGAGGGTGGCTGGCTTTTTCTCCTCCTGACTCACATGAGCCACCTGTGGGGTCCACTGACATCACTTCTAGAAATTCTAAATAGAAGCTCAGATGGAACCAACAAGAGGAGTCAATATTCCCAAAAATAATAGACCTTGTGGGATATAGTGATAGCACAGTGGGTAGGACGTTTGCCTTGCATGTGACTGACCTGGGTTCGATTCCCAGCATTCCATATAGTCCCCCAAGCACCACCAGGAGTAATTCCTGAGTGCAGAGCCAGGAGTAACCCCTGTGCATCATCAGGTGTGACCCAAAAAGAAAGAAAAAAAATAGACCTAGATGATTTACAATGATTTTTTATTAATAGTATCAGGGATTGAACCCAAGGCCTCAAACATGCAAAGCAAGGGCTCTATTGCTGATCAATATCCCCAAACTCTGAAGGCTTTTAATTGTTGTAGTGCCTCTCTTCTTGGTCCTTCCTTCTGATATTTCTCTTCATATTTGTTGTTTATTTACTCTAAAGGCCATCATTTATGCCACATTTTAATAAATTTGAAAAACTCCATGTAAATGAAAGAATAAATGAAGTTAGCTCTTTGAATATTCACTCGTAACTACTCCATGAGGATCAGTCAGTTTTCCTAAACTTGCAGTGAAAATTTTGGATATAAAAAAAAAAAGTGTATATACAGCTTAGAAGCCGGCCTCACATGCTAAGGGAAAAGGCAGCTCAGATAGACAAAGGACCACTAAGTAAAGGGTGCTAGGAGGATCTGCTCGAAATGGGAGATGCACGCTGAAAGTAGACTATAGACCAAACATGATGGCCACTTAATATCTGTATTGCGAACCACAACACCCAAAAGGAAAGAGAGAGAGAGAGAGGGCAAAACGGAATGCCCCACCACAGAGGCGGGGTGGGGTGGATGGGATAGGGATGGGGGTAGTGGGAGGGTGGGACCTCTGGTGGTGGAAAATGAGAACTGGTGGAGGGATGGATAATCAACCATTGTATGACTGAAATGCAAGCACGGAAGTTTGTAAGTCTGTAACTGTACATCATAGTTATTCACTAATAATAAAAAAAGAAAGTGTGTATATGTGTGTGTGTGTGTGTATATATATATATATATATATGTATATATATGTATGTTGTCGAGTGTATGTTGTCAAGTGACCTGATGATGACCCAAACAAAGCTACTGGGTTTTTTAAAAGATATTTTTAATTTAACTTAATTTTTATTTTCTATTTCATCTGTTACTGTCACTGTCCTCCCATTGTTCATCGATTTGCTCAAGTGGGCCTAGTAATGTCTCCATCATGAGATTTGTTGTTCTGTGTTTGGAATATTGAATACATCACGGGTAGCTTGCCAGGCTTTGCCGTACAGGCAAGATATTCTCGGTAGCTTGCCGGGCTCTCTGAGAGGGGCAGAGGAATCGAACCTGGCTTGGCCAGATATATATATATATATATATATATATATATATATATAGTCTATTTTCTTTTAAATATGCAGTAACACCAATTAAAAACCATCATAGTCTGGGGATGTGGATCAGCAGTAGAGCACTTGCCTTATATGTTTGAAGCCTTGGGTTCAATCCCTGGTACTATTATTAAAAATAGCCATCAAAATAAACTAGGCCGGAGGTATGGTGCCACCTGCAGGTCAATCTGTACCTGTGAGGCGAGTGCATCAGCAGCCTGATGCGTCTTCAGACTTCCAGATACCCCAAAATTGCTGCTGTGCCTTTGGCCAGACCCCAAAAACTTGGGGCAAAGTTTACCAAAAAAGTAAATGGCCAGAAGTTAGGTATGTGGGAAACACACCCACCAACCACCTCTGCCTCAGCTATATAATTGGAGTCATGGCCTCTCTGTTTCCTGATTGAACTGCTTAATGGCCAAGATCCCAGAGATTCAGAAACAAATCTCGAAACCCAGCGTCTTTTGGCAGAAATGCGTCCGGTCTCTACAGAAAGTTACCAGTGCTGGGCCAACCCAGGTGGGAATAGGTTTCGTGCCTTGTCCTGTTCCCCTGGGCAGCCATCCTTCAGAGGCCACTGGACGGTCAGGTTTTGACCCCCAGTGACGAGACATGCAGGGCCTCATGGGATGGGGGTGAAGCTGGTCCTGTCCTCCCCACCCCAACAAGACCCCAAGTCATCGCCCACAAACTGCCTCTCTGGCTCCTGATCAAGCTGCTTAACGGCCATGATCCCAGAGACTCAGTGACAAATCTCGAAACCCAATGGTTTTTGCCAGAAATGCATTCGGACCCCACAGTACATTACTGTCGCCGGGCCACCCCAGGGAGGAAAGGGTGTTGTCACTCCGCCTGCTCCCCCTTGGCGACTTGGTGGCCATTATCCTCCAGAGGCCATTGGACAGTCAGGTCTGGGCCCACAGTGACGAAACTTGTTGGGCTTCATGGAATGGGGGTGGAGCCGGTCCTGGTCTCCCTGTCCCAATGAGACCCCAAGTCAACACCCATAAACGGCCTCTCTGGCTCCTGATCAAGCTGCTCAATGGCCATGATCCCAGAGTCTCAGGAGCAAATCTTGAAACTCAGTGGCTTTTGGCAGAAATCCCTCCAGATTTGCTCAAGCTCGAGCGGGCCCAGTAACGTCTCCATTGGAGACTTTGTTGTTACTGTGTTTGGCATGTCGAATACGTCACGGGGAGCTTGCCAGGCTCTGCCGTGTAGGTGAGATACTCTCGGTAGCTTGCCGGGCTCTCCGAGAGGGGCGGAGGAATCGAACTCGGGTTGGCCATGTTGGCCGCTTGTAAGGCGAACGCCCTACCCGCTGTGCTATCGCTCCAGATTTAAGTGTTAAAATTTCGGAATTTCAAAATCACATGGCCCTACTGCAGCCATGCGACATCATATGTTATTCATAACCAGCAATAGAACACAAATTGTCTACTGTTGCCTTTTCAGCAGATCTGAGTGCTGGGGTAAAATCTCAAATAATAATGGTGGGTCTGGTGTCGAAATATTAAATGTGATCAAAGTAGAGAGATAGTAATGTGAAAATTATCTGCCCCATAGGTAGAGGGAGGGTGTGGGATGGGGGTATACTGGGGTTTTTGGTGGTGGAGAATGGGCCCTGGTGAAGGTATCGGTGTTTCATTGTATGACCGAGACTTCAACCTGAAAAATTTGTAACTGCTCTCACGGTGATACAATAAATAAAATTATAAAAAATGAAAAAAAAAAGTAAGGTGGAGTTCATGCCCAATTCAATCAGCTAATCAGTGGCTGAATAAATAGCAGTACTCCTACATAAAAAAAAAATTTTAAAAAATCAACTAGGCCTATTTTTATAAAAATATTGTTACACTGTTAATTATTATTTATAATAATTTAAAATATTAGTATTAAAAACTTCCTAACTTAAATAAGACTTCTTAATTTATTCAACATGCAAATATTCAATATAGCTCTATAAGAAGAGCATGCAGTATAAATATTTTCAATTATTTGGCCATGAAAACCTTCTATTTTGTCATATATTTTAACATATGCCAGAGTGAGCCCAGTGGAATAAGTAGTATGCCAAGCCAAGAACAATGCCTACAGGAAATCTGGACTAAATCAGGCCTCTAAGGTAATTGCTCTAGGTATAGTGAAATAGAAGCAGCACTCTATTGAAACATATTTATTCCCCAAAAAAGAATAGCAGCTAAAATTTAAATTGAGATATTTTTGAATACATTCAATATATAAAACAAGCCAGTGAATTTGTTTTATAATGGTTTCAAATATAAACATGTGAAATCAAATTTGAAGATTTCCAAATTAAATTAAACTTATAAGGATGCATCTTATAAAAGAAAACTCAATTATAATTTTAAATATATCCTTCAGGATATAAAATTTGGTCTGAATTGTTCCAGTAACTATCCTTGTATTAAAAAAAAAGTCATTCAAGATAGTGTCATGAAAACAATTTTCATCATGCTTTAGAGATTATGGTCAAGAATCCTAAATACACCTTACTTTTCTGGTCTTTGATATCTGGAGTGAGGTAACTCAAGTAGTTGGAATCAGCAGAGCTGAGGTTGGGGACCCATCATAAAGATGGCTTCACATGTTTGTGGCATCATGGGAAGGATAGCTGAAAAACTGGCCTCCAATGAGATGATTAGTTGAGCATGTATACAAATGATATTTACAGCCCCAGTATAATTAGATGTCTCACATCAAAGTACACGTTTCAACAAACAAGTAAGAAAGTTATGGCTTCTTATTATCTAGTCTCAGAAGTCAGTGTCAATTCTGCCATACTTTCTTAGTTTAAGCCATCACAACCCCACCCAGATAGAAGGGGAATAGCCTTGTACATCCCTTACACCTCAATGAGAAACTCACTAAAGAATCTTTATAAACTTCAAGGGCTGGAGAGATAGCACAGTGGGTAGGGCGTTTGCCTTGCACGCGGCTGACCGGAGTTCGATGCCCAGCATCCCATATGGTCCCCTGAGCACCGCCAGGAGTAACTCCTGAATGCAGAGCCAGGAGTAACTCCTGTGCATCTCCAGGAGTAACCCCTATGCATCGCCAGGTGTGACCCAAAAAGCAAAAAAAAAAAAAAAATCTTTATAAACTTCTAACAAAAACACTTTATAGGACGTTACTAACATTTTCCCCACCAAAGAAACTAACTCTTATTAGGAGTCTTTTATCCACCTTAGAAAAAATAAAGTAGCATGACAGGATGCTTTGAAGGAACTCAGAATACAAACTCTAAAAGAAAGATATAAATCTTGAACTTTATAATGTGCCTGTCAAGTTTACAAGCAGAGATGGGGAGGGGAGGGATTCTGAGAACACTGGTGGAGACAAGTTAACACTGGTCATGGGACTGGTGTTGAAATATTATATGCCTAAAACTATCAATAACTTTGCAAATCACAGTTCTTTAATTTAAAAAAAAGAAAAACAAAAATTAAAAAAGAACTGGGTCTTGTGAAAAACAAAAGATCTTAAGAGATGGAACTTGAAAAAAAATTGAGTGCCAGTGTTTGTGGGAATATTTCTATGTTAATTATTTTTTTAGACAAGAGAAAAAATAAGTATAAAACAAGTGACTCAATTAAAGAATTAAGAACAGATCTTACAATTTATAATATCTGATCAAAATTTCTTCCATTACTGACATTAGTCTTATCACAACATACTATTAAAAGAACACAGTGCATTTAAAACTTCATATCTGGCTAATCAGAAAATGATTAGTCAATAGATGAATCAACTCTTCAAGTAGATATATAGGTTTGTTCCTTAATCTATATTTATCTATCCATCTATTCATGAAGTTCTTTAGCAAGTTAAGTATTGAGTATTTCGACATGAACATGCCAACAGGCACATGGATAAATCAGTATTGTTAGTTCTGTCTTTAGACAACCCAACCTAGAGCAATATTTACACACTTACTTGTTCAATTTTGGGGGGAAATTTCCACTACAAAAGAATCTTAAATCTTAATGTGTTAATAAATTGTAAGACAAATAATGATCAATCAAACATACACACATAAAAGTTGTCAAGAAGTATACTGGTGAATCATTAAATAAATGGTGTAGTGCGTAAGTGATCAGATCAGTATAAAGGTCACAGTGCAACTGGAAATGGAATGAATCCACGGAGATATTTAGTAGGCTTTATTTTCCCTAAAAAATAGCTTACTAGTGGCCAAATTTTTTGATGTTATATGTTTTCAAAGGAATTTGACAACTAAGAGGTATGTAATATAGCAAATGTTAAATTACATGTTCACTTGTCTAACCCAAATAATATTTAGCTCCCACACTCTGTTTATGAAATTTGGTGAAAAGACCGACATGAATTTTTATTTTTCAATAGTGCATTCTACTCCTTTGTACCTTTCCATTGCTCTCCTCCACACACTCTCTCTCCCCCACCCCTCTCTCTCTCTCCCCTAATCCACTCTTCACTCCAATTCTTATCACTCACTCATTGATTTTATATTGCACCATGATATCAGAACTTATAAAGTTCACAAAAAATTAAAATAAATAAAAGTTTTCAATTAATGGTCATGCGTAGCTATTGATACACTCATATCCATAGTATATGGTTCAGTTGAAGTGGCTAATGCTACACTGACTCGATTCCATATTGTTAAAACTGTGCTTACAGACTTTTTTATCTACTCTTTTAAATCATTGTAAGGGCTGACTGCCAATCCTTTTGGATCACTTCCGCATAAAAAGAATTTTATAAAACATTTTTGCTTGGAGTTAAAGTGTTCAGAAAACAAAAAAAAACATGAATAGAACCATATTTCTATCAAGAATATTTATAAAACTATTCTTTTATTTTGTTCTTGGCAAATCTATTTCAATGAAAAAGAAACTAAGACAAGATAGAAAATTAACAAGATCATTCTTCTACATGATATAAAGCATATTTTCTTTTTAAAGATCATCACCTTTAGGGAAATAACTAATTTACTAAAAAAGAAGATTAAAAAGCACATGAATCTTGAATATCATCTCTACAAATAAGAAAGAAAATATATAAAGAGCCCTGGTTGTAAGAAAATGAAAAAGCAAGTATTTTACTTATATATCAAACATACCTAATGCTAATCACTTTTCTCTAACTATACTGTAATTTTTACTATTTCGTTATCATTATAATTTATCTAATTATAATAAATTCATTTGACACTTGGAGATTATTATCTGAATCTTATCAATTTTCTTATCTTTTTGTTTCAATTGCTTACAATTCACAAATATTTTCCTTATTAAAATTTCTGATGGAACTATAGTGTGCAATAATGACAAGAAACATATAGTAGTAATTCTGAGGTTTTTTCTTTATCTTTTTGATGGAGGTACTAGCCATACAACATCTCAGTGACAGACTGCTATTGACACCAACATATTGCTTCAATCTGTCATCAACCTATACCTCTAACTTAGGGGTCTTAACCATATTTTACATATCAGTAATTCATCTTCCTTTTCTAAATATTTTTGAGTAAGATATTTAGGTATAATTCTTTACTGTTCATATCAACAAATGTGGTCATTATTTGGTATAAGATAATAACGTCTGATTTAAGAATGGTTTCAGTTGACAGCCTTATTTTACAGTACAATAAAGTTATTCCCATGTCGGATATAACAAACTTAAGTGTTTTGCTCAATTCACTGAGCTATTAGATCGTTGAAAAAAATTTTTACAACACTCCAATCTTGATGCTAATCCTCATCCTCCCATTGCTCCTGAGTACTATCCCTAAATAACAGACCACGCATTTTAACTATATCTACCAAAACAGTTGCACAGACGATGAACCTGTAGGACATAATTGCTCAAAATTTCTTTGGAGGTTTTGAAACTTCACTGCACATTGTAATCACCTGGGGAGACTTAAACAATGCTCTTGTTCTGGTCACACCCCAGAGATTCTAATTTAATTGGTAGAGAGTGAGGCCCAAGCATCAGGATTTTTTAAAGCTCCCAAGGTGGTTCAAATATACTGCCAAAATTGAGAACCACTGTTCTAAACCCTTGTTTTACAGAGGAGACTATTAACCCTATTAGTGACGTATACAAATGTGATGTTAAAACTAAATCTAGGGCCAGAGAGAGACAGAGAATAAAGCATGTGCCTTGTATGCAGCCAACCTGAGTTGGATCCCTGATATATCATATGGTTCCCTGAACAGACAGAATTCTAGACATAATTGCCACTTATTAAGGGCAGCTTAATCTTTGGGGAGAGACAATAGGTCCCACCATAGAGCTCAGAGGTCTAGGGGACATTCCCAGTTCTGCTCAGACATGTGTTGGATAGTCAATATGCAGGCCCAGGACGCTGTCCATGCAAGGAAATGCTGGCAAGAAAGTAGAATTAGGGATGGAAGTTGGTTCATAACCATGAAGGTATTCACCTATAACCACTAAGCTTTTGCCTCCATGCCAGGTTTCTTTGTTATACATTGAACAACTGGCATACATCACAAAGAATGAAAACAATACGGTGGCATGGGTGTGGGGAGAAATGAACTTTTATCCATTGATGGAGGGAATGTCAATTGGTTCAGTTATTTTAGAAAACAATATGGACACTTCTCAGAAAAACTAAGAATTAAGACTCCACAGGGTATAGCAATCCCATGTCTGTAAATCTAGCCCGAGGTCCCAAAACTTTACTTAGATAACAAATCTGTACTTCTTTGTTCCTTGGAGCACGATGCACAGTAGTCAAGATCTGGAAACCACCCAAATCTCTAAGAATAAATAGATAACTGGATAAAGAAACTGTGGTACAATGCCATCTACCACACCTCAGCCATGTTTCTGAAATTTGTAGGTAATATTATTCATTATATATTAAAATATCAATCATATTTAATGTTACGTTTTTATCCATTATTAAAATCCATTTTTCTTTATGTTCAGTGACCGTTGAGAAAATAATTCTTCATCATGAGACCATGAGTTTCATATTAGAGGGTTTTGTTGTTGTTTTCTTTTCTGTAGGGTGAGGGATATTTGTGTCACACCTGACAGTGCGTCAGAGATTACTCCTGACTTTATGCTCAGGGATCACACCTTAAAGGTGTTCAATGAACCATTATGTGGTGCTGGGGGTTAAGTCTGATTAGCTGTATGCAAAGCATGTGTCTTTTGTACTATTTCTCCACACACATCCCAGGTTAGAGGTTATTAATGTAAATAATTTAAAAGCAGTCCATGACATAGGAGTTCATCTATTCTTAAAAGAAAATTTACAAAATTTTGTTAAATTTTATGAGCTTTAATCATAGTGTATTGATAAATCCAAAGCCCATCTTTATCCAAAAATATAATAATCTTCTGAGTATGTGCCATAAAGTATTGTTGAAAACGTTTTTTCTGTTACTCTCTAGCACAATGTGTAGTAAAATCCAGCATTATCTTGATCATCCTGTTTACAGTGGTAAATTATGTCTTAACAAAAATTCTTTAAAAGTATGATGTTTGGTCCTTCCTCTATTTCTCTCATTTACTGTTCCCCACAGTGATTACAATTTTGTTCCCTTTAATATTTAAACCATGCCCTAGTCATTGTTAGCTAAAATTAAAATAGCTATAATTTGAGCAGTTAACAGATCTGAGGTATTTACTTTATTTTAAAATATAATTTATTTATTTATTTGTACTCTAAAAAACATACAAGTATTATCCCCATTTTACAGGTAAGCAAACCGAACTTAAGTAATGTGCCCCAGGTTACTCAGTGAACATATATGCAGAACACTGATTCAAATACAGTGTTCTAACTTCATAGCCCACTGATCATCTGACTACTCACAATTTTTAGCCTCTTCCATTCTGCCTTATGTTAATATATCTCATTGCCTGCACACAATCAGAGGCTGGGTAAAGTTTGATTTCTGTTTCTCCTTTTTTCATATTTGCTATCTCCTAAAATAAGACACTGCAAAAATACATGTCCAACAACTTGAAATAAAATACTAAATTAAATCAAACTCATTAAAATAATCACTTATTCACTCCATAAATATTTATTAAGCACATCTTTGTGCCAATTACTGACATTTGATAAAGATTGAAAGATTAGCAGCTAAGAAAGCCCTTCCTTGCCCTCTGAAAACAAAACTTTCAATTTGATATTATATATTCTAAAATCCAGGTAGTCATGATTAAATTAATATACTTTTAGCTTAGAAGAAAATCAACCAAAACTTAAATTAAAAAGTGAGCACCCAGGCACCTATGTTTACTCTATTCATATAGGTGAAATGGCAAACAACTGACCCATTAATAAGATGGTAAATCTGAGATCACTGAAGGAAAGCATGAGTTCTTTTATAGCAGAAGAAAGCACACTATATTTTAGGATTCCTAAATCCTTTTTCACCATTCAGCTCACATAGTATTTATTAATCAGATTTTATCTTCTAATTTGGAGAGTTTGAAGAATCACCTTTAAGAAATTTGAGAAAAGAGAAAAGGCAGAAATTCAAAGGATTGTCAAATATTACCTTGAGAGTCTGTATGCCTTGAGAAGAAATAGATAAATTCCTGGATTCATATAACCTCCCAAGGCTAAATCAAGAAGCTTTGTAATACTTGAACAGACCTATCACTCTAGAGGAAATTGAAAATGGTAATCATAAGTTTTCCCAAAAACAAAGTCCATGCCCATATGGATTCACTGGTGAATTCTTTCAAACCTTTTAAAAAAAAGACCTACTGCCAATCTTTTTCAAGATTTTTTTTCCAGAAAATTGAAGAAACAGATTTATGAGGTAAATATTACAGTGATACAAAAACAGAGACACCAAAAGAGAGCGAGAGAGAGAGAGAGAGGAGAGAGAAGCAGAGAGAGAGTGAGAGAGAGTGAGAATTATAGGCCAATATCCCTGATGAACATGACGCAAATATCCTCAACAAAATTCTAGTGAATAGTATCCAAAAACTCATCAAAAAAGATCATATACCATCATGCAGTAGGATTCATCCTGGGGATGAAAGCGTGGCTAAATATTTGTAATATTTGTAAGTCAATCAGCATCATATCCAGTATCAATGAAAGAAAAATAAAAACAATACGATTATTAAAAAATTTGGCGTCAGATGGTTGATAAAAAGATATTGCCATGGTCTTTAGTTTCTGGTGTGACATGTAAAGAACATTGAACTTAATACCCTAACCTAGAGAAAAAATAGGGTGTTGGGGGCACAGGTATTCTTTTATATCTATGAAATAAGAGATCATGGGCAAATTCCTGCTACCCAAATTGGAGAACGAGGCAAATATAAAGAACTACACCTTACCAGAGTAAAAAGCCATTTCCAGAGGAACCAGTACAAAAGTAGGAAAATATAAATTCTAATTGATCAATTGCCAAAATTGTCCTCATTGAAAGCAACAATAGTAAACAGTTCTTCAGTGTCAGAGGAAAAAATCTGAAAGGTTCCTTGCTGTCAGATAGGTAGGAGAGGCTCTAGAAATGTACTTTTGAGAAATAACAAAACTCAAGAACAGATTTCCTAGGCGTGAACAAGACTAAAAGCATGAAGGCCACACCACTCTCACATGCAAATACTGGAGAGGGGAAAGTGTAGCACCACCCAGATGCAGAAATCCAAGTCCCACCCAAAGTAGGTGTGTGGTATCTCCCTCAGAAAATGAGAAGCCACGCAGTAATCTATGAGATTATAAAGATATTATTCACAGTGCAAAGGTTTCGCTGTGAAAAAACCTACAGATTTTAGGGGTGGGGGAGGGGGGGAAGAGGTGAAGGAATTGTATAAAGCCTTTTCCTGAAGGCCACCTAGGCCTTGCTTTCTCAGGCACCTATTATACTCCGTACAGTGTGTGTTTCTTTCGCTTTCTTCTATGTGTCTTATCTGTGTCGACTTGCACTTACAAACCCACGTTGTCCCTTGAAACAACTATCTTTCTGTCTCTTTCTGCTTTATTTCAACCGGGGAGAACTCCATGTTCTCTCTTGAACATGCAATTTCTCTTCCTCTCCCCTCAATTTTTAGGGGGGGTACTGATGAGGAAGGGGAACACTGAGCAATATTCAGCAGTTACTCCTGGATCTACACTCAGGAATTATTTCTGGTGGGCTCCAGTGACCATATGGGGAACCTGGGATGGAATCTGGGTAGGCTGCTTTCACGGCTAGTGCCGTACCCACTATACTATCTCTCTAGCCCAAACTTTCACATCTTTCAAATTATTTTCATTCAATAGAAACTGATCTTGCTTCCCTATTTCATCTCCTCCTGGAATTTTTTTTCAGTGAGGGAAGGCAGGAGACCCAGAACACTCTCAGGGAGGTTAGGACAACTGACTTTCCTTTTCCGCAGAAAGAAGTTTCTAGCTTCAGCCTGAGTCCACTGCTCCCTGAGAATCGAGTGACACAGAGAACAAGTGGCATTCACGTTCACATGTAACTTGACAGCTGCCTCATGGGGCTGGTGTAACATAAATATCTGTGTCCTGTGGGTGCTGGCAACAGACTTTACCAGTTCCGACCGAAGCCAAACATTTCCTGGAGTGCAGGTGGCAGTGTTGGGTAGAGCAGATCGGTCGAAACACTTTTTTTTTTTAAAAATTAGTGAAACTCCATGTGGTAGAGTTGTTGACCTTACAAGTGTTTGTACTTGGGTTTCAGTCATATGATGATCGAGTACCCATCCCTCCACCAGTACCCATTCTCTACCACCAATGATCCCAGTAACCCTCCCATCCCTCCCATACCCCCATCCCATCCCACCTCTGTGGCAGGGCATTCCCTTTTGTTCTTTCTCTCCTTTTGGTTGCTAAGGTTTACAAAAGAGGTATTGAGTGGTAAACATGTTCAATCTATAGTCTACTTTCAACATGCATCTCCCAACCTGGGACCTCCTTTATTCCTCACTTTATACAGTATCCAGTAACAGGCTCAAATTCAGAAGGGGGTGGGCGGCCAGCACAAGGGCAGTCATGGGAGACCATTACTACTCTGTTAGCTCTACCATTTTCTAATAAAGATTTGAGGGGGAAAATGCATGTTTCCAGACTGCAAAAGGAAAACATAACCATTTTGAAATACATCACAGCTCTTCCTCACATTGCCATGACATTGGACACTTAGCTAGGTTAAAAGCGCCACAGGGGACAGCTTGGAAGAAAACCAATGAAGCCAACTTTGCAAAGGCAAGTGATTGTCTCTCCATTCTTGGGGTATCCCACAGCTCCACCTGAGATGCATGTTCTCAATCCTCCCCTCCCTTCTCTTCCTTGTCCTCAAAATCTCTAAATAAAACCTTTTGGAGGGCAAGAGCAATTGTACAGTGAATAGGGCATTTGCCTTGCTTGTAGCTAACCAGGTCTAAAACCCTGATACTCCATGTGATCTCTCAAGCTTTCCATGAGTTATTTTTGAGTGCAGAATCAGGAGTAAACCTTAAGGACTGCGTGAAACCACACCACCTCCTTCAAAAAAAAAAGTTTTACTTCACTGTTTGTCTCCTCCTGATAACTTTTCTGACTTTTCTGTGAGGTCAATGCAATGAATCTGAAAAGCATAGATAAGACCTCATATTCACTTTCCTTTCCTGCAAAGATCAATACCTCACTCCAGCCTATATACATGACCACCCTAGAACTCTCATGGCAGGGATTGTCTCCCACACCCTGCAGAACAAGTGGACATCAGGAACAGCTTAACATTGCCTTGTGGGTCTTGTGGGACATGGACATCCATTCTGAGCAGAAGTTCATAGGCAACTCTCCATTTCATTCCTCCGAAATTTCATTTTATGAAATTACTATGTTTTACAAAGTTATTCATAGCTGGCTTTTAGAAATACAATGTTCCATCATCAAATCTGCCACCGGTTCATCTTCCCTCCACTACAGTTCCCAGGTTTCCTCTTCTACTCCCACCCTGACTCCAGCCTGTTTTGGGTTGTTTATTTAAGTGTTTTGTTTGCTTATTTGTTTAGGTCTTATGATTTCAGTGCTGTTGACTCTGTGCTTTGGATATTTACCCTTATCATTGCTTAACACCATCTGTTATATTGGCCTTTGTCTCTGTTGCTTCCCATCTGCCTCCTTCCCTCCACTCATTGCCTTTCCTTCTCTCTCTAATATGAGACAAAGGGTAATCTAGGCATCCACCCTTAAAACCATTGCATTTCCTCACCCAATTATTCTAAATACCACGTAAAAGTCACATCATCCTGTGTTTATCCTTCCTCTGGCTTTCTTCATTTAACATATCTTCTAGTCCCATCAATGTTGCCGTGAATTGTAGGATTTTATGATTCCTTAGTGCTGCATAGTATACCATTATGTATACTATGTAATCCTTTTGTACCACATCTCTGCCCACAGAAATTATGAATCCATTCTGTATATATATATGTATATGTATATATATATATATATATATATTACATCTTCATGACTCACTGAACTGTGTTGGATATCTAGGTTATTTCCAATCTTAGTTATTGTACTGAGTGCTGCAATAAATAGTGCTGTGCATATGTTCTTTTAAATGAATATTTTTCAATCCTGGAGGTCAATGCCCAAAAGTGGAATTGCTAGGATTGCTAAGTTATGGCAGATCTATTTTAATTTTGCTGAGAAACCTCCATACTAATTTCTGTAGGGCTTTAACAAGACAATATTCCCACCACAGTGAATGAGAATTTCTTTTGTACCACATCTCTACCCACAAAAATTGGTTCCATTGTTTTGATATGTGCCATTCCAACAGCTGTGAGATTTTTGTCTCGATTTGATTTTCCCTAATGGTAAATGATGATGACCATTTATTTTTCTTTTTGGGTCACACCCAGCAGTGCTCAGGGGTTATTCCTGGCTCTGCACTCAGAAATTACTCCTGGCGGTAATAGGATGCTAGGAATTGAACCTCATGCAAGGCAAATGCCCTACCTGCTGTTCTATAGTTCCAGCTCCCTGATGATTATTTTTTAGTGTACCTATTGCTCATCTGTCTGTCTTCCTCAGAGAAGTTCCTGTTCATTTCCTCTCACCATTTATTATCAAGTTTTTTAATTCTTGTTTTTGATCATTATGAGTAATTTATGAATTCAGGATATCAGCTCTTCATCTGATGTTGCTATTGTTCAGTTAGCTTTCTTTTAGATTTAGCCTGTGTTTCTTTTACCATCTATAAATTCTTTAACTTGATGTCATCCCATTTGTTTATTTTTGATTCTGTTGCATTTGCCATTGGCAGTGTTTCATTGAAGACACCTTTAAGATTCAGATATTGGAGTGTCTGACTACATTTTCCTCAATGTATTTTATAGGTTCTGGTCCGATCTCAAGGACTTTGATCTACTTTGAATTGACGTTGTGTAAGGTATGAAGTATTAATCCATTTTTCGATTTTTACATATTCTTTTTCAATTTTGCCAGCACCATTTGTTTACTCTTGGGTTTGTCCTTGTATATTCTATTCTGATCCATTGGTCAAAGAGTCTGTCCTTATTCTAATACCATGCCATTTTGATCATGATGGCTTTACAGTCTAGTTTTAAATTAAACAGTGAGATACCCCAAGTTTCCAGCAGTGTAGGACATACAGAATGGGATCCCCAGGCTTCTTGGTGTGTGTGGCTATTCTGTATGGGGCTTCAGTAGCAAACTTTCATTAATTCTAAATCTCCCATGCACTTGCCTGAGTGATAGGGTAGGCATAGAAAAGTGGTAGATTTCCTTCTCAAGGCTGCCTCTCTCCTCTCTACTACAGGGAGACTCCACCAGGAGCAACACCTTATGACACATAAGATCTCTTTATATCAATTCTTTCGAACCACTATATCATTTACTCCTTTAAACAACAAAAAAAACTACTAAAATTCAAGAACAAAATTTAAGAGAAATTGTAAAAACAGATGCAACTCAGTGGATTGAATTATGCTATAATTTTAAAACAACTATGATTAATGCAAAAAGAGTTGCATTAGACAAAGAATAAAACATACATAAAGTTTAATATAAGCAAAGAGATATATTTTTTTACAAATTAAAACACAGCTCTAGAAAATTTTTAAATACTATAGGAGAAATTTAAAATGACTTTGAGAACCCCAGTAATGAAGTGACTTTCAATCAATGTAGCAGGCAGATGGGGGGGGGGTTCTTTAGGGAAATAATAGTACTTAAGAAGAGTTGCCTATCCCATAACCCAAAGTCATCGGAATCATATTTCTTTGAGATGCAAATATTGAACTCTTTGAAAATGAGAAACTGATGCACCACCCAGAGAAAAGTGGACCCCTCAGAAAAAAAGAAACTACAGAAGATTCTAAGGATTATGATGAGATTATGAAACAGTGCAAGGTTTTCTTGGTGACAATGCCTAGATTAACTTTCATGTATCCTGAAAACTCCATGCCAAGACCATTTGGAGGAATTCTATAGAACATCCTCACAAAAGGCATTTGGGACTTGCTCTTTCAAGCCAGTGTTCTCTCTTGAGCACTATTTCTCTCTTTTCCCTCACATCTAATTTCTTTCCATAAAAACTATCTTTTTTTCACTGAAACAAGTAGAATCTAGCAAATACAGCTCTCCCACTAAAGTACAATAAGGAATCATCTACATAACACACACACACACACACACAAAGAATCATGCACTCAGCTAAATTTACATGAAGAACACATGCTTCTGTACATTCCAAGATGTGTGATGACAGTAAAAAACAAGGGCAGAACTATGTGATATACACAGACCACCATTATTCTAGAAGATCTGATACAGAAGTAGCAGACAGAAGACAAAAGTAGATACAATAGTGAACTTTTCAGTCTGAGGTAAGACACTGTACTGCTGGAAAAATCCCACCTATGGGATGAAAGAGGGAATAAAAATCAAAACTTAGAACTGGAACTTAAGAATTGAAACAGCAAGACTGCCTGAATCTCCTTCTTGCATTATCAGAGTAAAACCTATCCAACAAGTTCAGAACCAGAATTAGGGGTTTTGAGTCAGACTTCTGACATAAAGAATTCTCTCTTCAGAGAATGCTCACAAGGACTGGGAACCCTTCCTTGTGCAGTTTGCCTTCATTTCCACTACCACAATATCTAAACAATTAAAATTTTGGTTGTTTTCCATTTTGGGGACACACTGGCAATGCTCAGGGTTTAGTCCTGGCTCTAGGCTCAGAGATTACTTCTTGCAGGCTCAGAGGAGCATATGGAATACTGTAATCCAACCTGGGTTGGTTGCATGCTAGGCTAGCACCCTAATCGCTGTACTATGGCTCCGGTTCCCACTGTGGTAAACTGAAGTTTTCAGTTTTATGAGGATAAATGCTGAGGGGCATTGCCCACCCTCTATCCAAGAAACAAATGAAAATATCCAATATGAGAGTCATAAGCATCAATTTTAGGAAACAAAGGAGTTAATTCAGCATGTAAACAAATAATTCAGCAGGCCACATTTGCAAAACAAAGTTTAATTGCTCAAAGAAAATAACATGTCTATAGAAGATACACCTAAGGACAGAGAATTGGAGGCGGTAACAAAGAAAGAAAAAGAGTAAATATTAAAAAAAGTTAATGATACAAAAATCATTTTAAATGACACAATCATCTATGACTGAAACAGGAATAAAGAAAAAGCTTGAAAGCACAGATCATAAAATAGACATCAAACCAGGAATCAAAAGTTTCTAAGAACAAAACCCTTGTCCAAGATGGCACCAACAATGCAGTCATCAAGATTTTCAAAGAAGTACTAATACCCATTCTGCTCAAATTCTTTCAAATAACCAGAGGAGCACATCCATGAGACTAGCATTATTCTCAAGTACCAACTCTAATAAAGATAGAACAAAAAAGAAAAATACAAAAAGACATCTGATACACACAGGTGTAAAAACCCTCCATGAAGTCTGCAAATTGATTTTGGTTTTGTTTTGTTTGGAGGTACACCCAACGATGCTCAGGTGCAACCTCTGGCTGAACTTAGAACTGAACTTTGAACTCAGAAACTAGTTCTTATGGTGTTCAGAGATCCACAAGAGTTGCTAGGGATTGAACTTGGGTCAACCTGATCTGTGTAAAGGTATATCATAGAGTGGGACTTTCAAGAGTTTTTGTAGGAATAACTGAAAGTCAAGTGAGCTTTAAGAACAGTGTATGGTGAAATAAAAAACTTAAATTAGAAAAAAACCCTCTCAACACACACACACACACACACACAAAATCATTCAGCCTGATAGATCTTCCTCCAACCATAGTACTTGTTTTACCTAAAAAATATTTTCCAAGATACGGAATTAAAGACTGAGACCAAGGGTTACGCCACCATGTCATAATGTAAAATATCATACATGCTTGAAATTCTAAAGATATTCTTATAACTGAATATTGATATTTATAAAAACACCTCAAACTAGGGGTTGGAGTGATAGCACAGCAGGTAGGGCATTTGCCTTGCATGCGGCCAACCTGGGTTCGATTCTCAGCATCCTGTATGGTCCCCTGAGCACTGCCAGAAGTAATTCCTGAGTGCAGAGCCAGGAAGTAACCCCTGTGCATCACCGGGTGTGACCCAAAAAAGCAGAGAAAAAAACAACCATCTAAAATGACAGCCCAGCTCACCTCAATTCAACATTTACAAAAATTTTAAAATATGATAGTAATTTAGGGTTTGGGCCTATAATAGGTTGTTTCAATATAACTAAAGTAACTCCTCAGTTCATCATTTGGAATAATAAGCCCCTCACCCTAACCACCAGAAAAGATTTTATATTTTCTGCCAAATTAAAAAAATCAATCTTTCTTCATCCATACAAATTAACCAGGTTATCATAAAAATATGAAAAAATAGAACAGAAAATATATCCCATAGTCAAGATAGTACAAAAAAGAATAAAAACCCACAGATGACTCAGTTACTAAAATTAGAGCCAGAGACTTATAAAGAGCTATAGAAATATGTTATTGAATTTGAGTGAAAAATAAATATGATGTGTGAAGATAAAATTAACAGTTTTAAATGGAAATGCAAATTATAGAAATAAAAATTGCAGTACAATAGAAATACTCAATGGAAGTTCTTAACACATATTTTGTGATATTTTAATGAGATAATATTATAGAAGGAATAACCAAAAATTTGGAAACAAGAGAGTGAGACTTAACCAAGAAGAAAAAAGAAAGAGCATGATGGAGAAATATTAATCAAGTGGCAGATACCTTCAGTATAGCTTCTCACACACAGGTCCTCTTGCTTTCCAGTTAGAACTGCTGTATTTTCCACTGGTCGATTTTTGATGGTAGTAAGGCACAGTATGTGTGTATTATTGCAATATTTTCCAAATGCTGTAGTTTTCTAATCCTGCTTTCAGAACAGTGACCAAAGAAACCAGAATAAAAGAGGCTCAGAAGATTATATGCAGGGAAACATGTAGTACCATTGTTTTTGTTAACCACACCTGACAGTTCTCAAAGCTTATTCTTATCACTGCACTCAGGAATCATTCCTTGCAGTGTTTAGGGGAAGGGGTGTTCAATATCGGGTCAGGAAGAGCCCCATGCAAGTCTAGCGAGAACCTTACCCACTATACAATTTCTCTGGTCCTACTGTAACATTCTTGAGTTCATTTCTTGACTCCACCTTGCTGATGGAGTAATGGGGGGGGTGTTATATTTAAATGAAAACATTTTGATTTTTAAATTAGCTGAATAACATACAATTGCATTGACATGGACATTAGCAACATCCTCTTTTTAATTAATTTCATAACGTATCTTATTTTACTGTCTGTAATTGAGTGCTGTTCAGTGAACTCTGGTAAAATCCTTTACATACAATTAATAATATAGTTATGTCTATAATTAATCTATTGAAATAAACACTTAATTTTTGTCCAGTAATCTAAAAAAAAGTAAATGTTTACCTTAAAAGAATAAGCAGTAATTTAAACCAAAAATATTGATACATCTCACTCAGCTCTCACTTCCATTCCTACCCTATACTAGAAGTGTTCTATTAATATTGAAACTTAGTCACTGTCACTGTTCGCCCATTGTTCATTGATTTGCTTGAACAGGTCCAGTAATGTCCCCATTGTATAAAATGATGATTATATGATCCAACACTGTATTATATCACTGCAATTTGCTTAAATGCTCTCCAAAGAAAAAAAGGTGGGAGGGAAAAAGCAGAAGTCATTGCATTTTGTATTAATTGAAAATAGGTTAGAAAAAAATAAAAACTGAGTTGAAATATTGCCAACTCAAAATCCAAATATTCAGATAACCAATACCATAATTTTCAAAATTATAACATGTTTTCTCTAATAGCTGAGATTACCTTTTAGATGCCTTTTTATTATTTAACCCTTGATCAAAACGTCTTCTATGTCCTAAAATTCTATTTAAATATTATTTCATAAGATATATAAAATTTATTTAAGTTCTTAATGTTAGATAACAATTTTCCTAAATTAGAGCATTCCAGTTCTAGTTTGAAGTAGAATTACATATACATAATTTTTATAGATTTTATTACTTCCTTAGAATATATTCTAAGAGGATGACTTCATAAACGGTGGAAAATTACCTAAATTAAAGCAGAAAATACGTTGAAATGGAAAACTCTAGTTACTTACTAGAGATAATTTATCTATGATCATAGCATTCTACAAATCATCTACAGAAATGCTGCAAAAGTTAACAATGATTGAAGGTATTGACATGCTACGAATTAATTATATACCAAAAGAGTTAGGATTATTTATTTAATTTGGTGGGAATAGCCATAAAAGTTGACTATCCGGTATTTAAATTTTTGAGTTGCTATATTATTTAGAATGATTTACTTAAATAGTTGTCTGACACACAACTACACACAGAAAAATTTGAAAAAAAGCTACAAACAACTAAGATGAAACAACCACTTGGCTTCTCTAATTAAGAAAATGACAATCTTTCTCAGTTCAAAGATATACTGAAACACAGTTCAGCAAAGGAAAAAGAACAAGAATATATTTTTCTTCTAAACTATTTGTTCTGTCACTGCCTCTTTATTGTAACAACCAAATTTTCATAGGGAAGTTGTACATCCTGACTTTTCCTTCTATTTGAAATCCAGTTGCATTCTTGATTGCTAATAATTGAAAGACCAATGCTTCATAGGCTTGACTAAATGTCATTTGAAGTGGCATCTTTCCAAGATGGCAGAAGCTATAATATTGATCAAAATGAAGAAATTGTGGAAAATGTTGGAGCAAAGGATAATAGGTCTTTGTTTGATCTTCACAGTGGAATACTAACTTTGAGCTCATTTTTATGCTGTCTTTTGAAACATAATAAAGATATTTATTAACTATAACATAAAATACATAAGAAAATAATTTTATAATTATGATACTCTCTTAGGGAAAAAGGTGCAACCCCAAAAGCAAATCAAAAGTCAGTAAACATATGTAAAAACAAAAATTCAGTATATAACAAAATTAATGCTGATATAAGTTGTGTTTCAAAACTAGATAGCCATTTTGGGATAAAAACACATTTCTAACATCAGTAAACATTCAAAAAATATTTAAGTGTGAAAATAAAATTATACTAGTTCAAATAAAAACAATGGGGGTAACATCCATAATTCAACAATGGGAGCCTTTATAACTATAAAAATATAAAGCTATAAAAGAGATAAACTTCATAGAATCTCTAAAATTTTAAAGATAAAATCTGAATTAAAAATAAAAACAATGTCAAATATTTATCTGTCACATTTTTATCAAAATGGATGGATCTTAAAGTGACTATGCTAACTGAAGTAAGGAATGAAAAATTGTTCCTGATTCATGTCACTCATATCTAGAATATTAAAAACTCTCACAAGTAAATTGTTAAAAAATCACTGTCACTGTCCTCCCATTGTTCATCGATTTGCTCGAGCGGGTCCAGAAACGTCTCCATTGTGACACTTGTTACTGTGTTTGGCATATCGAATACATCACGAGTAGCTTGCCAGGCTTTACCGTGGGGGCGAGATACTCCCGGTAGCTTGGCAGGCTCTCCAAGAGGGGTGGAGGAATCGAATCTGGGTCAGTCAGGTCAGTCGCATGCAAGACAAATGCCCTACCTGCTGTGCTATCCCTCTAGCCCTGGCAAAAAATAAAACTTAAAAATATCTCCTAATCTCGGTGAAGCTAAGGTGTTTACTGGAGAAAAAGTTTGGGGAGGCAAAGGGCTATTTTACGTAGTAGTATGGTACCGGAATTTTACTTGTGATGGTTGTGATGAGTCCCAAACACATACAGGCATCAGGTTTTAACCATGAAATTCTATAGTAGTTTCACCAATTATGGATCAACAAAAAGAGTAAAGTATTAGCAAATTCAAATTTCATTATCACAATGATATATAGAAATTTTATGTATATATGTCTCCAATATACAGAAAATATTTGAAAAGAATGGTAAAAAAATAAAAGCAGAGAATATTAAAATATATTTTACAGACCTGTAAATACAAATGACTTTTTGAAATGATGCTTTTAACCAGAAAGAAATTAGAATTGTTGCCTTCAGGATATGTCATTATTCACAAATAATTAAAAGGTGGGCATTTGTGGATGATGACACCAATTATATTTGGGATTTGACAGTTTGGTTAGTCTTAACCTTAATTTTTTATTACTCTTTATCATACAAAATAATTTTATTAGCTCTTTTGTATTCAATATAACTAAGAAGGAAAAATTAGAAAACCTTGACAGAATTTGAAAAGGAAAACTAATAATGAAGTGTTTGTGCTTGGTTTTAGCTTCTCTTTTACTTCGGTTTTGGTGGGAAATGAATTGTAGATTTATTAAAAATAGATCACTACTCTGTACAGGGATGTGACTCATTTGCAAGTTCAAGGGTCTGGATTAGGTCCCTAGCATTATATGCCCTCGATCAAACCATAAGCTTCCCAAAATTATTAGATGTGGATCTCTCAATAGTAAAAAATAAATAAAATAAAATAAAATGCTGAAGAGTACAAAAAGCAAAAGATAATAATCATCAATAATCAAATCATACCTGGGTAGTTATATTGAGCATTTTCATTTAATTTCCCTCTCAATTTATACTACAAATATAACTTATTTTAGCACACACAATATATAAAAAGAAATTTCTTTATGTAGTTTTCATAGAGCAAAATTTTCTAGGCAGATTTTTATTGAACTTATTAGAAACTGGGGAAATAATTTTAAACATCTTCAAAGGAAATCATAGTAGGGCGAGCAGTTTCAACATCTTAAACATGGGAGTTTGGAGAGGAATGGTGCATTTTTTATTTTTTCACACAAATGTGTATTGGATTATTAATTGTATTAGTTTGTGTGTTAGTTTGAGAACCCTATCATCTTGCCTCTTGTTTTATGTTATCTTCCCATACAGAAAGGTGTCACCCAAAGTACCATTTCCATTTTCTTCCCATATGAGGTGGACTGGAGCGATAGCACAGCGGTAGGGCGTTCGCCTTACAAGCGGCCAACAAGGCCGACCCGAGTTCGATTCCTCCACCCCTCTCGGAGAGCCCGGCAAGCTACCGAGAGTATTCGATATGCCAGACACAGTAACAACAAAGTCTCCAGTGGAGACGTTACTGGGCCCGCTCGAGCAAATCGACGATCAACGGGAGGGCCTTTACCTTTACCTTTACCTTATGAGGTGGAATGATTCTCTGATTTGAAGAATTTGAAGACAGAATTTCCCTGGGCATCTTCTCCTCCAGGATTCTCTCTGTCTTTGTGCAACAAGCGCTAAGTGTTTTTACCCTCTGATTTGCAATAATTTACTTATCTCTGGAATAAAACTGTTTCTACCAATATACGATAGTATGTGAGGAAATAAGTTTAGATACTGAGTTAAAGCTTTGGAAAACACATCAAAACTACAATCTCCAATACCGTGTTTTTTTTTTAATTTTAGCCACCATGACTTATCACACTGTTAATATAGGTGTTTGTACATAAAACATTTCAATACAACTTTAATATGAATTAAATTTCAATTTTGATCTTGAAATGTATGTCTCTTTTCATTAACTTGAACATGCAAGTAAAGAAAAGGATGGTATGAGTTGACTCTGAAATTCCAACTTGGTCTATAACTATAATTTTTTCAAATGATAAAGCACTTTCATGTCCGTTATCTTGATTTCCACAGTAACCCTTAGAAGCAGGAGGGAAGACATTAAAATTTGTTGAGTGTTTGTTGTTTATCAGAAATATGCCAAGAAATCTACATTTCCTTTATCCTAATTAATCCTCACAACATTGAAAATAGAATCTGATCTTATTTTATAGAAAGTAAGCTTCAGAGAAATGAAATGATTTTCCTAAGATAGACAACTGGCAAACGGCAAGACTAGAAACTCAAACAGACTGAAAATACCTTGTTCTTACCCTTATTTTGTTCTCTAGGTCAAGTTTCAAGCTTGACATTAGACAAGGCATGCAGGATGTTTGGAGTAAGTATCTGAATCTTGTCATTGAATTATTAGGGTAATAGAGATTTTGTTTTAAGAACAAAAATTTCAGGAGCTTTCATCCCTAAAACTGTACTACAATGAAGGGGTAGGAGGAAAGAAGTAATGAACAGGTAAGGCCTAATTTGATACATTAATGGGAATCCTATGAATCTACATGAAAGACTATGAAATCTGTGATCCAGTATTTCACTGAAGCCCTGTTCTACTAAAATAGGAAGATGTTTGACATAACTATTTTTCTTGCTCTCATCTGCAATTCTCTCATTATTAAAACAGAATTGTTAAACAAAATTTGTAACTCTAATATTCTACCTGATATTCAAATTCAAATCTCAGCCTTAAAAAGAACAAACATTACTACCTTCTTAACAGTAATTTTCAGCTTTCTCCCATCTGCAGACCCAGAATGGCATTGGTTCAAGGTCTAGTATGAGAGAGAATTACTGTCAAGTGGCAATATGTTTTTTATACAGATGAGCAGGAAATTTGTGAGGATAGCAATAAGTCTACTGAATAGTGGTTGGAAACCCCTCCCAAACAAAAGCCATGTGTTTATTGTGTAGTTATATAAAAGAATCATAGTGAAAAGATACTCATGAGTTTTGAATACAGCATAGTTCTCAATTGTGCACAGGTCTACAAGCCAGAAACTCTGAAGTTAGAATATGATACTCCATGAAATCAAAACATTTTTAATATTTTTTAAAATTTAAAAATTTTTAATTAAAACACTACAATTTACAAAGTTATTCACAGTTGAGTTTTAGGATACTAAAATACTATGCTCTAAGTACTAAAATACTATGCTCTCAGTACTAAAATATGATGTTCTAAATACTAAAATACTATGCTAATACTATGTTCCAGCACTAGTGTCACCATCAGAGTCAACTTCCCTCTGTGTCTGTGAATTCCCTCCCACCCCAGTTTGCCTCTTTTATAGGCATATTTTAAAGTTTGGTTATTGTGATCTGGAACTCCTGCTTTTAATGTTATTTTTCTATGGTTTGGATATAAAACTATGCCATTGTACCAAAGGTTCCTCTGTTGTAACCCCCCCACCCCCACCCCTTGAAGATGCATTCTTCCAAAAGACATGATGTGGAATTTCTAGTTAGTACTGAAAAGAACTAAGATCAAATAGAAAAAGAACAGATTTACCAAAGAAAGTAACAGAGTTATATATCCTTTTCAGCTGTTTTCTTCCTTTATACCCTCCCCACACACACACACATACAAACGCTCATGCATGCATACACACACCTTGAATGTTATTTTGTCACTAATACATACAAGGCAGTTATCTTATTTTCAAAGACAGGAAAAGAAAAATTTAAAAAGCAGTCATTTTCCTTTTCTTATCAGACAATGCCCCTTGATACAGGTGACAATGAAGGAAATTCGCAATGATATTCATCATGCTGTATCTTTGGTGACCTGAAGCTTTCACAGTCAAGAAGAAAGAAGGTAATGCCCTCCATTAAGAGAAGAAAAGCTTTAAAATTTGGCCGAGTTTACCAGTATCATTGTTAGCTGACTTTTTTAAGATGCAAGTATAAAAAGTGGAAGCAGAATGTACATCAAACATATTCCATTTAGTGTACTGACTTTTGAGGAAATAAAGAGGCCTAAAAATTTACTTAATCTATTTACAACAGGTTTAAACCATAATGTTCTAGAAAACAATAACCACAAAATGCATTATTTAAGATCATCATCGTCTGCAACCAGAGGCATATAAATAATTAATTCTCTATTGGATACCAATTTAAGCCAAATTATTCCAATAAAGTAGCAGCAACAGAGTGTTTTTGTTAGATTAAAAAGCCAAGTATATTTTACCCATACTCAAAAATGTGGAACAGATAGAATACAGTACTTTTATCAGACAAATATATGAGTATCTTAGAATTATTTTCAGCAAGTAAATATAAAATCAATTGAGAGAGATGGTCTATTTATGATATATAAATGATTATTACTCAGTAAAGAAGAATTAGGTAGACCTTATTCTTATTCTAGGTTTTTATTCTATTGAGAAATCTAATCCTGACACCAGATACCAAAGTATTAATAACATTTTCTTACTTCTGCTTCAGCAGCTTATAGTGATAATTCAGCCTTAATGTAAAAAGTTTTATTCACTTGTCCAAGTTCATCTCTTTTATAAGAGTTTTTCCAGAGCTTTGGCCTTCCCCATACTTATAATTCTTTTGGGCATCCAAAATAACTTATTGTGTTTTAATATTATGCTATTTTATTGTTAAAGTAATAGAGATACAACATTTTAAATCCCACAAATCAAGTATATAATAAGCTTCAAAGTCAGGTTTTCGTCCCTGTTTCCACACACCAAGCTCCAGTACTTGCTACTTTACCAAAAATGGCACTACTCTTTCATTGGGTAAACTCGAAATTTGGTCATGGTTTCATGAACTGCATTAGTAAAGAGGCTATACCTATATTTGAGAATAAGAGTCTTTCAACAAGTAATTAATTTTATCTTTTTACAAAGTGGGGGCCACACCCAGTACTGGCTATTTAGGGGCTAGTACTTGCTATTTTCAGGACTAATCAGAGGATCATATGTGTACTGGGGTGATTGAACTAGGATCAGCATTACACAAGGCAAGCACCTTAACCCCTGTACTCTCACCAGGCCCCCAAACAAGTAATTAAGTTTAAAATGAGTTCATTTGGGTGGGACTTAATGTTACTCGTGCCTTCCTAGCATTTTTTAATAAAGTGGTTGATCATTCATTTTATGTGGGATTTTTTCCCTATTGAATATGTACGCCTAATGCATCAGAATTGGAGTTTTTTCCTTAAATAGTTGTGCATATTTCAAATATCTGTTTTGTATGTCTTTAATCTGCCTTTCTGTTAAGGCTTACCTTTAACATCAGGATCCTCCATGAGCTGTATTACGGATTCACTACCAAGATCTCACCATTCTACATAGAAGTTATCATCCATGTCAAGAGAGGGGTTCAGTAGGGAGATATCATTTTGCCGAAACTCTTCAGTACCACCCTCGAGAACACATGCGATGACTGGAATGGGAAGGAATGGGAGTGAAGATAGATGGTCGGCAACTACACCACCTCCACTTTGCTGATGACATCGTTCTAATAACACCAAACATTAGCCAAGCGGCACAAATGCTGGCCAACTTCCACCATGAGTGTGGAAAGGTCGGACTACAGCTGAATCTTACAAAGACAATGTTTATGAGAAACAGCCTCATTCCTGACGCTCAATTCACTTTCAATGGAACGACCATCTCCAAATGCAACAGTTATGTGTACCTAGGTCGAGAAGTCAACATGATGAATGACCCTGCACCTGAGTTGCGCAGGAGGAAGAGAGCGGCTTGGAACGCCTTCAAGAGCATCAAAGAAATAGCTAAGAGGACAAAGAACCTCCGCTCTGGGTACATCTCTTCTATTCCACTGTTCTTTCTGAATTAACATATGCCTCAAAGACCTGGGCCCTAAGAAAACAGGATGAGATTGCTCTTCGGGTCTCCCAAAGAGGAATCGAAAGAGGTGTGCTTGGAGTATCACGCTTCACTCAAATGAGAGAAAGAATCCAGAGTTCTGACCTCCGTCGATGGTCAAGAATCAGGGACGCTGTCTCGTTTGCCAAGGAGTCAAAAATCAGATGGGCTGGACACGTAATGAGGTATACAGACAACCGCTGGACTAGAACCATTACTGACTGGATTCCACAGGACATCAAAAGACCATGTGGCTGCCCACCTACCAGATGGTCAGATTTCTTCATCAAGATCCTAAATGATCGGTTTAAGGCTCTTCATGTTTCTAGAATGAACAGATGCCATTGGGCTACACTAGCACAGGACATGGACAAACGTAGATGTTACTGGCCCCCACTCGAGCAAATCTACGATTAAGGGGAGGTCAAGTGATCAAGTGATGTCTTTAATCTGCCTTTCTGTTAAGGCTTACCTTTAACTTTGTAAAAAAAAAATTAAATAATAAAAATAAATTCACATTTTTTTCTCTTCTAGTTTTTTTCTGGTTTGTTTGTTTTGGTGTTTTTACCATTACCCTAGATAATCTTCACAAAGTTTTAAGATGTTGGTTCACGATTTATTTTATTTATTTATTTATTTATTTTTGCTTTTTGTGTCACACTCAGCGATGCACTCAGTAATTACTCCTGGTGGTACTCAGGGGGACCACCTGGGAGTCCAACCCGGGTCGGCCATGTACAAGGTAAAGGCCCTACCCACTTTGCTATTGCTCTAGCCCCTGGTTCACTAATTTTTACATAGTGTGACTCATCTAATAAACTGTCCAACTTCCCTTTCAAGACTGGAGTAGTTATTATCATCATTGTTCCATTGTTGCTAGTGGAATTGAATACTGGTGGCTTTCAATCACAACTCTGAGAATTGTATCAGACAAAGGATGAAGCTCTGAGTTTTCAATTCCTCACTGAGGGTGGACCATGTAAAAGGATCGAATAAAAAGAGGTTACAAAAAACAGGTTATTATAATTATTTCTTAGCACACAAAATTTAGTGGATACCATTTCATTTAACCATATTTGAACTTCATCAACTTCTGTCACAGTCATGTGTTCCTGTCCACCATGTTCACATTTCCTCTTGTTGAAAAGCATCACTTTTAGGATTCTTTTTGTGGAAATCTGTGACCATAAACACTCATGGCTTATATGTCTAAAATTTTTGCACTCTTCCATATTTTAAGTAATATTTTTCTTGTCATTGAAAATATTTTTTGTCTCTACAATTAATTTTTGCCAAGAACTAAACTGCAGTCCATGTGTCTTTCTTTTCTAGATAACCTAAAATTTTCCCTTTGGGAGTTTTTGAGACTTTAGATATTAAACCTGAACCATATAATCCTCAAATAGTGTCAAAAACTTACTTTTCCTTGTTTATCTTATATTTTAATGTATATGTTCTTTAAACTTAATTATTAGGTGATTTTATTTTAGAAAAATATGTAGAAAATATTGATCCAAACCGTGTATCTCTGTGTTCTATATGGACCTAATCTCTATTCTGTTACAAACACTTTGAAAGTTTTAACTTTTTCTCGTCTGCATTCTGTATGCTTTTCCCAATATTCCCTGCCATTTTATTAATTATGTTTTGACAGTGTTCATCTTTAAGTTGTCCCATCGATTCTATTAGTAATATCTTAGTCATAATTTTCAGTATCTAAATGTTCTTGATTTATTCCTACCAGTCTTGTTATAAAAGGTGATACAATTTTAACTGGAAGCTACATTTTTATTTGAATAACTGAATATGTTATTTTAATCTTTTGCAGGGGGTTCTGAAGCAGTGCTCTCGGGTCCAGAGTCCACTCACAATGATCCCCAGTCTTTTTTTTTTTTTTTTGCTTTTTGGGTCACACCCGGCAATGCTCAGGGGTTACTCCTGGCTTTGCACTCAGGAATCACTCCTGGCGGTGCTCGGGGGACCATATGAAATGCTGGGAATCGAACCCGGGTCGGCCACATGCAAGGCAAACTCCCTACCCGCTGTGCTATTGCTCCGCCCCATGATCCCCAGTCTTGCAGAGAGTAAAAGCGGATGTGTGAGTGCTTGAGTCCAGCAGCGTGGGGCTTCCTAGACACAGCTGTGCTGAGAACACAGGAGTAACACCTGAGAGTGTGTATGGTCCATGTTATGCCTGGAATCAAACTTAGGACTAGCTCTCCTCTCTTTGAGCTATTTTCCTGGGTCCTAATTGAGCATTTTCAGCTTTTTTAAAAAATTTTTATTAGTGAAACACCATGAGGTACAGTTGTAGATTTACGAATTTTTGTGCTGAAGGGATTCTTTTCCGTCTGTTTCATAAAATTCCGTTCATGTAGAGGAAATTGATACTTCATTTTAAATACGTTGACCTTCATTGTTAGAATTAAACATCCTTATGTGCTTTGGAAGAATGCGAGGGAAAAAAATTGAAATGCTCTCTCTATAACCTATTCAATCATCATTTATTTCTCAGCATTTCCCTTTTTTCTCCAGGAATTTTGATATCATTTCTTTCCAGCCCCCAACATTACTTCTAAAACTTGAAATCAGGTCTTGTAATGACATTTGGCAGATTCTACCTATTGGTAATACGACAAATATTTGAAGTGAATACAGATTTTGTTATTCACCATTGCAAATTATCTTCGTTATTTATCTTAATGTGTATCTATTAACCTCTACTGGATTTAGAGTTGGCTAAGTACAGCAAAGATATCTAGCATAATTTCTTTTGGTTGAGCTTATTTTGCTAAAAATTCTTTACCTTCATAAGTTTCTCCCCAATATTGTGGAATTTTAAGAACACATTTTCTATTATTTTATTCCCCTTTCTTGTGTGGAGTACTTGCAGTAAACTTTATCTTAAAGCTGTCATTCTCCTTGTTGTTACTGTTTATATTGAGTGACGATACAGGTTAGTTGCTCCAGTCCCACTGTCTTTATTTTTTAATACTTTTCTGCTAAGAAAGCTATTGATCTCACGCTTAGCCTTTTCTATATACATTGGTTTTGCCATTACTATGAACTATTTTATGTTCCATATTTAGGACAAAACAGTATGCAAGAACTGGAACTTATGACTCTATTAGGTTTTTTACACACAAAAAACACATCTGTTAAAAATTCTTCCTTCTCTCATTTTACAAAAATATTTGTGAATTAAGTAGCATGAAAATTTTTCATTTTATTTTGTATGGAATAGTGCCAATAGAAAATTTTCTGTAATAAAGAATTATCCGTTTAAATCTGTAGTTTTAGAACTTCTGAGTTTTTTAGTATCGTGGATCAAGTAAGCAATGTAAAAGCTCGACCTTAACATTCGAAGATTCTGGTTTGCTTAGGTTAACTAAACCATTGCGTGTGAGGGTGGCAGAGGGCAACAGGAGGGTTGAGGGGGAAGAGAGAGGGCTCAGAGTTTTAGACCATGTTAGGTGATTTGTTGTTCAAATGTTTCAAAATATTATAAATTGAACTTTGTATGTAGTAATTGTTTGTAAAACCAACCAGTTCTAACCTACATAGCTTATGGAAAAATTAAAAAAAAGAAATTCTATTGAAAAACATTTTTTTCATTGCATTTGAACTTTCTATTCTTTTTCTTAATTCAAATTACATACAGTAAAACTTACAAAAATTCACCTCTTTCCCTCATCATAAATGGCCCAATCTGTACTTCTTAAGTTAAATGAAGCACTTTTTTTTTCTCTTAATCACTGCTTTTAGATGTTTCAGTAAGGTTAAAAATAGCCCCTCTACAGTGGATGGATAAGTGTCTGCCATACTTTGAATCACTTTTTTTTTTGGTGCCATAGAAGTAGAAAAAGAAGGTGTTATAAGAATGAGTAATGAAATATATTCCAGTTTAAAGGTCACTAATTTAGGTCAGAGCAATGAGGGAAACAGTAATAAATGCTGAGCCATGTTGAAAAAAGTCAAAGTGACTGACTAATTACTGCGTATCCTGCTCTTCCCAGTCTCCCATTTTGTGAAGCTATGTAGTTCAGTGCCTTAGTACTACCAAAGCCAATTACCCAAGCCAATTTCATGCATGGACAACACTGAATTTTTAACCCTCACATTTTTTTCTCCTCCCTATTTAAAATAGAGAAAATATATTCCTGAATTAATTCAAATGTATAAATGAATACAAATACTTATATATTTATATTTTATAATCATTTCCTACTACTGTAACCCATGTTTTACCAAGACAACTTGGATAAGAATAGTCCTTTATTGTAGGTATCTATTTTTTAGGGCAGAGATATGTATGAAGAAAATCAAATAACCCTCCTCTTTAAAATAATTTAATTTAAGAAAAAAAATGCTTTTGGAATGCATTGAATGTCAATAAGTATTGGAATTAAAATGTAACAGCAAAAAAGGAAACTGAGATGACATCCTCTAACATATTTATACTATTAAATGCAGTTACTAAGAATTAACAGGGCATAAATAAGTACTCCTCTGATAGCTACTGATAACTAATAAAATCCTCTGATAACTAACAATTACATATCTTAATATTTTTAAGGGCTGGAGCAATAGCACAGCGGCAGGGCGTTTGCCTTGCGTGCAGGTGGCCTGGCCAAGCTGGATTCGGTTCCTCCGCCCCTCTCGGAGAGCCCGGCAAGCTACCAAGAGTATCTTGCCCGCACGGCAAAGCCTGGCAAGCTACCCGTGACGTATTCGATATGCCAAACACAGTAACAACAAGTCTCACAGCGGAGACATTACTGGGCCTGCTCGAGCAAATCGATGAACAATGGGAGGACAGTGCTACAGTGCTAATATTTTTAAAAGTTAATGGGGGATTCTCACTAAAAGAATTTGATGATTTTATGCATCTTTTATTACTTTGATATTTTTCTAAGAGTAAGACAACTATTAGATAACTCTAACTGAAATAGACAAGCCACTGTGACTTAGAAAGCTGACAGTTGTCTTTCTAGCTTGCCTAAATAGAAAACAAGATGATCTTTTAGACAAATGTATACATTAAGGGTTTGATTTTATTAAAACATTGTTTTAGATTCAGGTTTTATCCATTCTTTCATCTAAAGATTCTTCTTTGTTTGGGGGAAAATAATGTAGTGTGACAAATTAGAAAACTGAAGATGTAAGACTTGCTCCTAAAATATGCATAAATAACTCCTTGCACTGAAACCAACAACTTAACACGGAGCTCTTTCCTACTTCAAAGAATAATCTATTTTCACCCTACCATGTACCTATAATGAAATGCTTTTAGCCCTATACATCAAATCTCTAAATGTGTCATATCTGGTGATATGTTGCCTCACTGATCAACTCTTCTCTGATTAATGGAATTTAGAGTAATCTCACATTGGAAGAGAAGCATAATAGCATAGGTCAGCCCTGATGCTCAACTAGTAGTACACATTCTTTGCATATGTCAAGTGATAGGTTCAATCGCCAATTCTGTATACTTTCACCAGCACTATTGGGTGTGATCCAATGTTAACAAAAACAGCAATTTATCTATTAATTTGTATGTCTTTCATTAGTATATGAAAGGCAAGAACAATAGCACAGTGCGTAGGGTGTTTGCCTTGCACCCAGCCGACCCAGGTTGGATTCCTCCATCCCTCTTAGAGAGCCCAGCAAACTACCAAGAGTATCAGGCCCTCACGGCAGAGCCTGGCAGGCTCCCCGTGGCTATATTCGATATGCCAAAAACAGTAACAACAAGTCTCACAATGAAGATGTTACTGGTGCCTGCTAGAGCAAATTGATGAACAATAGGATGACAGTGCTAGACAGTACCAGTGCTTCAATAGTATATAGGAGATTAGCCCAATATATCCATTAATTTGAGTAAAGGACAGCATCTCCTATAAAATGTAATTTTGTTTGGAGTAGGTACATCCTCCTATATTTACGGTGAAAGGATGGCTTATCCCTAGGATATTTTAATTAAGATTTTAAATAAATTGAAACATAAATGAAATCCATCTATTCTTTAATATAATTGAATTAATAAGACATTTATCTAATCACTATAAAGTGCATTTTTATTAGCTAGATTTAGGAACAACTTCACAATATAGGTCTATAAAGCTAAATAATAATTATACAAGGTAATAAAACATCTTATTTTTTATGGAGAATGTTTCTATGCTAGCTATTGCTAAAAATCAGCATTCTGTGTTAAGGGTCATTAAATTTTGACTATGCTTTTCATCCACTCTTCATAAACCATTGTTTTATTTCATAGTAAGTTTCTACAATCCAATACATGAATTAGCAGTGTTTTGAGTCATTTATATCTATATAACATTGCACATGGTATAAAAGGACAAGACTGGATCAGGGTTGAGGCTCTGTACTATATATATATATATATATATATATATATATATATATATATATGTATATATATATATATATAGTATGTGAGACACTGGATGTTATTCCCAGCATTTTGAAGAATCAATTAAAAAATTAATAAACTGACTGACCAAAGAAGCACTGGACATCTATAAAAGTAGCAAAAAATAACTTATCACCAAGACTTCAGTAACTTTCAAAAATCTAATCATGAGGTTCAGAGAAATAGCTCAATGGACTGGAGCACATTCCTCTAATGCAAGGATTCAAAGTTTGATCACTAACACCATATGAGCTCTTAAATACAAGAGCAAGCATGGTATGAGCCTCTGACAACACTGTGTGTGGCACCATAACAAACATGAAAATTATAACCAGGTATTAAATCCACATTTCTTTTTTCAGAGTTTATTATTAGATTTAATATCAATTTACTCAATTAATTAGCTTGTAGATAATTTAAGTTTGGGAAATTTATGTCCAAAAATGAAAGGTTATCTTGTTTCAAATTATCTTTCTGATGGTAAAAGACATAGAAAATTAAAGGGAATGTGAAAATACAAAATATAGTAAGTAGAAATCCTAGAAATTAAAAAGAAAATTATTAAATTGAAATAGAAAATTATAGATATAAAACACTTAACATAAGTAAAAAGGGTTTAAAGAAACAATAATAAGTCTATGGAAATGTGCAAACTAAAGCCAGAAAGAAACAAAGATAAACAATTAAAAATACCATAAAAGACTAATGGAAAATGATGTTTTGAAAACATCTAACTTCTATATAAATAAAATTAGTGAGAATTTTCTAATACTTAAAAAAGATGCAACCAAAAATCAAGAAGTACAGGGAAAGAAAATTATATACACATATGTATACATATATATGCCTATACACATCAAATTAAACCTAACTGTAAAGAAATATAAACATCATAAGAAGAGTTCAAGAAATTATATATATTTCTTTCATGGAAGAATCAGTAAGTATGTAGGTTCAATGTAGGAAGAATTCTAACTCTAGAAAGTTATATGGAAAGACATAAGACCAAACAAACAACTAAAAGTTTAAAAAGAAATTGGATATCTGACTATAACAAACTTCAGAACTTACTATAATGTTAAAGTAATCAATAAAATGTGGTATTGGCAAAAGAACAGACAAATAGATCAATGGGACATAAAGAAGAGTCCAGAAATAGACCACATACAGTCAACTGATCTTTGACAAAGGAGCAAAGTCGATGCACTGCAGCAATGATGTTTTCCACCAATGATGCTGGAAGAAATGGATATGTCACAGACCCCAAAAATGTACTTAATTTAAGTACAGAATTTAAACACCACACAAAGTTTACCATAGCATGCATCTCAGTTCAAAATATGAAATGTAAAATCATATGCAACTAAAAGATAATATAGAAGAATGGTAATATACCTAGATTAGCACAATACCTTTTAAAATATCACCTAAATAGCATGATCAATTTTTTAAAATGACAAACTGTGATTCACTGTAATAAAAAAAGATGTGTTCTATGAAAGACAACGTCAAGAGAACAAAAACACAAGTCTGAGAAAAATTTCAAAAGTTATTTCCCATAGAGAACTGTTGTCCAATATCTCCAAATAAATCTTAAAGTTAAACAAAAATCTAATTAAAAATAGGCAAGAGCCCTTTAATTTAACCTCACCAAAGATGCAGAATGACCTTAAAGTATGTGAAAAAATGATAAACATCATAATCACTAGACATGAAGAAATTAATAAAATAAAGATATAACATCATATGTTTGTAGAGTAGCAATTATTTTAATTTATTGTAAATTAGTTTGGCTATTAGCTGTACAAGTTTTATCAAAAGATTTAAATTTATCTAACCTCATCACATATTTTCCAAAGCTTACAAAGTATGTACCGCCAAATCTGTATCCAAAAGTAAACCAAAAATTTAGATAATAATGTATCAATGTAGGTTCATTTATTGCAAACATTCCAGTGTAGTATAGGATGAGATAGTGAAGATAGCTGCATACATCAAGAGCACAGAGGGCACAGAGAAGTCATACTTTCTACTAGACTTTGTTGTGACCCTAAAACTTTAAAAAATTAGGCTCATTAATTAAAAATTAAGGATACCAATTAAATCAAGGAGTATAAACTAATGGAAGCATAGATCATTTACCTGAATTAGAAATTGGTATTGTAAATACCAATTCTTCCAAACTAATATGTACTCTCAAAGAGTCAGATTCTTAATGGAAATTCACTAGGTATTTCTAAAATATTTACAATCAGCGAGGGCCAAAAAATCAAGACACTTGGCAGGACGGGAACTGAGCCCCACCTCCCAGCAACAAAGCTGAAGGTCTCTGGGAACTCTCTCCCTTTCCATTCAGGTACAGCCCGCCCCCAAGGCCTGGGACTCTCTCTGGGCATGCGCAGCTAGCTCGATCTCATGGGACAGCCGGTTTTTTCCCCTGATATGCGTGGGACCAGCGCAGGGACCCTTTCCAGAGCCGCGGTCACGTTAGCGGCCGCGAAATATTCTCCCACTACATATGCCCTAGGAACCATAAGCTATCATCTTAGATGGAATCTTTTCTATTTTAGCTCAGCCACTAGAAACTCAGTAGCCAATAACTCATAAGCCTATCTCAACTCACACTGCATATCAAGCAGAATAGTAACAGTGAACGTGAAGGACTAAACCACACTTGTCACAATGGTAAATCAACGCAAAAGCCCACCAAACTTTCTTATTGAAGAGGCTAGACCAGAAGACATCAACAGTGCGGTAGTGTTAGACAACCTCTCTGACAAGGAATTCAGAAGGGAGCTACTTAGGATGCTTAGGGAACTAAAAGAAACAATGGAAAGCAATGCCAATAAAAGACAAGGGATTTGAAGGCAGAAATGAGGAAAATACAATCGGAAATGTCAGACCTGAAAAACCTGGTAGGCGAATTGAAAAACTCAGTGGAAGGCCTCGGCAGCAGAGTAAGAGCCGCTGAGAAAAGAATCAGTGAGCTCGAAGATGAAGTTCAGAGACTCTCCAGGAAAAAGCAGAAAATGGAAAAGAGACTCACTATTCCGGAACAGATGGCAAGAGAGGATCGTGACGAAGCCAAGTGGGGTAACATAAGAATTATTGGAGTCCCAGAGGGACAGGAAGAAAACCTTGATGAAGAAGAAACTGTCAAAGACATCATTGCTACAACGTTTCCAGAGTTGAAGAAAACGTGTGACCACATTCAGGAGGCCCGAAGGGTACCAGCTAGAAGAAATCCGAAGAAAAATACCCCAAGACACATTCTGATCAAAATGACCAAAACCTTAGACAGAGACAAAATTCTGAAAGCAGCAAGATCGAAGAAAGAAATCTCTTACAAAGGAGCATCCTTAAAATTCACAGCTGATTTTTCTGATGAAATCCTCATGGTCCGAAAACAGTGGTGGGACATAGTGAAAAAACTCAATGAAATAAATGCCTCTCCAAAAATACTTTACCCAGCGAGACTCTCATTCATAATAGAAGGAACAACACACAGTTTCACAGACAAACAACAGCTCAGGAACTTCATAGACTCAAAACCATGGTTACAAGTACAACTAAATGGGCTACATTAAGGCAAGAAAGGCCCCTCAAATACACCAAATTTCAACAGAACAATGGGAGAAAATCCCATAACAATAATCTCTCTCAATGTCAATGGGCTAAAAACACCAATTAAAAGACATAGAGTGGCAGGATGGATTAGAAAATTGAACCCAACATTCTGCTGCCTGCAAGAAACACATCTCAATAGTCAAAGCAAACACAGACTCGGAGTCAAAGGCTGGAAAACAATCCTACAGGCAAAAAGCTCCCATAAAAAAGCTAGGGTAGCCATCCTAATATCAGACCACATCGATTTCAGAGTGAAGAAGGTCATAAGAGACAGTGAAGGCCATTTCTTATTGATCAAAGGATCTGTACAACAGGAATAACTTACAATAATAAATGTATATGCACCTAATGAGAGACCAGCAAAGTACTTAAAACAACTATTCATAGATTTGGAAAAAGACATCAATAGCAACACAATACTAGTGGGAGACTTCAACACCACTTTGTCACCTCTTGATAGATCAACCAGAATCAAGCTTAGCAAGGACATACTTCATCTGAGGGAAACAATGGAAGAAAGGGACTTAGTAGATATATACAAGACATTTCATCCACAAAACGCTGAATATACATTCTTCTCAAGCGTACATGGAACATTCTCCAAGATAGACCACATGCTGAGCCATAAAACATGCCTCCATAAAATTAAGAAGATAGAGATTGTATCAACAATCTTCTCAGACCATAATGCGTGAAATTAGAAGTAAATCACACACAAAAACAAAACTAAATCAAACACCTGGAAATTAAACAGTGCGCTATTGAACAACGAGTGGCTTAGACAGGAAATCAAAGAGGAAATCAAAAGATTCCTAGAAATGAATGAAAATGAGAACACAAGTTACCAAAACTTATGGGACACAGAAAAAGCTGTGTTAAGAGGAAATTTTATAGCTCTACAAGCATTCCTCAGGAAGGAGGAGCGAGCACACATAAGTAACCTAACCTCACAGCTTAAGAGCTTGGAGAAGGACCAAAAAAAGGAGCACAACCCAAACAGGAGAAAGGAAATAATAAAACTCAGAGCAGAGATTAACGAGATTGAAACCCAAAAAACAATCCAAAAGATCAATGAAACCAAGAGCTGGTTCTTCGAGAAAATTAACAAAATCAATAAGCCTCTAGCAAAACTCACAAAGAAAGGGAGAGAGAAAACCCTAAAAAACAGAATCAGAAACGAAAAGGGGGTCATTACAACAGAAACTACAGAAATTCAAAGGATCTTCAGGGAGTACTTTGAGAAGCTTTATGCCACGGAACATCAAAACCTCAAGGAAATGGATAAATTCCTAGACTCCTACAGACTCCCACGGCTGAACCAAGAAGACCTGGAATACCTGAACAGACCTTTCACCATCAAGGAAATTGAAATGGTAATAAAAAGTCTCCCCAAGCACAAAAGTCCTGGCCTGGATGGATTCACTAGTGAATTCTTCCAAATCTTTAAAGAGGACTTACTCACAATCCTCTTTAAGCTTTTCCACGAAATTGAAATATCAAAAACACTTCCGAACAGTTTCTATGAAGCAAATATAACACTGATACCAAAAGCAGACAGAGATACCACAAAGAAGGAGAATTACAGACCGATATCCCTGATGAACACAGATGCAAAGATCCTCAACAAACTATTAGCAAATAGAATCCAACTACTCATCAAAAAGATCATACACCATGACCAAGTAGAATTCATCCCAGGGATGCAAGGATGGTTTAACGTTCGAAAATCAATCAACATAATCCATCATATCAACAAAAGAAAAGATAAAAAAGCATATGATTATATCAATAGATGCAGAGAAAGCATTTGACAAGATCCAGCACCCTTTTATGATGAAAAACCCTAGCCAAAATGGGTATAGAGGGGACTTTCCTCAACATAATTAAAGCCATCTACCACAAGCCTACAGCAAGCATCATCCTCAATGGGGAAAAACTGAGAGCCTTCCCTCTAAGATCAGGGACAAGACGAGGATGCCCACTATCTTCACTGCTGTTCAATATAGTACTGAAAGTACTTGAAATAGCGATTAGGCAAGAAAAAGATATTAAGGGCATTCAGGTAGGAAAGGAAGAAATCAAGCTCTCACTATTCGCAGATGATATGATACTCTACTTAGAGAACCCAATAACCTCCACCAAAAAACTCCTAGAAACAATAGACTCGTATAGTAAAGTTGCAGGTTATAAAATCAATACCCAAAAGTACATGGCTTTCCTATACGCAAACAGTGAGAGAGAAGAAAGCAACATGAAAAAAACAATCCCGTTCACAATTGTGCCCCAGAAAATCAAGTACCTAGGAATCAGCTTAACTAAGGAAGTAAAGGACCTGTACAAAGAAAACTACAAAATGCTACTTCAGGAAATAAAAGAGAACATGAGGAAATGGAAAGATATCCCCTGCTCATGGGTCGGGAGACTTAACATTATCAAAATGACAATACTACCGAAAGCATTGTATAAATTCAATGCAATCCCTATAAGGATACCCATGACATTCTTCAAAGAAATGGAGCAAACACTCCTGAAATTTATATGGAACAATAAGCCCCCACGAAAAGCTAAAGCAATTCTTGGGAAAAAGAAAATGGGAGGAATCAACCTCCTTAACTTCAAACTGTACTACAAAGCAGTAATAATCAAAACACCATGGTACTGAAACAAAGGCAGAACTGTAGACCAGTGGGGTTGAATACACTGACATCTCCCCTCAATCATATGATCATCTAATTTTTGATAAAGGTGCAACTAATGTGAAGCGGAGTAAGGAAACCTCTTTAACAAAGTGTGCTGGCAGAACTGGATGGCTACATGCAAAAAAGTGGGCTCAGAACTCTGCCTAACACCATGTACAAAAGTAAGATCAAAATGGATTAAAGACCTCAACATCAGACCAGAAACCATAAGGTACATTGAAGACAAAGTTGGCAAAACCCTCCATGACATTGAAGCTAATGGTATCTTCAAAAATGCCACGCCACTGGCCGAGCAAGTGAAAACAGAGACAGATAAATGGGACTATCTTAAACTAAGGAGCTTCTGCACCTCAAAAGAAACAGTGACCAAAATACAAAGACAGTCTACAGAATGGGAAAGGATATTCGCCGAATACACATCTGACAAGGGGTCAATATCAAGGATATATAAAATACTGGTTGAACTCCAAAAGAAGAAAACATCCAACCCCATCAAAAAAAATGGGGCAATGAAATGAACAGAAACTTTCTCAAAGAAGAAATCCAAATGGCAAAAAAGCACATGAGAAAATGGTCTACATCATTAATCATCAGAGAGATGCAGATCAAAACCACAATGAGATACCATCTCACACCTCAGATACTGGCCCACATCCAAAAGAACAAAAGCAACCAATGCTGGCGCGGATGTGGCAAGAAAGGAACACTCCTTCACTGTTGGTGGGAATGTCGACTGGTTCAGCCCTTCTGGAAAACAGTATGGATGTTGCTCAAAATATTAGAAATTGAGCTCCCATTTGACCCAGCAATATATATCCCAGAATATATCCCAGAGAGGCAAAAATGTATAGTCGAAGTGACATCTGCACTTGTTTGTTCATTGCAGCACTCTTTACAATAGCCAGAAACTGGAAGAAACCTGAATGCCCAAGAACAGATGACTGGTTAAAGAAACTTTGGTACATCTACACAATGGAGTACTATGTAGCTGTTAGAAAAGATGAAGTCATGAAATTTATATACAAGTGGTACAACATAGAAAGTGTCATGCTAAGAGAAATGAGTCAGAAAGAGAGGGATAGACGTAGAAAGATTGCATTCGTCTGGGGAATATAAAGTAACAAAATATGAGATTAATACCCAAGAATAGCTGAGACCAGCACCAGGAGGATTACTCCATAGCTTAGAGGCCAGCCAGACATTCTAGGGGAAAGGGCAGCTCAGATAGAGAAGGGAGCACCAAAAAAAGGATGTTTGGAGGATCCTCCCAGGAGGGGAGATGCATGTTGAAAGTAGACTATGGACTGAACATGTTTGCCACTCAAAGCCTCTTTTGTAGACCGCAACACCCAAAAGGAGAGAGAGAACACAAGGGATCGTCCTGTCACAGAGGCAGGGTGGGATGGGAAGGATGGGGGTGGGAGGGATATTATATGAAAATATAGTAGAAAAATGGAAGAGAGGATACAAATGAAGACAGATACAGATATGCATGATGCCTAAGGTGTCACTACAGGAGAGTCTATTTGTTGAGACAGGTCTCCCACGCTGTGATCAGGTGCCTGGGAGTATGTCACCTGGGTGATCATCCCCACCTGCAAGTGCCAAGGCAAATGTGATGTTGTTCATGGATCTCCAGCGTCACACCCAGTGGTGAACAGGCATCTTCAGTATTCCAAATGACCATGGGAGGTTATGGTAGCATAGTTGGAACTAAGTTCTTTGACCCTGCGCTGTCTCCAGATCTTAGGGGAAATAAATTTTTAAACAAAATTTTGGGTCAGTGCATGTCTTAAATGAAGATAAAAAGAGATATCGAATGGCACTGGACAACAACAGTACACTAAATTAAAAAATATATATATCAAGTTTCTCAGGAGTTTAAGATGCCACTCTGTCTAACGTTCATTGATTTAAAGAAGGCCTTTGATTCTGTTGAGACAGAAGTGGTCATCGAAGCCCTAGCCAATCAGGGCGTACAAACTCAATATATCAGGATCCTCCATGAGCTCTATTACGGATTCACTACTAGGATCTCACCATTCTACAAAGAAGTAATCATCCATGTCAAGAGAGGGGTTCGGCAGGGTGATACCATCTCACCAAAACACTTCATTGCCACCCTCAAGAACATCATGCGAAGACTGGAATGGGAAGGAATGGGAGTGAAGATAGATGGTCGGCAACTACACCACCTCCGCTTTGCTGATGACATCGTTCTAAGAACACCAAACATCAGCCAAGTGGCACAAATGGTGACCGACTTCGACCATGAGTGTGGAAAAGTCGGACTACAGCTGAATCTTACGAAGACAATGTTTATGAGAAGCAGCCTCGTTCCTGACACTCCATTCGCTCTCAATGGAACCACCATCTCCGAATGCAACAGTTATATATACCTAGGTCGAGAAATCAATATGATAAATGACCTGGCACCTGAGTTCCACAGGAAGAAGAGAGTGGCTTGGAACGCCTTGAAGAGTGTTGAAGAAATAACTAAGAGGACAGAGAACCTCCAGCTATGAGCACATCTCTTCAATTCCACTGTTCTTCCTGCATTAACATATGCCTCAGAGACCTGGGCCCTATGCAAACAGGATGAGAACGCTATTCAGGTCTCTCAAAGAGGAATCGAAAGAGCTATGCTTGGAATATCACGCTTGACTCAAATGAGAGATAGAATCCGGTGTTCCGATCTCCGTCAATGCTCAAGAATCAGGGACGCTGTCTCATTTGCCAAGACAACAAAAATCAGATGGGCTGGACACGTAATGAGGTTTACAGACAACCGCTGGACTAGAGCCATTACTGACTGGATTCCACAGGATGTCAAAAGATCGTGTGGATGCCCACCTACAAGATGGTCAGACTTCTTCGTCAAGACCCTGAATGATCAGTTTGAGGCTCTGCATGTTCCTAGAATGAACAGATGCCATTGGGCTATGCTAGCACACAACAGGGATGAATGGAGACGTTACTGGCACCTGCTCGAGTAAATCGGTGAATAACGGGAGATCAAGTGATCAAATGAAGTGATATATAAAGTAGACAATTCGTGTAAATGTGATGTAAGATGCAACATACTACAAAAAAATTTAATAAGGTGAAACAAGAAAAGGTAAATTATGGAACCATATTAAATCAGCTTTAAATCAGTTTTTGTTTTGTTTTGTTGGGGGGCCATGCTCAATGTTACTCAGAGGACCTTTGTGCTTGGGGAAAAGGTAGTTGAGGGATCAAACCCAGAGATCCTGGATGCAAACCATGAACTGTAGGCCTCTGAAATATTTCCTCAGCCCCCAAATACCAACTTATTATGTAAAAATATCATTAAGAGTGCAGCTATAACCCAGAGAGATGTCGAATAGAACTTTTAAATATCACTTGATCACTTGACATCCCGTTACTCATCAATTTGCTCAAGCAGGCACCAGTAACGTCTCCATTCCTCCATGTCACATGCTAGTGTAGCCCAATGGCATCTTCTCACTCCAGGAACATGAAGAGCCTCTAACCATTTGTTCAGGGTCTTGACAAAGAAGTCTGAACATCTCATGGGTAGGCCGCCACAAGTTCTTTTGACATCCCATGAATTCCAGCTGGTAATGGCTCTAGTCCAGCAAGTCATCTTCAAATTGCATTACACGTTCAGCCCATCTGATTTTCAACACCTTGGTGAATGAGACAGCATCCCTCATTCTCAATCGTTGACGGAGGTCAGAACTCCAGACTCCTTCTCTCAGTTGACTGAAGTGTGACACTCCAAGCATAGCTCCTTTGATTCCTTTTTGGGTGACCCAAATAGCGTTCTCATCCTATTTTCGTAGGGCCAAGGTCTCTGAGGCATATGTTAGTGCAGGGAGGACTGTGGAGTCTAAAAGATGTGCCTTGAGCCAGAAGTTCTTCATCCTTTTAGCTATTTCTTCAACGCTCTTCAAGGTGTTCCACCCCACTCTTCCTCCTGCGCAATTCAGGTGCCAGGTCATTCGGCATGTTGAGTTCTCGACCTCAGTACACATAATTGCTGCATTCAGAGATGTTCGTTCCATTGAGAGCAAATGGAACTTCAGGAACGAGTTTGTTTTTCATGAACATTGTCTTCGTGAGATTCAACTGCAGTCCGACCTTTCCACATTCACAGTCAAAGTCGGCCAGCATTTGTGCCGCTTGGCTAATGTTACTAGAATGATGCCATCAGTGAAATGGTGGTGGTATAGTTGCTGATCGTCTATCTTCACTCCCATTCCTTCTCATTCCAGTCATCGCATGACTTTCTCGAGGGTGGCACTGAAAGTTTCAGTGAGATGGTATCGTCCTGCCAAACCCCTTCCTTTACATTGATGATCATTTCCTTGTAGAATGGTGAGATCCTGGTAGTGAATCCATAATACAGCTCACGGAGGAACCTGATGTATTGAGTTTGAATGCTCTGTTTGGCTAGGGCTTTGATGATGACAGCTTCAGTTTCAACAGAATCAAAAGCCTTCTTTAAAACGATGAACGTTAGATAGAGTGTCATCTTGAACTCCCAAGAAACCTAAGTGAGCTTGGCTACTGTGTGGATATGGTTGATCATGCTAAATACTTTTTGGAACCCAGCTTGCTCACATATTTGTCCTTCATCTAGTGTTCTGACAATCCTATTCAGGATGACTCAAGTGAACAGCTTGTTGACAATGGACAACAGGAAGATTGGGCAATAGTTGCCAATGTTGTGGATTTCTCCCTTCTTGTATAGTAGAATGGTCCTGCTGGTTTTCTATTGGGATGGAACCTTGCATTCAGATACATAGCATGCAAGGAGCCAAGACAGTGTATTGATGAGCACTGATGGCAGATTCTTCAGATGTCGGATCTGACTTTGTTTGGGCCAGGTGCTGTTCACTTCTTTATGAACAAAATGGTGTATCAGATTTTGGAAGGGAGAACATTGGAAACAACATACCCATCCTGAGGAATTTGGTATGTGGGCAGGTGGACATGGCTATCGAAAAAATCCTAGTAGAAGTCATTGATAATCTTCTCCATTTCCCTTCTGGAAGATATGATGGATCCATAAGGACGTCGGAGGGCAGTCATCTTGATCTTGTAGTAGGCAGGCATTGCAAATGCTTTTTCCGGCTTCTGCCGCATTGGCCAGCACTGCCGCTCCTCTCTCTTTGAGGTCTTCCTTGATTGCTTCTCTGCACTGCTTTGAGAGCTCAGACATTCGCTTGTGGTTGCCTGAGGCTCTTGCCAGGCCACGTTGACGAATGAGCTTGAGACTTTCCAAAGACAAGCATCTTTTTTATGTCTTTCTCTCGCTCAGTGTTCCTTGCACAATCATGGATGTGCTGAACCAGTCAATTGTATTCTTCATTGATGTCATCAATGACTGCATCTTCCCATGTTGCAGCAATAGTGCCAAAGAGCTCCCAGTTGGTAGTCATTCTGGGAGATCTCTTCTTAAACTTTGCAACCCTTTCTCCCCACTCTGTAAAGAATTTTACATGAAGGAGACAGTGATCTGACCCCATTTGGAATTTTGGGACAACAGTGACATCAGTCAGGCAAAACCGTTGACTAAATATGGTGTGGTCAATTTTGTTGTGGAACTGTCCACCAGGAGACTCCCATGTTCAACATTTAGTTTTGGCCTTCTGGAACTGAGTTACCATGGATGGTCTTGGTCGACATGATGTTCCTTCTGTTCTAGGCCATGGGTCCCTATGTGAAGTTCTTCAGCCGATCTTCATGTTCCTATCTTGGCATTAAAATCACAGTCAATGATCTTGTAGAAGGTGTGGTCTTCTTTATAGAACTTCTCCAGCTCCATGTAGAACTTCTCAATTTCTTTTTCATCGTAGTTTGATTTTGGTGCATAGACAAGGAACACAGAAACTGCTGGCATGAGCTACATCTATTCAAGCATAAGCATCTGATCTGGGCTGTCAGGCATTAGAATGAATCAATGCTCATGGCCAAGTTTGTGTTGACGAGGACACCAACACCACCAATGCCTCATTTGTTGGATGTTCTGAGGAACAGATCTTCCCCAGTGTTAAAAGTGCGGTTGACGCCTTCTCATTTCAGTCAGACTAATGATGTCGTACTTCATCTTCTGTGCTTGCACCATCAGGTCCTCGATGGATGTTTCTGTTGCCAGCATATGTGCATTGAAAGTACAGACAATCATTTTAGACCTGCGTTTTGGCAGCATAGTTCAGGCCTGAGATTTTTTCAGCCTCTCCTTGCTTATCCTTCTTAACACTGCCATATTGAGGGCTCTTTCAGGGTCAGAAAAATGAGGACAATTATTGTTACTGTTTTGGGCATGTCAAATACATGACGGGTAGCTTGCCAGACTCTGCCATGCAGACAGGACACTCTTGGTAGCTTACTGGCCTCTCTGAGAGGGACTGAGGGTTTTATGGGGGCCTCCAACCACCCTTACAGGTGCTCCTAGTCCACCGAATGCAAACTTTTGGTTGACTGGCATGTTGTAAGGATCTGCAGCACCTGTTGGTTCACTCTTTGTGGGTTGGCATCATTGCCACCCCTGCCACGATGAGGCGGTGAACCACATGGTTCACACCATATTTGAAACCCATCGAGTATGGTGTGGTAATCTTTGAAAATGGATAGGAAGTGTCTCATGATGTTCCAAAAAGCAACCTGGAGCGAGGTGGTCATTGGGTAGTGGAGGATGGCTGATGAGGATATTATCTGATGCCAGCAGGGAGTGTCTTAAGGGTGTGAGCCCTGGGTCACTGGAAAATGGGGGAAGCAGACAAAGAGTCTCTGGTTCCAGGTCCCACTGAGCCCCAAGTCCAAGGTCACAAAGCTCCGCATTACCTGGGCTCCCTGGTACTTCACTCATGCGTGAGGCTGGGCCCGAGTGTCAGGAAAGCAGCCTTGAGTGAGGTGGCCATTGGGTAGTGGAGGTCAGCCAATGAGGATATTATCTGGCGCCGGCAGATAGTGATTCTTAAATATCATTAAGAAAATTTAAACAACAAAAAAATTAAATAAGCAAAATATTTGAGGAGACATTTATAAAATAGAATATTCAAATATATAAAATTTGAATACTCCATTAGTTAAGGGACTACAATTAAAACCACAATGATATACTACTATAGACCATATATATATGCATATATATACACACACATATATGTATATTTATATGCACATGTATCACAATTAGATACTATAGATCCATCACTTTAAAAAGATTGACAGTTCCAAGTGTTTGCGGGTAATTGAGTTAGTACACACAGGCCAATACAATAAAATGCTACAGATTATTTTTACAAATTAAAAATACCTATTTCTCATAGTTCTGAAGGCTAGAAATCCAAACGAGCTGTCATTTGTTTGGGAAGAAGTTAGAAAGACATTTATAAATATAAAAGGATTCAAGCTATATGATACAGACCCTTTATTAAAATACTCAGACATGTCCCATGTAGCCAAAAATCAAGAAAAGAATACAGTTCCAAATAATCTGGGAAAGAAGAGCCAAAAGTGAGCAGTGCCATTAATTAAATCAATGATGCTGTCATAAAGAGAATTGCAATTATAGTAAATCAAGTGGAAAAAAATCAGAAATAATTTTTATAAAGAGAAGTTAAGAAACAATTCAAGCAACATCAAACTTTTAAAAATTTAATATCAATAGTTTTTCAACCATGTACCTAATCTTATGCATCATGAATAAGAACATGAGCTTGGAGCCAAACAAAACTGGATTCTACATCCTCACTCTATTAAGTGAGGCAAATTATTGATCTTTTTGAGCCGCTGCCTTCTTATCTATTAAATACCCACCTTTTGTGTATTGCTCTGAGGATTAAACTAAAGAACAGACTTAAAACCCTTAAATATAGTAGAGACTCTGTAAATAGGAGTCCTGTTTCTGTCTCCTCAACCACATTTTCTGTCCCTAAAAAGTCACTTTTCTTAGTCAACTATGAGAAATCATTCCATGTTTGCTTTTTTTTAATGTTCACCCATGGTTAATTACTGATTAGTCCTGGCTCTGTTACGCAAGTTTATTCTTAAATATCTTCCCTACTTTCAATCATTTCCTTCAAAAACATGAGCTTCCTATGAGGATGTCCTGTGCAGATACAACTGCAATACATCACATCAGTCTTTCATTATTGTTAATAGTCTGAAACTTTGATAGTGATACAATAAAATCAATGTAATCAGCTAAATTAAGAAGTTTTTTATCCAATACATGCATATTCTTTCTTTTTTTCATTTGGGGGCTACATCTGGCTGTATTTCTGGGTGCTTTACTCAGGGATCACTCTTGGTAGGCTTGGGAGAACATCTGGACTGCCAGGAATCAAATCTGGATCAGCTGTGTACAAAGTTAATGGCCTATCACTGTACTATCATTCTGACCCCAGAGTTCCTAAAATTCCAATTCTTACCTAATTAAAGTTAAATTTTCCTATCAAAAATTTATACCTGGAAGTTCTGCAGGGTAACCTTTTAATTTAAAGTTAACCACAACTGAGAAAGAGCTGCATATTTAATTCAAATTTTAAGATTATTTTTATAATTTTAGGAAAATTGCTTCTTCAATTTTAATCATCTAAAATTATACCAAACTGCCACAGAACTTTATAGAGATCAAAAGAATCTGTCCCTTAGTCTACAGCAGTACCACCCTGCATGCACCTAATCTTGTCAAAAGCATATGTCCCTTATAGTCTTCCTTGATAAATCAGAAGCTTTTTTTGTTTTTGTTTGGTTTTTGGTTGGGGCCTACACCAGTGATGCTTAGGGTTTACTCCTGATTCTGCATTCAGGGATCTCTCCTGGTGATGCTCAGAGAAACAAATGGGGTGGCAGTGATCAAACCCATGTTGGCCAGGTGTAAGGCAAGTGCCCTACCCACTTTACTATCCTGTCAAATCAGAAGTTTATAAAATTAAGTACTCAAGTCACTTAGGAAACAGTTTGATAGGCAAATATCTATCAAAAAAATTAATATTTCTGAATAATTGCAACTAGAGTCAATTCTTCATAGCCATCTATGTAAGTTGCATCATAATTATAAGTTTGTAGTTCATTACTAACAATTAGAAAGTATCCTTCATAAGAAAATTTTTAAAACATTTATAACTCATATTGAATTATTCTACAAATTCATGTAAGATTATTTTTGTACCTTGCAAACTGCAAATTTTAAAATTTTATAACTATAAAAATTTATTTTATAGCACCCACCTCAAAACATCAGGTATTATAAAATTTGGAGGATGATTATCTTTATCTTTTAAAGAATTGTTTGTATTAGAATAAATCTGCCACTGTTACCACTTTGCAAAAATTCACTTATTTACTCAAAATACTTCTCAAAATCTCTCTTGTCCATCCGTCTAATACATAGAAAAGAATTCCTCAGGACTTCAATATCTGCTGGAAGTATCTTATTCAGTCAACATAAGCATAAATAAGCATCCTGTTCTTTATAGAAAATACACTTTATGAACCAGAGTACAGCAGGTAGGGCATTTATTTGCCTTGCATGTGGCAAACCCATGCTCTATTCCTGGCATTCCATATTATCCCTTGAGTACCACCAGTAGTAATTCTTAGGTGTGGAGCTAAAAGTAACCCCTGAGAACTGCTATGCATTGCCCAAAACCAAAACAAAACAAAATTAAATATACTCTGTGGGGTTCATATTATGCACTATATGACCTTATTCTTTGAAATGAAATAGAACTGGACAAATGTTCCACATGACACTAGATACATAAAAAGATTGAACATTTCCTATCTCCATATAATTAACAGAATAGTGCCTTTCTTTTTTAATAGAAATATTTCAGAAGTATCTTTCTCAAATATTGCCAACATAATTACTTCTTCCATGTAAGCTACTGGGATCTAAAGAGCACAGTCAGAGTACACAAGTATTTTTCCATGCCAAAACAATTCATGAAGAAAAGACCCACATTTTATGGGCCTAACAACAGAAAAATCCTGGGCAATGTTTTCTACAGTAGCAGGTACATTACATTTATATTAAATAAAAGAAGCAACAAAACCCTATTAGGTCATTTTATATCTGACTAATCATAAGAGCTGTTCATAACTACAAATCTTCAATATAATAAAACTATCACATGGAGAAATTCTCAGGTTCCCTAACTTTGTAATCTACCTTGAAAACAATAATAGGCTCGTAGTTGGAGTAATTAGTAAAATTACCTTAACAGACATAAATGAGGCAAAAAGTTAGGGAGATAGTATGAAGCCCATGTCTCACATAAATTCTTTCTCTTGCACAGTATGGCTGCCAGAGCATTGATGGGTGTAGCACTAGACACCATCTTAGCAATTTCAGGATGGGCCTGATAATTTTCAGCAACAAAGAACAGGAGCACCTCTGCATTCTCTGTATCTCAAAATCAAACACTGGGATTAGAGAGCTAAAATAGTGGGCAGGATATTTGCCTTGTACATACCAATCAGGGTTTAATTTCTGGCACCCACATATGTTCTCTGAGCACACCAGGAGTGATCTGTACTCAGGATCACTCCCTGTGTACAGAGCCAGCAGTAAGCCCTGACCACCACCAAGGATAGCCCAATATTTTAAAAAAAATAAATCAAACACTGGTCTACTTAGCAAAGAAGCACCTAAAGTTGTACCTTAGCCCCAGAGCACCACTTCTCTCAGAAAAATATAAAATGAACTGAGTCATTTTTATATGTATTTTTATACACAAGAGGCAGAATTATATGTAAGCTAAAGTCAATGTATTTTTGAAAGCTGATGATATTGACAGCTCATAATAATATAACACAATTTTATCTCAGGGCAAACACATGGGTTCATATAATTTTTTATCATTTGTTGAGTGAAAAATAAAACAGAAAAGAAGTCATGTTTCTAGGAAAGATAGGGTTTCCTATTTCTCCATTTTGTAATTTTAATCAAAATCTCTTTTGAAACTTCTTATGATAATAGAATATTTTTGCACTTTCACACATTCCCATGGCAGGAGGTAAATGCTGTTTTCTTCCAGAAAGAATAATTTTTTTTTATTTCTGTTTTGGTAGTTTAATTATAAGCTTAGACAGCCAATGGGACCATTTCTATCAAATGAATGGTGATAGAGAGAAAATTAATGAAGCATTTGCCCAGGTCATGAAAATGCATCTCAGGCAAGTTAGTCCATAAACTTTAGGAGTTCTTTGCCATCTGGAGATGATCTGATGACCTGGGCGAAGTGAATTGTTCTGGCCTGTTCCCAGGCGCAGGTGTCTAATCAGCCCTGATTGACACTTGGCAGGTTCTCAGGCAGCCAAAGAGCTAAATGGACACAGAAAGCAGAGTAGCTTTTTGCACTTGAACAGTGACCTCTTCCAGGACACTTTTGGAATTCTCCAATTCCTAAGGACTGAAGGAAGGAAGAATGACTGAAGAAAAGAGAACATGGAGTTCATGTTAAATGAATATCAAGGCCTCGTTACCATGAATAATTTTAAAGTCACCTCTCCCAATTGTCAATAGAAATATTGTGAAATTATATCATGTTTATCTTCTATGAAGAGCTTAAAAAACCACCGGGAGTAAATTTGATTTAGCACAAATTATTTTATATTGTAAAAGGAAAAAATTAAGCTAATCTAAACACATTGGAGTTGTAGGGAAAAATATCCCAGAATAAATGTATCTAGATATATACGTGATAGAGTTGTATCACATGTTTATGTATATTTATCACTCATAAATATATAACTATGTATTTGGACTTTGAGTTCAAAGAGTATGGGTGCGGGACATGTGTGTTCAGTGGTCAAAAGACCCCTCCCTATAATGGCCAAAGGAGGGAATAGGGCTGCCAAACTGTTTGGTGATCAGTCACAGTTTATTCCAATCTCTGTCTCACCATTTATTCTATTCTCCCTGCATGCCTATTCCAGTCTCACACTGCCCCTCTTTCCCATATCCTACGTAGCATCCAGTCTCATAGCCTTAGTTCTAGAGGAATCATGAAGAGTTGAAGTAGCAATTACACACAGGTGTGGTTTTGCAATCAGCAGATGTAAGGCCCTTCCTTCAGGTGAAGCTTCTTCTTCTAGGACAAACTCTCATTCTGCAAAGAAACCTGCCAAAGGACAGACTAGCATCTAGGGCATACTTCTCCTTTCCTTATTCCTTATCCATTTAAATGGTCACCTTAAATTTACTTCTTAATAATATTTCTAGTCATTTCATGTGGGCACAGTAAGAGATATACTAATCTTAAAGGGAAGGGTGACTTTCCTGGGGACAGCTTGCCATACATTCCAGACTACAGTTCTCAGGCCAGGTTAGTCTCCCTAAACTCAGCAGCATCCTTATTTAGTTACTTCTTTTTGGGTCACGACAGAATTTGTCCATGACCATGCTATTAACTAATTACAAGCTTTATGGCACTTGGCCTGTCCCTTTTCAATGCCAGCGTAACTTACAGCTTGTCCCTTTTCAACGCTTGCCCTGGGCCCATCCAAATCCCTCACTGAAACCCTCCTTTTGGGGTATAGGAACTAAGGGAAACTGAGGCTTAAGTTGAGTAAATAAGACAGATGCCCAGGAGTAACTATTATCCAGAGTCAATTTAGTCCCAAGTCACAAAAGCCAAGCATTAACTGTGAAAAGGTATATTTTCACATATGAAAAGGTATATTTTCACATACAAAAAGGATATTGCTCTAAACTATGCAAAGGACATAAAGGAAACAGAAAAGCAGTATTTCACTTGCATTTACAAAATTCAGCGTCTTTAGAAGAATCTGACTTTACAAATCAGAGGGTCTGATTAGGGGATATAAATGATTAACAGACAGGGAAAGCAGAGCACAAAGAAGTTAAAGATAAATAAAGAGAAATAGGAGCGTCTCAGGAGCAC